>NC_079549.1:16730789-21560789 GCF_015846415.1 Triplophysa dalaica | reverse complement strand
TTGTGGAAGCTCTGGAGGTGGGTTACAGCAAGCACGGAAACCCGTACCACAATCTGATCCACGCTGCTGATGTCACACAAACAGCTCACTATCTGATGCTACACACCGGGGTTATGGTGAGCGATCGATAAGAGATGCTCGCGTGTCACAAATCGACCAACTGTTTTTAGTTGATAGATCCTGAATGGTTTAAGCCTGTGTTAATGTTGATATTATGATGTTGATATGACGATTGACTGGTCTGCTCTCTCAGCACTGGCTTACTGAACTGGAAATATTGGCTATGGTGTTTGCGGCTGCTATCCACGACTTCGAACACACCGGAACGACCAATAACTTCCACATCCAGACCAGGTGTGTGATGTACACGGTTGCAAACCCTGAACCAGTCTGTCCAACAACGAGGTGTCTTTAAATGAAACTGGGTTCATTCTGGCTGTCAGGTCAACAATTTGTGTATATTAATTACAAATAGAGAAATGAAAAACAAATACATACATTTCCGTGCAAAATTTCTGAGTATTTATTTATTCTTTATATTAAAAAATCTAAAAAAAAAATGTGATGATTAGAAGTATGTTGTGAGTAAAGGAAACTAAAACAAATCAAAGCTATGTTATATTAACGTGTCTTCAAAGTAGTTACCATTTGCCTTGAATTGACAGTATTGGCATTTTATCAGCCAGTTTCTTTAGGTCTCACCCCAAGATTTCCAAAATCAGAGTCCAAATCATCATTTTCAAAACCGTTTTTATTTAATAAAGTTTTCTAATTGAAGAAGTTATTATGCTGTCTCAATTTTGTCTACAACCATTAACTTCATATTAAGAAGCTATTAACCATATATTCAAGCAGATATTTAAACCTTTAGATCAAATGATTTTTAAGGTCACGAAATACATTTCAGTTAAGTGATCCTACACTTTTAAACGGTAATGTGCACACATTATACAGACATCTTCACATACAGTACATATGTATACGTACACTACATAATAGGCGTTAGATAATATGTTATGCTATAGAGTACAAAACACCTTCTCATAATCACGAATACCCATATAACAAATTGTCTGTGGGTTTTAGTCTCACTTTTACAGTATAGCTCCATTATGTATGTGTGCCAAATGAATAAGATGTTCATTAGCAAGATGGCAAAATGTATGAATTTATGACTTTCAATGCACCATGATGGAGTATGAGTGCTACTAGAGAATAATTGAATACAGGATCTCACAATCTCTACTGATGTTGTTGTCCTGTGTTAGTTCCTGTCAGCGAGGGTATCGTATTCACATTAATAAATGCCAGTGGATCCTTGAAACAGACATTTATCACAGCCTTCATTTTGCTTGATGACCCATTGCAGACATTGTAATCCAGAGAAGCACAATTAATTCTGCGGTGGGCTGAAATGTGGGGAAGGGTTTTTGATAGTACTGTTATTTTCGATGAGTGCTTGATCAGCTGGGAATTGTGGGTGATGAGGCTTGTGTGACAGGAAAAATGAAGCCATTGCATTTGAGATATCTCTACCTCATCTTATAGTTCTCCTCAGGTTTATTCCCCATGAGAATAGAAAGGAAATCTCTGTCCATCTCACTGAATGAAATAGACAATCATTATTCAGAAATACACTATATTAGGGATATGTATAATGGAGGCTGACAGCACTTTAGGTTCAGCCATCGACCCTGATTTTCTCAAGAATCATTTTTAGCAGTGTGGGGTTGTTGAGTTGCTGTATAGTGCTTTTGAGATTTGAAATACTCCTCGGGTTTATCAGTTAAATGTGATTAAAGGTCCAGTGTGTCATTTTTTTGGACTATCTATTAACAAAAATGCAATATAATATACATAACTATGTCTTCAGATGTGTATAAAGACCTTACATAATCAAGTGTTTTGTTTGCACCTTAGAATGAGCTATTTCTATTTACATACACCGCGGGTCCCCTCACATGGAATTCGCCATGTTGTTTCTACAGTGGCCCTGAATGGACACACTGCTCTACATAGCGTTTCGTAAATACGTAGTCTCCATCGGCAAAGAAGCAAAAACGTGACCACATCTTTGTCCTGTTTGAGCCACCGTAGTACTTCAAAGGGAGGGGTGGAGTAATTTCTTGGTTGCAATTCGTAACCTCACCACTAGATGCCACTAAAATCTCCACATTTAAAGCATCAGTATTGCAGTCAAATATTCCTAGTTTTTGTATACTCATTGAAAAGTTGTTTCTGTATCTCAATTCGAGCATTGCATTAGCATCAGCCAAATGCATAAACGTTCTGTGAATGACGTGTGCTTTGTTTCTTTACAGATCAGAAGTGGCCGTCCTCTACAACGATCGCTCGGTCCTGGAAAACCACCATGTGAGCGCAGCCTACAGGCTGATGCAGGAGGACGAGATGAACATCCTTGTCAATCTCTCAAAGGACGACTGGAGGTACGCTTCCCTCTCTTACATTAAGTTCAAGAAAATCTGTTCCAGTGAGAAAGCAGGATCTGTTCTGGGAAAGTTCTTGCTGCGTGTTTGTTTGCTTTGAGGTCTGATATGCCGCTGTGTTTCCCGCAGAGAGCTGCGTACGCTGGTGATCGAGATGGTTATGAGCACAGATATGTCATGCCATTTCCAGCAGATCAAGACTATGAGGAACTCACTGCAGCAGCCTGAAGGGTGAGTGACGCCCCCTGCTGGTCTCTCAGAATATAAAAGAGACATTTAAATTACATTTATTCATTTGGCAGACGCTTTTATCCAAAGGTACTTACGAGTAGGAGAGCATATAAACATTTTGTCAACACACTAAAAAGAACCGTTAGCTGTCACCGTTATTTTTTGTGTTGCTATGTAAAATAAATATATTTTATGTCTATTATTATAATTTATTTGAGAACATTTACATTTCATTTATTTTATGTTTTCCAATCATTTTTTAACAATATTTATTTCATTGATTTCATTAAAAGTTTTTAAGTTTAGTAAACTAAATGTATATCTTGAATGCAATGAAAGTCGCTTTGGACAAAAGGATCTGCCAGATGCATCGATGCAAATATGAAAATGTGAAAGTGTGATGCTAGGTTTGCTGTCAAAGAGAGAAAGAATAAATAAAAATGTATTATATTTATTGCATATTACCTATAATTGAAATTTAATTCACGTGGTAACTCACTTATCCAGGAAAAACACATACTTATAAAGAATGTATACCACAAATGCACTGTGAACACAAAAATGTGAATTTGTGATCAATGTTTGAACTGATGAATCTGTGAATGTTTCAGCATAGACAAGGCTAAAGCCATGTCTCTGATGCTGCACGCGGCAGATATCAGTCACCCCGCTAAAGGCTGGAAACTGCACTACCGTTGGACGCAAGCCCTGATGGAGGAGTTCTTCAGACAGGTATATCCACATGATCATCTTTATCTGCTAATACTCTCAGAGCGATAAACACACACACTGCGGAAGCAAACACATTTAGGCTGTATTGCAGGAGGAAGCTCGAGGAGATGCTTTGCTTCCAGGAGTGTCACACTCCTACGCATCTTGTGCTACACAATGACAGAAATACAAGCAATAGGTGATAATATCATATAAATCTGCAGCTTAACTCAAAAATATAATTTTAATTGATTTTAAACAATTCTAATGTAATCTTTTTCATCCGCTTGATTCCGTAATCTGCAGGCTTTGAATAGACTCGTCCTTGATGTCTGCTTTGCTTTTCAATTGAGGAGAAAATGAGCATTTTATCACAACACTCAAAAGGCTTTTAACAGGCGTGAGGGAGTAATTGTTTCTGATTCTTTTGTTTTCTCCACAGGGTGACAAGGAAGCAGAATTAGGACTGCCATTTTCTCCTCTGTGTGATCGGAAAGCAACTATGATTGCCCAGTCTCAGATAGGTACACAAATACACAACCTCTGAGAACTGAGAGTTTGTTCATACAGACAGAAACAAGTCTGGTGAATAGTTTGTTCTCTGAACTGCGACATTTTTATGATTTTAATAAACTGGATTGGAAATGAACATTTTTGTTTATTTTTATTGCCTGTATTCTTTTTGTGTTATGGCTGGATTTCAAGTTGATTTTTGTCTCCAGATGGTTTCAACGGATGCACATGCCTTGTCTGAAGTTTCCAGACTGTGTTTATTTTAAATTTAATAATAATAATATAATGTCATTTATCATCCTTTCCCATCGCACTCTCTTGTGCGTCTTGGCATCAGGCTGATGCTCACATCATCACTATGGCAACCTGCTCACTGTAGATACATGGTTAGCACAATGTCTCAACAAATGGCTCAGAATTCATAACTTGCCAGATGACATTGTGCAAAGTCAATGATAAAGATGAGAATCGAAAGATAAATCTGATTTTAGGTGCTGGTGTGTGAACAGAGAGAGCTGGCTCTGAACTACCACAGAATACATGTAGTTCTTTACTGCCACCATGAGGCTGTCGAGAGAATAACATGATAGTTTGATGGACTGTAAAATGAATGAATATTTGATTTAAAGATGCTAACTTCAAGTGTCCTGATTGGATGACAATCTTTTACTGCTAATGATTTTCTAGCCTTTTCCTTTTTTTACATACTAGGTTTCATCGATTTTATCGTGGAGCCCACCATCTCTGTTCTGGTCGACACCACGGAGAAGATCATTAGTCCTCTCATAGAGGAAGCTATTAAATCTGGTGGTGTCCGTAGATCGAGGTGAGTTGACTGTCAAATTTCGAGTATGGTCAAGGTGTTCGTGGATCATTGATGTGGTTTGTGTGGTGCAGCTCGACGGGTCGGGGCTCGGCCGCAGTGGTGGAGTCGGTACAGAGACACCGCGGTCTGGGTTCAAATGATGAGCAGGGTGGCAGTACAGACTACTCGCTGAGGAGCATCGACCAAAAACGAATCCGACATCTGCTCTCTGAGATCATTCAGAACAACAAGGAGCGCTGGAAGGAGCTGTCAGTTCAAGGTGTGTTTGTGTTTGGACACATCTATTCATTCTAAAATGAGTAAACTAGCAAGAATAAAGATGAGTTATCAAAACTATTAAATAACACAAATAATGGCAAAGCACAACTTTTCAAGCAAGCTTATGAGGTGCATCATGGAATGCATTCCCATGTATTGGCACATGGTGACTGTTTTTAACATGCTTCAACAACACGTCAACCTTTTTTTGTAAATAATAAGTTAGAGAGAATTTAGCTTTGTCCACAAAACTTATTTCAAGACTAGAAAATAGCGATTTGTCTTTAAAAGAAAAATTTCATCCAAAATAATTTTTTTACATGATGTCCACATTTAGTAAGTTTTCAATTTTTTTTATTAATATCTCCATCACTTTGTTGTGTAATAAATGCCTTAAGCAAAATTTTAGATGTTTATCAGAAAGGGATTCATATTTTAGTTTCAAATGAGCAAATTGAAAACTAAATTGTCCTTGTGGTAAATTCAAATATTTGTCAGTTTTTCAGTTCAGTTTAGTTGACTTTGAGCGTGCAAAATCCATTCGGATGTTGGTACGAAAATGGGCGGGAGCGGTTCATCCATTCTTTTTTTTTTTGTTACAAGAGGTCGCTGTGAGGTTTTGATCTTCTATTGGTCTCACTCACTCACCTGACGCGAATTCGCAGGTCAGAGTTCACCAAACTTGAACTCGCAATGCAGAGAAATGAGAAATATCTGAGGATGGGCTTGCGTTTCCGGTGTGACTCATTGACATGCGTTTGAATGAAAGTCAATGGAACGAAACGTCAATTTATTGGGCGCCTAATTCAAATCTTCGTTCCTGAAATTTCATGGAAGATACAAGAACCAATGATGTAAAGTTATCAACATGGCGCCATGGTTGAATTGACAGACTACTACACCTCTTAAAAGTAAAGTTGCTTAAAAGGTTCTTTACAGCGATGCCATAGAAGAACCACTTGTGATTCAACAGAACCATTTCTTTCTAACGTTTTTATAATCTGAAGAACCTTTTTTCACCACAAAGAACCTTTTGTGAAACAGAAAGGTTCTTCGATGCCATGCCTTTTTGGTTCCTTTACATCTAAGCACCTTTTACGCACCTTTTTTTAAGAGTGAACATGAAGTGTATCAGTCAATAATTGCAACCAGACTAAACTGTCAACACTGATGATCTCACTTCCTGTTTTATCCGTAGAGTTGGCCAATAAGGAACACGAGAGGATCTCGGAACAGGAAGAGACGCCCATGAGGAACGCACAGCTCACGCTGTCCCACAGCAGTCCGGCCAGAGGGAGTCACGATTCTGAGTCGAAGTCCCTGAACGAACTCAACAATACAGACTCGACTCACTCTTCACAAGACTCTTTGGATCTTCAGAGTTCCCATTCCCCTACGGAGGGACAGGGCGAAGGTTCCCCCGAGGACCACAGCTCAGAAACTCTGCCTTGGAACGGTAAAACCGCCTGACGCCACAACGTCAGCGTCAAGTTGAATGTTTATAACGCGGCCTCCGCTGTGTTTTAATTCACAAGGACGATGTACATAGCATTGTCCTCATTGTATTGTAATGCTGTCATGATCTTGGACGAATGGAACGTCCACGGTGCAACGCCGTGCATCAGTATGGAGATGGTAGTGTGCAGTGTTGTCATGGCGACTGTGTTTTCGCAGGAGACGGCCCTCTACCAGCCCCTGGGGAGGATTTAGCGAGTCCCAGAATCGCAACGCTATATATCTGTTTCCCGGGCTTTTTTCCGTTTGTTCGATTAGTTTAATTTTTTGTAAATTGTTTTTCGTAGACTGTGTCGTTATTTATTAAAGATTACGCAGCTACACTTTGCATCACAATTAGTTTTGTATTATCTCGATACGGTCATGCTTTTTACGACCATTAGGCCAGAGAACTGGCAGGAGATCAGGAATATTTGACTGCGTTTTCTGGCACCCGTGTCTATGTAGACGTATGAATGTTATTAACTACGGTTTCCAGAACAATCTGTAAAGAGAGGTTTTTATTGTAAGACACGTGTTGTATGTGCAGAAGTAAAATTTGAGAATAACATGCTACCAGTTGAATAATGAGCCATCAGTCCCATCAGTCATATTCTCCAAATGAACAGAATGTCCCTTTAAATATATATAACATATTACTGTATAGCACAGGACAGTGTCTAAAATGTTGTATTCAATATCGGCCAAAAGTTTAGGGTGACTTACTCTTTTTAATTTACTTCTTTTTTCACTTTTCAATAACAATTTAACTTACTAAAAAATTCAACAAATCCCAACGATTAAAATCTTTAGCCAAGAATTTACATTTACATTTACATTTAGGCATTTGGCAGACGCTTTTATCCAAAGCGACTTACATTGCTTTATCCTATACATTTTACATAGGTATTTGCAATCCCCTGTGATCGAACCCACAACCTTGCGTTGTTAAAGCAACGCTCTTACCACTTAGCTACAGGAAAGTTAAACATTTTAAAATAAAAGATTTTAAGATCCTGAAACATTTGAGTGAAATGATCCAAAACTTTTGATCTGTAGGATATATACAGCGGTGGCTGTGTTCAGAAGGAAAACTAGCTTGCTTACTTAATACTGTGTTTTTATTCTGTTTAATATCTACTATTTTTAATAGTAAGTGAACAGGAAGCATTATGCAACAATAACGTTTCAAACAGTAGTAGTCATGACCTCATGCTGTCAACACGTGGGTGCATCATGTTATTATCACCTTGGAAACCAAAACGGTTCGGACTTTGTAATCCATTGTGTGTAAAAATGTCTTAGCCATCAAGAACAAGATGTTACAGTAAAAATCACAGCGTCCGGTTGATTTGTCTTGCTAAAAATAGAAAGTGAAGTTGAGCGCATTGCATTGTGGGATACAGTGTGCTCTGTACTGCACGTTTAACAAATGTAGAATGTTTTCCATTCATATTTTGTGTAGTATACCTAGTAAGAGTGCTTTTTCTGAACGTAGCTCTTTTCACACTGTTCGTTCTCAGAACACCTTCATGAGGTAATATGCTACCACTGTATCATGTTTTATAAAGTTTATGTGAAATACTGATCGATTTTTGCATTATATATGACATAAACTGCAAAAATAAGCATTATTCTTGTCAATTCTTTCAAGATCTGAAGTTTTGCGCACGCACACAATAATAATGACTGAAAGCATTTGGTAGCTGGTAAGTTTATTAAACAGAAAAACATCACTTAAAAATAATAGCCCAAAATCTGTTTTAGAAAATATTTTGCATAAAGAAATGTATGCTTATTCTTAGGACCCACATTTTTTTGCATTGACATTTTTATGAAAATTACGCTTAAAATATTTATTGTTACAGTAATCGAATTGATCCTACTAAAAAAAAACTTCCATTAAACATTTAAATTCAGTTAAACAAGTATCGCTGTGATATGTAAATAAGTGCAACTGAAATTTCTCACATTACAGTAAATATATATTTTTAAAAGCATAGCATTAAATGGCAAACATAAAACCAAAGGTGTATTGTTTTAAAAAATAAGCATGAATCTTTAGTTATACTTTTGATTTTGGGGTGAAATATTGAATGCACAGATGAACAACAAAAAAGTTTCTTTCTGTCTGTGACTGCAATAAATAGTATGTTTTAAAGAGCTCTAGATCTGCTCAAAAATTCACTGTGACCTTGTAAAAACACAGTATCTTGACGGATGATCATTAAAAAAATGGGTGAATGTCAAAGAGGATCTAAAGTAACATTTATCATGTGAATATGTAACATGTTTTAACGCTATGTATGATGCCCACATTTTATAAACCCGGTAAAGACTGTCAGCTGTACAACAGCCATGTGGGACTTCAGAGTCACGTCTGCATATGAAACACACAGCCATAAGATAACTACAAAAATATTGCTTTTGTGAGAGGTTTTAATAAAGCTTCAAGCTCTTTTCACACGAAGGATGTGATTGGCTTCGCAATTCTTTTATATGAAGTTTATTTAACCAAGTTCAGGAGGAGCATGATCATGTTATCCAACCAATCAGCACGGAGAAGACGTTATATATAAAGCCGTTCCGCGACTCTGTCTCTACTGGCATCTATCCCAGTAAAAGGGTTCTGGCCAAAATTCGGAGCTCGGAGCCCTCCCCTCGGACACCACGCCAAATATGCATTATTTCATGAGACTACATGTTAATGCAAACTCATTTGTATCATTATTTATGCACAATAAACTAAGTTCATAGAAAACACTGAAGAACCAAAACGCAATGAAACACATCAACAGAATCAGAGTAAATATGAAATAATAATAAAGAGCGGGAACAAAAAGTCTAAGACCACTGGAGAAAACTCATTTTACTACTTTAATACAATATAATATTATCAGTGTAACAATTAGAGTGAAAAGTTGAATTGAAAAGTATTGTAGTACTGGTATGTTACTTTTTTGCTTTGAGCTTTCCTGACAACTTGAGCTGCGGCTGAAAATGTGACTATGAAACATGGCCAATATCACAAGCTTTATCGGTATCAGAATATCACATTGAAACTTTTTTTAAATGGCCTAATCATTAACATATTTCAGGTTTAATGGGGAGAAATGTTTTTTCGTGTGGTCTCACACCTTTGTACCCCACATCATTTTGGAGTGAAATAACTGCATTTACTGTAGAGACATTTCACCTGCAAACAATTCCAACATTCATGTAACGAAAAAACATCTTACTTCAAAATCGTGACAATGTGTAATAAAATAGCTTGAACACAACACTATGAATGGCGTCACCTCGCTGTGTAATCTATCACCCAGCGTTACTCCCTCAAACTGTCTTTTAGTTCATCACCGGTCTCCTCGTCCTCTTGGAAAGATGAGGAAGAATCTGTCTGGTTTTTCAGCAACTTCACTCCTGTAAAAAGCACAGATTTGAGCAAGAGATACATTTCCTACATTATAAACTACAGCAGCTTGTAGGGACGCACCGATATATCGGCCAATATTGGATTAATTAAACATCGCAATAGCGTGAAAAGAGAAGATATATTAGGTTTATTAGGGCCCTTTGAGTTCCGTGAATCGGGAAAACACGGATGGAAAGTGGCAACCATGCTTATGAAATTCCAATAGTGCTATGAATAGCGCTTATAATTATTCAGCTGCTGTTTAAATATGCAATCTGCTTGTTCTACATGTGAACGAGTGGTGTGGTTTTGTCTAACTTACTGTAGTGAACTTTTTAGCATCTGGTTGACGCGAACACATAAACTGACTGAGCGCTGTTCTAAAAGAGTTTACCTCAGGCGCATTTTACCATTTCATTTGAGTGAAGATGCTGTCAAACTTTGCGGCAAGACGTCAAGATTAAAGTCCGTCGTCAAAATAAACATCATAACAAACCTGCTACTAAAAATGTACAAAACTAGTAATTAAATGTAAGTATACTTAAAACAGAAAAAGAAAAAAATAAGACTTAAGAAACTTGTTCATATTAACATAGTTGTACACCACAAAAGAAAAGAAAGCACAGAATCCAGAAAAATAAAAACGGAAAAACGGAATTTGGGAAAATGATCTAACGAATTTCATAGGACCCTGGTTTATTAATTAACTGCATGGAGGCAATGAGTTGGATGTCTGAATATCCTTTTTTCTTCTCTGAGCAAAATAATTAATGTAAATAGTAACAACACAGACTTTATTTAAATATATTAAAGAAATTATCCATTTTAAGGTAACGTTTTTAATAAAATAATTATTGGATAGCAAAAATAACCTCTGAAGATTGTCATGTTGTCTTATTGTATTTCCTATCTTACGTTTAGGCACATTTACAGTTGTGCCTCTCTTAAAATGTTAAATTGATCCAATTCATGTTCAGTAAAATAAATTGAATGCAGAAAAACTAGCTAGTTAAATTTGGTCATCATCTACTCACCCTCAAGTTGTTCCAAACCAAATTAAGGAAAGCAAACCGTTCTGGGGCTCCTTTGACTACCACTGTCGTTTTTCCTACAATTGTAGTCAATGATGAAAAAATATGTATACAAGTTTGGAACGATTTGGGGGAGGTAGTTCATGACACAATCTTCATTTTTTGGTGAACTGTACCTTTATAAACAGGGACAAAATCATAGATATGTATAATGTAGATGCAACCACTCCAGACACGTCAAGCATCCGTCACTTTGGAACGGTCCACCTTTTGATTCAATCGTCCCTCCCAGTAAAAATACGGTTGCAGATGCCAGTCAACTTAGTCTCGAGTACTCACGGACCAGCTTGGACTCATTCAATATGGTGGGCAGTTTGCGTACATCAATGCTTAAAAATACATTTTCACATTTAAAGTTACTTCAACTTCAAAAGTGTTGTAACTTCACCTGTTTCTGTGGTGGTGATATGTGCTTAAGATTTGGTCCTACCTGGTATGAAGGGCGGCTGGTGCTGGTAGGGTGTATCTTTACGTCGGGGCAACATGTCTCCAGGTTCTTCTGACAGCGTGTCGAGTTGTTTTTGAGAGAGTCTGGGTGGATGGTGGCTCTCTCTCTCCTCTTGCTGGTTATCACTGTTCTCTCTACCTGCAGGATGAGTGAAACATGAATCCCAGCATGCACCAGTCAGTCTCACAGCCGCTAAAGGACCCGATTTACCCTTTTGGGACCATTCGACAAGAGACTAGATCAAAGACATTCAAACGTTGATCTGGAGGATATACATTATTATAACACATATGAGGTCTTTTCTTGAAAAGAGAAGTGTGAAATTTCCACTAGTATGAAAAAGGATTTACGCAAAAATAAACTGATCGATCAAAACAAACCGTTGGCTATACTTATATACTTTACAACCACATAAACATAAACAAACATATTGCAGCGAAATGTAACATGACACATTTCAATCTTACAAGCGTTATAAAGCAGATTACATGTCGTGTGGCACATTTATATACTGTAGATTTGTCAGAGAAGACAAGTATTGGTAGATAAACAGAACCCACTCAACACTATTTACATCATTCCGTGTTTTTTTATTTCAAGCTCCAAAAATTGTGTAATTGATTTGTTTATTCGTCTCTACTTTTACAAACTCAAAACCCACATGGAAATTCATACAACTGATTTGAAAGTGATAAAAATACGCTGTCTGCAATTCTGATGCCACTGATACACATTGGACATTTTTCAAACGCCATTTAAAAAATTGTTAAACAAACCACTTCAGTACAGAATTGAAAGAGAAGAACAAGCATTACTTTTTACACAAGTAAAGTGAGATAAAAAGAAGCCGCGTCGCTGTGGACGGCAGAAAGAGATGAGAAATATAATGTGTGTATTTGGAGGAAGAGCATCTTCTTATTTAGAGTCCAGAGAGTGGGGGGCAGTAAATGTGTGAAGGGGGTCTACGGTGTGCCAGGTACATGATAACGGCTATCGAGAGATAGACGAAGGGCTGCTCAAGGTTTTCTGCTCGCTTCCTGTGTTGTCTGCTGTTTCTCCTGCATATGAATATATAAAGCAATGGCAATAATAATGTTGAAAATAATTTGGGGGAAAAGGAATGAGAATTCGAAAAGAAAGTGGAGGAGAGACAGAGACAGAAAATTCTTGTCAGTTACAGCAGATCTTCAGTCCAAGAAATTAGTTTTCTACATCTCTTAGTTGTGAAACCTTTAAGCTAGATACTCATGCACATGATATATTGTGAATAGAGAAATTAATTAAATCAATAAATTAACATTAATTGTACTGATTTATTTGAAAATAAATCAAAAAGGACATGCGCTATCTATTGTGTAATAGCAATTATTGTTAAAACATTTCATAATAGTCATTTCTCAAAACCATTCCTCATTAAAATCTGATTTTTTTACACATTACACATAAATGTTGGTTTAAACGCTGTAACGTGTATTTTGGAACGACTGATAATTCAGAAAAGATTTGTTTAGAAGTAGATACAGTCAAGTAATGATTGTGTTTTCTTAAAAAAAGGACACAATTATTATCGCTTATAATGATTAATAAAATAATTATCAAAATCTTAAGTTTAATATTTAGGCATACTAATATTTAATACGTTCAATATATATGTAATATATACATATATAATATATTAAATATATTAGTGTATTTAAATAACTGTCTATGAAAGAAACTACTGGTATCCGACTCGTTGTGTATTTAATATGATATGTTAATATAATTGTTTGTACATACATAAAATTTTGTACTTCATTTTGGACTCTCCATAATATTCTGCAGTTTCTTTGTTGGTCTTAATCTGTTGTTCTTCCACATACAGTATTTTAGGGGTCGTACTCTCCAAGCTGTACTGTTCAAAAGAACTGTGTTATCACTCCGCCTCCCAGTATTGTTCTGAACTTACCCCCAGCCCCACTGTTCCCCGGCTGCCCCTCAGAACTGACATTAGACTCATTGCCATTGGGCTCTGAACTGCTGTGAGCTGCGTTGGCATAATGCTGTGCTGTGATTGGACTGGGCGTGTCTGGGCTGTCAGAGAGCCCTGCCTCCTGCTGCTCCTGCCTCTGAAAGTGCTGCTCCACCACCAGCTGCAGCTCTGCACTCAACACAGGACACACAGCACAGCGCCACACAGTGGACACAGGCTATCAGCACAGGGGAAAGGGCGTGCAGTGTGTATGAGGACACCTCAGTGGCCCGTCCAAATGTATGAAGCAAATGAAAATGAATGATTTATGAGATGCACATTCTGAATGATCCATCAAATAAACCACGGTTTTATTATAGTAAAAGTGTAGTAATCATGTTTAATGCCACAAAATTTCATTTCAATAAATATCATGGGTAATATATAGTTATTGCAGTAAGACAATGTAAATGTGTGGTTGCAATGCTTTGACTACGGTAAACTATGGTTACTGTAGTAAAAGCATAATTCATTTTAATATGGGGTATATTCAGCGAAATTCCAGATTATGTACAATGTTGAAAAACATTTATTTTACGAATGAATTTTAAAATACGCACAATATAGATGCTAGAGGTACTTCTCTATATTTTTGCTTTTAGGTGATAGTTCATATAAAAATGAATATCTATCTATATTTGCACCAGATAAACCATTAGGCTTTTTTCATCAACAGCCCAATATTTCTGTGTGATTTATCAGAGTAGAGAGCTCTAATGTGTTGTAAACTGATTTAGGATCTCTCTGTCTCATGAAGAGTTCTTGGAGCATCTTACAGTAAGAGCTGTCTGACTGTCTGATGTGATATTAAACCATTTACCATAATCCGAAACGTGAAAGAGACAAAAATGAAAAAAGAATAACAATTTTAATCCAAGTCAAATGAAAATGATCACAAACTCTTAAAAATAAACCATGGTTTTATTATACTGAAAGAAGTAACCATGATTATATTTGGATTATATAACCACAGTTTTATTAAAAATATCATGGTTAAACTATGGTGACTGTGGTGAGACTAGGGCTGTTAAACGATTAATCCTGATTAATCGCATCCAAAGTAAAAGATTATGTTTACATAACATATGTATGTCTACTCTGCATATTCATTTTGTATTATAAAAATATGCACATTCATGTATAAAAAATATAAAAATCAATAAATGTTTATAGATCATTTCAATTATATATGAATATAAATAAATACATGTAAATATTTCCTAAACTTATATATATATACAGTAAACCTGTGTGTGTGTGTGTGTGTATATATGTATGTGTCCGCATAAATACAACATCAATATGCACTTACACAGACATACTGTATATAATGTAAACACAAACTTTTCTTCTGGATGCGGTGAGTTAATTTGTTATTTATCTTAGTTTTCATGATGAAAGAACATGCAAAAAAGTTTTCAGTTTTTTTTCTATGGTTGTATTGCAAATGCAATAAAAATACAGTACACAAACTTTACCATGGTTTATTTTCATAAGGGAAGGCATGCTCATCTAATGGAAATTGAGCAATATTAAATCAGATTCTTCCAAATACATCAACTACACTACTAACAAGTGCTCACTCTTCACAAACTATACACAGCAGTTTTACTCTGGAAAGAGTTCAGCACACCAATTAAACCGAGTAGGTATTCACAGCATTTCCCACAAAACTTTTACACTCTTTGGCTATATGATCAAGTCTTTACACAATTGAACTTGTCTGAAACTATCAAGCCTCGGCCACATCTGGTAGTTTAGCATGCTAAAACTCGTTCTGTGTCATGATGGTCAGAAGGATGCTGAGTGTTTGTTCAAAACGGCAGGCTGTCCATTTAAAGTCGTCTTTCTAGAATGATGTATCATCCCTCCTCACTCCACTACAATCAATAGCTCAGGCTAATGTGAATTTAGCACATATGTGCCAGGAAATGGCCTTGCCTATGAGCCAGTGAGGGATGCTCCACCCCTCTCTATCTCTTTCGCTCTCTCTCTCTCACTCTCTCTCTCCCTCTCTCTCACTCTCTCTCTCGCTCTCTCTCTCTCACTCTCTCTATCTCTCTCACACTTTCGCTCTCTCTCACTCTCTCTCTCTCTCTCTCTCTCACTCTCTCTCTCGCTCTCTCTCTCTCCCCTTTCTCTCTCTCTCTCTCTCTCTCTTTCCCTCTCTCTCTCACTCTCTCTATCTCTTTCAATCTCCTACTCTCTCTTCTCTCTTTCACTCTAACTCTCTCTCTCTTTCTCCATCCCTCTCTCCCAATCCTCGCTCACCCTCTCTCTCTCTCTCTCCCTCTCTCTCTCTTTCACTCTCTCTTTCTCCATGCCTCTCTCTCTCTCTCCCTCTATCTCTTTCACTCTAACAATCTCTCTAGCTCTTCTCCATTGCTCTCTCCCAATCCCCTCTCTCTCTCTTTCTCTCTCTCTCTCTCTCTCTCTCTCTCTCACTCTCTCTCTCTGTCACTCTAACTCTCTCTCTCTCTCTCTGTCTCTCTCTTTCTCCATCCCACTCTCCCAATCCCTCCCTCTCTCTCTCTCTCCATCTCTCTCTCTCTTCTCTCTTCTCTCTCTCTCTCTCTTTCACTCTTTTTTTCTCTCTCTCCCACCCCCATTTCATCTACGCCAACATTGCACGTGAACTGATGTATAGAGAGAGGATGAAGATTCTCGTCTGGTACTAGCAAATCTCCTTAAGGAAAGTCTCCGCACTCAGTGCATTTGCAACACCACCAGGCAGTTATTTCAAGTCCTGTCTACATCAGGAGGACAGATATCTTTAAAACTGCTTCGTACAAATGAATAAATGTAAAAATGCTTAATTTTTACATTATGTTTTCATGGTTCCTCTCAATACTCTGAAAGAACTGCGTCCCGAGAGGATCATCATTCATCTTTTAAGGCTCTTTTGACTCGAAGGTGAACATTTCTGTTCAGTAAGTTCAGTTACTATTTTAAAGGGATAGTTCATGCAGAAATTAAAAACCTGTCAGAATTTACTCACACATTCCTCGTTCCAAACCTGTTTGACTTTATCTCTTCTGC
Organism: Triplophysa dalaica; assembly: GCF_015846415.1. Taxonomy (NCBI): domain Eukaryota; kingdom Metazoa; phylum Chordata; class Actinopteri; order Cypriniformes; family Nemacheilidae; genus Triplophysa; species Triplophysa dalaica. Next base: position 21,544,308 of record NC_079549.1, on the reverse strand, counting down.
AGAACACAAAAGAAAATATTTTGAAGAATGTTGGTAACCAAACAACACCGCCCCCCCTATACTCCCACTGTATGGACACAAACCTGAGGCATTTCTCAAAATAACGTATTTTGTGTTCTGCTAGTCAAATAAAGTCATGCAGGTTTGAAATGACGTACATAATGACAGAATGTTTCGTGAACTACCACTTTAAATACAGACATCCCATCAATGGACAATAACAGCCTCTTGTTTATTGTCTGTGTTGTTTTGCACCAGCTTGTCTAAAAATAAATGATATACAGTTGTGTATATATATGTGCCGAGCTAATGCTCCTCTCCACCAGCCTCCAGCTTATCTTAAATTCAAAGTTGTTTGCTTACTAAAAACACTCCAAAATCTCCATAAATAATTCATATAATCACTGCAGCTAAAACCAAGAAGGGGAACACACAAATCCAGCTTAAAAATCCATGGTTATAAAACAAAAGTACAAATGATGAAATAAATACACACAAGATCTGAAATAAAAGTGTTCAGTAGAAAGCCCTGTATTGATCCAACATTTGTTTACTATTCATGTATAGTTTTTTTTTTGAGGATCTATTGACATAAATGCAATATATATATATATATATATATATATATATATATATATATATATATATACCTTAAATAATCAAGCATTATGTTTTTATTACCTTTGATCTATTTCTATCTACATACACCGCGGGTCATCTTATATTGAATTCACATGTCGTTTCTACAGTAGCCCTAAACGGACAAACTGCTCTACAGAGCGCATTTCGTAAATATGTTATCTCTTTAAGCAAAGAAGCGAAAGCGTATCTAGATTTTAGTTTTGTGTCAGCCACCGTAGTGCTTTGAAAGGGAGGAGTGGTGTGAGCCGTTGGTTGCAATTCGCAACCTTACCACTAGATGCTGCTAAATTTCATATTGCCATTTAATTGATGTTCACAATAGACAAGTTTTCCAAATGGTTCAAAACAGACAAAAAAACTGTGGATGACAAAACCTGTCAAAGGTTTGCACACACCTACAGTACTATTAATAATCATCTTCACTATTTTGCCCATTTTTGACTAAAATGAAAGCTTCAGAAATGGGAATTATGTATCAATGCAGCACTGAACACACTGGCCAACTTCATGAGAAAAAAAACTGTTTTGAAATAGTTATATCATTTACATACACGTATTATAAAATAGTCATATCACTTATTTAATGTCTACAAAACTAGTTTCAAGCATTTAAGCAAAAGTTCATTGCTACGGTAAGTGCGTTCAAACTTTTGACCAGTAGTGTACAATGTACATAGTGTGCATGTATGTGGGTGGGACTGCATTAATTTTAGCCACGGATCTATAACCAAGAACAGTGTGCGTAGTCTGTTGAGTGGGCTGAACGTGTGGGTCAGTGTCTGAAAAATGTGTATGAATGTTAATGGAGAAGATGGTACTCTAGATGATACACCCAAATGGCACTGATGAGTCATTCCTAGTATGCAGTACATTTTCATGCCCCCAGCCTATGTTTCTTAATACAGTATCGCTGTTGAATGGAAACCAATCTCCATATTATGTGAACTTTCAAATATCTTTTCATGCTTTTCCATTTTATCATATTATGTAAATATGTAGCCAATAAAAGGTATTAAAAAGAGCTCGCCAGGTTTTACAACAACCTATTATTTAATAAATAGTGTCTTTTTCCTAAAAAGATTGAGGATTCAATGTTTCTGCCCGATAGCAATTATATGTTGGAAAAGCATTAAACCTACAATCGGTGAAGACTTCAATCATGTTAGATAGAAATGTTATATTTTCATATTTTATATATCTAATTATTCTATACTTTAAAAAATATATATAACTTTATCTTGTTAAAGTGATAGTTCCCCCAAAAATAAAAACAATGTCATCATTTACTCTCACTGTGGTCATTTCAAACCTATATTAGTTTGTTCTGAGGAACACAAAAGAAGATATTTTGAAGAATGGCACCCATTCCCTTGCATTGGGTTTGTCTACATACAAAAGAAGTGAATAGGGTCCAGTGCTGTTCGGTAACTGACTTTCTTCAAAATATCTTCTTTTGTGTTCTAGGGAAGGCAGGAAGTCTTACAGGTTCGAAATGACAGCAGGAAAGAGGAAATGATGACAGAATGATGTCACTTTAAGCTTTTTTCGTATTACTTCAACAAAAAGCATTTTTTTTGCTGGGAAAACAACAGCATAAACATAAAACAGTAGGTATTAAAAATGTTTGTTATGAATTTTTATAAGTTCTTTAGTTGTGGGAGATTCTTTGTTTTTTCAACTCTAAGCTATTCCTTGATGTTTAATACATTTACAAAAAATATTTTTTCTTCTAATATTTGTATTATTTAAAAAAAAATCAATGATATCAAAATTACCTTTCAGGTTCTTAAGACTGGTATGTTTTCTAGGCAGTGTGTCAATCATGTAGCAATTAATACAATAAAAAAGGACTAAAAAAATATCTGACAAGATCATATCTCAAAAATCTTAAATATTGCGGGAAATACAACATCCTCGAATCACAACACAAGCATTTACATTTTCTAACCTGACAGACTTTCAAAGGTACTACTTAACAGGAATGACCCATGTGGTAGCATATGGTCACATAAGTGCATGTAGCGCCACATAATTGAATATGCAGATGGTGTAGTTGAGTGGCTGCGAGCTCGTACCTCTCATGGTAGGTGGTGTGTAAACGCTCTGTTTTCTCTGGGCGGGAGACAGCTGGGCGTTCGGGGTCTGGCGTGGACAATGGAAAAGCACAGCGTGAGAGAGGGGGTATCTGATTTCACGCAGACTCTATTTCAGGAGCTTTGCTTCAGCAGGTAATCAATGAGAACTGCATCACAGCTCCATCCATCTCGTACCAAAGCCCTCTGCTGCGCGTCTTAACACAGAGAGCTCTGGACGGCAGAAGCCATAGGCTTAACTTACAGGTCTTCATGTCCACTAAGACAGCTAAATAGAAATATCTTGTGATGTCTGATATGAATGATCAAATCTAACGCTTGTTTAAGTGGCGGGGTTTATCTTGTCTGTGTTTTTGTAGACAGACGGAAAGATTTAGACTACTCACCTCCATCTGACTGCCTGAAGTCTGCCTGTCGTCTCCTAAATAAGAAAAAAAAGCAGAGGGACTTATTGATGCTACATAGGGACGTGTGTCATTGATGTGCCACTGATGTGAATTGCAAAAATTATGAATTTGGAGCTATATCATTTCAGGGCTTCAGGACCAGTTTGTTCATTCAGATTCTATAAACAGTTTTCTTTTATGCAGTATGTGCATAGGACAGAGAGACTAGATCACCACCCACTTCATCTCCATCCTTAGCTGAAGGGTCTGTGATATCTGACTTACTTGACAAAATGCTGGAAAGTTCCTACGAAACTTTCTCAACTGGCAATTTGCGGAGTAAATACTTTCACGATCCGATACTATTTGGAAGGTTGTTCGAAAAAAAATTGTCATTTAAAAACCCAAATCATCAGACTAATCCAAATTGTCCTTGACGGATTGTGTTCACAAACTTTTTTTTAGACGAGAAGATCTTCCACTGCCAGTTTTCTTCTCTGCGAGTGCTCGGTACATTTGTACATATGGTGTGGATCTGCCCTTCTGGGAAACATCTCAAAAGCTCGGTCTAATACATCATCTGGAATCATTCCCTGTAAACCTAATATTTTTGTATTGAATGATAATTCAGTTTTGAAAATGATGTTTAACGGAAAATGAATTTGCTGCGCCAAAAATAATCCTGCAGCGACGTAAGAGCTCGATATGATTTATTAAAACAAAAGCAGGTTTTGAAACAAGATTATTGGAAAACCTATCTATCTACCCATCTATCCATCCATCCATCCATCTATCTACCCATCTATCTATCTATCTATCTATCATCTATCTATCTATCTATCTATCTATCTATCTATCTATCTATCTATCTATCTATCTATCTATCTTTTCTGGAAAAAATGCAAAGAAAATTTTACTTGAAATTTGTAATAAATATTGTTAGTAATTCATAGAATGAAACAAAAATGATAAATTAACCTTAACACAATTTTTATTTTATTTTCAATTTTGTTTGCAGCTGTGTTTTGTCCAATATTATATATATATAAGTATTGTTGTCAACAATTATTTCTAAAATATATACAATAGGTAACATTATGAATCTGCTTTTAAACAAAGTATTTCTTAAAATTGCTGGCATTATTGGTTTGCTGATTTTTTGCTTCCACATAACGCAATAACACATAGTATTAATTGTGGCATAAATACCAAAAGACCTGAGTCCCATGCCGTATACTGAACTAATTCTGAATAGTTTATTAATGCTTTTAAACATAAATAAGGTGCAAAAAAGACTTTAAAAGCCCCTGATTTCTCTTAAATCCACTGAGCATATCTACTCCCTCACCTAACAGCCACTTAAGTCTCTAAATGGAGTCTGAGAAACGCTGGATGATGACCTAAGATCAGATATTAAGTAGAACCACAAGTACACAGTGAACTACAGTAGCCTAAAGAGTTGTGCTTTTATAAGTCCACCGGCTCCACACATGAGGAGCTTAATACAAAGATGTATAGCACAAAACGTCCTGCCAAAGCTAGAGGTTTGGACCGCAAACACTCCAGCAAATTACAACTTTAACCACAGTAACAACTTCTGCCAAGTTTTCTGACAGCAAGCGTTCGTGTGACGTCAGTTCACAAAGCTTCAAAAACGTTCTTCATAAGGGACCAATTTCAAATGTTTTGGATCTGAGAAGAAATGCCAAGCAAACAAAGAGCTGCTTGTTTTGTGAATGCGGCTCTATGTGTTTCCACCTCTTCAAAACGCCCCTGCCATCTACATTCAAAACCAGCAGGAAAAAATAAGCGTTCTAAGCGCAAACCGCAATACTTCAGACACAAGCAAACGTTTAGCCTGGACTGTAAAGAATGATGTCAGTGATACTGCAGTACTGTAATGCCGGTTAATTGGTTTTGCTTAATGGTTATTGGATTTCTTCAGTGTGGGCAACACCGACCATCTTTATGTATTTATTAGATACTGTTCGTGGAAAACTTCAATTTATACACCTGTTGAATTTAAGTATTTTTTAATTCAATTAGAAAGATTTTTGAAGATTTTAGAAGCTTGACGTTACCATTTTATTGCAACTTGTAGCTCAAATAGTAGAGAATTGTGTAAGCAGTGCAAAGGTCATGGATTTAAAAAGAGACCATTTCAAAATTCTTTTCAGTTTTTCTAAATGTACTATTTATAGGTAAAATTATCATTTTGTTTCATTCTAAGTATGTATTTTTTTATTTGCATTTATTTGAAGAAAACAAAACCAGTCAAAATCACAGAAAATATGCTCTGTCTTTTTTCAGACTTCAAATACTGCAAAGTAAATAAGTTCGTATTCATTTTTAAGCAATACAACCGTAGCGTTTGTACATGTATTTAGGAATAGTTTTTTTTCTTTTTTCTTGTGACAACCTTAATTTTTATCACAGTTTTCATGTGTCTTGCTGTCAGTCTTTCACATTGCAGTTGGATGACTTAGTGTCACTCGTGAGGTTTGATTTTGTTGAAATTCAACAGACACTGGACTGAAATGGCCACAATGCATCTAGAAATGCTGATTAAATAAAAATTTGTAGGTTTCAACTTTTGGAGTCAGTTTGGATGAAAGTGTGATGCCTATGCAGATAACATACTTACTTTTTTTCAGATACTTATTTTTTACGTATGCATTAAGTTTTAACAACCTATTGGTTAGAACAAACAGTTCTGAAATAACGCTTCCCAGTTTGATTTAAAGAGCTTTGGTAAGTAAGACAGGCCTGGCAACCGAAAGAAAGGATCATTTTAGTCAGAGGAAGTAAGATCTTATTCATAAGCTCATAACAAGGGTATTTCCTAAAGCAGAACTGGCAGATGGTGGTGCTGGCTTCAGCAAGATGGTTTGCTTGAGCTGTATCATGAAGACCAGCCGTAACTGCCAAGTCATAGTCAACATGGGTATGTACAATGTTCCAGCCAGGATCATTCCAGAATGCACCGGCAGAATCACCAGCCGGACATGAGCTCTGAAGTCCCAAACAGTCAGATGGATAGATGATCCTATCTCAGAGTATCAGTCACCTTTCTGGAGCCACACATGGATGGAGCGCTATTTGTTTCACTGATTTACATTTAGTCATTTAGCAGACGCTTTTATCCAAAGCGACTTACAGATGAGGTAAACAATGGAAGCGATTGGGACAGCATAAGGACAACAAAAAGCATAAGTGCAATCAAAAAAGACTTATATAGCCTACCACAGTATACAGAGCTAAGTAAGAGTAGAAAAGAAAGGTACTGATGTACTTTAAAATCACAGAAGCCTACAAGATGGTCTCAGTTCTCCCCTTTGGAGTATCTATTGAAAAATACAATATTACATACATAACTGTCTTCAGAGGTGTATAAAGACCTAACTTAATGAAGTGTTATGTTTGTATTACCTTATAATGAGCTATTTCTATACACGGCGGGTCCCCTTGCACTGAATTGGCCATGTTGTTTCTACAGTAGCCCTAAACGGACAACTGCTCTACAGAGCATGTTTCGTAAATACGTTATCTCCTTCAGCAAAGAAGCAAAACATGACCATATCTTAGTCCCATGTCAGCCACCGTAGTGCTTCGAAAGGGAGGATTGGAGTGAGCCGTTGGTTGCAATTCGCAACCTCACCACTAGATGCCGCTAACACTGGATCTCCAAAACACAAAAATCTTACACCTCAATTGCGTGAAGATGTGAACCAAAGAATTGCACAAGACTTTAAAATGCTGACACATTTGGTGCCATGTTGCATCATATAATTTGTTTTTACCAAACCTAACTCTTCATCAATAGCACAAGATTGCAAAACAATGACCAACACAAATGGTAATGTCAACGTCCTCAATGAAATCTTGATTATGAACACGTCTTTGCTTGTAGCATAATTCTTGATGATAACTGGCAGCTACTAGATTACAGAGGCTTGATGTGCACTCTTCAATTGTTTCTACATGACTTGAAGAGCTCATTTGTTTTTACAACGAACTACAAATATTTACAGCTCTTGTGTGCATGGGCAGCTGAATTGAAGCATTGAGACGATCATGACAGCTGATGTAAACGGCATCACAATGGCTAATGTGGAAAACTCATCTTTTATGCTTCCTCAAGATAATGTAGATTTAATGGCAAAAATCATCTGATAACAACTACAGTTGAATATGTTGCATTCTAAATGGTGACGGTGAATGTGCGTCATTCAGAATGATATTTACAATGCAAATTTAAGTCCTGAATTTGAATTGATGTAACAAAGTGCATACGCAAACTGCATACTTTTGATCGTGTCGATATTCATATAAGGTTCTGAAAACAATGTTGTGCTGTTGCACCAGTTTGTTTTGATGGCTAGATGGCTTAATTGTTTAAACAGTGTTCATCTTCAGAATATGTCTAATTGGTTGAGTAAATATTTGTCCATATTTCTGACTCTCATTCTACTTCAACATCATGTTGGGTTTGGCCAAGATTTAATTCATTAATTCCAATTCAAGAATTTAGATTTTTCCACCCTGACAGGTTTACACTACAGTCCAGTTATAGAGTACATAAATATGAGCACAGTGACTCTGAATCAGTTTCCCAGATAACCCTGAATTCCACTCACAGATAAATCATATCTGTAGATATTTAAGTCAAGCCTAACACAATAAGAGACCATGTTTCAACAGTCTGGCCATCACATACGCTGACGCCATAGGTGGGTTGTTTATGCTGATAGCAGCTTGTTGACCAATGCCACATTCACAGTGTGTGGTGTTGTGCGGTTCCAACCCAAGGCCAGATTACAGGCATTCGAAAATGACCTCGCCAAACCTCTCATGTTGCACATCTCCTCCCGCACTATCATATAATGATTATACATGAAAATTAGAGAGGGTTTATTTTCATAACAATGAATCTGTAAGCCTGTGGCTTTACATAAACAACATTTCTGTTCAAAACGAAACCTTGAACAGCACGACCAAATGATGCTTTTATTCTGTGAAAGAGAAATGGTTGTAGTCGTAACGCTTTTTTGTTTGCCAAGGTCCAGTGTATGAAATTTCACGTGACTTGCAACCAACGGTGCATGGGACTAAGATATCATCAAATTTTTGCATCTTTGTCGAGGGAAATAACATATATACAGTATGAAATGCAATCTGCAGAGCAGTAGAAACAACATGACAAATTCCATTTAAGGAGACCCGCGGTGTGTGTAAATAGAAATAGCTCGTTCTAAGGTAATAAAAACATTATGCAAGGTCTTTATACACCTCTCAAGACATAGTTATTTATATTATATTGCATTTCTGTCAATAGATCCTCCAAAAAATTACACATTGGTCCTTTAACATGTCCTAGAGTTAGAAGTCTGTGAAATATACATTGAAGGGTCTGTCTCTCTTTACGCAACACGTTTAGTTTTCAAAGAAGATTCTAACCTTTTTTATACACAGAGACGGAGACTCAGAGACTTGTTTACTTCGACTCAACAGACCGTAGCTTGACTAAAAGAAGCATGCTAGTTTGCAATACCCCATAGAGACTCCATGAGTAGGGATTAGGTGTGGTTTTACCTGAAACACTGGGCTCGTTGTAGATCACCAGTGTGGCTGGAGTTGGTCTGCGCTTTCGAATCTTTGGTCAGGAAGAGACAAGAAGAAGGAAAATGGCATTCATAATATTTTCCCTCATTTACATGTATAATGGTACTACCATGGTATGATGCATTGACTAGAAAGCTGTCACGCTCATGTCATTTGAAACCTGTGTGACTTTGTCTTCTGTGGAATACAAAATAAATAATTTTGAGAAATGTCTTGGTGGTTTTGTGCCCGTACAATTGAAGTCAACGGGGGTTGTTTGGCTACCAACGTTCTTCAATATATCTTCTTATCTATTGTGTACAAGAAAGTCAAACAGGTTTGAAATGACACTTGAGTAAATGATGAAAGGTTTTTCTTCTTTGTGTAAACTACTTTAAGTACCTAAATAAATACTGTATATAATATATAAACAAGTATATTAGCATGAATTAAAATGTGAATCTGAATGATGAATTCATGTCAAGTTAATCATAGACTGTTTAAAGATGCTAAGCAACATAGCAACTTAAAGTGCAGTTACACACACAGCTCATCATCACGACATCATGATATTACACAATATTCCGTTCACTCCGTTTTCTTTAACTTAAGAATATCATGGATCAACCATGGTGCACGTGGTAGTCTTACCATTGTACTTTCTAATGCCAGACGACAATAACAGATGGTGCATGCGTGTAAAACGTCCATCCCGACCGTTTTACCCGACATAACTCTTTGTGTCTCGACATCAATACGATCAATTCCCGGCAGAAGGCTGCCGGGTTTACATCACTTTTACACCTCACAACATGCCTTCTCAGCACATGTGGAACAACATGAAACTGCACACCCAACAATGCTGATGTGTCGCATGCCTGAACCGACATCAGGGTCACATTCAGTGTTTCAGGTTCACTAAAATAGTCACTGTGAAAATAAAGAGCAGACACTGACAGAATACTTACTCAGCACAAGAAAGACCGCCACTGATTGGACAATCCGACAACATCATAAAACCGGTCCTGCACTTAACTTTTATGATATTGTCAGCATCTGATCCAACATCAAACACTTTTACAGCCTGGCATTCAGCCTCGCGGCCGGGGCCATCAATGAGGAGCTTTTACTATAGCCGGCACACAATAAGAACCAATTTTTTGGGATCCATATCTTTAACCATCTATTTTGATGTTTACATTAAGGGATTTAAAAGCGATACGTAATAAAAGATAACATTGTGAATGTGCCACTTTCTGATGCCAATAATAGTTGTCGTGAATACTTTTGGAGAGCTCAGGTGCCCTGCGGTGTGGCAATACGCTCTTCATTTTAAGCATTGTTTACCAAACGATTTATCATTAGTTCTTTTACAGAATTGTTTGAACTAATACAGAATACAGTATTTGTGTTCAGCATCTTTAAAATTAAGTAGCGCGTTCAAAAATAGGTTTTCATTTGAATAAATCGTAAATATGAGCCGCCATAAGATCAAAGTAAAGATGTTACACATTACACATTCATATAAATATGAAGCTAAACTCTAAAGTCAGTAAATACAATATGCGCCAGCAATGACCTACATAAAGAGACTGCAATTATATATTTACACAGCACAAGCACTGCAGAGCCCATCATCTATGACATCATATCATAAAACTGATTTTGGCAGCAATCTGAACTCATGTGATGCTTTAAAGAACTCCCGTGGGACCCAAAGACCACCACAGGCCGGTCTCCATTAGGCACAATGTAATAAAAGACCTCTACTTACATGCTCAGCTGCTTGGGGATCCAGCTGGCTCTGAAAGAGTGGCACGGAAAACTGAATCTTCTTAGGACTGTTCGGCTCCATGTCGAGAGCGAGCTGATGGAGAGAGATGGAGAAAGACAAACTGGACCCTACTTATCCGACCCTGCAATTTCCTCTCGCTCTTGGACGGCCCGCCTTCCCCTACTCCACAGAACGAGCGAGGGAGAGAGAGAGAGAGAGAGAGAGAGAGAGAGAGAGTCACAGAGACGCAGACAACACAACAGACACTTCTATGCGCATCTGTGTTGTCCCACTCACTTCTCTGCGGTCCGGTGTCCCATAAAAACACGCTGAAGCGGAGATGTCCTTCCGTTCGCGCCCGTGCGCCTCCGACTGCGGGTGCGGGTGTGTGATCCGGGACGCGCTCGGATCGGCACTGTGCGTTCTGCCTGCTGTCTCACTATCATTAGCAACACTGAGAGCAATGCCATATAAGCCTCCGTCGGGACCTGCTGATGCTCTCTACATTATTTATGAAACTGATTCAGGACGCCGTCGGCAGTTTTCGCATCACATGGCCGGATTGCGTTCAGTGCGCGGCGAGAGGATGTTCTTTATAATGTATAACATGCTCCATCACAGCGGCACTTCATTTATGAATTTTTAATTATTCAGACGGGAATTAATCATTGTCCTGGTGAAGCAGGCGTTTATTTTTAGGCATGGTAAGGGGGTGTTTTATGAACTGAAGGATTTGACATTGAAAGCGTGGGGTGCTTGGGAAACAAACGTTCACTCAATATCGTGCAAAGCATATGAAATATGAAATAATGTATCCACATAATAAACTTTTTTAATAGTTCTCGGGTTCCCAATGAAGAACTTTTAACATCCACAGACCCTTAGCCTACTGTTGCAATAAAGGTTCTTTATGTTCTGCATACTACAAAAATGTAAAGACAATAATGGCTTTGACTGAAAGGTTCTTTTGGGAACTAAAATTGGTTCTTTGCCTTTATTGCATCAGGCAAATGACATTTCCTATGCCCTGCCAAGCTACTCCTCACACAAAGTTGACCTGTCAACATTACATTTAAATTAAAACATGATTTGATTCATTTATTTCTGCGTTTTCTGTAGGCCAACTGAATGTAATTTTCCCATTTTTGACATGCTTTACCATAACTGTGGGGACGTTTTTAAATATAACATCTACATGTACCTACACCCTTAATATCTTAAAGGGAAAATTCAACTAAAAATGAATACTTTGTCATCATTTTCCAAACCTTTATAAAGTCTGCTGAACACAAAGAAAGATATTTGGAAGAATATTTGTAACCAAACAGGTCTTAGGCACTATTGACTTAGAGGAAAACTCCTGGTGGTCAATGGTGGCCCAGAACTACAGTATTTTGCTTTCCAATTCTTCAAAACATCGTCACTGGGATCATCGTTACAAAGAAATGAATACAACTTGAGGGCAAGTAAAGGATGACAGAATTTTCATTTTTGGGTTAAATAATTAAATTATTTCCTCACCTTGTAGGGAATACAATTTAATGCCATCGTTTTGCATGATAAAGAAGGATGAAACTGGTGTAAATTTAGATCAAATGGTTGAAAGTGTGACCGTGTATTGATCCGCACCGTTATCCAGGACAGACGCCACCTATACTCTTTGCTTAGGCCACTGGATATCTGCCAATGAGATAACTGCTATTGATCCACCTGCCTGCTTTGAAATAGGTCATTAGTCTGTGGCCTGTCTGAAACGCAGCCTGAAGAGGACATTTTAAGCTGTTTATGGAAAAAATAATTTGATTTCTTAGAGACGGCAATTATGTAATTTTGAAGTTTCAACATTAGAGGTGAACTGCAAGTATATGCTCAATTTGGTTCTGTATACAGTTATTTGTATAAATCATTTATAACTTTACTTTTTATTCTTTTTGAATGAATAAATTGATTACTTTTCGCTTTGGGCATCACACCATCTAAACAACTCAACAAATCATGTTCTAATATTTCTTTGGTCATACTAGATTAAACAAACAGCATCCGTAAGCACCAGAGAAAGTGTAAACTGGTGTTATTCAACTAGAAAACAACAGAATACAATGACACCGGGGAGTTAAACTCCTGACAGTTCACCCTGTCGACCTCTGGAACAAACTGAACCGCAACACCTAACCCGACTCATGTTTGTGTCCTGGTTATGTACAGGTTGTGGCATCACATCATGATTCTTATCATGGCTGACGGGCAGTTAATATCAGTAAGGAAACGACTGGGGTTTAATGGACATCTCTTGGGAATCCCAGGTACAAAACAGCCACTGTTCAGCCGAGCGAGTCTGACGGTACAGTTACGCAAGGTTTAACAGAAATGTTTTTATTTCTTAACAGCAGAGGTTTGTGTCGTGCAAGTTGCCAAAATTATTGTGAAACAAGCTTTGATGAAAAAGCTACGTGTGGATGCCAGGTGATGTCATCGAACTTACCAAGTTGTCCTGTCCAAGAGGCCGTTTGTGTGTCCTGGAACACACACAGACATGGGCTTGTGTTTATAGGCAGGGAGAGGTAGAAAACTGGGATTAGGAAAGATTATCTGGTTCTCGACAGTATTCAGTAGTGAGAAAAACCTACTTGCTATAATAAAGTTTAATTTCAATAAATGTCTCCACTGAAGATAAGCACAGATGTGTCTGTAAGGCACAATGTAAACCACACACTTGTCAAGTTATTCAGCGAGATGTAACCTGTGAGGCTATGTTTAATATCAACACTATCTCAGCTCTAATGATATCTTTATGTTAATGGCCGCCCTCTGCATTTATTTAAGCTTGCCCACAATATGAACCTCTCCCACAAACTGCTGCTACCTCAGGGCCATGTTGCCATGGTAACAGCGGGCTCGATTGAGTTATGTATCAAAATAATTGTTATGACCCACAGGTATTTTCATGACTAAACTCGGCAGGAGGGAGGGAAAACGCCATTAACATGGTTGGCTGCATTAAAAATGATAACCGTGAAGGACAAATGCGCTTTTAACCTCGAGAGGGACATCCGATCAAACCAGACGTATTTCAAATGCATCTTCTATATTGTCATGTGTCATATGTCACCAGATCTTAAAGGGATAATTCACTGAAAAGAAAAAATTGTATATCATTTATTCACCCTCGTGTTGTTCAAAATCAGTATATGACTCTTTATTCAGTGGAACACAAAAGAAGATATTTTGAGAAATGTTTGAGTTGTTCTGTGTCTATCCAGTTGAAGTCAGTGGTTTTCTGTTACAAACATTCTTCAAAATATCTACTGTTGTGTTCGGAAGAAGAATGAAAGTCATACAGGTTTGGAATGACACGAGGATGAATTAATGATGAAACATTTTTTGTTTCTGGGTTAACTAATTCTAGACTAAATCTAACTTAAAGGGGTAGTTCTCTCAAAAATTTAAATTCTGTCATCATTTACATTGTTTCAAACCTCTATAAATGTCTTTGTTCTGTTAAAAACAAAGAAACATGTTTATAAGAATGTTAGCCATGTTCAGTTCTGTGACATCGTCCACTACCATAGTAGCAAAAAAAAATATTGCATCTATTTTCGTTCTGTTGGACACAAAGTGAGATATTTTGAAGAATTTAGGAAAACAATTACTCTGGTGCACCTTTGACAACCAAAACATTTTTCCCACAATGGCAGTCAATGATGTCACAGAATTGAAAATGGCTAACATTCTTCCAAATATCTGTCTCTGTGCTCATCATAACAAAGTAATGTATACAGGTATGATATGACACGAGGCTGAGTGAATGATGACATCATTTTCATTTTTGGTTGAACTATCACTTTAACCCAATCGATCAATCATCTCCAACAAACCAAATTAAATGAGGTGGCAAGTGTACGTACAAAATAAATAAATCTTTATTAATGATTTGTTTTAAAGATTATCCCTCATGCATCCCAAGTGAACAGGGAACGCGTTCCCTCGGTCACAAATCAATTAGTATTACAATTCATTACAGCTTAGACAAAAATTATGATGAACATCATTAAAACAATCCCTCTGTTCTCTCTTATTCACAAAATAAAAGCAAAACAAACACTTCATTCGTTGCTTTTTAGATAAAGACAGCAGCTTTCTCAGACTGTCTATAAGAATAAAAAAGATCATTTCTAACACAGAGTATTTAGTGCTTTTTGTCTCACAGGAAAATGTTTAGGAATGTGCTTAAGTGTCTCACTATACATACAGTGTGTGATGGACATAAACAGACAATGAAGACAGCTGTGTGCATTATAGAACAGTAGTTGTGATTGGTCAGTTCAAGTTTGGGTGAAAAAATGAAATGTATTGCACAGTTAGTTCCTCACAGAGGCTGCATTAGAAAACAAGACCGATTACATTAGACATTTCTGTCAAAGACAGACAATAACAGAAACACGCACAACTCCCCCCCTTATTTTTCACCCAATGCAAACATTCAACAAGACCAGCATCACATACTTAAATACATCCCAAAGATATTCATTACATTTCTGTAATATGTACCAGACCACAATAAGCCATGTGCCCTTCGCAGGTTCACACATTGAAGGAGTTTAATGGAAACTGGACCCTGATGCAGCAGAATGGAGAGGTGGGGTCTGAACGGGCTTCACGGACAGAACCAGTGAAAGGAGCTGGGCCGTTCTCAGTGCAAGGCTTAAACCAGTGTTCAATGTGACTATTTCACAGGATTCACTTCTTCACACCTGCTGAACGAAATAAAATAGAGACACTGATTGAGAAACTGGTCGAAAAGCCTGTGAAGTGCTTTGTCTGCTACGGTCTCTAAAATGAAATGAAAATGATTTGCAACGCTCTAAATGAAAACTGAGAATTATGGTTGACACTGTTTATACTATACTAAATGCGAAACTTGTATTGCAGAACTTGTGGCAATGTATTGTGGGATTGTCCTCCACGCCAGAATACATGCAGTGTCACCAAAAAATATGTTTTTTGAAGAAGCCTTCGTCCCACGAACTGGTACTTTAGGATGGTGCCATTGTATCCGGAATTGATTTTGGAGCAGAGCCGTAATGTGTTTGTAAGAATTACTGGACTACTAATAACATATTATTAATTAAATCCTAAATAGATAGATTAGGTATATTTTTACATAAAAATATATATATACATTACTATTAATTTTATGTTATTTTATTGATATTTTATATTATTAATATTATAATTTAATTATTTTAATTTGATTTAGATCACATTATTTATTTTATATAACTATTTCTTTAAGGTTTTTAATCATTTTTAAAGAAAATATTTGATTTCATCCAAAATCTTAAAAATAACTATACTTCAATAATAAATAGTAAAAAATATTATATCAATTTTTCATCCAAAATCTTAAAAATACCTTTACTTCAATAATACATAGTAAAAAAGAGGATTTTATATCATAAAAAGTATATAAAGCCTTTCATCCATGAATTAATGACAACCTTAGTCAGGATTGTTCAGTTTTTAGTCGGTTTTCATTGCTCTTTGGGACTGTAAAACAAGATTTTTTTGAACAAATTTTGAAAGAAACTAAAAAAGGTTAAATTTTGTCAGAAGAGATACAGTCATTGTCCACTAAAGTGACCTCTATATGTGAATGGGTTATTAAAATGTTATTAAAGAATAAAAATATTATGACGGTTTAAGAAGTATAGCGAATGACACTACAGGATATTTATACATCTTATAAATATTATTTATTTATTAGAAAAGCACTTGCACGTCTGTGTTCAGTAGAAAGCAGTCAATAAAAACAAACCTGAAGCCTCTTTCTTACACCGGGGGTTTCCTGGGAGGGAGAGGAGATCTCTGAGGTGTCACAGCAGCCAAAAGCTCATTCACAATCTCCTGTCGGATTTCGTAAGCGATGCTCTCTTTAATCTATGGGAGAACACATAAGACAACTCATTAATTGTCTTTTTTCTGAAGCATGACAAAGATATTTTCTCATACTACAGTGCTTTGGAACCTGAATATAACAATAATGACAGCGAAACAGAGGTTGAATTTCAACAAGTTCTTCATATATGAAAAGCTGAAGAACTGGCTGTACTGTGAAGTGTCAAACACAAAGTGACAGGGTGAAGAGGAACGTCAAGTCTTGCCAGGCGGTTACATCATTCCAACGGCAATAACAAGAAGCAATCCCAAATTTGCTGTCGGATCATGGACAGACTTGTAAATCAGTTTAATCTGAAGCGTCAAGTTTTATAAGAAAAAGAGTTTTCCACTTTTATATGAAATAGAGAAGGAAAACGCTGGTTGTTTTTGTGTCTTCAATTGCATCTTTTTAAGCATTTGCAGATGTTTAAAATATTTAAAAATATTTCTTTCTCACTTCTGAAAGTAAACAATGCCCTGAGTTGAATTGCAGCAAATCTCATATTGAGGATTGTCCACTTTGTTGTTTTTCAAATATTATATAAATCACTTTGGATAAAAGTGCCTGTTAAATGTAAATACAACACGCAAGTGTCTGATCTTCCCTCACCTCCTGGATGAGATGCTTAAGGTCACCATGGCCTCTACTTCTACTCCTCCACTCTGTGGGACTGCAGTCGTCCATCACCCTGCTTCTGTCATCATCATCATCATCTCTATTGAACTCCACAGAAGTGGGTGAGATGCTTTGCTCCGTTTCCTCTGGAGATACGGGCCGTGGAACCTCTGCTCCAGGCCGTGGAGGAACAGAAGGCGTGAGGCTGAGGGTGGCCCGGTAAACTCCAACTTGCTTTGGGGAAGGAGAGCAATCCTCGAGCGTTCGGCTGAATCTCCCGGGGCTGGATGCTCTCGTTGAACGTCCAGAAGTGGTAGAGGCATCCTCATATCCCAACTCAGACTGAAGGTACAACTGCTCTCTTAAGAGCTCATTCACCTGTACACAAAAAATGTAAATAAGAAAAGCAGATAATATTTTAATAGGTTAGTCTGTAATGTAAGAGAAGATGCTGATGATACTCACAGGCTCCATAGCTTGAAGGGCTGTTGAATTCGACAGGCTGTCAAAGCTTTGACCACTCTGCATGCCCTGTGGGAAGCAGATGTGTTAATAACATCAGCACATTAACATAGCTGGAGTCTGCATGTGTGACACCTACTTAAGGTCTGGGATTCAAAATCTAAAGAGTTTAAGGTTAATGAAACATGCAAAACAAAGACATGTTTGTGACCTACGCTGTTGCCCATTTTCAAATCATCAGAAGTCCATGCCAGCTCAAGTGAATGCTGTCATTAAAGCAGGACATATAATATCATAAATATAAAATATGATACTGATGATATTCATTACGCATACAATCTGTATTAAATAAATCTAAATACCAAATCTAGGTGCTTTAATTTTTCTAACCCACTATATATGTGTCAGTTCCAAGTTTCCACATTTCAGTCCTCTCTTCCAATTCTTAGATCTAAGAATAACATGAGAACAGAATGTTTTATTTATAAATTAGCTGCTGGCAGAAATAAAGGCTCTATTCCAAAACCTAATAAACTGCCGTTAGGCAACATTTTATGGTCACATATCACGTGTGTACTTACAGAAGGAGCAATACCATAATACAATAATACATTGTGAGATGCTTGACTTAAAAAAGCATATTTTATATTGCAGATGAAGTGAGGTGTTCAGCTTATAAATATAATTCACTCAATACTGGAAAATAGTGATAGAAATATATATATATAATAATTATTATATTTTTAATATATATCATAATATCTGCTATTATTAATATAAGCATTATTTCTTATCGACTTTGTAACAAAAACTATTACATTCTTATTTGCTCTTAATACTGGATAAATGGGTTTGAGCATAAGGCAGATGCAGTTGCATCCACTGACCATGTGGTGGCGGTAGATGCCGCTGTTCTGGGAGCTGCTGCGCATCTGTTCATTCAGATTGAGCAGTCGATCCTCCAGCTGCAGCTCTAACTCCTGCAGCTCCTGTCTGACTGCAGTGCGCAGCGTCTGAAGCTGGTCTGCCTCCCGCCTGCAACATCGCAAAAACATCAGCAAAAGTGATGACAATTTCCACACTTTTAAGCTTCAAGTGCAGTAGAAAGTCTTAATGTCATCACACAAAATGGCAAACATTATTGGCTCCAAACCTGTATGTGGTTATTTTCCCTATCACGATTGACAGTAACAGTAGTTAACACACTTTTACCACAAGTTTGCTATGGTCTAAATATAATAACCAGAGTGGAACCACATTTGTAGTAAAACTATGATGATATAAATGGTAGTCAATAAGACAGAAAATTGTTTTAAGGAAAACAGTTCACATTTCTGAAGAATTGCAATGCAACTCTTGCCATCCAAATACAGGTCGCACTGACCACAAGGCATTAAAAAAACATTTCTAGAATAAATATACAGAAAATGTGATCTGACAGGAATTCTCCACCAAAAAAAATCACTGGAAAAATGATAGAATAAAGGTTTGGGATGACATGCTGGGACTGGGAGAGTAAACCAAACTGTTCTTTGAAGTAATTTCTAACAGTAAGTGTTGTCTTGTATCTAGACTAGGAACATCACCTCTCATCTGGACTGAGATGCTGGTAGACCATAGACTGTTGTCTCATGAGAGCCAATTCCAGATCCATCATCTGAGTCCGGAACACGTTCAGACACCTGCGACGCATCTGGAGCTCCTGCAGTGGATGGGAAGTCAACATGGACAAAAATAAAAGGTCATGACTGCACAATGAACTATTATAATTTCATTAGAAGTTTCTTATAATGCATGTCAGGTATATGAAAATGAGCAAACGTGTGACTGCTTCATCTTTAGGCGATGATGTACCTCATAAAGAGGTTGGACGGAGTGCGGCGTACTGATCCTGTCTACGGGTGTGTCCCCTCCGTGCACAGATGAGCTCTGCCAAAGAAACCACAGATCGGTTATGACTTACAGTATGAGTCACACAGGAAAAGCGTGTCTAAACTGAGCCCTCTGGATAATACAGCATGCTGATTCGGCTAAATATTTGCATTCAGGGAGGGAGAAACCGGAACACACTTCCTTGTTTAGCTTGATGCAGATATAGAAATGACTTTGGACTAAAAAGCAGAAGAGTTATTACAGGTCAGATAAAGGAATAGTTAAGCCAAATTCAGTTATTGTGAATTTCACACATGTTGTTCAAAGGTCAAGTGTGAGACTTTCTCGAGGATCTTTTGACAGAAATTCAATATAATATACATAACTGTCATCAGAGGTGTATAAAGACCTTACATAATGAAGCGTTGTGTTTTTATTACCATAGAATTCTATTTCTATCTACATACACCGCGGGTCTCCTTGCATGGAATTCACCATTTTGTTTCTACAGTAGCCCAAAATGGACAAATTGTACAGAACAGATTTTATAAATACATTATCTCTTTCGGAAAGGAAGAGAAAACATGACACTATCTTAGTCCTTAGTTCTTCGCCATAGTGCTTTGAAAAGGAGGGGTGGAGTGAGCTGTTGGTTGCAATTCGCAACCTCACCACTAGATGCCGCTTTATTTCATACACTTGACCTTTAAAACCTGTACAGTATATGACTTTTTCCCAGTGGCATTCTGTCTGGAAGTCAATGTTTTTTCCAAATATCTTTTGTGTTCTACAGAAGAAGGTCATAATGGTTTAGAATGCAAGATGGTGAGTAAATGATGATTTTTTTGGGGGGATGAACTATCCCTTTAAACCAAACCTAGTTACACAGGCAGTATAAGCCATTAAAAAACACTTAGTCACAAAAAGGGCATGGTGTCCCAACCAAAACATTGAATCACGGTATGAGTCAGTTTATAACTGATGGTATCACAATAAAGCTTTTCCATATTATTAAGATTCATAGTTAATGCCTACTTTTTGGTAGTGCAGTAAAAGGTATTTTACCGTCTCTTATAAAAACGGTGGTTTAACTACCCATGATAACTAACTGCGCTTTTTAAATAAAAATCCTGATAAAATGCAAGTTTTAAACCTAACATCTTTATCATAAAATGGGCTACAAATGCGCCCAAAATATGTTTACTACACTTTTGCTGTAATTATTTTCCTTATGTGTTATTTGACTTTTATATTGACAATGTAAAAGAATAGACGCTCATATCAATGCACTGATATTGTCACTAATATGTGAACCGGTTTGTGAAAACCTAGCTAAAGTAATTTTTTGTGATTTACTGTTTTCTACATAAAATCGTCCTACATATTGTATCAGAACATTCAGGTGTAAATAAATTCTTGATATCTTTAATATTGACTGAGTAATGTCATGTCAAAGATTGAAATGACAGTGAAATGAATAGCCGAAATCAAACTTTGAGCCTCGTTATCTCATAATTTGATATTGGGACTTCAGCCTGGTTTTCACAGACTGGGTGACATATTATAAAACTCATACAGTAGTTAAGTTTTGCTTGCTGATAGGCATGCAAACATATCCACAGCAGCATGACTAATAGATTATAATGAGAATTTGGCACGTCTTGGCAATTCTCACCTGGTTGAGGTTCTGCATTGTGCCACGGATATCATGCAGGACCCTCCTGAGCTGCATTTCGGTGCTGCCTACCGCAGGGGCAGGGGTGGGTGCAGGTGGGGTCTGATAAGAGAGAGGGTAATATGGATGGAAGGGAGGGGTGCCGGGAGGATGTTGAGAATTGTTATAGCCGTTCAGGCAGTAGGGAGGGATGTGAGGTTGATATGGGTCGAGTGAGGAGGCGTAGGGAGCGCTCTGAGGATAGTTATGGGGTGAATGGAAGGAACCTGAGGGGTTGTAGTAAGGATGAGCAAAATGCATATTGCGCTGGGGTGTAAATGGCGACCCCTGTGGTGGAGTAAAGACATTGCTCTGAGTGTTGGGGGACCATTTAGGTTCGGTAGATGAGGCATGGGACTGTGATGGGGAATATGACTGAGGCTGGTGGGGTAAGAGGAGTTGTGGGTCATTCTGAGGTGCGGTGAGTAGATGGACCCATGAGGAGGAGGAGGAGGGTGGGCGGGGCCTGTAAAGTGTGCTAGATTTGGTACACTGCACGTGCTCCAGGATGTTCCCTCCCCTAGGGGTCTCTGGGGCCAGTCGGCAGGGATGCTATAAAGGGAACTAGATGAGCGAGTCAGATGTTGGGGTAGGTTGAGAGGGTACGGTGAAGTTCCATAGGCAAACCCAGACATGTCGCCCCCTGCTGGAGCCGAATGAAAAGGCGCAGAATGACAGTCGAGGCGGTCCACGTCTTCGTCTTCTTCGATGATAGAATCCACCTCTTCCCGGTCTCCATGCGTCCCGTCCTCATAGTGGTACGTGTATGAGGGTGGCGTACAGCGCTTGACAGACCCTCTACCGAGCTGGATGCGCAAAGAGGTGACCACACGGGACGGGCTTTGTGGAGAGGTTGGAAGAGAGCTGGATCTCTGTAGAGGATTTCTATCAAGGTTTTCAGTCCCAGTTAGCAAGTCCCTATCCCTCACCCACACTCTTCCGGGACGTTCTTCACACAGAGATGAAGACCTCTGATTGGTCACGTGGAGGGCGAATTGTCTCCGTAGTGTCAGGGGATCCGAAGCATTGTGAGGTGAAGTTGAAGATTCTGGACCACAAAAGTTTTCAGAAGACTTAAGTTTGTTGGTTTGTGGATCCACGTCCAAACCAGACTTGGACATGTTTCCTTGCTCAGCTTCAGAGGTACAGACTACATTCGAGACAGAATCTGATGTCGGGTCTACAATGGTGCCAGAACCAACGTCCAAAGAGTTTTTGTTGGGTTCCTGCGCTGTGGTGAAAACAACTGTGGATTCTCTGACAGAGTTTTGTTTAAGAGAAAGGAGAGGAACATTCATACAACTGTTAGGACTGGGAACTTCTAAGCTCAGGAACTCTTCCTGGTTGTCTCCATTCTGGCCTGAACCGCCTTTGGTAGGCTGAAGGTAGGCTTTCACAAAAATGGGGTATTCCAAAGCGACCGGTGTGGTGGGATCTCCAACATGTGATGTCACTGTAGTTTCACTGTCACAGCTGTCAGAACTTTCCTGCACCTGATGACAGTATAAGAGAGATGTTTCACTTCAATATCTAAAAAGATTATAAAAAATTCAATCTTTTAAAAATACATATTTCTTGGTTTCACTTTCTACTGCTAGCAATTTTAATTTTGTCATCTGACAAAATTAAAACATACATTTTTTAACGCTTGTATGACATTCTTGGCTTTGTTAGTCAGCCATTGTTTAAAGGTCTGATGGACCCAGCAAAACCCATTAAAAAAATCATAGTTAAAGCAAATAAATGATGTAATAATCACATTAATGACAAAAGGTGCTATATTTGATATGGATGATTTTTATCATCTTTCTAATATTTTGGTTTATGTTGAAAATGGATACAAAGTCAAAAGTAAAATTTCTGTATGAAAAACTCTTAATGTGTGTTTTATGTTCCGCGACGTGAGAATAAATTGTATTATTAGAATACCAAAACATCCCGAGTAAATCTCCTGTTTTTTATATTCATACATTTCGAAGAGCCCAGATGACTACAGACACACACCTTTAGATGAGTCCCCGAACCATCTGTGGATGGGTCCTCTGCAAACCCACTGCTATCTGATTGCTGACTAGTGGTCCTTAAAAAACGTTCTGTAAAGAAAACCAAACAGTGGTCACCAAAAGCGAGTTAAATTGAGTGTCAAAATTGGTTAATATAATTGTAGCTCATAGCACATTGTTAAGGTTAAATGATTAAAAAATGGTATTATTAAAATACGTTTATTCAGTAAAATCCTGCTTTTTATTGCAGGTGTAATGGAGGCATAAAATGAAGTGGGACTACTTTTCTAAGTGTATGAACTTCTTGTTGTTATTATACCGTTGCGGTTGGATTTTGCTCCACATAAACAAACTGTCTCTGGTATCCATGTGTATGTCATGACAGAGAAGCGGGAAAACACAAATCGTGTTGAAGTCTTGTGTCTATATTTTTCAAACAGTGTGTATTTTATTGCCTGGTGTTTTTATTCCCACTGAAAGTGCCTCACTATTACTGAAAATATGCTGTCAATACACTATTCTGGAACATTCCAGAGGCTATTTAAGGTGAATGTTTACATAATTGCACCACAAGAGGGCAGACTTCAGCCATAACACAACAAAGTCCTCTGGAGCTCTTTGGGGAAGGGCCATAAGACCAGCGAGATAAAACATCACAGCTATGTCAAGTGTTTGCAGGAGAAATTTGTTCTTCTTTGTTGCTGAAAAAAGTTTCTGTTTTGTTTTAAGGAAGATCATCCTTATTTGATCATGATTTTTTTCTGGGGGGGAACATGCTTTGAACGCCAGAACATATCAAAATTCAACTTAAAGGCTTTGTTAAAGTTCTGGGGCACTATTGACTACCATATAAATTTTTCCCCTAATATAATAGTCAAAATGTTCCCGAACGATTTGGGTACAAACATTCAAACAACTATTTTTCATTTTTGGGTGAACTATTAAACTTCTAAGTACTCGCACCTACGGAGTTCCATTTCAACTGAAGAGAAAAGTCACCTACATGCTCAATGACCTGTGGGTGGGTCAACTGACAGCAAATGATCATTTTATGCGAATTAACCCTTTAAGAGGTACTTTAAAAAGATCTAAATTCAGGATCTCAGCGTTCTGATGTCATTATTATTGACAGACAGACTCACCACTGCCGGGTCCGGACATCCCTCCAGGTACAGGCAGACCTTCATCCTCATTACTTTGTAACTGCGGAGATCAAACAAATAAATTGCAGTTCACTCTTTACACAAACCGTCAAATAAATCACGGGAGTGACAACTGCATTCTTGAACTCAATGCACTTCTGAAGAATGTTGTTGTCACTTTAAAAACATATTTGTTGTCTCTTTGGCCTTAGAGAACAGAACATAGAAAACGTATACTTTTATATAAAAGTTTATAAAGGTCTCATGCATTAAAATGAGTTAATGCAATAGCTAACATAAACTAACAACAAACTATAACTGTTAAAGCAGTTCTTCATCTTTTCTATTGTAATAAGATAGGTTTGATTTTGAAAATACCATTAAGATAAATAAATGACATAAAAGAATTGTTCCCTTTTAGTTCAAGTTATTTAATGTAGTTAACAAATAGAAAACTATTTCCAGCACATACTCTCAGCGCTCCTTGTTCCAGCGTTCACTTATTTTTAGCTTTACATGTCACGACCCTCCACTGTTTTTACAACAAAGAACAAAAAACAACTTTCGAGAGAAAATGTTTGAGAGCAGCTCAGAGATGATTGTCAGCGTGAGAACCGGACGAGGGAAAGCTCGGGAGGCTTATTGTGGTAAGAACACTTAAACGTAAGTTAGAATGATCCCTACCTCCTCCATTTCAAAAGAGTCTCTGGGCTGACTGAGTAGGTGGGCCATGTGCGGGTTGGGCAGCAGGTTTGGCTGGTCTTTGTCTGGGGTGGAAGTGATGGTTTTTTGGTGTCCTTGCTCTTCAAGGGTCTCTTTTGAGAGGTCACTCTCATCATTTGCCCGACTGATGCTCACCAGGACCGGAGAATCTGGCATGTCTTTGTCCACAACCGATATCTCGGAAGAATGCGAGTGGGAGTGGTCACCGTTCATTACAGGTCCAATTATGTCTCCATTAAAGGAAATTTCCGTCATAACTTGCTGGGCCTCCTCGGTCACAGTGGGCAGAGAAGAATCTTTTCTTCTGAAGGTTTTCTGCTGCGCTTTCTGCTCCGCATCCATTAGCTTGTCTCGTAAACTGGGGTTCGCGCCCTCTTCAACGTCAGACAATGAAAGCTGTTTGGCGTCTGCTTCAGTTGAAGGAGCCAACAAGTTGTGTTTCGTAATGGTCCGTTTCAGGATCTTGACTGCATTTAGAGCAGAGTTTTTTCTTTTTAGCGGGGAAGGGATTTTGGTCTCTAGGTCACCGTTGCCGATTTTTTCCGTGGGTCTTCCGGACACCTGGGAGTAGATCTCGGAGAACACGTTCGCCACGGTGGCCAAAACTTCGGTCTGGCGGAAACGACCTGCAGAAGGAGTAGAGCATTAGTTTTTTCATACAAACAACTCAAACAAACTTGTTAAAATGATTTTGTCAAATAAGCTTAACCTAAGGCGCCTAATAAAAAGTGTAAATCAAAAATAATGCAGAACAGTTCTTATCTTCTTATATACCTTTAAATGTGGGATATATTAACCCCCCTCCAAAATAAATTTGACATTTACATTTACCCATATGTTGTTCAAAACGCCTAAATGGCTTTTTCAGTGGAATACAAAAATATATATATCAAAATCATACAATGGAAGTCAATGAGGGCCTATGGTGTTTGGTGTTCAAGAGACCAAAGAAAGTCATACAGGTTTGGAATGACCTGATTCTAAGTAAATGATGAAAGGAACCTTTTGGGTGAACTATTTAACATTACACAACAAAGAAGCAAACCAATGACATTTATTTAGAAGATATATGCCATGAACACACTTCAAAAACAAATAGCACGAAAGGTTTCAAATAATTAGAAAATGAATCTACAATTAAAAAATCAACTCACTTGCTCGTTAAACTGCAGATTATCAAATCTTTCTCAAAAAAGAGCCATGCAATGCGATGCTAAACATTGTTCAAAATACAAAGCGATGCATAATCCTGCAAAAAGCACTCCAAGGCTTGTAAACTTTTATGCGACGGGACGCTTCATATCAGCAGTAAATACGCCTTTGCTATGACTAACAAAGAGGAAAAAGGATTTGACAATTCTTCATGCATGTAAGGGAATGATAACAAGTGATAACAAGCAAGTCATGCATGTTGCTCCGAAATCAATAGTCCTCATTTATCTCTTGCAATGCAGTCAGCCGTATGAGTCAGCGCTCAGGAACGACTCGCAGGATATGAGCCAGAAACAGAAAAGAGGAACAGAGAGCATGCTTTTCTGTGAAAGAGGGACATGCATATCCTATTCAGGATCACAGCCCCCACAGAGCAGCATGTGGGGAGGTAGAGGCACGTGTTATGTAACAAAAGTCAACAAGACATGGGAGAGCTAGTCTACAGGATGCCTCGCGGCAACGTTGATGACACTTATATAGTTAAATACAACTCTTGGTCAATATGTCCGTTCGGCAACGGTGTCTAACACACCTGTGGCTGTCATTGATTTGTAAATATGAATTGCTTTATTGATTATAATTAACTGTTATTACAGACAGATCAATTGAATGACTATTTGAAAAACATATTTACTTAAAGATGTTTACTTTTTTGAGTGAAATTGAAGCTGCAATTTATGTTTGCTTCTACATCGCCATCTCTGTTTGAAACATAAAATTGCAGGTTATTTACATAGATTTTTTTTTCAAATGGCATCAAACTTACATTAACCGCAAAATCGTAAAAAGTCAATATTATAAGCTTATCTTTTTTTTATCTTTTATTTAATATTTTTATTAATTTAAGGTAAGCATATTTTTATGTAATTACTCAATATTAGATTTTTGTAGATTTCTACCAACAACAAAAAATTACTGATCGCAGCTTTGAAGAAAAGAAGAAATGAAAACAAATGAACCCCTATTTCTCCAGTGAAGACCCTATCTGACCCAATGTTTCTCTATAGCCAAATGGATATTCCAAGTCTTCATAGAGCTCTCTTAGCTCTTAGGAACAAATTATTCCTAATTCATGGTTAAACAAGTCAGCAGCAGACCCACAGCCTCATACTAAAAACTAAGCAACAAAGCTAAAACCACCGCCGTACGCTTACGGTCTTACAAAACAGGCCTCATTACAGACTTCACACGTCCTTACCCGGGCTCTTCCTGTTCAGCTGCTTTGTTGTGGCTCTATGAAAATTATGCTAATGTAGGCCAACACACAAGTTGGCACAAAGCTGGTGCACAAGGCGAACCCCGACGTGAGCGGATAGCAGAATCAGCTCTTCTAAACCACGGCCTGCTTGTCAACTTCTCTCGCCTTCAGTCTCCTTTCTTTGCCTCGCGGTAGACAATGGCCGCGTTGTGCTCGTTTTCTATCGAGCGGAGTCTGAATGTCCTTTACGCTTAGAGTCGGGAGCTCTGTGTTTGGAGCGAGTAACCAAGAATTGAAGGACGAATACCAAATTTTGGATTATCGTTTTAAAATGTGTTCTTTAACATGAAGACTTTATGTCTAGGCTCTTCTACTTTGTAAATTTCCTTGCTGGTTTGCTTAGGCAACGATCAAACGAGTTTTAACAACGTTTTTGGGGTGCATCGACAATTTTGACATTTTACTAAAAAATAATAGGGACAAACCATTTCTTAATTGGAAGAACATATAAACGAATAAATTGATAATAAGTCCAAGAACGTGAATTCAAGAAATTAAGAGTGTAAGTTTTGATTTTACATCGATTTAATAGTCATCATTTTACATGACCTGCTAAGTACTAAGAAGATGAACTTTCTAAATGGTTTACACACCGGCATTCATTTATAAGTCTCTCCGTTTTTTTCTTATTAGTTCAATCACTATTTGAACATGCACAGACACAGAAGTATGATATGTGAAGCGTGTTGATACTATCACATGTCTGGGATGGTGTTGACAGGGCATTTGACATACTTGTCAGGGCGTAGTTTGGGTTCTCTAGCTCCATACGTTGAATCTGGGCTCCCAGGTAAACTTTGATGTCGATACCCTTGGCACCAGACGAGGAATTGAAGAAACGAGAAGGGATTTTTGAGGCTATGTCTGGCTCCTCCCGGCCGAAACCGAGGTTGTAAAGAACTTCTTCTGGATCTTCCTCATACAGGTCCAGCAATTCTGAAACACTTCAGGGGAACAAACATCTATAAGCAAACATCTGCATCAACTTCAACAGCCACCAAATGTTTGCCTAAGCATTGCGTCACTGCAAACAGATCTCTTTAAACAATTTCACCTGCATACTTTAGTGCTCAAATTTAACTAAAATATTTCCACACCAAATCACTTGAGGCAGCTGGATTGTATTAAGACCATATCACGCAAAGTGATATTTGCAAAATAAACCGAGACAGGATACCGCTTCTTAGATAATGATTTAAATGTTAACAGACTTTTTAAAGGGAAATTGTTTAACAAAAAAGACCAAAAACTAGTATTTTAGATTAAACAGATTTCTTTAGTTACCATGGTGGGGTTAGGGGATTGGCAACAGTTTTGCTTTTTTCTAATAATTGCACGTTTTTGAACAATTCACATTATACGAATTCATAACAAATTAGCAACCTTGTAAAATAGTTACAGTATGAACTCCAGAAAGTTAGATTTTTATAAATATTAAATAATGTACGCAAAACTACCTGACAACCAATTTATGGTCTTTTGTTTTGTCACAATAAAAACAAAATAAATTTCACCTTAAATTATTATCAAAAGCCATTTAATAATCTGAAAACTGACCATTCAGAATACTGTTTTAGAGAGAGCCGTGTAATAAATATATGTGAACCTATATTTTTACTACATTTTAAATCAATCAAATGAGATTTGTGCCAAAAATGTGCATTATCAATGGAGAAAGTGATCAGCAGATATTGAAACAAACACGTTTTTGTTAACCGGTCAAAAACATCAAATAAACTGATAAAGAAGCTTGGTTGATACAGAAATCTATCACTAAAGCCCAAGTGACACAGAGGAGGTTCGAGGCGGGTTGTTTTTGTTTCGGCCAATGGGATGCTCATGGAAAGCTTCTAGTGTGAATTTTGTAAATAGTGAATAAGGGCTTCAAACAAAACGCAGTATTGCAGTATGAATGAATCCGGCATTAATCAAACCACAAAATAGTCTAAACAGACGTGTAAAATGAGCAAAAACCTCCTTATCTGTTGAGCTGTAGCTGCTGCACAAGATTGCAGAATTTTTATGTGCTAATTACATCAGTACATGAGGGACGTAAAGTACCTGGACACCGTGGTGCTGCTTTTTGCTGAGCCTGTGGAGTTCATGCTTCGGCCCTTCTGCTTAAACTGGCTCCTTCTGGCCTTGGCTTGCAGTTCATAGCTGAGGATAAAGAACAGAGATTTAGCTGTGGACAGACCAAAGCCGTAGGATATGGGAATATTTTGGAGTATTTGGAGTTACCCATTGGCCTCTGGTTGTGGGCTGCTGTTCTGGAGATGATTGGCTGTGGAAGGAAAAACAGAAAGAGAATTAGTTAAGCGTACTGGATTCCTCCCTCATTTGACACACAATTCCACCGGAGTTAGAAAAAAGTAAGTGACCTTTGTCAAGGTCCATCTGGTGTAATTATTTTATTTTATTAAAGGGATTTTAAAGTCATTTGACCCATGTCATACTATAACTCATACCTCTGAGCAACAGCTATGATTAGAGGATAAAGAAAAGTGTATGCTTATGGCACGTTTTCAAGTCATCATTTTCATTTTAAGTATCGCAATAAATACCGTACGGTGGACTTAATGTCGAGGTATTTCCGTACAGTGAGATTTTGATATTGGTACATACCTAGTGCAAGGACAAACTAAAACTTAATTTAGTAGGGTTTAGCACAAAAATATTATAAAAAAATTATAATAAGAGTTTTTTTACAGTCCTAGTGGAGTTATCAATGCAAAGGTTGTGGGTTCAATTCCCAAGGAACAGAGGTACTGATGAAATATGTGTTGGATGCACTGTAAAAGTAATTTAATTATTTAAAAATAAAAAATTCTTAAAATAAATAATGCAATAATTTGCCATTTCTTAGAAAACAATATTAATAACTTTGTGGTTAAAACTAACGATGAAAGAAATGAAAAATGATATTTCGCAGTACTGGAATTCTTTCCCAAGCTGGCTTGGCAAGTGGACGTCACGACAGCGTTAATATCCGAAAGCAATTTCGCCGAACATCATTCACTCCTGAATACCAATTGTGGAACATTTCCTCTCATCACTTAGCACACAATGACGGAATTATAAGCACCGACATCCAAACCCGCCCAACGATTTGCGCTATAAATCACATTAGACACCAGGTTTTAGTTCACTGAGGATAAAAGGACATTGACCAGAGCCTTTCTAGGCTGAAGTGCTCTGCACCATTGCAGGCATGCGAGATGCACACGTCCTTTAGCCTCAGGTAAAACACTCAAGCAAATATTTTCGCAGAGAAATACAATTCCCACAACTGGTGTTGCCTGATTCCTGCTATGCAGTCAGGTGATTGGGGTTGAGCCACTCAGAGGAACTAGTCTCGACTCGCCACGATGCACAAAAACAAGTTGAAGAAAGTTGTCTGAGAACACCGACATAAGAGTTTTTAAAGAAAGTTGCCGGGTCATTGATGGTCTAAACATTTCATTATAAAACAGAAAAAATATATAAACTACTTTATTATAAAATACAGGTTTCAAGAGGACACACACAAGCTTACAAATTTTTTTGCAAGCATTTTTAAAACGTTATTAACGTCGATTTTTCATTGCTGCTTATTAAAAGTAATGAAAAAAGTAGGTCAAAGTTACTTAACCAAATCAAATACTCAGCATTACATCTTATCTGAGCACAAGTGCCTGTAAGCAAATATCTGACAGCTGTTACAGTAAAGACCTTGTTGAGCTAAAAATGCATTTCAATTGTTAAATCTTTTCTATCCCACTTCACTACAGCTTAGCCTGCTCACCATGCGTGCAGAGAAGTGCTTTGATGTGCCAAGACAAATATTTTATCCTGAGTATCACATGCGTCGGCATGTTGCTTTGCGTTTGTGTGTGAACTCAAGATGGCACGTAATTCAAGAGAAAATAAAGCAGTCAAAAAAACGCTATAGTCCCACAAGTCTTTAAAGAACAAAATAAACATATGACGAAATTAACGTAAGCCAGTCAGCCGTCATTCTTGTTTGAGTTGACACTGACAGATCATTAACCTTTAAGAATCTACGTGGAATACTCAGAATGCTTTGGCGCAGTTGTCACAAAGCAGCACACTTGAGTGCAATTACGTATAACAGAAAGTGAGAGAAAGAGGAGAACTTACCCTCGGCTCCCAGGGAGAGGTCATCTTCAAAACTGCAGCCATTCTTTAACAGTCCTGGAAAGTCCATAGAAAATCTTTCAGATAACAGTTTACACTGAGCCATCGTGATAAACAGGTGATCATTTCCCATTTTCTTCTCCATAAAGTCACTTGAAGACAAATGCGACAATCCAAGCAGCCCTCCGGAGCCCGACTGAGGCATTTGCTTGCACGCAACTTGGAGGTTAAAGGTAAATATTTACACACTTTGCTGCAATAACCTGTGAAGTTATTACAAAGACTGCCGATCAAGTTTCTGATGACTAGCGGCATAACTAAAACGCATACTGATGCTCTTGGCTTTGGTCCCGTTTAGTATCAAGCTCTGAGGAAACGTTGATCTAATCGGACGGCCACTTGTTTTTGTCCGAGTGAGTGTGTGTGGGGGTCTATTATTGGCCCCGAGAGTGTACAAGTGTGTGTGAGGTAATATCCATGTGTCCTGTACCACTGTGCAGTACGAGAGATCTTGCTCCAAAGTTCACAAGGAGTGGTGGAGAGAAGAATTATCCAGAAGTTGAGGTACTATTTACAGTAAAAACTATCCCAGACGAGTGCAGTTAAAGAAACAGTTCACACGCAAATGAAATTCGTCAGTATTTACTCACCTACATGATATATTTTTATATTTCAAAAGAATTGTTAGGAAGCTTTTGTTGTCCAACAACACTTAGTTGTTAGTTTGAATCTGAAAGCATTTGTTTCAAAACTATCGTGTTTTACTTTTTTGCATTTGGCCGATTCTTTTATCGAAACCGACTCGATAAGTCGATTTTTTTGTTCCCTGGGAATCAAACCCACAACCCTTGCATTGGTAACGCAATGCGTCACCAGTAACATATGTAAAAGTGAATCATGACAAACCAATACTAGCCAAATGCAATGTCCCAATTCTAATTTATGGATGTGAAAGCGTGAACTAAATTTGAACTTTGGGAGGAGGAGAGAAAATAAAGAACGTATAAATCACCTAATTATTTCTCACACTGAAGTCATAAAACTACTTTTATGATGCGTTTTGTCCATCTGAAAAGTCTACGTACGGGAAAGCTGTGTGACAATTCCTTACAACAACAAATGGGTTTAAAAGGACACATGGGTGAGTAAACATGAATTAAACCTTTCCTAATAATACACATACATCTGTGAGACGTCTATTAGATTCACATTTGTAAGACGTATTTTTTTATTGTTTGCTCATCTGCAAAATGTCTTGGAGACAATTCCTGTCAGATGTCATCTAGAAGATGTCTGTAAGATGTTTATAATTGAGAAAGTATGTAAAACCGCTCTTTCTAAGACATTTCTAAGATGTTTTCCAGATCATCAGCAGACACCTTACAAACGCACCTGTGCTATCTGGGTTTAATCTCAAATATGGACTTTATGTATAGAGCTCATATTAGACATACGTAAAAACATTTTGGTCTGAGGAACATGAACTTACCTTTGAACGGACTGGTGCTCTGTTCATCCAAAGACGACCCAAGTGGAGTCCTGTTGACAGATGAAAACATTAGGTCCTTCACTCTATTTCTGTCCCTAAAAAACTACTCAAGGAAAAACACACAAAGACTTTGCCATGTTGCTTAGTTCTGTGAACCTATCATACAGAATGGTAGGTTCTGTATGATATGCACTCCAACGTGCGCAAATGCACTCCAACGTGCGCTATCTTTCATGGCCTCAACACTTACATAACATCGTCTCCAAACCGTCCTGCTACTTTCATCTAGACACCTGGAAACTCGAATGCCGTGAGAAATAAACACACCGTGAAATGACGATCGCTAAGAATAGCTCACGCGTTGCCTGCATTACACAACGGCAGCAGAACCGACACCAAGGTCTTTACCCTCCGGATATCCAGCAAACTCGACAGCAAGACACTTACATTTCCTGTAAGTTTAAAGGAGGATATCTGTTCAGTGTGTGTGTTTAATGATAATGAGCAGGAATTGGGAATAAGGACAAAAGTGGCACGAGGTATTTTTATTGACCTAGCGTGTGGCGCGCGAAACTCAAACACTACATCTGTCGCTCATCACGAGTTCAGTGGGGAATTTACGATGGATCTCAAATGTCTCAGATTAAGATCACCCATAAAGGAAAATTCTGTCAATATTTATTTGCACTAATAATATTCTGTATGCTGTGTTTATGTGGAACACAAACAGAGGAATTTTGATGTATATACACACTTGTACCACAGTTTGTGTGCTATAAGTTGTGTTCTTAGTGTCACAAACAAACACAAATTTATGTCATAAATCCTGTAGCTCTATTGGTAAAGCATTGTGTTAGCATCACAAAGGCTTTGGATAAAATCTTCTGCTAAATGCAAAAAAGTAAAAAATGTAAATTTTAATATTTATAAAAAAAGTATAAAATTTAGATTTTTCTTTATCCAGCATATTTAGAGTCAAAGCAAAAATTATTCAGACATCATTTTGATATTTTTTTACTAGAGGGTGCTGGACGCTGTAGTTCATTTACAGTATGTAAGTGAGGATGGCAAAATAAAGTGACATTTTATCCATAAAATTGTTAATTTAGTGGAATACTAGAACCAGTAAAATGGATAAAAATTTGGGACCAAATTATTGAGACCCTTTGACCTTACCATGTTTTAAAGTGTTTTTTCCTTAAATTGTTAATTCGACTTTTATACACCACATAATTAGTATTTTCACATTTTGTACAGCTGACAGCTATTCAATCCATTACATACCTTTCTATGAAAGTTATCTATCATCAAGATTAATTTGTTCTGACACAGTTTAACTCTTAGTTCTTGTTATATTTAATTACCATTTTCTAAACTATAGCGAATAAACTGTGATCATGTGAGAAATGTTGAAGGTGTCGGAATAAATTTTGTTTTGACTGAATCTGCTATGAAAGTATGTGCTGAGAAAAGATTAATGTTTTTAATTGAGAGTTACTTGTACTTTTTTAAATAAAAGGACATTTTTATCAAGACATTGTACTCCTTTAAGGAAATTTAGCAATAGTCTGCTCAAACAAACAAACATCCAAACGGTTCCCTTTAGATTGCGACCACATTGTTAAATGGAAGAGCAGGACATGCATGGGCAATTCTGCAATCTCTGTTTTTTTCCACATGGAAGGTTTATGTTGGTCATAAGGGACGTATATCTACAAAGTAAATCAATGACAACAGCTTTTTCCTCCTACGCTTCAGAGCGAAACAGTCGTACATCTTTAAAAAAACACAGACTGGCAGGCAGTTGAAGAATTCTCTGAGGAAAACTACAGCAACAGTCGGCCCAATTGGACCAAACCATGCCACCAAAAAAATCATTAATTCTCACAATCCTCTACTAACTCTGGGAAGATCGCTAGCCTGCCAACCTGTTGAGCTATTCACACTATTCTCTCAAATTTACTGCCCGTCACTGACACCGAAGCAGAGGACAGAGGACTGTTTGTCGCTATAAAAGCCTTCGGGAAATTTGTTTATTTAACAATTCACAGCGCGCACACAGATCTCACACCATTTGCGTTAGAAGTTCATAAACGGTGAGTTTATGCATCTTACCTGCAGTCTCTGAGCCAGCTTGCTATTTTGTTTGGAATAGGACCTGAGGGCAAAAAAAATGAGGATGAAAAATGAAGGCTATGAATAAACGCCTTGCATAATAAACAAATGAATTTCCTTTTAAAGCAAACAATAAACAGTAAGCAATATGTTAACCAACTGTGCTCTACGATTCTTCTTTCTCTTTGGCTGAGAATGAAGCCTGTAACAAACTTTCTTAACAGGTCTTTCTTGACTAGCATGAAGCTGAATCGAATGCTGTGCCAAGCACATAAACATCTCCAATCTTTCCCTGCTGTGTCCATTACAACTTTACGACTTCTAGTTCACCTTTCTTGCAGATAATCTAACCCCCCAAAGCTCACCAGCACCCGACAGAGGACTACGATACAGATAACTGAGATTAAGAGCATCCATAAAAAATAAAATTGTTTGCTACGAGGCTTGTATTATTGTAATCGATGTACCGCACAAGAGCCAGTGTGCATTTACATCAGGTTGAACTTCATAACGGACTGAAAACAAAAACATGAAGACATACAACTAAAATGGTCAAAGCTTTATCACTCATAGTATATAAGCTAAGAATTAACCTAGTACTCATCGACCATGACGACAAAACGAAAAGTGAGAAATCTTAACCCCAATAGATTTGTACCTGATTGTGAGGCTGCGGACGGTTTATCCTCCATAGGCTGGGCAGACAGCTGCTCCTCTGAGTCCTGATTCTGAGACCCAGAAGCCTGCCAGGAGTCTCGGCTCTGAGCCCAGGCCTTCCTTTTAATTCTGGCCGGGGGGGTCTCGCACTCCTCCATGTCCTTAGCTTGGAAGGGAAGCTACAGCGGGGGGCGGTTCACCTGCAGAGAGGGCCGGACTTTTAGTGTCGAGTAAAATGACAACGGCCACGGCCCCGAAATGAAACAGTGCTGTTTTGTGTCATGAAAAAAAGCAGACGTCTAGTGTCTTCCTCTAACCAACTCTGCAATAAAAGCTTAGCGCAGACACACCAGCACACACATCATTTGTTTATTTGAGAACTTCAAGAAGAGAAATGTACGAGCAGGTCTTTAATGCATCACCTGCATGCGAAATTACGGGTGTCGATGGAAAGCAGAGAGTTTGACAGGCCAGACGCCGGTACATTAAACAGTCTCCATTAGTTACATTAAACTGTCCCCATTTTATTTATAAAGAGAGCAGAAATAAGCCCACAGACAAAGATCTCGACACGCGTGCATTTATAAATGTGTGAAAAGTTCTAGGATTAAATCTGCATTTATTCATTTAACAGATGCTTTAACCCAAAGAGACTTGCAGATGCATTTTTCTTATATCGATAGTTCACCCAAAAATCTAAATTCTGTCATCATTTACTCACCCTTGTGTCACTTTACACCTGTATGACTTTCTTTTCTCTTCAGAACACAAAAGAAGTTATTTTGAAGAATGTCGTTACCTGGCACCCATTCACTCATTGGTTTTGTGGTTTTGTGTTCATTTTTCGATACAGACTTTCTTCAAAATATCTTCTTTAGTGTTCTGCAGAAAAAGAAAGTCCTACAGGTTTGTTACGACAAGAGGATTGGTAAATAATGAAATAAATGTCATTCCTGGCTGAATTGTCCCATTAAGAGCCAACAATAAGCACAGCAGACAATGCAACAATTACATAGCTAAACTAGGAGTAAATAGAATTAAAGAGTTTTCTTATTTAAATGAAATGTTACATTAAGTTAAAACAGCGATAACTTAATGATATGTTCATCGATTCATGAAACATAAAAACATTTTTTAAATATGCATACTATTTCTCAAACCTTTTTTTAGCTTTTCTCATGCTTCGAAAAATATATATAGAAAAATACTGGTATTGCCCAGCCTGTGTAACATTTACAAGCAAGCAAGCATCACGCATGTCACTTTCAAAATATTGAAATGTTTTCTCCTAATATTATGTGCAGAGACAAGTGACAACATGCTGTTCATATTATGGTCCAATTCTTATGAAGTGTGTGTGTGTGTCAGTGTTGTGGGTGGGGTTGGTTTGGGGGGTAAAGGGGGGTAAAGGGTTGGGGAATGTGAAGGGGGGACTTCGTTGGAATAGAAGGTTGTATCAAAAAGTAAAAAAAACAAGTTGAGCAGGAAATGTCTGTTTAGTTAAAAGATTGTGAGCTGGTGCAGAGTCATTTCCTGTTTTGAGATCTGGGACTTTTTGAAGGAACAGATGACTTTCACCAAATGGGATGGATCTATAATTCAGCATCTCCCACATATCGCACGCTGCTAATAATAGCACGCGACTATTTTCAGACTCATTTTCATAAGCAGAAACACTAATGAAAACACGATGAACCACAAGCACCACATAAGCCCGGTGAGTAAAAGGAAAGCGGTTAACCTTAGATAATATACCTGAATGAATAGAGAATATGACTGTTATAGTACACAAGACATTCATTATAACAACTATTACAAAACACACAAAATTACTTGATTCTGATCGGTCAGCTGTGACATTCAAAGATATGCTATTTTCTGATAACAACTGCCAAAACTAATAACACAGGGTCAGCCGGGTACTGTGAGTTATCTTGACCTTACAAATTATTTACTTAGAAATATATTTAAGCAAATATGGCTAATTAACAACGCATGTGAAAATTACAAATGTTTAAACCAAATTGCATGTCCTTGACTTGGCTTTAAGCCACTAGGAAACTTTTTTCCTCATGGAAGATTTGCATTAGTTACAAACGAGCTAAAAATATTTCAAATCATTTTTGGTGTTTAGTGGCAATAGCAAGCCTGTACATTGTGCCTTACATAAACACTGTGAGGCTTTTACACAACCACTTAGCAAATCAATTAATAAAAGCAGAAATATTGATTTGAGATTATAGTTTTATTATACTGTATCATGTGGTGATACTTTGAGAGACGTGGAGCTAGCAAAGCCATGCAAAAACGTTTTAGGCCCGGTTTCACAAACGGGGCTTAAGGCTAGTCCTAGACTATTATTAATATTTGAGATGTCTTAATTAATTTGTTAAAATTGATCAGTACCATTGTTTTGTCTATGTAAATGTACATCAGTAATGTGTTTTTCTAAAGCATTTTAATAAAATCAATTGAATTACTCTAATTCAATTAGATTTTAGTGATCATGCTTCAGAAACATCTTAGAATGTTGCGATTGACCAATCAGAATGAAGTATTACAGAGTAACATAAAATAATCTTTTAAAATTACCCCAAGTAAGCAAGCTCCGACATGAAAAACTATTAACAGCACTAAATCTACTCTAGTGTATCCCTTCCTGCGTACATTGTGTAAATCCACATCAGAGGATTTGTTATTTTTAGACTTGTACACGAGAAAAGCCCTTTTTACCCTTAAAAACTACTTTATTTATAACACACAATGATAAATTACGGCGGCACTCAAAAATACTTGCTCTATTGTCAAGCTAATTTACACATCAATTTAACAAAATGCCTGAGCCGCCAGACCGATCCAGGCTGGAACACTGTGTCCAATATCTATTTTTTGTAGCCCAATCAATGTGTTTGTTTAGAAAATTACAGTTCCCCTTTATGTCATGTAAAAAAGGGGTACCCCAAGGATCTATTTTAGCTCCTCTTTGTTTTCCACATTTATCAATGACTGCTGCTAATATACTGTACATCTGTATGCAGATGGAACAATCATCTATACTGCAGCTTAATCTATAAATGAATAGAATTGTTGAATGAATTTAATTTTATACAACATTCACTGTTACTGCTGAAATTGGTTTTAAATTAAAAAAGACAAAGTATATGATTTATAGTCTAACTAACTCTAAAAGAACAGATAAGAAGATTTCAAGAGTAGGGTCATATAAATTCTTGGGGGTATGGTTACATGAAAAACTTGCTTTTAATTTACACATTGATAACCTGTTGAAGAAGCTTAAACTAAAACTTGAGTTATTTTATTCAAAACTGCTTTCCCTTTGAGGCTAGGAGGAAACTAGTGGAGGCTACTTTTTTATCTGTAATTGATTATGGTGATCTATTCAGTGGTTTAAAGTAACGAATTACAAATTCTCAAATGACTGTACTTTAGTCATTTTTTTCAGGAATTGTAATTTTTTATGTAGTTTAAAAACAGTGTACATTTTTAGTGCTGTATCTTTTTCTGTGCTATTTTTCCTCACATTGTCGTCGCTACTTCATATGTTTAATTTTCATATGATTGGCTAAGGGGAATAATCATTCCCGTCACGTGACCCCGTCCACTCAAATCGCGCATGGAAAACTTGCGTCTCACAGATTTTTGAAGACAGCTGATGCCAATTTAGTTTAATCAAGGAGGAGGACGAAAGTGTGCGGCAGGCAGGGCGCATATCAAACGGCGGTTTTGCATGCTTGCACGTCACTGCGGTAAAGGGACACAATACGAAGGCTCGTACCAGAAATGGAGAAATATTGAGTTTGTGTTTCACTCCGTTCCCCAAGTGTCATCCAAATGGCTATATCATGAGGTAAAATTGTCCATCTTTCTCCAAAGTCTCAACATCAAGTGCTGTGATCTTATAAGTGAGTAGGGAAAATATGCGATTGGAACGCATGCGAAGCAGTTACTGTGCATTACCAGTTATTATGTTGTAATAACGTTACATTTCTTGCACAAATCGATTAAATAAGACGTCATTAATACATCGAAAGAAGGCGCAGGGATTACTTTTATGTTGTCACTATCTGTATTTTGAACTTTTAAAGACATGAACCTGTGGAATTGCATTTTATGAAAAACTATGGACCAGGTAAAAATCATTATTGTTCTGGCTAAGAAATAATGTCACATACATCTTGGATGGCTTGATGATGAGTAATTGATCATCGAGCTACTACAGATATGACTGTAAATGCTAATCCAATGCAAGTTAGGTAACACATTTTTTGCTTGCAGTATTTAAGGCTCTTATTTACTAATTTTTGCATTGTGGGATCTATTAAACGTGATTGAACAGTGTTGGAATTGCATAAATGGTCTTAACTGGAAAACTGACCTCATGATGACAGACAGAACAACACATTGAATGTTTATGTTGTCTGAGTTGTATTCAGTTATATGTTTTATCAGGACGGTATCTGTGTTTTGTTAAAAATAGCTATTTTCTATATAAATCTCCACATTTGATTATTAATAATTATTCATAATTAATTTAAAAAGACTACCTAAAAGTAACTAGTACTCGGAGTAAAAGTAAAAATTACTCTTCTCAAAAAATATTCAATTACTTTTTTAACACCAGTACTTTTACTTGTAATTGAGTACAATTTTACTAATGTAACAGTACTTTTATGCCCCCGGGCTTGGAATGATCTGCAAAGCATAGTCAAATTAGAGTCACTGCCATCTCTGGGTAAATGTCTTTTGCAGATCTGTTTTAAAGGAGTCTTTGTATGTGTTTTGCCTGATCTTACTTTTATTAATTGTCTTGTATTGTAATTGATTGTGGGTGTAATTTTATGTGCGGCCGTCTTGACCAGGTATACATTGAAGAATAGACTGTAAAGTCTCAATGGGATTTTCCACGTTAAATAAAGGATAAATAAACGTATATATAAAAGTAAATTATTAAATGTCACTCACTGGACACCTATTCACCTCAAGCTTGAGACGTTACCAAAAATGAGTCCAAACACGAGATTGTAACATGGCCAGTATAAACTGAAAAGTCATTTCATATGCAAAAACACGGTTCACAAATAATGCAACAGTTCCAATACAAAAGTGAGGCAGGTTGACAGATTTTATAAAGAGCCCACAGCAGCACACAAACAATTTGTGAGGACAACATGTTGTTTCGTCTCATAAACACAGAACCCATGCTCTCCTCTTCATTTTGGACCTGCAATTTGTAAACAGTGCAGACGGAGTTACTCTGCTTTAAATGGGTAAACTTGAAGAACATGGATGGGGAAAGCCAGCGAGTTAACATAAATAAGGGCTACTTAGAATCCTAAGGTATGCCGTCCATCCACCAATCACAGGAGAGATAAGGCATGCTAAGTGAGTCACGACTACAAATCCCAACCACACAAACAAGTCAAAGTGTAAACAGAACCTCAGATATCCAACTGCGACTTTGTTTTGAATCTTGTGTTTTATAAGTGCAGCTGGACGATATATTAAATATTCACGACGTGTTGGATTTTGCTGCCAATTTTCAACTAGCATGGGACGCTGAAGTTTTAAGGATAGAAGTATATTTAAGTATATAAAAGAATCAATCAAAAGTTACCTTCAAAACGATAAGCTTTTTTCCAACAGCTGTCGAGTGGAAACCTCATATCCGCATTTATTTTTTTCATTAAACATTACTTCTGGTCACCCCTAATGTTTTTTTGTTGGTTTTAGAAATATTTAACCAATAAAAAGTATGGAGAGCTTGTAAATGTTGACAACAAACAAATTATGTAAAAAGGTTCAGATTTTTATCTATATCTTGAAAAGGGGGTGCAATTCCTAAATGCCTACAGTGCGTGTTCTAAGGGGCGTCTACAAATTATGTATTTTTGTTTTGAAGAATAGAATAAAATAGCATGTCCTGAGTTCAACTAAATTACTATTTTAGCTCAAAACACGACAAGGGAGGAAAACAGGGATTTTAATAAACTTAATATCCCACTCAGCTCTGTTGTATGATCTTTCAATCTATGACAAATACCTAGAAGTCATCAGTAAATCCGTGAGCACCTCCTCTTCTCCTCCCACCCTACTGCTATCCTCAAAACCGCCAACAAAAGATCTGAAAATGTCTATTTTTAAACACTTCTAAAACACACGCTCTCACTATGACCTCTTTCTGTCTAAATGACGATGTCCCAGTTCCCACATCTCGCGCCAGATCTGACCGGTTCTTCGTCGTGTCCGTCCTCACGTCCCAAAGGTCATGAACAAAAACAGGCCTGGGTCAAAAAAGCAATAAACACAAACACGTCAAACCACATCCTAAGAAACATCCAACAATTATGAGTGATCCCGTCACAGATCTAGTAACCATATCCATTCCAAACAAGCCGATCGGGATATTCCTTTTAAAGTTATATCATCCAGCTCTCGTCATGAAACATTTGACTCTTAAAATAACATTTTAATCTGCTATAGACAATATGTCAGTGAAAAATCCAATCTGATTTTAAAAAAGAATGCCCAGCAACCTCAAAGTAATGTTATCTTGCCAGTTGCAACCGAACAGTGATGTCATCGGCTTCAAAGCAGGCTTACTCAATTCTGGCACAGCGAGCTGCTCTTTCTGAACCACACCTGCAATGTTTTCTTCCCAAG
Source organism: Triplophysa dalaica (assembly GCF_015846415.1). Classification (NCBI taxonomy): domain Eukaryota; kingdom Metazoa; phylum Chordata; class Actinopteri; order Cypriniformes; family Nemacheilidae; genus Triplophysa; species Triplophysa dalaica. Next base: position 21,501,794 of record NC_079549.1, on the reverse strand, counting down.
CTAGAAACACAATATCCACTTTGCTTCAGTGCCCTGGTGAATTGCCACCCTTAATGACCTTTAGAATTGGTCTTTTATTCAATCCAAAAGCCAGGTCCGTGAAATAACCTGGCATGCTGACGCAGTCCTCCATTGTGATATTGTTTTAAAGATCAGGGTATCTATCAAAGAAAAGGTTATTTTTTACCCCTCTTATTGGGCCCAAACAGACAACAATACAACGCTGTTACAGATTACAGACTTAAATCTTTGAGAAGATCAAGTGTCGGCATGAAGAACCATCAGATTTCTCTCTCAGGAATGCAAACATGAACAAAGGAGAGTTGAGAAAGTTCAATACAACATGTAAAACGCTTTTGTGTGGCATAAGTCAAAAATAGCGTGTGTGTGTGTGTGTCTCTGTCATTAACATGCACTGACCCACAAATTCAAGCTTGTGTAGCTATGGAACCCTTTGCATTCTCATACAATAAATTGTTACGTTGGTTATAGGAACAGTTCACTTAAAATTTAAAAATCTGTCTTACTTTACAAACCGTCAGGTTAGTAAAAAATGATTTTTATATGATGAACACAAAGAAAAATATGTGGAAGAATGCTTGTCACCAAACAGTTCTGGGGCACCATGGACTACCATAGTAGGAAAAAATGCATTATAAATTTCTTTGTTCTGTTGAACACAAAAGAAGATATTTTGAAGAATGTAGGAAAGCAAACAGTTCTGGGGCACATTTGACTACCATTAATTTTTTTTCCTACTATAGTAGTCAATGGTGGCCAAGACATGTTGGTTGCACGCATTCTTCCAAATATCTTCATCTGTGATTATTAGAACAAAGAATTCTCTACAGATCTGGACCAACTCGAGTGTGAGTAAATGATGACAGAATTTTTTGGGGGGTGAATCGTCCCTTTAATAAAGCACTGTGTGAAACAGGATTAAGCCTCATAACAGTTTTGCTTCCTATAGCTTTGAAACAGATCATGGAAGAACCGCAGACAGCGTTTCTAGAGGCTAAAACCATCTCTTTGTTACGCAACCAGAAGAGTGTTCCCCAGAGCGCTGAAAATCAATCTCTTCTGATGATTCGAAGATCCTTTGTTTTGAAAATGTGACACAGTGCTTACAGTAATGGCACTTTGGATAATTCTCTCACCGCGCCTGCATTCAAGTCTTTTTCCACTTGTCTTCAGACAGGGAGTAAGAAGATTGACCGTGACAATAAATTCAGACGACATCAAATTCTTCTGTCCACAGGAGATTGAGCAGCTGGCAGATCGTCCGGAAGTTTCTGTCGTCTAATGATTTGAAAAGTCTCAAGAGTACAAGAGATTATTCATGTCGCTATTCTCCTGTCTACATCTTTCATCCCAGTTCTGGAGCAGATAGATTGTACATTACCACAGTTTTTCAACTGGTTTCACAGGACCAAAATTTAAAGGGGTAGTTTATCCAAAGCACCCACATGTCGTTTCAAACCTGTATGACTTCCGCAGAACAAAATATATTTTTAAGAAAGTTGGTTGCCAATTTTTTTTGGGCGAACTATAACTTTAAATAAATGACCACCAAACAGAGAACCCAAATTGTTTATCATAATCTTTTTTTACGTTTTTATCATATTTCAGTAAGAATACTGGACAGGTTTGAAAAACGAGTACGAAACGAGTTGGGGCGGGGTGGGGCGTGTCGCTCATGATGATAATGATAATGATACGATTTTAATTACAACACTGATACGAAAATGTATGCTGATAAAACAATGACAAGATTGAGTAATTAATAAAATCAACACAGTTAGATTATTAAAATTCACTATCAATGTGTTTGGAAATACAGTAAACATTTAAAAGAAATGTCAGCGTGAGGTGAAGCGTGCGTCATCTGTCTGTCATCATCTGATTGTAAAGTCTCTCATGCTTGTCTGATTTGTCCGTCTGATAGCAGTGGTCTCACCTGACATTTTGTGTTCAAATATAAGCCTACGGGTGTGGAGCAGGGCAAGCGCTTTTTTTATCCATTCTTATGAACTTAAGCGGCTGTTCACATGGCGCTCGCGGAGCACAGGAATGCAGTTTCCATGGGAATGGATTGAAAATGATCGCCCTGCTCCGACTACTTGAGTACTTGTGCCCATCACTAACATATAGCACAGAAAAACTGGCAAAAGAGACACAAGCCTAGTCGCTATTAGGGCTAGGTGATTTGATATCTAGAAATCTTTTCCAAATTTCTTAAACCTTGTCCAAATTAGCCATTTTGAGAACATGGAAAAAACACAGTACTTTTTAAATGATAACATACTGTGTTGTCAAAGTTGACATGCACTTTGTATAAACTTTTTATTTGTTCAATATTTGCGAAACCCAGTGACAAACATGAAGGGTGACAAATAAAATGATTTCAGGCAACAACAAAAAAACACGTAATATGGAGATTTTAAAGCATCATGCATTGGATTGAACATTTAAAAATTTTAGCCAAAAAAATGTAAACTGCCTCTTGGGTCTTTGACACTTCATTCAAAATTTTCAACAATATTTACAATTATCTCTACTTTTGTATCTTCACAAATTTATCTCAATAATATCAAATATTCAAAATAGCATGCAGCCCTATGGCTACAACATCAAAATTACTCAACAGTACACTGTTACCAGACTGACCAAGTGAACCAGACAAATAACAAACAGCGCGACTTTAAACCTTAAACATATTAAACAACATCCTCATTTTGATGCCCACAAAAATATGTTCAGCAGATTTTAATAGAACATTTAACAGAATCTGTGACGCTATAATTGACAAAGAGTTACAAATCCTCTGCACTTGTTTATTCGATTACTAAATATCATGGCTAATTTGATTATGCTTTAAACAAACACTAGAAGCATTGTATTTTCACAGTAGTTTAACATATCAGAGGCAGATTTGTGTCCTCTTGCCTTGCTGCACACAGCTGGCAAAATGGCTACCCACCGAATGAGGCCTGTGAATCTTAAGACTTCACGAAAGTAGCAGCTATAAGGGCTGTCACGATAAACCGACGATAACTATTACGTAATTTATGCACAGATTTTGAGTGAAGTACGGAAAAAAAATGCTGCTGCATCCGAAAGACAGTGGGCGCTCTCGTGCGGAAACTCCAAATACGCACTGCAGAAGAAGACCATAGCACGTTCTAGAATCTAGGAAATGCCTATGGTCATCTTTAAATCACTGATACTGAAGCCTCATTAGGTTTTTTTTTGAGAGTAAATTATATTTATAATGATCATGTTTGACGGGTGTTGCTTTTTCAAATGCACGATATAAGCGACTCAAAGTCGCACTACTTTTAGATCGAGCAGCTTTGCGTACTGATCCCAGAGCCCACAGCACGGAGAAGCTACGCATAAAAAAAGATCCAAACATTGCATATCGCAAGCAGCTCGATTTCAATAGGATTTGGTGGTATCGCGATAAATTATCGTGCGGACCTTACAGCTATTGTAAAACCCAAAGAACAAACAGGGAAGTGTGGAATGTGGACAGCGATTGAAGGGTTAATGATGTAATCTATCTGCTGAATCAGCACAGTGCATGTATTGCAATAAAGTGGTTTCAACACAATATGCCTTAAGGTTCTATGACAAAAATGCTGGAAAAAAACATGTTTTGTGAAGAATTTAGCAATTCTCTTCTAGATCATTAGATCAGATTACAGAATAATTTTGTTTAAATTTAAACAGAACGCAAATGTATATGCCCACGTGTATGTCATTCAAATATCCCTTTTAAAAAATAGAACAGGTTTGGACGTTTTTTGGTTCCCAACCCTATAATTTCCTTTGATCAGATTGTAGCCTCTAGTCACCCAAAACATAGATAACTTTATTCTTGACAGAACAGCAAGAGACAAAAATAAATGATACAAGCTTGGGCCTGTTGTTAAAGGTCCAACCACAGAGACACACCATGTACCAGCATTATGATAAAACCGTTTAATCATTAGCCTGAACAAGGTCAGCGGTTCCCAGGGTTTCAATTTGCGCAGTGTGAAACAAACATATGGAGCACTCAGTGTGTTAGCCTGAGCCTGGGTGTCAGTCAGGAACAGCTGAGGCTTCAATTTCATACCTTTCGGGTCAAATCTTTAACTCACAGCACCGCACAGATGAGTGAAAGACACGGCGGAAATGAGTTTAACTTAAACAATCTGTTTCACTTTTCATACCATAAAAAAAAACCACACACCCTCATGGACAGCAATGACATAGGACCCAGAGGAGTGCTGGCTCGGATCCCAGGAACTGGGCCGAGGCTCGGGATCTGATTATGGAAGAAATATGAAGAGCAATTTGATGAGATAAACACAAGAAAGATGGACACGCTTCTACAGAAACATGCTGTAAACATCTCAGTGCAAGGTCCTGATAGATCATGAGAGAGTATGCAGAACAAGGAAGTACAAGTGTTGCATATTTAACTGAAACACTTTCATGTGAATTTCTAGAGTAGGCAGGTAAAAAATTGTTCTTGTCTTGAAACTGGATGAGCCAAATTCAAAGATCTGTACCAGTATAGAAATTTGCTGCTTTTTTGTGGGCCATAAACATCTTATAGATGGGCACACTAAAGACTGTTTCATCAGATGCACCCGCTTGGCCCGAAGTTAACTTCCGGCCTGTGTTTGATGATCGATCCGACTGGTGGATTATAATACAACTATTTAAATTTAATTTAATTTATATTACTATTTATTTAAATTGATATTTGATTTTGTAATACATTTTTTATTAAATAAACAATTTGGTAAATGGGTCATGTAAGTTATTCTACTGGTAACCCCAAATAATACTGGCTAGACATACTTTTTACTTGCTTGCTAAGTAAAGTTAATTTAATTTACTTATTTTGCTTGTTTTTAGAAATAATCTACAGGCACTCTCTCCTTTGTGGATGTGTACCAGAAGTTAAAGTCCCCGTGAACCGGATGTTGTGATCGTTTTTACTTCCGTATTCTGACACATTTCCGAGTGAAAAGGAATTTCAAAAGAGAAAATTAGTGGGCGTGGCTTGCATTTTTCAATGCGAATTGATTGGATGTGTAAAAACAGCTGTTGAATTGATTTTGAAATGAAGCTGGGAGCAGACTGACAGTGGAAGGGGAGGAGTTAACGGATGCTCCTGTCAAGCCATCTAATTTACATAATTTAAGATGGATATTCATTTCAGGGCGGAAGTCTATATTAACTGAAGATTATGAGGGTACATTAATTTTAAAAAGAAAATGAACCACATTGATAAGGAATTTATTATAAACACTGCAATATTTCATGAAAAAATAAGAATTGTCATTTTTTATTTCACTGGGACTTTAAGGTTGGGGCTCAAAAGTGTGCATGCACACTTGCAAAGTAACGCTTGTTGCTTTGAAACTTTGAAGTTATGGCAGATTTATATAAGAAAGCATCACTTATTGCTGAACTGTACAGCCTGTAATGGGATGAGAGTTTTGAAAGCCATTTATTTTATAAAAATCATTTAAAATTTGATTAAACTAAAAAAATGAGGACAGCAAAAATCAGGGCACTTGAAGTAAGTTTCATCCCTTATAGTCTTATATGCACATGTTTGGGAAAAGAACACCAAAATCAATATTCCCATTGCTGCCATTTTAATGCACAGCCTTTTGGGAGCAAGCACCGGCCTTGTTCAAAACCACAACAACGAAAACACAAAACAAAGTTTCCAAACGCTTCACCTGTCAGTATGACCCAAGCCACATCAGTGTATTAACACATTTTAATGTAGCACTCTATACTTCAACAGTTATTAAGAGAGCAAGACAGCATCATGTTCCTCATATGGCAGTGTGCAAGCAGTCTTTAAAACCCTCTTGAGGTTTTAGTAAGCAAGGACTGTTTGCAGGCTAACTTCATTTCCTGTGAACAAAGCCCCCGATAGCCATTCACATCACCCACAAAGGACCTTACTTTCTCTGCAGCGTGACTCTTTAGCATCATATAGGACAGAAAAACAAACCATTTGGAACAAAGCGCTCCTGCATTAATCTTCTTGTTTGCAAGATGGTTCAACTGCATCAACCAAAGTGTGAGACCACAGTGTTTCTCAAGATGTTAAAAAAAACACACGCACACACACAAAACATTCAAACTTGTACTTTTGTAACATTAAAACAACACAGACTTCCTTTCTTTCTAAAACAATAACGCAGAATCTGCTGTAAGCGCACAACCTCTGTTTTGCAGGTCTGATACGGATAGGTTACAGCTTATGTCTTATGTAATTCTTATTCTTCCATACATGGTTCTGGAGCAGCAGGTCATCAGGCCAAACCAATCAAGATGGAATCAAAACCCGGGAAGTAACAGCAACACGGATTTGCCAGAAAAAAATGTGTTTTAATGCTCTTTAATACAGTCAACCTGCCTACTGTAAATAAATGTACGCTGCTAAGGAAACAGAACCACACCTTTTGTTTAGTTTGTCTAACACAGTTTCCATAAAAAGCAGTTTGAGACTTGTTAATACTAAAACCGACGCAGCTATTCCAACCTGCTGCTACTTGTTAAAAGAACAGTTCATCCAAAAATGACAATTTAGTCTTTAGGTTTCATGTCTGAAATAGCACTTTCACCTACGTCATGCGAGGCAAACATCACCGGTTATCAAATTTCCTCAGACCTATTGAAATGTGGAACGTGTGAATAATGTGACAAATGAGATTAAGCAGAATATCCTCAGTGAACAATGGCCCAAATGTAGTCTTAAAGTCACATTTACGTTGTGTTTGAGCAAATGGCACTATTTTGGATAAACTATTCCTTTAAGTGAATTTAGGGCATGCTCTCACCGCTGTGGCAGGAATGCAGTAAATCATGTGACGGTACACGGATTCACTCATGTTAACTCTCACACACACACATTTGTCAGCTGTGTTTACACCTCACATACAGTATCTTATCTTAAGAGACAGTGTAGAGCACTCCTGACTTTAATGTTTGCATGAAGCAGACCTGCCCTACTTTCAATATTCACATAAAACTTTGAAAGTCATGCAGAGGAAAGAGTGGAATGCACTTTTAAGGAGACTTAAAAGCCACCAGACTAAACTGACAATGGATGAGCGCCTAAAAACTAGCACAGGTTTGAACCGTCTAGACAAAGTTGAGTTTTTTTGACTACCTCAAATGTGACCCCGGACGACAAACCAGTTGAGATTTTTACATCATCGGAAAGCTGAAGAAATAGACTTTCTATTGATAAATGGTTTATTAGGATAGGACACTATTGGGCGGAACAACAACTGTTAACAAAGCTGGAATCTGAGGGTGCAAAAATGCGAAATATTGAGAAAATCGCCTTTGAAGTTGTTAATCTGAGGCACTGTGGCAGGCCATCCACTCACAAAAAGAAAGATTTTATACAATTACGGTAGGAATTTTATTAAAATATCTTCATGGAACATGATCTTTACTTAATATCCTAATAAATTTTCGTCAAAAAAAGAAAAATCTGTCATTTTTACCCCTACAATGTATTTTTGGCGATTTCTAAAATGCTCCAGTGTTTCTTAGGACTGGTATTGTAGTCCAGGGTCACAAATGTAATAGACAAAGCCATCATTCAATTTGTCCACAAGGCGTGATCATAAAATAAAATACCTAAACACAGCTTTCACTTCAGGTGAACCGACCAAACCAGATACCAGCGAAAAATTAGCAATACATGCAGAATGCAATGCAAGTGATACTACACAATATTCACAATAAAAAAGTTTCATTCCCAAAAACACATCATGTTTCTAGTAAACAACTTTGAAAAAAATTGCATTGGACTCGAATCCTGTTCATAATGTCATTCGATTCTCCTTAACAGAACATGCAAGTCTCTATAGATTTTGCCATAACCGAATGCTGTATATTAGACAAACTTTGCTTGACATGCAAAGCACCTCTACTAGCAACTGTTAATAAGACACCTTTGAGATTAGCGCGCGTTTATTGCGTATTAAAACGCGAGCTTTAGCTCAATACAGCTTGAATCGCTGAACTTCAGTCAGTCAGCAAATGCAAAACCTTACAAGAGCAGTTACGGCATGAGAGAGCAAATTATTAAAAAAAGAAACAATCTAGTAACAATAGTGCAAGTGTACCGGCCCCCCGAAGAACAAGAACGAAAAAACTTGATCTCACCATCTCTGGACAGGACGGGGTGTTGATAGCGCGCTGAGAGTTACAAAGTATCTAGTGCACCGAGGCATCTGCCAAAACTATTCCAAAACTTCACGAAGTACGATGCTTCCGCTTCCGGAAACAGTGAAAAGTAACATAACATGGGCGAGACAAACCCAAAAGTACGCCTGGCCTGAAACCTGCTGGAAGAAGGTATGCAGTGCACTGATCCCAAAACAGTTAGGGTGCGATCAATCTGATGGCGTTTGATCACTGAACAACCTTTACATGACTTATAAAGAGAAGTCGATTGTCGAATCAAAGTCCGAATGAGATTGTTAACTCTAGAATAACATTTAAAAATGTTCAATATGTTTTATATTTAAATCCTGTAAATATAGTGTATGTCTCTACGTTAATGATAATGCGAAAATAATTATAATAATGTGAATTATTTAAAACCCAATTATGATTTGGGAGTTATTGTAAGCTAAACTAGTGTCCGTAGTGTCGGTAAACCAGTATGTCACGATATTAAAAACCTTAGTTCTGTTTCCTTTTTAAGTAGCCTATTTTGGGGAGAAATGAAACCCGATTTGAGTTTCAGATTTGTAAAAAACACCTACAATGTGTACAATTTACTCTGGTGTACACTGGTGGTATTTAACTCATGTTTACAAAGCAAATAATTTAACGCACAGTTGTAAATCTACCGATTTAAAGAAGTTACATCACGTGGTTGTACAGGACGTGGTTATTTATGCACGTGCGATGATGCGTCAGTGATACAGATCTAACCAGCAGACTGTAAAACCACAATCTGTCTATTTTGCCACAATGCTTGATGGTCAAAGTTTATACCTTCTGAGCTGATGGTAAGGGCTATCTATCAAGACAAAATGAGCATGTTGTGTTTTCAACAGGAAAGACACGTTTAAACACCTATAATATGATTACTTCAGTCGACATTAAGTGTTCCAGAATAATTCACAAAGAAAGATTAATTAAAAAATGATGCGTTCACTGACACTTGCTTCAGTGATGCTTGTTTGTTTCAGCAAAATTGAAATAATTGCTAATTCAATTCGATTTTGTTGCCAACATTTCTCAATGGAGTCTTAATTACAGTTCTTTTGCCGTAAAACAGATGGCAAGAGGTATCGTGTTCTTCTTATTACCCAGTGGATGGTTACAACTTGATTTATGGACCACAGTCAGTATTTTTTAAACAATATTTCATATGAACGATTATCCACTTGATATTATGAATGCTAAAATGTGAAATAAAAGTCTGTCATTCAAACTTAAAATAATGTACAGGTGTGCTGTAGCAGAATAAGTTCCCAATACAGAACATATAGCACACAACTTCGGAACTGCATGAGTTTGAATTGTATTACTTTTAATAAAGTTTATTAAGTTATTGACTGTCCAAATTGAGCTGCTTACCTTAAAGGTGTTCCTGTGAGCTATCATTCACAATGTCATTCCACAATAGGGTGAAAGATTTTTGAGGGTTTTTATATCAAGACTTTCCTAAAATTCTATTCTATTCATTTTACGTACAGGATTGGAAAATATGTTGAGCTATGATAGTGAAGAATGCTTGTTTTCCATTTGACCAGAAGATGGCGCTTGTGTCAATGATTAGATTTGGTGTCGTGATCATTTTTGGATACATATCTAATACACAGTGTGTAAACTGAGTATTTAGGGCTACAAGCACCAAATTATTCACTATACATTTTGAATAATATTTTATATATGTTGAAAAGAAAGTACAGCAAATTTGATTCGCTTATTTATGCACATTTATGGGTTATTTAGGATTTGGGCAATTTATTTATTTTTTGGTATATATATTAGATTTGTAAAGCATAAATAAGAATTTGTAAATATTTGCAAAATCATTTATAATGCACTCATTTATAATTCGTAAAATTTTACAAATGCTATTTCAAACGATGTGTTACATGTCTGTTGAGAAATGGAGTATTTTTTTTTCATTTATATACAGCATTTTTTTAATAGTTTTCATTTGCAACATTAATGATCATCGTAATAAATTAATGCGAAACAGATTATTCATTCGAATATGCAGGCACGCGTTAATGTTAATTCTTTATTGAAATAACAACTAATATGTTCAATATTAGACTTTGCTGTTTGGTAACGACTAATTGAAATTATTATAAAGTGACGTTTTTATTTGACTGTAAATTTAACGTTAGTTTATGAAGTTTTAACGTTAGTGTATAAAATGTAAAAAATATGTATTTTAAACCAGGTTCAAGGTAGCACAAGGTAGCAGTAATTGCCCCGAGGGGACACATTGGCCCCATATGCAGCAGGTGGCCTTACCTGCAACCCAAACGGGCCCTTTAACTAGAGAAACAGAATGCACAGAGCAGCACAGATGGGTCACCAGCCAAAATGAGTGCCACTGCATGATTTATTGCGCCAAAATACCAAAGAACGAATCAGCGGACAAACTAATTAATACAAATCTGCATTTTTGCATAAGCAATGAGAGCAACGAGACTCGCAATGAAATAAGACAGAGAGAGAGAGAGAAGAAATGTATTCAGGTGGAGGGACGTTGGTTTGGATGCACAATTCTTGTCGAAGAAAATATCTGTCGGTTTAGGGAGATGTATAGGTCAAATCATTAATAATTATCAGTATGACCTCATGTGGTGTTTGTGGGGTCATCTTAATATTAACAAAGCTTTGCGTAATTTACGTTTTTTCTACTCAGATCCACCTGGAATATAATCGTTTTTTTTATTAAAATCGTTGTCCCTTTATTTTTAATTGTCTGATTGGGTGCAAAGGTACTTTATGCAACGATACAGCCAGACAAAGAACATTTTAGGAACCTTTATTTTTGTGTAATTTCGTTTATTAATAGTAGTGCCAATGTGGTTATAGGCAATGATAAATGCATCGCAGAAGCATGAACTAATCGTCACACAACTCTGATATATGTTCTCTCTCTCTCTCTCTCTCTCTCTCTCTCTCTCTCTCTCTCTCTTTCTCTCAGCGCTTAGTTGCTGTTCGTGGTGCTGAAATCACAATCATCACATCCTTTGGTTTGCATGGCAACACAGAGATACAGACAAGCAAACAGACAGCTCCCTTACGGACCTTTGACCGGCGCAAACTTGTCGATTTTTATGAGAAAGATTACCAGCACTCAGAGCCCCCGCGTGTCCGTGGACACTTCACGGTTACCTGGTTATCAAATGTCTGCGGTAGGCCATGAACAGATGTCAGGGAGAGATAACCACAGATAGGCAAACAATGGAAAGAAACATTTTTCACGCTTGAAGAAACAGCATGGGAGGATAGACGAGAAACTGAAATCAAACTTTTCTCGTAACATTCAGGTAGTGAAAAAAAACTGTCGTTCGATTAACATCTGTAAAATTCAATCTTAATTAAAATAAGTTCTTATGGTGAAGAAGAGTTAATTGATTTTATTTAGCAAACCTAAATTCTATCGGTTCCTTGACATGTTAATTTATGCTGATTTCAAAGAGCATGAAACGAAGAAACAGTATGAAATGCATGGCATTTTTATAGACGGTTTTTCTAGTTGTTGTCATGGTGTGATCATTCATTTTACGCAACCACTTGTCAATTTTCAGAGTTGGTCTGATGTGTTCCTGTTATATGAAATAATGCCACATTCCTCGAAGTTTTGAATTTTTATCACATCACAAATTAATGCTCCTCACGCATTTAAATTACGCATGTCTTATTCCCTCATTTATTTACTTGTCTTTTCAACGGCCATCATGTTGATCTCTCTTTTTAGGGGGGTTGAAGGGGCAATAATATTAAATTGAATAGAAACAGCAGATTTCGGACGTTGGATGAGGTTAGTGAGCCGTGAAACAGGCTTTTTGTCAGTGCGCGTGCAGCTCGCGTGCCGACCGGCGTTGACAAGAGAGGGGACGAGCCAGACTTTGCAATTACTGTTTACAATCAATATACGAGAGATTTAAGATCACAATCTAAAGAAAAGACGAGAAAGATTAGAGACAAAAAATTAATAATTTCTTCAACAATCCATAAAGTTGTTAAAGACATAAATAGTGTAATGTCTGTCATTTCTTCTACGACTTGCCAAATGTGAACACAGAAAATTCAAATGTTTTTATTATTTCCAAATAGGCTTATTATAATAATAATCATTTTCATTGCATTAGACAGGATACTATTGTCTCTAAGTGCTTTTCCTGTAACCAAAATAATAATAATTAGTGGCAAAACCTATTAAGTGATTATGAGCTAATTTATGAACACTCATAAAGAATTGTGCACATTAAGACAAGGAAGCACACACGTATGCAACGGGATGCGTCGACAGCAGAGATGGTCGTGATTGAATGTGTCCCACGCTTGAAAGAGTTAATCCATCCTGCGGGTACAAACAGGTCCACGGAGTCTCTAACTGGCGACAGATGGCCACTTTCTTTCGGCCACAAAGGGACGGAATACGGAGCTCTAGCGAATACAAATGGAAGAGGTCACGTGACGCTTGAGGCCGTTTTCCTGACGTAGTCGGCCATATGGCGCGTGCCGGGGGAAGGGGCGGGGCCAGATGCCAATCACGGACGCGGGGTGGGATTGTGGAGGCAGACTCAGACATCCACTCGCATCTTCCAGCATCAGCAGCACCGCTATATAACCAGAGCATCCCATCGGCGCAGCCACATTAGTCTACAATCCGCAGGACTTCCCACACCACGAGGGGCATGAAACTGTCATAACAAAACCATTCAACAAATCTGAGGTATGTTTTTATCTTTATGCTCATTCTTGTTGATATTTTCATTTAATACATATCCTGAAAAGATAAGAACATTGCTTTATACCTAGTTGAATGGAAGTTTGGTTTTAGAGCGCAAAATATGTTGCATTAAAATTGGATATACATTTAGAGTATAGATCAATTAATACCAGGTCTAGTACTGTATGAATTTCTAGACTGCATGCCGTATTGTATGATAGAGCTATATTTTGACGACTGTCAAAATATTAATGATCCTGTTAATAGTCTATTAAAGCCTAGTCTACTCTAAATGTGAAAATCTGAAAATCTTTGTAGATTTTTTTAGTTGTAAATAAGAACAAAACTATTTGAGAGTCCAATTTCGACGGTAAAAAAATCAAGTTTAGTTATTCTTAATGTAGTTTTTAAAAATGTTATGTTAAATGTATTAAATACGGGTGACGTCATCGTAAGTAACACTCCTCAACTTAATATCTTAATTTTTATTTAAACATTATAAACTGATCAAATACATACATGTCTGATCGGTTAGAAAAAACTGGCGGTGTTACAGAAAGCATCAATTATAGATCCACAGGTTATGTTTTTGAATTTCTGAAAAACAAAATCTGTGAAGATAAAATCTTTATGCTTAAGAAGGGAGTTGCTTTCCTGTACAAAACAATAAAATAAATAAATACAGAGAAATGGTCCATGATAAAGGAATGTTAAAGGGCACAGTTTTTGATGGTTCACTCACAGGCTCCATCTTTTACTTCGCAGAATTCCAATATGACGAAATCGTTCACCGAGGAAAGCATGATGCTTGATTCTCAAAGCAGCACAAACTGGACGGACAAGTGTCACAGCAGTGCCCAGGACGAGCAAGAAGAGCAAGAGGAGATAAACGAGTCCATGCAGAAAGACATGGAGGACGATGAAGTGGAGCTCAACAGACTTGAGGAGGAGGATGACGATGATGAAGAAGAAGAGGAAGAAGACGGGGATGACACAAAGCCCAAAAGACGAGGGCCCAAAAAGAAGAAGATGACTAAAGCACGGATGCAGAGATTTAAGATGAGACGAATGAAGGCAAATGCCCGGGAGAGGAACCGCATGCACGGGCTCAACGACGCGCTCGAGAGTCTGCGCAAAATTGTGCCGTGTTACTCCAAAACGCAGAAGCTGTCCAAGATCGAAACTCTCCGATTGGCCAAAAATTACATTTGGGCCCTTTCTGAAACCCTGAGGTCGGGAAAAAGTCCGGATTTGATGTCTTTCGTGCAGGCCTTGTGCAAGGGTTTGTCGCAACCGACAACCAATTTGGTTGCAGGATGTCTCCAACTGAACCCCAGAACTTTTTTGCCCGAGCAGAGTCAGGAGATGCCTCCTCATTTGCAAACAGCAAGTGCTTCCTTTTCCGCTCTTCCCTACTCCTACCAAACGCCTGGTCTTCCCAGTCCTCCTTACGGTACAATGGACAGCTCTCACATCTTTCACGTGAAGCCGCACGCGTACGGGAGCGCATTGGAGCCGTTTTTTGAAACCGCGCTCACGGACTGCACTAGTCCCTCGTTTGATGGACCGCTTAGCCCACCTTTGAGCGTCAATGGGAACTTTTCCTTCAAACACGAGACTTCCTCGGAATACGAGAAGAACTACGCCTTTACCATGCACTATCAGGCGGCGGGTATGGCCGGAGCGCAGGGACACGGGTCTCTTTACGCGGGCACTACGCAACGCTGTGATATACCGATGGACAACATTATGTCTTATGAAGGTCACTCTCATCACGAGCGGGTCATGAACGCCCAGCTGAACGCGATATTTCACGAATCATGATTCTAGTGTACATTTTTGGGACTTTGTCATTATTGCTCGCCATGGTATTCTGTTATCGCCGATGCAAAAAGAGCAACAACATTATATGCTTAATCTTATGTACGTATTTATTGTTGTTACTGCCTTTAGGAGAAAAGAGAATTCCTATATTCTCGTTCACCTTATGTATTGTATTCTATAGCGCTTCTACGTTGCGGTCACAGGTGGGAATAGGCGTGACCTTCTTCAGAATGTGTTACTTATCCATGCTACAAAATCACAAGCAATAATTTGGAAACTATGCAATTTTTAATCGAATACTGGGCCAATCATAGAAATTAATAGAGATTGCTATATTTTTCAACCTATTACATTTTACTACTTATCTAACCCATACTGAATAATTTTGTTGTGATTTTGTATAGAATTGTTCATTTTTATAAATCCCTGCACCATTCCATGCAAGCCCCATGTTAATGTTTTATAAAACTGATTTATCTCTTGTTTATATAAAACATTTCTCAATCTAGTAATAACCAGCAGGCACGTGTTTAATAAATAGTAACGTTGCCTTCGCAATTGATTAGGCTAGTGTAAAATCATGCAGAGTTGCACAATTCCGAGCCACTGAATCCCGTCTATAAAGTTATGTTCTGTTTACAATCAGCCATTCTTTATCATTTCAGTGGACAATGTCGACTTGCTTGTCTGCTGGGAAACAAATGTTGGTGTTAAGAGGCTCAGTGTTGTACATAAAAGCTTGACTATCACCTTTTAAATCCACCCTGTGTAAATGCTGAACGAGAGCCCTGTCTTTCTAAGATGGAAAATAAATAATGGACTGAATTGGTCTGCTCAAACTATTTGTTTATTTTTCGACTCATATGTTGCTGTTTGCAAAGGAACAACAAACAAAACAAAACAAAAAAATGCAACCAAAATAAGGTTTGCTTTAAGTTATTCAAGTTTTGTTGAGACTGTTGTGTTTGTGTATATCAGTTCAAGAGATTTAAGTAATAAAACACATTTTACCATTATTATAGTCATCTGTGTAGAATATTTTAATAAATAAATTATTTATAGTTGTATATAGCTTGTTAAGATATAAAGAAGCAACACAATTATTTTATACTTCTTTCTTCACATTGTCACAAAACAATTGTAACACAATGTTACCAAATGCTTTCAGTTTATGAAAGTGTGCTTGACTGCTGAAACAAAGTAAAAGCTTACATTTTGAAATATAGATGTAAAGCCTGTTCTGAAATACTAATAAAGAGGCATCGCACTCGGTCTTAAATTATATCCACAGCCAGTATGACAAACCTTAAACTAGTGAAGCGATTTGCTCGTTCAGTGGGTAATACGGGCATTTCGGGTACATGCAAGAAAAAAAAGCGTTTTGGCAGATATTGCGCCAAAGTAAATACTATAAAACAAACAGCTGTATGTATAACCAAAGAGTGGTAGAAGTTTTTTCTGAACTAGACGACAATTGCATTACCGGAGACGTGGCGTTTTATGCCAATATATCGCTGGAGCGTAGAAATTCCCAAATGGCATTTAACAGAGTTTTTCATTTTTAAATGCATGTATGCATACACTGAATTATCTATAGCAAAATAGAGAACAATTAAAATCTTCACAATTTCTTTTGTTGATTTTAATCCACAATTGTCTGGAACCGCAGTGCTAGCTGAGTGTATCGACTATTATTACGTTATATAACTTATTAGGTTAATTTAATAATTAACATTTTAATTTCAGCTTGTTACAAAGGCTTAACATTCAAAGATCCCGTGAAATAATGAACAATGGTTTTGTAATAGTGAAAGTGAATTAAGAATCATTTTTAAGGATTGCTTTATATTTAGTAAAAGTTTACTTCAAACATCACAGTTGATCTTTGGAAAAAAAGTTACTAACTATGGATTTTTTCTTTACTATGGTTAAGGGATGCTGATGAAGCAATAGGTGAAAGAGACTCACTGAAATGCCCCTACACAGAAATGATCCGCAATTAGATTGAATTCATTCGGATTGACAAAAATGGGTGCATGTAAATAAAACCATTTTGGACGAAATTTGTTAAGTATGACTTACAAATAAATGTATTTATCAAGATGGATTATTTTAAATAGTTGAACTTTTTTACCTATTTCTATACTGTTAACCTGTCAAATTTAAGGGCCCTAAAGAAAGAGCCCCTTACATTTAAACTCACTGTAACGTCCTTTAGAACTTTTCTTCCTATTTTGTGCATCTTTACATTGCACATGTAGAACATATTATCGAATCATTCAGCATCCTGGAAAAGGAGAAATCATCCACTAGGACTTGGTTAAGTAGAGAAGCCTCTAGCTACATACAGGAACTGTCCAAGGTGCTATCTAAGGCTTTATCGCACCTGTTCATGTATTGTATTAATTGTTTAGTGCTCCATATAAAGAAGGCCTCTGGCCTTTACAAAATGCACAAATGGCTGTGGCGGCTTTTATAAACATCCCCTCTCTTTGAAAAAAGATTTGATTATATGAAATATATGGTAACCATGCTAATTTCTGCTGATTGATTACCACTTGTATTACTATAGTTTTTCAACATATATCACAGTTCGTATGGTTCCTATAGTAAGACAATGGTAAATTTGTGTTTACGCCTAACTATGGTAAAATTATGGGTACTCTTCGTAAGGGCTGACCTAAGCATAAATAATCGTACATTTAAGTTTATTACTGTTTCATTAAATACATATTAGTATATTAATTATGATAATATTTAGTGTATTTTAAACGAATTAGAACTTTAAAGCTCTACACTGAACCACAAAAGGGACGAAGCGCGCCCACGGTAAAGAAAGCCTGGCGGGTGCGCGCGCTTTAGAGGTGCATGGCAACGAGGAAGTTTCTGAGGAGCCTAGAGACTGAGCGCGCCGAGCCAGTAAATTAACACACAAAGGCGAATTGCCGTGAGAACTTTTGCCCCGTAAACATTCACATGATGTTTGAATCCCCGCGTAAATCGACAAACGTGCTCCACGCGTGGTCAGAGAGCCAAGAAGAGTTGCACGAGACGCAACCGGTGTCTCCACCCGGGACGGAAAAATGCGTCAAGGTGAAGAAGAAGAAAAGAAAACAACAGCGAGGCGAAATACGATCCGTCTCGGCCTCTCATTTACCCACCGACGATGGCCTTTGCGCGGACGGGGACCGTGCGCAAAAAGAGACGAAATATAAGGCGGATGAACCGATTGTGCGAGGAATCTTCCAGATCGGGAAGAAAAGCCACGACGTGGTTCTCACAGCAAAGAGGGTAACGTGGACCCCCATTGAACCCGAGACCCCTACAGGTGAGCTGCGCCGCGCACTGTTTGCCTGTTTCCATGGCGACTATACGCTGCACATGTTTACTTCCTGTTCAGGGGTTGCGTCACTCTAATACTGAATTTGTTGATTACCCTTCTTCAAGTGTTTATAATGACGAATATGTACAATAAGTGGTCAGATGTGGTCAATAAGTTGTTTTACTTTAAGTAATAGCTCACTCTCTTACTTTCTTACTTTTAATCAAGTCATTTTTTGAGTAAACTTCTTAAAGAAAGTATTGCATTTTTAAGGTCGACATATAGCCTATTTATGAAATGTAAAAGAGCTATAAAAATAGGCTTTATAATGTAGGTAAGTACATTTTTCCGAAATATAAACACTCTGATGATAAAAATACTTAAACACTGTCCAACTTTAGTTGTAATACATAACAATAAAATGCTGTGCCAAAAATGCAATACTAGAATTAATTGAAGTAATCAGATAATGGTCTGGCGAAACAATTATTTTCTCATTTCTTTTTTAACATTTGTGGTGATTTATATCTAACATATATATTTTTGCGATTATCAACTACAACGTTGCCGAACATTAGCACGTTTTACTTAAGGGAACCCTACTACCAGCGAAGAGCAAAAGAGAAACAACAACAATATGGATATCCAAATAAATAAAGGGGGAAAGGGGGTAATGTGACTTCTGCCAGAAACTCATGTGTAACAGCTGTGTTGGTAATGGACTCCGGCTGACTGTTGTGACCACCTAAAGTAGGGCATCTGTCAGTCTTATGGACAGTTAGCAAATGTCCAAGTAAATGATACTCAAAACTACCATCTGCATCATTACACTAAGAAGATAACCATATGACTTTTACGGAGGATTTGATTTCATTCAATATCTGTGAAACACTAGGCCTCTTTTTGTTCTGTTTGTATTTTTTATAATATACCTTGTACCCCCATGTAAATACTGACAGTTAGGTATAAAACGTTAGGTGCATATGCAACTAATATTATATGAGCTGCTATATAATTTTAGTTTAAAGAACACTAAAGGGAGCCCAGCGACTCCCGATGTGTGTTCCAACTTTGATCATTAAGCAAATCTGAATGCAAAAAATGAAACAATTTTTTAACATGCCCAGCAGTTTGAAGTTCAGACTTGTTCTTCCTGTCTCTGGCTGTTGTTTCACGCAAGCACCTCAAAAGCACGAGCTCTGCTGAGCGAAATAGAGCTTCAGTCAGCCTAAGCTTTATAGACAGTACTTTTCATCTGTGATCCAAGCTAATGTTATTAAGCCACAGCTCTCATTACACAGAAAGCATTCATCTAATAACCCCCTATGGCCTTTACCAAATGTTCTCATGAAAATGCCAAAAAATGACAGCGAGATCCTGATATGCTGGGGTTCTCTATTTGACGCTCATGTGATTCTTTCTGCTAAAGGATCAGATTTTTTTCCCCCTGATCTCTCAATACGAGTGGCTGGGAGAGGAGATTGGAAAACATTAAGCATCGCACAAGCACAATATCATGTTACATGATTGTGAGGTGGCATTTCGGAGCTTGTTTCTATGACAACACTGTGCGTTGGATTTCACTGAAGAATCGATGTTTACATCTAACGTTGCTTAATGTCTGATTATTTGCTGATTTTGTGTTGTTGGATTCTTAAGACCTATGTTCTGATATGACAAAACTCTGATCAGATTTATTTGTGCATATTTACATATGTGGACTTTTTAAAGGAAGTCACTTTCTGCCATCACTGACCCTCATATAGTTTCAAACCCATTTCTGAAGAATATCCTACATGGGAATGGGTTTGAAATGAATTTCTGAGCTGACCACGTGGCCGATCTTTAAATAATGCATCAAGCTTATATTTTTAGAGACCAGAATGATTGCAGAACGATGCACTTTCCAAACCTTACATTGCATCACCATCGACTCAGCTAGTGTTAATGTGCCAGTTTGCTCACCTTTTAAAATTGAATGTAGGATCCTCCGAATTGGCCTCATTAAGGCACAAGCGCAGAAGCACTCCGGAGAGCTGGATTGTTTGCCAAAGGGATCTGGCTTTGACTTTTTGAACCATGAATTTGCTTAGCATTGGCTTTGGCTTCACTTCAGTTTGTCTGTTGAATGTACAAACACCGTGATTTGATCTGGGTGCCAGAGCAGTTCATATGCCTCCAGTCAGTGCTGTTCCTTTCGATCGCTCTGGTGGGTTATGTGTTGCTTTCACCTTTGGCTTTGTAAATATATACACGCAACTCTTGAGTCACGGAGTGCAAATATATGCTTTAATTTTTTTTTACATAAAATAGTAAACAGAAGACAACAACTTGAAATGATCCAATTTGCATCTGAACATTGAGTTTTTTTATCATTTTTTGCACAGAATTTTGCAACACTATATCAAGGCAAAAACATAACTAGTGTACAATGTGGTTTATATTGGATGATTCTTATGAATTCGTACAAAATAAATTTAATAGGATGTGCTTTCGTGCCGGCGACGTTAGGGTTAGGGGTGGGGCTTCAATATTGCTTTTTGTACATAAAATTGTACGTTTTTGTACGATTCACAGCATACAAATTCCTGTGAGATCAGGTGCAATTTTACGAATTACATTATGGAATATTTCAGAAGACAAAAGAGATCACAATCTCAATTGTTCAATCTAAATAACACAGAGAGTACCTAGAGACTTGCCTACATTATGTCCTGAGACCAGCAATCCCGCACATGTCAATTTCTGTGAAGAAATCTCAAAGAATGCTCAGATTTTCCAAGATACCAAAGTGTGCACTTTTAATTCTTTTTTATTGGCTGCGTTATTAACCATTTATTAGCTGTCTCACTTATGTCTGTTTTTATTTTCCTAACCGATGTTGGCTAAAATGATAGTGAGAAGCCCAACCTTCAAGCATTACATTTTTCTTGAACCATAGGAAGCAATTTTGCAGACAAAACAGTGCTGGATTAAACTGATATTTAAAAAAGGGGGATAATCCGATTGTAGGGATTTTCTTTTACATGATGAGAGAATCTAATTACTTTATATGTCCAGAATAGATGCTCATTTAAAGCGATAGTTCACCCGATGAAAATTCTTCCATCATTTACTCACCCAAAAGTCAATCCGAAACCGTATGGAGTTCTTTCTTCTGCAAATCACAACAGAAGATATTTTGAAGAACGTTGGTTCCCCCATTGACTTTTATTGGAACACAAAACCCGTAGACTTTTCTCAAAAGGGTAAATGAATGTTTATAGAATTCAAACTTTTTGGTGAATGGTCCCTTTAAATCTTTACGATACTGCTACATTACATAAGATTTGAAAATTAACATAAAGTATTACATTGATTTTCTTTATTGATCTATCACTTCAACCATTTATTTCCTCTACTTTCGGGTTTACCATATACAAGCTGCGGTTCTAATAGATCTTTGAAAATGACCTGTTTTTCCCAGAACTCTGAGGACTTTGGTTGACCATTGCGGTTAGGATGGAGCATCTGGAGCCTCAGTGTAGCTGTATGAAACCGGCCGGACTGGCTCAGCCTCAGATTTCCGAGGCTAATTGCACCACTGAGGTTATTTGATCCCATTTCACAGTATCAAGGGACAGAAGGGGGACATTTTTTAGTCCAGACATGTCCTCCATCCTCAGCATGGAAAGATTTTGGGCAGAGACGAGATAATTCTGAAGTGCCACATCACTCCACATCAGTGCCATCGTAGCACTCGGTGATAAATAACTGCACACGCTTGTTTCGTAACGTCAATCAATAAAAAAACAGTGACTTCACGTATATGACAATAAGTCATATTAATTTAGGAATTAAGCCACATTAATGAAGTTATGTTACTTATTTGAGCTGGAATGTCTTATAGATCACGTTTTTTTCTTTGCATCTTCAAATGGTTTTGGCCGCGAGCATAATGAAAAGAGGGTGATGATAATTGTTTATTTCTAGAGCCGGTTTAAAAATAATGAGCAGTACATCATTAGCATCAATAATGAGTCATTATGCTGAGACATGTTCTGCTCCTTTACCAACACCTGAGACTCAGAGCAGGAGCCTCTGGTTATAGTCCGCACCGCACGACATCTTAAGAGTGATGGACTGTTTTTCATCACGCCATAAGACTGCATTAATCTGCACTGTTTTGACAAGTCAAATCTGAGCATGAGGGTATCTATTAAGGGCTCGACGACAGGGTAAAAATACATCATCTGCAAACCAGCGGGAAAGAAAAAAAACAACATGAGCTCTCGCCAATGTTTTTTCTAGACAACAATGAGACTGACGGAGAAGCAAATGTAGAGGTTGTCTGATTTATTTTTTGAAAAAAACTATGTGCCTTTAGGAGAGTTTTGTGAAGAGATCTCAATAACGTCTGATCAGATTTTTCATTAACATTCCCTCAAGAGAGAATTATCTGACTTATGCTAGCCACTTAAACTTACATTTATACTCTGTCACATATTTGTGTTTATTTCTCCAAAGAAATTTAGGAGAAACGTCTGAGACAATATTAAAACACAAATGATTACTGATAACTCAAAGTCTTTTGAGCTATAAAAGAACACCTTTAAGCCAAAAATTTCCAAGCTTGAACATAATAACTAGAGAGTCAAGAAAATGCAGTAAAATGTGTTAAATATAGCTGAAAGTTCTCCAATATTGGTAGCTCTAAAAGCTAGTGGTGTGACAATATACGATTTTCACTACATGATTAGCGTGGGCTTACAAATCTTGTTAATGTTATCAGCATGTTCTATTGAAAAGTTTTTTTTGGTCAAATTCATGTTATTTGTCAATATACTGTGATTATGTCTTTCATTTTGCACTCACTTTGCGGTTATTGTGAACAAAAATTTGAGATAACGGTATTGTCACAATATCTGTTATGCTATATGTTTATGTTTTTTAACAAACAAATAATGTTATCATTCAAATTCATCTTTAATTTAGTATATTTTGTGTTTTCTCCATTTTTGGTCAACAAATCACACTTACAATTCGAGTGTAAAGATTAGAGAGTTTGTAACTCTGTACTATATACTGTATACACAGTCATATGCCATGTTTTTCTACAGTAGCTTCACGTTTTCACCTTCTTTAAAATGCTATTTGTCATGCAGATTGTCCCGTGTACGGCAATCAGCTGAAAACAGTCAAAGTTCAGACGAGTGACCTTTTTCTATTGCAGTAGGCTTATACAGTGTCACAGTGTAATTGCACACAGGGAACAAACAGACGCTCCTTTGTTTGCATCCTGGGGGCTTGAAAACAGCAATATAAAAATGTAAATATTGAGTTTTAGTGTGTGGGTCTGGGCACACGGGCTTCTACAGGCACAGGTGGAAAATATGCTCTCGGAAGCCATGCTGGGAACCACATGGCACTGCACAACATGGGGGCAAAGAGTGGCTTGCTGACCTGGCACAAGCTTTCCGCAGTTGGACCCCTTTCAAACCACGGTATTACTTTCATCTGCGAGAGCACAGCACACATCAACAACAATACGTAATAAGAAGAGAACACATAGAAACCCTCTGCCAGACAGAACAATGTGGCTGCATGTGATCGGCCAAGATTTAAAGATATATTTTCTGTAGGAGGAACGTCTAATATTGACAAATATCCCATTAAATGACTTGTTAGATATGAATTAAATTTCTAAGTTTATGAAGGACTTAAGGTTTGTTTTAATCACTAAGCACGATAGCGATAGTAATAGTGATGTTTGTCTTAACAAGCCCAGACGGCATGCATATTGAAATCACACTGTAACAAAGTCTAGCAGCACTGCTCACTCCTGGTGCAGAATTGATTCTTTCGTCTGTACGTTAGCTGCACGATGACACGATGACGGCCCCCCCGCCTCTCGCATTTGCCGGAACGGTGCTGAGAGGAAGCTTGTATCCATCTGGAAGCAATAAAGTTTTCTAGAAGAGTGCACAGTTTTATTTAATCTCCCTGTGTCTTACTGTGCTTCAAATGAAGGGCTGTTCTCATCTTGTCATCTGAAATCAACCTCATGTGCGCCAGAGTATGACACTTGGCAAGCTGGAGACCACAGAGGCTTCGTTCCCTGCTTTGTTTTCTGCTCTCTGGATGTCTGCCTCGTGAGGTTCAGAGCAGGATTGGTAATTACCAATTTCCTAAAATTAAATGCTTTTCTGACAACAGGCATTTCTAAGAGAGTGAGACTTATATGATGAAGTGATAAAGCTACTGTGGGTTACTTTTAACGCTTTAATTGGAGTGCTTTACTTTGAAAGTAGGTGATAACCTGTGAAAGTGGTAAAAAACCTGTATACAAAATATTTTTTAATATCACATTTTCACTACATGGTTGTTGTAGCCAAACACAATACATTTTATTGTTTACTTTATTTATGCTCTCTAAAATTGCCTGATAATGAAAAAGTAAAATAGTTGGCAAACAGCATTTCATGTTGAAGGGATAGTTTCAAAAATGTATTTTCTATGATCATTTACTCACCCTCTTGTCATTTCAAACCGCTTTTATTTTCTTTCTTATGCAGAAGACAAAATAAGATATTTTGAAGAAAGTTGGTAACCAAACAGCGCAGACACGCATTCACTTCAATTGTATAACACAAAACCAATGCAAGTCAATGGTTGCCAATTAACAACTTTCTTCAAAGTATCTTCTTTTGTGTTCTGCGGAAAAAAGATAGTCATAAAGGTTTGACATACAACAGGGTGTGTAAATGATGAAAGAAATTTTTTTTTGGGTGAACTAACACTTATATAATTTACTCAGCCTCATGTCATTCATTGCATGGACACAAAACCAAGAGTGTAAACTCTTTGAACTCTCAAAAATATTGCTTCAGTTATCCCAGAGTTTACTGTTATTCGGCCTGCTTCCTTGTAATTCACAAAAAAAACAAAAACAAATTGACAGCTAGTTTGTGTGATGTGTGTAAGTGTATGTAGTGGGTGCACACAGAGATGCATGTAATTGTCAATAAGAGCGACGAGATCTCGAGAGACGACAGATCCATAGTCAGGCTTCAGAAGGGCCCTGTGTTATATGACCTCGTGTGTTACCAGACGTGTCATATTGATTTGGCCCCTTGCAGCCCTTTTAGACCAATGACCCTGAACATATGGTCCTTCTTATTTGTGAACTTGTGTGCCCTGCAGCAGAAGAAGAAATCTTCTTCAATCCTCCTCTGCAAGACCAGTTTTGAGTTATTATATGGATTACTCCCACATCCTGTTCGGATCACATAAAAGAGGTGTGACGACGTTTGATAGGAAAAATCTACATATTTTAATATATTCCAAACAAAATGTTTATAGAAGTAAAGCGAAAACATAACCAAATGTAACTACAAAACTTTGCACAACCAATTCAACAAATTGTTTATTTAATAGAATTATATACAATAAAATTCAACAAATTGTTTATTTAATACAATTATTATACAATAAAATATAAAATAGAAATAGTTTAATTACAAGCCACTGTAGCGAGACCTATCAACAAACACAGACCGGAAGTTTACTTTGGGCCATTCGCCTGGGTCTGATGAAACAATCTATATAGAATCAAATCTATGATCAATTTCTTTTCTTAGTGAAGAAACACCAGGTTGTAATACAAGAAAGAAAAGAACAATCAGACACTTTTATGTCTTTTATCTTATCTAGCATAATTTCTAGTCGCATGCTTACACTTCAACTTAACGTTCACTTTCTAATTGCATCAGCAAAGCCACGTCGAGAGATTCGTTTGGCCTCCAATTTAACGCATTTGTTAAAGTTGCATCATTATTTCCGCAAAAATAGATGAGCAACTGTGGACCTCTAAAATACAATAGAGAAAAAAGTCTGCGCAAGCATAAATGTATGGCTTCCCAAAAATAGAGAGAACACAGTATTAGCAAAAACAAAAGTTCCAAACGTGTGGCCTGTTTATGAGCAGATCAGGAGGAGACACCATTCGGACTCGCCCTTTACAAAGTGTATGATCTCAATCTACAGCTCATTGCTCCTGCTTAGTGTGGAGCTCATTTAAACTCAATTTTCCTGTGCTTAATTGGGGGGACTAATTGGGTCCTATTGCCAAAGCCTCAAAACATGAGAGCCCGGACCAACCTGACCACCAGCGTGCAGGCGCTGACAGGCAAGTCTCGAAAAGAGCAGCGTTTGGAGTCTCTGTATTAAAAAAGTGCTCGCTCAAAGAGTGGACATGTGCAAAAACTGCAACACAATTAGCATCAAGCGGATAAATCCTTCTCTAATCCTGTTTACGGTCAGCATCAGGCAGATGCGCCAAGATTGATCTGGACAGGGCGCCAGCTTACTGTAATGTAGTAGGGAGGAAGCCCCCCCTTTTCCATCCCAAACCCCCCTACGTCTCTGGACCCTCCCTCTCTCTCTCAGCTTCCTGTACACAGCCCTTAGCACGGGCCACCTCGTCTCACGTAAAGCTTTGCAGGGAGAGATTATCTCCTATTTCCACTAATTCAATTGACTCAGGGTTTTGTAGAGCGACCACAATGAAACGAAGCTCCTCAGTTAAATAAATAGAGTGATGGAGGTGTAAAGGGGTTCGAGCAGAAGCCAGAGAACGAACAGATGGCGGCGGGTGTCCTGCACAGTAATGTGAGAGGGTAGTTAATGTTCTGAAACGCGAGGTGCGGCTCGAGGTCCTCCTAATGAAGAAAGGCTTTCACACGAGGAGAGACGCTCACATTTACAGAACTTAGTTCATCTTGAGGCTGGGAGACAGATTTCAGTGCTGGGGCTTTAATCGGAGTTTGACTATGGGTAATCATTTACAGCAGGGGGTCAGGAGAGTTCGAGAAGCTCGCAACCTAATGCGTAGACAGGGTGTAGAGTGCAAAACTGAACTGTCATTCATTACAACTTTCTGTGGTTGTTTTGGTGGTCAAGAAGGGATAGATATACATTTTCTTCTCAGCTACTCTCCTCCCGGCATCAAAAATAAAAGTGCACAAATAAACATTAAGAAGCAATGAACTTCATCCCCTAAAAGAAACAGAAGTTTATTTGAAAGGGTAAAACAGATACAAACTTATATAAGTCTTCCTATAAAAATGTACAATGTTCTTGTAGCTCAACTTGTGTCTGACAATACTAAATTCATGGGTTTGATTTCAAAATGCATGAACTGATGAACTTAATGCACGAAAAGCATCGACCAACTGAAAAATCTATAACAGAGTATTTATTATTAAATTTGATTTAATTAGATTTTTGTATACATACAATTATCAATCAATCAATCAAAATGTATTTATAAAGCACAATAAAAAGAACAGTAGTTCGTGCTGTTCAAACCTTTCTAAAAAGACACAAATAAATAAAAACAGTTTTGTCCGCAATGCAAAAAAAATGGAAAGTGGAAAAAATATAAATAAATAAGGAGTAAGTGTTTCCAATCCTTTGACTGAAGTAGTATAATACAAGAAGAAATGAATTAAATGTGCAATTTTGTCAAACCTGTGTTGTTTCTGTCAAACTGTAGCATCTGCAAATGTAGAAAACAGACAAAATTAGGGTCAGGTGAAAGGTGAAAACAAACATAAAAGCTACATTCTGATCTTATTTGGGAAATATTACTATGTGGACAAGCAATGAAATGTATTTAAAATTCCGTATGTGTGTTTGTTTTAGCTGAACGTGATGTAATGAAGCAGGAGGAATACGTCGAGCTCCAGGACGTGTTTGCTGTGAAGGTAAAACGGCGACGGTCGGCGGGGCAGCAGACAGGCGGTACTCTGCTGGGCATCACACTTTTCCACTGCAAGAAAAAAGGGCTCAAACTAAAGGATCACACCATCCATCTCAACAACCTGAGCGTGGACCACTGTGAGATCTGGTTCAAAACTCTCAAAGAGATCCTTAACGGTACGTTCAGACGTCACCAATCTTGAAATTGAAAAACAAACCGAACACAATTTTTAAATATCACCCTACCACGACGGAGCTTTACTCAATTTTATGGCACACGATGTGCAAACATTAACTTGGTCAACATTTGCTTCACTTACATTTCACTGTGTACACTGACATTCATTAAATGAAGATTGCAGGGTTTGCAACGGCTCCTTAGCTCTAGTGTGGCACATAGACAGCATTATATAGACAAAAGTCATTACAGGTAAAGCATAATTAATATGGTTTAATACAGCAAGCTAACGGCCATACATTGTGAGTTGAGTCTTTGCATGTGAAGAAGTTTTTATAAAACATGTTGCTGTCCATTCACATTGGTCTCTTATGAAATTCTGTTTCTAGATGTGAAACCGTTTTCAAAAAGAGCCAATGTACTGTATCTAACCTGTATCTAAGTGATTTCTCAAGAACGCATCAGAACTAAAAATGTGATGTGATACGACGCTCTAGATGTTTCAGCAACATTCAAGCAACATAAAAAAGCCCCAGTACCATGAATGAACTCCATGGATTGCATTAAAGGACGCTGAGACAGCCGAGGGGTACCGTCTTCATTGTGTGATGACCGTATCATTGAGTGGGGTGTCTAAAGGGGGGGCTCGAGGGGGTCTTGCAAGAGGTGGTGTTGGCCGCAAGGACCTGCTGGATCAGACTGGAGGAACAGGTTGGTCCTACGGCCTCCCCGGAGTTTGTAATTATCCGTGCTCCTCTTGCTAGGGTTTACTGCCAAAACAGGCCCGCGGCCCGCCTAGCACTTCACTGTGCCGTGTGGGAGACAAGTGTCCTTCCAAATGCGTCAGAACTCCTGCTTCAGGTCCCGAGACCGGATTAAGGGAGGGACTATCTAAGACTCTACGTAGGAACAACAAAATTAATTCTCTTTTATAAGCGTTACAGTGGCATTACGCACGGTACAAACTTCCCTCGTCAGCTGAATGCGCGTTGAGCGCTCAGACGCTGCCTTTGTGAAAATGATTATAGGTAATCTCAGTTAATCCCAGACCGCAGAGAACGCACATTATCACGATTTAATCTGGAGTCACAATTACACTAAAATTTCATTGTCATAAATCCTTCCTAGTCTGTGGTGTGTCCACATAAATTCACAACACGATATCTAAAACCAGACAAGGGATGTGAGTTTAGGACTACACAGTGTTAGTGTATTTGAGTGATGACGCACTTGTGATAATGCTGTATTAACACAACGTCTGATAATCCATGGAATTTCAGCTACAGCCCTGAGTAACCGATGATGTAACTGTGGTTATGATGCGGTGCATTAGTCACTGGGAATTAAGGGGATTGTCTCAGGTCCTGCAACTTTTTACTATCAGACCCATCCCCCATCTCAGGGTCTTCGTCCATGAATAAACCAGAGAAACGTTTTTCCAAAAGTTTTAGAGGTTTAAAGATTGATATGATGTTTTGTGGGTAATTGTAAGTGAGGGTTGGATGTACTTTGGGTGGAACATGAATTAATTAACATAATGAAGGAATATGCCTTGGGGGAGCCCGGAGGAGACGGGACATGCTCATTTTCTGCTGAGAGGAGAAAAATTCATATAGAAAGATGAGATGTATTGTGCTATACTTTTTATTTACCACAACAACACAGGATAGATATTGTACTACATTTAGCCTATTGTCCTTATATTACTAATTTTAAAAAAATCTATAGCTTTTTATACAGTATTATAGAACCATGAGGTGATGCCAGTATTTGGATAATCTGCTGAATTACTGTAAATGTTTTACAAACAAACAGCTCTTCCTATCTGTGGATTCTTTACTCTTTTTATTTTTTCACGTGTTGGAGGCAAAACAGGAGAAGATTATTCTTAACAAGTGAATTATGAGTCAGGCGTCATGTTATTTAACCGTTGAGATAAAAACAACACAAGAACAGTTATTATGTAATAAAACATAGTATTATAAATAAAAATACTATAAAACATTATAAAACATAGTGTTACATCATCTTTTACGCTGCATTTAAGAAATTAAGTTGTGTATGTCTGATAATGTTTTGTGTTAGTATCGTTCCATTGCAGAAATCATGCAGCTTGGCTCTCTCCATCAGTTACGTAATGCTGGTTCTCTATCTTTATCTGTTGATGGAGTTGCTCTAGAGTTTCAAAGTAAATAAAAAATCTGGGTGTTTAGCCTTGTGCTGAACGCCGTTATGACCTCGATTTTCCTTCTCAGAAATATTGCACGTTCATGTCCAATGTTGGCTTACTCGGTTGCGGAAAGGTTATCTTTCCTTATTTCCTTTTTTTCCCCATATTGATTACTGTAATGCACTTCTTATTGGAGTTCAATATTTGCAAAATTCAGCTGCAAGAATTCTTTCTGGGGCTAGGAGTGATGCTCATTTCGTTGCATTGGCTCCGGTAAGATTCTGCATTGATTATAAAGTTCTCATGTTAACATATGAGGCACTGCATGGTCCGGCTCCTCTGTATTTGGCCGAGTTTTAACATCTTATACACTTACTAGTCACACTTTGCTTTCCTACCATAGTGGTCTTCTAGTTGTTCCTAAAATACTCTTGTGTTCTGGGGTGATAGAGCTTTCTCATTTTATGCCCCAAATTGTGGATTTCGCTCACGGTTGACATCAGGGAAGCAAATTCGTTAGGTATCTCGTCTTAAAACGTTTTATTTTAGGCTGGCTTTCAATTGATTTTTGGTTTCTAGTGTTACGTAATCATGTAAATGTTCTGTTGTTTTATATTGTTGTGTTTATTCGTGTTGTACAATGCTTTGAGGTGCCAACTTTTAAAAGTGCTTTACAAAATAAATGTAAAAATCTCAATTTCGAAAGATTTACCCATAAAACAGTTTTTTGTTGTCCAGGGTCACACATATTTAACATCCTCACAGCCCTCCTCTCTGTTTTTTATGTGGTCAAGTGACACTGAAAATTTATTTGGTCTCATAATAACAACATTTGATCTACATTAGGTTTCTTTGTCACTGTGCACGATCACCTGCTGAAATATACCTTCACAATCTCTTACAGTTAATAATGTAGTTTGGCAGTTTGTTTGGCTCTCAAACCCTGCACCCCCCATCATCCTATGCACATGCTCGCACATGAATGCACGCACACACACAGATGCATGTTTTCCATAGGTGGATTATCTCTGTAAATTTATTGCCTGTTGAATCAGACGGCCCGAGGGGAGAGCGAGCATGCTGGATTACAGGGGTGCTCACCTGTTTCAGCAGTCCGATAGATCCTGGCCTGGTGTTTCCCAGGGAACCCGTAATAATGTGGCATGATGGAGGGTGTGTCCCAGCTGACACTCAGCACAAAAGGGAAATGTTTTTAATCTCTGCCGTGATTTTATTCAAGGTGAGCTCTGAATGCCACACTTAGCTTCTGCGTGTGTTTGACAAGCCGTGTTATGGGTGGTGACACATGAGGTCTGGCCGTCCAGCTGACAGATTAAACTCTGCGGTCAGAGAGCGAGCGGTCGGGCCAGGCCACAGACCAAACGTGCGGGGAGACAGCCGGCAACAATAGTAGCACCTGTACTGTCGAACGGAGAGACGACGCAGGCCATACGTAGTTCAACTGGAAGGGCCTCCTTGTCTTCTTAAACCTTCTTTTGAAAGATTAGTCTGGGCAGGTCAATCAAAGCCCTGGAAGCCCTCCGCGCCCCTCTCCGGACGCATAATGTGGTCATGGTGCTCTTGTCAAAGCGCGTGGTCACACTCCAGCATCAAGCTGAACTTTATTGTTATAGTAGTAAAGGGAGGAGAACAGACAAATATAGAGAGAGGAGAGCTCAGGGGTCAAGCATTAGGCCCATATCATTTCTCTGAGGGCTTTTGTGGCCCATCTGAATTCATATGTGAATTTCGAATAAAGCAAAACAGTTGCTATTGTGGGCCGTGCATGAAATTGCATTGAGTTGTTTAACAAGATAATAGGGGGCAGCGAAATCTCCCTCGAAACGTGATTTTAAGAATGCGCTCGGCCATCGAGGGAAGTTCAAATCATGCCTTTGGCCGAGGTTGAGCGGAATTTACATGAGCCGTCGTACAATAGCTCGATAGTGGAGTGGATAGTGTTACACATTAACAGGTTTTCCATTAAGTCAACCTACGTATCCATGGCGACTCCCTCCCCTCGGCTCCTTGGAAACGGATCGGTCTGTGTGTCTTATTGACTTGAGCTCTCTTACTGTGGGTGGGAGACTTCTGTCCAAACTCTGGGTAGAGGAGCTCACTGTGATCCTGTCAAAAAATACAAATAAAGAGTTTAGCTTCACTTAAAATAAAAAGTTAATTATACAGACTACTTCTGAATTATACTGCATAAACACTGTACATTATTTTCATGTAAGGCTACCGAAAAAAAGATGCACAGTTATTTTATTTAGACGAAATGCAACATATCCAGGGCCACTTCTAATAATAAGGGATTGTATTTCTATTGACAGGTCAAATAGATGGCTAAGTATATAAAAACAAAATTTAGGTTGTTGATAAAGCATTGAGATGCATCACGTAAAAATGCATTGAACACGCACTGATTCGACATTAAATAAATCGTGAGGTTCCTGAAGATTCCCGCCCTAAACTGGGGTAGACAGATGCTCCTGTGAGCTCTGCTGTAGGTACGACTGCGATATCACTTTCACAGAGTGCTGCTAGTGGATTTTTACTGCGTATTCCCAGCGGATCCTCCTCATTTCTGTCTGTCACACCTGCCCCCGAATAGACATGAATACAGACATAATGGAGGCATCCAACAAATGGTGCAGTTTTTTCCTGCTCTGGACAATTAGACAACATTATACTGCCTTTTTTTTAAAAAAAGTTCATGTAAAATATAATATACAATATAAATTACAAAAGGAACTACATTTGAACAAATAGAAACATAACTGAACGGTATACAATATGTGTTCTATTTTTAACTTAAATAAAGGTCCCGTGTGTAATTTTTTGGAGGATCTATTGACAGAAATGCAATATAACATACACAACTATGTATGTCTTCAGAGGTGTATAAAGATCTTACATAATGAAGTAAGTAAATGAGCAATTTCTATCTTCATTCACTTCGGGTCCAATTGTTCAGTAGCCCTAAACTGACAAACTGCTTTACAGAGCATGATTCGTAGGTAAATACGTTATCTCCTTCGGCAAAGAAGCGAAAACATGACCGCATCTTATTTCTGTGTCAGCCACAGCAGTGCTTTGAAAGGGAGGGGTGGAGTGAGCCTTTGGTTGCAATTCCTGACCTCACCGCTAGATGACACTAAATTTCATACACTGGATATTTAAAGAAATCAAATTGTTATATTACACACACAAAAAAGCAAGGATTTCTGTGACTTTTGTCTCTTTAAACATGTTTTCTGTGTAATACATATGGCGAGATATGAAGAATTGCTTTTGAAAAGACTCAAAAATCACCATTTCGCTATAAAAGTCCAGATGAATGGCTGTGTGTTAGGAACAAATCAAAATTTAAACTTCTATTTCTTATTAGAAAAATCACCCAAATTGTTGTCCTGGGGGTCTTAGGAGGGTCATGACTAAATATGACGTGTGGTTCTGGACTACTTTAAAGTGGCTTTTGTGACCTTTTTAATATGTAATAGCCTCTGTCCTTTATTGTCACTGCAAGAGACCAATTTCTCCTTTTCTGTTATACGGAAATAAGTCATTCAAGTTTGTTCATTGCTACAGGCCATGTTTAATACACATACTGATAAAATGTATTCCTTGAATCCACTGTAAGTCTCTTTGGATAAACAGTTAAGCGTCTGTGAAATGCAAAAATGTAATGCAAATACTAGCTTTGAATAAGTAATAAGAGATGATTTCTTATAATGTGAAATATCACCTAAATGTATACTCAAAGCCTCTACGCCATCTTTCTTTATTAACTGCGCCTGTATGAATTAATTGTGCCAATGAAAGCAAGTGTATTGATTTAAAGCCCAAATCTCCACCCCAGTTCCCCATGTCGTCTAGCGGTTAAAGCAGCTTTTGCCTGGTGATGCCCCTGCTGCAGGGGACAAATCTGGAGAGTGCTGGGTCTCCCCCACTGCTAATGCGCGCTAATGCCAGTATCTGACACCATGCCAGATGCTCCTCTCTTGGCATAGGATCTAAGAAAATGTCGGAGCGCTCGCCCCCCGTATGGAGATCTCACGGCCAGTAGGAAAGCAGTGTAGGCCAGTGATGCTGTTTCTCCCTTCAGCGCTCCATCTCCTGTATGGCCCCCAGATCTCGTTCCTCCCCTCGAGCCTGCCGGATCCTGCTCCTCTCCGCTCCTGACCTTTCCCACAGCAAGGCCCAAATCTGGGCTTATCTCTTGGAGGGCCCAGTCCCCTCGCCAGCCATCCAGCCAGGGATTTCATGGCAAAAATAAGACATCTGTTCTTGAGGATTAGCAAATATTCGGTGCACCCCAGAACGCCCGTTTGGGTATTGTGGGCTCAGCCAGTGGAACATTCTACGGTTACTTAAGCAGAGTTTGATGGCTGTGTTATGCACATTATGATTATTTTATTTTCGTGCCTTTCTTATGTGGCTTGACAAAGTCAACATACTAACATGCACTCTTTAAAGTAAAGGTACTTCACAATGCCATAGAAGAACCTTTTGGGTCTAAATGGTTCCATAAAGAGCCTTTAACATCCGAAGAACCATTCTATTTCACAAAAGGTTCTTTGATTATAAATAAGGTGGTTCTTTAAAGATCCTTCGATTGATGGATTCATTGTGGAACCAAAAATGGTTCTTCCATGGCATCGCTGTGAAGAATCTCCAAAGCACCTTTATTGCAGTAGTACTGTGCAACATACTATTGTACAAAAGTGTGTTGCAGGTCTCTAACCTGAACCTAAAATGTCTCATACGTAAATACAGACAGAAATCCCAGGACTTTTTATTAGGACTTTTTTTACAGAAGACTCTTTCCTCTGTAGAAGATATTCTGAAAAATGTTTCTGTGGTTTTGTGTCCATACATTAAAGGTCCATGGTCAATGCAGGTTTGTAACGGCATTAGTGTGAATAAATGAAGAAATAATTAAAATGTTTGGGTATAATATTCCTTTAAGTCTTAAGGAACTTTCTTAATGCTTCTATTCTGGAATTAAGACAATGAATAGTTGAAAGAACAGACCAACAGGAAGCATCAATGGGTTTAAAATCAAAGCGTGGCTCAATTGTACGGTCAGGTCTGCTCATTAGCGCGGCGGGGTGGTGTTTACGGGCAGTCCTGGAGCTTTGTTTGTCTGAGAAATCAATGTGTAACCCGACCCTGCTCTCAGGTAATTTAGCCCTGATTATGGGAAAAGTGCTCCCCTGTGCCGAATCATCTTCTCCACAGGGAGACCCTGAGCCGCACCATTCATATGCTCCTACCTTTCCCATCAGCACCCTGTGTTCCCTGAGATAGGGGCCGGACGGAGACAGATGTAGTCAGTGTGTTGGGTGACATTAGCCGGTCTTGATAGCCCTCGGGGTGAAACAGCTTTAAGCCTCTGAGTCACATGTCGGCTGCATTGCTCTGGAACATGCTGACCTCGCGGAATGTCCTCAGGTGGCAGGAACATGTGTCTGAAATATGTACGTCACTATAAAGATGTTGACAGAGAGTCCTCTTATAGTAATATGTGTAGATAAAAATGAAGAAAGGTTGTCAGGGCCGCATGCAAAACAGAAATGGAAAAATTATTTTCTGAAGAAAATGATCATACTTAGATGAATATAATGTCACATGGCACAATAAAGACATCTTATTAAGACTTTTCACATTTCCATGTAAAAGTTTGGAGTGATTTGACTGAAAAGTTTCTCATGATCAAAGTTTGATTTCAATTATTAATTTAACTATGATTTTTAATCGTTGATACGGCTTACTCTAATTTCAATGTCATATTTTCACAGAATGTTCTTTACATTATGTAGAATGGTTATATGTAGAAAGCCAGCAGTAGTAAATCACAAAATTACAAACGCTGGGATTTTACAGACTAGTTCACAAATATTTATGAAAATCTGGATTTATATGTATATATAACACGCTTTAAATGAATTTTCATTGTCTTTAACCATAACATTATTACTTAATTTGTGCTATTCCATAGTTTTAAGTTTATTATCATTTTTAGATGTGGTTAAAATAATAATAGGATGACTAAGTGACCATGAACTTTTGAAAAACTTTTCACATGACATCCGAGACCAAATGTCATTTAATTTCTCCTCAGCACCAACAGGCAATATTGTATTGTGACTATCACAGGCATGTTAAAGTTACTCATGATCTAGAACACATTGTTTAGATGAGTATTCAGATTATATTAAGTGTTTTACGTGAAACACAGGTTCTCTGAAGTCTCTGTCAGCTCTGCTAATCACAGTGGCCTTTTGCAGGAACACAAACAGGACTCACAGAGGTGAAATCTGAGCGCGGCCTCTTCATCAGGATTGTGTTTCAGCGGGCTCTCGGGAGCTACTGCGCATCACGCACACAAACATGGGATTATGTGCCATAGTAACACGGTATTGCACATGCAGACGTCCCTGTTCTCCCCGCTGTGGTGTTTGGATTTGCCATGAACTGATGCTCAGATATGATGATTAAAATAGCACAAACATAGTTTCCACTTTCAGTCTAATGAATTGATGTGATGGGGACCTGTTCCAAACCTAGTGTTCTTCCCCACCTAGCTGTCTTCTAAGGTAGCAATGAACTCAAATGGAAACTCGGAAGTGACTGATTTGATTTGGTACATGTGTTGATGTTTTAACTCCTTACCTTAAAAGGCTTTTCCATATGCTGCCTATGTAGACAGCTCACTAGAAACAGAGACAGGATACCTGGAGGAAAAGAAGATGAAAGAAATTTGTATCTATTTCATCTTAGTTTAAAGTGCATTAAAGGCAACAATGCAAACCGCTTCTCACCATATACCGTACATACAAACTCAATGTGTTCTCACATTTCATGTGTTGGGCCTGAAGCCCCCTCGACGGAAGGGATGGTTGCATAGCCTCCTGAGCCCCATTCACGGCTACAACAGCAGCATCAGCACCTGCTCCCACACAGACCCCGACGTCCCAGCGCTGGGGCCCCCGAGAGCCACAAGGTGGGACATGGGATCAGCTTCAGTCTCGTAACCTTCTTTCAAGATCCAAAATCCCCTCATCCCCCCCACGCCGCATCCTGCATCTCCTTGCACGCACTTGCCGAGTCTATTTGAACCGTGACCTTGGGCACCCCCTGGAACTCTTGCACTGTGATGTCAGCAGGGGGTCCGGCGGAGGGCAAGCCGAGGGTAGCGGCTCGTTAGCAGTTCGAGGGTCGAAAGCTTCGGGGGCCGGATAAGAGTAATGAGGGAAATGCTGGAGCAAGGAGAGAGATTGGAGGCTCACCTTAGCATCCATCGATCTCAGGCACTCCAGGAAGGTTGGGAGTGATAACAGCCCCCTAATTTCTGCTAATTATGATGCACTGTTACTCAATACTGTTTTTAATACCGGCAGATGAGAAACAAAGATAGTCCGAAAAATAGTAGAATATAGAATAAGATTGTAATATTTAGGAGAGGAAAAAATTAAGAGACCATTCAAAATGTTCATTTAATCATTTCTAGATGTAGTGCGGCCATCCAGTTCAGTGTCTATAGAATTTCAATTAAATTAACCCTCAGGAGTGAAGTCATCCAACAGCAATTTGAAAGACTGACAGAATGGCAAGACACATGAAAACTGTAATAAAAATTACAGTTATCGCATTATTTTTTTTTTCTTTTCCTAAATAAAACATGTTCAAATATTTGCTAACAAGTGAATATGAACTTGTTGTATTTGAGGTCTGAAAAAATGTTGAGCATCTTTTCTGTTGTTTTGACCTGTTTCTCTAGTTTGTCATTTTCAAACAATATTCTAAATTTGGGAGGAATTTAAAAAGCAGTTTGCAGAATTAAACAAAAAAATAATTAATTCATTAATTTAACCTAAACACATACCTATAAAAATAGTAAATTCAGATTTTTTAAAATTATTTTGGAATGGTTTCCTACTTTCCTACTTGCAAAATAATTGTTCGATTTCTATATATTCAACATTTTTATCATATTCAGCACAAGTTATCCCAGCTTTACTTTTACTGCATGTCAACAATGTTCTAGTTTGTGTCTATTTTTATTTTAAAAGAAGCAAATACAAAGATAATACATGAAGCATCTCATATTTTGAAAAATAGTAACCTTAGAGAAAAATATAATTTTCTTAAAGTTCGAGTTGAGAACTGGCAAAACTGGAAAAGTCTTTCATGACCCTCAAAAAAAGATTCATTGGCAATCTAATGTAACATGATTAAATATTTGTGCTATCCATATTTTAAACTAGAAAAAATTAAGTAGTTCATTGAATACACAGCAACATTTGAAGTGTCAAAAAAAATAAGCTTAGATAGGGATAACTAGGCCATGCTAACCAAATGAACTTTGACCCCTCGAATAAATTGGGCAATGTTTCACCACTTGGAAAAGTTATTGTAACTGCATGTGTCAATTTCAAAGTCAAAGTTCTGATATATTGTTAGACCTATATTTTTTTCAGTGGATGTCAATACATACACATACAGTACACAGTAACAAGTATTTAAAAATGCACAACCCTCATCAAAAACCCATATTCTGCACAAATAAAGTGAACAGCACAAGACATGGTGTATTAATCCAAGCCTCTCGTTTTTGGCAGACGTTCAGCCGCAGTAAACAACAGACACAGATTTGACCTTTTCAATTGGTTGAGACTGAACTCACGCTGCGTGAGAGCCGTTCTGCAGCGAGGGCGGCAGACAAAAGCTGAACTCACCACCAAAAATCGTTTATTACGTAGGACGAGGGTTTCGACTCACATTAACAGATGTGCACTCGTCTATAGATGAGGATCAAGCACTTAAATGAATTCTCAAGAGATTTGTGACACAAGGGGATCTTCCCGCTCTTTTCTTTTATCTCTGCAGGTTTCAGGCAACGTCCCAAGTCTCTCAAAGTCTTTGTGAACCCGACCAGCCACAAGAAAGAGGCGTACAAAATCTACCTGGACGAGGTGGTGCCGCTCTTCAAACTCGCTGATATTCAAGCGGATGTCACCAGTACGTCATACACACACATGCACTGTACAGAAACACTAAGGTTTTGTAGATCCTCTCAGGTTGGGGGTAAAATGTGCGCAGGTGATCTAGGCACCCCCGGGTTTCACTGCTGGTCGAAGTGGTCTGCCCTCGGGGTCTGTTTGCTCTCAGGATTCATTCCTCACTGCTGAGCATCTCCCTGTAAATGCTAACAAGCTTTACATTGTGCTTAACGCCATTAGGCATTGGCGATAGATCATGGGAAATCAATATTTTAGGGTGAGGAATGTCAAGGTGCCTATGCTAATTCATCATTCGAACAAGAACATAGGTCCAGTTACACAGACACGGCTTAGTTTAAGCCTGGACTATGCCTTAGTTGAATTAAGATGTTTATGTCGCTTTTACAAAAATGCCTTAGAAGAAATCATTACTGGTGCATCTTGAGACAAAAAATGGCACGGATATATTAAGATGTTTAAGAAGTTAATTGTCAGTTAAGACGGGTCACATTCATTTTAGTCTGGGACTAGCCTTGTCTGTGAAACCGGGCCTAAAAGTTTAAATGAATGACATTGACCTTTGTAATTGTCGTCCCTCCCTTACATTTTACCACACTCTCACTTTTTGAAGGACAATTTATTATTAGTGGTGGTTTTAAGGCATGCATGACCGTAACTGTTATATTATCTGTTATGTTGGTATTAAACTTCACCATTTAACATCCTCCACCATGTGTGCTATACACAATGTTTCCCCAGACTGATGAGGAAAGCGGTGCATTGTCTTTTTTCTAGACAGTGCGACAGGTTAAACTCTGTATGCATGTTAAAATGATGAATTAGAATTGATGCAATATAAGTTAAACTTAATCAGTGGAGGGACGTCACAATATAGACAATAATATAAAACAATATGGAAAAATATCAAAGTCTCACTGCACGATAATACCGGGGTATGAAGTCCTCTGTACGGTTTTATTGCGATTATTAAAATGGCAAATGATAACTTGGAAACGTGACATAAACATCCTCTTTTCTTTTTCCCTTATGAGTTATTGTATGAGATGGGTCAAATGACCTAAAAATCCCTTTTATAAAATAAAATATTTGCACTAGATGGATCTTGCCAAAGGTAACTATCATTTTTTTTACATTCTTTATGTTAGACTAGGAAAACCTATCGTTTCATTCGGTCATGTGACCATGATCATATTGAGAGAATTTTGCTACTGCGATAACAATATATCGTTACAACAATAAACAACAGTTTAAAGGGATCGTAAATGTGTGTTTAAGTGTCTTTGGTGTGTTATAAGTTGCCCATGCATGCATGAGATACGTAAAATTAAAATGTTGGGACAAAAGATGCATTCTATCTAAAAGCGAATGCTCACCCAGACTTGACTGAAACGCCTCGTGCAACCACTAAGATCGCCCAAATGTATGGGCAAGTAAGGTGGGTGTACCTGTCAGTACAATTGCTTTGGAACCTGATGTTCCAAATATGGTAAGAGGCGATACATTTCCATCACACGCTGTTAGTATTCAACCAATCACTACGCACTGGTCACATCCATAACACCCCAGCATTGTGGTGGTAAGTTTTCAACGAATAAGTTTGGATTCAAATGAGATAGAATAAAAATATACTTTTAAAGAAGACTTAAAAATGGCTAATGAGGAAACTTCACATGGAAAGGGATATATTCCATAATCATCCACATGGAACGACCTTTTTGCCACCTCGTAAGAGTTTGGAAAAACATCGCTTACAATTACTTTATAAAATGTAAAAATCTACATTGTAAAACTTTGCTGTATTTTTGCAGCAGGCTGGCCATTAACTTACTGTAGATTTAATTACTACTTAATAATACTTTCCTATTAGTACTGCTTTCAATTTGAGGTAAACTTTACTTTAATCAAAATTAAACACTTCAAAATGAGACTAGTCTTATCATTTCTGGTATAAGCACAGGAACACTGCAAAAAATAATAAGCATTTTGGTGTTGTTTTCTAGTAAAACTATTTAAAACTTCTTAAATTATGATACATTTACATAACACAAATAGTGACCTAAGATATTGAGTCTTGTTTTATGAAAGAAAGCATTAGAACCAGATAAGTTTACGTTTTTAAACAGAATTGTACATTAAATCTACAGTAAGTTACTGGCAAACATGCTGCAAAATTACAGCAAAGTTTTAGAGTGTACTTAAGACTATGCTTTCTTAATTTTAAAATAAAAAAACAGACACTTATTTTCAACTTTTATGTTATAAGTAAAAGTAATAACTTCTATGTGTATTTGTCGGCAGTGTGTGTTTTTGTTTTTATGTACGTGTGTGTGTGCTGTACTGGAAGTAGCAGCTGTACAACACTACTGTGGACGGTTCTAAATGCATCTTACACTCATAATGACAGGAGAAGTGTATCCTCCGTCAGAAACCTGACCCAGGGGGAGGAACTGCACCCATCTGTTCTAACACAGTACCCCTCCTCTCCTCACCCACCTCCAAACACTGACACACACACATACACTCCCACCCAAGACCCTGTACCCACACACACAAACACAAACCACCACCACACACAGCAGGCGCCCCCTGCTTTTGGAAAGGGAAGTCGGCAATCTGTGCTAATGAATGCGGCTACCTGATTCCAGAAGCCATTTAAACAGTAATAGAATCCGATTCCTGATGATGTGTTCCCGAGGGCAGAGACTGAGAGCTCGAGGTGGAGCCATTAAACAACATTTTACCTAATAGAAATTAAATATCTCATTCTGCCGCTTTGACCAGGGAGAGGATCGCAGAGCTCGGAGAATATATGTGATCGAATTAGCTCCAGGCTTCATTGAGAGAGATGCAATGGCAATATTCGGCAACAGTCACATTCGGAAGCAATTACCGCCTGTAATTCAGAGCTATTTACAGATAACCAACGCCCGTACAGAAAAATGACATTTTTGGCACTTAAAAGGTCATTCAGGAGTCTAATTCAGCATTTTATGTGCAGAGGCTCTGTAGATTAAGCACTGTTTTAATTTTTAACTAAAACAAATGATCTTTGCAGCTTGGACCTGGAATAATTGATGTAAGGGAGCTGTGGGTGAGGGGCATTGTTTGATAAGGTCAGAGGCACATGCTCATGGAAGATCACTTTGATTTGAAAGTGCTCCCCCTAAAGGTCAACACTGAGAATTACACAGAACAGACCAGACTGGACCTCTCCAAATAACCAAACATAGTCTTGCCTACTATCACTTTAAGTGTGCATGCTTGTGGCACAAATATTATTATTCTAATAATAACCCACAATATGCATTTGCAGAAAATAAACCCTCATATAAAATAAATCCTAAAACACTTTACACAACTAAAGCATTTTAACCGTCTGTTCGAAAAACTATTTTTAAATTAATTTAAATAGAAATGTACTGTGTGTGTTTATAAGCTCAAATCAAAATGAAAGTGTTCACAATTGTGTGCACAATGGGGTCCACATGCATGTAGTCGAGCTGGT
Source organism: Triplophysa dalaica (assembly GCF_015846415.1). NCBI lineage: Eukaryota > Metazoa > Chordata > Actinopteri > Cypriniformes > Nemacheilidae > Triplophysa > Triplophysa dalaica. Next base: position 21,459,046 of record NC_079549.1, on the reverse strand, counting down.
ACCAGGGACTGCCAGGCGTGTCATAATGCGCATGTTTTGTGTGCATTGCAAAGCACGTTCTTTTGCGACAAAAAAACACATCCATCTGCAAGTGTCACATCAGCCACGGTAAACCCTTTGATGGGTGGTCACAGCTGGGACCCGCTTCATTGCAGAGGTGCCCCAGAAAATGCTAAGTGGGACACGGGCGCGCACAATGCCATCTGCGATGTGCCACCCCTTTCCCCCCCGCATTCAGTGGCATTTTTCTGTGCCATAAGGCCGGTTTATGCCATGTGAAGCCAAAACTAAATCGCTGTAAGGAGACATTTCAGTAGGTTTGAAAGTAGTAAGCCGGATCTAAATTCTATCTAGACAGGATTTTTATGCATTGAAATGCATGCAGGAATAAAGACTGGCAGGTAGCAACGTTCATGTTTTCTAACACGTTTTTTTTTTCTTTTCTACCTATCCTAGAATCACTCCTTTATCAAACTCTCTTGACCCCTGACCTGCTTGACCTCGTACAGTACATCACTGTATTATAATGTAAACTGTAAATCACTCTGACCTTGTTTTGCACTTCTAAAGAGCAGCAGCCTCGTTCTACCAGCACTCATATTCTTGATTAAAAATGCAAACAGCAAGCAAGTATAAATTTTGCTTTACAGCCAGGACCATATGTTCTACCGTCACCATTTGCCAAAGCCTGGAAACGGGCACTAAAGGCAGTTTGGAGTGCTTTCTCTTTTTAAAAACATTAACTCTTTCTCTTCCGCAGTCACTGAAAGAAAAGGCCACGCTCTCTCCGTCCTGAAAGACTGCTGCTTGGACGACTATGATGGGTATGTATACTGCACATCTGTATTGTTGTTAAAAAAACACATTTTGAATCTCTTACTCAGACACATTTCAGCATTGAGTTCTATACTTTATAATTTTTGGAAAATATTTGATGTGTGTTTTTGCTCACACTGCTCCTACTTCAGATATGTTCCCATTGCAAATTTAGAAAGTGATTTTGGACACAACTTCACACAAAAAACTTCGTCTGACTATAGATCAGAAATGGCAAAAATGGATGTGCTGAATCACAATATAATGAAAACACAGATTAAAATGTAGGATTTTCGGGGCTCTGTGATGAGAGTGAAAGTCAAAATCAGATGTCAACTCATCTGGTCTCACCGCATGTCACCACAGCGGTCTCAAGGTGAGATTAAATGGATAGTTGAAAATGAACATTCTTACATCATTTGCTCTCCCTCATGTCATTCCAAACCTCTATGACTTTCCTTCTGTGGCAGAACACAGATGAAGATATTTTGAACAAAGTTGGTAACCAAACAACTTGCATTGTATGAACACAAAAGTCCCGAGACATTTTTCAAAGTATCTTCTTTTGTGTTCCACAGAAGAGAAGGTCCCATAAAGGTTTTTAGGTTTAAATGAGGGTAAATAAATGATTTTGGTATATATTTTGGGTAAGCTATAAATTAATAATATTTCATTTTTTACAAAATTAGCTTTAATACTTTGATTGGAGTGGCGTGCCGTGGGGCCTAGCGCGAAGCTCTCCGGTAGAGCAGGTCTCTCCGGTGCGGCTCGGCAGGTGGCTCCTTAATTACCTGTTCTGGAAGCAGTGATGAAGTACCGCCATCCAGTCGACCGCGGGCGCGGGGCATCGCTCACACCAAATCGTACAGTCTCTCTCTCTCCGTGTGCACCAGTACTTCTCACAATTAGCTCCTCTTAAATATCTCCGGCCCCGGCTTAACGCTCATCCGTTACTGCCGCCCCACTGTTCGCCTGCATCCTTTGGGCTCGGCAGGAGGGGACGTGCTGGGTCTGGCGCAGTGGTCTTTGATTAAAAACACAGCGTGCGGATTCACGGCGGTGACAGAGGGACAAGGGCAAACATTGAGTGAAGATGAGGATCGTGTTGAATGGTGATTAATTTGTGGAGTATGAAGGTGTTGAGAAGGCTTGTATCGAGGGGTACAGTTCGAGAAAATAAAGACATCAGGCTCTGCTAGAAAGATGAGGCCGAGGTGTATTGCGTAAGGGGATGTTGCTTGCTTAGGACGTCTTTGTCAGCATGGGTGAGGATCACAGAGTTTGATAATAGGGTGGTCTGAAAGGTGGTTTTGGGTTCAAAGGTCAAACAGATATGCGTTGTCCTGGCTAGCTATGGGTCTGTAGAACAGGTAGAGCAACTGAAGAACATCTCTGGCTTGATCTTCTGTAGAACGCAATAAGATAGTTTGAGAAATGTCTTAGTGGTTTTTTGCCCGTACAATTGAAGTGAATGGGGGCCAATGTTGTTTGGTTACCAACATTCTTGAAAATATCTTCTTGTGTGTTTTGCAAAAAAAGTCAGACAGGTTTGGAATGCCACATGGGTGAGTAAAGGATGCAAAAATGTCTGTTATGGGTGAACTCTTAAATGAAGTAATGATAACTAAGGTGATTTTTAAATGATCAGCACTAGTATTAAGTACCATATGGTTTATATTGTATCTTATACGCTTACGATGATAGAATTCACTATGGCTCATAGATTTTTTTGCCCCCGTATCGCAGAGCAATAATTCTCAACAACAGAACGCTGAGGATCACGTTTGTGTAAAATTTCCACATCAGTCACGAGCTGTCTATGCGTTCCAATTTCACAGGCTTATTCTTTATTGAGGGTTTATAAAGATGATGCTCTGACGACTTTGAAATTTCATTTGTGTCTGCGTGACAAATCACTGAGGATATCTAAGCTACTTAACCCAGCAGCAAAAAAAGGGACAAAAAGTCACTTATTGTTGTTTGCCCAACGGGTAAATCTTTGAGCATGAAAATCTGTGTCAGTACTACTGTAACCTCAAGTGCCCTACAGAGTTTAATTCAAAAGAAATTCAAAGAGAAATGTACAGATTGACATACATGAAAAAATGAATTCAGTCTGTCTTTACTTACTCGAATGTTGTTTCAAACCTGTATGACGTACTTTCTTCCTTCCGTGGAACACAAATCTAGATGTTAAGCAGAATGTTGGTGACTGACACCGGCAAGTCACTGTTCACTTTCAATGCCTGGAAAAACAAAGGATAGAAAGTCAGATGGGTTTGAAGTAGGTTGAGTGTAAGTAAAGGATGACATCAGTTAATTTTTCAGATGAACTAAGCCTTTAAATTGTCGCAGCAATCATGAGTATGACTAAACAAAGTGTCTGTGCTAAATGTGAATGCATGTCATAAAGTGAAGGAAACTTCACAGATACCCCGTGATGAATGTGTAGGGATCAGTGAACACTGCGTAGGGATCCTGTGAATTAGTACGCAGCTGCAGTATGTTCTCCTTTGTTAGCACAGTAGGTGGCCTGAATAACTACAAACACTCTTTCTTAACAGGCAATCATTCATAACTTTTGTAAGAAGTAACAGTTTCTGTTCACAGGGATTACTGGAGATGAAGAAACTATTTTAGCATGCACGGCGCGAATAATAAACCACAGAACTTGAGAACTATAGCATGTCTTCTCAAGGGGAAAGTAATATATCTAATGTCTAAGCTGAAATTGCATTAAATAGTTGAGAGCTTGTTAAGAATGAAAAAACCATGAGGTGTTTTAACACAGAGAGGAGCTCACCATCTTGGACACCTCAGCAAAAGCCCCAGAAATCCGACTCTGACTTTCAGTTTTTCCCTTCAGAGGAAACGTGTTATCGCTCTCGAAAGACAGGCCAACTCAATCCCCCTGACCTCATTCATCTGAACTCCATTAATTAACCTCAGAAGATTTAATTCGGCAAAGGTGATAAATTTTTTATCATTAATAGATCCTAACTCATTAATTACTTCTGCAATCGGATGCTTCCCTCAGTTTAAATGGAACGCTGCTATTTCGGTGGCGTCTCATGTGAAGTCACGCGCCGTGCCATACGCACACAATAGATGTTAAAGTGACGGCACATCGGCGATGGAGGCAATTATTCCCCTCACACAATTACGTTAATTATCAGCACCTTGTATGGAAAGACCTTATTTGTGCAGTTTTTGATGGCATCAGGTTGGCTCCTGATAGAAAGTAAATTAGACAGGTGTAACAAAATGAGACTGATGTGCGATGTTGGGATATTTTGAGATAAGTTGCTTTGCTTAACTTTTCTTTGTCAACTTGTTTTGTCCAGTCCTCCTGAATAAATAAATTCAACATAAGGCATTTTACTTTTCGAAAAAGTCACTTAAAGGTGTACACTAAACATGTTGATGACCGATTAAAATAAGAGAGATACTGCGTGTTATCCCAACAGTGTGACATTTGTCAAACGTGAAGAGGAGCTCGTTCAGCTCGACCCCATCCGTCACTCCTCTAAAGCTTTGCTTTGTGTCAGAGTGTCGTGGGTTTGGGGAGGCCTCTCGGTTTGAGCTTCAGCCGCTGAAGATAAGGCACAATCTGGGACAGAAGAACCTGTCTGTGCTTTTTCCAGGTGTCAGATGGTTAGTCATGCTTACTGTTTCATTAATAACCCAAAGGGGAGCACGTTAGCTTTGATGTATCCTTATTTACTCTATCCTTATTTACTCTATCCTTATTTACTTTTCGGTAGATTGTAGGGAAGACAAGGGCTAGTCATCTGTCACCACATAGTGAATATTTCTCTTTAAAGTCATCTTCACACACATTCACGTTGTGTTTACATGTCTGATGGTGTCTTTACATAGATAAAATACTTTAATACTGTATAATCTGCATTCTATAATCATAAACATACATTTGTACATTTACAGAAGTTACATATGAAGAGTTCATTTGCAACATATAACTTCATTTTTAGAAAAGCTAAAAAATTATGTTTTTATTGTGTTATTGTATTAGTTAGCTGTATTTTGAGTTGTTATCCCTAAATTGTTACAAAATTGCAGTTTGATTGATATTAATTGGAATGCACAAAAAAAACTAATGAAATGCAAATTAAATAAAGACTGAAGCCTTTTTCAAGTATACTGTTAAAAGTTACTGATGTTTACTCATCGCAGCAATTTCCTCACTTACCAATTTACCCCAATCTCATCTACAGTGGATCAAAACATTATGCACACATTTTTATCCCAAACACCTGTGACTGCAAGGTCACAGAACTCATTTTGAGAGTGGTACGACTGCTTGCTTCTTAGTGGCAGTTATGTCTGCTAAACACATCTATTTGTGAGATTGTACAGTATTGCTAAAGGGCATTTCTGAATTAAATGTAATCAGCTTTACTCTGGTGTGTTCATTTATTAGTAATGTGCTTAAAGCAGATTAGTGGGCTCAACCGTTTTAATGATTTATACTGCTGGTGAGATCTGACAGATTTTCTGCCATTCTTTAAAAAAAGGACATTTCCCAATTAGAATACACAGCCTATCTCCCTCTAGACACTTCCATAGTTTAATCTACCGCTCAATACAATGTAATGGGAATGATGATTTCCATTAATTGAAATGGATTCCTCTAAAAGAGAATTGCTGGCTTGGAATTTATAATCATATTAAGGAAATCCTGAATGTTAACCATGCCATTTTTGCAGTTGTAATCTTTTTATTAAAATCAAGTCAATTAAATAGGCTTTGGTCCAAAATCTATACGCTTTCTCGCTTTCTACTGCCTATGTAGCTAGCAGACGTTCAAGTCCGCATGCAAACTAAAATGGAACCTCAAGTGACCAATTTGCTATACTCTAAAGGATGAAAATACACAGCATATGCAAATTTAATATTTTATTACTCCATTTTTTAAACTAAATTCTCCATAAAGTATTATCGATAGTCTTCTCAATGAAAGTTGCTTTCCAAAAACGATCCTGCCCCCTTACGAAACAAAAATATTTGGGAGAAAATATAATGCAATTTATTATATAATGCATTTCCATATAATCACATGCTGGATTTACGAAAGCGGCAATATATGTATCATTGAATATTATGTCATATACATTGAATAATTTAAAAACGATTTTGTAATATATGATACTATTCTATTCTTAACGTAAATTCCTTCATTTTTCACCTTCGGAACAGTCGTATACGCCACAAATCCCTCGTTCCTGTAGCTTAAAGGTTATGGGTTTGATTTCGGAGCACACACATAGAAATAAAATGCATACCTGGTTATTACTTGATAAAAGTGTCTCCAAAATGCATCTACGTAAATGTAAACATAGTATGCCTGTGATGCCTTAAAATAGCGCCTACATAGGCTTTGGAATGAAGCCATATTGTTCACTCAACAATTATATTATTAAACGTGTTAATCGTGAACTTCCATATGGACTTACATTCATGCACATATGAACGAACAACAACCTCATGTACATGTGGGTTAGCCAGCCTTTGGCCATGATGTTAGGTCACATGACTCACCGCCCGTGCATTTGCTCTCTGTCGTTCACTGTAGAGTGGTGTGTGTCGGGGGAGATGGCTCAGTGGCTGAGGTGGCCCACGGGTTGCTTCTCCGGGCCCAGATGGACGCTGGGAGGGACACAGACTCCATCTTCACGCCTGTCCAAGCAGCACTTCCTCTCGGCATAATACCAGCAGGTGAGGATCAAGGGTGGTGCCTTTTGTACTTCTGCAGCTGTCTTCAGTACAGCCCAAAACTTACAGCACCTCTCTGGAGATACATTTGTTTTGAGGAGATGGAGAAATTTATTGTATTTGAAGAGTTCATTTGCAACAACAGTTCACTCAAATCATGTTTTATTTTTATTGAACATTCCAATTAATATTTTTGATTGTCTGATTTTTCAAATAAACTCGTCATTTGGTAAAAAGTTGCATTTGGCACCACATGTGCACTATAACACCAATGCCATGCTTTTAAATAAGGGCTCAGTTTTGCTTGTGGTGCATTGTATATAATTCAGTTCAATTCGAAAGGTTTATCGTCTAAACCTACACAGGTAAAAAAGGGGTCTATCAAACCTTACAATAAAACAACACTACCACACACAATGCTGTATAAAACTTAAAAATCCAGAAAACGATCAAATTCAAAACTAAATGATTCATCTAAAAACCTGTTAAAGATTAATCTTAAAATCAGTTTTCTTATACCGAGCCTTTTTCATCAAACTTGGGTTTGTTTTGAATGTTTTTGTTAAAAAAGAATCAGGAAATCACAGTCGCCTTTAAATCATTTCGTGTTTTGGGTTGCCAGGTTTATGCCAGTATAATATAGGCAAAGAGGCTAAAATCACTTACATCTCTTTTATGCAAACAAAAAAACAACATAAAACTCAAAATATGACTGGTAGTAAAAACACGATAATCTACGGCAACAGCCTTCTGGGTAAGGCAACATTTTATATTTCATATTTCACTCCTGCGTTGAAACAATCAGAGGAGCGCTGCCAATTAAAAATCGAACCCCGTCGTAATTTGTGTCTCCAATTTCTCCGCTGTCAGAATGATTTAGTTTGATTGTGTTCTGAAACTCATCTAGCGAAAACAAACAAGCAGCTCATAACAGCGGCAAGCGAGTGTATCATTATCAAATTGATTTAATCACAGTCAGGCCTCTCTGAACGGCCCGCTCCCACACCCAGCTAATTGCCTTTAAGAGTCTAAACTGGAACATCCTCGATTCGACTCTCTTCGGCTGCCTTTGAAACAAACTCCACCGGCCTTGAATCAGAGACCTGGGGCCTTGTGTATTGTCCAGGACAAATGCTCAGATATTTTTTCGGTAAGGTGGCAGAGCTGACCTCACTGCGCTGCCAAGCTTGGGGGGAAGAGGACGGGAGGGCAGGATAGAGGGGTACGGCGATGTGAGGCGGGCCCGGGCCCTAATTTTCTGGCCAAGAGATTGACCTTCACTTGTCATTTCAGGCACAACAAAATGGAGTGCTGTTGTTAGGAGCAATGGAAGCTCTCCAACTCTGTGCCCACAGCAAACTGACCGTACCGAGGTCACGCTTTCTCTTCATTAGTGCCCAGTCCCCAGGGAGTATTCGTAAACAGTTTCCTGTCACCGATGGAGAGGGACAAAAAAACGCCACCTCGCCCCTGCCGTTCTTGTGCACAGGTTTGAAAGTGTGATATTAGACTCGGGTCCATCCTCAGTCAAATCTCACTCTTTGTTACAAAAACACTTATGTATCGTATCAATCACAGTGATTTAGCGCTAGTCATTAGCATGTGCGCATCAATAAAATATACATGAAATGCCGCCATATAGAAGCAACGTTGATGTCTAAAAAACGTTGATGTCTGAAACAACAACTTTCTGTCTGACATTTTAAATGATAAAACAAACAAAGATTACATTTTCTTCTCAAATATAGCCAACTCTAAAGAGCTTTCCAAATGCATTATTTACACCATGCGGGGTAAACACGCACCGCCCCGACCAATTAAAAGCTTTCTCTAAGCGCAATGGTATATGCTCCCCGGTATGTATGGCATATAAATCGCAGGCTTCTAATTAATTTGCCCGCTTTTAAGGGTTTCTGGGGGACTGTTAATTTCTTTGATATTCCAGGCAAAGAACCAAAATGTTGGTGCAGTTTCCGCAAGACTCTTAGACATGCTTGACTAGCGAGTCGTTGCATCACATTCATCTGCCTGGATGAGGGAGACATTAACTGCCTTATGAATATTCATGCTGTCTGCTTAATTAAGTTAATTGTTCTGCAGAAGTGCTCCTACTTCCAAGGACATTTTTTTTCTCAACCCCCCTCTACGTCGCTCTCTCTCTCATAGCGCCCTTCCTTTCTTGCATCCCCCCGTCTGTATAACTGGGCTCTGGCGTCATTCTTCATCAGGTTCTGGAATGGAGATGTGTAATATATGGACGCCGTTGGCACAGGCTGTTGCTCTGAGCCTTGCGGGAGAGGCAGATGCACGTTTGAAATGTAGTGTTAACGCACAACGGCGTGATACAGACACCAGCGAGCGACAAAAGAACAATGCCAAGCAGAATACGTAGCCATTGTCTAACGCGCAGCGTCGAAGAGTTTGCCGAACCTCAGGTGGGCTTAACCATCGATGCGGTGATCTCAAGATCTTTGCTGGAAATGGTAATTTTAGCATTCGGATAATGAGTTTTTAATATCACACTCGCTGAGACTGTTGAGCAGACCACATTCATTATGAGATTGCTTTTAATTGGCAGTACACCAAGCTTTATAATACAGTTTAGTACCCACTAAAACCCTGCAGAACACAAAACAAATAGCTTCTTGTTTATGAGAGGAAGTTAGATCTGTTCCAAAACCTAGTGATCTACCTAAGGAAATGTTCTGCAGATTTAAAGTGGCCATAACTCGGTTTCTGCACATCTCATGTTAACCTTGAGTATTTAGAGAATAGTATCGCACCCTTCAAATATCTCTAGAGTCATTAGTTTGCGACGCGTTTGGTGGGGATTGCCAACAAAACATAGACATATGACTCAGTTTCACTTACCGCGTGAGGTTCATGTCCGGCATCTTAAGCACTGTGTCCGCGCAATCTATCAGTTTCAAACAGTCTCCAAATCCAGCGTTATATCCACCGTTTATGTAAAATCCATCACTAAAATGCCGTGAACAAACAAACATATCTCAACATCTCTCACTACTTCAAGAGTAACGAGTTGCAGCTGCAGGCCCACAGAGCAGCCAATGTTGAGGGTAAGCGGATCTTTTTATCGCTTGTCGGTTGATGTGTGGGCAGGCTATTTCTTTCGCATTGTCGTGGTCATGCTTTTCCATGAGAATTGCCCAGTAAGGGACTAAGAAAAGTTCTTACAAAACAGATTTTCATGTTCGAAAAACCTATGCGAATGCTGGGGGAGTGTATTGAGCAAAGAAATATTACGTCATACGTCCAACTTTGGACAAGTTGACCATGTCAAGCATGAGTAGACAGCACATTTCACATTGTAAAGAAGTCAGAATGTATGAAACACTGTTGCACATCCCCTTTAAGGATTATATGTGTTGTCCCAACCCAAAGGAACATTTCTTGTGTTTTCAGATGTTTCATTTTAACTTTAACTTAGTTTATATATGAGTATGGAAAACATATGCATTTGAGTCAATTTGAACAGAATAGTTCCTAATGAGATCTTAAATATTGACTTTTGAGTGCAAATCTGAGCTCAGTTTGTGACATTGTAGAGATCTCTTCTGAAGTCCTAATGAAGACATTTGTGAGATTTCCGGGTCTTCATCTCATGAGATGCAGGAGACTTCAGTTAAAGTTTACATTTGCTCTCCTTTTAATCTCATTGATGCCTAGGAGAAATAATTGAGATTTTAAAGAGATCTTCTGTAATCTCTGATATTTCTTTCTTGTTTAGGAATATAAAGACAAACTGCATGTTGCATGTATTTTGCTAGAGATGGCCTTCCCATAATTCCTTGTAAGGCAATGGAGAAATGTTAATAACCATTGAATATATTTTTTAAATGATTAGAAGGTTAAAAAAACTTGCTATGTATTTCTTTCCTTTTATAAGTATCATCCTATTAGCTAAAAGGCCAGAAGTGTCATTGTAAGTTGCCATTTTAGATAGGATGCTGTCTTTAGAGGGAAGCTGTTTATGTAGACAACAGACAACAAGGCATCTGACTAGGTATTGGGACCTAGCCATCATGAGGTGAGATATCTCAGTACGTCAGACAGACAGTGCCATAGAGCCGAGGCCGAGAACCTGGCTTTTTGTTGAATTCATCACAACATATGGAAACTCCCAGAGAGGCCAGGAAGCACAGTGGATACGCGTGTATGAGGGAGGTCTACAATACCAGTGACCCGGTAGGTGGGACGTGGCACGCATACTCGCGACCAAATTCAGTCGGAGCATGAGAGCGTGTGTCCAGCACTGTAGGCCTGGCTGCGTCTTCAGAGAGGAACTGTCTGATCCAACACCTTCGTCCTGTTCTCATTTACAGACATTTGCTTTCGTTCCCTGTTGATCTGAGTCATCGCACTCGCCAGATAACGGCATGAAAGGAAATGCCTACTCACCCGACAAGGACAAACCTCTCTGTGCTGTTTGTCTCTGGTAGTAATCAGTAGAAATACACACACACCTGTTCTCCCATCGCAAGCTGCCAGGAAGGTAAACCATCTTAATTGGCACAAGGCGATATTAACTTAAATTAATGCTCTTTAACAAAGTCCTCATCCTGTAATGATTAACTCTATCTCATCTATTAGATGGACTGAGCTCATGCGGATTTCTTGGACATTTTAAACACATTTCTTTATTAACGCATTTTACTGAATTAGCATATTATAATCAACTGTAAGTGCTCTACAATGTAGCTCAAGAAGAATTAAAATGTATTAAAAATAACAAGTATCGTTTATAATAATTATACATTATAAGACATATCTTTAAAATGGCCAATAGAAATCAGTTATGAACATTTACGTAATTACTCACAATTCAAGGATGCAAGGATTAAAATAATCAAATGAGACGAGACCCAAAAACCTTGATAAATTGGATCTTCCAAATAAAACGGTCTTGTTTACATGCTCAAAAGTATGACCTAATTTTACCATTTAGTATTACGATTTTTTAATTAGACAGCATAAGAGGATAGAGGACTGGAGATCACATCTAGTAAACTATTTAAAATTGAATTCATGGCCTGATGTTGCTCTGGAAGGAAAACACAAGCAAGGATTGTGCATTTTGTAACAAAGACATTAAAGAGTATAATTAAGCATTAAGTCTTAAAGATGGTCATGTTTAAATTCTAACATTGTGTTGATTGTATTACTAGTTTGTATGGTGTTAAAAAACAGAGACAGGAAGTGCTTCAGGACCAATGGTGCAAAATGGTCTGTATAAAGAAACTGACTTGATGGTTTCAAAGCAACAATATAAGCAAACATTACTGCGAATGCTCGCTTTTGTGGACCAAACTTAATTTACGGTACACATCTGCAAAGAATAGAGTCCCTGCAGACTATTTCTGAAAACAAGCAAAGTAAATACAAGTAAAATACATCAGCAAGCAAGTTAAAAGTATGTCTAGCATTATTTTATATTAATTATTATTAAGAACTGTTACTTGGATAAACTGAAGTTACACGATCCATTCAACAAATTGATTATTTAATAGAATTATACTATTCAATACAATATTAAATATGATGTAAGGTTATATTATAAGCCACTAGCCAGACCGATCAACAAACACTGACCGGAAGTTAACTTCGGGTCAGGCGCGTACGTCCAATGCAACCGTCTATAATTAGAGCATAAGGGCATAAATTGTTTAAGAGAGCTGCGATTGGTCAAACAGAAGTTAAAAGGACAGGTGCACTTTATAGGAGTCAGCAACAGGTGCTCAAGAACATAGATACGCAGGAAAGATAGTCTATGATAATAAAGCAAAACTAAATTTCTCCATGATTCTGTAGCCAGGCTTGATAGAATCTCATCACTCACCGAGTGTAAACAGTGTCTGTGAGGAGATACACTCTATAGCAAACATCATGAGACCATATGCCACTGCATTCAGATGGCCTGATAACAACTGAAAGTCTTTATCACAAAATCACCTACAAGGATAACAGAACGTATCCAAATAAAAAGCCTGCTTGCTTACGTAATGTATACATCTGTTAAGAGGAAGTTTAATCACAAATTATTATATTCTCAACAATATGTTGTTTTAAGATGTTTAGATTTTTTCTGTGAAACACAGAAAGAGACTTTTGATAGACCAATTAATATCTCTTAAATATAAGTTTCAGGGACATCAACATAAACAACTGTTATGTGGCCCAAACTTAACTTCTGGTAGACCTCCGCATAGAATCAACAACTGTTGAATTGCTTTAATTTAATACTATTTATATAAACTAAAATATTCATATAAATTCATTAAAATGAAACTCCAATTCTTATATTACTAGCAATTAGCGAGACCAGAAGCTAACTTGTTGTCAGGCGCTTGCATCCATAAAAGTAGCCCATGCAACTTTGCACTAATTTCCAATTCTTCTAAAACGATAAACAGTGACAGAATGTTCATTTTTGTGTCTGTTTATTATTTCTAAGGCTGTTAAAATGTGTTTTATTTTCATCCATAGGTTCTACTGATGTGGTGGCCTGCTCAGTATATGGAAAAATACACTCTGTGACAGCAGCATTGCACATTATCATGGGTATGTGGTTTATTTGTTTCACACACACGCAGGCACACAAACACAGGCGCACACACAGTCCATGCATGAGCTTCTAGCATTCTCTGTCCTTACCGCTTCCTCTCCGTTAACAGTAACGGCCTTGAGGAGCCATGGGACTTCACAAACAGAATATACATGATAATAATATGTAAATGGGATTTGTATTTACTTTTCAATTCCACCGAGTTCTGTGTGCAGGGGCAATAGTCTCATTTTCACCCTCTGGAAGTCTCTCCATCTTTGGTGCATCCCTACAGAAGATCGAGCCGTGGCTTTCTGTAATCTGCTGTTTAATTAGAGTGCACAGACTGTTGTTATGGGGGATGAGAGAAGACAAACCCCCCGCGTGGGCTCTGCCTCTGCAGCTTCGGAGATCACTGTTAACAGGTCCCAAGAAACGAGAGGCAGTCCCAGGAGAGGTGGCGACACGTCTGTCGTCAATCACTCATACAGTCAATGCGCCCGTGAACGCAGATCGTCTTTGACGTGGCCGCGGGCCGCCGTTGGAAGTGTTACTTTTGGTTGGCAGCGAGCGCTGTACGGTACCGTCCGCCATTGGACTGTCTGTGTGTGAGGCGTTTTTTTAAGTTAGCACCAATATGTCTGGGCCATTGTGTCGACTGTGCATGCTCTCCTGGGCTTAGCTTAACAGACAAGCGGATTTGGCTTGTGTCAGGGGATTACACACATGAGCTAAACTAGAATCCTAAAAAAAGAATATTACATACTGGCCAAAATTTTGCTTTACAGCTGAATTGCGAATGGCATGAAAACCATCAGATGCGTACAATAGAATTATCAGGCGAGTGTGTTAATGAGGGTCTTTGTTAAGTGATGCATTGTTTCATTGTTCTATCAGGATTAACAATAAATTACTATTTGCTTTTTGATCATGGAAACCTTAGTTGTGGTTAAGGAGTAATTCACTCAAAATTAAAATTCTGCCTTTATATTGGCTAGTACATAGTTCAAGAGTGAACTTAAAGAGATTGACCCGAAACAAAAGATTTGTCACAAATTCATTACCCTCATGCCTATCAAAACCTGTGTATGATTGTGGAACACAAAAGAAGATATTTTGAGAAATGTCTCAGTGGTTTTGTGTCCATTCATTGGAATCAATGGAGGTCAATGTTGTTTGTTTATCAACATTCCTCAAAATATCTTCTTTTGTGTTCCACAGGCAGAACTAATCCATTTAGGGTGTTTGTAACCATGTGGGTGAGTCATGAATTCGTACAATGTGAATCAAACAAACATATTCGATTCTATGAAAAAAGCAACATTCACCGAAAGTGTCAAAGAAAAAGAGTAAATGATGAAAAAGCAGCTTTTAAAATGTAAAATTAGTTTCGTAGGTATTCAAATGAATTGAATGACCACTAAAAGAGAGAACAAACCTGTATCAATTCCTTTGTTTAGTTGAACACAAAGAAAGATATTTGGAAGAATGTTATCAACTGAGATTTCGGAGGCACTATTGACTACAATTGTAGAAAATAATATTGTATATATGTCTTGTTCTGTTGAACACAAAATTAAATAATTGAAAGATTTTAGGAAAAGAATCAGCTCTGGGGCACTTTTGTCTACAATTGAATTTTTTCTACTATGGCATTCAATTTCCCAGTTAGGTTTAAGTGAATAGCTACTTCTCTGTCTGCGCACAAAGCTCATCACATAGGCTAACTTCAGAAGACCTGAAATATAAACAAACAATGATGATTAAATAATGACAACATGTTTGCGTTTAGGTACTGAGTCTTCAAACTACCTAAAGATGGTTTCAGCGCCAACAACAGATAGTTAACAAATATAAGTTATATGACTTAACTTTCGGTAGATCTCCTTAAAGAATCAATGACTGTTGAGTACTTTTTTAATTCAATGCAATTAATATACAATGAAAGTTTAATGTAAATTAAAATAAAATAAATTGTTATAATATGAACAAACACAGACCGTAAGTTAAATATGGGCCAGGCTAAACATCCATTGAAACCATCCATATGGCTGCAAGCCATTTATCAACAATTGACTCTAAAATCAGATCAATAACCCTCAAAACTGGTGTGCCTAAAACTCTCCGGTCCATTTCTGTTCTCACTTGGCTGCAGACTGGGACGATTACCCCCGAACTGACCCCCACCTGTGAGAGAATGCATCTCATCATTAAATCTTAAGAATTGAGCCATATGGTAGTGTAACTCATAGCTTTTGACAAAAGGGAGGTGTGAGTTTTAAGAACGAGTGTTGAATTTCTTTTGTTCGCCGTGATTGGCACAGACTCGGAGCGCGCGCTATCTCAGCAGGATGTTGAGAAACGTCCTCGTACCGCCATGATTAATTGCTCCATCAAACATCATGGCTCTCGGTACGAACCGCTGAGCTAAGTGTAGGCATTCGTTTGAACAAAAGACGACGCATTCCGACACGTAACATTAGGCATCTTACAGTATGCTAACCAAACGGAAACTTAAACTACGTTCAATGTTATCCTCTTTCTTTTCTTCTAAAATATCTGGCTTTTGTCGCTGTGAGGCATCAACATAAGACACCTGACACGAATGAGCGCGTAATGCCTATTTAGGAGGGCCAATATAGGGCTTGTTCATTTCTAATTAAGCAATATTTACGCATGTGAATAAGGCCAACTGGCGGGATTTGGATGGATCCGATGAATTATTCATGAGCAGGGAGAGCGCGTGCACGTGGAGAAAGAAGGTCATGAATGTGGTGGGCTGTGGGAACGGTACCCAACCAATAGACCACCAGATCCACAGTCATTTCATTTTTATTTTACAGATGCAGTGAATTAGCTCGAGGGATGTCACATTGACACTTGATAGGTGATTTTATTGTTCCTGGACCAGAATAACATTGTTGGGTATACTGTAGATAACATTATATTTGTCATAATCTTAAATATAATAGAATGCACTTATCTAGAAATGAAAAAAACAACACTAATTTAATACTAAACCTATTAGTTCAACTGTATTAAATTGTATACCGATTTGTGAAAACTTGGTGCCATAAACCAATGGTGCCAGGTTTCATTTAAATGTAAGATTCATGATGTCCTGAAAAAGTAACATTTTAATAGAAGAAATTTCCAAATTTGCATTTTTGGGTGAACTATCCCTTTAACTTGAATAAAAAGAGAACACAAAATATTGGGTAATATAGGGAATACAGTCAATATTGCTTCAATTAAATTAAAGTGGCATCTAGGTAGGTAGCTCATTCGTATTAAGAACAGAACAGTCTACATTTTTACCATTTTTTGTCACAGTCTGTCTGGTAACTCCACGTAACAGTGCTGTTCTTGTATTCCAGGACACCGTCAGCCTGTGGACGTGTGCAGTTTCAGCTCTATGGGTCGACTGGTGAGGTTCGGTTTCTCTGCCATGTTTGGTTTCGGTGGGCGGACGCTTGCACTGGCAGAGAGACACCGCTGGATGCCACCCAGCCAGCGTCGCGAGTTCGCTCTCATTAAAACACTGGCAAACCTCAAGTAAGCGGTCTCTCTCTCTCCGTTTTTTCTGTGAGCCGTAGCATTCTCTCATCTGGTGGGCTCCAAGGGACTGGCTGGTGCTCCATCAAATCTGGGATTAGTGTCAGACCGGCCTGGCATAGAACACATGGGCACCCTCTCCTAGAAATAACCCTCTTCTTATCATAACACGCCATCTAACGCGTTTGTTCTCTCTCCCGGTTTTTCTTCCCAACCAAACAATGATGCCCAACGAAGACCTGAAGACTGTGAACTGTCCTTCATCACCAGCGGCAGGACCGAGGATCAGAGGCTGGCTAAAGAACATGTTTTAAGGTTTTCTCTCCCATTATCCAGATTTCAGAGTCATTATCTGTATGGACCCTAATTTGCCATTGGAATGAAATCAAAATGCTGGAAATGTTGAAGGTCACAGAGCTGATGGTTATATACCAGACTGCCCCACACTCTGAGGAACCTGCATAATTGTACTCTGTTATAACTAAAATGCACATTATGATTATGCTCTTTATTATGCTATTTTTCTTCACAGAGATGAGCGAAACAGAGATGAAGACAGCATTTGTGAGTATTGCTAAATTAAGAGAAAATATCTGAAATGAAAGCCTGTGTCTGCATCACCGGGCGGCAAATACAGTCCACTAAAATGGCTTCACATAAAAAAAAGATTTTTACATAAGAGTGTCTAACAGGCTGTGAGTCATGACAACCATGACAGCACAGCTGAATGTGTGATATTTCTGTGACACGACAGCTCAAGCAAGAAAAACAAAGAAATGTGTTTCTGTAGCTCATTTGGTTGAGCATTGTGTTAGCAACGCAAAGGTCAGACGTTCGATTTCCAGTGAAAACACATACAGATACAAATGTACAGCATCAGTTGCTTCGGTAACTTCACGTAAAAGCTAACTGTACAGTAAATGTTATGCATTTGGGAGAAAATATTCCTTAATAAAACAATCAAGATATGCTGTTGCTAGTCTTGTCAATCGGAATTGAGGACTGAAACGAAATGTCCTTAATATACATCATTTGGCGAGATTATTGAGAATGAACACGTTCAGTTCCATACCATATTAAAGAATTTTGTTTCAATCTTTGTTGCAACATTTTCAGAATGGGCTTTTCTGGTCCCATGTGTATGAGTTATTGGGGGTGATGAGTGCTTGACCCGAAGACATTCAGCTGGGGTCAGATCTGGGCTTTATACAGATCAGCCAAGTTTGTCAACGCTAGAATCGATTCTTACATTTACAATTTACATTTAGTAATTTAGCAGATGCTTTTATCCAAAGCGACTTACAGAGAGTTCAGGGAGTAATAAGCGATATGTCATATTCAGGAGCAATAGGTGCTAATACAAAGTTACTAGTTTCAGCAAAAGCTAGACCAATACCTGTTGAGAGACAGAGAGAGGGTTAGTGTTTTTTTTTAATCTTGCTTTGTGCACAGGGAAATTGTCAATGGAATTGAAAGGGTCCCGCTTAAACTGCTGCCATGAAATTAAAAGAACACAATTCTCTAGAAAATCCCTGTATGATGTATAGCACTGATGTAACATTCTATTCTATTCTATTTTATTTTATTCTATTCCATTCCATTCTATTCTATTCTATTCTATTCTATTCTGTTCTATTCTATTCTATTCTATTGTTTCATGACATTCAAGTACATCTACTGTACTACACACTGTACATACAATGTACCTGATACACACTCCTTTCTCTTATAGTTGAGGATGGCTCTTGGCAGACCAGACAGGGTCTCTATTTAAATATCAGCATCATGGCTATTCCCTGCCTGTGCTCCATGGCCCCCCGAGGCCTGGCTCCAAACACCAGGTCAGACATCATCTCGGAAGCAAAAATAACTAAAATGTCGCATCTTTAATCCGATTGTGGGTTTTTAAATGTCTTAACATGTGATCCATCTATTTAAGAGCAGCCCTCAATCCGGTAACCTACACACTGCCCTAAAAGTAAGAAGCGCTCAGTTAATGATGTCAATCCTGAGACCAGGTCAGTGTGTCAACAACACATAAGGCCGACTGAGTCTCATGACTTTACTGGCTCGTTTCGTGCGTGGAGACGGTCAAAGCAAGCGGGTCTAATCCAGAACACTGGAAATAGTGGTTGGATCAGACTATTAAGGTCGAAGCCACCTAACT
Source organism: Triplophysa dalaica (assembly GCF_015846415.1). Classification (NCBI taxonomy): domain Eukaryota; kingdom Metazoa; phylum Chordata; class Actinopteri; order Cypriniformes; family Nemacheilidae; genus Triplophysa; species Triplophysa dalaica. The sequence goes on along the minus strand of NC_079549.1, from coordinate 21,440,213 downwards.
GGACTAATCAGCACATAATAACTCTGATTAAAGGGAGTGGCCGGATAGATTTAAGGGTCGAGCATCTGTGCTCTGGCCTATGAGTGCTCAGCCACCCCCCTCTTTCCTCCCGTCTTTTCAGCTTAAATAGATTTCATAAGCACAATGTTTGGCTTGACGTGTAAAATGGTTGTTTTTCCTAATATCTATTGATGCAAAAATGACGTTTCATCTGTATGTACTTGTCATACAATGTGAAAAAATTGCTTTTTTTTTACTTGGTATGAGTTCAATGGGTGCAGATTTTATATGGTCTTCCTATTCATACCTCACATCATGCATTTATATTGTCACCTTAGATATAGTACAGTCAGGTGTGAAGCACATCCGTTTATAGACCTGTGGCAAACCAGAAGGAAGTTAAATGAAATAAACAATCCTCATCTAGCCTTTGTTGAACAGTCTACGTGACAAACGGCTGGTCATAATGTTTGGCGTGCAAACACAATGTTATCTCTATAGGCTACATGACATCATATAAGCCACAGCTTTTAATAACATATGTTACACACCTACTGTAAGCACAATTAATGTCAGTACTCTTTCCCGTCCACCACAGGCTGAATAATGGCAGCATGGCGCTGATAACTGTCGGCGATACCTCCAGGTCAGAGTTCATCAAGCACTTGAAAAGATACGGCAGCACAAGCAATCAGGTGAGGTCACCTGTAAAGAAGACACCTCAACCCAACAAGCACGGGAAATCCAGCCCACGCAAATAGAGCTAGCAACCTCCACGGCTTAAGCAGAATTAGCATACTGTCAAATCAAATTAGTCGCTGATTGTCAGCTTTCTGCAAAACACTTTTTAGGCTAATACAGATTAGCCCGTTTTAGAGCCGGTCTCTTCTTTTTCCTAAGCAATCCAATCTAGATCTGTTTGTTAACCCACATTCTATAAAAAGTCTGTGTCGGTTGAGGCGTTGACACTATGCTCTATTCTCACGTCATTATAGTGTATAGCAAAACTGGGTTTCGGTGGAGTTACCGAGCCATTATAGTGTGATTGAATTGAGCTTCACTTCATTTACGGGGAGATGGGAAAATAATGTAGAAAGTCAAGTATATTCCATGTATTGTTTAATATTATTATATAGATACAGTATGTATACTTTCCTTGAAGTATGTATGTATAATGCATTATAAAAGTAGTTTTAAAGCATTTTAATGCACCTTTTAATGCATTGTAATGTCTTATGTGTAATGTGTAATGTCTTATAAATAATTTGTATTACAGTTTATACATTATAACACTTAGCAATTCATTGTTACACTACACATTTTAAATTGGTTATACTTCTTTACAACTACAAAAAATGCATTACAACACACATTATGACGAATTATAATGCATTTTACCCTTTAATAACTCTTTATAATGCATTATAAATATAAGCTTCAAGGAAAGGGTCACCATGTTTTTACTGGGTCACAATTAAGTCAAAAAAGGAATGATAAAAGACATTATTTGTTTATATGGAAATGTGGCGTTATTTTTATGACATGTCAGAATTTAAAAGGATAATATTAATTCATGTTTAAAAAACTGAAAAATAAGAAACTATCTTAAAGTGATAATGTGTGCAATGATTTACCTTCATGTCATTCAAAACCTGACTCCCATGTGTCACGCAAAATATATTTAGTTGTTGTTGTTTTTTTTTTCGCTTTGAATCAGATGAAAATTAAATACTACATATGCAGTTTACATTCATTAGGGGAAAATATCTGAAAAGTGTTTTAGACAAAAGTGAGCAGTGTGATATGTTGACAGCAGTACTTGCCAACCCGTCTTAATCAGAATCTATGAAAATAAAATGAATTTATGATGGGTTGAAAGCCCATAACTAGTGCGGCTCTGTGGTCAGCTTTGCATGTGAGGTCACAAACACACATACTGAGGACCGATGTAGTTATCCTGTTGTTCCTTAGTGCCCCCTTGTGGACCTACTATGAATTGCAGCCTCAAATTATAAACAGTCAAAGCAAAAGCCACAGGCTTCCATTTCAAACTCTCATAAGCTAGAAAAATATATATTTTTAAAGAATGGTTTAGTGGGTTGAATGAGATTTTTTCATCCTTCTACAGTTTAGTTTCTCCTTCATCGAGACCCACACTGTGAAAGCCGTGAGGTTGCGGCCGCGCTCTCAGGGAAGCTGGCCCGAGGACATCACAGAGGAACACGAGGAATGTGATTCTAAAACAACACCCATCATCTCCTCAGAGGGAACGTATCCTTGGAACATTGACGGAGATCTCTTAGAGGTCCCATCTGAGATACTTATCAGGTGAGATGCTCATAAATAAGTCAATAAACGTGACAAATTTAATTAATTAAAACAATAAAGCATGACAGATGCGTTACATTGATTTTATTGTGTGCTAATCTTAGGGAATACCTCATCTGTTCAAAAGTCATTATTTAGCCTTCTCTCATATTTTCAGGATCTTCACTACAATGGACAAAAGCATTATATCTAAAGTGTTTTACTTTTTGGCACTGAATTGTCAAACCCACTTTATAAAATGTCATTGTATACTAAAATCTACAAAAATCTATTTCATGTATGTGATCTTCTATTTTATTAAAAGTCAGGAGCCTATTCAAGATTTTAGCCACTGGACACAGAAAAACTTGCAGTTTCTTTTTTTCTATCTTACATATATAATTACATCTTGAAGATATTTGTTTAACATCCTAAATTGGTCAGATGGTTTCATGGGATGCACATGCCTGGCCCAAAGTTAACTTCCAGTTTGTGCTTGGTTGTAATATAGACTAAAACTATTTATTTTATTAAAATATTCATTTTTATTAATATTAAATTGTATATTTACCTTATTATATAAAATTTAAATACTCAACAGTGATTGACTCTTTGCGGAGAGTACTGGAAGTTAGTTCAGGCCACATAACGTTTGTTGATGAAACCATTTATAAATGTTATTTTGGTTATGTTTGGTTTAATGTGTGTAGTAAAACAGCCAACAGACCAACGTTAACCCAGCATTCATTTTGTCATCCGAAGTGGTCTATAGCCACTATGTGCTTTAACATTGAACTTCAGTTCAGATGAATGGTGCATCAGAGGTCCTGTTTGTTTTTTAGGCACTACAAACATGACATGGGCGGTGCATAAAAACAAATAGCACATTTCTCTTCAAAATGCTCCAGAGTAAGTGACAGAAGGATAAACAGATGAGTGTGAGACTCTAAAACAGAGGAAGGAAAATGTGCGTGTATATCAGATAAATCCATGCAATGTTTAAATTTTCTGACAGCACTGTTTATTTTCCAGGGTTCACCCGCATCTCCTCACACTCTTTGGAGGAGACATAGAGGAGGCTGAGGAGGCACCGGTTAAATGCAGCTGTATCTGAGCACACACATCTCCGTACATGCACACAACAATAAACAAGAGATTATGCTGTGGTAGCAACAAGCAAATGTAGAAATAGCCAAAGCAAAGCTTTAACTTGTAAGTAGATAAAACATTTAATAAAATCAAAAACATATACAGTACACAGTACATTCCAGTGCATAAGAATTTAAATTAAACCAAAGTCCATTTTTAAAAAGCAAATGAGCGCCGCAAGAAATAAATCAAATAAAAACATTAACTTATGAAAAATCACGATTATTAAAAAAGCAGTGTGCTTATTGTTTACTAGTCCCTGAACAATAAAATGAGGACTTAACAAACAACCCATATGATGCCGTTTGTCAAATTAAAATTGAGGATTTGGGAGAATAGCGTAAGCCTTCAGTCCTACTGGATCAGCTGTGCTTATGATCCTTTAAAGTCTCAATGACATAGAAATGGCCCAAAGCTCAGCCCTTATGACCAGGCCCAGATGGAATCCGAGTTTTTATTTTACATGCTTACAATTTTTTCAACATTTATGACATTTTGCTCCATTTGTGGTGAAAATATTGGGAATATACACAGTTTCTTTTTAACTGTTATTTTTTCCAAAAAAATCTTGAATTGTTAATAAATATATTGCTTTTTATTTTCTGGAAATATTTCAATTTTATTCCTCTATTAGATTTCAACCCATTATACTGCGCCACAAACCTCTTATGATGACACGATGAGAAATTGGGGAGGTAACGTGTCAATTAAATGGCTGGTTCCTGTTTTAGATTAATTAAGCCTGACTATCCAACACTGATTCAAAAGATTACATTCATAGTTCGGAAACATTTACAATTTTAACTTAAATCAAATTAACGTACATAATGAATGACCTTGCAGGGAGCGGGTCATATATGGAATTGCGTGTGCAGATTTCAGGTGGGCCTGCATATGAGGGAGGTCGTGGTGTGTGTGTGTTGGGGGGTTCTCTGTCATATAAATGAAGACACACACGCACACACACATAAATGGCTGGAAGCCAGACACATGTCAATCTCATCAATTTTCCACAGCACAGTACAGACACAGAACAGCAGCCGCCTTTGCTCCGTTTCCATGGCAGCAAGCCAAAGCACGCTCTGCACACTCACTTCTCCATCTGGCGTCTCCCTGCAAACTTCTACCCACTGAACTCAGCCACGAGAGTTTGGGTTGAACGAGGTGAGAGAGAGAATTTGTGTCATTTCCCATACCGCATTGAAGCGAAGGTGCGAAAACCCCGAGCGCAGAGATGTTTTGCTTTACAAGGGGCAGAGCCGAGCGGACTAGACACGGCGATTGCCAGAAAATTTGGTGTCGGCTCGGTGGAAGGAATTCTAACTGAAGAGAGTCTTTCGGCAGAAATATGCAAACACAAAGCAAGAAAAGCTACAGCAGTGCAATTTCTCCTTAACAGCAGGCCAATAGCCAATATGTTCAGTGATCGTAGTCAAAACTGTGAGGAAACACTTGGGCTCCGTTCCAAAATCAAATGAGGTGCATTGCTGTCTATTGCCTACATAGGCAACATCCTGTGTGACACTAAATCACACGAGTGACCCATCTGGAACACTGGCTTATCGGCAGAATGTCATTTCAATATATATTTATAGATACAAATAGCTTTCATGGTGTGAAGGGCGTGGGAGACTCGGAGTCTGATGTTGTGAAACATTAAACATAGCATGCACATATTAGGGGAAAATGTATTTATAATATTTGGTAACATTTGGTTTCATTTCTGGCTTTTGGGGTCAGCAAATTAAGGCTCTCTCTTTTCATCACAACATTGCCTGCATACTTGTAGGTAGTTCAGTAGGTTTTGAAACAAAGCCTTCATGTTGTGTAGTACATTCTGATGTCCTTTTCTCTCTTGGCCGCTTCGCAGAGTATTTCAGTGTGTACATGTAATATGTTCAATACTCCGTAACCCACAGCTAAAGTGCACACGACTCCTGTAGGATTCTTCTTAGAGTTCGCTTCAAGATGTTTTTGCCATTAAGGTTATCATGGGTCCAGCTGTTGGTGTGAACGGAGCAGCAGTCCGACATGGTTTGTTCCTTCAATTGTAAATCCCATTTTAAGACACGGTCTCGTGCTTGGGTACATAGTCCCAACTGTCCCGTTCGAACTTATCCTTTTCCATCTTCATCTTCCGCTCGAAGAATCCAAGCTAGTAACATTGAGGAAAATATGAGTGTTAAAAATCGAAAGTATATCTCTCACTTCTTTCCAATCTATAAGAGATATCATTGAATAAAAATATAGATACGCCAATGCGCGCAAGATAGGTCATCATATATATATTATATATATTAGCTTTTAAGCACACACTAGCATACAGATGCATTCAAAGCTTAAAATACAATGAAAAATCATAAAAAAAATGTGATTTTATGGAGATTTTTTAGTTTGATGAATTCGCTCTGCTGTATGTTTTTGTCAAATCTACCTATCTGCAAATAATTGTTTTTCTATTTTTGTCTTGTATCCAAAAATGATAATTTAATCTTTAAACACATTTCTGTGAGGTTTAATCCTACAAGATATGGATGTAAGCTGTGAGCATGTGGCACGTACCTTCCAGAGCAGAATTACAAGCATGGCTAAAATAATAAGTCCAACAACCAGACTGGAAACGATCAGAAAAATGCTCACAGATGACGAAGGCTTCTGGTTGTAAAGAGCCTCTAAAACTACCTGTAAAATTGCAAAAATTCAAACGTTAAAAAAACCACCTTATAGCGTGCACTTGAAAGGTTAACACTGTGACTCATTTACTTACTCCAGCAGAAATATCATCCTTTAAAAGAATGGTGTTGACATCCCTCACCGGTGAAATAAAGTCAATCATGCTATGGATCGTCATTACCGAATGTCTGCCCTACAGGAAATAAACCATTTTTTTTTACATTTTAGCAGATGGTTTTATCCAAAGCGACATACGTTGCATTCCAAGTATGATTTTTATTAGCATGTGCGTTCCTGTACTCACTGGACTGAGCTGGAGGACTCTGGGGTTCAGCTCGACCTCCATAGTGATGGTGACCTCCTTTCCGACCTCCAGATCTCCAAAGTGACACTCCACCGCTCTACAGGTCTTATCTTCAGATCCACAGAACTGTAGCAAGGAAGCATGACAACGTTTAAAGGACGCCTTCACACAACATTTACAAGACCACATCAGATTATTATGGTTTTACCATTTTGCGTTTGCTTTTTGGTGAGAAAAAGAAGACCAGCTCCTTTATAAAAGAAGCCGTGGGGACGTCACAGTCGTCAATAACCTGAACTGAATCGTTCCTTAAGAAGCAACGACCAAGAGTTGTCTGCAAGAAAAAATATGAAGATGTTAATGTATTGGATAAATTCAGGTTAGATAACCCTTGTTAGGAGGACTGCTTCGACGTTACTGTCTTCCGTTAAAATATAATTTGTCATTAGGTCATGCAAGTAAATAATCACAAAATTGTTCTCCAAAATATAAACAAGCCTATTTCTATGTTAATATAAGCAAGGACACGTGTTCTCCTACCTGTAAATCCGCAATCCTGATTAATTGGAATTTGTACGGCAGAAGCATCAGAGGTGTGGCGATCTTAACTTTAGCATCGAGAGCTTTGCTTGGACCCATATTCATCACCTGTAAGTAAATAGACATTATAATGAAACATGTTAAACGATTCATTAACGCTTGATGACATCGTCGTCTGTCTGATGAAGTGCTACGCTACCTTGTACGTATAATTGAACTTATCAGAATAGCAGTCGACCGGCAGAGACTCCTGGTCTCCAATTACAAAAAAAGTTGGAGAGACAAACCTGCAGAAAAAGCGAAGGAAATAGAAACAAGAGAGTCTTGTTAGTGGCCTGTTTTTCTTTAGACGTCGATCTATAGAATCACTGTTTCCTAAGGAGACACATGACTTACCCGTGTACATTGACATCAACGGCGTATCTTAAGGGCAACGTGAGAATGACCACATTGTCATGCAGAAGATCGGGGTTTTCATAACTCTCGCTGTAAAACACACAATGATTTGTTTTTATCTCACTGTTTTCTTGTTTCTCACAGCAACACACATCACAAAGAACCTTAAAGGGATGATCAATTGTGACCCTTGAACACACAGAAAGATCATGTTCTTCACCAATGTTTACATTTGGATCTCGATCGTTCCGTTCATCTAAACCATCTTTTGTACAACATTCCTTGAGTCTGAGATCTCTGGATCTCTTACGGTACCTTGTCGCATTAATACTGATGGCGAGGTCTCCTGCGCTGCTGTTCTGCATCATGTCCAGTAGAAAAGTAATGTTGAGCTGAAGAAAAGAGACATGTTTATATTCCAACAAGACGTGACGACAAACAGGAATTCGTTCACCTCAATAGACGTGATGTTTACCTTTGTGAAAGGGGGGATATATAAATTTCCAACGCTGCAGTCCAGACCGACAGCCACTTTATTTTCCTCAGCGATTTCACAGCTTACGTATTTATCTTCCTGAAATAAGATAAACATTAAATGACTTCAAAGTGAAGATAACATGTAAATGGACGGTTACCGTGGTGAAGTGTATGCTGGCATTACTTCGAGCGTTTTGATGAAATGCAGGTTGCTGGGAAACCTCAGGTGAAGTTTGGGAAGAAACGAATCATCTCCAGTGTTGATCAGTGTTGTATTTAACATGAGACTCTTTCCGTTACCCAGAGCAAAATAACGCATGTTCCTGTAAGACCTGTTTTGAAAACAAAATTTGTTACTTGAAAGATACAACAACAACGAAAATCTCTTTCTCTAATAGATGTTCTGCCGTGTAAAATGTGCTTTCCGGCCACAGTTTCTCTTTTTGTATTTTGCATGCTGTGAGGTTTCAGACCTGATGTTTCTCATCTAAAGGCACCAGGTGTGCATCTGGGAGAGTGACAGGACACACTCTCTCTCTCACACACACCCCTGCTTATGAATAATCAGATCATGTATTATCACCAATGGGTGAGAGGGGTCCATAAATTAGTTTGCATACGGCTGCAAACATGATCCAAAATGCTAATGTGTGCAGACGCACACACACACACTTTTGCCTCAGCTGGGTGAGTCCAAGAAATGTGATGCATAAATTATTTTGATATCAAGCTTTGGCTACTGTGCACGATGGTTAAATGGGGAGAGACGATCATCTAAAAAGCTGTTTAGACATCACTGAATACCTAAATATTGATCAAGATTTATAGTTTTTTATTGCACAGTTGAACTGTTCAAGCAAATGAAACCAGAGCTATTATACATTAATATATGCATATCATGCCACTCTTAAATGTTAATACATTCGCAGTCCTAATTTCTAGTTAATGTTACACGGACAGTAAGCTAAAGTTAAACCCAAGGTTTGGTTTACATCACTGATCATTCAACAATACTGTGCTTAAAAACAAATCATGACAAAAACCTATTTTCTATGCTTCTATTTATTTATTCTACAAAAATCAATATATTAATTTATTTATTAAATATTTCACTTTATTTATTATTCAAGCTATTTATTCTATATAAATGAATACATTTATTTATTTACTAAATCTATATCTATATATTTATAACATATATAAACCAACAATTTATGATTGTATTTATTTATTCTATATAAACCTATAAATAATTATTTATCTATAAAATTAATTATATATAAATTTATTCATTATTCATTTTGTTTGTTAAATCTATATATTTGTATAATATTTTGTCTATTTATTTATTCCATATAAATCTATATATATATGTATTTATTCTACATGTTTTCTCTTTGTATAATTTCACTAGAAATCAGTCAATGTTAACAGTTTACATACATGTGATATCTCCATGAAATACATTTTTTATATTATGGTTGAAAAATGAATGCAAGTTTCAGGAATCGATCAACGATAACTTACTGTGGTAAAACCAAATGAGCGGACACCTGAAGGTTTTCTGAGCAGTTTTCCCAGGCACAATATCTGGCAAACATGGTCTGCAGGAAGATGCAAAGATTTCATACTAGGACCCAACGGCACTTCTATTTCGTACAATTATGCGTCCCGAACTATAACTTGAAGATGGAAAAGTAAAGACTGACCTGGTTTTTCACAACATTTGACATTTCTTTCTGCTGTAGAATGGGTTTGAGAGGCGGTAAGACCCCGGGGTCCTGCTGCAGCACACTGTGCCCTCCAAGGTCATATTTCACCTGGAAATGGATGGGCGTGAAGATATCGCGGACGTCTTTCTGCGTATCACAAAAATACATCATGACACAAGACATGTTAGAAAGGAAATAAGTAATTCTTGCTTGTTGCAGGTTGTTGCTATGTGCTTGTTTTGAGTGCAAAAGTTGCTAGGTGGATCGGAGTGGTTGTTTTCAGGTCCAACCACGATATTATGGTCCCTAAGGTTTGGTTTCAATTTAAAGTCTGTGGGACTTTTTATCAATCGCGTAAAGTAATTGTTGGAGTTGCAAAAGCTGTTTATCTTATTTTGTCCTGGCTGTGTCCAGCTAATGAATGCAGGTAAAGGTTTGCCATGTCAGCTGTGATGGTGGTCTATAATTGGGGGCTCAGCGATAGGGGAGATGGGCTGTGGGCTCTCATGGGTCTGTATTTAGCTGCAGGGGCGACGTGTGACTGGGTTTTGGAAGGCGGTGTAAATGAGCTGGACTCCAGCCATAACTACTGCCTCAGAGAGACACTCATTTCTGCAGCAAATGCTAAAGTCAAAGTCAAAGCTGTGAACTCGTGTCCTCTGCTCAGGATGTGGTTACATAATTCGGCCGTGCACAACTGTGCTCAAACATCTAGAGTATATTATATCTCTAAAAAGGGGGCTGTGGGGGAGGAACCTGGGAAAGATTTCCTTCATCAGACAATTGTTAAATGGCTAGCGACAATCAGCACACTACATAAAATAAACGGGAAGCTTTTCAACATCTTTAAGAAAGTCTGGGTAAAAATAATGCCATGGCTTCCTTTTCAGAGTTAAAAAAACAACACTTTTTAAACCACGCATCTTAAAAACATCCAGTTAAGCTCAAACCCACTGCACAGACCAGGGTGCTGGTCATAACTTCTTTAAGTCAGTCACATATATGGGTAGACTAATTGCTTGTCAGTGAGACTAGTTGTTAAGACACCGTGTTAACCTAGCGGATATGTTTATGCCACTGGCCCCTTTTCTATAATGAGTTCAACTTCCCGTTTCAACAGGAAATACATCAACACAAGCTAAAATACTGAACACATCAAAACATTTTACAGGGCATTTAAAGCTGCAATGTTTATATTGCCATCTCTGTTTCAAACATTAAATTGACGAATTTATTTTTAAGTGGGTTGAAGTCAAATAATATAAAACTCAGTTCGTGCAAAATAAATTAAATAATTTTAGTAGGTCTGTGTACATTTGTGGGTCTAAACAATATAACAATTGAATTGATTTTTAATTTATAATAATATTTTAGTTTCTATTCACTGAAATAAATAATCTTCTTAAAAGGGTCTCTGTTGTTATTGAATCTTTGCAGAGCTCTCTGCTTGTTTATGCCGTTGCTGCTAAAATTGCCTATAAGTTTATTACTGTAAATCATGGCAAGGTAAGACACTTTTAAAAAGGGATTTTTTTATACTTGCTCAATTAAGAATTTTGCTTATTTTTAATCAAAATAATATATGAATTGGAGCTTTAAAGAAAGCAACACAGATGCATTGTCGGTAAGCCCAGGAACATTGCTTACACAGGCTGCTGTCTGAGAACAAGGCGAACAAGCTGTTCTGTCAGCGTCCTAAAACAAGCTGCAAGATGTCCGCCACATCTGTTTCATGTTCCATTCATTACTCCTATTATACATTAATTATGCTCTAAAAATACCTAAAATCCAGCAGCTTCTGTCTGGGATCGACTTTCGACAGATAATCACACTTGTTTACGGCCACCGTCTCCATGAGCGGCCATTAATAACAGGGCGGCCATATACGGGCCTCCATTAATTTCTGTGTAAAACACAAGCTGGTTCAGATGTCCCCGATTACAAGAACAGACACGTGAAGAGAGGTCCACTGGGGCTCAAGCAAACACCTGGAACAACTCTATCACTATCCGTCCTCACTTTATCAACTGTCTACTTCCAGTCTTCACCCACCCAAGCCACCCTGTCATCCCTCGTTCTCTCGCCTGCGACCGAGTCCAACAATCTAGCACAAGACCCTCTTTATCATCCGGGCCTCCTGTGTGGAGTCACAATGCAAACACGGAGAAAGCTTAGGCCACCTGGGCATTTTGGAGAATGTCGAGCAAGAGGACCAGAATGACGTGAGTACGTGGGTGAGAAACAGCTGTGAGGTTCACAGGATTAAGACTGAGTCAGCTTTTTCAAACACACAACGTAGGGCGATCAAAGACAACGTGGCGGCTCACTTCTAGCCAGAGCTTCGTTCAGACACCACACAGTGGAAAAGCCATTTTGATATTTTTATATTCTATATCAGTAATTTATGTGTAAGGTCTGGCATAATAAACATTATTTTAATAATAAGATGCAGTACATTTGAATGCACAAAAGAAGATATTTTGAAGAATGTGGATATATTTAAACAACATTGACAACTATTATGTTGACAAAAAACCACTGAGACCTTTCACAAAATATCTTCTTTTGTGTTTTATGCAGGTTTTAAACAATATGAATCTGTCTGTCCATCCGTCTGTTTAAAACTTGAACTGAACTGAATAATAATGGTGAAAAAATGACGATAGAATTTTTATTTTTGGGGAAAACTGTAACTTCAATTTATTTATTTATATTAAACTTTATTATCTATAATAAAAAACAGAAATGTTACATTAAAAAGCACTTGGAAATTATTCCCAGCACTATTCAAAACATTTAAAAAAGTTTTCATACCTTCATGAAGGCCTGGTGGAAGGTGCAGGTGAGCTTTTCATGTTTGACCTTCACTCTGCCCGACAAAAAATTGGACGTTATATTTCCTTGGAAATAAAATCGAGACGGAAAGGCCTCTTTGTGGTGAACATCTGCGGTTAGGTTGTACTTGATCTCTAAACATAAAACAGAAAGATGGTTAAAGGTTAAAGTTCAAAATATAACCTGCATAACTTTATCATATACAAAGCAAATAAAAGATCCAATCCATAATCTCTATTTGAAAGTTTAAATTAACACAGGTAGAAGTCAAATTACATCAAGCTTTTCCCAAAAAAATTGTGGGTAATTTAGTATTATTATAAGTTTACCATTATGAATTTAGTTAAAGGGTTAGTTCATCCACAAATTAAAATTCTGCCATGAATTTCTCACTCTCTAGTTGTTCTTAACATATATGATGACCATAGTAAGAAAAAATACAACGTTAGTCAAAACTTTCCCAGAAAGGTTTGCTGTCCTACATTCTTCAAAATATCTTCGTTTTTTGTCAATGGGGTCTAAGAACTGTTTGGTTACAATCATTCTTCCAAATATTTTTCTCTGTGTTTATTAGAACAAAGACATTCATACAGATTTGGAACAACTCGAGGATGAGTAAATGAAGACAGAATTTTTATTTCTGGGTGAACTATCCCAAGCATTTAATGAACTTGCTTAATAACAGTTTTTTGCTCATTTTTACTAAATCTCATCACTCGTACACCCCCATAGTAGTTGTAAACACTATCACCAAAAGTTTTTGACTGGAAGAAACCGACTTATTTTGATATTCCCTATAAATGTAAGTTACTATATTTCAGTGTTAAAAACATACAAAATAGTAGATGATTCATTTCGAAATTCTGCCAAAATATTTAAAGCCTTCATAAAATATAGCCAACACAAGCGCACCACGCATCAACTTGCATTGTTATTCACCAACCGTAAACAACTAAACTCAGCTTGGTATTATGTCAAAACAAACACTTGTTTAGGACACGTGGCGTTCTGTACTATCACATCTACCCGTGTCAATAACTAAAGCAGTCCTGTCAACTGATTCGCACAAATACATCCACAACACCAGATAATCTCTGGATGACACCTTTTAACTTTCACACACATGTACTGACATCCACCCTGCCCGACTTCTAATCAATATCACCATCAGTAGTACCCGCCATCAAGCATGGCTCTGGTGTTTACAGTGTGGTCAATGAATGTCGGCCTATCAGTAAGGGCAGCCTTGACGCACACCCTGAGCTTAATAACGGCTACAACAAAAGGGGTTTGTGGGGCAGAGATAAAGAGCACAGGTCTGGAACACAGCGAACAGCCCCTGCGCTCGGCACGTGCTGATAAGGTGAATTCACAAACTCTCGCAAACAAAGAGCCAAAAATGTTCATCCTTGAACACTGTGTTCTCAACTCAAAGAACATGTGTGTCGGGACTTGATATATCCAAACTGTTAAAGGCAGTCAAATCTGCCTCCAAATATAGAAATGTTGATAGCATTGCAGGAAGTAGTAAAGGATGTTGCACTAGCTTGGGGGTTTCTTGCACAAATCTCACAGTATGCAGATTTTAGAAACTCATAGGTCATGGGTTTTGGAATAGAACTAGAAACCTTTTAATTTCACATCAAAATGATTTTTTTTATAACATTTACTTAACCATATGTCATTTCACATGTAATTCATTTCACACTCTGTATGACTTTCTTCAGCAGTACACCAAAGAAGATATTTTGGAGGTTGGTGACCCAACAACACTCAACCCCATTGACTTCCATTGTATGGACAAAAAAACACAAAAACAGTCCTCAAACTATCTTCTTGTGTTAATGAACAACTTGAGGGTGAATAGACCGAATTTGTATTTTTGGGTGAACTATCCCTTTTAGATTACTACTGTACAGTTTTGGACGAGGTCACTGGATGAGGTTAACTGTCCTACCTATGTTTCCTGGAATTTGTTTCCCTCCGACTCGAAAGCACACCTTAATATCGACACACACTGCAGGCTGGCCGCTCTCAAAGCAGTGAGCTACGGAGCGATTCACACTTTCAGGGAGTAACATCACAACATCCACCTTCACCACGGGACGTGTCCTGAAACAACCAGAGAAACATACAGTATGTAGAGGAGAGTGGTGCAAAAAAGTGAATAAAATTAATGTTGAACAAATTAAAAATTAAACACAAATGCTTGTTTTCTCCACCTGTGTTTTTGTATCTCACCAGTTCTTTAACCTTTTCCAAAATTTCACAGTAAATGGCTCTATAGAATACCTATCCTAAAATAATTAACAGTAAAATGTTTGACACTCTAGCCCTGAACGTTATGTATAAAACTTCACGTAGGCTTTATCTCGAAAAGTGCGTGAAGTCAATAATGTCTGTGGGGTTAATGTTTTGTAAATAGCAAGAAAAATTGTGTACACGCATTTCAATGACCATTCTTTGTGCAAAGTTTGCCAAACCATTAGACAATATCTGAATAGTGTGTTGAAATTGCTTTCAATTTGTAGAACTGAGCTTTATTTACCTGAACACCACAGCTGAGTCCGAGAGAAAAGCTCCCACAGCAACATCTGGGTGAAACGATAAAATTCTCATGAAACAAACTTAAAGTGATAGTTGACCCAAAAAGAAAAATTCCGTCGTCATTTACTCACCCTCATTTCACTTCAAACCTGTATGACTTTCTTTCTTCCGCAGAACACAAAAGAAGATATTTTGAAGAATGTTGTTAACTGGCCCCCATTGACTTGCATTGGTTTTGTGTCCATACAATAGAAGTGAATGGAGGCCAGTTCTGTTCCGTTACCAACTTTCTTCGAAATGTCTTCTTTTGTGTTCTGCCTAAGAACGAAAGTCACAAAGGTTTGAAATGACAAGAGAGTGAGTAAATGATGATAGATTTCCTAAAAACATACATAAAAATCTTCCAAATGTACATAGAATTGTGTTCGAAATGAAAATAGTGCGTTTAACAGCATAAACAAAATAAAGATAAACACATAAGACAACGTGATGGCACACAAACACGCTTCAGAGAATTGTGTTTAGCTACTAACTGAATGGTTTATGCACAAAACGTATCAGCTTTTGTCAGTTCTGTGAAAAAATTAAGTTTGTTTGTGGAATGGGAATGGGAAAGTCAAGAGCATTGCATTGTGGGATACAGTATTTAAAAAACTGTGCTCTGGTTGTAAACTACACAATTTGGCAAACGCATCAGATCATTTTGTCCACACAGAAAATCAGCAGACTGCTAACAGGATGTCTGTGTTAGTCACCTCTTGACAAGACTTCAACAAAATGAACTGCAAATATCTCGCAAAGTGCGATTTCCTCTTAAGGGTTGTTTGTACTTTGATTATTTACAGGACTGAGAAACGAAGTTGAGTTACCTGGGTAATTGTTGCCATCAATATCAACTCCTCCAGACACAGACTGGCCAAACATCCTGAGTTTATTGCCTAACAGAGAGCCTGTTATTCTCTGTGGTAAAAAGAGCACAAAGACACCATTCAGAACATACATATCGTCTGCAAAAAACACTGCAACACAAATGCAGTTTTTATTAAAACTTGATAAATTCACGCATTCTCTGCTCATTTTAGATCCTGATCACTTCCTCAGACAGCGAAAAAAGATTTGGGGAAATTACAGCAATTAGACTGGATGCTTTCCTCATTGAACTCCATTCAGGATGCAAAGAACAAGGCAAACACAAAACAATGAGGCAGTTTGCACCGGATGGCGAACGCTGCTTATGTCTGACCCCCGACATTCATTCTTCCCCAACTACACAAGTATAAACAGTACTGTAGCTGAAAGACGTACTTGAGAAAAACTCTGTGCTATACCACTTTTCCTTCCATTGTAGATATATATAGCACCAAGCAAATCGTCCTCCTGAGGGGCTGCGATGGCCACATCTGAAAAACATTGTTTTATTAGCCATGTTCCAAAACCTTGTGAGCCGCCTACCTTGAAAGCATTTTCAAGGTTGTTCCAAGAGGTTTCTAAATGCAGATTGGACAACGCTGGCAATCCCACAGTGCACATTGATTGACTCGGAAAAAAAGAAACATCAGTGACATTAACACAGAAGTGTTAGTTTTAAAGGGTGTGTTTCACGCCTTTAGGAGTGGTATCATTAAAGTGCTTTTTGGTACCCATGTGACTGTTTCTTCGCTAATTCTGCTGCAGAGCCACACCACTCTGTAATGATGAGAACAACCAAGCGCATCTCCAAATTTAAGTCATAACAATAAACAATCTCTGGCCATGAAACCACTGCTGGTAAAATATCATCTGTGGGTTTTGTTAAGCGAGCGAAGGCGTGTAAATGTAAAGCTGCGGGTTGGACCAAATCAGGAAGGGAAAATTTGAGGTGCACCATCAAATCTTGCAACAAGCTAACCTTAAACTGCAACCATGACTTTAATTTGCAGCAAAACGAAGGTGCAATGGATTTAAGTGTGCTTTTCTTTTAAAATAAACTTATCATGCTTTTTAAATACTTGTGCTCGTGTTTTACGAAATGCCTACATCCCTATTTACCATGGTAAAATCATTGAAATACATAAACTTAAAGGGTTTTTTCATTTGTAAGATAGGGCCAAATATACAGTATACTGTAGTTTATTTGTTTATCTCTCATTTTTTACGTAGTAAAGGGATAGCTTGCCCCCCCCAAAAAATGATGTCATGAATTACTTACTCTCTAGTTGTTTGAAAACTGTATACATTTTGTTGTTTAATTGGAATGTGCATATATGTGGTGAATGTGAGAGGATATGACATAATATACCTGGATATCCGTCGTCATCGATGTCTCCAAGGTTAACGATGGTTTCTCCAAATCGAGCGGCATAAGAATCGCTGCCGACTAACTCAAACTCTGCCTCTTTCATATTAGCCTGGAGGAAAAGACGAACCAAAACCAAAATATTCATGAGGAAATAATATATATAAATATTTTGGTATGGCCCTGGAGGTCGTAATCAAAACTAGAAAACATCCAAACAAAGGTTAAGATTTATGTCATTTTATTAAATGCTTTCATTAAACGTCAAGATTTTTGGTCTGCTAATTAACATTGTATGAGTGAATCTGTTATATTTTACCCCATAATCAAATTTTAGAAATGTATATTTTCTTATTAAAGAACATGAAGCCTACTCTTAGTCCCTTTTTATGCAATGTGGTACACCGTAAATGTCATTGCAAATAAATATGTTTGCCCCAGTTTGGCATTCTCATTACTCCACTGTACACATAAAAAACATTAAGTATTGTTTAAATATTAGATAGATAGGTATTTTACTAAATGTAAATTTGTTTTAAGAAAAAAAGTAATGTTATGGTAAAATGTTTTGAGAAGTAAATATACAGTATGTCAAGTTCAGTGCTCACCTCTCCCTGGTTAATGTAAACATGTACACGTCCCTCCTCCCTCACAGAGCTGAACATAGGAGCTCCTACCAGCAGATCGGACAGGCCGTCTGCATTCAGGTCAATAGCACAAACACTAGATCCATAATACGAGCCCAGCTGTAAACAGGAACAAACATCACCATTGTGTTCATGTGCCCGGCATATCCCATAGGAAGACATCAAATTCCTGAACATTCTCACCTTTGTGCCTTTTGTTTCATTAACAATTTTTAAAGTGTTGAGTTCGATACTGAATATGAAGGCCTGGAGAAAGAGAAAATAGAGGAATGGGAAATGTTAACAACATGGTATAACAATGGTCTGTCTACAGTGGTGAACGTTACATATCAAGAGAGGCTTATCCCAAGTATGAACTGCGGCTCACTGATAACTCTTCCAAACCGGTCCCTGTTTCTTTGGTAAAATCATCAGACATGAGCGTTTCTTTTCACTACGCTTAAACACAGCAAGCTCACCACATCTGCAGATATAAACCTGTTTCCTCTTTCCGCACAGATGGAAGAAAATTTCAGTTTAACTGATTTACCGTTCACAACTGCTTCAAAGAGCAAACGTTACAAGGATCTCGTTCCTTATCCCATCTGCTACTAACATCATTTTACTCACATCGGTATATAAACTACTGGTCTGATATCCCGGTAAAATTTTAAATAATGCTAAAGAATGTAACATAAGTATAAAGATGCATTAGTTAACAAAAACGGACAATAAACAATATATTTTGATTTGTTAATGGTAGTTAATACAATACAATTGCTTATGTTAATTCATTTAGCATTGTGGAAACAGACACATCTTTGATTTTAAATGTATTAGAAAATGTTGCAATAAAAATGAATGTTCATGTTTACAAATAGTTACCTATTGTAACCTCACTGAGTTACCAAAATCAATAACATTCGACATTATAACTAGTTCAAGTCATTATACAGAAAACATCCTAAAATGAAAGTTTAAACAAATAGCCTGTCATACACTTTTGGTGTGTTCCTATGTAAAACAAAACAGCAACATGGTGTTCCAACATAACTCATAAGTTAAGTGTGTTTCATTACGGCTTATTTATCGTTTAGGTGGGGAGATGAAGGTGTTAACCCTTACTTTACCAGTCTGTTCATGCTGAGGAGCTCCCCCAACTATCTCAGTGCTCTGGGGATGTAGAAAGTGTCCAGCAGCAACAGCATAACCTGATGGAGAGAAAACCACATGAGATGATAAAACATCAAAACTCCTCTACTTATGATATTAGTATTCTCACACTTTTGACCAATAAATGTATTTTCCATAACCCTTATTTTTGTAACAGGACACAATCTTTTTTTGCAACTTTCCATGTGTATTTAAGATTGCATTATTTTTTACGAAGTTCTCAGGCCTGGGAATCAATTTTTCCATCCATCCATTTTCTACCACTTATCCGAACTACCTCGGGGTCACGGGGAGCCTGCGCCTATCTCAGGAGTCATCGGGCATCAAGGCAGGATACACCCTGGATGGAGTGCCAACCCATCACAGGGCACACACACTCACTCATTCACTCACGCACTCACACCCTACGGACAATTTTTCCAGAGATGCCAATCAACCTACCATGCATGTCTTTGGACCAGGGGAGGAAACCGGAGTACCCGGAGGAAATCCCCGAGGCACGGGGAGAACATGCAAACTCCACACACACAAGTCGGAAGCGGGAATCGAACCCCCAACCCTGGAGGTGTGAGGCGAACGTGCTAACCACTAAGCCACCGTGCCCCCCGGAATCAATTTTTAATATTTTCACATTTTTCCTGGTTTCACTTGACTTTGGGAACCATGTATAAAACTGTTTAAAGCTGAGCCAGAGAAAATCACATGAAACGATAATGTAAATAATGTGTCATTATTATGTGTACACTACGCACATTGTGTACATTTGCTGCTGTGTGGTTATATGTAAATGATGTGTCATTCGTTACACTATGGTTAAACACTTTTAACTGTGTAAATGTACAGTAAAATTGCAAAGTTTTGTCATTCTTTGTTGCTTGCAATCTACAATTCTGTCTCTTTTCTGTCATACTGCCATTTTGGTCGGAACTGTTTTTACCTACTGTTGAGCTTGTGTATATGGTTGAGTGACGATACAGGGATTTGATTTGATTAATAACAAAGATCTATATTTTAAAAACAAAAGTTAATCTTGGTGACATTACAAAAATATTTTAGATCTAGCAGTAGACAGGCTGCTTAAAAACCGCAGTCTTAAAGTCTGTTATTTTAAGCAATGACTTTGATGTTTGTTCGATGTGCAACAGCGTGACCTGTCAGTCTGCTTCCTGTTCAGAATTTTCACAATAGAAAATATTAACAACATAAAGTCTACTTCCTGCTGTAAGTCTTAGGGCGATTCACATTTCGCCGCCTAAAATCGCACAGAGAACATGGTACGCGCAGGGGAACTCTTAAAAGTGCGCAAAAGACGCTAAATGTGAATTGCCCCTTAAAGAGCAAGGATTTTCATTGAACTATTTGTTTTTTTCAGAATATATGATTTGAAACATCAAAAAGATCAAAATTTCTGTTAAATTTCAAACACATCAACACTGTAAAACATGACATTGGGCGACTATGACTATTTAAATTGCCTTCATAGACAAGTTTCACAGAGTTAAGAATACTCATTTTGGTATGCTCACCTAAATAACTGCCATAAAGAACCTCACTGTCCTCATCCACATAAGCTGCCGAACTGTGGCTCGTGGTGTTATAAACAAGCACGGATCCGGTCCAGTATGAGGTTCCGGGAGCGCCCATGATCATCAGGTCCTACAAACACAACGTCTCATTAAAACCAACTGGAATCAGGCAATGGGAATTCTGGAAATGAGGAAAGCTGTCAATACCTCTGTGAATTGGTTCGCTATCCCAGCTTGGCATGACCCGTAACCGTCACCAAACTTCCTTTGATGATCTACAAAGACAAAAAAAGGTCAAAATATCTTTCAAATGATGCTCTGTGAAACTCCCTAGTAGTTTGCTTAAAGTCATACTGATAGTATTAGAAACCTGTACCTTTATAGCAGGGGATAATATGACTGGTCTGTTTCAAATCTGGGCTGAGTCTAAAGCAAACGCCATGTGGAAGCTTGTTCTGGCCATCCTTTTTAGAATAGTAGACGTTCTTCCACCGATGACCACAGGCCTAAAATCAGCACAGAGTCGAATAAACATTTGCATAAGAACTCAACATATTTCAATAGGGTCTTATCAAAAACTATCATATGTCGTTCATTTTAAAGACTCAATTTTTTGCAATGCCATTAAAAACTTCTGATTTGCAGCATTTCACTGCACAAATTTTGGTTTGGTCTGAGTTGACTGCCAGGTCAAATGGAGTTTGGACATGACGTCGAGACGGGATTACAAAACAATCTGTGCTGAAATGTGTCACAATTATTTAAGATATTTATCCAAATCATGTGTCGAACTAATGTTTCTAACAAAAGATCACAGAGCACCTGATTCAGATACGTTGAGTTATTCAGATGTTTAGGAATAATTATTGCTTCATCATGACTACATTCCTAAACACCAAAGGTGAGGTTGAGAATTTATTGTGAGCAGTCAAACAGTACGAACAACTTTTTCGAGTGAAAAACTGAAACGCATACCAAAACATAGCCTTTCGAGGGTTGCCTGGACAGACTCACACCCAGCCACTGGTTATCATTTTCCGCCAAACAATGTTTCCCGCACTCCCCCACACCTCCTGAAATCAATCAATAACATGTTACCATGGCAAGACGAATATAGTCAATGTGCTTTTTTATGAATGTGTTAATTATGGAGATGCAAATGTTTCTTCTTCTTTATCAAATTCACATCTGTGACTTTCACTATCCATGCTTTAACAGAAAGAGGCACGTGTGGTGAAATTTTGAAACACATTACGGCTACAAATATCATACACAAAGTCTCAATGATACTGTATTATAAATTGAAGCAAACTTCTCTCCAAGTCTCCCAAACACGCACATCAGTAGCAAAAACCCAGAGGGACTATGCTGATGTTTAGAGGTTTCGTTCAATACTAATAGCAAAACTTTCCTTAGCATACAAGAGTAATAACAAAATCACCACACACAATTCTGAACTGTTCACCCCAGGAGTTGGTGAGAAATATATATTTGTATTTATCCCTTGTGATTCAGATTTTTTATGCTATATCCTAAAGCTTGACCTACAAAGAAGACTAATTCCTTGTTTAGGGCGGGGATAATGATCATCCTCTTCCCTAACAAGAGGAAACCCTCCACAGTCTGACTGACCCCTACAGGGAATTCATTTACAGTGAGGGCTGTAAAAAGCACACACAAGCTTATTCAGAATAACAGCTCATTCATAAGTGTGAACTCTTGATGTGTGGTGAAACGAAACAGCCGAGAAACTTTCCATTTACTTTTTCATTTTAAAGAAGTGGGCAAAACTCTTATCATAAACGTTATCATTTTAAGTTATGTAAAATATTTAACACCAAAGCTGTGATATAAAAGACAACAGATAAAGAAACACTTGTTTTACATACCATATACAGAATGACTCACAAAAAAGAAGAGCAGACCTACCAACAGGCAGCTGCTCACATTGTGAACTCCTCATGTTGCATTTGTAGACAGCTCCGGGACTTTTGATATTAGGATAAAAGCTGGAGTTTGCCAAAGGCGCTCCTGCTATCAGCCTTCACAATAAACATGCCGTTAAATACAGTCTTGGGGAAACAGACAATATGATCTATTCAAACAGTGACTCGGATAGCTCACGTTCTCCTGGATGTTTCAAGAAACATGAAGTGTTGCTCACTTACCCATGGCATGTCAAAACTTTCAAGCGTGTTTAATGCACCTACCATGTGTTCTCAGCATGCTGGTGAAGCAGAACAGAGTATCCGAAAAAAGATCCACTAGTTCCATTGAAAATTAAAGGATGCTCCACATCCAGATTGTAACAGTCGCACAGAATCAACAGGTACCACGAAAAAATCCCAGCTGTGTATCTCCATTTCAAATCTCTTTTCACATGTAAGAAAGCCATAGCACCACACACACACACACACACACACACACACAAATACTGAAGAATCCAAAACAAAAGTGCAAATAGTTCCGATGAAGTTTTCGCAACGTCTCAGGAAGTTCTCATTGTAGTTTGTGCTTGAGATGTGCGCTCGCCTGTTGCGCTCTCCGCATCTCATCTACTCCGCCTCGTGACGTCACCGCGCGCTCAGTGGAGGCGAGCCTTTGAACCGGGAGAGGGACTCACTGCGCGGGTGTGGCGGACGGAGGACGCGCCGCAGGGGCGTGACCGTGCTGGGAGTGCCGGACAGCGCGCACTTTTGACGGGCTTTACGGTCTACACTGAAAACTACGAGGAAACTACTGCATCAACTGTTTATGGTCTGAGAAACCACAAAGCCAGATTTAATTACCGCATGTTTCCCTTTGGAAATGAACTGGACGAACGCTACAGCCGCCATTACTGTGTTAACTAAACTACGTAACGTAACGCTTTATGACTTTTGCCAATTATTTTGAGAATATTACGTAACTTTGCTACTTCGAAATACACGAAAAGTTATTTTTGGAGGTTCCTCCAAACTTTTCAGGTTCCAAATCTGTATACATTTCTTTGTTTTGATGAACATAGAGAAAGATATTTCGTAGAATGCTTGTAACCAAACAGTTCTTTGCCACCATTGACTACCGTAGTAGGAAAAAAGGCTTAATACAATGTTTTTGTGCTTGAACACAAAATAAGATATTTTGAAGAATGTAGGAAAGCTGGGGCACTTTTGAAAACCGTTGTCATTTCTCCTACAACGATAGTCAATGGTGGCCAAGAATTGTTTGGTTACAAGCGTTCTTCCAAATATCTGTGTTCAGCCATACAAAGTAATTTATAGAAATTTGGAACAACTTGAGGGTGAGTTAATGATGACAAGAGTTTACAATTTTGGGCAAACTGTCCCTTTGGGAGGAGATGTTTTATTGTGTTGATCTCAGAACGGGAAAATGCATCATTAATACTCAGGATAGGCCAACTGGATATTGTCTTTCTACTAGATCTTGTATCCCAACCCTGCACTCAGAATAAACTATTTATTTTGGTTTTACTCATATTAAACATACAGCATGCTGTCATCATGCAGTATTAGCCAATGCACTAAAATTAAGTTTTTGTTCTTGAAGAGTAATAGAGTATATATTTCATACATACAGAAAGTGAGTAGGCAAGTACACACGCTAACTGGAGTTCCTTTTCAGCGGTTATTTATTCATTATTTATTATGTAATGATTATGTTACAGTATAATTTCTTATTTATTTCATTTATTAATTCGCTGTGTATTTTCTTCACGGTTCTGCACAATTCTAACAAGATAGTCAACCACCCGGGTGCTCATTTTAACACACTACGATATGGGACATACTAATTCTATGCTCAAACAGTTTAGGATAAAGAGTACACAAATTAGGATGCAGAGAATATTTCTGTAAATACCAAACAATGAGCAAGTTCATTTCAACACAGCATGTGGCGTAACAATAAAACAAGTTTTTCTTCGCGACTTATGTGGTTGACTCCGGACAAAATTCTTACATTTGGTAATAAATTAAACTTAATAGGTTAAGGAAGTAATTATGGAGGAATGTTAAAGTAACGGTTTGTACAGACAATTTAATATTGTCTAACAGTCACAGTAACATGCAGTGTACACAAACTAATTGGTGGCTACCAAAATATCTGTGGTTAGTGTGAAAAAATAGACTGGTGAAAGACAATACAAAATTGATTTTTTATAAATCTGTCGGTCTCATGACAAACCCCTTTAAAAGCATTTCACTTTTACGATAGCCTTATGACCGTGACTAAACAGATTGTTATTCATACACAGACACTGCCTTATTAAATGTGTGACTGTCTCAGACACTATTCCCCTCTGAGTGATAATACAGAGAGCACATGTGCTGTGGATCGGGAGCACAGCGTGAGCTCTGGGATGTCATCATGTCTCTCACAGTCTCTGTACACACATTTGTGTCTCACTTGCTCGCCCTGAGACTCACAGTTTGTCTGCGTTTTCTTTCAACGCGTGTCAATGGTTGCAGTGACCCTCTTCTTCCTCTACTGCGATAAATCCACAGAGACCCTTTAGTAAGTGTGAAAGAGAGTCTTGTCTTTCACTCACTGCCTGTGTTTTTTCTACATTGATGAATGGCTGAATCACTTTCCAAAAGTGTTGAAAGTGTTTTTTTAAATGGAAAAACAAATAGAAATTGTCCCCATTATCCAACAGATATAACCTAGACACCATCAGATTGTTTATGTCGTCACTTTGAAGTGCTTTTCTGCCTGCATTGGGGACGAGAGCATAAGCCTGTTATGCAAGAACGATATCTTGCTTCAGTTAATCTTTAATGTTAAATAACTTCATAGGTGGATAGAACTAGAGCTGATGTTCAAGTCATTTTTTTCTCTCATGTGACACTGAGAAAATGCTGTCAATTTCTTCATCTCTCCTATTATCACTATACACTCTGTGAAACACTTAAAAACGCAGAAGTAAAATGGGTTACGAAAGAAATTTCGCCGTGAGTTCTCAATGTTATAATTTTGTTGTCAGGCAACTGTCAAATATTGAAACTGTTTGGGGAAAGAATCACAGTTTTTTCCAGGGAGGTGCCCCTCACGTTCTCACCCTGGTTGAAGTAGTTTGTGAAATCTGTTTTTGCATAAACATACAATCCTTACAGTGCATTAGGACATAAGGGTGACTGTCTGCAAACTTCTGGGAGGTCCTGCAAAAAATAGAAAGGGAAAAAATTACATTTTTGGAGAGGCAGAACCTGTTAAATTCACTAACATGTGCAAATGCAGAGAGCAGAGAAAAGGGCAAAGGTCAAAGGGGGAATGGGATGACTTAAGTCTTCATGGGTATTTTGCATGGTCAGAGGAACAGAGCTGTTGTTTGCACAAGACACCACGTGCAAACATGGTTAACACATGCACACATGCATGCAGTATACATACTGTATATGTATGTATATGCTTCTGACGTTGAACTACAAACATACTGTAAACCAACTTTCATATTTATGTTTCACTGAACATGACATTTTTGTACTGGCTGTAAGTGGAAAAAAAAGTGTTTACATATCCAGCTTAATATGCAGATACATCAACAACTACTCAAAATTTCCAAATCTTGGTTCCATTTGGGCCTGCTCATAAATCATGTTTTATAACATGCAACTAGTGAATAGTTTACGCTATACATAAAAAAAAGCATTGTCAGGAACTACTATATAGAGTCGTCCCTCTCATTCCCAAAACAGCCCAGCAAGTCATGACCAGGAGGATGTCCCACCAAGCACTGCCCATATATGGACAGCTGAATGCTATTTTTGCTTATTCAAACTATTCAATATATAGAAAAAACGAAACAGGTGACGTGTAAATAAAGCATAAAATTATTATTTTAAATCTGCTTATTAGGGCAGTGCAGAGAGCAGAGTTCACTTTAAATGTGACCCAAAATCTTAAATACACACAAAGGGAGTATTTAAGCTAAAAAGAGAATGAATCTGTGTTAAGGATTAGATCAAGCAAATCAGTACAGATAAAGAGACATAATGCAAAAGAGTTTTCTCTCTGTGCTCTGAGCTGTTGTTGCTTCTGGGAGTACAAGCATTGCTTAATGAATTGCCTTTAACATCAAAACTCGCTTATCTGAAACATGTTATGACTCGGGTTTAGTCTCTGGAGCTGTGATAGCAAAAGGAGTGTTTGTAATCAGCAGGTCCACACAGTCTCGGCCCCCACAGACATCCGCAGATTGCTGCAGAACTGCTAGGCTGGATGCTCTTTGCATTATGTGTTCAGTTATTTAGACAAAAACGAATAAGATGCTGTGCTATAGTGAGAATACAGTCATGGTTATAAGGCGGAGTTGGGGATTACTTAGGCTACGCCGACTGCACCTTCTGACTGAGGTTCAATCTGAACTGATCACTGACATTTAAAATTGGGTTTAGTTCACCCAAAAATAAAATTCTGTCATCATTTACTCACACTCATGTCATTTTAAACCTGTATGACTTTCTTCCACAGAACAAAGAAGATATTTTGAAGAATGTTCATAGCTGGCACCCATTCGCTTGCATTGGTTTTGTCTCCATACAACAGAAGTGAATTGGTGCTGGCACTGTTTAGTTACCAACTTTCTCCAAATATCTGTTCTGCATAAGGGGCGATTCGAAATTTCGCGTCTTAAACCACGCGAAAAACTCGAGCCATCCCGCTTTCTCATTTTTTGCCTAAGCGCCTGGGAGTTTGCTCTCTCCTGGCATCTTTCGTTGCTAAGCAACCATGGGCCACGCTAGCCGTTGAGACAAGGAGGTATAAACAAAGGACATATGGTTATATGCACTGAAAATACCTTGCAATTACTCTGCTACTAGATTTATTTAAGCTGTGATCATCTGCGTGTCCATCTTCACTGAGTTTGACTATATTGGTTGGCATGCTGCATTCGGAAAAGTCCATCTCGATGGTGTCGAAATGAGAGCCCTGCAGCGCATGCATGACGTGTCCAGAAAGAAAGTTTTGTACAGGTTTGAAATCATGATTTTTCGGTGAGAACTATCACTTAACGCATATATTTATTTAAAGTGACTCACAAAAAGAGAGCACATTAACGTTTGATCACTGAGCCAAAAATTAATGGTTTACAAAGTTATGTTTACAGTGTGCATTAAAGTTAAAGCTAAGACAAACATCATGGAACATATTTGAAAAGTTTATTTGCCAAAACATTCTGCATCAGAATTAAATGTGTTTTAAAAGAAATATTCTAATAATACTAACAGCTACCAATAAGTATTCCTACTTCAAGCTATATTTAACACATATTAGCCATATTTACATCAATTTTACAGAAGTCTATACATTTCCTTTCAAAATAAGTGAAGACATCAGATGTTCTGCAGGAGATATGTTCTTGACAGACTTTCCTATCAGCAGAAATGCAAATGGAATTCACTTCTCACTCATCCAGAGCAAAGAATGTGGCCTCACAGTGGCATAGAAACCTTCTCTCCATCCCCCAGATACTGATCTAAGAACTGGTCTGAAGATCGCCAACTTTATCACCTCCCAGCTACAGTCAGCTAAACTAAAACTAAAATATTTTTTTGCATGAAGAAAACCGTACATGTTTAAAAGGTTTTGCATAAACATAAAAATATGATTTAAATTTGTTTTGGTACACTCCTTACTATCATAAAGAAAACACAGATGTGTTCCTGATACTGTTAAATCAAATATTAAATCCAACTTTAAATTCAACATGTTTGTTTTTTATAACTTCGAATTATAAACAGTATTTAACCTCAATATTATAAGTAAGAAATTATGAGTAAAATGGAAAAGCCTAGGAAACAAAAATCACAAATCTCTCTTCAAGAAAGCAGTGAGATTAAATGGAGATCAAATTGAGACTTCTGACTAAATCTCCTGCTCTGATTTTTCTCCTGACAAAAACGATCCTGCGTCTCTTTTTTAAGACACCAGTCAAAGATTTCCATAACCAAATAAACCACCTAATTCTATCCACATATAGCTCTATACTCTCACTGCAGCTCGACGATTGCTTCATCTGCATTTCATTTGGGAACAAACACCGGAGGCCAATTTGATACTTAAATGAGACATAACTGAGAACTCCATAAAGTCTCCTGAGCTTTGAAAGAGCAACCTCTGAGCAATAAAATGTTCCTTTGGGAACTCCGGTTATGTTCTCACCGTCTGGGAGGTTCGTGGAGCTCAGGGGAGATATGATAAGAAACGGCTTTAGTGACAGTACCCAGAGTTATCACCAAAGATGAACCCCAGCTGTGGCGGAGGCATGCTATGTCCCAGAGGGCTTCAAATCTCTAAATCTTTCTTCCTCAACCCTGTGTTTGTGGAAGTGATTTAACAGACAAAGAACAACACTGTCCTAAAAGAGCCACCATTGCCCCCAAACACAGTAGTTCTCAAATGGACCCAGATTTAACAGTGGGTGATGTGCCAGGTTACACAGAACAAACATTTTATAGTAAGTGAAGACCAAACAGTACCAAAAATCATTGAATTTTTTGAACATACATGAAACGTATACCTACTTAACTTGACATCATTTTTATGCGAAAAAAGTTTGCAAATTCATGTGAGCTTTGATGATTCCAGCATTTAGCAATCCTGAAAATGCCAGTTACAGTGTAATCAAACAGAGCTTTTGAATTTCAATGAAAATAAAATCGGATGTTTGAAACCACAGCAACTCTAAAGCCCATGGGCAAACAAACGGTCACTTAATTGTCCGCAGGCGCTTATAGAGCCATGCTAATTAAATCCATCAGCAAATGAGCACAGCCGTGGAGAATGAGAACCACAGCCATGGGAATAAGTACTATTTATATTGCATGACGTTACGATGCCGGGGAGTCACGCAGATCTCTCACGTGGGGTCATAATTAGTCATCAGTTTTGGGGAAGATACTTTGCATCGCAAAACATGTGTTTTACATTAGTTGTGCTACAGATGTTTAAGAAGTAGTTAGTTGCACTACAAACTGCTAACCAAAAGAAAGTACAGTGGAGCCATTTAAGGTCGCATTACTTTTTTATTGTATTACAGATTTCATACACACGATACAATTTAAAAACATTTACAGCAAAAAACATTCGAAAAAAAAATGTGATACTTGACAAAAAGGTTGTATTTGTTAACATTACTAAATGCATTAACTTACAAGAACTCACAATGAGCAATATTGTTTCCCAGCATTAGTTAATCTTTGTAAATGTTTGTTCATGTCAACTTAATTATGTTACTTCATGGTGCATAAAATAATGTTAACAGTTACGCTGTACTCTAAAAAATGTATTAGTAAATGGTGAAATTAATGGGGTCATATGGCGCAAACATGTGTATTTCTGTGTCTTTTGGTGTGATATAAGTTGCCCATGTATGTCTTAGACACGTAATATTGCAAAAATAAAAGTGTTGGAACAAAAGATGCATTCTGATCACGAATGCTCATCCAGAATTGCCTGAAACGCCTCGTGTAACCACACTCCCACAAATCTACGTCAGTTCGTGACTAAGACCGCCCAAATGTATACGCAAGTAAGGTGGGCGTGCCTGTCAGTACAATTGCTTTGGATCCTGAAGTTCCAAATATGGTAAAAGCCGTTACATTTCCATCACATGCTTGCTGTATTCGACCAATCACTATGCACTGGTTAACTGGCCAATCATAGCACACCTCGTTTTTCAGAGTGATGAGCTTTGTAACAAATCTGCACGTTTCAGAGTGGCTGGCCAAAGACGAGAAACAAACATGCACGGAATGTGGAAAATACAGCGTTTTTGAACCTTAAATTGTGTATACAAATTGCATAACATCAAAAACAAAAGATACTGTTTTGCAGGCTACACTTAAAATTGTCTCGTTACTAAAAACTAAATTATTAGAAGAGACGGTGGTGGAAGAGTGGTTCACCGATTGCAATATACCCATCTGAACGCGTGCAGCAGGCTGCTTCATCATCCGCCCTACATCACAATCCTCTCATATCACCTCTAGACTGCAGAGACATTTGGCATGCGTTTCGGGCCCCGTTCCTGACATCTTCATCAGGGGGCCAAGCTGAAACTCCAAGCCGCCTCTCGTTTCAGCACAGGGTGTCGTTGCCGGGAGGCTCCTCGCCCTTTCAGGAAGGTTACCACGCCCCGTGTAAGCCCCGCCGAGGAGAGGGAGGCAGTTGCGGTGCTCGAGGTGTAGCCAGCCAGACAAGCTCAGCTGTGGCAGAACGTTGGCACCAACCACCACCATATACCTGCACCATCCTGTGAATCTAATTGGCATTCAGTGGCTTGATAAATGAATTGGTATAATGGGACAATATACTTGACATATGTGGGACTCTCTTGAGAAATAGAATTCATCTTTTGCACTTCACACGTTGACATGCTGCAGATACCGACACAGGCTCTTCAGAACAGCTGCGGCCCTCACACTAAAATCCCCACCACCCATCACCTCGGCAGCCAATAAGATTGCCGCCAGGTTTACGGCCCAATGCTTCCCACCATGGGGGATGAGATTAGACATGAGAGAAACCAGCGCTGCACACAGCCGCTTTACCTCTTACTTTTTCCTCTCTCTCGACCCACAGCTGCTGTGAGGCAACCCTGGAAAATCCAACGCGGTTGAGGCATCAGGCGAGCTGCTTTCTAACACACTCCTCTTCTTCTCAGCCTATATGCCGAGAGCAAACACACAAACAGCATCAAGCTCATTTGTCTCAGGGGCAGTGAATAACAATGAGCTTCGGATCAACACATTTGCATATCCGATGAATACAAACCGGTCACATCTGCGAGCGGGACGCATCAAGGCTCTCTCGCAGGTCGTCATGGTGATGAATAGCAGACGTGATATTACAATAAATGAGGCAGTTTGCGCTCTTTATTTTCCCCCTTCCGTTTTTATTTAGCTATTTATTTGTTTATTTTCCTGGAAATCAAACCTTCCAATTAATTAAAACCAGCCCAAACAGTGTGAACGCATCATAAACAGAGCTACTAAGGGGCAAGGACATTCTTCTCATTCAGCGGACCACCGGGAATAATCTTGTTTTAATGCTCCTCGGAGTATGCCTACTCCAAACAGTCACGCAGCGAACTCAAAACTCGACCTCTGATCGTGGGGTCAAAGTTCACAGCAGGTATTTGGTGGGTATTTCTTCTATGAGAACTATGGGCACTTTTGGCCTTGCAGACTTGCGCAAATCTAAGTCCCTTGAAACACTTTTTAAATTTAAGAGACTAAGATCAGAGAAATAAGATAAAGAGGTTCTGCATTTGTTTCACCTTGAATTTTTTTCTTTTATTAACATTAGTAACGCTTCGGTCCCATGACCTTCATCAGGTTTTTGATGAAGGTCATTGATCTGAATTGAAATGAGCAACAAAATTATTTAGAACTAAAAAAATTACTCTGTTATCTTGCTATGGCTTGCTTTATAATCTCTTTCTTACAAAAACAAAACATTTAATCTGTTAATCTTTTTTTAACCTCTAGGACAGAGTTGTCTGCAATTGAAGAATCACGGGGCTGATATGTCATCATGCTATCAGTTCAGTAAAAACAGTCTTCACAAAATCTCCAAGCACACATGCAGAAATACAGTATAAAAATGTGTGTGTGTGTCTGTGAAAATCAGATTCTAATTACTGTATAAAAACAACATATGGTATCTTCATTGTCCATTTCATTCTTCAGTGTGCACCATCAACTCATATATTTCTTGCTCAATCATCTTCAGTGGTGGGTGGGGCTTTCATGAGATGCCTGACAATTTTATTTACTGTGACCAGCACCGCACTTCATTAATTCAACATCATCTCCTACATGTTTACCCACTCGCACCCTATTTAAGTAAAATACATTCAAATTTAAATCTGTGGCCTAGTGGTTACAAGTTAAGCTTCATGGTAAGTATATATGGCACAATTTTCATTTTATTTCATTTAATTCAATTGTATTTTTATTCGCTTATTATTAAACTTTGCATTACTGAAAAGCAGCTTTAGAGAAAGAAAAATGGCTTTACAGTAAACCTGCAAACATTTGAAAACAAAATTCAGTGTTACAGTTACTCACTGAGTAGAAATGTGAAGTTTGCTTTTGTCAAAGCACATTTTCAGCTGTTTTAAATAAACAGTTCTATCATCATTTGTTCACCCTCATGCATTTCAAAACCTGAAGAAGACTCTTCCTTCTGTTGAACACAAATTAAGATATTTTGTGAAATGTGTCAGACAGTCTATTTCCATACAGTGGAAGTCAATGGGGGCCAGTGTTGTTTGGTTGGTTACCAAACTTTTTCTTAACATCCTCTTTTGTGTTCAGCAAAACGAAGGTTAGTCATACAGGTTTGGAATGGCATACGGGAGAGAAAATGATGATAGAATTTTCATTTCTGGATGAATTATCCTTTTCATAATATTCTTTGAGATGGGACTTCTTGATACGTTGAAAAGAGAATGTTTTGAATTAAAGTCTCACAGCTCAAATAGGTGTAATTTATGCCTGTGGTGATTAACAGATTGAAAAGTGTTAACGCACGCACGCACGCAGAACATCTCAGACAACATACACTCTCTAACATCCTTTATACAGTCCCTCTCTCCCATGTCCCCCCTCCACCACCATAACCTCCCCTCAAATATCCACCGTAAACCCCTCTGGCCACTGCAACAACGTCAGTTAATGAATCAGAAAAGAAGCTGGTTACCAGATGTCCCAGCATATTAACACGCACAATGTCTCCAGCGCAGAATGTAATGGCATTCATGATTTGGAGAGAAGAAAAAGACAAAGCAAGAAATCAAAACCTAGAGAGAATAAGGGCCAATGAATGAACAAAGTCTAAAAAAATTATTGCTACAACACACCTTTGTACAAAAATGAGGCCAGTGACGTACCCTCTTTCCTGGTCCTCATTAATTTACACTGTACCTCTCAACATATTACAGACTGTGAAACTATTTGAGTCTAGTAAGACCAGAGATGTTCTTTTGTGTTTAGAGGAATCAAAGTTCAAAGTCAAGAAGAACTAACCGGGGGGTACAAATGAAAGAAACTGCAAGAAAGTAATTGTGTTTGTGGTTGATGACTGTGTTTCCTCATTACAAGCTAAAAGACATGATATTACTCAATAGCATTGTGTCACTAAAATCCAGCTTCAAGTTTGCTGACATGATGTTACTCAATACTGTTCCATCACTAAGAAACTCAGGAATCCACTGTCGCCATTGGTCTAGTAGGTACAGATGTTATCAGAAATAAACTTACAGTAGACAATGTTCTCTTAACAGTTTACCTTAAGCTCTTGACTAAATAAACAGGACCGGAAACATGACCTTCCTTTGTTTTGCAGTGAATGGATTCAAGCACGCACTGAAATCGACAAGGAGTTTCTGAGTCTGTATACAAAGTCAAGGATGTGAGGGGAACACTAATTAGTGATATATCAATGACCTACTTGTGTCTCGTCTAAATAACCGGCAGTCAGCATGATCTAAATGCCGTTTAAACCCCCAAAAACTGTATTACCCAAAGATTCAAGCTTCTTTCCTGACCACCCCAGACCACAGCACTAGATATGATATTTCTAGCTTCCACACTTCTCTGAAAATCATCTAGACGGATGTGACGTTCGTATGACAGACTAAACATATAATTTTCTTGAAAGTTCATCCATCACGATCCCCCAGTAAAAAGAAACGAAAACAGCAATCATATGTGTTGTCATAATTCCGATATAACGCCACGCTGCAGGTTAATGAAAGTGCGCCGAGTTAATCTCCTAAAAGACTGTAATATGAATTCTGAAAGATTAAAGTCAAGTAAAAGCAAATTTAATCCCTCAACGTCTGTACAAAAGCAGAGGATTGTGGAATATCAAAATTCAATTTTAGAAATGATTCTTTGGGTAATTGTGTCAACAGCGGACAAAGCGCACAACATGATATTACAATCCAGACTCAACTGAAGTCAAAAGCTTTAGAACATATTTAATGTGGACTCATACTACATGCTGTGATTCAACAGCCATCACATTAATGTTGTGTGAATTGTACTTGATGAATTCATAAAGAGTTCTGTAATTTTACATTTCCATAACGGTATACCGGAAAACAGTCCTTCCTCTTTTTTGAAAGGTCATGTCATGGCCATTTGTCCTAATGCAGGACACTGACCTTGCAAAAAGTACAAACTGATGAATAGAAGTAACTTCTGCTATACAAGTAAAAATGTAGAATTTCTTGCATTGCAACATACAAATTTGAATGTTTAACGTTCAACCACAACAACAATATCTAAAAATAAATTACAGGCAGTAAATAATTCAGAATTATTAGATT
Source organism: Triplophysa dalaica (assembly GCF_015846415.1). Lineage (NCBI taxonomy): Eukaryota > Metazoa > Chordata > Actinopteri > Cypriniformes > Nemacheilidae > Triplophysa > Triplophysa dalaica. Next base: position 21,405,332 of record NC_079549.1, on the reverse strand, counting down.
TAAACCCCATAGACAGAATCATATAATCTTCCAGTTAGTTTTATATAATGCAGCATCAAATATGAATCAATTCAAGTTATGATAGAATCTGAAAAACAATAAAATTGAAAATTAAACAAGGCATCGTTGCAAACCTGAGCACAGTTTGAGACATAGTTGAGATCTCAAGTTTGAATCTCTAGGGGTGATGCATGTAATGGGTTTCTTTCTCGTGATCATCAATGCCCAAACAGCGTCTTTAAAGTGACCAACAAATGCACACTTCACTAATGGCCTTTTGGAAGGGCACTTGTGAGGGGATTCAGTGGCTCACCATCATTCCCCCAATGCTTTTCAAGGGCACAAAAACACCATTTCAACTCACCCTGGGACTAACCATTTCAAAGCCTGTTCAGTTGACTAAAAGCGGAAGAAAATCTTATGAGAGCGATTGCATGACCACGAACTGAGGATATCACCAAAGACTCCTAAAGGACCATCTATGTTGTTTGCCTATTATAATTAGCCATTATAACTTTCCCCATGACAACCAGCCGTTTTCATTACAATGTCAGGTACCCTACAGGGACCGTTAGGAATTTTCCTTAAAACATGATCGGATTGAGCACAATCAATTTGATATACAGTCATATCTAAGCATGCCAAAGTATTGCGCACTCAAGACCATAAATAAATATATCTCTCATGTTCCACTAATAAATCCAGCTTTCATTATATCTCTCATCTGCTTATTATTTCATGCAGTTCAGAAGGATTTTACACAATGGCCTGAGCCTGTCTTTTATAATTTATTTCTTGACAGCGCAGCACAAATTCGCCAACGCATTATTCATTTGAGTGTTCATTAATTATGCAAATGAGTTGCAATTAACTAATCTCTCCATAAGACGCCATTTGCATGTTAATGAACTGCACGGTTGTGACATTATTTAATTGGGTAGATAGATACATTGAATGCACAGTGTGAGTTTCCAACTGATATTGCTGTCAGAGAGCTCAAACAAGTTAAAATTAATAACTAAAACGTCAAATTTGATTGGGAAAACCCAAACGTTTATCTGCATCTTTGTGATCTTGGTGACCCTAAGCGAGACATTACTGTAGAAGAAGTGAACATGTTTATGTTTAGTGGACTAGGTAGGGTAAACCTTTGCCATCCATCCCTGGGTAGTGTCGGTCTGGGAGGAAGCTCATCCCACCAAATCTCTCTAGGTGGGTTGGAACATTAATCTTTATGAATGTTCTGGGTTAAATTCAGCTCTGTAAAAGATTTTTGTGACACAACTTTATTTTGTCTAACTAAAATAACCATAAGGAAAAAGTCAAAGGTATTTATATCATTATTAAAGTACCACACTGGTAATGGAAGTATTCTGGAGGGATTTATAGAAAGGACTGTTTTTTGATACATTAATTATTCAGAAAAATTATGGTCATAAGGTGTATTTCCAGTGTGAGCGCCTAGTCTTGACAATAATCTTTGCTTTTTTGTAAGAATGAAAGCGTCAACATTATTATCGATAAATTTAACTTGAACCTAAAATATTTCCTTTACAATCAAGTCTATTTTATTATATCCTTTTATGGGATTATCTAGAGATAAAAAGTCACACTTGCCCTAAAGAGAAACTGGAGTAGCAGACTAGCAGCAGATTACACATGGCAAGAGCCAGCCATCAATGTATCTGAATGAAGGGAGATATCTCTACTGTACTATCAGAGGTCTTTTAAAGAACATCTGGGTTTGGGGTGTCTGTGTGGATTTCAGCTATGCTACTATCTCTTCACCCTGAGCGGAGACGTTGGAGTCGCTCCCTTATTATCTTCAAAGACCTCCGCCCACTAACGGACATTTCCGTTAATCTTCTATGCAACCATCCATGAGGGAAAGCTTCCCCTTGTCCTGACCCATGCCTTATCCCCATACCTAGTGTTCCTGTCAGTTGGGAAGTGATGCGTTTCCAGAGGAAAATACGGAGACATCATAGATCTCCGGTGTGGGGGGGCATTTAGGTAAAAATAATAAGGAAAGAAGCCTCAAAAATTACACAGCCGCTTTTAAAGGTCTAGAGTGGGGTTTATAGCGGCCACTAGCTGTGAGTTTGAGAATTGCAACCGATCTCTCAGTCCAAACACGACGGTGGCCACCACAGTACAAAAAGATGTCATCGGCTGAGACTGTGTTTCTTGTCATGTTGACGCAGGAAAGAGATAACGTTAGAAAGACTTGATGATGTCTTATTCATGACATAAAATAAATGGTCTGTGGATTTTAAGTATAAAAAGATGGACACAAGTCAGGCAGGGGCTAGGACCAGCGTTAATATTATAAAGAATTTCACGCAGAGAATATTTCTGTCAATAGGTCCTCCTAAAAACCCCACATTGCTCCTTCAAATGTTTGTCAAAGGTTATACACTTTGCTGTTATGCAAGGCTTAACAACCAAAATTCCAACCCCTTAATGGAAGAATAAGGTTATATTTGTTTGTTGAACTGCATCATTGAACTTCTAATGCCCCTGACAAATATCCATTTCAGCTTCCTTTAGGCATACACGATTAACTGCATACATCCTCACATATAGAAAGCAAAAAACCTTTTCACCTTTTCAAACGTTTTGCAGGCAGCTAAAGCGTTCGGAACGACTTGGCTCGCCAAATGAACCCTCACCTCACTGGGGGTTTGGAAAACCTGGCTGAAATCTCTCTCTCCGCTCGGGGTCTGCGCGGTGACGTGTGGATGCATAATTATCAGCAGCATGAGAGCGAAGTGGTATTAATTATTACGATTAAAACATTAGCCATGCAGCTCATGCGTTCATTGAGATGAAATGGGCCTGCGTCCCCCTGACCTACAAACCTCCGCGCACAGGCACCAGAAGGAAGATGCGTAATTGTGTTTCCAGTTCTCCTTAAGACGCTGGCATAATTAGTGTGCTTCTCGCCCGAAAGAATAGAGGTGATTTGGAAAGTGTCCAAATTGCGAGGCTTAATGAAAATGCGCCGTCGGTGAAGGGTAGTCTGTCAAAGGAAGCAAACTTCTCTAGGGCTAATGCGTTCGTGTGACTTGGCCGTGTTTAAATGCGATCTAGCGGTCCCGTGAGACGTGGGAGACAGGGTGGTTTTTCAGGGGGAGGGGTGCGGGATTTGGGGATAAACTAAACAGATTTTGAGCCAGAAGGGTTCCGCAGTTAAAGTTTAATGAAACCGTACACACAATGAGGGACTAGAAAGTGCACAGATCTAAGTAAATGCCTCTTTACACCCCCTAAACAAAACCCAAATGCTCTTTTAGAACAAACGCCTTTTCATCTCCCCTGATGTCCCCCTTGATCAAATAGCCTCAGTAAAAATTTTTAGTTTCTTGAGGAAATCTTCTTGAGAGATCACTGTAGTGGACAACAGCAACAAATATGTTCAATAAAAGGTTGCATTCACTATAGACAATTTCAAAGCAACAACTTAAACAAACGGTAACTGTTGTAAGAAAATTAATGTTGTTATTTAGCTTAATTGTAAATGCTTGGAATGTTCGGCGGTCACAGGGCTTATCCAATCAAAACTTAGAAGCACAACCATCTGATTTATTTGACAACCAATCAGTATAAACAAGCGACCAAAGTCCCTTCAATGAAAGTCATCGCACTTGGCAGATACATCTGCAACACTTCGGAGCAGCTATTTCAGTCATACAACTGTCTACTTGATCATGGGAAGACTGATTACCTTACAATCACTTGCTAAGGTAAGTGACAAGCAAATGTGCGACAAAATATTAAATGTGACATTTACTACACCATGATAATTGTTTTTAGGCCTCAAATTGTGCAAAAAGGTTGGCAGGTAGGCCTACTTCACAATGCAGAGTAAAGTATCATCAGCCTTTAGCACTTGATGATTGGTCCTTTTTACTGGGAGGCGGGAATTCTGACACTGCACTTTCCTTTCATAGTAATGGAAACTGCAGCATCCTGTCAATTTATATCTTTTTACCAAACAGTGTTTCTCATCGGTTTCAATTTTTCCTTTAAATATTTGCATTAACATAATAAATAATGAACAAACAGCATTCATCTCATAGTGTCCTTATTTAAATGGACAATTGGCAAGGATTTTATTAGCAGAAACATTGTGTGAACGTAATCCTGTGTTGGCTGAAAATGAAGTAATCTGCTTTTGAAAATAACTGAATTAATGACCACAGAAATAAAAACGTGTCCTGAGCGCAGATGCGGCCAATGAAAGAATTTCAGTTAAATGCTAAAAAATGTACATAATTTATCTGCCAGTCCAAAAGGGCCCGGAGAACAGTTTGAAACAGAGCAGTGTCTTTGAAACACCAGAGAGCCGACGCTCGTACACATACAAGTGCACACGCGGTGACGAGTCTCACTTAAGGAGCCATGCGCTAATGAAGACGCTCTAAACATAACCCGCAACCCTCCAGCGCCGACACCTACCAATTAACACTCCCCAGTATGAAGCCTTCCATTACCCATAAACTGAACAGGCAAAACATTGCCGTGGCTCCCCTGTAATGGAAAATAATTGAAGAGTTAAGTGGGTCTTATTACTGATCCACAAGGCTCTGCGGCCTAACACACACTAGCTTATATCGGAGTTCATTGCCGAAAATGTCTTTGAAGATCATTTAATTGGCCCCCGACTGATGGTTATTCATTAGCTGGCTATTCGGAGGTCGAAATTCTACTTTGTTTCGAAAAATAACACAGAACTTAAGTAACGATTTGCTAGTTCGTTTTAAAACAAAAGACAATGCATCTGCCAAACAGGCCACTGACTGTCCAAAGCTGACGTGTTGTACATATGGAAACCAGTATTTTCACAAGTAGGTGTTATGACCAATATGAAATGATCTGGAGAAGCTCTATTTTGACACCAAACATAAGCACGCAAAGTCCAGCAAAAAGCTAAGGGTGATATAGACCATTGAAAGGCAAATTCATAAGCAGTCAGGTGGGGGTTTAAGAAAGCTATCTACCAATTCCCAAAATACATGCTTGTATACATACGGTACAGTATACGCTACTGTGGATCATCATTTTTTGTGTGTGAATACCACAGTTAAAACATGATCTGGTTGTTTCCCATACAGGGATTACCTTAAATCTGGATTTATTTAAATTAGGAAATTTAAGTGGCATGCAAAAACAGATCACTTGTGTCCATATTTAAGACAAAACAATGTCACAGATGTATTTTTAAGATATGTCAGTGCAAGTTGGTTTATGTTTAGACGGCTTTAACATTTACTTTAGTCTAGGACTTGTCTTAAACCCTGTATGGGAAACTACCCATAATACTACTATTTGTGTTCGGCTTTATGTGGCACTCTGTGTAGACCAATCAAAGAGCAAAGTGCTACGTACACTTTTAAATAACTTTTTCAGTATTAAATGTCATACACAGATCTGTCTGCACAGTGCGGAATGAAGTCAAACACACCTTAGGCCTGTATCACAAACCGAGGTGAACAAACACAGTTGCAGAGTAAGTTTTGAGTTAACAAAACCAGATAAATCTAACATGGTTTAGATCAGGTTCAGCTGAGCACATCGCTTGGTATCAACGTTCTCTGTCAAATCAGGTTTGATTTTATATGAATATAGTTATATTAATTTAAATGCTATATTTAATATGAATTGATAAATATGAATTGTCAACTCATATAATTATATTGAATTATTATATGAATATATAATAATATGATATATTATATTGAAAATTATATGAATGTGTTTCGAATTATAATCAATAATTGTAAATATACAATAAAAATAAACACTTAGCAGCAAAAGCTTTTCCTTTAATATCCTTGATTTTGCACGAGAGACATGGGGAGTGGCTTCATCTCATCAGATATACGCCACTTTTCTCATAGCTGATTGGTCCAGTTTTGGTTTGCGATCTCTTACCCCGAATAAAACCAGGGGCAGGTTGCTTAAACTGCTTAGACTAGTCTTAGAAGTTATTCACCTAATTTTTTCCTTCAAGACCGGTCGTAACTTCTTTAAATCACACAAAAAGGTAGATTGGGCTAACTTAAATATGAAAAGTAAGACTAATTAGTCCTAACTAACTGCTAGTCAGTGAGACTACGTTTATGCATCTGGGCCCATCTCTGGGAGCAGGTTAGCCGTGTAGCCTAAGTTACCATGGCGACGAAACCTGCTCAAAACCAATAGATATTCTTGAGAATGCGTTAAAACCGGGTACAAAACTAAACAGACTTTGTGATACAGGCCACTTGTGTGCTTGGCAAACCAAGTAACGTTATGTGCATACAATCAATAGTTCATATGTAGCGGTTAAATATAGCTTAATGTTTTATATGATTTTAGAGAACAGCTGTAATAAATAAACCAATTGTTTATTTTTTTTAATTGTTAACAGGTGCTGTGTTGTTGTTTCCCCACCAAAATGATGTCACTTCCTAGAGGAAGGATATCGGAGAGGCTGGCTTAGTTAAAAATATTACAAAAATGCCAGGCGCACCATGAAACTTTAAGTATAAAACAAAACGAACAAATCAATATCAATATTAAATCTATATTCAAGCAATGTTCCTATTATAATGACGGAACACTCATTACTTTTATTATATAACTTAATTTTCGTTATAGAAGTCATAGGATATAATATTGTTAAAGATAAAACTAAACCATAAAATGCTAAATCTATAATATTACATAAACGTTTGATAATACTACATACTAAACAAATGCATTATAGTAAACATCATACATTATAATAAAAGTGAGCCTAGGAACCAAACATGTGCAGTTTTTGGGGGGAATTAGCAATTAATAAATCAATTTGACAGGTCTTAATTTTCTGTCGCTTCAATTTTTTTTTTTATTAATTGTCGACGCTGATTTACATCTGTGTTTGGGAGGGTGCTCTTACCCTGACTCGGCCCTGTACGTTACTCCAGCAACGGATGGGTGCTGCGGATTCACGCGATTCCCGCTCTCCTCATCAAGCCCTCTGTCATGGCCCCTGTCGGGATTTAAACGGATAGAGAGAGGTTGATGCTGTCATGAGCACTGTTGATGGGCTGTCAGATTCATAACACAATACCTCCTACAATACCACACGCTGTCAAACACGACACATATTTCACACCTGCTGAGGATAATCCACAGCCACAGCCTTTCGGCAGGGATCAGCATTTGCAGTGTTTAGGGTTCTTATCAATCTTTGACAGTGCTGTTGTCTTGCTAATACTATTTTCATTTGTTTTTAGCACAAGTAAAGTGGCTGTTAGGCATGTTTACTCCAGCCAAAGAAACCTGTTTTTACCGCAGCGCATCATTTGTGCACGCTATCCCACAATCCACCGCGAGTCAGCGACGACGCTTGGCTTCTGTAGAAAACGCTTGCCCACTTTCGCTCAAAACGCGTACATTTCAACGTAAATGAAACTCCACGATGTCGATTTGGATTGTGGGAATGTTTTTTCTTAATGGAAACGTTTCGCTCATAATTATTCATAAAACGGTTCTGAAACACTTGTGTCAATGACGTCTCAATGGGAAATGATTGAAAATGCTTGCTTACCTTCACCTGTAGAAATAAATGCTTAAGCTTATATTGGCTATAGCAACCTTCTGCAAAATTCTCTTCATTTCTTGATTTATATCATCCTGTCAGAATTCACTGATCTCATTTCCGTTTTATGAGGCCTCTTAGACTGTTTCTCAATGCCCGCATAGTCTGGCTGTGTCCTCACCACTGCTAAGCTAAATAAAGTGGCTGAAGGTTGCTTTTTAGTATAACTAAAGGCATTTTTGGCCACGCATGGCGAGACACGCGACACTGTGGGTCTATCGAGCTGAGGGTGAACGAGACCTCTAGGGATGAATAGATCTGGAACACGCTTTAGAAAAAGCGCCTCTGTTTCTCTGGCCCGGTCCTGTCTGAGGGGGATTTGAGAGAACAATGACAGCCTTGAGTAGGCTTCCTCTCATTCTCTGCTTCTCTTTGCTGAAGCTGGCTGAGGGAAAAGCTGGCCTGACAAGCGAGCAGGTTCAGGGCGAGACCTACATTTGGCAGAAGTGAATTAGGCTCTGTGTTTGTGAATCTTTTGAGCCTGTGGCTGTTTATTTGAGGTAGAGGTTTGTTTTTCTAGTCCAAGTCCTAAATTTGGTGACCCATGATGTATAATATGCATTCAGTATTACATAAAATGTTTGAAAAAGTTTTTTGGGTTTGAAAATTATGAAAGCCAGAGCAAAAGGTGGATAGATTTGTGGATGGAGTGGATCTAGCATGGAAGTTCTCAGTGATTTAGGAAAAAAACAGACAGGAACGTTATGTTGAATGATCTATAAGCGCGTTTGTATTCTTCTTTAGAAACAAATTTCCCTTTGAAAATAAAAGTTTTGCATAAAGATCAACCGCTTACAAGATCGCCTGTAATGAGTCTTTTATAATACATGACCATTTCCATGTAAACAGACAAATTCATATATTATAGATTCATTTCTTGTGAGTTTTAGAGCGGATGGCAAACAAGAGTGCTGTTTATTCTGTTCCCTTTGGGACATGTGTGCTTTACTTTTCCTGCAACATACAAAAGTAACATCATGTTAAACTTCCACACAAACTGGTTGTGAGTTTACAGTATGTCACAGTCCAGTAAAACTCTTCTGATGTAATGAAAGACTCTGAAACGGGGTGGTCCACACGCCTGGTAATGAATTGGGTCATGTGACGGACGCAGCCAAATCTAACATGGAGATAATTACAGACTCACACACTCCATTACAAGACACACATCAAAGGATGAAGCACTTTGAGAGCTTGTTCTTATGAGGCTTACCCCCACCCCCTTTTAAACATTTCTCAAATCTTAAATGCCAATGGCTCAACAATTATCCAAATTATCTAAAATAGTCAAGCGTGTTCTGCACGCCTTAAAGGACCCAGTCATTATTGCTGAAAGTTGGCGGCGGGGCCGTGCCAGAAATAAATAAATGAATGAATAAGTAAATAAATGATTAATTTATTCAGGGGTTTCTCATCCCCATTCTTAGCTTAGTGTGTGTTTTTACCTTGATTTGTAAGAGTAATGTAAGATATCAAGTATTGATAGCATTAAAAATGTAAATAGTTACATATGTTCAAATGTTACATTCTTTGTGAGTATACTTGCTCCATCTGGGTGATATTAAAAGACAGTTTAGATGTATCCCTCGCTGCCATATCCAACAATCATCTTGTTAAGTCATGACGTAAGGAAAACTGTTTGCGAATCCAAACCTCCACTCGTTTAAAGAGAGGGAATTGTTTAAACAGCCATGAGCACGTTTTATTCATATCACAATTGGACGCATGTAACTTTTATAATCTCATGGTGTACACTATAGTCTCAGACAATCCCCAAGATCAATATTTTAATACAAATTAAAATATTGGAGAAATCACTGTAAAAAAATACTGTAGTTTTGCAGCTAGTTGCCAGTAACTTACTGTAGATTTATATTGATCAAATTTATTTGCAACAAATCGTTCAAAGATAAATGAACATAATGAAAGTTTTTATCTTAAAAAACATAAAATGACAGCCTCATGCAAAGCATTCTGGGAACCAGAAATCCTCATCAACCATTTTCATTTTTTTTCTATTTTTGGTTCCCAGGATGTTATATTATAGTTTTATTTCTGTAAAGATAAAGTCTTGTTATTGTTTAATGTTAATTTATCTTTTAACAAACTGTTGCTAGTAAATTACATACATGTAAATCTACAGTAAATTACTGGCAAACTGCTGCCAGTAATACTGTAATTTCTACAGATTTATTGATCATTAGAAATGATGTCACGGTTCTCTGTTTTTTTAAGGTGACTTCACATTAGAATTACTGTCATTGACTGACTGCACAGCGAGGTTGCGAGAAACGTGCTTTCAGGTGTGGACACAGCCTCATTTATCAAAAAATGATGTACAAACTTTGTCCAGGAAGGACTTTTATTTAATGTCAAATTATTTATAAATTATTTCCAGATAAGAGTAATAGACGAAGTGTTTGTGCGGTTGACACATTTTCCATGTAGAACAGTTTTCTCATTAATCTTAATAATTAATTATTTTTTTTCAGCAGTTTATGATTTAAGTCAAATATTTTTGGATAACATTATTTTTGTCCTGTGTAGTGTAAATGATATACTGTCGAAGCCAAAGATTTTTTTTTATATTTTGTTTAAGTTGCTATAATATAAGGAACATTTGAATATATACTGTATATTTTATATTTTATGTAGAATGGATACTTGATATTTGCTTATTAGAACTAGATATTATATAGGATGAGTATATTTTTAATATACTGTATATAAATTTTTGTGTGTGTTATTTCTTATATAATATCTCTTTCTAATAAATAAATAATCAACTACTCTAAAACCCCAAAAACATTCCAGAGGGTACAAGTAAAAAATGGTTAATGTGTTTCAGTTTTGAGGAGTCTAAATGAAACCTATAAACATAGCTTTAATATCTTAGTCCACCAGATGCAATGGAAACATTGTTTCATGGGTGTGGTGTGCCTGATTCTGCAGCTCAATAAGAAACAGACTCTCTCTCTCTCTCTCTCTCTTCCAGCTTGTTACATCTGATCAGTTGGCCTGCAATAGCCACACATTTTCTTTCTAAAGCGTTTCCCTTGACACCAGGCCTTGGCACTGTCATAACAATCTTTAACATAAGAACAACCGCAAAACTATGATACACCGTCAGCACATTTAGCAGCATCGCATGGGAGGAACTGATGGCTGTGAGGTCATCTGCAATAACCGGGTCTGCTGGATGTTGGCAGTGCTTGTTTTAACCATCAAAGATCAAGACCAGGGGGTTTAGGAAGGAAGAATACCAGATGTGGGTCATAAAGCTGTGATTATAGATCTGATCGCTTGGAACCCCACGGGCTCGACAAAGGGGAAGGGTCAGGAGAGAGACGAGTCCTGCAGAGCGACTACAAGAGGGTACTGACAGTTTAGAGGACAAACTCAAAGACAAACAGGAAGTTGGAGAGATGCACAGAGAGTGGCCATCTTTTTAGCTCTCAGACGTGGGCACAAAGCCACAGGGGCCAAAGACTCTAAATTAGAATCAGAGCTGATCTTGAAAGCTCTTTGATTTTGGGGTTAAGGGTGAAGTCACAAGGGTGACACGCAGACTTTCGTTGGGTGGATTCGGTTTGATAAATTGGGTTTGGGTTAGATAATTTAGATTAGTTGGAGTTTTCTGATTTTAGAAGTGATCTCGGGATGGTGTGTAGAAGTGTGAACACAGTGTACAACACATTTCTATTTGTGACCTTTGAAAACAGGCGAGAATTCAAAATGTCATTGTAAGAAAGCGAGCATGAATTCATTTCACTTTGATTTTAATCTTTGATTCCTAAACCGGTTAATATTTGAGATATCACGGTTATATTATCCAAGAATGTTCTTTATATAGGACGATTTTATTAAGTAAATCTGAAAGACAGGGTTTTCACACATATTAATACACATTTTAGAATAATAGTAAACATTGGAAGAGATAATTTGCAAAAACATCATGTTTTTGAATTATCTTATCATGTTTTTATTGCTTTATTGTGTTAGTTAGCAGTATTTTTTAGTTGTTATTACTTAATCAAAACAACCCGACTGCAGTTTGATTGATATTTATTGAAATTCACAATCCAAAACAGATTGTTTATTGTTGACTATGTTCAAACGTAACAATGGGAATTATGTTGTAGATATGAAAATACAAAATAAATTAACACCATTACAGTTAAGTATCGCCTCACACCTCCAAGGGTTGGGGGTTCAATTCCCGCTTCCGACTTGTGTGTGTGGAGTTTGCATGTTCTCCCCGTGCCTCGGGGGTTTCCTCCGGGTACTCCGGTTTCCTCCCCTGGTCCAAAGACATGCATGGTAGGTTGATTGGCATCTCTGGAAAAAATTGTCCGTAGGGTGTGAGTGCGTGAGTGAATGAGTGAGTGTGTGTGCCCTGCGATGGGTTGGCACTCCATCCAGGGTGTATCCTGCCTTGATGCCCGATGACTCCTGAGATAGGCGCAGGCTCCCCGTGACCCGAGGTAGTTCGGATAAGCGGTAGAAAATGGAATGGAATGGAACAGTTAAGTATCTTCAGTAAATATGCAGTCACCCTTTGCCTAGAACTTTTCCTGGCATTTTTAACAGCCAACATTTAGAGTTAAAGGAGTTCCCGTCTGTTCTGGTCTGTTATGGGCTTTATTCTTTATAGTTTAATAGCTTATATTTCAAAATAATTCTGTTTAACTTCCAATTTTTGTTAAAAAATTGTAACAAAATAAGTTCACATGTTTGAACAGTTTCGCTAGGTCAAGAGAAACATTTCACTCAAGTGACACTAAACTTTTGATAAGTGTATATGATGGAAAAATACTGTACGTGGCTTAAATGCACTAGGAGTTGCTTGGAATATAAATATTAGCCAAATACACATTAGATGGTGTAATTGTGAGTCATAACTGTTGAAGCACAAAAAGGAAACGTTCCACAAAGGCCTATAAATCAATGTTTTAGGTTAGTCATCAAACTATCTAATGCATGTACTTTAACAGACAAGGAGCCAGACAGATTTGTATAATTTACAGTGTTGTTTCAATAGCTATCAGACTCCTAATGTGGGATTCCTATCATTTTTAAGGAGTGTAGATTTAAAGCATCAAGCGAAAAAGCAATTTTAACATTTTTGTGATAAAGAATCCTACTCCCACTTCTCTATACGTCTGTTCTTCTATTTGTTGAGGTTATGAGAAATTAGATATGGTATGCCCGAGTAATCAGAAATAATGTAAACTAAATTGCATTTACATTAGATGGAGACCATCTGCCGGTTTAAGTGTTTGTAATTGGAGGTCAATACAGGTAATTTGGAAAAGAAATTGAGCTGTACATCTTCTCCTGGAATCCTGGATGGTCACAAAGTCTCGCTCTGATTTTTTGTTTTTATGAGAAATGAAAATGTTTGGCCTTTATTTCCCAGAATGCCTTGTATGCCTATGATGAACATGCTTTATGGTCAAACAAATGATGCAAAAATCTCAATGTAAACTCCTCAAACACACACTTCCGTACATAACTGTGTGTTTTCCTGTCCCGGTGTCACAAAAGAAACAATTTCCTTCATTCAAACTTTGCTTAATTCCCCTGTGTTATTCTATCTCCCAGGGTCTTTCCTGTAGTTTTATCTCTTAACATGGTCTCACGGGTCTCTTCCTGCTGTCCTGGTCCCTGTCCTGTCTCACACATGGCATAGACATCCGAACATCTGACACAGTGTCTGATGTCACGCTTTTATTCGGCAGGCCAGATATTTCACAAGTTTTTGTTCCCAAAAATCTTCACAGAAGTACATTTAAGCCAAAGACCCAAAATTCATGACCATATGTTGGAGGTATTTGATATTCAGTTTGTCTCTATCACACTGCTGCTTGACAGATGTGGACCAAACTACTGTGCAGTTTGAGGGGGTTCTCCGTGCATCGCCGAGTCATTGGAATTCAGTATACATTAAGAGGCATAATGAGATAACTTCAGGAACTGCATGGATGACTCTGCCCATCGGCGAGCTGGAGAGTTCTTTCGTCTCAAGGTTGTGAGCTGAGTAACAAAGATCCTGTAGCAGATCAAGAGGGTGTGTTTGTCTGCAACGTGCGGAAATTTGCTTTGTTCAAATGGAGATGTCATTTCTGACATGGTTGAGAGCAAGCAGTAAAGCAAGTGAGGGAGGTGACCGGCTATCTAATGCATAAACACAAAACCACAAAAATGTACATTTTAGAATATAGAATTATTAATGTAAACAACAAAAGCTCTAAAAACTTGATCATGGAGGACTTTATTAAAATGTTAGTTTCATATAAATCTCTGAACCCAGTTTGATGTATTGTTAAAGGGACAGTTGCCCCAAAAATGAAAATAATTGTTTCTTGTATTCTTTTATTTACCGTCATGTTGTTTAAAACCTGTAAGTGTCTTTCTTTTCTAGAACACAAATGAAGATATTATGAGAAATGTCTCTGTGGATTTGTGTCCAGAGAAGGGAAGTCACCAGGCGGCCAAAGTTGTTTGGTTACCAACATTATTCAAAATATCTTTATCATATTTGGAATGACATAAGGGTGGGCAAAAAATGAAAGAAAATACTCGATTAAATGCTTAGGAAAGAAGTCTTGTATAAACAAATGAGATTTTTAAGAGATCTCATTGTCCGCCTTGTCTTACATTAAAAATGTATACATCTTTCATTGAATTCCTCCAGGGTGGGTATTTCAGTCATTTAGATTAAAACTTTGAATCATCACCTTTAACAGTTTTTTGCTAACAGTCAGTTATTTGCAAACAGCGTTGATGTAAAGACGTGAGGAAAAAATCGCTGTTTAACATCATTAGGCTGTCGGACTGTTTCCACCAGGCTATGTTTCGGAAGCTGCTTTGCCTTTCTAATGAGAGAAAAATGCCCTACAGATTCTCAATGTGTGATCTATTAAACGTCATTAACCCCGATGTATTAAAAATGGAGGTTGTAGATGTTTCTACATTATGGATGTGGTATTCTTTAATCAAACTATCGTATAAGAAGTGGCCTTGTGATGAAGTTTGATCAGTTTTCCCTCTGTGTTTTCAGAAGCTGCGTGTAGAAAAGCAGCTGTGTTGAGGATGATCATGACTGGCAGCGGTGCCTCAGTCCTGTGTACCCAGAATCCTCAGTCCTACAACATCTGTTCCAGCCACAGGCAAAGAGAAGGAGACGGGACCGAAGAATCAAGGAGGGGCTGTTTCCACTCCTGGACGGAGAGAAAGAGAGAGAGAGAAAAAAAATTACTTCAATAGTGTGTTTGTGTGGTTTTATTGATAAAAAAAGAGTGTTTGTATTGTAAATGTATCTTGTGTGATACCACTTGTGAAGTGTTTCCTTCATGGGTTTGGGGATGATGTAATTGTCCATGTTTGCTAGTGAATTTTCAGTTTCATTGCATACACCCTTTGACATCATCAACTGAATATATGGAAACCACTTTTCCCACATTTAAAAGTTGAGAGTTACTTTTTCTGTTACCCACCCAAGTATTGATTAGTGAGTTTAACATTTCCTCTCCCCCTGTGGTCTTCAACCCAATCAGAACAGACCTGTGAGCCATTTTTGGACCGTTCGACAACCCCTGTAATCCACAGCCCTTTTATTGCTCTAGACTAACCTAAGCAAAATAAATAAACAACAGTAATTAATAAATAGACAGACGCGCCTATGCTGTCTATTTTTGCAGAAGATGTGAAAAATTATAAACACAACACATCCTGTGACTCTTGGTTACAACAGAATGGACTCAACCCTGGACTTTCTCAGAGAGTCTGAAATGAGATCTTGATGAAGTCATAGGGAGGGATCTTGCATGACATCAGCGTAAAGGCTTGATTCCTCTTTTTAAGCACACCATAATAGCTCCTTAATATATTTACCCACTTCTTGCCCTAACATATTTTCCCAGCTTACCAGTGGTCTCAAAACACTTCGGCTGTTTATTTTGTCCACCCACGTTGTGACCAAGTTAAACGGATCTCATTTGAAACAGTATTTGTTGATACAGCTGGATGGATGTTTGGATGTGTGCTTCAAACGCTCTGTGATACACCGTCATGAGTATCTTGCTATTTACTCTCCTTGTCAGACATGCTAGGGGTATTTGCGCCTAAAATTGTAAATTTTAGTCTGTTTCACGAATTACACTGTTCATTTTTACCCTTGGTTAGTAATTTATACAGGTTACCTTTTAACACCGTATACTCTGAGTTAACGTTCTTATTTGCATATTTACGAGGTCAATAACAGAGACTGACAGCTCGTGACAGGTGCTCAACTTGTTTTAATAACCATCTGTCCGTATGTGCGTAAGTCTGTTCTGGCTGTTTTATGTCATTTAAATCATATAAAAAATACAGTGTCTCTTTCGCTCATTTTGATCGTTTCTCTATCTCTCTCAGATGCTCAAAACTAAACACACAATGAAAAAGTTTCTGGGACTGTACAAATGCATGAAAAGTAAAGGACACATTTAGGCTTTTACTTTTTAAGTTTTTTATAGAAAAAAAATGTAATGACTTAATATTTGTGGTGAATTCTAATATAGAAATGTTTGAGAGTTACTCAGATTTACTTACATTTACTCGATTTAAACAGTATGTCTTAGCTTTGAAATTCCCTAAATCTTTTGTGTAAAGTGTGCTAGTGCATAATCAGTTACTCAGTGCATCAAATGTATTGGCTTTAATGATACCGACGGGCAAAAAAGTGTTATTAAATGTGCATATATCTTTTAACTGTGCGTAGTGTTTAATGCTGGTCATGTCCTTTATATCACCAAAAATACGCTTCAAATTGAGTCTTGGCTTGAGAATGGATTGCATTCAGTATTGAGTCATCAAAACTGGTGGCAGACAGAAATGGGTTTGGCGAGGTTTGAAGTTGGAAATATGCAGACACATATCTGATTTAACACACTCGTTTCTGTCCTCCACGCTTTAGTGAAGAATTAGGATATGCCCATGAATGTTGGACTGAGCGTGGGCAGTGCTCGGGCTTAAAGTCGGCCTAGTGCCAACTCATAAAAATGATTTAAAGCCATTATATCTGGTCTGTTGTCATCTCTGCAAACAATCTCACCACCATTACAAAAGATCTGAAAACCTCATACATCACAGCCTATCCATATTTTTTATATAAACAGAAGCTTTAATTGTATTCCAAAATATCTCTTCCTGTTCCGTTCCCATGCTTTTTATTTCACAACAATAGCATTAGACAGTAGATACTCCCACCAGTTATAAAAACTCTTTCTATTCTGAATGCTGTCTTATTTACCCTAAATATTCTCCAAGATGAAGTTGTATTTGGACAAAATTGAATTATATCTGGATCATCTCCAATGTGCTTCTAATGCGATGCTGCTTTATAATGTGGCAGTTTTATTTTGATTAACTGAAACCGGATCAGATTAGCTCAGAGGTAGACAGGCGTACTGTATATTTTCTCTCCCCCAGCGTTTACTGTCGCTCTCGATCATGGTGTGATTGACAGCCTATGCTCTCTCTTTAAACAGAGCTATAACAGGTGCTTATTGACACTGACACACATCTGTGTTTCAAGCGTTAATGTCATAGAATGGCTCCTGGGCCTCGTGCTATTGACTCTTTTGAGATGAATTTGTGTGGAAAGGACTGAAAAACTGTCTTGGATATTCATATTCAAATTCACATTCATGAATGGACGGATGGATGGGTGGATGTGTGGATGAATGAAGGCATTTATATACCGCATTATTGTGTATTGCTGTAAAACCAAAGCGCTTCTTTGGGTACATGGCCATAGGCATATATTTTCATACACCTCTGACCCTAATAGAATTGATAGTATATATTTGTATTGTATGTAATTCTGGATCTTTAAAATTAATCATGTATAAAATAATGTATAAATAAAAGAATACACTTCATATATATAGATATATAGATATATAATTACGGATCCTTTAAAAATAATATTGTTTAAAATAATTTATAAATGAAATAATACATTTAAAATACGTTTATATAAATAAAAAGTAATATAAAAATAAACTGCTGTGACACAAGATGTAAAAAAATGTAAACAATTCATACAATTTTCTTTCAACAGAATTTTTTTATTTATTTTTAAAATAAAAATATTTTAAGCATTAAAACAAAACTTACAAAAAATATTTGATCATTTCTAGTTAAGATTTTTAAATAAAAAGGGTTAACAGTCATAATCAAAGTCAGTGTTTCATATTTCTCTTGCGTTGAGTTTAACAACAAGGCCTCACATGCTAGTGAGTTTTTAAATAAATGTAATATTTTAAGTTACTACTTGTATGTTCAGTGTCAACATCATGATTTGATTAACCCAAAGTTTTCAAAGGTTTAATAAACATTTGACTTGACCCTAGATGGTTTTACACAACATAGATGTTTGGCTCATAACCTATCTACAAAATCATATGTTTCATGCATCTAACCTTAAATGAAGAGGCAGACATTGGAGATCTTTATGGGCGGTGTGCATTTGTGTGTGTTCGCGGGAGATGTGGTGCAGCTGTTCGCTGGCTGGCGCTGGAGGATCTGAGTTCTGGCCTCTGGAAAAGGGAAGTAGAGCATTAAAGTTGATGTGACATGCTCGCCTCTCTCAGGCAGGGTAGCTTCAGCGGGGGCTACCAGGTGGGAACAGGGCTGCTGACTTCATGAGAGCCGCTGTCTTCTGATGCCATCTCAACCAGCTGCAGTTGTGCTGAACGGTGCCAGCACCATAACCTCTGCTGCGGCACAATACACACACGTCAACCGAGCGTGAACACAAACACACATCAATGACTCTTTTAACACAATGGCAAATGAGTGAACCCCCCCTGCATTCCAAATACATGTGTGAAATCTATTGGAAGCACTGTATACTTCATAGTTCTGACTCTTGTTGTAAAATGTGCAAATTGTAATTATAAAGAATGGGTCAGTGTGTCTGAACGTTTGACGCAAATCACAAGAACTATTGCATTGCATCCGGCAAAGAGGTTCTTGAGAATCTGTTGAAATGTCTCAGTTTATATCTATTTCACACAACTCCCCCACCAATCACAATTCATTTCATATCAGCTTCACTGTGTAGAAAGCATGGAGCATTTGTGATAAGCTTTATGAAAGGGTGTGTTTTTTGCACATATATCAGTTTCCATGTGGTTACGGACAACTACTTTCTCTTCTTCTTTTCTAACTCTTCTTCCCCTCTTCTATATGCACTCGTGCTATGAAAATGTACTAGACCTCCTTATAAGGTGGGATTTTGAGTGAAAGACTATTTTATCCCTATAGCAAAGATAACAGTAAACAGACCCAGTAGTGGAAGCTAGACAACAAAAATCCTTAAATTAAATCTCTGAAAGTAATCAAGATGTGACATGTTCCACCCATTTTAAATGGAGCTCTGGTTGTAAACTGGGTGGTCATTTTTTTAGTCCTCTGCGTGGTACAGGTCACAATGTTGAATTTCCGTGAAATGAGTCTAGTACAAATTTCACAGCAATGGCGATTCGTGGAGGCTCTCGATAGTTCTCGGAAGTTAGTAACGCATGGAGCTTCGGTTGAACAGAGCGATTGTGACTAACTTTTAACCCATTTAAAGAAATAAGTTATTTAATTAATAACAAATGAAAGAAATAAAGCATTTAAAGAGAAAACATAACTTCCTGGAACTACCTGAAGGTTCCATGAACATTTTGAACTTTTGTTGTCTCTCTCTCTCTCTCTCTCTCTCTCTCGCTCTCTCTCTCTCTCTCTCTCTCTCTCTTTCTCTCTCTCTCTCTCTCTCTCGCTAGCCCACTTTATTTGGGAGTCTGACTGAAGAGCAGTGATAGATGGTATTGAAGGGAATTGAGGGGAATTGAAATCACAGGAGGTGTTTATGCATTACAAGGCTATTTATACTAGCAACTTGGCACATTTTTATACAATGTGTGACCAAAAGCTGAATTTTACAACAGATTTAAATCTAATTTATTCATCTGTTTTTTGATAGATGATGAAACACGACTAAGAAAAAGAAGTTTGCTAGTATACTTGTACTATTTAGTGCTAGTATTCTTGTCCTTGTACTATACTATACTTAAGTGAAAAAAGCGTGGTGCGCACCAGAGGTCGCTTGACATTCACATTAGCAATTTTTCATGCGAACCATGACCCGTACCGAACTAAACTACGAGCGCTCTTCCACCATCACGACGAATTGTTCTCGTTACTTAATCGTTCCACTCCGGGCCACCTGGTACGTAAATGGTTTCATTTTCCACCGCAAGGGCTGATAAATCTTTACAATATAAACACACCAGCGTCACGCGCTTGGTATGCAAGAGACTGCTATATAACGTCTATGGACCCATTCTATTAGCATGACAACCGTGCCAAAAATTCTGAGCCGCACTGCACTGCAACTTATCCAGACCATGCTTAGAAGAACGGCTAGAAGCGCTCTTTTTTAGACTCAAACAATGCTTTTTTACAAGATTATTAACAGCACACGTTTTTGTCTTTGACTTTTTTGTAAGGGATTGGATGGTTAGCATGTTTGTTAGGAAGTCAAAACAGTAATTTGGAGCGAGAGCCAGTGATGAAGACTTCAGGCTCAGTGTGTTATGTGTTTATGATGCACAGTGTGCAAATATAATATTTGCTATATATGAATATAATATTTTCTGCAACAAGCTAAAATATATCAAGAGGCTATGGAGCTAACTGTAGTTGTGTGGATGGAGTGTGAGCTTAATATTTTTACACCTACAGACTAGCAAACACCCACATGCTTGCACACTACACATGCATGTGTGCGCACGACTTTTCAAAAGTCCAGCAGAGGTGCGAAAATAAAATTATACAAAGAGATGACAAGAACAGTGTTCTAGTTTTGTCTTGAATCACATTTTATTTTTACACGTTTATTTCTGAGCACTTGCCTTGTGTGCTTTATTTAAACGAAAGTTAAATGCCCAAACACTTTTGGAAGTTTAGATTTTTACTGGCAAGCTCCGAAGAAGACATTAGAGTCCAGTTTGGTCCACATGTCTCATAGATAATTAATATTTAAGTGACAGCAAATGCAAAGAACAACTCAAAACCCACTCAAAAATAGCAGAAGATCTGAAATGTGGCACACAAGTCATATGGTATCATACAAATACTTGTAAGGACTTTTTTGGAACTTGGAGCTGTAAACCTCTATCTACTTTCCTTCTATGGAAGTCAGCGAATCAGGCATTCTGCTTAACATCCCATTTTGTGTTTCACAGAAGAAACGAAATGGGGTTGAAACGACATGACAAAGTAAACAAAAAGTATATTTTCTTTAAATGCACGACATTCCAATAAGGGACACTGACCGCAACCCCAAAAGAGCGATGCTTCTGCACATATCACTTTGTTTATTTTGAAGCCGAGTAGTAATTCACTCCCTAGTTCCGTTTGACACTGAGTTATAAATGCCCTTCTTGTGAAATGACAGCAATATCATCAACAAATGAGGGGTCCTCGGGCGAGCCACTGAGACATGGCAGCACAGTGCACACCCAGGTCGGCCCCAGCTGTTCTCAGGAGGAGCCGTAGGAGGAAAAAAGAGCAGGAGACAAGGAAAGGAGGAGGGGAGGATGAGGGAAGAACATATGGAACGTGCTGCTGACTGCTGTGTCCCTCGGAAAACCTGCGAGCCATCACTGTTCTGACAGCTGGAGGTTATTAGCCTGAGGGGGCCGGTGCTACTCGCAAACACACACTATCGGAAGACGCAAGGGGCAGATAAATGGATGATAAGTGAAGGAGGACACATATTTGTTCAGTCCACAAACAAATGATGGTATTGGATGATATATTGAATAATCATAATGATTGTTTTGCTGATTTAAAATGAAGTATCTTCATGAATAACATAATGACTAATGTGCTGTTAACTGTGTCCCTCAATGAAAACCTGCTCCAGAGCGCTCTGGACCTCAGGCTGGGGGAAAGGTTCATCTTCCAACAGGACAATGACCCTAAGCACACACCCAAGATAACAAGGAGAGATTGCAGTACAAATGTGAATTTCCCTAAATGGCCACGCCAGAGAACAGACTCGAACCCGATTGAACACCTCAGGAGAAATCTGAGAATGTCTGTGCACCGACGCTCCCCATCCCACCTGACGGACCTTGAGAGGTCCTGCAAAGAAGAAAATAGGTGTGAGAAGTTTGAAGCATCATACTCAAAAAGACTTGCAATTGGTGCCAAATGTGCTTCAACAAAGTATTGAGCAAAGGCTGTGAATACTTGTGTACATGTGCTTTTGCGTTTTTTATTTTTAATAAGTTTGCAAAGTTTTAAACATTTTTTCATGTTGGTATTATGGGGTATTTTTTGTAGAATTAAGGAAAATAATGAATTTAATCCATGTTGGAACAGGGCTGTAACCTAACAAAATGTGGAAAAAGTGAAGCGTTGTGAATACTTTCCAGATGCACTGTAGATAGATGGATTTTATTTCAGTTTTGGAACATAATTTACTACCATAGCAGAAAAAATATTGTATATTTTTGTTCTGTTAAACAAGATATTATGAAGAACTCGGGAAAGCAAACTGTTCGGGGGCACCTTTGACTACCATTGTAATGTTTCTTAGTCACTGAGGCCCCAGAACTGAAATTTGCTAACATTCTTCCAAATACCTTCATTTTTATTCATCGGAACGAAGTAATTTATACAGGTTTGCAATGACTTGAGGGTGAGTAAATGACTTTGAACTTTGCCTTGAAATATATTTGCCCGTATTTGCAGCCATTTTAACATTTTAATTCAGTTTAAAATAAAGCGACTCTGTGTCCTTTAAGCTTATTCAGTACCAATCATCAAATGCAGTAATACTTTAAAATGAAATGTTAGCACATGGCTAAATCGAGCCACAAGCTCATTGAGTTCACCTTTGCAGACTCAAAAACCTTACACATGCAAAGGATTCATACAGACGTAACAGGATATCATGCATGTTATGTCTCAAAGAAGGGACTTTTCCCTCCAAATTACTACTACTCCATGATGCACGATACGATTGTAGTAGAGTAGGCGGGGCGAGACCGTGGTTCGAGTCCGGTGAGTAATTGTGAATTAGCGCCAGCTGTGCGCACACCGGGCTCGAATCACGTAGGAGATGGGAGCATAAAAGGAACGAGCGACCGGACCGTCGAAGAGAGAGGACCGGGCCCGAACTTATGTTATGTTTGTATTTATATTATGTTTTGTTCGCCGGCGGTCGTCCGTGAGGGGCCGCCGGCTGTTGTATTACTTTATTAAATGTTTTAATGTCTGCCGGTTCCCGCCTCCTTCCTTCCCTTTTATTGAGATTTGTTACAGTGGTGCCGAAACCCGGGAGGAAGGAGAGACATGCTGTCGGAGAGTCCTCGCCGCCGAGTGGCCTCGCGGTGCCGGAGAGTTCGGGCAGCGCGGACGAAGGGCGTCCGCCAGTGGCTGCCCGAAGCGGTGGCTCTGGGGAAACGGAAGTGCACGGTGCGGCCACCGTCAAAACTTCGGTGGAACGGCGACCTTTGCTGCCGCGCCCCTGGGTCGAGGTGGGGTGGCTTTCGTCCAAGTGGGAGCGGGGGGGTTGCCGCCGTCCGCCAGAGGCCGGAGCCTGTGTCCGTCCCCCGAGGGGGAGGAGCAGGGGGCGGAAGTGCCGGCTGAGCCACCGCCTGCCAGAGGCCGGAGCCTGCGTCCGTCCGCCCAAGGGGGAGGAACAGGGGACGGGGAACCCGCCCCGACTCCCGGATAAAGGAGGAGCCACCGCCGGCCGCCAGGGGGCGGACGGTCGAGCCGTCCACCGAAGCCCCAGGGCCACCGCAAGGCACCGCGAAGGAGAGTACTCCGGCTGGTTGAGGAACGAGCGGCAGCATGTCGGGGAACCGGATTTTTTTTTTTCCTCTCTCCCCTCTCTCTTTCCGGTCGCTCCGAGGGCTCCCGTCTCCGTTGTCTCGTCTCGTCGCTGCATACCCCCCACCCCACCCCCCCCGAGGGAGGGGGAGGGAGCTTGCACAGTCGCGGGGGTACCCCCCGGCCTGTGAGGGGTGATGGGGGTATGTAGTAGAGTAGGCGGGGCGAGACCGTGGTTCGAGTCCGGTGAGTAATTGTGAATTAGCGCCAGCTGTGCGCACACCGGGCTCGAATCACGTAGGAGATGGGAGCATAAAAGGAACGAGCGACCGGACCGTCGAAGAGAGAGGACCGGGCCCGAACTTATGTTATGTTTGTATTTATATTATGTTTTGTTCGCCGGCGGTCGTCCGTGAGGGGCCGCCGGCTGTTGTATTACTTTATTAAATGTTTTAATGTCTGCCGGTTCCCGCCTCCTTCCTTCCCTTTTATTGAGATGTGTTACAACGATCAAACAGATCTGGGTCTGCTCCCTGTTTAGTGGCCTGTAGTGAATAGCCCTATAGCTTTAAAAGAGAGGAAACGCAAACCATGTCCATCTCCTCCCTCAGTGCCCATCGAGGTCACACAGCCGGGCTCAAGACAGCAGGGATCAGATCTCAAATGAAGCTGCTGCATGAACATCAACATTTGGTCTTAAAAACAACCAGAATCACTTCGTTTGACTTATTAAGCTGTTTTGCAGTTTTCATTCTGCTTCTCAGACATTTCTCCTGAGACATAAAAGAGCCATACATCTCACACATTTCTCCACAGTTTCAGAAGAGACTTCTCTCTCAAGTTATTATCTCCTATAATAAGCCGTTTAAAGAAAAAACATCTGATACGCAATTGAAACACAGAACTCCATCAAATCTCCTCCGCGCATGACTATTTCTCCTCTGGGTTTACAGTAACTCTGACATTATAGCGTATACAATGATGTGTGTCAACGGCTTTGGGGGTCCCAGTCTGATTCATTTTAAGAACTTCTTTGAGCAGCTTTAATGAGGTAGCAGACACTATAATTTCATGTCGTGATGACAGCAAGGCTTGGAGGCAAGCTTATCTCCATAGTGAAGTTGTTCCTTCTGAGCCCACGATGGCGTTCCAGAACCGAAACGGGGCATAATCTGACTCGGCGGGGAGCCTCAGCGGGATTGATTCACTTAACATTTACTTCCATTCAAATGAGGCCCATAGTCCCGCTCAGCAAGATGATGGCAAGAGTGCCACTAAAAGTGACTTTCCTTCTGTATATATAGAAAGTGTGCACAGTGTAATCTCGCAGGTGCAGAAAGCAGGATGAAAAGAGCCATAGTGACTTTGCTCTGACGCGCCCTGCGAATAAGGTCATCGGGTCTGACCCCCTCGTTCCTCGCTCAGCCTAGAATAATAATGGTAAAAAATAAAAAATGCAGCCAAAAGCAGCAGCCGTGACAATGACACTTTATTATCCTGTCTATTTGTTATACAAATGTTCCGCGGGGACGTAACAAAACAATGCTAACAGCGTTTCCCATTGTCAGCGACGCTAAAGTAAGAGTAATCTAAATGAAATACCCCTGTGTGGTTGAGAAGCAAGGACTCATTTATCACCGGGATCAAAAGGCAGGACGGTTGGCGCTGTCAGGGGCGCGCCGCCGTACTGCCTGCTCAGTAATGACGGCAATAATGTGTTTATTTTGTGAAGAGACCACGTGAGGGCAGAAGTTTATTAATGTGCGCTCAGGTGAGAGATAGTTGAGTAAGTGAAATACTAAAAGTAGCGCGGTCAGCCTGACGTGGAAATAAAAGAGAGCGTTTTTAAACAGTTGCGCGAGGAGCGGCGCGGTGCGTAATTCATCAAATGAGAAGATGAGTGGGCGGAAGAACAAGAGGAAGCCGTCGGGGTTCGGGCTGGAGGGGGGTTTGCACTGTTTGTGAGCGTGTGCTTGAGGAGAGGGTCTGTTTGAGTGTGTGCGCGCGCTCACGGTGGAGTTGAACTCTATGCGTAATTGGTCCGGCGAATACGCGCAGCTGGGGAACCTCTTCTGAAAACAATGCGCGTGTAAGTCATACTCACTGGTACAGCTGCTACAGCAGGACACACCAGCCGTTCCCAGAGACAATGCTAAATCTGAACACATATTATAGGAAGTGCACTTTTCTGTTCCTTTCTTGCTGCTTTTACATAAAAACGTCCACCCACAGTCTAATTTGAGACTCGTGATGTTTTGAATACACAACTAAATGGTTTTCCCACATCTCTTCCTAATGCTACTAAAACAGAACGAAAAGTACAGACATAGCTCGAAGAAAGCAAAGCCACTTTAATGTTTTGATGGGTTATCCGCCAAGCTCGAGCTTAAATGAGAAATGGACAAGAGGTTTTGTGGTTTCACACATTGATGCGCCTATTTGTTTTGTTTGCATGGAAATAATCCTTGCAGTGTTGCTAAAGTATTTATTTACCCAGCCAAACATGCCTTTAAGATGCAAAACACCTGCTGACGGATAGACTTGACCTTTAGATGCTCCTCCTGTTTAGCCGAGAATGTCAGGCATGCACTTTCAAACACGTTTCTAGAAATATGGTACGCTTTGAGTAAAAATCCTTTATCTTTACCTTTAATCCATTTTTCTCTAAGAATTTGCTATTTAAATGTGTAATATTTATCTTCAGGCAACACTAGGGTGACCACCCGTCCCGCGTAGCGCGTGCGCGCACAGCGTTTGAAGCCCAATTCATGCGTCCCGCAAATTGAGACCGTGTCACGCATAATCAATTCTTGCTCAAAAAAAAGTTGGTCGCTCTATATCCTCGAGCCCCAGACAACCAAACGAACATTACTTGACAGTTCAGCACGCTACTGTTGCCACACCCACACCTCTGTTGAACTGCTGACTAGGTTGTTCCGTTGTTGTCATGACAGCGCGCGCACTGAGTCAGGGGCGATTCTAGGTTTTCAATATTAGGGGGGCTCAGCCTCCAATGAGGATATATATAGAGAGAGAAAGCCACACTCTAATCACCACATATTGTATACGTTACTAAAATAAATCATTAAGAAAGAATATGCAGAAAAGCATAAAACAAGTTATTGTTATTCAAATGAATATCACATTAATCGGTCAATCTGCAACATTTATATTTCAAAGTGACAACAACAGTCACAAATCCATAAAATAAATGTCACAATCAACTGCTGAATCATTATTCAGTAAAAATAACTTAATATGTTTCCCTGCGACATAGAGCTTCTGTACACTTTTATTTCCTCTGAACTCAGAACAATGAATAACACTGCCGCACCGGGCTGATCTACAGTAACTCTTATCTGCCCGTCCTCTTTCTGGAGCTGTCAAAACTACCGTCACATCTCTATAGCACATCATCATTAATGACACTTTCTGTGCGCTACAATATCATCTTTATCGTGGAGGTATGCCGTCATTGGTGTTTAGTGATTTCATTTGGCTTGAGGTAAAGTTAACAAATAGTTAACAAGGGGTAAACGCACATAAAACTTTTAAACAGTGAATGGGAAAGGGTCTTGTATCGCTTCCACATCATATTAAGATGCATTTATAACAGAGAATGGCAAAAATGCAGACGTCATGTTAATGAACACACCTTGTAAAGTTACTCTGCTAATGACGTTAACTCCAATGTGCTACTGTGTGAACTGAAGAATGCGCTAAATAACGCAGCCTAACGCCGTTTTCATAATAAGAGTTTTAAAGGGGAATATAAAGCGATCTTGAATTCTTGTACAGATTACATTACACACAATATTTTAGGGGGGCTGAGCTAGAACTTTAGGGGGGCTTTAGCTCCCCTAAAAAGGGCCTAGCAACGCCACTGGTCTGAGCCATTAATTAAAAAGAGAAGGTGTGGGTACAAGAAAGACTGGGGAAATTAAATAGCTAAAGTAAATCGTAAGTGGAAGTGCATTTGTCAATTCATTGAATGTTCAAAATATTGTGAATCTTTATTTAAAAAAAAATATACATTGGCTGGCCTATTCATGAGCCTACATCAGCAATTACACATGTTTAGGGGAATAGGGCATTATTAATATACCATGTAAGGTGGTATGTGCTAGAAATGGGTAAACCACTATCTGTGAGTCTGTCCGGGGGTTTGGGGCACCGCCGCGCCAGGCAGTGTCCCACATTGTCCCTCAAAAACATACCCCTTGTCCCCCCTTGGGCTTATTAGCAGGTGGTCACCCTAGGCAACACACACACACTGTACTTATAAAACATATACCTTGCTATATATTGGAAAAAGCTTTGGCAAATGCATAAATGTAAACATTTACACTGTTATATAACATGTTTTCACGATAAAAACAGGTATTTTAAAAAAAATCATACATTTGAGGAGTTTAAGATCTTCCTATCCAATTTAATCGACCAATTGAAATGACCATAAATGTTATGTTTAGCTTGGGTCAACTGGTAAATGACAACATCTTGGGTTCAGTTTCCAGAAAATGCATGTATTGGGAAAAAGAATGCACTTTCTTTGGTTTAAAATATAGTTCATGTATAAATGTAATCCTGTTACCACATGATTTTTCCAGAATATCATTTTGACCATTCTAGCACAATGCAAACACATATTTGGTACATTTGACGATTTGAATTGCTGTTTTGTAGATACCTGAAAACATCCATGTAAGAGTGAACATAAGCAAGCTTACATTACTCAGAAGAGATTATCAGAGAAACATGACTCAGGGCAGATTTTGTTCCCAAAGGCACAAGACGTTCCTCCTCCTGCTGTGAATGTGGATGGGAATTAATCTGTGAGGATGAAAATGTGGATGTCCATGAATTGCAGATGCGCACATACACACTGCTTCTTATACAACAACAGAAAAACCAAATAACAAACATGAAGTGTGCATGGTTTGTTTGAATAATTCTTTGATTGTTTTCATTTCTAAATTTCTGTAATCTATTAACTCGTTTGAATGTTTTCTCATTATTGGGAGCATTTGTAGACATTTATGTAATGGTCACAGAAAGAGGGACCCTCACTTCCTGCCAATTTCCACCCACTTCCAGCTGAATGTTCTCACCCAACTCTCGCATGTAACATTCCTCAATGCTTTTCCTTCCCAGTTTCTGAAGAAGACGAAAGTCTACAGCTTTGGAAATTAGAAGTACTTTTAGAAAAATGTAGTTTGCACATTTCCATAAAATAAACAAAAATAATTATTTACAGAAAATAGTAGTTTGTTTATATAACACTATTCTCATTTTTCCTGTTAGCATAAATCAGTTTGTACTTTTAGAAGGAATAAAGAATGCTTTTAATAAAAGTCTCTGAGGGGTGTAACCCCGAATCCAATGAGTCGGTTTTCCCTTCTGTTCCACTATTTTGTGTAAAATGCCTGTGGAAACAGGCCACTGGAGCATTATTTATGTGACTGATGAAATATTCAATACCTCAGAGGCGGCAGTCTGTACAAACAGACTGAAATCAAATAATGTCTATATTTCTCAAGGAAAACAACACCAAATCCATTGTAATGTTGCTGACTGAAAGAAATCAATAGAAACTGTAAGCATGTCATCTTTGTTACACCTGCACAGTGAAAATGGTTCCTCTCAGCTGAATATGAATAAACAGACAACAATTTAAAATGGGACACAATGTAAACCAGGATTGGACAGATTATGAATAAAAAAAGAATTGGCGTTTGAATTGAATTGCATTTTATACTCTGGATTTTGCATTAGAATTGGAAAATGTAATATTGCACTTATTATTATATATTTTAAACATAGAAATAACATTAAACATAATTGAGCATAATTGATACTAGTAATGAAATGTATTTTTCTACTTACTATTTAAAATTAATATTACAAATACAAATTCAATTTAAATAAGAATTAAATGACACTTAATTCTAAATTTATGTGATGCAAGCCAACAGACCATTCATATTGCCAAGACACAGAACCATATCAGACCGAGAGAGAATATAGGGAGGGAACATGGAGAGAGAATTTTTTACATTAAGGCTATCTAAAAACAAATGTAGTTTCCATAGGGAGTGACCACATGTTTAAGTGAGAGTGGAAGGATATGGGCTGTGGACCATGAGGGTCAGCAAGCTTTCATGAACCTTGTCTCCTTGGTACTTCCTGTTTGGTGTGTTGCCATCGGTGGAGGAATGCAGGGCCGGAGAAAGGGCTTGATACATTCATCTCTGCAATAGGAGCATAAACATGGGACAACACAAAATTACAAAAGACACATTATGAAGTTTTCATTTATTTATAAATGACTATCAAGATTTCACTATAACTCTGCAGAGAACTGTGGCAGAGGTCTGAAACGATCAACATTGTTGCAACATTTCCAATAACTTTTGTCCTATTTTCTTGTATGGTTAAGTTCAGTATGATTGTAGTCTCGCATAGCCAGACTAAAGCCATTTAAAAGGAAACCATTAGGCAATGGCTAACGCCCTGGCATCAGCGAATGCAGGAAAGGAGACCGTATGTCTGTTTTTTGAATGGATGTCAATGGGTTTTGTTAGCCGTTGCGGGTTCTGCAATAAGAAGTATTACAGACCCTCGCATCTCTACAATAAGAGAATCTGGCCAGACCATCATACTGAAAGTCTGGAAGCTTTCGCCGCTTTCTTCGCCCAAGAGGTCATATGACTGACAGGTAAAGCAACCAATCACGTTTCGTGCTATACGTCATGTTTAGAGGAGTGGAAATGTCCCCACAGTATCACAACGGTCTACATTCACAAACGTGTCAAAAGCTAACAGCAGCAAGAGTGATTATTGAGTTTATGCCATGGATCTCGCATACTTTTAAGAATTAAGCGTCAATCGTGCTGAAATCTTATTGCAACTGTTGTAAACACGACAGCCTACTTCTTAGATCAGACGGCTTTGTGTTGTTTCCAGGCGGACCGTTTAAGAATGCGACACAGACGTTTCTCGGAAATCCTGTTAAATTCAACCAATTAGATGACGACCTCGAAAGTGCTGAAGTGTTTCCAGAAAAGTGTGCATTAGACGTTAGCCAATAAAATGAACATCACAGGGTAACTGACCATCATCACCATCATTACATAATGTATAAAAGTGTTTGGTATAGTGGTAAAAACCACTGTAAACGGCGTAGGAATCTGTGCAGTAAAACAAGAAAGAAGAACATTTAAATCTTGAGGTTTTAAATGTTCTGTGTGAAAAACACTTACATGTTTTGTGTCAGAAATGGGAACAATGAAAATCAGACGAATGGAAGCAATCAAAGAAGTTTGTGGAGATTCTGTCCCCTGCTGTGCCTGAATGTGAATCTACAGAGCATATCTGCAGGGCTTTTCAAAGTCTCTCAGTAGTCACTCGAAAGACCCTCTTTCCAACTCTGACAGCCTCTATAACACAAACATAATTATTTTCATTCACTAGAACAGGAAATAAACTTTACAAAATGGGAAAAACAATGCAAAACTGCGAACACAATTAAATTTTGTTTCACTTAGTTTATAAAGTAATAACGTTATAAACTATAATCTTTTTCTAGCTTCTTAATGTGCTTACGAATTTTTCGAAATTAAACTATTGAAATTTTAATACGTGAACTTGGACAACAAAACCAGTCTTAAGTAACACGGGAAAGTTTTAAGTAATCGCCAAAAAGACATTGTAGGGGTAAAAATTACAGATTTTTCTTTTTTTCCAAAAAACATTAGGATATTAGGTAAAGATCATGTTCCATGAAGATACTTTATAAATTTCGCACCATAAATGTAGAAAAACTTTATTTTTGCGAGTGGATGGCGCCTCAGAACAACAACTTCAGAGGTGATTTTCTCAATTTTTTGCACCCTCAGATTCCAGCTTTGTAAACAGTTGTTGTTCCGCCAGATATGACAAACCATGTATCCATAGAAAGCTTATTTCTTCAGCTTTCAGATGATGTAAAATCTCAATTTCTTAAAATTTACCATTAAGACTGGTTCAGTGTCAGATATAGGCTATAACATGGGTTATGGTTGGGTCAAAAAGAGTCAGAAAATGTTAATTGACGCAACCGTTGAGTTGTTTCAAGCCAAAGAAGCCCTTTTTCACCCATGGCTTTAAAATCAAGCATAATCAAACATTTCCTTTTTGTTTAGTCCATTGCAAACACTTAACTCAAACATTTTGCAGGTAAACATAAAATGAAATATGTAAAGAAAAAAAGTAGTTTTATGAAGTCAAATCAGACAGGTATGTTCAGATGACAGATGTTACATGTGTGAATTTAAATGATTTCTAAGACAGGTATCAATGTGCAGCATGACTGATATGAGGGGGGAGCGGATCCAGGACGAGTGGTACGGTGACAGATTCATGACAACATGTCTAGCCCCACAACTTCCACCCACCCACGCTCAAAAAGGTGCCAAGGTTTGCACCTCATCTCATCTCTCCTTGTTTTTTCATTCAGAGCGCTTTGGCACTTCTTCGCCGCAGACTCGGATTGAGGATCGCTCGCTGTTCTCGTCACTTTATTCTCACAGGAAGGTGTCATGGTTCCCACTGTCGCTTTAACAGACTTCGCTATTAGACGTGAGTGTGATCGGGGCGAGATCCAGTCAGAGGTGGTAATTAATGTACCAGTGCAAGTTATTTATACCGTAATGTGCGGAGCCGTTTCATCCGCCATTTACAGGACTCAACGGGCTCCAGACGAGGTTTCGAAAGGGAGAAACTGTGGAAATGGATTTCGTTTGCGGAGAGCGGTTTCTTGTTAATTTCACGCAGAATGTATTACTTTATCTTACTTAGTCATACGTTAGCTTTGAAAACAGCGAGATTTATTTTACTCAGTTTCTTTCTCACAAAGAGAAGTTTGGGTTTTACATTAGCATTGCGTTAACAGCGCAATCTCACGGCGGAAAACGTTAGTACTTTACGATGTGGTCAATTTTGGCTCATTTATGAATTCGTACAATACTCACACTAATAATTGTAAAATGTATAGCTTGAATGCACTGTGTGTCACTTTGTTAAAATAAATATATATATATGTGTAATAGTTTAATCACCACAGGCTGTTTGACGCCACATAAATATCCAAAAGTGAAATAGATTTTAAAGTCTATTTCATCTTATATACTTATTTCCCCACAAAATTTGGTTATGTTGGGGACAAAAGAAAAAAAAGTGCTTTTAATCCCAAAATTGGTGTAGTTACACCATCTGCCAGCAGGAGCGTCAGTATTGCTTTTTTCTAGTAACCGTACGTTTTGTACGATTTGCTACGTACGATGAACTACGAATAAGTCGCCTCGTAAAATAGTTCTGATTGATAGATCAGATTGGCTGTGCAAAGATCGGGCTTTTGATTCCGGGACACACAAATACTTGTAAAATGTATAGCTTGAAGGCACTGTATGTCACTGTGTTAAAATAAAAAATAAAAAATAAAATATATATATATATATATATATGTAATAGTTTTGACCACATGAAAAACAAGCAGGAAAATAACATCACCACCGGCTGTTTGACGCAACATAAATATCAAAAAGTGAAAGCGATTTTGAAGTCTATTT
Organism: Triplophysa dalaica; assembly: GCF_015846415.1. Lineage (NCBI taxonomy): Eukaryota > Metazoa > Chordata > Actinopteri > Cypriniformes > Nemacheilidae > Triplophysa > Triplophysa dalaica. The sequence goes on along the minus strand of NC_079549.1, from coordinate 21,372,206 downwards.
CACATTATATACTTATTTACCCCCCAAATTTGGTTTTGTTTAAAATTGTGGACAAAAGAGGAAAAAGAGCTTTCAATCCCAAAATTGGTGTAGTTACAGGATCTGCCAGCAGGGGCAGAGTGGTTTATGCTAACCAGGCAAACCCTAGTCTCATACTGAAGGGCTGGAATTTATAGCTGCTTTCTTTGGAAGGGCCCGCCTAATAGGCCATATGACTGACAGGTAAAGCAACCAATCATGTTTCATTTTGTGCTGCGTCATGTTTAGAGGCTTGGAAATGTCCCAGCAGTAACAGACCGATGTACCTTCACGAACGTGTCAAAAGTTAACAGAAACAACAATGATAATACATTTATGCCATGAATTTCGAAAACTTTTAAGAATTTGGCATTTAGTCGGTAGAATTCTTATAGCAACCGTTGTAAACACGACAGCTTACTTCTTAGATCAGAAGGATTTGTTGTTTCCAGAAATCCTGTGATATTCAACCAATCAGATGACGACTTCGACCGTGCTGAAGTGTTTCCAGAAAAGTGCGGCATATGCATCAGACGTTAGCCAACAGTTCGTGGGCGTGACGTCGAAAGCTGAGACTAGCCAAACCCTAAAACCAAAACGAACAGACAGTTCAGACCCTTTACAGGCATCACTATTGAAGCGCATCCAAACTAAACAGGGTAAAAGCTTTATGTGGGAGAAGTCTGTTGGAATGTGAACGCATAAACTCTTGCGTGTGTGCATCGTACCGCATTTGCTTCTGTTGAGTGTCTACCTGACATATCTCTCTTGCTTTGAGGCTGGACGTTACACATTTCCCTGTCACAGTAAATTACAGTGTTCAGAAAAAACCTTGGAGGAGTTTTACAAGGCCCTGCCCTTTTAAGCATGTCAAGATTAAAGCCGTGGCATATTAACCTAAGACTAACCTTTGATAGTCCACATTAATAATCCACAGACGTAATGATGTCAGCATCAAAGAGGACAACGGTGGAACAGTTGTTTATAAACTGAAATGTAGGTGGTGAGATATATTTAAAACCCTGAAATATCAGATAGGGTAATATGTGAACACAAAAGTTCAGGCAGGTTTGTGATAAAAAATAATTACATACAATAATTACAATATATTAAACTGCTCTGTACGATGTAAGACAGGGACTCAGAGGTTTCTTTCATAGCTCTTAAGTCTCAGTTGTGTTGTAGTTAAGTATCCCTAAAATTGCTTAGGAGAAATAAAAACAGAAACAACTGAGAAGATTGTTAAAATACCCAAAGTGTTTGGAGGTGTAAAAGTAATGTGGATTTTGGTCAATTTGATTAGAAATATGAGTTCATATTCTGATCTCCGATAACATTGACTAGATTGCAGACTTTACAAATCTCAGCGTAGTTTGTGACATGGTTGAGATCTCTTCTGTATCTCTTTTTTTTAACTCAAGAGAATCATCTGAGACGCAGACATTTCCATTTGCTCTCAATTTAATCTCATGTCTAGGAGAAGTAAAGAGATTATAGAAATCTCATCTGTGATTATAATTTCTTAAAGTAAAAATGTCCTTGTCATTTTATATTTCTGTGTACTTATATTTCTGTATGTTTTATCTGGTTTTAAATTACAGTTATAAAAAACAGTTCAGAATGAAAATGAATGGACTTTTATTTCGGCATATGGATTACACACTGTGTGTGTGTGAAAATCACTTCTAGGGGGCAAACGTTGCCCACAAAATGAACAAAGTTAATTTCTGAGACTGCTTAGGAATGTTTTTACTGTCTGTGCATTAATTCAATTACACCCTAATGTTCTCTGGGAATACCATCTTTTCATTGTAATGCTGTTGTTTACTAAACAGGCTGTTTTTCTTTATCTCCCCTGTGATTTGCATTAGCTGTAAGGCTCGTACCCTCTTCTGCCAGCCTGCCACCGATGGCATTTATTGCAAGTGTAGCCAGAGGACCCGCGTGCCGCATATAAAGATCCATAATCTACAGAAGTAATGTGAGGTTGGAACTCCAGGCTCCAGACTTCTGCCCTGCTGGATTCAATCGGCTGCTGAGATGGAAAGTGAAAAGTCTCTGCTAGACATCAGACTCTATTTTCTCTGATAGTTTTAATGTGTTCTCTTTGAAAATGAGCTTCCTTTTAATTGCTGCTGAATAGTGTGGGGTTAGGAGAAATCAATCTAGTCTGCAGAAGGGGTAAAAATATGATGGATTCGCCGCGTCTGCTGCGTTTCCTCCGAGCTGCGAGGTCTTCTCTGATGAGTCTCGTTTTTCTTGATGAATCGCTCTCAATGAATCATACGAGTTGATCTCGGGAAATACATGGTGTGAGGGGTGACAGGAAGATTCAAAACACTTTATCATCAATTCACAGACAACAACGCACACATTTTTAATGGATGAAATAGGAAAGAGACTTTGAGCTGAGTGAATTGTGCCTCGAAGGAGAAGTTCAGCCAAAAAGTCAAACTCATGTCATTCCTGCAAACACGAATGGGGACTGGATCTTTCAAGCTTCAACGGGGTTTAAAGTGACAGTTCACCCAAACATTTCCTCACCCTCCTGTCATTTCAAACCTGTATGGCTTTCTTTATTCTGCAGAACACAAAAGAAGATATTTTGAAGACCACTGTTAACCAAACAACGGCGGACACAAAAACAATGCAACTCAATGGGTTCCAGTCGACGACATTCTTCAAAATATCTTCTTTTGTGTTCTGCAGACTAATGAAAGTCATACATGTTTAAAATGACAAGAGTGGGAGTAAATAATGACAGCATTTTCATTTTTGGCAGAACAAACCCCTTAAAAATCTGCTCAGAAATGAACTGAAGACAGCATCTGGAAAGCCGGTATTGCTGATCCTGAGGTAATCCATGAAAACCTGTTCTCTCTAATTGGCAAGATAGTCCGTTTCCCTCAACGCTGAGCTGCGGCTTGCGGGTTTATTTATCTTCTCGTGATTATTTTTATAATCCCGTCCTATTCTGGGACAAGTGGCTCATCCTGAGTACGGCGTAAGTAACCTGGAAGCAGACCGTACTAATTTAAAACACAAACCCGAGGCGGTTGAAGACTGTGAAACGATCTCGAGGTGCAGTCAATGCTCCCTTTGAACTTTTAAGAGGTGAGGTCATGTAAAGGTCAGAGCACCTTTTCTGTTTATGCCACGTGGGTCTGCATCATACATGTGTAGCATCGGACGTATTTCAGTTGAAGCTGACACAACCTTTCCATGGAAAATGGGACAGTGGTGTCATTGCAAGTTTATGATGAGAACCATCTGTTTTACTCGGTTTGGTGAGGTTTCGGTGGTTTTGTGTGCTAATGGCGCTGATTTATTTGGCACTTAAAGAGGTTGGGGAAACCCCTTTTCAGAAGAACAAAAGCAGGCAGGACACAGCCGAATGGACACGGTTCTGTCCATATATGGACATGCAGACAATTCCTCTTCCTGTTGACCTGTGTCTGGATTTGAATCAAACAGGAACACACTAAAATTGAAGTCATTGTTCACCGACAAGCATCCTCTTTGCATCAAAACTTAAGGCCTCTGAACCGGCAACATTTTCCTTTTAAGTAGCTGTGTAAATATGAAATGAAAATTTGGTGAAAGGAATCAGAGTGAGCTATCACAGTCAACACCAAAGTCCCCCTGCGTGACACACGGCAACATTTTCCACTTTATATGATAAAAAGTAAACTGGCTTGGAAACTCACATCATATATCACACAAATAGAAAAGAGAGAGAATGAATGAGTGAGAGAAAGTGTTGTTGTCTTGTTTGAATGTTAATTAGGGGCTAAAATAATTAGGAGGAGACTGTCTGCCGACTGTCTTCCTCACCATCCGCAATCTGTGTGTTTGAAGTCCAGATGAGCCATGTTGCAAGCTCTCACAAAGATCCATTGTTTCAGACGCCACAGATAAATCTGCCCTGACTAATTTGAAACATATTCTTTAAGCAAGATATTCAGTTTATTCTTTGAGCTCACCAATGCAATTTGACATCCCTCGGTATCAGAAATATTTATAGGGTTGCTGTAGATTATTTGTCATGAGAAGACATTCATATATTGACAGATTGACTTTTTTCTTCGATATTTCTCAGAGCTTGAAGGCTTTAGTACGACCGATGAGTAAGTGGAGAAGTGAGAGGGGAAGGGTGGTAACTCGAAAATATGCTCTCTCTCACAATTTCACAATAAATACACCCTTACATATATCTAGCAAGGAGAGCATTTTTTTTAAGTCTAACCAAAAAACTGTAATGTTCCGACAGCTGCAGGAAAGTGTAAAGTAACATCACGTTTTTATATTATTTTACACCCGACAGGATAATTTGCAGTCTATTTCTGTGATTTACATTTTTTTGCATTTCAAAAACACGTGAAAATTATGTCAAAAACAATATATTTTTATAAGAATTAAATGTATGCTTTTTTAAATGAATAAAAATAAATAAATGGGCAAATGTTTTAAAAACTGCATAAAAATTGAGTTCAAGAGATTCTAAAAAAGTCATGACCTGATAAATAGAAATAACTCAAAATAAACAAACTATATGTCTAGATGCATTACGCTTATAAAAATGCATGTGGAAATGTGCTTAATTTTCTGCTTTTGGGTTAAAATGTGACCTGAATGTGTTCCTTAAAGCTTTTGTGAGATTCACCCATTCGCTGGATTAAAAAACAAACAGATTTATCTGATTCATCCACCAATACACAACAGTCAGGGCCTTCAATGCTAAAACCGTAGAATCTTCATCCTGCCAGGAGGCTGAAGGTGTCAGACCAATAGCTGCCGTGATGATTTTTTTCTGGTTGGCATCTCTCCCGCAGATGGAGAAGAGGGGATTGCAAGCACTTCTTAAATTTGACAGGTTAAGAGTGAAGTAATCCCAGCAGCAGATGTGTTGGGCGGAAGCATCTAGTGTTGGTGTGCGACTGCTAAAACTGCCATTACAATAACCTCCCTGAGGACCTACTTAGTAAGCTATCCGAACATCATCATGAAGACAAAGACTCACCAAATTATGGACCAGAAGCCTCTCGGGTGTGGAGTGTGCGCCATCTGTTGGCTGGGACAGATTTGTGCTCAAAGATCGCCCTTTTAGCCAGGAGTAAGATCCGAACCAAGACCCTTCTAGAACCAACCACTGGATGGGAATGTTTATGAGATCAAGACAATATCATGCATTTGTGTTGTATTATAAATAGCTGTAGTATAAATAGGGGTCTGTGATTAGGTTTCCATAAAATCCAATAGGAAAAGAAATACTTTAAAATAAAGCCAATTCAATTAAAAACAGACTAACTCTAAGCCAAAATGTCATTACCTTTAATTTATGGAGCCCATTTTATTTGAAAGATGCCATGAACAGATCAAATCTAAGAATATTTTCATCAATTTGGTGACACCAGTTTTAGAAGCGCACGCTCACTATATAATCTGCCGTCTCAGTACACACGGCTCATCTAAATATTATGATTCTGGAACATACTGGTTGGAGTGGGAGAGTTTCACACCTCTGGTGTCTAAAATGAGAACACTTATTAATGGAAGAATGTGGTGAGACCTAATTGGGGTCTATTGGGATCTTGTGGCTATGTTTCATCTGAAATGGCTTGAAATGTTTGTAGCCTGAATAAAAATAGAGTGAATGTAACTGATGGAACACAAAAGTTATATTTATTGTGGTAAGAAAGCATTTCATAAAAGAAAGTAATAAACTGTGTTTTACGAACGCGTGGTGTCAATTTGTTACAATTACACAAATTATAAAACAAAATCCTTCATGAAACAGCAACAAGGTCAAACTTTTGGTCAATAGAAAATGAAATAAATGAATAACCTGTGTAACTTTAAATCAAATACAACCCTTCTAAAACAACAGAAATGGTTCCAGTATTTAAAGGAATGGCTGCACCTTCAAAATGAAAATTCGATCCTCGTTCAAAATGAACGATTTTTTCATTTCAAAAAGTAAAAACAAGATATTTTGAAATATGTTGGTTACCAACCAAAAACCGACGTCACAGGCCCTTGAAAAACAAGAGAGGGCTGGAAAGTGGCAGTTGACCGCCCCCTGTCAGAGAGCTTCTATTGTCAGCCGCGATGAGGGCATTTACCAGCACCCATGCTAATCCACGGCTCACTTCATCTCAATTAAGTCTTTGTGTGTTCCACTTGTAGCAGCTCTAAAACAGCGGAGAAGAGGCCTGAGACACCCCCTATCCCTGCGGCTCGTGAACACAGACAGAACTACACGTACTTAAATTCACTCCACCCCTTCTTTTGTCTCACAGACATTGAGTAACATGGACAAGGAGGGGTTAATAGCCTGAACACGGTTTATGAGAATTTAATGATGAGAATTGAATGATGTCTTAAGAAAAAGGTTAAAGAATGTCAAGCTTTTAATTAAGTTGCCACTTTAAAGATTTAAAAGCTGTTGAATGTGAAATACATCCCTGTTGAGAAACAAAACAAGTTCTAATAGTTTCCATACAATACCAATAAGAACCATCGGCTGTTTACCATTAAAACCATTTTAAAATGTTTTTAACCTTATTCCAGTAGGATTAAATGTTTTATTTGTTCATATCCAGATAACAACCTACCAATAGAACTCAACACATTTACAGCACACTGTAAAAATGAAATCTGTGTCGTAGTAGATGAAATTCATGAAATTAATTGAGCAAACTTTACTTAATTCAATTGTGTTCCTTTTATTTTAACCAAAATTTAAATTAAAACGATATAAAAAGTCTGGAATTGTAAATGAACAAATTATTGAGTGAATTAAACTTAATTTTATCATGTTCAACTCACTTAAACTTGTATAAAGGATCTTTACGATTTTAAAGAGATTCTGTTTGTTGTTTTGAGTTTTGTGGTCGTTCAGAAGACTGGTGCTTGTGTTCAGGTTATGGGAGAGCTCATGATGTGTTTTATCACTCAGTGAACAATAACGCTGCTAATGCCAGTACTGAGACAACTCTCCGACTACTTGTAAATCTTATATGTTGTTTACGATAAAAAATGTTAAAGTGAAGTTATAAAAGATAAAGAAGTTAACTCCAATGCTCAAATAAGTATTTCTTCTTGATTTTTTGGGGTAATCATGTGACATGAAATGATTTAGGTAAATTTGCTTGATTTTTTTATGAAATATTGCGTAAAAAATATACGCTTTAAAGTAATTAATACGATTTTGTGTATATTGTTACCATAATTTTTTAAGTAAATATCTGGCAGACCCACAATGACACCATTCTTTAGAACCGATACAATTCCCTTTTAACCATCAAATGCATTCGAATTTCTTTACTGGTTTCTATTTTGAGGCAGAAATAGTGTAGATTGAACACAGCAATGCAACTTATTTGTTCTGTACAGCCCTTCTGGAACTTTACTTGATAAAGCTTTAAAATGCATCCGAGCCACTAGCAGAAAATAGATCTAGAGTCCACCCAGACAACAACTGACAAAAAGGCACTTAGAAAAATCCTTATCCGTTCGCTTTTAAAATCACATCAGGGCAAATACAACTTTGCCAAAACAAATTATACACATTGTAAAATAATAAAAAGTGAAATCTACAGGGTAGAAGCAAGGTTAGAGTGAGATTTGTTTTTAGTGTTTGGATGGATCAACATAAATCATGTCTGTCATAAGGGGGAAGAGGAGAATCCCCTATCATTATTCACTGAACATAAAAGGGGTGATTCATATGCCATTCACATTCTGCCACCTGTGTGTCATTTTCACAAGATGTGTGATTAGATCAATGAAATAAACATACATAAAATGTAAAGACAAAAAGAAGATACAAGCCATGAATGAAAAAAATCATCATTACTACAAAATTGTATTTAGAAGCTACCATATGTCAGAGGAAGGAACGTTATGCTTTGTCTCCCTCATGTGGCCATATGCCCTGAATGGATAGATCTGTCCTGACGGAACTCTTAGAACCCTCTCTCGAACAAGAGTGTCTGTTAGGATTATATTTTTCCTGAAAAAAAATCCTTTAGAACCTGAACAGATACATGAAAAATAAGAACACAGCTATTTCATTATTGTCACGTACCACATTTTAGACAACATATGGAGATATGGCGATTTTGTAGTACCTGAGGAAATTTTAACCGAACTAAAACTTTAAACTAGTGTTTCTAAACCAGGAGCCTCAGCAATCGTCAAATGGGGTGCTTAACATGACTTTAAATTATATAAAATAAAAAGACAACTCAAATCAATGTATATATGGTTAGGTTATATTTAAGGCCAAGCTCTAGAACATTGAATGGGGATAATTTAGGGGGGGCTTATATATTGTAGGGGGCTTTAAAGTGAAAAATGCGAGATCAACTGCTTAAACCATTGAGGCCATTTAGTGTTTCTGTAAAATATTTTTGCTGCCTTAAAGGGCCGCAAATCCAGGTGTTTTCTTCAATGTTAAAATAGTCAGTGGGATCCTCAGAATGTTTCAGCTCAAAATACACCACGTATCTTTCATTAACTACGTTCAACATTCCCATTTGTGGCTGCAATGGAAAGCGCCGTTTTTGTGTGTGTTTTTTTAAATGCAAATGTCCTCCTTCTCCCCTCCCCGTATGCAAAATATGACGTAGAGCACTTACACATGTGCTTTGGATGACATCAAGACAAGCAATATGTCGGAAAGCGCAATTACGTCTGTAACGATCGATCCAACGAAAACCATATACTAACTGTAATAAAAATCACCTTAATGCCTTGTTCATAAATCCGAATGACATGTAGAAGACAAAAACATAGATAAAACAACATATGGACATAGGCAAAAACATGCATTTAGAGTACTTGTATATGACAAACAGGTATGTAAAGATCAGCAACCAGGTTTCTATGCGATCTAAGTATTGTCGCACTTAAACATACGAGACAACACTGAACTCCCAGAGAAAAAATAAAAATAAAGATGCTTAAAAGCGTCTTCACAGTGATGCCATAGAAGAACCATTCAGTCAAAGGTTAATTACTTTTTTATAATCTGAAGACATCACCGCAGGAGAGTTTAACTCAGCAGTAGTCACTACACTAGATATTATTTTACCCTATGGAGGAGGGATGGATTACTGACGGGCCAATGGGGCTAGTGCCTAGGGACCCGTGACTACCATGAGCCAGCAGAGCCTCTGGGCTTCAAGGTTGCGCCATCCAGTTTGGCACACAGAACCCAACATCAATGATGTTTATCTATATTTATTATATGAATTTATATATGAAATGATCAACAAATCATGTCAACACATCTTTTTTATGTTACTTCACCTTATTAAATGAAATTGATCATATTCCATCCATCCATCCATCCATCCATTTTCTACCGCTTATCCGAACTACCTCGGGTCACGGGGAGCCTGCGCCTATCTCAGGAGTCATCGGGCATCAAGGCTGATCATATTCCAATTTAACTTATTTATTAAAAAACAGCAAATTTAAATTCCATTTTGCTGGATGATTTGATGTTTACAGACATTTGTCACAGGAGCATTTTATGGTGTAAAATCATGTTTTATGTGATGTATTAAATGTGTATATTTGACATTTAATTAAAGACGTGTGTTTCATATGCCTTCATTTTGTCCATTTTAGATTTTTCGCTGTGTAGCTAATATTAGACTTCTATAAACCCTGTACAGATTATTTTTAGGGTAGCGCAGGCATTCGTCTCAGAGCGAGAACAGTTTTAATATTCATTATCATCTTAACTTTCAATTTCTACCACAGCTGAGGGAAAGAACGGAAAAAATGTGTGAGGGGCGCCCTTGGAGGTAACTGGCCACGGGCCTTTGAAGTCATAATCCGTCCCTGCTATGGACATGGTTCATTTAAAAGGAGATTAAATCCGTCGAACCTGTGAGTGATGTTGCACAAGTATCCCAGAAAACCTTTCAGTATTCAGATAAATAAAATACTAAGTCTTGAAAATGGTAAAAGACTTGGTGTCGTTACCGTTTGCTTTTCAGTTACAACCACAACTGATCATTAAATGTAAAAAATTGACATGAAAAATGTATCCATGTTAATATGGTACGCTGCACCAAACAGATTTTTTTCAGTGTACCACCAACACACAGCTTGAAATACTGCATCTTACAATGTAATGCTCACTTTAAATTGATTCATTCCACTCAAAATAAACATTCTCGAAATTATAACTCCTATGCAAGGAAAAATAACAGTTAAACTAGTACTCCATTCTGAATGTAGCCTTTGAGATCCCTATGGGAGGCTTTACAAAAACAGAATGCACAGAGATCATAACAGAAATGAGCAATTGACAACTAACACAAGAATCAATCCCTACATGATGCTGCATCGATCACCATCATCCTCACATTTAAGTGCACTTAACACGGAGGCCACCAGAGGGCTGCAAACATTCAAGTTGTGTCAGACAGCCGTATACATTCCACTGGCCTCCAGGGTGTAAATCTGACACTATCAACACAGGTCAGAATTAATCTCACTTCACTCGCAGTAAACGGAAAAGCTACACCAGGCCTCGTGGCAAATTCTCGATTGGGGAGCGACACCCAAAAAATCCAGACTCATTCCCTCACATTGTGAAAACAGAGCCAACATGAATGTGAAATGTACACAGGAGACCGAGTGACCCTTGACGCAGGCCAAAAATGACATAACCGCTCTAATTAATGTCATAGCCACATGTTTGTGAAGTTAGCAAGTCCACAAGTCAGTGCTGTGACCCGATATGACACTAAAGGAACATGAGGTATTCTTTAAACGCAAGCTTTTGATCGACAGCTGTCCCTGTCAGTCATTCAGAAGCTGAAATGAAGAGGTCAGGGCTTGGCTGGATTTTTGGCTTTGTTTTATTGCCGTGTCGTCATTGGCGGCCATTCAAAAGTCGCTGTGCATTCTGACAGAATTGTATAAATTGCACTTTTCCGACAAACATATCAATTGCAAATATTCTATTACATGTCTTTGGTGCATGTTATGCCACAGCCCATTTAAGGTTTAGTTCCCACGAAAATGAAATGCATTATTTATTTACCCTCATGTCATTCTAAATCTGTATGACTGAATTTCTTCTGCTGAACACAAATTAAGTTATTTTGAAGAACGTTGGTAACCAAACAACACTTGTCCCCATTGACATGTTTCAAAATATCTTCTTTTGTGTTTAACATAACAATGTTATACAGGTTTTGAACGGGAAGTAAATGATGACAAAATTTATGATTAATAAATGATGAGGGAGAACTAGCCCTTTTAGTTTATCTATGACGCCTTTAACCAATCAGCATTGCCAGAAAGACATTTTCCTGGGGCTCAAGAGATATCTGTCACATGACAAATGTTTCCAGAACGGTTTGCCCGTAAGCAAAGAATGCTGAATCCATTTGTATCTGCCACATACCACAGCCGAGAAACCAGAAGCAGAAATTAACCAGACTCAAGACAAGAATGACACTAAGGCCCGGTTTCACAGATAAGGCTATAGGCGAGTGCCAGACTAAAATTAATGTGTGACCTCTTTTAACGGACTAAAACTTGCCCAGAAATATCTTCAAATATATCAGTGCAATTGTTTTGTCTCGAGTTGCACACCAGTCATGAATTTTATAAAAAAGATATAAATATCTTAAGTCAACTTAGACGTAGTCCTGGCTAAACTGTGTCTGTAAAACGGGGCCTAAAAGTGCCAGTGACACAAACATTTGGGGATATCCACCAAAGAGCCAACTATTCCTCTATTTAGACCTAATATGAATATAGGTATCTGACAAATTATAATATGCCTATAAAGCCATTTAAATGGCTAAAAATCTATGTTAACCATATTGACTGTTTAAAGTTTAGGCTTCCATGGATCAAAAGACATTTTTGTCTTTTTATGTTGGTTTTTGTTTCACTCTCATGTGGGCCACACACTATCACATTTTCGGTTTCATGCTGACTTTAAACCCTGTGTGGTGTTCGTATCTGAGGAACCTTTTTCCAGATTTACTTACAAAACTATTTTTTTTCATTTTAATTATTTAAAATAAACATAAAAGATTATTATAACAATTCGGATTATTATAAAGATGTTAGATTGCTGGTTTAAGTAACAAAAAGCTGGTTTGTTACAAAAAGCATTTATGTTTTTATAAATGTGGTTTAATGGAGATGAATATTAGTTAAATGTGATGCTATATGTAATATTTATGATGCTTGTAAATTAGAAAAAAATCAAACATCTGTAAGGTATAATTTTACATAAATTGTTATGTCTGTATTGGAAAAAATGAATAATGTGTTGGGCCCAACGAAAAAAACACCACAAGGGTAAATGTTTACAGACCTCTTCACATCTTACAGACCCCCTTGTTGAAAACAGCACACACACACCTTACCCCGGGGAACAGTTTTTTTTTTATTGTGTTTGAGGGGATGTTACAGTGATGGCTCATTTCAGCTGAGCTACAAAACGTTCAATGAGATCTCTTCAATACAAACTGACAAAGGTATAACAGATTCACAACAGCATGTACCACAGAACTGGAAATGAGTGTGGGTCTCATATAAATGACATCATTTCTAATAATCTACAGCTCTTTTTTCTTTTTTTTAGTCTTTTTTTCGCTTTTTTTTCGTCGACTTCATACAGATAATGAATTAGGCTAAAATGCACCATAATATTTGGTTGACTTTAGGAACATTTTCCTTATTACATCACAAAATACATTTTTATATCCCAAAGAAGCAAGACTTGCAAGAAGGCTTTTTAAACAGAACTAAATCTACAGCTACAAAATTCTACTCCGGCAGCCTTTACCGCGCTCGGTTCTGTCTGCGCTCCCAGTCCGTATTGGGTAAAAACACGGGGTAGAATCAGTATGACATATACACAGAAGTCCGTATTGTAAAGGCTATAAAGATTTGTTGCACGTTGTAAAGTTGCCTCTCCTGGATCTTTACACTCCTGCGGGTGATGGGGGTGCGGGAGGGGGGTCGCGGTGAGGGAGGAGTGGAGGAGGAGGGGAGGGGGGACACAAAGGGAAACCGGGGTGGAGGTGGGGTGGCTCGAGGTGCCGCCGGTCTCCGTCTATGTGGCGTATCTCTTGGTCCACTGTCGAGCTATCCTGTCATGTTCTGCTCTGTTGGTCAGGTACTGAGTAGCTATGCTCCCCACCAGAGGATCCGCTGAGATACGGAGAAGAGAAATGAATAAAAAGAAGAAAGTGAGACGTTTTTATACCCAAGAGTCACAGAGAACAGTATTCAGAGAGACATCGGACAGGGCAGAGAAAGCAGAAAGAAACGAGATAGCTTTCATAGAAAATAAAAGAGCTAACATTCAGTTTTGGTGATGCGGCTGACAGGACCTCATAGATGTTTTTGAAACAAACATCATGAGGACACCTTTTGTCTAAAAAGGCCTATTTATACTTGACTTGTGATAAAAACCCTTGACCGTAAAAAGCACAAAAATGAAGATGAATGTAATGAATCTGTAACGTGAACAAATGAAGCTATCAATTTTAATTAGCACTTTCAAAATTAAACTAAATTAAGAAATGTGATCAATCATTTCCAGATCCGGTCTGTATTATTTAAAATCATTTATGATGAAGTGGGACGTGTTCCTGGAAAAACATATTTTGCCATTACTAGAACATCAATTCAATCCATAACTTCCCTATGAAGTACTCACCGGATTACAGTCCGTCAACAGGGAACAGATGGAGAGCAGGACCTTCGAGATGGTCAGAGCCGGGCTCCAGTTATCCTTCAGGATGTCCAGACAAATCACACCCTGACTATTGATGTTGCAGTGATAGATCCTCGTACGGAACGTGACCTGTGCGGAAGATAACCAAAGAGATTGGCAAAACTCGATGATGTTGGATCACCTGTGCAGAACCTTAGTTTAATGCTATGGATGTGTCTTAACAGGCTTTCATTATATAGGGGGCTTTGGAGAGCTGGATAGCAGCTTTCAGTCTTATTAACAGAGAGGAATCCTGAAAGCTATCGATCCGATGAGACGAGAGAGCTACGAAAGCATAACCCGACCTCGCTTTCCAACTGTGTGTCTGTAGCCGGGGTATTGATGACTTATGGCCTTGGCTTAAAGAGCCAGCAAAAGACCACGGTATTGTGGGAGGAACGAGTCTCCCGGGTAAAGGTCAAGAAAGGGCAGTGACGGATCATGAGCGTTGGCATATACAGACTGCCCTTCTTGTGTTTGTTGACGTTGTTGTCTCACGCTGCCCCTGCAGCAGCTAGTGAGACGGCAGTCACATGACACAGTATAAACCAAATGACCAAAATAACCCTGCCCGCCTGCCTGGTACAATGCTGCTATTGTATGAACACGGTGGTCTTAGAGTTAGACTCAACACAGGCAGTATGCCACGGGTGGTCTGCGTGAGGCCTGGTGACCGACACTGAGAGACACAACAACAGAGATATAAATTCATGTCCCAATGGGAAGACAAAAAGCAGGACAAATAAAAGAGAGAGAGACAAGTTCTGCTTTAAGACTACAAAGCTGCCTATACACAGCAGTTTTTAAGAAGTTATACGGTAGATGAGATCAAATACAAAATCTGTCCCAAACAATCGAAAGCCACAAGATTGCACAAGAAGCGTTTAAAAATCGAAAAGAAGGACGGAAGTTAGGAAAGAAAGAAAAATAATGAAGGAAACAAAGAAAGAAAGTAAGAAAGAAAAAGAAAGAAAGATGATAGACAGACATAAATAAATAAATAAAAAATAAGAAAGAAAGATGATATATAGACATAAATAATGTAATGAAAAGAAAGACAAACAGAGAGAGAAAGAAAGAAAGAAAGTTTGACACAGCGTGAGAAAAGAAAAACAGACATAATGAAAGAAAGACAGTTAAAATAAGACAACGTAAAGTAACAAAGACAATGAAAGAAAATTGGAATGAAAATGGAAGAAAGACAATAGAAACAGAAAGAATAAAAAGAAAGAAAAACAGAGTGAATGAATGGCTGAAATACAATGAGAAAACCAAAACAGACAGAAAGATTTACAGACATAAACAATTTAAAATGAAAGAAAAAAGACAACTAAATAAATATAGAACGATAGAAAAGAAAGAAGAGAAGGGTAAATGATAAAGAAAGAACAAAATAAAAAAAGAAATGGAAAGAGACCAGACCCAAAATAAAAGACATCACAGAGTGATGAAACCCAACTGTTCTGTGATGAGAGCGGTGCATTTGAGCTTCTTACAGCATCACTTAATCAATACTCTTTATTTCTGGATACAGTTGTAGGATGAGACGCCTCTGTCTCTCTCTGTCCCTAACACACACACCAAACCTCACAGCTCGAGTGAAAGAGAGCGGGCAACACCACAAAGCATCATCTCAAACAAACGTAGGCAACATCGGCCCCAAAGTCGGCCCTCGTTTCATCTTGTGACAAAAGAATGAGGGGGCACTGGACCGCCGACTCTGCCTGGGATCCAGCGCAGAAGATGAATCCCGTTTATAATTACTGGATTAGAGCTTCACAGTGGCTTGATGTGAACAAAAAGCCTTTCCAGCTAGTGAACTTTATATAGACTTCTTGTTTACAGATGAGGGCCAGACTAGAGGCAGAGGAAACAGATTCTGATGGTAATTACTGAGAGACGTGAGTCTGACTCTTTCACCTTTACAGTCAGAGCCACAGTAAAACCTGGTTCTCTAATCCACACAGCTGCTTGTCACCATCTCACTAATTGCTTCATGTTGGTAATATCTGGAGAAAGAACACCTGAGAGTATGTTTAGCCACCCAGCTTATAAAAAAACCTGTTCAGCATCACATTACCCTTGAGGTTTTTTCAAATAGAGGTCAAAATCTGTTCTGAACTATTTATTACAAAAGTGTCCTTGTTAGACTTAATAAGTCTTAATTAAAGGTCAATAACCTTTTGTAGAAATCACCTTGGCCGGCCATAAATTAACAATAGCAAATCACACACAAAAACCATTATTAAACAAAATGTCACCTACTTTACAGTTTCATACTTCAATGAAAATTACTATGTCATTGTAATGAACTGTCTAGTTAACCTATGGTTTTGGCTACAGTAACCATAGCTTCCATTTTCCGTTGGAAACAATTGAAAAAACACAGCGTATGCTGGCAGATGCGCGAGGCGCTGCGTACGCAAAAGACGTGCGCGAATGTTGGAACTCTCCGTCTAGCACGTGTTTACATAGAGAAACGATGGGAAAGTAGCGCTGCAGGA
Source organism: Triplophysa dalaica (assembly GCF_015846415.1). NCBI lineage: Eukaryota > Metazoa > Chordata > Actinopteri > Cypriniformes > Nemacheilidae > Triplophysa > Triplophysa dalaica. The sequence goes on along the minus strand of NC_079549.1, from coordinate 21,355,913 downwards.
TGATAAATCACGGTGTCTTTATGAATGGCCGGGCCTGTCACTGTAGCCCACAGCACGCACATACTTTGTGCATTTATTACGAGTTCTGTATAGTAACGAAAACATGTCGCACCACAACAACATGTGCACTCACGCTCCCAAATATATTTCGTACAAGTTAAATATATGGAGCACTAAAATGGTCGCAATTTTAAGCCCAGCACTACATCATGCCAATTTCGTGAGGATATTGTGCCACGAGATTTCGTCACACCCCTAACGATTACTACCCTTTTACTATAGTAAAACCATGGTTAATTTTGCAACTTTACGACCAAGACTGGTTGGCTAAAAGTCACACAAAGTTACAAAATGACATTGTACTGAGAAAGTTTAAAATAATGTGTTTTCAACACTTCAATTTCACCACTTGCTTTTATATTTTGTATTTATCTAATGCAGTGACATTACAACATGTGGCTTAAGTGTCCTCTAGTGCCGCGCAATTTTGAAGAAAATTTGATCATTTACTAAATAATGTGATATGCAATGCAATACTGCAATTCTTAAGGTAATTTTTAACTATTTTCACACCTGAAAAACTCTACAGACCACTTCGCAAGATGTAAACACTTGTACAGCAGCACTTACAGTTTCATTTTTTAAATCGTACATATATAATCAAATCTTCAAAGATTTCGGATTGTTCTGTTCAAATGTTTTCAGTGTTAAAAACTGACACAGGAAGTTCTATAGGAACCATATTAGTTTGCTCATATGTACCTAGCAGAAGAAAGCGTCACTTCTGTTTTCTTTATCATCTGCATGGTCCGAAAACTTTGACTACGCTGAAGAATTTTAATATTGTAATCCATTACGATATGCACACTTGATTATTAATATTTCAAATTCTCTTGCAGCTCTACTATAAATAACTCATAATGTGGAATGAACCATTCTGATATGCAGATTTCAGAAGCATTTCAAAAATGTGTTAGACACAAAGTGAATATAACTACTCCTGATATGAACATCAAATGACTCATATAGGCGTTCAGGTCCTGCAGCAGATGCAATAACACAGATGCAGCCCACTCAGCTCATCTCTGAATTATTCACCCTGTTCCGCACAGCGTTTCCATTCTGACTGACTTTAGTTTCAACCCTGCTGTGATACACTTGTGTGGACATTTTGAGTGACCTGAAAGATTGTGTTTGATTAAAGATGAAAAACACAGAAAGCTAAAAATGAAGACGGATGAGGTGTTTTTTACCTTTGGTGGCTTGAAGGGGTAATCAGAAGAGAAGGTGATGTCCAGAAAGAACACGCCCCCTTCATAGACTGAGCCTGGAGGCCCCAAGATAGTAGATCTCCATTCATAGATGTTGTCACCCTTGGGTCCCGCACTGAAAAGACACAAACATGGCAACGTGAGTGTGAACGAGTCAAATTTGGCTACTTTGATAACCTCAAAAATCCGTTGTTTTGTTTATGGTCAAATCATAGGTAGATGGAAACACAGACCTGTAAATATGCCAGGCTGTACATATGGCAAGGACAGCTCATCTTTGACAGCATAGATAACACAAAACATGCTCCTACACAGTCTTGTTTGTCTAGTGTTGCAAACAAATATACCCAAGAGTCTTCAAGAACCCATAAAACCATAAACATATTAAAAAAGCAAGCACTCAATGTTTTGCAAGATGAAGTTAATATTTAAAGTAAACCCTACTGCGCAATGATTTTTTAATGCTGAACGGCAACAGAATGACTTTATTTCACAGGAATCACACCCGAGGGACACAACTTATCAGGATCTCAAAAGTTGTTCATTCTGGTTGATTCTGGTTTCAGAACAAAACAGGTTGTTAAAAGAGGTATAGTATTTCCCACACTTACAGTATAACATTATTAAACAGTATGCAGAGGCTTCATATGCAACACACACAAATATTTTTAAAACACTTTTAGTGAGGGTACCAAATCTTGTACAAAACATGTCAATCCACATACTTCACAAGCTGTTCTATTTGTATTTTCTTTTTTAATAAAACTGCAATTAGTAATATTTTAAGTACATACAAATGGCGTTCAGAGCCATTTCCTTACATTCATTTGATTCACAAAGGTGAGATTATAAAGATTCATAAATTAAATTGTCAGATCTGATACGAGCCGTAAAGAAGCGAGGACATAAAGATACCTGAAATTGTGTTTCAAACAGAGATGGGGATTTCACACCAAAAAATGACTTGAGTATAGAGCTGAAACGATTAGTCGACATTGTCAACCTGCATGCTGGAGCAGGAGAGAGGTGACTGTTCTCCATCTAGAGCTAACTAACAAACTTAGCGCTAAATCTTTTTATGAGAGAATGCAATAATAATAGCAATGATTATAACAACAATAATCACATAATTACAGTTATGAAATTATTTGTTTTTGTAAAAGTAAAAAGCTTTGATCGAGCTTAAAAGTCAAGCCTGTTTTGATTATTATAACACTATTAGGTATTACATGAGAGGAACATGATTATAAGCGAGGGACGTTAAGTGATTATATCTTGACTTTATTTTTAAAATATTTTCTTCTTTTACTTTCTCTTTTTCATTAACTCTTTCACCGACATTGATAATTTATCTCGTCATTTAAAAAAAAAAAACGGTTCCCCGCTAAACGAGATATTACGGCAATCAGTGTTTGTACTGTTGTACAGCAGGTGCCGCTGTTACACACCTTTGGGAAAAGTAAAGAATCCCAGAACCTAGAACGTATATTTCTTATCGGTTTTTAATGATTGTTCTGAGTGGAATCTGGGCGGAATCTTTGACAAAAAAAACGAATTATCTCAAAATTATCTTTTAAGCAAAGTCATGAATTTTTTAAGAAACCTACCCAGATCTAAGGAGTGATAAAAAAAGAACAAATCAAGTTTGAAGAGTACGGTTTCCTTTATTTAAAAGCAGAGACTCGGTTCTTTCATTGGTCATATTGTTGGTCCATATATTCTGTACAGAAAATGTACTGTGAGCCATTAAAGTTTGGTTAAAAACCTCTGCCGTAGGCTGCCAGTGGCAACTTTTTTTTAAAAAGACTGACGGGGAAAGAGTTAAACTGAACTGTTGTCATAGAAAAGCTGCTTAATGCTTCTGTCAAGAGATTTGTTTGCATTTAAAAAAAAATTGGTCTGTAATATACCTGATTTATTTATTTATTTTTATTTAAAAGTTTGTAGAGAATATTTGTGTGATTCGAGTTGGACAGAATCAGCAAACTTAAAGAGAGTAACCAGTTGGTTCAAGTTCATTAAAACAAATTTCAAAAGCTGAATTGATTTTATTCATTATGTAAATTATCTATAACTCAATGTTTTAACTAGTTGCAAAAGCTGAATAATCATTAAAAACGTACTGATTAGTCATTGAAATGACAGGCGATTAATCGGTCTCATAATCATTAGATTAATCGACTATCAAAATAATCGTTTGTTGCAGCCCTTCTTGAGTAAAATAAAGAAAGTCGATTTTTATTGTACTTAAAGGGACAGTTTGCCAAAAAATGAAAATTCTGTTATCATTTACTATCATTTTCAAACCTGTATGACTTTTTAAGAATATTGGTAATCGAACAATGGTTGAACCCATTCACTTTGATTGTATAAACACAGACCAATGCAAGTCAATTGGTACCACCGTTGTTCGGTTACCAACATTATTCAAAATATATTTAGGAAATCAAGTGCAGTAAACAATTGTATATTATGCTTTATGATGTAGTGAAGTAAATTTCTGTACAAGTAAAAAACACTCTTTGGTGGATGGGAGGACCCAGTCAACACACAAACTGATGAGTTCACTTAACATGTTCGATAAATGCACAAATCTAGATGTAAAACTTTCCTGTGTGATTTCACTCATTTCTAGTATTAACCATTACATTTAAAACATAAAAATGAGCACAAATGTACAGTCATTAGATGCTAGATTAATTGTATGCGATTACTGTATCCACAATTTTAAATAGATCTCACAGAAACATCAAACCAACACCAAAGTAGGACAGCAAAGTTTATTCTTTGTGCCAAGCAGTAATAGAGTCAGAGGGAGCAACTACACAGCCGTGACTAATGGAAGACAACAAAGCAACCTTTTAGAAAAATAAAGTCAGAGTAATTCAGTGCCCAGCTTCTAATAGAGGAAACAGGTGAGGGTTCCAGACACTGGCGTAAGCAAACACTCAGTTATCTCCAACATCTATTTTTCAATTAGCATGTGATGAAACGTTCATCTTTGCCAGCAAGTCACCAGCCTACACACTGGATATCATGCTTCTCAGTGAGAGTGGACGGCTGTCAAACTCAATTCACCATAAAGCTGAGGGCCAAGAATAGCCAGAGAATAAAGTTAACAGGAGCGGATGGCGTGAAGAGCGTCGGAACAATTAACTGTCGCCATGTAGCTTTTTTAATTCTTTCAGGTGGATAAATCATCTAGGGCTGTTGGACACTCGCACCGCAGAGAGGATGAAAAACACTTTGAATACATCAGAGAGCAATAAATGGCAGATTTAGCGAGAGCAGCCGTTTCATAGATCATTTAACAGCTCAACAACATGCAGGGCTGGTCATCGCTTATCGCTGCAAAATCAACACATGACATTAAAGATGTCAAGGGAATCCTGTAACTGTATCTTAAAGGGGAAAAATGAGGGAGAAATTGAAAAAAATATTTTAACACCTCAGAACATCGATCTGACAAGCCTTCAGTGGGGGGTTAGGAAAGCACCAAGAGCGACGCGTAACGCATTGACCCAGCCCTGTGAGGACTTCACAGGATTACCACAGAGCTGCAAATTTCAAACATAAGGTGACATGTGGAGTCATAGCAGTCACAGTGTTGGTGAAACTACTTTGAAACTGTGGCTACAAGTTATCCACAGCTTCATTTCATGTTAGCTGATATTATAAGAGATAATACTATTACAAATGTACCAAAACAAACGAAAGTAACTACAGCAAACAATTTTACCAAATCCCAGCGTCTGATAACTCGCATCACAAAAAATGTACAAAATTAAACTGAAGATCACATAAGTTCAAGAAGCGGAAGCGGTTTAAAGAGCAATCTGCAACTTTTTTGTTAAATGAACAAAAATCTGTTCTTGAGCAAGTAAAAAAGTAATTGAATCTTTCGCCTTACCCCCATTTGCAACAGTAAGCATTTTATTATCTTTAACTTTGATTTTGCAGGAAATGTCAGTGTAACGTCATTTGACTTCAACCTACTCAAACATAAACCTATGTTTAATGTTGTGTTTAGAACAAACGTGAATGGCGCGTCAAGCGCGAGTGATTTACATGTTAAGTCAATGCAAAGACGCGATAGACCTACTTGCGGAGCGAATTGCGCGAATGAGGCGGCGCGAATTGCACGAATTAGAAAAGGCTGAACTTTGGCGAAAATTCGCGCCGCGTTAACCAATCAGGAGCTTGCTCTAGCAGTCAGGTGATTATGATGTTGTGAGCGGAGGCAGAAATCTTTGCTGTATATGGATACCTGGAGCTGTACCATACATCTTTTATCGAAACAGAAATAAAAAGGATATTGCTTAGAAGAAAGTGAGTGAGGAGGTCGGACAATCTGGCAAGTTGTCAAAAACTATCTTTATACAATTTGAGCAATATTAATATACGAGACTGGAGCCGCCTGGCAGAAACCCCTCCCATGACACGAATTCGCATCTGCAATGAAGTGAATTAGACGTGCGAATGAAGCGAGTAAACTCAAAATGTTCAAGCATCCAACTACGCGCGAATAGCGTGATTCATTCGCGTTTGGTCTGAACACAACATAAATGTATGTTAAAAAAATGTACGTTTTTTGTAGGTAAAAACATTTACGTACAAATGTGAAGACCTGCATTTTTAGGTTTCAAACAGAGATGGCAGTAAAGACGCAAATGTTAGATTGCAGCTTTGAGGGATGACAGAAATATATAAAAAAAATGGTGTCATATGGCGGAAATACATGTTTTTCTGTGTCTTTGGTGAGTTATAAGTTCCCATGCATGTATTAGACACATAAAATTGCAAAAATGTCCAAAAAAAAAAAAGAATTATATCTAAAAGCAAATGCAAACCCAGACCTGCCTAAAAGGCCTCGTGTAACCACACCCCCACGCATGTATGTCACTTTGTGGTATGATTTGACTAAGACCGCTCAAATGTATACGCAAGAAAGGTGAGAGGTCTTGTAAATCTTATTGTACCGTCACCGGCGCAGCCTGATGTTCTGAATATGGTAAGATGCATTACATTTCCGTGCAGTATTCGACCAATCAATACGCACTAGTGACCTGGCCAATCATAGCACACCTCGCTTTTCAGACGATGAGCTTTGTAAAATATCAGCGCATTTCAGAGAGGCGGAGCAAAGAGGAGCATACAAACATGCACAGTATGTGGAAAATACCACGCTTTTAAACCTTAAATCGTGTATAGACATTGTATTACATCTAAAACAAACAATAATATTCATTTTAGCCAAGCCAATGACCCCTTTAAACAGATGAATTTACACTCGATGAAACGGTCTATGTATCACTTTGCAAAATGTAAATGTTAAATGTCAATTTTTTATCTTATATATACAATACAATCTTAAAGATATTGGTAAAAACATTTGGTTGAAAATATTCTGTTGGTTGTATTGTGTTTTGTATTGTGTTCAAACGTTTGTGAACTGTTAAAAAAAAAATTGAAATTATTTATTACTGAAGTAGTTATTTTGAACCAGCGTTGTTTATGTTTTCCAAAGAGGTGTATGCATCCAAGAAAATTTGAATCATAACTTGCTGAACCACAAAAATAAACTATAAAAGCAAAATATTAGAGACTGCATTTATGCATCCCAAGTTGTCAAACAAAGTCATAAGCATAAAGCTTCACACATGGTCAAGTGCTTTGACAGACTGCTGTGCCGTTTAGTCACGTCACCACACAAATGCACAAGCATCATTACTTTCAGCTCCTTACAATATAACACTGGCTCACAACAGACAGTAAACCTTCAATCCTCTTCTGTTGATGTAATGTTTAACGGTGAAGATCTGTTGCAATTACGTTGATGTTGAAGTGGCACTCGTACCAGATTTAGCAAACTCTTAACAAAACATAACCGTGCCAAATGATTGAATAAAGCCGATGTTAATGGCCATACAAGCCCTCTAGACTCTAATGAATTCTTGGCAAACAAGTGGACAGTTGTGTTAGTTGAATCCAGACCGTCAAACGCTTCTCGGAGACACAGTTTTCCTTCTAACGTTTCCAAAACATACAAGAAATTCACACAAGCGGCAGGGAGGCGAGATAAACGGATTAGACCTACGCAGATATAATGCGGCATTAAATGAATTCTCAGACTCTACATTTACAGGTGTTCACCCATACCGATTCCATCTGCACATTGAGTGAATGTAAAGCAGGCACCTGAAGGAAAGTCTTAGGAAAGCCACCATAACCACATTTATAGTGCAATTACAACAAATACCATGTGCTTGTATTATATAACCCGGAAAGGATGTTGGCAGTGAATTTCATGCAGTAATCCTGCTGAAAAACCGGGGCGACCTCAATAATCCAGAGGCCCCTAGTGTAGGCCGTTCTAGCATCGCTGTGAGCAGCTCTGAGTCCGGGTATTGTGTAATCCTGAGTTCCCTCGAGGCGTGCACACACCATAATCACCTCAAATGTGTTTGCACTTCGCCCACTTCCTGTAACACACACATTTCTCCCTGCAGAGACTGCTTTAATGACCAAGCAATAACGTGTTATCCCTTATAGTTTAAGAGCAAACTCCCATTTCAAAAAAAGCTTCCATTTAGATTCTTACGCACACTTTTAAAAGAAGTGAGAGTTTAGGATATTAAGCTACCGCTGGGGCTGGAGATTCAGGGTCGTCTATCTATATATATCTGAAAAGCTTAGGAAGAAAGAAAATATAATTATGTTAATCTGAGCACAAACACATAACACCTATCCATCTCCATCTGTCATTACAGATAACTGAAAAACATTAAGGGGGCAGAAGGGGGTCTTATCTTAAGTCCTTCCTCCACATGCAAAAAGAAACTACAAGCACCGCCAGAGCTCAAGGATTCCACTAACCCCTTTGGAAATAGGAATATTAAGTATGTATGAATTGTGAGGTGTCCGTGAGTGCTTATGGTAATTATCCAGGGATGTACGTTAACTTTTTTTGTACATAGCACCAGTGCTACAGAAGTTTAAAGTTTTGTAGCACTTGCCAAATAGTTGTAGCACAAGAATACGTCTGTTATGATCTTTAAAAAAACATAAATAGACAGGAAAAGGTAAAAAGGACATTAAATTAAATTAGGGCCATATCATTTTTTTTTTACCGAATTTGTTTTTTAGTTCTGTATTTTCAATGCTTTACTATAAAGAAGTAAATATATTTGTCCATAAAAAATTGTAAAATTGGTTTATAAATGTACTACAAGTTAATTTTTTTATCATTATTATTCATGTCCTCGTATGGTAAGATAGAGACAAATCAACGAGTGTCACGCTTGTAACATGTTAAAGTGTGCAGGTCATTCACTCAAAGACACGCAGAACAAACAGTTGACATATTTAAATAGTAGAATTCAGCTTTCGTGATTCCTTGCATGTTTTCCCACATCCCACAGATCATAGAGTTCTAGATCAATGGACTCGATTCAGCCGGAAAACAAGTTTTAACTGCAAAAGCGAAATAAAAAAAACGGTGTGCCATTATTTAACCTTACACACGAACAAGCATAACGACAAACGCACTTCACACAAACAAGCGGCTCTGTATAATGCACCTGCCAATCTGCATGTGTGCTAAACTATTACATTTATTCGTTGCACAGACCGATTTTTCCGTAGCATGCGGGACAATATATATGTATATATAGCCCTGTATCTATCTGTGCATATTATTAGACTTTATGGTACATAAAGTCAGACATGAATAAATCGCAAACAAATGCAAAAATGATAAAACAATATTTATGTTACTTATGTAATGCATTAAATGTTGACATAAATTTAGAGACCTGTACAAATTTTCATTTATTAGCATTTCTAGATGTATCGTGGACATTTGAGTCAAGTCCAGTGTCTGTTGAATTGCAACCAAATCAAACCTTAGGAGTGACAGAACATCATCCAACAGCAATGTGAAAGACTTGACAGCATAACAAGACACAGGAAAACTGTGATAAAAAGGATATCACATAAAAAACCTTTCTGATCTTATCCTCAATAAATGTACAAATACTACTGTTGTATTGCTTAAAAATTAATATGAACTTGAGCATCTTTTCTGTTTCTCCAGTTTTCATTTTCTGCAAATAGAAATATTATGTTTATTTGAAATTTGGGAGAAATATTGTTAGTAGTTCACGGAATAATTGTTTTTTACCTAAACCTAAACCTTTCAGAAAATCCGATTTTTATGGGTCTCTTAATTTTTTCGCGCAGCTACATATCACAAAATGTGAAGTTGTCAGTAATTCAACATTTGCTGTTTTTGCATGGCTTAGGCTTATGCTTGTGACAGTCTGGTAAAAGTGGCTCTTAAAAAAAAAAAAAAAAAAAAAGAGATATTGGCAATCGACCAAACACATTGTTAAAATAGCAGCAGTTTTAAAGCCACAATAGACACTAACAAGAGCACCTTTAAAATTAAGTGTATTTGCCAAACAGAAACCTTGACCACAGAGCTGTGACACAAAACGTGAAGGGTTAACATCTTTATTAATGAGGACAGAAAAAAATATAAAAGACATGCAAGAATAAACCATTGCAAACATGGTTGCAAATGTTGGGCTTATACTCACATTCCTCACATGAGCATGTGACTAACCAATAAACCTCAGCTCCAAAAAAATCGTCATTGTCATACATTCTCCCACATGACAAGATCTATTACTACAATTTGCAAACAACCGTTAAAATACATGCTTAATACTTCACAATAGGGCAGCGGGTGATATGTCAATAATTAAAACATAATATTAAAACCATACCGCCTGGCTTCATGTGCTGTAATAGATCGCCTGCCTCTCAACATTAAATATCCCATTGAACACACACAGATGTCACACAGTATTCAGGCGGTACGCAGAGTCAATGACCTGACACTGATTTCAAAATTGGCCACAATTAATGCGGTAACCTCTGGGGCTGGGCTTTAGACTTTCTCTTTGAGCTATCAAGCCTCTTTTGCTCTGCTCCTGCTGGCATACACAACTATAATCAACTGCCTGCCACTATCCAGCTCTGTTATTTGTCTGACAATTGGAATAAAGTCGTGGTCAGCCCTATAATTATGATGACATTATATGAATAACTATAATCTCAGCTCTTAGAATGTCAAATTCAGGGCAATTTATTACCATACAAAGAGAGCAGAAAAGGAAATCAAATCTCATGGCGTCACATTAGTAGGGTAAAAGAAAATAAGTTGAAAAAATGAGAGAATAAAAGAGGAAATGCAACCATTTAATAGTCTTGATATAGTTTTCTTTCCTAAATTGACATATAGAAACAGAAAGCTGGGGTACGTTATATAAAAGGGCTCGTTAAAGGGATAGTTTACAAAGAGGGTTGGGCCGATAAAAGATGCCATCGTCCCTCGCCGATGGCCAACAGATATGACTATGTTGAGCCGGCATCGTTATTCAACCTTATTCAAAAAAATTAATCTTCTCATAATTTTCTTATCCTTAGGCCATCTCAGATGTGTCTAACTTCCTATATTATATATTCCTATATAAACACACAAAGTTATTTTTTTTAAATCAAAGTTACTTTATATAGGCCAACATATACAGTATATAATCCCAGAAAATGTTAAACTCCAAAAGCACATATATCCATCACAAAAATAACCCAAATAATGCTTAGATTAATCCAAATATTAACATTTCAAATTGATTTAGTGAAACTAAAACCAGATGCAGCACAACCGAGGGCTAATTCTAAATATGGCAACAAATCAATAACTTCCGTTGCTTCGTGTCGAAATAATGCACAAGACACGCAGGATTGTGCCACCATATTGTAATCTAACACTACTTTACAAACTAATTTAACATTATTTAACCTAATTTAACACTTAATAAGCCTGAAATCGTTTTCCCACTCGTTTTGTTAACTCAAAAGTGTAAAGGGATAGTTCAACCAAAAATAACAATTGTTTGATTATTCACCCACCCTCATGTAACTCCAAACCTTTATGACTTTCTTCTACAGAACATTAAAGAAGATATTTTGAAGAAAGTTGGTAAGCAAACGACATTGGACCCCATTGACTTCCATAGTATGGACACAAAACCGCTGAGACATTTATCAAAATATCTTCTATTGTGTTCCACATAAAACTTTTGAGGGTGAATAACTGATGACAGAATTTTCGTTTTTAAGTGAACTATCCCTTTGATGAAGGATGTGTGTGCTTTTATATGAAAAAATCGGGAGAACAACATTTACTAGAAACTCATTTCTAGTAACATTAAACGAACATCATTCTAATAGTCCATGAAACAAGAGCAGCATTAAAAATGTAAGACTGGAGACATCCGTACACACAGCTCCATAACGCACCATAATAACTCATTAGAAACGCTCTCCAACAGCAAACTGACAAATATGAAAAAAACAACTCAAAGATAAATGACAGAGGATATCAGAAAGATGCAAAGAGATGTAAAAGCATTGCACGCACTCTTTCATCAAATAAAACCCTCTACGCACAATGTTAGATGACCCCGGTCCATTCATCAAGCAGTACGCACAAGGTCTCGCTCTTTCAACACCAAAACGCTGATTTGAAGCAGGTTTCTCAAAGCCCTTTATTGAAATGCAGCACTGTACTCGCTAAACCGTTCAGGAAGAATTAATGAGATTCCTTCAGCGTTTCCCTACGACAGAATTCGCAACGATACTTGCCGTGTAATGAAATCATTGCAACGCTTTTCATGCACTACTGCAATCCTTCATTCAGATATTCGCTCATCATCGGCAAACATTATTTACCGGTAGACACATTGTTTTATATCAGAGAACCAATGAATAAAATGAATGCGGGGGAAAGAGCATAATGAACATAAATGGAATGAAATAAATCAATACCGACGGATAAAGCTTTAGAGAGAGTGATCTAAGAGCAAGAGAAATTAAAGTCGACCTTCTCTCAGGCTCGATGCAAATGATAATCAATAATGGTATTTACAGTCGAAAATGAATTCATGGTTACAAAACTGTACCTTTTTTCAGCTTGCAGTTAAAAAAATAAGTACACCTCATTTATCGTCACTTGAACTGTCGATATGTTTAAACAAAGAGTGATTTACGGTATCTGACAAGTAAACCACAAATCTGATGAGGAAATCTTTCACATGACATTTCAGTGGCTGATACATTACCGCGTTAATATCTTCAAAAAATTTCATCTAGCAGTCACCAAATCACAAATATTCACTCGACCCGATCCCAAATAAAGCAAAAGGAGAATGCATGGATGGCAATACAAGCCATCGGGTCGATTGACTTCAGCCGTCTGAGCAACATTGATACCGGACCCCTGAAAGATCGCTGCCTCTCTCAGCTCAGCATGAAAAGCCAGTAGGGCAAAAAATAAGCCCCGGGTCAATATGGTCTGTGTGTATAAATAAACCTGTGCTGAGACATCAGCAGAGCTAGCGTCAGCCGGCTGCATCTGCCTGTGATGATGATGAGGATGTAGAGCAGATTGATGAAGACTGACAGCTTGAAACCGCAGCATGCCGACCAGCTCGCCCTCTGCTTTACAGACAGACAGGAAGTGAGAGCTGCGCACACTCTGCTCGCCAGACAGAAAACTGAGATTATAGTTAAAGATAGTTCACTTTAGCCAAACAATCAAGCTTTCAAACATGAAAGACACAACAGAAATCAGACATAAGAATAAGTGTCAGACGTAAATTTAACAGGAGATAATATCTGCCCTTGACATATTTTTCAACAGAATCCACATATCAATTTTCATCATCACATTTCTCTATCCAGATTTCTGACAGCTACAGGTCAATAAAAAGTCTTCAGAGACAATAAATCCATAACTAGATAAAGAATACAGTATTGTGAAATATAACATTTCTGTCACTCTCATTGTCATTTTTTTTTAAAACCCTTATAAATCTCACACTGGTTAAGGTGAATTTCTTGAAGTCGAAATGTTCTGCCGGTTAGGAACCTGTGGTGAAGTCGTTCTGTGTGAGCAGAACCCTGACAGTGACGCATTACACAGAACGTGAGCTTGCTTTGCGTTGCCGATGTGAGATCTGGCTGCGCATGATGATGGGCTTCAGAGGCGCTGGAGAATAACAGTGTTTTGAAAAGCGAGGATGATAGCAGACTCAACAGACAGTTGAAAAGCATCTCGCTACATATTTATGTATTTATGTAAGGCTTGAAAGGGCATGAAACTAGTCCACCGCTAAGATCTCTGCCTAATACAATGTAGAGTAACAGTGCATTAAAATCATTGCAATCATTTTGTATTTTCAAACAGAACAATGACGTTAAATTATGATCTTGAGTTTGTAATTTTTTTTGGCCTTTTGCATCTTATATAGATAGGACAGTGGAGAGTGAGACAGGAAAAAATCTGATGAGATAGAGGGAAGCAGAAGCCGGGCAAGGACCACGAGCCGGGAACTCGGGTCGCCGGAAGGGCTGCCGCACAACATGTCGGCGCACAGTCCACTGGACCACTTTGCGCCGACGAGTTTGTAATTTTTTTAAGTGCAGTTATTATGTTTCTGCTGATGGATATAAGCACCATTAATATTAGGGAAGTAACATAATACATTCAGCTCACGGTGTGATGTGATACACGATTACAATTAAATCATCCTTTAAACAAAATGTTGAAATTGTAGATTAATTTCCAAAACATTAAACAATTTCAATTCCATTTGCCATTTTGTAAAATAAGTTATAACATTCAAGGTTTATAGAAACCAAGAGTAACTGAAAAATGCTCAACTTTGGGCAGAACGCAGCGGGCGTTTTCAGCCGAGCTCCTGGCGTTTTCAACCGTGTAAAACTGCCTCGGTGGATACAGCCCCTAATACTGCGTTCACACCAAATGGGAGTGAAGTGATTTGCGCCAGTATATTACATACAAAGTCAATGCAAAGATGCAAATAGATCAGAACTCGTATCGAGCGAGGTGAATGATGCGAATCGTGCAGCGAAAATGTGCAAAAAGAGCTAATGGCCACCTACTGTTTGACGCGTTCGGACCCTCCTTCGCGTGTTTTTCACGTAATAAAGAGCGAGGAACCCAATGCTTCACATTTGGTGGGAACACAGCATGAGAGAGAACTTCTTTAAGTAAACTTAACACATTATATATACTAACGCAGGTCACATGTCAGCAGCTCAACCAATAATATTAAACAAAAGATGTTGTCAAGCAATCGCACCAAAGCTCGATATTTTTCACAATCTATTTCTCTCTTTTTGAAATGAGCTTATTCAACACTGTTATGAATCTGATTTCTTAAAAATCACCAGAGTTTTCTCTGCCATTTAATGTGCACCAAACCCATTTATTAATCCTTTCAGTAAACATTTTCAGCACACATCTTCACCCTCTCCATTTTCATTTTGAGCCATTTTCATTAATGAATGACTGAAGAGGTTTCTGGTTTCTGCCACAATAACTGTGAAATGCAATGCAATTATCGTTGCTTTACAAAACACAGACAACTGCACAATGGTATTTTCGAGCGTTGGTCTGGTCTAGTTGTCAGCGGATATGGGTTTTCTACATTTACATGGCCAATGCTGATTTTGATAAATCAATGTGGTCGGTATAAGAAATATAATTATAGAAAATGAGAAATACACACAATTTAATTTGTATAATGTTTATGGAATTTTGCCTTAATTGTACAACATTTAATGAGGTAACACTTCAATATTGACAATTAGTGCAGCTTTTTTGTTAAACTGTTTTACTGCTTCATTAATCCAACAGAAGATTTTTGATAACGTGTACAATCAATAAAAAAAAACATGTAATTCCTTAATATTAAAATACAGTTAGCGTACAAAAATGTAGTTATTTGATAATAATTTGATTAAAGCATTTAGTTATTTTAGGTCAAAGTAAAAGAAAAAGAAAACTTGACTTATAAAGATTTATGTCTGTTTTGTCTCTGTGAAAACAAAACAAAACCACGACAAAAAGCACAGCCAATATATTTGCTTAGTTAGTGGAATGTATCTAAGCATCAAAACAGAACAGATTAAAACGTACACTCCAGTGCACACATTGAGTTATCATGTACAGTTAAATGCGGTGGATATTAAATAAAACAATATAGGAATGTAAACATATTATTACTAAACATAGGGTGTAATTGTCTCGGTCTCGTTTACCTCACGCACGACATAACAAACCACACAGCTCTCATGGTGGGATTAGAGTGACAGGTTCCTGAGTGCGGTGTAAGTTACCAAAATATCATGATAATAAATAATAAAATAAAATGTTTTACGTTTGTTTTAATTATATTTGTGTCCCCAGTTGTAGTAACCGCTGGGCTGTGGATATGTCACCTAACAGAACTGTTTGAATAAGACGTTTTTGCATGACGGAGTGTTAACTCTTACACACAACTGAATGTCACGTTAAAAAGAGAATGATGATTTGTTATTGTAGGTCTGTGGGGAGCCACATGGGGTCGAGTGCAGCCATCTTCCTAAATAACAAAATGCTAATGCACTTAGTGACCAAACCGGAGAATCTATCGGCCAAACGGAAAGAATTATCTGTAAAATCTTAATTTGGCAATATATTGGTCGACCACTAGTCTGGTCTTGGATAAAATCTGCAATAAACACACACCGAGACCCCTGAGCCAGAGGAACTTAACAAGGTGTGACTTGTTTGATGATGCACTTGTTACAGGAAGTGGGTTCTACTCCTTGCAATATCAACAGCTTTCAGGTGCAAACCACATACAGTCCCTACATGCAGCCACACAACTGAAAAATGTAGTCATTTCTGCAACCTTTGAGTTAACTAGACAGGTGTTAAAAATAATGCAACGTAGAGTTAATCTTATGATTTAAGAGAACTTGTAATACTTGATTTTGATCTATCCACTGTGGGATGTAAAAAATAGCCACACAAGTATATTTACCGGAGAAAAAAAACAGCGAAGCAATACCCCATGTGAAACATTTCTACAGTCATAACACACAGGCCATCTCACAAAAGGCAAAATTTTTACTTTCATGTCATTCATAACCTGCATTTGTGTCTATAGCATAAGGATGCAACTAATGATTATTTTGATAATCGATTAATTTGATGATTCTTCTTCCGATTAATCGGATAAAACGTTTAATTAGATCTTTTGATTATAATAACTAAATCAGAGATGGGAAAAGAATACATAACCATGAATATTGTGGACGTCTCCATAATTAACACACCAAGGCTGATGAGTTGATTCAGGTGTGTCATATTAATGGAGCCAACAAAAGTCTCTCTCAAACGTGGGAGGGAGGGGACGGTTGGCCAAGGAGATCCTTTTTTTGTAGCAAGTAAAGTGATTTATTTGTCATTCAAATGAAGTGAAGTACAGTAAAAAGTATTAAAAGTACAGTAAAAAGTATCACCTCTGCAATAAAAAAAAACCAAATCAGGGTTTTTAGTCGATTATGTACTTTGTCACAAATTGGGTTTTACTAATATAATCTTTAATTTTGTCTTCTGATTGAAGAGATGCATGCAAAACACGTCTATTTTAAACCCTGCGAATCTTGTGCCACACGGAGAGACGCATGCACGGAGAGACATGTTTGTCTTTAAAGCTGCACACCTCGCACTGCACAGAGAAAACTGCACATGGAGAAAACAGCGCACCTTGGGCTGCACTGAGAGACACGTCTGACTTTAAAACTGCGCAGCTCATAGCGTACAGAGAGACGCGTCTAAAACAGTCATTTTAAAAGGGAAGACGATACCCTTGATTTATAACTGCGCAGCTCAGGAGTGACGACACAGACCGAATAACCGCTGATGAAATACGTTGACATCTTGTTTCATTATCAATTCATTGTTGCAGCCCTACTATAGAATAGAGGTCAAAGTTGGCTAATGTTGTTTGGTTACAAACTTTCTTCAGAGCAAACATCCAGCTTCGCCCTTTTGCACACATCAAGCCCACCGCCAACCTAACATCACCCATCATGAAACCTAGACAAGCCATCTTCTATCCTCAGAGAGAAAACCACAGAACAGAGGGATAGAATTACAGTCACGCTCCAGGCTCTGTCGGCTGAGACTTGTTGCCATGGGATCTGTCGCGATTTTTAATAGCGGATTACGAGATCTCTGAAGCCCAATTAGGATCTGCTGAATTAACTTTGAGGTAAAATGGCACTGGTGGAGCGGTGATTATTAAAGAAGCCTTTCTAATGTTGAAGAAAGATTGAATTAAGCTCGTCTAGCTACAGGAAACATCAGCTTAAAGCTTGTCAAGGATGAGAGATCCGGGGAAGCACAGTTGGTGTTTTACTGTGAGGGAGAGAGGAAGTCTTGCATAGCCAGACATTTGAAAGTCTGGTCCACATCAAGCTTATTTTTGCCAAGAACTTCCTTCTTGAACAGCAAAAGACTTAAAGTGCAACAATGCAATAAGAGCCAGTTGATTGTAAACGTCTGAATGCGTTGTTATTTTGTCTACTAGGAAACAGTTACATCGCTTCCGAAGAGCAAACCAAATAGAAACGAAACAAATCTTTGAAAGAAATAAATAAAATGCACAGTACATTTAAAACCACACAGCATTAACTGTGTTTACAGTATTATTATTGTCCTTTATATTGCCATCTTTGTTTGAAACCTGTAAAATTCTTTACATGTTCGTAACCGAATAATGGCAGTACCCATCGAGCGTACAAAAGAACGCCGGTGTTCAGTTGCCAACTTTTTTTAAATATCTCCTTTTGTGTTCAGGTTTAAAATGACAAGAGTAAGAATTAAAATGTATAAAAAGAATATCAAAATTGTACCAGACACCTCAACTTATAAATCATTATTCTAAACTTACTGTTGCAAACTTGCTCAATGGCTGATTTTTGTTCATTCGTAACAAAAAAAGTTATGGGTTGGAACCTAAAGGTTTCATGTGTCATCATTGTTTTCGGGGGATATATTGACAGAAATGCAATATAATATGCATAACTGAATCTTCAGAGGTGCATAAAGACCATACATAATGAAGCGTTATGATTTATTACCCATTTCTATCTACATACACTGCATGTCCCCTTACATGTTGCTTCAACAGTAGCCCTTATCAGACAAACCAAAGAAGCTGAAAACATGACGACATATTAGTTCAGTCTTAGCCACCATATAGTGCTTCAAAAGTGGAGGATGGAGTGAGCCGTTGGTTGCACTTTCTCAACATCAACGCTAGATGGCGCTAAATTTCATATACTGGACCTTGGAAGTCTATGTGAGCTTCTGGACTGGGGTCTTTTTGTAAATTCAGTTATTGTTGTGTACCGTTTACTACATGTAAACATCTGTCATGTGAAACAGCTAATGCTATTTTTTCTATTCATCTTTTCTAAATTATCAACGTACAGGCCATTTGGCTTAACAAAATCACATGGGTCTGAAAACCGTGTATTGGGTAAATGATTGAACTACCCCTTGAAAAGCTGTTCCAAAAAATGAATGTTTTTCAATAATTCAAAAATATAAAAAAATAAATACACAATCAAACCAATACAGTGTGAACCTATCAAACAGGCTCAGCGCATGCTAAAAAAAGCTTGATGACAACAAAACACACCACAGAATTGCAAATTCAGAAAGGTGTCTCGCAACAAGTGGCGTTTTGGAGGACATCTCTTTGACAGGCCACTTTGAGCTGAAGAAAGGAACCTTTGTGGAGTTCAAAGGGGAGAATTGCGATAATGCTTAATCAATTTGAGCTGACATGTTTTGAAGGCGCTCTTCCTTTTGTGTGTGTGTTGGAAAGAGTCGGCACATTGCCTAAGGGCCCTGCTCGCTTTTGTTCCTACCGTGCAGAGCAGAGAATCTTTCTCTATGCGACCCGTGGCTCTCTTTTGTCCTAAATACGCACACACTTAGCCTGCTAGTCTGTGTGCCACTCAGCCAGGTGACCAGATCCCTAGCGAGAAGATAAAACATTTGCTTATTTGATGATGGTTCATTCCTAAAGCTTAGGTAACAGTCCTGACCCGATATTCAAATCTAATGTAAATATTATAAATAGCTTCTCCATTCACTTCATCATTTTGTAAAGCTAGTTTTGACTAATGTATCTTGCAAATCAACCTTAAAAGGGACAATTCACCAAAAGTAAAAAGCCTGTCATCATTTACTCACATTTTTTTTCTTACTCGTATGAATTAGTTTCTTTCACAGAACACAAAAACAACCTATATTTGTTGGGGGGGTTTCTACGATGCAGAAAATACAATGAAGACTGAAGCTTTTAAGCCGTAAAGAGGATGCAGATTAAAGTAAAGGAAGCAATAAAGTGCAATGAAAGGGCTGAGTGAAGTCTCCGAGTTGTTGTGGCTGTATAGAAATATCTGTTAGGAATTCAGCACATATTTTCCGTCTTTAACCAAGGAAGAGTTGGGAGACCGGTTGCAGCTGTCTGAAATCGCTCCTTGTAATCCTGACAGCGCTTTATATCACACGACAGCATTAGAAACACAAACAAGAAACACATCAGGGTTTAAACCTGAGCTCCACAGGCAGATGAAAGGCGTTTAATTGGAAACAGAACCAAAGTTGAAGTGAATGTTCCGTGCAAGTTACGGTAATACATCATATCTGTTTGTCTTATTCCTTGTCTTATCGATCATCATCAGTGTTGGGGAAATACCTCGCGTTGAAAATAAATCTGAAGGTACTACAGATACAAATCTAAAGAAGCTTAAGTTGAGGGAACAGTTCATCCAAAAAAAATCTGTCATGATTTATTCACCCTCATGTTGCTTAAAACCTGTATGTGACACTTTGTTCTGAGGAACACAAACAAAGATATTTTGAGAAAGTGGTTTTGTCCGTACAATAGAAGTTAGTTGGATTAAATTTTATTTGGTTACCAACATTCTTCAAAATACCTTCTTTTGTGTTCTAAAGAAGAAAGAAAGTCATACAGGTTTGGAATGACATGAGATGGGTAGTGATGTAAGAATTTTCTTAATGTGCAATTCATCTGTGCTCATTATTCCTAACAGAAGTCTTCCAAAGCTTTTGTCCTGCTACACTTGCAATGTCTCTTGTTCTTATAAACCTACACTATTAAAAAAAAAGCCGAAAACCATCACGGAATTGAGAATAAAGCGTCATTTCTAAGCCAAGGAAAACGACCGTACAGCTCTCGAGAACAATGACATCACCAAGATTTATTGAGCGTTTTAGGTCTATGCTCGAGATAATTGTGAAATCAGTCGAGGAGTTAATTTCATGTCACCACACTGCAAATAACCCAACAGCCAGCAGCAGACGTCGTAATATGCGGCCCCGGAGTGCCTGAGCATCATGGGGGCTATAGTCCTGGAATAATTACGTTAGGCCTCGATGGGAATATGGGGGAGGGGTAAACAATACATGAGGACCCTCTTGGACACCCCCAGTCACAAGATGAGAATGAAGCAAAGGTAGCAGAGCGAGGAAAGGTTTATAGGGTTATTATCCAATAAACATCTTTAACAAGCCTGAACAGAGGTATGGTAATTTTTTTAAAAGGCTGATACACACAAACGTTTTTACACAGAGTGTAAACTCTATGTGACAAAATGGGTGTTCCTGTATCTCCGTTGATAAAGCATTGTGGGAAGCAAGCGTAGTGACGAAAAATATAAATGCATCGTCGCACAAAACACTGAATTTAAACATTAAAATTACAGCAAAGCATACACAAACATGGGTGCAGACGATGTAATGCTGGGATAGTTTCTGTATGTGTGTGTGTGTGTGCTGAGCTTCTGGTTATCACAGTCACAGTGTGAGGTGCAACGGGGTGGTTATCTAAAGACCAGGCCACACGGTCGAGCCATGACATGACTCCTCTGTCTTATCAGCGGCGGGTGATGGAGCAATAGCCCTCAGCTGCGTGGGGGTGGGATCGTGCACCGTTAATAGGCAGAGCGGTCACAATCCCCAGGAGAAATCTATGACATGTAAACACACACGGTTTGGATATCTCGTGCTACAATAGGGTTACATTTGCGTTCACGGATTTTAGTGCCATAAACATACACAAATTTATAAGGCTGTTCAATGTGATGCCATCACATTTGAAGCGGTTGTACAATAACAGATATACAAACCTTTATCAGCTTATCACTTTAATGCCTACTCTACAAAGCTGTAAATGAGGTAAATAGTTTTGCTGTTAAGCAGCAATTTTTCCGCTCCACAAATATCTTGGAAAACCTAAGGGGAGCAAACCCGTTAGGAAAATTTACCATGGTTTTAATACAGACAAAGAGAAACATGATTTTTACACGCTCTATAGATCAGTTTGCTCATTTAGGGCTACCAGCGATTCCAAAACAATGCAGTCCGCCCAGGTATATTAATGGCTGCCCAAATATATTTGGCGTCACATTTTGTCATTTTTTATCCATCCGGATAATGACTGAATATGTGATCCTGGATGACAAACTAGTCTTACGGGTCAATTTTTCGAAATGGAGATTTTGCATCATCCGAAAGCTGAATAATTAAGCTTTCTATTGATGTATGGGTTGTTAGGATATGAAAATATCTGGCAGTGATACTGCCGGTTAAAACTCTGGAATCTGAGGGTGCATAAAATCAAAATATTGAGAAAATCCCATTTGAAGTTGTTCATCAGAGGCACTGTAGCAGGCCATCCATTAACAAAAATAAGGTTTTGATACATTTACAATAGGAATCTCACAAAATAGCTAAATGGAAGTTGATCCCACCTTAATATCCAAATGATTTTGGGCATAAAATAAAAATCTATCATTTCGACCCATACAATGTATTTTTTGGCTTTTACTTGAAAGGTGCCTGTGCTACTTAAGACTGGTTTTGTGATACAGGGTCACATATGTGATCGATTAACTGGTGGATAAACTCTTCTCTCTTTCCTGACTTGTTTCGTGTGAGTGGCACTTGCCCGCGTGTGCGTCCTCTTCTGTGTTCGCATGCACTCTCTTCCGATGAGCTCCATGTGTGTACGAGCCCTCGGCCTCACGTCCGCGAGTGTAGTTAGCTGTGTGTAGTGTATTAAATGTCACTTGCACATAAAATCAAAGAAGCGTTCATAATACAGCAACACATTGTGGAGAAAGGGCAACAGCATATTGTCGCTATATAATGAAGATGTGCTCTATTGTGGTTTTATCCGATGATGTTGTGTTTATAAATCAGGATTTTAGGAGCTGTTAAAGTGACTGCTGGTGGCATTCAGTTGTAAAATACAGTTTAATCAGACAAGATCCGAGAGAAGAAAAACTGATATCAAGTGCTAACACAATGCAATCTTTTTTCTAAATTTTCTAAAGCAATCAGATGACTCGCTGATGCTTCGACCTTGGCGCCTGATATTTTGTTTCCAGTTTTACTTTGTGAAAATTAAATGCGCTACCAAAAAACGTGGCTTTCAAGCATTCCGATAAGTGATGATCATAGTAAGGATGGAATGTCAAAAAGACAGCTTCGAGAAAAAGAGCAGTCTATGTACCAACGCTGCTCTGCAGAAACAAACAGCCCATGACAGTCCGCTTTCCTCAGGCAGCCCTTCAGACACAAGGGCATGTGATATCGCCGACTTCCATTAGATTTTTTAAGACTCCTGCTTCTGTGAGACACAATAGGCGAGATGTACCTCAGCTCTGGTCAAGGAAGCGACTGACCTCCACTTTCACCCTCAGATTAAATGACGTTTACAACCCAAATGAATTTATGCCATAAATTCTGCCTACATAGTGCGTTTGCAGAACAGGCTCAGAAGCGTGCTATCAAAAATAAAACGAAAGAACCCTGTATATCGATTATATAATCATCTTCTCCACCCGTTTTCCACATTTGTCTGTTTTACGTGTCAGATGTCTTGTGGTGTGAGGCTGTCTGCTGGACGTTTAGTGACACGACTAATAAAAAAAAACACGGTGATCTGACAGCTGGACCAGGGCCAGTTCATGATAAACACTGTCAAAAGCCGATAATAAATGTGAGCTGAGAGGGAGGGAGAGAGAAAGGAGGCAAAAAATGAGGCGTCGCTGAAGGGCTACCTTTCAATTTAGACAAAGAGATGCTGAGCACGGAATACATTTATAGGATTTTTAGTGTACAAACTGCCTATGGAGAGCCTGACCCATACGTAATAGCAGCGAGAGCACCATCAGCACAGACTAAAATAGACGGCGGGCCGTAATTGGCTACGTGATTGCTTTCCGTGATTCATGAGTATGCATCAGATCTCAATTACACAATCACAAGCCAGGAATCCTCTTTAAATATTTACTCTGAGTGCCTCAGCAGCACGCGGGCTCTGGACCTGCGTCGTGCGCAGTTTCCTTTCATTGTCCTCGCGTCTTTATTTAGCCTTAATGAAGGGGTGTTACCGCAGAGGTCTGCTGTAATGACAACAATGAGGAGAGAGTGTTACGTAGCAGAGGCTTAAAAGGTACTGAACTCCATATGTAATGGGCCTTTTTATTTGTGTAAATATCATAATGGTTTAAGAGATTTTCTTAAGGAATTGTTCACCCAATTGTTATTTTTTCGGTGAAACACAAAGGAGGAATTTGACAGTACTGGTTGATATTTTCTCATACTATAATGGCAACTGTTGAAATTAGGAAAGCATTATAAATTATCGGGCATATGGGTGTCAGCCGATAAAAGGTCATTTTTAATGTTATCGATATCGGTCGGTAATAAAATTTAAGCCGATATATAATAGCCGATAAATTATGGATCATTTTCTCTGGTTGAACATCTTTAGCTGCACGCTGTGGCTGCTCACAGTTAAATCCAGTACAGTATTGTGTTTCTGTCATCATCATTCACTTACTGCTATTTGCAAAACATTGTAGTACAGTATGTAGATATTCATGAATGTGTAAATTATAGGAACAAAAGGATATTGTTTGAAGCCTATTGCTGTCTGAATGCTATCTGTCTTGAGACCTGTTAGACTTGTCGCTACTGAGAACACTTTTCTGAGTTGCACTGGAAGAACATCTGTAATTTGTTTATTAAAAACATTACACCAGAAAAGTGTAAAAGTTAAAGAATCATTAACTAGTGAAGTAGGTGTAGTACATGATTCTTGGGGGGAGAACTTATGGTTACCTTGTTTTCACATTCCACTTTTTGCCTTTTATTTCAGCCTCAGAAAATTTTATATATTTATTTAGATACTGTAGATCGGCCAATATGTCAGTTAGCGGCTTGCAATGTTGAAAATGATCAGTTAAAGTTATCGGACAAAATTTACATATTGTGCATCCTTAGTTGAAATCTAAAATTCGTTATGAAAATTAACAATGGTTTTATTATAGTAAAAGTGTATTATAGATGTTTTTTCCACATTGATAACAATTCATATAACCATGGATTTACTAAAAGACTATGTCCACTTATACGGTTAATTTTAGGTATCATGGTTTAACTACAGTGATCATTGTTTTGGGGCTTCATTAAAATAAGGGACAAAGAAAGATGGAAATCCAACTGTCTTGAGCACAATATGTAGGCCATCTGAATATGCATGTACATGAAAAAGAGGCTATCCAAATACTGAAGGGGGTGATTTACTAATAAATTTATATTATTTGCACAAACTGTCTGTATTGTTGAGCGTCTGATTCACAACACGCCCACAGATTTACCCATACGTCATTCAACACCTTTCCTGTACATGACTTTCTTCTGTGGAAAACAAAAGATATTTGGTGAAATGATTCAGAGGTTTTTGTGTCCATAGAATGGAAAATCAATGGGGCCCAATGCTTTTGACTACCAACGTTCTTCAAAATATCTTCTTTTGCGTTCTGCATGGAGAAAAATCATACAGGTTTGGAATAACATGAGTGAGTAAACAATGAAATATTTTTTCAAACACACTGGCTTAGTATAAACAGCGAAAAAACTGTGGGGCAGCTAGCAGACAAATGTAAAAAAGACAATGGCTTCTGTTCTACTCCGCTGTCTGATTTTCAGCCGAGGCCTGAAATTTGATCTTATTGTTTCAATATCCGGTGGAGCGAGATAAAAAGACAGAGTATAAAATCTAAGCAGTGGCCAGAATGAATAATCAATGAAGAATACAAAGCAAACAACACTTCCAGGTTAATAGATGAATTTATCTAAAGCGGACGGATGGATTCACACGGCGGATCGTTGCGCATGGTTGCGTCAGAGCACTGCTAAACACCTTCATTCAGGGCCGCTGACACGTTCAACAAGCTCGACACCGTGTCATTGTGGAGGGGTCACGGAAACGCAACACCTAAAACAAGACTACAACAACAGCAGCAAGACGGGGGCCATGAAAACAGATTTTTTTTAATAAGTTAGAGCGTTAGAGTAGAGTAGTTCACCTTCAAAATGAAAATTCTGTCATCATTTACTCACGCTCTTGTCATTTTAAACCTGTATGACTTTCTTTCTTCCACAGAACACAAAAGAAGATATTTTGAAGAATGTTGTTAACAGCCCCGCATTCAAATGCATTGGTTGCAATAGAAGTGAATGTGGAGTTGTGCTGTTCCGTCACCAACATTTTTCAAAATATCTTCTTTTGTGTTCTGCGGAAGAAAGAAAGTCACACACAAAAATGAAAATTATGTCATCATTTATTTACCCTCCAGACATTCAAAACCTGTAAATGCCTCTTTCTTCTGTGGAAGACAAAATAAGGTTTTTTGAAAACCGTTGCCCCCCATTGGCATTAGTTTTGTGTCCATCCAATAGAAGTCAATGGGGACCAGACATTTTGGTAGATATCTGGGAAATCTCAGTGAATCAGTTCTTTAGAACTGTTTGGATAAATAAATAGAATTTCAGGAATTTGTGCCATCATTACATAAAAACCCCTTATCAAAATTTATATAAGATAAAAGAAGGTTTAATGGATATTTCGCATAAAAATTAAAGCGCTGCCATCCTTTATTCAACCTCATGTTATTTTCTTTCCTCTGTGAAACATGGTGTTGTGTCCAAACAATGGAAGTCAATGTTATCAGCATTCATCAAAATATTTGTGTTCTGAAGAGAAAAAGTAATTCAGGTATGCAAAGAATTTGCTACTGGTACATTATTTATTTTGTTCATTTGACAAAAACCCATCGAAACCATAATTGCTTCAATTATTTTTAACTACATTTTGACTCCAGGAATCAGCAGCTAAACAGACATAACACACAGAGACTCGTGTCAATGCCTCTCACCTCCTAAAACACATGCTGTTTATTAAGAGACTTGGTGTAATTATTTACAACATGTTACGTTTTCCCAAACGTAAGAGTTTAAACAGCGAACAGCGGCTGAACGAACACAGTGGTCATTGTTTATCTCATCAAATTTCTCTAATCTACCCACAACCAGCTACGCTGAAACGACAGCGTGGAATCATTTTGCTTTCTTCCTGCCTATCGCTTCCACTTTCTGCCTGTTCAGAACGGACGCGAGGCTTCAACTGGTACTCATCATTCATCTTTAGAGGCAATCTAAATTTTACTGTTTATTTTTATGAAGACATGCAAATTCGTGCGGAGAGAAGCCGGCCTTTTGCTCCACGGCATGAATTTTAATAGATTGCTTAAAAACGCAGAGCACACTCCATGTTGCTGTTAAATATCTGCTCCTTGAGAAGAATCTAGTTGTAAATCACAGTGACTTTGTAAGTGGCCGGACAGAAAATTCAGAGAAAACGCAGTGTTGGGCGGCACCTGAGAGTTAAAGTACTTTAAATGTTTCCCCGGATAAATTAACCAGCATATCCATTTTCCTCCTTAGTCCTGCTGGAACATGTCGTTTCAAACACGTTAGCATAACTGCGCCTGCCTAAACAGTTATTACAACAGCAGCGTGAATCCGGCGACAAATGCGTGAGGTTTACACACCACTGCTGCATCAATCTCTGAGGAAGAAAAGCCAAACGAAACACTAGCGCTGTTTATGAATAAAAAAATAAATCTCATTATTTACTCCCCCCTATGTCACGTTTTTCGTCTTATCATAAAATAGTTTTTTACGCTACATTTTTCAGAGGAATTAAAGATTATGTCTCAAGCTAATTTATATGAGATCAGAATACTTCTAGTCAGATAGACTAAATCTTCCTATTTCATACTTGGAATGGCATGAGGGTAAGCATGAGGGTAAGAGGGCCTATTCCTTCAAATCCCAGAAGTACCATAACGAAGAAATCCAAATCCATAGGACCACAGTGATATGCATTGTCCCCACAGATCCAACGCACTACCAGCAAATCAGTTTAATATGTCAGTCTCCAGGTATACCGTGCTCAAGGGAAATGCTCTTGTAGAAAAAAACCGTTCAGGGAACGTTATGGGATAAACATCTCAGCCTGCTGAACTGTGTGGTTGCACACAACACGCCATAAAAGCCACGAAATCCCTGCATTGTCAATTACCATTATCAGCATCTTTGATTCGCGGCTTGAAGCCGCTGAATTGATCTCACGGCTGGCAGAGCGCACACCATTCTGCGGTCTCTCCATTCAACCTGCCATTTTCATTTCTAATCATGTGCACTTAAACATCTTGCACAACTTCAAAAATCCCTCTGGGTTGCAATGATCTTGTAAAGGGCCAGTGTGTGTGCGAATGTACTGTCACTTGGGCATGAGCTGTCAGCTGAGCTGGGATCAGCTGTTTGAGGTCTTTATGAATTGACATGGATCAAATGAATACGATGTATTCAATGCCTGTTTTCGGACATTGGACTTGCATTCGGCGTTATCTGATATTGGGTAACTGAGACACTTTGAGTTCACAAAAAACAACAAGATCAAAGCATTTGTTTGCATGACGGGTAGAAGATTTTTTGGAGGGTTTAGATTCCTCTCGCATCCTCCATTTCAAGAAACATTATGTGCAACCTCAGAAAAAATGATACAGATAAAAGCAATCTCAGCTCTTGGACCTGTGTTCAGGTCAC
Source organism: Triplophysa dalaica (assembly GCF_015846415.1). Lineage (NCBI taxonomy): Eukaryota > Metazoa > Chordata > Actinopteri > Cypriniformes > Nemacheilidae > Triplophysa > Triplophysa dalaica. The sequence continues at coordinate 21,327,650 of NC_079549.1, read as the reverse complement.
ATTTCCTCCAAAAATCTAAAAGAAAGAAAATTAATTTTGAATAGAGGAAATGTGGACAATTTTAGGACCATTGTGATTTTTACATTTTTTCATATTTAAAAATGATTTATTTTTGGCCTTTTGCCATTATTGGTTTAGTAGGAGAGAGAGGACAGGAAGCGAAGTGGGTAAGAGAGGGGGTGGGATCGGGAAAGGGCCACGAATTGGGACTCAAACTCACCCGGAGCGCAATAGCGACATATGTTGGAGCACTTACCACAAGGCTATTGGCTCCAACGCAATATCTTTTTAATATTTTTTTATTGTTGTAATTCCAATTATTCTTGATACTTGTTGTAAATACGTTTACGTTTTTACCGTATTACCATGTTTCAAATTAACATACATTAAACCAGTACAGTGAAACTTATGCATAAATATAAAAACAGAATTTTTACACAAAATATAATTTGTTTTTAATTAAGGAGTGAAATGCAAACGAAACATGTTATTGACAAGCTTTGTAACCCAAATGACATCTAAATAAAACAGAATAGAATCCACAAATAAGAATGAATCTGAGCCCTGTCAATACCACTTAAAGCAAAAAACAAACACTTCAAGACCGTTACAAACACCTCCAACAAGACCAATCTATCAATTCAAAGGACTTGTAAAATACCCAGAAACAATCAAACAACTGCAGTTCTTTACAAAACACACACACATAAGAGCTACAGAGGGAATTTTAAAAGCTCCCTCATCTTGTTCTGGCATCTCTAGGTCAGCTCATTAAAACAGATGGGGGTTCAGCAGTAAGTTCAGCATGAGGATGAGAAATCAAAGCCATATGCTTAGGAGCAGCATCTGCCGTATTATTAAAAACACAACAGCGCCCAGACCACAGGAACATCAATAACAATAATGCCCCTGGAGAAAAAACACTATCCTTCCTAACTCTTTGAAGGCGTCCAATGCAAGTCCATCAGTATAAATTGTCGAGTGTGTAACACTCCAACAGTTGGTGCTTAAATCTTTGCAAAAGCAATCCGTTTTCAAATACGAGATGTGAACATCACGGCACATACCTGCAGTTGGGCGGCGGATCCAGAGTGATTTCTGCAAGCTCTTTCTGGATTCTGGTCGAGATAAGCGAGGAGAGGAAGAGAGAGACGGGGAGAAAAAAAGAGAGAGATTGAGAAAGCTGTGAGAATTGCGAGCAGCCAGGGAATTACACTGCCCTCTACCTCAGCTGCGTTTACTGCACGGCTGGCTCTGCCTTCAGCACAGCTAACATGGCTGCTTCCTCTTTGTTCTCCGAGGCATAACCCGAATCCCATAACAGGAAAACTTTAGCGTGCCTGTTTCTGCCCCTCTCCATCGCACTCCGCTGATCTCCACCTCAGCTCAATTCCCGCTCCCCTCAGCTCCCAACCTGGCCCTCATCTACTAGTTTAGTCACTTTAAGCACAAACGATTTTCTTTTAAAGCTTCTATGCAAATGAGGTGGAGGGAGGGGGTGTGCTTGGGCATATTTGACAAGAGCTTTAAAGAAGAGCTCGGGTGCTGTTACAAATGCATTATCAACAGCGTGTAAGGGAGCCGGGGCAGGATTTTTGACATTTTCTATGAATAAATGTTTTTTGATCTGTCAATTCCACACACATTTAGAGTCTGTGCAGTTGCGATCGGCACCGCTGACGTGGACTAAATAGTTGGAGTTCAATTTTTTAGCGCCAAATCTATCACAATGCTTTTATGTTCAATTGTTAACCTACAATCGAACCTGGTTAAAATAGGAACCGTAATACAGACAGATGAGATCTCATTTTCACTTCTCTTGTTCCTCATAATAACTTCACACAGAAGTTCTGAAGTACTTTAATCCCTAAACAAATCTCAGCTGAACTTTTGCTAAATCAAGACGTTGCTTCGTTGAAATGCAAATTGTTAATGAATCTTTGAGTTCACTGATCTAGGTTTAGTGTTTTTATATAAACCGCACGTGTCAAAACTGTCAACTGGCATATAACGAAAAATAAACCAACCCCCAATGCACTAAAGCATTATATCTTAAATGATATAAGTTTCTTAAAACACATTTTTCTCTGCCGCATTAATGCCAAATGGCACTTATTTTATCTTTGAAGCAAACCTTGCACAAAAGGTCTCCTTATCATATTTACCTCTTTGCACTGGAGGATAATTTGGCTGTTGTTTTGCTGGAGAGTTTGGTGGATTTCTTCTGCTGTTGTGGAGGCGTGGGTTGTTTTCTCTCTTCTTGTTCTTCTGGTTCTGGCACCGGAGGGTCTCTCTGATCTGCATCAGAACTACCACTGCTGGTGCTGGGGCTTTCATCATCTGACCGTTGCCTTTCACTGGACATTTTCCACCTTTGTGAAGGACGACAACAACAAGTTCTGAATCACTGGGATCACGGGACCGCAAGCATGCATAAAGTCTCCGCGGGTTTACGCAAATCGCACGTTTGCTCGGTGGTAACCCTATAACCTCAACTCTTAAACCCTTAAGTTCGTGTACACAAGCAGAACCGAGTCATATTGGATGCGCGTGCCAAGAGGGAAAGCAAACAAGATGACATATCGTGTCTGCAAAAGGAAACTTCACTAGACTATCTCTGCCTACAACCAATCCTCTCGAGAATCAAAACGAATCATATGGACTCGAGAAAACCCCCGCGAATGAAGACGATCGCGATCCGATCCAATTACATCAAAACTGTTGTCATTCTGAAGGGCAAACGTCCACGTTTTTACACGACAAGGCTTACGGCGCACACACACACATAAATAAACACTTCAACTTAATCCATTAGCGGACTGAGTCGATAGTATTTGTAAATAGCGCGAACTGCAACATTGTTGCAAGAATTATGACGTTTCCCGCGGATACATTGTAGCAGTTTTGCGCTTGACGATACGAGCTACCGCGTCCATCGCACGTTCACAAAACCCTCCTCCGCGAAAACATCTTGAGTTTTTCCTTCTCAGCTGCCGAATAGGTGCAGTGACTGTCTCCAGTCGACCTTAGGAGAATCAACGACAAAAACGCACGAGGAGATTTCACGAACTGCAAAGGAAAGCAATAATCGCACCTATTCGCAGCGAGGGGGGCTCGCCAGCGAGGCTAAATAAAACATTTCATATCCACCCCCCTCCTTCACTTTGGGCGAAGAAGGCGATATCACGACCCTGCTTGCGAGGAAAGACCGAGTCGTTCAGCGCGCACGGGTTCCGATCGGATCTTTTCAAATCCTTTGTAAGAGCCGAGAGGTTTGTTATGGTAGGAGACACTCCAGTATCAGCATGGTGTACCAACTGATGCGTGAAGTCAGTTTCGACCTCCCTTCTCTTCAACGACAGACTAAAAAAACACCGCGAAAAGACGACGTTACCCCGCATAACCCGGACTCTACGAGACCCTTAGAGGTTCTTCTTTACCTTAGACGCGGTCCTGTCCTGATCTGGGGTGGTTCGGAGTGTTAAAAATCCAGTTGAAATGGAGCCGGGAAGACGACGGTCTCCGGCCGAGCTGTGAACATTGGAGAGTAGGAAGGAGAGGAGGCGCTGCACTTTTGGTCGGAACCGACAGGTGGCGCTGTACTTCGAGTACGCGGAGGAACTCGAACCTCAGGATTGAAGGCATGTGTGTTTTATGCTTTCCATCGCGTTGGATTTTTGAAGGCAACATTTGAAATTCATTCGAGTTGGAAGAATTGACTTGGAGAATATGGGGGTGGATTACAATGGTAGGTATATACCAGCGAGGAGGACAAAAACGAGTGACAATCGAGTTTCCTTTTGAGCACGAGCGTTTGAAAAGGTGTTTGGAGATGTTGTTTGCGAGGACTCTGTGGTGAAAGATCAGCTCTTGGAAACTTTGTGTGTGGGTGAGAAGTTTGCCTGGAATTCCAGTGCAGGTGGGAGTCCCTGTACAGCAATGGATGACTTCTGTTGTCATAGGTCTATAATGTTATATAGCGTCGGCTATACTGTCTCACTGTACAATTTAGGCTGTATGAAATTTATATATTCAGTGGTCCTCTATAGTATAATGCAAGACTTCCCTGTTGTCAGAATTGTTATAGTCTATTGCGTTGCCTATACTGACACGCTGTATGGCACTTACTGTATATAGTAAGGGTTCTATATTTCTCTATAGTAGATACTGCATGTCATCTCTGTTGTCAGGACTGCACTGTTATATAGTGTTAGCTTTACTGATTGAATTTATTTTATACATTTCTTTGCAGTATGTGCTGTATGACATGTATATACCATATAGTGTATATCCATAAATCTATAGCATATATGTCATGTCTATCGTCATTGGTTACTTTAGTATTATGTATTTTAATAGTAAATGCTGTATGACTTTATCTGGACAGTATTGTATACTTTTCTGTAGAACCACATCCTGTTTGGTGTCTTTGTAGTGAATAGATTTAGTATCTATTGCTTGAGTAAAAAACATTCAGCTTTGTATTGTCATACTGTACAGCTTCTCAATAGAATAGTGTAGTAAAGTTGGAGGCCTTTACAGGCAGAACAGTTACTGCATATTCGATTGAAGACAAGTTCAAGTGTTTTTGAAATGTAGACGAGTTCAAGTTTTTGAAATCTCATTATTCATTCATTCTGCACAGCTGTATTTCAGATACTCTACTGTGGGCAATGGGTCTGTGTTTCTGTTATGAATGATCTGTCATGTTAAGAAACAATGAAACACTAACTTATTTCTCTAACTGGATTGTTAGTCATTCGTTTACCCCGCACAGCGTTTAAAAATAGCTGTGGGTTTGCAGGCTTATTTCTGTCTCGTATTGCCACTCAGGTGTAAATGCACCATTTAGTCTTGTGGTTTTCATCACATTATCATAATGTTGGTATTATTTGCATTTTGCTGAGAACTCAAAAGTTGTTAGATACTAAATTATAAGCATTTCTTATATGAGTAGTAGATTTTACTTAAAATTAATGTGTGTGTAAAGTTCATTTATACTTCGTAATGATGACATTCATTTTTTAATCAGCAATAATGAGAATATACATGAACATGCTAATTGGGCATTGACAGATATGTGTTTTTCACTAGACGAGACTGACGCATGTAGACAGCAGGGTGGCTGCTATAATGCTGATATATGATGCAGTTTAAAATCGGCAAATGAGACGTACACAGAATTGCTGAAATGAATGTTTATCTTACATATTTACTTGTTCAGTCTTATGTTGGATTATTTGTGAATGCATACAAGAGTAGGATTGGATACGAAAACAATCTTAGAATGAGTTGGCTGGCTGATGCATTGGTCTATTACTAACCTGAAAACTATTTGAACACATAATCCACACAAATAGTGTATGATCTTGATTACAAGTTTGATCAAGTTCATGAAATTGAAGAGCATATTAAAAGCAGAATGAATAAAGGGATATTTCATCAATTCTGTCATCATTTATTCACCTCGTGAATGACTTATCCTCAGTGGAACACTTAAGTAGATATTTTGAGAAATGTGTCAGTGGAAGTCAATGGGGGCCAATGCTGTTTGGTTACCAACATTTAATAGAATATCTTTTTTTGTGTTTTTCCGTAAAAAAGAGTCATACGGGTTTGGGTTGAATAAATAATTAAATAATTCTCATTGTTGGGTGACCTATCCCTTTAATTTAACAACCCCCTAAAAATCATTCTGATACCAGTTGGTTAAAAGCCACTGCAAAAATTGCTAAAAAAAATTATTTTTGCAAAAAAAAATGAGTTCTGAGAAAACGTCAAGCATCACTTGTTTGCAGATGTTTTTGTACTTTGCTATCCGGTTCAGTAATATTCATACCTTTTTTAAGTGTAGCTTCAGTGTCCACCATTTGGGGCTACTATACACCCCCCATTGAGCCCATGTCTGTGAGAGCTGTCAAACTCTATTGTTCTTTGTCACTGAACTGAGATGTTAATCCTCTGGTCATTCTGTCATGCGTACGTCTCGTAGCAACTCGGTTTCACTTTCACCTGCTTTGAAATGTTAGATTAAAGAGCGCGTTTAAAGTAAATGTTCCACGCTCCAGCAAACAACGGCACTGTGTTTAATAGCAACTCTGTTTTCTCCTTTGCGACAGGCCCGTCACTCTGCACATTCCGAGTGCTAATCTCCAGGTGAGATGGGAGCAGGCCAGGTTTAGGAGGTTGTATTAGTTTTTTCGGCGTGCGGGTGTCTCGCGCCGTGCACTTATTGTGTGTGACAGCGCATTGACAGCAGGGGAACAAAAGGAAAACAGAACAGCGTGGGTTTGCGCTTAGCACTAGATGTCAAAAAAATGACATACGGGAGCTCAGGTGAAATACAAAGCCATGATAGGAATCAAATGTTGGGGAAGAGATAAAAAGCTTTAGCTGGGTTGTGAGGACAGGAATGTTGATCTTGAGAAACAACAGATTAGATTTTATTTTGAAGAAAAATGATAACCTTAGGCATCTGGATTTTGTTTAACTGAGGCATGCGGTTGTCTTTAAAGTTAACATAACATGTGAAGCGTTGTTTTTCAAATCGGTTGTATTTCAGAGTGAAACAGTATATTGAATGAGATATCATATAGGGTGTGACTCGATTTGACTCTGTGAAACATGAATGGGTGTTAAATGCTATAAGAATCAAACCAGAATTTTTTTTATATTTATAATATTTATTTATCTGTAAAAATTTAATGGAGCAATGTTTTTCAATGTGCATTTAGCTCCAATTTATCTACATGCACCAGTGAATCAGGCACATACCAAAAACATGGATTAAGAAGGAAAAGTTGACCCTATTTATTTAATGTTGACTTGAAATACATAGTAAGTTTTTGAGTATTTAAAGCACAAGGTGGTCAATGTATTTCTGAATATGTTTACGTCTGCTCAAGAACGTCTTTGGTATGAAATTTACTGAATGAGACGAGCACTGGGACTGACTCCGAACACTGGAGCTTTTATGGATGATGCGCTTGCCAAGACAAATTTGCTTTAAATGTATTTTTTTGGTCGAAAGTAACAATGAAAGATGTGGTATTTTGGAAACTGAAAATCCGCAAGGAGTTTGTGGTTGACCTACAACTGATCATATATCTTTAAATGGCCAGAAAGGAAATTAAGCTTTCGTGTCTCCGAGCTGTTTAAACACACTCTGGCAAGAAAAGAAGAGCCGGTACTAAAAATAACAACTGAAGTTTATTTTACCCAAAGCATCCATAATACAACACCGCCACCTCAAAAATCCACATTTTGTGTCTTAAAGGATAAATGAGAATAATTTTTGGTATTGCTTAAACCCAAAGTGATTTTGCACTTGAATATTAATGAGCTCATAATTTGGCTGTCAGCATACAGAGGCAGAAATGAACATTAATATTTAAAATCACAGCTGGCTGCTCCTACTGATTCATGACAGCACTTTATAAGAGCAGTCTTTTGAGCCGAAGCAGCGCATTTAAAGAGAGAGTTCAACCAGAAAGAGGAATTCTATCATTTTACTAAAGTATACCCCAGACTTTTAAAGTCTTTACACCAAAAAGTAAATGGGAACTAGGGGCTGTCAATCTTTAAAAAGTACATTAAGCACTATTGAATCTTGTATAAGAAACTGTCAGAGAAACTCTTATATACAGTGGTGTAAAAAAGTATTTGTTTTTTTAGGGATGCACAATAAATTATCAGCCATGTTGGCTTGGGCCGATAAATGGACATGTTTAAGGTTTTGGGTATCGGCCGATAATAAAATTTTGTCCGATGTATCATAGCCAATAAATCATAAATCAATTCCTCTGGTGCCCTGCGATGGGTTGGCACTCCATCCAGGGTGTATCCTGCCTTGATGCCCGATGACTCCTGAGATAGGCGCAGGCTCCCCGTGACCCGAGGTAGTTCGGATAAAGCGGTAGAAAATGGAATGGAATGGAATTCCTCTGGTAAAACTTCTTCAGCTGCACGCTGCTCACAGTTAAAATACAGTACAGTACAGTAATATTTCTGTCGTGATCGTTCACCTACTGCTATTGGTAAAACATTGTTGATGTAGATACAGTATGTAGATACAATATTTATAAATGTGTAAATTATAGGAACAAAAGCATATTGTTTGAATCCGACTGCTTTCTGAATGCTTTCTGTCTTGAGACCTGTTAGACTTATTATGGCTATTAAGATTTTTTTCTGGGATGCTCGGGAAGAACATCTATAATAAGTGTTGAATAAAAAATACACCAGAAAAGTTGGATGGTTAAATAATTTTGATCTAGTGTAAAGTAGGCTTGGTACATGATGTTCAGGGGAACAAAGAGAGCTAACTGTTACCTTGTTTTCTGCTGTGAATGTTTTTCATATAAAAGCAGTCCACTTTTTGCCCTTTGTTTTCAGTCTTAGGAAATGTTAACTAGAGACTGTATATCAACCAGTATATCAATTATGGCTGCCAATATACAAGAATCGTCGGTTATCGTTAACTGCCAAAATTTACAAATCGGTGCATCCCTAATTTTTTTGCATATTTGTCATGCTCAGATGATCCAGATCATCAAACAATTTATAAAGTAAATACAAAATGCAGTTTTTAAATGATAGTTTTATTTATTAAGGGGAAAAACAATCCAAAAATGCCTGACCCTATGTGAAAAGTAATTGCTCAACCTTTGTATCATAAATCCACAGAATATTTGCTCAATAGTTTTGGGGATTTTTATGACAAGCCTTTTCTTCTGTGAAAAACAACAAAAAAAGAAAAATAGAGTAAATACAGAAATGTCTATTCAATGTCAACGGATGCCAGCGCTGTTCAGTTGCCAAGCTTCTTCTTTTTTGTGTTCAGCAGAAGAAAGAAAGTTATGCAGGTTTTGAATGATATGAGGGTGAGTGAATAATGAACACATTTTTTGGGTGAACTCTTCCTTGATGGTTCACCCAAAAATAGAATTTTTGTCAAAATTTACTGAAAGTTATTATGCTTGAAAGTGGTTAGGGACTAGGGGCTGTCAAAGACAGAAATTTGTTTGATTGTCGATGATTCAGTATTTACAGCTGTGGTCACTATTCGCTTTCATTTTTAAAAAGAGCTGCTTGAGTGTTAACACCGGCTATAAACAACTCCTTTTGTGCTCCAGGGAAGGAAGTAAGAAAAGTCGTACGGTTGAGTAAATGATGACAGTTTTCTTTCTGGGTAAGCTATTCCTTTCAAAGCCAGTTACTTCACCTTTAAAGTGATAGTTCAGCCAAACATTTACTCACCCTCTTGTCATTTCAAACCTGTATGACTTTCTTTCTTCCCCAGAACAGAAAAGAAGATATTTTGAAGAGCGTTGTTAACCGGCATCCATTCACTTGCATTGGTTTTGTCTATATTTTATAGAAGTGAATGGATCCCACCTCTATTCGGCCACTAACGTTCTTCCAAATATCTCCTTTATGTTCTGCTGAAGAAAGAAAGTCATACAGGTTTGAAATGACAAGAGGTGAGTAGATGAAGACAGAATTTCCTTTTTGGGTGAACTATGCCTTTAAGTTTAATCCATTGTAATAAAGGTACACCTTGGCCTGTTGTGGCTCTGATGGGTACAACATTCTTGCAAAACAGGCTTAACATCTGTGTGTACCAATAAAATGCTAAGCAGAAAGTGCTGTTTCCTATTTTTCATGCAATGAAAGTAAATGAAGACCACAGGTGTTTCTGCTCTCCATCTTCTTTCACTGTTTAAAAAACAGCATTTTAGATTTTATCCATTTAAATTCATGCATTTGGTGGCTGCTTTTATTCAAAGTCACTTCCATATTATTCTAAATACAGTACATTGTTTGTTTGTGTAGGTGTTTTTTTATCTGCAGGTTTCCTAAGAATCCAACTCATGATCTTGGCATTGATAGCGTCATTCTCTACCACCCATAGAACCACAGGAAAGAATGTTATCTGGATGCTGTATGACATGTGGGAATTTTCATTTTGTTTTGAACTGTCGCTTTAAGTGTCTCAGTCGTCTTTCGATGCCACTGACTGTGCTGTATATACACTGCTCCCCTAAACAAGATCAATAATGCTATTTTTTTTATTTCTACAATCATACATTGATAACTAGTCATTAATACATGGTCTTGTGGTTGTTGTTTGTACAAACTGTGCCTGACTCGTGAGCATGTGTGTGTTTGTTTGCTTTGTGCAAATTTGCCTGGAAGTATGCCAGAAGCATGCAGTAGAGATAAGGCCTCATTGATTGATGGGGTTCCAGTGAATGGTGCCCTGTAAGCAGTGGAAACACTCTCTGTTTTCTGGAGAAAAATCACACACAGCCTCTGTTGTGTATTGTTGTTTCTTTTCTTTTATTTAGCGGTCAATAAAACAGAACTAGGGGTGGGTTTGTCGACACAATTACTTGACTTGATCTGTGTACATTTGTGCTAGATGGATGTGCTCGCCCGTTGCGTTGAGTCTTGCATTTGTTTCAGCATCTCTCAGCATGAGCGTCTTTCACGACAGCTTGTCAAGTTAAAAATACACCTGCGTTCGCTTCCCTGAAGGCTGACATTGAACGAAATTATCATTAAAAGAGACATTTGTGTACATTTTATTGTCATCATTGCAAATGTAATTCACAAAACATTGGCGGAAAATGTAACCAAGCAATGCAATCCGAATGCAGTAGGCAGTTGAGTGTATATTCTATAAACTCAAGCAAATCACACACTCGCACAAAAATGTGTATAGCTGTTTTATTTCATCAGAGAGCGCAGTGACTGAGCATGCAGTAAATTTACAAAGGTGAGGAAATCACCGTGCCCGAAAGACGAGAATAGAATCGGTTGAAGGCGCTAAATCCAGCGTCGCACACTTGAGAAGTCGCAAATCTGCTATATAAAACTCTCAGGGTAGAAAACCTACACTGTCAGTCATTGTACGTATTTAAAGATCGGAAGAAGTGCTTTACAGTGATGGAGTGAAATCCTGATGCGAAGGCTTCAGCTCATGAGTGTTTTATAGTCTGTTATGTGATGCTTTAGCATGCCGCTAGATTCAAATCACCCCTCCACCCCCCTCCCTCATTCTACTCTATATTCTGTGTCTCCACAAGGCCCATTGTCCTCCGACAGCACAATTGCTATGCTTCCACTGGCTGTGTGTTCAAATGGAAATAGTCTGAATTAATAATGCTACTTATATATAAAGTCTGCTTAAGCAACTGTGAATACAAAACATTGCGTTGCACTGAGCAGTACAGTGCGCTATTTTGTTTTGGATTACAAGGCGTAAAATTGCTACAAGCTGACAGTTATTACTGAAATAGGTGTCTTGGGAAATCTCACCTGTCTCAAGGACAACCCCTTGGCTTTGTGAACCATGACAAAATAAGTCAGGGGAGCGGCCCACTGGCCGATCAGAATTTGTTTTTTTACCAGTGACTCATTTGGCTGTTTTTTGGAGAGATGGGTGTTTGGAGGTATAAAGAGTTAAATGGAAACCCCAAAAATGAAACTTCTTACATATTTTACTCACCTCGTGTCAATCCAAACCTGTATTACTTCTTCTGCGAAACACAAAAGAAGATATTCTGAAGAACGTTGGTAACAACCAAACAGCATTGACCCCCATTGACTTCCACTGTATGGACACAAAACCACTCAGAAATTTCTCAACATATCATCTTTTTTGTTTTCCACACAAGAAAGGTTTTGAGTGACATGAGGCTTAAAAAAACGATGACAGCATTTTTATTTTTAGGTGAACTATCCCTCTAAAATCTGTTCTACCTGTTGCATTAGAATGAAGTATAGCTGAGTCACATACATTTCCGTTTACCTTAAAGTTTGACAAAATTTTTATGCCACTTTCATTCAAGGTATGCATATATCACTGTGTTTTCTGAGAATCTTATCAGTCTACACGAGCTTGCGAAAGCATTTATATTTACGTACTATACTTGCGTGGACTATGTTTAGGCCTAAGCAACTGAAGTCATTGTTCCGTTCTAAACCATTTATTTTAAACCTTCACCACATATACTCTCTCTGTCTGGCTTTAGCTGTGGTTTAGAAACCACTCAGCCGAAGGTGTGCAGCCGAGGTTTGCGGTGACCGTGGGAAGCCTGAGCCGGTTATTTTCGTTGGAAAGCGCAGGCATTTTGAGAGCTGTCCCTCAGGCCGCAGACAGACTCGGCAAGCAGACTCCAGCTCCTCTCCGTATGGAAGAGCAGCTGTATTATTCAGCTCCCGCGAAGTGAAGTGCAGCCCCTCGGCCCCCTCCTCTCCGAATGCTCACTGGCAGAGTTTGTTTTTAATCACTGCAATCTGTGGCCACTTCTTCCCTAGCTCCCCTGATGGGTAATAGAATGTAATGGTGGGCTGATTTTAGGCCTGGCGTGGCTACCAGTATTTCTGCCATTTAGCTCGCTCAGCCGTTCAGGTTTCTACTTTAACTGCTTGTTGCCTTTGTGCTGATACTCTGCCAATTTTTCTATTTCCTTTCGCAAAGATCAGCCTGACGTTTTAGGCTGGTTTATGCTAGTTAGTCAAGCAGCATGGTGTTCCAGGTGCAGCTGTTTGACCTTACCGGTTAAGCTGATATGTTTGTTTTCTTTCTTTATATAGCACATTTAAAAACAACCATAGGCTGACCAAAGTGCTGTACATTTCAGAAAAACATATCTGGATAACATACTTGTAATTAAAGCAGGGGTCACACAGGGTTTCTGCCAATCTCATATTGTTCTTGAGTACCTACAGAGGAGTGTCTCATACTTCGTATCTTCGAAGAGTATTTTGTTTGATCACATTTATAAAAGATAGATAAAGCTTTACGATTGTTTCCAAAAACATACGGCGCATGCAGGGGGGAGGGGTAGGCTGAACGAAAGCACATAAGCACCCATTGTCAACAAAACACACACATCAGTTTCACTCACGGCATGCGGTTCATTTCCTGCATCTTTTAGAGCTTGGACGGCTCCATATATCAGTTTCAAATGATCTCCAAATCAAGCATTATATCCACAGTTTATATAACATTCATCACCCAAATGCAGTGAACAAACAAACACCTGAACTTTGCGAACGTATGCTCTCTCTCCTGCTTACATGTGAAAGTGACATCTGCGCATGCGCATGCTCCTTCTCCTGCTCTCCTTGCTGCCTTGTGGCCGTGCTGCGTGCTTTTCCGGGAGAATTGACCAATAAGGGACTAGGAAAAGTTGTTACGAAACAGTTTTATATGTTCGAAAAAAACTTTCCAAAACCTGTACGATCGATGGGGGAGTGTATCGGGAACAGAAATACTACGTAACTCGTTTTTTGACACATTGACCATGTAAAGCAGGAGAAGACAGCACATTTAACATTGTAAAGAAGTCAGAATGCATGAAACACCATTGCAGAGCCGCTTTAAGAAAAGAGATTGAAAGACATAAAAAAATGTGACTTTCAAGTTACAATTTGATCAAGTAAATTCGATTGGATCAAGAATTTAAAATCAGACAAAGAGGATGCCGGAAGGTTGTTACATAAAGTTGGGCCGGCAACCACAAACTCTCGCCCGGTCACCCAGATGCTTAAGTCTAGACGATGGATATTTTAAAGGAGTTGTGAGTTGTGAGGATGCAACAACTAAGAGAGATAAACAGGAGCGAGATTATGTAACGATTTATACACCAAAATAAGTATTTTAAAATCCACTTTGAGCTTACCGGGAACCCACTCAGATGATAGCAAAACAGGGGAAATGTGCTGGAATTTCACATACCCGTCAGTTGCCTGGCGGCTGCATTCTGCACCAACTAGACGCTCCAAAGAAGACCAATTTATTCCATAATAAAGAGAATTGCAGTAGTCTAACGGAGAAGAGACAAAAGCATGGTTACATTTCGATGACCAATATTCAAACACAACTAAAACTGGGGAGCGTATGTGCTTAATATCTAGCCTATATTTCATTTTTAAATCTCTTTATATCTGCTTTTTGTCTACTTGATGGTTATCATGACTATTTACATTTATGATAAACATTTAAATAAAATTATTCAGCAGGATCTTTAACTCAGACTTACTAGTTGACAACAAGTGATTTATCAATAAACCTAATGTGTTTGTTGTAGTTGTTGAGCCACCTGTTCATGCAAACCAAACATGTCTTAAACTGTTGACTAATACAACGTTCTGCACCGTTGATCTCCGCTTCTCCTGCAGATCTATATGATTTTCTGCAGTGTGTGATCATTGCATGCTTGTGGACCTGAAGGTCAGTGTGCCAGGGGTGGAGAAACCCCCGGAGGAGCTCGATTTCCTGCGAGTGGCCGACGCCATTCGTCTTCTCATTGTTTTCTCTGCCTGTGCTTTTTTCGGATGTTGCGTTGCGGAGGCCTTTGTGTGATTTCACAGTCATTTGAACAACGTTGTCTGCGAGAGGAAGATTATGACAGATTACTGCTCAGAAGACCGGCTCACCGCAGAGATAGAAGGCACTTAGATCACAGATTTGCGCGGAAGCTTTTCTGGAGCAACCTGAGGGACGTTTCAAAACAAATGCTGTTTCTCTCGAGGCGAGCGTATTTACAATCAATGCAGACTTTTCGCTTTTATATTTCGCAGTGATTTCTTGGTGCCTGAGCGGTGTTGTTTGAGCGAGATCGGGTGCGAGCCGTGTGTGCGGTGGGTTTGAGAGCTCTCTTTGTTGTCTTAGGAGTGTCTAGAGACATTATTTCCAGTTTCTGCTGCTGGGGCCCGGGGCTAAAGGGGGGATTACAGGGTATACAAAGCCAGCTGATTTTTTTGTGTTTCATCACCACAGCCTTTTTTTAATCCTTTTTGTCTTCCTTTGTGCTGTTGATACATTCTGTAGTCTACACACTCAATTAACATGGATATCGTGCTTTCAGTGTTGGTATTGATGGCTGACTGTGCAGGACTGGCCCGTGGATGTGCTGGAAATGGCCTTGCCATATGAATACTCTTTCAGCTTTTCATCAGCATGATGAGAAAAAAGTCTCTTGATGTAAAGCTGTAACAGTAACGTGGATGGCACATTCCAGATGATTCTGAAGAACTCAATCCGAAATCGGAGAGTTCTCAATTGTGTTTCGTTCATCAACTTTCATCAACAGTTCTTAAACTGTAAAGGAGAGATATATACAAATAAAGAGAATGGAGATGTAAAATGAATGATGAGACATATTTGAGTTCCTATTGAGATCTTTCATAATATGAACGTTTGAGTTCAGACTTTGCAAATCTCAGACGCAGACTTTTCTGTGTAATTTACCTTAGATAAAACATGTTAATGTCTACAGTATTAAGGATGACAATTAATAAAGAAATTTTCATTTAAAATATTTTTAATTTCCTATTATATACAGTTTATATTTTAATTGCAAAATACAGCCACTGAAAAGAATATTTTCAGTTTATCTAATTTTATTTCAATAGGTTTGTGTTTAGGTAAATTGAAATGGTTTGTTTCATTTTTTGAAATACCAACAATATTTATCTCAAATTTCAAATACAAGTATTTATTTTAGTTGTTTGTATTTATTTACAGAAAATGAAAGCTAGACAACCAATTCAAAATAACAAAACATGATCCGTTTTATTCATACCTCGGATAGTAATCCAACACTGTTTTTTGTATTTAGGAAAATTTCTGTATGCGATTACCCCGTTTTTTATCACAGCTTTCATGTGTCTTTTTATGCTGTCGGTCTTTCACATTGCTGTTGGATGACTTTGTCACTCCTAAGGTTTGATTTTGTTGAAGTTTTTTGTGGCTGTATTATCTGTATTTATACGCACGTACTGTATATTCAGTGACTTTTATATGATCAGAACAATATATGAATGCATCTCTGTGCTGAGAATCCAGAGGCAGACAGGTTGAGAAACACACTTGTGTCGTGTCACACCTGTTACTTTAATAAAAGACCCGTGTAATGTACCGTCCTGCAGCTCTGTGGAAACAGATCAAACTGCAGTGCCTGTGATTTGGTTGGAGGTTAAATGAAGCTCCCTGTGGTCAGTTGTGATAGACGGCAGTTGTGGGGTGCTTTCGATGGGAGCTGGAAGATCATTTCTGTTTGCCGTGCCTCACCGGAGGGATTCCACATCAACGTGGGTGGCGGGAAATAGCTTTGAGCTAGTTTTGTGGTGGCAGATATTAGGATTACAATTATGAGATGTTTGTGTAATGTGAAACGTGAAACTGATTTCTGTTTTTCAAACGTTGAAGGTGTCAATCCTACTTATTATATCTTATTATATCTTCAGATATCTGAAAGGGACAGTTCACCCTAAAATAAAACAAAATCTGTCTTCGTTTATTTAATTACATGTTGTTTAAAACCTTTATGTGACTTTTTTCGGTGAAACACAAAAGAAGATATTTTGAGAAATGTCTCAGTGGTTTGTGTGCAATTGGTGTCAATGTTCGTTAGCGTTCTCAAAAGAAAGTAAGTCATACAGGTCTGGAATGACATGAGGGTGAGAAAATAATGAAAGAATTATTATTTTTGGTTGAACTATCGCTCAAATCATTGAAGTATCTATTGACTGAATCTTCAAACGTCAGCTCTCTTTCATTGAGGCGCATCTCTGTATGCTGATCACTATGAAGGGGGCATTCAGATCAGATGGGCTCATTGCCATTGGTTGTGTAAGCATGTATTACCACCGGATGTTTATGGAACCATGTGCTCAGACACTATATCATGCATCTGTGCGTCAGTCTGCATGCATGAAATATGCATGATCGCACAATTTGCATGCTCAGCCTGTAGAACGCATGTTTTGTAAGATACGAGTATTTCTCTTTGTATTCATTCATTCGCTGTGTGTTTCAGTCAGACTGCGGCTGACCTTGGGACCTCATGAATACCTGATTGATAGCCTTTCACATCACTCATGCATTGTATGCATGCAAGATGATGCATTTTTCTCTGCTGAATGTTGTAACATAGTTTACAGGTGCCTTACCAACAGACCTAATGCCATCAGATCTGAGAGATGCATTTTCTCAATCTGAAATTTTGTGTTTTATACAAACAGTTTTAAAGCGGCAATCTTTAACTTTTGCCATCGTTGTTTAAGACGTAAAATTGCAAGTTACTTACATTACTTTACATGAGTTGTAAGTAACAACTTTCAAATCGTACCCAACAACTCAATTTATAATTCCTTATTATAAATGTACCATTCTGGATTGAGGAAAGGTAAGGAGACAGTTTTGAATAATGTTTTTTCATATACTTGCTTAAAAACAAATGTTTGCAACCAAAACCATTATAGAATGGAGCTTTAAAACAAGTAAAAATGTAAACATAAAAATATAAAGATATGTGAAGAATTAAGTTTGTTTTTCTAACTCAATTGACAAATATTTTGATAAATTATATTATTTTCAGTGACAATTAAATAAAACAACTTCTTAATTTATTGTGGCATATTGCAAGGTAAAGTGAGTTAGGACGCCTTATGTTCACAGATTATTGATCTTTCAACATTTTGTAAGATCATCAGGACCGCCACATTCAGACAGATGAATGATCGTCTCACTAAAACCTTTCTTACGACGGCTTTATCGACATCTGTGAGAGATGACCCGTGCGTCTGCCCCATATCAGTGTACTGCGATTCATTTAAAATAAATTTAGACTCTGGCCAAGATTTTTTTCCGGGACTTTAAAGACCATAGAAACTGTGAAGTGTGTCAACGGCACAAACCAACAATGAATTAATTTCCCTCTGAAAAGCGCCTGTCATTATCGGCCCATCCACCAGGTCCTGCTCCCATCATGCCTGGGGCAATCCATCAGCTTGTTCAAGCCACGGGAGGAGAGGTTAAACAGGCATTTCCGATGAGCTGACTACTCCATCGGCCCTCAAGTTAATGGGCATTCACAGGACACGAGTCAATGTCACTCAGCGTCAACACACTCAGATATGGCACTCAGGGGCTAATTGATTAACATCCAGCGAGTTATTAAAAAGATATTTTCCCTGCTGTGACGCTGTGGCTTTAAGCAGATGGACCGCACTGCGTTCAAAGCAATGTTTGATTGTTTTATTGTAGTGTTGTCAGACCACAGGCCAGTATTGGCCAGTAACTCACTTCAAGTGTACGTGCTAGTAAATCAATTTTTAGAAGCGTTTTTATTACGGTCTAAACAAATAGCATCACTTTAATTTTAATAGGCAATTTTTTATCAAGTTATATCAATTATGGTGGGGTTGTTGTGGGGATGCTTGGCATGTACGGATATGGACATTTCAACACGATCCCAATGGAATTTGGAACTATTTTACAAGCGGGCAAATTGTAAATGAGTTTGTATGATCTTATTTGTACGTTGTAGTTTCGATTGCTAAATATGCCAGTGATTTTAGGTTTAGGGGTGGGGTTAGGGGAGGGGCTTCAGTATTGTTTTTTCTAAGAATCATACGTTTTTGTACGAATCACATCGTATGAATTCATACAAATTAGCCATCACTAGAATAGTTTTGCATTTCAGTGAGATCAGGTTGGCCTGTTTAGCACTCACTATGTGATCATAAAGTCCATTTCAATACTATAGCCAATTATTTGTATAGTTCACTAAATCTAATGAAAAATTGACACATGACAAATACTTGATTAATAGTGCTATGATTTTTTTTTTTCGTTTGCAATAATACCACATATTTTATACATTTCATATGTATGATTTACTTAGACTTAAAGCTGGCTCTCAATGGAGAGGCTCAGAAATGACGTATTTTTGTAGGCTAACCCTTGAGTTAGCGTCGCGCTGGTTCCCTCGACCGAGAGCCTATGCATTTTTTCATAGACTTTTGAAAGATCACAAAAAATAAGATCTGTGATTATCAAATCCTCATGATATTTACACGTTTTGTCTATATAGATAATCTTTACAGAACATTTGCTATTTTTGAAGCCTAAATTTAATTGAAAAGCTAACACAATGTTATAAACAGACTACACTATAGTTTTAGATATATAGATATCAACGTCACCACCACCAAGCCTCCGACAACTTTCTCAAACATTATTAAAAATGTTTTCCCTGGTAAGTAATAATTTGAGACATTTGTGCCCAATTTCCATTATTTGTGAGATTTATAACCGCGATGACGTCTAACGTCCCCGGCAAAGGAATTAGTCGCTTTTAGCAACCTGTTAGCAACTGCCATTTTAAAGACACAGTAAAGTCATGCGCGGTTAATAACTGGTGTGTTTTATGTCAAAGATTAAAATGTAAAAATATTTAGAGGTTTTGTTTGCTACAGATCTTATTTCAGGGGATTTACCAAAAACCCATTGAAAAAACACGTATACTTTGGGGCGATGGAACCAGAAGTCTAAAATGCTAACTCGCTTACAAAAATACGTCATCTCGGAGCCATTCCATAAAGCTGTCAATAAGCTGACAGTTTATCCTTGTGACATTTTATACACCATCAGATCTGAACGTTCCTTTTAAAGATGAGCATGCATATTCATTCAGGATAGAGTTGTCGACACAGCATGTAGTCTACCTGGAACTCTTAAAACATGAGCGGGTGCCCCGGGGCACCTTTGAAATTTAGATTTCAACATGGAATGACAGTGGGAAAAGCACCTGGAAGGAGTCATTTGAAATCAGCAGAAAAGAAACAGCAACAGGGGGTCACAGAAGTGATGTCAGTGTCCCTTTCTCGTGTGTAGGATTGAACGGCTGAACCTAAATGCACTCTAAAAATACACACGGCAGAAAAATGACAGCGCTGGTACTTCTCAGATTGCACTTCAGGAAAGATCCTGCACCTTGCGGTGGGCTGTCATTCTATATCTCCTCTCTAAGGGTGATTTAAGGATATTATGCTTGAAACGTGTAGTAATAGTAGTTAAATATGGACTGGGAAACAGCAGGGATCTGCCGATAAGATATTATAGTGAGTCACAATCCAATGATACAGATATTTTTAAAGTGTCATGTCTTTGATATTTGTGGTAGTCGAAATCGAGGTTAAAAAAATATGTTGTTTGTTTACCATCTCCTTTGAATATCTATAAACAAATATAAGTGTTTTTATAGTGAAATGACTCAAGGCTTTGATTTGACAGATTTAAACACAAGCAGAACAACGTGAGAAAAACTAGAATTGGTTTCAGAGACAGTTTTAATCAACACCTTCTATTACAGTAAGGCAGACCCAGTGGGCTGCAGTGATCTGACAGCGCTTCTGGTGAAAACGCTTAAGACTGCCAGTCTCGCAATACGAATGTTCCTGTGTGTCTCTGTACCTCCATTAGTCATAATGAGGTTCAGCCATTGCCACTAATGACAGCCTGTTCAAA
Source organism: Triplophysa dalaica (assembly GCF_015846415.1). Lineage (NCBI taxonomy): Eukaryota > Metazoa > Chordata > Actinopteri > Cypriniformes > Nemacheilidae > Triplophysa > Triplophysa dalaica. Next base: position 21,307,321 of record NC_079549.1, on the reverse strand, counting down.
AGCATCGTACAGCACACCGGGCATTTGAGAGGCAGGACTGCGGGGGCTCCATGTGCTTTCTAATTGATGGATTTCTCTGATTTTGTACATTTATTCAGTGCTGATTTCCTCTTTTGTAGATTTTTGCAAAAACCTGCATTATTTAATCTACTATTGATTTGTCGCACAGCAGGAAATCACACTAATAATATTACGAATATGTGATGGCAGTGTTATCACAATATCTGTTTTAATTTATAGGACTGTTCAAAAGGCTTAGACATGTTAGTTATTTTACCCAAAACGTAGTTATATGTCTTTTGCTGTTTCCATTTCCCAACGCAAATTTTGCACAAATTATCCAGAGAGATTTTTGTGAGCACAAGTAGTCTAAAAACAGCTGGTGCTCTTGTCTCACCATCATCGAGTCTGTCTATTATTGCATGAAGAAAGAGAAAAAACTCCAAAAGGACTGTTGCAAAGATGCTTGAAGAAACCTACCTGAAAAACTAAATGCAAGTGTATCTAGGACAAACGCGGCTATAAACGCGAAGGGTTGCAACACCAAATATTGATTTTATTAAGTTAATAGAAGTTAATTGACAAATCAAATCGATTTATGACATAATTTTTGCAAACATCCAAGGATTTTTCAAGGTGCCTAAAACTTTTCACAGTACTGCAGCTTTGCAGGTAGGTTCCTCTGTATACTGTATATAAATTAAAGCTCCAATGTGTCATTTTTTTGGAGGATCTACAGAAATGCAATATAATATAAATAACTATGTCTTCAGAGGTGTAGAAAGACCTTACATAATGAAGTGTGATGTCTTTATTACCTTAGAATGAGATATTTCTATCTACATACACCGCAGGTCCACTTGCATGGAAATGGCCATATTTCTACAGTTGCCCTAAACAGATAAACTTCTATACAGAGCATGTTTCGTAAATACGTTATCTCCTTCGGCGAAGCAGCGAAAAAGTGACGACACCAAAGTCCTCTGTCAGCCACAGTAGTGCTTCGAAATGGAGGGGTGGAGTGAGCCGTTGGTTGCAATTCAAAACCTCACCACTAGATGCTGCTAAATTTCATACAGTGGACTTTTAATGATATCACTCAGATTCATCTTTAACTTTGTATGTTTTGTTTTTTCTTTTTAGTTCAGAAAATACAATCTGTATAAAAGTATATAACGACAGCTTAAATTATTAACCTATCCTGAGATAATCATGATAATATAATGTGTGTTAACACAATTTCGATACTAGTGGTTTTTTTATATCAAGGTTATTGGCGGTATATTGAGAGACCTCTCATAGTACGGTATGTGTTTGTGCATGCTGTATGTTTTTAGCGATACACATGTTCGCTGGGACTCAAACCCATGACCTTAGCACTCCTAAAACAATCCTCTACTTATAGGTGTGTCTGTGTGTCTACAGATCTCTTTTAATACTTGTATTTATGGTGTATCTCTCTCCCTCTCTCTGCCTGCTTGTCCTCCTCTGATGTGCTGTAATAATGATGTAAGACTTTTCTCTCAAGCCGAATTCTACCCAGCTGTTCCGAATGACTGCATTACAACTAATACATTTCTCTCTCTTCCTCTCGCACACCAGGCTCAATAGCTCTATTAGTGATCATGAACGAATAAGTCAGACTGGAACAAATGTAACATTGTCAATATTAGATTGCGTGAACAACCCCCCACAGCCGTCGCCATCGATAGCAAACAAACAAACGTCCTGCTCGACTGGATAGAGACGTTTCCTTTACAGTCAATGCATTATTCATTACTGCTGCTATTTATCATTGATACAGTTGCAGTGTGCTCTACAGGCAGAGTTTTGTGTGAGAGAAATTTTTAGATTTTCACTGCTTGGCATGAAGAGGTTTAATAAATGTCAAAGAATTTCAACGTATGTTTACACTGTGGATGTAGCGCTAAGTGACAGCTAGTTTTGGCTCACTTCAGATTTGTAGGGACCTAGACACGGCTAAAACATCTTTAGAGTTTATTGCCCCCGACTCTGAGGAAAATGTTTAGAGTTTTGTTTTGCTCAGTTGATTTAGCTGTGTAAAGGCCATTGGTTTGATTCCCAGGGAACACACATAGTGAATAAAATGAGAAATAAATGCTTCTGCAGCCTTTGATTCCGCTCACTTAGCTACTTTTTGGCCCATCAGTAAGGATGGCTGTTTACGGGACAGTTCACCCCCCAAAAAAATTCTTTCATTATTTACTCACCCTCGAGTTGTTCCAAATCTTTAAACATTTATTTGTTCTGATGAACACAGAGGGAGATATTTGGAAGAATGCTAGTAAGCAAACAGTTCTTGGCCACCATTGATTACCGGTAGGAAACATAACAATGTTAATCAAAAGTGTCCCAGAACCGTTTGCTTTCATACATTCTTCAAAATATCTTCTTTTGTGTTCAACAGAACAAAGAAATTGATCGTGCAGTTTTTCCTACAATGCGGTCCATGAACTCAAAAAAAAAAAAAAAACCCACTGAAAAAAAGAACCCCCCCACTGGCCCAATGACGGAGTCCAAGTGGCATGGCGAAGGCATGCGTGCGATCTGTCTTTCCAGAGCTCTGGGTTGTTACAGTTAACGTTATTTTAACATTGCGTAATTTATCTGACTCCAAAAGATAAAAAGGACAACTTTGTTGAATGTTATTATTTGTATTTGATTATTATGCATGATAATAATCATGCAATTTTGGTCAATGTTTGATTCTTCTGCCTTATTCTAAATTACACTCCTTAATACGATTCTCAGTGTCACTTAGAGTCTCGCGCCGGCCGTTACACTCGGATCTCACGGTCACAAACTCGTAAATCTTGGTAACTGCCAGAGGTTCTGTGACTAGTAATACTCAGAAAGCATTATTTTATCTAGTCCCCTTAAACTATAAAAACTTAATTAAAGTAATGATTATTTCCAACCATAGGTCATGACCACTCCATAGAGATAAATAGACTAATCTTACTTCCTCTGATGGTAGCTTTGTATAATCATGCCATAGTTTCCTATGTACACTTATTTAGAATACTATTCCAATAACCAGAGGTTTGAGACTTACCTTATTTAGATTGGTCAGACAACATATGTGCTGTTCTTAACGGAAACATTAGCCCCTACGGTCTATGTACACTTAAACTGATGCCAAGTAGTTAGCCGGAGCTCTAAAATCTCAGCTGGAGCGCCCCAATGCTCCTCCTAATACAGATTTTAGTCCGTCACTAACCTGAACGTAGATTTTCGGTAAGGATATAACGTGATCTACTAAAGTTCATAAACTGAGAATATTGCAGAACAAATTGAAACATGACAATGTATTAGTCAGGTGAATGTTTCTTGCCAATTACAATTCAGAGAATTCAAAAACAAAACATCAAATCCCCAAAGATAAGTCTACGAGTCAGTAAGAAGAAGACAGAAGAGAAAGGTGCGATCGGAAAAAAAACAGTGCTGTGTGTCTAATGGCACACACAGGGGGTTTCATCATAGTAAGAATTCCCCCGAACATTTTGCCAGCTTCCCTTAAATATTCAGACCAAAATACACTTTCCTCCTCACAACAAAAATTTACATTGTAAAGGACTCTTTCCTGGATCTGATCAGGCCAAAAATGGGAGTTCAGTGGATGATGTATTGGATGAAGTTCTGTGTTTCTCGGGATGTGGTGCCCTTTTGGTGAGGACATCTTGGCACCAGCCTTCCTCTAATGTTATGTCACCTTATTAATGTTCATGAATCAAGCTGATAAGGTTAATGATACACCCCTTGGTTTTCATGTCTCAGTTCCACTACTAAAGCATGGACATCTTTCAGTTTGTTCTACGATATCTTTTTCTATATTTATTTTAATTAATTTATATTTCTATATATTCTTTTTAGGATAATATTTTATTTTATTTTGGTTGGCTTAGTGTGACTGTTGAGTTGATAACAAGCTTGTCTCATGTGGGATGTCAGGACCTTTTAGCTTTTGCGGTGTGTGCCTGTGGTCATGTGGGCAGAATAATGTGTGTTTGGCACGTGGGTATTAAAAATTGAATCTGCCTTGTGAAGAGATGGATTATCGCATGGATTTTCTCAGAGGAGGAAAAGCAGATGTCCTCACATTGTTGAGAATTGAGATAGCATCCAAACACATATTATTCTGCTTGTGAAAGACTCATGGACGTGTCTTGTATTGTGAAAGATAAATTATGAATCTTTCAACATGCCATATCTCAACTCAACCTGTAACCTGTCTAACCAGATTGTAAAAATGCCTTAATGGGTCAATGGCATCTGTGGATGCCGTTATGTCCATCATGGCTTACCTTCTTTATGCTATTTCTCTGTTCTCTGTTTCTCGCCTGTTCTCTTATCTGGCGGAGTCTTTTCGACCTGATGACTTTAAAGGAAAAGTTCGCCCAAAAATGAAATTTCTGTCATCATTTACTCACCCTCAAGTTGTTCCAAATCTGTATACATTTCTTTGTTCTCAAATGATTGTAACCCAACAGTTCTTAGCCATCATTGACTACCCTAGTATGAATGGAACACAGGCGGGCATTAGGACGAGGAGAATCTCTGTCCAGTCTCTGAAGGATCGGGGTGTGAAGAATAGAATCTGTTATGGGACGATACCAGGTCATGCGTCAAAGCAAAACATATCAATCAAGGAGTCAATAGGTCAGGAATGTTATAGCCAGTATTGGGGATTAAGAAAAAAATAGTTCCACTGCTAATTTAAGAACATATTTCAGAGGCGTGCCAGTATCTTTAGGGTTTATAAGATTACCATTATAATTTCTCGTACTGTGGTAGTCAATGGTGGCCAAGGATTGTTTGCTTACAAGCATTCTTCCAAATATGGTAATCAAAAGTGCCCCAGAACTATTTGGGTTCTACATTCTTCAAAATATCTTTTGTGTTCAACAGAACAAAAATAATTTACATTTGACATTTTAGCCTGGTTAATGTAAAACCAAGTCGGTACATCTGTTCATGTCTTATAAACCCTAAAGATACTGGCACGCCCATGAAATATGTAGTTAAATTAGCAGTGGAACTATATTTTTTCTTAATCCCCAATACTGGCTATAACATTCCCTGAGCCATTGACTCCTTGATTGATGTGTTTTGCGGTGCAGCATGACCCGGTATCGACCCATAACAGATTCTGTTCTTCACAGCCCAACCCTTCAGAGACTGGACAGAGATTCTCCTCGTCCTAATGCCCGCCTGTGTTCCATTCATGCAAGGTGTTTCCCTCATTGGCCTTTAGGAGGAATCCATCAGGAAACAAGGCACATTGTGTGGCGGCCCCTTGTGGCTGGTGTAATTTGAACAGACAGTGGTGTGAATGAGAGGCGTTCTGCTGGAGCCTGTTTCATTTGGCCATGATGAATAGCTCTCTGTGCCACGGGAGAGCGGTCGTCACACTGAGGATCAGGCCCGGCCGGGCAGAGGGCTTTTCGTGCCGTTTCAGGTTATTAATCGTTGGGTCGCTTCCCTGCGAGGTCTTGCCAGAGATGGAGGACTTGACACGACCAGAGGTGCCATGCTGAAGGAGGGTATTACAGTCTGGGACCTGGGCCTTCTCATTCAGCCGAGAACAAAAGGCTTTCTTGTGATAGAGTGGCAGGGCTTTTTTCCGTCTCGCTCTTCCTCCTCAGGCCTCCTCAGCCCATCACTCTGGATGTGTCCTTGTTAGTGAACACACTTATTAGGGTTTCCTGACCACTAAGTTGTTTTTTTACTTTTACATTAATATGATTAACTTCTTGTAGTTAGAGACCAGAATCTGCCTTCAAAGTGTTTGTTTATGTATCATTTTGGATGTTGAAATGGTTTCAGTTTAGCCGCCTTATCTGACACGCATCATGCTTACCAAACTGGAATTGAATTTATCCACCTGGCTCACTGTAATCTGATTGGCTGATTCCAAAGATTTAAAGTTATAGCTTAGACTATTTAAAACACATGGTTTTGAGGATGAAAGTGAGTGTCCTCAAATCTTTGCAAGATATTTCAAGAGTATCTTACATAAACTAGATATCCCAAACTGGAATTGTACAATTTTTGTTAGTTGAATAATCTGTATTTATTTATTTTGTACAGATTACAGACAGACAATGTTTTTGTATTATATGATAGAAGCCATGGTTTTGTTTGCGCTGGCTATGCAGACATTGCATGTCACCTTTTAAAATCTATTTTAACCAAAAGTTAATGTTGTGTCATAATTCCGTAATTTTTTCATCTTTTTTTCAGACAATTTGTGAAGAAAATTTAAATTGCATAGGGAAATTTACATGAAAATTTAGATACTGTATATCGGCCAATATATCGGTTATCGGATTCCAACGTTAAAAGAATGATCATTATCGGCAAAAATGTACATATCGGTGCATCCCTGGTTTAAAGCAATGTAACAACGCGTAATGTATGACATCATTTTGGGTGAATTAACCCTTTTGAAAAGGGAATAGACGTCCAGGATGAATGTAGCTCTTCTTCCCACGTCTTTGATTCTCTCCCCCGTCGACACGTTGGATTAACAGAGCAGCTGGTGAAGCCGTTGTGCTCGCCGAGCTGAGGCCTGCAGCGGTCGTGAGCACGCAGCCGAGCAGAGAGGTTTTCCACTGAAGAATGTGGGTCATGTTTAAGTCGACTCGTTCGTTGAACCTCCTCTTTCCATAAAGTCTTTATGCGATCCATCTGTAGCTGTCAGAGCAAGCCCGAGCATTCTGTTTAGTCTCTGCACGCTACCAATTACTCAGTGCGCTCCCTCGGGGAAGCACCATTAGACCTGGCTCTGAGATTTTACACAAAGCCAATTTGTCTCGATGTTTTAAAGTCCCGAATATCACAGCTACACGCCGTCTCTGCTCTGTGTGAGAGACGAATCTGAGGGAAGTGGATCTTATCGGCTCGCTTCTTATTTCTCTCAGTGATAGGAGCGAGATTCTCTTGAGGGCCTGTGTAAGCAGAGAGCTGCGCGTGGGGGGTGTGCGGCACTGCAGGTTTTTGCATGGCATGCACATTCATTTCTCCTCTCAGCTTTAGACGGAGTGTAAGTTCATGTGTTTATTTAGGGACTCCTGCAGCAGTCACATTTGTAGAAGGTTCCACAATTGAAGCCTTGTGCATGTTTTAGGTTACGATCCTGTGAGAAGTGACAACTGAGGACAGGAGGTGGAGTTCATGTCGTGTCTTTGGAGGCAGCTTGATGTAGATAAATGAAGGTAGAATATGAGGGGTCTTTGGAGCCTGGCCTGTATCCCTGCTAGACAGTTGTGTCACGGTTGTCCAGTTTTTAGTTTCAAAGGGTATGCTCATAGACTGTTTATGAAATGATTGCACACAAAAGACATTGTGATATTCTTCCTTCGAATTTCTGGAAGTCTGGGTAAATCAGTTCACCAGGATACAAAGTTTCAAGGTAGATGCAATGAGCAGTTCCAGGGGATAAAAAGTCAATGACATCAAAATAATGTGTGCTATTCTTTGTATTATAGAAATAATATACAGCTCTGGAATAAATAGAGACCACTCCACATTTGTCTAATCAGTATTTCTACATACATAGTGGCCATTTCATTGTGAAGAATGTGTCCAAGGAAAGCACATTTCAGGAGTCACCCAAAAGTGGCTTATTATTAGGGCTGTCAAACGATTAATCGCGATTAATCGCATCCAGAATAAAAGTTTGTGTTTACATATTATATGTCTGTGTCGCATCCAGAATAAAAGTTTCTGTTTACATATTATATATCTGTGTACTGTGCATAAATATTTTATTAATAAAGACAAAACATACACATACTTGTCTATATATTTAGGAAATTTTAAAAGTATGATTTATATTTACCAGTAATTGAAATTGTAAATACAAGTTTATTAATTGTTATATTTTTCTTAAATATATGCATGTATGTGTATGTGTTCATAAATACAAAATGTATATGCACAGAACACCGGCATATATTATGTTAACATAAACTTTTATTCCTGATGTGATTAATCACGATTAATCGTGTTTTTTTTTACTTGTTTTCTTTGCAATATTTGAAGTCTGAAAACAGTGCATCTTTTTGTTATTTTTTATTTGCTATAAACAAGAGCAAATAAAAAACTATATTTATAGATGTTGCCTAAAAACATAACTGTATAAAAATTACGTTCAGAAAAACTGACAATAGTTTTGATGCATACTCTTAATTGTTCCCAGAGCTGTGTATTAAAAATAAGAAACGTAGATTTATTCCATTATTCCACGTTTAATACCGTATCATGTCACGTTAAAGCGGGAGCACTCTGTTCTCATTATGGAGATGATTAATATGAACCTTATTATTATATATACATTACTTTACCTTTCACATTACAAGCATGTGCAAAGAACAATAAGGTCCTAAGCTGTGAGGGTTATTTAAAGAGAGGTGTTAAATCACGGCTGTAACTTCATTTGTCACGCTGCAAATTGAAATGATTAATTCGTCATGCTGGAAATAGAAGGTCAGGTCATATTCATGCATACAGAAAGATTCCATACTGTGCAATTTACATACAATTTACTGCGGGAATCGTATGGTAGACTTTACATTAGGCTTAATTCTCAGGGCTATTGACCTCCCTTAAACGTCATTTAAGCGATGTTTGACACTACAGTAATGTACGAGGCTATGGTTCTTTCGCTCTCATTTTGTTTTTTTCCTTTCCTTTCCATCTTTGGAAGGAGAGCTCTTAGAGGAAGTGAGCCTGTTCCTAACAAGACAGCTCTGAGAAACTGGGAAAAAGTGGGCGGTCAACAGCTGGAAGCCAGATGTCACGGCGACTGAGCCCAGCTGGAACATCTGTCCCCTGCATTAGAGCATCTCTGTGAGGGGATGGCTCCGTGTCGGTATCACGCTCATCCTCCTTCAGGGAGGAGAAAAGCTCTTCTATATCACTCAGGAGAAGAATGAGAGCCTGGAGTCTAAGGCCTCTTTATTTTGACCTCTCTAGCTGAAAAGACCAACAAAGCTTGAATTCTGGCCCTCAAATGGGTGTGCTGGTTTTCTTAACTAAACGTCTTAAGTCATCCAACTTGTTGTTGTTTCCACCGGGCTGTGGGCTGTGATAATGTGGGGCGTGTAGAGGAAGTACATTTCTGTTGAATTGTGTGAAGATTTCACAGAGCAGCTTTAGAGATTTGCGGTTGGTTCATAGATTATTTTGTTTGAAGAGACACTTTAAGAGTATTTGTGTTCACTTCAGGGGGCTTTTTACTTCTATGGCTGATCTGTTTTGAAAAATTGTTGTGTGTTGCCTTTTTATATAGAGAGAGAGAAAGGGAAACTATGGGAATGTGAACAGGAGACAATGTAATGGGTTCTTTCAAACATATATATGCCATAGGGAGCCGCAGAGATGACGTATTTTTGTATGCAAACCCCTAAAGCGAGTTAGCATTGAGCATTGGTTCCATCGCCCAAAAGTTAAGGGTTTTTGTATGGGTTAGTGGTAAAGAGAACCTCTAAATATTTTCATGTTTTATTCAATGACATAAAACACACCAGTTATACCCTCTCGTTATTTTTAAAGCCTTATTGCGTCTGAAAAACTGAGGTTGCTAACAAGTTGCTTAAAGCTACTACTTTCTTTGGGGGGGACGTTAAACGTAGATGAGGATTCATTCAGGGAATTATACTTACCAGGGAACCCGTTTTTAATAAAGTTTGAAAGTGTGGTCGGGGGCTTGGTGGTGGTGACGTCGATATCGAGCGACCATAGTGTAGTCTGTTTATAGCCTCATGTTAGCTTTTTACTTCTGCCAATTGTATTTAGGCAAAATCCATTAAATGAATCCAGTGCTCATACCGTTCAGAGGTCCATTACTTGAACTGAGTGGCCTCTCTTGAATATGAGGCCTTCTTTAATCCATTGCACCCGCCGTTTAGCTTCTTGATGCCATAAAGGATTTAAACTAATGTTACACATCACAGAGGTTGATAGATTGGTCTGTAAGGCCCCCGGTCAAGTCAAATATGACCCTGGCTCATTTAGACTGACTCCAATTATAAGTGGAGTGAATTATTTCTGTAATACTTTGCCTAATGAAATGTGATTCATGCGGTTGTTTTAAGACAGTGATGGAGAATAGATCGGTTGCTCGTGCACCTAAATGACTGTTTATAACATGGGCCGTGACCTCGTCTCGTGTACAGAAATGTGTTTGGAATTGCTGTAGGTTTTTGCTTTATTCCGTCATAAAATATGAATGTCCCTCCTCTCCTGTGATGCACTGAGCTCTCAGCTTCACGAACACATGCAACCTTGCAGTCAGACACAGCTCGGCAGGGTAATGTGTGTCATCTCATAATCTCTGCAAAGTGGACAGATCTTACCAATGCATTCAAGTAAGCAACTGAGCATGTTTATGTGCTGTTTCTGTTAGCGTATAGGCAGATCGCTGTGTTTGTGTTCATCGCAACAGATGTTTGATGTGTAATACAGCATCATTACGGCGAGCTTTCAGAAAGCAATAGAAACACACGCAACATCATTTGAGACACTGCAATAGATCTCAACCCCTTCTGGAAAAGGGCTTTGGGAAATAAGCGTATGCTTGACAAGTCTGCTGCATGCTTTTCAGAGGGGAATGAGTGTGTGCGGTTGTCTGTATGTGTGTGTGTTTTAGACAAACCAGCTCACTTTGAGAAGCACACTCCAAGGAGGCAAATGTTGATTACATGATAGGATTTGAAATCCACCAGATGATAAAAATTAAATGTTGACAACCCCGCCTCCAAAGACTACAGAAGTACTGCACACTTTACTGTTAAATGCAGCGGCAGCTGGTGCTTCTTAAAGGGATAGTTCACTTAAAAATGAACATTTATTGCTCCTTTGTGTTTTATGACTTAATTTTCATCCATGCAATACAAAAATAATATAGCATATTAAAAACCAAAGTCCCCATTTACATTTAATATTATGGAAATAAAAGCAATAGCATTATTACATTTCTCCACTTGGATAATGACAATCTTGCTGGTCAAAACCTGTTCACACAAGAATGATAATTAGAAAGGATACTATAATAAAAACTATTTCGTCTACTCCAACGGATGATAATGATATATCCTAGTGAATCTTGATTAACTGATTCCAAAATAAATGTTTGTTGTACAATATAAAGTATATAAAAAATATTGAAATAAATATATATATATTTATATTCAAATCTCATTTACATAATGTAAATATATAAATATGTAATGTATTTATATATAAGTAGACATTTCACACACACATATATGTTATAAACACAAACAAAAATGTATTTAACAGCATTACTTTATTCTATATACAGCTTCACATTTTTCATATTTAAGTTTAAATATAAATACTGTATATAATAGTCATTTTTCTTTAATATATCTGTATGTCTGTGTATTTATAAATACGTATGTATATATACAAACCCCACACATATATTCTTAAACGATTTTTTTAATCAATTAATCGATTTGACCGTGTGATGGCCCATGTGTTGTGTCGCTACTCTGTTTGTTACGCCCCATTTCTCAAAAAGGACGTAACAAAAACGGGGACACACAAGAAGGTGCAAGTAATGTACAGAATTTATTAACAATAGTTTATTCTAAGCTTTTGTTTTCGCTTTCAGTTTCAGTACATGTTACATTCATGCATTTGGCAGACGCTTTTATCCAAAGCCACTTACATTTGTTTTTTAAAGCCCGTTAAATTTGATTGTTTTTTGATTGGCTGTAAATATTTTATTTTTTATCAGCTATTAAAATGATCTAAAATTGATATTGTTTCTCTATATCTGTACTGTTATACTGTAGTTTAAGGTGTGGATGCTGCTATTCTCTTAGAATGATTTTTAAACCTTTATTTTTGGTTATCATCATCGTCCTTGTGCCTTTAGAATAACATGATGGTGAGATGAGATGACATGACATGACATAATTTTTGGGTGATATAACCCTTAAAAAGCGGAATAACTATAATCTTATCTGTCATTGTTTATGGCCAACAAGATCTTCTTTAAAGATTTCGACTTCTGTCGGCTTCTCTGTCGAACAGGTTTTGGCCCTGGAGAATGTGCTGTAGCTCAAACGCTACAGAGCTCCTCTGGGGACACAGAGGCAGAATCCTGATGGGTTTCACAACCACTTATGTCCTTGAGGGCTCATTATTTGAGGAAAATTAATGATGATCTTTACAGTCACGGGGAGTAAGCGGCTGCTCTGTACACCCATCGACCGCCTACAGTCCATTTACTGACTGTCTGATGTGTACATGTTTATCTCCGCTTCCTACACTTAAACATTCTTTAATCTGCTTTAATGTGCAAAGATTAATCTTGAGAAACATGGATACGTGGATGAAGCAAGATCCATTTTCATTTGATGTTTAATGTCTTTCTTAATCCTGCAGCAAACTTTAAAGAATTGTTCATTGTGTATCCAAGATCAATAATCTGTACCTAATTTTTTGACCATTTTTTCCCACGATACCCTTAATGTTTCTCTAATGAACAACTGAGATGCCAATAAACTAAACTAAATGTCTACAATGTTATATGCACATTTTTATTTTATGTTCTTCTGTCAAACAAACCAAAACACCACTTTCTGTCACTAAATGTCTGGATGTTTACATTCGTTTTTTAACAGTGGAAACAAGTACAGGCGATCTTCTGATATGTAGTCACGTTACTTCAGTAATGTCAGTTTCATGAAGGAATGCTGGTCTAAAATCTCATCTCTATAAAAGTTCCCCTAAGGCCAAACTGAATCTTGCATTTCCCTTTTTACGGCCAGCGTTCTAACCACAGTCGACTTGCATGATGAATTGACATGAAATAAATATGGAAGCTTTTAAACTGCTGTGTTTTTTGAAAGGCTGTAAGATTTTAAGATCACATTACACAACGTGAAACGGAGCCCAGCTCTTTACACAGCCCGCACATAATAGTGGATTCATTATGGTGATTGTGGCACCAGGGGAGATAATGAAGAACATGACACAGGTTTATCGCTTGACAAGATGATAAAAGCAGGTGCGTAATGAGATCCTGAATGAATCCGGCCCTCTCCGTCAACCGAGATGCATGTTTAAACTGAGTTTTTCTTCAATTTGGCGCAGTGGGTTTACAGAAATGAAATTTCTTTACAACACACATTGCAAATGCAGAAAGCTGAAGCCACGGCATTCATGTTTCGTGGTGGAAATGATTTCTTTTTATCTAAATAAAAGCTATTTGAAAATAGTACAAAGAAATTAAGACATGATAGAACATGGTTTCATATGGCTTTTATACAATTAAAGATGATGTGTGCAATGATCTATTGACATAAATTCAAAATAATATATCAGTACAGTCTCACAGGAATTTGTGACATTGTCAAAAACTGTAATCTATTAATTTGTGTTTACTGACACGAATTTCCCATTTTTTTCGTGTCACCCAGCATTACATTAAATCTAATGTATTTAAATACGCGGGTCCCCTTGCATGGAATTCCCCATGTTGTTTCTACAGTAGCCCAAAGCGGACAAACTGGTAGTTAAAGAAGTTCTACATACTTTAGGTAGTGGCTAAGCAACACCTTTCCTCCCTCCAAACCCTGTAAAATCACACCTGCAAAGTCATATTTTGCTAAAAAGCGAGTTTCACAAGGTGGCAAAGCAACGTTGAATAGCTCCCCTAACCCCGCCCCTAAACCTAACATCACAGGGCCAAAGTCAAATCATAACAAAACATACAAATGAGATCGTAGGAAATAGGAATTCACACAAAAGGGCACCTTGTAAAATAGGTATGAATTTCCATCAGCTTGCGTTGATATTTACATTTAAAAGATACCTTGTATTAAAATACAATAGACAGAAAGTTGTGCTGACAAACCTGAAAAAAGGGGGGAATTCGTGTCAATGAACACAAATTAATATATTACAATTCGTGTCACAAGTCACCTAGATACTGTGTTGAGTGCTTCGAAATGGAGGAGTGAAGTTAACATTTGCTTGAATTTTGCAACCTCACCACTAGAATGTGCTAAATTTTACACACCGGACCTTTAAAATGTAAAAATCTATCCTAATGGAATAAAAGTGTTGTGTCACAGCTAAGATGATTGCCTTAAAAAGTTCTGATGGCAGATTTCAAATTGCCTACTTTCAGGGATCTGAGAAAACATCCTTAAAGTCCTTGTGAACCGGAAGTTGCAAGCGTTTTTACTTCCGTGACGCATTTCCAAGTGAAATGGAATCTCTAATGATAAAAATAGTGGGCGTGGCTTGCATCATTTTAAAATGGAACTGGCTGCAGACTGACGCTTGAAGGGGAGGAGTTAAAGGATCCTCCTCCCAAGCCGTCTAACATGTCATTTAATACTGTTACTCATTACTGGACGGAGGTGCATTTTCAAATTTCAACTAAAGATGATGAGGACACAAATTTTAGAAAGAGAATGACCCACATTGGTAAACTTTTTACAATAAACACTGCAATAATTCATTAAGAAATAGGCTTTGTATTATTAAAGATACATTTTAAGATACATTTTTGAATGATATTGGATAGCCTTTTCTAGGTATAAAAGAACCAGTGGCTTCGTTAAAAACACAGAGAAAATCAACTGAAAGTATACTGCCACATCATTACTGCTAAAAGACCATCATAAAATATAATCACTTACTCTTGTGTCATTTACCAGCTGTTCAATTATGCATCTCTGGCTTTCTGATTAAACCTGACAGATTTAGAGCGAGTCTCTTTTTCCTGGCTGTGTAAAGCAAAGTGCGGTCGCGACCCTAAGATACAATACAAAGTGATGCGCCTCATGTAGCCGTGCGTGCCCTTCGGTGAAATGAAAACGTGGTCTTTAGTAGCTCCTATTCAATAGACCAATCATTTTGTTTGTTCATTTCACAAGCTGTTGCTTTCATTGAACTGCAGGCAGGCAGGTGAGCCATTAGAAAGGCTTGTCGCAGTCGTAAGTGCCTCACTGCATCTCCTCCGTGTTAGAAGAAGAGGGTAATCCTGAAGATCCATTCTGTCAGCTCTGACTTGCGGGACCGGAGAGATTTCCCACCGAGACCGGGCAGCATGAAATATTTATAAGGAGGAAGTGGACTGGGTGGCAAACACTAAAGTGAGAATTCATTTTGCAGGGCTGAAAACTAGATCTCGCTGAGGGCAGCTGGCACACATCGCTGCGTGTCTGCCTGTTCTGAAATCAGAGGCCTCAATTAGGTCCTCTTGAAATATAAATAAGACCCCGATTAGCGAGGAAAGAAAGAGCTCAGGTCAAAAGTCAGTCATATTGGTTTCCCTGGTATAAACTCTGTCTTTGCAAGAATTTGCAGCTAGTACATTTACAGCAGGGTTTGCAAAGGGATTTGCAGGGAACATTCTGGCTTTAGTCCAAAATTTTAAAGCACTGTAGTGTAGATCCACTTTTGAGGTAAAGGACGTTCACTAAGTTATACAAAGCGTGCAAGTCAAAGATATATGGTTTTCCTTTCTGTTCAATTTAAAGGGACGGTTCACCCCAAAATAAAAATGCTGTCATTATTTATTTATCCTCATGTAATTCCAAACCTCTGTGACTTTCTTTCTTCTGCAGAACACAAAAGAAGATATTTTGAAACAACATTGTCCCCCATTGACTTTCATTGTGTAGACACGAAATCCCTCAGACATTTCTCAAAATATATTCTTTTGTGTTCAACAAAAAAAGAAAGGTTTTGAATGACATGAGGATGAATAAATTATGACAGATTTTTTTATTTTGGGGTGAACTGTCCTTTTAAGTAACTATTTCAATGAAAGGCATGGATGAAGTCTTTGTTTATTTGAAAAGCTAGTAGCATGGCAATAGCAACATCATAGACAGCAAAATAACTACCAATAAAATAAGTTGCTTTGGATAAAAGTTTGAAACAGCCGAGTTTGTTTCCCATCGTGTCGCCAATGCCGGTTCGGTCTGCTCAAAAAATACTGAAAGCCTCAGTGGGACAAAAGTGATTTTACGAAAGTACTTTTTACACCCAGTAATGTATTTGGCTGGTTAAACAATGGGTGCATTATACGGCGTGCCCCTGGAAAGGGGAAAGTGTGCTGGCTGTTGCATGGCTCCAGTGTTTGGTGTGGGACACGGGCACAATTGCTGCCTGCATCTGTCCAGGATACTGTGTAAAACGTTTTTCAAAATCAATTGAAAAACACAGTTGAAGAATTAATTCTCACATTTATATTCATGCTGAACAAAGTGTCACTCACCGCATCATATGGAACAATGAAATGCATTT
The DNA here is from genome assembly GCF_015846415.1 of Triplophysa dalaica. Lineage (NCBI taxonomy): Eukaryota > Metazoa > Chordata > Actinopteri > Cypriniformes > Nemacheilidae > Triplophysa > Triplophysa dalaica. The sequence goes on along the minus strand of NC_079549.1, from coordinate 21,290,995 downwards.
GCACATAAAAAAGAAGAGAGAGTATTCTGTGAAATGTGGATATTAATAGCAGTTAGTTTATTATTGTTAAAGGTCTGAATGCAACAGCATGATTGATCAACTATCTAGCTGAAAGGTGTGTTAAATTCCCCTTTATTCTCTGTTTAGCGTGAAGAGACATGCCGTGCAAACATGCGAGCCAGAAGCTTTTTCCGCACCACCCATTTCTACCGCACACACACAAACATGCAGTGATTCTTGGCATTCAGAAGTCGTCCTGCTCTCCTGCGGCGTTCAGCGGTGAAAGCAGTGCTCAGGAGCTGTGTTAACAGTCCTGCGCTGCTTCTGTTCCTCCATCTATCAATGCTTAACCTTTTCTTTGTAAAAAAACTCTACAGTTTAGTTTGTAGGTTTTTGTTGGGTATGAGTGATCAAATGTGACATGTATTCTTTTTGCATTATTTTATAGCATTCATAGTACTTTACAGTATGCTTTTATATGTTCATTTCAAAGCAAACATGAACTTTAATTGCTAAATTACAGATGAAGAGCTCAACCAACAAGTTGCTGTTACCATGGAAACAGGATGGGCACCCTGGATGCAATTGAGTAAGTCTCTTTAAAGGTGCAGTTTGTAACAATTTTTGCAGTAAAATATCCAAAAACCACTAGGCTAGTGTTATTTATTTTGTTCAGCTGACTACGTACAGTATCTCAAATGTTTCCAACTACTTGTAAATTCAGAGAAAATTGTCATTCTAAACAGTGACACGGGGCTGTGCAGTCACCTGTCAATGGCGTCATATCCACTTTCCCCTTTGTTACTGCCTTTGCTGACGTAGGAACCACATGACAACAGTGTCGTGGACAAATGCGGAAGCAGTGTGTAGCGTCCAGCAAGGCACTAGCTTGTTTTGTGCTGTCCCTTATTTATGGACCACAATTATACGCAACATTTATAAAAGGTATAAACATCGCTAACATGATTTCTTGTTCCTGTCTGATTCATGGCCATCAGCAGTGGAGTTGAAGACAACAGATCCCATCATTCCACGCTCCTTCAAAGGGGTCATCGAGCTTCGCCATTGTTATTGTTTTGATCGTGCACCCTCTAGTGGCGTTTTTTATAAACTGTAGCTTTAACTCTAAAACAACATCTTTTTCAAACATCTTAAAATAGTTTGAACTAGTTGTTCACTCCTTCAAATTAAAGTAAAGTCTCATTCCTACCTTTTATTTTTAAATATTTTTGTACTGTTGTGATTAACCTTAGATTGGTTGGTTTGCTTCAAGACAAAGAGCTGTGTATTGAAGAATAATTTCACATTTTCTCTATGGAGAAGGGAGTGGGGAAACAAGGTGGGCGGTCAGTGATGTGCTCTTTTCACGCTGTGTAACAAAAAAATATGTCAGGTCAGGTTGTGATTATATTGTCTGCTTTTCTCTACCGTTTCTTTTTTAATTTATTTAAGAAATTCAATGAATCTACCTATAATCTATCTATATCCACCTATATCTATCTATCTATCTATCTATCTACCTACGTCCTACCTATCATCTATCTATCTATCTATCTATCTATCTATCTATCTATCTATCTATCTATCTATCTATCTATCTATCTACCTACGTCCTACCTATCATCTATCTATCTATCTATCTAATCTATTTGTCTTTCTTTCTGCCATCCTTATCTCCCTCTATCAGCTGTTTATAGAGTGTAGTTAGGATCATAAACAGAAAACGTTATTTTTTTCATAACTGGGCTCCTTGTATGATTATTCCCGTTGAGAGTTTCAGCTCCTGCCCGGGACACTGACCGTCAGTAGCAGCATTCAGCAGCTGTACTGAAGTCTGATGTTTGAAACGGGGTGTCAAACTCTATTAAAGGCTCAGGCGTCTTTCCTCAGGGAGCTGGATGAATGTGAGCACAGACAGGCTACAGTTACACATGAACAATGTTGATTCAAGTGTTGCATGTCATTGTGTCTTCGTGGGTTGGACACATTCTTTAAAATGCTGCGATTTTTGTGAACTTTTTCGTTTTTGTTTTCCAAAGATATTTTCAATAGTCTTACAGTAACTCTATTGTATAGAAGAAAATTTTATCATTTGATTTGAATAATAGGCAGGATCTCACAAATTCTGATGTTTATGACAGATGATGACGAAAGTCCACATAAAAAACCTGACATGCCCTTTGCAGCCCATCCTCAGCTCTTTTACTGTTTTGCTTTTAGTTCCTCGAGCGTAATCATTTATCAGTCTGTTTTCGTCATAAGTAGATTTAACATTATGTTCCAAGTCATTAACGCTATTATTCAAAAGTAATGAAATCTATACCCAGATCACTGCAATGCTTCTGAATGTACCGACATGAAATAAACCCCCTGTCAGATCCGCTCAGAGGCCGGAACCTAACGCAGATGCGCTGTCTGTCATATTAATTATGCTGATGGATAGTAATGCACTTTGAGGGTGGTTGGTGTTCCGTTTAAGACTGAGATCTCCCCCTCAATTACTCTGTGGTTATTTATGAAGATGATATTGATGATGATGCTTAGAGAGTAGATGACTCCGCTGAAATTACCTCTGTCATGGATAATTACTGGCCGGACACTTTTACAGATTGTTGCATACCACTTGTTACAAGAACAGCCGAGTGCACACAACAAGAGAGACGCTTGTTGCTCTTTCATGCTTTATGGATGCAACTCAAGAAAACCCTGATGCACATTAATGCCTCAATTGTTTCTCCTAAACATCAATGAGAATAATATATATTTTTGCTTTTGTAAAGCTGATCCGTAATCTTCAGCACTGCTTTTTCTGATGGAACCCACATCAACATCCTCTGTCCATCAGTGCTTCTGCCTGAGGGTCCATGATGGCCTTTTAGTCATGGATGCCAAACGGGTTCTTTCCATTTAACCCCGTAACTCAGCGTTACACAAGCCCGGACAGAAACCATTGAACTCCAAGCATTGTTGAATGCCAGAGGCAGGAGATCAGGGGCTCTTGCTGTTAATCTGAAAATAAAGCTTACTCCAGGGCCAAATAATGATAACATGCTATTATTGCCCATCTCATAGGATTATGCCTATTTATTCAGGCGACCCAAGTTGGAGTGAAGCGTTTGTGCTACTCAGACATTTCTGGTGTCTGTGGATGAAAAATTCATTTTGTAATGTGTTTTGAAACCTGAACCTGTGACTGCAGTTGAATTTTATATGCATGCACTTTTTGTGAGGTGCTCTTCTTTATAAAGATGTGTCTCCTTTGTAAAATCCAGGCATTGTAATAGTTTTGCATGGGCAATAAAAAAAATATTTTCTAAAAATCTGTTTAATTTTTGTATTTAACATCGTCTTTGTTTCGCTTTTTTGTTTCATTATCATTTTGAAAATGCAATTACTTGGTATTTCACAACCCCCACAAATATGTGACCCTGGATCGCAAAACCAGTCTTAAGTAGCACGCGATCATTTTTGGTAAAGACAAAAATACATTGTATTTATTTTCTTTCATGCCAAAAATCAGGAAGATATTAAGTTAAGATCATTTTCCATCAAGATATTTTGTAAATTTCCTACTTCTATTAAAGGTCCGGTCCGTAATTTTCAAAGGATGTATTGACAGAAAGGTAATACAATTTACATTACTACAAGCATTATGATTTTATTATCTTAGAATGAGCTTTTTCTATCTACATACACAACTGGTCCCCTTACATGTAATTCTCCATGTTGTTTCTAAAGTAGCCCTAAATGGACAAACTGCTCTACAGAGCCAGTTTCGTAAATACGTTATCTCCTTCTGCAAAGAAGCTAAAACATGACAACATCTTAGTTCTGAGTAAGCAACCGTTGTGCTTTGAAAATGGAGGGGTTGGAGTTAGCCGTTGGTTGCAGTTCTCCACCTCACCGCTAGATGCCACTAAATACACTGGACCTTTAAGAGTATGTAATCATTCAAAACTTAGGTCTCTCACTTCTGCACATATGGATCAACAATTTTAATGACATCATTTAGCACTTCTGCTTGTCATCAGGCTATTAGGTAAACTAAATGTTATTGGTTGTTTCTAAAGAGGGAGGAGACATTTGACTAGTTTCAGTGGAAATGACATCACTGTATCAAACTAACCTGCACATTTCAGGGCCCTAGACTGTCTTTAAATGACTTAATACGGTTTAAATACGTGAACATTTGACTCATTTTTTTCTCTGTGACATACATCTGAATTATGCATCAACAGATTGATGCCGATGAATTTAACACCATCTTAAGTGTAATGTACTGTAGGTAGCCATTACAGCTTTCATTAGAGCTTTCATCCAACCTGCTCTCAACGATCACAGCCACGCCTGAAGAGACTTGAAAAGACATTTATATCTGCCTGAACTGCCTCTGAACACAATCAGACGAGAGAAATCTCATGGCTTTAACAGTAAAGATAATGCTCCCTCCAGAAAAGCCATTGCAGGATGACACCACAAATTGTGTTAAATCATGTTTAATGAAAAGGTACCACCGCAAGGCAGTCAAGTTAGATTACATAATTACAGGCAACTAGGGCATCGGCAACGCACAACACACACCCCACGAGACAAACACCTCGAGCGATGAAAGGCCCAGAAAAACAAACAATGATTTATCATCGTTTCCCAATATTGTGTTTCATCTTTCTCCTTCGGAGATGCTCAACATGAAATCATAATTGACCGTATTTACTTTTTTAATAATAGTCTGTGCTTTTATGAGGCATGATTTATGTGCACAAATGTTGGTATGCTGAATCTAGAATCGAAATATAATGACTTGCTCTCTTTTGAACATTTTCAATTGAAACTGCTTTACTACGACTCAAGACACTATGGTGTCATTTTGATCATGGTGAGAACATTTAAATCTTGAGTTTTATATTCATTTTATGGACAAGAGGCGTCTGCCTAACATCCCTTGTTGTGCTTCAGGGTAATTGATCAAATAATAATAAAAAATAGTTAAACTGTGAATTGTTCCCTTTCATTTCATTGACAAGCGCTGCAGATTACCAACACATTTTCACACATCTAATCGGGAGTCTGTTCTGGTTTCACCTCATTCGCCTTTACTGCATCACGTACTCCTTTCATTCTGAAAAAAAGCAAGCCGGTAACCCACAGAGTGGAGGTGGAAGCATTGGTATTCAGTTCAGATATCAGCCGCACCCCCACTGGTACGTTCGCCGACTATTCATTTTATACAAACACAAGCTTGCAGGGGTTACAAAAATGGTCGGATCTCATGGTTCTCAAACACAATGTTGTCAAATGAAAATGGCAGACTGACATTAGATGTCTGCATCCGAGCATCGTACATCCCGATGTCTTTCAGATGACGTGCTGTTTAATGGAGTGTTGAACATTTTTACAGGTCAACCAAAGTGATGCTATCTGCATCTCTGGTGCTGTGATCCCATCAACAACTAACAACTTACATTGTAGTGACACCGCACAGGTGATTCCTTCGGACAATCTGAACTGACAAGCTGTTATTTAACTTTCCTAAGTCTTCTTTGATTCCACATTCAAACATATAAACATCTCTGATAATCTGCATTCTGTACAATATTGTGTCTCATAACATCACGGCAGGACTGTGATAATGGCTTGAACCTGTGTCGACTAAAACCTATTAGTTACACGTAATGGAACATAAAGCAGATAAGAGGGGGGAATTGTTTATTTGTATCCTCTCTGGACAAGATGAAAATGTCAGACCGCTTTTTATTTGATTTAAATTTGTGATATTGCATTTAGGATAAGCTGAACGTTTCTATTTTTAATTTCCATCTCATATCTATTTTTGCAGTAGCGTGAAAACGTTTCTGCAAACATCCTGTGGATATTTGTGCTGGGTCAAATTCTGTGACTTCTATTGTGTGTGTGCCGTACAATAAAGTGTGAAGTCACTGGTGGATATGAAGCATAAAGTCTGTTAAGGATGTAATGTAAAAAGATTTATATATGATTTAAAGAAAGCTGCAGAAAAAAGTAATCAGCATTTCTAGATGTAGGCTACTGTGGCTGTTCCAGTCTGTTGAATTTCAACAAAATCAAACTTGAGGAGTAACATGAAGTCATCCAACAGAAATGTGAAAGACTGTATGACAGGACTAAAAAAATATTTTGAGCTTTTCCTAAATACATGAACAAATATTACTGTTGTATTGGTCAAAAGTAAACATGAACTTGTTTTCTTTGCAGCATTTGAGATCTGAAATAATAAAGAGCATAATTTCAGTTATTATGAACCGTTTTGATTTTCTTTTTTATTTGAAAGTGGGGATACATATTGTTAGTAGTTCGAAGAATTAAACAAAAAGGATAATATAATACTAAATTTGAAGAAAATTCGAATTCTTTCAGGCTGTATGTAATTAAAAGTATTTTAGATGCAAAAACATATTAAATGCTTTACAAAAAATACTTTTTTAAGATGTTTACTTATTCTCTTTTTGTGTGTTTCTATTGATTTCCAATAATATGCCCTTAATTCTACCGATCAATTAAGAAATTGTTGACAGACATGAGAACACAGAGATATGATCTTACAGTCATCAAGTGATAAGAGGCTTTGTGGAGAGTGGGGTATGATGACACACTTTTTACTTATGCGGTCCTCAAGATGAAAGACAATGAGGCATTAGTGCAATAATATTATTTAATATAATTTCAGGATGTTTATATCAATCAAAATTATAAGAACATGTCTATGGTTTTATTATGGCTTCTTATATAGAAGCGCTCCTGTGGCTCGGTATGCCCCATGATAGGGGTGAGTTGATCCTTTTTCAGAGGATAAGTTGACCATGGAGATATACTGAGCATGCAACTGAATTTGAATAAAGAAAAATAAGATTTACCTTCTACAAAAGTAATTAAATCATTTTTTCCCCTTACAAATGCTACTAATTATTTTTTAAAGCTAACTTAAACAAAAATTAAGCAAATTAATCTTTACATTTCAGTATCTTTAATTTGTAATATCTTTCAGTTTGCATTTCTGAAATAACTTGTCTTTTTATAATAAATGAATGACGAAATGTCTATTTTTGTACAATCTTGGCATTATATAGTGCATTTTAATGCCAAACATGTTAGAAATTGAAGTTAACTTAAGTGTTGACACTGACTCAATTTAACCCACAGCATTTCACCCATAGCGGCCCCTTTGGAAAAAAAACTAGCTTGATTAAAAATTCAGGCTACTATTTAGCCAAATTATTTGCATGGTTTTATATGTTGGTAAATCACCAACATGCATCATCAATATTTTTAGATCTGGATACATTTGCTTTGATGTACCAGCCATGACAGCTGATATGCAAAAAATGTACTTTGACGAGCCAAAAAACAGCTTTTAAAGTCAATATATGCTGTCCGTTTCTTCCATGTGCTTCACATTTTCACATTCTGGCAGAAATAACAGGTGATTCCAAAATGTGTGGTCAAATGACAACAAAAGTGACCAGTCGCTGAGATACAGTGGTTGCTGTCCCACTGGCTCATCTTACCCCATATGAAAAACAGAGACAGTCTAAATCCATTGGACCTCTGGCAACACCTTTAAGATGCCCAGAACCTCAATATAAACCTGGTTGGGAAATAGTTAAGGGAATAACAGAATTAGCCCTATGAAGCCACGCTGACATTTTTAACAGTTAAGTAAGTCACATTAAATTAGTTGTGAACTTCTGTATTAATGCAGAATTGATATGCCACCCACATGAGTGCTCTTTCTCTCAACATAGCCTCAAACCTTTTTGTTTGACTTTTAAAATGTCACCCACAATTTTTTGTAATTATTTTAATGTGTAGTAATTATATTAATGCGTTTGATTGACACGTATGACCTGCAGTCAAAAAGGTTTTATGGTCCACTAGATGGCAGTGTTGTCTTTTGTACAGGTCCATGCTATTCATTTCTGTCAATAGAAAAATAAAATTCCAGTTTGAATTTAGCTTGAACTATATGTAATTTTGCCATACTTTGTTTATAGTACAGAGTTTATCCTAAGCATAAGTAAAGCCTTTAAGATGATTACATTGGATTTTAAAGTCTGAGACCATTGTAAAATGCTTTCATTTTATACATTCCATTTATTTGGCTTTTTACAATTTTTAAAATGTGACAAACACCCACAAAAAGATCCTTAATAACGTGTAACTTGTACCCAACTTGCATAATTAATTGTACCTGTGATACTGTTGTACCCGTGGAAGCCTACTAAGGGAAGTAGGCTATGGGCTAACTTAGTAACTTAAGTCCATTTATATACTCCCCCATAATAATTCAAATGTAACAGCTTTTAGGTAAAGCTGTGAATGCAGTAAAACTTCATTTATTAATTTATTAACAACGTCATTTATTTAGTACAGAGGTAGGAGTTTGACTTCCAGGGAACAGCACCGTCTCACACTTCACTATAAATGTCTGGGCACCTAGTAGTGAAGATGCAAGTCGCCTGCAGCTTGATGGATATATTTTATGTCCCTTGACATTCACGCTTTTGCAGACTAACTGCTTTGAGTCAGATTTGGAGATAACAACAACAGCAGGGAGGCGGCACAGGTCACTTCACAATGGACTTGTCATTTGAGTTCAAGAAAATGCCACATAAGCCCTTAAACCAACAGAAGATTAAACCTCTCACCGGGGTGGAAAAAACACTGCATTAACCTTTTCTACATAAATGCTGAACAAGTCAGCGGTGCTTTATATTCTTTAAGTTGCTGAATTGCATATGAAATATACTGTATATGCTACAACAGTGATACTGTATATGCATATATGCATTAACCAATAATATGCAAACAGATGTGGATGTTTTTATCACAAACTGTTAATAATTCATGTGTTACATGAGCACACAACATTCCCCTTAAGAAAAAAATCATGGTTGAGATTTCTTTACTAGTCTGAATTAATCATTCTTTAAAGATACTTAATAACAAATATTCAGCATTTTACTCTTGAAAACGATGTCACAATAACACTCAAACATTTCCCATCAAATTTATCCCAATCTGATGACCTTGATAATTCATTATAGATTAATTTTAGAGTACTCCAAATTTACTTTAACACTGTTCTCATTTGTATATTTCTATTAAGCAATCTTGTTGTTAAATGTTGACACTAAAAACACTTCTGAGACATCCCTCAGATCTTGTGAGCTATTAAAGAGCAATAACATCTGAGCAAATTGTCTCTGGGTCATCTGGTGTATCAACATGATGCATCATTAAGTATGCAGAATCAAAGCCTGTATAGAAATCTTTACACTTAATGCCTAAGGAGCTATGAATAGCATCCAAAACCATAAGGATTTTGGTTTTAGTGATTAATAAAACCAGCGATAGGCCTATTATACAGACTAAACTAACTGTAGGATTTATTTAGTTAGATCAAGCCTGAGGGAAATATGAGCTGTTTTTAATGGTCTGTAACTAAATTACAGCTTCTGTTCACTGGGTATTAATACAGCACCCACTCAAGGGACTTTATCATCATGAACTAATATTATGAAAGAGAGAAAGGAAATGAACCAGGTCAATGATGTAAGAGTGAGAAAGCTTCATATGACAGATTTTTGATATTCTGTATTTGACCACTTTGAGAACAACGCAACATTATAGTACTGTAAATCATTAGCAATTAATGAGTTATATTTTCTCAGGTCATTTTGTTTTGATGGTGAATTTATGACTTTAATCAGTGACATTGTCAGATCATTATGAAGTCTTTGGATAAATACTTTTAAGTAGACTTTATTTTCCTTCTTCAAGTCAAAAGTGCTCCCACCTGAAGTACTGCCTTCTACTATTGTGACAATTAATAGCCTAACTTACATTATTTGGATTTCTTCATTAATGTTTCAATTAAACGCCCACTTCCACGGACAAAACATTAAATTCGCCTTAAGACATTTATGTAATGTGAAATAATGTTATTATGACATCTGTTTCCCGGCACACATTTGTTATTACTTTTAACCAAGGCGTGATTTCTCACATAATGTTCCGTGTGGCAGTTGTGTGAAACGCGTTTTTGTTTTGTTACTCGCGTGTATCCGTAGCATCACTTCCGGAACACGACGGGAAAGATGGCGACCGAGTCAAACGAGTCCGAAACGGATATTAATATCAGTCCTGCGTCTGAAGAAGAGGTACAAACATTATTATTTTTAGCTGGTTTATCTGCAGTCATTTTTTTTAACAGAACGGTGGTCTTAAGCCGGTTACTTGTCTGTTTCGAGGGGTTTTAGCGGGTTGGGCCCGTACACATGGAGAAGATGGCGCGACATACGCGTTTTTAAAATCAGTTGTGTGTAATACAGACAAAAGCACCGCAAGGAAACAATAATACACGTTTATATTCACTCATTTGCAAGCCCACTGGTGTAATTCAAGAGTGGATTGTGTCTAACAACAAAATAAAGTTCCAAAGAGAAATTATTTGAGAAACCGTGACAGGAACAATAACAACATCATAGTCTTTTAAAAGCAAACAGTAAGTTTGACATGTTTTCTGTATTTTAATAGGAAATGTTTCTATAGGAATTTTATTTAGTCGGATTACTCTATACATTACTTTATATAATGTGTATGTTCAAAGTTAGATCACTTAATGACGTGGATTAATTTACGTTAACCGTAAAGACCAGACTTCTGTAAAGGCTCCAAGAACACATTATATTATACTCGTAACATAATTGCATTACCTGTGTCAATGATAGTTTTTAATTATATTTTGTATACATATCTGATGATTCTATGAAAGCTAAAGAAACGTTTTATTGTCAATAAAAACAGCTCATTTTGGTTGCTGTGCGTTTGATAAAAAACTCTATTAAAATGACTATTAAAATGTAAATATAAGGATCATTTTAGTGCTTTTATAACTCTGGATGATGAGGCTTAATTATCTTCAAGTGTTTACTACTGAGTGCGGTAAAGAGTGAGTATGACGTCACGTCTGAAACACACTTGGAAAATACATTTAATTTGTAAACTTAACGTCATATGTTGGTGCAACTACATGCGTTATGCCATTTATGCAGGGCAGTATGTTAAATGATAAAAAGATTGAACGTGAGTAGAAGCATTTTTACAAGAACTTTTGAAAGCATAACTTTATAAATACATTTTTATAGGGTTTTTTACAAAGCATAGGACGTTTCAAATCAGTTTTGCAAAATAGAAATCCTCCAGTAGACAAGACACATGTGAAGCTGTATGTTATGATCCTTCTTTCAGCTATTTGCTTCCTAGCACATGAAGGACACACATATCTGTCCTTGGTTGTGTGTTGTGTTGTATTTATGTTATCCTACCACAATGCAACACTATCACCTGGCTCAGCAAGAATCACAAGTTTGTTTTTCGTCTCATGTTAGATGCTGATATTGCTCTCTGTGTTTTACTCTTGGTGTCTGAATGATTTATTTTTTGAGCACTCAGCACAGTAGTACTATAAAACCCTGAAATACCACTAAACCCTACCTAGAAAATCATGTTGAAAAGACCTCAGCTTTCCATAAGCTTGCAAAAATGACTCAAGTCATCCGTTGTGTACGTCTTCAGATTTGGCTCGGAGGGGACAGATAATCTGTTGGTCTCAACATCTTGTGATTTGTATGCGGAGGAAGACAATCTCATAACTATTCTCCAAGTGTCCTCGCCTTCCCATCTTAACCCTCATTGGTTTACAAGCGTTACAGGAACAGCACTGAGAGTCTCGCATTACCACCACGGCAGAAAACGCACGTCTGCATCCGGCCCGTCCCGCTGAAACAGCAAATTGAATTTTGATTGAAACGGAGGTGCAGGCAGCTGTGAGTGGCATGTCCACTGAAATGTGATTGAGAAAGTGACGCTTCACTGCTGTTGTAAGAAATATATGCAATTACCGCAGTACTAGATGCAGATTTACTCATGGGTATTCTGCTTTTGCTTTTTTATTCTCATATATATATATATATATATATATATATATATACACACACACACACACAGCCGCCGCTGCATTTGTTCTTTATTTAGAAATCCATTTCTCAGGCATTGGCCTTCTTTTCTAGCACACTGACTGACGTCACAGCGCACACATATCCACTGAGACTTACTGTACTTTTACAGAACTAGAATGTTCTTACTCGGTGTCCTTGCTCTGTTTCCTAGTCTGCCGGCCCAGGAGTAAAGGATCTGCGACGGAGGACAGCCTGCACAAGTTCATCTGAGGATGGAGACAGTGATGGTGATGACCGCAAGAGGACTGCTGGTGAGCGGTTGTGAAGATTTCAGTTCAGTCTGTACATTGCCACCTTCGAAGAGCTTTAAACAAATGTGGCAAACATATTATTCATGAGATATGGCTTTTAAAATCTGCATTTACATTATGGCCATCATGTCGTGTTCCCCTGTTTTAAAATGATACTTTAAAATGTTTGAGGATGCCACACTTAGTTTTTCATTCAATTTTTTATTATTCTGAGGAAATTGACATTCTGCTAGTCACAATCCTTGTGATTACTACGGTTCAAAATAATCTGATGTTTAGCTCCAGTAAAACAAACTGGAAATAATTCTGATAACAGAAACTGATGCTTCAGCCCTTTGCCACGTAAACCTAGCTTCCTTACAGCTGATACCTACTTCTTACATTTTCTTAGTCAGCACAAGGAGGAATAATGTGACCGCAATGTTCCACTATAGATGCACCTGTCGCAGATTCACACAGCCGGAAAACAAGCTTTAATTGGAAAAATAAATAGTGTTGCGCCATTAGTTAACCTCACACAAGAATAAGCAGAATGACAAACGCACTTCGCACAAACAAGCGGCTTTTTCTAATGCATCTGCCAAACTATCGCATGCATGCTTCACTAGAGGTGGACGGAATGGCCAAAAATCTATCTCAGGGAATGAGTAATTGTATTTCACGGTAACAATATATTCGGGGATCTCATCGCATGTTTCAACGCAAGTTCCAACTTGGCTCACCTGAAGTTAAACTTTATTAAAACTATTAACAGCTTCCCAAAGCAATCTGACTTCTGAAATACGTGGTGAGAATGAGCATTTTTATATGCTCGCGAAGATCCCTGCACGAGCACTGCGGGTGAAAGCGGACCATAAAACTACAGACTGAAAGAAGGTCAAAAGAATATTTGATGCGTTCATTTGTTATGGGTGGATTAATTCACTTAGAATATCAGAATAACGGCCAACTTTCAGTGTGCCGAGTTCTACTTATTTACATTCCGCGGAATACACAGAATAGAAAAATCTCTTACGGTTGACATTTTATTCCGCGGTAACGAAATATTCCTTCATTCCTCCCATTCCTATGCTACACTATCAAATTTGCTTGTAATGCGAGGCTGATGTTGAAATTGTTCCTGATGTTCTGCTATATTAGTGCTAATATTTGGCTCAGGTGTCTCTTGAATCGTGTAGAACTACAGTGAGTCTATGCATCTCAGGTGTGTGTATCTATGGCATCGGTTCAGCAATGCAGACACACCATTTCTACCTGTTTATCTGATCTATTGCTCCCTGATCTCTGAAGCTCACAAACAACAGTCTCACTTCAGTAACCTTCATAGTCTGTTTTATCGTCCGGTAAATGCTATCAATAATCTTTTCTGCTGAGCTGTTGCAAATCAGATATCTGCCTGCGAGTCCTGACTCCTGCACAGAGATTTTTGTCCACATAGACGAGGCTATTTCTTCTGATTCGCCCTGCAAAACCCAAGGACACAATTCACCTAATAGCATAGTAATGTGTCAAGTGGTCGATCTGTGTATCGTTGTGGTTAAATTTGGCACATTGACATTTAGCACAAAATTAAGCACAATTATACACTAGTGTGCTTTCCAGTCCAACATAATATTGACATAAAGTGGAACATTGGTTCTTAATGCCCCTCTGAGGTGATTTCGGCAGTTTTTTGATGAACATTTTCCAAACTTTTTTTCTCACAAGCATGTAATACAAATGACTTGAAAGAAATAGTTCACCCAGACGTTTTTGAAACTCCAAAACTAATTCATATGACTAAGGAGGTTAATGAATGTCTTCCAAGGCCAAACAATATGTTTCTGAATAAAAGTTTTTTGTGAAGACACTGTGACTCGACATAATTTTGCTGAGAGTCATAGGTGACACGAAATTTGACTGAGCTTGCCGCATCCAATTTCTCTATGCAGTAAAAACCCTGCTCTTCTCCAAAGAAGTTCAATAGTTTAGGTTCTCTCTCTCTTGTTCCTGTCGTTCATTATTTCATGACTAGTTTTTTTAATAATGTCAGCTTTGTGCAAATCCTGTGTTCTTCATGTTCTGTTTTCTAGAGGGCCAGCACGAGGGTCGTCCAGGATCGGCCCAACGTGAGGGATCTGGTTCTAGAGAGGGGAGTCCAAAAGCTGGCAGCCCCCCAGCGAGGGCATCCTCCAGGACCAGCCACAGGCAAGGGTCCAGCAACTCGGACAGTAGTGAAGATGACAGCGATGATGGTGTAATTCACAGGATAAAGAGCAGTGTCATACATATCAAGGTGAGCTGCATAACTCTTTTTCATGTGTAGATATTCGTCAGTTCAAATCATATGCTGTCCAGTTCAGCAAACAGTGGTGTGAATGTCGTGCACTATGCATGCTTGCACTTGGGGAAATAGTCCAATTTAAAGGTTTATTCTTCTGTGTGTACAAATTTATTTCTGCGTCTGTGCATTGCTAACATAATTGTGTCTGTTCCAGCGTGCATCTGATGATGAGAGCAAAAACAGACAAAGAAGCTCCTCACCTGACAAGTAAGTCTTTCATGAGTCTTCACAAAATTATTCCAGAGTTCTAAAGCATCTTTAAAACTTTACAAATGGTCTCCATTGAAGGGATAAAACTCAGAGGTCAAGATCTCGCTCCAGATCTCGCTCTAGATCCCGCTCCAGATCCAGATCCCGCACCCCTGCAGATCGCTATGGAAGAGGTCGTAGGTAAGAGATACATGCACTTGACAGATTTGATGTAAAAAAAATGGCACATACAGGTCTGATATATCTTCGTTCTCCTGTAATTGTTGTATCAGGTCCAGGGAGCGTGAGCGAGACAGAGATCGCTACGGAGGCCGAGATCGTTATGAACGGCGCTCCAGCAGAGAGAGGGATTGGGAACACAGGAGGAGGGAAAGGTCGACTTCACCAGCCAAGAGTGATAACCCTCCCACAGAGGAGCCTCCGGTGAAGAAGAGGAAGGAGAATCTGGACCCCATCCTTACCCGCACCGGTGGGGCCTACATCCCACCGGCCAAACTGCGCATGATGCAGGCTCAGATCACTGACAAGAGCAGGTTGGTTTCACAGTTAAAGAAGAGAGTCATACTGAGAGGGTGGTGACCCTAAACGAACATTTCTCATGAAGTCATGCTGATAGATTTGTGCACTTTTAATGCCCTTTTTTACAATTGAAAGACTTTTGTCTTTCCCGAAAAGAAGAAACCTTTTAATGGTCAGTGACCTTGAGTGAAGATGCACAACTCATTTAAAGCAGATTTTTACAGATTTGGTTATGTTTTGCACAAAATGCTTCTCTAAAGTGTGTATGTTTACTTTAGGTCACTATACCAGAGTGTTAATTTGACAATTTGCATCCTAGATTACAGTACTAAAAGATGAAGTGATGTAATGACGACTGATCGGCGTGTGACAGTGGTGATCCTTCTTCAACTTTATTGATTTTGAAGCCCTGCTGGACGTCGTGATAAGAATAGATTGTGATTTATATGTGGCGGGAAATGCATTCATATGGATTCAGTAGAGAATCGATTCAATTCCTCATGCCGGGGAATGGAGGTCAAAAGCCAGGAAATATAGAGGTGTCCCTCAGGGACGGGAGAGATATCTATAGCATGAGAAGTGCAGTCGTGTTGTGCGCGTGAGGCCAGACACTGCATGATAGGATATAGAGAGACAATACATCAGAGATTACTCTCAGGAGCAACTAAGGACAGGGAATTAGGTGGGGAAAATAACAGCTCTCCAGCTCGCCATCAGCATTTTTCAGGCTGAAGGAACACGCAGCTTTGAACTTTAAAATGGTACATGGGAGGTAAAAAGAAGTCCAAATTCAACATCATACAATGCAATTTTTTTTTTTAAATCTACAGTTTACAGTATCAAAGAATGAGCTGGGAAGCCCTGAAGAAGTCCATCAATGGTTTGATCAACAAAGTCAACGTTTCCAACATCGGCCACATCATTCAAGAGCTTCTGCAGGAGAACATAGTGAGGGCCAGGTAAAGACGCCCAGCAGTAGTGCTGTACTCACATCTTTTTATGTCTTGTCTCAACAATGATGGTTGTGGTTGTGTCCTCTCAGGGGTCTTCTGGCCAGATCTACGCTTCAGGCCCAAGCCGCCTCTCCCATCTTCACCCATGTGTACGCTGCTGTGGTGGCTATCATTAACTCCAAGTTTCCTCAGATTGGGGAACTCATCCTCAAGAGGCTCATTCTTAGTTTCCGGAAAGGTTACAGAAGGAACGATAAAGTAAGACTGGGACATTGTGTTCTAGTGGTGTTTCTTCTCTAGTCATTTTCTGATGTTTTTTTTTTTTTTTTTCAGCAACAATGTCTCACAGCGTCCAAGTTTGTAGGTCACCTCATCAACCAGAATGTGGTATGTTCTTCTGTTTAAACTGTGACTTGCACATTTTATCAGCACTTTTGGTTGAACACTATAAAAGATTCGAGATGTTTGGCTGATGTGATGTTTTTTTATTCACTTTGGCCCAAAGGCTCATGAAGTCCTGTGTCTGGAGATGTTGACCCTGCTGTTGGAAAGACCAACTGATGACAGCGTAGAGGTGGCCATTAGCTTTCTAAAAGATTGTGGTCTTAAACTGACCGAGGTCTCCCCCCGTGGCATCAATGGTATATTCCTAACTATCATTCCTGGAGTTCTGTGATTGATGTTGCAGTAGTACTTTTAATGACGACTGCTCTTTTTTTTATAGCCATCTTTGAGCGTCTGAGGAACGTCTTGCATGAGTCGGAAATCGACAAGCGTGTGCAGTACATGATCGAGGTCATGTTTGCCATCAGAAAGGATGGGTTTAAGGACCACCCCATCATTCCAGACGGGCTCGACCTGGTGGAGGAAGAGGACCAGTTCACACACATGCTCCCTCTGGAAGACGAGTACAACCAAGAAGACATCTTGAGTAAGATCAGCCACACGTATTTAGGAAGTTTAATGCACTTGAAATGGCAGAATTTTTGGGCGGAGGTTCCATTTAAAGGCAGAGTTTGTAAGAATTTTGCAGTAAAATATCCAAAAACCACCAGGCCAATGTTATTTATGATTTTCAACCGAGTACTTACAATATCTCAAATGTTTCCAACTGCTTTTAAATCCTGAGAAAATCTCCATTCTATACAGTTGACCGGGGCTGTTCAGTCGCCTGTCAATGGCGTCATATCCGCGTTTCCCTGGTCTGTCTAGCATGATTGCAAATGATGTGTGTACGTTCAAAATTACTTTTACTATGATTGATTGAACACTTAAAACTGCACACCATCGAATTGTACAATTACTGCAACAGCAATGACTAACAATTTAGTTTTAAACCTTACATTACTCCGGTCTAATTTATTATAATGAAATAAAATTATTCCATCAAACGCAACATTTATAAACTTTATTACTTTACCTCTTCCGCTAACATAATTTCTCGTTCCCGTCTAATTGATGTATCAGCGGTACCATCAGCGGTGGAGTTGAAGACAAAATATCTCATCATTCCACGCTTCTACACAGCGTCATCAAGCTACACGATTGTTGTTTTGAACAGCAGGGGACGCTGTTTTTACTGAAAAAAGTGGATGTGCAGATATTTCTTTAAAAAATACACAAAGGGAAAGCAAAAAGTCTTAGTTTGTTTATATTAAAGAGAAATATGTATTATTAATTTTTTATTTAATTTGGAGTTTGTTTTAGATTTGCTATTTTGTTTTATTTTTGACATAAAATATATTGTTATTTTACAAAGAATTGTGCTCCATTTGAAAAATAATAATAGAGGACTTGTTCATTTCTAATTTGTCTCGACTAATTTTGTCAAAAAAACGTATCGTAATCGTATCACATTTTTAGCAGAGTGAATCGTTACATCCCTAATAATGAAGCATAGTGCTGCACGATTAATCGTATTTTAATCTCGATAACTAATGTTGCCTCCCACGATTAATTTGTCAAAATTGTTGCAATATAGATTGGCAAATGGCAAGCACAAAACATCATCGTCATAAGGTCAGAAAGTGGATGAGTTTTTAGGAAAGTACAGTAAATATGCTGAAGTGAATGGACGGACATAATCATGATTATTAATCACGATTATCATTTTACCCATTTCGAGCACAAAGTTTGGTAGGTGTTGAAAATGGCTCTTGTTTTCATCATTCCTGCCGAGGTGCTGAGCGAGCGAGATTGTCTACCTTGCACACCTGACCTGCCAGCCCTTGATTTCACATGTTCAGGAGCTAATTACCCTGATACCAGCATAATGGATGACATCTTTTTGTCTAAAGCCACCCAAGAGAAAGCCATAACTCCTCTCAAAGCGGAGACTGCAATCCCAACTCTGTTTGTGTGTAATTGAGACTTCAAGTCTGAGTATTCAGCCTCTGTCTATAATCTTTATGTCATTTATGGATAAACATCTTTTTTGAGGCTCATGAGATGTGCTAATTGAAAATTCATACAAGCGTGCCTTTAGGGAGCATGAGCAGACATTAAGCTCATTTATGCATTAGGACGAATGCACAGCAAGTTCTTCTTTAGGGGTAATTGCCTCTGAATACATCTCGTTGGCATTGACTTAATTGCTGCAGAAATTGTTATTGCAAACGAACGGTCGGCTTTACATCAACAATGTTCTTTTTGCAGATGTTTTCAAATTGGATCCCAACTTTCTGGAGAACGAAGAGAAGTACAAGACAATTAAACGGGGTGAGTTAATGAATCGTTTGCTGTATGTGTTCCCAGTTCTCATCATCGCCATCTAATAATGATATACATCTCTGCTAGCGCATTTGTATTTTAATTATATGCTAATTGTACACGGACTGAAGATGGCCGTATCGAGCTTAAATTGTGGCCCTTAAATGTGAAAATTGCAGAAGCTTGTTTTTAGATAGGAGATGATTACACAACTTACGGTTTGAGAAGCAAATCTAATGGAATTATTCAGCACCGGATAAAATGACTGAATAGAGAGGTGACCTAATGTACCAATGGGAGACCTCGGCAATGAGAAGTGTGTTGATGCGTTGCGGTTGTCACTTTTTCCTAAACTCAAATTTTAATGAACTATAAGTAGTGTGAAATTTGAATTAATATGGACTTTTGGGCCGCAGAGGTTTGCCGCTGTAATGAAATTCGCTCGTTTATGAGTCTACATATGGGTCAGATTTCTAGGCAACGGACATAATCAATATAAAATGTAAAGCTTAAAAGTTTTGTAAGTTTCAAAGCCAAATGCATGCAAGTAAATGTGATCAAAAAACTGATTTGTGATATTTTCGTGCCTCAGAAATCCTCGACGAGGGAAGCAGCGACTCTGGCGATGAGGCCGATGGCAGTGGTGATGAAGATGATGATGAGGAAGATGAAGAGGCGGCGGCTGGTGAAGGTATTTATGCATTCAGCGTACTTGACAATTAGAGACAAATGGAAAACATCATACAAAGTTATCACATAAATGAGCAATGTGATGTTATCTTCTACCTGATGAACCTCGTTCTTGCGTGTGAGGTGCTTTTTGAGTGTGTTTTGCAACGATTTGCATTAGTTCTCCTAGATAATCCTGCTCATGTGGTCCCCCGGGTCCCCAAGCTGCGAAGATATGGCATAAAACACAACGAGGATCAGTAGACCACCTGTTCCAGACTGTTCTGTGTTCCAGTTGTTTAAGGGATCATATCTTATGCCTATTTAGCATTTTATTATTTTGGGTCCACTCAGGTTTTTTGCGCAAAAATCAGTCGTTTAGTTTTTCTCTGCAGAGGTGTGCAGGTGCTTGATGCTGTTGTTCGTACTTAACAAGCGTCTTGTTATCGTTGCTGTGATGGTTACACAAGGGGTGGATAGAATTTACTTGAAATGCATGTTGTGTTAAATATGGATGCTGTTAAGGTGGTTAAATATGTCTCCCCAAGATCCTTGTTGCATTTTATACTGTCAATCTGATATGATTTCTAAATGCAAGCGTTCATCAATTTCAGCATTGCGTGTCTGAAAGTGTTTTCATGCACATACATGTTTTGGGCATTATGTGGCTTTTTCCCCATCATCTATTTTTACTGTGAATCTGTATTATATTTGTGAAATAATAAGACTCGGTTATGGGTTAAACTGTTGCTGTCGGTTCCAGTATTGTTAAAGAGTACATAACTAGAGATTTTTAAGGTCCTACTTTGGTTTATGGAGTGTCCAACAACAATTTTATGTACACAGAAGGTGTAAAAACACGATTATTTTGTAAGAATAGGTAGCTATTCTTACCTTACTTCTTGACTGACTCTCAAATGATTAGTTCGCCAATTCATCCATCTAATCCTCTCCCTTCCGCTAGCCTAGTCTGATGTGATTGGTCAAATGGTCTAGTCTGAGGCTCATGATCTACAGTGTTTGGGGGAGAAGAGTGAAGTCTTCTTCGGCAGTCCTAGCAAAACGTAGGCGGGGACTATATGTAGTGACATAAATCGGCGGCGATTCGCGAATTGGACGACTCGTTTGTGTGAATCAGAGTCGACTCCCTTTTTCCCAAGCCAATGACTTTTTATTCATTCACCTTCGGATTTACAACCTGGCAGAATGCTTACTTTCAAACACGGCAACATTACACACTGCATGAAATGTCATTTTTATGATCTCATGATCTCAAAAGCAGTCTGTTTTTTCATGAATAATGTTGTATCACTTTTAACTAAATTATTGTGAAAGCATGAAGTGTTAAAAACTAGTCAATTTATATTACAGTATGGTTACATTTATTGTTAGTGTTTTTTTTTAGAACAGAGGATGTTTAATTAGCACCATATAGATAAAGCCTCTAGCACATTGTCAGACACTGCTGTTGGTAGATTTTACATTTCCTAGAATTTCAGTTGGTTGTAATGTGACAATTCAAGTGACTACGAGCCGCACGCCTTGTGTCTAGATAATCCTGCTCATGTGGTCCCCCGGGTCCCCAAGCTGCGAAGATATGGCATAAAACACAACGAGGATCAGTAGACCACCTGTTCCAGACTGTTCTGTGTTCCAGTTGTTTAAGGGATCATATCTTATGCCTATTTAGCATTTTATTATTTTGGGTCCACTCAGGTTTTTTGCGCAAAAATCAGTCGTTTAGTTTTTCTCTGCAGAGGTGTGCAGGTGCTTGATGCTGTTGTTCGTACTTAACAAGCGTCTTGTTATCGTTGCTGTGATGGTTACACAAGGGGTGGATAGAATTTACTTGAAATGCATGTTGTGTTAAATGTGGATGCTGTTAAGGTGGTTAAATATGTCTCCCCAAGATCCTTGTTGCATTTTATACTGTCAATCTGATATGATTTCTAAATGCAAGCGTTCATCAATTTTAGCATTGCGTGTCTGAAAGTGTTTTCATGCACATACATGTTTTGGGCATTATGTGGCTTTTTCCCCATCATCTATTTTTACTGTGAATCTGTATTATATTTGTGAAATAATAAGACTCGGTTATGGGTTAAACTGTTGCTGTCGGTTCCAGTATTGTTAAAGAGTACATAACTAGAGATTTTTAAGGTCCTACTTTGGTTTATGGAGTGTCCAACAACAATTTTATGTACACAGAAGGTGTAAAAACACGATTATTTTGTAAGAATAGGTAGCTATTCTTACCTTACTTCTTGACTGACTCTCAAATGATTAGTTCGCCAATTCATCCATCTAATCCTCTCCCTTCCGCTAGCCTAGTCTGATGTGATTGGTCAAATGGTCTAGTCTGAGGCTCATGATCTACAGTGTTTGGGGGAGAAGAGTGAAGTCTTCTTCGGCAGTCCTAGCAAAACGTAGGCGGGGACTATATGTAGTGACATAAATCGGCGGCGATTCGCGAATTGGACGACTCGTTTGTGTGAATCAGAGTCGACTCCCTTTTTCCCAAGCCAATGACTTTTTATTCATTCACCTTCGGATTTACAACCTGGCAGAATGCTTACTTTCAAACACGGCAACATTACACACTGCATGAAATGTCATTTTTATGATCTCATGATCTCAAAAGCAGTCTGTTTTTTCATGAATAATGTTGTATCACTTTTAACTAAATTATTGTGAAAGCATGAAGTGTTAAAAACTAGTCAATTTATATTACAGTATGGTTACATTTATTGTTAGTGTTTTTTTTTAGAACAGAGGATGTTTAATTAGCACCATATAGATAAAGCCTCTAGCACATTGTCAGACACTGCTGTTGGTAGATTTTACATTTCCTAGAATTTCAGTTGGTTGTAATGTGACAATTCAAGTGACTACGAGCCGCACGCCTTGTGTCTTTGTGGCAGTTTTGTCCCGTTCCCGCGACCAGACGAGGCTTAGCTCTGTAAATTGCCTCTGCTGATGAACTACCTTCACCAGCGTCCCGTGAAGTGTAAAAATAACTCAACCAAGAACAAGTGTTATTGACCTCTGGAGGGAGACATATCATGTGACAAGAAAACGCCTGTGATTGTGGTTGGCTTGCTGGCCCATTTATTGTAAAGTTTTTCTTCTCTTCATTTAGACCAAGAGAAAGTTACCATTTTCGACAAGACTGAGGTGAACCTGGTCGCCTTCCGCCGAACAGTTTACCTCGCCATCCAGTCAAGGTGAGTGTGTGTCATGTGATTCTAGGATGATGTCGTCTCTGTGCTTCCATCAGCAGAATGGAAAGTGTTCTAAAAGTCGCCAGAAATAGTCTGTAAAGGTTCATTTTGGCCAGAATTAAAAAACATCTAGTTTGAAATCACATGATCATGGATGAGACCCCTCAAGGCTTTGTGGTTTGTTTAACTCTTACAACAAGCTCCTTTTAAGTTATTTATTTTGGTTGGAGACCAAAACCCCGGAAGCCTCCCTGGGGTTGCTGTGTGGACAGATTGGATTCTATCGTATTAGATGTTTTTCATTTAATTTCGACACCAAGGAGTAGCAGGCGTGTGATGCCGTCATGGATCAGAAACTGCTGTTAGAAGACGTAAATGAAATATTCTTTGACGTGGAAAATATTTTGAAAACACCAAACAACAGTTCAGTCAAACAATGAGTTAAGATTTTGATATCCTTAATGTTAGGATGTTTATGATAGCGACATGGAAATGTACAGCATAGTAAGAACGTCCCAGCAGGTCTCATCAGGAGAGAGTTGTGTTTACCGTTCTGCCCTCGCAGGCAGCCTCAGAGTGCTTTATTTGCGCTTCTGTTCCACCTCCATTGACCTGAAGCTTTTAAAAGGCTTCCTTCACAAAGAACAGTAGAGAGTGCAAAACCTTTCATCGCCTCGGGGCTCCTGAGCACTTGCATACTGAAGATGAAAACCTGGCTGTTACTGTATCGAGAGTTTGGTGTAGAATGGTAAAAAGTGAGCTTTGCATGCACGCCAACCTTATTTAACCAGTTTCCGTGCCCGGCGAGTGATCATAGCTGCACCGTAATGCGACAAGCGGCGTGCGATCAGTTCATTCAGATTTTCAGCCTTTATAACAAGCCTTTCAATTTCCAACAAGCTGGGATTCGACTGGTTTAATGTCTTTAAACTTGCCTTCTGGAGGCTGGATTTATCTTTTAAAACGGACTCGGTTAGGGGTTGCTCAGTCTGCTCAACTGTCTCCGAGTACAGAAAGAGGAAAGCATAGAGAGCGAAGCAGCACAAAGGTTCTTGCTTTTAACTAACTGCCTTTAAGGCCAGATGCTGATTTACACCACAGATCACTTGGCCTGAGGCGTGGTGTGTGGTCAGGAGAAAAAGATATGCCTGTCTGTTGAAACTGTTGGCACAAGACCCAATAATTCCCATTAAGATTTTTGTGTTGTTTGTGGTGTTTATGTAGACAGAGGACAGAAAATGATGGGAAAAGATCAATGATCTGATAAAGTGACACAAGTCAAATTCAAGTGTGAGCACAAAGACTCACAAAAGTAGTAATATAGCATTTTTTTTCAGTCTTACATATTGTTAGATTTTAGTAGATTTTTTAAAGCTTCAGTCTATTAAGAATTACAGAACGTTGTCATTAAAATTGTTTATCCATATTTTCAGAAGTTGGAGACGTAAGTTTCAAATGCTGAAATACTCTTAAAGGTGTCCAGTGTGTGAAATTTAGCAGCTTTGTAGTGATGAGGTAGAGAATTGCAACCAATGGCTCAATCTACCACTCGCTTTTGAAGTGGAGAGGTTGTGTTTGTCAGCAGTTTGTGAAACTAACCAATAGATGCAGAATGCTTGCAGAAATTTTAGAAAGACATGTGAACCACATGACCTCGACAATAGTTTACTGTCCTGCCATACTACGTTTTTGTTTTTAGGATGCGATGGTTGCATGCAACCAACACAATAAAATGTGTATACAATTGTACATAAAGTTTTCTATTTATTGGTTTTGTGTTATTTCATGGCAACTATGCTGAAATACATCATGTTTCCTATGGCGTTGTCGATTCAGTAAGACCACAAAAAATACTGTGTACAAACTTTGTTTGAAAGCCATTTTAAATCTTAAAGATCGCATATCATCTCATATTAATCTTAAGTGCCTACGTCATATCTTTGAAGAGTTTTTAATTGATTAAATTTATAGAAGAGAAATACAGCTGTATGAATATTTCCAGAAAAACACAGAGGATGGGATGGAACTACATCACGAGCAAGCAACACATCATCACATCTTTCCTTTGTGTTTTGTACATTATGCACGTATCACCGATTGCCAACAAAACACAGACGTATGACTCAGTTTGACTTGCATGCAGTTCATGTCCGGCATCTTTCAGCACTGGGACCGCGCCATTTACAAGTTTCAAACAATCTCCAAATCCAGAGTTACATCCACTGTTTATATAACATTCATCACTGAAATGCCATGAACAAACAGACACACCTAAACTTCATTATCGCAAGAGTACCGTGCTGCAGAACTGCCCATCAAGACGCGGCACATATAATCTTGATGGTAAGCGGTTCTCGCTCGTCAGTTGGCCCGTGGGCGGGCTTTTTCTTCTGCCTGGCTGTGCTATTACCGGGAGATTGGCCAATAAAAGGAATAGGATCTATTTGACGACAGAGGGATCCAGAATTATAAAAAAAAACTTCTGAAACAAGTTGGAGTGCCAGGGGGAGTGTATCAAGTACAGAAATACTTTGTCATACGTCCAACTCATTTTTTGACAAGTTGACCATGTTAAGCATGAGAAGCCATATTCAACAGTGTAAAGAAGTCAGAATGCTTGATATAGCATGATACCTATTCTTTAATCTTAAAAATAAAGCAATGAAAAACTTAATCCACTATCCCGGGACAGGCAGCAGGATCAACCTGTTTAAGATAAAAACTTTCTCTCTTTAGACAAACATTCATTTGAAGTTTCGTTTCTTCTCTGGGTTATTATTCTGAACAAGAGGTTAACCTGCAACTGATGTTGTCCTTTAATGCTGTGATGGGTGTTCTACTCAATTTTAATGCATTCTACTATTTTACATGCATTACGTTTCATTTATTATGTGCTGCCCTTTGAAATGCATATGAAATATTCAAATGTATGGAATGGATATCATGTGTACTGTGTGCATTACTTCCCTTACATTCATCTTTTAATCATGTAAAACTTAACAATTTCTTTTTGTTTTTCCACAGCTTGGACTTCGAAGAATGCGCCCACAAGTTAATAAAAATGGATTTCCCCGAGAGCCAAACGGTATGTAAATAAACATCATTGTTTCTGAAACCCTGCCGGTCTGTCTTGGTTTCCGTGTCTTTGCGCACAGCTGTTTATCAAAAGCTTTTAACTTCATCTAAATATTTGTTTTCGGATTCAGAGGTAATTTGTGCTATTGTGGTCACTTGGGAAGCATTTGTCATCTTAATATCGTTGTTTTGCAGTTTCACAGAGTAGAAAAGTGGCTGTTTTGGCTAATGACAACTGGGTGTTCCATCCTGTTTTAACTGATCAAATGCCTTTCTCCTGAAATGGCCTGCTTGTGATCATCACCCCGCTGTTTCACATGTCAAGCTGCGATTTAGTGCCGTGGCAGCTTTTCTCACTTTGATTGTGAGAAAATTCTGTATTTCTCGCCATCTGAACTGTACGTCGCCAAACTGCAAATGCATTTGCTTTGGAATAGTGCTAGAAATTGACAAAATTTTTGAAACTCAGTTTTAATCATCATACATTTTTGTATGATTTACATCATATGCTGTTTGACCAGCCTTGTTTATCACCTTTCAATCTTTGAATCTGTTTGTTTGACAGAATTAAAAGAGATTAGATTCCCAGAATGAGATTTCTGCCTATTCCTCAAATGCACGGAGTTGGATCATACAATCTGCTGATAAGCGTGTATGTTGTCCCCGGGGCTTTTATTTACATTTACATTTAGGCATTTGGCAGACGCTTTCATCCAAAGCGACTTACATTGCTTTATCCTATACATTTTACATAGGTATTTGCAATCCCCTGGGATCGAACCCACAACCTTGCGTTGTTAACGCAATGCTCTTACCACTGAGCTACAGGAATGCTTTAACGTCAACAAAATACAGCGTATCAAAGAAGAACCAGCCCTAAATAGAAAGACTCTTTCCCGCACCTCTGCTTCTTTAGGTCATTTGAGAAAAGAGTCAGTGAGGTGAATCAGATGAAAGATTTGATCTTGCTGGCCGGAGGGAGGTTGTGTAACAGGGTAGCATCTTACAAATGTCTTCATTACATTCCTCTGGTCCTGTGCACGAGCGCAGGAGGTGGACGGAAGGGGATTTGCTTCTTCTCGTCCCCTACAAACATACAAACATACATCATGTCTTCAAACCAACGATAAGAGCCTTTAATGCATGCAGTGATATTTTTCATTGCATCCGATAATGATTGATCTGTAGGATATAAGCAAGAAAATCAGGCCATAAATGGATGAATCAATGATGACCTCATTGCAAGGAAGTGCTCATGTTTGCCAGTTTGACAGCAGTGAGCTGCACTCAGATCTGCCAGATACTGGCTCATATCCAGACCTACCACAGCCCTCTGCGTCATCTCATACACACACCTGAGACTACACGGGAACAGCGCCTCATCTCCCAAACCACACCAGAACTACTCCGGTTTCCTTAACATCACTGTTTAATAAATAAGTTATTATTGGAACTTGATATTTGAAACTTGTAATCTGGAATTTGGGTTGACCAATTAGAGTGCTTTTTATGGGCGTCTACATTGCATTTCTGTCTAACATAACAGATTTGATGTAGGCTTGATTTCATGTCAGCCTCGTTTCTTTTGTGTGATTGATGGACTATGTCATTAAGTTGAAATGAGATTACAGTATGCAGTGTTTTTGTTGCGTCCTTGAAACCTACTGTGTTTACCCTCTCGAGCATTCACACCAGAATTAACTGTCCTTGAGCGGTCTTTAGCAAGTGCTGTTTCTATTTGGCTGGGATCCCATATGGAAACCTGGAAGAATTTGAAAACTGTTTTCTAGGCTGGGAAGTGTCATGGAAAATTATAAAGCCTTTTTTCTAGCTGTGCTCTGCTTTATAATATTAGTTTGGCTTGGTGTTATTTATGTGTATGGTAAAATTTTAAACGGGACCCTGATTTAAAAGCATTTAATGGATTCACAGATGGATCTTAATGGTTTGTTAGATTGAGTCTTTCTATTTACTACAAATGACTGGGATTTCTTGGAAGTATATTTGTCAGAAAGTGTGAGAGCCTTGTAGACGGAAACTAGACAACTGTCATATCAGCTGTAGTTCCAGGCCAAATGTTTGCGATGACATTTTCTGTCATTAGCGCTCCGTTGATGGAAAATCCCACCAGAGGATGTCATTAGCTTGACTTGGACATAGATAACTATAAAAAGATCTGAAAAAGCTTAAAATCCTGAGCGGCTTTTGTGGTGGAGTTTGTTTACATTCTTCGAGAAGGTGGGAAAAAGAAAAAGATGCTTACAACATGCTTCAAAGTTTTCTATATGCATGCCAGAACGTTTGTCAGAGAATATATTTAATACGAAGCGAGTAACAATGAGGGTATAGGAAACTGGAGAATACTGTGTTCAGTGGGTTGTACTGTTGTTTACAAAACATATGAAAAAAAACTGTATACCTTTCCAAGAATTTTCCATTTTACACAAAAGAAGAGAAAATACAAAAAGAAATAACCCTCAAAGCTTTGTTTTCTTAAAAATGATGTTTGCTGTGACTAAGCCCCGATGACTTAGTGTTACTCAATTTTTATAGAGTTTCTAGCAATCGTTTTATTCTCTCCTTAGGTTTATTTCTTTTTACACATTCTTAAAAGTGTAGGCCAAAGCATTCCGTGTGAAATCATTGACTGTTAAACTTGCTCTGTTGATATTTATATTACATTGTAAATGTATCCCTGGTCACATCCAACAAAAAATGTGACACTTCTTTTCCAGCCGTTTGGTTCAAGGCGTGCCAGTCCACCAGCGTTTTCCCTTTAAGAGATGATTGTAAAATCATTTTTGGGGTCCTGTTGAGAATTAGTGAGTATGATGGTGATGGACGTGTAAAAGCCGCTGTCTGGCAGCAGAGCTGATGGTGCGATTATTGGTCTTGTGAGCAAAAAACCCATTATAAATGCAGGATGAATCATGGAACTTCACAGATGGGCTGTTTGTTATTCACATATTCGCATTTCTGTCTCCACCAGCCCCGACCACATGGAATACAAACGTATGGATTGAACGCATCAGGCTGAATCACGCTTTGACTGTGTTTATTCTGAGACAGGGCGATGCATTAATCGAACCATGATTCATTTAGCAAAAAACATTTGTTGCTGTGATTTTTTTTTTTTTTTTCTGTATTCTGAATGTGTAGAAATGCAGAGAGGGTAGGTCTGGTTTCATATAGGATGACCGCAAACTATTGTACAAATTTAAGTCTTTTGATTAAGTCTTTTGTTTTCAGTCTTAGCAACATATGGGAATTTTATATATACAGCCACGGAAAAATCAAGAATTTACTATTTGTAGGTGTGATTTTTTCTTTTTTTCTTTTGGTGAACAATATTTCTCCCAAATTGTAAATCAAAATATTGTTTATATTTGTAATCAAATGCAGCCAATGGAAAAACAGGTCAAAATAGCAGAAGAGATTCTCTGTATTTTTCAGACCTCAAATACCGCAAAGAAAATAAGTTCATATTCAGTTTTAAGCAAATACAGTAATATTTGTACATGTATTTAGGAAAACGTAAAAACATTTTTTCTGTGTGATAAGCTGGATTTTTATTACAGTGTTAATGTGTCTTGTGAGTCATGCTTCTTATATGTCTTTCACATAGCTGTTGGATGACTTTATCTCTCCTGAGGTTTGATTTTGTTACAATTCAACCACAATTCACCCAGAAATGCTAATCTGAAGCGGAAACTTGGAATAGTCTTTTTTAATATTTTTGTGTTTACCTTCTCTTCATAATTCTAGTGTTGTTTGTCTGGTTGTTCGGTTTCTGATGTTTTCTGATTTATTTTATCTTCTTGTTTTGTAGTTGTTAAGCTGCTTTGTGTCTGACCAAGTTTATTCTATGTCTGACATGTTTAAGTGACTCAGTCAGGTCTGTCTGTTTGCGATCTTCAGCTCTTTATTGCTTCATACTTGAGCAACAATCAGAGTTCGCTTTGTTCAGGTTTTTTGATTGCAGATGATTTTTTGCTCTCAATATTGAAGTGTTATTGTGTTGTGGATACACTGCAGTAAGTGGTTATTGATCGTCTGGCTGTGATTTTTATCTTTTTATATTCGGCTTGATTTTAAGGCATTGCCCGTTTTACTCCGCAGTAAATGAAATGGACTGGCATTGTCAAAGTTTCATTTAAATGATTAAATCTCTTTTAATGCGTCTTGTTCTTCCTGTTCCCCTCTAAACCTCATGTCGTTTTGTCATCTTTCTGCATCAATCTTTGCAGAGCAGATGGTCAGTCATCTGTGAGAACAGTCTCGCTGTGCACGATAACAGATTTCATATCACGGACGTGATTCAGTAATGGTTTATTTTGAGGAGGATCAATCACAGCTTCACCTGAGATCTTGACTTTTCGAGCTCAAATAAGCTGCCGGTGTAGAAAACAAAGAGTTAAATGACTGCCTGGAACATGTTATCTCTCTGTAATGGTTTTTGAGATGGAGGGAATTTATGGTTCATGAATGTGAAAAGTGTGAAATGAGGTATCAGAGTCATGTCATTGCTATGGAGTGTTTTGAAAGTTTTGTCACCATCTACCAGCTTTCCCAGCTTCTGTCTTCAGCCGATTCTGTCTTCAGCACATTTCTAGATGAGTGCCAGACTGCCATCCCAGTTGAATTTGTAAATTGTCTTTCTCCTCTGTGATGATATGAGGTTATGAAATCAATAGGCTGATGGAGTAATAAAGGGCTGAAGATACAGTGTCATCCATCACGCTTTAGATCTAGATGTATCCATGCAGTTAGAACAGAGACGGGAGTCGGAAATGTTTGGGATGTTAACTGCGTTGTCATCTGGAGATAAGGTGAGCCACAGGTGCAAAGGAGGAAGGGCTGAATGGTGTTTTTAAGCACGTTATTCCCTCATGTTAGGGGTTGTGTGCAGGTCTGTGTGACGCTGGGGGATTCCAGCCCTTTGGCCTAAAGGGATTTACCTGGCATAACTTCATCAAAATCTTTTTCAACATCCACCGTGATTTCTAGCGCTTGTGTGCTGATAGATTGAGGCAATTGTGGATGAAGTTCATGAGTCAATGATGTACACTTTTCAGTTTCGCAAAGATTTCTGTTCAAACCGTTATGAAATATTGCAATGGATCTGAATAGGGAGTTGATGCATGAGGGTGGTGTGACAGGACACCTTTCAGAACGCTTTACCATTAAGAATGACACATGTGCCTCGCCGCCTGCAGGCACCTGCTAGAAAAGAGTCAAAAATGGTCACATCACGCCCTAATACCATCTCAAGAGTGTTTATGTCCCTCATCCGCTTGTTTAAGATATGCAAGCTTTACCAAAACTGTGTTTTAATGGAGCATTGAGCGAATTGTAAAGTAAAGAGGTGCCGAGAACAGTTTATTATGTCAAATGTGCTGTGATCATCTTCACATCTTTTCTTTATGTTCAGCGCTCCATCCCCTGATGTTCGGTTTATAAGATTTCTTCCTGTTTGTCTGTTCCTCTACAGAAAGAGCTGTGCAACATGATCCTGGACTGTTGTGCCCAGCAAAGAACATACGAGAAGTTTTTCGGCCTTCTCGCTGGGGTAAGTCAGTTCACGATCTGTTTATTTCATCTATAAATCAGTGCTCTTGAAGGATAGAGATTGCATTTTAGTCCACAGCGCAAAAAGGCCTGACTTTGGTTTATGGATCTTTTATTTAGAACTTGTATGTTTAACTTATTAGTAAAAATGATCTCTAACAGAAAAATGTATGCTTATTACGTTTAAAACTGCAGCTGTTTTTTTATTTGGAGTTTCCAGATTATTACAAAGACTTTTCATAAACTGCTTTCACAAGCCAGTAGTTCCAACGTGATGTAATTGCAGCATTGTTCTCTGTTTAGATTTCCGATTATTTCAAGTGGTAAACATGTCTTCGGCAATGTTAGCATGTGTTTTCACCAACTGTGTTTTTCTGCAGAGGTTTTGCATGCTGAAAAAAGATTACATGGAGAGCTTTGAGGCCATCTGTCAGGAGCAGTACGAAACCATCCACCGTCTTGAAACCAACAAACTGCGCAATGTCGCTCGACTGTTCGCTCATCTGCTCTACACAGACTCCATTCCATGGAGTGTGCGTATCTCTCCTCGATTCCTTCACATCAGCATTTAAACATAATGCCATAATGTTTCGTTCAAGCTGTAATTATGTTTCAGAAAGCACCTCATTAATATGTCCTGACACTTTATTGGTTTACCGATGCTTATATTCGATAAGTTAATGTATGTGGGGTTAGACTGAGATGGCTTGGCCTTGTGTGTAATGGTTTGTCTTTTCACAGGTTCTTGAATGTGTTAAAATGAGTGAAGACTCAACCACATCTTCCAGTCGAATCTTTGTGAAGATTTTGTTCCAGGAGCTTTGTGCTTATTTGGGTTTGCCTAAACTGAACGAGAGACTTAAGGACATGTAAGTGCCGAGCGGGACTTCATCTGAGGAAATGGCAGTTAAAAGTTTATTACCGAACACTCAAATGGACCGTTTAATTTGTTTTCTTTCTCAGGACGTTGCAGCCTTTCTTTGAGGGTCTGTTCCCACGTGACAATCCGAGGAACACGAGATTCGCCATTAATTTCTTCACATCTATTGGTCTCGGAGGTCTCACGTAAGTTTCTGTGGAATTTTAAACTTTGTTTCCAGAGCTCAGTTGGTTGCGCAAAGGTCATGAGTTTTATTCCCATAACACATGCATGCTAATAAAAATGGACACCTAGAATATACTGTAAGTCAATTTGGATGAAACCGTCCCCCGAATAAATGTAAAGCCTTGCTGAGATTACAGAAGTCTTGTTGTTGTGTCACGATGAGGAGTCGAAAGCCGTCTGATGCTCATGATGTTTTTCTTTTGTTGTTCCTCAGGGATGAGCTGAGAGAACATCTGAAGAATGCTCCTAAGATCATCATGACCCAGACACAGGACGTGGAGTCATCGGATTCTTCCTCTTCTTCATCATCGTCTTCAGAATCCTCCTCATCCTCGGACTCTTCTTCTGAAAGTGACAGCAGCGATTCGTCCAGTGACTCCTCCAGCAGCAGCTCTTCAGGTATCAGACAGTCTCAGATAGATTTAGAAAAGGTGTGATAATGGTCATATTTGTAGACTTGTAGCCTTTGTGGAGGGTTTTCAAACTTCTCATGAACCTGCTCTCTTTGATACACTGTGTCCTCTTTTAGGATCTGAAAATATGTCCATTTTTCTCCATTATGATTTGCTCATAATTGGGTTGTTCTGGATAACCAGAGGATGATGAACTTAATGGATGATAGGTTATAAATACTTCCCCCCTCCCGGTCTGTATGGAAATAAACACTTCTGGTTTGGGCGTTGTGATTATAATTAGATTTGAGAACAGACAGATTGTGACAGGAGTCTGTGAGCTTCAGCCATTCAAGTGCAGTCATTTGTTTCATGAGGCTGTTAATGAAGTTACATTTTTAGAAGATATGTGATGTCAGGCCTTTATCATCTCATCTGCGACCGTTTAATTGATGGCCATTGTCATTATAGGATTTCAAGAATGATAGTCACTTGCTGTTCCAACAAACACGTACCCTGCGCTCATGCAAGCTCGGCCAAATATTTAATGCAGTAGAGTTTGCTCAACATGGCTTATTTTTTTTGAAGCAGGTCAGAGGTGGTGATTTAGGATCAAGACAACAGCGTAACGTATATCACTGTGTCATACAAAAATGTTATTGAAAATAGTTTCGGGAGGTATTTGCAAACCTGTGTTGAATCATGAGCGGCATCCAATTATTTCCTTCTTTATTCAAACAACCTTTTAAGAGGTTTTTTTCAAAATGCTTAAAAAATATTTTTATATTCCTCCACAGACTCTGACTCGAGACGCAAGAAGGTCTCAGGCAAGAAGAAGAAGAAGAAAAACAACAAGAAAAACAACAAGAAAAAGGATAAGAGCTCCAGCAAGGCAACTAACCAGCGTTCCCCTCTGGAGGAGCGACCCAGCAAGAGGCTCGAGAACAGGCGGCAAGACGAAAACGACGAAGAACGCCGCAGAGCCGAAAACCCCCAGAGAGATTCCCGCCGCAGGGGACGTGCAGAGTCGCCGCCTCCTACTCGACAACGAGGAGACGAGGAGCGTGCAAGAGGAGATAACGAGCGTGCAAGAGGACACGAGGAGCGTGCAAGAGGAGACGAGGAGCGTGCAAGAGGACACAAGGACCAGCAACATCACAGACACAGCCAGGATTGTGAAGACAAGCCACAGGATATGCGGAGGAACAAGGATAACGACAAAAGCGGTTCCCAAGCGGGCAGGGACAAAGACAGACGGAGAAGCAGGGAGAAGGAGCCTCTGCGGAGAAGTAGGGAAAGGTCAAAGTCGCAGGAGAGGAGCCGCAAGGAGATCGAATCCAGGGAGTCCTTCAGGAACGGCTCGGAGAGGGCGGACAAAGAGAACAGGCGTTCTCACAGATACAGCGAAACCAGGAGGAAAGGAGAGAAAGGCAGAGACGGATCACCTAGGAGCCACAGATAGCCGCTTTGAAGAAGATCAAATGAAAATCGTTGTAGTCGTGTTGTTGTACCAACGTTGAACCTTGCTTGTTCACTGTGACTCTCACCTGTGTGCTTCTGCATAGCCTTTACATTGCCATACAGCTTATTGAGCAAGAACGTTTATAGTAATGTGGACGGTCTCCGAGTTCCCAAATGGATTTTAGTGGTTAAAGTATCGGGGACGTTTTGTATTTTACATATCCTTTGCCCAATTGTATTTTTTGCTGTTGATACAAAATAATTGGAAAAACAAGATTAAAGATGACATTTGCCATACATTTGAAAGGTTGACTGTGCTTATTGAAGCTCACGGATGTGTTTTTGCTCTGTG
Organism: Triplophysa dalaica; assembly: GCF_015846415.1. Taxonomy (NCBI): domain Eukaryota; kingdom Metazoa; phylum Chordata; class Actinopteri; order Cypriniformes; family Nemacheilidae; genus Triplophysa; species Triplophysa dalaica. The sequence continues at coordinate 21,256,131 of NC_079549.1, read as the reverse complement.
GACATTGGCCTTAGCATCCAAACATGTTAAGCCACTACTAATGGTTGAATGTCATTGCATATCAATCAAAACAAGTGGATTGCACAAGCACACATGAAGCACACATTTTAATACAAAGTTGGAATTTTGGAAAACTGGGTTTGTCAGATGCAGAATTATTATAGTTTTCATTTTAGTTTATTAATATTTTAAATTAGCTTTTATGTAAATTTTAGTGTAATTTATAATTTATCTGTTTATTTTTTTATGTTGCTATATAATATTAATTCATTTCTAATTTAGTTTTATTTAACTTTGTATATTATAATTTAAGTGATTTAAACAATTTTCTATTTATTTTGAGGCAATATTTCAATTTTTCCTTTAATCAAGTTTTTCCCATAATTTTAAGGTCAATATTAGATTTGATTTCAATGAACAGAGACGTTTTCAAAGTTTCAATTTTAGTCAACTAAAATAACCTTGCGTTGGTCTAAAACTAAAAAGGTTTTTGCCCCAGTTAAAAAGAAGCAGGATTTGCATGAAACAACTCTATTGAGAATACAAATCCACATTTTTGTTGCTTACGGTGGCCATTTTCTAATATTTTGTGACATGTAAAGGAGTGATATTGCCTATTGGTGCCGTCTTTTGCACTCTAATCTTACGTTTCAATTATATTACATATTCTGTTATTTTTATTTCTTTAATCTTGATATATTGCCCACCCCTAATGTGATGACATTGATTCAGTTTTCATCATGGCTAAAGGATCACAATAATTGAGACAGCAAAAAAGCTTTTCCATCTATGTTGTGTTCGTGTTAAAGCTAAATGACGTCACACATTTTTTTATCATTACAGCACATGCGTTTCTGTCACGTCTCATCAGAGATGCACTGAAATTCCATTGCAGTTGTGTGCGAACCTGTTTTGCTTTTACTGATTTCTGCCGTGCTGCCTGATAGGATTTCACATCTGCGGTGACCTTGTGTGTATTTCAAGGGGTTATACTGAAACTGGACTGTTTAAGTCAAGCCCAATATAGAAACAGCCCTTTTCTTTGTAGTAGCTAGCTGTTAAGGGGATGCGGGACAAGCCCAGTGGGAGTGTAGAGCAGCCAATCATATGTGAATTAAAGGTCATCAATTGTGTGTTAGCAGTTTGTTCAAAGGAAGGATTTCAGGCTTGTGTATCTTAGTTCAACAGAAGGGTGAATCTAACAGAAACATTTTCAAGGTCACTTTTCACCTCAAATTCAACAAAACATGAGAAATTATAATTTCACATTAAATCGTGTTTCAATCTTTCTCATCATTTTTTACTCGACATAAGTTTGACTCAAATTCTCATCGTGCATACTAATGTCTTATAATATATTTTTTCCAATTATTATAATGGTGATTCTTATTAGGTTCTTTTTTTGTAAATTCAGGTTTACATTTATATTGGCATACAGTAGTATAGCAAATACTACTTTTAACAATTTTTTCCCACGTTACTGCAATGAAAAGGAATTATTTCCGTAATTTTAAAAGGATAGTTCACCCTTAAAATAATGATTCTTTTGCGGAACACAAAACACAACCTTTTGAAGAACAGCGTTGGCCCCAATTGATTTCCATTGTATGAACACAAACCACTGCGACATTTCTCAAAATATCTTCATGTGTGTTTCACTAAAGAACGAGTCGTATACAAGTTGAGACATGAGGATGGCAAAATGATGACAGATTGTATTTTAGGTTGAACTATGCCTTTAATGTGAATAATGGATAAGGTGGCGGCCCAAAAAATGGTCACAATCTAAAACAATCGTAAATAGTCAATGTATTTAACATTTTTGTGAATTGAAATGTAATTTCCTGTTTCTGTCTTTTAATTATAGGGTGAAATGTGACCCATTCTGGTTCTTGACAGCTATCATGGGATTCACCCAGTCAAATCCCTTCAAAGAGCAGAACAATCAGCATGAATACTCAAGTGGGTCAATGGTATTAATAACTAATGACCTCCTTCTTTCTGGTGCTTAACTGTCTTGTTTATCATCCGTGTCTGCTTAAGACAGACTGTTGACGGCATCAGATCCAAAAGTGCTTCATTGTCTCTGGAAGGCAGCTGTGACATGGGTGCTCTGGAGGGAGACGTTTGCCCATTTTATTATCAGTCAAGCAAGAGATAGACCTGTTATTTCGAACTCCTTTGACACCACCCTGTCAGAGTCACTTCTTGAAGAGCTTCTTCACTGCTGCTCGCACCACAAACAGCATGTCTGCAGGAATTTTGCACTTCAGTATCAAGAGTCAGTTTTGGACGCACGCCCCTTCCATTCACAGCCAACTGACAATTTGCTTGTCTGACTCGAGAATTACATTTTACTCCCCATATGTGGTCTTGGGCTTTCAGGGTATTTCAGGTTTCTTTTGTGGCTAGACTCTTAAACTCATCAATACAATATTGTAGTTATTAACAGTTTCTGGGCTAAAATAGAAAGTGAGATTTTTATTTTAAACAGGGACATTGAGAGACGTGGGAATAGCAGCTTACATCAGACTCCAAACACCTGACTCACTTCTGGGCCGCATGGGACAGACTTGACATCCATGTTTGATGCGTTTACATCGACTGTATCCATCTCCCTTCATGTCTGCGTATGTATGTTTTTTTTACATGACCGCTTAAGGGATTGATTTACATCCATTCTCATCTGCATCCCATCCCCTGTGCATTACTGTAGGATGCAGCGTGTATATTTTGTGGTCGTGCTGATGGATGTCGGTGTGAGAATGGGCAGTCAAGCGCCTGGAATGAACATATTGAATGGAAGCTCTGCCAGACGTCACCACAGGAATTGAATGATAGGGTGGAGTTCTGCATGGGTGGTTTCTCGAACCCTGTTTTTATATTTGAAAATAGACATTTTGTAGATTACCGTTAGCGTAGCGTGCAATTAGGGGTCCATGCCGCCTTGCAAGATGTCTCCTATGAAAGTTGGTGTTTTGGGGATTTTAGTGTAATGTTTGCCACAAAGAAGGATTTAAAACGTATAGAGACTTCCTTGAATAAAAGAACAATGACTTTTATGACATCATTCTCCACTTCAACTTCTCATCAAATTGCAGGCTCTGGTGTATGTCATTGGCTATTTACTGTATATAAAAGTGGGAGGAGCCACCCAATATGTCCTGCCCTATCCTTCACATATTAAGGCACTACATTTCAGTCCAGCTTGGTATAGATTTCTGCTGAAATAAACTACTTGTAAACAAACACTGTCCGTTTACAAAACGTTATTCCACCTCAGACGCCAAACAAACATGCAATATTAGCTTTACACAGATTTTTTACACAGCAAAGTCTTATAACCACGGCGAAATAACCAACCCTACACGAATACTATGGCGACGTTGCTGCTCATGAATATTAAGTAGATCGTGATGACGTCGCTCGGCCACTCGTCAACCGCTTGGCTGCTGAATATTAATGAAGCTCTCTTGCGTTCTCGGAATCTCTCCTATGGCACAACCGAGGATCTGAATATTAATGAGATAAAGTTGACGTTGCTTAGTAACCGCCCAATGAGGAGATAACGTATGAATATTGCTGACATGGCCGTCATCTTAGTAGGATTTGTAAACACTCCAGTCAGGACGAGGCGCATCGCCTCAAACACAGTCCGTATGTGCCGCGCAACCTGCCGGACAGTGAAGCCAAGTGTGTTGAACTTTACCGCTGTTCAGGTGAGTGACTTTCGGCGAATTTAAGAGAGTTTTGAATAAAAGCTCGCCCAAATGTGTTATCTTTTATGAGATTTAAAAAGAACTAACTCTGTTTGTAATGAGCTGACATACTGTATAAAGTGCACTTGAGTGGTATACTATGAATGCTGCGTTTTTACTGAGTTACATTTTAACGTTATGCAGTCTTCGTGTTAGTATAACAACGGAGATGATCTGTTTCACCTACAGGTTGGGAACGTTTGCATGAAAGTTAGTTTTCTTACATTTAGGAAAACCAAACATCATTTTCTTTGTCAAACGCCACAATTCATTTGTTCAGGAATCTGTGTTTGATTTTTCTATTCCGGTCTTTGATTTCGTGAGAGCTCGCGCGCGTTGCTCTCCAAGCGCATCTGCCTGCAGTGTCTTCGCAGACTCGAGATCGCGTGTGTGTGCACGAGCAGCTAAACTTTGTAAACACGAGTATGTCTTCACTATCATATTCAGAATCGGTGTAGTTAACTGTCATTTTCTTGTCTGTGCGGTTTATATCATAGGCGTCACAGGCGCAACTCTGGTGACGTGATAGCAGCTCTCTTGATATTGAGACACATTCAGGGCTTCTTCATATTCATGAAGGCTAATATGACTGAGTGTATGTTTGTATAAAATAAGATAAAATAACGGCGAGAACAGTGTTTGCACATCACCAATTGGAAGATTTGAGCACCATTCACAATTTGATAGCAATAAAATGATAGTCTAATAATTTGTTACTGTACATTTGTACTGTAGGCTATGTTCCTTCATGTGTCTTCGTATTCATGTCCTTTGTGTGATGTTTTTTGAGGAATACATGCAGTGTTGGGTGTAACTACTAAGTAATTAGTTACCGTAATTTAATAAAAGTAAGGGATTACTCTTACTCTTATTTTTTCTGTAATTTAATTGCAGTTATTTAAGATGTAATTGAACTCAATACTGTGTGTGTAATGCAATAGTGGAATCGACGTTAAAATTTAAAGTCTAACTTTAAAGTGCATGCATTAATGTATCTTTCTCACATTTGTTATACTTTAGTCAGTTAATAAGAGTAATTTGTTGTGTGTTATTTATTTAAATGAATTAAAAGAGCCGTTTCATGTCTATTCTTGAATCACTTAACTAATCAAGGTAGATATAGGATATAGATGTAATTTGTATAGTAATCTTATTACACTATTGAATATGTAATTAGTAACGAGTATCAGAGTAACTTACCCTACACTGCAGGTGAACAGAACTATAATGTTATCAAATTTGAATAGAAAATGCATAAACAGATGCATGCAGATATGCATTTTCTTTGTACAGAGGGTCTAAATGATTAACATTTAGATGTAAATATGTAAATCATTTCAACCCTCTTTACTAAGACTTGGGGTTGTAATACAAGAAATGTAAAAACTGAATCTTTTGATTGATTAAATTATGCTATTGCAATCACACCCTATCATGCCAATGTTATCCCCTTATGTAAAATATATTTGATATGTCTTCTTGATTTTCATTTGTAACTTTACCAGGTTTAATTAAGCGCCAAACCCAGTGTTACGGTCTATGTCGGATTTTGTTTGTCTAGTTCTCTCCGTGGTTTGGGGTTACGTGTTTATGATGGTTTTAATGTAATGTGATGTCTTTAAGTGTAATGTGAACATAAGGCAGAAGGTGTGGCTTCTCGGATATTATCCCTCAAGTGTGTTCTACCTGTACATAATGAACACAGCAATTATGTCATTTCCACATCAGGACTCATTTGCTTGGTAGGATTTGCGTCATGCCTCGAATAGCAAAACACTTTGTAGCCTTCGTGCATTCATCTTGGAAAAATGGGTCAGCTTAAAAGTTCCTTTCATAAACACGTGTTAGTCTGCTTTTGTTCTAGTTGTCCCTGAGATAAATGTACCCACAGTGACAATAAGAATGTGGTTGTAAGCATAAAGTGTATTGATGATGTTGCCAATTTTTCCCTGTTGACCTTGAAGATCCAGAACAGGTGATGGCACTTTGTAACATGTATAACCACAAATGGAAACCGATCACTCTCTGCTGTTTCTCACCTTTTATCTTCGTTTTTAGTATAACCATATATTTAAAAAAAATATAGAGAGCAAATACTCAATTCCACTTTGTGATTGTACTTCACCTCAAAATTGTAACCTGGAGCTTTCATGTATACACAGAGGTGTTATTTTCCCTGCTATCTCAGTCAGAAATATAAAAGACGATGATGCACACTTGCTTTCTCAATAAATATATATCTGCACTTGTGAAAAGTGGATCTCACCTGAAGAGTTTGAGATGAGATTCTTTCTGCCATTTCTGGTGTCGTTGTTACTCACGCACCTTCTCACCTCCACTAATGGTTTGTTGAAGGTTAATGAGAACATCTTGGCTATGTTATAGGTATCCTCAAAGGAGAGGTCCTAAGATTTCATGTTAAATCAACTGTTATGGTCATTCAAGGTCAACTAGGTCAATGTTTGATAAAGTCATAGATTTACATAAAGATGAAGTGTTTAATTAGGCATCACATCATAATATAGTTTGATCTAAGGGTTTGACTTTTAGAGGTTTGGCAATGGTGCTGTTCAAGGCATCCCTTTATTGGATGCATTTGATATGTTACCCTCGATCCACAATGATGGTTTAATCATAAATGGCAAAATCAAAGATTTACGAAAGATGTGTGAAATCTTGCAGACTTCTACACAACTATTTTAGTATTGGTGAGAACTGGCATATGAGTTTACCCATGAAATCCTATGTTTTTATATTTACCCAATATCGGGACCATGAAATACCATACTACATTGTTTACAGTAAACTGACCCACAGATAAACATACACTATTCTCAGTATTTCTTATTGCAGATGCATTTTTGTTTACTTAGATTCCGCTGTCTTTTGAAAGCCATATTATGCTTTGCTATCTTTTTAGTGCACTCCACAAAAGCCATGCTGTCATGCCGCAATAAGAGCTGGTTTTGTGGTATAGCAGCTGGGAGATGCCTGCATAGGTGACTGGTAATTAGTCCCATTCTGTCTGATGTGATTTATGGCGCTCACCATCATGCGTGAAAGAGATCCATGAGGCGAGGTACAGAAGTAATGTACAAGCATGCTCTTTTAGTTTTATGATGCTTTCATATTTTCAAGTCAAATCAAGTTAATAATGCACAGAGTTGAGACGCCATTAATGAGTTTGATCAGTCTTTAAGATTCATTTAGATCTTTATACTGTAATTCTGTGGCCTTGTTAAAACCATATTGTCACCAAACTATTGCTCCATTTTCACAGACTTAAGACCTGCTCCCAGACTTAAATGAATGTTCGAACTATCTAATTAGATGTACAGTATCTAAAATAAAATGCCCTGTCATATTTTAAATGTGTCAATGCAAATGTTTTGTCTTATGACACACACCAGTAATGTTTTTATCTAAGACATTTTATTAAAAGTGACTTAAATGTCCTAATTTAACTAAGGCAGTCCTGGCTTAAGCTAAGCCTTGTCTGTGAAACCGGGCCGTTATGTCTGGGTGGGCCTGGGCGGTATGAACTGAAATCTAATATCACAGCATATACTGTATTATAGTTCACAATATTTTTTATCTGTTGAAAACTATAAATAGATTAAAGGTCTAGTGTATGACATTTATAGCATCCAACGTCTCACTCAACCCCTCCCTTTCGAAGCACTTCGGTGGCTGACACAGAACTTAGATGTTGTCACGTTTTTGCTCTACGCCCTCTGTAGAGCAGTTTGTCCCTTTAGAGCTATTGTAGAAACAACATGGCCAGTTACATGCAAGTGGACCTGCAGTGTATTTAGATAAAAATAGCTCATTCTAAGGTATAAAAACACAATGCTTCTTTAAGTAAGCTCTTTCTACACCTCTGAAGACATAGTTATGTATATTATATTGCTTTTCTGTCAATAGATCCTCCAAAAATATTACACATTGGACCTTTTAATAACATAGATCCTAATTCAAATGATCAAGTAAATGAAATTCACTATTTCTAGATAGATAAAGAGGTTATCCAATTATTTAAAAGTAAATTATAAATACCATACTTTCCAGTCATGTATGTCTCAGTTGGTTTATGAGTCGTTTGTCATTATGGTTTAACACAACCAGTCTTTTTCCAACTAAATGATATTAAAACTCATTTGCTGTTAAGGTCAGAACTGCTGCAGAGTGACATACAGTTGTGACATGACGTCTAATGCGACCTGAATTAGCATGAATATTACTGCCAATACACACACGCACACGTATGTACACCTCCATCATTGTGTGTGTAGTTTCTTTGACCTTAGATTTATTTTTACTGACGGGAAAGCCCGGGAGGGGGCCGCTGCTTCTGGCTGGGTTTGGAATGGGGCAGAAATAAATTGCCTCCACATCTCCTGCGTCTCTGCGGAGTTTAAGGAATGATAACCGTAGCTGGGAAACTAGGATATGGGGAAGGTCAACTAGATCCAGTAATTAGCAGCGGGGATGAAGATTGAAGGTGGAAGAGAGGAAATATTGGTGAGGAAAAGGGGTAATGAATCAGACTCACTCTTAATGTGTTTTCTCGGACAAGACTGAGGTTGAGTTTTGGGACATAAAGAAGTCAAAGAAATGTAAAGCTTTATGGTATGGGGGTTTGAATAGAGCACTTAAACCTCAGTTTAGACAGAAATATTGTCTTCTTATAGATTTATTTTTAATGATGACAGGAACTGTAAGTCGATTTGCTCTAGTGTACCTTGTAGTTTAAAAAAAAATGTTCTCCTTATTTGATTCAAATCAGACATTTATCTCATGTCCGGTTGACTTGGTTCAAGGCTAAGAGTTCTTTATTGAAGCTTTTTTTAGATCCCTTTAGAGGAAATTAATAGAAAAAATCTTTCCAGAATCAAGGCTAGTAAAGCCACTGTTGCGCTCTATAAACCACATTATCTCTAATATTTCATTCGTTCTCCCTGCGGGCCCACCCTGCCGCCCATTCTCCCCCCGTGCGGATGTCCCCCTTGTCGCCAGGGCCTGCACGCTTGTTTCTTACGACAGCCAAAATGCTCCTTTGATTCACTTTATGTTGTTCTTGGTTTCCACAATCATGCAAATACTGCATGAGGTGCTTCGCCAAGCTCATGCTAATTTGGCCAGTTTCTGCTTGTTTAAGTGTCGGTTTGTCTCGTGCATTTTTTTTAAAGCTGTGAGAATTCGCACCAAGGGACGGATGTGATAGTTGCAGTGGGAGAGACTTAGGTGACATAACATTCCCTAATGAGAGAGCGTCTTATGCATTATGTAATACCTGAGTAAACACAGAGCACGTATGTAAATTGAAAAGCCCAGTGGCAGATTTGGCACGCTTCATTAAAATGGGTCATTCTGCACAGCAGATGCATAGTAAACCTTATCTGTCATATCCTTATCTATAAGCTGTCTGTCTGGATGCCAAAGTATTTATAAAAGTTTATACTAGTATTATATTTATAAAAGTGTTCCACACTCTTTATTACTCTTGGGAAAAGTTTGTTAATTATTTGTGCCCATGATTGTGTTTAATAGTGCTATATAAATAAAAGTGACATTGATTTTCGCATGAGTGAATATCTTCAATTTGCACAGAAGAGGAGATTGACTATTCGCATATTTGCATTGATTTGTATGTCATTTATTCGCACAGATCGCTTAATTCACGTTTGGTGTGAATCCCATCAGACATGTTTAAAGTTATTGAAAATGGAAGATAAATGCAAAATATTTGTGTTGTTGAGTTGTGGCTTACACCGTTCATTTCACTATAATATCCAGATCACTTTCTTGTCATTTCTGTTCTGTATAAAATAAGGTTCATATGTTAAATAAAAGGAGTCAGCTCTTTTAAAATGATGTCCCTCTACAGCACCCAATTAAAACCTCCAGCAACAGTCCTACATCATCACCAAAATAAGGTGAAGTTTTCTTACTGTGTCTTTAGAAAGTGGTCTTGATTTTTTTTAACCATAAGTGTATCAAGTCTGTAAAACTGTATAAACAGTAAATGTTAGCCGTGTGTGATCATTTTGTGAATTTCAATATCTAGGACAGGACAGTGAGAGCCGCGTACCCTTAGCCTTAGCCTGACACGCACCTCTCCAAAAATGATACAACGCGTCAACTTATCGCGGACCACAAGTGCTGTGATCGGTCTGTTTGAACCCCTCCCTCAGGTCAAAAAAGTCTGCGATAGCTTCATGTTTACTCAAACGCATTTCAGAATGAATTATCTAAGTCAATTATTTGTTCTTCTGTATTTAACATCTCAAGCTGCAACAAATGTAGAAGGTGTAAAAACACTATTATTTTGTTATAATAGGCAGTTATTCTTACCGTACTTCTTGACAGACTCTCAAGTGATTCATTCAGCGAATCATCTGTCTAATCCCCTCCATTCCGCTAGCCTAGTCTGATGTGATTGGTCAGATGGTCTAGTCTGCTGTGATTGGTCTAATGCGAATGAGGCTTACGTGCTTCATTGTTTGGGGGAGAAGAGTGAAGTTTTCGCAGGCAGTCCGACTCCTAGCTAAATATAGACGGGGACTATATGTAGTGACGTTCATCGACGGGTCTCAAATCGGACTCGTTTGCTTGATTCAGAGTCAACTTCCTTTTTTCCAAGCCAATAACTTTGTTATTCATTCACCTTCGGATTTACAACTTGGCAGAATGCTTGCTTTCAAACACGGCAACATTACACACTTCATGAAATGTCATTTTCATGATCTCATGTTATCTACTCTTTAAGTTGTATATTTGGTCGCACTCTGGATTCGAGAATAGTGTCCAGAACCTCCTTAATCCTGGATAATGAGAGACAACAGCTCGCTTTGATGAATCCCAATGTATGTCTCGAAGTCATCATTTATTCACCCTCTTGTCATTTTAAATCTGTATGACTTTCTTCCTGTTCCTTCCCCAAATCACTAAAGAAGCAATTTTTAAAGAAAGTAGGTAACCGAACAGCAGCGGCACCCATTTACTTCTATTGTATGGACACAAGACCAATGCAAGTAAATGAGGGTTAACAATATTCTTCAACATATAATTTTTGTTTTCTGTAAAAGAAAGTCGTAGAGGTTTGAAATGACTGCTGTCTGTAGTTAAAATTGAGAAGCAGACATTGCTTATCTTCCCAAACCATCAACCCACTTCTCTCAAGTTACATGATCTGACCTGATATTAGGTTGAACTGTTGTTCGTCTTGCGTTTTTTCTCATTGCTGCATCAGATTTAGATCGGACAAATTGAATTTCATACCATTATATCCAATTTGTATAGCCTCTACAGCAGTGGAGGTAAAGTGCTGAGTCTGCACCCACTAATTCAGTTCCTATAATCAGGTTGAGCCTAGCCATGGCCTCTTAAAGCTCTCGGTTCAATTTATGCGCTTCACGGCTTTCACTTATGTGAGTGGCTGCCGGCACGAGGCGTCTGTCTTTAGCCGGACTTCTAAGTTCCTTAGACTTTCCGTCAATCAGAGGTGGTTAGTGGCATAAACGTCCTGCCACCACAGAATTCCAGGTCTGAGTAATAGACCTTCGAGAGAAGCTAAACTACAGCAGCTGCCGTGACTGTAGTGGTTTATTTAGTAGTGGCCTCAGGTTATTTGTTACCCGCCAAAAGTCTCATAATAGCTTCCTATTTCTGTATCAGCATGTTCAATATTAATAGAAGACTTGAATGTATACAGGTAGCTCACAGTGTTTTTATGATGTCACGAATTTTACGATGTTCCTAATCCCAGAATGACATGCATGTAATTTAATCAGATAGGATCATGTGATGGACAGATTAGATCCGTTTCAAAACCTAGTGAGCTACCTTGCTGTGTGTGTGTAGCATCTACTAACCTTCTAAGGAATTACCTAACCATCACACACTATCATAAGTGACCTACAAAAATGCTTTAGATCACTTTTATGGTATTGAATTCATTTCACGTCTACAATTTCTTGGATTTCCTTTTTGATTATTTGATTTTGGCCAAAATTTATAACAGCTATTGTCGGAAGTATAATGATTTTAAAATGGTGCCTATGTAGGTTTTGGAACGCAGCCACTTGCGTCTTTTTTAGCAGAACTAAGAGCAGCCGTTGGATCGAAGGTTCGCACAGGTGGTACACGCAGAGATGAAGCAAATTGTTAGACAAATACATTGAACAAAATATCCGAAGAATGTTCACGTAAACAAAATGACATGACTGGCGTAACACAACGGGCAGTGGATTAAAACAGGATCTGGACTTTAATCAGAGACAGAGGAGTCATTTGTCAAATGTGATTTTGAGGATGGCAGCAGGTTATGGAATCAGATGAGCCGGGGACGGTTTGGCTCTGTGACAGATGGGAAACATTATGGCTCCTCTAATCCTTTCAACACTGACACCAGAGTGTGAGAGAGGTAACTCACACCCGTTGCATCTGATGCCAGCGGATAAACCAGAAGAGCTCATACACAATATCTCTCAAAGCTACTGAACGGGCAGAAATGCTGCATGGGTCAATGACTTGCTCTGTTTAAATAGAAACCATTGGAGGCAGCTTTAGACACTGGCTGCAGTGAGTTAATGCATCTTTACATAGAGAGGAAACACTTAATGTGATCTACTGTCTTAGCTTATGGCCTTACTCTGGGTTCGAGTGATTTTAGATTCAATCCTCCTCTTTGAGCACATTGGCTGTAAGAACTTGCCTTGGGTTTGTTATTTGATGCCTGATTGGAAACTCATGTTATATCACTTGATGAAAACATAAAAGTATTGTTTTTAAAAGATATATAAAATCTAATATAACCAAACCACGTCTTTTTTCCATTCCATTTTCTACCGCTTATCCGAACTACCTCGGGTCACGGGGAGCAAACCACGTCTTGTTGTTTTAAATCCATTTCTATAAATGCTTGTGTTGTGTACCCAAAAAATTATCTTGTATTAAATCCAACGTTGTACACATTTACAATTTACAGTCTACCAGCACCCCATATGTTTTGCTTGGTAAACAAACATATCTAGAATGAGCTACCTTATGTAATTGTGAATTGTTAATTAAAAATATTATACTTTTAAATGCATTTTAGTCAAATTGAAATCGTACAATTCAAAATTACTTTCACTTATTTTGACTTTGTGTTCAATGCCAAATAATATGCATTTATTGTTTTAAGGCAACACAACAGAAAGTTACAAAATTATATTTTATGTAATATCCAAAAAACTATATGAAATATTTAATTATATTATCTGATATAAAGTTTTTAATTATGATTGCATTCATATGAATTGCTACACTAGAAAATAAGGGATTCTTTCTGATCAGCAGAGTTATTATAGTTTTGATTTTAGTTTAATTTAGTTTTTTTGATATTTTATTTTTTGTGTTAATTGTAGTTAAAGTTTTAGCAATTTTGGTCTTGGTTTATTTTTTCAATTTTGCTGTATAAGATAAATTCATTTTTTGTTAATTTTTATTTTTGATTATTATTATAATTTTATTGGTTTAAACTTACTTCAGTTTATTTTTGAGGCAACTTTTAAATTTTACCTTGAGTTAAGTTTTTGCAATATTTGATTTGATTTTAATGAACAGGAACATTTTCAAAGTTTTACTTTTAGTAAACTAAAATAACCTTGCTGATCAGACATTACAAACAGACTATTGGGGTCCAACGGTGATCAGATTCTGCATGGGACTGAATTTTGCATGACACCACTTTATCTCCTTTTCTCTTTCTCACTGTCAGGTATCGCTATGCGTTAGCGGATGTACTGTAAGCAGCGTTTGGCTTCTTAATTTTTCATGAATCGTCACCATACAAGGAAAACCTTGGTAATTGAAACTAGTTCAGCTGTCCATTTGAGATTGAGATATGATATAATTTGGAAATCTCTGCTACTTGAAAGGGTGGAGTCTGTTAAATACAGATTCAGTTTCAGCCCTCTTTACTTGTTTGGTGGTTCAGGAAGTTTTAATTTTCATGTCATTAAATTCTCCAGAGGGATATGAGTACTGTGAGATATTTGATGAATGCAAAATAAGAATAACCAAAAGGCTAAATAAGAGAGTGATTTTTGAGTTTTATGTGCACTTGTTCTTTTTAAAGATTATCTGTTCAGCGAGGATGCAAGTCATTTAGATTAAGAATAATCTGATTGCATAGAGGTACAAATATAGCATAAACGGCCACACTAGTAGGGTAACAGCTGACCTCAGATCTCTCAGATGATTGGTCAGCAATGGATTACCAACTGGGAGATAATTATGCGGGTAAATCCCAAATCCCGAATACACGGCAGCTGTGGGTACAAACACAGCCTTTTTTCGTCCACTGTTATGATAATGAAATATTTCCAGCATTGCTTTACTTGTTTTTCCCTGGTTGCACCGTGCTATGATTGTAAATCGCTTGCGTCCTGTAATCCATTCAAATATGAACGATATTGCAGTATGCCTCATCCAATAATTGAATGCCCTATTCCTAACCCTTAATCAACAGTTTGAAATACATGCTTGGGGATTTAGCCGTGTATTATCTGTCGACCACATTTTCTGCATTAATTCGTTTTTCAATATGTCATATTTGAGGGTTGAATTCTGTATTATCTCTTGCAATCCTAGAAATGGTCCGAGCTCATTGCAATTGGCACTCATTTAGTGAGCATTATATGTAAACATATCTGTATCCCAAATATCTATCCAAAAAACATACTAGCATGAAGTTGAGCTGATAAAGTTGCTCTATCATCGTCCCCCAGCTCTTTATATTCCAGCAACTTAAGTACATCGATAAAATGTCAGTCCTGTCTTAAGACTCTTTTCAATACTTCATCTCTCATCTTGGATTACACCACATATATTTAGGCAGCCAGGTTCATTAGAATGTCCCACAGTGAGGTGAGTCTAACCTTCACTCTGGCCCTCTTTCTAAAAGATGCTGTGATCGCTGTCCTCCATCAGCACATACTCGTACCATCTATCGCTCTGTTTCCCACCCTTTTTAGTTGTTAAACCTGACCAAGCATACAGTATTTCCACCTCCTGTTGACGTGAGGATTTCTGTCTTATTGTGATACAGAGCATGTCTTTGTGTGAGCATTTGTGTGAGCAAGAACTTTCTTGTTTTCCAGTAAAAAATGGACATTCAACAAGATACATTTTTTGGAATAATTGTGGAGAATATATCATAAAGATGCAATCCATATCTTTTTTGTTAGATATTTAGCAGTAGTTCATATTATAGTGTTCAAAACGGTCCTTTTCTTACCCTTATTAAATAAGTTATGCTGTCAGGTCAGATTTTGGGGAAAATTGTACATAATTTAACTAACTTTTGCAAAGATAAGTACAGAAACTACCCTTATAAAGAATAGCTTTTATTAAACAAAACAAATATCATTCTAAATATTTTTTGTTGTGTTATATAATCTTTTAGTGTTTTCTCCAGTCATTTGTGACTCCTGGATGCTAGAAAAATGTGTTAACTTTATACATTTCCATGATTATTTTTTATTCCGTTACTCATCCAGTCCTTTAAAACACTATTTAAAATGTCCCTGATATTTCTAGGTTTCCTTTAATGTGCGGACCCTGCTATGTATGTGCTGTTACTTGTTTAATATGTCTGTGTATCATATGTTTATATGTGTGTTTTTGTGCCCTTCTTTCTCCCTCCCAATTACCCCAAACCCCCACGCTGCAGTGACAGGAAGTGCCACTAATGCGATGGCTGTTCCTTAGAGCCATCTTCTCGTAATGCTGAAGGGCACAAACAGAAATTTTGCCCCCAGTCTGCCTTGGTGCTGCTAGAGCTGACAGCCTGATACTGTCAGACGATAATCTGTCAGATCTTCTATTTATTTCTGCTTATAGAGTTTATGTGGCTTTTATTCATCAGTAACAGCATCACGTTCTTCTCCTGTCTAAGCCGGGGCGGTGAGCTGGGGGTAAATGAAATGACCCCGACCTGTGTCGGCAGCATCACTTTTATGCAAAGAGGGAACCCAAATAAACATCATTAATAGCTTCAGCTATAAACATATCAGTTTTTCTACTTTACGTTTCTATTGAAAATTTCGCAAGTGAAATATAGTTGAGTATTGCTGCCTTTTTTTGTTCATGTTTATTAGTTTTAAAGGTGTCTTTATATAATTCACTTCAAATTCAGTTTTTGCAGTAAGCATGGACCGAACTCATGCTGCATTGAAAGCATTATTCTGGTTTCATCAGTTTTCTTGAATTTAAAGCCAAATGTTGAACGCAGTTAGCAGACACTTAGCAGGGCCATTAGTTTGTCTCTATAGCAAGTAGCAAATCTGGGTCCACGGCTGTTTTAAACAAATGTGACCATTGATCACAAACCAGTCTTAAGTAGCACAGGATCATTTTTAGAAAAGCCAAAAACACATTATATGGGTCAAAATGATTGATTTTTCTTTTATGCCCAAAATCACTAGGATATTAAGTAAAGATCATGTTCCATGAATATATTCTATAAAATTCCTACCTTAATTTTCTCAATATTTCGATTTTTTTGCACCCTTAGATTCCAGAGTTTTAAACGGCTGTATCTCCGCACAGACATTTCCTATCCTAACAAACCAAACATCGAAAGAAAGCTTGTTTAATCAGCTTTCAGGTGATGTTAACATCTCAATTTTGGAAAATTGACCCAAAGGACTGGTTTTGTCGTCCAGGGTCACAATTTTTTTTTTCCACCGACTCATATTCTACTACATATTTTTGCATAAACATCATCCTTTTTTTCTAAATAGTGTTATTGTAATATTGTAATAGTAATATTATATAGTAATATTGAGGATTCGTAACCAGTCAACTGATGTTGGCGTGAAGGTGATGGTCAACCAATGTGACGGAACTCACATATATCATTACACATATTGGCAGACCGACTGCATGCTCGCGACTCTCCGTAATGGAACACTTCACATGCACGCATGGCCAACTGCTCGCTATGCGGCTGAAGTGCCCATGTTAATGCAGTTGGGAGTTAAGGGTGGAAATGTTTGTATGGCTGTGCTATGGTTTTGAGGGTCAGATGTGCGGTTGTTTTTGTTGCTCTGCCAGTGGAATCTGATTTCAAGGGATATTTTTCAAGTGCATCTTGGTCCCTTTTTAGATGGGTGATAAGCTTAGAGCCATAAACACAGATGCATTCTTGCATCTGAAACAACACAATACAGCACAATCAAGATTATAAGGGTGTTACTTATTTTTCATTGTAAAGACAAGTATTTAACATTTTTATATTTATTCAAATGATCCATATGGAATCACACAACTCTGGGCTAAACCCCAAATATCTGACTTTAGAATTACTACTGGTAGTGGGAAACATTTTTTTGGCCAGCGTGAGTTCAACATGTTCATTCAGAACTTTCTGTGTGAACTACATTCTCTGTTATAGACTGAAGCAATAAGTGCTGGAATTGAATTTGGTTTCGCGTGGGTTTGTGAATGCCGTTACTGTATGTGAAGAGCTGGCACACCATGAGGCCTGAAAATAAAGTTGGACATTTTTGGTCTGCTAGAGTAAATTAAAGTGCTTGAAATAGTTTGAAACTAAACTATTATAGTTTTTGCAGCCTAAAAGTAATTTAGATGTTTTGTCTGTAATATTTTGTGTCGATTTGATTTTCATGTAGTTTAAAAACACTCTTGGGTCTATTTCTTAAAGAACAAAATGGGCCAGGTTTTTACATGTACAATAATGAACTTACAGTGAACAATGAACACTTTCTTAAAGGGATAGTTCACAAAAAAATCTGTCATTATTTACTTTACTCAACCTCGAGTTGTTCCAAATCGGTATAAATGTCTTTGTTCTGATGAACACAGAGAAATATATTTTGAAGAATGTTTGTAACCAAACAGTTCATGGCCAGCTTCTTTTGTGTTCAACGGAACAAAGAAATGTATAAAGTCATTTTTCTTTTTTTGGTAACAAGTATTCTTCCAAATATCTTTCTCTGGAAAGAAATTTACACAGATTTTGAACAATTTAAGGGTGAGTAGATGATGATAGAATTTTCATATTTTGGTGAACTGTCCCTTTAAAGCACTGTACAAAATGTCATTTGAGGCCTAAAGTTGTTTACGTTGTTTTTTATTGGGAGTGTTGTTTTAGGCATATGAACTTTAACGTCCGCATGTGTAGAGTTTGCTCCAGAATTTTGTGAAGTTACTTGACTTCCATTTTGTGTCCTTGCGTAAGCATTTAACTGCCTTATTTTAAGAAAAGTTAAAATATTGGATCAGAATTTCAAGTTCGGTTAATAAATCATTGCCATGTATGTTCAAATCTTGTGGCTATGATTTAAAACAGTGTATGAACGTACATATCTGCGTTAAAGTATAATAGATGTCCAATGTGCATTACTGACCGTGCAACTGAGAACTTTTTTCAGATCTTTTCTGTGCTACTGCCATGCATGCTGTCACTAGAGGTTTAACTTCTTTACCTAAAACCTTTCGTAATGTAGCTCTTAAAACCAAAAATCAACACCATCAAATCTTTCCTGAATTCTCATGAATCTGCTTTGCAGTTTTCTCCTTAAACATCGTAAATGTGTTTTCTGCAGTCTGGTGGTGTTAAATCCAACCTTGACACTGTTGTAAGTTTAAGGCAAAACATCACACTTTCGCATTTACATTTCCATGCTGAGAAACACCCAGAAATGTCCTGCTTTTCTTAGACGTGCCAGATTAACCAGGAAAACGTCTTGCTCAAGTCTCAGTCTCCCTTCAGACAGTAAAGAATGTCCAGGACAAATACTGTACATATGTTTAGCAAAACCATTCCTCTCCCCGTGTTTACTCTCTCTCTCTGTTTGAATCACTAGAAAATGTTGTTGTTTCTCAATAAGCTAAAGCAGGAGAATTGTCGCACCCGAGACCTTCCAGAAACCCAATGCGTACATGCTTAGTCACAAAATGCAGTAAACACAATTTAACCAGCTTGTCTCTTGAGCTCCAGGATGTGGCTGAGATGTGTAATGCGTACTTTGGATCAAGTTGAAGTGAAATAATTTGACTTTTACAGCAAATTTGCAGCGAGAGGGTGAGATTACATGGAAACGGTGTGTGTCATGGTTTTTATAAGCACCGCATGAGTTGTATCAGTAAATTGGGGAGGCATGTTGTATGAAGGCCTCCTGTGTGTCTCACATTCTCAGGATTGGGAAACCAGGACTTGGACTAACTTGACTAACAGGACTAATAAAAGATTTTGTTTCACTGGAAACAAATTGACAATACACTTACTTTTCTTCTTCTCTTGATCTACTGCTCACACACCCTGTCTCTTAATCTCTCTCTCCATCACTCTATATTTTCTTCTTTCTGTGCTTTAACACTATGGTAAATTCTTCTCTCTTAGCTTGTCTCTGTGGATCTCTTGGGTGTAATGAGTGGTAAATACAGTCCTGTCTCATCATCGTTATTTATAGTCTGTCTGACAAAGTGTGTGTGTTGTGTGTCTGTCTGTGCTATTTTCTTTGGTAATATGTTGCAGGGCTGTAGTCAAGTCCACCTTTGTCGAGCCCAAGACAAGTCCAAGACCAAAGAGGTTCGAGTCCAAGTCAAGACCGAGTCCAAATGATTCCTCTTCAAAACTACATACTTTATTTGTAATGATCAAAAAGCGGATCAAATTTGGTCATTTAAATTACTGTAGGTACAGCAATTTCACCAAAGTCACATACAGCCGAAATGCAACACATTTTCTGTATTTTTATTGTAGTGTAAAAATCACTTCATGGGATGTCAATGGAAAATGTTCCCATTCTCAGCTTGTTGACTTGTCTGTGTAAACTGCATTAAATCAACATCACTGTTTCAACTGCAAATTTTGTTACAAAAATGTAGAAGATTCAAGTATTTGCTTTAGTTGGGTTCTTGATTCATGTGTTTTAACGTTAGGTTTTAATTGTCGGTTATATAGAGTGTGCCTAAATACACTTGTTGAGGCAAGGAAAACCAAGATCCATTGGGATCAGGTGATAATGTTTGTAGTCTTTGTGCAGTTAGCTGAATAATTGCTCATGAGTGCATTGTGTTATTCATTTAGGAGAATTGTATGATACTACAGTGAGAGATTAAAGCAGTGGTATGGTACCCTCACCTAAAGGATTATTAGGAACACCTGTTCAATTTCTCATTAATGCAATTATGGTGGTGGTGTAATGGTGTGGGGGATGTTTTCTTCGCACACTTTAGGCCCCTTAGTGCCAATTGGGCATTGTTTAAATGCCCGGGCCTACCTGAGCATTGTTTCTGACCATGTCCATCCCTTTATGACCACCATGTACCCATTTTCTGATGGCTACTTCCAGCAGGATAATGCACCATGTCACAAAGCTCGAATCATTTCAAATTGGTTTCTTGAACATGACAATGAGTTCACTGTACTAAAATGTCCCCCACAGTCACCAGATCTCAACCCAATAGAGCATCTTTGGGATGTGGTGGAACGGGAGCTTTGTGCATCCCACTAATCTCCATCAACTGCAAGATGCTATCCTATCAATATGGGCCAACGTTTCTAAAGAATGCTTTCAGCACCTTGTTGAATCAATGCCACGTAGAATTAAGGCAGTTCTGAAGGCGAAAGGGGGTCAAACACAGTAGTATAAATAAGCGAATAAGTACGACTAAGCTTTATTGATTTTCTTGCTCTGAAGAAAAAGTTGAACCATACTTTATCATAGAGTTTTTTTTTATTTTCTAATAGTTTCACAGAATCTAAAAAATGTTTCCAATGATGATGAAATAAGATAACTTGGTTAAATGCTCAGCAGAAACACAGCCTTTATGTAACAGTAGAGCAGGTGATACTGTTCTCTACTGTAAGCAGATTTCACTCTTGTATTTCCACATGCTTCAGCATTGTGAAAGACCCCCATCAACATGACTAATACCATTTAAGGCTGTGGGCAGTTTTCCTGCTTCACTTAACAGCGCTCTGCCCGTCTGTTCCGTCAGATTTTGAGGGCCAGTGAACATGCATTTGACAACACTGGACAGCCACACAAGGTCAAATTACTGCAAACATATGTCTGCTCAGCTTATATTGTTAACGGGTGAAATATTTCCTATACAATTCCCGGTAAATGAGCTGGAACAATGAAACCACTGGCCCAACACATACGATGTAGTCTTGATGTATATAATTACATGTAAGATTTGCCACAATATCAGATTTTTATAACACGATTACCATGGTCAAAATAATTTACAATAATGACATTATAACTACGTCTAATGAAATATTTTTTGAATACAATAAATGTAATGCTGTCAGTCAAATTCATCTTTAATTTTATTTTATTTTAAAACACGAGTGTAGGAAGACGGAGGGAATCTATAACCATTGTGGCTGTATATTTGGATCAATGACCCATAACGACCACTTTTCATCTGGTGTGACTAATCATCTTAATAATTGTATTAAAAGTAAAATAAATCAAATGTTTGAGGCTGAAATATAAATCTCTGATGCAGTAAGTTTAAGGGATTGTTTTTTTTAACATTTATGCAGTTTTATGCGATTTTCAGGAATAAGTTTGTTAATTTTATTCATTTAAGAAGACCAACATTAGTACATAAATATGAGATGATACATACCAACGCTCAAAGAAATGCAATAACTTTGTTTAAACACTTAAAAAACTAAAGGTATAATTTATTTGTATTTTTAAATTGGCACGTCGAAAATCTTTACACAACATACCTACAGACCGGTGTATTGTGACTCCGATAATTTACAGAATGATGTGTTTTTTTATGTAGGTAATCCTTTTGTTGAAGGCTTGCGTGGGGGATGCACATCCCAGATATCAGACTCACACCAGGGTTGCCAGATTCCCAAAATAATATAGAATTTTATCCTCTGTATTTGAGGGATTGGTGTAAATTGCTAGATAATGTCCACACGGCCTGGTCCAAGGCACACTAAGTACATCTGTGAACCGCTTAGCAATTGAGACTCTCCAGTCCTCACCTGACTCTTCTGTAAGCTCCCGACCCTCCATTAACAGACTGCTTCCTGTCCAGATGTTACACGTGTGTGCCAAGCCCTCCCTGCCTGTGATAGACACACATTGAATGGAAAAGTTCCACATTCGTTTTCTGCTAAGAGCTTCCAGAGAAAAGCATTAGTGTTGAATTAGGCTGCAGGAACACGTTTGTGGCCTTTCCATCTGTGAGGTTTTAGCTGTGAGTTTCGTTTTGGCCCGTACTGTAAAGTTTGAAATAGGCATGGTTGACCAGCCCAGACATATGCATCTCCACATCTTGTGAATGTATTGTAGTTTAATGCACAGGTATGTGGAACAATATAATATCTCATATATACAGGGTTGCTTAACCCTGGCCGATCCCCTCCTCAGAGTCTAGTGCTGTCAAAGAGACAGGTCTGATTTCTCCGGAGATCTCACCTGAGACGGTGAAATTTTTAGTCAGTGGGGACATTTCACAAACAGCTCACAGAGATATTGCTTTCATGGCTTTCAAGAAGAAATTGCAATAGCATTTTTAGTAAAGGATCTATCAGCCGGTGTTTATATCCAACTTTATTTTTTCCGTCCCATCTCTATTTTCTATCCTCTCTCTCGCATTCTCCATGGTCTCTGAATGAACAGACTTAGTTACTGTTGCTATTTTTATCCCACGCTCACCACTCTCGCATAGAGTATTCAGCGGCACCTGCCCACACTAAGGTCACCCATACAAACCCTTTGCCAAGTGCCAAAACCTATTATTTTTCAAACATGTGTTTTATACTTATCTCAGAGTAACTGTTGAACCACAAAAGTGCCTCTGTTTGTATACTCTACGTCAGGGGTCGGGAACCTTTTTTTAACTAAAGAGACATTTTTTCAGTTTTGGTTCATTTATTTTTGCAAAAGAGCCATTGCAAAAACTATAACATCTTTCAATATCTTCAATAGTAATAACGTGGTTTATGTCCACAGTCTCACTTATGGTCGCTGCGGGAATCAATTGTTCCTTGCCTTTGATAATAGAACATCTGCACAGACAAGGCAAACACCGTGAAACAAATGAAACAGTGCATACATCTGGGCCTTTAAAAATTATTTCCATGACTTATAAACAACTTACAGGTTTACATTAGGCCTCCATTCAATTAAACTTCATTATATCTAACATATTACAATTTTAAAAAGTTTACGTTTATAGTACTGATACTCACAAAATACTGTATATATGCCGGCTCGAGTGGTTACTATATAAACGTTGTTTGCCGTTGATAAGTGCTGTGACGTGGCTTGTGCATAGCACTGCATTCATGTATTGCACAGGACAACCTGAAATATTCATATATATTATGATGTTTTTAACGATCAAATGTTGTTGAAGGGTAAGATAACTGGCGAGCCACATGATTTTTGAAGAGAGCCACAGGTTCCCGACCACTGCTCTAAATAGTGTATATTTATATATATTCTCACATTTTTCTCCCAAACTGTTCCTCTCGCACTCTTTGCACACATCTATCACGTCTGCAACGAATGAGCACAGTGCAGCACGACACAACAAAAATAGATAGTTTCTTCATTATTTATGGAGCATCTTCTAAAGGATACTGCCGGCTCTAAATTCTAATTGAACGAGCTGTGTACTAAGCTTTTAAAATGCTTATAGTGACCTCACATTTTATAGTTATTCATTAAAGTCACATTGTTTAGTTATCTTTTTTTAAGAACTGACAAAATTGTGTCCATTATCTATAGCCATCAGCACTTACAAATCATTGCAGTCAGAAATTTCTATGCTGCTGCATTCTTAGTAAATACAGTACATACTGGGATTTTTACATTGCATTGCACAGACTCCTTTATCTATAGTTACTTATGTGCATTTCCATGAGATCAAACCCTTAATGTTTTCACATCAGTGTAAGATAACTGTTATATGAAGAATATCTTTATCTTTCCCTCTTTTTTGCATGCATCAAGTGTTTTCCCACATCACTGCTTTACTTTACCGGACTTAACCGATCAACTTCCTGTTGTCTGACCTCAAAATCTCAGCATTGATCGCACATGACATGCATGGGTGGCGGCACACAGCTCTGCTTTTTAAAGGCAGAGGAAGAGAGACAGCAGAGAGAGCAGCTCTCACCTTCAGCCTCAGGCATACATCTGACATGATCAAAGCTTGACACTTATCGTATCACACTTGTTTGAAGCAGCAACAAGTCGATCTTTAGGAGGTATATATGCATTGTGGGTAGAGAGACTAAAGTTATAAGCATGTGGATTAATTTAAAAGATGATTTGAATGCGCACAAAAATCAAAGCTCTGCAAGCATCACATTCATCTTTCACATTCTTTATGATGATAGAAATGTTCTCCCCATTTTAAACCTCTCCTTGTATAATATATTTAGCATTTTGCATTGCGTCATAGCATTTGCTCTCCTATTTGGCTGAATGAGTAAGTCAACAATGCTTTTTGATACACATCTGAGCGATTCCAACTTCAGCATTACCATGAAACAGTCAAAGGTTTTCAACATTGTAAAAGTCTATATTTCCCTGTATTTACAACTGTTTTGTAATGGATTTTTTTGCAGAAATTGCATTGCTACACGTAATGAATGTATTAGTACTAAAAGAACTTGTTACTGATAAGCATTTTTCAGAAAGACCTTCAATGATGCAGAAATGTTTCCCCTTGTTATATGCTTCGTAAATTAGAAAGGTCAATCTTATAATGTCTGTTGGTTTTATGATGATATCCTCAATCACATCGATAATGTTTTATAGCTTTTTTATAGCTTTATAGCTTGTTTTATAAGTTCCTGGGCTATGGCTTTGATCTGCGATCCGCTTCAACCGTACATTTGAAGCTTTCCTGTTACAGTATTTGTTTAGAAAAGGATCAAAATGGAAATTGAATACTTTGCTGTAGGTCACCTTGAATTACAATGCATAGTCATGTAGTGTAAAAATAAAGACTATTTATTGCTCTCAATCCTTCATGAAACATGGCAAGTATTTTTTAGAAACTGAATTATTCTGTTTTTAGTATAGTGTGGCTTAAATAAATGAGTGCTAACTTTTGTACATCCTTAAAATCTATTGATTTGTTAATTTCTGAGAACTATTTGTTGCCATGCAGGATTTCTGTAACATCTTTTATTGCAATAATATTAATAGTGGTTTTGGGAGTATTTTTTGTGTTTTTGGTAAATGTGCAAAACTTGTCACAAAGAATCTTGTGATTGAACCTTTTGCTTAAAATTGAATATCAGTGTTAGATTATCATTGACTATGTTCAGTCTGCAGAGATTTCAATGCAAACTCAAACATTGAGAACAAATTATCTGAGCTGTTATCCGTGTTAATTTTATAGCCAGAAATTTCCAGAGTTTTTTCTATTTTTATTTAAAGAAAATTGACAAATTCAAGAACTCCATCGTGTCTAAAAAACATTGAGCAATAAAACGGTTCCTATCCAGTGAGAATGAACGGGCATTGAACTTCTGCTTGTGTCAATGTATCTTAATGTACCCGAACAGAACGTTCTAACGTATTCTTCTTAATTTTTTTATATTATGACAGTTTTAATTGACTGGAGAAGTACTATCTAAGCTCAGTTAATTACATTTTTTTAACTTTTATATATTTAATATACACTCACCTAAAGGATTATTAGGAACACCTGTTCAATTTCTCATTAATGCAATTATGGTGGTGGTGTAATGGTGTGGGGGATGTTTTCTTGGCACACTTTAGGCCCCTTAGTGCCAATTGGGCATCGTTTAAATGCCACGGCCTACCTGAGCATTGTTTCTGACCATGTCCATCCCTTTATGACCACCATGTACCCATCCTCTGATGGCTACTTCCAGCAGGATAATACACAATGTCACAAAGCTTGAATCATTTCAAATTGGTTTCTTGAACATGACAATGAGTTCACTGTACTAAAATGGCCCCCACAGTCACCAGATCTCAACCCAATAGAGCATCTTTGGGATGTGGTGGAACGGGAGCTTTGGCATCCCACTAATCTCCATCAACTGCAAGATGCTATCCTATCAATACGGGCCAACGTTTCTAAAGAATTCTTTCAGCACCTTGTTGAATCAATGCCACGTAGAATTAAGGCAGTTCTGAAGGCGAAAGGGGGCCAAACACAGTATTAGTATGGTGTTTCTAATAATCCTTTATGTGAGTGTATATATGAATTATACTCTATATGAAACATTTATTTGAAATATAATTGATTCAGCGTTATAAAAAGTTTATAGGTAAACACTATATACTATTCCGAAAATCGCTAGGAAATCTATCCCAAACATATACCGAGAGGTACTTGAATATTGATGTGACCCATAAGTGTGTGTAAGATTGCACTGGGGGAAAGTGGAGGACCCTGGCAGCTTCATTACTTAACCAATAAACTAACAGATGTGTTTGTACTGCGAAGAACCACGAACCGACCAGCACAGTTGGTTAACTTCCTCCAAACCCCAAACCGCACAACATATCTGGAAACCTGCCCGCGTATACAGGTCACCAAAACCACTGCAGCGTTTCTCGCTGGCCTCATTTCCACTGCAAACTAGAGCAAAGCTTGAGCTTAAGTAATAGCAGCGGGGTGAGAGAAATAGATTCACAACATTGAAAGGAAGTGATTAACATCAGGGATTTCCACTTACTGTTTTTCTTTTTCTGAATACAAGAGATTCCTGAGAAAGAGGTAAGGAGAATATACCCCAATGGTGGTGAAGTTGGTGGAAGTTTACTTGAAGGGATTAGAGTTTGCAGCTGCCCGCAGAGATTACTGAGATGCTGTCAGAGGATTACTAGACAGACTGGATAGACACATAGAGTCTGTGTATCCAGCCTTTACATTCACATACAGCCCTACTGGGTGAACAGAAGAACATGCACACATTAGATTTCATTACAAAGAAAAAGAAAAATAAGATGGTTTTTAGGGAAGATTTCATTGGTGTATTGTAAAAATATACATTATTATTTAAAGGACTAGTGTGTAGTTTTTTGCAGGATCTATTGATAGAAATGCAATAGAATATACGTAAAAATGTGTTCAGAGGTGTATAAAGACCTTACATAATTAAACATTATGTTTTTATTATCTTAGAATGAGCTGTTTCTATCTACATACACCGCAGGTCCACTTGCATGGAATTTGCCATGTAGTTTCTACAGTAGCCATAAATGGACAAACTGCTCTACAGAACGCATTTTGTAAATACGTTATCTCTGTAATCTCTATGATGACATCTTAATCCTCTGTAGGCCTCCGTAGTGCTTCGAAAGGGAGGGATGGAGTGAGCGCTTGGTGGCAATTCACAACCTTACCGCAAAAAATGACACACTGCACCTTTAATATGTATTATAATTATTTTTACTGTAATCTTTTTAATCGATTTTTTTATAGAATTACTAGAAACAGTAATGTATGCTGTAATGAAAATGATATAAGCATAATAATATAAATAAAATACTTTATTAAAATAATGAACCTAATCTTTATTTTATATATTTTATATTTTTCCTTTAAATGTATTGAAGATCAAATAAGTCTTTTCATTTATTGTTGGATAGAAATGTGACCTGGTTTTTGTAAGATTATTCCAAGCTCAGCAGGACTCTAACTCTCTCACAGACACATACATGCGTTTACAAGCACGGTGATGGACGTTACATCCACAACAAATAAGCAGCTGACTTAGTTGGCATCTTTACGCTCCTTTATCCTGTTTCTCATCCAGCCTGAGAAGCATCCAGCTATGGCATTAAGGCTGACTGACTAGATTTGCTGTTTTTTCAATTTTCAGATTAAAAGGATCATATAAGTCTCTGTTTCCCGGAGCGCACCATTGCTCTTTGTAGTTATCCATTATGTTGGACGGGAGTAGTAGCTCTTGAGAGGTCATGAGGGGTTGAGTCAGTCTGCACACAGCTTTGGGTAATTTATTCACTCTCACAGATCCCAGACACACAAAAGAGGTTGGAGTCTGCTGTCGCTGACAGAAATAAGACACTCGTTGATGCACTTGCCGTCCTGCGGTGGGGGACGTTTGCTGGGCTTACTGTATTGTTTTTTGGTGTTCAACTTCACCATTAGTTCAAGTGGTTGTTTTAAACCTGACATATTCTCACTGTATGATTTATTTCATAATGTGATTTTTTATGATTTTAAATCATTATTATAAGTCACTCTTTATGTTTGTCGCCAGGTTTTGAAAATATCTTACCGATAAAAAAGTACTTATCAACAGAGAACACAGTATTTAATTTAATCATTCAAAAAGTACTGTTTTTACATTTATTGAAAACAGCGAATTTGGATATCTGAAGTTTCAGAAGGACAGCGACAATATACAGTATATTGTATGTGTGTATATATAATATACATATACATACAATGTACAGTAAATATATAATCTTGATGTGTGTATATGTCCTATGGTGTGACAGCATTTTTTTTAAAACAAACTTATTATTCTATTTTATTTTATTATCTTATTAACTTTTATTTTTATAATATAAATTAACAATGAAGATTAATCTCTCTTATGCTTGTTTTAGGCAATCTTTTTGCTGTCAGACTATAGGATACAGTTACACGTTTATTTGTCAACTACCCATATAATACAATAACAATCTCATACATTGCCATGTTTGGATTAATTATTTGATTTTAGCAATTTTCTCTGTAGCTCTTTTTAGTTGGTATGAAACTACACATGATGTTAGTTTACTTTATTAAAAAAAATATTTCCTGAACTACTTTCTTAATAATAATTTTGTTAACAATAATCTTGCTCCACGCTGATGCCATCCTAGTCGCGTTGTGTAAGAGACATGGGCTCAAGGCATGCGAGTCGGGTCTCAACAGATGGGCACAGGAGGTCAGTCCGCAGCTCTGTGCCCGCTTCACAAGTGGGGACGCTTGGCTTTAGCGTGTAGGGGGGAGGAGTCAGAGGACAGAACATTCAGCCACCCGTGCAGACCACACAAGTGTCCAGACGTCCATGCTCGGACACGTCTTGTATCCAGCCTGTACCTCTGCGGTTTTAGGATGTAAACTCTCCCCACCTGTTTTTGAAAACTCTGTGTGGGGTGATGCTGAATCTAGAACGTGAGTCACCAGACTGCCATCTGGATTGGGATTAAACACTTTCCTCTTTCCTAACCCTGTTTGCTCTCATGCAGGTATGAAGACCCCCCTGAGCACCACCCAGCTGGTCGCAAACGGACATCTGTGCTTCCTACCGAACTGCGTGGAGGTTAAAGAACCCAGTAATGCCAGCAGAGATATGCAGCTGCAACAAGAGAGGAAGAAACTGCTCTACTCCCTGTGCGAAGTCTGCAACATCCAACTCCACTCGGCAGCCCAGGCCCAGGTCCACTATAACGGCAAGTCTCACCTCAAGAGGGTTAAACAGCTAAATAATGGAGAGATGCCCAAGGCGAGCGTCAGCACGGTTCCCCCTACTCTCCACTCTCTCACCAGCAACGGCAGTCAAGGTAAGACCTTTTGGTGCTCTGTAACCCCATCGGCATAAGAGAAAATCCCCATGTTGCAACTCTGCTTTGAAATTCGTAAACAGCTCTGACAGTAATGCACCCTGAGTTAGCGTTTGACTCAGCGGCCTGGAGTGTCATTCCTTGTGGCATTTTTTTGAGAAAGTAATGTATAGAAAGTCTGGGTGTGAGAGGGGACATGAGGTCAGGACACGACCCCGGTCAGACTTGAACCTGGGTCGCAAAATCAAACAACTCTCACATGGCAGGAGCTTGTGTACAGTCCACTGCATGAGTTGCTTTTATTTGTTTTATTCTCTTATGGTAAGTAGGCACTTATAATAGGGATGTACAATAAATGATCAGCCATATCGGTATCGGCTGATAAATGGTAATTTTTAATGTTATTGGCGGATAATAGAATTGTGGCCTTTATATTATAGCCGATAAATCACAAATCATTTCCTCTGGTTAAACTTCTTCAGCTGCACGCTGCTCACAGATACAATACATTACAATACTATCTTTCTGTCGTGATCATTCACTTGCTGCTAATAGCAAAACATTGTTGATGTAAATACAGAATTTACGAATGTGTAAATTATAGAAACAAAATCATATTGTTTGAAAAATATATCAGAAAAGTTTGAAGGTTAAAGAATCATTAAGTAGTGTATAGTAGACGTGGTACATGATTTTCAGGGGGAAAAAGAAAACGAATAGTTACCTTGTTTTCTGCAGTAAATGTTGTCTAATAAAAGCCGTTGTCCACTTTTTGCCTTATGTTTCAGTCTTATGGAATTTTATATTAATATTAAGATACTGTATATCGGCCAATATATTGGTTATAAGCTTCCAATGTTAACGAATTAGCGGTTATCTTTATCGGTTTATCCCTAGTATAGAAAAGTAGTTTGGGCAAAAGTAGCCAAAAAGTTTTTTGAAGACAACAATGGTGACACATGGGTGACAGTTGATGTGTCACTTTATGGAGGGCTCAAACCCAGAAAAGTTTGGATTCCGGGCCTGAGCTTTAGTCAGCGGTGGATTTACCCATTAGGCAAAGGTAGGCAATCAATTTAGGCCACGAGCTACAGTGGGCTCCCGAAAGACAGGGGTGGACTAAACCAAATAGCCATGTCAACAGCCACGAAGAGCCCCAAAGAATCAACAAAATAGTGGGGATCTCCCTGTTACACTTTAACATTATTACATCTGTACGAATGTACCCCCTCCTTATAGATTAGAATGGACCATTCCATTAGCACTGTATATGCGGTAGACAAGTTCAACAATAGCTAGCAGAGTAAGTAGAGCTGCCAACAGCGAGATGTGGTACATTAGCGGCAGAACAAACTTAAAGTTGCAAGGAAATAAAATAACAATAAAACGAAGCTACACCAGCAGAGAAGAAAAAAGATGATTCACAAAAGATTGTTGTCCACACAAACTCCACAGCTGGTCCTACAGCAGCAGCCCCTCTCTCTCTACCCCCAGATGCAGCACTCTTGTTTGACTTTGTAGTTAACTACAAAAAACATATAGGGAGAGATGGCAAATTTAGAATATAAAAATAATCATAATCCCAGATGTAATTTTTTTCCATGTTCTTCATTTGGGAATTCATCATTTCATTTTTTTGTTTAATTAGTGAGCATCTGTGTATATCAAGCTTAGTTTTCCCCTGTCACTTGGTGTAAAAAGTGTTGTGCTTTGAGGAGGAAGAAAAGTAAAGGTTGCAGGAGAGGAAAATGGCGCATAGTTGGAGTCCCCCATACATGGAATTGCCTAGGGCCTCCAAATCACTAAATCTTCCCCTGGACTAGTCACCACACCACATTTCCACCACTGCTGTAAATAAACTATTTAGTGTTTAAATCTAACCATTACTAAGTGCTGTCTATCTTAAATTAGATTAGGTTAGTTGACAAATAAACCGTACCACGTGCAACCGTACTAAATCCTATGAGGTGACAGCTAAAATGTCATTTTATATTATTTATCTAGAGATTTATATTTATTGTTAGTATTTTTTCAAATGTTTTGCTTTCACACTACAGGACACTTGTGCGGTTCATTTGTCAACGTCCCATAATGTTATAGAAGCACAGTAAATACATATTTAAAGAAGACAATTATTTTTAATAATTTGCCGGTACCTGTGTTACATGAACTTACTTTGCAGTCTTTTTTAATATCTGGAGCATTTTTCATTTCTGACCCCGGTGAGAGCAGAACCATGTGTCCTCATTATAACTGTCCGGGTGTCCCTGATGAATGATGTCCATTCTCGATGAACTGTGCTAGATTCTCAGAGGGACCTTCAAGAATAGTGTCTGTTCAACAGGCCCATGGCGATGCTGGCATGTGTAAGCGGTGCGATTGGCAGCACCTACACTTGAGTGAAAATTTATAAGTGAGTTCACAGTCTGGCTGGTGGGCGGAATAAAGCTGGTGACACCGTCGAGAGAAAAAGATGAAAAATACCTGCAATAGTAAGATCCAGATGGATGCCAGATTACCTCCATATTTAAACAAATAAGGTGTTGTTGTGAGGGTTGCCAGGGAAACGTTTGGGTTGCTTTGATGAAAGATGGGCAGAGGATGGACTGGTGCTGGACTGGCACTGCGACTCAAAGTGCCAGCGAAGTGTCAAACCAGCCGTGGCCAAACCTTCATTAGATTGATGGAAAGTTTCATGCAGGCTACAGACATTAAACAGGTTCACTGTGCTAAAATTCATGGGAAAACTGTGTGTTTTATTTCTTGTTTGACGACAGAAGCAAAATGGAAATGTTTATTCGGGTCGAGAAGCTTATTGCGCAATTAGAAGGTCATAATGATTTGTGCATGTTGGTAAAATAATCTTAAAGCTTTCCAGTTTGAAAAACCCCAGATATGTTTTTCCCATTATGTTGTAACTTCACACTTTTATACAGTATGTAAGGGATGTGAATAAGTGCATGAGAACTCTTGGCCACACAAAAGCCCAATGAAAATAAATTTGCTTGTGAAAACGTCTTGGTTACGTATGTAACCTCAGTTCCCTGATGGAGGGAACGAGACGTTGTGTCGAGAACGACAGATGGGGTTCGCCCTTGAGAACCAATCAACTCTGACTACTATAGAAAAGGCCAATGAAATTTGGCGAATGAAATTTGCATGCCGGGCTCCGCCCCCGGATATCCGGTATAAAAGGAAGCCGGCGTGCAGCATTCATTTACCTCTTGTTCTGAAGAGCCTGAGATCCTCTCACGACTGCAGCAGAATACGATACGTGTTTGTGGCATAAGGGACACAACGTCTCGTTCCCTCCATCAGGGAACTGAGGTTACATACGTAACCAAGACGTTCCCTTTCTGTCGGTCTCTCGACGTTGTGTCGAGAACGACAGATGGGGTTATCTATGGAAAACGCCACAAACGCTGTATCGCGTCACAATCTCAGCGAAGCGACGGTAACAAGCCTGGGCGTGTCAGCTCGACGCTTTCGTGAAACTTGTAACCTACCAGTGTGGTGGTCGGGGGGTTCCAGAGCTTTCTGGGAGAAAGATGGGTACAGCCCTGACCGGTAACCTTTCACGGACGGGGCCTTAGCTCTCTACAGGCGAGAGGCCGTCCGGCTCGGGTTTACACCGGGAAAAGCGCAACTCTTAATCAGAGAAGCGCTGCAGAGGCCACCTCCTACCTGTGGGGAGGAATATGGTGGAGATATGATATGGTCTCGTCCTTGGAGGAGAACGCATGGAACGGGCGGACTGGGTAGTGCCGCGAGGTGGAGGTCCACCTGGGGAAGCTCATGGGTTACCATGTGTGGGAACCATTGTCATGAGGGTATAACAGACGGAACAGCCCACGGAGGGGGTGTTACTGCGTCCGATAGCACAGGTCCGGTTAGAACTATCTGTGATAGGTCATAAGGTTTCCCGGCCTAAGGGGGAAGGCTGCTCTGCCCAGCCAACCCCCAGGAGGTGCTTGCTTAGTGATGGATGGAGTGCCTGTTCTTAACCAGTGTCTGGGTAAGAAGGAAGGTTGGTGAGGTACCAATTTTCTTAGCCATGTGTTTGGGTAAGAAGAAAAGGGTAAATAGCACACTGACCCAACCTCTTGGAGGGTGGGAAGGTGCTTTCGCAGGCATACGCCCCCCCGGATGCCAGTCCTACATGTCGCCACGCAGGACGTGGGCTGACACCGGGTTTACGCGAAGGTTGTTAACCCTTGCGAAGGTGTTTGGGCGTAGCCCAACCCGTAGCTCTACAGATGTCTGCTAGAGAGGTGCTTCTGCCAGTGCCCAGGAGGTGGCTAAACTCCGGTGGAGTGAGCCCTCACTGCCAATGGGCATGGGAGATTCTGAGATCGAAATGCCGTCGTAACGGCATTCACGACCCAGTGCGCCAGACTCTGCTTGGAGACAGCCTTCCCCTTCTGCTGTCCTCCAACACAAACAAGGAGCTGGTCAGAGCTACTGAAGCTCTGCGTGCGGTCCAGGACACAACACGGATGGGGTTGGGTCTTCCTCCCCAGTGGGGAGCGCCTGCAAGTCCACCACTTGGTCCCCAAAGGGAGAAGTGGGAACTTTGGGCACGTATCCGGGCCTGGGTCTCAAGATAACGTGAGAGTTACCAGGGCCGAATTTAAGGCAATCCGGGGACACAGAGAATGCTTGGAGGTCCCCTACCCTCTTGACGGAAGCGAGCACCAACAGGAGGGCCGTCTTACTCAGGTGAGGAAGATCGGAACCTCTGAGGGGCTCTCAAGAGGGTATGGAGCGGAGATGAGGCGGATTCCGCCCTCTCGCGCCCATTAGGAACCTGGTGACCAGGTCGAGTTGCCCTAGAAACTTTCCATCAACTGAGTCGTGATGAGTAGCGATAGCGACTACATACACTTTCAGTTTGGAGGGGAGATCTTAGTCTCCAGTCTCGTGAGAAGGGGAACACAATCCTGATCAAGCACCTCAGTGGGTCTTTTCTCGTGAGAGAGAGAGACACCAGGACGAGAAGAGGCGCCGTCTAGAGGCGTGTGACCGCCTAGTAGATGGGGCCCTAGCCTGGGTGATGGTCTCAGCCATAGAGGGGGAGTAGCCATCTCAGGATTTTCTCGTCCCGTCTAGAGACCAGACATGGGTGTTCCAGAGGTCTGATCTGGGATGCCAGAACGTGTCCTTCCCCTGAGAGAGCAGGTCCTCTGTCAGGGGAATGGTTCAGGGGGAGTCGCTGTTCAGAGCATCAACTCTGAAGCCAAGTGCGGTTAGACCAGTGTGGTGTAACCAATACACTTGGTGCTCCTCTTCCCTGACCTTGCACAGTGTTTGTGCAAGGAGGCTCCTGGGGGGGGAAGGTGTGCTTCCGCCCGTCCCGTGGTCAGCTGTGCGCCAGGGCATCCGTGCCGAGGGGGTCTCGGTCAGGGAGTACCAAAGCAGACAATGGGTGGTGTCATGGGAGGCAAAGAGGTCTATCTGTGCCTGTCCGAACAACACCCAAAATGAGCTGGACCGGGGGTGGAGTCGCCACTCTCCGCAAGGCGTATACTGACGAGAGAGCGTGTCGGCTGTCTGGTTCAGTCTGCCTGGGATGTGTGTGGCCCGCAGGGAGCGGATCACCTGCTAACTCCACAGGAGGAGGCGTCGGGCAAGTTGTGTTAGTTACCGTGAGCGTACACCACTCTAGGCAATTGCACAGCGCAGACGGGGGCCCGTCCAGCGCCCCGCGTCTGCGTGCCCGTTGCACACTGCACCCCACCCCTGCAGCGAGGCGTCCGTCGTCACCACGACGTGCCTCGTAACCTGCCCGAGGGGAATCCCCGCCCAGAGGAAGGTCATGGAAGACCAAGGGGTTAGGGTGCGTCGGCAGCAGGGCGTCATCACCGTGCGCCTGCTGCCGGTGTGCCACGCTGTCCTCGGAACTTGACTCTGTGGCCAGTGTTGAAGCGGTCTCATGTGCATCAGCCCG
The DNA here is from genome assembly GCF_015846415.1 of Triplophysa dalaica. Taxonomy (NCBI): domain Eukaryota; kingdom Metazoa; phylum Chordata; class Actinopteri; order Cypriniformes; family Nemacheilidae; genus Triplophysa; species Triplophysa dalaica. The sequence goes on along the minus strand of NC_079549.1, from coordinate 21,220,852 downwards.
AGGGGTCTTACCCCCGCGGAGGATGCCATGTGTCCCAGGAGCCTCCAGTTCCAACACTGACTGGGCACGTGCTGCGGACAGCTGTGCCGTCATGGTGACAGAGTTTGGTTCCATACCGAGAAAGAGGATGCTCTGCACTGGGGAGAGTTTGCTCTTTTCTCGGTTGACCTGAAATCCCAATCGATCTAGATGCCGGAGCACCAGGTCCCTCTGTGTACAGAACAGATCTCACGAGTGTTTGCCAGTCGTCGAGATAGTTCAGGGACAGACCGAAAGGGAGGACTCTGTACTGATATGCCCACCCCTCGAACTCGAACCATGGGAACGGGGCAGTGTCGAGGGGATCGAGACATTAGAGTAAGCGTCCTTCAGGTCGATTGCCACAAACCAATCCTGACACCTGATAGATGTCAGGATGCGCCTCTGCGTGAGCATCTGAACGGCAACTCGTGAAGGTGCTTGTTCAGGGTACGCAGACCTATGGCAACCCGCCGTCTTTCTAGGAAATGATGAAGTGCAGGTTGTGACCCACTGAACGTCTTGATTTTGGACGAACTCGATGCCTGTTTTGCCAGAAGTCTCTGGGAAACTGGATCGAGTAACCAAGACGGACCACCCGCATTAGCCAGCGAGACAGTGTGGGCAGCTCTTGAGCTCCCAGGGACTGTACAGGGTGACCAAGGGGGCAGTCTGCTTCATCATTTCCACGGGGGGTGGTTCGTCGGCTGGCGGAGCTAACCATCTGTCGCGGGGGGTCCCCGGAGGGAAGGATGGCTCCGCCTTTTTACCTGCCTGGCGGGACAATGGCACGCACTGTCGGTTTGAGAGTGGTGACAACTGTCGTATGTGTACGACCTCACGCCTCGCCAGGGCGTGAGGTCGGTTCGCCGAGCACAGTCCAGTGGAGTGTGGGATCGGCTGCAAGTACACCCGGGGAGACCGAAAAACTCTGTGAGTAAGTGGGCGCCAGGCCCTGAAAAGGGCCCGGCTTTGGTGACGAGGCAGGAGTCGTCACGTGCCGACCGATCAGAGCCGTGGCTGTGATGGTTCGGGCCCGATGTTGTTCTCCCTGGAGTCTTCCCGTCAGTGTCCCTTCTCGTGAGAAGTTTGCTGACGGGGTGGAGGTTTCCCCCTCGACCTCTACTTCCGGGGTGCCGCCTGTGGGGGCACAAGAACCGGAATCGATGTCGAAGGGGTCCTGGGTTGCAGGGAAGCAGACGTCACGCGGGATCTCGGAGGCCTTCCGGCGGCCGAGTCGCGGTGAGAAAAATGTGGTTAATTGCCACTGTCTGCTTCACCGTCAAAAACTGCTGAGCGCAGTCCTCGACGGTCTTTACCAACAACCCACCCTGCGAGATGAGTGTATCAAGAAAGCGGACTTCCTTGGTATCACAGTTCTGCACAAGGTATAGCCGGGGGTGTCTCTCCTGGACCACTACCGTGGACATCGTCCGACCCAGGGCCCGTGCCGCCGCCTTAGTCACCCGTAGAGCGCTGTCAGCGGCGGCACGGAGATCCTGCATTATACCCAGGTCGGTCTTACCCTCGTGGGGCTCTCTCAACGCCTTGGCCTGGCGGACCTGCAGGATGGCCATGGCGAAGAGAGAGGAGGCAGCCTTGTCCGCGGCATCGCAAGCCCTCGACACCAGTGATGCCGAAGTCTTACGTGCTTTGGACCGTAGGCGTGGCCGATTCCCCCCAGGTGGTAGCCGTCCGCGGCACAGGTGCACCGCGGGCGGACGTTCCACTCGGGGGATCTCGACGCAGTCCTTGGCTGCCCCACCATCGAGGGAAGTAAGGGAGGTGGAGCTGGTTTTCACTGGAGCGGTCCGAGAGTGGAGCGCTCCAAGTTTTACACAGCTCCTCATGCACCTCCGGAACCCCGGGTTAGCATGAATGACATTTCTGCTTCCTCCTAACTCGACCGCTGGGGGTGGAGCTCGGATTCGTCAGAGTCGGATGTCAGTCTCCCTCCGATGCTGCGAGCGACATCTCATCTACGTCACACATCGTTCCCGATGTGTGTGCGTGAGAATCCGGACGGTATGCCACCGCCGTTTGGGGAACGTTCAGAAGAGCGTATCGGGGTGCGATCGGCCCGTGAGCACTTAGCTGGCGGGTTTACGTTCGCAGAGTTCCCCATATCACTAACGCTGCTAACGTGGGTGGTCATCGGGGCCGTAGCCACAGATGTCACCGCTCGGGTAGCAGACGAAATGGTGGCTGGTTCCCGTAGGAAGACAGCCACCCGTGACCGCAACTTCTGAATGACAATCTGCCCGCAGTGCGCGCAGATGTGTCAACGAACGCTGCTTCAGTGTGCTGGACGCCCACACACCTAATGCAGCGATCGTGTCAGTCCCCTGCCGCACCCAAGAGAACAGCGGGACATGTCGTTCTCGATGTGTGTGCGTGAGAATCCGGACGGTATGCCACCGCCGGTTGGGGAACGTTCAGAAAAGCGAATCGGGGTGCGATCGGCCCGTGAGCACTTAGCTGGCGGGTTTACGTTCGCAGAGTTCCCCATATCACTAACGCTGCTAACATGGGTGGTCATCAGGGCCGTAGCCACAGATGTCACAGCCCTGGTAGCAAACGAAATGGTGGCTGGTTCCCGTAGGAAGACAGCCACCCGTGACCGCAACTTCTGAATGACAATCTACCCGCAGTGCGGGCAGATGTGTCAACGAACGCTGCTTCAGTGTGCTGGACGCCCACACACCTAATGCAGCGATCGTATCCATTCCTTTCCGCACCAAAGAGAACAGCCGCGCTGGAGAATGCTCAGTCAGTCCTGAAAAGGACTTTTAGATAAATCTCACACCCTCGGAACTGCCGAGACGCCCAGGGGAAGGTCGCTGCAGGTAGGGACGATCCGCTGCTACACGTCGTAGATCCGGCAGTAGAAGAAGACGAAGAATTCATTGAATTCGTTCAGTTCGTAGTCATGAGCGAAGGCTCTGAAGAACAAAAGGTAAATGAATGCTGCACGCCGGCTTCCTTTTATACCGGATATCCGGGGGCGGAGCCCGGCATGCAAATTTCATTCGCCAAATTTCATTGGCCTTTTCTATAGTAGTCAGAGTTGATTGGTTCTCAAGGGCGAACCCCATCTGTCGTTCTCGACACAACGTCGAGAGACCGACAGAAAGGGAACTACATTTAATACTGAAGGAAACCCCTTAAAATATAATTCTCTGTGTGTACAGAATTCAGTAGTCAATCCTCAAAGTGGTCGATGGGGTGATATCAATAGTAACATTTTGACATCTTTCAGTTGTCAACAACAGTTTTAACCTGTTAAGCACTTTTAAACAACATATTATGATTCATATGGGTTTTATTTTTGCTCCTGTAAATAACCACATTTTGTGCATTTACAGAACAATCACTAACGCATTTAGAAGAGGCGTGACAACAGTATTTAGCCACAGTGTGAATGTGACTTCTCCTCATGAGAGGAGATTGGAATTTATAATGTAAATGTGATTTTCAGTGAATAATTTATGCCTGTTTGTAATCGTGTTTTTTTCACTTGCACATATGTTTGGTTGGTGTGATTTTAAATTGGCACGTAAGTGTGACTGGATGTAAGTAATAAACTGTATATGTGGAGAAGTGTAGAGGTGGTGTGTACTATATTAAGTACAGTACCAGCTTAGTTCCTGTAGCTAAACATACATAATGAAAAATAAATGTATGCATTATTTCGGATTAAAGCATCTGTCAAATATAAAAATGTAACAATATAAACTTTCTTCTATGTTCAAATGAAAAAAGTTCTGCATAATGTGAATGCTGTAATCTTTGAGCGTCTTTGTTACTTAATGCAGTGTAATTTACACTAGATGTCAATGTGATTATTTTATCTATAGGTGTGTGGAAAGAGGTGGTTTTTCAGGATCTTGAAATGGTCTAAACAATTATTTTCATGCAGAAACCCCCAAATCAGCATTGATCCTGCATTTTTGGACAATTGGCATGTATTGATATGCTTGTTTATCAATGTGACACATCCTTCCTAATATCACGTTATATAATACATATTTGTGACCTCTGGTCTTAAGTAGTACGGGAACATTTTAGTAAAAGACAAAAATACAAGTCAAAATTATCGCTTTTTCTTTTATGACAAAAATTAATAGGATATTGAGTAAAGATCATGTTCCATGAAGATATTTTGTAAATTTCCTATCTTAAATATATAAAAACATTATTTTTGTGAGTGGATGGCCTACTACAGATCCCCTGATTACGAAGGTGATTTTCTCAATATTTAGATTTCTTTGCAGTCTCAGATTCCTGAGTTTTAAACGGTTGCATCTCAGTCAGATATTAAATGTAAATATTTTTCTTTTATATCTGTTAGTACAGCTGATGTGCATCTTTCGGCAAATTTGCAATAATACCATGTATGCCTCTTTCATAAAATAATACCATGTGTTTTATATTGTTTCTGTTGTACACTGTTTCTCGTGTCTCTGCTGTATGCTGTATAACATCGAAGGCCTTATGAGATGTAATTTTGTTGATGCGAATCGATTGTGACTGAGCCCCTTGTGAGTGGGTGAATGTGAATCTTTTAGCATGCTGTCCTGTATATTGTGTAGTCTGAGCCGGACATATGTAATTACAGCAGGAGGATGTGTTTACTTTACTGAGCTTTACCACGCGGTGTCTTCTTGACTGACGGCAGTTCAGCTCTGATGGAAACAGAGCCGCTCGCTTCTCACATATCCGCGTTGCTGACTTTCATGGATTATTAAAAGCGCTTTTGCAAACGTGGCACTTCGTGTTTCACTATTTTCTGGACCGCTCGGTACTCTGTACACGTTTATTTGCACCTGCGTGTGAGCGAGTGTGTTTGTAGTAGAAACAGCGGCCACAAGATGGCAGCGTTAGCATCTTTAAATATACATAGAGGTCCTCCTGTCAAAAAAACGCAACAGAAAGTCATAGAAATGTGGTTCCAGGTAAATATGATATTATTTATGACGCTATTTTTGTATTAATGGCTTATAATCGGGTGAATCATGCTGAAGACTGGAGGAGCATGTTAGAGCACTTGCTGTGGTGCGCGTTTGAGGTCGTCTTGTATAATTTTCTGCCTTTGTTTATGTCTTGAATATCAATGTCAAAAAACATGACTAATAAAATGACTAATGTTATTATAATAGAAAGTGACTAATATGTAAACTAGACAGATTTACATTTTTGTCCCTTGTGTCATCCCACACCAGTCTAATTCTGTTCTGTCTGAAGTAGGCTACATCAGATTTATCAAACACAAACAAGACCTTTGTTGGATGTATTGTTGACATCTTATAATATTTTATTTTATTAATAACTTATATTCAATTATGTCAAATATTGGGTTATATGGAAGGAACTATCAGATTGTTTTCTACTTGATGGTTTACACTGAAATGACATTTGAAAAATACAGAGACATATTCAATTCATTTTCACTAATACTGTACGTTACGCCTATACGAAATTCTGATTGGTCAATGCAGTGCCCCAGTTGTGCAAAAATAGACAACATATCAGATATGATGCAACATATTTCTGCTTTTCTTCATATCTGTGTATATTGATTTCCTTATTGCCTGAAAGTGGTTTGGATCAAAATTGAAAATGTCATATTCAGTCTGATTTATACTGTTCACACCATCATCCAAGAAACCGAAATGGTTGACATGACTGATTTGAGTCACGTTAAGATATGGCCTGAATGTAGCCTGTTGAGCAAACAAATGTTTTCATGAGTCACGAATGTCTTAAATCATGATACTCTAGTTAAGAATCTTTGTGAATACTCACCTGGGAAACACTGGCTTATTTATGGTTTATTGAATACTTCATACAATTCGTGCGGTGAAATGGGGACCTGCACGGTGATGTAGGCTCAGTCGATGGCACATGACGTATAAGAGGTACGAGCCTTTCCAGAATGAAACATTAATGGTCTCCATTGAAAGATTTATACTATTAGGACCAGAAGGGTGTGTTGCAGCTATATCTAACACACAGTGTCCTGACTGCGGCCCTCCTCTAAGTCTGGGAAAATGGAATCCAGCTATGAGATTACGTAATTTATTTTAGCTGTGATGCATTTAAATCTTGCTTTCCGATGCGTACCCAGTGTGATCAGAAATCATCTTCACAAAATGTCACCCTGGACCACAAAACCAGTCATAAGTAGCACAGGAATATTTGTGGCAATAGCCAACAATACATTGTATGGGTTAAAATGATGCCAAAATCTAAATATAATCTTAAGTAAAGATCATGTTCCATGAAGATATTTTGTAAATTTCCTACCGTAAATAAATCAAAACTTTATTTTTGTGAGTGGATGCAGCAAAATTGCTAACAAGGAGGGCCAGAAACATGACGGCAAACTTCACCCGCTGCTGCTCGCTCTTTAGGAATAACACACTCAAGTTTGGTATCTATGTAAAGCTCAGAACTTCAGCATTCGGGTTCATCTACTCTTCACAACAGCGTTACAGCCGTAAGCAAATAGAGAGCGTTAAAACTAGTGGTGGGCATAGATTAATTTTTTTAATCTAGATTAATCTAGATTAATCTTGGAATTAATCTAGATTAATCTAGATTAAAATGGCTCATTTGAATTCTGCCGAAGGCATTCAGAATATGTGTGCTACCCAAATAATGACTAAAAGTAAGTCTTTGAGAACGGGTTTCTCAAGCCAGGTGGCGCATTAGACCAGGGGCTCATCTCCTGTTTCCAAAATGCATCACAAACTGCTTGAGAAAGCTGTTCTACTATGATAATTGGTGATGAAAATTAAATTATGTTCAGTAAGATGAACTTGTGTTTACTTCCGCATTAGCTAAGGGATGCTTTCGTTGGTGGTACTTGACTGGAAGAGCTCCTACAGTACACTTACATTTAGTCATTTAGCAGACGCTTTTATCCAGAGCGACTTACAAAGAGTGAGGGAGCAACAAGCGATATGTCATACAGGAGCCATAATACATTAGATCTCAATACAAAGTTACTGGTTTCAACTAAAGCTAGACCACTACCTGTTGAGAGAAAGTGTTTTTTTAAACCAATTCCGCATTGCACAAGGTGCCAACAACCTTAGTCTTGTCGATGTTTCTATTGGGAAGCTTCTTAAAAATGAATATTCCCTGAAGCAAACCCGGCGGCTTCATAGCTGCATCCATGTTAGCACGTCACGTTTGATGCGGTAATTTCACAGTAACGTTATGTTGTGTTCAGACCAAACGCGAATGGCGCGTCAAGCGCGAGTGATTTATATGTTAATGCAAAGAGCCAATAGACCTACTTGCTGCGCGAATCGCGCGAATGAAGCCCTGCTTATGAGATGATGAGGCGGCTTCTGCTTCCGCGAATCACGCGAGTTGAAAAATCTCGTTCTCGCCCCGTACAGTGCAGTTAAGCTGGTATACATCCGCGCTAAAATATCAAGGTGAAAGTCATCATAGCTTGCGTAGTATAGACCCAGCTCCCAACCCAACTTTGAGAATAGATTAACGGCGACATTTTTTTTTTCGCGCGATAAAAGTCTCACTGCGCCGTTAACGGCCCACCACTAGTTAAAACACACCTGTTTCTTCTTAGCAACGGCCTGCCACAGCGCATCTGATTAGCAACCTTAAAGGATATTTAAAGTCTGAATATTTCGATTTTTTTGCACCCTCAGATTCCAGAGTTTAAATAGGTGTATCTCGGTCAAATGTTGTCCTATCCTAATAAACCATACATCAATGGCACACTATGCTATTAAGCCCCAACTACAGCTTAGTCATATATCTAGAGATTGTGAGCGTCTAGTGCTTAGTGCTGGCAACATCAGGGTCATGAGTTCAATTACCAGAGAATGCCCAGACCTAATAAATGTGCACTGTGAGAGTTCAAGTGAGCACAGGGTATATGACCTTTTATCTGTGAAGTGCACTTATGGAGTTTTGGATAAACAAAGTGCAACAGCATCACCTTTTAAATGGGGGCGAAATCCATCCCTGACTACTTCTGAATGCAGTTGCAGATCTTATTATTAGTTGGTGTCCTAATATTCTCCCAGTTGTTTTTGCTGTGATGAAAGTTAGACATTAAAGATTAATGCATGTATGTTTGTGAAGTATAATGCTCAATTGCAGCGGTTGAGTCTTAAAGTCATTATACTATGTCTGTAATGGGGTTGTGCATGTAAATGCATGATAATGTAAGCACATCCTCCAGCAATTAAACCTGAAAACTGAAAATGCATCCTTTTGCATTTTTCACTTCCAATCTGAGCGAGAAAAATTATGCAAATGTCCGGTACAATTTTCCACCTGAGTGCAACACTGCACGGACGATTTGCTATTCAAACACCATCAAACATTTTCTGTCAAACAGACGCAGGGTAAGAGAACTCACCCAACAGGCGTTCGATGAGTCTCGGACGGTCAGCGGATACCTCCCAGCAGATGGCCTGTCCTTCCCGCTGGCCTTTTTTCTATGTGGGTCTGTGTTTTTGAACACGCTTGTACCCCCGCCCAGCTCCTTTTGATTAACCTTCAAAATATATCCCGGAGAGAAATTGTTTATGTCACACACACGCATATGGAGTGAGGTCAGTAAGAGAGTTATTCGTGGGTGTCTGGGGGTTCAGTATGTGAGTGCAGCTTGAATGTCTTACTTTCTGTTTGTTTGCATTAAGCAGGCTCCTTATCTTCATTTGCTTCCATGACTCGGAGCTTTGTGTTGTTAAATAAGAGGGATTAGTTCTGTGCTGCTTTTCTTAAAACATATCTTACTTTGTTCTTGGATTTGAGATTGAGTAATAGCTTTACTCGTTAGAAAAATGGGCCTGCATGTTTGGACGTAAACAAGATATTTGTATTATTATTTTTTCTTTTGTTCTATTCGCCGTTCTTCTGATGTTTGTGCTGCCAAATCATACTTGGCAGAAATATGTTACAATGTGTACATCATTTTAACAATTGTGGGTATGATTTTCTACTGAAATTTGTACGTTGGTGCCAGAGTTTTGTCAGAAAGAAAGATGGTTCACAGGGTGAAAAACAAACCTGTCCACATTTGGAACAACTGGAAAAATGTACTTTTTTGTCACACTGCACAGTTCATTTGCAAAGGTTGTGTATTACTATAAATTGAATTTGTTATATATAATACAATATAATACAATTATTATTTTGACGAAGGTTGCATGTCTGTAAGCAGAGTTTTTAATAGCAGTCAGTTCGCTTGCCTTGTAAATCAACTCTGAATTCCTCTCCTCATTTCTCCATTGATTCTGTTTATCCGCTCATTCATCAGAACAGTCTGACAGTGACAATATATCATTTATATGAAAGCATACTGTGTAACATACATCACCATCTGCTATTTCATACCACGAGCAAGCACTAACAGAGACGGCACACGAGAGAAAAGACGTCACATTATTCACGAGTCAAGTGAATCATTGCATCTCATAGGGTGTCACTGAAGTGGATAGACGAGCACAGACGACATAAGAGAGGCAGTGGAACACAGACGCTCCAGAGGTGTAACTATTGCTTTAAGATGAATGACTTTAGCCTATGCATTTCACTTGATGAATGTATGGATCTTTATCTCTTGCTTCAAGGGTTTGGTCTACATTGTAGAGCATGGCACTTGGTTGTTAAGCGGCTTGTCAATCATCATTCAGTCCCCTATCGTCAGATGTCCCATATAGCCTTTGGTGACAGCTGCCTTTGTACATTTACATTCATGCATTTGGCACATGCTTTTATCCATTATATTGCATTCAAAATGTTATTTTTTATCAGCACGTGTCCCTTGGGATTCATCATCATTACTCATGACTAAACATTATTACAGAGTCGAAGTCCAATTAAAAAAATGACAAATGACGTAAAATACATGAAAACTATAAGAAGTCACATAAGAAGTCAATGTATTAAAAAAATTCAGTGATACCAATGCCTCCACAGCCTGGACTGATATGGTGTAGAGCTTGCACTTATGTTAGTTAGGCCCTCAATAATTTCATTTTTTGACTCATTAAGCCGACAGATACATTTATACATAAGATTTCATAAAACAGCCTGAAATGTATTTACCTGTCGTCCCACAAACATTTCACTTGCACAATGCCACCTAGATCTCCGCACCAAGAATCTCATTGTATCACTATAGGCTACTTGGAGCCTTTGCAAGCTTGCAGCACTATACTTTGACCATAAGTGAGCAATATATAATAATGTGCAATATGCTTCAAACAATAATATTTTCACTTCATCTGAACTGATGTTAAACTGTATATCATTTGATGCTGCCCCTCTACATCCTCATCATCTGTCAAATGCTCAGTAATAAAATGCCCAAGATATTTTACTTTCACACCCACCATTAGATTCTTATCAGACAATGAGAAAACTAGGAAATTTAAACTCTTTTCCTCCTTAGTTCATAATTGTACTCTTGTTAGCATAATATATAATATCATGTTCAAAGTAATAAACAGAACATATGTTCAAGAGCTGCTGAAGACGAGCACTACTGGGACTGAACACAACAAGATCATCTGCATACATGATGTGAATAACTTAAATATTCCCTATGATAAAACCCGTTTTGCAGGCTATCAAATATTCAAATCCACAAGTAAGCAGCAGACAGCAAGATGGCTTACTAGATCTAGGACTAGACCTTGTCATTCAAGTCATTCAATACATTACGGATCATGTTTAAAGCTTTATTCTAGCTGTGTTTTGAGACATGTGGCTTAAGTAAAGCTTGTTTAGCCGTTCACATACATCACATTCAACCAGCGGTCTTCACTGTTCTGTAATTAACAAACGCGCACCAACAGGTGATGCCTGGCCCTTTGGAAACGATGACTAGATGTAACCGTGATAGCTCTGTGTGATAGTACTGGTGGCTCGTGTAGTCCAACCGGGGCTGAAATATTGAGTTACACGCTGTTTTAGTATGTCATTTGGCAGCTGCTAGAAGCTTCCTGAACTGAGGGTTGACAGGGCTTGTCCAATGACATCTACCCACACAGTTATCTACGCCGGCGTGGTCGTTTACTCACAAGTGTCAGGTTGTGCAATCCACTTCTCTGTTCGTTTTGTCACCTCTGCTGGTGCCCCCCGTCCATCTGATCTTTCTCTCTCCACGTCCTGGGCCTTTTCGGATCGCCAGTCATTTAGATTTGTGACAAACCCCTTCGGAGGAACGCGGGCATGGTGAATGCGCCATTTGGTTTAGTGTTGTCATCAGCTATGGCCTGTGACAGCTGCTTTAGATACTTTGACACGTGAGTCTGGGTGAATGATGTGATCCTGATGTTAGTTATTTTATTTTAAAATGCAATGTAATGAAAGACAATGAAATGCACATTTTCTGGGATGTAGATTTGTTTTATTACAGCAAAGTTACAGCAAAGAGTGAGTGAAGGGACAGCTTTCCTGTGGCTCAGTGGTTAGAGCATGGCACTAGCAATGCTAAGGTCATTGGTTCGATCCCAAGGTGTTGCATATAGTCAGAAACAAATGTATAATACAATTCAATGTAAGTAGCTATGGATAAAATCGTCTGCCAAATGCGTAGATGTAAGATGAAAATGAATATTTAAACCGTTCTTTCTCTGCGTCAAACGCTAAAAATATTCTGTACAGGGTTTATAGAAGTCTAATATTAGCTCACAGCAAGAAATTAAAAATGGTCCATTTAATGCATCACATAAATAAAAAAATATTTCTCACCATAAAATGCCCCTGTGACATCTGCCCCTGTCAAATCATCAAGCAAAAGATTCAGAAAATGCAATTTAGATGTGCTGTAATCTATTATTTTTCTTTTTTAATAACTTAAATTGAATTTAATCAGTTCAAGTAACATAAAGACAGACGTTGCCGTGGTTTGTTGATCATTTCATTTTTACAGGGTATCCACAGAAGCCTTGTATAGGCTATGGGAAAGATTTGTTTTCATTTGTTGTTGGGTTGTCTGTACCAAACTGGACCTTGAAGCCCTGGGCCCCCTCGCGCTAATGGGAGTCAAGGGCCCCTGGGCACTGGGTCAGTAATCCATCCCTGATCAAAATGTACAGTATATGAATTGAATGAGTTTAACATTTAAAATGTGAAACTGCCTCACCAAGCTTAGAATAGACATAATGTAATTGTCATTTGGTGTGGATGCCAGTGTGGTTAACTTTATAGTTATCTTTCTTAGTGTGAACGGGCCTTTAGAAATTGAGCAAATACTCTTTTAAAATATTTTTATATCACTTGCCATTGTAGTTTCATTACAATAAAAAATCTGTATGGCTCATGTTGAAAAAATACACAATAATGCACTTAAATGTACTGCAAGTGCTCTATTTTCATGCACTAAGTTTGTACTAAATATACAGAAAATGGTTTTTAGTACTTCTTAATATAAACTTTGGGACTGTTTTTGTTAAAGCATTTCAAATACATTCTACATATTAATGACAGCAACATGAACACAGACTTTTTTAAAGATTCTCTCTTTTTGAATAATTTCTCATATTTGTCATTGACCCATGCCTATTCATTTCTCATTCACTGCGTTGAAAAAGGACAAGTCAATTAGTGACATCCATACAGCCTTCCTTATTTGTAAAATGAGAGCAGGAGAATGATGTGCTTTATCATCTAGATATGCATTATGATGTGAAATATGCGGTCTGCACTTAACAATGAGCACCAGTGACCCGAGGTAATTATCCGTCTGACACGATTCTTCTCTTCCTCTCTCTCCCTCCCTCCTTCTCAAATAAATGTGTGTATGGATGTGTGTGTGCACTGGCTGTGCCAGGGACTCTGGGATTTCCACTCAGAGGAGAAATGAAGCAGCGTCTGGGGAGCTTTGGAGGTGAATTGATCTTAAAGAGTCTTGTCACACAGATAATAAGAAACGAGGCTGAGGCATCGTAGCGCTGAGAACCACAGGATCTGTTTATCGTAACGCTTTCGTTTTTTTGTTAACAACATTAAATCAGGCTGCCGTCGTTTGAATACATTACTGACTGTAGGTGAAAATGTGGACTAGCTTTAACAACAGAGGTGAGCCTTGCACATGTTGTTTTCCTGTGTTTGTTTTGTCACCTGCAAAGTTACAAACAGTGTTTTTTGTAATAAACAATAGGTTTATGTTTACGTATAATATACGCTGACCCAAAGCTCTATTTTAACCTGTATTTTGTATTTTATTTATCCGCGACAGTACCAATTCGACAGAAAAATCTCAAATGAGATCTTGAACATTTCAGTTGTTTCTTCCAAAAAGCTAAGAGAAACATGTATCTCCTATGCAAAATACATTTTCACATGTGGTTCCTTTAGATTGTGTTAAAAATAACTGCTTCGTTCTGTGCTTAGAATTGCCAGGAGACCAAAGAACGTTCTGCCATGTGTGTATCTTGACAATTTTATTATAGTAAATTGTTTTACTACAGGCAGGCTTATCTTGCATTTTAATTTATTTGACAGAGTTGTTTGTATGTAGTCGCATTCATCCGTATGTCATCTCTTGCCTGCAGGTCATTGCTAGGTCAGTGTAAGGGGGTGTCTGTGTCTGTCTGTGTCCGCGAGGCTTAGCTAACACACTTTTTTGTGTGTGTTTGAGGCAATGAAGTGTGACATGCAGGAGAATGCTGGGATCAGTTGAAAGAGAGAGGATTCAGCGTGTTACGTTCAATATGAGAAAAAATTAAGGATTTGAGGCAGATTAACGTATGACTCCCTGCATGCAGATGTGAAGGAAATAATCAGCAGATATCAGCTGCTTTAAACGTCTATTTAAAGTGTTTGTCAATCGATCCCATGGGTTAGGTTTTGCCTAGTTAAGTAAGGGTCAGTAGGTGTGTTTTCGGAGCCAGAATGCTTCTTTCGCAATTAAAGTCCATGCAAAGGAAGTCATGCGTTCTGCATTTTCACTTACCGTATGCATTTGGCAAACACTTTTATCCAAAGTGAATAAAAGTGCATAGACTCCAGCTCTCCTGTGACCCTGCTGGGTATAAGCTAGTTTGGAAAATAGATGGACGGACTAACGTTCATTCAAAGTATGTTTTTTGCGTGTTTTTTCTTTCCTGTAGCTCAGTGGTAAGAGCATTGCGTTAACAACGCAAGGTTGTGGGTTCAATCCCAGGGGATTGCACATACCTATGTAAAATGTATTGAGTCGCTTTGGATAAAAGCGTCTGCCAAATGCCTAAAATGTAAATATAAATGGAAATGTTTTGTGGAAATCGAACCCATGATCTTTACGCTGCTAAAGGAAATATTCTGATGCATTTAACATTAAATCTTATACATTTAAATCTCATATTGCATGACATTACAGTGCATGTTTTGACAATGACATACATTTTTGTCATAGACATAAAGCACTTCTGAATGGTTGTGTGGATGTGCCAGGCATCTAGTGCTGATGTGTGTAAATGTCTATAAGAATAGCTTTCCTCCATTCTTATAGACCTTCTGGGTGTCATCAAACAGATAACACAAAAAGAAATACCTTTTAGTGTCAGACGTTTGAACTTTAAATGTCTTTCCCGTTTCTGCCGTGTTCTATGAAGGCGTGAAATGGCATTGATGCGTGCTCTCTGCACCGTTTACAGGGTGTTTTAATATGATGGTCAGCGATACTTTATGCCTTTATATCGCTAGCCCGATGCGGTATCAGGGAGGCCAAGGTGTACGTGTGAGATAAAACTCCACAATGACACTCAGGAGAACAGTCGAACCGACCAACTGAGACACCAAGGGCAATGTTGCATTAATTCACTGGAAACCTTGGCAGCGCTGACCTGGGGAATGTTCAGATTCATTACCGCCATCTAATTCCTTGTAATGGCTTTCCGTGTTTTTTTTATGCCCAGCGTCTATGTTTTACAGTTGACTCATGGGAAGAGTTTGTTTCAAGAACATTGTATGGAGAATCCTTTAATGTCTTCATGTTTTGACATGCTATATTTATTTATTTTAAAACACTTGACAGCGGCTGAAATGATTCGCATTCTGACTAGTGGTTATGGCAAATTCAATTTTTCATGTTTTGTTGTAGAAATGGCAATATTTAGAAATAACAAAATTATCTCGGACTCCACAGCGTATTTACTTGTAAACGGATTTAATGTGTGTCTGTGTTTAACAACCTCCACAAGAGTGTTTGTGTGTGTAGCTGACCAGGCATATGAAGTTGAACTCGTCTGTCAGATCGATAAGAATTGCCTGTGAAGGAGCCATGTGTCAGCAGTGCTGTGATGAGTTAGCCGGCTTTTAGAGAGTGATTTTATTAGCTTCACTAATCAATTTCTCCCTTAAAACCACAGAGCCTACACAACACACATTTATTCTGTGATCGCCAGCGCACCAAGTTCTTTTTTATCACTTTCTCAATGACAATATTGTCATTATTTATTCACCCTTATGTTGTTCATCTCCACAAAAAGGTGACATCACAAAAGGATGAAGGCCTTCATGCAACTCGCATATACAATGACATGGTGACCACCATCACTGTCGGTCAGACATGACAAAAACGTCATGAATGTAGTCCATATGACATGTTTTCATGTTTTCAAAAGCTATGTTGTTGTTTGATGAACAGAATAAAATATTTATCTTTCGTCTGCAGGCTGTTATCTCCATTCTGAACGTTATTTGCATTTGGCTATGATTACATCATACCTGATGCCATTTTTGAATCTGAACTCAAATTAGCTCAAGGGAAGATTAGCAGTAAGTAGGCACTGGCGTTTCAGTCTGTTTCTCAAAAGGAATCCATTGAATATCTTCAGAAGATTAGCAATATAAAGTCGCAGAAAAAGAGACCATTTCAGTGACCATTTTTCTGATTTTAAAATTGACTATTTCTAGGAACAGTATGTGTTTAGGTAAAATTAAAAATTTTCTTTCATTCTGTGAACTACTAACCAAATTAGGAGCATTAGGTTCTTCTTTACCAAATTTCAAATCAAAATATTGTTTCGATTTGTAATTATTTGCAGAAAATGAACAGAAAAGATGCCCTGTATTTTTCAGACCTCAAATACTGCAAGGAAAACAGGTTCATATTCACTTTTAAGCAAAACAACAGTAATATTTGTACATGTACAGAAGTAAGGCAAGGGACAGTACAAATCATTTTTTTATATGATACCTTACATTTTTTTCACGGTTTTATGTGTCTTGTCATGGTGTCAATCTTTCACATTGCTGATGGACTAGTCATTCCTGAGGTTTGATTTTGTTGAAATTCTACACAGACATCTAGGAATGCTGACTTGGAATGATCTCTTTATTTTTTTCAGCGGCTGTAGTGCTTAAATAAATGATCTTTAATGATCTTTGTGGTGTATTTTTTTGCAGCGTGATAGTCGTATTCGCTATAACCTGTCTTTTGCGACAATAACTCTATTAATATCTCCTTCTATGTTTCACAGAAACAAATAACAGCATATGGCTTTGACGTGTGGGTGAGTAAAAAATGACATATCTGTTCCTGGGTGAAATAAATGCATAGAGTGTGATTCACCCATGACGTCTGGAGGCAATCACTCTTAGAACCTTTACAGGAATCGATTTTGAAAACACCTGTTTGCTCTGAGTCAACTCTTTCGGCTTTTGGTTTGTTAACATTCATAATATTCACAAAACACAGACCTGTGGAGGACTGTTTTTATAATTTAATAAAAATAGTTTAATATCGGGTGATACAGTATTGATATGACTTTGTGTGAAACAAATTGAAATATTTTACCTCCATGCCGGGCATTGCTTTCCATGACCTTTCAATGCACTCATTTATACAGTTTTTTTCTCCTGTAATTGCATCTTTTCATCATATCAGCAGTCATATACTGAAATGTCATAAAAATGCACATTGACCAGTGTATGTCAGTCTACAGCCATTAAAGCTGCTATAAGAAATTAAATATGCAGAAGTACCATAGAACCAGCTTCCATTTAATTCAATATCAGTGCCTTTGATTGCAAGTTTCGATTTTCATTCATTTTTCCCAGGGGCTTACGTAAACCTTTTCAGTTTCATTAAATTGGATTAGCCTCCTCAATTGAAGTCACTTTATTTCACATGCTTTCAATTTTAAAAGTTAGTGTGAGATATGGTTTCCCCAGCGAGATGAATTGATACAAGGTTTTTCTATTTTTGATATATTCACAATCCTGTGAGGCCCTTGTCAGTGTGTTTTTGTTTAATCCGTAATGTCTTTGGAGAACATTCCCGCTTTAATGTTATTACTTCTTCACCTTCTGGCAGCTGTGCAGCTTTTGAGATCTCAGTGTTGATATCCGTCAGATAAAGATGTTCCAGATCCGACAGTATATGAAACTCAGGGCCGACCCAAGCCTTTACAGGGCCCTTTTGGGGGGTCCCCCTGTGTCCCCAATGCAATCGACTATTGTCAATGTTTGATTATTTTCACGCACACTTTAAATCTAACACACACAATTCTATTAAAGTAGTTGTAGCTGTGTTTGGGATGTAGGAATGTCATAAAAAACCTTGCATTACAAGTGTATTGACCAATTTTATGTGAACTTTCACTTGAAATTATGATCAAAGACCATACAAAGGATGTGGTATTAATTATAAATTATAAAATGATATATAAATAATATATATATATAAAACTATTTGCAAAGATTTTATTTTAAAAATCGTTTTTATTTTAACCTCAACCTACAGTATAGACATCCTTTTAAAGCCACACTGTCCTTTTTAATTTAGTGTATTTACTTGATAACCATTGTATGATGTGCACACAATTATTCTTAACCTAATCCAAAATAAAAACGCTGAATTAACAGATAATCATAAATTACACAAATCACTTAAATTATAATTTTTTCATCTAAATCAGCATTTTTTTCGTTTGCATCAGTGAATTTAATAGTTATTTTATCAAATCAGTTTTTATGTGTTAAAATATACATGATATTGAAAACCATGTCAGTTATTGTAATTTACTATCTACTTAAAATCACATTAAAATTGACTGAGTAAGGCCTTGTCAAAGATTACAATCTCAGACAGGGTCACTTGTAAACTGATATCGTTTTTTTATTCATATATTAAAACTGAAGTGCATTTAAAAGTACACTCATCGGCTGTTTTACATCAGATGTTAAAACCTCTTTCCTTTAAAATTCTGAATTGAGAAGGGCTATAAAAATCTGCGTTTAGTCTCGAAGACTGACGTAAACGACCAAATGTGAAGATTTACTCGGAGTTCAATGAGCTGTGTCGGTGTGTATTAAAGCAAGCACTTTTAGTCACAGCGACGCTGGATTGTTGGTTTTGTGCTATTAAAACAAGACTCAACAAACTGACAGTATTGACTGACTTGACAATTTCTTCCACAGCAGGGAGCTCGGGACCAACATATTCTTTTCATTTTATCATGTGCATTACGGCCTTGTCTTCACCACAAATGTTTTCTCTTTATTCTTAAGAGTAGAATTATGGTAAGAAACAGCTGGTGACTCTTTCACATACACTTTGTCCTCGGTCAAAAGAGTCTAATGCAAGCCATTTCTGTGTCAGTTTGTTCTCTCCTAGATGGGCAAAATAGGAAATGATTGATATGAGAATCCCATTTGATTTCGATTTTTCAAAGCTTGGGTTAGCGTGGTGTGTAGCTTGTTTTCTTTGCAAAGAGTCTGGTGTGACTGCGGCTGTGAGGAATGACATCCTCGAAATTGTGTGAATGCTGGGTGTAGTGGATCTTGGGTGGTGCAAGTGTACTTCAAGCAGTCATTTAATAAACATTATCCACATTTACTCTGAAATCATACATTTTCGTATGCTGCTTCACATACACCCATCATCTTTCCGTGAGTTCTACTTTATTAATATTAGCATGCATGCGGGTGACTGTCATGAAATTTCAGTTTAACTTGCATCCTGCAGTGTCACATGCTATTATATCGTTCCGAACACATTTTTACAATTATTTTCACATTTTTATGCTCCCTTTTTTAATGAACTCGCGTTAATTGATAGACTGCATGAAATGTACTTTGAAAATTCATTTTTCACCCTGTAGGGGGGTGCAGTGGAGGTACATTGTAGTTAAAAATAGGAAAAAATGAAAAAGGTTTATGTTTCTTAAACTTTAGTTTCACTAAAAATAAGATTTATATGTGTTTGCTACATTTGTGAGAAGAAATAAACCTTTGCGATTTCTTTCATTAGGGCAAGAGGCAGAGATAAAACTTGGATGCAAACAAGGGATATTCATGTTCCTAGATTGGATGCATTCAATTTAAAAGGCTTAATTTCTGAAATAGATACACAGCTGATAATTTCTTGATTGTAGCGGTGGGGTAATAAAAGGTTTTACAGCTGCTTTGATTAATGGGCAGTTCAGCTGTCTTGGATTGACGGCCATTATCTTTTTATGATCACACAAAACTTACTATCCCCCTATATTTATAGATGCATTCATTGCCTCAGAAGCGAGGCTCCTACATAATTTCAGACTCTAAATGCGTTTGTGTTTCACACGGCATGCGTGTGACGTTTAAACAGTAGTGTAAATGAAATGTGATGTAGTAAATGGAGTCATTTCTAAATTACTACGACTGATTTCTTTGAAAAATGTACCCTAAGCTCATCCGATGGGTTCAATTCCCAGAAAACGCACACACTGAGACAATGTACAGGGCTCTAGACTGTGACCAAATGCGACCATTTTTTTATAATGTGCGAGGTAAAATTTGTGCCTTAAACAAACTTTTGCCTCACCAAAGATTTATTTGAACATTTAATGTGATTTATGAGTGGTGAATGAAGTGCTTGTGATTACATACTATTTGTAGGCGAAAATGAGTATTGTATAGTTTGTCCTTAACCTCAGCATGCAAAAAACAGTAGGTGAGAAATACCCGGATGGTCTAGTATTTCCATTGAGATTCACGAGTGTGGACATGACCATAAAACATGGTGGAAGCAGTATGTCCGAAATGTATTTATTCTACTCCCACTCATATGATATAGAATGTAATGATAGGTAGGTACTTATTCATATTCAGTTTGCAACCATTTGTTTCGTTTGCTCCCCTCTGTCTCCAAACTAAAGTGTGTGTTTGACTTAATTTGGTGTGCACAGAGTGCTCCATATGCTTTTAAAACGCTCTCACGGAACATTGATGTCAAACATTGATGTCATATTCCGTTCATTCTCTGCAGCACTTAACGAAGTCGAACACGTTGGTTTCTGAACCGTCTGTCTCCTTCACATTTTATTCAAAAGCAGGGTCGGATCAGAATCAATGTTTCTCTTGGCACCTTCTGAGAATATTTTTACCTAAATTACAGCTGATTGTAAATTTACTCAAAAACATGTAGCATTTTTTCCCTGACAAGTGTTCCACACATGCAGCTGACATAAAGGAAAAATCCTATCCAATGAAGTGTTTTCCGTGTTAACTTTTATTTTCTGCTATGTCCTTGCAGCTGTGAAAAACAAACAGCATGTCAATGTCCGATTCTCGACGAGATGACTCATTTGAACCGATTCATTTTGTTGAAAGAACTCGTATATCAAACACTGAACTCACAAGAATCACTGTCTAAACCCATCAAGTCAGTCACTCAAAACACCTCAGAACACAAGTGTGCTTAGACCATTTAACAAGAGTGGTTAGTAAGAATTTGTATTTAAAGCGACCCTAATACACGCAGTTTCTGCCAATCTCATATTAATCTTGAGTACATATAGAGTAGTAATTTATTTGAGTTTTGTGCTAGCTAATTTGATTTAATTGTATGTGGTAAAAATAAAGAAGGCAGTGGCAAAATTACAGCTTTTTGTAAAGAGGGCAATAAATGAGAATTGTGAATAGTGACAGTTTATCTTTGTGTCAGATCACTTCATAGCCAATATATAACTTGAATTTAAAACTAAATAATAACAACTGTATAAAATAACAAATACAACGTTTCTTGTCATTTATTTTGGATTTATTGGGCTCGCAAGTGTTAAAGCACAAATATGAAGTGGTTTATAGCCGACTGTTTTAAAAGACAGTGACAAATTAACAGAATGATTCATCAACTGAGGTCATAATGCAAGGTCTTTATCAGAATCAGAAAGAAACATTTGACAAAAAGGACAATATTAGACAAAAGGACAATAGACAGTATATTGTATGTATGTGCTTTATACAAATTATATTGTATTATATACAAGTTATGCAGGGGAATGTGGATAGCTGAATATTATATCAATTACTAATGTATATGATTACTATAAAAAAGGTGCGACCAAGACGAACTGAGAAAGCGGGAAAAATGATTCTAGAGCCCAGATATATTATCACCATGCTTTGGAAAAAACACTTCTGGTAATTGCATAAATGGATAGAAAGGGCCACATATATATCACAATGGTAATTTACTCAGAATAACACAGGGAGGAGCTTAACCCCAAAGTATAGACTGAAACTGCTTAAATCAATCCCAGGTTCAGTCCTGAATTTAAACGTTTAGGGTTGTCACAGTAACAAAGTTTCTAGAGTTGATAGTTCAGAAAGAATGATATTGTTCCTTTTTAAAATTAAATTATTTATTTGGTACCAAAAGTGCTGTAACTTTTGACATCCCTACGTATGGAAAATTCCTGCTTTGAATACTGCAGCTGGACCTTTTATCGGGTGCATGTCGAATTCATGGAGTCTGGTGGTTGGGAGAGAAGATAATGTGCATATGTAAAATGCAAAATTACTCCATTGTGACAATCTCAATTCAGATGAGAACATGCATACCCTGCTTCTCTTTGAATGGCCATCCAGAACGAGTTAAGAGCCATCTGAGCTGCAAGAGGAACTGGCTGTCAGACTGTGTCAACTTGAAGTTCCCTACGGTGCATTTGAAAGCAGCCTTAAGTTGCAGTTCACTGAACCAGAGACTGAAATTCTCCAGAAAATACAATTTTTGCATGTGTTTGCTGCATGATAGCCGATTTTGTGAATGTAGATTTATAAGCTTTGAGATGTTGTTTGGATGTAATATAGAGTTCATTATTGCCTTGCTCTTGGGTAAAAAGGGCTAAATGTCTTATTCGCTATCCAATCACAATGTACTTTTAAAAGACACTAAATGTGATAAAATGTTGCAAATGTGTATTAAAATGGAGTAACTATTATACTTTTTCACAGACGGTGCATGCAAATGCAGAACACTGTTGGTTATTTCGTGTTGCATCTGAATGCTTTGTTGAAGTTTTTGGTTGACTCGCTGGAATGCAAGTAAGGTGTGGAAGAAGTCATTGGATGCAAATTCCAATCAAAGTCTGCAAGTGTAAATCAATAGTTGTGGTTTTCCTTGGAGACTCATTTTAAGGGTTATCTGGAATTAATTTTCCTAAAACTATGTTATTCGGAGATGATGTCATGGTATAAACTCGCAGCTGGAGTCTCTGGAGTTCGGAGAATTGTACTTTTTGGCTCTGTACCACATTTCCAAGCCTCACATCTAACTTTATTTTAATCCTTCCAATAAGTGCTACATATGGATCGGGTTAGCTGAAAAATTGGGATATGTTGATAGAAAAAAATCACGAAAGATCACCAAATCAGCACCTGTTTTCCATCCCGTTCGGTTTGGTCTCTAGGTTTTCCCCTGTGGCTTGCTGGATTCGAGCGAGAGGTAATTGCCGAAATATTAGTGTAATGACATGAATAACATGGGAATATGCTTGTTCACTGCGATTTAATTCACTCTTAGTACAACATAAACATGGTTTCACCTTTTTTATATACCAGTCACACCAATATCAACTCTAATGCTGCGTTCACACCAAACGCAAACTAAGCAATTTGCGCGAGTAAATTACATACAAAATCAATGCAAAGATGCATCACTCTGTGTTCCCTTGTCTTTTGGACTTTTAGTTTGTAGTTTTAGTTGTTTGCTTTCCTGTTTCCTGTGTAGTCCTGTGTAGTTGTTAAATTCATTGGTTCTGTGTTAATCGTTTTCCCAGGTGTTTCCTGCTATCTCGTTTGTGTCAGTGTATTTAAGCCCTTGTGTTTCAGTTGTTGGTTGTCAGTCGTTGTTGCATGTTCATGCCTATGAGCTTCTTTTGTGGATTAACTAGTTTTTTTTTTTTTTTAAACGTAATTATATCTCAAACTGCATGAGGCCCAGCTTCTTGCCTGTTTCCTCTTTGGCGTTACACCGCGTCTTCTGTGCAAGTAATAAAATTCAACACGAGTGAGAAATTTAATGTCCAGATGCGGTTTTCGCGTTTGGTGTGAACACAGCATAAGATTCACTCAAAAATAATAAATCACCCTAAACTGAAAATACTGCCACCTTTTTATTCAAAATCTGTATGACTTCCTTTTCTTCTGAAGAAAACAAAAGGATGTTATGGAGAATATCCAGACAACCCACGTGACCATTCACTTTATATAGGTTTGTAGTAGCATCAGTGTGAAAAAATAGTGTCAGAATTTTCGTTTTGTGTGAACTTTGCCTTTAAAGAGGAATTGCATTGTTGAAGCTAAAATGGAAGCACAGGTTGCATATTTCCTCTATTATCAAAGCATCACACAGCCCCACACTGTCATTTCTTTTTCTCTTTATATATGAGACATGCTCCATATGTAAATTCTCTCACAGATAATTGCCTCTGAGCTTCCTCATGTTTTCTCTGACTGTGTGGTGTTAAGATACAATGTCTCTGCCATGTTTATTTCTACGCATGTAGGTGATGTATTTATGTTTTAGATTGTGGCGTTTAGGGAGATATACCACTTTTTGAGATGAAGTCGTCCAGAAAAAGTGTGTTTTGGGCCAAGTAATGTCTTCTCGCCATCCATCAATATTATATCCATTCATCACGTTCATGTGGTTTTATGTAGTTTTTAGTTGTCTATTTTTTAACATAGCAGTCTAGCGAATCCTGCAGTATTTTGCTGTTGTAAATATGTCAAGGAAACTTTTCTAGCCTGAAATGAAATAACTTATTTGTTACTTAAAGGGATAATTCACCCCATAATAAAAATCCTGTCATCATTTTGTCAACCACTCCTAGTTCAAAACCTATATGACTGTTGAACACCAATTAAGATATTTTGAGAAATGTCTCAGTGGTTTTGTGTACATACAGTGAACGTCAATGGTAAGTGCCTGATGTAAGTGATGAAAGTATTTTCATATCATAACTATGTCTTAAATATTTATGTTGTTATTATTGGAACAGTTTTATTTCATCACAAGTCTGTTCATTACAGGTTGTAGTTTAGCTGTTTTTGTGCTGTGGTCTTTAAAACTAAGAATCACGTGTAGTTTTATAAGAGGTCAGTGAAGTATTTGGTAGTTCTGGCCATTCATCGTACTTAGAACTTCTAAGAACTTCTTCTTGTCTTCATTAGCGGTCTAATTCATTCTGACGCTGTGCACATCTAATGCTGACTGTATTTCACGAAGTGTCCCTTTCAGCATGCGATTTAACTGTCTGACTTCAGGAAGAAACAGGACACAAATCAGGAAAGCAAAGAACATCAAGGACTCTATCTCCATAAAACTGTCCCATACTCCTGTGCTTATTATGTTTTAGGAACCTGGCGATGGTGGGCTGTTACAGGGTCACAGCAGGGGTTTTGAGAAACAGGGGGATGGGAGATGGAGGGAAAGAGGATTAGCATGAAGAATTTGCTTGGAGCTTCGGCAGGTGGAGACTCCAGATGGAAAACGATGGCTGGGCATGTATTTGCCACACTAATGAGATGCTTACGAAAAATCTTCTCAAGAGTTGCAACCAAATTTTCATAGACTGGCACTGTAGAAAAGGGCATTGTTGAAATACTCAGGTAGCCGACCTGGTAGCCGTCCCTGTATTTGAAAAAGACTTAAGGAACTCATGTCATGTATTCTTGATGAGCTTCCTCTGAATCATCCGAGTATAAATACTAGAGTAGAAATGCAGTCTGTGTGACATTTCTTAGTGGCAATTATACAACAAGTTAGCGCTCATAATTCATTTGTGTAAAATGAGTAAATTGCAGTCAGCTGAGTGACATTCAGTATGAGGATTTCTTAGAAGGCCTTTTTTGCACAACAGTTCTAATGGAGAGCATTTCATTTCATTTCAATTCATTCATTTTCTTTTTTTGATTTATCACTGTCAGAATGAAACCTCCAGACTACATTTCTCTTGATTTTTTTCATAAATCATTAATACTTTGAACTGGATTGCTCATTGTTATTGTCATTTACTTACCCTCGCTTTGTTCCAAATCTGTATACATTTTTTTTCTTTTGTTGTAAACAAAAGTAAAGCTTTGAAAAGTAAAGCTGTGAAAAGTAAAGTAAAACTTTACCCGAAAAAGTAAAGTTTTCGGGTGAACTGTCCCTTTAATGTTCAATGGCGTGGACCTATTTATCCCAGAAAAGATATTTACATAGATACCAGAGTATAAGTGTTTTAACCTGGAGTAAACTCTGTCCACAGGATTTACTCTATTGCGTGTGAACATTTCTCATTTGACAGTGAAAAGGCCGATTACATAAGTCTTAAAACACAACAGCCGAAAATGGCCTGTTAAATATTTAGGGTTCAGACAGAAGATGGAATCTTTTTTATTTTTTGCAAAAAGTTGTTTGTTCATTTAAAAGATAACATTTTAAAATTTAGTGCAAAGATCCATCATCAAAAACATCAAATCCTTTCCTAAGAATCAGATTAACATCTCACAGCCTTGACATCATCACCGATTACTTCTTTCATCGTTTTTATGTTCTCATGCCCCTGTCCTTACAGGCTGAGAGGCAAGACCGTGGATTGTATTACACGGCCGTCCCAGCCTGAAGAAATGACTGCAGGATTAAGCAGTTGTGTCACACCTGACACGAGTGATCATTCCAGTCACCGGGGGGGCGATGACAAACAACCCATACCCTATTGGTAATTCGATCAGTCCTTTCCTGGCATGAGAAGGGGCCCTCACAGCAAGATTGTTCCTCTTTGATGAGGTCGTGGTGCCTCGAAGTTCTTAAATAAAGACGTTTAAGGAGAAACAAAGAGACTTGAGACACTCAAAGCAGACTGTTAGCACACGTGGAAGGGCATAAGGAGACGATCGCAGAAGATAAAGATAGCCATAAAGGGGAGGGGTGATGGAAATTAAGAGGACCGGGTTTGAGACCAAACAGGCGGTTCACATTCCGATCTGTTTTGATGTGCAGAAGAATCCTGCGAGAGCCGGCGACATCACCGTGATCCCGGGATCGGGCTCTCATGTTGAGGTACGCAATTCACACTGGAGTTCATTAGTGCAATGTGTCTGACATCTTTCATTTGGATTCTCTTAAGTAGAAGGCAGCCAGTTTCATATTGTCTCGCAAGATTATTTGATATACAATCTGGTGGAGGCAGCCAGCCATGTTGAGTGAAATATGTGTGTCCCGGCTCCAGAGACTCCCAGCGTGCGATGTGTCCAAGAGAAAGCTTTTTTACTGAACAGTGACAGCAGGGAATAAATGGACAAATTGGGTAAATGTGGAGTTCCACAAGTCGACTCTTTGTAGCGGCGTCATCCTTATCTAATGCCCGGAGAGAAAACGATGAAATATTGTTTAATTCTAAACAGTGTGAAATGGGATGGCCTAAAGGGTTTTCCCTGTGAGCTCTAGATATGAGACATGCCAGATGCCACATTACCTTTGGTTTTACTACTTCGCTGACTTGAGTAATGTAATTTAAAGGGATAGTTCACCCAAAAATGGACATTCTTTCATCATTTACTCACCCTCTTGTCATTTCAAGACTTCATTTCATTTCTTTCTGCAGAAGATGTTTTGAAAAATGTTGGTAACCGAACAATGTTAAATTAATTTTTCATTTTTTGGGTGCGAAATCCCTTTAACCATTTCTTCTGCTGTTCCCTGATGAGATTTGCCTCAAACTTAATTCATGTTCCTTATTTTTTTGTTTAAAATTCCCAGGAGAAAGAATTAAGTCCTACCTTCAATTTAGCACTTTGACTAAGAATAGAAAAATTTGAAGTCATTGCATGCCAACCATGAATATCACCTATAAAAAAGAATTGAATGCATGTATGGTTCCTGTAGCACATGAAAACATTATTAATGTGCTAAATGACAAATTAGGAAGTTTGTGAACTAAGAATTTGGCTTGACAAACATAAAATATATCAGCATATGTGATCTGACAGCATCATTTTTGAAGGACTTTTTGTGCTCTTCCCAAACCCAAGACAAAAAGGGCATGCTGTTACTACATCACATATGCCATCTGCAGATACACCCCACCAATGCATAAATATCTGGAGAGAATTAAGCAATGTGTTTTCAATGAACCACTGCACTCCCACAGGAGTAATGTAATGCTCAGAGGTTTCTCTGTGTTATAGATATTTCTACTAAAATTGCTTCAGGAGAAATGAAAATAGAAACAAATTTCACTTGTCGGCATACAGTGAGAGTATAAAGTCAATATAGACAGCATACTGTAGATAAGCAGGAGATCTACATTTGTCCTCAATTTATTATCGTTGCTGTCTAGAGCAAACAATTCACATTTAAAATTGAACCATGGTTTTAAGAAAAAAACACACTTCCTTTTTGGGAATGAACTTGCACGCGCTAAAGACGCGCAGTGTGAATCACCCCTAACAGTTACAGTGGTTACAAACCTCTTTGTGACTTCTTGACCAAATAAGAGATAAAACACAAAATAACCAAACTTTAAAAAAAATATTTGATAAGGTGATAATACATATTTGGTTGGCGACGATGACTGTGCAGTGAAAACCTGCTACTATGCGTGACAGCCCTAATTCCAACCCAGTGTTGGTTCAAAAAGGACAAACCCAACTCTTGAGTTAAATTAACCAAGATAATGTTTATTCAACCCAACAATAAACCAATGGCTCAGATGGTCCATTTTTGACACAATGTGGGGTTATTTGAAGTAAACTCTGGTTAATTTGTGTGGGTTGTTAAAAGTAGCGTTGTTTATTTGCATGTAAGATTATGAACTGGCAAATAAGTGTTGTCACATAGGGTTTCTAGATTTTTTCTTGCTTGAATGTGTAACTGCAATCTACGTTTAAATTAATGCATTTGGCAGATGCTTTTATCCAAAGCGACTTACATTGCATTAAACTTTACATTTGTTTTCTAAGTATGTGCAATCCCTGGGATCGAACACATTACCTTGTCGTTGCTAGCGCATGCTCTGACCACTGAGCTACAGGAAAGCCATGATTAGTCTATCTTGCAGAACGTATCTTCCAACATAAGGCTGAAAAGCCTTGGTATACTGTGTACCTGATTTAACACTAATGTTCTTGTTGACTGTCCCCCACCCTCACGTTTCATCTCCGCCTTTTACAGCATTAATAAACTAGAGATCTCTAAAGCCAGCTGTCCTCGTCCAATTTATTAACCAAACTATTGCCACAGGCTCTCTCTGTTTATGTTTTTTACCCGTCTGTGCTTTAAATATCACCTTATAAAGGTCTGGCACCCACCAATCACCTTAATGATATCTTAATGAAACACAGGTGCACCGTGTGGCGCCCACTGCTGCATGTAGCCTTTGATTCTGTATGCACCGCAGCATTGTGGGTAAATATGCAGTACACCATGCATGCTGTTTAGGTTGAGCAGGGGTTTTTTGTTCAAAATGTGCCGTGTCTGGAACAACAATGTCCTGATTAGCTTTTAATGGTCAGATGTTTGGAGTCAACCATTAAAACATTAGTGGGGCTTGCTAAAGCAACGTTAGATTATGATCAGATATGAGGTCAAACAAACATGTAAACCGTTAATCCAGCACTTTTTGTGATACAGATATAAATGAAAATTTTTAAATATAAAATCAAATTTTTAAAGAAAATGTGTCATTACTTTTTTACACTGTCTGGCTATTTGTAATGCATGACTGCTCAGGGGACAACAGTTTATTAGAGAGGTTGCTCTGAAGGCAGAATCTGTTATGTTCAAGTAAATCTTAGACTTGTCTCCTTAAACTTTTGTCAATTTGAAGTATGAGAAACATTTTACAGTTCGAAGGTTAGAGGTATAAAATAAATTAAACTGATTCTGATCGTATTTTTAACTTGGTAGAATTTTTCCACATTAACATTGAAATCCGGTGTCTTGGCAAAACTGAGCACTATTTGAGACATTTTAATGATCTAATTTGAAATTCCAGAAGTGATTCATGTTTTTATCCCCAGGTGAAAAAAGTGCACTTAAATGCTCCATTTTCATGCACAAATTTTGTGTTATACCCTAAAAATTAAGGAGATCTAAGTGTACTTAACTGTACTATTTTAAGACACCATAGAAGTACTAAAAACTGTATTTTTAGTATATGAAGTACAAATGAATGTTTGACAACTGAGCACCTTAAGTATATTTGAAGTGTACTTAAATAACATGCACTGGAGAAACGTCTAAGAAGCTGGAATCATAAGATTCAAATGTCCTTCATTTAATAAAAATGTTGTTAAGGACATATAAAGAGAACTAAATTGCCTTTATTATGGGCGAGAAGATTCTAGAGAATCATTTATAGAGATTTTCTTTGTGTAACTGTTTTATTTTGTCTGGCTAGCTTTTTCTTCATCTCATTTCTAAGACCTACGTTCTGTTTTCTATATTTTGAAAGCATATTGATCCAACTTCTGCAAAATCCTGAAATGGATATTATAGAACAGATTATGGGCAAATGAAGCATAGACAATTCACTTCTAAAATCACACCAGCCGGTTCATATTCCAGCTCCCTCCACGCTCCCTGCTGTCCAGGAAAAACAACGTTATTTACAACTCTGGAAGCCTGACAGGGTCTATACAGAGGAAGCCATTATAAACCGTGATTCCTGACCGTTCACACGTTCTAGATTATCCTAGACAATGACGACAGACCGAACAAGTGATTAGTGAGGCAATTTTAAATGAATGTCTTTGGCCGGACCAAGGTGAAATGGAGGTCCCACTTATTACTTTTTGCAGTTTAAGGTACTTTGGGACCTGTGAAGTGCATTTGGAACAGGGCCTACATTTCCTCTTTCATTCTTTTTGATAGGGAAAGGGCGTTTAAGAAACCAGACAATGATCATTTTTGCAATGCCGTTTTACCGACACTAGAGGCGCAGCAGTGACACACTTCATCTCTAACACTGCACATCACTCAGAATTCAAGACTGCTTTGTATTGTCAATGGAAAGAA
The DNA here is from genome assembly GCF_015846415.1 of Triplophysa dalaica. Lineage (NCBI taxonomy): Eukaryota > Metazoa > Chordata > Actinopteri > Cypriniformes > Nemacheilidae > Triplophysa > Triplophysa dalaica. The sequence continues at coordinate 21,190,584 of NC_079549.1, read as the reverse complement.
TCCTCCATATATTTATAGTTCCCGCTTAGCTTTGCATGTTGCTGTAAACAGAGAAAGGTTAGAGTTGTATGGGGCACGTAATGGAGGCAGTTTGCTAAGTGATCAGCACTTGTAAGGCGTCTCTATCCAGTAGTGTAACCAGAGGAAGAGACAAAGTTTTAGCTGCTGAAATGTTGTAAACAGATGCCGCTGTCCATGCGCTGTAAATTATATCAGCACCTCTAGGGATCCTGGGTGCGATAACCCTCATAACCTCCAGGACTCCACAGTCACCCAACCACCACCGGAATATTTGTTGTGACAATCGGGACATCATGACCTGCGGAGAAGTGCGAAGCGTTGTTCTCAGAATCGTATTTCAATGGAAATGGAGACGAAAATGGCCTCTGTTATGACCAGTTTAGTCAGCTCATTGTGACCTCTTTGAAACCAAAGATGCTTACATAAAATAACACATCTGCACATGTCCGAATGTGGCGAGACTAAGATTTTCATTCAGGTCAAACGTGTAGTTTCAGAAATGGGTGGTGGAAACTTCTAACAGACGTTAACGTGAAAGTGGGTGTGTGAAATTTTGTCATTTCAGTCTCCACCCTTCCTCAGCTGCACATGTGATGTGTTTCTCCCCTTTCTAAGCCCTCGGATTTACATGCCTAGAGACGTTGTATTCTTGGATACTTGTAACACGATGAGACGACCATTCTGTCTCATTATCTTAAATGTTCAAGGATGAAACTTGACACCGGATGAAGGTCTTTGAGATCAGATGAAAGTCACTCACATAGGTTTTACCTTCACATTTGTGGCTCCACACCACCTGTGTCTTCATATACGAGTTCCTAGTAAGTCCTCCGCCACTTAGATGGAGCGCTTTCAACAGCCAGGACTTCATGAGGTCACTGAGTGCTCAATTATTGTCTTTGAGAGTTGTCGGCTTGAAGGATCTAATCTGATCTAAGGATCTAAACATGCATCTAATCTAAGATATTTGAGTTTGGTAAATGCAATGTGTGTGTTTATTATCCAAGAAGTGAAACGTCAGTACTGAGGACATCATAATGTACTTGTGTATGTTTGAATTTTTTTAAATAAAGTTGTATTTGTTAAAAAAGGGGCTTTTTGTATTTGTTTAAGCTGCTATTTTGGAGGATCTATTGAAAGAAAAGCAATATTATTCATAACTATGTCTTCAGAGGTGTACAAAGGCCTTACATAATGAAGTGTTATGTTTGTAGAATGAGTTATTTCTATCTACATAAACCTCGGGTCCCCTTACATGGAAATGTTGTTTGTACACTAGCCCTAAACGGACAAACTGCTCTATAGAGCGCATTTTGTAAATACATTATCTGCTTCTGCAAAGATGCGAAAATGCGACGACAACTTTGTATTGTGTCAGTCGCCATAGTGCTTCAAAGGAAGGGGTGGAGGTAGCCGTTGGTTGCAATTCACAATCTCATCGCTAGGTGCCGCTAAAATCTCCCCATTGCTCCTTTAACATTAGTAAATGCATTTGCTAACATGATCTAACAATGAGCAATATCATTTTTCAGCATTCTCTCATCTTGTTTAATTTAGTTAATGCCAATACAATTGTTAATGTTGGTTCAATGTGCATTTACTAATATCAATAGGCAATTTATGATTTGAATGTATCGGTAAATGCTGAAATTAACATAAACTAAGATTCATAGATGCTGCAGAAGTGTTGTTCATTGTCAGTTTAAGTTAGCTAATGCATTAACTTGTTAACAAACACAATGTTGTCGTAAAGTGTTATTTGAATATTTGACGTATTTCTGCGTTTGTTTGTTGTGTTGTCTTCAAAAGAAAGGTCTTTCATTGATTGGTGGACCCATTCAAAGTTTGCTTTCTTTTTTTACTTATGGATATTGAAATAATTGCATGCATGCATAATATGTCTAATCTACATATATTCCAGAATTCTGAGTTTTCACCATTTGGTAAACTTTTGAATCATCAGACCCCAAACCTCATTTTCATAATAGACATTCTCTTAAATTCATGATTATGATTTTTTTCCGAATAACTCTTTTGTGCTGTTACTCTGACGTCTGGTGTCGCTACATTGTTTGACTGGCCAGTCGGCTGTGCGCCGTTCACACAGTGAGCCTGGGGTTGCCCCTGATTTACGAGACCCAGATTCCTACGGGCTGAATCACAGCCAGGTGCAGGATTTTTAAAGCAGATCGTTCAAATCATAAGATCAGCTGCTTTGTTGATTTTACGCAGCCTCTCCTGCCACATCCACAGAGAGAGACCCAGATTTTTCCCTTTTCTCCATGGCTCAGAGGGACTGTGAGAGCAGCATCTGCCGACTCCGTCTCTGGGTAGACTCTCTCTCTCTCTCTCTCTCTCTCTCTCTCTCTGCTCAGCTGAGCGCAGCACGCGTTCACAGTGCATTCACTCTCTCTGTCAGAGCTGTGTAGTGCGGACTGCTTAAGTTCATCACTTTACTCGACTGGCACAGATACCCTGCACGCACTCGCCGCTCTCCAACCATGCTCTTAGGTGAGTACGGCTTACGCTCGAGATAGAAGCATTGTTTCATGTTTTTCCTTTAGACTGCATGCCGGCAGTCTGTACGTCTGTGAAAGCTTTACGTCTGACAGACACGTCTTTTAATTCCGAGATGTTTGGTTAAAATGTGTTTGACCGTTCCGTTGTCTTTGCCGTGTCTGTTAGAAGCTAGCTTTGAAATATGGCTGTGCCCTTGATTTATGTAAGAGATCTCGTCAACACATTGTTTTGTTTATGTAGGTTAAGTTTGTGCCATTGTAAACACAGCGTGTTATCTTCTCTGAGCTGATGTTAACTTCACCTGACATGCCAACTGTATTCTTTTAGGAAGAAAAGACACTTGGTTAGAGTATCACCAAACGCATTTATTAATAGTTCAGTTTTTCACTTATCCAGAATGTTTTTTTGCAAAAATATTAATTTTGTTTGATGACTAAGCATGGCTTTTTTAGCAGCTGACTGCAACATACGTTTCATTCCTGAGATTATCTACGTGTTTGTGCTTTCCTCCTCTCACGCTGAAAAAAGATTTTACGTAGATTCGGCTTTATGGCTTCCAAACAAAACACCCACCTCCAGCGGGTTAGAGATGTCAGCGAGCAGAGAGGCGTTCAGAAGGGGGTGCTGATCGCCCTCGTAGCGTGACATTGCGGCTTACGCTCTTATCCGCTGTCGTGTGGGTGTTCGGGCTCCTTTAAAAGCACATTTATCCGTATGCGTTGGAAAGCCTCTCTCTGTAACTGCTTGCTGGATGATGTAGTAATACAGTGTGATATTCCCAGAGCAGGGGACCAAAAATAATCAGGCATGTCTGTGGGGAGCAGGGCGTTGAAATTGCTGTTGATGGTTGCCGCGCGACTGTCTGCCAGTCTTATGAAGCCCCCTGTGGAGGAGACCTGGGGGGCACGAGGCCTTTGCCAGAACTTCAGCAACTTCGTTAAGCTCCATACTAATGGAAAGACTGAAAGAAATGTTCTGGGTGGAATACAGGCAGAAATGGGTTACAGTAAATGGCAGAACACAGGGTAAAGCGAGTCATGGTAAAATACAGAAAATGCCAAAAAGATTTCATTTTTGCGTTGGTCAAATGAGACAAATTAGTTTTCCTACTAATTTATATACAGCTTGTTTTGGACAGTCTGTTATGAATCGGTACCAGATATATCAGATGAATTGGAGTTACATAAAACTGGGATAGAAACTCATAATCATCAAACATGAGACTTTCACAGCTCATAAAAAAGCATTTTTTCAGTCAACTTACGGTTTGGTATTGAATTTTTTTTTACTGTTTATCTGTGTACACATGCATCATATGATCCTTTAACCATGGTTTTACAACAGTAACCATACTGTAACCCGTTCAAGCATATACTGTAGGTCACTACTGGGGAAAGCTAAAATAGATTTTAAAACTAAAAACGCATACTGTCAATCTGAAAATCTTGTGTGAATATTTTATATAAATATGTAAAAATTATTTTTTTTCATGCAAGAACGTGTTTTGTGTGAACGGATACACCTGCACTGGAGATGTGTTGCCTGCTGTAGTGACTGGGGCTGTGCTCACTGCAGAATTTGCAAAAGCAAGCTTTGAATTTAGATGGCACTCCGTCAATTTATTATTCATTTTCTAACTTTCGTGCTCCTGCACACAAAAGTGTTATTTATTGATCTGTATGTGGCTGGTTTCAGGTGATGCGGTATGTAAAATATTGTATTTGTGTTTGTAAAACAACACAACTATTGAAAAGAGATTTGCAGCAAAATACAATTGAGCCTTGTTATGTTTTAAGGTTATTTATTCTACAGGGATCATAAAATAAGTGGGATAACAGATCAGTGAAGCAAGCGACTTTCCTTTGTCCTTGTACATGCATAGTAGTTTTACCATATGTTTAAACATTAATGATAATTTGATTGCGGAAAGTAATGTGTCTCAATGAAGAGACATTTGCATAATCAGGTTTCTTAAATTGGTGTATATCCAATTAAATATTTAAGCGCTGGATTTGAGCAACTTCCCCCACATGGGTAGACGATAGAGGGAGAATTGAGATGATCTCTCTCTCTCTCTCTCTCTCTCTCTCTCTCTCTCTCTCTCTCTCTCTCGCTTCCTCTCCTCTCACAGTTTTAGCTTGCTCTAAGAGAAATTTGATTGTGTTGAATAAAAGTTTTATGAAGTGTTGCATGCTCTTCTCATGCTGTACTTGTGAGCTCATACAACGGACGTTAATTTTATTTATAATTTTTTATTTATTTAATTTTTTCAGCCTTAAATCGTGGAGTACCAGGGTGGAGTGTATTTATGAGATTTAACTGTTTTGAGATCTTCTTGCGGAGCAGAGAGCGCCTTCCTGAAAATGACGCTTCGCTCGCTCAATAGGCTCATCGTCGCTCACCAACCCCCTTGGTGATTTGTTTTTCGCTGCTGGATTACTGTCCCATGCACCCCGCATGAGCCTGACACAGGCTGCTATTGGCATCCTCCAATAAAAAATGCTTTTATAATGCATACAATTAATATGTATTTCTCGTAAGAGATGGGCCTAATCATTGTAGGGTCATTCTTGCTTTGAAATCAGTTATTATCTCAGGTGTTATTTTGCTATTCTGAAATAACACCTGAGAAAATAAACCTCGATCTCCAGAGGATGGAGCCTTTGAATTGTGACACAGCTACTTCTTTAAAGTTTAAGTTTCTAAAAGTAAATTGTAAAATGCTGTAAAGATTGGGGTTTGACGTTTGACATGATGTTCATGTTCATAAATGAACATGTTCATAAATGATTAAAAAATAATAAATATGCTCTTTGTTAGTAAATTTCATGTTTTGTGTTTTTGTTATAAATGTTCTATTGCACAACAATGGCAGCTATATGTTCATGGAAATAAAGTAAGAAAAATCAAATGTACTTTATGAGTTGTCGCCTTTTAGACACTCTAAAAAAGTGACAAAAAATGTTATAATGACAGAGAAATGCCAACTTAATTAACTAGCTTGTCCATCTACGCCTATTATCATTTATAGAAGCTGTAAATTGTAATACTGTAAAATACATATAAATACTGTAAAATACATGAATAGATAGTGGTAGAAATGTATTTATGCTAGGTACAGAACTATAAACTACGCAGAGATCAAATGCAATGTGGATAATTATTTTTATTACCTAAATGCATGGACAGGTATTTTTTACAGAGCTTAAATAAAGGTGCAATAAGCAATACGTGCTTTTCTGTATATATTTTTTAAATATAACCTTTATTTACGCTCAAGGGTTCAGAACTATTAGTATGCGAAGCTAATGAGCCCCTGAGGTCAATTTTTCACAACATTATCAAATCATTGTGGGAAATAAATTTGCAGGTACCAAATGTCTTGCGTTGCTATGGAAGACTGCTCCGTTCTGCATGACAATTACCCCGGCCACCATCCGTGGACCTGATCTCTTCTCTCTTATCTGTAATTACAGTCAAACTGCTCTTCGTGCTCGACTGCAAATAATTGTAATTGGAAACATTTGTTACAGCAAACAACTCTGTCAACTGAAACAATGATAAATCTCCAGGCCTCTCTCATCGACCTTAGGTTAATACGACCATCGTTTTGGTTTAATTGACACAAAAGTGTAACTCCTGCCCTGGAGGACCATACAGTACATGCTCTGACGTATAGTGAATATGTCAGCCGTGGCTTTGAACGATGCAATAATCCGCTTGACGGGGTTTGATTTGCATGCACTCATAGGCTTCTCACCTTACTGAATATTAATGACCATTATTGTTTGCTAAAGTAAATGCAGAGAGTACATTTAGGGAAGAGGAAAGTCTACCCACGCGTTAGTCGAGAGCGCAAACCTACCGGGGCCGACAGTGAATATGTTTTTTTCTAAAACTCCGTATTGGAACGTGTTTCAAACCTGCCCTGAGGTTTGGATCCGTGTGCCAGGTTGCCAATGCTCTGCGCCAGTTTTTAGCAGACATTGACTTTTATGACAAACAAGCCCGAAACGAGCTGACATAAGGTCGCTAGAGGGCCAGTCTCTCTGTCCGCTCAAGGGACGTCGTCACTGACGAGCCAAGCCTGGAAAACAAGCATTAGTGACGGAGTTTGGGTAGAGCGTGACAAGAGGTTCCCCGTTTCTCCAGGTCCGTAGTCTCCATGGAAACCACAGAGCTGAAACAACAAGTAGTGCCGCTGGTAAAATCACTTTATGAAAGTAATTTGCACAGCAAGAGCCGTGCGTTCAGATTGGAGAACGTTGATGGCTGCATATGCGAGCGCGCTCTTAAAACGCTCTAATAAATTCCCCTTTTCTGATCAATCTCGTGTGTTAAATACAAAAACAGCCCAATTGGATCCCGAATTATCTCACGGCGAGCCACATGAAAAGCACAAGCACGTGTCGTTACAATAGGCACATTAATTTCCTCCAGCAGACGCTTTAGTCGGAGCAAGAGTGCAATCGGGAGAATGTGCGCACCTCGGTTATATCACATACACTTTATAGGGGGGTTCTTAATGTACATCAGCTTACGATGGGGGTTCTGCATCGCTTTGCACAGTGAATTTGTTTGCACATTTGCTCAAGTGCTCCCTGCGGTGTGCTAAAGATCTGGTGAAAAACTGCTTTGATGATAGTATCGTTGTTGAGATGTTAGTGACTTTGCTATTCTTTGATTTGTAATCTCCCTCTTTTTTGGTTTTTTTTTACAGGGTAGTAATTATCTGTAATGCTTTCAAAAGCGAGCGTAGCTATTACTGATACTTAGCATTAGGATTTATTTATTTTGGTAGTATTAAAATGTGGCTCATAACTCGTAACGTTTGTACTAAGGGCCATGAATCGTCACTCACAGAAATCGTGTGGGCTATTGAAGAGTCAGCTATTACTTTTCTAGGCAATCTGTCAGATTTTTCCTAGCGTGATGCTGTATAAGTACTTGCCACCTTCGATTATGAACAAGAGCTCAATGCTTATGTATGTAAAAAACACAGATCCATACATAAGGCATAACAAACAGGCACCAAATGGGCAATTCCAGCGTTATGGACGTGTCATTTTGCGTTACGGACGTGACATAAAAATGCTCAGAGAATGAATTTGTTGCGATTATATTGAACCATCTGTTTATATTTTACTGAACCCTTTTTGATAGAGTCTTAACATAAAAAAGTCAGTCCATGAAAAAATATGATGTGATGTGACAAAAAAGGACGCGTTTTTTAGGAGACGATAAACTTTATAGGATTTCTGTCAAATAAAATGCACAATCCTGAAGCAATAATACCTAATGAATGGAGAAGGGATGCCTCTTTATAGAACATAAAATTGTTACTTTATATTCATTTTCATGTGTCCATTTATGAGGAATATGTAGCGTTATGGATGTGACAACCCTGAAAATGGCATTTACCTTACTATGAAAAATCATGCACCAAAAATCAAACAAAAGCTTTACAAATTTGAGGAGAGAACTCACATGGGTATATTTGAATACCCAAATTTTCAAATCTGTGCTGTTACCAAAAAACGCTGGAAAAATCGTAATTTCTTTGTGTCCAGGTTGAAATTTTCTCGAAATTGCCCACATAGTTTATAACATCATAGCAATGCGCTTAAAAGCAGTGTCATTGGAATAGACTAAACATTTCTGGTCTCAATCCAGTCCTTTGAGAAAGCCTGAGGAAACTGTTCATATCATTGACAAACTGCCAACACGTCACCAAGATTCTTTGCAGAAGTGTTTGTGACTAGCTGAATGAAGTTCTTTTCATCTCTATATAAATGTTTAAGCAGAAAGTTTCCTCCTTCTGGTTTTGAGGTATGACGTGTTGTTGTTTTTAGAAGTGCAGACTTTGGTGGTGGTGCTGGTGAAAGGTATTTCTTTCATGCTGTTTTTTTGCCAACACTCTGGAGCCGATACATCTCCCAACTACGTTTCTCTTCCCATAATCCCCGTAGAGTTGACACAGATTTAGCAGCCGTCCCTTTGCAGGCACATCTCTGGGCGGTGAGTTCACAGGTGTCCGGAAAACAGGTGATAGATCTCTCCGGCATTCCCCAGCACATTGTTTCTAGCCATTAACCTCCTGAGAACCTATAATCTTTCTGTCAACACAGGAGTTCATCTCAATGAATGATCTGTCCCTGGACACACATAAGTCTATTGCACTTTATTCTGTCAGTCGTAGAATTTGCATTCTCTAAACACCCAAATATAAGAGGCTCAGTTTTTTCACTTTGGTTCCTCCTCTTCCTTTCTTACGTTCTCTCTTTTCTTCCTACGTCTCATGCAGGTGGGTTGAGTCAACCCCAGTGAGTCACTCCAGGGTACATATTGAGAGTAAAATAAGAGTAAAAGATTCACAGCCCACAGAGAGATCCAAGGAGAGATAGTAACCTACTTAAGTCGGACTGATATATCTGCTCATTTTCACTTTTGGCTGACCTGGCTTCTTTTGCACTGAATTTTCATGTTTTTAGCTGCACTACGGGTCAAAAGTTTAGAGTCACTAAAGGTCTATACTTAAATGTTTAATATGAGTGTTGTATGCAAAAATATAGTTGTCAACATCAGCTTTTTTGAGAGTTTCATAACTTTTTTTACTTTTTGTTATTATAACCTAAATACATTTTACTGTTGAATTGCTTCAAAGGGAATATGATCTTGCTTTCTTTGCAGTATTTGAGGTCTAAAAAAATCAACAGCATTTCTGTTATTTTGACTTGTTTCTAGAGTATTCAGTTTCTGAAGATAAATGCAAAATAGAAACAATGGTTTTATTCGACATTTGGGTGAAATATTGTTAGTAGTTGACAGTATGAAACAAGAATAATCATTTTACCTACACACATACCAAAATAATAAATTCAGAAACACTGAAAATTATTTTGAAAAGGTCCCTTTATTTTGTACACCGCAAATTTACATAGTTGAGGAAATGCTTAAATGTTTCAGCTTGGTGTTGTGAGCAAAAATAAAATGTTATGCGTTACCTTTAAGAGTTTCATTGTTTTAATGTTTTTAAATTCTATGACTTTAAATAAATAATGAAGAAAAAAATTCAATAACAACCAAAAATAGATGGGAACTCCTTCAATTCAAAAAGCACCCCTGTGAGACCTCAATAAGCTGGTTGAGTTTGATATACTATTAATGCAAATTCTTTGCAAAAGGCACTTTACCACTTTAAAGATGCAAATATATATTTTTATGAAACTGTAATTCCCATTTAAGCATACAGTATTTTATTCCGTGGTTTCCAGTTTACAATGTTTCTTAAAGAAAAAAATGAATAAACAATGAGCAAGTGACCCTGAACTTTCAAACCAGTACTGTTATCTCCCCCTTTCAGGAGACCAAATGCTTTTAGTCTTGCACAAAAACACGTTTATAGACAAGAGAGGGTGTGAATTCACTAAGTTACAGCAACATAATTTCTTTCAGTCTGTGTTGCTTTGATTATACTATACCGTCCGTTTATGTGTTCCTCCATACACAGTTTTTGAGAGAAGTGAACTCACTTTAAAGTGAAGTACTCTCTTCAGTGCCCTAACAAAACCTGGAAAGATGGAAAGATGTGTCCTTGTGGTCATTCAGCACAATGACAAAAACATACGGGTATGTAAATGTAGAATGCTTGGCATATTGCGAGCGTGTGGTCTCATTGTTCATATTTAGTCCCTTAAAACACTTGAAAACAACTTCTAGCTATGTAAGCTCAATTTCATGTGGTAATAAATTCAAATATGCGTGGAAAGGCAACAGTTATGTGATGCATTACTGCACTTGAGTGTAAACCTAACTCTTAGTGGCAGATTTGTCTTAAAAGTGTGACAGTTGTAGTTTACTTGAAAGAGTAAACTGATATTAAAGCAGACATTTGATTTCACTGCATGTATAAGTAGGTGTTATAGAAAAGCTGACAATCCAAACTCAAGCTTGTGTAGCTACATGCATTTACTTTCTATCTGTTACTGTTTCAGTTTTATTGTATGCTGATTAGAAGCCAGTTTGCTTGACCCAAAGGGCCTTTTTAACCTCCTCATGCAAGAGTTGGACTTAAATTAATTCCCTGTGGCTACATGTGTTTCACATCATGTGATTAAAAGCACAAAAAAGCTCACAGACTGCAGCATTCATCTTCAAAGTGAAATTATGAAATTAAGTGAAACAAGATGGAGTCATAAGAGACAGTGTGTTGGGTGTTATGTGTGGGTGTCTTAATAAGAAAAGGATGTGCTGGTAATATAGGAGGAGCAGGGGTTCTGTATTTGGTGCTTGGCCGACGAGTCACGTTTGACAGTGACACCGTTTGATTGAACCTGTTTCCAGCATACTTGGTTTGTTCACAGTTTGAAACCCCTGTTGGCATTTGTTGGGTCAAAGTTATGAGAATTTAGCGTATGTTGGTGTTTTTTGATGTTTGTTGGATAAGTGGGAATGAGTAAGGTGTTTTTGTTTTCAGGTAGATATAGCTACAGTATATCAAGATGAGCAACATGGTTGTATTTAAGTTTTTTATTCATATTGGTTAAATGACATCATTGGATTTGTTTTATTTTACTTGAACAGTAAAACATGGCTGTTAACTTCCAGAAGTTGTATTGATGCTTTTTTTTAACATCGTCAACTTATCAAAAAACATGTTGAACGTATTTCTGTGCTTGATTCACTCCGCCTCGGTTCGTTCAAGTTTTGTAAAGTTTTTTCAAACATGGATTACCGTTTCGTAACAAGGGTTCTTAGTTTCTTATTGAATGCACGTCCATGCATCATCCAGCGAGTGAAAAAGCACGCCCGCGCGTCAACCAGCCAGTGTGAGAAAGAGCACGCCCAACTATGTCGCTTAACTCGGCTGACAGAGGTTTAGCTGTGTTTGTTTGCTCACTGCATTTTGATGATGAATGTTATATAAACAGTGGATATAACGCTGGGTTTAGAGATCGTTTGAAACTGAGAGATGGGGCGGTCCCAGCTCTAAAAGGTGGCGGACATGAATTGCATGTGGTAAGTCAAACTAAGTCATATGTCTGGGTTTTATTGGCAATCGCCGTGGACGTTCATAATGTTAACAACACAAACTTATAGTGAATCAATGGCATGATTTAGCGTGTACTTGTGCTGTAGTTCCGTCCCCCCTGCACGCCTCCAGGCGCTTGTCCAGGCGCAAATAATTGTAAAGCTTTATCTGTCTTTTATAAATGTGATCAAACTAAATACTCTTTGAAGATACGAAGTATGCAATACTACTCTATAGATACTCAATATTTATATATATAATAATACTCAAAATAAATATGAGATTGGCAGAAACTGCGTGTGTTACCTCATCTTTAAATATATTTGAATACAATTTTAATCGATTTTACACATGCAAAGCAGTATTTATTAAGCAAGTAACCCGAAATGCATTCTTCCTTTTAAGGTTAAAGAAGTAAAAACTTATAGGAATAATGTGTATAGAACATGTATTATTTGTATCTGTGTACTTTCTTTGATTTTAAATGAAAAACCTTTCTCATATCTTGCAGTCACATTAGCTTTATTATCTCTAGCTTTAATGAGTTTAACATACACATAGAAACTTCAATATTTTTTTTTATGATTTTAAACAGTTTAAGCACCATTACTTTCTGGAGGTATAAAACTATATTAAGTGGGATGAAAAATACTAGATTTATCACAATTAATAAATGAAACATGCTCCTTAAACTTTTGTTTAGAACTTAATCAATAGTATTGTGGGCTGTAGCACAAAGCATCATGCACAAAAACATTATATTTCCAAAGCTGTCTGCTATATTTTCAAGCAATATTAGGAAAACAACACATGAAGTTTTATTGTGACCTGTGGATGCTCCTGTAATCGCAAGCAGCACTTTGTATAACCTGGCAATTTCTAGCAATCTAATCATTTCTTGTAGCACAAGGACGTGCATTCAAGGTATGATTTCATTTACCCTGTTGTCAGGAGATTTTTATTAGAAGGTACGCAACTTTGTTTTCACAAATTGTGTTTAAAAGGCACAGGCAGATCCTATTCAGTCTCTCTGTCGTGCGCTGATACAGACCTGAAGCGCTGGCATGTAAATCTGCATTTATATTGAATTGAAGACATTATTAGATTTTCCTGAAATAGTGATGGCTGTGCATGCCATGTCAGCATGCAAAGGCTCAAGAAAAAGTGCGTTTGAGCAGCTGTGTGCCATTAAATAGTTTTATCCCACCATGGTCACTGTGCTGTCTAAAGCGACCGGCTCATTAGACGTGCTTCTGGCTGGGATGGACAGCCGATAGCAGCTTTTGTGTCATCTAGCCTGACAGATAATGTGCCAGAATCATGTCCCCTATTTACTTTTCAACACCATTCTCGATCCATGACGGACTTAATTAACTCATGTAAGCTAGCTAATAGTAAGTCTATTTCAGCACCGTCTCAATTTGCACAACAAGGACAAAGTCAATACCAGCTGTATTAAATCTAAAAGTACCTTTAAAAGTGAAAATTGATCCAATTTACTTGTTTTGCCTTCATGTTTCTTGTTTTACTATGTGGGGTTCATCTGTAAACGCCTTGTAAAATACAAATGATCAGGAAATCAGGCTGGCTATTCTTATATTTCAAAATCTTGGATTAAAATGCAATAAATTGCTCTTTCTCCCATTAAATCCTCCAATGTGTATATCCATATTTCATGTCAGAATATTAAAGCAAAATGAATCATTAAAAGCTTTTCTTTTGACCTAAAGTGTTTGTATATTTCAAAGCCATTGTGTAGCTGTTGGCACACTTGATCTTGCACATGCGGATAGTAGAGCTTTGAATCTAAATTACTGTATTTAACATGTTGGTATATAAGTTTTTGTTTACATTTGGTCAAATGAAATCATTAGATTTGTACTGTCATGGCTAGTCACTTTCAGAAGTTGCAGTTATGCTTTCTTTTCTCCAGAAAGAATGGGAAACATGTACGTTCTTATATTTCTTTGAAACGTTTTTAATACATTTTTAAAATGTCAATACTTACTAAATTTTTTATATTATAAAAGTACAACTTTAGCTTGAATTAAAGACTGTGTTTATGTAATATTTAGCTGTGTACATACAAAGTCTTTTTATATGATTTTAGAGCATTGATCCAAAATTAGCATTTTATAATTACCTTCACCAATTGTAATATATAGGACTCCCTTTGGATCAGTAAATTGCAACAACATTGCAGTAAATCGTGTATTTAAACAGCTTCTTCTTTAGGGCAATGCTCTACCGCATAATTCTGTTTTAATCATGCTGTGTTTTCAGACACTGTGTATTCAGTGCACTTGCTAGTTTGTAAGTGCACTCAGCTTTCCTGTAGCTCAGTGGTAAGAGCATTGCGTTAACAACGCAAGGTTGTGGGTTCGATTCCAGGGATTGCAAATACCTATGTAAAATGTATAGGATAATGCAATGTAAGTCGCTTTGGATAAAAGCGTCTGCCAAATGCCTAAATGTAAATGTAAATGTTGTAAACATGTAAAGTCAGTGTGTGGGTGCTTGATCGAGCCAGTGCTTTTTGTTTAAGCACCTCTGATGCTGTTTCTTAATGTTCAGTTGAGTTTCACACCCGCTTGTATTTAACTGTGATTAACATTCTCTTAGACTCTCATTTGCATGGTTTGACAGCTGAAATCAGTCGGTGACAGGTCCCTGGCTGTTGGACTGTAGCCCTGAATGTTCTGTAAAAGCGCCAGATCTTGTTAATGCTCCCTGTCTTTTGTTTGATGTACTGCAGTAGATTCATGAGATTGGAGCGGGTCAGGAGGTGTGTTGACAGTACACCAGCAGTTTTTCTAGCCTATTGGTGACATCGTTCATTCAACTCACTAGGTGCCCTAAATTCTCTATAAACTGTCTTGAAGTGTGCAGTTTTGTTTCATTTGTTCATGAATCTCCAGTCAAAACCTTCGGTAACACTTTCCTAGAAGCATGTATCTATAATGCATTATAAAAGTAGTTTTAAAGCATTGTAATGCACCTTTTAATGCATTTTAATGTTATTACAGAAAATACCCTTAGCAATTCATTGTTACAGTACACATTTGTAATTGGTTATAATTCTTTACAACTACATATAATGCATAACAACACACATTATGAAGAATTATAATGCATTTTTCCCTTTAATAGCTCTTTATAATGCATTATACATAAATGCTTCAAGGAAAGTGTAACCAAACTTTCTTTTTGGACTTATTGGAGCCAACAGAGGTTAGTGCATGCCAATCCTGAACACGATTTTTAACAATGTATATCTGTGATGTTTAAAATGAGCCGTGGGCTCAGCTCGTGAGTCGTTATGCTGGCCGAATCTAGTCACGCCGCCAGCTGATGCTAATATCACTGACCTACTGTCTTCTTTCTAATGAAGATCTTTGTGATGGAGGCAAGGTTATGTGCCATTAGGAGATACTTTCCATCCACAGTGACTTTCGGCCCACTAATTACGCAGACAATCCCGCCGGAGGAGCCTGAGGTTAAGTGCTTTTCTCCAAAGGCTCTGTAATGATTGAACAGGATTGTGTTCTTACTAACTCTCCATTCCCTGAGTCACCCAACTTGGGCCTGAACCTGCACACTTGATGTTGGCATGCCAGGTCTTTGACCCCCCGCTGCCTCTGCCACACGATGTTGGCGCTGGATTTTCATGCTTGAATTAAAATAATTTAATGTGTCAGTTTACATTTCTCTCCAGTGCTTGTGAAGCGGAGCAGGCAGTTATGTCCGTCACAGGAATAAGGAATAGGAGATATTAAAGAGCACAGTCATGCTCTCCTGGGTTAATTTTCTTAAACAGTTCTTCATAAATAGAGAAGCAGTGGAAATAAAGAGAATACCTGAAGGACACAAGTACCTCACGTGTTTTGACGCCATACCATAGCTTTGTGTAAGGAGCGGGTGAGTCATTATTTGCTGAAAAGCCGGCCCGCTGCTGTAGTTTCCAAATCTCATTTGGCTCTTGGCGCTTTGCATCACATGAAACATTAACCAATTTTATTTGATCAAACGTGGCACGACACATCGACAGCGGAAGTGTTTTTTAGGAAATAACAAATTCAGTCCATTCCTTGCACAAAGCTATTGTATGACCTTATATACAATATATATACAATTATATGACATACAACAATATTTCTGTAATCATTTAGCACACGCTTTAAAAGTCCAATGTGTAATTTTTTTGCAGGATCTAGTGACAGAAATGCAATATAATGTGCATTACTATGTCTTCAGAGGTGTATAAAGATCTTCCATAATGAAGCTTTCCTGTAGCTCAGTGGTAAGAGCATTGCATTAACATCGCAAGATTGTGGGTTTGATGCCAGGGGATGGCACATACCTAAGTATAAATGCATAGGTTACTGCAATGTTAAGTCGCTTTGGATAAAAGCGTCTGACAAATGCATAAATGTTAATGTAACGTTTCTTTACCTTAGAAAGAGCTATTATGAGCGCACTTTGTAAATACGTTAACTCTTTCGCTAAAGAAGCGAAAACCTGACGACATCGTAGTCCTGTGTCAGCCACTGTAGTGCTTGGAAATTGAGGGGTGGAGTGATCCATTTATTGCAATTTGTAACATCACCTCTATAAGGCGCTAAATTTCATACACTGGACCTTTAATATAAGTTGTATGGACTGCAATATTTTTTTTTCTTTAGTTGTCCATTCACTTTTATACTTCATGGGAAAGACCATTTTATCCATCTGCTCAATCATTTTCTTCCACAAGAGAGAAAGTCATGTGGGTTTGGGTGACACACGAGTGAGCTCTCACCCTAATGATGAGAAAGTTTTCGTTCTTGGCTGAACTATCCCTTGAAACGTCAAGATGTAAACCACTGTCGAGTTTAAAGTGCACCTGCTCGCTCTCAACAATGAAGAGCGTGGAGACGGTCTGCTGCTGGGCTGAATTATTTTCTCTCCTTCGAGAACTCCTTTATAAAAGCAGAACCAAATTCAGATATGTGGTTTCAGGCTGCGCTCTCAGAGAATAGATGCTGAAATGAATGTTCATCATTTGAGGCAAAGATGAATAAGCTCTTTTATACCGGGACTGATGTGTGCTTATTTAATCTCAATCATTTTCCTCTCTTGGCATAGAAAATCATCCCCAAACTGTCAGAAATGAATGTTTCAGAGCGCTCTGCTGTTGTTTAATTCTAAACTCTGCATTTTTTTCACTTTGCCGAGCAGCGGGTTTCTACACTTCCAATCGTAACGGCCAGAAAAAATATGAAGTCATAACCACAGTATCTGTTTTCCCCCGTACAAAAGCTCAAGAAACATTAGACTGGACTAATAACATACATTCAGTGGAAAAACCTTTTAAGGAATTAGTGATGAAATCACTCTGTGAAGGAAATTTAAACAGAAAAGTCACTCTTGGTTGGGTTTGGAAAGCAATCAACATTAAGGGGGACTTATTTTAGTACCAGACCTGTTGTGCTTCAGGCTAAAACCAAAAAAAGGTTTGCTGTTCTATCGATTTCAATTCTCAGTCACGGCCCGCATTGACTACAATATTTACAGAAGTGTAATGATGGTGTGGTTTTTCGACGCCGCTTGGTTAAGATTAGGTTTAAAATGACATCTGAGCCCGCGGGTCCAATATGATTTCTCTGCACCGCTCATTCTTTGCACCAGGTGGGCAAGAGACCTTCGGGGTGCAGCTGAGTGACCGCACCTCAAGCTGTCTCTCTCTATCTCTGTCTCTCAGCTTGGCTTTTTGCTTCCAGTAGAAGGATTTTAATGATTAAGTCCCACCTGCCACAGATGCACCTTTCCCCCCCTTGAGAAGCCCACCCGCACCTCAGCCCGCCTCATCTTTTCCATTCCCGGCTGGGAGAGACGGAGAAAAAACTAAGACTTGAGAAACAACCTGTTCTCAGAGATGCCACAGGTCCATTCCCACACATAGTTTGGTCACGCGGTCAGTTTGTCCGGTGCACTACTAATAAGGAAAACAAAGTTATTTAAACTTAGACTCGTAATTTCATCAACAGCAGTTCGGTTGCATTTTTTGTCCTAAGTGTGTGTTTGGCAGTTGTTCTGTATGCAGTGGAGTGCTGGGAGTCTTTTCAAGGACACGTTACCTGGGTTGAAAGCTCCAAAAAGCTGCTGCTTCAGGATGTCTTTTTATTCATCTGAGGATATTAATAAAGTATTTCTTACATTGTGTACTTTAGATTTGGTTCGCCAGGCTGTTTTTCTCTAGATATAAACGTCTTTCATTTTCTGTGAATCCTTACTTGCATTTCTTCCGGAATGCACATCTTACAGTAAAAAGTAAACATTATAAGCTTTTACATGTATACAGTGAATACCTTTCTCTGCATATTACATGTAAAATAGTGGCTTCACGGTACAGTGGTGGCCAACATTGATGTCCCAGGGGCATATTTGTATAGTGTCTGCTTTTAATGCTACCTCAGGTTAGATTAAATCATCAAAATATGAGTGTATGGACAAAACATTTAAGGTATTTATTGGACAAAATTATTTGTCAAAAAAGTAAATAGCAGAGAATATGGGTTACTTGAATAAAAAAATACTGAAAATAAAAAAACTAAAGAAACCCTCACAGACATTCTAATGGTTTCCATTAAGATATCATTATAAACCTTTAGCTTTTTTCTTCAAAACCATTACAAAATGCATTTACATTACATTTATGGCATTATTACATATATTCCACCAATAGAGTCCATCACATATCAGTAGACACCATTATAGTTCCAATAAATCAAATACAATTGCCATTATAACCTTAAAATCCATTAAAGTTGATATTGTGGTTTGGGCAGGGTTCTATTGTTTTTCAGCAGGGACTGTATATAAAATAGAAGCTCAAAGGAAACTGATTTTAAAATATATTTGAGTGCTACATTTTCCAAAGTTGGAGTTCACTTTTGGCCAGAACTATATATACATTTGGCTGATGCTTCTATGTTTGATCAGTTGAAACCATTGTGCTGCCATAGTATGCACGTAGTAAGACGAATTTACTGCAAAAAATCCCCTTGGTGAATTCTTAAGTGGTTAGTTCATCCAAAAATGAAAATGAATTTACTTACATTCATGTCATTCCAAACCTGTATGACTTTCTTTCTTCTGTGCAAGACAAGAGGAGAACATACTGATCATGAGAGATCATCATAATGTTTCTCATTTTCCATACAATGACTGAGACTCTCTGTCGCATTCTGTCCAACGTCTCATTTTATGAGTAAATGATGACGGGATTAAAATGTGGGTGAATTATCTCTGTAAATACTCAAAGAAGACATAAATCAGTCTAAAAGTCAACATTGATGTTGGTTTTCCTTCATTTTTATCTCGCAGAATACCACTTTGAGATAAAGTGTATGTTGACTAACCTTTGGGAAAAGTGCAGTCTCGGAGCGCTCCGTTTGATTTGGGATTGTCAAATACAATCAGATGGTGGGAGTCAGCGTTGCGAAAGGGTGAAGTTGAGCCAAGGGCCTCTCGCCAGTTCCCATTCCCGCTCCACGGAGGAGTCAAATCTCTCACTCCATCAAAGCTGCAAATGTCACGGTGTTCCGTCATCATCACACAGAGCCACTCAAAGCACTGATAAGCACCTGGACATGACTCTGTCATATTTAAAACAGGAAAAACGTTTCTTTTTGTTTTGAAACCAGATGTTAGGCAGAGTATCCAAATGTATTTTTTCTTCCATGAAATTAAAGTAGATGGCATGGTTTACTGCACAGGTCATATGATATTAGATATCCTATATAAAACTGCAAGTTTTTCAAGTCTTCTTGGGTTTTTTGCTCTTCAAAATCTCCTCGTCCTAACTCTAAATTATAAAGTTAGTCCAAACTTCATTGGTTCTGACATGCGACCAAGCATTATGTAACAAGTTGATATATTCACTGGGAAAATTAGAGAACTTTATCAATTTAAATTTCATTTTATTTCTCACAAAAAGCTTTTATTTTGCTTAAGAAGACTTGGACTGAATGGCTAAAGTCTGCTGGCCATTTCTACAAAGAGAGAACATCTGAGAGACAGGTGCAGCTGCCAGCTGCTGGTAATACGCTTTCTTTCTCTGTTCTCATATCGGACTTAAAGGCACGTGGCTTGGGTGATGAAACTGAGTTGAAAGTGAAACACGGGTCAAGGTTTATTTAAATAATTCGATTTCAGTCTCTCTGTGGCTTTTGTGTGAAATGGCGTGACTTTGAGGGCTTTGAGTGGCAATACACCATTTATGTCCTTATGTCCAGCTGCAGCAAGTCTTCGATGGATGGTTTGAGCTTTTTTTACAGAAAGAATCTTGAATGATAGTCATCTGCCCTGAATAACTGACTTTTGAACTCGGTATTGCAATTTTATGTCTGTACGCTTTTGTGTGTGGGTATGGTTGGCTTAGACCTGATGTGGCTATGTGACGTGTGATTTGACAGTGCTGTTTTGGTACTGCAGGCCTTTTTATAGGGATAGTTCAGCCAAAAATAAAAATCCTTTCATTGTTTCTTCACAGTCATGCCATTCCAATCCTGCATGACTTTCATTCATCTGCAGAACACAAAAGATGATATTTTAAAGAATGTTGGAAACTAAACAACATTGGGACCTATTGACATCCATTGTGTGGACACAAAACCATTTTGGCAATTGTATACTCCAGTTTATTGTTGCTTAGATTCACTTGTCCCAAAACATAAGTGTTGTTTTGTCATGGTTGTTTTTGTAAAGGTCCAGTGTAGGAAATTTAGCGGCATCTAGCTGTGAGGTTACGAATTACAATCAATGGCTCACTCCACCCCTCCCTTTACAACCACTACGGTGGCTGACACAGGAATAAGATGTCGTCAAGTTTCCACTTCTTTGCCGAAAGAGTTAACGTATTTACGAAACGCGCTCAGTAGAGCAGTTTGTCCGTTTAGGGCTAGTGTAGAAACAATATGGCAAATTCCATGCCAGGAGACCCATGCTGTATGTAGATAGAAATATCTCATTCTAAGGTAATAAAAGGTAACTCTTCATTATGTAAGGTCTTTATACAACTCTGAAGACATAGTTATGCATATTATATTGCATTTCTGTCAATAGATTCTCCAAATAATGACACATTGGAGCTTTAAGGCTAGACGGATTTCTACCAGACTCTTCTCAGAATCTCAGTATGAAAGAATAACCGAGGCTAATGGCTTGCTTTCCTTCAAGATGTCTTTCAGTAATTGTACACATTGTGGGGTGACATAGGCTAGTGGTTTAAGTGGCTTTCAACTACAGTAGTGCAGGCTTAAACCCTACCAAGACTGATCATTGAGCTGTTAGCATTGTTCCCTCGTGCCGGGCACTTACTTTAAGTTATTCTGGCGGGACTGGGCTGTAATTTGCTTTGGATAAAAGTGCATTCTAAATAACAAATTAGCTTTTAAGAATGTATCGTACATAACAATAAATAACAGGTTTCACGGGACACAACATAGTATTGGAAATGTTCTCTGAGCAAAATGAGGTAGAAACATTTATGGCTTTGTTAACAAGGCATCAGTCAGGAGACTAAGACTGCTTTTTTGTTGTTAAAAGCCCGCAGTTGTTTACCTGGCTGATGTAGTTCAGCTCGACGACGCATTATATAGTATGTTTTAATCTTTCATTTACTTTTTCCTAATGACATGCAGTCTTGCGAGTACCGCCAATTTTGTCAGCATTGTTAGAGGCCTTGCCTTGGAAACAGCAGCCCGGCATGATCATTACCCGCATCAACAACTGACTGTGTGTGTGTGCTTTTTTTATAATGCTTTGTGTACTGTAAGTGTGCAATGCTCCATTGCCTGTTGGTGACTGTTTTTATACAGCTGAAGAGGTTAGTAACTATGACGACAGACATTTACCCCATTTTATATTTCTAAAATGCCCATCTTACATACAAGGTCCAAAACACATAGCTCCAAAAAATGTAAATTACACGGAACTCCGCACCCGCTCACAACTCACCAACGTTTCCCAGGTAACAGTCATTACTTTCATAGGTTTCATTCTCCAGATGCTGAGGTGTTTTTAAGAGATGGTGCTTTTGAATTTATTTGAGCGACTCGTACACTCTGGAGTCTTATAGGATGGATGACAGCTCAGATGAGAAACAAATCGAATATCCCACTTCCTTTTTCAGTCTGTGATGTTCCAATACAAGCAAAATAAATGTTCGTTCTTTTAGCATTTAAATATGTGTTTGTCATTAACTAAAAAGGTAATTGTAATGTGGTGCACCCTTAAAATTAAAGGTTCCTTAAAGGTTCTTTGTTAATCCATATGGTCTGTAAAGAACATCCGCATGGGGCCTTTCTTTTGCACAAAAGGTTTTGGTAGTAAAAAGAGGAAACCTTTCTTGTACGACTGAAAAGTTCTTTATGTGAAATCAAATCTGGTCATATGCCATTGCTGCAAAGTTCCCTTTATATAGTGATGGTCATCCAAAAACGACATTTCTATCGTCATTTATTCACCCTCCTGTCATTTCAAACCTGTATGACTTTCTTTCTTCTGCAGAACACAAAAGAAGATATTGTGAAGAATGTTGTTAACCGGCACCCATTCACTTCTATTGGTTTTGTGTCCATACAATAGAAGTGAATGGGTGCTGAAGATGTTCGGTTATCAACTTCAAAATATCTTCTTTAGTGTTCTGTGAAAAAAGAAAGTTATACAGGTTGAATTGACAAGAGGGTGAGTGACAGAATTTTCTTTTTTGGGTTTCTTTATGTTTCTTGTTTCTTTGGTCAATCTACAGTGCATCTGTGTACCTGAGTATCACAACAGTACATTTTTGTTAGGGATGACAATCGTACCTCAAGATGATTTTGAAGGAAGTTTGCTAGGTTTAGTCCACTTAAAGCACGTTGAAGTTTTCACACATACTCCATGTGTGCTGTTCTGGCCGTAATAACTGTTCTGGCCAAACAGAGCTCTCTGGTGCCGAGTGCACATGTGAAGAACGGTAATTACAGCAGGCTCTTTCACACATACACACTTTTTCCTGTCATCAGTTTTAATGATCGGCCCTGACCACAGTCTTCAAACCCCCGGTAAGTCTGTCCTGAAACGAAGCATGGCTCTTTGTAATGCTCCTCTGGTATTGTTCCCTGCAATTTATCCTGACACTTGAGGTAGAGTATAACAGAGGTAAATTAAAAAAATAGAGAGAAATGAAAAAAGCTAGTTTTATGTAAGGCTTTGATTCTTCAGACACACTACATTGGAAAGCTAATAAGTCGAGTGTGGAATTTCAGTGTCACTAATATAAGGGAATTGCAGGAATAATGACTTCCATGAATCAAGACAAATGTTTTGGGTTGCTTTAGAAATAGACCTCTTCAGATGATGTAAACGGCGTTGGTTCAATGCTGGTGCAGAACACCCAGTTCTTTAACACTACATAAACGTTTGAACAAAATACAACCAGTAGAACATTTATAACCGATTTAAAATGTTAAACAAATATCCTTACGATTTATTATATATGTAAGAAAATACTTATAATAAATAAATAAAAATTAAAACAGGAAGTGATTCTGGACCACTGTTTTTTAATACATAGTTACTTTAGCTTCAAAGGGTTAAATAGATGCAATAAATAAAATATAAATTATATTAATATGATGACAGATACAATATAAACAATTCAGTATGCCAATATTTTAATGAAATTATTGCATTGGTTATATTTTAAATGCTGATAAAGCTATCAATATGTCAATGAGTGATTTTTATACTTTGATCCTAAATATTTTTAAGTATGCTTACAACATGCAAAAAAGAATTCATGAAAAGAATCCAAATCAGGCAGAAATTATCTTGTAAACACACTTGTTCATGTATTAAGGATTTAAAATGCCAACACCCTTGCAAGCACTGTAAAAAGACTGTAAAACTAATATTTTCCTGCTTTGAAGTAAAAAGAAACATGAAATGTTTTCCTTTGTGATTTAGCCGTTCGTGCATCAAAGGGTTAAAGAAATGAAGCATGTTTGAGAGTTAAAACCTATGTGGTGAGAAGAGTCATTACCAGAATACATCCCTACATCTGTGATGGTTTCATTAAACTCCAGAAATAAACAGTGTTTTGCCTCATATGCAGCATGAAAAAGCAGTTGTTTTATTGAAACTGAATGTTCTGCTTGGGCCACAGCGCTGCAAATCAAAGCTATGAATTTTGATGCCAGTCGAAGGGCCAAGTTCAGCTATTGCATGTGGTTCTCATTACATTCAGCAAATGGGAATAAAATAAGTCTGTTTCTGTGCTCAGATGTCCAGGTAAAAGGGGAGACATCTGTCCACAATGAAGTGTTTGCTTTTGTAATACAGTCCGCTTCAGTTATTCTGCAATCAGGAATGGCCCACAAAGTAAAAAATGAAAACGGGACAGGAGAGGAAAACTTTTAGCACTATCTTAAATACCATTTTCTAAAATTCTTATCCTAGAAGTTGTTTTCGAGCACACGTCGTATGAATTTAAAGAAACAACTGTTCCGTCTCGGTCATCAGAATTAGATCTAGTTTTATAAGAGTGAAAGCAGATTTATGTAACCAAATGATGTTGTCAAGACCGGCCCAACACAAGATACAAGCTGCTTTTCACTGCTGTCACAGTGTGAGCCAGACCAACTAAACTGCATTCTCAACATCAGGTCAAAAACATCACACACCCCGTTTGCAAGCTTCGATTGAAGGGCCATCAATTGTCCTCAGGGCCGGTCTGACCGTTGGGACATTCTGTCAAAGTCCAGAATTGCCGTCCCATACAACCAGGTGCGAACGTATTATAAACGTGAATGCACGCAACGCGAAGGCATTAGCGACTCGGACACGTATTCATGTAACACAATTCACACGTTACATACAACATCCCCCCCATCGACAGACAAAATTGGTGGAGGGCCAATGTTGTGGGCCGAATAATCCAGGGTGAATTTGCTTCCCAGTCCGCCCCTGGCTATCCTTAACTTGTCGGACAATAGGGAAAGATACATCTTGAGGCAAAAGTTATTGCTCATTTTCAACACTATACTCCTTTTCTAGTTGAATTCGTATTGACGTGCATTGAGTCTTTATTCTGTTTTTAAACAGACCAGCCCATAGGAGCCATTCTAAATCTCTGTGAGTGTTCTATATAGACAGCAATGACATTAAGAGCAAACGGAGACTCGTGCTGAAATCTATTGCTTTTAAAGTGATACATTTGAGAAAAAGACTCAAATCAGAGATTTCATTACGAACTCATCAGAATCTATCAAGACCAAATTATCTATCCACATGTTATTGCTTTTTTATATGTCAGTAATTATCTTTTTTTTTTTAGGAGAAATGTTAGATACAAAATTGAACTTACACATGAGAACTATTTTTTTGTCTTTTGAGCTAATAATGAGAGCAGCTCCGCATCAATTTTCATCTGGAAAATGAAATGGAAAAAATTAAATTTGCTTTATTTTTTCTCTATAGAGCATTAATGTAGCGCTCTAGCTTATGATTAAAACAGCTTTGTGGTACATTTTACCTCCTGGGTGGCTTGCATATCCCCTGCCATGCTAAAAGCATGTTTGCTTACGGTTGCCGTTGGATTTGTTAAACGGTGCGTTAAAAATATGAAACTAAATTAGCAGAAAAGAGCTCTTTGTTTTTTTACCTCACTGATGATATGCCCTTGTATTCTGCAGTGAACTGCAATTGTCCTTTTTTACTTTCTTCACATACATCATTAGATCTCTCCATGACACATTACATGAGATCCTTTTCTATTTTCTATTACACATCCAGTTGGATCTGTTATTGTGTCGTAGAAAGAGATAGTGTACAGATCGCACTGATCAAGTTAATCAATTCAACGTTAAGGAAGTAAAAAGTACTAGTTCAAGTTCAACTATGTTTGTGTGTCAATTAAAAGAGACTTTGATTGATTTTTTGGTTTATGTTTATGATTTCATCTTCATGCTTTTATTTAAAGCATCTTACACTATACTTAGAAAAAGGTCTACGCATAGGCTGTGTTGTCTTAAAGGGATAGTTCATTCCAAAAGAACTTTGTCATCATTTATTCACCCTCATGTTGTTCAAAACCCATATCTGACTGTTTCTTCTGAGGAGCGCAAAGGAAGATATTTTGGGAAATATCTCAGTGGTTTTGTGTCCACACAATGGAAGTCAATGGGGGACAATGTTTTTTGGTTAGCAATATTCTTCAAAATATCTTCTGTTGTGTTCTGCAGAACAGCTCAGAAAGGTTGGAAATGAAACGAGGGTGAGTAAATGGTGACAAATTGTCACAGTTAGTTTTGGTTAAGTTTGTTATTGGCATTGGATAGAAAAGTGTCCACTGGTCGCATCCTGAATACAAATGTATTGAAGCAGATGCAACACAGGTGCTGAATATTTGAAATCCTGCTCATTTAATGTACTGCTTTTTGCATGCTGGGTGACATATTTGGATGAAGCCAACCGCATTGCCCCAGTATCTCTCTCGTGCCAGTCTTTTCTCCCATTGCGGCTCTACAGCGCTGAGATGTTCTGCTTCATTTAGCCCATGATGAAGAATTCGCTTTTATTAATCTGGTCACTTTTCTGTGCACACCTGTTTAAATTCCTTGTCCATGCAGCCTCGCAGAAACATTATTTTTAACCTCATGTGGGGTCAGGGGAGATTTCTTTGAGAGATGTCTTTAATTTATTTCTAAAGATTGGTATTATGAACTTAACTTAGTTATACCAAGAAGATGAAATCTTATCGCTCTTTCCTAGCTCTGGAGAGTTCATGTTTATTTGAAAGGGATACTCTGTCATCATTTACTCACCCTCATGTCATTTCATACCTGTATTACTTTGTTCTGATGAATATAAAGAAAGATATTTGGAAAAATGTAAGCAGTTTTCATTACTGGCACATTAATTGTCCCAAATATCCTTCTTTGTGAAGAATAGAAATGTATACAGGTTTGAAACAATCTGAGGTTTAGTAAATGATGAGAGAATTTTCGTTTTTGGGTGAACTATCACCTTAGTCCATCAGCTTAGATATTGCTTATTTTATATATAAATCAATATTTTCAAATAATAGGTCAATTATCTGCAGTTGGGTAAATTTTAAGAAACAGTTCATTCAAACAATGGTCCCCATTAGACTTTCCATAGTGGGAATAAAACTTATTATGGTCAATTCAATGGAGACCAACTATTCCTTTCATTTAAATTGATTGAGTTCATATTAAAATCTTTTGATTGCAGACTTGACAGAAGTCTCTTTCTCTTCTCAGGAAGTTCCTGTCATAGCAACACGCTCCCTACATTGGTTCGGACTTCTTCTCTAATGATGCAGTCCACTCTGGATATGAAGTCTTTCATGACCTTCCCCATGGAGAGCTCCTCTCCGGTCGGCCTGTTCCCCAATTTCAATACGGTAAGCAAGCCCTCTTTCATCTCCCCTCTCTTGGCTCTCTTCCCTTTTAATGTTGGCCTCGTTCCTGTGTGGGTTGACACTGATGGAATTAAAAGTCTGCCGGTTCAGAAAGAAACAGATTGAGTGTGGAGAGCTAATGTTATGTTATACGGATATTGTTCATGATGGATTCTTTCACAAGCTGTTGTTGTCGTCGTGAAATGCTATAAAGTGGGCCAGTATCATTATGTGCTGGTGTTTAGAAGGTCATTATGGCTTCAGTTTAAAAAAAAAGTATGCGGCATTCAATTTTTTTTGGTCAAATTTTCTGCATGAGTGAAATACCAAGATGGTCTGTAAAATTTGCCCAGATGTGTATTATAAACAGATGTTCTTTTCTATATTTCTTTTATACATTTCTTTACTAATTCTTTATTAATGAAGCATGGTATGGGTCGTTTATGTTCATTAAATAGCGATGCTTTATATACTCCATACAGTATATATTTTTTCCTTTTACATTAAAAGTTGACAAATAAAGCATACATGTTTCCTATGGTGTGACAGCACATTTTTGAAAAAGAACTGTTAATATTACATTGTTTTATATTATTAATATTTATATTATCATGTAAAATAGCATAAAATTGATTCTTCATGGTTAGTTTTTTTACTAAATATTCGCTGACACACCATAGGATAAATTTGCAAATTAGTCTGTCAATATCATTGTGATCACTGTCAGAGTGATTATTTTTTCCATCTGATGAAAGATAAAACATTGACAGCCAATCAAAATCCATTTGAATTTAAAGGACTCATTTAGCATTAAGTTAAGAATAAAAATAGTATTGTAGTGTGGATAGTTATATCTTTTCTTCGTATGAATGGGACTTTACTGCTTTAGCATTTAATTTGACCTCCTATTTTCATTTGTGTTTAAGGTTGTTTTCTTGGTTTTGGTTTTCTTCCACAGCTGCTTTGATGCAATGCAAATTGTAAAAGTGCAAAAAAAATCAAATTGATCGGAATGAAGGAACCAGAAGAAATGTAAATTCAAGGAGAGCTGGATCCTTTTTAGTAGTTTCCTTTTTTTTAAGGAGAACATATGTGAGAGTCTTTTTTTTTTAAAGAGTCTGTCTTTTTATTCACGGCAGAAAACATACACTGTATTTCAATTTGGATAAAAAATGGATCACTTGCGAGTTTGTAAGTTTTTGACCTTATTCAGGCTTCTGGTTTTGCATTGCTTTACAGGGATTTTATGTTTTAGCCTTGATACAAAACCAAGCTCAATAAAAGATATTAAACCATATCAGTTCACAGTGCAGTATGGTTTTCATCATATTGGGCTCCCCAAGCATGCTTTACGTTCCATTCTGAACATAGGATGAACATTGTGTGTGTTTGTAGCAGTGTCGTCCCTTCAGACATTGATTCCAGCCACTGGTCCAGTCTCCAAGAATGAGAGGGAGCGAAATCGATTTGTGCTTTTATCTCCCCAAACCAGGCTGCTGAGCTGATGGCAATGAAGGGAGACACGGAGAAAGAGCTGATGTGATCTGAAATAGAAAGAAAGTCCGTCTGAATTTGTAGCTTGTTTAACTGCTTCTGCCTTTTTTGTTCTACCCAATATCTTTCTACTTCTTTCTTGTCGCCTTCTACTTCTCCACTTACTTTTTATTCTCTCTGCTGCACTGTCCTGTTGTGGCCCGAAAGGATAGTTTGAATGAAAACGAGCCAGGATTTGATAATCAGCATGAAGTCAACAGCTCATTCAAGAATCACTGACCGACATGCAAAATGATAATGTGATTTTCACGCATAATATTCATCAGTCGATTGGTAACCGCATGCTGTCTGTAGTCTCACCCCAGTTTGCGCCATAAATAAACAAATAACCGGCAGAAGCTGTCATAATTACTGCTCGACTGTTCCTGCAAATCAAGAGATTCTCCAGACTGCAATCATCTCACCGCAAAATAACCGTAATTATACCGTCTCCCCACAAGGCCATCAAATAAATGATTTTCTCCTAATGAAGCTAATCACAGTATTCTCTGTCGATCTTCCAGGGAACGGCATAATTAGAACTAGCCATGCACATGATTTGCAGTTGTTTTCGAGGTATCACTTGATCAGCTGTTGTTTGTTTGTTTGTCTCTGATTTATCTCACCTCTCTATTCTAAAATCTCCATAACAATCTCCATAAAAAAAAGTACATTTTTGGGACTGTACATCCAGTGTTCATAAGTGTCTTCTTACATTAACCCATTCATAACTGCTTGACGTCTTACGCCTTTTGCTTACGTAAAGACGTGGTCACACATGACCTTTCGCGCCTGTGACTTCCATTCATACGCATGCGAATGCGATGGACCGGAAACGCAAGCCCATCCGAAAATATTTCGCTGCTTAGCATAGTTCAAGTTTGGTGAACTCTGACCTGCGAATTTGCGTCATGTGATTGCTTGAGACCAATAGAAGATCAAAAATGTAAAAGATGGAGGAATCGCTCCTGCCCATTATAGCAGCACCGTCTGAACGAATTCTGCATGCTCAAAGTCTAATCTGACCACGGCATAACCTGTCATTTTGTTTCCAACAGTGATGTTGAGGCAAAAGTTACAGATTGCAGCTTGGAATTACAATGGTTTTGGTGTTAGGTCTTCCAAAATGAACGTACAGTATTTAACATTGTTTTGTGTGTCATAAAAACAAAGTTGCACGTATGTGTCCTGACATATGCCTCTCCTGGCAGTCCATCAGAGCCGACTGTTTGTGGAACATCATGAGCAGGTGTCCTTATGTATAATTAGTGCTTCCTCCAGTCTACACGCAGAGCGAGAAACCCGCAGGTCCCAAGCTGCTATTAGCACGAATCTACCAGATTCCTTAACAAGATATCACAAGTCACGGACAGAATGGTCATAATACCAACAAAATGTAACAAGACTTCTGCAATATTCTATTAGGACTGTTTATGATTTATTATTTATTAAAAATAAAGATGAACAATTAAAAGTTACTGAAAAGTAGTATTTTGTTATTTCTTTGTTTGTGAAGTAATTATTGGAAACAGACATACGTAACCTATGCCTCCCTATATCACCATCTCTGCCTTTCTTTGAAGTCTCTTGCAGAGTAATTTTCTCTATATATATAAAAAGTTTACCGTTGTGAATCACGGTAAGGTACTTTATATACTTGCTCAATAACAGTTTTTCTTCATTCTTAACCAAACAAAGACAGCTTACAGGAAATAAACAATGATAGCTGTAGCTGTTGTTTGCTGTAGAAAAACAACAATGTGACATTTTTCTTCATTTTTACCAATCGACTTCACACAGAAGTACCCGTACTTGTGACATTCAGTCAGGGTCACTCCGTGTACCGTCTATTCAGACTGATAATAATACAAATGATATATAACGGTAAGAGGAAATAGAACAATTTCTCTCATGGTAGTATATTGAATAAAGCTGTGTGGTTGAGGCAGCGTTGGATAAAGAGGAGTTAACCATCAGTAAGATTGTGATTTTGTGCTTGAGTGGGCCGTGGCGATGAGGAATGATCCCGGTGTGATTACAGCCAGCGCATAGTCACGGCTCGCTCCGTCTCTCTCTGTATGACTGAAATCAATGCGGCCAGAGTCACAACAGACTGAGACCAGTTTGTGCTCAGCCAGGTGATCTCAGCCATGAAGAGAAGCAGCACATAATCCATCTGCTCGGCTTTCTGTGCTTCAGAGACGCTCTGCAGCCCGGACAAGGTCACAGCTATCAGAAAGAACGAAAGAAAGAGAGAGAGAGAAATAAAGAGAGAAAAAGAAAGATAGATAGAAAGAAAGAAAGAAAGAAAGAAAGAAAAAAGAACGAAAGAAAAAAGAGAGAGAGAAAGAAAAAGATAGAAAGAAAAAAATAAAGAAAGAACGAACGAACAATGAAAGAAAGAAAGAAAAGGGAGAGAGAGAGAGAGAGAGAGAGAGAGAGAGAGAGAATGAGATAGAAATAAATAAATTAATTAATTAATTAAAACGAAAGAAAGAAAGAAAGAAAATAGAGGGAGAGAAAGAGATAGAAAGAAATAAAAAAGAAAGAAATGAAAACGAAAGAAAGAAAGAAAGAAAGAACGAACCAACGAACCAACGAAAGAAGCAAACGAATGAAAAAACGAACGAAAGAAAATAGAGAGAGCGAGAGCGAGAGAGAGAGAGAGAAAAAGAAAAAGAGAGAAAGAAAGAAAGAAAATAAGAAGGAATGAAAGAAAGAAAGAGAGAGAGAGAGAGAGAGAGAGACAGAGAGAGAGAAAGAAAGAAAGAGAGAGAAAGAAAGAAAGAGAGAGAGAGAGAGAGAGAGAGAGAGAAAGAGAGAGAGAGAGAGAGAGAGAGAGAGAGAGATAGAGAGAGAGAGAAAGAGAGAAAGAAAGAAAGAAAGAAGGAAAGAAAAAATAAAGAAAGAAAGAAAGAAAGAAAAAATAAAGAAAGAAGGAAAGAAAGATAGAAAGAAAGAAGAAAAGAGAAAAGAAAGAAAGAAAGAAAGAGAACCAGTACACACAGTGTTTGAGATGTTGTGTGATGTGTTCTCTGGGGTGTTTGTTGACATGTGGACTGCAGTGAGAATACTGAAGATATGACATGAGCACACTGAGATGAAGAACAGTTAACAGAGCTCCTCTCACATCTCTTCCTCATCGCTCCTCTTTCCTGATCCATATCATGTCAATAAGAAATTCACTTTCATCATAATCTGCCTTTGTGTCTTTTTGCCTTCATAACATTTCCATGATTGAGCTTGTGCATTGTTTCAGAATCATATTCTCAGTCATGCTTCTTGTTTGTTGTTGGTGGTGAGAGTTTGTTTATTTGATAGATTTTTTTATAATGAAGGAATAAAGGTGAATGGCACAAGCTGTAATTTAAATTCATTGGACGCGACTGAGGTCTCTTGCTCTCAGGATAATGTGATTAACAAGCCCTGACTGACAGGTAAAGTCACTCTCAGTGGCATACTAAAAATCTGAAGGGCAAACCATGAGACAGGACATTCCAAAAATGGAGATGTGCAGTATATGAATATTACATAAAAGAAATATACTTTTATTTTAGTTCAAGAAAACGTTTATTAATTTTTAACGTTAATTAAACGTTAATTATTCTTCACTTATATGTATAAAATTATACATTAATATTCGTATGTCTCATGAAAGTAGCAAAATAGTACACTTACAAGTATGCTATTAATACATAGTACATACTGTAGATATTAATACCTAAATAATCCATGTGATAGTAGATACTGTTTTAGTGTTGGAATAGTAGGTACTCTTGAGTGCATGGCAACATAGATTGCACAAACTGGGACAAACTAACTGGAAGCAGAAGTGGCCATTGTTGCCTAGAAAACATTGTAGCCAATAACTATCACACACATCAAAATACAGCTCTTCTTTCCATTCAGGTAATTATTTTGTATGTAATGTTTACTGCATACTTACATTTGATTATTTAGTGAGACATCAGTCATATAATTTATTAATGCAGTGGAGCGTACTAAAGTGGAACGTAGGGTATGTATTTACATGTAAGTTAATTATAAGCATACTTAGATTTTTAAGTATACTTTAAGTTGTATACTAATATGATGTACTAGAAGTATGCTTATAAGTGTACTTTTTCTAAACTATTTGAAACTTTTAAGTTTATAAAAGTATACTTTATTTGTGTAACAAAAATAACCTATGAGAACACAACAATAGTTACTGGCTACATTTTAGGTTTGTTATGTTTGCACTGTAACTTTACTACAAGTGAGCTTATAGATTTCTAGATCAATACTTTAAGCATATATTTAGTTTATAAAAGTGCAATCTTAGTAAACTACTAGTTTGGTATTTTTTATACTGCAAGAAAGTTTTCTTTGAGTGAGCTTAACAACATATACCTATAGTTTATTATTTAAAAAAAATGCACTAAATCTACTTAAATGTTCATATTTTTCTACTTAAATTATATCAATAAATTAAGCATATTTAAAGAACATTGCTATTATCATTGTGTACAAAGAAGTGAGATTTTACTTACTTGTTAACTTGAACATGAAATTGTTGAGTATGTGAAACTGTGAAAAAGTATATAACTGGAGACTCATTCAATAGATTAAACACAAATACAAGCCAAGTATACTGTAAACACCAAATTATACTGATATTTAATATAATAATAATAAACTATATCTTGATCAAAAGACTGTGTACAGCTAATGGCCAAATATGTATTTCTGTCATCAAATCTTGTAATTTTAAGTATATGTGCGAGAAGCACCTAAAAAGTGGACTGAAAGTTTGTTGTTTAAAAGAAGTATACTTATGGTATACTGGTTTTGTAAAGACTTAGCTTTGCAAGATCCCTATATCGTCTATACTCGTGGTCAGAAATTAGATTTTAATTACAGATTACTGCTGTATAGATTCACGCAGAGCAGATAGTGTGCTTAAGAGTTGACAGATCCTCTCTGTACAGTCCTGTTTTAGAATGGGGGGCATTTACTGTACCGTAGAGCTAGTGGCTAAACGACAGGGAATGCATTAGTGACCTGCAGAGGTCGTGAATGGATGGCTGCTCATCTTTTCTGACGTCCACTAATCGAATAGAAAGGGCTGTACTCTTATCTAAAGTCTGCCTCTTATAGTGCTTTTACACTCGAGATTTTGGTCCAGACCCATGTCCATTTGACGTCAGACATTAGTTTTTTTGCTGGGTGTGAAAGCAGTTTTTACAGCTCTAGAACTCCACCGGTGCGATACACAATGATAATGAATGTAAGCTGACCTTTTTGATTGAAGTGAGATGTTATTTGTGTCAGTGTTTTTACATTCATAGTGCATCTAAATTGAACAAGCACGAATCATTTCATAGACAATACTCAAAAATAAAGTATAATGTACAGTTATGATTATAAATACATTTGAAAACAGGCGGCTGTAAAATGAATTTTTGGTTAGTGTGGAATTAAAGGGATTGTTCACCCACAACTACAAATTCACCCTCATGTTGTTCAAAACCTGTATGTGACTCTTTATTTTGTGGAAAACACGAAAGAAGATATTTTGAGAATTGTTCAAAATATGGGACACTGGGACTGTTCCCCCAAAAATAACAATCCTCAAGTTTTTCCAACTATTTAAGAATTTCTTTATTTTAATGAACACACAGAAAAATATTTGGAAGAATGCTTGTAACCAAACAGTTCTTGGCCACCATTGATTACCACAGTAGGAAGAATTACAATGGTAGTCAAAAGTGAACTGTTTGCTTTTCATACTTATCATCTTTTGTGTTCAACTCAACTAGGACATTTGTGACCCTGGACAACAAAACTAGTCTTAAGTGTCAAATTTTTTGAAATTGAGATTTTTATATCGTCTCAAAGCGATATCTATTGAGCGTTCTATTGAGAAATGGTTTGTTAGGATCGAAAACTATCTGGCAGAACAACAACTGTTTACAAAGCTGGAATCTGAGGGTGCAAAAGAGCTAAATATTGAGAAAATCGCCTTTGAAATTGTTAATCTGAGGCACTGTAGCAGGCCATCCACTCACAAAAAGAAAGATTTTATACCATTATGGTAAGAAATGTATAAAAAATCTTCATGGAACATGATATTTACTTAATATCCTAATGATATTTGGCAAAAAGAAAAATCTATAATTTTTACAATGTTTTTTGGGCGATTCCTAAAAATGTTCCAGTGCTACTTAAGACTGGTTTTGTTGTCCACAGTCACATTTATAAAGCAATTTTTCCTAATATTGTGGTGAATGGTAGCCAAGAACTGTTTGGATTATCAGAACAAAGACATTCATACAGATTTTATTTGGGTGAACTATTCCTTTAACTCCACATAAAGAAACAAATGTGACATTACCTGCAATTTTATGTTTAAGACAGAGATGGTGCTTTTATAGATTGCCTCTTTAGTGTAAATTCAGGCTTTGGAGGTACAGTAATCCATCTGGCTTGGTGAAAAATCCTTTTAAATTCTTAATGGGCATAGCTGGTAGGAAATCTTATCAGGAGCAAACATGTTTCCCTGTCTAGTGATCACTCACTCCTGTTTACTAAAGCTCATCAGTTATTCAGAGCTAATCAGACTGAAATACAAGCATCTGTAAACAGCCTGTGTTTGTGTGTTTGTGTGTGTGTTAGGGTGAGAGCGAGTTGTCGTGAGAATAGACGACCTCCACCACATCGCCCCCAAAGCACAAGCCACAGCGAGTCTCTCTCTTTCTGTCTCTTTCTCTCCCTCTCTGTTGACCGCTCGTGAATTCTGAACTTCTATAGACACTCTCCATTTGCCTCTGGTAAAATATGGCAGAATAGTGTCAGACATTAAGTGACCGTTTTTTTACTTTTTCAACAAATGATCTTGCCTTTTGCTTGGTTTTTCTGTCAAGTGAGTTACGAATTGTTTTCCTGCGAAAAAGGGAACGGCTGTGAGCATGTGAAATGGTTGGATGACTTGGAGGCAAACCCAGAAGTCCGTTCTTCTGCCAGAGTTTCACGCTTGAGAAAAGCTCTACGTAATATTGCTGGATTCTGCACGAGGCAGATTTGAGAGGTTGTTCAGTTTTGTCCGTTTATTTTCTTGTCTTGTAAAAATTCTCTGATGAGTGGTTGTCGATGTCGAGGATGGAAGGTCTGTGCTGAGGTTAATACTGAAATAATATGCTTCAGTGTTTTCATTGCAGTTGTGAGTTTGTGCAATATGCAGCTATACAGTGTTTTGATTTTTGGGAGGCTCATGTGTTCAGTTTGGTTAGGGAAACATAGACTGTAATGTACAAATGTACTGTATTTAAATGTAAGTTATACGCTGAATTTACCTATATTACTGCTTTCACATTACCCCGCACATGATATCAAAAACCAGATTTTTCAGGCAAATACCTAAAATCTTTATTTAAACATTCAGAATCAGCCAAACAACAGTTTCACTGTGTACACTGTAAAGCATCTGTCTCAATTTTTTTATCACAACACATATGCTCACTGAGCTATTGTTAGACTGTGGTGTTAAAATTTATTTATGATGTCAATGTTTGTAAATCGCCATTGGTTTACTTAACTTCCTTTGATTTGAATGTGTTTATCTGAATTAAGAATAAATTGATGGTTTAAATCTAAATCCTGGAAAGAGCTTTCGTTTGCTGATTTCTCAGTTCGTCTTTACACGTTCATCTTTTCGGCTGACTAATCCCAGTATCTATTTCAATCAGGCGGAGCCCAGGAGACCAGCTAGACCATTGATTCTCACCATTAAACAGCTGTCCCGCCTACAGCTCCAAATGCTTATTACTCTCATTTCCCCCCAGCGTTCAGGGTCGCAGAGACCGGCGCTCTGTGTGTGTCCTATCTCACTAACTCTCTGGCTGTCTGTCTAACTCGCCCTGCTTTTCTAAAAGTGTCCCTCTGCTGTTTGTCTTCCAGATGGACCCCGTCCAGAAAGCGGTAATCAACCACACATTCGGAGTCTCCATCCCTCCCAAGAAAAAGCAAGTTATTTCGTGCAACATCTGTCAGCTCCGCTTTAATTCAGATGTGAGTAAAAAACAAGCATTTCTCAGTTGTGTGTTTACATGGGGTGGTGTGAATGTTTGGGGTGTGTGCGTCTTCCAGCGTTTTCTTTTTCTCTCAAAAGTATGAAGAAATGTGATCTTCGCCCAGTCCGGTTTGTGAAGGAGTAGCTTTTTAGTTCTGTGTTTCGTGTTACAAACTACAGCTGATTAAAATAAGCCCCGGTTTAGCCGTTTAGGGTGTGAGTGACAACACTCTTCATTACTCACACACACTGAGGTAACACGTGGTCACATTTGAGCAAAGTCCCTGCCAGTTATGCCCTCAGCCAGGTTTTAATGAAGTTTTTCAGTCATCACTGATGAGGAACACTCTGGCTCATTTGTATTGTTTCATGAAAGCAAGTGTTTAATTTTTTTTTTAGTCATTCGCTTGTTTCCCTTACATGTGTCAATTGCACTCGATTGTCTTTATTCAGTTCATGATTCAGTTTCCCTTTCAAATATAATTATCTGATATTGTTTGAAAAAAAGGTTTATTAATAACTTTTTGTATCGAGCATTGCTTTTTATAACAAGATACGCTTTTTTAAATAAAGTACTTTTTATGATGTTCAGTTTCATTAACGGCGATTGATCTGCACCAACTATTAAATGCATTTGTTTGTAGCTACTGAATAAAAACAGGAACATATTTCAAACGTCTTAGATCGATTTGTGCAATCTGAATAATATAGAAGAAAAAGGTCATGTTATAAGAAGACAAAACAAACAATCAACTTTATTTTAACGTTGTCGTCGCTGGTCCTCGCAGTGCAGTCGGATTTCTGAACAGGTGACTCATATGAATCAATTCTTTCCATTGAAATCGTTTGAAAGATTCACGATTCAGTATATTTAGTATATCTTCAGTATAGATTCAATTTACTTTACAAAGTTTACTTTTTGAGATTGAAATCAGGAAAATTATATAATTTACGTTTAGTATTGTTGTTTACTATAAAAGTAGGACTAATTTGACTCATTAATAGAAGAACGCGCAATATAATTATTAGCTAGAATCGTTCATTGGAATCAGAATCGTTCAACACAATCTCATAGGAATTTGTAACTACTTTTCGAGGTGGCTAATTCGTATGAATTTGTACGATCTTATTCGCTCGTCTTAGTGCGATTTGCTTTCGCAACAGTGACATTAGATTTAGAGGTGGGCTTAGGGGAGGGGCTAAAGTCGGACAAATTCAGATTCAAATTGTACAAATTTATATGAATTAGTTCGTAAAATACATTCCTTACTATTCCCATTCCAATTTACAATGGTCGGACAGTCACATTTAAATTGGCAACTCGAAGTTAAAATATAATTTCTTTAACCACATTATTGAAGATTAAGTAACTCCAAATACCAATGTCAAATAGCGGCGAAGAACACAAGACAATAGCGAATCTAAATATTAAAAAAAGCTATTTTGTGCATTAGATTTTCTTTTTCCAACACTCCACCCGATGCTTTTTATCCTTCCTTTTTTGTAATCAGTGTAAACCGATTTCACGTATAATTTGTCTAAAAACATTTCCATTATTTGTTTACTGGCTAAACTGTGGTAGCAATAAAATCCCAGTGGTTGTAGTTAACAGTACTGATGTGTTTATGAGTGAGAGCACAGGTGTGGGATTCTACACAGAGCCTCTCATCTGGCAGAGAGTTGAGATGTGCTGTTCTTCTCGATGGGAGAAGGGTAATTACTTACTGTACTGCCATGTTGTACCACTCTGTCTTGGCATTGATTAAGCTATTTAATTTAAGATGAATGCCACAAGGTGGCATTAAGCCCTGGGTGACGGAGGGCTCCCACAGCGAGCTGTAATTGAGAAAAGAGTTCTCTGGAAGTGGAAACCAGACGTCAGAGCACCATTGTGCATCTGTTTTCTCTCCTCAAAGTTTTTTTCACCTTTATCCTGACAAACAGGCAGGAATGCGAGACGGGGAACACCTCTGAGCAAACGCAGACGTGGTCACGTCTCGGCGGTGCGGCTGCCGGGCGTCCCAGCTTGTGTGTTGTTCCCTCCCGCTGTGCATAATTGGTTGATTGCCATCTACTTTGAAACGCTGGTTTTCTTAGAACTTGTTTCTGAATTGAAGCGACTGCTAGAGATTAACTTGTCTGGAAGCCCTGTTATCTTCTAACTTTCTCTGGATCCAAACAAGCGCAATAAAAGAGGAAAGTGAAATGACGTGATAATTGAAAACGGTTTCCTCTCGCAATTGCCCGTTTGAGCAACGCTTTTAAGACTAGACGGCGTATCTGAGGCTAACGCGGGGCAGAGGTGTCAGCGGATGTTCTGCCGACCGCAGAGGTCTTTGATGCTAATTCTGTGTGCACATGTTGTCACGTTCTGATCCGGGAAGATAGAGCTGTCTCTCTCGCTCTATCTGTTCCCTGGAGATGCTCATCTGCAGGCTCAGTCCAAAGCTCATCTTGGTTAAGTGAAAGTGATGCTCTGGTTGGCGTGTCAGAAGGAATCAGCCAGTGTCCCTGACTCTTTGTTTACCTTTATACTCTGCCGGGCTGAAGATACTGTGATTTATGTTCTTCTTTGGGAGAATAGCGATGTGAACTCTTATCCACAGGGAGTGTTGGGTAAGGGAATCTGGACTGCATGTAAATATGTCCAGTGAGGGATCTAAATTTAAATCTGTGAATTTAAATCTCTTGTTTAACACGGTTATTTGGCTCACTTGGTGAAACGATCTGTTAGCAATGCAGAGGCGAGATCCCAGGGATCACACTTACTGATCAAATAAAAAAAATAAGATTTTGCTAGAGAATTGTATTTAGTCAAGATGAATATTTTACTAGTTAATCTACATACAAAATATAGAAAACAATATTGGGACACCCCCTTCTACTAAACATGTTTATCTATTCCAGTAATTCCAATAAAATTGTTTTGTTTCATTCTTTATACTCACGGAAATGACTAAAGTAGTCAAGTGGGCATCCCAATATTTTTGTCCATATCGTGTATGTGTAGAGTAATGGATATAAAAAAACTATCCTTTGATAGTCCTTTGAAGTGGTCCACACATTGGACCAAGCTTCAAACTCGGTCTGTGTCTTTATTAAGGCTTAAACAAGTCTTCGTTCTACGGCTGTGAAAAAGAGTCCTGTGATGTAATTTAAGCCCATACTTCAGAGCACGCTATGAAACTATTGTGACATCCAATCCTGTTGCCAGAGGGGAAAACAATGTGAGACTAAAGGTCTGAATACATCCTCAGCCATTATCTTAATGAAGTTGAGGAAAACCGTATTTTCAGTCTGTGTTTCTGTTTCAATAATGAGAGCAAATGTGGTGATATATTCTCTCCGCCTGTACTATAAAATAACGCTGAAAAGCTTCATAAACCACAGAATAAAATTACTTTTGATGTACATTTTTAGATTTGGCCAAATTAGTGGTGTATATAACAAAAGTTGATGTGATTTCCAGCACATTGGTGTGTTTACAGTTTGTTAGACTATTTGGTTTACAGTAAGGTGCTATTTGTTAACAGTAGTAAATGCATTAGTTTACGTTAAACAATTATCTGTATTTACATGAACTGACATTAATAAATGCTCTATTAGTATTGTTCATTGTTAGTTCATTGAAGCTAATGCATTAACTAATTGTTAACAAATAGAATCTTATTATAAAGTGTTATCAACTATTTCAAAATTTTATCAATTCATGTTTATTAAATATTTGTTGTGTGAATATGGAAAAATATATATTTTTTGGATGCTTGCCTATGTAAAACTATACTAGAGTGTTTTGGGTGGTTGCCAGGGCGTTGCTAGTTTTTTTAATCTGTCAGACGTCATTGTTAGTGTGTGCGGGGGGGGGGGGGTTGTTTATGTTTGCCAAATTTAGGACTGTTCAACGATAAATCGCATCCAAAGTAGAAGTTTGTGTTTACATAATAAATGTCTCTGCACTGTGCATGTTCATTTTTTATTTATAAACACATATACATTCATGTATATATTTTAGAAAAATATAAAAATGAATAAATGTTTGTATATTTTAAATTGTGTTTAAATATTAATAACTACATGAAAATATTTCCTAAATATGTACATGTATGTGTTTTCAAATACAAAGTAAATATGCACAGTTCACTGACAAATATCATAAGGTAAACACAAACTTTTAATCCGGATGCGATTAATAGCGATTAATATGCTTTTTTTACAGATGCTAGGGGGCACATCTGGTTCGGCATCAGTTGTGTAAATCTTTTTCCGTCAGTATGTACGCAAGTGGTGTTTATTACCTTTCTACATTTTTGGTGTTTTCACAGCAGTGCTTTAAACTGTACAACTTTAAACACTTTTTGGAGAGAATCATTACGGGTTTATTATAGTGCTTTAGAATGCTTCTGCATTTCGTTGATTGGGTTACAATTGTTTAGTCTCTCTTTGCTATAGCACTTGTGTACATACAGTACGTTCGGAAATGTCTTTACACAACTACCAACTCTTCCACGTTCGGCATCTCGGAAACGTGAAAAAGGCCTATCGTTGAACAGCCAAGGTCGAATTCAAGAGTCTCACAGAGTCTCAATGATATGATCATCTACATATAACGCAACTTTGGGTCTTCTCTGCAAATCTATACGATTTTTTTGCCCGTTTTATCATCTCCAAGGTCAAAAGTGCAATCAAATTGCTTTTAGAAGTAAAACCACACCTTTTCTCAACAATACACATGATTTAAGGTTTTCATGATCGAATGGAGCGCAAAGTCACAATTCAC
Organism: Triplophysa dalaica; assembly: GCF_015846415.1. NCBI lineage: Eukaryota > Metazoa > Chordata > Actinopteri > Cypriniformes > Nemacheilidae > Triplophysa > Triplophysa dalaica. The sequence goes on along the minus strand of NC_079549.1, from coordinate 21,149,204 downwards.
ATCGATGCTGTTAGTGACCCAGTCTTGCTCACCAATGCCACTGAAATTACAGTTTGCCTTATACCATATAGCCTACATTGATTTCAAGTGCTATCACACTTAGCATTTGAACACGTGTGAATGTCACCGGTGCTGTTGGACTAATAGACAAATGGACACAAATCCAAACTCATGACAGACGTTGCCCTTAATGTGCCAGATCAATGCCTGAAAGCCAAGCTTTAAATGGCATATATGTCCATTATGTTTTAAAACAGACCGCATCAGAGGAGGGTCTTTAACAACTCAAATCCAGAATGCAATTAACTGACCCCGATTGGCTCTCTAGTTCAACTTGAGTTCTTAAAACGCCTCGTGCAACTGACCTTACCACGAATGTGTTAAGCGTCACGTTTTATTTGCTTTCCACAAACTTTACACGCTCCCATTTTCTATAGAATGCAACTTGTTAATACGACAATTAGACTTTAGGCAAGGCTGAGAGGTCCATAAACCGCGTTTGGGTTGGTATCGTTTTTATTTCATATTTCGTCTCTAAATCTTGGCCCTCCGTTTAGCTGTTAAAATAAATTCTTGCAGATGTGGCCTAAATAAACTCGGTGATTGGGAAAACCCGTAGTTCAATTTTAGTTGGTCCGCTTTCCTCTGAGCTTTGCCAAATACACAAGAATGTTTATACCATGAGCCTTTTCTCCATCTGCTTTGTCTTTTGCCATTACTTTTGACTTGCATTATCTTTGTTTTTTTGCCTTTGTCGAGTGTTTGTTTTTCAAGGTGAAACCGCTACTGGTGTTTGCTTTGAAGACCGCATTAAAATGAGAATAATGCACTCTTAGGTTTCCCTTATCTCCTGTAAATGAGATGTTTTATCTCCATTTGCACACAGTGTAACGGAGAAGCCCGGGCCATTTCATTTGAAGTTACCTGATCTGAAGGTGCGTGTCCCGCTGTGATGTGACATTAGGTGAAGTGGCGGCGTCCCTCGGAGAGACACGCAGCCCTTTTGTGAGAACAAGCCAATATGGAAGATAACCAGCACATCTCATTAAAGCTTTATGCTCTCTTATACACATGCTGTGTCATTAATGCACGGGGGTAATAAAGAGCACTCCCCCGCAACACATGTCTCTATTGAGCTGTGGTGTCGTTGCTCGAATAACATTACTAGGTAGCATAAGGACAGCCTGATCTTCTGCTGGAGCTTGTAAAGGACTGTGCTGTTCAATGCCAAGGTCGTGGGTTCGATGCCCAGGGAAAAACGTACTGTACTAATGGAAAAAAATACACAGCTTGATTGTACTGTACAGTAAGTTAATGTAAATGAAATTATTGGCTGCATGAACAGATGTTTAAAACATAAGAAATGGAAAGTTTTCTTTATTGTGATCTGCAGCAGTTACTGTGAAGTTTATGAGTGAGGTTGGATTCAGGATCTTGGTCAATAAAGAATTTATTTGCAATATACTGGAAACTGAACGTTTTTGATATGGTTCAGTACAGAGTTATTATAGTTTTCTTCTAGTTTTATTAATATTTTGAATTTGCTTTTATTTTTATATTTTTCATTTTATTGCTGATTTTGTTTCTATTTTAGCTGTTTTGTAATGCGAGTTTTCTTTTTATTATTCAATTCAATTCAAGTTTATTTATTTATCGCTTTTCACAATGTGTATTGTTTCAAAGCAGCTTTACAGGGGCAAACAGGAAAAACAGAAAAGTTAAAACACAGCACAGCACATTTATTTGTTCATTTTTTTATATGCTAGAGACAGTTTCATCGGATGAACGTGCCTAGCCCAAAGTCAACCTCCACTGTTTAATTAATATTCATTTTAATTTACATGAATAATTGGTATAATTGTATTAAATTAAATTAAAACTACTCAACAGTTATTGGTTCTTTGCGGAGGTCTACCGGAAGTTCAGTTTGGGCCGCATATCATTGTTTATGTTGTTGCCGCTGAAACCATCTATACTTTTATTTTAGTTTTATATATTTTAAGTTAATCATTTCAATCCAATCTCTGGAAAAAATTGTCCGTAGGGTGTGAGTGTGTGAGTGAATGAGTGAGTGTGTGTGCCCTGCGATGGGTTGGCACTCCATCCAGGGTGTATCCTGCCTTGATGCCCGATGACTCCTGAGATAGGCGCAGGCTCCCCGTGACCCGAGGTAGTTCGGATAAGCGGTAGAAAATGGAATGGAATTTGAATCCAACAACTAAAACATAGTAATTGTCATCTAGTTTTAGTTTTTCAAATCATTTTAGATCAATAAATTTACATTATATTTACATAATTAATTTGGCAGCTGCTCTTATCCAAAGCGACTTACAAGTAGGAGAACATATACACATTTTGTCTACACACTTAATAGTACCATTAGTTTACAATCAATAGTTTAATTGATTTCAATTAAGACATGTTTTAATACTTTTTGTTTTAGTTATCTAAAAACATGGTTTGGTTATATTATAAAGACTCAATTTTCAAAAAGTAATAATTGAATCATCACAAGAAAATGTTAAAGAACCAGAAATGTTACATTCTTCAACAACTCGCACATCAATATTTAAGATGCCGGTCTTTTGCTTCTTTAGAAGTTGTTAAGTGAAGGATAAAAAGTGTTTGGAAGTTCAGATCAAGGCATTTTTTGCCAAACATCAATCTACAGTTCACATCTTCTGATGTCTTTTGCTTGGAGGAAGAGGAAATATATGAAAGGTGTTTTTGAAAACGGGTGCTGCAAGGTAGACGCGTAACATCACAATTTTGTTTGTAGTCTTAGATAATAGACTGGCTAATGGAAATGGGCAAACTCAAACTTTTAAAAGCTTGTTTTAAACATCAATTTGAGGCTTTTTTTGTGGTTGAAAATGTTTTTAATGGGTGAAATGAGGGGTCCGGAAAAATAGCTTGCTACTATGACTTCATGGAGCGAGGCGTTTCGAGAGCAGAGGTTAACAACAGTGGTTGGCACGAATACATTCTGCACTTGTGTTGCATAATTTACTTTGAATCATGCCAGTTTAAATTACATTTTATCCAAAGCGACTTAGAAATGAAGTATATTATGAGGTAGTTTATCAGTGAATCACCCCATAATGCTAGCATGCATATTTATTTAGATAAATAATGCTTTCAAACACTGTTAGTCTGTGTGTTACATCAGCTGTTTAATGTATTCATGATGAAATCGACTCTATAAAAGATTAACTATTAGTCACTGTGTCCTTTTATATAGCATCACGTCACAAGCTGTTACGGTGTGTTGGTGTGTATGTTTGGGACAGGTGTCTTGTGAACAGGACACACAGACAGATGTAGGGTAATGCACTAATGTTGCTGGCAATTCAGATCAGAAGATATCAGCAGATGTATTTGTCTTTTTGCCTATGTAAGCCTTTCTCATGTGCAAGGGTTGCATTATATGTATTTATTAATGTGCCTACCTGTCATGAATATGTTGTAATGTCTAACTACACCAGAATGTCAAATGCAGGCCTTGTTTATAATACACAAGCCGATGTTTGTAAAAACATTCTTGCAAAAAAAATTTGCTTTGGGATAATCTACGAAACATGAGGAGAATGAATTTCTCATGTTGTAAATTCTTACATTTCTAAGAATGAATGAATGCAACAATTTACGTAAGAATAAGACATTCTGCTTGTATTGACCCTCAGAGATTGAGCTAAAATATGCTTGATTATATGACTAAAACTGTGCACAGCGTGCCAATGATTTTTGATATATTGAAATTTATGTACATATTAAAATGGAGAGAAATTCTCTTTATAAATGTCAAGAGCACGTAATCCAGGTCACAGGAGCTGTTAACATTTCCACCAAGCAGAGAAGGTGCCGCGGGCCGTCACATCGCACATCAATGTCTTCAACAGTTTCAGTCGTGTGTCATTCTAACGCTCATGACTGTCACTTAAACAAGCAATCGATGGACGTTACGCTCCTTGTTTTCCCTCTCTCTCTCTCTCTCTCTCTCTTTTATCATGTTTCATATTTCTCCGGTTCAGTTCACCGTAATGCCAAGATGTTATGTTCGACTCCTCTTTAGTCACTGCATCTTTCTGAAAAGTGTTAGCTGCATGCTTTGTTACAGATCTTTTTTTCACAGTTTGTGTGTTTGTTTTGATCAATTGCAGTTGTATTAACTGTTGAAGTTAATATGTTTCTTTCAATAGCGGCACATCCAATACTGTTCTGGAAGCTATCGTTGAAACTATTAAAACGTCACATTGTCCGTTTATCCAATTGATTTTATTATAAAAAAAAGTGATAAATGCAAAAAAGTGATACAAAGTTTACAAGATTTTATCCGAACCTGACCAGTCGTCTCTCTGTCAGTGTGAACGTCCCTTACCTTCTTAGATTGTTTCAGATTTTGCATCATGTAAATTGTATACTCTTTAGACGTAATTCTTTTTAAGTCACCCTATTGAAGTGACATAAAATGTCTTTAACCGCAGCTCAGACACCTAGAAAACTCAATACCGTAGGCTCCGGTTTACCGTCTCTTTGAAAAATCTGCAAGAAAAACATCCTTGAGCTGTGTTGTCTGGGATCTCCCATCGCTGCCAGAAATCCCTTAAACTTGCAGTTAGTCAATGTGACAGAGTTGAAGCATTTGGAGAGAAAATCCATCTGCAGGTCCTTAGAGACTTTGTCACTTTGATGTCATAAAAATGAGAAACTGAGCTTATAATTCATTCCAGACAGATATTCAAAGGGATCCTAATCCTTCATAAGCTCTCTCGATCTCGCGTCTCTCTCTTTGAGTCATTAAGTCTCTTTCCCTTTAAATCTCCCTTTGAAATTACTATAACTTAAGATATGAGCAAACTCTCCATTAACAATCTCGCCAAGTGCAAAACCGTCGACGTCTGTTTAGCGTTATCTATTGAGAATCAATTCCCTCTAAACATCTCGTACTTTGTTCCCTCTCTCCGATCCCAGCATCACAATCTCGATGTTGAACAGTGCCTGCTATTGAAAGCGTGTTTGGGTTGTGTGTGACTGCCGTCCATGATGGTAGATGTAGTGTGAGAAATGAGCCTGATTGGATGGTTCATTTGTTCTCCTTTGTAGAGCCAAGCCGAGGCGCACTACAAAGGCAGTAAACATGCCAAGAAGCTCAAAGCGCAGGAGACCACCAAAAATAAGCAGAAAAGTGCTGCCGCCCAGGACTGCGGCGCTAAGACAGTCAGCATCTCTACCACCACCAATACCACCTCCTGCAGTTCTGTCACTGCCAGCTGCCCTGACCAACCAGGTTAATAGCTCCTTTTGTTCTTGCTCCACACCTTCTTTCTTCTCCTGTTCTCCACTCCTACCCTCTCCATCCTCTTCCCGACTGTGAGTGCTCATAAATGTCGTACTTGGTTCTGTGTTTGTTTGCTTTCATCTCTAACCCCGAACCATGCCAGTGTCTATATTCTGTCTGTGTGTGTGTTTGTGTACAAGTGATCTTTTTGTACAGTATGTGAAGAATGCATTGCAGAAGCATCCACATTCACAAAACTTGAGGCATGCATATGTTGCGAGGGTGTAACATACGTTAAGAACAGGGCTAATGTATTTTAATGGTCGTTCACCCAAAAATAAGGTTTATGTGAAATAATGAAATCATTCACTCAGTGTCATGCCATTCCAACTTTCTTTCTGCACGAAAGAAGATATTTTGAAGAACGTTGGTAACCAAACAACATTGGCCCCCATTGACTTTTATCGTATGGCACAAAACCACCGAAACATTTCTCGAAATATCTTCTTTCATGTTTTACTGAAGAAAAAGTCATATACAGGTTTTGAAAGACGCGATGATGACAGAAAATTATGACAGAAGTAATAAGGAGGGACAATGAGTGATGCTTTCATAAACACCAGAATAAAAACATATACATATTAAGTTGGTATTAAACAAGCGATTAGGGTAAGATGTGAAGGAAAGTCTGGCAAATGTTCCTGGCTCCGTGCCTCGTAAACCTGAAGTTTATTTTAACAAGGTCTCTGATCATTTCAGTCTGATCTTAACAGCTTGAGCGACACATTTCCGCACTGATTCTTTAATGAACCTGTAACAGTGAGATTCACCCTTTGCCAAGAGGCTGTTAGAGACTGAAACAGTGCAAACTATAGAGAGGTTAGCAGGATATATTTACAATTCTGAAGGTCAAAGAGAGGATGGAAAGTGTTCGTGAAAAACTAAATGACTGTTTTGGTGCAATCATTTTTTTGGTATACAGTTGTATACCCTTGTATACAGTTGACTGATGATATTGCTTTCCATTTAACATCTGTTGTGTTCTGGAGCTGTAAGCTGTCTCTTGATTTTTCAGGCACTTTAATGTGGTCACTCAATAGAGTTTTGGCTTGATACTTTCAACTCAATACAAATATGGAAGTACATACATTTATTTGTAATAAATAACTAGATTATTGGGTGTCATTTTTTATGTTTGAATCTCCCAATAGTGTCTTTTTGTAGTACACTAGAACTGTGGAGAACCATATTACCATATTACCACATTAACCATGATTTTATTATAGTAAAGTAGTCATTTTTATTAGCAGATTCGTTACCATTGCCATAACCATAAATTACAAACAGCATGTTATAACTGTAGTTATTGTAGTGAGACTATAGACTGTATAAAACATGGACGAAGTGTCCCCGTTGGTTTCTTAGGAGATGTTTTTAAGCTTAAAGTAGGCGGAGCCGGCCGTCGCCATCTTAGAAGCGCGTCACTCCGGGATAATCGAAAATGAGCAAAGAGGCAGAACGTGGTCAGAGCGGAGTCACCTGGTTGCTGAAACCACTTAATTTGCAGAATTTTAAGGCTTAATATAAGTTAAACAGGCAAGTAATATATATAAATTCACCCTCCTCACAGTTGTCATGAAGGGTAAAATTTGCTATATAAACCAAAATCCTTTTTTAAACATCTTTTTTTTCTGCTTTAAAGTTGCCCATTTTAACATGGGGCTCAATGTGATTCTGCAGACGATGAATTAAAGTTTAAGTCTTCCATGTTGGCTTCACGAGAGAGATCGGAAATTTGCCACTGAAGTAAGACCCTGGTAAATGTGTAGTACTATAGAAATAAAAAAAAAGATATACACTTTATATAGTTACTATTTAGGATACAAGATCTTTTTTTCAGTTTTTATTAGTTTTATTAATATATATTTTTATTTCAAATTAAAATTGGTTTTTTTATATGTTGTTTTCATGATAAATGTAGTTAAGTTTTTAGCAATTTTGTTATGTGCTGTTGTCATTTATTTATTTGTTTTATTTGTTATATTATATTGTTCTTTGTTTTGTTATATTTTGTATTATTTTATTATTATTATTGTCGCTCGCACTATTATTTGTATCATTATTTAAATATAGAGGGTTTGCACGTGACGTTACTTTCTCACGTGAACACGCCGAAACACTCTCCCTTGAGTGGCAAAGCATTCAGCAAAATGGCTGCTTACAATATCAGGAAACGCAATTCCGCGCAACATATTAGTGTCCAAAGACACCCGCTTCCTTCCTAAATCGGTAGGATCACCGTCGCGTCCAACTGCTTTAAAGTGCAGCAAATAATTGTGTGTTTTAGTCCCGGTTTCTTTATTGAAAGCAACCATTTAGCTGCTTGTTTTACCACTCAAGGGAATTTGTCCTGACATTCAAGGGGGCGTGTTCACCTGGGAAAGTGAAGTCAATGCATACCTCATTGCTATTTGTTTTTATTTATTTCCAAAAATGTTTTATTTAGATTATATAATATAGGCCTTAGGCCATTATCGAATTTGATTCAATGAACAAATTAAAAGTGTTGTTTTAGTTAACCACAATAATCCAGCTTTTGTTAAACATAAATTATTGTACTGAGGACAAAACCCCACTTTTAATCTCATGTGGTGTTCAAGTGTAATTTTGTGAGTATTTTTACACCCCTGAACATATGCTGAGGTTAGGACCTGTCCCGGTGAGAGGTGATCCGCCATATGCCAACCACAGCTCACTTTACCTGCAGCTCAGCTTGTTTGCTCAATCATTACCTGCATATTGAGTTCCTTTTACATTATCTTTCTGTTTTGTTTCTTTGCGTTTAAATGTTTAATTAAGGAAACACATGCTAAATTACAGCAGGTCTTGCGGTGTTAGCATGCTGAGATGTGTTGTATTTCTTCCCCTCTCTTTGATTCCACGGAATTAGATTTGTGTTACATTTCAAAGAACATAATCATCTGATCTTTGCTTCATGCTGTGACCCACTCAATTTCAGACCTTAGTGTCTGATTAAGAATCAAGCCTGAGATGTACCAAGACATGTGCCCTACGGGGGGCAAATCTAAGCAGCCGCCGCAAACTTGCCGAAGTCTTTTTCTCTAGCTGCAAATTCAGAGATTCGGGTGCGTCTCATTTATTAGCCAGTGGTGTTCCTCATTGGTATGCGGCGTATTTGTGAAAATCAGGCCACATGAATGTCAGCCTGATTCACAGATGGCTTATGGGTCCTTGCTGTCACGCTCGTGTATTATCGCAGAGTTGAGCCAGACTTAGAGTCGGGGTGGGTGGAGGGGGTGCGCTGCCGTCTCCTCGAAAGGTGGAAACGGAGAACGAAGTCAGATTTAGTTTACTTGGGAAAACTTCAAGCGCTAAATCATTAAAATTGCTAGCTCCGCCATTTTACGTAAGAGGCTGTTTTATGTGATGTTTTAGAACGCTCTGTGTTAGAATATTTTGGGACGGTAATTGCTCTTGGTTTTTTGTAAGATCTACGACTCGCACTGACAGGATATAGCAAGGTCGTTTTAACATTGCAGTGCTTGATATGAATCCAGACAAGTGCCAGTTGTTATCACGGCGGCTGTGTCCCAAAAACTTCTGAGCTCCATACATAAGCATCATTTAAAGGAATAGTTCACCTTCCATGTTAAAATGTTGTCATCACTTACACGTCCTCTTGTCATTTCAAACCTGCATGACTTTCTTTCTTCTGCAGAACACAAAAGAAGATATTTAGAAAAACGTTTGTAACCAAAAACCATAGGTCTCCATTGACTTGTTGGTTTTGTGTCTATACAACAAAAGGCAATGGGAACCAGCGGTTTTTGGTTGCCAATGTTCTTCAGAATGTCTTCTTTTGTGTATTGCAGAAGAAAAAAAATCACACTGGTGTAAAATGACAATGGAGTAAATGATGGCAGAAAGTTCATTTTGAAGTTGAACTATTCCTTTAAGGCCTTTACAAAAAGTAGGCAGAGAGATTATCTTGTATTCAGTTAATTATTTTTTTTACCCAAAATGAACATTTTCTTTATTTATTCACGTCATTTCAAACCTGTATGACTTTCTTACTTCTGCCGAACCCAAAAATAGATCTTTTTAAGAACATTGGTGACTAAACTACATTGACCCCATTGACTTCCATTGTACGGATACAAAACCACTGAGATCTCAAAATGTATTTTTTCTTTCTTTTTGGAAGAAATTTTGAAATGCTTGAGGTATTGTTTAGGGACCATTAACATCTAAAACTTGTGGAAATGCAGGACTTACCGCTTTCTCATCATCTCCGTTGCTCGCACTTGCGACTCCAGAAACACGGCCATTATGAAATGCGTGCATCATCCGCGCTCACGGCGCTCGCTTGTGCATCCAGTTTTCAAGCATAAAGACACTTAAACCACTGAACAAGTGACATCTTTCTCATAGAAATAAACTGTTTTTTTGTGTTTTGCACCGCAATAGTCAAGTGACCTTCCCAAATGACATTTTGGGAACCATTTACAGCTGCAGCCAATGGACGGCCAACTTTAAATGAAAAATATTCCCAACGATTTATTAAAGAAACAATTTATTAGATTATTGTTTCTGTCGTCTTTGTCCCCACCACTTTTCAAAACAAAGTTATGCCACTGGTTCCACAGAAGAAAGAAAGTCATAAACAGGTTTGAAAGACACGCGGGTGAATAAATGATGACAGATTTTTTTGTTTTGTTTGCGCAAAATATCACTTTTTTAGCATCATTGTGTGTTGAATTCTTCGCAGAAAAGGGTATCCCATGATGCATTGCAATGAGCTGAGTGGAATTTTAATTATAAACATGCTTTAAATAAATAGGTTTGTGTGAGGAGTGCTTTTTTTTCCCCTTTTCGGTCACTATGAGATTCTGTTAACATGTTACTTATGTAGACGGATGACGGCAAGACATATTACTCTGTTTCCTGCCAAATAGTTCACCGGCTACAATACAAGCTCAGTGACATACAGCACAAAATAGTGAAAATAAGCATAACACTGAAATGAAAAGAACATTTGACAAATAAACAGCAAAAGAGCAGAAGCCCAGAGCTTCAGGTTAGTCTCAGCTGATGTAATGTCACAGAATGGAAAAATATTAGTGTGTTCTGGCTCCTGAGGGACGAAAAAATCATAAGCAGAGTGTGACATTTATTTAATGCAGCATTCTCTGAGGGTCCTGTTGGAGAGGAGGTGGAGACTACAGACATGGAGCCACCCGCTGCATGTGACACAATGGCGTATGGGTGGTAGGAGTTTCAGGGTCAAGTCCAATCGCATCAGAACACGAAGGGTGTTAGAACGGAGCCCCGCCCCACCCGGCTCTTTTTCAACTTATCCGAAATAGAAACTGCAGCTCTTTCCTGCAATTCAAATGCAATGAAACAAAAAAGATCAGAAAAATGTCTGCAAAAGACATTTTGTCAAGGTCTCACCACTAACTCCGCAAACCTTTGTGTATGTATTTTCCTCTCTTTTGTTTCCAGAAAAAAGCTCTGATCCCCCGGCTATGCACAAAAGTCCCGTTTCACCGCAGGTCATCGTGCCCGCTCCAACCCCGCCTCCGGTGCCGTTTACGCCCAGCCCTTGCAAGGCGGCACCCCCGCACGCCAGCCCACCCAGTGAGCCCTCAGGGCACGCGGCAGCCCTTAAGAACACCCCAAAACCTGCAGCTCTGCCAACGGCTCAAACAGAGATCAGCGTAGAGTCTGAAGAAGAGAAAGCCAAGAAGCTGCTGTACTGTTCGCTGTGCAAAGTAGCTGTCAACTCTCTCTCACAGCTGGAGGCGCACAACACAGGTGTGCCAAACATCTGCCTCTGCATCACATCATCTCTTCAGAGCCTTTCACACCGTTTTATGATATTCATGAACATAAGGGTTTCATGAAGTGACCTCCGGGGCTTAGAATTGTGGGATGTCGTTACAGTTACAACATATATTAAAGCGTACACAGCGTTCATACGGTGTGAATAAAATTCAGTAGTGCCGCACTTGAGTATCTTTGTAGATCTAAAAATGTTTTTATTAAAGATGTCCAGGCTTGATTTTTTTTAATTTAGTGATTATCAAGACGACACAGTTGACATAGTCAAGAACGCATTGAATTTTCTTTGGAGTACATTCATAGTTTTCTATTATGTTTCTCCTGCTTTTACATCTCAAATATTTCAGCAGCTTTTAAGAAGTCAAATAATTCATCATGCGTGGCTGAAATAGTGATGGAACAACTTTGGTCGAAAGGTGCAGAAAAATCTCTCTGTAGTGCATTAAAGATTACTATCATCATTTTTTAACAAGTGATTCAGATTATCCAGAGCATCTGAGGTCATTTCTTTCAGATCTGTGAAATGGAGTTCCTCTATATTGTTATGTTTGTGGATTCTCCTATTCTCTTAAATTTAGAAGGATTTTTAAAACATTCTCTTTATAATTATCATTCTTGTTGTGAACAGACCTTTAGAATTTCTGATGTATGCTTTTGTTAAGTTATTTTACCTTAAGCTCCGAAGCAGAGATGGGAACCTTCAAGAATTAAATAAAATAAATGATTGAATGAAATGACTTCCATTTAAGATTGTTACTTAATCAACTATAAACTTTTTATCTCTGCTTTATCTGGTTCATCAGGTTCAAAGCACAAAACTATGTTGGAGGCAAGAAATGGAGCAGGTCCCATTAAGGCGTACCCCAGACCCGGGTCCAAACTCAAAGTTCAAGCCACACAACTCAATAAAGGCTCAGGCTTACAGAACAAAACCTTTCATTGTGAAATCTGTGATGTTCACGTCAACTCAGAAATTCAACTTAAACAGGTACAGTATCGACTCAATTCATTTTGACTTCATGACTCACGTGATGCAAATTATAAACTTTTAAAAGCGATGTACACTTGTACCATATCTCTTGACTTCCGATGCCATGTGTCCAATTAAACTACTCTAAACTTGGTATTTTGGCAAAAATTCATGTGACACATGCTTGAAAAAATTTGAGGTTGTGTGATGTTCCCACTTTTTAAAATACAATAAACAAAGCTATGCAAAAGGACACATGTCTCACAATAGTTTACATTGGGCTTCGTGGGCCTTTGGATTGTTTGTGCACTTACAAAATTGAACCAAAAGTTTCCAATTCAGCTTTGAATAGCATTGGTCTTATACAGTTCGTGCTAATATTATTAAATACCTCAAGGTTTGATATTATGGACACTTTTGCCTCATAACATTTTTAGGTAGCTTGTTGGGTTACCGCATGATGTCCGATGTAAACACCTTGATTTTTTTAAAGGGGTATTATGGCGCAGATACGTGTTTTTCTGTGTCTTTGGTGTGTTATAAGTTGCCCATGTATGTATTAGACACGTAAAATTCCAGTGTCGAAACAAAAGATGCATTCTATCTAAAAGCAAATGCTCACCCAGTCCTGCCTGAAACGCCTCGTGTAACCACACCCCACAAATTCACGTCGCTGGTGGTATGATTTGACTAAGACGATGAAATGTTTACGTAAGTAAGGTGGACCTGTCAGTTCAATTGCTTTGGAGCCTGATGTTCCAAATATTGTAAAAAGCGTTACATTTCCTTCACACGCTTCAACCAATCACTACACAGCGGTTAACTGGCCAACCATAGCACACCTAGCTTTGTTAAAAATCAGCAAATTACAGAGAGGCGGGGCATAGAGGAGATACAAACATACAAGGTATATGGAAAATACAGCGTTTTGAACCTTAAATCGTGTAGACACATTGCATTACATCTAAAACAAACAATAATTTTCGTTTTAGCCGTGTCATATGACTCCTTTAAGCACTTTCAGTTTGTGTCTTTGTTTTCATTTTCCACAATTATTATTGACACAAACCATACTGTGTGCATTGTTTATTAATGAAATCACCATAAATGCTAGCTAATGTGATTTTGTGATTTTCAATTCTGTAGTTTATGCCGTGATAAATAATAATGACGAGCAGTCGATCTATTCATATTTTTTTGGTGTTATATAAAGTGATACTTGTTTTACGACGTTAAATAATCGTGTTTAATTTCACAGCATATCTCCAGCAGGCGGCACAAGGACAGAGTGGCAGGCAAACCAACGAAACCCAAATTCAGCCCTTACAACAAGCAGCAGCGCAGCACCAACACGCTGGCAGTAATGCATTATTTATGCTCTTTATAATCAAGGCCTTTCATCAAGTGTTACTTGCATTTCAAGTATTAATGTGGCGAGGAGTTCATTCTTCACTCTGTAGTGGAGGCTGACAGTCGCCTCTTTTTATTCTAATGCATCACAGTGGCTCAATGCTTTTTTGGGATTTGATTTAGTTATACAGCGTGTCAGATGTGTTTTAAAACAATATAATATGCGCTGATCTGGAGCTAAGCCCCGCCCCCTTTATTACCGCTAATCTGTATATGACTTTCTTTCTTCCGTGGAACACGAAAAGTAGATATTTTGAGAAATTTCTATGTGGTTTTGTGTCCGTACAATGGAAGTCAATGGGGGCCAGTGTGGTTCGGTAACCAACGTTCTTCAAAATACTGTATGTCTTCTGCAGAAGAAAGAAAGTCTTAGAAGTTTAGTGAGAGTAGGTAAATTGTAAAAGATCTGGAAACTTTGTTTTCTCTCCCTCACCAGCTGTGTTCTCTCTGTCTCTCGTCCAGGCAAAACTAGCCTTGCAGAATGACTTGGTAAAGCCCATTTCACAAGCTTTCCTGTCCACACCGTTCTCAGCCACCACAGTCCCCTCCATCTCCCTCCACCCGCGTCCAGGCACCTCCATCTTTCAGACGGCAGCGTTTCCTCCCTCGTTTCTCCGGGCCGCACCGGGTCCCATCCGACGCACCGCAGGCTCCATCCTGTTCGCGCCTTACTGAGCCCCCAGGCACGGACGAGCCCGCCGGGTGGGAGGAGCTATGCGTCTCAAACTATGCCACGCTATGTGCTGTTCTTCTGGAAACAATGGTGTATTTATTGAAACGTTACCCTAAACTCTCCTCACCGTGGAAAACCCAGGAAGGATGTCGTCTCTGTGACGGCTATTGCATTTGAAACATTGAGTGTTGAACTGTTTCCTGAAAGACTTGAATTATCGTTGTCTTCCTTTACAACTGAACCAACATCTTTGGATAAGGCGTCGCCCAAAACGACACCAAACCTAACCATGTAGGGCAGTATGTGTTCAGTCACCGGATTGATGTTGTCAGGGACTCGTGCTGCAGTTTTGGCCTATGTGCTGTCTTGTATTGTGTTGTTGGTAAGCGCAGTCACCGGTGCTTCTAAGCTGTTCTTTCGTTTCCCTTTTTTGACTTTATCATCCTTTTATCTGACATCCCCCCATGTTTTATTTTTCTCATATAAGTAGATTCAGTCTGTTTTTTATGATAAAAATCTCTTTTCTTTAATAGGAAACCCGTGGGCCTTTCATCTTTCTGTGATTTCCTTATTTGCCATGAGACTGTAATACGTTGCAGCTCTCTGATGATGCAATAATGTATAGATCATTAAATATTGATATTCGTCATAGTGTATTTATTTACCTACCAGGTTGCAATACTAGTAGAGTTTTATGAGCTGGAAGAGGTACTCAGAGAATTAGGTACGTCATTTGGTACGTTATTTTTAGAGTCTAAAAAAAAAGAAAAATTTCCATTCACTGACAATTCTTTATTTGGCTGGGGAATTTCCTGCTCCATAGTATATATGTTTGTATGTATGAGAGTCTGTACATAAAGATACTACATTTTCAATAAAATAATATATTTCAATGATTTCGGACATGATTTCGGACATCCTGTGTTTTTTTAATTAGTCTTGAAAATTGCAATCGTCTAATTTGACTAGAACTATTTGATGTTTAGTGAAATATGTAATGGATTATGTATACTTAGCTAATCATTATTTTGGTTGTTGTTTTTTGGTTCAGCTACATTTGAAGTTTTATTAAATGCTGATAAAAGCACACCCATGATTGCAAATTACATTTAAGGCTTGGCACACCCAAAAAGGAAAATTCTGTCATCATTTACTCTTGTCATTTCAAACCTTCATGACTTAATTCATTCTGCAAAACACAAATGAGGAAATTTTGTAAAGCCCCAGCACCCCTTGACTTGCATTGTTCTTGTGATTGGTTACCAACAAAATATCTTCTTTTGTGTTCTGCAGCAGAAAGAAACTCATACAGGTTTGAAATGACATGAGGGAGTGAATGAGGACAGCATTTTCATTTTTGAGTGAACTTTATTGCACCATGTTGATACATTTCTTGGCAACCACACAGGTCAGACTCAGTCTCTAATGGCTTAATGCTTTAAGGATGCTCGAAAAGGTGATTGACCTTCAACACAGAGGATCTTGTGTCGCCCTAGATGGGTTTCTTTTGTGATAATGACTGGCTGGCTGTACACTATCACACTTGTTATATGGTTATTACTGAGCCAACAGACAAACACACATGAAATATTGTTTGTGAGGTTTAGGAATGATACCAGAGGTCACAAGCAGCAAGGTACGGATAAGCTGTCAGTAATACATTCTTTATTTAGAAATATATCACTGCTGAAAACCACAATTCACCAATCCAACGTTTTCCACAGAAATGTAATGAATGATTTTGATCACCATGAATCCATGATTTAATGTTTACTGCCCTATTCATTTACAGAAATGTTGTTTTAATGATGAGCATATGCATTACGTTTGTTGTGGTGATTTTGTTTTTTTGGAAAATGTGTATTAAATCATTCAGCTCAGTGTTGTTTAACTCTTTAATTGGTTTATATTGTGATTCCATAACCTCTTTTCTTTCTGAAGTGCATTCTTCTCATCCAGAATGACTCAAATCATGTTTGCTAATATAAACATCCTGAACATAATCTATAAAGGGTTTATGTCATCTGACATCTTTGAAGTATGTTGGATCGAGGACCGTGGATAATAGGCCGATGGAAGGTACTTTATCCGGCAGGTCCGTAGCTTGATACCCATAAGGTATCATATTCGATAAGGAAATGTTTCTGTTTGTCATTATTTTCTAACGGAATACAAAATATTTGATTGCAAAGCACATGTCCGACATAATCTTAATCAAAATCCGTGAATAAATATTAAAATAATAATAATAAAATTCAAGTTGGAATTTGTAAGTATTTAATATGTCAACCTTCAATAGCTTCAGTAACAGCGTGTACTCGATCTGGCATGAACTGCACAAGTTTGTGCAGAACCTGATGATCCGTGTGCTCCCAGCATGCTTTGAGAATTTTCCAAAGATCATCTTGTGTGCTGCAATAGATGCAAGACAATCTGACCTTTTTGGAGTTAGCATATTAAATGTCACTAAATGTTGCTGTACATTTGAATAGTTTAGTGCTGAATAATAAGTATATCGACGTTTATTTGTTTTAAATGCTAAAACGTCCTAATTCTTTCAGCTTGTGTTTAGTTGTCTTAACCCTTTGGCCCCGAAAACATGCTCCCCGTCATTAAGTCTCTTGTTTTTTATTTACTTTCGGTCTTAATCCAGCATCTCTGTCTGTTACACTGTGACCTCATTTGTCATGATTATTTGACTGTGATTATGTACACAATGACAACCGCGGTAAGACCCAGATCATGAAGTCTAGCTAGTGGATGTTGATATAATAGGACTGCCCTTCACCTCTGTTTTTCTTTATCCTCGTGATGGTAATACTGTCTGACAGATGTCCAGCTCTCAGTGAGGGATGCTTAAAGAGATGAAACCTTTTTGACACGCTCCCACCAAAAACACCAATATGAGCCTATCAAAACCAGCAGAGGCGTCTCTGTTCCGTGAGCGAGCTACACCTCTCCTCCTGACCTTAAGCAATGTCTCCTCTGGCATTAATAAAGTAAAGGTGTTGCATTCCGTGTTCATCTGGAGAGGTGGTAAATTGTAGGTTGTATTTTTGGATGCGTAATGTGGACATCAAATGTCAAAATCGCCTTGGAATTACAGTACAAACTGTACATCTATGAGAAAATGTATCAGTTGAGTATAGGGTCTGAAACAACCAGGTGTCACAGGTAACACATTGACCTTTATACTTCAAGATATTCATATTTTATATTTCATAATTTAATTCAAAATGTATGATATAATATTGAAGTTTATGTGTGGCTCTGGATTTAGTTTTACTATCAGATATCAAGTTTCACTGTCTCAGAAGTGAGTTAAGTCAAATATGCCAAGATTGAACATGCTGTACTTGATGGATTTTATCAGGGTGATAATTGTCTATCATGTGCTGGTAATGATGATAACCATACTTATTGATATTGTGAGCAGTTCCCAGCCAAATTTTATGAAGAATAGGCTCTGTGTGGAATGGGCAGGGGCGGACTGGAAAGCAAAATCGGCCATGGACTTTTTGGCCCACATCGCCCTCCATTAATCTGTACTTTTTCTGTATAACTCAATGCAGGTATTTCAAAATCTTGTTATCAATGTTAAAATAATAAGTGGAACTATTATCGGTGTACGTCACTGGCCACAGCGTCCTCCTCACTTCAGCCTTGTCCAAAAATCCATAAAAAGCTCTTGGCAGTGAAGTAATGAAATACAATACACACTCCCTAATGCCGGCCGGCTGTAAATTCTGTTGATGGACAGTGGGGGTATTTGATCTTCCAGTGTAATGTCAGCTTGTGCACTGCTCCCATCTCTTGTGCTTAAACTGGACCTAGTCTTCGTCGCTGTTGAGTTATAAATCAGCTTAAGAGATCTTTGCTAATGCAGCTCGGAGAGAAAACATTGTGCCTTGGAGACTCAAGTTGTGAACAAGTGCTGATTTGTCAATCAGCTGAAATGAAAGGCCAGATCTAATCTCCTCTGTTTGCTCAGCATTTCAATAAGAACTCAAATCATTCGTCTTCGACGGGATATAGCTTGGGACGTATTACTCATCTGAGTTCTTCTTTACCCAAAGGGAAAAAATTATGCTCTGGTTGCTCTTTTATAGCTCAGAAGAATAGAGCTTTCATTCAGGTATCAGTTTTGATTAAATCACGAAGAAGACATTTCACAGACACACTGTTGACATACAGTTAGAGCTAAAACATTAATGTAGCAAAGATCAGATGCTCTTTGGAGACCAGTGTGCTCATATTAAAATGCCTTGTGATCATAGACTTAATGTCCCATAATACCTGAGCACAATTTGAAACATTGAGATTTCTTCGTTCATTTTAGCAGATACACAAGATACTGCTTTTACTCAAGAGAAAAATCTGTTTATCTGTTTCCTAACAGCTCCAAATTCAACTTTTGCACAATTGGTTCCCACAAATCTCTGCCTCTCGTCTTATGTACTCATGTCAGGTATGAGCACACAGCCTACACAACTTGAAATTGCTTGTATTCAGCTCTCTCAACAAGCACTCTTGAAAATCCTTGCGTACGCCAACATGGTAATGAGCTAAAGTACTGTGACTATGAGACTGTTAGTGTGGATTAAACTCACAGTCACTTTTTGTACTCAAAAGTAGCATTTTTAAAAGAGGTTTTTAATTTTACAGATGAGATCTGCTGCAGGCTATGATTCGATAAAGCATAATAAATGACGCAAATGTTCATTTGGAAGATCCATTTTGTGCATGGATCCCTATTGAATTAAATATACAACATTGCTGAATATTGCCAACTTTTACCACATTACCAAGTTAGGATTGCTATACGCTTTCCTCATCTCCCATATGAGAACGAATGATAGCTGGCATCTCACAACAGCACATTTTTTTGTTTCTGTAATTCTTTTAATGTAATTATTTTTAAGACACTACTTCTTTGTCCCTGCAAAAAATAGCACAGTTGTTTCAAACCGCAAATCCAAGCCCAGTGCCAACCTACAAAATGACATTGAAATCTAGAACAGTCCATATACACATCGCAACACGGAATTGATTTCATTCAGATGTTTGTGAATTTCAATTTCCAATTTAATTCGTAAATTAGATCCGGAGGATAAATTAGAATCCCATGAGACCTGGAAACTGCTGGCTTGTCTGCATGTAGTCATAAAAGTTTTACATGCTGAACTTTTATAGATTCAATTGTTGTAAACAAAAGTCTGTTAGCAGCAGCGTGTTAGTTTTTTTATTTCTTAATTCCCTAATAGCGTTTTATTTCAATTCATTATTTACGAAAAATACTCATTAAAATGTGGTTTTAGTGGGAATGGCTTAACCACATTATGGAAGTTATGACCTTTTGATGTTGCTCAGACGCTAAACAGCGCCCTCTGTTGATAAAATTAGATTCTGCAGTAATTCACACATTCAAATCACAAAATCTGCTGACAAACTTTGAAGTTACATTTATAAATATACTTGAAAACAAATATATTTTTTATATTGTGTGAACAGGAACAACAAATTGTGTGAACAGCAGGACAAAAACATTTAGTTTAATTTGTTCAAATATATTCTAAGTACTATAAATTATTTGTTAAGATCTATGTTCTTGATAATTCATAAGGGTACTTTTCATAAATGTCAAATTGGAGCTATTTAAGTGTAACCTGTCAACAATATTTTTTCCTAAGAAACTACTTAAAGAAACAAAAACAAGTCGCACTGCTCCCCTATTATCAACTCTGCATCTGCCACCTTATCTTTGCAATGCATCACTTTCTGTTTTCCTGCAACTGTATATCTTTCGTACTTTTTAGAAAGTGACCCTAACTAGAGCAGCATGCCATTCACCCAAGAGAGGAAGAGATCCATTGACATGTGGCCAATTTCGCTGATGCCGGAGGAAAAAGAGAACATAGCACTAAAAGTGTCCGGACAGACCGTCCTTCAGTGTAAGCTCCAGTTGGTTCTCCTCTGAGTTCCACATGGGGGTACACAGATGCCCTGCCAGTCTCTGCCCATCAGACTTCTCCCAGGGGCGACAGGCTGTAATTACATATCAGCACAATTACTGCACACGGCGCGATAACAATACACTGATCTGGCCTTGTCTTTAGTTTACATCTGCTCATTACCAGGGTAAAAACCTTCTGAATGTGGAGAGTACAGTTTCATCAGCCAAGTTATTCTGCCCAACAAATTTATTTGACCAACAACAAGTCAAAGTTATTTATCAAATGAGACTGTTGCTGCTACTGAATGTTTATTCACATTTAAAGGCAGAGTTTGTCAGAATTTTGCAGTAAAATATCCAAAAACCACTAGGCCAATGTTATAATGTTTTTTAGCTGAGTACTTACAATATCTCAAATGTTTCCAACTGCTTTTAAATCCTGAGAAAACCACCATTCTAGACAGTGGACTGGGGCCGTTCAGTCGCCTCTCAATGGCGTCATATCCGGGTTACCCTTTGTTACCGCATTTTCCTTAAATTTTCAAATTATAAATTCTCTCAATGGAACTTTTTATTTATACTGATTTTGTTCTATTTTCTATTCCTACTTTTGCTGTTACTCCTAAACAATATAATCTTATAATATACTGTGAAAAGAGTGTCGTATCAAGCATTTGAATATACCATACTCTGCATGAGTAGCAATAAAATGTTATGTGGTGTAAGATTGTTACCGTTTTAATAACTTTGGCTCACACTGTTGCTCAATTTAGAGAGATCTTAAAGCAATCAACATCAAATCCAAATGGAATGTGTTGGGTTTTCTGAATCAAGAATGAAGTATTCATCCGTGAATCACTCACAACATTTTCAGTATGGAGACTCAATGGGCAAACAGAGACATCTAGTGGAACCTTCTTACACCTTCTTAAATCTCAGTAATTAAGTGATGTGTGCACACAGTATGATTACCAAAGCAACTGCATCTCACCATGTGTTTTACTATTTATGGAACCTGGATGATGTCTTATCTTATGATTAATTCTCTTTCACTTCACAAAAATTGCATACTTCTAATTTAGTAATAGTATGTTCTTGCACTTTGAAAACAGTGTAGTTTTCTGTCTTATTTATTATTTGCACATGTTATTTCTGTTGAAAAAATGTTGTGTTCCAATGTAGAATGTATAAGATGATTTTCTTGTGCCATGAACCCTTCAGGACAGATCAATGCAATCCTAAAGAAAGGCAAGATAGGTAGACGAATCCTTTAAAACTCTGAGAATAAAGTAATATTGTAATATAAAACATACGAAAAAGGAAATTTTTCCATATTCATCACAATACTTCAAAACTGCCTATTTTATCACTGTTCAATATTCCACAACATCGAGTTAATAAAACTTTCTAAAGTTTAAAATTTTACTTTCAAGCCAGAGATCCAGAACTGTTCAGCCTATAATTGACTTAATGTAGAGGCCTCTGTGAGTTTGGCTCTTTTTATCACAGTGATTTTTCAGACCACAGTATCCACCAACAATGAAATCTAATGAAGAAAATGTGATTGTGAATGCTACTCTGTTTTCAAATATCCTTTTTTAATGATATTATTAAAGGTTTTGTAAAATGCTATTGTATGGGTCTATTACACAAAGCAGAAACAATACAACTTGTGCAGCGAGATCAGTTTGTCATTGATTGTTATCTTAATGTTTGTGCTGTACTCCAACATCATAATCACATTTTAACACTTTATTACAAATCCTTAACAATACAACAATTATTGTAGGCCTACACATTTCATGTATCTTGCAATCTTAGCACTGTGCTCTGTGTTGTCTTCAGCTTCACTACAAGCTGCTGGCTGAAATGAGAAAAAAGCGACATATATTAAAAAGATACTTCACCCAAAAATGAAAATTCTGTCGAGTTGTTCAAAATCTGTATAAATGTCTTTATTCTGATGAGCACAGAGAAAGATATTTGGAAGAATGCTTCCAACCAGACAGATTTTGCCCCCATTGATTACCATAGTAGGAAAAAGTACAATGGTGGTCAAAAGAACTGTTTGCTGTTCTTCAAAATGTCTTCATTAGTGTTCAACAGAACAAAAAAAGATTCAGTTATGTTTCCTACTATGGGAGTCATCGGGGGGAAAATCTGTCTAGTTAAAAGCATTCTTCCAAATATCTTTCTCTATATTATGTATACAGATTTGAACAACATGAAGGTGAGTAAACGATGACAGAATTTTCATTTTTGAGTGAAGTGTTCCTTTAATACGTTTAGGGTATATCAGGACTAGTTATTATGTTTTAGTATAGATTTATTTAAATTCTGTATAGGCACCTCAAAATATAATAGACAACAGAGTGTAAATCCAGGTAAATAAATGGATAAAGAAAAGGCATAGATCTACGACTTTGCCATATCTGTTTTGAAAGATTATGTGTGAAATGCAATAAAAATTATTTAAACGAACAGAATTTATCCGACACACTATTTCTTTAAAGAAACCCAACACACGCCCCGCCCCGCCACGCCCACTACAGTAGACTGTCCAGCCCGCACTGTCTCTACAGGCGTGGCTACGTTCAGCACGACCCGCCCCTTTCTAACAAAACACAGCGTTGCTACATCTCTTAAGGCAATTATCACACCGACTCCAGTTCTCGATACGGAGAAAGGTAATTTTATTTCTCTTCGCCGTTATTCTCCATCACGCGATGAAAGAAGCGTTGTGCTTGTAAAGTATACCATAGAAACCGCTTCAACTGTATATTCACCCGCAACACTGTCTTTAGCCGGGCCAACAATCACAGCAATTATTATAATCGATAGAGAAGGCTGTTCGCGTCCTGCTGAGGTAAGTCAGTCAGGATTTTTCTTATATTCACCTCAGGAATACAGAGCATGTGTGTTCGCTATAATAAAACCTCCCTACTTCGTGGATCGGCGATCAGTTGCTCGCGCTAGCCAGTAGCCGTGCACGCGCCTTGAAAATGTGCTTAATGTCCACTGAATGAATGCACACGCTGCATTAAAACGCGTCTTTCACATGACAACCAATTCTGGCACGTTGTAGTTAACACGAACGAGTGTTTGTCGTGCAAATGACCTTTATTCTTTACAGTACGTAGGCCAGATAGGTGGGTCCCCCTCTTTGTCTCGCGCCTGACCACCAAAGCAACTTTCAGCCAGCTGTTGGGTTGCCAGACACCGAGATTGCCAACTGTTGTCCTCCTGTAACCAGAAAACCACTTGCCAAGAGCAAGAATCTAAACGTTATTGCTTAAACTGGCCCAGTTAGCCTGTTTTCTGAAACGAGACGAATTCTAATGGTTTCTAGTAACAAATACCATTGAAGCTGTTGAACATCAAAACCATTATATCCTGTATATGGTGTTTCGGGCATCATTCCAGTAGGATTTAATGACATTGGTTTCAATTCACCAGATAACATCCCACCCTACAGAACCAGAGACGCCAGTAAAGACCCACAGAGACTATTATAGTTTCTATAAACATCAATACAAAACCATTCAAATGATTCAATCTATTAGAAATACAGTGATGGTTTCTTTCTTTTTAACTGGTTACACTGTCATGCATCATGGTTCTTTAATTCACGTTAATGACAACTTTGTAATACAGTAAAAGCATGGAGAATTACGATTTGGCATCGTAAATAAATCCCAGATTATGGGACTAGGATTTCGATCTTTGACATCAATATTAAAGATATCAAGGTTATATTTTCGCAAATGTTTTAGGATGATTTTAGTCAGAAAAAAAGTAAATGACAAACAATGACTTTAGCTGGGTTTTTGCTGGCAGGGTCACACGTTTTCATTATGATTTTAGGCATGTTCATTCATTCCAAACAGAGCTGAGGTGTCAGGAGTGTGGTGTAGTTATTTGTCATTCTTTAGCGATGTTTTTTGTAACTACACCAAAGCACAAAACATTCTGTATATTTGCAGAATATGGCATCCCGTATTGGTTTTTAAAGTAATGCTGAAAGTTTAACGTATACCATGACGATGCAGAATCATTTTGATGTCCTAGACATAACCTTTAAGACCTTACTAGAGGAGATTTGCATTACCAGCTGGGGAAATTTGCATGTGGATGGGCCGGTGGGTTGCATAGCAATTCATTTTGCAGCAGTGCGATCTAATAGTCATTCTGGTCCAAAAGTTCTTTTAACTAGAGATGTTACTGAGACTAGCAGACACATCAGCAAACCCTGTGATCACTGCTGAGCTTTTGCTTAGGACGTGATGTGGCGTTTCTGTGCATCAGCTTAATATGTTGTGTTTAGATTGCCAGGCTGTTTTCTTGTGCACTGCTTGCCCTCTTAAATCTTTTGCAGTCGGTTGTTGGTTTGTTGATGAATCTTTTTTCAGGGGCATTTGACTTTAAATGGATATGTGGGCTGTAGAAATAGTGTGTCGGTGATTATTGGATTTGACATGCGCTTTTCCAATCTAAGCAGTTTATGAGGAGGTCTGCTCTGATTAAATCTACATATTGGAAAAATTGCACCGAGATCGGATCTGTTGGTGCTGTGTGCTGGTCCCGATGCCAGAATCCAAAGCTGTTTTTAAGCTTTAGTTCACCCCAAAAGCCTTAAAAATGTACCCAGATACACACCTGCGGAAAATATGAAGAGATTATTTCAAAGTTGTTTTCTGATTTTCTAAATGTACTATGGCCCGCTTTCACAGACCAGGCTTAAGGCTAGTCCCAGAATAAAATGTGTGACCTGTCTTAACTCGTATAACTTTAATATCTTAAAATATATCAGTTTATTTATATAAATGGGACAAATATCTTAATTTAACCAAAGCAAAATCCTGGCTAAGCCGCGTCTGTGAAACGGGTGAAAATTTGTCATTTTTGTTTCATTCTGTAAACTGGTAACAATGTTTCGCCCAAATTTCACACAAAAATCTTGTTTTCATATAGCATTTATTTTCAGAAATTTAAAACGAAACGTGTCAAAATAACAAACAATGCTCTGTATTTTTCAGACATCAAATACTGCAAAGAAAACAAGTTCATATTCACTTTTAAGCAATACAGCAGTTCTATTTCTACATGTATTTAGGAAAAGTTTAAAGAAGAGCAAATTAATTACTATAAATTGTTGTTTGCAAAATAACTCCTTGACATTTCTTTAAAAGATCTCCTTTGTGATACTTAAGCATGTTGTTTCAAACCCATATGCTTTTATGTAAATAGGTCCTGAATTATCATTTTGAGTGATCTCTCAAATATATTTAACAGTTTCTCAGTAACAGTGTTTTCTTTTTCTCTCTCTCTCCCTCTCTACGCACTTTTGTTGTTCCTCTGCATCTATTTGCATTGTTTCAGAAGATGGGCCAGGGGAACGCATGAGAGAGAATGTACTTGATGTACTGCATCACTGTTGAAGGTGAGTGACACAGTCAGCATTGTGACATGTCTAAGACAAGCCTTCATGGAGAGCTCAGATCGCTGTGTAGTTCTTCTAGCACAATGTCATCTAATTATAGTGATTTAACCTACTTTTGAGCTTGTTTGTCTTTTTTGTGTCATTCTGGTATTTTTGGCATAGGGTGGTGTTGTTCTGAACAAGGATTTGTTGGAAGCCATTTTTGTTTCGTGTTTATCATAACAAGTGAACTGAGTTTTGTGTTGGCATTAAAAGACTGCGCTCAAAATGAAATTCTTTCCTTTTTAACCCGCCCTTAAAAAAAGCATAATTTAGAGTCCGTGAAACTCCACACGACTGTCTCAAACATATATAACTGAAGAGCTCATATGCGTTTTTTATTGTGCATTTAATTTAATATTAATCAAACTGCAGTTGGGTTGTTTCGCTCAAGTAATAATAACTCTGTAAAGCTAACTAATCATCCAGTTACCTAGTTAGGTTCTTGTTTAAGCCCTTAATGATATAATGTGAACTGAATCAGAAATAAATTCTTAATTTTCTTGTTGCAGTTATTAAGTAAAGCATAAACCCATTCCAGGATGGAGGCCACCACCATACTGCCCGTGCTGAAGAAGAAGTTGGCTTTTTTGTCAGGTAAAAACTGAGAAAATAGATTTAAGTTTTGTCTTAATGGAGTCATATGAGACAGCTAAAACAAATATAATTTGTTTTAGGTGTATTGCAACGTGTCTACACGATGTAAGGTTAAAAAATGCTTTATTTTCCACATACCGTGCATGTTTGTATCTCCTCTTTGCACCGCCTAGTACAGATTTTTAACAAAGCTCATCGCTCTTAAATGCGAGGTGTGCTATGGTTGGCCAGTTAACCAGTGCGTAGTGATTGGTCGAATACTGCAAGCATGTGATGGAAATGTATCGCCTTTTACCGTATTTGGAACATCAGGTTCAAAAGCTATTGTACTGACCATAGCCGTGGGAACGTGTTTTG
Organism: Triplophysa dalaica; assembly: GCF_015846415.1. Classification (NCBI taxonomy): domain Eukaryota; kingdom Metazoa; phylum Chordata; class Actinopteri; order Cypriniformes; family Nemacheilidae; genus Triplophysa; species Triplophysa dalaica. Next base: position 21,122,622 of record NC_079549.1, on the reverse strand, counting down.
AGCAGCGGGTGCTGTGATGATTTTTTCTTTTGACAGGACAGAAGTAATGACTGTACCATGGGTGAGCCGCTTCAGTCTAATTTTAATAAATAACTGAGGCAAATATGAGTTGCTGCTGAGAATAAAGAAGATCCAAGTGTGATCATTGGATTCAGCATAAAAACAAATACATAAACGCAGTTAGCCAAAGCATAAACTTGCAGCTTAACCACCCAAACAAAAACCATGGGCAAACCAGTCAGGCCATTAAACACAACTGCATGCTGCACAGCGACAGCACAGAAATCAACCCGTAACGTTACACATTCTACCTGTAGACCTAGCCACAATCTCAAATAAAGAAATAACTGTCTTACATTACTGCTGGCATGTGAACTTTCTTTCTGGGTTGACGCTGCTCCACATTACGATAAGTTACAGATGGTTGCTGCTTTCCTGCTCTAAAATGTAATCAAAACTCATGTTTTCTGTGATTATCTTTTGTTAAAAATTAGAGAAATTTGACAGAAATAAATATGTATGCATATTAGAGAAACACAGATATATCGGCCAATAATCTATATTGGTTGATAATAGCAATTTTTCAGACTACCGGGTATCAATTCCGTATATAGAAAATGTTATTGTTTTTCATTGATGTTTGATATTAATAGTCATTATATAAATGAACATTCAGAAAGTTGATAAATATAAATTTTCGGTATCTGTATCTGCAGACAGCAGACTGAATAATCTGCATCGGTGGAGAAATTTAGTATCCGTGTCTAATGCATACTGTATATACAAATGAACTGATTTTAAACTTTCATCCAGTATTTTGTTTGCATCATCCCTCAATAATGTGCTATTATATTCCATTTTTTTATTCCCTTAGATGAACTGTGCTTCAACATTTTTTTGTGAAGGTTTTTGATTTTAGAAAGGGAGAGATTTTAATGCGCCGTGTCCTTGAAACTAAATATGTTTCTGTGCGGTAGTTCTTGTACGGTGGATTAATTGCATGTTACAAAATCTGAAGCTCCCACTCCTTTTTTCGTCAATCTTTTCCTTGAAATGTCACGGTCTGATGCTGTTTTTCCATTTCCAGACCACATTTCACACACATTTGCGTTGTTTTTATTTCTGCATATATCCTTACTCGGCTCTTTGCATTTGGATTTTCTAGGAGGTAAGGACAGACGCAGTGGTTTGATTCTGACCATCCCACTATGCACAGAGCAGACCAGCATGGAGGAGCTAAGCACAACTCTTGACTACCTGCTGGGCATTCCCAGGTAAAAACAGAGGTTTTGCTCTTCACGACTTGAGTTATGACCCGTGCTATTGCAACAGCAGTATATCAAATGTCTGTCAAAGCAATTGGAAAAGAAATGGAGCCTTGTTCTAACTCATGTCATTATAATGCACATCGTAGCAGCATTGACACATGGAATTGAAAGAGGCCATAATTCTTGGTCGGACAGACTTTAGAATTAAAATAAAATGTTTTATTGCTTTCTTTGGAAATGTGAGGGTCTTATAGGCTCCAAGGTTCTGGAATGTACTTGGTGTATAGTTCACACTGGGTTGGCCATGAGCTATTTCTATCTGCATACACAGCGGGTCCCCTTGGATGGAATTCGCCATGTTGATTCGACTGTAGCCCTAAATGGACAATCTGCTCTACACAGCGCGTTTTGTTAATATGTTAACTCCTTCGGCAAAGAAGAGAAAGAGTCAGCCATTATAGTGCTTTGAAAAGGAGTGCTGGAGTGAGCTGTTGGTTGCAATTCACAACCTCACAGAGATGCCGCTAAATTATATACATTGGACCTTTAAAAGTGATTTTAAGGGGGTCCTGTAGTTTATTGATTTAATCTGAGCCTGTAATATAAAGTTCAATCAAATATGATTCCCAACCACTGTTTAAACAAGACATAGCCTAGAAGTTGTGTTTTCTCGAAGTGTAATGGGTTATATTTCTGGGTGAACGGTTTCTTTAACATAGTTTGGTTTCAGGGGCTAATTGAGTTTTGACTGACGTTGACATCTTACAGCGAAGACGCACATGGCCCCTGGCATTAACAAAGTCGCTGGGTTTCTGCTCTCTTGTTTTGTACTGATTTCAGTGACATTCACCAAATTACTTTATGCTGACATTTTATAGGAATTTTCCGGGGTGGGTTGGTTGTTCTGATTCCTCCAGGAATGAAACGAAAAGTTCTTCATGCCGATTTTTTTGTTACAAACTGAAATAGAAAGTCTGTGATTGAATAGATGCTTATTGGAGTCTCTATGAGTCACTCTGAAAACTTTTCTTTTCAAACATTTCAGAATGCCACCGCAGAACAAACAAATGAGTCTGTTTAACAACATAGCCACAGCGGAGTCATTATAATTGATTCATGTTATCTGGATCGCCAGCATGCACCGGCCTGTAATTTGCGCTATGTGACTGAATGAATGCCATGTTTTTCTGCTCTTTCTGCAGTGAGAAATGCAAAGCTCGTGGGTTCACCGTCATCGTGGATGGCAGGAAGTCTCAGTGGAATATAGTGAAGACAGTTGTTCTGATGTTGCAGGTAGGAAAACAGATGCATTGCTTGACCATTTTAATTCCTGGATTTTGTTTGATTTGCAGAAAATCCTCCGTGACGTGTGTGATGTGAAATGTACTGTGTGTTCTTGACATCTGCCGCTTCTTTTTTCTTCAATGAATCCTGTTTATATATGGTGCTTGAGTCAACACCTTTCTAAAGTGTGTTTCTGTAACACTTTACAATAAATTCTCATTGATTAACATCTATGCATTAGATTACGTAATATCTTAGTTACTATCAATTGTTGGACTCATTGAACAAAAGCTGGTTGATTCGATGTTGGGTGTGATTTCACATAAAATGTAAATTTAACCTCATTTGTTTTCATCTCGTGGAAAGATGCATTTACATTTAGTCATTTAGCAGACACTTTTATCCAAAGCGACTTACAAGTTGGGTAAACAATGGAAGCAATTGGGTCAACAATTGGACAACAATAAGGAAAAGTGCAATAAAAACAAGTCACACAAAGCCTACTACAGTGTACAGAGCCAAGTTTAGTTAATCTTAGTTTACGTAAGCATGCTTTTTTTTATATACAGATAGAGTAGAAAAGATATAGAAATCAGAAATGACCAGACAGGTGCTGCTGACGAAGAGATGTGTTTCCAGCCAATTCTTAAAGATGGCCACAGAATCTGCTGATCTTGTAACACAAAGGTGGAACTGATCCATAGAAGGATTTTTACCTTTTTGGGATGGCACCACGAGACGTCGTTCGTTTGCAGGGTGTAAGCTTCTGACGGGTACATAAGTCTGCATTAGTAAATGAAGATAAGGGGGTGCCAAACCAGTGGTAGTCTTGTAGGCCAGGAGAAGGGTCTTGAATTTGTTTGAAAGGTTCTTGGAAGACCACTCTTGCCGCTGCATTCTGGATCATCTGTAGAGGTTTTGTTGTCCAAGCAGGAAGTCCAGCTAGTAGCGCATTGCAATAATAGTAATTTTATGACGAGCCCATGAAGATTATTTATGTTTACAACCTTTCCTGGTTTTGTGGTTTGTTGGTGCTTAAGCTTTGTTGATCTGGATAGATGCTCGCTTTGTCCTGTTTAGTTCTCTGTTTATGAGATACAGGTCGAATTTCTGCAAGCTCAGTTGGTCTACGGTTCTTTTTACATTGTGACTTGTGTTGCTCTCTGTCAAAGTCCTTTTAAGGCAAGGCAGTTCATTTCTTGGCAATGTCCTAGGCCTTGTTTTCTAGCTAGGCAGTAGCAATAAAATTTGATGACAATTGTATCATAAGTTCTGCTGATTTAGCTCAAATCACACGAACACCGTGTCTACGGCGGACAAGACACACAGCCTTATTCTAATGGGATTGTCACGCCACATCCAGTGTGGACAAAATGTAAAATTATAATGGTTTCTAATGCGTTCTATTGTCTCAGGTCATGTCGCATTAGTGCCACGTCTAGTGTAGAGACGGCATTAGTTTTTTCAGACTGGTCCCGGTAATGAGAATGTAACTTTCAGAGTTAGAAAAATTCAATATATTCTTTAATATTGGCTTTAGTAATAGGAATTCCATTTCTATAGCTGCTGTATTCGGAGGATTTGATTCTCTCCAATCATGTAATTATATTATTCGCAAGTAGGAATTTATTATGTAACGTATTGAGTAAATGTGAAATAAAATGTTGGCGTTTAACTTTGTTTTTGCCATTAGCTGATTTGTTTTGCATCATTTTGAATAACATAACTTTGGCTTTGAATTCAGTTCTTTTTTATTATGAACTGCAAAATTGCTTTTATTTAAATTAAAAACCTAAAGGGTGCAAGGAGAGCAAGGTGTTGGTTTCTGCTTTTAGTGGAATGGAAGGTTTTGTGTAATTTAGCAAATGAGAGTAAGGAGGAGATCATTCTACCTCAGTGGATCATGGAATGGTTATCTTCAGTACGAGTATATCAGTGGTGGAGATGAGAGGCGTAACTCAATTCTCTGCTCAAAGTGTCCTCAGCCTGACCCGGATTTGTCAGTGGAGACCGAGTGAATTAAATGTTTGTGCTTGGAAGATAAATTCTCTATTTCCACTTGCCTTTCAGATTAAATGAAAGAATCAAGGTTTTTTAGACTTTCTTCCTTTTTAATAGCTTGCATTGGAAGACAAAATATGCATTATTATGGGGATTTCATCTTTGTTTGAAAAATTTTGTAATTTGAAGGGTGCATGGTAACTCCTCTTCTGTTTCTCTGATTCTGTTGATCAATTAAAGTTATTATACTCTTATTTGCAAGTATTCACCGTCCTCAAAAATATTAGGATAGCTAGGCCAAATTTAAAGTGTGATTATTATAATTTTTCCTGTGTGTTCCTTATATGTGATACAAGAAATGCAATAAGTTCCACATGAAAACTGTTTTAAAATGTATATATTGTCGAAGAACAAAAATATGTCCCTTGTTACCAGTTGTTAAAAGTTAACGACTAACCAAAATGATGTTTATGTATTTTGTACCCATTGCAATAACAGTCAGACACTTTACGTGTCCTGTACGTGGCCACTGTGAGCTTTTATGCAGCTGATGTGTGTTGAGATGAGAAACTAACGTTGTAATGTTTTTATGTTCCTGAAGAACGTGATCCCCGCCGAAGTGTCTCTGGTGTGTGTGGTGAAACCTGACGAGTTCTGGGACAAGAAAGTCACCCATTTCTGTTTCTGGAAAGAGAAGGACAGGCTTGGCTTTGAGGTAACAAAGATTAACTTCAGGCTGATCTAATAATGTTCTTCTACAAATATTTAACTCTTTCACCACCATTGACGAGTTATCTCGTCATTAAAAAAAAACTCTTCCCCCGCCAAAGACGAGTTATTATGGCAATCAGTGTTTGTACTGTTGTACAGCAGGTGGCACTATTACACACCTTTGGGAAAAAGTACAGAATCCCAGAACCTAGAAAGTGTATGTTTTAGCGGTTTTTAATGATTGTTTCTGGGCGGAATCTTTGACAAAAAATGTTAATTATCTCAGCTGTTTAATTAAAATGATGCATTTTTGAAGAAACCTACCCACATCTACAGAGTGATAAAAAAACGAACAAATAAATATAGAAGAATACGGTTTCTTTTGTTTAAAAGCTGAGACTCTGTTCTTTCATTTGACATATTGTTTGTCCATATATTCTTTACAGAAAATTTACTGTGAGCCAATAAAGTTGGGTGAAAATGTTAAAAAACGCTGGCGTGGCTGGCAACTTTTTTTTGAAGAGGCTGGCAGCGAATGAGTTAACTACCCATTGACATTGAAGGGAACGGTTTAATGGGCAAATGTGTAAACATAAAGAAATTTATGCTTTTGTGGTAATTGTGATTGTTGTGATTGTTGTGATTGGTTAGAATTGGGTTTACATGGCGGTGTAAAAATGTTCTTTAACCGACGCAGGGCTCTAGACTAACATTTGAGAGAGGTGGCACCAGCCCTTAATTTGGTAGATTTGTTCATGGAATGAGGTAAGAAAAAAGAATCACTAAAACTTCATTTAAATGTGTGTAATAATACATTAATAAATCAATTATTTTCATGATTTAAATATTTTTATTGTATATGTAAACTCTCTTTCAACACTTTACCATATTTAAAGCACATGTTTCTTAAAGCTACTTTCTTCCTTTATTTGTTGTGAACAACTCTTATAAGAGAACACAATTAATACATTTAATAAGGTGTTTTGGGCCCGTCCTTTGTTTGCTGAACATTATAAACAGATATCTTTATTATGCTGGTGCCCCTTTAAGTGCTCGCACACTGTACTGTAAGACACATGTCTTCTGTTTCCCAACTGTTTGGCAGTCGCACCGGTGCGACCATTAAGACAAAGTGGTCGCACTGGCATTAAAATATTTTTAAAATGCAACCATTTGGTCGCAGTCTACAGCCCTGCGATGGAATAAAAAAGAGTCTCAAGCTGCCTTTTCTGTTTTAAATGTAAGCGAGCTTACATTTATTTGCCTTTTATTAAGTTTTATGTACTGCATCATGAAGAAACACGATTGTTCAAAAAGGTATTTTTTATATATGAAATCAGACCATAGCATACTGTTTTGACACTCTCTGTAGCTGCACATAATGAAATCGCAGACTACAGAGTAACCAGATTACTAACACCCAAAGGCTCTCATGCATATAAGGAGGTAATTTCCCACATTGGTTGTGATTAATGACGCTCTATATAATGACACCATGCATCTTTATGTACAGTGGTTTGGGAGTTACTGTGACACGATGCTATTTGTGAAGACATCTTGTAATTGACACTGATGGAATAGCTTTTAAAAGGTTTTGTAAATGGCGACTGCTTGTGTGGTGAGGTCCTGAATTCACCATGGTTTTATGGCTGGAAATTTGACCTTCATTGTCATTTTTCAGTGTTTGTGGGGGGAAATAAGATTTCAGGGGTGTTTTAAAAGCCGTGTAGCACATCAGCATTTGTCTTAACTTTGAAGGGAAATTGTCACTATGTTGGTAAATATTCAAGGTTATTTTTAACACCATTTATGGGAAGCATTTTTGACGCGAATGATCAGGTTCTTGTTAAATAAATGGCACAAAAATGTACAGACTTTTTATTTCACTCTTTGTTCTTCTGGTGTCCTATAGTAGTAGTATTTGTTACGCCCTCATTATTTCTTTATGATGACAGGGTGGGTTTGATATTCTGAGCTCTGAATAGAGCTTTTCACATGTTCATACTTCACCCTGGGGTAAGAATTAATTCTGTTTATTTGCAGATTTTTGTTTTCACACCGATTATAGAGCCTGTGTTTGTTTTGTCGTTTCCATATTTATAAGGCCAATAACAGGGATTGGGAGAATAACATTTTTATCTGCATATTGACATAAAGTCAGTAATGTTGATGAAAATATGAGTGGGCATGTTTTAATAGCTTCTTGGCCATCTAAGTCTCAGGCCGGTTGTTTTAAGTCACTTTAATTGCCTTTATACTTTTTGAGTTTTTTAGGATGGGACGAGGTTTCGATTTCCTAAAGCGACAATATATTTCTCGTTGTTGATTTACCTTTTTTTATCCATAAAAGTAAGAGGAAAACCTAAATGGATCATTCCGTAGTCATGAATTTGCTCTTGAAGGACTTCTTCATGAAAACCGTTTGGTTTGTATCCTTTATATCAGGGTTCCTCAACTCTTACCCTGGAGGTCCGGAGCACTGCAGAAGTTAGCTCCAGCCCTGATCAAACACACCTGAGCAAGCTAATCAAGGTGTTCAGGATCAGTAGAAAATCAAAGGTAGGCAAGTTTGATCAGGGTTGGAGCTAAACTCTGCAGTGCTCCGGACCTCCAGGGTAAGAGTTGAGGAACCCTGCTTTATATGAACGCAATTCAGTTTTCGTCTCTTCACCTAAATGCTTCTCATACATTCATATATCAGAACAGACTTGGGGGGTCTTTCCAGCTTATTAAGCTATAAAACCAAATGCAGATGTTGGCAGGCCGGGCTGCATTGAAGACACAAACTTCAATACTCAAAGATTGGATGTGCATTGAAAACGTAACAAGATCATGCAGATGTGCACTACAGTATGCAAGCTTGCTTGATGCGTGCGTGCACATGGTCTGCTTATTTGCATGGCTGTCCTGCATCATTCTCTCTCTGGGCATGAACTGTTATCGCCATGTTCCCTCGCAACTGTCACGTGAATCTATCCAAGAACCAAATGCTTTGACTTAAGAAGGACAGTCGGACCAGTGTTTCCTAAATGGTAACCTCTGTATGAGTGCGTCTGTGTTAGATTCATTGTGCTGCTTGTGCTCTGATCTAGACCAGCGTGCTCCTCTACAGCCTGAAACTAGCAGATGGCACAGTTTTGGCTGAATGGAGGTCAGTGTATCAGCATTAGGAAGTGGAGGCTTGTGAAAACAGTCTTGACCTACTTGAGGATTCACACTTGAATGGGTGTTTTGTATTTGCTGTTGATCACTGAGGTGCTGGAGGACCGTGTGCTCTGCATTAATCTTCCTGCCTGTGAAGCTCTGCATCACAGGTGCTTGGCTGGTTACAACCAGCCAAGCACCTGTGATGAAGAGCTTCATATGGGAAGGAACAGACCCAGAGGCCTTATTAAATAAGTTGATCCTCCTTCTCTGCCACTCAGCACCCATAGGGCCATCTGTTACAGGACTGCACATTTTCTGTGTTGATTTGTCTTTCCGAGGCCTTCAGGTGACCCTGCGGTAGATCCCTGACCATGCTCAAATTTGTACTCCGTTGGAAATTTAGCCAATTTTCTGCTATCAAATTCTATTAGCTGATATATTAGGGTGGAAAGGACATCTGGCGACAGGAAAGAATATTCAGTAAAGTAAAATATAAACTTTTCTTGCGAAAATATCGAAACGCAAATACAGTTTTGATTTATTTACAGTAGGACATTTACAAAATATCTTCATGGAACATGATCTTAAAATGAATTCCCTAATCTTTTTTGGCATAAAAGAAAAATTGATACTTTGACCCATACAATGGCCAATGCCACAAATATTCTCATGCTACTCAAGTCTGGTTTTACTCAAGTCTGGTTTCGTGGTCCAGGGTCACATTTATTAACATTAGTTAATGTATCAACCAACACGAACTAGCTATTGTTCGATTGTTTGTTAATACAGATGTGGCATTGTTTGTTTATTGTTTGTTCATGTAAGCTCATTGTGCAATAAGAAAGATACAACTTTAGATTTCCCAAATGTATTGCATTTGTAAATGCTGAGATTATCATTATCCGAGATTAATAAATATCTGAAAAAGTATTGTTCATGGTTAATTCATGTTAAAGGGGTCATATGACATGGCGAAAACTAATATTTTCATTTGTTTTCGATGTAATGCAATGTGTATACACGATTTACTGTTCACAAACGCTGTATTCTGATTGTATCTCCTCTTTTGCCCCGCCTTGCCTTTTCTGACACAGAAAAACACGTATTCGCGGAATAGGACCCCTTTACAATAAAGGTCAATTTGTTAAGTGTTTAAGAAATTTCGAAAGTTCTACAAACTGTTAAGATGTATGGATTTGTTCAGTCTCAGGTCATTCTCAACCTGTGTGACTTTCTTCTTTAAAATATATTTTTGTGTGTTCTGCAGAACCAAACAGCATTGGGTCCCCATTGACTTCCAGTGTATGGACTCAAAACCACTGAGACATTTCTAAAAAAATATCTTGTTGTGTGTTCCACAAAATAAAAAGTCATATACAGGTTTTGAAAGAAATGAGGGTGAATAAATGATGACAGATTTTGGATGTAGGGACTTACTGATGTTGTTATTGAAGGTCATGTACTGTTTCCGGCTCCAAACGCTCAATAAGATGAGCTTATGGCGAGCTATAACACTATTGGAAAACGCAATCCTAACCGTTATCTTCATAACGAAATCCCACATGGCCAGTGAGCGATTTATTTTTCATAATTTATTCAAATATTGATGTCGCCGGTGTCTGTTGTGTATACTTAAGTTAATACACATTTCGCTTTAATAGTCAATAGGAGTAAACCGTGCTCGTAAACGACAGTTTAAGCTGTAGCCCTGCTTGAAATGAACAGATGCGTGGACCCGAAAAATGTATTCCTTACGTCAGCACTTAACAACCAAAAAGATTTTCAAATTTTTTCTAATGTGAATACACATAAATGTTATATTGTCTGTTTATATACAATAGTTTGCAGAGTAAACTTTATGTAAAAGCTGAAGCTGGGATTGGGACTGCATCGATTGGAGTGCTTTCGGCAGCTCTGTGTTTAATGTCCTCCAGATAACCTTGCAGATGTGTGGACACAACTGGCTCTCATCCAAGCTATTGCTACGCCATGAGCTTGTGTTCAGGGTCACAGTTCGCTAGGATGATTTGAAAATGCATTACTTTGATTAACTAGGAGTCAGAATAATAGTTTGGTGAGCAGATGGTTTTTAAAGGGATGGGTCACCAATTATTAAAATTCTGTTTTATATCTCCTTCACATTGTACCAAGCCAACATACCGTTGTTTTATTCTGTGCAGCACAAAAGCCACACAGAATGATTTTATACAGCGGTGACCGTTTATATTGTCCGTGGCTGGCAAGCACCTGAAACAGCCCAACGTGGTCCTCTGAGGCCAAGAAACATTACCAGACAAAATAACAGAGAAATGAATAACTTTGAAATGGTATGAGAGAGTAAATGAAGTCAGATTTAAATAATGTCCCAGATTTTATTGAGGCAGCATGACAGAAGAGGTGAAGTCGCAAATTCCCATGTCTCTGAAATCTGACACAAAAATAAAATATTTTTGGTGAAACATTAACTGCATTGTGGCTCATTGTTGAATGAAATTGAGCGGGCAGATACACCAAAGAAGCAAGCATGCCTCTCTGCCTTCCGTTGAGTAATAGACCTCAGACATTACGAACGTAAAATATTTGTCCTGGTCTCCTCCTCTCCGGATGGAACGCAGGCTGGGTTTGTTTGCAGCATAGTCCTGTCCCTCGGTCCCATGTGTTGACTCAGCTGAACACATTTGTAAAAGCAGCTGTGCTGTCTCTCTCTTCCTGTCAACACACAGAAGTGCATCATTGCAGAGAGCAAGAGTCTTTATAACATTCTACAGGAAGTGACCTATCACTCTTCACGTCAAGTGATAATATACATAGTAAGCATAGGACCTGTGTCATATGACACGGCTGAAACGAATATTATTGTTTGTTTTAGATGTAATGCAATGCGTCTACACGATTTAAGGTTAAAAAAATGCTGTATTTTTCACATGCCGTGCATGTTTGTATCTCCTCTCTGAAACGCACAGATTTCTTATAAAGCTCATGGCTCTGAAAAACGAGGTGTGCTATGATTGTCCAGTTAACCAGTGCGTAGTGATTGGTTAAAAACAGCAAGCGTGTGACGGAAATGTAACGCCTCTTACCATATTTGGGACATCAGGCTCCAAAGCAATTGTACTGACATGTACGCCCACCTAACTTGCGTATATTGGTCGGTCTTGGTAAAATCATACCACCAACTGACGTAGATTTGTGGGGTTGTGGTTCATGAGGCGTTTCAGGCAGGACTGGGTGAGCATTCGCTTTTAGATGGAATGCATCTTTTGTTCCGACACTTCTATTTTAGCAATTTTACGTATCTAATACATACATGGGCAACTTATAACACACCAAAGACACAGAAAAACACGTATTCGTGCCATATGACGCCTTTAACTATTTCACAGCCATTGACGAGTTATCTCGTCATTTAAAAAAAAATCGCTTCCCCGCCAAAGACGAGTTATTACGGCAACATTGTTTGTGCTGTTGTACAGCAGGTGGCACTATTACACACCTTTGGGAAAAAGTACAGAATCCCAGAACCTAGAACGTATATGTTTTAGCGGAATCTGGGCGGAATCTTTGACAAAAAATTTTAATTATCTCAGCTGTTTAATCAAAGTGATGCATTTTTGAAGAAACCTACCCACATCTACGGAGTGATAAAAAACGAACACATGAAGATAGAAATTTAAATTAAATTTGGGTGAAAATGTTAAAAAATGCTGGCGTAGGTTGGCAACGAATGAGTTAAAGTGAGTATGTCATGTGACATCTACAGCTCAGGTGATTGATCATTAAACCACAGAACTACTTAAGACAAAGACAAAGGGTTTCAAGTTGTGTACTTTCTACCTTAGCCAGGAATCTGCCGTTTGACATAAATGTCTTTCAATTTGTAAAGGATCATTATTAAATCACTGAGTAAATCCTATCGGTCAGCGTTTTGCTTTTTGAAGCTTTTATATGCTTATTGTAGCCAACTCTGTTTAGGACCCTGCATCGGTTTCCTTTCTAAAAGCTTTGTGGGTAATGAGTGTGACTGACATTATGTGGTGGTTTGTGATATTGACCCAGCAGAAGGGCTGCTTCACCCGCAGAGCCTCTGCTATAGAACTTCAAATATCAAATAAATTATTCATGGATTATTAACCTCGCATGACATTTCTGCCGGGGCAAATCCTTCACAGTTTTATGTTATGCTACATTGCACACACAGATTGTTGTTTAATTGGCTACATTAGTGAATGGTGCAGGCAAGTGTGTTGGGATGTGCATTCTTTTTTTCAGCTCCTCAACACAAATTGTGAAATTGTTTGTCTTCAGTGAGACCTGATGGGTCATTTCCTTCCTTTCAGGTGATTCTGGTGTCGGCAAATAAACTCACACGATACATCGAGCCATGTCAGCTCACGGATGAGTTCGGCGGGAGTCTGACTTATGATCATTTGGACTGGGTCAACAAAAGACTGGTGAGAAACAAAATCTCTGAAATTCACTTAATATAGATGGTTTAATATAAATTGATTAAAATATAAATAGTTTTATTATTGGCCGCTAGCCAGAACGTTAACAAACACAGACTCGAAATGAACTTCAGGGCAGGCGCATACAGCCCATAAAACTGTATATGGGACCGTCTATAGGATGATATTTTTGAAGTGAGGCAATATATAGAAATTATGAAATATTTCTTGTCATTGCGTATGCAAAATACATAAATATTGAGATTCTTATGAACCTAAGCAATTTCAACACATATTTTCTTTGCTGTATCGCCTCATCCTAGTTGTTTAACCGTATGAAATAAGTTCTATTTGTTTCCTGTTTAGGTCTTTGAAAAATTCACAAAGGAGTCAACATCACTACTGGATGAACTTACTGTCATCAATGAGAACGAGAAAGGATTTCAGGCAGACAAGGAGAGGTATTTCATAGAAATATAGTTCATTTAGGCCATGTCCTTGAAATAATGAGCTGAGACATTCACTAGGGGTGTAACGGTTCTCGGCACGCGGCTCATCTTAAATCTGATGACGCGTATATGATATGGTTTGTTAAAAATGATAAAGTGTAAAACAGACTGACAGTTAATGTATGTTTGTCGATGGATACACATTTAATACCTACAAAAAATCAAATAACGTTGAAAAGGACTGACGTATGCTGTATTATAACCAATCGTCTATGCTTTCATCACCCGGGTGTTGTGAGCGCGCGAGTGCAGGTGTGACCTGAACAGCACATGTTGATGTTTAAACTACTCTCATTCAAGCTTTGCCAACTTAAACATTTAAGTGCAAGATGATGCACAAGACAACTCGCTTGCGCGCTGTGAGAAGATCCGAAGCGCGCATAAGGAAAGCAAATATTGAGTTGTCTTTGTAGCCCTTAAACTGACAAATTCACACACGAAGTAGGTCCACATGCCCCCCTTGTCGAGGATCTTAACGCAGTATGTCTTAAGAGAACGGACGAAACAGACGAAAACCAACTTCTGTGTACAGTATCAGTGTAATGGATCTGTTTCATTCCTCTTAAAGCGACAGCAACATATTCCTGCTCTCTGTTAAAGGTCAAGGAAATCACTCACTGCTTGTGACTCGATAGCTTCTGTAACTTCAATTATGATTCATCTTTATTTTATTTGTACATATGCGATGTTATGTTTTATTTGATTACTTGAATCCATTTCTACCTTAAAAAGGTGTATATACACTCACCTAAAGGATTATTAGGAACACCTGTTCAATTTCTCATTAATGCAATTATGGTGGTGGTGTAATGGTGTGGGGGATGTTTTCTTGGCCAACTTTAGGCCCCTTAGTGCCAATTGGGCATCGTTTAAATGCCACGGCCTACCTGAGCATTGTTTCTGACCATGTCCATCGCTTTATGACCACCATGTACCCATCCTCTGATGGCTACTTCCAGCAGGATAATACACAATGTCACAAAGCTTGAATCATTTCAAATTGGTTTTTTGAACATGACAATGAGTTCACTGTACTAAAATGGCCCCCACAGTCACCAGATCTCAACCCAATAGAGCATCTTTGGGATGTGGTGGAACGGGAGCTTTGTGCATCCCACTAATCTCCATCAACTGCAAGATGCTATCCTATCAATATGGGCCAACGTTTCTAAAGAATGCTTTCAGCACCTTGTTGAATCAATGCCATGTAGAATTAAGGCAGTTCTGAAGGCGAAAGGGGGCCAAACACAGTATTAGTATGGTGTTCCTAATAATCCTTTAGGTGAGTGTATATACCGAATCTTATTTTATTTTCTGCTTTGCTATTTTTTTTATTGGTGCTGTTACTTGTAGCTTGATTATTTGTTCTTATTTTTATTTGTCAATAGTCCCTTTTCCCTGAACATAGCACAAACCGAACCGAACCAAAACCGTGACCCTAAAACCGTGGCACAAACCGAACCGTGAGTCATTTGAATCTTTATACCCCTAGCATTCACTGTTAGAATATCTTGTTGGGTTTTTATGGTTTTTGTGCCTGTGAACTCCTGTGCTGTTCATATTTCGGCCAGAAGCTTATTCAAAAGTACACAAATTGTTTTTTTTCACAGCAATTGTCTCTATTAATTAACTTTGCGACTTAATTTTTTCTGCTCTTTACGATGAACTATTAGAACTAAATATTTTTCCAAGATGTACAGTAGATGTATTTGTTGCCTCTATCCAGGCTCTTTCCTGAGCCCATGTAGCGGTGCCAGGCTGCTGAAACAAGCATTTCCTTTCTGCAATCTGGAACCGTTCCTTGTGTTTCCACAGAAGAAAAACACATTCAGTTGTCCGTGATTTCTGTCTTTTTTTCTTGCATGCCTATTTGAGCCACTTAAATCTTCCCACATGGCCAGAAATAAAATGTTTCAATTTTCAACAAACAACACTCTTAAATAAAGGCTGTGATGTAGTCAGTTACATCACTGTTCAGCTGTTGAGTCGCTGGAAACAAGTTGTAGGCAGTTTAAAGAGAGCTTTGCGGTCAAGGATCATCCAGAGACTTAGCACAGAGACCATTGGTTTGCAGTTTTGTTTAACACTGGTGGTGGCACATAAATTATGCGCCGCCCCTTTAAAATTATTCTTTTTTAAATGCTGGTTGCATTGGATTTTATTACACAGAGACTTTGTACAATTTTTTTTTAGATGCTTTTGTCTATTGACTATAGCACATTGAGCTATTCCTGCTTGTTTGTCTCTACAGACAAATCTAAGGGTTTGTCTTGTTGCACCACAGAATGACTCTTGATTTTGTCTAATTTGTATGTTATTACTCATAGGTCTTCGGAGAGCAACAGTCTGCCTTCATTTGATCCTGAAACAGTTCTTCAGACCGGTGAGTGTCGACACATGCATATAGGTTCTTCTGTTTGGAAATTGCGAGACTCTTGTGCTGCCTCGAGGCGTTTTACCAGTTTTGGGGTCAATTTGACAGACTGGTTGTGAAAGCACATTTTTCTGGGGGAATTTGAAGTGTTGTGCTGTATCCAGCGTGTGATGTCAACAGTGAAGCGGTTTTTCCTGCTCAACTGTGAATCTGTGCAATTTTATTGGTGTGGTGAAGAACTTGGCTTTGGTGTTTAACAACTCTAAAATGATTTCCAAGCTCTTGTATTTGAAGCTAAAGTTGGTTAGGAGGATCTAGATTGTGTAAGTACTTAACTGCCCATCCTTTACACCATGCATGGTGCTTAAATGGCTTTAATTTAGAGAACGAGACCACAGTTCAACATCATGTGGGGCGTAAACGGTTTAATTCAGTTTTCATCTGAATCTGTTATTCTGTAGTTTTGTACTTGCCACTTGAGTTTTGCAATTCCATCGTTTTCAGTATTTCTCTTTTGATGCTGTTATTCATAATTTTATATCTGCAGGACATGAGTTGCTCTCAGAGCTCCAGCAGAGGCGTTTTAATGGCTCTGAGGGGGGAGGAGGAGGTGGTGGTACGACCTGGTCGCCCATGGACGATGAGCTGCTGGCTCAGCCTCAGGTGATGAAGCTTCTGGACTCTCTGAGGGAGCAATACACCAAATACCAGGAGGTCTGTCGGCAGCGAAGCAAGCGCTCCCAGCTGGAGGAAATCCAGACCAAGGTCATGCAGGTAAAGGTCTGAGATGGCACAGATGTTCCTACACATGACACAAAATATGTGTAGTGAGCTATAGTGTTTCTTACATGTGGTCATCTGAACCTGATGCTCAAGCTTTGGAGATCTCTGTTTCATAGGCACCTGAAATATTTGATATAAGACAGACATTTATTGTAGATTTCACTAGATCAGTCAATTTGGTGTTTTGATATTGGGCTGCTTTTGGCCCTTGAGTGGTCCAAAATAAAACCTTGAGAAGCTTGAGAATAACTGCCAGGAACTAAAAAAAAATGGAGGTTTATTCCTTCCACAGACAGGATTTGTGTCGCATTATAATTTATTCTCCTGTAAACTGTGTTTTGCTGTCTTGTTGGAAAGTTTATACAAGGCACTCCTACAGACAGTCAGAAATACGGCTCACTGCTTGAACTGTGTTGAGACAATCTCATATTAATGTTGTCTTGCAGATCTTTTATTGCAAAAATTGCTTTTAATGATTGGATTTTGGTTTGGTTTTTGCATGTTTCTCGGGTTGGTCCAGATAACGCATTAAGTGTGCATTTATGAAAGCAATTGATGGCTTTATTAATAGGGCAATTGTCTATTTCAACATGAGCTCCACCTCCTCCTCCCCATGTCTAGTTAGTAAATGTTTTGAAGTAGTTTTTGTAGTTATGCGAGTAATATTGAGTGGGTGTGTATCTTTTTATTAGTAAGATTTTTTCATTTAAAGGGGTGAGATGACACCGCTGAAGTGATTATTATCGTTTGTTTAAGATGTAATGCAATTGTCTACACTGTTTAACGCTGTATTTTCAACATACTGTGCATGCTTGTATCTCCACCTTGCCCTGCCTCTCTGAAACGCGTAGATTTTTTATAACCCTCGTGGCTCTGAAAAGCGATGTGTGATATGATTGGCAAGATAACCAATCCATAGAGATTGGTCGAATACTGCAAGCGTGTGTCGGAAATGTAACGCATTTGACCATATTTGGAACAACACGTGTATAATACACACCAAAGTCACAGAAATACACGTTTTTGTGCCATATTACTTTGATTATATGATGTTTTTAGTCCTAAAGACGTGACTTTGTTGACAAGTAAATATCTAGCTAGATAAATAAATCTAAATTAAGTGATCTAAATGCCTTGTCAGGTCTTGTCATTAGTTCAATTAGTTCAGGTTTTCCCTTGTTTCTGTTGAATTGGTAGTTTGAGTCTGTTCAATTGCTATGGGTCAAGTGTGGAATTGTGTTTGTAATGAAAGATTTCTTTGTTGGTGTGCGTGTGATCAGGTTGTGAATTGGCTGGAGGGTCCTGGCACAGATCAGCTCCGCACACAGTGGGGTATTGGAGACTCCATTCGCGCCTCTCAGGCCCTGCAGCAGAAACACGAAGAGATTGAAAGTCAACACAGCGTAAGTACAACATCACCTCTGAGCCCGGACAACCTAGAGACAAACTAAACCCAACCTCAAAGACATAAATAGATACAAGTATATTAGAACCATTTACCCTGTGAGGTCCACTTACAAAAGGACTTTGTGCCAAAAAATCATGATGTAGTTTTTCATGGCTATTTCATGTTATTTTCTTGTTATCGACTGGAAGGGTATTGTACAACTGTTTTTTCATGCTTGTCAGTTTCAATGAGCTGGCGGATGCTTTTGGACTTTATCTAAACCAGAATTGTTTTTATAGATTACAAACTCTGGATCTGTGGATCTAGGATAAAGCGTGATAACATGCACTAATAGACCTCGATTTGTAACATTACAAGAACGTCTGAAATGTGACATGGTGCAGTTTGTGTTATGCCAATAGGTGGCAGTATTACAGGTCACATGACAAAATCTATTTCAGTGTGTAATTGAATCAGGACTTTGTCATGTTTACAGACTTTAATATGCATTTAATTGATCGGTTACAGTAAAGAAAGGTTTTACCCTGAGACATGCACACACAAACTCAGTTTTCCTCGCTGTTAGCCCACTGGCTGTGTCTCAAGAGTACTCTGTGGTGCGCTCAGCTAGTCTGAAGTTCTTACTAATGCTGTATTTCTTCAAACTTTGTGAGATACTGAACGACTTCTGACTATTGGCATGAAATCTGGTCATTATATCTACCCAGTGCCTTGTAATTATGGTGAGACTAATACAAGTTATTTAGCAGTAGTCAATAGATTAGAGATGGAAGAGCTCTGTAAGTGGGCTGTAAGTGACCTGTAGATTGTGTCCAAGATAACAAATTGTCTCTCTTATTTACAGGCGGTTTTGTTTCACAAAGGCATTGCATTGGTTGTTTTAGAGTTTGCGACGGGCTCTGACTCAGAGGTTTTATGCTTGGTTACACAGTGACCTCTTTGTTACATTGAATCAGGAGTCAGAAAGAGCCAATTATAGACACGCTTGGGTTATGTAAAACTAGTTTTGTGTTAGTCACTGTGCGAAACGTTGCTACAGTGGTGGGCTCTCCTGGAAGATGATCTGTCAGAGATTTATTTTAGTTACTAAATGTATTTTAAAATGTGGATGTTTATAAAGGATTTTATATGAAGGATGCTTACGTGCACTGTCGTCACGTACACGCTGTGCAATTGTTTGAGGGTGTTTTGTGTGGATGCCAGGACATTGCTTGCTAAAGTGTGCAGAGTGGTTTTAGCACATTTGCTGTGAAGTTGCTAAGGTGTTCTGCCTGGTTGTTTACTGGTCGACATCAAAGAGACCTCCCCAAGTGATGCTGTGATACTTTGCTCCCTAGATACAGCTTAGGTGGCGTTTACATTACCCCGTTTTCATTCAAAACAGCGTTTCAAGACGAAAACGATCCTTGTTTCTCATGCCGTTTCCATAAGCGTTTTACACAACCGTCAGTACAAAATTAATATGATGGGGAGGACAAGCGAGGACGCTTTGTGTGGATAGATGAGGTAATCCATGTTATTAGGTTTGTTTGATTTCATCCAGCACCACGCAGACCGATGAACGGATGACATCGCAGTACTGCGAGCACGATTTAAAAGCATACGGCTCTTGATTCTCTCTCGCGTTGCTGTAATGTCAGCATGTCGATCCGTCTACGCAGCGCAGCTTGAAGTCCAACAAGCCTGTTGTTTACACAGTCCTTGGCGTAATGGCTCAGATGACTTAACGAATCAGGGAGGCAGATGCAATGATACTGGCAACCCAATCAGTAAGCGGATGTGGGCAACTACGCCTGCGTATTTTAAAATATCCATTTTGGGGGGTCGAATACATGGGGTATAGTGCAAATGGCAGGCGTAAACATAGCAAGAGTTTTAAAAAGAAAACGCACTAGTATAAGCGCTGTCTTAGACTCGTGCAGACGATAAACTGAGCGAACAAAATCCTACAAAGATGTGCCAAAACACTTCGACTCTATCCTCAATATAAGCAACAATAGTAGTTGGTTTTGCATCGATAGATGTCAGTTTAAATATAAGAACATAACAATAAAAATAATTATAAAAACATAACCCTCCACTATGAAAGGTCTCTGAAGACATAGTTATGTATATTATATTGCATTTCTGTCAATAGATACTCCAAAGAACTAGACGCACTACCTCTAATAAACATGTATGTGAAATTAATAACTGCATAATAAAAAAGTGGCCTATAAGCGTTTATGGGAACGTCTTCAATAGGAGAAGATTTCTTCAAAGGCTGACTACACTGAAAATTTTCGAATATAACAACGTGCCGTGTATTCAGACCTGTTTTTTACCCTTGCATCAATGACCCATATGCTGTTTTCTTCAGGAATGGTTTGCCGTTTACGTTGAGCTGAACCAACAGATCGCCGCGCTGCTTAGCGCAGGAGATGAAGAGGACCTGATGGAGCTCAAGAATCTTCAGCAACAGCTCAGCGACGTCTGCTACCGACAGGCCAGCCAATTAGAGTTCAGACAGAACGTCCTGCAGTCTGCACATGAGTTCCACATGACCGCACAGGATGTAAGCCTTCATACTCTTGTTGTTAACATTGAAATGTTTTCTTCAAATGTAATCAGAGCTCCTTCATTTTTAAAAGCTTTATCGAGGTCCCCTTATAGAGGCAGACATCTTGAGGACACAACCAGCCAGCTACTTTTATTACTTTAGTGCCACAGTGGTTTCCACAATGGTGATCAAAATATAAAAATTGCATCTACACCACTAGGTGTCAGCAAAACATGACTGAGCCTACTATTGTTGGCTTAGGACCAGATGTTGAGTGCTTCCTCATTTGTGAGTGGATCAGTGAATAAATGTAAATAAAACGGCACTTTATTTCTTTTGTGTCAGTTGTCTCAGCAGTTAGACGGGCTACTGGGCATGCTCTGCGCAGACGTCGCCCCTGCAGATGGAGCTGCAATCCAGCAGACTCTAAAACATCTGGAGGAGAAGCTCAAGAGCGTAGGTTAGGAAGACCTGTTTTCCTACTTATACACCACAAACCCATTCATATATAATAAAAAAACAGAGACTTCAGCCTGCTCCTGCCTTTTTATGAGTTGTAAACTTAAATCAGTCATTGAACAGATTGTGAGCAGTAGAGTCAAACACCACACAGACGTTTATGATAAGAGATGTTTAGTTGACTTTCTCTCACTGTTTTCCAGAGGGTGCCTTGCAAAGCCTGAGGGAAAAAGGCCAAGTTCTGCTCGACCAAATGTCTACCCAGACATCATTTTCGTACGGGAAGGATGTAACTATTGAGAACAAAGAGAATGTCGACCACATTCACAGCGTGACGGAGGATATGCAGCTCCGCAAACAGAGGTTCCCTTCTCGTTTGATCTTTTTCTTCAATAATAAAGACATGGTCAAGTCACCTCGAGTCAGGCTTGTGCACTATTCAGAATTGAATTAAGAATGCATTTTAAGTACCAATCCAATTCATTGAATAAACATTTCGTTGTTTATTCAACTTTCGCATGATGTAAAAAATCTCAATTTGGAAAAATTGACCCAAAAGACTGGTTTTGTCGTCCAGGGTCACATTTAGCAAATTTTAAAATTGAAGACCTTTTGTAAATGTCACTTATCTATTTTCTATGTTAATTTTGTGTAATTTTTGTGTGGTTTAATTATTGCATATAATGTACTTTATATATAAACATGCGCATAAAATATTATTTTAGTTGTCATTTATTATTGTTTTATTGCTAAACTTGTGTTGGCTTAATCTAATTCCTGTTAAAAGTCTTTTGAATGCTGTTCACTATAAAATCTTCATCCTGTCATTTCTAATTCACTTGTAAGTTTTTTGGTGTGGCAAGTATAAAAGAAGGCCGTTTGTGTCTGATATTGTTTCATAGGTGTGAGGACATGGTGGATGTCAGGAGACTGAAGATGCTGCAGATGGTTCAGCTGTTCAAGTGCGAGGAGGATGCTTCACAGGTCAGAAATTGAAATGAAAACGGTTTCTTTCTTTGAAGCGGTCTGTGGTTCCTAAGGGGCTGTAACAGTTGTGTCATGTCTCCTCAGGCTGTCGAGTGGTTGGGAGAGCTGCTTGACGCTCTGTTAAAAACCCACATCCGACTGGGGGATGATGCGCAGGAAACCAAAGTGTTGCTGGAGAAACACAAGAAGTTTGTGGATGTTGCTCAGGTATTTGACACACTTCAAAGGCAACTCTTTATGTAGGCAGTATCAAAGCACTAACTGATCCAAACACATATTTTTACTGAAGCAATTTTATGTTCTGCTTTCAGAGCACATATGATTACGGCAGGCAGCTGCTACAGGCCACAGTGGTGCTGTGCCAGTCTCTGCGTTGTACCACACGTTCATCAGGGGACACGCTGCCCCGACTCAACCGGGTGTGGAAGCAGTTCACGGTCACATCTGATGAAAGACAACACAGGCTGGAGATGGCCAGTGCCTTCCACACTGCAGCTGAGAAGGTTGGAGCCGTTGTAGTTCACCCAGAAATGAAAACTCCTCCTCCCTTTACTCATTCCCAAGAAAAATTACTTTGTTCTGTTGAACGCAAAAGAAGATATTTTGAAGAGTGTAGAAAAGCAAACAGTTCAGAGTAAATAAAGGCATATTTTTTATTTTTGTGCGAAATGTCACTTTAATGCTATTCTCTTTCAAGAAACAAAAGTGATTTTGTCGTTGTACGCAGATTTTGAGAGAGAGTCCTGAATCAGCTGAGATGATGGTGGATTTGGAGACATATGAAGAGATGGACACAATGGGAAAATCTCTGCTGGATAGACTCACTGTGGCCGTTATTTTTCCTGACGGGTAAGAGCTAAAAACTCAAACCACTTACTGAAAATGTCTGTTTCCGTTCATATCCATTTGTTTAAATATTCACTTCCACACACACTTGTCTTGACCTGAGTTTTGTATTTGAATTCATACACAGGCTACACATTTTTGAGCAGTTAAGTCTTTAAAGTGATCGTTCACCCTCCCAGAATTATTTATTCACTCTCACTTTAAATCCTGAGTTTGATTCATTCATCTGTGGAACACAAAAAGATATTTTGAGAAACGTCTCTGTGGTTTTGTGTCCAGACAATGGAAGTCAATGAGGGACAATGTTATGTGGTTTCCAACATTCTTCAAAATATCTTCTTTTGTATTCTGCAGAGGAAAAATGTGAGACAGCTTTGCAATGGCATGAGGGTGACTAAGTGATGCACAAATTTTCTTTTTCGGGTGAACTATCCCTTTGAATCAAATGTTTTACAGATTCTGAGAAAAATTCTTTGTCACTTTTAACTGGAACTGCAAGGTTTTTGTTTTCTGATCTTGTATAAGATTACAATGATATCTCTCGGTTATTCGGCAGTCACTGAGATGAAATCATCTTTTGTCATAACTTCCCTCCACCCCTATCACCCCGGTGCAGGAGCGAGCAGTTCTTTGGCAGTCCTGGCGAAATGGCCTCTTCCGCTGAAATCATCCGTGACCGAATGAAACTAGTGGAAGAAAAGCGATTTTTACAGGAAGAGGCGGAGCAGCGGCTTCATGATGATGCTCTGGAGGCGGGGCCCAGGGAAACTTGAGGATCTGATACCCTTCACGGCTCCTCACGGGAAAAGGCGTGGTTTGGCAGCACGGCACCTGATCCTCAAGTACCAGTTCAGAAGTGACCCCGATCACCCGCCATTTCTGATGTACTCCAACTCACCGTGCCATCTTAACTTACCGAGCGCAGTTAAAGATAGACACCCGCAGGCTCGCGTTGCATTGCTTGCGTGGACAGCTGAACTCTAAACCGAACATATTACTTTGAAATTTTGTCTCCCTATGAAGCTTTACCGTACCTGTCGCCTTGCTCGTCCTCCGGTGAGGCACCCTGAGCTTGTGATGGTGCTGCTGAGCCTATAGAATGTACATAAAGTGGCTTCTATACCCCTATTGATACCTAGTGCTTTAAATTTGTATGCCTTTCCTGATTGACAGAAAGCAATGTATTTTATAATTCTTTTAAGTTGCTTTCTGTTAACCTTCGCTAATATAAAGATCCGTGATGGAGGCCATTCGGCTCCGTTTGAAGATGGTGTGTGAAGACGCCATACAGTTAATGACAGAACGACAGAAACTATTTAACTTCAAGCTGAATGGTACAAAACCAATGCAGAGCTTTATAAGTCAATGTAGAGATGTTGTTTAGAGCTTTGTTTTGACAGTGAAATTTGAAATGGAATTATGTTTCATCTCATAATACGTCAGTCTAACGCGTACGCTGCTTGCATATGGATGCATGTTATCAAATATTAATTCCATATTTATTTTATTTTCCTTTGTTGTTTTTTACCTTGACATGCCATTGAAATTGTATAATGCTTTCGCCATTTTAAAGGCTATAGTGTATTTTATGAAAAAAAGTTGTATAAAATAAATGAACAAAAGGTTGAGTAAGAGGTGACCGAAGATGAAAGGTTGTCTCCTTCACTGCACCATAAATTTGGCAGGTCATTACCATTTACAGGACTTTGGTTACTTGGCATATGCTTTGTGTGAAGCTGCCTCATGGTTCAGTGCTGTACAGGAATATTCAAGCACCCATTCAATAAACATGGGAAATACGTTTCATGATTTTTGTGTTGTTTTTTTCAAGATGTTTTATATGTCAAGTGTGTCTTTAGTTGCCTCAAGCATTGCTATTATTTTTCCCACATCAACAGAATACAGCATTTTAGGGCGGGTCTTCTTATTTCCTACAATTTCTTTATTATATTATATTTTCATACTTTCTTCACCCAAAAGCATAGGTTATTCAAAAAAAAACACATGTCGCCATTGATTCTGAAGTATTGGCATTTACTAATGCACAATTAAATAACTTCATAGTGTACTAATACTATAACATTTAGTCATTTTCATTTCCAATGTCTTTTTGTCGTTATGACAGATTTATACAGTGAAATAAAAATGAATAAGCTCTTTCCTCAGGGTAGTTTATATAGTGATTGATGTTTTTTTGCTTCTCATGGTAGTTAATATAATAAAGTTTCGCATTAAGGAAGCCATTGACCACACAAAGTTTTATTTCGTGCATTTTATGATGCATCAGTTTGTACTAAAACTTTATTTTGCAGGAGACTGGGCTTAGATTTTTTTTTATTCATTTATACATGGAATCAATGGCAACCTGTGTTTTTTTTTTAATGACCTGTGCTTTTGGGTGAATCAAGAAAATATAAGATAAACAGAAGATGTAGCATATAAGAACTTAAACAGTACATCGAATTTGGAAAATTGACAATGTTTTTTACCACAATTTTTATTTTATAATTTTGTCATGACAATTCAAGGTCCAGTGTATGAAACCGAGGCATCTAGTGGTGAGGTTGTGAACACTCCCTTTCACAGCACATAACACCGAAATAAGTTGTCGTCACATATTTACAAAACACTCTCTGTGGAGCAGTTTGTTCATTTAGGGCTACTATAGAAACAACTGCTGTGGACACGCAGTGTATGTAGATAGAAATAGCTCATTCATTATGTGAGGTCTTTATACACCTCTGAAGACAGTTATGTATATTGGATTGGATTTCAGTCAATAGATTCAGTCAATAAAAAACTACACCCAGCACCTTTACGCATCATGCATTTCTTGGTATAATTCCTCTTGGAATTTTTTTTTCAAATGAGGTGATCTTCAGAAATGCCTCATTGTCTCACAGTATATACATACTGTAAGTACTACAACAATGTTTTAAATTAATACATTTATTTGGATAATGGGTTGTGCCATGGTCCCTAAATAACGGATTAAACAGTTCCATACATTCCTATAGTTATTAACAGAGAATGTTAATCAAATTCTTCTGAAACGATGTGTCTTTGGGATATTATAATTCATAGACATCATTTTATATTGACATATTATAAAGCATTTGACATCATCGCACCTGTGACAGCTTGACGTTTGTCTTTTGACTATTGTGTTTTCAGGAACATATACAGTGCATTCATGGCACATTTCCAGAGAGTTGAATCACAGTGACTGTGCTTATGTGTTGACCGGGCCAGGAATCGGTTTGAGGAGCCCGAATTTTGTCTATTAATAAACTTGTGAATTTGTCCGGGCCCCTGACAGATGGCACGGGTGTCTGGGGCCTCATGGGTTTCCTTAAGTCCTGTACTGCCCCTTGGTGCTCTTTGAAGGCTTTGAAATTATCAGCTGTCTTTTCAGCTGCTGTGTCTCTTCTCATTTGGGGGATACTGATGGTATGTCTGAACTGTGAGGGAAGACCCGCCCTCTGAGGAAACTACATAAAATAACTTCAAAGTATACTAAAACTATAACATTTAGAAACCTTGTAACATTTCCAGTGTCTTTTTAACTTTATGCCAGATCTATACAGCGAAATGAGAATTTCATGGTTGTTAATGTAGTGAATATTTATTATTTTTTTTCATCTGGTTTAATATATAGACATTCTTCACAAGCAGACTTTTAGTAAAACTCATAGAAACGGTCTTTAACCGACCTCTGTATGTCTCCTGTAATGAACGTCTCGCGAGGTAAAATCAAATGTATAAAAGCCTTTACATTTTTCAGTTGCTTTATACAGATTGCTTTGTACTTTTATAAGAAAGGAAAATGAATTTGGGCTTCTCTCACTGCGAATGATTGAATTATATTAGGATTTATGAAATTTAAATGAAAACAAGTTTAAGCAAATGTTATACTGCTAATTTTTAGATCCGCCCTGATTTTTCCAACTGTATCTCAAAACATTTCCTCCGTCAGGCACAGATAGGGAGACCCCAGAGGCTCAGGACGTTTGCAAACACTATTGTCCTCATTGGAAAAGACAACATTACTCTAACAGTGAGTATTTGGTTTGAAAATGATTGAAATATTCACTCGGTAATTCTTTCCACTGTTTTACCGCTGAGGAAATGAACGGCGACCTCTGAAAAACAGATTTATAAGAAAAATAGTTCACATAAAGTGGGTGTCTGGATACCTGTTTCCATGATTTATGTTAATGTGGGAACACTTTTTGTGACAAGCATATGATTTGTAAACTGCCAAAATATCAAAGACCATGGTTTGATTGTAGTAAAAGGGAAGTAGCCATTAACTTGTGGTGGACTGATCAACATTTTTTAATCATAGTTTACTTAAATATTATGGTTAAACTGTGGTTAGACACACACAGTTAGACAAAATAAAATGTATGGTATTATTTTTATAATTAATCATCATTATTATTAAGTTTATTATGGTACTACAAGTAAAACCCAATAACAAAGGTTGCTATAGTTAAACCATGGTAAGTGTCGGCTTAGGCAGATAGATTTTAGTATTTAATCTACAACTCCGTTGTTGAAATGCCCTCAATGACCAGTTCAATGCAATATTTTTTTCATAGTTTTCTTAGGGTTTTACAATGCACATATTGAATTTTTCATGTATTTTCACAATTGCGGGGTGATCCTCTAAAGTTCTTATTTTGAAATGCCAGACAGTGCTTTTTAAGAGTTGTTTAAGATGTGATTTTAGTCCCATTATTATATTTTAAATGAATATCTTTGTAGAAGTTTGGATTAAAGTGTGTAGAGAACTGTCACTTCTTGATATCAGAACGCTTGGGCTTTGCCAATCCATTGATCTTTGACTTGTAATACACAAGATCATAAACCTCTGTGATTTTTTATAAACATTTTTAAATTTGCTTTTGCAATGTACAGTGCAGTAAATAAATGTGATGCATTTGAATAGACATACAAAGCTCTAGTTATTTGAATAATATTGAAACCATGTATTTAATAGGAAGGAATGCAATGTGGCTTTCTGGCACTCTGTGGTTTGAAACAAGCAGACAAGAACACGACATGCTCATCCTCTTCTGTCATTTCCAACATGAGTATTGATGAAAAAATGCCTCGAAGGGAATGCTGAGAATGACAGTTTTGAAATTCCAGATTAAGTTGTGCTCGATGACAAAATAGAGCGAGAATAAACGATTGTTTCCAATGGAAAGCAAAGGTTAGAAAAAGTGAGATGTTTGCAAGGGGGAGGGCAGAGAGCAACACACGCAAGCCACTAAACAGGGGGTGTGTCGAACTGCTCTCAGCACAGTGTGATAAACCTAGTGGATATTTCTATTTTTAACCTGCCTCACTCTGCCCTGTCAACATAGTCGACTGTGTTTGCGCCATAAACTTGATTCAAGCCTGTGGAGTCTGCGAGAGCCCAAATGCTGAAAGAAGTTTGATGAAAAGCTGTGAGGAGTTTGGATCTTAGATGTGGATGTAGACGCTGTCACTTTAAACGAATCATTCAACTCCAGTTTGTTTGATTTAAACCATCTGCGGGGTCAGAGAGAAACGGTGTGTCCTGAGCTATATTCTGACCTTTCTAAATATTGGACACGTGGACTCGGGGGAAAGTGTCCACAATGTCCGGTGAAGGTGATGCTGGAGGTCAACCGTCCACAACAACAATCAGCACTGTGGCTGTACAGGCTGGATCTTCACAGATCGTTGTATCTGTGCTCAAGGTACTTTGAATTGTTCTACTTTATTCAAACAAAGCCTTCATTTGTGGTCTTAACAAATGAGGCTCATATCTGGTTGATACGTGTCTCTTATTTACTTGATGCAGAACTGAATTCTTAATTATACTGTGGGATCCAAATGTTTAATGTCTTTTGGCTTTTTACTCTATGCAGAACTTATTAAACACAACAACACAATGTCAAAAGAACTGTTTTTTTGCTTTGACACAGCATGCACACGAACTGACATGGACCTCCACAAGTGTGTCTTAAGAAAATTAAACATTAAAAAATGTTTCACAGAGCATCTACAAAATAGTTTACAAACTGTACACATGTCCAGTGATAAGTGGTGAATCTTTTGAAAAGAAATGTATTTAAAAAGTTACTAACATCAAGACTTTTCTTTGTCCATAATCTTAAGCATTTGTAAGGGAAATATGTTCAATATGTGTCATTTTTTCAGACTTTTGAACACCAATCTGTTTAAAGGGATAATTCGCCCAGAAATGATTCACAATCGTGTCATTCATACCTGTATGAATTCCAGGTATTTTGTAGAATGTTAGCAATAAAACAACACTGGACCCCATTGACTTGCATTGTATGGACACAAAACCACTTTTTGGGCATTTCTCAAAATATCGTATCAGTGAATAAATTACACAATTGTTCTTTGTCGCCTGAACTATTCCTTTAAGCTTTCATAGTTGCATTATATTACTGTGGTATAAATGTGTCTTTAAATGCTAAAACTAAAAAACAAATGTGCTTCATGATGCCATACGAGAACCTTTTTGTCTAAAGGGTTCCACATAGAACATCTGAAGGACTTTCTTTGTTGCAAAAAAGTTTTTTAGATTATAAAAAAGTAAGAAAGAGATGGTTCATCTATGGCATCCCTGTGAGAAACCTTTATTTTAACGAGTTTAAGCCTTATTTCATATTCATGGAAGGACACAGTGAGTGGGTTTGGATTTGTGCTGATGAGTGATGTCAGAACTCACAGCCCTGCTGATTCAACAGGCGCTTGGCTTGACCTATCAATAAAACCTTTTAGTTATTTCCATTATAAAATTCAACGGAATGTGAATTTTCAACAATGCCCGAGGTGTAGAGACTTAGTGGAAGTCAAGAAGCCATGAGTAAAACACTGAGCTCTGTGACCATCCATTCTCCTGAAGGCCTGAATTAATCATGATTATTCTCTGGATCTTGTCATTCTCCTGTCTAGCTTTTAGTCTTGCTATTATTGCTTGTAAAACAAAGACTGTTGTGTTCCTGTAGTGCTGGAAACTTGGAAGCCTATTACCTGTTTTTTGGAAAACAAGACATTTTATACGAGTTTCTTCTTTCATGTTCCACTTAAATGCAGCAAACCGGTTAGAGCCTGTGTGTGATTTCTGAATGCTTATTTCTGAGCAAACTGCTCATTTACAAAGGATGTTTCTTCATACACAAGAGTTTATGGCATGTTGGTATCCAGGCATCACATGCCTGTATAATAAACGCAATTCACGATCTTAAAATATACGGCGGAAATAAACAGATAGCAATCAGTCCGCATACTTGAAACTGTATTTTTTGCATTTGTTTATCAAACGGGACGTGCTGCGACAGCTGTTGTAGCTCTTAACATTGCATTCAATCTCAGAATGGCTCGTCTAGTACTTGCAAATTGCGATACGATTTTGGGATCAGCACTATTCGCAGGCCAGCGTGTGCATTAGAGCTATAGATCTGTTGAGAATTCACTAGGGTACTTTGCCTTGAAATCAAATGCTTTTTGGTCAGTGTCCAGTATAGAAGGCCTTTGGAAAATAACTTCTTTCTAGTGTTGTTTTCATTATGTGAAACGCACTTGAGACCACGTGGATGCAGGGGTGCACATGCATCAATGTCAATGTATGTTAACACGTCTTTGGTTTTGACCTTTTTATTAAAGTGTGGAGAACTGGTCCAGCTACAGCTGACTGAAGCACAACCAAACCTTCTGGAGATCGGAAACAACCAGGATGAGACCAAAAAGCTGTTACAGGAACACGAGCAGCTTTTAACAAAACTGAAGGTAAACTCTAGAGCTTTGTTCTTTTGGTTTTGACCGGTTCACCCAACAATGAAAATTCTGTCATCATTTACTCAGCCTCTCGTCATTTCAAACCTGTATGGCTTTCTTTATTCAGCAGAACACAAACAAAGATATTTTGAAGAATGTTGGTAACCGAACAATGGTGGTACCCATTCGCTTCTATTGTATTGACACAAAACCGATGCACATCAATGGGTACCGCCATTGTTGGGTTACCAACCTTTTTTAAAATATCTTCTTTTACTACTTTTCTCTTAATGCAGTTTGAACCTGTCAAGCATCAACCACAATGTCATGGTTTAATGTGCATTGTATATATCCTTTATGTGTATAATCTGGATAGTTTTCTCTATTGTGTATTTCTAGTATTCAAGTGTTAGTACAACACTCTTCTCTGTGAGCCGTGGATGATTTATGATATTGATGATTTTGTTGTCACAGTTTCAGGTCTCATTATAGCACATGAACTTTAACTCTTACCTACAAGGTTTCACTTGAGCCTTGAAATGTGATTGTTAACGGGATGATTGGATTCATGATGAATGTTATATAGATTTGAAGGGTAAGAATCAATGATGTTATGGTTCTTAAATGAAGATAAATAATTCTGAACAGATGTTGCATACTATAATTTAATATTTGTACACTTTAATGATTCCAGAACCAGATACCTGGCTTTATGTTTAGTAAATGCGACTCAAGGGAATGTATTTTAATCTTACAAGGAGAGTTCACCCAATGTTTACAGTATGTTTCATAATTCAGTTACTGTATATGCATCTGCCAAGCAGATTTT
The DNA here is from genome assembly GCF_015846415.1 of Triplophysa dalaica. Lineage (NCBI taxonomy): Eukaryota > Metazoa > Chordata > Actinopteri > Cypriniformes > Nemacheilidae > Triplophysa > Triplophysa dalaica. The sequence continues at coordinate 21,091,244 of NC_079549.1, read as the reverse complement.
TCCAATCGGCATGGTAGCTGTCAATTTTTCCAAGACTAGTTTACAGATTAAATGAAAGATGTGTACAAATATATTTGAGACCTGTGTTTTTTCATTTTATAAAACGTGTGAACTTCTTTTGTTTGTCAGAGAAATGAAGGGGCTGTTTGGGCTTTACTGGAAGAGGCTGATAAAAATGCGATGGAGAAACCGGGAGAGGCGCTGGTGTATGAGGCCATGGCTGTCTCTCTCAGCAAGGCTTGGAAGACGCTGGTGAACCATCTGGAGAAGAGGAGATCTCTTCTGATTTTGGCGTGTCATTTCTTCGAATGTGCTCTGGAGGTAACGGAGAAAAGATGCATCGATTTTCATTTTCAGTTTGCAGAGGAGTCATAGAGGGGGAAGAATACACCAGCATCATGGAGTTTTCTATCTTCAGCTTCCTAAATTTGAGCTTTCTTTGGCTTGCTCTGATGTCTCGAAAACAAAAATCCAAACAATGGTGAAATATTGTAAACTTGTTATTGCATCGGTGCATCTTTTTACAAACTTTAGCCCGAAACAAAATATTCAGTACTGTTATGAACAAACACCATCAGGTTTCTCTAAACAATATATAATACAACAAATCTCGGATGGTTAAATCTGCCACAGGACACTTTGATCTAAGCTTCTTCCACTACACTGTATAGAATGTATTTGTTTAGAAATACAATGGATGTTTTTTGTTTTCACAGCTTTAAAGTGGGAAAACAATATGCTATTTTATACTGACTAAACATACAACACACAATGTTGTCCTAATTGTTCAGTTTATTAAGCTAACAGCTGTTTCCTCTGATCCGAGGGTTGAATCTGTTACATTACTTATTGATATCAGCAACTCATTTCAGCTAGAAACAAAAGAGAGAAGGTGCTGATTCATCACCAGTGTTGTATGCTAGTTTGGGAAAATAAGAACACATATTGAGCATATAAAGCGACAGTTCAACCAAAAATAGAAATTGTCAAATCTGTGTAAATTTCTTTGTTCTAATAAACACAGAGAAATATATATTTGGAAGATATTTGGAAGAGTTCTTGAAACCAAAAGATATTGGTTACCGAAAGACATTTGTAAGAATGCTTGTAACCAAACAGTTCTTGACTACCATAGTAGGAAAAATGACAATGGTAGTCAATAGTGCCCCAGAACTGTTTGCTGTCCTACATTATTCAAGATAATTCACATTTGTGTTCAACAGAACAAAGACATTTATAAAGCAATTTTTCCTGCAGTGTGGCAGTCAATGGTGGCCAAGAACCTTTTGGTTACAAGCATTCTTCCAAATATCTTTCTTTGTGTTCATCAGAACAAAGACATTCATACAGATTTGGGACAACTCGAGTGTGAGTAAATGAAGACAGAATTTTCATTTTTGGGTAACTGTCCCTTTACAGAATAGGTGACTGTGTCTGTGAAAGTCTCACAATCTAAATCTGAAATAATGAGCATCAAGTATGATTAGTTATTAATTTCACTGTGATTTCAATCTTGCCACTCAGTCCATATTAAATATGTCAAGGTTATATTTTCACATAATGCTCTTTACATTATGTATGATGATTTTATGTAGAAAAGTTTAAATCACAAAAAATATGACTTCAGCTTGGTTTTCACATGTATTGTCACTATTTGTTTTGCTAGTGACATTTCAACAGACATCCTTCCTGTTAAATGACTGTTATGATGATGTGCGCAGAATCATCTGCATTCATCCATTGGAGGTTGCTTGTAGCTTTTGTGTAACATGTAATTAAACGCTGTCCTTCACCAGCAGGTGGTCATGTAGAGGACAAACACTGTTTCCGAGCAGATGTTGAATGAATGAAATTCAACGATTGTCATATGATAATAATTGAGCCCCAACACACATATAATATATACACTTTTAACTTTTTCAATTTACAGTTTGCCATCAAGATTGATGAAGCGGAGGACTTTCAGAATGTTGATCCCGATCTGACTTCTGCAGACAACATGAGTGAAATGATTCAGAGACAAAGTACTATGAGAAGAGGTAAGAATTTAACATCTACTTCTGTTCGTAGTTATATTTCTAAGCACTTTACACCAGGTGCATTGTTGCAAAGCAACTTTACTGAAAATAACATAAAAAGAATGAGAAATAGTATTTTGTATAACGGACAGGAATATGTGTATGGGAATGTTTTTGTTACTAAACAATGACAAAGCAACTTAAAGTCCCTGTGAACCGGAAGTTGCGATCGTCTCTATTTTCCGTATTCTGAAACATTTCCAAATGAAAAGGAGTTTCAAAGGAGAAAATAAGGGGGCGTGGCTTGCATGTTTCACTGCGACTGATTGGATACGTAAAAACAGCTGTTGGATTAATTTTGTAATGCTTGCAGCAGACTGACAGTTGAAGGGGAGGAGTTAACGTATGCTCCGGCCAAGCCGTCTAATTTACATAATTTGAGATGGATATTCATTTCAGATTTTAACTGAAGTTTATTGAAGGTACATGAATTTTAAAAAGAAAATGAACCACATTGGTAAGCTGTTCACTATAAATGCTGCAATATTTCATGAAAAATAAGAATTTTCATTTTTTATTTCACTTGAAAGTTACCTTTCAAGCACAAATTAAAACATCTTTCGTGTGATGATGTGAGCTTCAGTATATCAGCATCAGACTGACACTGCTGGTTCTGCGCTTGGCGCCGTGCTGATAACTTTATTAAAAGGGATTATTCTCAGATTTACATCATGACTATTTGGAATATCCCCACAGCCTTTCAGAATATCTGTCATTTTTCAATTATACGCTAACCGCATGAACAATAAAAACACCAGCATTTTTTGAGATGTGCGATTTGTCACCAGGAATGTTGGAGAAGTCAATGTTGGTATTGAATAAAAGTCGTGAGCTGCTGGAATTTCTGAAGGACTTTCAGTTGGAACAGGCCCTGCGGTATGGCAGGGCTTCTCAAGGGGCCTGGAACAGCTTTGGAAAGGTTGAAGGGTTAATGGAGATTCTGCAGGACAGACGCAGGCAAGTGGACCTTCGCATGAGACGACAACAGCATGAGCTGGAAATGGTACATAAGATTTGCCAATGGGAGCAAAAGGAAGAGGAAGTAAGTCATCTTGATGAAAAAAGTATGTTTTCCTTAGCTGTAATTGATGCATAGCCTTTAAGGTGTCAATGGTCTTTTTGCACCGATTCTTGAGATGTGAGTTTGTACAAAGTTGTACTGTAACAAGTAACAGAAGAATCTATAAAAAGCTCTTTCGTTTATCTCTAAAGATCTCTAAAGATCCTCACTGAAAACAGGTGAAAGATGTGATGAGAGAATAAAATACCAGCAGTGATGTGTCTGGACCTTCTCCAAAAAAATCCCAATATGGGTTCTGTTCCAAGTACTTCACGGTGGTCTACAAATGTCTTGCCATTACGTATTGCACATCTTGGTAATGAAATAGTATAATATACAGAGTGGAAACCCTAATTTGTATATGTATTATTTTACAGAATCTTGAATTGTAAAGGGTTTACTTGCAGTCGCTCTGCAAAGACATTTTGATGACCGGCAGTCTTTATAAAAATGTTGAGCTTAAATAACTGCCCAACATACTCTGCACGCTGAGAGGTCACATACTTAGCTTGATACGAGCTAAGCACTTACTGCTCCCAAGGACAATGATTCAGCACTGATTTACATAATAAACATTAGCTTGCCTTAAGCTCTTCTTTATTTTTGTGAAAATAAACTTTTGAAACTATAAAAAATATACAATCGCTGAAATATGAATTTATGCATGACTTTCAATCCACTTTTATAAATATCTTTTTTTAATGAAAGCTATTTATTTTTATTTTATTATTCTTACATATAAAAATGCCTCAGACTTTTGGACTCCACAGTATTTATCAACTAAAGCTGCTTTTATACAAATTAAATGATAGCACTTTATAAAAAAGGGTGCCTTGACTTTAAACAGGTAACACGATGGTTGAAGGAAAATCGTACTTTATTCTTGGAAAACAATCAGCTTGGTTCATCCCTGTCTGAAAATGAGGACTTGCTTCGGGAACACAAAGAGATGGAACGGAAAACCAAGGTACTGTATGATTGCTTAATTTAAAGAGACAGTTCAGCACCCAAAAATGTTTTGTAATTTAATCACCCTCATGTCATTTAAAGCCTGTATATGACTCTTTCTTCTATGAAACACTTAAGAAGAAATTTTAGAAATGTCTCAGTGATTTTGTGTCCTTACAGTGGAAGTCATGGGGGTCCCTGTTGTTTGGTTACCAATGTTCTTTAAAGGGGTCATATGGTGCAAATACGTGTTTTTCTATCTCTTTGGTGTGTTATAAGTTAACCTGCATGTATTAGACACGTAAAATTGCAGTGTCGAAACAAAAGATGCATTCTTTCTAAAAGCGAATGCTCACCCAGACCTGCCTGAAACGCCTCATGTAACCACACCCCCACAAATCTACGTCAGATCGTGTAATAAATGACCGGCCAAATGTATATGCAAGTGAATTGGGTGTACCTGTCAGTACAATTGCTTTTGAACCTGATGTTCCAAATATGGTTAGAGGCGTTACATTTCCGTCACACGCTTGCTGTATTCGACCAATCACTTCGCATTGGTTAACTGGCCAATCATAGCACACCTCACTTTTCAGAGCGATGAGCTTTTTAAAAAATCTGTGCGTTTCACAAAGTCGGGGCAAAGAGGAGATACAATACAGCGTTTTTGAAACTTAAATCGTGTAGACACATTGCATTACATCGAAAACAAACGATAATAATCACCCCTTCGAAATATTTACTTTGTGTTCTAAAGAAAAAGTCATATGGGATTAGATTAAGAACGACATGAGGGTGATTTCAAAATGAAAGATTTTAATTTTGAATCACTCCTATTTTAACTTCAATGAAGCCTTATTGTTTACTGAATTGTGTTTTGTATCTCTAGGATTGGAGTGTGCTGGTGGAAACGTTACTACAACAAGCATCTGAAATGCTCTCCACAAATGATTGCTCGGACCTTCAGCGCTTGTCTGAGAAGAGAGAGAAACTCAAAGCTACACATGGGCAGTTCTCCAATCTGACGATGACTCGCCTGTCTCATCTGCAGGACAGCAATGCTTTTTACAGGAGTGCTAATAAAGTATGTAATGCAGTTACACTTCACATGCTGTGATTAAACTGTGTGTTTGAATAACTGAGCTACTTGAGCCCTCAATGCAGTTTTCTTATCTTCTGACCACACTCATGTGTGGATGTCATTTTTGTTGAACGCACTGCCTCCTAGTGGACATTTATATGGTGCTTATTATGAATGTGACCTTTAAAGGGATAGTTCACACAAAAATGAAAATTCTGTCACCCTTTATGAACCAAATTTTGTTCGAAACCTGTATATGACACTTTGCTCTGTGGAGCACAAAACAAGATATTTGGAGAAATGTTTCAGCGGTTTTGTGTCCATACAATGGAAGTCAATGGGGGCCAAGGTTATTTGGTTACAACATTCTTCAAAATATCTTATTTGGTGTTCTGCAGAAGAAAAAAAAATCATACAGGTTTGGAATGAACGAGGGTGGGTAAACTCTGAAAAAAAGTTTCCTTTATTGTCATGAGTAAAAAAAAAAGACTAACAGGAATATATATTTTTATGACTTTTTTTAGGCATTTGAGGTGCTTGGAGGTCTACAGGCTGCCCTTAAGGAGTTGAAGACCAAATCTCTGCCATTACCAGAGCTAGCTAAGAAACACGATGAGTTTTCACGCAAAATAAAAGAAGCATCCACAGAGGCACTTCAGAGAGGTCAGCTGTTACTACAGAAGCTCAATCCACAAAGGTGAGAAGACAAAAAACAGATCTGGCAGTGTGTTTAAAAATAACTCTTATCACAGCAGATTTCCGGATTCTAGGTTCTGTGGAATGATAAAAGGATTTTGATGTTCTGTTAAGTATCAGACATTGTATATAGAGTGTGTGTGTGAGTTTGTTTGTGTGTTTGTTAGTGTTGGAGGTCTGCACAGGATGCTGGGATACATCAAAGAGAGAGTGGAGGTGCTGAATCTTGAGTGCCACGCACACCGAAAGCTAACAGACAGAAGACAGCAGGTGGTGTCCTCATGTGAAGATCTTGTAGATAAGGTATAAAAGAGTGGTTTGTATTTAAAGTATGAAGTAATGCAATTATAACTACAGGAATTATGGAATGATGTTATATTCAAAGTAGCTACTTTTTGTATAAGCATTTTACTAGCCAAACTCTTGAGGTCTTACACTGGCGTTTTTTTAGGTACTTGTTCTGTGTAAAACACTGATATTGTGTGTGCGCATACCACTGTCTAAAACACTTCTTTGAAACGTCTTCAGAAGTCCTGCTTGCAGTCTCCTTGTCAATCTGCTTGTTTTATTATCCAATTCGATCCGGTGTCATTTTCCTCACCATAGTAGAAAAAAATGCGATCTCTAACCAAGATTGACGTTTGCGTATGCACTAGCAGAACTCCGTTACACTTTGATGGATCCGCATGTTTGTAACTGATGAAGTGAATTGACGCCATTGTTACTGTTTATTGCTAAAAGCCAAAGCTTATGAATTCACGTTCTCCCTTTACTACAGTTTTATTATACTAAAACTATAGTTACCTTGTTTTTTTGGTTACCGATAATTCTTCAAGAAATATCATACATTTCTTGTTGCTTTGATCTTACTTTAGAAAAAGCAAACAATTATGCTTTCTGAATTGTTAATTTTTGTGAAGGTTAAGACAAAGTGACTTACAATCAGGTAGTATGTACTTAGCCTTACTATTTAAACCCATTTGATTTCATCAGTGATTTATCTGAAACATCCCAATCTGCAGGTTTCCAGCTGGATAAAGAAAAGCCACAGTGTTCTCTCAGCTATTACAGAACCTGGTTCAACCTTAAGCGAAGCTGAGGATACACTTAACAAACACGTTGAGCTCCTCTCACAGTCTCAGGTGATGCCATGAGCGTACTCATCCACATTATCTCTGCAATATGATACGGTTGAATTTAAACCAAATCATGTTATTTCACAATTGTTTTAATATTTATTATACTTTTGTTTTGAAGGATGCCATGAGAGAATCTGAGGCTATGGCCGGTTTTATAAAAGAGCTAAGGGGGCTGGAATCCTCTGAGACAGTCGAGTTGTCCAACAAAGCCTCGCTTCTGGCTGAGGAGATGAAAACGCTGGTCAGAATCATTTCAACACACGTGGAGAGTCTCAGACCCTATGTGGACTTCATGCGCTCTGCTGATGAGGTATTGCAACTCTGTAATTTATTCTCTGTTTGTGGACATTATGTGTCATTACTCCAATGAGGATATTTTGTGCGCCGTCGCAGGTTGAGGAGCAGATAAGAACATTGCAGGAATGTTACAAGAACAAGCCAGAAGAAGAGGAGGAAAATGAAGGCACAGGAGCATCCATGAAGGAAATGTTGGATGTAAAGTGGCAGACTCTGCTCCAGAGGTTTTTTTCAATGCAGGACCTGGGCAACAATTTCATCAACTCCTCCAACATGGTAGGACACTTTGGAGGGTATAAAAATGCAACACAACTACTGATAATGTTTGGAAACCTGTGGGGGAATCGGCTTTGCAACCTAATATTTTTGTCATTTGCAGGTCAGTGGCAATCTGAATCTAAATGTCAAAGCAGCAGGGAATGTTGTCGAGAAACATATGGAGACATTGAGCAAGAAAAAATCTGAATTATCTGACCTTTGGACATCTTGGCAACTTCAGTATAGTCAGATAAAATCGGTGAAGAAGCAGTGGAAAAATTTCAAGGATCAGATCAAAAAGGTAACTTAATACACCTATATTTTGCTAATGCACATTTCAAGTATATTCCAAGATATTAGTATATCTGTGTGTGATTGACTTTAAAAACATCTAAACGTATTTCATTGAAATGTAAGGTCTTTCTTTTTGGTTGACGTTACAAGGTTTAAGAAACAATACTAAATGTTGGTCCATATTGATTTCATTTATTTTTGAAGCATATCTGATTTTGTTCATCACAGAAATATATCAGCCTTCGTTTGATTTTGTTGATTTCCTGCAGGTTCTTCATGATTTAAAAGCAATGGAGGAGATTTTTGCTCCGGCATCAAAAGTTGATTTGGGGGGTGATGCTCAGATTGTCTCCAAACTACAAGAAAGCTTCAACATTGCTAAGCCAGAGTTCCAGGTATAAGAAACATTGCTGCTCTTTTTGTAATCTTATATTTTTATCTTTAAGTAATGTCACTTTTGAAAATCTTATAGCGACTAAATGCAGAAGTGGAGGTCTTAGTAAAGACTTCAGAGCTGCTGGCATTGAAAGGAATACCAGTGAAAGAGAAGAATGAGAGAGTTTCTGAGCTTCTTCAGCTGCATCAGCGTGTCAGAGATATGATGAGAGAGTATGAAACAGTTCTCAGCATGGCTGTCAAATTCCATCAGCTTTATCTAGAGGTGAAGTGCAAATTTCATCAGAATCCATAAAAGCAATATTGGAGTCTTGCAATGCATTTTTTAAAACGAGAATTGCCATACACAACACCTTTCTGTCACATTCTGTTTTCTGCAAATTGAGAATAAATAAAAGGAATTAACATTCGAAATAATACAAAATGTAGTCAAATTTTAATTTTGTAATTTATTTTTGAACAGACATAGTTCACCACAAAATGAAAATTCGGTCATCATTTACTCACCCTCAGGTTGTACCAAACCTGTAAAATTTTGATATTTGATATTTGAAGATTGAAGATATTTAGAAGAACGTCAGTAACCACACAGATCTCCTCCCCATTTACAGCCATAGTAGGAAGATGAATACTGTTGGAGTCAATGAGGGATGAAAATATCTTCCTTTATGTTCAGATATTTAATCTGAGGATGAGTAAATGATGACTGAATTTTCATCTTTGGGAGAACTGTGATATGATAAAAAGAAAAATTACAGATTATTCTCATTTAATGATAATTTTCACGTTTTCTTTTAACAATAACAGAACAATACGTTCTCGTTCATGTACATTAGTTAATGCATTAACAAGTAAACGGTGAAATTAAGATTACCTAAAGTTAATCATTTCTAAACTACTTCATTGTTTATTGTTGGCTAATAGTTAAATGTAATTATTGATGACTTTATTTATAAAGTTTTAATGTTTTTTTCTCCAGCTTGATACCATTTTAAAGGCAGAACCGGTGGTTGTGTTTAATGACACCAGTCAGGCCAGAACTCAGCTGACCCAGCATCAGGAGAGACAGAAGCACGTTCACCATCTGTACAAGCTCGCTCTCTCACTGGGTGCTGACATCACCAACACTGTACAGCAGTCGGTGCGAACTGTGCCATTTACTTATTGTATAGAATTTTTGTTTCATTTACCTTGTGTTTTTTATCTTTCCCTATTGTTTTCTCCTTTTAACATTTTGCCACAAGAGCCTAATATTTATATGTAATTTAATACTGAAACATTTATATACTGTATGTAGGCCTATATAATCCTGTAATAATATAATACTAATATACTTGTTGCCATATGAAGCAAGTGATAAAAATGACGTTATCTAACCCGCTTTAAGCGCCAGCTGGTGTTGTCAGTGCAGCGGTTACATGAGAAGCTGGAAAGGCTGGAGAGAGGAATCACCAACTGGATCGCTGAGGCTAACAAGTGTGAAGAGAATTTAATGAGGAACGTCCACTACTGTCTCTATAAGGAAGAGATCAGTGAGGTGAGTAATGTCTGCATCAGTCATGATTACGAAAGTTAATTTCTAATCTGATGAATCCCAGCTCGGAAAGACTAAAATAGATCCCCTGAATGATGTTTATTTGTCAATGTAATGCTCGAGTTTATCTTCTGGTTTAAAATTGTGATGATTATTTTTTTTACATTTTTCCTGATTTTTTTTCATATTGCATATTTGTTTCTATAACTTGGTGTCAATAAATTATCTTATTTCAAAGAGTAGTTTTAATACAAAAGTTATAACATATTTTATATGCTTTAAACTGATGTTTTTTTTCAATTCCTTTTAATTATTTAATCAAAGATTTTAGTTTGATCCTGATGTCTGTTCTTCCTGAACTCATTCACCTGCAGATCAAGGGCTCAGTAACACATGTTTGGCTGTTTCCATCCGCTCTTATTGTTTCTCTGCTGCAGTATTTATGGCATGTCTGCCCTTGTTAAATTTAGTCTGTTGACAAGGTTTATCTCTGCCTGCGGTGAGGGATTCTGCCATTTGTTCTCATCAGTTCTGATAAGACGGAGAATTCCACCCATATCACATATTTACTTCCCGCCCCACTCAATCCCGACAAGGCCTTTATAGGGACAGAAAATCAGATCTCTTACATAGTTATTTGGTAACCAAGAGAGGATCATGATGTCCTCAAAGATACTTTTTATTTTTGGTTTGTTAGTTTGGTGAAAAGGCCCCATTTTTTTAAATGAATAAATAATAAAAATCTGAATGTTCTGACAGCGTTTAAAAAAAGAAATAATCTCTGACTCCCTCTAGTGGACAAATCTCATCTGACTGATGAATTTTGTAAACTGCATTAAACTGATAGTTCACCCAAAAATAAAAATTCTGTCATTATTTACCCCCTTGTCATTTCAAACCTGTATGGCTTTATTTCTTCTGCAGAACACAAATATTTTGAAGAAGGTTGGTAACCGAACAGCACTGGCCCCCGTTCACTTCTATTGTATGGACGCAAAATCAATGCAAGTCAACAACATTCTTCGAAATATCTTCTTTTGTGTTCTACGGAAGTAAGAAAGTCATACAGGTTTGAAATGACAAGTGAGTGAATGGTAAATGATGACAGAATTTTTTATTTTTAGGTGACCTATCACTTTAAATGCTGTGGACAGTCTGAGATTGATCTATATACCAACACCAATGAAGATAGCAGTGAACACATGAAGCTCACGATAATATATGAGTAAAACCAATGCTCAATAAGTTACATTTCTATTTATTTCTCCTGTAGATAAGAATCGAAAGCTTCTTAAACGAATATTCGAGTCACCTATATGTCATGAGATGCCATGCTATTTTCATGCATTACTTCTGTGAGGCTTGAAATAAAGCAAGGAAGGGAAATTTCTAAAAGTAACTGTACTTAAACTCAGTACGCTGTCTGTAGAAGTGAATCTGTCAATGCTGTGGTTTTGTATAGTATGATCATTTTTTTTAATTAAGTTTGGTTTTTGTCATTTTTACTTTAAGTGATAGTTCACCCAAATATGTAGTGAATAGGTGCAGGTTCTGTTCGATTACCAACTTCCTTAAAAATTTCTTCTTTTGTGTTCTGCGAAAGAAAGAAAGTCAAGTCTCTGTTGAATTAAGTGTTTTAGCATTTGGTAGGAAGAGCTGAGTTTTCAAGCTATTTTTGAAGTTTGCATGAAACATAATGGAATGGGTTTTGTGTTGGTGTTAGTCTTAATAACAGTTGTTTTTCAGGACATATTTGATAGGAAGACATTATCTATATTTCATTTAAATAGGGCATGACTCAACATTATGTCTAATGTAATGTGTATGTGAGTCACCATATGTGTCTAACATACCACTCTAAGCTCCGCCCAGTCATAAATATGCATGAGTAAACAATCTGACATTTTTGCTTGGACAGTTGCTGCTGTTCGTCTGCAGGGGTGACTCCATTTCTCTCACCACCCATTCTCAAATTCACTGCTGTCTACCGCTTTAAAAAGATTTTATATGCTACCATATGGATTTGGATTCTACTGTATTTTGCCATTTAATGTACTCAGAAATACGGGTTATAGGGTTTGAGCTTTCGCACTTATTTCCAAAGTACAGTGACAAATTTGGGCTTGGCCCTCACAGGAAAATAAATTAAGCGGAAAAGGTTATAGAAACCATACTTTTCTGGGCTAATTTATCCTCTTCAGGCATTACAGAATAAAAGTGTCATTTAATAAATAAAATATACAGTTTATGTTTTCGGTCAATGTTGGCATGAAGGTACTTGTCAGACCAGATTGCTTATTTTTCTAGCAAGATCAGCCAACAGTAAATTGGGCATGAATAGGACCTAGAGTGCAGAAGCTCCCTCTACAGCACTTTGTTGGAAAAACAAGCAGGGCAGTTATGAGAGAGAGCTATATAACCGGTTCTTATATCAGGGCAGCAGCTGTCTTTGGGATGAAACTTGAGCCTGTCATTACGAGATCTAACACTATTGCAAAAGCCCAACGGGCTGGACAGAAATGGATCTGCATTATAAATCATACACTGGTCCATCATTAATGCTTCTAAAATAATCCCCCTGGACTCAGCCGGACCCCCTCTCTGCTAGATATTGACAGGTTGTGTAAGAACGATGAAAAATCTTCATGCATTTCTTTTCAAAATACTGTAGTTTATTGATAGTGATCACAAAATAACTCATATGTATATTGTAAAGAAATTTGGTGGTATCATGCTTTGTTTGAAATTAAGACCAACATCTATTGGCATTTGGCCTTCAGTGTTACATTTTTTATGCCCTTCATTTCATACTCATAATTTTTATGACAACAGCATTTTCTTGCTTACTTTTAGCTGAGAGAATCCTTTAAAGATCTCAAGAAGAAATTTAACAATTTAAAATTCAACTACATGAAGAAAAATGAAAAATCAAGGAACCTAAAGGCAGTGAAAAATCAGATCCAGCAAATTGAGATATACATAGAAAAGCTACAGGTAATGGTGTCATCTTTTTATTGTTTTTTTAATCCATCTCTCTGGAGTGTTTAAATCATAAAAATGTACGGACTCAGAAGACTTCAACTGTTCTATAATAGTAAAAAAAAGTATAGTCCTATAATGTACATATGTATAATAATAATTTTGATATGATAATCATTATTCAAATTTCTCCCTGTTCCAGGTTTTAAAGAAGAAGCTACAAGTGTTTACTCAGAAGGTCTCTGGCAGCTCTGAGAAGCATTTCATTGGCAACAGTCTCAGAGAGATTGAAGATGCCTCAAATGAGCTCCAGAGACAGGTGGGCGACTTTGACAGGACGGTGGAGGAATACAAACAAAACCTGGATATGAATGTCAAACTCCAGCAAGCTTTAGAGGAGGTGAGGATGTGCCAAAAACATCTAATGAGATAATAAGAAAAGTAACAGGTTCATCTTGCTTCTTTCCAGTTGGTTGGAAAACATTTTGTCTTTACATTATCTAAAACTTTTTAGAATAATAATGTAATATAAAATAATAGACAAAATTTAAAATCGGACAATCACTAATGTTTCCTTTAGTGAACTGGCTCAAAATAAAATCTAACCTCTCACTTTTCATTTTGAACGCAGTACAACTTTTGGTGTGATGAAGCAAGCTCCACTATCGTACGTGTGGGGAAATATTCGTCCCAGTGCGAGACTAAAGAAGCAGTTAGCAGTCTCTACAAACAGTTTGAAAAATTTATGTGGCCCACGATACCACAGCAAGAGGAGAGAATAAACCAGATCACAGAGCTGGCGGTACGCTTACATGGTGAGAAAGTGATCAGAACTCATTCTGAAATATCTGTTGTTGTATTGTTGACCACCCTTCACCCTCAGAAAATGTGACAGCGTTTTTTATTTTATAAAGGTGCTGAAGAAGGGAAAAAATATATGGAGAGAACCGTCAACAAGCACCATGAAATTGTGGAATCGATAAAAGAGCTCTCAAATGGACTGCTGGACCTTGAGGCCAAACTACAGGTGAAAATGAAAGCACTGAACACATAGAAGCAGTTTGGACACACTTGTTTATCTCCAAAACATTTAACTTTACCAACAATTTAGTGCAATTACGTATTTTCATGACACAAAATGTATTGTTTCCACAGTTAGAAATACCCAAACAACCTCTGACACCCGAGGACAACAACAAACGGGACTCTATTGATACTGTAAGAATAAAAAAAGTGTTTTAACTTGCAATTGCAAGCATTTCTTTTTATTAACACTTACTTTATTTTATAGCCTGAGCAAAAGGAAAGTGGTCATACACCTGAGATGACAGGTCCCCACTGTACTAAAGAGATACCCATCAACAAGAAACCTCAGCTTCGCAAGATAAGAAGCCAAGACTTGCCTGACAAACATCATCCAGAGCATCATAAAGTGTCAGAGACCAGAGTTAAAACTCAAGAGGCGTTTTCCAAGACGAGCAAGGTGGAGACCATCACATGCAAATCTGCTGTTGAGAGGAGAGAGGAAATGCACACCACCTTCTCTCACACGCACACGGTGAGCCATTCCCCCGCAGAGAGAGATAAGAGGAGCTGCTCGCTGCAGCAACCCAAGAGAGACTTCCAAGACACCCCACCTCCCCCACCGCCTCCACGAGATCCAGGCCTATCACGACCCGGCATCAGAGACATTCAGAAGGTATGCTTCAGGGTACAGATAAACAGTTCTTATGGTCAAAAGGTTGACTATCATGGCTTTAGCTATCGTAGGAGTAATTCAATGAAACGGCTGCCTTTTCAATAGAACTTGGTCTCTCTGGAAATTCAGATGTCTCTCACTACTCGTTTCCCCATCAGTCATTTCACTATTCTTTTAAGGAATTTTCACAGATTTCACACTGAGGAATAGTCCATACAATAGAATATAATTTTTTGTGTGTTTTGCAGAAGAAAGTCATACAGGTTTAAAATGATAAGAGGAGTAAATGATGAAAAAAAAAATTGGGGGGTGAACTAATGTCGTTCCAGATACGTAGTGTCTAAATTATGCATGTGAAGTATCAAAAGTGCAGAATCTTTTATCATGGTATACTATTATAATGGCACTGAATTACAAAAGCAGGTTGAAAATGTCAGTGTTGTCCTCTTAATACTAAATGTGTCAACTTATAAAATGAATAATTTTTTGTGTCAATCGTTGTATTCCATTAGCTTTGGTAATAAGACAAGACAATGCAAATAATTTTTTTTATGATTTTGCTATACTACAAAGTAATATTTCTACAAATGAGTAAATATTATTCTGTTTTCTCCTTGGTTGTGTATGTTTTATCTATATAGACCGCATGTCGTCACTCTTTAGAGGAGGAATTTCTTCTGCATGGCACACCAGAATCAGCAGCTCCAGCAGGAAGTGTGCCTGAAAGTGACTTCCACCCTGAACTTCTCACGGAGGAATCGCTCTCCAACGACGAATACGAATGTACCTCACCAGACGACATCTCCCTGCCTCCGTTATCCGAGACCCCTGAATCCAACATCGTTCAGTCTGAAAATGACTTGGACGACGGCTACTGCGTGAGCTCTCACAGCCTTCGTGTAAACCAGTACAACCACCAGTCCCACACCCAGCAGAGCGACGCCGTCCACCAGAAGCGAGAGTGGATGCCTAGTCAGACCGAGAGCTACCCTTCTCCCACCATGGGTTCGGGTGCCAGGTTCAGAGCAGAATCGTCATCTTTCATTCAAAGCCCTCTCACAGTTCCAGCTCCTAGTCTCATGTCCAACACCCTCACCAGCATATTAAAGAGCAAATTTGCCAACCCATCGAGCAGCGTTACTGAATGCCACGAAACTCTTTATTCTATGCATGAGAGTCGTACAGAAACACAGCAGTGTGTGCATGATTCCAGTACTCGGTCCAATAACACGCATGCTAACCCATTAACCGCAGAACCGGACTCAGATGTTTGCAAGCCCACAGCCATCCGAGAGGAGATCAGGCGGGCAACTTCCAACAAGGTTATAAGTAACCTGGCAACTTGCTCGGGTCCTAACTTCTGCAAACCCTTGTCTAATGCCACAGTTATGGAGGGATCTCCGGTGACCCTGGAAGTGGAAGTCACTGGATTCCCTGAGCCTACATTAACATGGTGGGTAGCTTATAACAAGCTTGATCAATGAATGATTTCATTCTTTGCTGAATACTGTTATATCTACTGTTAAATCGGAATACATGCTCTGTGTCAACAGTTTATCCTCTAATCAGATTTTGAAAGATTATATAAAGAAGAATTTCCTGTTGTACTTTACCACATGATTAAAACGTAAAACATTTTCACATATTTTGCATGAAACAGGTTTGTTGAGAAAACTGTCCTTCTTTCCTATTCATTTTGATCTGAAACACTTGAAATACTATAACATCGGAAACATGAATGTTGTTCCATGCATAAATTCCATTATACTAACATTTGAACTCATACGTTCCAAAGTTAATTCCACCTTGTTTTTAACCTCTATAAAATAACACCTATTTTTTCCTTCATTGAGTGTGTATTAATATGTATTTTTTTGCCGTGGTGTGAGTGTGTGACATAACAATTCACTCTTTGCTTCAGGTTCAAGAATGGACACACACTGGCCAATGATGAGTACATAGAACTCTCCCATAAAGAAGGCAAGCATGCTTTGTACATTCGGAGCGCTGCTGTGACAGACTCAGGGCAGTACGCGGTCACCGCCTCTAACTCGGCCGGTACTATCACCTCCAGCTCAATGCTACAGGTCAAAGGTAACAACAGCCCTGACTTTGACGTTCTCAAACTGGACTGGCACACCTGCTTTGGCACTCTGTGTTTCTTTTTGTGGCTGCTCTACCTGCTTCTGTTATAACGGACACGGTCATTAACGTACTTGAGGAAAAGCACACAACGGCCAATTTCCACATGTCACTTAACGGCTGGTTTGCACATGATTAACTGTTCACTTTTTCGCTACTGGGTTGAATGGTTCTGAGTTGGGCGAGCAAAGGTTTCAGGTGCATTTCCATCTGTAGGCCTACCTGGACTTCTCGGTACAGTTTGCTAACCATGTGCTGGTAAAAAACATGTTGAAATGTGGTAATTTGGGATTTATAAAGAGGTGGCCATGTATCAGTTGCCAAGGTGATTCTTTCTTAATAGGTGCCTAACTTCGCTTATATTTGGTAAGATGACTGATCAAAAAGGGTCTACGTTGAAGAATGTAATGGTAATACTTGGGGCACTGGGAACAAGCAATAGTTTCAACTGTTGAGACGACAGTTTTGCAACAGGAACTCTTCGGGCCGATGGTGGAAAAGGTGCTACAGTTTTATGATACAAACCACTAGCACAAAGGTAATAACACTGATAAAGGTAGTTGATATGAAATTCTTTTTGTTGTAATGTACTGCAGTATGAAAAGCTAAAAATCTTTTTTTTCATTATCCGTCTGCATTTGTGAGCTATTAATAATTGAGAGACTATAATGGAAAATGTCCTTTAAAATTAATTTGGCTGGTCCATATAAATGTTAACTGTTCACAAGACGTAAGATGAAGACTTGTGTCTCATTCAATTATCCAGATGTTAAAGGGAAAGTTCACCCAAAAATGAATATTAAGTCATCATTTACTCATCTTAGAGTGGTTCCAAATTTGTGTAAATGTCTTTGTTCTGATGATCACAGAGAAAGATATTTGGAAGAAAGCTTATAACCAGACAGATTTTGCCTCCCATTCCATAGTTGGAAAAATTACTTTAAACACAAAAGAAGACATTTTGAAGAATGTAGGACAGCAAACAGTTCTGGGGCACTTTTGACTACCGTTGTATATTTTCCTAATATGGTAGTCAATGGGGAGCAAAATCTGTCTGGTTAGCATTCTTCCAAATATCTTCTTTTTAGGCGAATTATCTGTTTGACAGAATTTTCATTTTTGGGTGAAGTATCCCTTTAAAGGGCACACCCAAAAATTTAATTTACTCCTGTCAAGTTGTTCCAATGTTAGTAACTAAACAGATCTCTGCCCCCCATTGACTCCCATAGTATTTATTTCCCCTACTGACATTCTTCCAAATATCTTCAACAAAGACATTTTTACAGGTTTGGAACAACCTGAGGGTGTGTACATGATGAACGGGGAAACCTATCCCTTTAAATTAAAAATGTCAAGGCATGCGTCAACTAGACTATATATTTTTATTTGACAATAAAACTTACACACTAATATTTGTTAGCATGAACCAAATTAAACATGTATTAAATTAGTCTATGCTTTGTCT
Source organism: Triplophysa dalaica (assembly GCF_015846415.1). Lineage (NCBI taxonomy): Eukaryota > Metazoa > Chordata > Actinopteri > Cypriniformes > Nemacheilidae > Triplophysa > Triplophysa dalaica. The sequence goes on along the minus strand of NC_079549.1, from coordinate 21,073,178 downwards.
GAGTACATATATTATTAGTAGTAATGGATCTCTGTTTTGTATTACACCATGCACATAATTAATTGTTTATTCAGCCTTAAAGTTACACTTCCAAACTAACAAAATGTTCAACATTTGACAATAAAATTATTTATTTTAAAATATTTGTGTGTGTTAAAAATACTGTTTTAAACAGGTTTTAGCTCTTTGTTTGTATAGAACTAAATTATTCTGTATTCTTCATGATTTTCAGTCATATTCATTGTAGAACATTGACTTATTTATCTTGATGAAAACGATAAGGACCCACACATTTTGAGATCAGTTTAACTTGTCAGTTGGTGTTCAATTTGTGTGAGCTTCGTGTCTAATGTGCAGTTAGCATAAAACTGGGAGTGTAGCGAGTGAGGATTGTTGCAGGAGGGGTGATGTCATCACCATATCTTCAGCTTAAAGAGTTTCTGAAATGTGATCTGTGCCTGTTTTAAGTTTAATCTTATTCATATTTTCTGTTGATAGACACTAATAAAGAGTTTTGGTGTTACTGCTAAGAAATATCTAAATGTATTATTTTACATTACATGTTATTATATATTTTATATTATGTGCCCTTCCTCCATGACCTTGGCTTTGCTAGTGCCATGCTCTAACCACTGAGCAACAGGAAAGCTTAGTATACTCCCCTTGATTTTCACATTAAAATGAGCACATGCAAAACTTAACCAAAATATATAGGACAAAAATGTTAAATTTCTTTAAGGTGACTGTTGGGCATGTGACTGTTATCACACAGCATAACTCAGGCCTCTCAGGTTACACGCTTCCACCACATGTCGCTTTACTTCTGTCTGACAGATTTAGGGAAACACTCTCCAGTGCTCTAGATTTCAGTCAAGTTTTAAACGCGTCATACTGTAGTTTTTATTGCTGTTTAACAATAAAGACAGATTTGTGAAACAAAGCTCACAAGAAACAGTTATTGGCCACCGTTGACTGCGTAGTAGGAAAAACCCTGTGCATTTCTTTGTTCTGTTGAACACAAAAGAAGATATTTTTGAAGATTTAAGGCAAACAGTTCTGGGGCACTTTTGACTACCATTGTATTGTTCCCTAGTCAATGGTGGCCAAGAACTATTCAGTGACTCGGTGACAAGCAATCTTCCAAATATATTTCTCTGTGTTTATCAGAACAAAGAAATGTTTACAGATTTGGAACTCAAAAATGAGTAAATGATGTCAGAATTTTTATTTTTGGGCAAGCAGTCCCTTTTACAAATCACATGAGGAGTATAACAACAAAATTGTAGCCTTTTAAGTGGAGATTTGGTAACCAAAGGTTGAAACATTAATATGCATAATGATTCTGGTTTAGTGCACTAAATTAAAATGGAAACTGGTTTTCAGTGAATAGGGCCAATAGCTACTTTCACACCACACTGGAGGTACAAAATGTATTCGTGGAAGAAGAGCTCAAGTCACACTGCACTTATCCTCAAGTGCTCTTCCAGAAAGATACTTAGGTTGCAGCATGTGGTGGGTGCCAAGTAAGTGAAACAATGTACGTATACAGTTTTATATAATGATACTGATCAATATATAAATTGATATGTATGAAAATGTTAAGAAATACACTGCACACTGCTTCATCGGCTCAAATTGTGAGTGATTCGGGGAGCATGAGACATCATTTTCACACATGGATTGGCCACCACAGAGTCCAAGAATTTGCGCAGCCGTCCGACTCTCCCATCATCGAGACAAGATCTTGGCGAAAAATGTATGCAACTCTGGACGGGAATAAATATTGTGCCATTGCAGAAGCATATCGAAAGGATGTGTATGCATGCCGTAATCAAAGCTAAAGGGGTCCAAATAAATATTAGAGTGTGTGACTTTTTTGGAGGGGCAGTGTATAATTGACCTCAATAGGGTCCAAATGTTTAAGACCACTAGAGATCTTTTTGTGCATTCTTTTTTAATACAATTGTATTCATTTGTAGGAAAAATTGTATTTTATTTGATATGTATTATCATTTTATCAATAATTTAAATAAAATTGCCACTTTTAATCACCAACACATTGAGTTTAGCATGGTATTTTTACTAGTGTTTGAATGCGGTGTTTGTAAAATGAGCAGTCTTTAACTCAGAAAACAACAATTGCATGAATAACCAACAGTTGTGTGCATGTGTTTTTCAACAGAGGCCAATAAAGCCATCATGACGGCTGATAATGGTATGCTTTAAAAGGATCCAGCAGAAACTGAGGCCATTTAGGAGAAACAACGTGGACTTCAGCAATCCTTAAATTATAGGATTTTTTCTGGTAAAATTGTTAAGCAATTCTCTCACAAGTGGCACATTACATTTTTTGAGCTACTTTCATTACAAAGCACTAAATACAATTATTTGAATATTTAATTGATCTTAAACCAAAATAAACAATTGAAAATTTTCGATGTTGTTGTTCAGTCTTTGCATTGATGATGATGATGAAATGATGGATTAAAATCAATCCAATAAACACATAATCCCACAATTAAATTCATCATTGACTCATAACCACAATAAAAATAACCATTTTATTGGTAAAGTTCCCTTGGGTAATTGATAACAATATAGTTAGAGTTTTGGTTCCAGAATCAGAAAACACATGTTTTGTATTTTAATATCATGTTTTATTGTGTTTCATTGTGTTAGTTAGCTGTATTTTTTAGTTATTATAGCTTAAATCAAAACAAGCCAACTGCATTAATATATTTTGATTAATATTATTTTTTAGATATCTCATTTTGGAACCAAACTCTTCATATATATATTATCATTGAGATATTATAAAAAGTTAAATGTATCTTTCTATTTGCTTCCTTAAGCCATCACAGTACAGTCTAAAGTTAACCCCACGGCTGCAACTAGTCAGACATTCCACCCTTACATGTCATTGCCTATCTTTAACATATTCCCCTATCCATTTTAGTTACAGCTTCAAATCAGCCGTGATACCTAAGTTCAGAATCATCACATGTATGGTTAAAACGCAATGATTCATTTCAGCTTCACTTTACAGATAAACAAAAGACAAACAAGTGGATTAACACCATTTTGTGATCGGGTCTGGAGACATTTATCTCATCTATATCATGTGTAATACAGGGGGTGGGGGGGTTGACCCTAAGCCTGAGTGACAGTGACAGCCCTTCACCCCATTTGGTTCCACACTTACTGGGCATCATTGATGATCTTACACAAATGAATTTATGAAACAAACCAGGCTTTCACACTTCCTGAGGGTCATTTTCCTGTTTTCTTAAAGGGTTGGGGAGTTTCCGCCACCCTGTGAAAAAGTGTCCTGGGTTATGTTGTGTAAAATGGGTGACAGGTGTGAGGTTGCAAAACGGCCACCATCTCCCATGATGCTCAAGGGGGCTGGCCAGCGGGGCGTGGCAATGATGATGCTCACTACTCAGGGAGTATATAAAGTAAAACCACCATGTTAACACTTTTGAGCAGTTGGAGCATTCCCAGCCTTGCCTCAGGTGTAGGGATTGCAAGGGAAAAAGCAAAACTACACGGCCAAGATCCTGTGTAGTTTTGTTTTGGGGGATATTTCGAGGCTCAACCGTTCTCACACAGTGTTTTTGAAGTCATATCTGGATAAGGACTTTTTCAGAAGACAAACCACTTTGGGCTTCGCCCTTCAATTCAAGGCACTCTTGTGGATACAAGTAAGTACGCTTTGTGCTCTTGTACCCATGTGCCAATGCAATGCCTTCTAATTGTGCTATTGTTTGATAATTGCATGATTCTAACAATAAAGAGAGCAGAAATGTCAAAGCTTATGTACTGTTGAGATGTTTGATGGAAAGGAGACTTAAGCTGAATAACGTGAATAATTATGAAGACATTGAAATGAAGAGTTTTTGTTTTTGAAGGTTATTAAATGGTGCTATGATTTTGGTAATGCCAAGAATAGCCTGTGATAGCATTAGAGTGGTGCCTCAGCTGGGCCGCGATGTCTTTTTAAGGGAATCAGCAGCAGAGATATCAGTTGCACCTCCAGCTATGTGCCACATGGTGACTGTCAATCAAGCTTAGTACAGACTATTTTTAGAAGCTTCCTTTTGTGACACTAGGTTTTTGTTTGCATAGGTAATTTGTTACAGTGTAAATATATTTTATTGATCTGATTGGTTTTAAGAAACCTCAGTCTAGGTGGTTTAAATTTTGAGGGTGATTTAAGAAGTTAATTAAAGATGAATTAAAGATGAATTAATTAAAGATCACATCTTTGGCCTCACCTCCTGTTTACAGGATATTTGGAAGTTGTTTTGTTTTCAAACTTCAAAACTAACAAATAAGAATAGGTTAAGTTTTCATCCATAAAAATCCTTCGATCTTAAAATGTGCAAACAATACAGAAATGTTGTTGCGTTTGTGTATTTGGGAGCAAAGCTAAACTGATTATTTTTTCCTTTTTTATTTGTTTTATTAAATGATTTACAAGTATTAAAACTTCTACTATATGCAAGCTATAGTGTTAACTACACTGTTCACATCATAGTTTCTTTAACAGAAATGAATTGTATTTAAAATGTGAATTTATTAATGCATATTCGTTATTGTTGTTCTTCCTATTTTAGGTAAGGGTCAGCTATCAGTGCCTGTCAGCCATTTTTAATTCTAAATATAAACCTGTTCTCTTTAGCACTTACAGTAGCATTTTATTTTCAGACAAGATTAAATGGTTTCATTGCGAACAATGAGTCTGTGAACTTTAAATTAAACAACTCTAGATGTTGAGATAAATGCCTATGATAATTTATATTTAGCTTTTTTTAGGTGTTAAAACTACTTTGCATGTTTGCAGTTGTTTATTCAGAAGTGTTATTTTAAGGTCATCAAAATTACAGATGATTTCATGACAGAAGATCTGATTATACAGGTCCATGGGACTTAGTATGTTTTAACTGGAGAGTTATTCTGAATTATGTGTCATGCCAGTAAAAGAGTCACGGGCACCAGTTGTTACTGTCATGTCTATGAGCTGTCAGTTGATACCTAGACCAAATGTTTGGCCTAACACCCAGTGGAGCCTTTGATTTCCCAAGTGTCAGATCAACCAGATTTCAACCAGTTAGTCAGGGATTACTCCAATGATTACCTGGTTTAGAAGCAACTAAAAATATGATGTGTAACCTTTGTGTCTTGTGATTTCAAAAATTATGTAAAGTTATTTGCAACTTTATTCTGTTTTTTCTTCAGGGTGCCTTCCACAATGGCAACAAAGGCACCAACATTTACACAGCCGCTTCAGAGCGTTGTGGCACTAGAGGGTAGTGCTGCAACGTTCGAGGCTCAAGTTAGTGGTAAGAATGTTTCCCACTTTGCCGCTCCATTATCCTAACGCATAACTCTTAAAATACTGAAGACTGGTAACAGTTTACCTGAGTGTAAATTAGCAACAGGTGTTGAACAAGATGAAGGTCCCATAAAACTGACCAGCGCATTTTGTCCCTTTGAAAGTGGAAATTTAGGTGTGATGTTTTAAAGTGCTTGTCTCTTTGGGGGGGAAGCAAGAATAAATGTCTTATTAATGTGACACCCATGAACCTTCTTGCAATTTAAAGTAGTTGCAGAAAGCCTCTGGACGTTAATCTATGCAGTACATAATGAGCCATCAATATTTGTGGCCTATTTCCTGAAAAAGATTACATTTATATTTAGTCATTTAGCCGATTACGAATTAAAAAAAAAGTTTAAATCTTTCAAAAATGTAGTTTTGTCAATTTAGAGTAGCCTACATAAGAGTATGCTACCTTGGCTTAAAATCAAATGAACATGGACTAAAATTACAAATCCAATTTTGATAGACTAGGATCTTTAAATAAATGTTTGCATAGTTTAGTAGAATTTTTTATGAAATACTGTCTCCTGCCAATCGCTTTTTGTTAATTTATGTTTGACTTCATGTTATGTATTATTAGACATATTTGTCCCAGTGTTTCCAGAAAAGTCAACCGGTTGACATTCCCTTATCAGATTTAACCACGGAAACTGTAGTGACCATGTTTTTAGTGCATTGATGATCTATAACCACAGTTTTACAACAAACACCATTGGTTAAACTCTAATTGCTGTTGGTAACCACTAAAATACTGCAGTACACTTTAATATTTACTATGGTAAGATTTAAAAACACTAGTATCTAGGAATCTTACTACATTGTACTATAATTAATACTAAAGTATACTAGGCTACTGTATTTTCTACTGTATTAGTTCAGTTTAAATCTACAAAATAATATTTTATTTACAATTAGTTAATATAATTTAGCCTACTTTGATGTCGTACTTTTTAGTATTTAATACAGTGAACTGCAGTGAATTACAAAATAATTTCATGCGGGAGCCATGTTTTTGTCTGTTTATTTAAGCCAGTTAATGTGGTTGTTTTCTTAAGGGAATAGTTTTATATACTACTTTTTTAAGTAAAACATATTCGATGCTTATTAGTGAAGGGAAAAGTAATAGCTATTTACGAACACAATAAATGTGGGTCTACACATGACAAGCTTTACAACACATATAAACGTCTACTCACAGGGAATCCAGTTCCAGAGGTGAGCTGGTTTCGTGATGGTCAGGTTCTTACTGCTGCCGCTCTGCCCGGCGCTCAGATCTCGTTCAGCGATGGCCGCGCTGTTCTGATGATCCCCGCCGTGACAGCCGCACACAGCGGAAGATTTTCTGTCAGAGCCACCAATGGCGCTGGACAAGCCACTAGCACAGCTGAACTGCTGGTTACAGGTATCTAATACATCGTGTAAATATGTTTTCTCGCTATGTACACACACATTTGTTACTATTTTTGCGATGGATCTATACAACATAACGTTACAGTTGAGCGAAATGTCATCGCAGTTGTTTTTGAGCTTCTTAAGATTTTTCAGCAGTAATTGTGGTACTGGTAAACTAAATATATTAGCATTGCTAACTTTTCCCGCCGTTCACTCCCACATAAATAACTGAGGTAAATGCGGTGTAGGCCTACTGGCTTTAAAAACTGTAGTAAAATTCCAGGAAAAACACGGTTGTTTAACCTTACAACACTAATAATGGTAAAGTATAACACAGTATACTAAACGTTTAATGAATTGATACTACAGAAAACTGTTGTATGCATTAAACAAAGTTCTGTAACTTCCATAATAACTTATAGTGTACCATATTAAAAACTAAAGTGTACTAGTACTATATTTTTATATGACTTCGGATAAATACCACTATGTCAAAACACCAAATAATAAGTGATCGCACTCAATATATTAAAATTATAATTGTAATTTTGGCGCCGTTGGTCCAGTCCACTGTTGTGCAAAAACACTGTGGGTTCGAATCCTGGCTCGTGGTCCTTTCCGAGCTCTGGTACCCCATAATTCATGTCTCTCTGCACTGTAGTGTCAGGAAAAACAAATTTTATAATTGTAATGATCAAAAAATTGTCACAAGAAAATGTCATAATAAAAGTCATACAAATTCAGGAAATTTCCTGTATTTTCAGCTGAAACAGCACCACCAAACTTCATTCAAAGACTACAGAGTATGACCGTGAGACAAGGAAGCAAAGTGAGACTGGATGTTCGAGTGACCGGAATCCCTACACCTGTGGTGAAGTTCTACAGAGAGGGAGCTGAGATTCAAAGCTCTGCTGACTTTCAGATTGTTCAAGAAGGAGACCTTTACAGTTTGCTCATCGCTGAAGCTTTCCCGGAAGATTCAGGAACTTATTCTGTCAATGCATCTAACAGCAGCGGACGCGCTACTTCGACCGCTGAGCTTCTAGTTCAAGGTAAGATTTTGTAAAGTATGCCTGGATATACTGTAAATACATTTCAGTTATGCAGTGATGTCCAAAAGCCTGAGACCACTAGTAAAAAAGTTTTTGATTTAATACGTTTCATTTGATTAAAATCAGCATACCTTAGAGTCAAAAGAAGTATAATCGTATTTTTAAATTTTAAAATAGATAGACAAATTTTATTTGATTTTTTCTCTACAGGAGAAGAGGAAGCTGTACCTGCCAAGAAGTCAAAAACAATCATTTCATCCACTCAGATTTCACAGAGCCGTCAGACTAGAGTGGAGAAGGTTAGCGACAGTGTCAACAAGCTTCTATAGCTTTTTCCAGAATGCATCACAACTGTCTGTTTTTCCCTTTTGATCACATCTTTATGTTTCCTCGACAGAGGATGGAGGCTCACTATGAGGCCAGTGCTACGATGAAAATGCAAGTAGAGGGAGGGGTTGTGACCCAGCAGTTGGCACATAAGACCCCACCCCGTGTGCCCCCTAAACCAACCTCAAAGTCCCCTACTTCACATTTGACTAAAGTGGCAGGTCATCGCCACCAGTCTCCCTCTCCTGTGAGGCATGTTAAGGGTCCAACGCCCTCTCCTGTCAGGTAACGTGTCTAAAGTTCACTGATCTAGACATATTATGTGTGTAATAATATTTTTTGACACTCATATTTGGTGATTAAATCCAAGAATGTAGTGTAGTATGAGAGAAAATGCATAGAAGAAAGAAACAGGTTCTGGGTGATGTGGCTGTGTTTTTAGCACACTTCATGCATGTAGGTCGATTAGACCCTGAGAAACCTTAACACAATCTTACTTTTTGAGTTGTAGCATTTTTAACAAAGTCTTAAAATAACCCTTTTCTGTTTTTACATTTCAGAGCTGTGTCTCCCTCCACAAGACTGTCTGTTTCCCCAATCAGACCAGTCAAGTCTCCCGTGATGACCCGCAAACAAGTCACACTGACCACTGAGGTCCTGCCTCCATGGAAACAGGCGGGTTACGCTTCAGAGGCCAGCTACACCAGAATGATGGCAGGAGCAACACAAGTCCAGATGACCTCCACCCAAGTTCAGATTGAACAGCGTTGGGAGGGTTCTGCTGCTATTCAACAACAAGCTGGCTTTGTCAAAGAGGTAAAGAATTTCCCAAGAGGCTGTCTCGCATTGAATATGACTGCATGTTTGAAATAAGAAGACCGTTTTAATGGTGGCAACACCTTTTTCTGTTTATTTACTGTACTATTTATGTTTGTAATGACAGAAATTTCTATTCGATAACACAAATGATATCTTGCAACCTAATTCTACTTGCATGTGAAAAAGGAGCAGCCAAACATGGATGAGAAAAGTATAGCTGTTGCCACTGTGGTAGCAGCAGTGGACCAGGCTCGTTGTCGCGGGCCGCTCGTCGGCTCCGTAGAACAGCCCAGTGTTGAAAGTGGCGTAACTGCAGTACACATTACGTCTCAAAATGATCAGGTAGTTTAGTCACAGTGCTGTGGTGACCCATCCAAACCTCATGCCCCCATTTTTGTGTTTCCACCAACTCCACAAAGATTTTTTTCAAGAATAAATGATATGTACAGTCTCCTTTTTCTTTAACCCATCACTTCATCCTTACCCCGTTTTCAGATATTCAGGTACACTATTTTTTTTAAAACAATTTGGTGATTTTGCTCACATTTTCATAGATGTCACATAAGGAATTCAAAGAGGAGTCAGTCTCAACTCTGATGACTCATAAAATCAATGTTGATGTTTCAACCACTAGTGAGAGATCATTGGAAGCAATCTCAACAGCTGCAGAGGTAGAATCTCAGAGAATTTATCACCGTTTTTAAGCCTTATACTAACTACCCTTTTGGTTTATAGTATAACCACATACATTAGCCTTTTAACCTCTTTGTTGTATTATCCCTAAGTTGTCATAACAGATCACGCATGGCTGTCGTGATACACATGACTGAGAGAATTTGTGGTGTAATCCTCCCAGATCTCATAACAACACTATCCATACCTCCTGTGCAACATACTGTACATGCAGACTGTCAGGAGCACGCTGGCGACGTTCAGATCATCTGTTGTCCATTCACTTTTGCTTTGTTTTGCAGAGAGCACCTTCTGTTTTTTATTTAAGGGCAGCATCTGTGTTTTTAGACGGGGCTGGATTCTGTTTATGCAAATGTGCTTCATAATGATCATGATTGCTTTTGCCAGGGTGATGGGAAAAAGGCAGAGGCAGTGGCTACTGTGCTTGCTGCTGTCGATCTTGCACGTATACGAAAGCCCACGCATGCTGAAGGGGCTCAAATGGAAGAAGAGGCTGATGAAAGACACCAAGAAATGCTAGCCACTAAACAACAGGTCACAAGTAAAAAGGAGATGTTGCTTATTCCGCCTGAAACGCCAATGCCTACCATTGAGAAAAGTGTACATGTCACTCAGGTTAGAATCATTTAACAGAAACGTAAAACAGTGGAGATCAATGTTTTTGTCGGACATCTTTTCAAATGATCCTTTGTTGATCTGTAATAGATTGAAAGAACTACAGAGGTTAGCTCCAAGGTGGAGACAGGCCTTGGACCTTCCCCTGTTCCACATTTTACGGTATCAAAAGTTACTGTACCAAAACCAGATCATAGCTATGAGGTAAGAAGTGGTGATTACAGGCAAGCAAAAATCTCTCTTCGACATTAATAACATTAACCAACTGTATGAACCGTTTAAAATTAATCTGAAAGATCGTCCTTCTTTCTATTTAAATTTGATGTCCTGCTTGCCCGAAACACCTTTTGTAAATTCTAAAGGGAAATATATGTACAGTGGAGTTCAAAAGTCTGAGATAAAAAAATATTTACTTCACAAAATAAAGTATATTAGTTTAAATTTGACAAGTTTTTGCAAAATACGTTTATTTACATGACATGAAGAAAATGTTTGATTTATTAAAGATTATTATGAATTTTGCACTATTATAAGTCTATTTAAATAAGTAGGCTTGTGGCATTGACCATGTGCAAAAGGTAGATATATCCATCACATACCAAATACTTTATTCTGAAATTCAAATGAATTTTTTTAAGATAATATTTAGCTTCACTTAAAATAAAATGCTACACTCACTTAGACTTTTAAACCCCACTGTGTGTGTTGAGCCCACTGTAATCGTAACATTATATCACTATCACTAATTATTCAGGCCAAACATCTTTAAAACACTTCATATTCAAGCTCCACCACATAACATTCTTTCCATCCATTAAACTCTTTAATTAAACCATTGAGTAACCGAGTTGTCTGTAGAATTGCTAACCACTTAATGTCTTTCCATACCACCCTTCTGAAGTTAAAACCCCTGATACTTCATCCCTGTGTCTAAACAAAAGTGCATTTGCTTTGTGGTCTTCTGTGGTAACATTGATCTTCTTGGGTTGGTCAGGTATCAATAGCAGGTTCTGCTATTGCCACACTTCAAAAAGAGTTATCTTCAACAACTGGTGCTCAAAAGATCATCAAGCCTGTCAAGCCACCAACTCATAAGATGGTAGAGACTCATGTGATCCCAGAGCCGACCCCTCCTCCTTTTAGAGACACTGCAGAGAGATATCAGACGCATTACGACACCGAGTTACACAGACAGATAGGCGTTTCGTTTACTGGGGAGGAGTGGTACACTCAGGTTTGTGGTTTGACCCATCACCCGCTTGTAAAGCTAACATTTCTCTTAATATCACTAGAGTGAATCTTCATCTACAAGAGTCTTGTGTGGTTGGACTCTCACTTATTAAAGGATTTGCTACAAAGCTAACTGTTTCCTTTCAGATCTCACCTGATTTGCTGAGGATTCTACCATTTCCTTTTTCTAATCTTTATTAGAATTTTTATTTTTTTTGATACAGAGAAACAACTCCTTCCCTTGTAACAACACTTGTTCCACATCCGCTAACAAAGAAATCATGTAAAAAAAATGCTTGGTGAAAACGTATATTTTTGTTTTCCTGCAGGCTGTTGAGACTGCAGCAATCCCCTCCGTTGTCAAAGAACCTGTCATGCCACCTACCTTGATATCAGTAAGTGTATTTACATAACATTTATATTAAATACCTACTTGACAATTTGCTTGATTCAATTTGGATTGCTTTGTCCAGGGATTGAAGAACGTGACTGTCACTGAGGGAGAAAGTGTGACTTTGGAGTGCCAGATTTCTGGCCACCCCACACCAGCCATTATGTGGTTCAGAGAGGATTACAGAATCGAGAACTCCATTGATTTTCAGATCACTTATGAAAGTAATTTTGCCCATTTGGTAATCCGCGAGGCCTTTGCAGAAGATAGTGGCCGCTTCACATGCACTGCTACCAGTGAGGCTGGAACCATCAGCACCTCCTGCTACCTGCTGGTCAAAGGTAGACATTTGCTTAAAATCAATCTGTTTTATATTAATCCTTGTACTTTTCGTGCTGTGTTTTAAAGAAAACGTGGCTAAAAAAATAATTATAATTTATATATTTATTATAAAAATTGGAACCCTAAAGTTGTTTGCATTCGAGAAACAAAATGAATCATTATTTATGTCTTCTATTTTCCCACTTCACAGTGTCTGAGGAGATTGAGGTCAGAGAGGAGATTACAGTCCATGAGAAACAGTAAGTTCACAACAATAACAAGGGCAAAATGTTACTGACCTTAAAAGGTAAAATTGGTGCCACTTTATTTTTGTAATTAAATTTTTTTATTGTCTCTTTTTCTTCATCAAGGGCTTTCCTTGAAGCCAAAGAGGAGACCGTGTCGGAAGTAAGCGCTGTCTCAGTGGACACTGGAGCTGCTGCCGCTCCTTTCTTCGTGAGGAAACCAGTGTTTCAAAAACTGGTCGAGGGTGGCAGTGTTGTTTTTGAGTGCCAGATTGGAGGCAGCCCTAAACCCCATATTTACTGGAAGAAGAGTGGAGTTCAACTCACTACTGGATACAGGTATAGACTTTGAGCAATTAAGAGTAATATTATGTCAAATAAATATTGTCTCTGTAAAAAAGAATACAACCATACTTTCCTTGTGATTTAACAGATATAGAGTTAGCTATAACAAGGATACAGGGATATGCAAGTTGGAGATTTCTATGACATTTGCTGATGATGCCGGAGAATACACCATCTTTGCCAGGAACCAGCATGGAGAGGCATCTGTTACCTCAAGCCTTCTTGAGGAAGGTTAGTTTTGACAAACCTCAATTCGCTGCTTTAGACATTTTTAAGGGTTCTTATTCTATTAAAGCTAATAAAAGATGTAATTGTGTCATTGTACTTTCACAGTCAGTAATAATTATGTATTAAGTGAGCAAAAGCATACAATAACAGAGTTGGTTAAGTATTTGGCTTGTATGATCAAAAGGTTAGCCACCTTTCGAAATAATATTAAAAATGTTTTTGTGTATTTTTTATAATAAAGTATTTAAAGTAAGGTATTGATTTGAAAAAAAATATTGTGATATTTTTATATTAACAGAGGAATATGAAGCCTATATGAAAAAACAGGAACTGACATTTGTAACTGAAGTGACCGCAATGGTGCAGGAACCCAGAGTGGCGGATGTGCCTCCTGTAGTTGTAAGCGAATATGAAAAAGAGCTCATGCAACGTAGGATGTCTCAACAAACACAGATGATGCAGACCTTTATCTCAGAGACGGTATGAACATACATGATAATGAACCTTGTTGCTGCATGATTTTAATAATTGTGTTTTTCTTTTATGTTGAGAAATAAATCATTTTAAATTGATGAAAAAATAAGCAAGGTATGCAATTTCTTACAGGAATTCCAAATATCTGCCATTGAGCGAAAAATAATACTGGAGATAGAAATCCGCATCCTTAAGATTACTTACCAAGAGCTGGTGATTGAGGATGGAGAGGAGATGATCATGAACGTTGCTGAGCATGAAGCTGTCACATCATCATTTAGCACTCCAGTCAAAAGCTACAGAATTTTGGAAGGAATGGGTGCTACTTTCCATTGCAAGATGGAAGGAAAGCCATTACCAAAGGTAATACATTTTAAGTTCTTTTGAAAGAAAGTTATTTTACAAACATCTAAGGTAGTTTGTTACCTGTTTGCAATAATATGTGATTTGTGTTAAACAGATTGCCTGGTATAAAGATGGCAAACGCATTAGACATGGAGGTCGCTATCAGATGGAAGTTCTACAGGATGGTAGAGCCAGTCTGCGCCTTCCTGTGGTGCTGCCAGAAGATGGGGGAATCTATACTGCATTCGCCAGTAACATGAAGGGCAATGCTGTCAGTTCTGGAAAGCTCTATGTTGAATCCACTGCAGCTGCCCAGCCTTACTTTCCTCAGGCTGAAGCTGTGAGGAGAGTCCAGTGAGTATCTCTTTGCTTTATTCTTTGGATAAGCTGGTATGTGACTGAGATTTATTGAAGTCATGTTACGATAAATTGTCTGGATATTTCACATTTACAGTTCGAATGTTTTCAGGTCTACATCTCCAATGTCTGCACGTTCAACTAGCTACTCGCCTGGACGGTCACCAGCTCGGTCTGTTAGCCGCTCTCCTGCTCGTAGACTTGATGACACCGATGAGTCACAACTCGAGAGGCTGTATAAGCCTGTTTTTGTACTGAAACCATCATCTTTTAGGTGTTGTGAAGGACAAACTGCAAGGTTCGATTTAAAAGTGGTTGGAAGACCAATGCCTGACACCTTTTGGTTCCACAATGGTATGTTGTTATTAAAGTTTATCGCTGCATTGTGTTTCTTTTTCTTGTTTGTGCCTGGTTTTTATTCTAATCATTATCTTTACTGAAGGACAACAAGTGGTCAACGACTACACCCACAAGATTGTGGTGAAGGAGGATGGAACTCAGTCAATGATTGTGGTTCCTGCCATGCCTCAGGACTCTGGAGAGTGGACTGTTGTTGCTCAAAACAGAGCTGGAAAGACAAGTGTTTCTATGACTCTTACTGTTGAAGGTATTGTTTGTTCTAGATAACCCTGTAAGATGTAGACGTCTGTGAAATGTTATGTAAACCCCTTTATTGTGTGTTATAGCAAAGGAAAATTTGGTCCGACCTCAGTTCATAGAGAAGCTAAAGAACCTCAGTGTTAAAGAAGGAAGTTTAGTTGAGTTGGCAGTTAAAGCCATTGGAAACCCCCTTCCTGACATTGTCTGGCTGAAAAACAGTGATATCATCTCTCCTCATAAATACCCTCAAATCAGGTAAGCAATTTGCCTTTAAAACCAAAGCTTTTGGCTGGTTATAGTCAGTTTTATGCTATTTGTTTGTCTTATATAATTGCTATAATTCTCACTTTAGAATTGAGGGAGCCAAGGGAGAGGCATGTTTTAAGATTCCTCAGACTTCCGGCGCTGATAGTGCGTGGTACACAGCCACAGCCATAAACAAAGCTGGCAGAGACACCACTCGCTGCAGAGTCAACGTGGAAGTTGAGTACACTGTACCTGAACCAGAAAGAAGACTTATCATTCCCAAAGGAACATATAAAGCCAAGGAAATTGCTGCACCAGAAATTGAACCACTGCATCTTCGCTATGGTCAGGAGCAATGGGAAGAAGGTGATCTGTACGACAAGGAGAAACAACAGAAGCCACACTTCAAAAAGAAGCTGACCTCAGTCAGGATGAAGCGATTTGGACCTGCACACTTTGAGTGTAGATTGACCCCAATCGGTGACCCAACCATGGCTGTTGAGTGGCTGCATGATGGCAAGCCGCTTGCAGCTGCTAACAGACTGCGCATGATCAATGAGTTTGGCTATTGTAGTCTTGACTATGAAGTCGCTTATTCCAGGGACAGCGGTGTCATTACTTGCAGAGCCACAAACAACTTTGGTGTTGACCAGACCTCTGCAACTCTGATTGTCAAGGACGAGAAGAGTCTGGTCGAGGAGAGCCAGTTGCCAGAAGGAAGAAAAATACAACGCATGGATGAAATGGAAAGATTTGCCCATGACGGTGGTCCCTCAGGAGTTACTGGTGATGACACAGCTGAGAAGACCAAGCCAGAGATCGTCTTGCTCCCAGAACCCATGAGAGTATTTGAGGGGGAATCAGCCAAATATCGTTGCAGAGTGACTGGTTACCCTACTCCCAAAGTTAACTGGTATCTCAACGGGCAGCTGATTCGGAAGAGCAAAAGATTCAGACTACTGTATGATGGCATTCACTACCTGGAAATCACTGATTGTAAGTCATATGATTCTGGAGATGTCAGAATTCTAGCTGAGAACCCAGAGGGTACAGCTGAGCACACTGTAAGGCTTGAGATCCAACAGAAAGAAGATTTCAGGACTATATTGCGCCGTGTACCTGAAATAAAGGGATCTGAAGCACTTGGGCCTGAACCTGGCAGAGTGTCCTTTGATGTTGTGAAGGTAGATAAACTTGCAGAACCTTCGCAATCAAAAGAGGTTGTCAGGCTGAAGAGGGCCGAGAGAGTTGTCCATGAAAAATCTACAGAGGAGACAGAAGAGCTGCGCAGCAAATTCAAACGCAGGACCGAAGAGGGCTATTATGAAGCCATATCCTCCGTTGAGTTGAAGTCTCGCAGGAAGGACGAGTCTTATGAAGGAATGTTGAAGAAGAGGAAAGATGAGCTTCTGCATTGGACCAAAGAGGTTACTGAGAGTGAGAAGAGAAAGGAAGAGGAAGAACGCAAACTTACTATTCCTACAATCAGACCTGAGAAAGTAGCCTTTTCTCCTAGCATGGAGGCTCCAAAGATCTTGGAAAGAATTCAGAGCAAGACAGTTTCATTGTCTGAAGAAGTTTGCTTCCGTTGTAGGGTTGTTGGTAAACCTGATCCAGAGTGTCAGTGGTTCAAAAATGGAATTTTGCTCGAGAAGTCAGAACGTATTTATTGGTATTGGCCAGAGGACCATGTCTGTGAATTAGTGATCAAAGATGTCCAGGCTGAGGACTCTGCTAGTATTATGGTAAAAGCTATGAACATCGTTGGTGAGGCATCAAGCCATGCCTTCTTGTTGGTTCAAGGTATGTGTTGTATGTTCTTATTCTCGTTATCATTGATTACAATTTCAACAATGGTAGAATTTGGGTTAACTTATACTGTTAATGTGTTTTTTTTTTATTGCAGCCAAACAAGTTGTTTCTTTTACCCAAATACTGGAGGACGTACATGCAAAAGAGAAAGACACAATGGTCACCTTTGAGTGTGAGACAAATGAACCATTTATCAAGGTAAAATGGTTGAAGAACAATGCAGAAATTTTCTCTGGAGACAAATACAGGATGCACTCTGACAGAAAAGTGCATTTCCTTTCTGTGCTGACAATTAACATGCAAGATGATGCAGAGTACACTTGTGTTGTATCTGAAGATGACCAAATAAGGACGTCTGCCAAGCTATATGTCGAAGGTAAGCACAATCTGTGAATTTTGTATTTCATCAAATTTGTTTGTGTTTAATTTAAACAAAGCTTTGGGATTTTGGTCAAATGTACCTTGTGAATTGATATGCAGGCGCAGCACTGGAAATCATTAAACATCTGGAGAGCGTTGAAGTGCCCGAGTTGTACTCTGGAGAGTTTGAGTGCGAGCTGTCCCGTGAAGATGCTGAGGGCACCTGGTACTTTGAGAACAAAGAAATTACCCCTAGCCTAAAATTTGTTGTGTCCTCTCGTCGTGGCCGACACAGCCTGTCTGTAAGGGATGTCAAGAAGGAAGACCAAGGAAAATATACTTTCAAAGTGGGCCGATTTGAAGACGAGTGCCACATTGAAGATGAAATGTAAGTATAATTTGTAAATATAATATATAATTGTATTATACACCATTTCAACCAAACATAAGTGAATTTAAATGTAAGCACAAATTTAAGAATTTGAGCCTAATTAGCTGTTGGTTCTTACATTTTCAGTTATTTAAGTGAACTTTGAATGTTTTTGACATGATCTGTCTCATTGCATGGTGATTTAAAACAAGTTTAAATGCATTTGTGCAAGATACAGTAGGGGCAAAGTTTAAAACTTTGTATTATGCAAATAACTTTCTCATCTCTTTATTTTCAGTGCGTCCAGTAACTCTGATGCAGGGGCTCACTGACTTGACCGTTTGCGAGGGTGATATAGCCCAATTGGAGGTGCGATTCTCACAGGAAAACGTGGAAGGAACTTGGATGAAAAATGGTCTGCCTATCTCTGCCTCTGACAGAGTTCACATTGTCATCGACAAACTTGTCCACAAACTTCTGATCGAAAATGTCAACAAGGATGATGGTGGAATGTACTCATTCAGTGTTCCCGTTCAGTTTATTTCTACAAGTGGAAAACTGACTGTTCAAAGTAAGATAGTGTTTGATAGTTATGAATCAAGGTTGTTCAAATATTTCAATATTTATTGATAACAAATAATTGTTTGTATTACGTTCACAGCAATCGAAATCGTAAATCCCCTAAAGGATGTTCATGCCATTGAGGGTACGAAGGCAGTGCTAGAAGCGAAAATCTCTGCCCCTGATGTTAGTTCTGTGAAATGGTACCAGAATGATAAGCTCATCGTACCTAGTGACAGAGTCCAGATGGTTGCCAAAGGGTCAAAACAGAGGCTGGTTTTGAACAGATCATTTGCTTCTGATGAGGGCAAGTATAAACTGGCGGTTGGCAAAGTGGAAACAACTGGTAACCTGACTGTTGAGAGTAAGTAGTTTTGTGAAATGTCCTTATGATTTCTAAATACAAGAATGCTTGTAAAGAAAACCTTTGTGGGTTTCTATTGTTAACTAACATGTTTATGTCTTGCAGAGGTCAGCATCGTCAAGCACATGGAGGACTGTGTATGCACAGAAACTCAGAATGTGACTTTTGAGGTAGAATTATCCCACAGTGGAATAGATGCTTATTGGACCTTAAAGAATCAGCCGCTGAAGGCTGGACCCAAATACAAAATAGAGTCCAAAGGGAAGCGCTATAGTTTAACCATTATCAATGCCATGAAGGATGAAGAGGGCCAGTATGAATTTGCAGCGGGTGAAAAGACATCCAGTGCAAAACTTACTGTGTCAGGTATGATATTTGTCTCTTGTCAGATCCCTCTTGACATATCAAATCTACTGTACATAGACGCGGCCTCACGGTTATGGTTTTCTTCCAACAGGAGGCGCTATAAACAGGCCACTCTGTGATGTGACTGTAGCAGAATCCCAAACTGCTGTGATGGAGTGTGAAGTTGCTAATCCTGCCTCTGAGGGCCAGTGGCTTAAAGATGGCCATTCTGTTGTCTTTAGCGACAATGTAAGGAGCGAGGATAAAGGTGCGGTCCGCCAGCTTGTCTTCATGATCACAAGACCACAAGATATTGGAGAGTATACCTATCAAGTGGCAAACTCCAAAACATCTGCCAACCTTAGAGTTGAAGGTATATTTTCCTTTTTTTAGCGTAATAGTCGCTGAAAATCTACTGGAAATAGCCGTTATTAACGTTCCTAGTTGAATTCCTTTTTCATCTTTAAAATATTTTCCATTGCATATGACTGATTACAAATGTTTCTTTTGTAGCTGTGAAGATTAAGAAGACATTGAAAAACCAGACAGTTACGGAAACACAAGAGGCGGTTTTCAGTCTTGAACTCACCCATTTAGATGTCAAAGGATCCCAGTGGATCAAGAATGGGATTGAAATTGTTCCCAGTGATAAATATGAGATAACAGTGGAGGGAATGGTGCATACCCTGAAGATCAAGAACTGCAACACCCAAGATGAATCAGTCTATGGATTCAAACTTGGAAAGCTCTCCGCTAATGCCAGACTGAATGTTGAAAGTAAGTTCATTGTTTAGTTAAACCAATGGAAAAATAAATCCTCTCGAGAAATTCTCTGGAAAAATAAATCCTAATTTGTGGTTTCATTCTTTTGCAGCTGTTAAGATTGTGAAGAAGCCAAAAGATGTTACCTCCCTGCTGAATGAAACAGCATCATTTGAAATGAGTTTGTCCCATGATGACATTCCGGTTAAATGGATGTTCAAAGGCCAAGAGCTCAAACCCAGTGCCAACATTCAAATAATGTCAGAAAGGAAAGCGCACAAGTTGGTCATTCAGAATGTTGAAGAAGTCAATGCTGGAGAATATACAGCTGTTGTTGGACACTTGCAGTGCAGTGCATATTTACATGTTGAATGTAAGTACAAATTTAAAGATCTTAAATTTACTTAAATAAAAACTAATAGCATTTATTAATGCCCTATTCCTCAAACATGTAACATTTGTCATGAAGGATGGTTGAAGTGTCTTATCGGGTTTAATTTTTTTATTATAAATAGTTCTTGTCTCATAACGTCTCATGAAGTCATGTGTGAACCTTACATTTAAAACATATGAAGGTATATTTTGTCTAATTCACTACTCATTAAAATCATTAAATCCCTACAATACTTGTTCCAGCTTTGAGAGTCACAAAACCCTTGAAGAACCTTGAGGTTCCCGAGACCCAGGTGGCCACATTTGAGTGTGAAGTTTCGCATTTCAATGTTCCGTCCACCTGGCTGAAAAATGGAGTTGAGATTGAGATGAGCGAGAAGTTCAGGATTGTGGTCCAGGGCAAACTGCACCAGCTGAAGATCATGAACACCAGCCGAGATGATTCTGCAGAATACACATTTGTGTGTGGAAATGACAGGGTTTCTGCAACACTGACAGTTAGCCGTAAGTTCTGTTCCTATTATTTTCTAGTACTGAATTTCTCACCGGAAAGGGAAATCCAATGTTTGTTTCCCCCTTAGCTGTCCTGATCACATCTATGCTCAAAGACCTGAATGCTCAGGAGAAGGACACCATCACATTTGAGGTGACTGTCAACTATGAAGGCATCACCTACAAATGGCTGAAGAACGGAGTTGAAATCCGTTCCAGTGACAGATGCCAAACTCGGACTAAACAGTTTAGTCACTCTCTAACGATCCGCAACGTACACTTTGGGGATGTTGGAGAGTACAAGTTTCTGGCTGGATCTGCTGAAACTTCAGCAAAGCTATTTGTTGAAGGTAATATCTGCTTTAAAATGATTGTTATTAAATGCGTTTTGTCTGTTGATAATAATGGAGTTGTTTTCTCTTTTAATACATTTAAGCTCGTGTCATTGAGTTCACCAAGCATATCAAAGACATTAAAGTTACTGAAAAGAAGAAGGCTATTTTTGAATGTGAGCTTTCCGAACCCAATGTCCAAGTAACATGGATGAAGGATGGTCAGGAACTTGAATTAACCGAAAGGTATTCTTAATATTTATAGTTTGCTCTTTAATGTTATTATCTGTCACTTTGTAATTTAGTGTATTGATATAGATAATATCTCTATCCCACAGACACAAAGTCTCCACAGAAAGACATATACATCGTCTGATGATCCAAACTGTCCGTATGTCTGATGCCGGCGAATACTCTGTGGTAGCTGGGTCTAGCGTATCAAAGGCCTATCTCACTGTTGAGGGCAAGGATGTGCGTATTAGTGAACCCGTGGAGAAGGAAATCACTGTAAGTACCAATCTCCCTACTTTAATACCCATTGCTATTTTAATTAGTAAATCATAAACAGTGGGCATCCCATTAAATAATAAATTTCATCATAGGTGCTTGAGAAACAACGAGCTACATTTGAGTTCGAGGTCAATGAAGACGACATTGAGGGACGCTGGCTGAGAAATGGAGTTGAGATTCAATTTACTGTAGATCAGCGTTTCAACTACGTGATAATTAGGAAAGTTCATCGTCTGACAATCACAGAGACCTACAGGAGCGATGCAGGGGAATACACATTCATTGCAGGAAAGAACAGAAGTGTGATGACCTTGCATGTCAATAGTAAGTGCGACCTCCAGAATTTCAGTAGTAGGTACAAATACCAGTTAAATTCCACAGTCCTCATTACCAAATTCGGTACTAAACAAAACACCAGTACATGCTAATTGAAACACAATTTTACTAATAAAGCTTATTGTTGATATAAATGTATAGAAAGCATTTCCATTTTGTATACATGAAGTATAAGTTGATTGTTGCTGAACCTGTGTGTGCTCACTGGGTCTTTCATGCTGATGAACATCCTCCTTAGTCTGCTGCTGTATAAAACAAATAAATAAACTTCAGTAAGTCAACTGACTGAACAAACAAACATATGCAATATTAAAACAAACCTCAGTTTTTATACTGCATTTACACAAGATTACTTACATTAAGGCAGCTGTATATTAAAATAATAAATGCAACAGAGAGACTTAATTAGGTTTAAAATGACAAATTTAAAATAGATTTTATCTATCCAACTTATATCCATAGATTTTGGATAGGCCTATATAAAATAGGTACTGTTAACACCATCCTGTCCTCCCATAAATTTTACCCCATTACAGTTACTTTATAGAAGTATTATGAAAATTAGGTACTGGCAACTTTTTATTTTTAGATACCGACTTGGACCCAAAATACCGGGACTTTTGACAACACTATGTCATAATATTGTAATATCTCATCTAAATTAATATTAGTAATCTGTTCAAGTGATGTCATCTGTTTTTTATTCTTACCCAACATAATTGTATTGTTTCAGTCCCTGAGCCTCCTCAGATAATCAGGCACATGCAGCCTCTGTCTGTTGAGTCTGGAAAACCTGCACGTTTCTACGTGGAGGTGACTGGAATCCCTCAGCCTCAGGTATCCTGGTACAAGAACTCTCAGGCCCTGTCCTCTGGGTTCAAGTGCAAGTTCCTGAGGGAGGCCAATGAACACACATTGCTCCTCATTGAGGTTTTCCCAGAAGACGCAGCGCAGTACAACTGTGAAGCCAAGAATGACTATGGAGTAGCCACAAGCTCTGCTACACTTGATGTGGAAGGTAAAGTCAAACAGACAAATATTAAATTCTAAATAAAGACAGGTGCATCATAACATACACCTGGTGTCCTGTTGTAATATGAATCATTCTGGTTTTAGTTCCAGAAGTGGTTTCTCCTGACACCGGAGCCCCCCTGTCGCCACCTGTGGTGATATCACCAATACACAACACTTCTGCCAATGAAGGACAATCTGCCAGGTTCAAGTGTCGAGTCTCAGGAGAAGGTAATTAAGTAATCATGTGCTGGGATGTACAATTAACTTAATGCCAACTAATTCCTTAATCATGTTCCTAATGTTCCTCTTACTTACTCATGTTTAGATCTGACAATTACTTGGTATTGCAAAGACAAGGAAATCAAGCAGTCGGACATATTCAGAGTGTCTCAGTTCGATGAAAACTGTCAGCTGGAGATTGCCAGAGTTCATACCGAGGATGAGGGCGAGTACACGTGTGTTGCTCGTAACTCTGCGGGAATGGTCTCATGCTCAGCTGTACTGAAAGTGGATGGTGAGTTCAGCTTTCTTATAAACACACAAGTGATAGTGGATTCAGTAATACTAATATTAATTTGCAATTGATTGATTGTTGGCTTTATATAATATAAACAATTATGTCAGCCGAAAGAAAATGAAAATCTATTTGGTACACGGAAGCAAACCTCTTGTGTGTGCACTTCACAGATTAGTTAAGGGCAAATCAATACTTCTTTTCAGGACTAACAATTGCAGACTATGCATCTGAATCGCAGTCACAAGCGTCATCCAGTCTCTTCACAAGAATTAAATCTGTTGAGAAGGAACCTCCTGGCCAAAGACCCGCTTTCGTTCAGCCTATCGTGAGCTGCGAGGTGGCTCACGGAGAAGTGGCCAGATTTCATGCTCGTGTGTCTGGCATGTCAAAACCAGAGATCAGTTGGTTCCATGACCAACAGCCTATAAAGCCTTCCAAAAATGTTGTCTTTCATTTTGATGAGATGACAAACACTGCTACGCTAATCATAGTCGATGCTTTCTCTGAGCATGCTGGACAGTACACTTGCAAAGCAGTCAATATCGCAGGAGAGGCAGCTTGCTCAGCCAGTCTTGCTGTAACCGAAGAAGGTAACTGAGCTCAAAGTAGCTGATGGTTTTCGATTAACAGACCACAAGTATTTTTTTCACATCATTGTCTTTCTAAGTCTCTCAGTGAATAAGCACCTATCAGCGAGTTTTCAGAGCACCTCCACTAACTTCACCTTAGGAAAGCTTTATGAGTGTGATTCACCCTGTAGAATTTCAGGTCTCTTCTGTCATTTGTCACCATTGTTGGTCTTGTACATTGTCTTTGAAAACCACTTCCTCCCTCTTTTGCATTTACAAAAGTTTCCAAGTATTGTCCTAACATATTCTTCTGTATTGAGATCGTGCCCAAATTATCTATAAAATCTGTGCTGCATGTATATGATGATTTCTTTTTAAAAGACAAATTTTTGTTACTGATTTCGTAGTTCTAAGATTATAAAAGAGTCTTCATGTAGTTGGTTCAATGCACAATATATACCAGAAATAAGTGCAGGCTGGCAATGGCTCTAAAGTTTTAATATAAAGTACCCTGTTGATGTCAGGCTGGCAATTGCATGCTCTTTCCAACTTCCACCTTCACTTCTTTTTAACATTTTTACATTAGTGTTACATGCCAACCAACTGAACTTTTCTATTGTATGATTGGTACAGTTATATATTATCCTTAAATTATCAAATGATGCTATTGAGACTGAACAGCTTAATTTAGCTGGAATAATTATTTATTATTCATGTTCTACTCATTGCTCTTTGTTACAGTTGCAAAAATACGAGAGGAGATTGAAGCAAAAATTGAGGAAGAGGTTAAAGGTAGGATCGATTTACAGTATCTTTTTCTAGATAATGTCTCCCTATCAAACTATTACATATAACATTTCCCAAGCATATTGAGGAGGTGACTGTTTGTACAAACACTGCTTGCAAGTGAATCCTTTTAAATGGGAACAGCTTTCATATTTTGTTGGATATGCGTACTGTATGGATGAAGTCAAGTATTATTGGATAGCAAGCAATTTGGTTGATAATGCTTGCTGTGAAGCACTTTTGCAAAGTGGGGTTTTGCATTTATCTTTTCCACTTGAAAAGCATGAAGGATATGGTATCTTTGATTGTTTCTAAAAAAAAAGGTGCAGGATGATTATCCTTTTAAAGTTCCAGACCACAGGAAATCACATTTTAAAAGATATGGAAGTAGCCACATCTTTTAATTGCTTCCTAAGTTTCTTGAATCTGGAACACACCTTCCTGCAAATATTTCTTAGACTGGCTTGCAGATAGCGGTATGTGATTAATGTTGTTTGCTTTTTTAAATAACATGGTTATATCTGTAAACTATATTAGTTCGAATAAACGCCTTATAAAAAAGAAGTATAGGGATAGAGGTAGAGAGTGATGTTTCTCTTTTTACGTATGAAAGAATTTTGTCATTCTAAGGATTAGAAAGGGCGTTTATTCATCATTCTGCAAGTCAGGTAAGGAATATTTTAGGATATTCATGAAGTTAAATTAAAAAGCTTCTCATTCGAACCAAATCAGCATTATTTGGATACATATTAATGCTTTGAAAAGAAAATTATTCTTTGAAGAACTGTCCACAGAAGAAGGAACAAAACATCAAGCGATTTTCGTGTCAGAATCTTTAATAAAGAGTCAAGTCTTGCGTTTATTCGAACAAATATGGTGAGTGAATTTGTTTTTTTATGGCTTTGTGAATTGATGCATGCTTTAATATTTCTATTAATATTCTTTAAAAAATATATTTCAGTTTCTTTTGCACACTGGGAATTTTATTGAAATGTGTCTCCCTTCTTTTCCAGAGTTGTTTTACAGTGAAGGAACTGAATACATGGAAAAAGGAGGACTCCAATACAGTTCTTTTTCAGACCCAGAAGAAAATTTAGATCTTGGTCTTGTAGTCCCCAGTGAGAACATCAAGCCATCCTTCACCAAAAAGCTAAAATTTCTGTCTGTTATAGAGGGTGAGACTGCAGCTTTTAGGTGTAAACTAGTAGCAATGCCATCTCCAACAATACTGTGGTTTCATAATAACCGACAAATACAAAAGGAACACCGTCGTAAAATACATACAGTGAGTAAAATGCATATGCACTTCACCAGTTTAACAATTGAAGGTGTTAAGGAAAAAGACTCGGGCAGTTACAAAGTCATGGCAATTAACACAGAAGGATCTGCTGATTCGAATGCGTCACTCCTTGTGTCATTGAGGGAAGAGCAAGATGTAAGTTATTTGAGTCATTCTAGACATTCCAACAAAGCCTATTCAAGTTCAGATTCATTAGCTGATTCAACAAAGGAGAGAAAATTTAAAGTAGAGTTAAGATGTGTTGGCTCTCCATTTGATAAAACAAGTAAAGGGCAATTCAAAGGTCATTGTAGATCAAAGAACACTTTGGTTCGTACCATGTATTTTAGATCTGCATCCCCTTCAAGAACCCCAGATAAAGACAAGTTGGAAACAGCATCTGAACGTGCACGTTCTCCACCTCTCATGTATGAGAGGTATGAAAGGTTTAGTGATCGATACAGCGATATATACTGTGACAGATTTGCAGGTCGTGATCGATACAGTGACAGGTTCAGTGATAAATTAAGTGACAGGTGTAGTGATCGGTACAGTGATAGATTTAGTGACACAGATAGCCTTCATGGAGAGGTTAAAGCAAAACTTGGTCTCTTGCAAAAGGCTGTAAAAAAGAAAAAGAGACTATCTATATCTACAATGTCCTCATCTGAGTTTGAGTTGGAATCGGTTACAAGTGAGCCTTGCTACACAGATAATGTTGAGAGACTCAAACTAAGGCCATCCACTTTGCCAGAAGTTCAGCATGTTGCTCGCCCTGGTGAGCAAGAAGGTTCCAGAAGCTCAGCAGAATTTCAAAGTAGACTGGAAAGAATAACTGGACTTGGCACCCAATCAGCGGTGCGAAGAAGTAGACACTCTTTTGAACCACAGTCAAGATCTAGGGCACTGCAAATGATGAAGGGCGAACTTCCTCTGCAAGAAGCATTAAGAAAAGAGAGTGAGATTGATGTATCTGATGACACACCGATAGATCGAAGGATAATTTCCAAAAAAGAGTCAGAAAAGGAGATGGAATACAATATTTTAGCACACAAGGATGATCGTTCCAGTAGTCTAAGCCAGTGGGATGAAGAGGCTCAGGTAAAGGCAAAAGAACCATTTGTTCTGCAGTGGTTAGAATCAGGAGTAGCTTCTAAACCCTTGATGAGTACACAGCAGATATGCCCATCACACGAGGTGCCAGAAAACAAAGAGTCCCCCAAAGCAAAGGCAGTGAAGTCAATTAAAGAAAAAATTCTTGGTGATGATGGTCTGCAACATGAAAGTAAAATAGTTCCTGTCCAGAAATTAGAACAGAGGGCTATGTCAGTTGAGAACATCCATGAGAAAAACTTGGAAAGTGAGTGCTTAGAGAGTTCAGATGAATTCTTAGCTCAGCGCATACGAAAATGGCAGCAGGATGTGCAGTGGGATGAAAAGGCCCAGGTCAAGGCAAAAGAACCTTTTGTATTAGAATGGTTGGAGGCAGGAGAAGCTTCCAAGCAAGTAAGCAGCAAACAGGATATCAGTCCATCACATACAGAGCTGCAAAATAAAGAGTCTTCAAGAGCCAAGGCAGTAATGTCAGTGAAAATAGATGATGCTCTGCTTCATGAAAGTAAAATAGGTCCTCTAATGGAATTAGAGCAGACAGGTGTACCAGTGGAAGACATCCTTGAGACAAGACAGGAGAGCGAGTGCTTAAGAAGTGATGATCAATTCTTACCTGAACGAATTCAAAGAAGGAAAATTGAACAGGCAGAGGCTGTTGTGCCTCAGTGGTCTGAGGAAAAAGTTTCTTATCCTCATGAATCTGTTGGTAAAGTTCACAAGGAAGAGGCAGTAATTTCAAAATCTCAGAGGGATTCACAATTGACAATGACTTCAAGATCCCCATTTAGAGAAAGACGTTCACAGGAACGTTCCTCAGAGGGTGTGTTGCATTTATCTAGAGAGAGAATAAATGAGTTAAAAGATGATAGCGAACCCTATGTCAGTGAACAAGAGGCATTAGCCCATCGTATAATAAAATGGCAACAAGATGTTTTGACTGAGCAAGAAACGGCTGTTGAACAACGGGTTGGTGTTTCAGATAGTGCTTTAAAAAGCACAGCATTCAAATATGTTGAATTGGAAGAGATGGACAGGTTGCCACCACATAAAACAGCAAAGGAAAGGTTTTTCAGTGATATTTCTTGTCAGTCGTATGTGACAGAAACACCTAGTAAAACTGATAGCGTATTTGAGGCTGACAGTGAGAAGCTAAGGACCCAAAGTGACTATTTTGTCAGTGAGGAGGAGGCTCTAGCAAAGCGTATTAAAAAATGGCAACAAGACGTTCCGATTGAACAAGAAGAAAGTGTTGAATTAGAATCTAATTGGGCCTTAGCAGAGAATCCACAGTCTTCTGAAATTACTCTGGGAAACACATTGATGTCCACAGCTTCACCAACACCAATAGAGTCGTATAGAACTTACGAAGGATTTGTAGATCATAAAATCACTACAGATATAACTGAAGGTTTTGAAAGGACATATTTGGGCCATGAAGATACAGTTCAGCCGGATCACGGTTATAACAAAGATGTGACGTTGTCTAGACAGGAAACTGCTTCAATTGATCACCAAAAAATCATGTTACATCAGGATATTCCAGGGGCTGCTCCTATAGCAGAGAATATGCATTCAGGAGTATTAAAACCAGGAGCACCTGTCTTTGTAACAACATTAATATCAGAGCTTAAGGTTAAGAGAGGTGAAATGACCGAAATAAGTTGTCAATTTCAGGGAGGTCCATCACAATCTGTTTCATGGCTTAAAGATGGACAACCTGTATTGCAAGACCCAGATTTTGATGTTCGCATCAAAGCAACTTCATCAACCCTGACCATTTATTATCCAACAATTGACCATCAAGGTCTTTACACCTGTAATATTGCAAACAAACATGGAAAAGCAAGTTCATGTTGCATATTTAAAGTAACAGATGATGATCAGCCAATGACCCAGGTTGAGCCTCCTCAAGTATTTAAATTGAAAGACGAGTCATTATTCCCTGAGGAAGACATTATAGTGGAAGAACTTATGGCGTTAATGACTACAGATCTGGACAACAAACACACACTGCAGGTACCTCAGGCAGTCATCCGCATACCACAAACATCACACTCCTCCGTTCACTCCTCACCAGTTGAGATCAGAATAACAGCTCCAACACCAGTGCTAGAAATGATTGATGAGGCTAAAGACACCTGTGATTCCACTGAAAAAACTTCAGAATCTCCTGTTGATGATGGCACTTCTCAATCAGTGAAGCATAAGTTTACATTTTCTTTTGATGTTGTTGGTGAAGCTCCTCAGGTTGTTAGAGAGGTAGAGAACATTAGTGCTTCAGAGGGCCAGACTACTATGCTGGAGTGCATCATAGTTGGTGAACCAACGCCTGAAGCCACATGGTCCCATGATGGCATTTCCCTTGATCTGAATACCAACAAATATAGATTTGAGGTTCAAGATGCGAGACATAGACTTTATATTGATAATTTTACATACCTTGATGCTGGAATATATAGATGTGTTGCATCTAACACTCTTGGACAGGTTGAAAGTATAGCCGATGTGTCTTTTGGTTCCTCTGTTCTAGACTCTGTTTTTTCGTCCTCTGTCATGTCAGAAGTGAATAACCAAACAAGATCCCTTGATTCATCTTCAGAAAATGCTACAGTGAGAACAAAGAATTTAGTAAGTTCTTCCACACCATTACAAGATGTTAGAAGTGCTCCTAAAAGGGAGGGGACTCATGATTATAGTAGATTCTCTGATGAATTTCAGGATAATAGCAAAACCAACGAACCTCATTATCTGCGGGAGGATGTTCCCAAACTTAGGTGCACCAAGAAACCAGCATCGGACATGCCAGTAATAACAGGGTGTGGTTTGCAATCATCTGGAGCAGATGTTAAAGTAGCCAAGTTAAAACAAGCATTTGAAATGCCAACAAGTTTCAGAGATGAGCCTGATGAGATGATGGCAATGTCAAGGGATGTGTCATATTTCCCTGTTGAAGATATTCCTGAGATAGATCTCGAATCTGAGCAAAATGAATTGGAGCAAGCAATTTCACTTTACCCTAGCCAGGAGAACATGAAAGAGTTCAAATTAGATCCTACCGTGACTGCAGCAAAGACCTTCTTTTTAGAACGTCCCTCAGATGATACAGAAATGGTTCTGGATAGCACACATCACACCTCCCAAGAAAAAACAGAGGAAAGAATGTATTTTGTGGACTCGCACCATTTTGTATCTTTGGCAAATGTTACTGAAGTCCAGCATTCACCTACATTGATTAGACCCCAGGCAAGATTGCCAGAGAACATGAGTAAAAGACTCTCAGACAGCACAGTTGAGCAAAGAATTACAGAAGAGGAGGCATATGTTAAGCAAAGTTATGACTTTGCTGAGAGTGGCATTGGTATATCTGCTCGAGAAATTGGACACTTAACTGCCATAGCAGAGCCTTTAAAAATAAGTAATGTTACCATGCGAACCGCAGAAGTACAACCTGTGGACATGCCACAAGATAATGTTAGTTCAGCTGATATGAAGAGTGATACAATGAAAGCCTCAAGTATGGCAACACCGGTTAGTTTAAAATCCAGAATTGAAGCTGACAGAAAATTACAGTCTGATTATTCTTTGTCAGAGAAGACACCCCTTCAACAGGAACAGAAAAATCCTGCCAGGCAAGGTACTGTTGGTGTTTCTAAACTTGAGGAAGAAGAAGTAACTTTCAGTGCTGTTTATGACTACTATAACCAACCATCTGATTGGGGAAGACCCTTGTCACCAGAGTCAGAAATGTCCATAGAAGTAGGCAGCACGTTTAGTGAGGAGATGACTGAAATCGAACGTTTTTACACTCCAGCTTCATCCACAGAAATATCTCAGATTCAAAGGTCACCTGAATGTTTCCATACCCCCTCAGAGACTCCAGGGGCTGTCTTGACACCTCATGAGTATCCATTTTCCCCTGTAGAACATAAGAGACCCCCAACTAGCTCAAGTGATTTTTTTTATTCTCCGGCTACGTTCCTCAACTCTCCAGGGGATGAGAGTATAGAAACTACTCCCCCTGTTTTTACCATAGATGAGGGCATGATACCTTTAGATGGCCGTGGTTTACTAGGATTAGGAACACTTCAGGAAAAAGTTCAAGGAATCCCTCCAGCTTTCCTTAAGCCCCTTACAAAAAGAAGAGTTTATGAAGGTGAATCTTTACAGTTTTTTGCTGAAGTATTTGGACTACCCACTCCAGAGGTGAAATGGTTTAGAAACAAAACTGAGCTAAAGGCTGATAAGAGGACTAGCATTGCAAGAGATGGGGATAACATTGCCTTGGAAATACGGAATGTCACAAAAGCTGACCAAGGGGAATATATTTGTGAGGCTCTGAATTATGTTGGTGAGGCAAAAAGTGTTGCTTTAGTTATTGTTATATCCCAGGAAGCAAGGCAGATGCTACCCCCTCCTTCTGTAACCCATCAACATGTCATTGAGTTTGATGTTGAAGAGGATGAAGATCCTTCAAGGTCTCCATCTCCTCAGGAAATCTTGTTAGAAGTTGAGTTGGATGAAAATGAAGTGAAAGAATTTGAAAAACAGGTCAAGATTGTGACTATTCCAGAGTATACAGCTGACAACAAAAGCATGATCATATCTCTTGATGTTCTCCCAAGCATCTTTGAAGAAGGTGCTGTGGATTTTATCACTCAAGAAAGTGAGGATTTACAAATAGCCTTTGAAGTTACAGAAATGCCACCACGTTTTATAAACCCTATTTATGACATTGAAACTCCAGAAAACACAAATGTAATGTTTGAATGCTCTTTAATGGGTATTCCGTCTCCAGTAGTGTCATGGTATAAAGGCAATATGAAGATTCCCATGGATAGGAAAAAGTACATCTATTCCTCAGATGGTGACAATCACTTTTTGAAAATCCTCATAGCCAACACACAGGACAGCGGCATCTATACATGCAGAGCTATTAATGTTGTTGGTGAAACACTTTGTAGAGCATCACTTATGGTTATGAACCCACAGTTGTTCTCAGGCAAGACAAGGGGAAGGGAATTAACTGCTGTGTCTCTTGGTAGCGCAAAAGTTCAGCCCCAGAAGTTTGACTTGGTTGTGGGGAATTCATCATTTGATGGTGAACCATCATCAGAGATAGAGCTTGAATTTGAGTTTCCACAGGAATCCGATGAGTCTCAGAAAGCGGTTAGACTGGTTGCTATTACAGATAATGAAACAAGTGAGCAAGGGGAGAAATATGTTAGTATTAACTTCGATGTCTTTGCTGAACCATCAAAAGATGACAAAATAGAATTTGATGGTAAATCATCAAACAGTTGTAGTTTTCAATTTCATGTCACTGAAATACCCCCTAAATGTATAATCACACTGCAAAATGTCACTACAGCTGTAGGTACACCTGTAATGCTTCAATGCTTAGTGAGTGGAAAACCAAACCCTACAGCAGAATGGTACAAGGATGGTGCTCCGGTGAAAAATTCTAGGTATATTATCCAGGAAAAAGCATCGGGGCATTTCAATCTCCTTATAACAAACGTTACTCATAGTGATGCTGGTGAATTCAAATGTGTAATCCAAAACAAAGCTGGGTACATTGAAACCACTTCGTTGTTAAAGGTGTTTTAATTTCAGTATGGGTGGTTCATGAATTTCAGAATACTTTGTTTTGTTTACCTCTGATAGATTAAATTTTTAATTGTTTTACTGTTGTAAATTATTGTGGAACTATGTATAGAAACCTTATCTTAACCTGCAGTATAAAAAATAAAATAAAAACCTTTTCATTGATATGTTTTCTTAAATTATTGAGCAGTGAGCCCTGAAATTGTTCTTAGTTACTGCTTTACACCTTTATGCTGCAGCCTTTGACGAAGTTTTTCATTTTACTTTACTAGAAATAAAAATTCAATTAAATGCAACATTTAATCCATAGTCTTGTTTTAAAACAATAAAACAATTGCATTATGTCTGACAATGAATCATAAATGTAGATTTGATCATTTAAATTGCATTTTCTTAAAATGCATGGCCAGTGTTGTTGATATTTATTGGAATATAAATGTTAGACAGATGTTTTTCTTTTGTTTAAGTGCATGAGAGCATTATTTTCGTTTATTTATGATTTCTTCATCCTTAATGTTTTTCTGATCAATTAATAAAAGGTTAAATAAAGGTCAATTTATTAAAAAGAGTTTTCAGATTAGGTGAGAAAATATTAAATTTTCTTTGCATAATCAGATTATTTTCTGTATCGTTATGCGCATGATGATAAAATTATAATTTCCAGTATTAGAATTACATCATAGAGTTTAATTTAATTGTACCCGTTATGTTGTATAGAATTTTTAAAGATCACGGGTAAACTAATATTTAACTAAGTGTAAATACAAATATGAAAAATAGTAGTAGTCAAACTTGCCAAATAACTCTTAGATGGTTATAATAGTTATAGCTTGCATATGATTCCTGATTTTTATTTATCAAAAGTAGTTTATTTAAACAAATGTAGTTCAAATAGTCAATACTGTGAGGGGCAATGTGCTTGTATGCCTTTTTTTAAATTATATGAACATGAAAAAGTAAATAAAATGATGATGAAAAAGTTTACTGGTATACTGCATTCTATTATTTTTAGTCTCTTAAGGGCATTTTTATGTCCGCTTCTTGACTAATGCTGTTAGAACTCGATCATCATCCTTGATTTTGAGAATATTTTGTTGATTCTTTAATCCCATTATTTTCATACAGAATTTTCTAGTTTGACTGTGAAGACCGAAGAAGAGGATGAAACCTACAGCACATCACTGCAATTACCTGAAAAATCTAAAACACTTGAACTCAAGCCAGAGCAAAAGCGTTTTTCTAGTTCGTTAGAGAGAAAAAAGGAAAAACCTGTGTTTGAATCCAAGCTTATGCCTGCTGAAGTTACTGTTGGAGACTCTGTCAGGTTTACTGTCACAGTGTCTGGTTTTCCAAAGCCGAAGGTTCAGTGGTTCCACAATGGTAGGGCTGTTACTTCTTCGTCAGTGTATAAGTTCGTTGAAGAAAGAAGTGAGTACACTTTAATAATAACTGAAGTCAAGAAGGAGTATGAGGGTGAATATTCCTGTACTGCCAGTAATAGATTTGGCCAAACAACCTGCAAGACATTATTAAAGATACAATTAAGTCATTTATCAGAAGCAGAGAAATGGGTGGAACAAATGTTTAAAATACCCGGAGAACCACCACGCTTTACCACACAAATTCAGCCTGTGCAATGTGTAGAGGGCAGTGAGGTGAAATTTCAGTATAAAGTTTCAGGAGCTCCAGTTCCTGGTGTTCAGTGGTTTAAGGGTAATCATCAAATAAAATCAAGCCAGAACTGCACAGTTGTAAGTAACCTAGATGGCTCTGGCTTCCTTGTCATGAGTGACATCCAGCAAAAAGATAGTGGTCTTTACACATGCAAAGCTGCCAATACCTTCGGGGAGGCCAGCTGCAGTGCTGAGTTGGTTGTATTCCACAAAAAAGTATCTGTATTTCATCAACAGCAGTTAGTTCAGGAGCAGAAACGTTATAAGGTGTCCATGACTGAGCAAGCCACTGAATCCCGTTTGTATAGCGTTAGCCTTCCCGGGCAGGCAGGTGCAAGCCTACAGGGAGAGCAGCAGGTAATTTACACCATTGGTACAGAAGACAGGCAAACTATAGAAAGTGAGCACGTTGACACTCTGCACGACTTGGATATTTCTGCTGCAACTGTGCACAAGGAGCAGGTAACTCATCAAGCTGCAGTCTTACAGTCACATGAAGTACATGAAGGTATAATTTCTGCTTCATCCCAGCCAGAGCCAGTAGTAGCAACCCCCTTGAAACAGCTCCATATGGCTGCCATGACCTCAGCAGTTCAGGAAAGTCAAGGCTTCACAGAACAGCACTTTGATCGTATCAAAAGTCCAGAGGTAACGGAGCTTGAAATTGCAAAGGAGCGTCCCTCACAGCTGATGTCTGCCATAACTGAGAGTTTGACTTCACTGACCATTGTAAAAGCTGAGCCATTATTAAGCAGCGAAGGAGAACAGATCAAGCCAGCCCCTGAGCCCAAGTATCCAATATCAAGTCACCAAGTTGAGACAAAACTTCCAATTGTTAAAGAACATTCACAGATTATACTACATACACAGCAGGAGAAGGGATACCAAGTGAAAGAGGGAGTTAAAATTCTTTACAGTGCAGTTTCAACTGAAAAACAACAATTCACAGACGGACACTCTAAAGAACTTTCATTACAAGACAAGAGTTTTCAGTCATCCGTAAAGAGGGAATCTTCAAAACCAGTTATCCTTTCAGTTAATGAGACTACTCAAACCTTATCAAAGGAACAGAGGTTATCTATGCTCAAGCCTGCTGAGGAGACTGCATCTCTTGTTAAAGACAGTGTGTTAAAATCAGCTCTTGTTGCAGAGGAAATAAATCAACTTCAAGCTGATAAATCAAGTTCGATCCCAGGTTTAGACAGTGCAA
This sequence comes from Triplophysa dalaica, assembly GCF_015846415.1. Lineage (NCBI taxonomy): Eukaryota > Metazoa > Chordata > Actinopteri > Cypriniformes > Nemacheilidae > Triplophysa > Triplophysa dalaica. The sequence goes on along the minus strand of NC_079549.1, from coordinate 21,037,713 downwards.
TTTCAGTGCAGTCCCAGACAGAACAGAAACAAGTTCTGCATTTGCAGGTCTTTACAGATCAGGATAGTCTTCTGAACGAAGGTAGATTCAGCAGCGAGAAGCCCTGCCCAGAGAAAGCAACTGCTCAAAAAATCCCAATTCTTAAGCATACAGTCTCAGCAGACGAACAGCAATCTGTGATGTGTGAAGAAACATATCAGTTATCAGCAAGAGAAACCGAACTTAACATACAACCCTGTAAGGAATCTTCTGCTTCTTTGCATCTTCAGGCAGTCCATTTAGAAAATACATTATCTAAAGAAGGTATAATCTCAATGGAGATGCCAAAACAGCAGGTGGCGGTGCAGAGACAGGAAAAAGCCCGCCAACATGTTGCAAGCACAGAGGAGAAAAGGGAGCATACAGCAGATTATTGTACAGATCTTGATTTGTCTGTAACAGGTGTCCAGTCTGAGATAAGAAAAGAACCTAAACCCAAAAGTATTCTTCAAGTATTCTCAGAAACGGTGCAATTACCGAAGGAAGCTCCATTTGTGAGTGATGTTAAACAACAGCGTGCCTTAGTTCAGAAAGAAGATCGCTGGAATATCATTCATGTGCCATCTGTGTCAGAAAGTCAAGATATCGAGGAAGGACATACAGAAAGCATAGCCACAATTGAGAAATATGTTTCTGAAACTAAAGTTGAACCCAAAATTCCATCTGAATTAATTTATATTGAAGAAAAAGAAATCTCAACTGAGAGTAGTATTGTACTTGAGGCCACAGAGCAAGATTTTGCAGTCCAAATTCATGAAGGACAGTCTGTTAGACAGTCAGTTTTAATGGAAGAAAAGCATGTAATCAAAGGTGAGCTATCTCAAGACATTACAAAATCTGAAACAACCACAGCAACTGTCACTAAACAGAGCAGGGGGTCCTATAAAGTATCAGAATCAAGAGAGAGCCAAACACTACCCAAAGAGCTCACTTTTGTTATTCCAGCTCCAAAACCACACACTTTGGACATTAAGCATCAGTTAAAAGATGCACTTGCAACTGCTGTGGCATCTGACCAACCCTTGATCTTGGCAGATGTGGTGGAGAGTTTAGGATCAGTAGAAGTTCTTGAGGTAAAAGAAAGGAGAGAACCCAAATATCTCATGTTCACATATCTTGTTACAAGCGCAAGTGCCCCACTTGAAATTACAATTGCCTTTGAAGGAGAGTATCCACAGACTGCTGATCTTAAGAGTGAACTTCAAGCTGCTCTCAACTCCATTGTCTATAGGGAACAGGAGGTTCTGACCTCTGAGCAGCCAGGCACTATGCAAATTGACAGGCCTCAAAGATTACAGGTTAGTCAGGCTTCTTCAAAAGAACGTCTTTCACCTGTGGTGGAGGTGGTAAGGTTGACAGAAAATGTAGAGCCTTTCACATCACCAAAGTCTCAATCTGCAGCTCTGAAGACTGAGGCCAAAACCTCTTTCCAGTCTGTAACAGCAGATGAGCAAAGTGTTAGGCAGCAGTCAACAATTCATGTGGCAAGTAAAACCAAAATTGAGGTCCAACAGTCTATCCACGTTGAGCAACGAGAAACCAGATCTGTGACAGTAAAAAGACATGAGAGAGATGTAGGGGCTGCAAGTAAGACAACTGAATTGGTCTTGGGGCCAGCTCCAACTGAACAATCTACTATCTTTCTTCGGACAGAGGAAAGGGAGGAATATATATCTGAAGCAATTATGAAGCTAGAAAAAGAAGAAGTTAGAGAAGAGTACCCCATCTTTGAGAGTAATTTGGAAGATATTGTAATAGAAGAACATTCTGAGGCCAAATTTACATTGACAATAAGACACGTAAAGAAAGTGAATTGGCTGTTCAATGGAAAATCAATTAAATCTGGCAAAGAGTTCAAGTGTTCCAAAGACCATGACACTTATACATTAGTAATCAGCAAAGTTATGAAGGATCATCAAGGAGAATATACTTGTGAGGCTGTAGGAGAAGCTGGCAAATCTTCAACATCCTCCCAACTCACAGTGGTCCCAAGAGGTTGGATTTATGGGATTATTTTGCCATCCAATGCTACACGTGACTAACTCTTGCCATTCATTGCTATATTGTATATCATTAAATACACAATTTCTCACTTTATTTCATAAAACGGATCTTTATATTTAAGTGAAGAGACCTTCTTAATGTTTTCTATCTTCATTTGTTCTTCACAACACAATGGTTTTGCCGTCATTTTCACCCCACCAAAGCGTGAGCATGATTCCACATCACTTCTTAACCCGCTGGATCTTTCAGTATCATTCCAATGTTCATTCAGTGTTCCTTCTTCATTTTGCAGAGTCTTCCATGTTTGTCATTCACCTTTGGGAACATATTTAATGCTGCTTTGTGGTTTATCAATCATTAAGCAGCCCATTCTTTCTGTCTTTGCATGCATGTTGGGATGTCAAGTCATAATTTCACCTTCATTCTGTTTTTCTTCCTCATAGCAAGATCATCATACACTTTACTGTCACTTGTGGAATATTTTTTCATTCCATCAAACTGACCACAGTAATTGGCACTTTCTGAAATTGAAACTACGGTTCTGAGCATTAATATATTTATATTGATTTAAGTTGTATGTTTCCGTAGAACATTTTGATTAAAAGAGCCAATCATTGTGGTTTTTCGTGCTCATTTGATTAGTGTACGAAATTTTATTTTACAAGTAAGATAAATGTACTAATTTGTTTTCATTTGTCTGCACAATTCAGTGCCACCTGTTTTCAGGCAGAAAATCCAAAATCTGGAAGCTGGTGTTGGCAGCTCTGCAAGGTTTCAGTGTGAGATCGACGAGGCTCCAGGCGTGACCTTCAAGTGGTTCAAATTTAGTTCTGAGATTAGACATGGTGACAAATACCGGATTATCAACTATTCTCACACTTCATCTCTGGAGCTCCTGAGCCCATCAGTGGCGGACAGTGGAGAATTTTCTTGCAAAGCAACAAACCGCCATGGAACTGACAGCTGCTCTGCTAAACTAAGTGTAACAGGTAAGAAAACTACTTTGTATTGGCTGATGGTCCTCTTGAAGTATGGTTACATACTGAATTATCTGCAGTTGGCATGCTTAGAAATTTTGTACTGTACTGTGTTGCCACAGTTATTGATATATATCTTTTGTTTTTGACTCTTTCTATAGAGGTATTCCCACCAGAGTTTGTATCAAAGCCCGATTCGATGACTTTATATGTGGGCAAGCAAGCGAAATTTCAGTGTGTTATTTCAGGTTCCGATCCCATTACCATTGTCTGGCACAAAGACAATATTGCCATTTCACTGGATGATCACTACAAAACATCCTCTGATAAAAATAAGTATTTTCTTGAAATCTTGAATCTACATCAGAGTGATCAGGGAACATACCTTTGCAAAGCTTCCAACAGTGTTGGTACAGCTACTTGCTGCACTGAACTTAGGGTTGTAGACAAACCCAGCTTTGTGAAGAGTTTTCAGGCAACCGCTGCAGCTGTGGGAAACCCGTTACGCCTAGAGTGTCATGTAGATGAAGACACTGGCGTAGCTGTCATTTGGATGAGAGATGGCAAAAAACTCCATAATACAATGGATTGTAAACTATCTTTTGAGGAAAAAATGGCCATTCTTGAGATTCCAAAGGCCAAACTGAAAGACACAGGTGCATATACCTGTACTGCTGCAAATGATGCTGGAAGCAGCAGTTGCTCTTCTGTTGTAACAGTGCAAGGTAAGAATGAATGATTAATGCCCTTGCTAAATGCAGTATTTGAAGAAAATCTGCATTACTGGGTGTTAATTTTTGTGAGTGTTGGCATATTACTGTATTTGCATTGCTTTGACAAAAGTGGCGAAGCTTACGCATCATTTGATGTGTTATTCCCATGAAGTATTTCATCTTGATTGTTGTATTTTTTTTCTTGGTCTTTTTTCCCTTCGGCAGTTATCTTTTGTCGCTTCTTTCAGTTGTCTTTTTCTTTAAAGCAAAACATTTGACTTTGCTTTACATTTTATTCGTAGAACCCCCAGCCTTTGTTAAAAAACTGGAGCCTAAGATCTTATGGAAGAAAGGAATGTCAGCACGTCTGTCCTGCACAGTTAAAGGATCGCCTGAACTTCACGTGACTTGGTTTTTGAATGACAAGCCACTTAGTTCTTCAGAAAAACACAAAATTACTTTCAAAGGCTGTCAGGCCACTCTTGAGATTACAGACTTGTCAGAGTCTGATGGTGGAAATTACACTTGTGAAGTCATGAATGAGGCAGGCTGTGAAAGTTGTAGCAGCCAAGTTACTGTAAAAGGTAATGCTCATGGTTCTTGCTTCTTTCTTTCTTTATCGTATATTATGGTAGATTGCAGAGTGATTTTAAATTGTTTTGCCTCTTCTTAGAACCTCCTGCCTTTAAAAAGGAGTTGAAAATGGTGGAGGTTGTCAAAGGGTGCACAGCCCTTCTTGAATGTGAAGTCACAGGAACTGCTCCATTTGAAGTGATCTGGTTAAAGAGTAAAAAACCAGTCTCCACTGATAATAAGTACAATGTTGTGTCAAAAGACACAGTTGCATATTTGGAAATAAAATCATTTGAAAGTGCAGATGTTGGAGATTACCAGTGCAGCATTTCCAATGATGTTGGTAAAATTATTACAAAAGCAGTAGCCAAATTGAAAGGTTGGTCAATTTTATATTAATGGTCTAAGACAGGGGTCTTCAATATTTTGAGGCAGAATATTTCTTTGCATTTAAATAATGCATTTTAAGCTTGGGCTATAATTGTAAGTGGTGCCAATTTTAATTTATCAACATACCAGGGAAATAATCATTATTTGTATAGTCAAAGTGTAAGTGTAAAGATAATTTTAGAGAACCTCATGTTGAAGACTTCTTGTCGAGCCAAAGTTTTTGTTGAGGTTATTTTTTTGTACCATGTACAGTATATTGGTAAGTTTAAATATGCTCTCTTTTTAGAACCACCATCTTTTGTAAAGAAAATTGAGAACACAACTGCAGTTTTAGGCAGCGCTGTAAAACTACAGGGATCTCTTAAGGGTTCTGCACCTATTGCAGTTCAATGGTTCAAGGACTCTGAGATACTAAGAAATGATGATCCTAATGCTACCACATCTTTTGAAAACAACACTGTTATTTTGGCAATAGCAAATGTTGCATAAATCATGGTGGAAAATATACTTGTCAAGCTGAAAACGAGGCTGGAAAACAAAAATGCGACGCCAACATATCAGTTCAAGGTTAGAATAAAACCATAAGAGGATTTCAGGATTTTAATTACTTCAGCACATTGTTAGTATTATTTGTTAATTTATGTATGTACTTTCTGTCAAAGAACCAGCTAGGTTTGTTGAGAAACCTCCATCCATCAGCGTGACAGTAGGGGACACTGCGACTCTGGAGTGCACTGTTGCAGGAAGTCCAGATATCAAATTAAAATGGTTTAAAGAAGGCAAAGAGGTAACAGGGAGCCGAAAATACAAAATTTCTTTTAAAGAAAATGTAGCAGTGCTCAAAGTCCTCTCGGCAGACAAGGGAGATAACTGTGAATACACCATTGAAGTTTCAAATCGGGTTGGAAAGGAGCGATGCTCTTGCTCAATCAATGTTCTTGGTTAGTCTTACTCTTACCTTCTTTCTCCTTAACCTGAAAATCTGCTGAGTGCCTGGTTTTCTTTTACATTAAGGTTTTTTAACAATAATCTGTCTTCTTTCGATCAGATAAAATCATACCCCCAACTTTCACAAAAACTCTTAAAAAGGTAGATGGTAATGTTGGGGGAAGTATTCAGATGGAATGCAAGGTTTCAGGATCCCAACCCATAACAATGTCTTGGTTTAAAGAGGGCAAAGACATTACAACTGGAGCTAAATATAAAATCCAACAGCAGGAAAGCACTGCTATATTGAAAATATCTGATTTAGAAACATCAGATGCTGGGGTTTTCACTTGCCGTGCAACTAATCCTGCAGGACACAGTGAAACAAGTGGAACAGTTTCTGTTAAAGGTTAGAAAATTAGCTGTAGATCATATTTCATGGTTTCAATTTTATACTTTGTATATTAATTATATACATTTAAGTGCTAATGGCACTTCTCTGCTGTCAATTTAAAAATACATTTTGTTATTAAACTAAGCTCTTCCCTTCCTCTTAAAATTTAGAGCCCCCAGTCTTCACTTTAAAACTTCAATCCCAAGATGTTGTACCAGGATCTACTGTTGTCCTGAAAGCTGCTTTTGCTGGGACAGCACCTTTTATTATTAAATGGTTCAAAGAAGACAAAGAAATGTTAACTGGAGGAACTTGTTTCATCAAGAAAGAAACCAGCTCAAGTTCACTGGAGCTACATTCTGTGAAGCCATCTCATTCTGGAGAATACACATGCCAGGTGTCTAATGATGCTGGAAAGGTGTCATGCACCGCTACCTTATTTGTGAAAGGTGCCATTTCTTGCTCTTGTTTATTTGTTTCATCCATCTTTAAGTATGATTCTTTTAATGTATTTTTAATCTTATTTTATGAATTTCAATCTTAATCTTCTTTTATAGAACCTCCAAAATTTGTGATGAAGCTTGACTTAACTAAACTTCTATTAAGTGGGAGTCTTGCAACTTTAGAATGTAAAGTCACTGGCAGCCCAGAGATCAGTATTAGATGGTATAAGAATGAGACTGAACTCACCTCAAATGTCAAATACCAAATGACCTTCATCGACTCAGTTGCTACTCTAAATATTGAAAATTGCTTTGTGGAAGACAGTGGAGATTATATTTGCCAAGCGTCAAGTGAAGCTGGCATTGATAGATGTAGTTGCCTGGTAACAGTCAAAGGTTTGTTCTGAGTTCATTCTACTTTGCAAGGATGTCAAAGCTTTTTCATATTGGTTTGAATAACTTGAGCTAATTGGTCCTTTCCTATTGTAGAACCTCCTGCATTTGTGAAACCCTTTGAATCAAAAGAAATTGTTAAAGGCACAGATGTTGTGCTTGAAGGAACTTTGTCAGGCTCAACTCCCTTTGATATATCCTGTTTCAAAGACTCAAAGCAGATTCGAAATGATAGGAGGCACATCATAAGCCTGACAGATGATTTAGCAAAAATTCAGATTCTGAAATTTGAACCTGGAGATGCTGGCAAATATCAGTGCACTGTAGCCAATGAAGTAGGGCAAACGTCATGTGATTTTCAGGTTGCGATGAAAGGTTAGTAAGAACAGGATATTTTTGGGTAACTTTTGTTTTTTTAGTGAAGGTACTTTTGAGTGCTGCATTGTGATAATAAAATCTTGCGTTTATATTCTTTAATTAGAGCCACCATCATTTGTTCAGAAGATGGATAATACAAATGTGGTTCTTGGCGGAGACGTTTCCTTGCAGTGTGTTCTGAAAGGGTCATTGCCTATGACCGTCTCTTGGATGATAGATGACCACGAGATCAAAGAATCTGAGCATGTTCAGATATCTTTTGAGAACCTCACCGCAGTGGTACACATTTCTAGCGTACAGCTAAAACATGGTGGAAAGTATACTTGCCATGCTCAGAATGAAGCTGGTAGTCAGAAATGTACAGCAGTACTGGGGGTAAAAGGTGTGTTGTTTTAAAAAAATAGTTTTTTGATGTATATATTATCAATTATTATGTTTAGTTACAGTTAATATGTTAATTCATATTTTTACTGTAAACTGCAGAGCCTGCAAACATCACAGAGCAAGCAAAGTCTACCAGTGTCACAGTAGGTGATCCTGCAACCCTAGAGTGCAGGTACTCTGGTTCCAAAGTTCTTAAAGCAAAATGGCTAAAGGATGGAAAGGAGTTGATATCAGGCAAAAAATACAAAGTACAGAGTACTCATACAAGTTCTACATTAAAAATCTTGTCTTCAGAAATGAATGATGCTGGAGAATATACATTTGAGGTTTCAAATGATGCTGGAAGCAGCACTTGTGAGGCTGTTGTGACTGTTTTAGGTAAGTAAGCTAAAGAAAAACAAGCCACTTTTCTATTTCATTGATTTGGAGGAAATTTGGGAATTTGAAAATAACATATAATATATGTTTATGAAATAACATATAAATCCTTTATTTCCTTTTCACTGCAACAGATCAAATAATCAAGCCTTCTTTCACAAGGAAATTGAAGGCAGTAGAAAGCATTAAAGGATCATTTACACAGCTGGAGTGTCTGGTCTCTGGATCTCTTCCCATAACTGTTGCTTGGTTCAAGGAAAATAAGGAGTTACAGTCTGATGAGAAGCACAAATGCATTTATTTTGAGAATGCAGCCTCTCTGGAAATCAGTCGTCTTGATAGCGCAGACAGTGGAAGTTATACTTGCATTGCTAAAAACCAAGCAGGCACTGCCCAATGTTCTGGAACGCTGAATGTTAAAGGTTTGCAAATACTTTTTGAGTGATCATTTAATTTGATCGTCTGTTGTGAGCTAAAAAGAACAAGAATTTCTACAGGAAACATGATCTCACCATGAACATCATATTCCAACAACATTCATATCGACCAATCTGTTTTAAGTGTTTTGTTTAGAGTTAATGTTTATTTTGAGTCCATGGACTATTCTTCAATAGTAAGTTTTTCTCTCATTTCAGGAGTACTTTAAAAATCCTGGTTCGTTTTCAACCAATGGTTGGGTCAAATACAGACATTTTCTAGTTTAAGTAAACACTTTTGGGTTTGTCCCTTTTTGCTCTCAGCAATAGGTTAAAAACAATCCAGCACATTTTATAGATTCTTTGAATGGAAATGTTGTTAACACAGAGACACATCTTATCTGGCAATTTAAAAAAATCTATAGTGTAGATCAAATACAAATACCAATGTGTATGCTTTTATATGCAGAACCTCCTTCAATAATTGAGAGGCCTGAATCACAGGATGTTATACCCGGATCCAAAGTGGAGTTTAATGTGCTTATTTCTGGAACGCCACCCCTGACCATTAAGTGGTTCAAAAACAAGAGAGAAGTTTCTTCAGGGGTTGACTGTTCAGTTATGAAAACAGACTCTTCCAGCTCGCTTAAGCTCTTCTTCGCTAAGCCTTCAGACTCTGGAGAGTATGTCTGTGAAATAAGTAATGATGTTGGATCAGATGTTTGCCAGGCAACGCTCTTTGTAAAAGGTTTTCAATTTAGTCATTTTTTACTTAATTTTGGCCTTGTCTAATCCTTTGTAAAATGCTAAAGGTATTTGCTTTGTTTTACACTCTTTCAGAACCCCCCAAATTTACCCGCAAACCGGAAAAAATATCAGTGGTCAAACCTGGTCAATTAGTAGTTTTTGAATGTCAGGTTACGGGTACTCCGGAAATAGATATGTACTGGTTCAGAGATGGAAATGAAATCAGTCAGAGTGACAAGCATCAAATTACTTTTATTGATTCTGTGGCACGACTTGAGATGAGAAACAGCGATATCAAAGACAGTGGAGTGTACTATTGTGAAGCCCGCAATGAAGCAGGGAGTGAGAGCTGTATTATGGAGCTAAGAGTCAAAGGTTAGTACGTGTTGTATTTTACAGGCGTTGTAAAGTACAGGTATATGCTCAGAATGCTTCAGTTTTTATTCCACGTTTTTCTTCTTTCAGAGCCACCAACGTTTGTGAAGTTGTTAAGTCCTCTTGAGGTTGTGAATGGCTCCAATGCATATTTTGAATGTCAGGTGAAAGGCACAGCTCCTTTTGAGGTTACCTGGCAAAAGGATTCAAATGAAATTAAATTGAGCCTCAAGCATGTCATCATGCAGAAAAATGGCTCTATAATGACACTTGATGTGCAGAAATGTGATACTTTAGATGTTGGAGAATATCAGTGCATTGTTGCAAATGAAGTTGGGAGTTGTTCAAGTCAGACTACGCTAAGCATTAAAGGTTAGCTTTGAATTTGTATTGTGTAGTATTTGTTATATATGCTCATGATTTTATAAATCTCTCTTAACATTCCTAAACATTGCATCTCCTGTTAGAGCCCCCATCATTTTTGGAAAGGATTGAGAACGTTGTCACAGTTCTCGGAAAAGTGGCAGAGTTTAAATGTGTTGTGAGAGGTTCACCGCCTCTGTCCATACAATGGCAGAAAGATGAAAACTGGATCATGGAGGATCCTAAAATTGAGAGGACCTTTGAGAACAATATTGCCACCTTAAAAATCCCTGTGTGCGAGTCCAGCCACAGTGGAAGATACACCTGTCAGGCTGTGAATGAGGCAGGGCAAGAGAAGTGTTTTGCCACCCTTCTAGTGCAAGGTTGGTTTTTCATTTTTTTTTTAGCTATCAATTCTGAAGACTTGGTATTATAAATATGTTTATTATGTTATCTTCAGAGCCTCCTCAGATAATTGAGAAACCAGAAGTGATTAATGTCACTGTTGGAGATCCGATCACTTTTGAGTGCAAAGTCACCGGCTCTCCTGAGCTGAAAATGAAATGGAGTAAAGATGGCAAAGAAGTGATACCATCAAGACAACACAGCCTCAGCTTTGTCAACAATGTTAGCCAACTTAAAATTCAGTCTGTCCAGTTGGAGGATAAAGGATCATATGAGTTTGAGGTTTCCAATCAGATCAGTGCCTGCCAATGCAAAGTGACTTTAAATGTCCTAGGTTAGTGCTTTTGACAGTAAATTGATTAATAGGATTCATGACATGGAGGAAAATGTATGATTTTGACATTTCTTTCTCTTGAAAACAGAGCAAACAATTCCCCCATCCTTCATCAAACCTTTGGTGGAGATGGAGGAAATTTTAGGCACAAATGTTCAAATTGGATGCAAAATATCAGGCTCGCTTCCCATAACTGTTGAGTGGGTAAAGGATGGAACTAAACTGTCTGGAAGAACCAAGCATAAACTGCTTCAAGATGAAAACAGTGTGTCTTTGGAGATTGAATGTTTAGAGAAAGCTGACACTGGAACGTACTCTTGTAAACTGACAAACAAAGCAGGCAGTTGTGAATGCAGTGGTACACTGAGGGTGAAAGGTCAGGAGGCTAAAGTAGTATCAGTAGATTTCAACATATTTACAAAGATCTCTGATGGGTGCCAGTTTCTTAACACATGTGTTTGTCTTTCTTTTCCATTAATTATTTAGAGCCACCAAGCTTTGTGCTGGTTCCAGAACCACAGGCTGTCATACCAAATACCACTGTACGCTTTAAGAGTACATTTAAGGGAACGCCTCCCTTCACTGTGAAATGGTTCAAAGATGACACTGAGCTGATCTGTGGACCGTCCTGTTTTATCGGTCTGGAAGGCCTGTCGTGCTTCCTAGATCTCTTTGCCATCGGAATTTCGCACAGCGGAACTTACTCTTGCCAAATCAGCAATGATGCTGGTACCTCTAAATGCACCACAACCTTATTAGTAAAAGGTTGGACCTCTTTAAGTACCCCATCAATGCTCTTCCATAACATGCGTCATTCATGCTTCATCAATTGGCATTTGCATGCTCTTCTCACGCTTTTGTGATTCCATCTTGCTTTTCATCATCATCTTACCTCATTACTGTTCATCATTACGCTTTGGTTACTTTTAGCTATCATCTGCCTTCCGTCATGTGCCATCTTCTTAAACGCATCCTTAATCCTCCATTGCACTTTACAGTGTCAACAGTAGGCTAACTTGTCAACATTTTGGTTTTGCAGAACCTCCAGAGTTTGTACAGAAACTTCCAGCTGCAAAAGTAATAAAGATGGGGGAGCCACTCCAGCTTGAATGCAAAGTAACCGGCACAGCTCCTCTGAAAATCAGCTGGTTCAAAAATGATGCCGTGCTCAGCGATGGTGCCAACTTGAGAATGACCTTTGATGGCTCTGTGGCGATCCTTGAAATTTTCAAGTGCAGCTTTGAGGATAGTGGGGTCTACACCTGTGAAGCCCAGAATGATGCTGGAACAAAGAGCTGTAGTACCACATTCACAGTTAAAGGTTAGATGGTGGACGGATCTTCCATTTTCCAATTTAGTGTTTGTTAATTTAATCAACATGACTGGTAAATGTCAGCTGGAATTTATGTGTGATTAGCACATAAACACTTTCTTTATAGTAGTACATAGTCACATTCACTTTAAGGAAAAATCTCATTAATCTATAATTGTATTTATTGAACAGTATGTCGTTGATTTTAATGTGTCTTACTAAATCAATTTAATATGCATTAAGTGCTCATTTTGAATTGGAATGTGTTTTTGTAGAACCACCAGTTTTCCATAAAATGCCAACGCCAGTTGAGGGGCTGAAGGGCAAAGATGCCAGTCTTACCTGTGAGCTGAAAGGCTCGGTGCCTTATGAAATAACTTGGTTTAAAGATAAAAAGCAGCTTAAAGAAAGTAGGAAGTACAAGTTTGTCTCTGAGGGAGGTTCTTCAACGCTTCACATTCTTGGACTAGAGGCATCAGATGCAGGGGAATATGAGTGCAAAGCATCAAATAACATAGGAACTGATGTCTGCCAGGGCACAGTAAAGCTAAGAGGTTGGTAAGATAGCAAGTCTTAGATATTTTAACAAATGCTCTGTTTTATGACTATTCTCTTCCTGCCATTCAGAACCACCAGCCTTTGTGAAGAAAATATCAAATACAACAGCCATCTCTGGTGAGGAGGTGGTTTTGTTGGCTACAGTCAAAGGCTCTCAGCCTATGTCAGTCTCTTGGGTTCAGGATAAAGATCACATACTTCGAGATGGTGACAACAGGAAAATTACATTTGAAAATAATCAGATCACCCTGAGGATTTTTAAGTCTGATGCTACCACAGCCGGGAAATATACATGCCAAATTAAAAATGATGCTGGTGTGGCAGAATGCACAGCCAACCTAACCGTCCTAGGTTTGTAAGAATGTTAAAGGCTTTTTGGTAGTAATTAATTGATTTCCCTCATACGTTTATAAGATTTAATTTAATGACACTTCTACATTTTTAGAACCTGCAGCAATTGTGGATAAAACTGAATCAATCAGTGTTACAGCGGGTGACTCTGCAACCTTTGAGTGCACTGTATCTGGAACACCAGAGCTTAAACCAAAGTGGTACAAGGATGGTGTGGAGCTGTCTTCGGGCAGGAAATATAAAATCACATTCTCAAAAATGATCTCCAGTCTTAAGTTCTTGTCAACAGAAAGAAGTGATTCTGGGGAATACACATTTGATATTAAGAATGAAGTTGGCAGTGATAGCTGTAAATTGCAACTAACTGTTTGGGGTTAGTAACATTTAATTATCTCATATAATTTATTTTGATTTCAGAAATATATTGATTTTGTGTGAAAAATACAAAGTTGAATGTACGTTCTTTTGTCAAACAGACAAAACTGTCCCTCCTTCCTTCTCACGAAAGCTGAAAGACACACAGAATATTGTTGGCAAAGCAGTTGAAATGGACTGTAAAGCCTCAGGTTCAGCGCCTCTCACCATCTCCTGGTACCATAATGGAGAGGAGCTCAAAAGTGGGCCGAATTATGAGATTACTATTGCAGAGAACACCTGCACGCTGAAAGTGCCGACTTTGAAACTTTCAGACGCGGGGCACGTACAAATGTAAAGCTGTAAACAGTGCGGGGACTGCAGAAACATCTGCTTCCTTAGTTGTTAAAGGTTAGTGTTTAGGTCTTTTAAATTCGCTTTAGTCATATTGGATAATTGAAACTCTCAACCTGTTGCTTCAGGTCCTAAAGCATATTGCAAAATTTTCCTTGTCGTATTTTTTGCAGAACCTCCTTCTTTTGTGACCACACCTCAACCGATAGAAGCACTGCCAGATACAAATGTGACTTTTACAGCAACCGTGGCAGGTAGTGCCCCAATAAAATTGAAATGGTTCAGAGGCAGTACAGAAATAGTGCCCGGTAGAGGCTGTGAGATTGCTCTAAGAGGAGATAATGCAACCCTAGAGCTCTACAACATTGACAAATCTCATGCTGGCGAGTACACTTGCCAGATCATTAATGATGCTGGAAAGGAAAATTGCCCCGTGAACCTGTTTGTTAAAGGTTAGTTTTAATTAAGTTGATTTTAATTTAGCTCTGGCAGTTGTAGCTTATGTGTTTGTCTCATGTACACACAATTTCTTTCATTCAGAGGCTGCGCACTTTGTCAAGAAGCTAAAGAACGCCTCTGTTGAAATGGGCAAATCGCTCGTACTCGAATGCACGTATGCGGGAAGCCCAAAGATTCTTGTGAAATGGCACAAAGACAGCCAGGAGATTTACTCTTCTTACAAGTATAACATTACAACCACTGAGAGCTCCTGCATCCTGGAGTGCCTAAACAGTGACAAAGAGGCTGCTGGGAAATACACTTGTGAGGTTTCCAACGATGCTGGACACGACACTTGCGATGCCGCAGTGTCCATTTTAGGTTTGTTGTTGGGTTCGGTATACAGCCTGAGAGATGAAATGTGAATGTGCATGTTTGTCTTCATGTCTGAGGCAAATGTATTTTTCACTTTTAGAACCACCTTTCTTTACTGAGCGCTTGGAGCCTATGGATGTTACTATGGGCGATGCAGTATGTCTGAAATGCCAGATCGATGGCACTCCTGAAATTAAAGTGTCCTGGTTTAAGGCAGATGGCAAAGTGCGATCTTCTCCGACTTGCAAGATGGAGTTTTCAAAAGGCACTGCTTGCTTAAAACTAGCTAAAGTTACAAAAGCTGATGTTGGCGAATACACTTGCAAGGCAGAAAACAGCATAGGATCTGCCTCTTCCAGCTGCCTCATAACTGTACAAGGTGAAGCTACCGCCATTTCTCTTCAAACTTCTGTATTTGTCCTGTATATGTTTCCGATTGCACTGTACAACTGTGAACCTATGTATTTTGCTATATGTTTTCTTTTCAGATGTAAAAACACCACCATCTTTCCCTAAAAAAATTACTAGCATTACTCAAACCGAAGGACAGCCTGTCCAGTTTGAATGTCGCGTAGCAGGATCTTCTCCTATGGAAGTATCTTGGCTCAAAGACGGTGAACCTCTTAGGATTGATTCAGAATACACAATGATTTTTGATGATAACTCTGCTGTCCTAAAGTTAGCCAAGGGTGAAATGAGACATTCCGGAGAATACACTTGCGTTGCAACCAACAGTGTTGGAACTGCATCTTGCAGAGCCAAGCTTACGCTTCAAGGTTTGTTTCTCTCCTTTTGTATTGTTCTCTGAATAAACTTTTGTTCTTGTTTTATTTGCAGATTAATGTGACCATGCAACTTTGCTGTTATCCCTTAACTTTACTCTTAACTTTTCAGAGCCAAGATATCCACCTGTATTTGATAGAAAGCTAATGCCGGTGGAGGTCTCGGTGGGAGATTCTGTAGAACTGGAGTGCCACATGACAGGATCATTGCCAATAAAAGTCACTTGGTCCAAGGATCACAAAGACATCCGCACTGGGGGAAATTATAAGATATCGTGTGTGGAAAATACAGCTCATTTGACAATTTTGAAGACTGATAAGGCGGACTCAGGCCGTTACTCTTGCCATGCTAGTAATGATATTGGGAAGGACTCTTGTTCCACAGAGGTGTCTGTGAAAGGTATTTCTGGTCACTGCTTGTCAATGTGACTGTATTGTCTTGCACTGGCACTAACCTAGGTGCTTTCTTAAGCTTTTGTGTGTCTTCCACTATTAGTGCTTTTCATTTCTTGTAAATTTCTTGAAATATTGCAGTTTGTCAACAGGTGGCACTGTTGAGCATCTTACAATTCTTTTTTCATGTGCTTGGTCTGCGTGTTTAGATAACAGTAGCTCTATTTTGTAGATCGTCTCTAACAACACATTTGTTTATTCTTTCTATAGAGCGCACAGTTCCGCCCACTTTTACCAAAAAGCCTTCAGCTGTTGAGGACACTGAGGGCAAATTGGTAAAGCTGGAGGGTCGGATATCTGGATCACAGCCTCTGACTGTGAACTGGTATAAGGATGGCACTGAAATCTTCTCCTCAGACAGTTATGATATTTCCTTCAAGACCAGTGTGGCAATGTTGTGCATCAAGAAATCTCAACTGTCTGATAGTGGCACGTATACGTGCAAAGTGACCAATGAAGCAGGAACAGCCTCTTGTGAAGTATCTGTTCACATTACAGGTATACACTGCTTGTTCTTACTGTATGATTTAGATTTTCTATTGTATTTCCATTTTTCAAGGTACAGTATGTGTTATGAATGAAATACAAAAAAATGAACAATATTTGTAAAATATGCCTATGCTTTTATGTCACTATGGATTGAAAGTATGAATCTGGTTCAACAAAATGCTCATATTTATTTTATTTCTAAATGCAGCACAAAAGGTACCACCAAGCTTTGATGTACCTCTAAAACCAGTCACTATGACTGACGGTGAGCCGCTCACCCTCAGCTGCCATGTACGTGGATCACCTCCGTTTAAGATTCAATGGCTGAAAGACAGGCGAGAACTTTCTTCATCACCAAGCACTAAGATCATATTTGTTGATGGCACAGCCACATTGGAGATGGTCAGTGTGTCTAAGAAAGATGCAGGCGATTATCTATGCAAGGCGACCAATGATATTGGTAGTGAGTTCTGCAAGTGTAAAGTCACTATCAAAGGTATTATCCTTTTTTACAGTTTAGCTTTATTTTTTCTGATTTTATATTCCCTCATATGTTTGTCATGTGCTTCATTCTAACATTGCCACTCAGTTGGCTTTTTGTAAATATCAGACTTGACTAATAACTATTACTCTTTAATTAATCTTATTTTGCTTTTCATCTTCCTGGTCACTAACTGAGTATTGTTGTTCAGCCATATTCTTGTTTACAAATCTGCTTTTTTGCAAATCTTGTCTTGCCTATCTTACGTCTCCTGCAGTTGTGCTTCTTGAAAAAAAAAACGTGTTTTTGTTTGAGTAGTCTGAAGATAATTTAAGCTTTGGCTCTTGCCATCTGTAAAGCTAAAAAAATGTCTATATGCCACTCATATATTCCATCAACAATTTTAGAGAAAACAGGAGCACCTCCACCAGCCCAGGCAGTGCCGTCACCACCACAAGCAGTTAAAAAACTGGACAACTTGTTCTTCATTGAAGAGCCTAAGGGCGTTCATATCGTTGAGAGTAAGTGACCTTCATTTTCAACTTTACCGAATAAGAGTTTCTAAATCAGAAAGTTGGGCTCACGTTAAAATGCAGTGTTATGAAACTGTGTGATTTTTTGTATTTACTTGAAGAGGGCACAGCTACCTTCATTGCTAAAGTTGGTGGGGATCCCATTCCCAACGTGAAATGGATGAAGGGCAAATGGAGGCAGATGACTCACGGTGGTCGCATCAACATTGAACAAAAGGGCCAAGAGGCCAAGCTGCAAATTAAAGAGGTGACCAAATCTGACTCTGGTCAGTATAGATGCGTTGCTTCAAACACACATGGAGAAATTGAGTGCAACACCGATCTGACGGTGGAAGGGAAGAAAGATTCTGGACCGGAGGTGGTCAAACTCAAGAAGTAAGATTTTTTTTTTTGTTGTTGTTTTGAGATCTGAAGTGAATTATTGTGTTTCTCAACCTTTTTAAAGTAATGGTCCTCTATTATATTGCTTATCCAGACATTTAAAGACGAAATAAAGCATTTTAGCACAGTTTATTTAATATTTAATTTTAATAAAATATTTAATATTCAATTTTAATTTTAAAAATGACATTTTAAGGTCCAGTGTGTAATTTTTTGGAGAAACTATTGACAGAAATTAGGGCTGCACTATAATTTATCGCAATACCACTAAATCCTATTGTAATCGAGCTGGCTGCGATATGCAGTGTGTCAATATTTTTTATAATTCGTAGCTTGTGCGTGAAGCACGGCTCTGGCATCATAAGGAAATGCTCCTCGATCTAAAAGCAGTGCGAGTTTGAGTCACTTATAATCTGCATTTGAAAAAGCAACACCAGTCAAACATGATCATTATAAATATATTTTATTATCATAAAAATACCTAATGAGGCTTGAGTAACAGTGATAAAAAAATGTCAATAGGCATTTCCTACATTCTAGAAGGTGTTATGGTCTTCTTCTGCAGTACGTAATTGGAATTTCTTGAGGAGGGCGCCCTTTGGCTTTCAGATGCAGCAGCATTTTCCCGTACTTCACTCAAAAACTGTGAATGCAGACCACTAGGGGCCAGTTGTCAATCAATGAATTCCTACTAAACTTCAAGCTCACACAAAATAAATGTTATTGTTTATAACAGGACTCCATCAAAGCAGAAAAGTCCTAAAGAGGAGAAGGAAATTGACATTGTTGAGTTGCTTAGAAACGTTGATCCCAAAGAGTATGAGAAATACGCTCGCATGTATGGAATCACAGACTACAGAGGCATCCTTCAAGCCATTGAGATATTGAAGAGGGAAAAAGAACAAGAAAGTGGAAGACCGGTAAGACTGATTTGTAGAACCCAATTCATATAAATAATTTAGATTAAAGTTCAAGACATTTTCTTCAAACTGATGAAGAATTGCTTCAGAGAAAGTCCAGAATGGCAGTAACTTAAGTTTATTGTTGAAAACTTTGTTTTTTTAAGGAAGTGGAACATGCTGGAAGAGAATCTGAGGAGGATTTGGCCAAACTTGTTTCTGATTTGCAAAAGAGAATGGAACAAACTGAGGTTTAATATTATTAGTTATTACATTGAGTGAAAAGGGGGCATATCCACTAGAATGTTCTGCAAAACCTGCAAAAGTTCAAGTAATTATTTATTGTGTGTAATTTGCAGTCATGGTGTTAATACATGTGTTTCGAATGTTTACAATGCAGCCTGTCACTCTGGTGCGTGATATCACAGACCGTACGACGACCATTCAGAGGGATGCTGTATTTGAATGCGAGATCAAAATTAACTATCCTGAAATCACACTGACCTGGTATAAGGGAACCCAGAAACTTGACAGCGGCGACAAGTACGAAATCAAAATTGTGGGTGATCGTCATACCCTAAAGATCAAAGATTGCCAGACCAGAGATCAAGGCAATTACCGAATTGTGTGTGGCCCACATATCTCTAGTGCCAAACTGACAGTCCTGGGTATGTACCAACATCATTTGATTCTCCTTTAAGTGAATTTCCTAAATGTTTTTACAATGTTGATCCATATTGTTTTTGCAGAGGCTGAAGTTGAAGAGCATTTGCAGGATGTGGCTGGTAAGGAAGGCCAAACTAGTACACTGACATGCCAATTCTCTGTACCTAATGTAAAAACCCAGTGGTTTAGAAATGGGAAGCGTTTAGAGCCTCATGGCAGATATACATTTGCTGTGGCCGGTTATACTCAGAATCTCTCAATCAAAGATGTTAAACCGGAAGACCAAGGAGAATATACCTGCAAATATAACAATCTTGAAACAACTGCAAATCTTTGGGTTGAAGGTGTGTATATGTTCACTCAGACTTATCTTTGCTCCAACTTAAACCATCAACTAACCTCTTCTACCATCATCTGTGACTCTTCACTTCTTACGGAAGAACTCAAAACTCATCCTTTTCAAGAATACTTTGAAGATTTTGTCTCCACATTTTTATACCATTTTTCTAATCGAATTGACTCACATTATGGAAATAAATAGTTTAACCCAAATAAAATTATGCACTAAAATCTAAGTTTCCAACATCACAATCTAATCCACCATCTTGCGTTATATCTCCTTTTAGCTGAGCAAATACATTTCACTAAACGCATCCAGAACATTGTGGTGGGAGAACATCAATCCGCCACATTTGAGTGTGAAGTGTCTTTTGACAATGCTATCGTAACATGGTACAAGGACACGTGGGAGCTTAAAGATAGCCCAAAGTATACCTTCCGAAGTGAAGGACGACGCCACTTCATGATCATCTGCAACGTAACTTCCGAGGATGAAGGTTTGTGGAGCTCCAGCGCGGCCAAATTTTTCGTTGTAATAGTTTGAGGCACATTTAACCAAATCAATAATTCTTTAGGCGTGTACTCGGTCATTGTAAGATTGGAGCCAAGGGGTGAAGCTAAAAGCACAGCTGAACTTTATTTGTCAGGCAAAGGTCGGTACAGGGTTCAAGCATTTTCTTGACTAACATTCTCTAGTAAATGAAGGCTCCTTACATTATTTTTTCATTTTTTCCCTCAGAAATTGATATAGAGAGGGTACCTTATGGTAAGTTTTCCCATTTTTAAGACCACTCCCTTTAATACATAAAGTGCACATTGGAAAACTTTGGCTAATAATTGACAAGTTATACAAAAAAGTAACAGTTTTAAATAATCACACAGATATCCCAGATACATCAATACGAGTGCCTGAGGCACCATCTACATTAACCTTAGAAGGTAAGATTGGGATTTCATGTACAATTACTTTCAAAAATACATAAATCCTAATCCTGAAAATAAGTGACACAGTAACTCATATATTTGCTATTTTTGAAAAGCCAAATCTTCAATGGAATACTATCATTATGAAGAAAAAATGGAAATGCAAGGTAAACTGCACTTTTTACGAGACTAACTTATTAAAAACTTTAGTTTTTAGTTAGACATCCATTTCATTCTCTTTCGTCACCCACTAAACAAAAAAATGAACTGTATAAATATTAATTTCATCACTTAACCATCGTCCTGTTAAAAAGAAAAAGAAATAACATGTATTTTGTGTGTGTTTTGTTTTGTCTATTACCAAACGCCTTGCGTGAAATAACCAAGTAACGTCAATCGAAGAAAACAACTAAAGTATTCGTCTATGAACAAATGTAACAACTTTTTACCCTTCAACAGAATATGTGAGCTGGACAGAGGAGCGAGTTGTAGAGGAAAAATCTGTCACAGGTATTACTCAGAGCTATGGGTCCCACAAAATATAATTATCCGTTCCGTCTAACCCTCTTTGAAACTCTTTTCATGTTTGTTTGCTTATTTGTTTGTCTTTGTGATGTTCATGTTCATTTGTATTACTCCCTTTATCTTTGCCTCACAATTTTAAGTGAATTTGTCTTATGTTTGTCTAAATCTTTGTTGTTGTTGTCTTTTTTTATTTTATTCTATATGCAATGTGATATTTTATGTAATTTGTTATAAAAATACTTGTTTTGACAAGTCTGGTGTAACAAGATGACAAGAAAAACACACGAAGATAGCTTTAATGTGTTTATGAGAATTGTTCTTAAGAATGTCTGTGTTTCATCAGTTCCAAGGATCCCAATTGAAGAGGCTGTTGATAGAAAAACACTAGCAATGAGAGAAGGTGCTCCAACTAAAGGTACCGAATGAGAACATAGCTTGTTGCATTGTAGCTGCTTGTTGGCAAACACGCTTTCATTAGGTTCACTTTTTGCTTGTTAATGTGTATGTGTTCTTGTAGACATTTAGCTATGCTCTTTTGCCTTCAGTGTTGTGTACTGTAAAGTTTATTGTGTTACTCGCTACTTTTGCTGCAGCTGTAAATGATTAAACATTAAAAAATGCAATATAATTTAATATTTTGCGTGAGCATATCCATTTGACATTTTTACATTGCTTTCTTTTGTTATTAGATTCTTAACTTTAATGTTATAATGCTGTTCTTTGTAGTATGTCTCAGTTTGTCCATGTGTACATGTCTATGATATTTCCTTAACACATTGCTTCTGCTTTGAGAGAAGCTGTGTGTATCTAAAACTATTTGCTTCTAACTAAGTTATTGTTCTTAATAATTCTGAAAGATTTCAAAGAGCCTGAACCGAAACCTTCTCCAGCTGTGGAGCAAAAACCTTTTGAAGGTACTCAAATGTCTGTCCTTTGTGCTTCCTTTTTTAAAGATTACTAATAATATACATTTTTATGCTTTATGCTTCTCCAATATCAGTATGTTTTGTGTGATCAAAAAAATCTTACTTATAATGTCAATATTTGTCATGAACATTTCTCCAAAAAGTCAAAGTGCCTGTGGAAGAAATTGTTACCGCAGTAACAGTGCCAGCGCCAAAGAAACCCACACCTAAAGGTATTGTACAGAAACAAATTCTGTCTTGGTTTCATATTTGTTATCTGTTTGTATGTGTGTGTATAATCTACACTTGTATGTACATAAATGTTCATGTTCAGTCCCTACAGTGACCAACTTAATTAACTGTCTTGTTAATATACTTGATCATAGTTTGAATGTTTGGTTTACTGTAATAAATTAATGTGATCAATTCATGTGTAGATATTGATAATTTTTGTGTGTCATATCTATCAATTTTAATCTTTAATCTTTAATTCTCTGTCTTGTTTTCCTTAATTATCATATGTCCACTTACTCTTAAACTAAGTGTTTGTATCTTTATATCTTTAACCTGTCTTGTTTAAACTGTGTCATGTAGTCCCTATTTATCATATGTCTATTTTTATCTATGTGTTTGTAACTGTTGCAGTAACTGTGGTGTCTTTTTAGCGTTTTTCTGTCCTGAGCATGCTCTTTGTTTTGTTTCCTTTACTGCTAAAAGTATAACGAACTGTTTCAAACGTTTTTTGTCGATCTCTTCTGAAATGTTACAATGTTTTAATGCTCCTCTTCATCAAAGAAGTGCCTCAGGCAACTGCTCCTGTGGCTCCTGAAGTTAAACCTCAAGTACCTACACCTAAAATGGAAACGGTACCTGAGCCTAAACCTGATCTTAAGCCTGAGCCTAAACCTGATCTTAAGCCTGAGCCTAAACCCGAGCCTAAACCTACACCCACGAAGAAAGCAGAGTCACGTCCAGCCAAAGGTAGTGTTCATCCCTTTTTCTTAATGTTGTGTATAGTTTTCTTGTCACTTTAGGTTGTTTAAAAGCTTTTCATATTTTTGTTTGTGTTATTGCAATTGTCCAGCTTCCGTTAGGAAGCGCATTGGTATTACGCAATGTGTGTTTTTGAGATGCTTTGCTTCTTGTAATGTGTTGTTACAATACAATAAATGTTCTTTAAAGTTCTTGTGGAGGAAAAGAAACCAAAACCAACAAAGCAAGAACCATCTAAGACAGTGCCGCCTAAACCTGATCAAATAATTGAGGCTCCAAAGGAAGAAGTCCAAAAGAAAGGTACATTCTCAGTTTTTCTGTTGGTTGTTTTATGTCTTTATAAAATAGCCACACTCTTGTGACAAAAATGTGGCGTTTTATTTATGGGAATGTTTTTGCACTGCGTTATTATAAGTTTTGGTGTATGCCTATTTTTAGCTTCTGCTATATCTCTTACGTACATCTCTTTTGATATATTACTAGTGTATTGGTATATCTTATATATTTTAAATGATCTTCATCAACCTTTGGAAGTCTTTCACATATCTTGACCCGCTCTTAAATCAGTGCGATTTGCATTGTTCTTAACTTTAATATTCTTTCGAAGTACCAGAACCTTCTAAGAAACCAGAGGCACCTTCAATACCGGCTGCACAGAGAGGATTTGTGATTGAAGAAACAATTCATGAGAAACCATCTGCAGCTGTTAGCACATTCGAAGAGGTCGAAGTACTTGAAAAAAGAGAGACTGTTGTTATTCTTAAAAAAGAAGAAATTGCAGATGCACTGCCAAAAGAAGATATAGTTCATTTGTCTAAAAAGAAGGTAATTTTACCTCAAAAGAAGGATAGTGTAGCTCAAAAGAAAGAAATCGTTCCTTCACCGACCCCAGAAGAAGTAGTTTCACTTAAACGAAAGCAGACTGTCAGTACTTCTAAAACGGAAGAAACTGTGCTACAGAGGAAAGAAATAACTCTCACACAAACATTAGAGGGCAAAGAAGAAAGTATACTTAAAAGATTGGAAGTTATTGCTGTTCCTGATACGGAAGAAATCGCACAAATAAAGAAGAAAATGTCCCAAACAGTCAGACTAGAGGGCAAAGAAGATCTTTTCTCTAAGAAGGATTCCATTACAGTTTTTAAAACAGAAGAACATGTCTCCGAGAAGAAAATGGTCATTTCTGAGCCTGAACCAGAGAAAAAAGAAGATTTTCAGCTAAAAAAGAAGGAAGTTCTAGCGGTTGCTAAAAAAGAAGAGGTTCTTAAGAAAGCGGTGGTTGTTCCTTATAAAAAGGATGAAGAAGTTGTGCCTCTGAGGAAAGAGGTTCCTCGTCCTCCTAAAGAGGAGGAAATTAAATCTCAAAAGAAGGACGTTCCTCATCCTCCTAAAAAGGAGGAAGAAATTTTGCCTCAGAAGAAAGAGGTTCCTCGGCCTGCTAAAATGGAGGAGGAAATTGTGCCTCGGAAGAAAGTGGTTCCACGTCCTCCTAAAAAGGAAGAAGACATTATGCGCCAAATGAGAGAGGTTTCTCTTCCTCCTAAAAAAGATGAAGAAATAGTGTCTGAAAAGAAGGAGATGGCCCCTGCTAAAGGTACAATGATATTGCTATCTTCTTTGAAATTATTTCTTTACACTTATCTTACACTTCAGTATGTTATTGTCCTGATTGTTTATTCAGTGTGTGTGTGTGTGGTATCAAATGTGTGTAGCTTTCCTCTCATGTTTGACATTTTTTCCTGGTATTTTGCATTTACTAACCTCTTTCCACTCGATAGAGTGACCTCTTCGTCTTGTAAATATACATTTTACAATTACATGCTAATCAATGATTAAATACTCTCTTAAGTTGTGTTGGATTCTATTCCGATTGAGTCTGAGAAAGGAGAGTGGCAAAGACAATTGGACAAAACTGTTTTACTGCCAATGGAACATGACAAGCCTAAAGGTACATCAAAGTCAAACACAATTTATCCTTCTTTCTCTTTTGCACACCGTATTTTCTTCATATCTTGCAGGTGTACTGAGCACAACAACCTTTAATGTCTTTAAAATGAAACCAAACCACAAACCTATTTAGCATCTGTTTAATTCTTGTCTTTAAATGATCCACTTTTGAGAAATGATTTACTTTGGGACTTTTGTCTCTGTCTTAAAATAAATTGAAGCCTAAATCTTAACTTTAATATTCTTTATAAGTAGAAGAACCGTCCAAGAAACCAAATGTCCCTTCATTACCGGCTACACAGAGAGAAGATGTGAATGAAGAAATAATTCATAAGAAACCAACTGCTGCTCTTAGTAAATTTGAAGAGGTCAAAGAACATGAAGAAAAGGAAACTGCTGTTGTTCTCAAAAAAGAAATTGAGAAGGAGGACATTACAATTCTTGAAACAGAGGAACTTGTGTCAGAGGAGATAAAGCTGGTTTCTGAGCCTAAACCAGAAAAAGAAATTCAAGTAAAGAAGAAAGTGGTACCTGTTGCTAAAAAGCAAGAGCCTCTCCACCATCCTAAAGTGGATGAGGAAATTGTTTTAAAAAAGAAAGATGTCACTCTTACAAAAGATAAAAAAAATGTCCTTCAAAATAAAGATGTCACTCTATCCCATAGAAAGGATGAAGAAACTGTGCCTCAAAAGAAAGATTCCATCCTTGCCCTTAGAAACGATGAAGAAATTGTCCTTCAAAAGAAAGATGTCACTCGTCCTCATAGAAAAGATGAAGAAACTGTGCCTCAAAAGAAAGATGTCACTCTTCCTCTTAGAAAAGATGAAGAAACTTTGCCTCAAAAGAAAGATGTCACTCTTCCTCTAAGAAAAGATGAAGAAACTGTGCCTCAAAAGAAAGATGTCACTCTTCCTCTTAGAAAAGATGTAGAAACTGTGCCTCAAAAGAAAGATGTCACTCTTCCTCTTAGAAAAGATATAGAAACTGTGCCTCAAAAGAAAGATGTCACTCTTCCTCTGAGAAAAGATGAAGAAACTGTGCCTCAAAAGAAAGATGTCACTCTTCCTCTTAGAAAAGATGAAGAAACTTTGCCTCAAAAGAAAGATGTCACTCTTCCTCTAAGAAAAGATGAAGAAACTGTGCCTCAAAAGAAAGATGTCACTCTTCCTCTTAGAAAAGATGTAGGAACTGTGCCTCAAAAGAAAGATGTCACTCGTCCTCTTAGAAAAGATGTAGAAACTGTGCCTCAAAAGAAAGATGTCACTCGTCCTCTTAGAAAAGATGAAGAAACTGTGCCTCAAAAGAAAGATGTCACTCGTCCTCTTAGAAAAGATGAAGAAACTGTGCCTCAAAAGAAAGATGTCACTCTTCCTCTTAGAAAAGATGAAGAAACTGTGCCTCAAAAGAAATATGTCACTCGTCCTCTTAGAAAAGATGAAGAAACTGTTCCTCAAAAGAAAGATGTCACTCTTCCTCTTGGAAAAGAAGAAGAAACTGTGCCTCAAAAGAAAGATGTCACTCTTCCTCTTAGAAAAGATGAAGAAACTGTGCCTCAAAAGAAAGATGTCACTCGTCCTCTTAGAAAAGATGAAGAAACTGTGCCTCAAAAGAAAGATGTCCCTCGTCCTCTTGGAAAAGATGAAGAAACTGTGCCTCAAAAGAAAGATGTCACTCTTCCTCTTAGAAAAGATGAAGAAACTGTGCCTCAAAAGAAATATGTCACTCTTCCTCTTAGAAAAGATGAAGAAACTGTTCCTCAAAAGAAAGATGTCACTCTTCCTCTTGGAAAAGAAGAAGAAACTGTGCCTCAAAAGAAAGATGTCACTCTTCCTCTTAGAAAAGATGAAGAAACTGTGCCTCAAAAGAAAGATGTCACTCGTCCTCTTAGAAAAGATGAAGAAACTGTTCCTCAAAAGAAAGATGTCACTCGTCCTCTTGGAAAAGAAGAAGAATCTGTACCTCAAAAGAAAGATGTCAGTCGTCCTCTTAGAAAAGATGAAGAAACTGTGCCTCAAAAGAAAGATGTCACTCTTCCTCTAAGAAAAGATGAAGAAACTGTGCCTCAAAAGAAAGATGTCACTCGTCCTCTTAGAAAAGATGAAGAAACTGTGCCTCAAAAGAAAGATGTCACTCTTCCTCTTGGAAAAGAAGAAGAATCTGTACCTCAAAAGAAAGATGTCACTCTTCCTCTTAGAAAAGATGTAGGAACTGTGCCTCAAAAGAAAGATGTCACTCGTCCTCTTAGAAAAGATGTAGAAACTGTGCCTCAAAAGAAAGATGTCACTCGTCCTCTTAGAAAAGATGAAGAAACTGTGCCTCAAAAGAAAGATGTCACTCGTCCTCTTAGAAAAGATGAAGAAACTGTGCCTCAAAAGAAAGATGTCACTCTTCCTCTTAGAAAAGATGAAGAAACTGTGCCTCAAAAGAAATATGTCACTCGTCCTCTTAGAAAAGATGAAGAAACTGTTCCTCAAAAGAAAGATGTCACTCTTCCTCTTGGAAAAGAAGAAGAAACTGTGCCTCAAAAGAAAGATGTCACTCTTCCTCTTAGAAAAGATGAAGAAACTGTGCCTCAAAAGAAAGATGTCACTCGTCCTCTTAGAAAAGATGAAGAAACTGTGCCTCAAAAGAAAGATGTCCCTCGTCCTCTTGGAAAAGATGAAGAAACTGTGCCTCAAAAGAAAGATGTCACTCTTCCTCTTAGAAAAGATGAAGAAACTGTGCCTCAAAAGAAATATGTCACTCTTCCTCTTAGAAAAGATGAAGAAACTGTTCCTCAAAAGAAAGATGTCACTCTTCCTCTTGGAAAAGAAGAAGAAACTGTGCCTCAAAAGAAAGATGTCACTCTTCCTCTTAGAAAAGATGAAGAAACTGTGCCTCAAAAGAAAGATGTCACTCGTCCTCTTAGAAAAGATGAAGAAACTGTTCCTCAAAAGAAAGATGTCACTCGTCCTCTTGGAAAAGAAGAAGAATCTGTACCTCAAAAGAAAGATGTCAGTCGTCCTCTTAGAAAAGATGAAGAAACTGTGCCTCAAAAGAAAGATGTCACTCTTCCTCTAAGAAAAGATGAAGAAACTGTGCCTCAAAAGAAAGATGTCACTCGTCCTCTTAGAAAAGATGAAGAAACTGTGCCTCAAAAGAAAGA
This sequence comes from Triplophysa dalaica, assembly GCF_015846415.1. Lineage (NCBI taxonomy): Eukaryota > Metazoa > Chordata > Actinopteri > Cypriniformes > Nemacheilidae > Triplophysa > Triplophysa dalaica. The sequence continues at coordinate 21,009,876 of NC_079549.1, read as the reverse complement.
TGTCACTCTTCCTCTTGGAAAAGAAGAAGAATCTGTACCTCAAAAGAAAAATGTCACTCGTCCACTTAGAAAAGATGTAGAAACTGTGCCTCAAAAGAAAGATGTCAGTCGTCCTCTTAGAAAAGATGAAGAAACTGTGCCTCAAAAGAAAGATGTCAGTCGTCCTCTTAGAAAAGATGAAGAAACTGTTCCTCAAAAGAAAGATGTCACTCGTCCTCTTGGAAAAGAAGAAGAATCTGTACCTCAAAAGAAAGATGTCACTCTTCCTCTTAGAAAAGATGAAGAAACTGTGCCTCAAAAGAAAGATGTCACTCGTCCTCTTGGAAAAGATGAAGAATCTGTACCTCAAAAGAAAGATGTCACTCTTCCTCTTAGAAAAGATGAACTTTCTGAACTTACATCTAAGAATAAAGAAGACATTATCCCTATAGAGGAGGAAGTAGTTGCTGTGGATGAAAAAGAGGAGGCTATTTTGCCTCGAAAAAAAGAGATTTTTCTTCCTTCTAAAAAGGATGAAGAAATTATACCCCAGAAGAAACAGGTGGCTTCTACAAAAGGTACAATGACAGCCCTTGTCTTGACTTTCCTCTTCTTCAAAATCCTGCTTTCTTTTAAATTATGTTATTTTTTTGAACTTATACAAATTTTTACACTAATATCTTGAGTATGGTACTTTATGTGTGTGGACTCATAGATGTTTTACTTACCCCCTTTTCTGTTTGAGTTAGCGCCTGCATTTTCCATTTTACTAACATCTTACCACTCGCTAGAGTGATCTCTCGATTTAAATATGTGAATTTTCTTAAACCTGTGCTTATAGATAATTAAATACTTTTTTATAAATTGAAGTGGATTCTACACGGGTTGAGTCTGAGAAAGGAGAGTTAAAAAGACAGCGAGATAAAACTCTTTCACATACAAAGGAAGATGACAAGCCTGAAGGTACATCACAATCAAACATCATTATGTTTCTTTTTTGCAATCTTTTCTCTTTTTTTCATCTTTTTCCGTCTTTTTTCTCTTTTTCTTGTATATAGAATTTTTTCTTATTTTGTGGCATTTACTGAGTACAACGTCTTTAATATCTCTCAAATGGCTGAAACTAAACCTTTGAAGGTCCAAGTTGGAAAAATACCATGTATCGCTGACAGTGTAGTTTTGCCGGATAAAGGTACATATTAAGAAAATGCCCCTTAAGAATGAGTGTAGAACTTTTTTAACTTGGCTCTTAAATTATTTTTATTTGTTTTGCTTCAAACGCTCAGACAGAATGAATTTCTCCTCAATTTTCATATTACTGAAGAAATGTCTCAACATAAATACATTCAAAGAGAGAAAGTTATCTTGATCTGAGAACTGCACATGCAACTATATACAATTTTGAAGTGAATATATCTCTAACCAGATCTAGGGTTCATCTTTCTCATGAAAATGTTATCTTCCTATTCACCAATTTCTTGGGTGCTATGTTGTGTGTATACTTCTACACAGCCAAGATCTTCAAGAGCCCACTTTTATCCAAAAGAAGTATGAAGTCACATCACCAGATAATCAGAAATTGTAACTAGATCATTGGTGATGGATGAGACCTCCAAAGAGGATTTACTAGATCTAAAACCTGTATCAAACAAAGAAATACAATATGATGGAAGACATATCCCAGATATTGACAATTTAAAAAAGACTGATGTGGAAGATTCTTCAAAAGAAAATATACTATCTTTAAAATATTTAAAGATCGATAAAATATTATCTGGTGGAGAATATTCTAAACCATATAAAATAAAAGGTAAGACAAGAAATAAATAGAGATAACATAATGATTTTTGAATAATTACAAATAGTTAAGCAAATTCTTCTGCACGTCTGAGATCATGAAGAATTCACTACTGTGCAGAGGAAGGACGAAGTTATATCATCAGTCAATCAGAAAAATGCAAATAGTTCCAAAGTGATGGTTGAAACTTCTATGGAGGATTTCCCACATCAAAAATAAAAACATTATGATATCTCCAAAAGAAGATAACATTTCTTCAGAAGCATTTAGAATAGATTGATGATCTGCTAAAGAGTTTCATAAAGCACATATAATGACAAGGAAGATAGAAAATAATAAACAAAACTAACATAATGCTTTTAAAGTTAAGGCCAGTGATTATGAGTGTAAACATAATGTAAATGAGTAGGATGACTTTTACAATAAAAAAAAATATCTGAGCAAATTATTCTGCACATCCTAAAGAACATCAAGAATCTACTTCTCCCAGAGGAATGATGGAAAATCTCCAGAAAATCCAAAATATAAAAAACTTGGTCAATTGACAATACAGAAATTTAAAAACTGGATGGTTCTTCAAAAGTAATCGCAGTGTTTCCAAAAGATTTTAGGATGAGTGAAATAATTTCTGGTGAAGAGCCGTCTAAAGCACATTTTATGACAGATAAGAAAGTCTATACATGCATATTAGTATTCACAAGAAAAGAAAATGTGAACCAGATAATCACCAGATAGTAAAATGTGAAAACTGTCTAGCCTTGAATCCCAACATTAGACACAAGTAAGCGTTACCTTCGTTGCCTATACGGTCTCTTTTTTTGGATGGATTTTTGAGCAAACTTTGGGGATGCCACTGAAAAATATTGGTTGATATTTTGTTGACCATCTTGGAATTATTTTAATCTTGGATGAAAAAGTGGAATATTTATATGGAAATGGAAGAAACGCTTTACACCAAAAAGGATCTTGCAACACATCTTACGAAGCATTAAATTCTGCAGTTGCCCCAACTCATCAATGCATTTTAATTCTTTGAGCAACCTCTTGTTGTCTTACCGCTACTCATATTAACCATGAAAGAGAAACAACACTAACATTTGCACAAACATGAATGTTCCATCTTGTCTGCAATATCTAGAGGTCATGCCCTTTAATCAACAGTATGTCTATTTGGTATTATGCCTGTGTTTGTCTGTGGTATGTTGTTTGTCTGACAAATATTCTTCAGGAATCGGACATTTGAAAACCTGATGAACAAATAAAGCCTAATAGTAAATTTACCAACATTTGTAGATCATAACACAACTTTATTTGTTATTTAAAGTAGCAGAACCAGAGAAGAAACCTTTGCCAGAAAAGATACCTGTATCTGTGAAAGAAGTAGCTCGCCCAGAAGGTACTAAGGGAATTATATTAACATCAACAATCTTTTTTTATGGCAAAATAAACGTTATGTTGTACTGTTTGTAATATTATGTTGGTCTCTTTTTATTGTTTGTTTTACAAGGCTGTTTATGTTAAGCCAAATGTTGTATGTATTGCATATGTTTTTGTTGCCTAAGGTCTTGTTTGTTTATCAACACTTCTTAACAAATTAAAATTTGTAATTTTCGCAGTTGAAAAGAAGCCATCTGTAGAGCCTTCAGTGGTGCCAAAGGAAAAGACAGTTTTCCCATTAGAAGGTATTTTATTTGTTCGGTGTGTTTGTGATCAGCTTTTAACCTTGTTTTGTCTAACAATGGTATTTGTGTATTAGCATTTAACCTTTACCTCATTAGAGGACCTTAATACACTGTCTATTTGTATTCATTTCTGTATTTTTGTATTTACTGTATGTCTTTAATAATATTCTGTGTATTGGTTGTTAAGATTATGTTGTCTTAATTATATGTTCTTAATTAAAGGTTCATGCTGAACCACACTTTCTAAATATCAGTCAGATGCTGTACCACATGCCTAGAAAGCTGTTGTTAAAGATATTGTTTTAACTGAAGTAGTTCTGTGATTTTGTCCCGGTCTTGTGTGATTTAAGTCTCTTTGGAGTGTTTACATGTCCTGTCAAGTTTAAAGTGAATGTTACATGTTGGATGTTCTTTTCATACATTCTTAACAAACACACTTCTTAATTCTTGTTACATTACAAATCTAAGATAGAATGTTCTAAAGGTGTGTGTTGTATGTCATGCATGTAAAATATGTTTTTTTGTAGAGTCTATTTCTTAACCTCGATAGAGGTTTTTATTTTCCATTCTTTCAATACATTGTGTTATCTTAACATGAATTCTTACATCAAACTTTGCTATATTTTAAGTTAAAGAGCGTGATAAAAAAGCTGAGGATAAAGACATTCCTAAGCCAAAGGAAGAGAAAAGAATTCCAACAAAAGGTATTATCGTCAACATAAGTCTACAGTCCTCTAATGGGCCAAACAGAAATTAGTTTAGAAATCTTATCTTGTGTATAAAATTTCTTTTAAAGTTCCTTCCCCCAAAGAGGCTGAGAAACCACGTCCTGCTCCAAAAGAAGAGCCAGTACCACTTGTCCAACCAGTGGAAGGTACTGATATAGAGATCCATCAACAGGATTATCCTACATTTTATAATAGATCTTTTAAGATGTATCTTTATTACAAAATTCATGTTTATGAATTCACAATTTGTTTATTAAAATGTAAACTTGTGCAAAACGGTCTGTCATGTGGTGTGTTGTACTGTATGCATGTGTAAATGTATAAAAGATGTATGTATATGTATGTGTAAAGAGGTATGTATAATCTTTGAACAATCTATACAACATTATCTTTCCACATTATAATTTAAGTTATTGTGCTAAGAGAGAGGCCACATGTTTCAGAGCCAAAAAAGAGCCACTTTGTTCACCATGAGAAATAATCTAATAGTTACCTGTAAATTTGGTGTTGCCATTAACAAGTGATTTATAAAAAAATGTTTTGCACATTTTTTTTCCATTTTGTATATAGATACTTTACTTTGTTATTGTAACTTGTTTTTTTAACCCCATATTTTTATTAGCTGCTGATAAGGAACCAGTTTCTGCACCCGGACAAGTGAAGAAAGGTAAGAATATTCAAACCTGTTACCATTTGCCACAGGTGGTCTGGGTTTTTAGATGAGATCTTCCTCCCAACTGAATTTGTGATTGTAGGTGAAATTCTGAACGGTGTTATTTGTATTGAAATATGTTGTATGTTGTCAGTGTCCTGTTTGTCCATTTGTCCTTTTATCAGTGTTATGTAGTTTTGTGTATTATGTTTTATCTTGAGTTGTGTTTTTGTGATGTTAAAGTGTGTTGTATTAGGATCCCAAATTGTCAGTGTCCCAAAGTGTCTGCGTGTCTACAGTGTTGTGTTTATAGTTGTTTTTGTGTTTCTTTTGTTCGCTGCGTAATGCAATACATTTCCGAATCTAAAGGCAAAGTTCTTAGAGTGAAGAAAGAAGAGGAAAAGGTTGAAATGCCAGTCTTGAAGAAAGCCTCAAGGGTATCCAAAGATAAAGAGGAAGACAAAGATATGATAAGACTGAAGAAAGTGCTCAAAACACAAGTAGAGGAACATGAAGAAAGCCAGAAAGTGTATGCCGAGGCTAAAACTCAGGTCATAATTACTGAAAGTTATGAGGCTGAAATTCATCTTGAGAGTTATGAAACTATCAAGCGTGTTGAAAAAATGCCGCCTGAGGTTGGCAAAAAGAAGCCCATTGAACTTGCTCTAGAACCACAGCAGGTAAAACCAGAAAGTGAAGCAGATGAAAAAACAAAGAAGAAGATTGCAGCAAAGGTTCCTAAAGAAGATATTCCTGAGGAGCCTAGCCTAGCATTGAAGAAGGTTAAGAAGTTACCTTTGGAAACTAAAGACGAAGAAAGTGTCAAACTAAAACCATTTGTGAAACCTGTGAAACCATCACCTGAGGCAGAGAAAGCCCCTTCATATGATGAAAAAGAAAGAAAACCTATATCTTTTGTAAAACGTAAGGAACCAAGTACATCCCAGGACAGTGAGTGGCCTGAGAAGGTTGATAAGCCAAAAGGACTTGATGTCCTCACAAAAAATGAAGAGCCACCCATTTCTGACAAAAAGGAACCTGATGAAGTTGTAATAAAGCCTTTTACCAGACCTCTAAAAGATGAAGTGGACACCGATACTAAACAAAAGTTATTCAAAGGAAAGAAAATTCCACCTCAAACCGAGGAGCCTGAAAAGGTTCAGCTGAAGCCATTTGCGAAAAAGCCTTCAGCAGATTCACCACCAGAAAAGGTTAGTAAAATACCAAAAGCTAAAATTGAAAGAGAACCAAGTACTCCACAGAAAAAGGATGACACTCAGGAAACACCAGACGAAGTTAAGGAGGGTGAGAAGATGCCAACCATAAAACCTACAGACGACAAAAAGGTGCTCCCCAAGAAGATTACACCTGTAAAGACGGAAGTTACACCAAAGGAGGATGAGAAGAAGCCTATAGTCCTCCAAAAAGGTATTCTCCCTAAAGAGACTGAGGAAAAAGAAGAAATAACCCTAAAACCAATTGAACATGCAAAGAAAGATTTGGAGCCCAAAAAGATTCCTTCACCCAAAGTTGAGAAAACAAAACCAATTGAGCCAGTTTCTGTGGAGAAAAAGCCTAGCAAGGATCTGGCAAAGAAGCCAAAAACGGTTTCACCCAAGGTGTCTCTTGAAGCAGTTACCTTGAAAAAAGTGCCTAAGAAGGTTTCCCCCAAGGAGGACAAAGCTAAAGAAACGCCAACGATTTCTGAAGCTGAGAAAGTTCCAGTCATGAAGGAGCTGTCTCCTGGAGCTGTAGAGCTTACAAAAGTGCCAACTCAACCGGAGGAGGAAGTATTTGAAGAAGAAGCCGAGGCTGAAGCTGAATTCGAAGCTCAAGATGAGGATGAAGCTTGGGCATGGGAGGTTGCTTCTCGAGACAGTTATGGCTCGGAAGGCTCTGAATATTTGGAGGAAGGGGCCCTTGAAACTCCTGGGATGCCAGGAGGCAGACGAGGTGAGAGGGTGGCTATTGACTACATCAATGAATGACTCATTTTCCTGCTGTGGAAATCAGCTCCCTGTTGTTGTTTTTCACACTTGATAATATCCATTTCAACATTCATGTCCATCTTCATAAAACTGCTAAATCTTGTATGCCTTCTTCTTGATCTTCAATCTTCATTGTGGCATGTGTGTGTTGTGTTTAATGTCTTTTCATCTTGTCTGTAGTTTGTGTCTTCATTGAACAACAAAATATAACCTCTTGGGGATAGGAGGGGGTGGTCATTGCACTTTTAATCATAATTTGCCCTCTAACTTCCCATTATTTGGAAGCATGATTTGATCAACTAGATACCATTCCCTTTGTTAATATCTTCTTTTCTCTCCAAGTGTTTCTTAATTATTGAACACTAGATTACCATGAATTAGAAATAATTGATTTTGTTTTTCAGAGGGAAAACCTAAAGAAGAAGTTGGAAAAGGCAGAGGCTTGAAACGTAAGTTCTCTTATTTTTATATACAGTATGCCTCATCTTTGATAAAGTTAACATTGCTCTGAATGTGTTTTTTGTGATGTATACATTTTTCTACTAAACCTTTTTTTGCATAACAGCGAGACAAACTCCTTCTCCTGGGGATGGCGGAAGGGGTAGAGGACTCAGACCTGGCGCTGGAGGTGACAAACCTCCAGGAGATGCTCCAGTTGGGTTCCAACTCAAACCAGTCCCATTGAAGTTTGTGAAGGAGCTCAAAGATATCATGTTGCAGGAAGCTGAGTCCGTCGGTTCCTCTGTTGTATTTGAGTGCCAGATCTCTCCATCTACTGCTATCACCACCTGGATGAAAGATGGAAGCAATCTAAGGGAGAGTCCAAAACACAAATTTACCTCTGATGGCAAAGACCGCAAACTTCAAATCATTGATGTACAGCTTTCTGATTCTGGAGAGTACACATGTGTAGGGAAACTTGGCAACAAGGAGAAGACTTCAACAGCTAAACTTATTGTTGAAGGTAATGCACTGATTATATATAAAAAATCACGCTGATCTCTTAAACACATCTTAAAGACAAAACTTTTTTGCAATTTAAAAGAAATGTTAAAACAAGGGGCTGTCAACTTTAACAGGTTAACGCATGCAATTCGTTTTTTCAGATTTAACGTGTAAAAAATATTTAATGCAATTAACACAGCATCTGTTCGTTTTCTCATCCTTTGTCTAGGATTGCTTTATATAATCACCCTCTTATTCATGTAAAGGCCTGTAAACCATTTAAGCGTGATTTGAAACATTTGCTTTGACGTGCTTCTAGCTGTGGGACGCGGCACAACGCAATGCGAAAGTGGTCCAGTCTTGTGTTTACAGTCACAGGCTAAAGGCTGTGTCAGTGAATCTTCTTCGGAATATGTCAGACAGCGCACCAGTATTAAGTTTTCAGTAACACTTCAGTATAGGGGGAAATTCTCACTTTTAACTAGTTGTTATTAGCGTGCCTATTATTGTCATATAGTCTGTTTATTAGTACTATTAAAGCGCATATTCTGGATTACCATACTCTACCTCCCTAATCCTACCCATAATATAAACCTAATAACTATTAATGAGCAACAAATTAAGAGTTTATTGATGAAAAAGTCATAGATAATGGTTTATTATTAGCGAGAATTGCCGCCTATACTGAAATGTGACCAAGTTTTCTTTCATGCTTGATTGAATAAAAACACACAAGATTAGGCCAGAAAGGCTGTTTTGACTAGCATTTTCGTAAGCACAGACTTCAACGTGTTAAGTGTAAAATCTTGAATGCAAAGAGTTCTGACTGCATCAGACCTGTGTAGAGCGGTAGCTGTTAAAGGGGCTGCATTCTTAAACCTGCTGCTGTAACTGTCATTTTGTTTATCAAAGAACTAAAGAAAAGAGGAATTAAATGTGTTTTGTAGCTTTAATGAAATTTTTTCTGTATTTTAAATATAGAAGTATATTTAAAAACATAATCATAATTAATCACAGAAGAAATGTGTGATTAATTGCGATTATTTTTTCTTTAATCGGAAGGTTGTTTGCACATGATGTCACGGAACTGCGCAAAGTGCCGATGGAGGGGAGCAAGTGATATTCTCCAAAGGAATTGCTTGTTTTGCATTGTTTTCGACTGTTCCAATCGATCAAACAATGACAGGTGTTTTTATTCTACAGCAAAAGTTGATGGTTATTAAGGGGGAAAATGCAAGTATTGACTGAGAAGCAGAGATAAAACCCTAATTGTAATAAACATTAGCTACTGTTAAAAGAACAAGCACTTATTACAGGGATAAGAATAGGCTCATGTTAAAGATGGGGTAACACACAGAAGGTTCTGCCAATCCCATACTAATCTTCAGTATTTATACAATAGTATTGCATACGTCTTATATTCGAAAAGTATTTAGTTTGATCAAATTTGAGATAAAAGAGAGATAAAGCTGTACAATTATTTCCGGGAAAAGACGGAAATACAGCACGAGCACACAATACATCATCACACTATCCCTTCGTGTTTTTATATTGTGCACGTATGCACCGATTGCCGACAAAAAAACGACATACGACTTGGTTTGACTTACCGCATGCAGTTCATGTCCACCATCTTTGAGCACTAGGACTGCACCATCTGTCATTAAAAAACAATCTCCAAATCAAGCATTATATATATGTAGATATAACATCCATCATTGAAATGTTGTGAACAAACTAACACACCTCAACATCTCTCACTATCACAAGAGCCCACACTGATCTTGATGCACCGCAGGCAATCTTGATAAGCGGGTCTTCCTATTGCTCATCGGTTGGCGGAATATTTCTTCACCTCGCCATGGGCTTGCTTTTCCAGGAAAATTGCCCAATAAGGGAATAGGATGCCTGTTATGAAACAGGGATCCAGACTTATAAGAACTTTCCGAATCAGGTTGGAGTGCTGGCGAGTATCAATCATAGAAATACTTCTTTCAACTAGTTTTTTAACAAGTTGACCATCTTAAGCATTAAAAGTCAGCACGTTTAACATTGTAAAGAACTCAGAATGTATGATCTTGTTCTTCATAAAAGATCATTAAAATGAAACCACATAATGTGGCTCAAGGCAGTGTCAAACTGAGAACATACAACTTTTCTGTTATCATGTTTATGTTTTATATCAATGCTAAACAAATGTATTTATTTTGGTTTCCCGTGGTTGTTGTTTCCTTACAATGAAATGGGGAAGATACGCCAGACTTTTCACTTTATCCATTAAATAAGGGCTCATTCTTTTAAACTGAAGCCAGTGTTTATTACAAGTAAGTTTGACAGAAATTTGGGCTTACCTGGTCGTTGTTCAGGTCGTTAAACAGGTACTTTGAGTTTGTGATAGTCAATTTCAGCCGTGCCTTGCGCGTCATAACAACCATGTGATTGCAAACAACCTATTGACAGCACTAGTATAAATATGTTAGCACTACCCATGAATTGACATTTCCTCCTCATTTTTCTTTAATAGAGTTACCTGTAAAATTCACAAAGAATCTGGAAGAGGAAATGTCTGTGATCAAGGGCCAGCCAATGTACCTGAGCTGTGAGTTGAGCAAGGACAGGGATGTGGTCTGGAAGAAGGATGGCAAAGAGCTCAAACCATCTCCTGGCAAGGTTGCCATCAACGTTATCGGGCTGCAGCGTACAGTTACAATCCACGACTCAAATGATGACGATGCCGGTGTTTACACTTGCGAGTGCGAGAACCTCAAGACACAAGTCAATGTCAAGATCATTGGTATGAGGATAGATGCATTTAAATTAATGAATTTTAATGTTTATGTTTCACGGACACTAATTTCATTCTTCATTTACAGAAATAATCAGAGATTGGTTGACTAAACCTTTGAGGGATCAGCATGTGAAACCCAAGGCCACAGCTACTTTTAAGGGTGAATTGTTCAAGGAGACTCCCAACTGGAAGTGGTTCAAGGGTAACGATGAAATCCCAATGGAGCCTTCAGATAAGTTTGAGGTGAAGAAGGATGGAAAAGAAGTCACTCTTACAATCAAGAATGCTCAACCTGGTGATGTCGGAGACTACGGCATTGAAATTGAGGGTCGCAGATATGCAGCAAAACTCACACTTGGAGGTTTGTTATGCAGTCTTGTATATTTGTTAGCTTACTGTGGAAAACTGTTTTTATTCTAATAAATACTCTTAATTGTTTGGTAATAATTTAGAGCGTGAAGCTGAAATCTTGAAGCCGCTTGCTAGTATTGAGGTGGTTGAGAAAGAGGAGGCCAGTTTTGAAACAGAAATTTCTGAAGAAGATGTGGTTGGAGAATGGAAACTTAGAGGACAGGTTCTGACAAGGTCACCGGTAAGAACATACAAAGCTCCAAAAGATGATTTATTTTACGTAGGCTTCTTACATCTGTGAACACTTTCATTCCTTTTTCATCCGCAGACATGTGATATCAGAATGGAGGGAAAGAAAAGATACCTTACGTTGAAAAATGTTGAACTTGACCAAGCTGGTGAAGTCTCTTACCAAGCTTTGAACGGCGTAACAAGTGCAATGCTAACAGTCAAAGGTACGTGAATAATTAGCATATAAAACATTTTTGGAAACAAAATAAAATAGACTGGATGAGGGTGAAAAATAATCCTATTTTGATAACTTGTATTCACACTCTTAGAAATTGAAATGGACTTCACAGTCCCTTTGAAGGATGTTTCTGTGCACGAAAAGAAACAGGCGAAATTTGAGTGCACAATCACAAAAGATGTGCCCAAAGTCATGTGGTTGAGAGGATCTGATATTATAACATCAGACCAAAAATATGATATCATTGATGATGGAAAGAAACATATATTGGTCATAAACCAGTGTGAGTTTGATGATGAAGGAGAATACACTATTGAGGTGTTGGGTAAAACATCAACAGCCAAACTGACAGTTGAGGGTAAGTCTTGGTTGAAGCGATTTCTGTCCCCATGTGGGTCTGCTCACAAATGTTTGGTGTCCACTATGATAACAAGCTAAATTGGTTTTTACAATGGACTTACACATTATAGGTATGCGGCTGAAAGTCATCTCACCCATATCGGATCAAACGGTTAAGGAAGGTAAATTGGCTCGGTTTGAGCTTGAGCTCTCTCACGAGAATGTACCAGTGACGTGGTACAAAAATGAAACCAAACTGCATCCGAGCAGAACTATACTTACTCATGTTGATGGAAAGAAACATATATTAGAAATCAAGGATGTCACTCTAGATGACACTTGCCTGATAAAAGCAGAGGCTAAAGGAATATCCACAACAGCAAACCTGACGGTTCTAGGTAACCTTTTATACTTAGTTTTATATATTGTGGTGGACAGAAGTGTTCAAATTTTAATGAGCTGTCCTACTAATGTCTGTTTATTTAATTGCTGGTTTTCAACGATTCTTTTTTTTAAAAACCTGATTTGTGCTCATACAGAGGGAGATGCATACTTCACAGTCAAACTGCAAGATTATACTGCAGTTGAAAAAGACGAGGTCACGCTCGATTGCGAGCTGAGCAAAGACGTTCCTGTGAAGTGGTTTCACAATGAAGCTGAAATTAAAGCCTCCAAGATGGTTTCTATGAAAGTTGACGGCAAACGACGAATGCTTTGCATTAAGAAAGTGGAAGACAAAGACAAAGGCCAGTATGCTTGCGATTGTGGGACAGACAAAACAGTGGCCATCATTACCATTGAAGGTACGATCGTTCACAAATTGTACTCTTTCAATGGTTTCTGATAAAGCGTGTGCTCACCAATGATGCTTTCTTTCAGCTCGTGACATCAAAGTTGTGCGTCCCATGTACGGCCTTGAGCTCTTTGATGGTGAGACTGCTCGTTTTGAGGTGGAAATCTCAGAGGATGATGTCCATGGCCAGTGGAAGCTGAATGGAGAAGTCCTCTCCCCATCACCTGTAAGGGCTTTAGAAATTTGGAAACTTTGACAGATGTGACATCATACTGACAGTACATCATACTGTATATGATTACATTCTGTGTTTTCTTTTTATTGCCACAGGATGTTGAAATCATTGAGGATGGCGCTAAGCACATCTTGACTTTGTACAACTGCAAAGTACTCCAAACCGGAGAGGTTTCATTCCAGGGTGCTAATGCAAAATGTTCAGCAAATCTAAAAGTGAAAGGTATGTCCTGACAATTTAAAAAAAGACTATTGGGTATTTTTATTGGACAATAGTTTTTGGATTTAGTTGTTGTTTTGTTGATGTCATTGATTTGTTTATTTTATTATGTGCAGAGCTTCCGATTACCTTCGTGACACCTCTGACTGACGTGCTTGTGTATGAGAAGGATGAGGCGAGATTTGAGTGTGAGGTCTCAAGACAGCCAAAGACTCTTCGTTGGTTGAAGGGATCTGTGGAGGTTAAGACTGATGACAAATTTGAACTACTTCAAGAGGGCAAGAGGCACACTCTGGTGGTCAAATCCGCAGCCTATGAAGATGAGGCTAAATACATGTTTGAGGCTGAAGACAAGAAGACATCTGCCAAACTTGTTATCCAGGGTAATTTTTCATTTAAATAAAGGATTTATTTTACAGCTGTTTCACTACCTGCCAAGCTAAATCCCTTGCTTGCAAATTTCCACAGGCATCCGTCTGGAGTTTGTCAGACCTATCAAAGACGTCACCGTTAAAGAGCGTGAGACAGCCGAGTTCAGAATTGAACTCTCTCATGAGAAGGTTCAGGTCACCTGGTACAAGAATGATGTGCGTCTGCATCCAAGCAAAGTCGTGCACCTGTCCGAGGATGGCAAGATCCACACACTTTCCTTCAAAGAGGTCTCTATTGATGACACTTCTCTCATCAAAGTCGAGGCTCTTGGAAAAACATGCGAGGCAATGCTCACTGTACTTGGTAAGTGTTTAACACTTTCATAGACACTCAACTACATAAAAAAATGACTAATGAGGGGATGAACAAAATATTCTCCTGAAAATCAACAGAGGGAGAGCCTTACTTCACCACCAAGTTGCAGGACTACACTGCTGTTGAGAAGGATGAGGTGGTCCTGATGTGTGAAGTGAGCAAATCTGCTGCTGAGGTGAAATGGTTCAAAGATGGGAAGGAGATCATTCCCTCTAAGAACATCCTCATCAAAGCTGAAGGAAAGAAACGCATCCTGACTGTCAGGAAGGCAGAGAAGGCCAACATTGGGGAATATCTTTGCGACTGCGGCTCTGATAAAACAGCAGCCAAACTTAACATCGAAGGTATGCATCTACTTTTCTATGTTAGAATCCTGTAAAGAAACGTTAATCGATTATTTTTTTCCTTTTTCCACTATGCGAAATGTCTAAACCAGTTTTGGAGAAAAAAATGTGCAAACATGTTAGTTTCTTTTATTACAGAATGCATATTTAATTTTGTTAAATGATTTTAGAAATGGACTACTTTGATGAAATAATGAAGAAAAAGCAACCAGTAGGAGCCAAGTTTAAAAAGTATCTCCGGGTGATATAATGTCAAGAGAACATTTGGTCACACTTCAGTATAGGGGGCAATTCTCAAAATAAACAGGCCATTAGCTAGGACTTTTTCGCCCAATAAACTCTTAATTTGTTGCTTATTAATAGTAAGGTAGTTGTGAGGTTTAGGTATTGGGTAGGATTAGGGATGTAGAATATGGTCATGCAGAATATGTGCCTTATAAATACTAATAAACAGCCAATATGCTAATAATAAGCATGCTTACAACAACTAGTTAATTATGAGAATTGCCCCCTATACTGAAGTGCTACCGAACATTTGTGCAAATTTTAGGAAAGGGTAGCTACACACTGTAGAGGCTAAAATATCATAGTTGTGATTTATTTTGGTCACAGCACAATTTCTATAGTTACACTTGTGTTATTCTTTAGTTCTGAACTGTTATTTAAAAATATGGAAAATCTAAATGAGTAAGTGACCCCAAACCTTTGAACAACATTTCTAAAACATTTCTAAAATCCAAATTTCCTTTGCATTTATTCTCAGAAAATTGAAGCGTAATAAACTGGTCAAAAACAATATAAAGATGCAATGTTTGCAGATCTTAAACACTGCAGTGAAAACAAGTTCATATTTATGTTTACTTTAACAACACAATACTAATGATTTTACATGTATTTTACGATCAGTTCAAAAATGAATAAATGGTGGAATAAGCCTAATTTTTTTCACAACTTTCGTGCATTTTGCCTTCTCTCAGTCTTTCACATTGCTGTTGGTGTACTTTTTGTCATTCCTGAGGTTTGTTTCAGGTGAAATTCAACAGACAATGGACTAAAATTGCAACAATTCATGCAGAAATGCTAATTAATGGCAAATTGGAATGGTCTGTTTTTTCTGTGGCTATTTAAAATGTAAAATAAGATATGACTTGTCTGCTTGTTGTTTTATGACATTAGCTTATTGTTATTTCTCATTTGAACCATTTTTAGTACATTATGTGAAATGGCTGTAAAGTGAAATCCAAGGCATTTTGTGTAACTTCCCCCACCTTTCTTGTCCTGTCCTCTACAGAACGTGACATCAAGATTGTCCGTCCACTGTACAGTGTGGAAGTCACAGAGACTGAGACCGCTCGCTTTGAGACAGAAATTTCTGAGGAGGATGTTCATGGAAACTGGAAACTCAAAGAAGGGCCTCTGCACCAGTCACCGGTAATTTCTATTGCAAAAGGGCTTCAAAGTGTTGGTTCTCAATATCATAAAACTCAATGTTAACATAATACTTAATATTGCATAACATAACCTACTGTAGAGCTTCTTTGGACATTTTAGTGTTTATGAAATGTGTTAGATCTGAGATTTGACTAATCGTATATGGCACAAAACATTCCAATAATTATATGAAAATGTGCTATGGTTTTATCTGAAATAATGTAAATTGTGTCTGCGTAATGAGATTTCATGGTTTGTTTATGTTTACTAATCAGGACTGTGAAATAAAAGAGGAAGGCACCAAGCACATGCTTATTCTCTACAATGTGCGCATGGACATGGCTGGTAGCGTGGACTTCAGTGCTGCTAATGCTAAATCCAGGGCACAGCTTAGAGTCAAAGGTAAGAGTGATATAACCACTTCTTACACAAGACATATTTTTAGCCGGTGATATGCTACAGTTAAGGTGGAACCGTACTGTATTTAAAAACAATAACTGTTTAAGTTTCAAAAAGACAAATTTACTCTGCCTTTAGAGTTTGTGAATCAAATTCAGTTAAATAATCAGTCATTGCAGTGGATGATAAGGCCATAAAGTTTGCTGACAGGTATTATGTCATGGTAAGTAGGTGTTAAAAATATTATGGCGGAGATTAATGTTACAGGCAGTTTGGCAGTCGATTAGATTTTTGGTTCGGCTCGTTTCGTTTGTTTAATATTACAAGCAAGCCACTGTTATGAACTGCAATCCTCAGCAATTATGTGGGCATTTTAAAATATTAAGTAACCTACACCCCAACATTCTCCTTTTCCTGGAAAATTCCAGCGGGTTGATTGACAGTAGCAGGTTTCCAAGCCTGATGTCTTTACAGGGGGTGGGCTGGTGGCCAATCAGGTGTTGCGGTTATTTTAGAAGCTACATGCCATATCTAGAGCTCTGTCAGTGATTGGCAGAGGATTACCAGACCTCCCCTCCAAGTTTTTTTCTTACCATATACATCTTAAGGAAACTCAATATGCAAATGAACTAGGTCCCCAACACAAGGTCTTCTCTTGTTAAATCCCACTTGTCCTGGAGGCTTCAGGCTCCAGAGCAACAGCCTGTTGTCAGTGGGAAAGCGCGATGTGGATTCGTAGTTAAAGGATTAACCTGTCCCTTGGAACTTTGGAGGTGACTAACAATGTCTTCTCCTGAATCCAAAGCACGAGTGATAGGCCTCTTGAGGCCTCTAAAGGATGTAACAGTCACTGCGGGAGAAACTGCAACCTTTGACTGCGAACTGTCTTATGAGGGCATACCTGTGGAATGGTTCCTAGGGGGTACAAAGCTAGAACCAAGCGACAGAGTAAGTGCAAATGTTTTATTCTTTATTGATGTGCCTTTTGTAAGTACTAAGTGTTGCTTTGTCTTGTTTTTGTAATCTGTATCGGAGCCGCTGATGGATTATTCAATTCAAGATGGTCGCTGTAGGATTTCAATACATGGTTAATTGCTAATGGGATACTCGTACAGCAAGAAAAATTGTGCTTTGTTTAAAACGCATTTATCTCTAGCATGTAGTTTGAACTATTTGTTTTTTTACGTAATGCT
This sequence comes from Triplophysa dalaica, assembly GCF_015846415.1. Classification (NCBI taxonomy): domain Eukaryota; kingdom Metazoa; phylum Chordata; class Actinopteri; order Cypriniformes; family Nemacheilidae; genus Triplophysa; species Triplophysa dalaica. Next base: position 20,992,796 of record NC_079549.1, on the reverse strand, counting down.
TTTGAAAGGGATCTGTATGTTAAATGCTTTGTTCATATAAGGGCCTTGGGTATCAGGATACCAGTTGAGCATTTGATCTGGGTTTTTAGATAACACACAGTGCTTTTCTGCCCTGCAAGCGTTCCTCTGGTTATTTTTAACTGCTTCAAGACTGTATGTGCAATGGCAGGTGGCAAGAGGCCTCTTTTTACAAACATAGTTTGCAAATGTATGTATACATATGTATGCACAATTGTAGGATATATTTTGCTTAAGTGTGTGCATTTATGTTAATCATGTGAGTTGTGTGTTTATCATGTCTTTTGTAAATAGTATAATTTTGGATAATATTTGTATCTTAATGAATTTAGCATAAAAAATGGTTGCGGTACAAGGCTATACATGGTGTGACAAAAACCTTGATCCAGGATCTGTTTGTATTCCTGATTCTGGTATGTTAAAGATTACTGATTGTAAGAATAGAAGATCATTCGGTTAGAATTAAACAATGAAGCCTAATTTTGACTTTTTAGACAGTTACTGTCATTAGAAAGGAAGATATATACAGTTTTTCTTGTATTTATATCTAATATCCAGCATCTTTATACTAAGCAGGAATGGGTTATCTATTTTGTTTACAAATGCAAAATACTTTGTGTGGGGCGGCATTGTTATTATAATTATTAGCATAATTTAACATGACTTTGTCAGTAGTATTGAGATGTAAATAGTAAAACCCTTGAATTGCAATGATTTACTACTGTTTATGATGTCTCTGCAGTTGTATTTTTATGGTTTTGTTCTGTTTTGTCTGTAAGTTTTTCTTGCTTACAAATCATATACAACATTCAAGTTTCTCTTATTCATATACCTTATCTGTTATATCCTAAGCTCATATTAAATTAAAGCTCCACCAGCCAAATGTAATAGTGCCGAAATTGGCTCTCTGAGAACATGGTGGATAAAGCAAAGGTGTGAAACTGAGAACTGTTCATGTTTCTCAGCTGCTGATGTCTGTTGGCATGGGGCAGTAAATAGCCTCTCCCCACTGTTGACAGGGAAAGGGTTACTGATTTATAAATTGGTTTGATTTGCACAGGTGGTGACCAGAGCAGAAGGTAAAACACACACGCTGACCCTCAGAGATGTAAAGATGACAGAGGCCGGTGAAGTAAAGCTCACGGCAAAGGACTTCGTGACACAGGCGCAGCTCATTGTAAATGGTAGGTGCCATTTGTTGAAAAGTTGAAAGCTTATCTCTGTAATGGGATGTTGTTTACCAGGCCCCTTAAAAGCATTTTTGTATTATATTAGTCCACTAATCTGCAAAAAAAATTATTCTTACTAAGCAATTATGTATTGTTATATAGTACAAAAGCGTAACATTCTTTAATCAAGACGCATTTTTTTGACCAGAAAAGTTACCTTACATATTTAGCCTTGTTTTATGAAATAAAATATACGAATTAGGAAAATGTATGTTTAAAACAAAAAAAAGTTTATTTTTCTAAGCCCATTGGTAGATTTTTTGCTTGTTTTAAATATAAATTTCCTTCATTCTTATATTTTCTTTTATAAAACAAAACTTTATATCTTACGTCATTTTTCCGGTCAAGAAAATGAATCTAGATTAAACAAGCGTTTTTTTTTCCTAGAAAAAAAAGACAAAAATGCTTTTTAGCAGTACCAAAAAAGCGCCAAATAAACATGAACCAGCTTAGACCAGTTTAGAAAATTCATGCAGGACCTCGATTACAAAAATATTACTATATTTATATGATATATAACAAAGTGGGAGACTTTTAGCTTTCAAAATGATAGCTTTATTGTATTGTAACCAAAAAAATTATAATAATTTGCCATACAGAGCCTCCAGTCGAATTCACCAAACCCCTAGAGGACCAGACCGTAGAAGAAGAAGCCACTGCTGAGCTTGAGTGTGAAGTCTCCAGAGAGAACGCAGAGGTCAAATGGTTCAGAGATGGACAGGAAATACGCAAAACCAAGAAGTTTGACATGGTTGTCGACGGCCGTAAGAGAAAACTTATCATCCATGACAGCACACTTGATGACTCAAAGACATATACCTGTGACGCTCAGCAGTTCAAGACTTCAGCTTTCCTGAACGTTGAACGTAAGTCTTTCAAAATGAAAAGCCAAAATCAAGTATTTGAACTGCATTTGTTAGTACTAAAATATTATTATCTTTTCATTTTCAGCTCCACATGTTGAGTTCACTAAGCCACTCCATGATGTTGAGGTCAGAGAGAAGGAATCTGCCAGATTTGAATGCGAAGTGTCGCGTGAAACTGCAAAGGTTTGTGTGTCCTACATGGAATTGGATTCATTTCCTTTTTATTATTCAGATTTTCAACTCAGCTGTACAGATTGTATTGACACAAACAAATATAAAACCCTTCATTGAATTAATCCTTTTAGGTTCGGTGGTTCAAAGACGGAAGTGAAATAAGAAAAGGCAAGAAATATGAGATCATTTCTGAAGGTGTAAAACGTCTTCTCATCATAAGCAAGTCTGTCTTTGATGATGAGGCAGAATATGAATGCGATGCCAGGACCTCCAAAACCTCTGGCATGCTGACTGTTGTTGGTAGGTGTAATTTTTTTACTGAAAACTTTGATGCATAGCTTGTTTTGGCAGCCAATTGATTAAAAAAATGAATTCTTTTATAACAGAGGAGGAGGCTCGATTCACAAAGAACCTGGCTAATGTTGAGGGCACTGAAACAGACAGCGTCAAGCTGATTTGTGAAGTCTCCAAGCCAGATGCAGAGGTTACATGGTACAAGGGTGACCAAGAGTTGCCTGAAGTTGGCAGATATGAACACATTGCTGATGGCAAAAAGAGAATTCTCATCATTAAGGATCTTAAAATGGAAGACGCAGGAGAATACCACTGTAAACTGTCCAGCTCACAATCCACAGGGAGCCTAAGGATTAATGGTAATGTTTAGTTCTATCCAACAGCGATCTACCTTATTGGAAAAATTGCACTTTACCTAATGTGGTAATGTTTAATGTTTCTTCAGAGCTTGCCGCTGAGTTTATCTCCAGGCCTCAAAATCAGGAGGTGGTTGAGGGTGAAAAGGCAGAATTTGTGTGCTCGGTCTCTAAGGACACATATGAAGTGAAATGGCTAAAGGGTGACAACCAGCTTCAGTCAGATGACAAATATGACATCATTTCCGACGGCAAGAAGCGGGTTCTTTTAATCAAGAGCTGTGAGCTTAAGGATGAGGGAGGCTTTGTAGCTGTTATTGGAACAACAAGAGCCCCGGCTGACTTGACTGTAATCGGTGCGTTGACATGCACATTTAAATTTTTAAATGCAGTTATTTTCCTTAAAAATGATGATTCTCATTTTTTGCTGTTCTGTGTTTGCTGTGTTACAGAAAAGCTGAGGATCATTACCCCGCTCAAGGACTTGATAGCAAATGAAGGACAGGAGACAGTCCTCAATTGTGAAGTCAACACTGAGGGCGCCAAAGCCAAATGGCTGAAGAATGATGAGACGTTATTTGAAAGTAGCAAGTTTATCATGGTCCAGAAAGACAATGTTTTCTCTCTGAGGATCAAAGACACACAAAAAACAAATGAGGGCAACTATACAATTATGCTGACCAACCATCGTGGTGAACAAGCAAAGAGCGCCGCCAGCATTACTGTGCAAGGTATGACGCCCTGATAATATGCATTACCCAAACGTCAATTTGATGCATTTTTCACTTTTCCAAAATGTTCCTGGAAGGTTTTTAGAAGTACGTTTTGCAAATGTTTTTAACATAGATTTAGATTCTAGTTTTGATTGTAACTCATATATCTTACACTCTGCAGAGGAAGATCTTAGGATCATTGTTCCCCCTGAGGATGTTGACACGCAGGAGAAACGAACCATCAGCTTTTCATGCAAGGTGAACAGACCGAATGTGACAGTTCAGTGGATGAAGGCCGGTCAGGAGATCACTTTCGGCAAACGTATTGTGTATCGCGTGGACAAGGACAAACACACTCTGACCATTAAAGACTGTACCCTTGCAGACGAGGGTGAATACACTGTAGTCGGCGGAGCTGATAAAGCTTCTGCAGAGCTGATCATCAGTGAGGCACCCACTGACTTCACTGCTCAGCTCCAAGATCAAACCATCACTGAGTTTGAGGATGCTGAGTTTACTTGTGAACTTTCCAAAGAGAAGGCTGAAATCAAATGGTACAGAGACGGCAGGGAGATCAGAGAAGGACCCAGGTGAGATGCTTTCAGTTGTTGTTAGTTCTCCAGCTAGGAGCTTGCTTTTGTTGAATATGTGTAACCTGCATTTTGTGTTTCATTTTAAGATATCAGTTTGAGAGAGATGGTAAGACATGCAGACTGCGCATCAAGGAGTGCAGACCCGATGATGAGTGTGAATATGCCTGTGGAGTAGACGACAAAAAAACAAGAGCCCGTCTCTTTGTGGAGGGTGAGCTTGTTTATTTTTTATGTAAAAAAATTATTTTAGCATTGCTGAAAGTTTTTGATCTAATATGTATATGTTTCAGGGGGCATATTTAAAATGAAAACTCACAGTAAAATGTCAGCCTTAACAGCCCTAGTACATATGTATTATGTTATTCTACTCTATTTTATGACAGGCAATCACTTTCTGTCTTTTCACCTCTTTTCAGAGACCCCAGTGGAGATCATCAGACCACCCGCAGATGTGTTTGAGCCCCCAGGCTCTGATGTTGTATATGAGGTGGAGCTGAACAAAGATAGAGTTGAGGTCAAATGGCTGAGGAACAACATGACGGTTGTTCAAGGTGATAAGTACCAGATGATGAGCGAGGGTAAAATTCACAGGCTTCAGGTCTGTGAGATTAGGCCACGTGATCAAGGCGAGTACAGAGTCATTGCCAAGGACAAAGATGCCAGAGCCAAGCTTGAGCTTGCTGGTAAGAGAGAAAAAAAAGAATGTTTACAAGCAAATCAGATGCAGATTCACTATACGGATGTTTACAATGCCTTTGTGTTTCTCCACAGCTGTACCAACAATTAAAACATTGGATCAAGATTTGGTGACAGATGCTGGAAAGCCATTTGTTATGACGGTTCCTTACAATGCATACCCACATGCTGAGGCCGAATGGTTCTTCGACAGCATCAGTTTGCCAAAGGACAATATTCACTGTTCAACTGACAGGACAGAGTACAGACTCAAGGACCCTAAGAAGTCAGAAGAAGGCCGATATAAAATTATCATCCAGAACAAACATGGGAAAGGGGAGGCCTTCATCAATCTAAAAGTTGTTGGTGGGTTAAATATGATTTTTAAAACATGCAAACAATACTGTTCTTGTTTTGAGAGTTTTTTGCTCACACATGAGTCTTCTTCTGCAGATGTTCCTGGGCCTGTGAAGAACCTGCAGGTTGTTGATACCGCTGATGGTGAGGTCAGCATTGCCTGGGAAGAGCCAGATAGTGATGGTGGCAGCAAGATATTGGCATATGTGGTTGAGAGACGCAATATCAAACGCAAGACTTGGACTCTGGCCACTGACAGCGCCGACAGCACAGAATATTGTGTAACTGGCCTGCAGAAAGACTCAAAGTACCTCTTCCGTGTCTGTGCACGCAACAGAGTCGGAAGTGGACCCAGCATTGAGACTGATAAAGCAGTTCAAGCTAAGAATAAGTTTGGTAAGTCAGGAATGTGTTTTTTTTTAGCTTCAGTTCTGTGCTTCCTAGTCTGTGATCTAATATTACTTTTAACCATGTTTTTACTTTTAATAGATGTTCCTGACCCCCCACAGAATGTCATTGTTGAAAATGTCAATAAGTTTGGAGCCACAGTGTCCTGGGAACCTCCCCTGTTCGATGGTGGATCTGAGATCACGTCATACATTATTGAGCTCCGTGACAGGACGTCTGTGAATTGGGCTCCCGTCATGGTGACCAAACCACATGAACGCACAGCTATCATAAATGATGTCATTGAAAATAAAGAATACATATTCCGCGTCAAGGCTGAGAATAGAGCTGGAATTGGCAAGCCAAGTGCTGCAACTAACCCAGTGAAGATCATGGACCCCATTGGTTAGTGCCTCAGATGCTTTTATTACTTTCAGCACACAAGCCCAAATGCATAACTAATATATCTATTTTAATGTTTTGATTTTCAGAGAGGCCAAGCCCTCCACTGAATTTGACACACTCAGAGCAAACAAAGGACTCCTGTTTGTTGACATGGGAGACTCCTTTAAAGAATGGAGGCACTCCAATCACCGGCTACATCATTGAGAGGTGTGAGGAAGGTTCAGAAAAGTGGCTCAGATGTAATGCCAGGCTTTCCCAAGACCTTGTTTACAGGGTAAGTGTGCCAGCTATGCAATCTGTTTTTGTTATTGTGTGTAACAGTAATTTTGCATTATATTAAAACATTAAGCCATAGGAGCCCATGCATTATAGGCACAATGCAAAACATATTAAAAATACAGTAAAGCATGATCTTGAGTGGCAATCTGCTTTTTGCCAGCCTTTAATAAAAAAAAGTGTCTTACTTTGTTCGTCACTATCAGAATCAACAGTTCTTAAAAAGTTTTTAAGTTCTTAAAAATATTCCTTTATATCTATTCCTATCATATTCTTATATTCCTGAAGGCAGTTTGTGCATATGGAGCATAAATGTGCAGCCGTGTTTATTTGGTCGTTTCACTTTGAACATGATTCATAATGATCCACAACATTTTCCACAGATGTCTGGCCTTAAGTTTGGAACAAAATACAGCTATAGAGTCATTGCTGAAAATGCAGCCGGCCAGTCTGACTCTTCCAACATTGTTGGACCTGTGTTGGTAGATGACCCACACTGTAAGTGATGTCCGCCTCATCAAACTTCACAAGTTTTTTCAGTTTTTACAACTAGCTTACCGTGTAATTTACTTCCTTTAACATAGTTGCACCAACTTTGGACCTGAGTGCATTTAAGGATGGTCTTGAGGTAATTGTCCCCCATCCTCTTGCAATCCGAGTACCTATCACTGGGTACCCAGTGCCCACAGCAAAGTGGACTTTTGGGGAAACTGAACTTGCGGCTGGTGACCGTGTGTCCATGGTTACAAAGGCTACATTCACTGAGCTTGTAATTACCCCAAGTGTACGCCCAGACAGAGGGACATACTCTCTGACACTAGAAAATGATGTGACCAGTGTTTCAGGAGATATTGATGTCAATGTCATTGGTATGTAGAACTTAATACTACATTTTATATATAACACATACTTCAGAAATAACGTTTTTAGTATTTTGGACAAAATTAAGTAGCATCCTATATTTTTTTCTACAGCATCTCCAAGCGCACCCAAAGACTTAAAGGTTGCAGAGGTGACCAGAAGGCATGTTCACCTGATGTGGGAGGCCCCTGATCATGATGGAGGCAGTTCAATCACTGGCTACCAGGTTGAGAAACGTGAAGTTTCTAGAAAGACCTGGGTGAAGGTATAGGCATTAGTAATGTATATGCGCCCATTTTTATGTTTGGTAAACTTTTCTAAGTTCCTCTGTAGTTCGGCTAAAGTGATAACTCCTTATTTATATGTGATTTTTAGGTGATGGCAGGTTTGCAAGACCAGGAGTATACAATCACAGATGTCGTTGAAGGAAAGGAGTACTTGTTCAGAGTTATTGCTTGCAACAAATGCGGCCCTGGAGAACCCGCTTATATTGATGAACCTGTGAATGTGTCATCACCTGCTAGTAAGCATCGAAATTAATGTTTATTATTTATTTTAAAAAATCTGTACTTAAAAAACACAGAACATGGAGTTTAAATTATATGTGCTTGTTTGTTACACAGCTGTGCCAGACCCACCAGAAAACCTTAAATGGAGAGACAAGTCTGCTAGCAAGATATTCTTGGCATGGGAGCCTCCTAAATGGGATGGTGGTACTGGAATCAAAGGTTATATTGTTGACAAATGTCAACGTGGAACTGACAAGTGGGAACCTTGTGGAGAACCAGTAGCTGAGCTTAAGTAAGTGATAATTTTATAATGAAATTAATTATTTTCAGAGAACACGCAAAGGGATAAAATGTAAACTACATTTTGTTGGTCACGAGTAATGACCTGAAAATAAATAATTCATGCAAAACTTAAACCAAACTAACTCTATCAACAGGTTTGAAGTGACAGGTCTCATTGAAGGACAGTGGTACGCTTATCGCGTGAGGGCTTTGAATAGACTGGGTGCTAGCCGACCTTGCAAGGCAACAGATGAGATCTTGGCTGTTGATCCTAAAGGTACATTATTAGATGATGTATCCACATTGTGATGAATATTTAGTATGTCTCAACACTAAATGTCTTTGTTTTTCATTCCAATTTAACAGAACCTCCTGAGATTCAGCTTGACGCAAAACTGCTGGCTGGCCTTACCGCCAAAGCAGGTACAAAGATTGAACTTCCGGCTGATATCACAGGCAAACCAGAGCCTAAAGTCAAATGGACCAAGGCAGACCTAGTCCTGAAGCCAGATGACAGAATAACAATCGATATCAAGCCAGGACATTCCACCTTGTCCATTGCTAAGACCAAGAGGGATGACACTGCAACATACATCATTGAAGCAGTGAACAGCAGTGGGCGTGCAACTGCAACTGTTGATGTCAACATTCTAGGTCAGTTCACTTTCCTTTATACAAACCACAATCAATGACAATCTTGCCATATGTAAAACTGAAATGTTTAATAATACTGGCAGCATTCAAATAACATTTGTACCCAATATAATTGTTCCCTCCATATAGATAAGCCCGGTCCCCCAGCTGCCTTTGATATCTCTGAAATCACCAGTGAGTCCTGTTTGTTGTCCTGGAATCCACCTAGAGATGATGGTGGTTCGAAGGTTACAAACTATATTGTTGAGCGGAGGGCTGTGGACAGTGAGATCTGGTACAAGTTGTCTTCCACCGTGAAGCAGACCACCTACAAGGCAACTAAACTTGTGGCATTCAAGGAGTATGTGTTCAGGGTATATGCTGAAAATCAATTTGGCGTTGGTGCCCAAGCAGAACACGCCCCCATTATTGCCAGATACCCCTTTGGTATGTTCTTTTATTCAACTTTAACATTTCAATGTATTATTGTCTATAATGTCCAACTAAATAAAAAATTATTCACACAATATCTACAATATCTTAGATACCCCTGGACCACCATACAAACTCGATACATCTGATATTGCCAAGGATTCAGTAACTCTGACCTGGTATGAGCCTGATGAGGATGGTGGAAGTCCCATTACTGGCTACTGGGTAGAAAGATATGAGCCAGATCATGACAAATGGATAAGATGCAATAAGCTGCCTATCAGGGACACAAACTTCCGGTAGGAATATGAATTTGTTATAGAATATGCATTTCCAAATGTATGGTTATGAACATGAAATTTAAGAAGCTAATTTTGCTTGTAGGGTAAAAGGACTGCCCACAAGAAAGAAGTATAAGTTCCGTGTTTTGGCAGAGAATCTTGCAGGACCTGGAAAACCAAGCAAAGAGACAGACCAGATTTTGATCAAAGATCCAATTGGTAGGATAACTTTTGAAAAATATCCTTCTTTGTCCATTTAAACTATTAAAAGATAATTAAAAGTATTTTATTCAGAGAGAGCATGTTAAAACAGACATATGAATTTGTTTTAGATCCTCCATGGGCTCCTGGTAAGCCCACTGTCAAGGATGTAGCCAAGACATCTGCCTTCCTCCATTGGACGAAACCTGAGCATGATGGTGGTGCCAAGATCGAGTCCTATATCGTCGAGCTCCTGAAAAGCGGAACTGATGAGTGGGTTCGCGTAGCTGATGGTATTCCCAATCTTGAGCATTTCCTGAGAGGACTGATGGAAAAGCAAGAGTACTCATTCCGTGTCAGAGCCGTCAATGCGGCAGGCGAGAGTGAACCTAGTGAGCCAAGTGATCCGGTTCTCTGCAAGGAGAGACTTAGTAAGTCACACTATTAAAGGCACAGGTCACCCCCAAAAAACGTTTTTCAACAACAACTTCTGTTAAGTTTAATCTTCATGTACACTAACAATTGTCCTCCTTTATCAGATCCTCCATCTCCACCAAGATGGCTTCTAGTTGTTACCAGCACCAGGAACAGCGCTGAATTGAAATGGACAGCACCTGAGAGAGACGGTGGCTCTCCTATCACAAACTACATCATTGAGAAGAGAGATGTCAAACGCAAAGGCTGGCAGGTCGTGGACACCACTGTGAAGGAGCTCAAATACACTGCCAGCCCACTAAATGAGGGGTCTCTCTATGTGTTCCGTGTAGCTGCAGAGAACGCTGTTGGTCCCAGTGAATACTGCGAACTTGAAGACTCTGTTCTCGCCAAGGATACTTTCGGTGCATATTTGAGCTTTACCATCACACCATCTCTGTTTTCTACTTGATTGTGGGATATTCATTGCTTAACATTTTCATGTTGATTTTCCACTTAACAGGTACTCCTGGGCCTCCATATAATCTGACCGTTACTGAGGTGTCCAAGAGTCATGTTGACCTGAAATGGGATGCTCCTCAGAAGGATGGTGGCAGACCAGTCTTGAGGTAGTCACATATGGCCATTGCAGTAGTACAAAACACTGTAGTTAAGGGTCCCAGTGCTGTTCTAGTCCTGCTATTTGCTTTTGAAATCTAAATAAAAACACAGTAAATCTTAATTTTATCATATCTTTCATCCTAGATATGTTGTTGAGAAAAAGGAGAAACTTGGAACCCGTTGGGTGAAATCTGGAAAAACTTCAGGTCCTGACTGCCATTACAGAGTGACTGATGTAATAGAGGGCACAGAAGTGCAGTTCAAAGTCTCTGCTGAAAACGAGGCTGGAATCGGACACCCAAGTGAACCCACTGATATTGTTGTCATTGAGGACCCGACAGGTATAATAACAAGAATTTCTGAAAGTATTGAAGTATTTAAACAATCAATCTTGACTGTATAATCACATTCCGTCTCTTGACAGGTCCACCATCACCTCCTCAGGACTTGCACATCACTGAAGCCGCTAGAGACCATATTTCTATTTCCTGGAAGGCCCCAGAGAAAAATGGAGGAAGTCCAGTTATTGGATACAATATTGAGCTCTGCGAGGCTGGTACAGAGAAATGGATGCGGGTGAACTCTCGTCCGGTCAAAGAGCTGAAATACAGAGCAGGTGAAGAGGAGGGCATCCTGCCTGAGAAGCAGTATACCTTCAGAGTCCATGCTGTCAATTCTGTGGGCGCCAGTGAACCCTCTGACATTTCTGAGAGTGTATATGCCAAAGATTCAGACTGTAAGCGGATTCTCTTTTCAAATATGATAAACTGTTAATGTTTTGACATGTTGCTTCAGTCAACTGAGTGTTCTATGATCCATATCAATGCAGGCAACCCGACCCTCGATTTCCAGACCAAGGACCTTGTTGTTGTGGAGGGTGAAAAGATGCACCTCCCTATTCCATTTAGGGCTGTTCCAGCACCCAAGATCACATGGCACAAAGACGGAAGTGAACTGAAGGCTGACGACAGAATTTTCTTCAGAACAGAGTACACATCCTGCCATCTGGAAATCCCAAGCTGCTTACATGCCGATGGTGGCCAGTACAAAGTTACCCTGGAGAACAGCCTTGGTGCAGCTAGTGGAACAATCAATGTCAAAGTTATTGGTATGTTTTATTTAATAATATTTATTGTATGCAGGATCTCTGGATAAAGCTAACACATTTGTCTCTGTGTTTTTTTTAAATTAGGTCTTCCTGGACCATGTAAGGAAATTGTTGATAGTGAGATTACCAAAAACTCCTGTAAGGTGTCTTGGGATCCTCCAGACTATGATGGTGGTAGCCCTGTTCTCCACTACGTCCTGCAACGTAGAGAGGCAGGCAGAAGAACCTATGTCAATGTTATGTCTGGGGAAAACAAACTAGTCTGGCAGGTTAAAGATCTCATTCAAAACGGAGAGTATTATTTCCGTGTCAGAGCCGTGAACAAGATTGGCGGCGGTGAATTCATCGAGCTTCGCAATCCTGTAATTGCTGAAGATCAGAAGCGTAAGTTATTCTGCATCATTTGGAAATATCTTACGAGCATTTTTTTACAGTTTGTTGTAGGAATTTGATATTTACGTACTGCTTTTAATTACTTATATCATACACATACAGAACGCCCAGATCCACCAATTGAGGTGGAAACACACAACCCTACTTCTGAGTCTGTGACCCTGACATGGAAGCCACCAATGTATGATGGTGGAAGCAAAATTATGGGTTACATTCTGGAGAAGATGATGAAAGGGGAAGATAATTTTGTGAGATGCAATGACTTCCTTGTACCAGTGTTGTCTTACACTGTTAAGGGCTTGAAGGAAGGGAATCAGTATCAGTTCCGCGTATCCGCAGAAAATGCAGCTGGTGTTAGTGATCCTTCACGCAGCACACCTTTGATCAAAGCCATGGATGCTGTTGGTATGAATGTGTTTATTTTCATTACAGCCACTTTAATCCAACATTAACCTTAACAAAGCTAACTCTAAAATATGTAATTTGTAAAGAACCATTATACACAATACCAGTTAATGTTATGTTTAAAAAAAAAATCTGTTTACAGATCGTCCAAAGGTATTCCTTAGTGGAAGTCTTCAATCAGGTCTGATTGTGAAACGAGGTGAGGAGATGCGATTGGATGCCTACATCTCTGGATTCCCTTACCCTCAAATTACATGGACGAGGAACAATTCAAGCATTTGGCCAGAAGCTCTAAAGAAGAGGCCAGAGAAACCTATTAGGAAGAAGAAGGAGGAGAAGAAGGAGGAGGACAAAGAGCCAAAGAAGGAGGAAGACAAGAAGGAGGAGGACAAGGAAAAGAAGGAGGAAGTCAAGGAGAAGAAAGAGGAGGAGAAAGAAGAGGAGGTGGAGGAACCTGAAGAACTCGAAGAGGCATACCACCCAAGCTTAAATGAGCGTCTTACAATTGACTCCAAGAGGAAGGGTGAATCCTTCATCATTGTGAAAGATACCATCAGAGCAGATCATGGTGTGTTTACCATAAAAGTGGAGAATGATCATGGTGTTGCATCTGCTTCCTGTGAAGTAAATATCCTTGGTGAGTGTTCTTTATAAGTATTTATTTGTTGTTGAGGTTTTCATGTTTCATGTTTAGCATAAATCTCTTAAGTAAAATATTAGAAGAAACAAAGTTTGAAACACTTACAGTTAATGCTGAGTTTTCAATGTTTTAGTCTTGTTTTCAATGTTTTAGAGAAAAGAATATCACTTTATATTTTATTTTCAGATACCCCTGGACCGCCAGTCAATTTCTCATTTGAGGAGGTGAGAAAGAGCTCCATCATCTGCAAGTGGGATCCTCCTTTGGATGATGGTGGTAGTGAAATCTTTAACTATACGCTGGAGAGAAAAGACAACTCCAAGGTTGAGCTTGGTTGGATCACTGTGACATCAACCCTGAGAGGCTGCAGATATCCAGTGACAAAACTTATTGAGGGCAAACAGTACATCTTCCGTGTCACGGCAGAGAACAAATATGGTCCTGGAATCCCATGCATCTCCAAACCCGTAATTGCGAAGAATCCATTCGGTATTAAGATTTTCATTGTTTTGTTGAGCACGTCATTTTTATTATTGTGCTTTACAGTTATTCTAATGGTTTCATTGGCTTCATTATTTTAGATCCTCCAGAGGCACCAGAGAAACCAGAAATTGTAGATGTCACCTCTAACAGTATGGTTGTTACCTGGAATGAGCCCAATGACAATGGCAGCCCCATTCAGGGATACTGGGTTGAGAAACGAGAAATTAACAGCACACACTGGGCAAGAGTTAATCGCACCATTGTTCCTGATCTGGAAATAACTGTACTGGGTCTTTTGGAGGGTATGACATATATTTTCAGAGTTTGTGCAGAAAATGTGGCCGGACCTGGAAAGTTCAGCCCACCGTCAGAACCAAAAACAGCACAGGCAGCGATCAGTAAGTGTACACCCCTAGAATTTACTATATATCCGATCGACACATGAGGGATACAATTGTCACTTCAATATGAACTACATTATAATGAATATTATTTCTTTTTAGTGCCCCCTGGTCCACCAATTCCAAGGGTTGTTGACACCACAGACTATTCAATTGACGTTGAGTGGGATCCCCCTGCCGACAATGGTGGCGCAGATATTTTTGGTTACCATGTTGACAAAGTTGTTGCTGGTACTAAAGACTGGTCCCGAGCCACAGAGAGACCACAGAAGAGCCGCACGTTTACTGTGTATGGCGTTAGAGAAGGTGCCAAATACATTGTCCGTGTTGTGGCGGTCAATTGTGCAGGTGAAGGCGCTCCTGGTTTAACTGATGCAGTAATTGTGAGAAATCCAGCAGGTATGATATGAGCATAGAACAATTCAAATTGTTTGACTTTAAACAATATATTTATATTATAATAAGTTAAACAGTATAATATTATATAATAATATTTAATTTTAATGTGAATAATAGCAGAATATTAAACTTGGTTTATTTGTCAAAACAGAGGTGCCAGTCATCGAGCTCGATATCTCTGTGAGAAATGGAGTTGTTGTAAGAGCTGGAGAGATGCTGAGAATTCCGGCACATGTGACTGGTAAACCTTTCCCATCCTTGAAATGGACTAAGGATGATGGTGCAATAGACAAAGACTGCATGGAGGTAGAAGAAGCTGGAAACGACAGCACTATTGTCATTAAAAGCACAAAGAGAAGTGATCATGGGAAATACCATATCCAAGCAGCAAATCCAAGTGGGATAAAATCTGCATCGACCTGGGTTGAAGTTATGGGTAAGCACCCTTGAATTGTAGATTGGGTGGCCAATGTTTAGATTCATTCTGAGAAATATAGGATTTTGCCAGTTCTAGATCATTTAAAATCTCTCATGAAAATATCTCCTCAGACGTTCCTGGACCAGTTCTTGACCTAAAGCCTGTCGTAGTTACCAGAAAGCTTATGATGTTGAATTGGTCTGATCCTGATGATGACGGTGGTAGTGATGTCACCGGGTTCATCATTGAAAGGAGAGAACCAAAGATGCACACATGGAGGCAACCGATTGAGACCCCTTCATCCAAATGTGAGATTGTAGGTATTATCGAGGGACAGGAATACATTTTCCGTGTTGTGGCTAAGAACAAGTATGGATGTGGTCCCCCGGTCGATCTTGGACCTATCCGTGCTGTGGATCCTCAAGGTAATCTTTACATACATACAACCTGTACTTCCACAAACTAAACTAAACAATTTTGTTTGACCATGTTCATTTATTGTCATATTCATTTTTGACTGCCAGGTCCACCAACTTCTCCTGAAAAGTTTCACTACACAGAGAGGACAAAGTCCTCTGTTACCATTGAATGGAGGCCTCCTCGTAATGATGGTGGCAGTCCAATCATGGGCTACATCATTGAGAAAAAGAGACAGGATCAGCCAGCTTTCCAGCGTGTCAACGAAGAGCTGTGCACTGCTCAAATTATGACAATTGAGAACCTTGACGAGTTGCATTTGTATGAGTTCCGTGCAAAGGCTGTGAATGCGATCGGTGAAAGCGAGCCCTCAATTACCATGACTGTTGTCATTCAGGATGATGAAGGTTTGTACGGATTAAATGTTTTATTGTTGATCTCTGTGTTTTCATGATGTCTCAGCGTGCAAATATTAAAAACAATCTTTTGGTCATTATAGTGGCTCCATCTTTGCACATGCTGAAGCATTTCAAGGGCGATTTGATCAGAGCGAGGAAAAACGAACCTATTGAGATGCCCGCTGAAGTCACAGGCCTTCCAATGCCGAAGATTGAATGGCTAAAGGATGATGTTGTCATTGACATGCCCACTGAGAAGCTACTGATAGAAACCAAAGAGATCGACAGAGTGACATCACATTCCAAACTCTCATTCCCTGGTGTTGTGAGACTGGACAAGGGTACATACACCGTTAATGCCTCAAACCGTTTGGGATCAGTCAGTCATCACATCACAGTGGAAGTACTGGGTAAGTTGTGATTTATATATTCTTGGTTCACACTTTATATTAAGTGTCTACTCACATAAGAAATCTATAGGGTGTACTTTGAAATTTACATTTAAAGAATCTGTCCGTACAGTATTTAGACCCCTGATCCTAACTTACTCTTTAAAAGTTTGACAAATCTTTTGATCTGAGACATTTGCTTAAAAATCTGAAATAATTTATCTACACAAAACTATGAAAATGTTTATCCAATAAAAATGTTTTGAATGTATAATGAAGAAAAAGCAGCCAATATTAGCCCAACATAGAATGGAACCCCTTAAGTATTGTTTTAAAAGCATCCCAGACTGATATACTTTACCAAGGATGCTAAAATAAAAAACTTTTTTTAAAGCTAAAAGTTTTAATTTATTTTAAATTTCGTAACAACTTAAATCCTATAGTTTCTTTTGTGTTATTCCAAAGTTTGATAAATTTACTATTTTACTAAAATGTGGAATCTTAATAACCATAAACTTTATGTAAGTAAGTGCGTAAGTGACATGATAAATGATAATATATAATAACTACAATGCATTAACTGCTTTTTATCTTATGTAAGTGCACAGCATTAAAGTCACATAATATAAGGTGGGACATGTGTTGTTTATTTTTCAAATGCTTTAAGGACTCTTATGTGTTGCATTATTTATTTTTTACAGATCGCCCGACACCACCAAGAAATATAGCTTTTTCAAATATCAGAGCTCAGTCTTGCCAACTTACCTGCGATGTCCCACTGGATACTGGTGGCAGTGAGCTTACCAACTACATTGTTGAGATGAAAGATCTTAACGGTGAAGATCCTGAAAAAGCAGAGTGGGTGAACGTTACTAACACCATTATCGAGAGGCGATATGGGGTAAGACCACCAGTTATTTTACAGTTAATATTTGTTTTACAGTATCTATTGAATACTTTGAATGAATGTTTATGTAAAACAAAGTTAACAGCTAAAACTATTTATCTAAATTTTAAATGTCTCTTGCAGGTTTGGAATTTAGAAACAGGTGGCAACTATAAATTCAGAGTCAAGGCTGAGAATAAATATGGAATAAGCGAAGCCTGCGAAACAGAAGAAATTCAGATTAGGGATCCCTTAGCGCTCCCCGGCCCACCTGAGAAGGTCACTATCGCTGAGTATTCCAAGGCCCACATATTGCTGACATGGGAACCACCTATGGACAGTGGTGGATCTATGATAACTGGCTACTGGATTGAGAAACGTGAAAAGGGCACTTCTTATTGGTCTCGTGTGAATAAGGTCATGGTGTCAAAGCGTGGCATAAAAGGCTGGGATTACATGGTTACTCGTCTTATTGAGGGAACTGAATATGAATTCCGTGTGATGGCCTGCAATGCTGCTGGCATTGGACCACCTAGTGCAACCTCACAGTCTGCCTTTGCTGTCGATCCCCTGAGTAAGAACATTAGATTAAATGCTTTTGGATTCTAATCACATTAATTATTTTTTTACCTAATCAGGTCATTATTTTATTTGTGTACAACAGCTCCGCCTAGCATGCCAGCTGCTCCTGAGATTGCTGACAAAACCAGACATAGTGTCACCCTCTCATGGACCCCACCAGGTAAAGATGGTGGTCGCCCCATCAAAGGTTACATCATTGAGATCCAGGATGAAGGCACATCTGAGTGGGCCAGAATAAATGATGCTGACAATCTGCATCCTAGTACACTGTTCACCATTCCAAACCTTCCAGAGCTTAAAAAATACAGATTCAGAATCATTGCAGTCAACGAGATTGGCGAATCTGAGCCGAGTCCCAGAACCACTGAAGTTCGCATAGAGGACATTCAAAGTAAACTCTCAGTTTTATTATGAATTATGCATGTTACTTCTGCACGTTGACCTTACACTGTGTCTTATCTCTACAGCTGCACCAAAGATATTTATGGATATCAGTGCACATGATTTGCTGTCTATTCGTGCTGGAACCCCCTTCAAGATTCCAGCTACCATCACAGGACGGTCCGTTCCTAAAGTCACATGGGAGTTTGACGGCAAAGCAAAAACAGAAAAGAAAGATCGTCTCCATGTCTTGCCAGTGGATTCACAGGTAACCTTTCTCAGACAAAGACAAAAAATTTAATTTAAATCTTATTAAAAAAAGACATGTAGGGAAATAATTATTTGTTTTGGTGATTAGGTGGAGTCTAATGACACAACCTCAACTGTTATTGTTCCTGTGAGTTTGAGAAGTCATTCTGGAAGGTACACAATTACAGCAAAGAACAAATCAGGACAGAAACACGTCAATGTCAGAGTAAATGTGCTCGGTGAGTTGACTTCCTAAATATATTGTATGTACTTAAACTGTGCTGGAAACTGGTGAATTTTAGACTTTGCCCACTGTTGTGTGAGATATTTGGTCACCCTGTATCGACTGCCCACAAGTCAAGGCTATTTACATGCTTTTTGCTTAATATAGGCTTCGGTACTCTATGCAAAGCTACATCAAATGGATGTAACGGATTTATTTAATGTTTTACTAGATGTTCCTGGAGCCCCCAAGGATCTCAAAGTTACTGATGTAACCAGAACTACGATGAGACTCATTTGGAAGCTGCCAGATAATGATGGTGGTGAGAGAATCAAGAGTTACTTCATTGAGAAGAAAGCCGTCAATGGAAAGGCTTGGACAACCGTCAGCCCTGCTTGTGCTAGCATGGCCCTTGTCGTGCCCAACCTCCTTGAGGGCCAGGACTATCTGTTCCGCATTCGTGCTGAGAACCGCCTTGGCTTTGGACCGTTTACAGAGACCTCCGAACCTGTTAGGGCAAGAGATCCTATCTGTATGTCAGCTACCCATATAATTTATAAAGTATCACATATGCCTCCGATATGTTCTATGACACTGTTTGTCCTTTTTCTCTCAATGTGAAGATCCTCCGGATCCTCCAACCAAGGTCAATATTAACCTTGTGACCAAGAACACAGTGACCCTGACATGGGTGCCTCCTAAGAATGACGGCGGAGCACCAGTGAAGCATTACATCATTGAGAGGCTGAGCTGGGATACCAGTGGTCCCCAGAAAGAAACTTGGAAACAGTGCAACAAGAGAGATGTTGAAGAGACTACCTTCATTGTTGAAGACCTTAAGGAAGGTGGCGAGTACGAGTTCCGTGTCAAAGCTGTAAACGAAGCTGGAGCGAGCAGACCCTCTGTGACTGCCGGACCCGTTATCATTAAAGACCAGACATGTGAGTGATAAATAAACATTCTTTTATTTTTGAGAATGTGTGTTGAAATACCATACTTTTTTCACTAACCATGATTGTTTTGTTATCTCTCTCTAGGTCCTCCAAACATTGATCTCAGAGAGGCTTTAGAAGCTGCAGAAGGATTTGATATCACCATTGTTTCCAGGATTCAGGGCTGTCCATTCCCATCTCTTGTCTGGCAGAAGTCTCCACTTGACAAGCCTGATGACAAAACCAGCGTGCAGTATGACAAACATGTCAATAAACTTGTGTCTGATGATAAATGCACGCTGTTGATTCAGCAGTCAAAGAGAGATGATAGCGCAGTATACACTCTAACAGCCACCAACAGCCTGGGCACAGCTTCCAAGAGCATCAAACTCAATATTTTGGGTACGTCAATGAATTATACATTTGTTTTATTGTCTCGTAATTATTGGTGATATGTTGGGTTTAAAAATTACAATTAATGTTCTTACTCTTCTGTTATCAGGACGTCCTGGTGTACCTGTTGGACCAATAAAGTTTGAAGAAGTTTTCGCTGAAAGGATTGGCCTTTCCTGGAAACCACCCACAGATGATGGCGGTTCAAAGATTACAAACTATGTGGTTGAAAAGCGTGAGGAGAACAGGAAGACATGGGTCCATGTCTCTAGTGATCCTAAAGAATGCCAGTACGTTGTACAAAGACTAACTGAGGGTCACGAATACGAGTTCCGTGTTATGGCTCAGAACAAATATGGGGCAGGACCGCCCTTGTACAGTGAACCTGAAAAAGCAAGAAACCTCTTCAGTAAGTTTCCTTCACAAAATATTTCAGCACAGAAATTTTTTTTTGTTTTATTTTGCTTAATACCTGTTTTGCTCTTCCCTTCCTCAAACAGCTGTACCTGGCCAATGTGACAAGCCAACTGTCACAGATGTTGCACTTGAATCCATGATAGTCAACTGGGAAGAACCAGAATATGATGGTGGGTCTCCAGTAACTGGCTACTGGCTGGAGCGTAAGGAAACCACAGCCAAACGTTGGGCAAGAGTAAATCGTGATCCTATCAGAATCAGACCTATGGGAGTTTCTCACATTGTAACCGGTCTCATGGAGGGTGCTATTTATCAGTTCCGTGTTATTGCAATGAATGCCGCTGGATGTGGCCTACCTAGTTTGCCCTCTGATCCTGTTGTGTGCAGGGACCCTATAGGTATGTTAAATACTACTTTCTTTTTAGGCTCCTGAGCTGATTTTATATTTTGAATGTAGTATCTACAACGCTTGTATTATTTCTTAACAGCACCTCCAGGACCTCCAACTCCAAAAGTAACAGACTGTACCAAGTCAACTGTTGATCTTGAATGGATTCCACCACTTGTTGATGGCGGATCTAAGATTACAGGCTATTTTGTTGAGTACAAAGAAGAAGGACAGGAGGAATGGGAGAAGGTGTGTGTATAAACAAAGTCTGGTTACATTAAGCATTTATATATATTATGGTTGTGTACATATATAAACATTTGTTTTGTCTGGTTTGATTTTACTAGGTTAAAGACAAGGAAATCAGAGGTTGCAAGTTTGTTGTTCCTGGTCTAAAAGAGCTCGGACACTACAGGTTTAGAGTGAGAGCTGTGAATGCAGCAGGTGTTGGCGAGCCTGGTGAGGTTGCGGAAGTGATTGAAGTCAAGGACAGAACAAGTAAGTGATGTTCATTTTCAAGATTTTCTTATGTGTGCTTTGCGTGTAATTTTTTTAAGTGTTATTTATCTTTATTTTTAGTTCCCCCTGAGGTGGACCTGGATGCATCTGTCAAGGAAAAGATTGTTGTACATGCCGGTGGTGTAATCCGCCTCCTGGCATATGTATCAGGAAAGCCTGCACCAGAAATTATTTGGAACAGAGATGATGCCGATTTGCCAAAGGAGGCTGTGGTTGAGACCACCTCCATCAGTTCAGCGCTGGTTATCAAAAATTGCAGGAGACAACACCAAGGCATTTATACACTGACTGCTAAGAATGCAGGTGGAGAGAGGAGGAAAGCAATCATTGTTGAAGTGTTAGGTAATATATTTCCCCATTTGATGCTCTATTTTGATACACAAAGCAATCAGTGACCAATCATTATTCATTTTAATAAAATGTAAATAAATATTTTAATAAAAGCCAATATAAGGGTTTTAAAATTTAGGAAATATTGCCTTAAACACACATAGCATATTACTTATTATGCCAGTACACCCTAAATACTTTTGTTTCCTTGCAGATGTTCCTGGTCCTGTGGGTCAGCCCTTCTCCGGTGTGAATCTCACTGCTGACTCTTGTAAGCTGACCTGGTATTCACCTGAAGATGATGGTGGCTCAGCTATTACCAACTACATAATCGAGAAGAGAGAAGCTGACCGCAGAGGCTGGACTTCAGTGACATATACTGTCACGCGACATAATGCAGTGGTCCAGGGTCTTATTGATGGCAAGGGTTACTACTTCAGAATTGCAGCTGAAAATATTATTGGAATGGGTCCATTTACTGAGACGTCAGCACCAGTTGTCATCAAAGATCCACTTTGTAAGTCTTGTGTATTTATTTGTTTCTATCCATGTTTATTTTGTAAATGTACTGACCTTAAATCATTTGTGTTACGTCTTTTATTTTAGCTGTTCCTGAGCGCCCAGAAGATCTTCAGGTCACTGCAGTCACGAACGACTCAATAAGCATCTCATGGAGACCTCCAAAATATGATGGAGGTTCAGAAATCACAAGCTATGTTCTAGAGGTTCGTCTCATCGGAAAAGACAACTTTGAGCGTATTGTAGCAGACAACAAATTAATGGACCGTAAATTCACACATGGGGGTCTTAAAGAAGGTTCTTCTTATGAATTCCGTGTGAGTGCTGTAAATCAAATCGGCCAAGGCAAACCTTCTTTCAGCACCAAACCAGTAACGTGCAAGAAAGAGTTTGGTACGTATTGTTAATTTTTTTAAATGATCTCATATTTAATTAATTTACTGTATATAATTTGTTATACACCCCTTTCTCTTAAACAGAACCACCAGCCCTTGATTTTGGCTTCCGTGATAAGATTGTGGTTCGTGTTGGCGAGACTTGTACTCTTCAAAGTCGATACACAGGCAAACCACAACCAACTATTAAATGGTTCAAAACTGATAAAGAGCTTCAAGCTAATGAGGAAATTGCTCTCACTAGTACAAATAACATTTTGTGCTTGGCTATTGAAAAGGCAAAACGTGACCACAGTGGAAAATACACTGTTGTTCTGGAAAACTCCATAGGCTCACGGAAGGGCATTTGCAATATCATTGTTGTCGGTGAGCTGATCTTTCGGTCAAGCAAACTGTTTTCTCATCTTTTCATTTTTTAAACTCAATAAAAATCCTCTATGTAACATTTATATGTTTGTTGTTTTAGACCGACCACAGCATCCAGAGGGTCCTGTTATCTTTGATGAGATCTGCAGAAATTACATGGTCATTTCTTGGAAGCCTCCACTGGATGATGGCGGAGCGGCTATTTCCAACTACATCATTGAAAAGAGAGACACAAACAGGGATCTATGGATGCCTGTTACAGAATCTTGCACAAGAACATCATGCAGAGTTCCAAAACTGATCGAGGGTAGAGAGTATATCATTAGAATCTGCGCTCAGAATATTCATGGCATTAGTGAACCGTTACTGTCCGCTGATACAAAAGCAAGGGATGTTTTCAGTAAGTGACAGTTTTATATCGAATCTAGTCGAATGGTCAAACAAGTTTTTTCAGGATTGGGATCATTCTCATGTTTTGAAATTTGTGTCATTTACAGGGGTTCCAGATGCTCCTCAGGCACCTGTGGGAAAAGAAATCTATAAAGACACAGCCCTTATTTCATGGATACAACCAGCTGATGGTGGCAAACCGATCACAAACTATATTGTTGAAAAGAAAGAGACCATGGCCAACACATGGACACGCGCTGGAAAAGACCGCATTTTCCCTAACACTGAATACTGGGTCCCTGATCTTCTCAGGGGGTGTGAATATGAATTCCGTGTCATGGCAGAGAATATGATTGGGGTTGGTGATCCCAGTCCACCCTCGAAGCCTGTCTTCGCCAAAGATCCTATAGGTACGGTTCTGATATCTGAATTTTTCATTCAACTTTTCCTTGGGTGCAAGAGTTTTTATTTTTGAGCCTAGGGATGTTGAGTGCTCAAAAATGAAAAAAATGTGCCTGGCAATGTGAGCGCAGGTGTTATCGCATGGATTGTTGTGTTCTAAACAATTCACCAGTTGGTTAGGGTAGCATGTGATTCTTTTTTTACATTTATTGTGTTATTTCCGGTATTCATGTCTTAACTTTTTCCTTTTTGTCTTCCCTGCAGTCATTCCAAGCCCCCCTGTACTTCCAGTAGCAATTGACACAACAAAAGAGTCTGTCACTCTCTCTTGGCAGCCACCTAAAGACTCTGGCAGAGGCAAAATCTTTGGCTACCTCATTGAGTATCAAAAAGACGATAGCGAGGAATGGCTCCAAGTTAATCAGACACCTGACTCCTGCCAGGAAACTAGATTCAAGGTTATCAGCCTTGAGGATGATGCGCTTTATAGATTTAGAGTGAAGGCTGCCAATGCTGCTGGTGAATCTGAGCCTACATATGTTCCAGAGCCTGTTCGAGCACAAGACAGACTTGGTAATTTATGTAACCTTAGATAAATATCATTAGTTACGTAGTTGATTAGTTATTTAGTGATACAAATTATTACTGTAAATCAACTAAAGACAAATTTACAATGTTTTTTTATTGTCTATAGAACCTCCAGAACTTCTGTTGGATATGGGCATGCCTCGGGAGGTTAAAGCAATGGCTGGAACCCACATTAATATTATCGCTGGAATCAAGGGAATACCTTTCCCAAACATCACATGGAAGAAAAATGATGCAGATGTTCCTCCAAAAGCAGATATCGAGACATCTGGAACAGCATCCAAATTAGAGATACGCTATTGCACACGTGCCGACTGTGGAGATTATACAATTTATGTAGAAAATCCAGCAGGATCAAAAACAGCCACATGCACTGTGCTTGTACTTGGTAATTTTATTTTTTTACTTCAATTCTTATCGTCTTTTAAATACATGTCAGAACAATCAGAACATGCTCATCAATGAAAGGAAAATATTTTTCTCTTTCAAAGCTAATTAATTTGTTGTGTTTTCTTTGTTAATGTAGATAAACCTGGACCTGTTCAGAATTTCAGAGTGTCTGATGTCAGAAGTGATTCTGCCCAGCTTTCATGGAAAGACCCCGAAGATAATGGTGGTACACGCATCACTAACTTCGTTGTTGAGAAAAAGGATGGTGCAGCTACACAATGGGTACCAGTGTGCTCATCATCCAAAAAACGTAGCATGATGGCCAAATACTTGATTGAGGGAATGTCATACATGTTCCGTGTGGCAGCAGAAAATCAGTTTGGCAGAAGTGAATATGTTGAGACACCAAAAGCTATCAAAGCAATGAATCCACTATGTAAGTATGAACGATAAAAAAAGTCAGTACCATGGCTTACAAAAAACTTTCCTTCAAATTTTTTATAGTAATTAACATATTCATCTGCATATTTCAGTCCCACCTGGTCCACCAAAAGACTTGCATCATGTAGATGTTGACAAAACTGAGGTGTGGCTCCAGTGGAATTGGCCTGATCGCACAGGAGGAAGTGACATCACTGGGTTCTTGGTTGAGTATCAAGAAGAAGGTGAAAGGGACTGGATTGTTGTTAAGACTGTCAGCATTCCTGAGTGCCACGTGACGGGCCTGGAAGAGGGAAAGACCTATAGGTTCCGTGTAAAGACAGAAAATGCTATTGGCCTAAGCCGACCAGACACCACTGTGCCAGTTCTTTGCCATGAAAAACTAGGTTAGATTTAATTTTATGCCTATCTTCTATGACTATTTAGGTTATATATTTTAATTTTCATTGATAATCATTAGTTATTTAGTTAATCTTTTCTTCTATGTTTCTTAACAGTACCACCCATTGTCGAAGTTGATGTGAAGCTAATTGATGGCATCATCGTGAAAGCAGGAACCACTATTAGACTGCCTGCCATCATGAGAGGCCTTCCGATACCCACTGCTAAATGGGTCATTGATGGAGAGGAAATCAAGAGTGAAGACAACACTAAAATTGACACAGACCACTTCTCTACTGTTCTGAGCATCTCTGAATGCACAAGACACAACACAGGAACCTATATACTCACAGTGTCTAACTCAGCGGGAAGTAAGACTGTTGCTCTGAATGTCACAGTACTTGATGTTCCAGCTGCCCCCATTGGACCTGTTAATATTCTTGAAGTCACTCCAGACTCCATGGTCATTGAATGGCGTCCTCCCAAAGATGATGGTGGAAGCCCAGTCATGAACTATATTGTTGAGAAGAGGGAATCAAATAAGGAAACATGGGGAGGAGTCAGTTCTGGTAGCACAGCCACAAGGCTAAAGATTTCACGTCTACAAAAAGGAGCAGAGTATGTAGTGAGAATTCGAGCTGAAAATAAAATGGGCATTGGTGCAGCTCTTGAAAGTGCACCAACTGTAGCCCGGCATCAGTTTGAGCCTCCTAGCCATCCTGGAAAACCAGTGGCGTCTGACATTTCTGAGGATGCACTCACACTTGGATGGACAATGCCAATGTTTGATGGTGGTAGTCCAATTAGTGGCTATATTATTGAACGTAGACATAAGGGAGGCAAATGGATTCGGGTGAATAAAACACCATGCAAAGAACTCAGATACAGAGTGCTTGGACTTTTTGAAAGCATTGAATATGAGTTCAGAGTATTTGCTGAGAATATTGCTGGCTTTAGTGGACCCTCTCCTATTTCAGATCCTGCCAAGCCTTGCAGACAAATTACTGTTCCTGGACCTCCAATCAACCCGAAGATTAAGGACTACAGTTGCACGTATGCTGATATTGTCTGGATCAAACCGACAAGGGATGGGGGCAGTCCTATTTTAGGATACATAATTGAATGCCAGAAATCAGGTGGGGAATGGGAGAAGAGCAATAAGGATGATCTGATTAAGCAGTGTGCTTATAGAGTGAAGGGATTGACAGAGGGCACCGAATACAGGTTCCGTGTTAAAGCTGTCAACATGATTGGAGAAGGCGAGACACGGGAAGTCCCAGAGTCAGTTATTGCCAAGGACATCCTCATTCCTCCAGAAATTGAGATGGACGCCACATGTCGTGAACGTGTGACTGTTCGTGTTGGACATAACATTAATATCACTGGATATGTGAAAGCAAGACCTGATCCTCAAATCACATGGAGCAAAGGTGAAACAGTTTTGGAAAAAGACAAACGCACAACTCTATTAAACAACTTCCCAGTAGTGCAAATGTGCATCAAGGAGGCTACCAGAGCAGATCACGGAAAGTACACACTTAAGGCTGTTAATGACTCAGGAGAGGCTTCAGCTACAATTACATTAAATGTACTTGATAGACCTGGTCACTGTCAGAATCTAAAATTGACTTATGTTACTAAAAACTCTTGCATGGTATCTTGGGATGCTCCAGAGGACAATGGAGGCACTGAGATTACAAATTACATTGTGGAATGTCGGGAGCCAAGCATAAGAACTTGGTCAATGATATCCTCTGACTGTACGAATCGCATGGTAAAAGCAAAGCTCATGGAAAATCATGAGTATTTATTCCGTGTGTCTGCGGAGAACAAGTGTGGTCCAGGACCAACAACAGAAACAAAAACACCAATGCTTGCAATTGACCCACTTCAGAAGCCTGGTGAGCCAGAGAACTTCCACGTCAGTGACATTGGAAAGCACTTTGTTTTCCTTAAATGGAGAAAACCAGATTATGATGGTGGCAGCCCTAACTTGGCTTATATTTTGGAGAGAAAATCAAAGGATGCTGAAGAGTGGGAAAAACTACATGAGGGAGTCGTAAAAGACACATTCTTCATGGTAGACAAATGTGTTGAGAATCAAACCTATCAGTTCAGAGTGAAATCAACCAACGATGGAGGAGAAAGCAATTGGGTTAGGACATCTGATATTCTTGTCAAAGAAGAAGTTCAGAAGCCAGTTCTTGACCTGAAATTTGCTGGAACCACTGTAGTTAAAGCCGGTGAATCAGTAAGACTTGAGGCTGGGTTAAGAGGAAAACCACAACCTGAGGTTACATGGGTGAAGGACAAGGCTACAGGTGATAATCCCAGGATCAGTGTTGACACTGGACCAGATTACTCTAAATTCCTCATGACTAAAACCAAACGTAGCGACACTGGCAAATTCACTATTACTGCTACAAACTCTGCTGGAACATTCACTGCATATGCAAATGTTTCTGTTTTGGATATACCTGGGCCTGTCAGGGATTTAAAGATTTCAGGCATTTCCACAGACAAGTGCAGAGTTGTATGGGATCCTCCAGAGGATGATGGTGGTTGTGAGGTGGACAGTTACATTTTAGAGAAATGTGAGACCAGAAGAATGGTTTGGTCCACTTACTCTGCCTCTGTTGTCACCAACTACTGTAATGTAACCCGTCTTGTTGAAGGAAATGAATACATTTTCAGAGTCAGGGCAGAAAACAAAATGGGAGCTGGTCCCCCAATGGAGAGCAAACCTATTATTGCTAAAACACAATACAACAGACCTGGTCCACCCGATGCACCAGAAGTCACAAAAATAGGCAAAAATGAGATGACTGTTGTGTGGGCTCCTCCTGAGAATGATGGTGGAAAGTCAATCACTGGTTACATTCTTGAGAGAAAAGAAAAAAGGGCTGTTCGATGGGTCCCTGTCACAAAGAGCCCTATCTCCGAAAGACGTATGAAGGTCACCAATTTGATCCCTAACCATGACTATCAATTCCGCGTCAAAGCTGAAAATGAAGTGGGATTGGGAGAACCAAGCAAACCATCCAGACCCATCACTGCAAAGGATCCAATTGGTGTGTATAGGTTGATAATATCTAATCTAGTATAATGTTTTTTTTTCCTGACAATCTAAATATTTGTGCTTTACACTAATCTGAGATTTTGTTCAACTCTTAGAGCCCCCTGGTCCTCCTGGGAGTCTTAAAGTAGTTGACAGCACAAAAACATCTGTCACACTTAGCTGGGCAAAGCCTGTGTATGATGGGGGTGCACCAATTATTGGATATCTGGTTGAAATGAGGGACAAGGTTGAAATGGAGGGCGAACAGGAAAGAGATCCAGAGGAGGGCTGGACCAAATGTAATACTTCTGGACAGCTTGTCATAACTGAATTTACTATGCTTAACTTGGACGAGAAAAAGGAATATGAATTCCGAGTGTCTGCTCAAAACCAAGTTGGCATGGGTCAACCTTCAAAACTAAAGGATGCTGTTACACCAAAGGAGATCCATGGTAAGGCTGTTTTAAATTGTCACTTGTATCATGGCACCTAATGGGTTTAATTGACTATAATAAGATATATGTGTAAGTTATTTAAAAACTTTTTTCCACAGATTCTCCAGAGATTGATCTTGATGCCAGTCTAAGAAAAGGACTCAATGTTAGAGCGGGATGTCCCATCAGACTTTTTGCTACTATTAGGGGAAGACCAGCACCTAAAGTGACCTGGAAGCGCATGGGTGTTGATAATGTTATTAGAAGGGGCCATGTGGATCAGATTGACTCAATGACCTTCCTTGTGGTACCCGAGTGCACACGGGAAGACTCTGGCAGATATTCTTTGACTCTTTCAAATGCCTCTGGAGAAAAAGCTGTATTTGTTCGTGTTAAAGTCTTAGGTAAGATTCTACTGATATATATATATATATATATCAGTATTTTATGATATATATATATTTACATATTTTAAAATCAAGATGAAGTGAATAGGTTTCTTATAAATGTAATTTATTGTCAACAGATACTCCTGGTCGCGTTGGTGGACTGGAGGCAACTGATATCACAAAGACAACCTGCAAACTTGCATGGCTACCTCCAGAAAATGATGGTGGTAGCCCTATCCTAAACTATGTAGTTGAGAAGCGTGAAGTTGACAGGAAAACATGGACAAATTGCACAAATGACTTAAAGAAGACAAGCTTCAAAATCACAAATCTGACTCCAGGAATTGAATACTATTTCCGTGTCATGGCAGTTAACAAATACGGCATTGGCGTGCCTCAAGATTCTCCGAAGTCCTACCTGGCTACAGATTCCAAAAGTAAGTCCAGCATTGATGTTATAATTTTAAGTATATTTTAAAAAACCTTATAAAATAATATGCATTTTATTTCTTTGTAAAGGTGAACCCGATCCTCCAAAGAAGATGGATGTATTGGAAGTTACTAAAAACAGTGCAACTCTTGGGTGGCTGAAACCACTTAGAGATGGCGGATCAAAGATAAATGGCTACATTGTGGAATACCAGGAGGATGGTGAACCTGAGGAAAAGTGGACATTGTACTCAGTTGTGAAGGACTTGACCATTGTTGTAGCTGGACTAAAAGAAAAAACCAAATATAGATTCAGGGTTGCAGCAAGAAATGCAATAGGATGCAGTTTGGCAAGAGAAGCTGAAGGCATATTCGAGGTCAAAGAACAGCTGAGTATGTATCCAAATATATTGTGTTCTACCATAATTGCTTTGCTCTTTAATCCAATGTTTTTATTCAATTATTCACACTCGGAATAATAAACCTTCTTTGTTTTACAGTGCCACCAAAGATTATCATGCCAGATATTGTTACAGCACAGGCAGGATCTAAACTTACAGTTGAGGCTCTTTTCTCTGGAAAGCCTACACCAGTCACAAAATGGAAAAGAGGAAGTGAAGATTTAGTTACATCTAATCGTCTCATCATACAAAAGACACCAACTACGAATGTACTTATGATCAAGGATGCAACAAGGAAGGATAGTGGTTACTACAGTCTTTCTGCGGAAAACAGTACCTCTGCGGTCAACCAAATCCTCCGAATAATCATTATGGGTAAGTTAAAAAAAATTAAACATACAGTGTGCTAAAAGTATTTCAAGTAAAAATGAATAGTGATAATGTTTTACACTTTTTCAGACATCCCTGGTCCCCCAGAGGGTCCATTAGAAGTTCTTGAGGTGGATGTAGATTCATGCACACTCGCATGGAATTCACCTACTGAAGATGGTGGAAGCAACATCATTAACTATGTTGTTGAGAAGTGTGATGTAACCAGAGGTGACTGGGTGACAATTGCATCTTGCACCAAGACCAGCTGCAGAGTTGGAAAGCTGACTTCTGGCAAAGAGTATGGCTTCCGTGTCCGTGCTGAAAATCGTTTTGGCATTTCAGAACCGATTTATGCTGAGAAAATGATTGCTAGACATCCATTTGGTAAGTCTCGCCAATAGTCACATATAATCGCACGCAAACGGTTTAGGCTTTACTTACACAAATAAAAATTCTCACATTTTAGATCCACCAAGTGAGCCGAGAAACTGTTGCGTCAACAAAATCAACAAGGATTTTGCTGTGTTGTCCTGGGAAATACCTGTGAACGATGGTGGCAGTCCCATCATTGGATATTCCATTGAGCGCAAAGAAAGAAATAGCATTCTTTGGGTCAAGGCAAATGAAGTCCTTGTTCGATCAACTGAATATACATGCTCTGGCCTCATTGAAGGTCTGGAGTACACATTCAGATTGTCAGGTGTCAACAAGGCAGGACATGGCAAACCAAGCAATCAGACAGAATTTATCACTGCAAGAACACCAGTTGGTATGTGTAAAAATGCTCTTATTTATATTTGAAGATAAGCACATAGATAAGCACACATAAATATAATTTTTTGTCTTTCGTTTTAGATCCACCTGGAAAACCTGAAGTCCTTGATGTGACAAGAAATTCAGTTTCTCTTGTCTGGAGTCGTCCAAAACATGATGGTGGTAGCAAACTCATTGGTTATTATGTTGAGTCTTTGAAACTTCCAGGAGACAAATGGGTGCGCATCAATGCAAGTAGCCAAAATGTGCCAAAAGAAGAATATACTGTCCCTGGACTTGAGGAAGGAACCCAATACAAGTTCAGAATTATTGCAAAGACAGCAATCAATGTCAGTCAGCCCTCAGAAGAATCTGATGCTATCGCAATTATTGCAGCGCATGGTAAACTTTATTTCACCATCAGTGTAACAGTTCCCTGTTGCTGGATTACAAACTTTACATTTAGGTCTTGTTTTGTGTTATTTCAGTTCCTCCAAGGGTTGAGATTGGTCTTGAAATGAAGAACTTAATTATTGTCAAGGCTGGAGCAAATGTCTGCCTTGAGGCAGAAGTGTTTGGCAAACCAATGCCAAAAGTCACATGGAAGAGACATGGTGTCCCATTGAAGTTGGTTGAAGGCATGAAAATGACTCAAAAGATACATCTCTTCTGCTTGGAACTGTTCTCTGTGACAAGAAAGGAGTCTGGAGAGTACACCATTGTTGCTGAGAATCCAAGTGGTACCAAGTGTGCTCATATTAAATTGAAGGTTCTAGGTGAGTTAACCTAACTTGCAAAATCTTGTCTTGTCTTGTCGTTCAAATGCAAAGACATTGTGTCTGTTACACGATTTAGAAATTCATTGTTTTGTTTCTGCAGACAAACCTGGACCTCCAGCATCAGTGAAGATAAGCCATGTTTTTGCGGACCGGATAAAACTCAGGTGGGAGCAACCTCTTGCAGATGGTGGTTCTGAAATTACAAACTACATTGTTGACAAACGTGAAACAAGCAGAGCCAACTGGGCCCAAGTCACGGCTAATGTTGGTGGTCAGACAACAGACTGTTCTGTGGAGAAACTGATTGAAGGCCATGAATATGAGTTCCGAATCAGTGCAGAGAACAAATATGGTGTTGGAGACCCAATTATGACTAACTCCGTAATCGCCAAGAATCCATTTGGTAATGTTACATTCTTTATTTTCTTTCAACTTTAAATATTATGTGTCACACATTATCAAATATTAATAAATGTTATTCCAATTCAATCTTCATTCTTTTTTTATTTTCTAAATTCAGATGTTCCAGGACCTTGTGAACCTCCAGTTAT
Source organism: Triplophysa dalaica (assembly GCF_015846415.1). NCBI lineage: Eukaryota > Metazoa > Chordata > Actinopteri > Cypriniformes > Nemacheilidae > Triplophysa > Triplophysa dalaica. The sequence continues at coordinate 20,960,430 of NC_079549.1, read as the reverse complement.
AACTAATATTACCAGGGACCACATGACTGTTAGCTGGAAAGCCCCTGCTAATGACGGCAAGGCTACCATTCTTGGATATATGGTTGAAAAGCGTGAAACTCAAGACCTCAACTGGGCTAAAGTTAATAGAAGACCAGTTATTGACAGGACCATTAAAGCTGGAGGCCTTACAGAGGGTTCTGAGTATGAGTTCAGAGTTATTGCCATCAATAAAGCCGGTATTGGTAAACCAAGTGATCCATCTGCCGGTGCACTTGCATTTGACCCAGTGTGTAAGTAAAAAATTCTTGAAACAATATTTGACTAATGACAATATTCTAAATAAATTGTTGAAGCTCACATGTTGTGGTTTCACCATAGATCCACCAGGACCACCTGCTTTTCCAAAGATCATTGACTCTACACACAGTTCAATCAGTTTGTCCTGGACCAAGCCTGCTTATGATGGTGGATGTGAGATCCTGGGCTACCTTGTTGAGTTCAAGAGAGTAGAAGGAGAAGACTGGATGAAGTGCAATGTGCCAAAGAACCTCCAGGCCACAAAGTTTGTTGTTACTGGTCTTATTGATAACACTGAGTACCAGTTCCGTGTTTCAGCTGTAAACAGAATTGGATTTGGCGAGCCAAGTGATGTTCCTGGAAATCATATGGCAAAGGACATCTTACGTAAGTGTTAAAATCTGAATGTGCAATACAAGCTATATTTTCAATACATTTATTATGTATTTTGAATATCATTTTTTCCCCTCAGTTCCCCCTGAAGCTGAACTTGATGCAGATCTCAGAAAAGTCCTAGTTTTACGAGCTGGAGTCACAATGAGAATTTATGTGCCCCTGAGAGGGCGTCCTGCTCCAAAAGCAACATGGACAAAGGTCAATGGCAACTTGAAAGAAAGACAAGGCCTCATGATCAAGACTACTGAATGGGATACCTATCTTTATTGTGAAGATATCAACAGATATGATGCTGGCAAATATGTATTAACTCTGGAAAACAGTAGTGGTACTAAGTCATATACCATTTTGGTCAAAGTACTAGGTAAGATGCCTTTTCTAAAACACAGATTTCTGATTTCTGATTACTATTAACATATATTTAATACAACTTATTTACTATAATTCTTACATTTGCACAGACACACCTGGACCACCACTCAATCTGATTGTTAAGGAGACCTCAAAGGACCATGCATCCATCACTTGGGATGCTCCATTGATTGATGGTGGTAGTCCTGTTAAGAGTTATGTTGTTGAGAAACGTCTGGCAGAGAGAAAAGCATGGACTTGTGTTGCTCCTGAGTGTCCCAAAACATCTTTCAGAATAACAAATCTTGAAGCTGGCAAAGCTTACTGTTTCAGAGTCCTAGCTGAAAATATATATGGCATTGGGGAGGGTTGTGAGACAACTGGACCAGTCAAAGCGTCAGGTGAAACTTCTTTGTTGTATCATGTAGCAGATTACATAATCATAATTAAGTGTTGAACTATCAAATAAATCCAATTTGTAAATGTTTATAAGACTAATTACGCAATAAAGTACAAAATGCATTACTATAATGCTGACTGTTATCTATTACAGAACAACCTGGACCTGTTACAGATTTGAAACCCTCAGAGGTCACCAAGATCTCTTGCACTTTCAGTTGGAAGAAACCAATCTGTGATGGAGGAAGCCATATTGTTGCATATGTTCTAGAGATCTCTGAAGGTGAAGACAAATGGAAGCTGCTCATGAAGTCCAAGCTCACACAGTACACTATGACTGATCTTACAGAAGGAAATGAATACTCCTTCAGAGTCAAAGCCATTAATGAAGTAGCTGAAGGACCCCCAACTGAACTCACTGTTGTGGCTAAAGATCGAATAGGTAATGTAGTGCACCTAATATTTGCTTTTGTGTCTAGATTGTTATGCAACATTGTGCATCAAATGTTTTCATGTTTCTTGTCTCTTTACAGTCTTGCCAGACTGCAATCTAAAAGGCTTTCCTGACTCTAGCTATGTGGCCAAGGAAGGAAGCACTGTTCGTCTCAATATTCCTATTATTGGTATTCCTGCTCCAGCTGTCACATGGAAAAAGGGTGATGTTACTTTATCAGACAGTGGTAGAATCTCAGTTGAATCAACTGCAACAAACACAACTTTGCTAATTCGTGATTGTCATAGAAATGATGCTTGCCGATTCACCATCATTTTGAGAAACTGTGCTGGAACAAAGGAATCAGCTATTGACTTCAATGTTGTTGGTAAGCCTGGAATCTGCACAGGTCCAATTAAGTTTGATGAAATCACAGCGGAAGGAATTACTGTAGAATGGGCACCACCCATAGATGATGGTGGATCAGAAGTTACCAATTATTTTTTGGAGAAGAGGCAATCTACTGCTAACAAGTGGGCCACAGTTGCTTCCGCAATTCAAAAGAACACTATGAGGGTTACAAGACTTCGTGATGGAACAGAATATATCTTCAGAGTTTGTGCAGAAAATAAATATGGAGTTGGGGAGTTCCTCAGGTCTGCCCCTGTGATTGCTAAACACCCATTCAGTAAGTATTTAAAAGAAGATGCAAATTGTTTTTATATGGAAGATATTTTAAAATGTTTTTAACAAATAAACTCTATTACACTCAACAGATGCACCGGGGGCTCCAGCGCCACCTGAGGTTGTGAGCATTCGCCATGAGTCTGCTATTCTAACATGGTCTGACCCAAAAGAAACTGGAGGCTCACCTATTACTGGTAAAAACATTTTTTACTATCTCCTTGTTTCCCATCATTTTGTCATGTATTGTAAGATGTAAACAAAGTATTTTCTTTTTTATTCATAACATAGGATATTATGTGGAATTCAAAGATAGAAATAGCTTGATGTGGAAGAGAGCCAACAAGACCCCTTTGAGAGTTAAAGAATGCAGAGTGACTGGTTTGATGGAAGGTCTGGAATATGAGTTTAGGGTAATAGCTATGAATATTGCCGGACTTGGAAAGCCAAGCAAACAAACAGAATCTCTTGTTGCGCTGGATCCTATTGGTGAGTCTGCTTTCTTTTAACAAATATGTGGTATTTACACTAATTCAAAAAAAACAATAATCATATTTGTTATATTTTACTATTTAATGTGTTTTTCATTAGATCCTCCTGGAAAACCTGATGTGATTAGTATCACAAGAAACAGTGTTACACTCATTTGGACTGAACCCAAATATGATGGTGGCCACAAACGGACAGGCTATATGGTGGAAAAATTAGAGCACCCAGGAAAGGCCTGGATGAAGGCTAATCATGTGAATATCCAAAGCTGTGCTTACACTGTAACAGACCTACAGGAAGGCTGCACCTATGAGTTTAGAATAAGAGCTAAGAATGCTGCTGGAGCTATCAGTGCTCCTTCAGAGAAAACTGAGACTCTAGTCTGCAAAGATGAATATGGTAAGATATTTATATGTTTATAAATATTTATATTTATATCTTGGTATATATATTTTAATGAATTATTGTGACTATCTATAAACATAGCAATTTTGATCGATACCTTTGTACTATTTTTAGAACCACCTACTATCACAATTGACCCTGCAATGAAGGATGGTGTGACTGTGAAGGCTGGAGAAACAATTGTCATAACTGCATCAAGCATTCTTGGCAAACCACCTCCTAAAGCTGTATGGTCTAAGGGTGGAAGAGAATTTAAATCTTCGGATGTTGTCCAAATTACAAGCACTCCCACATCTTCAACTTTATTGATTAAGTATGCCAACAGAAAGAACACCGGAGAATACACTATTACTGCAAGCAATCCCTTTGGTATCAAAGAAGAAAAGGTCAAAGTCAAAATCCTAGATGTGCCTGGACCTCCAGGTCCAATTGAGCCAACCAGTGTCTCTGCTGAGAAATGCACATTAACATGGTTGCCACCAGAAGAGGATGGTGGCAGCAGTATCAAATCGTATGTAATAGAAAAGAGAGAAACCAGCCGCCTTCTCTGGACAAAGCTTGCTGAAAATGTTATGGATTGCCGCTATGTTGCCAGCAAATTGATTAAGGGCAATGAATACATATTCCGTGTATCAGCAGTCAATCTGTATGGTGTTGGTGATGCATCACAGTCTGGACCAGTTCAAATGGTTGATAGCTTTGGTAAGCTTCTTCTAAATACAAAATCTATCAATTAACTTTCATATTAATATCATAAAATCATAAACTTATTTTCATATTAATTGCAGGACCTCCTGGACCACCATCAAAACCTGAAATTGATCATGTCAGTGGAACTGCTGTAACCATTTCCTGGAAGAGACCAATTGTGGATGGAGGATGTGACATTAGAGGCTATAGTGTTGAAAGAAAAGAGAGAAGAGGTTTAAGATGGGTGAGAGCTTCAAAGAAGTCAATTTCAGATCTTCGTTATAAGGTTTCAGGTCTGACAGAGGGAGTTGAATATGAATTCCGCGCAACTGCAGAGAATAAGGCTGGTTTTGGAGAACCAAGTGAACCATCACAACCTGTAATGACTAAGGATATTGCATGTAAGTAGAAAAAAAGAATCCAATAAGTTCACATATTTTTCTTATCGGTTAGTTACAAAGCAGTTTTTTGCACTTGCTTATTTCTTTTCTGTTTGTTTTCAAGATCGACCTGGGCCACCATCTAATCCACGAATTACTGATACCACCAAAACAACTGCTACATTTAACTGGGGCAGACCTTTCTATGATGGTGGACTCGATATTACAGGATACATTGTTGAGCATAAAAAGGAAGGAGAAGATGACTGGGTTCAAGACACACCTACTCCATTAAGAATAACTGAATTTGTAGTTTCAAATCTACAATCAGGAGGAAAATATAATTTTAGAGTTAGTGCAATAAATTCCGAAGGACTTGGTGAACCCTCTCAAGTTGAGAACTTTGTAGAACTTGTAGACAGAGAAGAGATTCCCGACTTTGAACTTGATGCTGAGCTTAGAAGAACACTTGTCACCAGATCAGGTACTTCAATCCGCATATTTGTCCCAATCAAGGGCCGGCCAGCTCCGGAAGTGACATGGTACAAAGAAGATGCTCCTCTCAAAGGACGTGCTCACATTGATACTACTGAATCATACACTCTAGTAGTCATTCCTGAGTGTACAAGATATGATGCTGGTAAATATGTCCTCACATTAGAGAATGTTGCTGGAAAGAAGACTGGATTTGTCAATGTTCGTGTTGTTGACACTCCAGGGCCTCCAATAAATTTGAAACCAAGAGAAATCACAAAACATAGCATCACTCTACAGTGGGAGATTCCAATTATTGATGGTGGATCAAAAATAAAAAATTATATTATTGAGAAACGTGAGGCAACAAGAAAGGCTTACTCAGTCCTTACGACAAACTGGCAAAAATGCTCTTATAAGATTCCAGACTTAGAAGAAAGTGCTGAATATTACTTTAGAGTGTCTGCAGAAAATGACATGGGCATTGGTGAACCAGCAGAAACCCCTCAACCAATCAGAGCTTCTCAGGCTCCATCCGCACCCGATAATCTGATTGTTTCAGATGTGTCTAGGGATACAGCAACTCTTGCATGGACAAAACCAAAATATGATGGTGGGACCCGAATCACTGGCTATGTTATAGAAGCTCAACAGAAAGATTCTGATCAGTGGATCCATGTGACAACAATTAAAGCTTTGGATTTCACTGTCACAGAATTGGTGGAAAATGCAGAATATGTGTTCCGCATTTTTGCTGTAAACAGCTCAGGAAGGAGTCAACCTCGTGAAAGTCGACCAGTTGTTATAAGGGAGCAAACCACACCTCCAAGCTTTGACCTTAGAGGTGTATACCAGAAGACTGTTGTAGCCAAGGCAGGTGATAATGTTAAAGTAGAGATTCCTGTTATGGGTCGTCCAAGACCACATGTTGTATGGAAGAAAGAAGATCAGGAACTTAAACAGACTCAGAGAATCAACACTGAAAGTACAACCACCTCTACAATTCTCAACATTAATGAAATTAAAAGGAAAGATGGAGGACAGTATTCAATGACTGGAAAGAATATCTTAGGAACTGTGACTGAAACCATTACTGTTAAAGTACATGATATTCCAGGACCTCCAACTGGACCAATAAAACTGGATGAGGTTTCTTGTGACTATGTTGTAATTTCATGGGAAGGTCCTGAAAGTGATGGAGGAGTGCCTATTAATAACTACATAGTTGAGATGCGTGAGACCATTGGGACATCCTGGGTGGAACTGGCTGCAACTGTTATCCGCACAACATTCAAAGCTGCACGCCTTATAACTGGAACTGGATATCAATTCCGTGTTAAAGCTCAGAACCGCTATGGAGTTGGGCCTTACCTAACATCGGAAGCTGTTGTGGCTGCTTATCCATTTGATGTTCCAGGACAGCCTGGAATTCCACAAATAGTTGCCTTTACCAAGGATTCAATGACAATCAGCTGGAATGAACCATCCTCAGATGGTGGTAGCCCGATTTTAGGATACCATATTGAGAGGAAAGAGAAAAACAGCATACTCTGGCAGAGAATCAGCAAAGCATTAGTTGTTGGTAATATGTATAAATCATCAGGTCTGATAGATGGTATTGCATATGAATTCCGTGTTATTGCAGAAAATATGGCTGGACTCAGTAAAGCAAGCAAACCTTCTGAGATGACATATGCACTTGATCCTGTGGACCCTCCAAGTCAACCTGTGGCACTTAATATAACCAGACATGAAGTAATCCTTCAGTGGACAAAGCCTGAGAATGATGGAGGGTTCTCAATAACTGGATATACAGTAGAAAAAAGAGAGCTGCCCAAAGGTCGCTGGCTCAAGGCCAACTTTAGTAACATACATGAGACAAGTTTTACTGTAAGCGGTCTCACAGAAGATGCTTCTTATGAATTCCGTGTTTTGGCAAGGAACTCAGCTGGAGCTGTTAGCAAACCATCCAAACATTCAGAGGTCATTGTCTGTAGAGATGATATTGAGGAACCAAAGATCAATGTTGATGCAAGTTTCAGTAGTGTAGTAGTTGTGAAGGCAGGAGAGGTGTTCAATCTAGATGCAAATGTTACAGGTCGCCCAATTCCATCATTGGTTTGGACTAAAGATGGGAAGGAGCTGGAAGACACAGGAAAACTAGAGATCAAAACAGGAGATTTCTATACTTGTTTGATTCACAAAGATTCTCAACGTAGAGATGGTGGTGCATACACTTTAACCGCTAGCAATCCTGGAGGATTTGCAAAGTTTGTTTTTAATGTTAAAGTTCTTGACAGACCTGGTCCACCTGAGGGACCACTCAATGTAACAGATATGACAACAGAGAAATGTATTCTATCGTGGCTGCCACCACTTCATGATGGAGGAGCAAAGATTGAATATTACATTATTCAAAAGCGAGAAACTAGTAGACTTGCTTGGACAAATGTAGCCACAGATTTACAAGTCAACCGTTATAAGGTTACCAAATTGCTTAAAGGAAATGAATATATCTTCAGAGTCGTGGCTGTCAACAAATATGGAGTTGGAGAACCTCTTGAATCAGAGCCTGCTGTTGCCACCAACCCGTATGTGCCCTCTGATCCTCCACAGACACCAGAAGTAACTGCCATCTCAAAAGATTCAATGGTAGTGTGTTGGGGACATCCTGAAAACAATGGAGGAAGTAGTATCAGTACCTATATCATTGAGAGGAGAGATAAAACTGGTCTTCGTTGGGTTAAATGCAATAAAAGGACAGTTACTGACTTGCGCTTCAAGGTCTCAGGTCTAACAAATGGACATGAGTATGAATTTAGAATCTTTGCTGAAAATGCTGCTGGTTTAAGTGCCCCAAGCCCATCAAGTCCGTTCTATAAGGCTTGTGACACAATATTCCAACCAGGACCTCCTGGAAATCCTAGAGTTCTGGATTCAACTAAGTCATCTGTTACTATTGCATGGAATAAACCAGTTTATGATGGTGGATCGGAGATCACAGGATATATTGTTGAAACTTGCCTCCCTGAGGAAGATGAATGGACAATTGTCTCTCCAAGGGCGGGACTGACAGCAACATCATTCACCATAACCAACCTTGTAGAAAACCAGGAATATAAGATCAATATTTCTGCTCTTAACTGTGAAGGTGTTGGTGAACCAGTCCCTGTCCCTGGTTCACCTAAAGCAGAAGATAGACTTCTTCCCCCTGAAATTGAGCTTGACTCAGACCTTCGCAAATTAGTTAACATCAGAGCATGCTGCACCTTAAGATTATTTGTGCCAATTAAAGGAAGACCTGCACCAGAAGTTAGATGGTCAAGAGAGAATGGCGAACCCCTTGATAGAGCAGCCATTGAGATTACACCATCCTTCACTACCCTGCGCATTGAGAATGTTGACAGATTTGATGGAGGAAAATATATGCTTACAGTGGAAAACAGTTCAGGAGTTAAATCAGCTTTTATTAATGTTCGTGTACTTGACACTCCTGGTGCACCACAGAACCTAACAATCAAAGAAATCACAAAAGGTTCTGTTTCCCTTATTTGGGATCCTCCTATCATTGATGGAGGATCAAGAATCAGACACTATATTGTTGAAAAACGTGAATCCACAAGAAAAGCATACGCAATTGTTAATGCTTGTTGCCCCAAAACCAGTTGGAGAATTGGAGATTTAAAAGAAGGAAACTTGTATTGCTTCAGAGTTTTGGCTGAAAACGAATACGGTGTTGGTCTTCCAGTAGAGACGCCAGAGGCTATCAAAGTCTCAGAGAGGCCTCTTCCTCCTGGTAAAGTGACTCTAAATGGAGTAACTGGCAACAGTGTTACATTGTCTTGGGAGAAGCCAGACCATGATGGAGGAAGCAGAATCACTGGTTATATTGTTGAAATGCAAGGAAAGAATAGTGAAAAATGGACCCAAGTAATGACTGTTAAAATAACAGAGGCAGTTGTTGTTGGTCTGACACGAGGTGAAGAATACTCCTTCCGTATCTCAGCAATTAATGAAAAGGGTTCCAGTGATCCGCGTCCACTAAATGTCCCTGTGGTTGCTATGGATGTTGTAATAACTCCTTGCTTCAAACATTTATTCAGCACATACAGCGTTTTTGCAGGTGATGATCTTAAGATTGATGTGCCTTATGTTGCTCAGCCAAAGGCTGCAGTCACCTGGCATAAAGATGGCGTTGCTCTGAAAGAGACAACAAGAGTAAATGCTGAAGTAACAGAGAAACATCTTCACCTTGTTATAAAGGAGGCCACACGAGATGATGTGGGCAAATATACTATTAAACTGATAAACCCAGTTGGTGAGGCTACAACAGATATCAGTGTTATTGTACTTGATAAACCTGGCCCTCCAACTGGACCAATCAAAGTAGATGAGGTAACTGCAGATAGTCTTACTCTTTCATGGCAGCCTCCAGAATATGAAGGTGGATGTTCCATTAATAACTACATTGTGGAAAAGAGAGACACATCTACAACAAACTGGCAGATTGTGTCTGCAACAGTAGCTAGAACAACAATTAAAGCTGCAAGATTGAAAACTGGCTATGAGTATCAGTTTAGGGTTGCTGCTGAAAATCGATATGGAAAGAGTTCAGTTCTTCTTTCTGAGTCTGTTGTTGCACAATATCCTTTTGAGGTCCCAAGTCCACCTGGAACTCCCTCTGTACAATCTCCAACCAAAGAAAGTATGGTAATTGTGTGGAACAAACCTAACAATGATGGTGGAAGCAAGATTTTAGGATACCACATTGAGACTAAGGAAAGAAACAGCCTCTTGTGGGTGAAACAAAACAAAACAATCATTCCAGACACAAGATTCAAGATAGGTAACCTTGAAGAGGGGATTGAATATGAATTTAGAGTTTATGCTGAAAACATAGTCGGTCTAAGTAAGGCAAGCAAAGTATCAGAAATCCAGGTGGCAAGAGATCCTTGTGATCCACCAGGCAAACCTGAAGCAGTAATTGTCACAAGAAGCTCTGTAACACTCAGATGGACACCACCACAGTTTGATGGTGGGAGCAAGATTACTGGATATCTCATTGAGAAGAAAGAGTTGCCCACTGGCCGGTGGATGAAGGCCAGTTTTACTAATATTATTGAGACTGAATTTGTTGTCAGTGGCTTGGTAGAGGACCAGAGATATGAGTTCCGAATCATTGCAAGAAATGCTGCAGGAGTATCCAGTTGTCCATCGGATAGTACAGGTGCAATTACAGCAAAGGATGAAGTTGATCCACCGCTTATTGACTTGGATGCCAAATATTCTCAAACTATTGTTGTTAATGCTAGTGAATCATTCAAGATTGAAGCTGGGATACTTGGCAAACCCATCCCTTCAGTGCATTGGATCAAAGCCTGTGAAGAACTTTCAAATACTGCTAGGCTTGAAATCAAGAATACTGACTTCACAACAATTCTCAGTGTGAAAGAGGCTATTCGTGTTGATGGAGGCCAGTATACTTTGTTGCTGAAAAATGTTGGTGGAGAGAAATCAGTAACTGTCAATGTCAAGGTTCTAGACAGACCTGGACCCCCAGATGGCCCAATTTCCATCTATGGAGTTACCAGCGAAAAATGTTGCATTGCTTGGAAAGCTCCATTGCATGACGGTGGAGCTGAGGTGTCTCATTACATTGTTGAAAGAAGAGAAACCAGCAGATTAGTTTGGACTGTTGTGGAATCTAAGGTGCAAACCCTTAATCTCAAGATAACTAAACTACTGCCTGGAAATGAGTATATTTTTAGAGTTATCCCTGTAAATAAATATGGATTTGGTGAGCCTCTTGAATCGGATGCAGTGATTGCAGCAAATCCATTTGTACCACCTGATGCACCAAGTAATGTTGAAGTGTCAAATATAACAAAGGATTCCATGGTCATTACATGGGACAGACCCACTAATGATGGTGGCAACACAATTTCAGGATACATTGTTGAAAAAAGAGACAAAGAAGGCGTTAGATGGACAAGATGCAACAAACGTGTAGTGAGTGAACTACGCTTTAGAGTAACAGGACTTCTTGAAAACAGAAGTTATGAATTCCGTGTGTCTGCTGAGAATGCAGCTGGAGTTGGTAAACCAAGTCCACCCACAGTGTACTTCAAGGCAGTGGATCCAGTTTTCAAGCCAGGTCCACCAAACAACCCTAAGGTTATTGATGTCTCAAGATCATCTGTTGTGCTGCATTGGGGCAAACCTATTTATGATGGCGGCTGTGATATTCAAAGCTATATTGTTGAGGCCTGTGAGGGCACCTCTGTTGAATGGATAATGTGCACACCACCCTCAGGAATAACAGAGACAAGATTTGAAGTTAAAAAACTGCTTGAAAAACATGAGTATAAATTCAGAATATGTGCAGTAAATAAGGTTGGTGTCGGAGAAACTGCTGATATACCTGACTCCATCCTGTTAGAGGATAAACTTGAGGCACCAGATATTGATCTTGATGCTGATTTGAGAAAGATGATCACTGTTAGGGCTGGAGGCTCTCTTAGACTGTTTGTTCCTATCCGTGGCCGACCCACTCCTGAAGTCAAGTGGGGAAAGGCTGAAGGTGAAATCAATGAGGCAGCAAACATTGACATTACCAGCAGTTACACTTCCCTTGTAATTGAAAATGTTAATAGATTCGACAGTGGAAAATACATTTTAACGCTGGAAAATGCTAATGGAACAAAATCAGCATTTATTAGTGTCAGAGTATTGGATACTCCTGATGCACCTGACAACTTTAGAGTAAAGGAAATAACAAAGAATTCAGTCACTCTCACCTGGGAGCCACCTTTACTGGATGGTGGTGCTAAAATAAAGAATTACATTGTTGAAAAACGAGAGAGTACAAGAAAAGTATACTCTCCTGTTGCTACCTGCAACAAGATGACATGGAAAATTGAACCACTGCAAGAGGGAAGCATCTTTTTCTTTAGAGTTCTTGCTGAAAATGAATATGGTGTTGGATTGCCTGCGAAGACCCTAGAGCCAATTAAAATCTCAGAGGTGCCACAACCCCCTGGTAAAGTTTCTGTAGTGGATGTTACACAGAAGAGTGTGTCTCTAACCTGGGAAAAACCAGAGTATGATGGAGGCAGCAGAATTACCCACTATGAAGTTGAAATGCAGGCAAAGGATCAGGAGAAATGGTCTCTTTGTGCTCAAGTGAAATCCCTTGATACTGTTGTAACAAATTTAGCCCAAGGTGGGGAGTACAATTTCAGAATCATTGCAGTTAATGAAAAAGGAAAGAGTGATCCCAGACTCCTGGCAAATCCTGTTTTTGCAAAAGACCTCACTATTCATCCCTCAGTCAGAACAAAGCTTAGTACCTTCAATGTACAGGTTGGACAAGATTTGAAAATTGAAGCACGAATTACTGGTCATCCAAAACCAACCATTACATGGAACAAAGATGGTTCCGATCTGAAACAGACTACAAGGGTTAATGTTGCTGACACTGCACATCACACCACCCTTATCATCAAAGATGCAACAAGAGAAGATCGTGGTATGTATAACATTGCTGTGACTAATGTACTTGGTCAGGCGGAAGCGACCGTTGAAATAATTATACTTGAGAAACCTGGCCCACCAACAGGGCCAGTCAGAATTGATGAAGTAAGTGCAGAGAGCATAACACTGTCTTGGGACCCACCCACATATATTGGGGGCTGTCAGATTTCAAATTACATTGTCCAAAAAAGAGATACCACTACAACCAACTGGGTCATTGTTTCTGCAACAGTGGCAAGGACTTCACTCAAAGTTGGCAATTTGAAAACCGGTGCTGAATACCAGTTCAGGATTTTTGCTGAGAATAGATATGGTAAAAGCTATGGCATTGACTCAGAACCAGTACTTGCTCAGTATCCTTTCAAAGAGCCTGGGCCTCCAGGAACCCCGTTTGTGTCTGCATTTACAAAGGAATCCATGGTTGTTGAATGGCACAAACCAGTTTCAGATGGTGGAAGTGCCATATTAGGATATCACCTTGAGAGAAAAGAGAAAAATAGCATTCTTTGGACAAAGATAAATAAAACACTTGTTCAAGACACCAGATATAAAACATCTTCACTGGAAGAGGGCATTGAATATGAGTTCAGATTGTATGCTGAAAACATCGTTGGAATAGGAAATTGCAGCAAAATCTCTGAGGGTTGTGTGGCACGTGACCCCTGTGATCCACCAGGCAAGCCAGTGCCAGTGATTGTGAAAAGGCACTCAGTAAAACTCAGATGGACACCACCAGAATATGACGGAGGAAGTCTTGTCACTGGATATGTTGTGGAGAAACGAGACCTTCCAGAGGGTCGTTGGATGAAAGCTAGTTTTACAAACATTCTTGAAACTGAATTTACAGTCTCGGGTCTGACAGAAGACTGCAAATATGATTTCAGAGTTATTTCTAGAAATGGAGCTGGATCAATCAGCAGACCCTCTGAGAGCACAGGCTCAATTACAGCTAAGGATGAAGTTGAACCACCCAACTATGAGATTTCCTCAGAGTACAGCCAAATTTTGACACTGAATGCAGGAGAAACATTTACACTGGAAGCCTCTGTTCAAGGAAAGCCAATTCCAACAATGCAGTGGTTTAAGGGTGATGTGGAAGTTGAAAATTCAGCAAGAGCAGAGATTAAAAACACAGATTTCAAAGCAATTCTTGTTGTAAAAGATGCCATTAGAATTGATGGAGGACAGTACACATTGCATCTCTCTAATGTAGCTGGAACTAAGTCTGTTCCCTTCAATGTCAAAGTACTTGATAGACCTGGCCCTTCTGAAGGGCCATTGACTGTCTCAGGTGTAACATATGAGAAATGTTCATTGTCATGGCTACCTCCAAGGCATGATGGTGGCAGCAGTATTTCCCATTATATCATACAGAAGAGAGAAACAAGTCGTCTTGCTTGGACTGTAGTTTCGAGTGACTGTGCAGCAACAATGTTTAAGGTTACAAAGCTTCTAAAAGGAAATGAATACATCTTCCGTGTCATGGCAGTCAACAAGTACGGTGATGGTGAACCACTTGAGTCTGCACCGGTAATTATGAGAAACCCTTTCGTTCCACCTGGACCACCCAAAGACATAGAAATAACAAATATTTCGAGAGACTCAATGACAGTGTGCTGGACCCGTCCTGACAGTGATGGGGGCAGTGAGATTGCTAATTACATCGTGGAAAAGAGAGACAGAGCTGGAGTCCGATGGACAAAATGTAACAAACGCAGAGTCACAGACTTGCGTTTCAGAGTCACAGGCTTGACAGAGGATCATGAATATGAGTTTAGGTTATCTGCAGAGAATGCTGGTGGTGTTGGACTACCAACTCCACCAACAATTTATTACAAAGCTTGTGATCCAACATTTAAGCCTGGTCCACCAACTAATGCACACCTTGTTGACACTACAAAGAATTCAGTCACTATTGCATGGAGTCGACCAATATATGATGGCGGTTTGGATATCCAGGGCTATGTTGTTGAGATATGCAAAGCTGATGAAGAAGAATGGATCACCTGTTCTCCACCCTCTGGATTAAATGATACCAAATTTACAATTACTAAACTAACTGAACATCAAGAATACAAAGTTAACATATGTGCATTGAATAAATTGGGTGTTGGTGAGCCAGTAGCCATCCAAGGAACTGTTAAACCAGTGGATAAGATGGATGCCCCTGAAATTGAGCTTGACTCTGAGTTGAGGAAAGGTATTGTTGTGCATGCTGGAGGATCTATGAAAATATGCATACCTTTCAAGGGACGCCCTACTCCTGAAATAAACTGGACTAAGGATGAGGGAGATTTACCAGATAAAGCCCAAATAGAAAAGGAACCAGATTACACTCAGCTATCAATCGATATATGTGATAGAAATGATGCTGGAAAATATACTCTGACATTAGTAAATAATGCTGGTACCAAGTCAGCTTTTGTCTCAGTAAAAGTACTGGATACACCAGGTGCTCCACTGAACCTCATAGTGAAGGATGTTACAAGAAATTATGTCACCCTCGTTTGGGAGCCTCCACTCATTGATGGGGGTTCAAAAATAAAGAATTACATAGTTGATAAGCGTGATTCCAAAAGAAAAGGATTTACAAACATTACTGCCAAGTGCACCAAGACTAGCCTCAGAGTTGGTGATCTTACTGAGGGTGATATTTATTATTTCAGAGTCATGGCAGAAAATGAGTTTGGAGTTGGTTTGCCTGTGGAAACAAAAGAATCTGAAAAGACAGCAGATCCTCCTTTGTCTGTTGGTAAGGTCACTTTGACTGATGTTACAAAAACCACAGCATCACTCTCTTGGGATAAACCAGATCACGATGGAGGAAGTAGAATCTTAGGTTATTATATTGAGATGCAGCCAAAAGGATCAGATGAGTGGACAGCAGCTGCAGTCACCAAGACATGTGAGGGTACAGTCACAGGACTCAGTTCAGGACAAGAATATCTCTTCAGAATTGTAGCCTTCAACGACAAGGGAAGAAGTGATCCAAGACCATTAGCAGCTCCTGTGATTGCTAAAGACATAACTATTGAACCAAGCCTCAAATTACACTTCAACACTTACAGTGTTCAAGCTGGTGAAGATCTTAAAGTGGAAATACCATTCAAAGGACGTCCAACTCCAAAGATTGCATGGTCAAAAGATGGACAAGCACTGAAAGAGACAACCAGATTAAATGTCTCAAGCACTCCACAATTATCCGTTCTTAAAGTTAAAGAAGCTAACAGAGAGGATTCTGGAAAATACAAAATTACGGCGACAAACAATGTGGGTACAGTCACAGAGGAGATTGGCATAATAATCCTAGACAAACCTGGCCCACCAGTTGGACCAATTAAAATTGATGAAGTAAGTGCCACCTATGTTATTATCTCTTGGGAGCCACCAGTATACACAGGTGGTTGTCAGATAAACAATTACATTGTGGAAAAACGTGATACAGGCACTACCAACTGGCAGATTGTATCAGCAACTATTGCTCGAACCACAATCAAGATATCTAAACTGAAGACTGGTTCTGAATATCAGTTCAGAGTGTTTGCTGAGAACAGATATGGAAAGAGTACATCACTGGATTCAATACTAGTTGTTGTCAGTTATCCCTTCACTGAGCCTGCAGCTCCAAGTGCAGCATTGGTTTCATCAGTGACAAAAGACCACATGGTAATCGAATGGAAACCCCCCAGCAATAATGGGGGAAGCCCTGTCATTGGATATCACCTAGAGCGCAAGGAAAAGAACAGCATATTATGGACAAAACTTAACAAGCTCCTTATCACTGACACTAGATTGAGAACAAATGGTCTGGAGGAAGGAATCGAATATGAATACAGGGTATATGCTGAAAATATTGCAGGAATCAGTCCACCAAGTAAAGTCTCAGAAAGTGTTGTTGCACGTGATCAATGTGAATCCCCAGGAATTCCTGAGGCCATTGTTATTACAAGAAACCTAATAACTCTTCAATGGGATAAACCACAGTATGATGGTGGCAGTGTAATCACAGGATACATCATTGAAAGGAAGAAACTGCCTGAAGGACGTTGGATGAAAGCTAGTTTTACAAATATTATAGACACACAATTTACAATAACTGGACTAGAAGAAGAACAAAGATATGAGTTTAGAGTAATTGCCCGAAATGCAGCTGGTATTTTAAGTGTACCCTCTGAAAGCACTGGACCAATTACTGCTCAGGATGAGATTGAAGCTCCATCAGTCTCCATGGATTCCAGATTTAAAGATGCCTTGATTGTAAAAGCAGATGAGACCTTTACTATCGATGCTGAGATTGCTGGTAAACCTCTCCCTGATATTATGTGGCTTAAGGATGGAAAGGAAATTGACAGTACCACACCCAGAATGGAGATTAAATCCACTATCACACGGACAGTTCTTACTGTCAAGGATTGCATCAGAGTGGACGGTGGTCATTTCGTCTTAAGTCTAAGTAATGTTGGTGGAACAAAGCAGGTACCCATTAATGTAAAGGTTCTTGATAGACCTGGTCCACCTGATGGCCCAATGAAAGTAACTGGTGTCACAGCAGAAAAATGTTATTTGCACTGGAGTCACCCATCACATGATGGTGGAGCTAGTATTTCTCACTACATTATAGAAAAAAGGGAAACTAGCAGATTGTCTTGGACAGTAGTGGAACCCAATATTCAAGCAATCAGTTACAAAGTCACCAAACTCTTACCTGGTAATGAGTATATATTTAGAGTTATGGCTGTCAATAAGTATGG
This sequence comes from Triplophysa dalaica, assembly GCF_015846415.1. Lineage (NCBI taxonomy): Eukaryota > Metazoa > Chordata > Actinopteri > Cypriniformes > Nemacheilidae > Triplophysa > Triplophysa dalaica. The sequence continues at coordinate 20,943,166 of NC_079549.1, read as the reverse complement.
CATAGGTGAGCCACTTGAATCTGATCCTGTCCTTGCAAAAAATCCTTTCAACAAACCTAGTCCACCTTTAACTCCAGAAGCAAGTGCAATCACTAGAGACTCAATGGTCTTGACATGGGAGCGGCCAGAGGATGATGGTGGATCACAAATCGATGGTTATGTTCTTGAGAAACGTGATAAAGAGGGTATTCGATGGACTAAGTGCAACAAGAAAAGACTAAATGACTTACGTTTCAGAGTCACTGGGCTGACAGAGGGACACTCTTTTGAATTTAGAGTCTCTGCTGAGAATGCTGCTGGTGTCGGCAAACCAAGTGAACCGTCTGAATATTACAAAGCTTGTGATGCAATTTATCCACCTGGTCCTCCTAACAATCCTAAAGTGACAGACCATTCAAGCACAACTGTTTCTTTGGCATGGAGCAGACCAATTTATGATGGTGGAGCACCAGTCTCAGGATACATTGTTGAGATGAAGGAAACTAATGAAGATGACTGGACTGGGTGCACTCCACCAACTGGTGTTCAAACACCTCATTTCACTGTCAAGAAACTAAAAGAAAATGCAGAATACAACTTCCGTATTTGTGCAATTAATATTGAGGGGGCAGGAGAGCATGTTGATTTCCCAGGGTCTGTGATTGCATCTGAAAAACTTGAGGCGCCTGAGATAGAACTTGATGCAGATCTTAGGAAATGTGTGACTGTGCGTGCCAGTGCAACACTTCGCTTATTTGTTACTATAAGGGGAAAGCCTGAGCCTGAGGTCAAGTGGAAAAAGACAGATGGCACCTTATCAGAGCGTGCTCAAATAGAGGCTACAAGCTCTTACACAATGCTGGTCATTGACAATGTTAACCGATTTGACACTGGCAAATATGTTTTGACTCTTGAAAACAATATTGGCACAAAATCTGCCTTCATTAATGTAAAAATCCTTGACTCTCCAAGTGCTCCAGTGAACTTTGAAGTTAAGGATGTAAAGAGAGATTCAGTCCAGCTTTCTTGGGAGCCTCCACAAATTGATGGCGGAGCCAAGATCACGCATTACATTGTGGAGAAACGAGAATCTAAAAGAATGGCATTCACAACTTTGACAAATAACTGTGTAAGGAATTCATTCAAGGTTGATGATCTACAGGAAGGAGGTCTTTACCACTTCCGTGTATTGGCTGTAAATGAACTTGGAGTTGGTCTGCCTGCTGAAACCACAGAGGCAGTCAAAGTCTCTCAAGCACCCCTACCACCTGGAAAAATTTCTGTAGTTGATGTAACCCGCCACAGTGTTACTCTTTCATGGGAAAAACCTGATCATGATGGTGGCAGCAAAATCACAGGCTACACTGTGGAAATGTTGACTAAAGGATTAGATAAATGGACTGTATGTGCTACAGTAAAAGCGCTAGAAGCTAAAATTGAAGGACTTACAACAAGAGAGGAATATAGCTTTAGAGTTACAGCTCTTAATGACAAAGGAAAAAGTGATCCGAAACCACTTGGAGAATCTGTTGTGGCAAAAGATATTACTATGGAACCCATTATTAATTTGTCATTTAACACATACAGTGTTAAAGCTGGAGATGATCTCAAAATAGACGTTCCATTCAGAGGCAGGCCTCAGCCAGAGGTCACATGGAAAAAGGATGGTAATTTACTGAAGCAGACAACAAGAGTAAATGTTCTGACATCAAAGACATCATCTAAGATTGTCATCAAGGATGCAACAAGGGAGGATGTAGGAAAATATGAAATAACATTAACCAATTCAATTGGTGTTAAATCAGCAGAAATATCTGTCATTGTTCTTGATAAACCAGGTCCACCAGGTTCAATCAGAATGGATGAAGTAAGTGCTGATTTTATTTCATTATCATGGGACCCTCCTATTTATGATGGTGGCTGTCAAATTAATAATTATGTGGTTGAGAAGAGAGATACGACCACTACAACATGGCAAATCGTTTCAGCGACAGTTGCACGAACATCAATCAAAGTCATCCGTTTGACACAACGAACAGAATATCAATTCCGTATTGCTGCAGAGAATCGTTATGGGAAAAGCCAAGCTGTTGACTCTCTCCCAGTAGTTGCACAGTATGCCTTTACACCCCCAGGCCCTCCAACAAGTCATCAAGTTTCTCAGGCCACTAAATTGGGAATGTTAGTAACATGGAAGAGACCAGCAAGTGATGGTGGAAGTCCAGTCATTGGATATCACTTGGAATGCAAGGATCAAAGCAGTATTCTCTGGACAAAGATGAACAGAGGTCTTATTACAGAAAGTCAGTTCAAAGTAACAGGCTTGGAGGAAGGTCTTTACTATCAGTACAGAGTATATGCAGAGAATTTAGCTGGAATTGGACCCTGCACAAAGGCATGTGATCCTGTTGCTGCTAGAGATCCATGTGATGCTCCAGGTCAGCCAATAGTTATGGACATAACAAGAACATCTGTTTATTTGTCCTGGAATAAACCTGAGTACGATGGTGGGGCCAAGGTGACTGGTTACATTGTTGAAAGAAAAGAACTTCCAGATGGCCGGTGGTTAAAATGTAATTTCAACAACCTCCAGGAAACATTCTTTGATGTGACTGGCCTGATTGAAGATCAAAGATATGATTTCCATGTTATTGCCAGGAATGCAGCTGGTTTACTAAGTGAGCCATCAGAGGGAACCGGACCTGTAACTGTAAAAGATGATGTTGATCCACCACGCATTACAATAGAAGATAAACTAAGACAATTGGTCGTAGTGAAGGCTGGAGATATACTCAAAATTGATGCTGAAATTTCTGGGCGTCCAATTCCTGTGATATCATGGGCAAAGGATGGAAAAGAAATTGAAGCTAAAGCCAGAGTTGAGATTTCTTCAACACTCACTAGTACAACATTGATTGTAAGAGATACAATTAGACGAGACTCAGGACAATATGTTTTAACATTACACAATGTTGCTGGCACCAGATCTTTAGCAGTGAACTGTAAGGTCCTGGACAGACCTGGTCCGTCATCTGGGCCTCTGGAAGTAACTGGTTTAACTGCAGAGAAATGCACATTGACATGGGGACCACCTCAAGAGAATGGAGGTGCTGAAATTCAGCACTACATCGTTGAGAAACGTGAGACAAGTCGTCTTGCCTGGACATTGGTCTATGCAGACATGAAGGCCACAACATGTAAAGTAACAAAACTGCTCAAAGGTAACGAATACATATTAAGAGTTCGCGGAGTTAACAAATATGGAACAGGTGAAGTTTTGGAGAGCGATCCTGTTAAGGCAATGGATCCATTTACAGTACCAGCTGCACCAGCAAATGTTGAAGTCACCAGTGTAGCAAGTGAAGCAATGACAATCTGCTGGGAAAGGCCTGTTTCTGATGGAGGAAGTAGCATTTCTGGCTATGTAATTGAAAAACGTGAGAAATCTGGTCTTCGTTGGGTCCGTGTCAACAAAAAGCCTGTTTATGATTTAAGAGTCAAAGCTTCAAATCTTCGTGAAGGATGTGAATATGAATACAGAGTCTTTGCAGAGAATGCGGCTGGTTTGAGTGCACCAAGTGTGCCTTGCCCACTTACAAAGGCAGATGATCCATTGTTCCTGCCATCACCTCCAGCTAAACCCAAAATAATTGATTCTTCCAAAACATCAATAACACTATCTTGGATCAAACCACTGTTTGATGGTGGCTCTCCAGTTACAGGTTATATGGTAGAATACAGAAACACCAATGATGAAGACTGGACAGTTGGTGTTAATAACACTACAAGCACAGAGTTCACAGTGGTGGGACTCACTTCAGGGGCAGAATATGTCTTTGTTGTTAAATCAATTAACAAGATTGGCCCAAGTGAACAAAGCCCTGAAACTGATCCACAGATTGCAAAGGACAGAGAAGATGAGCCAATTTTCCTCATCAGTAATGAAATGAGGAAGACACTGACTGTCAAAGATGGCAGTTCATTTACCCTTAGAGTGCCATTCAAGGGTAAGCCTGTACCACATGTAATGTGGAACAAACCAGATGTTGATTTGAGAGTGCGGGCAACTATTGATACCACAGAGACCTGTACATCTGCTACAATTGAGCAAGCAACAAGAGATGACTCAGGAAAATACACGGTAACCCTTCAAAATGTTGCTGGGACTGCTACACTGACATTGAGTGTTAAAGTCCTTGATTCTCCAGGACCACCGGCACGTCTTGAAGTAAAGGAAGTCACTAAGAGCTCGGCAACTATTACATGGGACATCCCTGAAAATGAGGGTGGTGCCCCAGTCAAGAACTACCTTGTGGATCTCCGTGAGGCAACTAAAATGGGATGGACTAGAGTCACAGACAGTTGCCCCCGACTGACTTATAAAGTCAATGATCTTCAAGAAGGATGTGTTTACTATTTCAGAGTAACTGGCGAAAATGAGTACGGTATAGGAGTGCCACTTGAGACCAAAGAAGGAACCAAGATTACAGGTAAAATGAAATGAATTCATTTTTATTCAATTAATGTATAAATATTTTTTTATTTAAAGGTATGTGCTGTTTGTTATTTCAGACTGTTTAATAAATCACATTTTACTTTTAATTTCAGAAAAACCAAGTCCACCACACAAACTTGGAGTCACTGACGTCACAAAAGACTGTGTCTCACTTGCATGGCTTAAACCAGAGCATGATGGAGGTAGCAGAATTACAAACTACCTAGTTGAGGCCCTTGAGAAAGGACAGGAAAAGTGGATAAAGTGTGGCTCAACCAAATCAACTAATTTTGTTGTCTATGGATTGAGAGAGAATGCAGAGTACTACTTCAGAGTTCGGGCTGAAAACCATGCTGGACTTAGTGATCATAAAGACACGGTTTTACCTGTGCTTGTAAAGGACCAACTAGGCAAGTCATTACATTATTTTTATGAACACAAAATGTGTGATTCGTTTTTCATGATGTTCTGTTAATTTTTTTGTAATTTTGATATTTTCTTTAATCAACAGAGGCTCCTGAGATTATCATGAAGGACTTCCAACGCAACACTGCCTATGTTAAGGCAGGTTCAAATCTAAAGATTGAGATCCCTCTCACTGGTAAACCACTACCAAAAATATCTCTTTCTAAGGATGGACAGGTTTTGAAGTCAACCATGAGATTCAACTCTGAGGTGATGGCTAACTCGCTTATCATCACTTTGCGTGAGAGTGTTGCTTTGGATGCAGGCAGATATGATATCACAGCCTCCAACTCCTGTGGAACCACAAAATCCTTTGTGAATATTGTGGTCCTTGACAGACCAAGTCCCCCAGTTGGCCCTGTTGAAATGTGTGATGTTACAGAAGACAGTGTGAGTCTGAAGTGGTTGCCTCCCACATATGATGGTGGTAGCCCAATCACCAACTATATTGTTCTCAAACGCGAGACCACTACTGCAAATTGGATAGAAGTATCTTCTGCTGTTGCAAGATGCACAATCAAGATTATGAAGCTAATTACAGGCGTTGAGTACCAGTTCAGGATCAGGGCTGAGAATCGCTTTGGCATCAGTGACCATATTGATTCACCAATTGTTAATGTCAGTCTTCCATACAGTAAGTAAACTTATTTCTGTGCATCATAAAACAAATGTGTCAGTTGAAATGTATATAACTAAAACATAATCCAATTATTTATAGTAATTCCCCTGGAACCTTCACAACCATGGGTGACAGCTGTAACAAAGGAAAGTATTACTGTTAGCTGGAAGGAGCCACCTTCAGATGGTGGAAGCAGTGTCTTTGGATACCATCTTCAGATGAAAGACAGAAACAGCATCCTTTGGCAGAAAGTTAACAAAACAGTTATACGTGCAACACACTTCAAAGTAACAAATGTGAGCCATGGGCTAATCTATGAATTCAAGGTTGCAGCTGAAAATGCTGCTGGTATTGGTCCAGACAGCAAGCCCTCAGATCCTGTACTTGCAATTGATGCTTGTGGTAAGCATTATGTTTCATGTGATTTAATTGTTCCATATAGTTGATTCATCAGTATTAAAAATACCCTTGAAATAAATTTTATTAATCACAATTGTTTTTTCCCTGCAGAGCCTCCAAACAATCTTAGGGTCACTGATATCACGAAGAGTTCAATTAGTCTTGCCTGGCAGAAACCGTCATTTGATGGAGGAAGCAGAATTACTGGATATTTAATTGAAAGAAAAGACTCTCCAAAAGGCAGATGGTCAAAAGCTAATTTGACAAATGTTGCTGACACAAAGTATTCAGTATCAGGCTTGACTCAGAATGAATCCTACGAATTCAGAGTCTTGGCTAAGAATGCAGTTGGCTCCATTAGTAACCCATCATCAACTGTTGGACCAGTAACATGCGTAGACACATATGGTGCCCCTGAGATTGAACTTCCCCAAGAATATCTTGATGTTCTCAAATACAAAGCAGGAGCTAACATCGATCTTAAAGTGGGTGTTATTGCTAAACCTCAACCAACTATTGAATGGTACAAGGATGGAAAAGAGCTTGAGCCTGGAGCTCAGATTTCCATCTCAAGCACCTCCGACTCTGCATGCATCTCAGTCAAGGATGCCACACGTTTGAATACTGGAACATATGAACTCAAAATCAAGAACTCTTTAGGCTCAGCGTATTGTGCTATCAGAGTACTTGTTCAAGGTATGTGGCCTTATACAGCTAAATAACTAACCCTATCTTATAAGCTAAACTCTTATCGATCTTTTGCTATGTTTAAATTAGGGCAAATTTTGATATGATCTGTAATAAAACATTTTATTAATTACATTCCATGAAATTAACTTTGACACCTCTAGTAAAAATTTGTGTTCTCTGTTTCACCCCCCTCCCCTTCATCAGACAAACCGGGACCTCCTGCTGGAGAGATACAGTTCAAGAAAATCACTGCAGATACTATAACTATCATGTGGGATCCTCCAGCTGATGAAGGTGGTGCAATGGTGACACATTACATTGTCGAGAAACGTGAGACAAGCAGAATTATGTGGTCTATAATCTCAGAGAAGCTTGAAGAATGCATTGTAACTGTCCAAAGGCTTATTAAGGGCAATGAATACATATTCCGTCTTCGTGGTGTAAACAAATATGGTGTTGGAGATCCTCTGGAATCAAGACCAGTTATTGCCCAGAATTCCTTCGGTAAGAAGTTATTCTAGAGTTTGATAAAGCATCAATACAATATCACAAACTAATGCATTAATACTATGTTTTATGCACAGTTCATCCTAGTCATCCCTCTAAACCTCAAGTCACAATGATAACCAAGTCAACAATGACTGTGGTATGGGAAAGACCAAGTTTGGATGGTGGAAGTGATATTGATGGGTATTACTTGGAGAAACGGGAAAAGAAGAGTCTACAGTGGTTCAAGGTTATTAAAGATCCAATTCGTGATACCAGACAGAAGGTTAGCAACCTCACAGAGGGAAATGAATATCAGTATCGTGTCTGTGCAATCAACAAAGCTGGAGCAGGCCCATATTCTGATACATCTATCTTTTATAAAGCTTATGACCCCATTGGTAAGTTTTTATTTTTTATATCCTCAAACCTAGTTATTTATTATTATGAATATTAATGTTATATGAATATTCTCATTTTAGACCCACCAAGTGAGCCAACAAAACTCAGAGTTGTTGATTCAACAAATACATCTATTACCCTTGACTGGGTGAAGCCTGTCTATGATGGTGGCAGTGAAATCACAAGCTACATTGTTGAACAAAGAATAGCTGACGAAATGGAATGGGTCACTATAAGCTCTAAAGGTGAAGTGAGGACAACTGAATTTGTGGTGTCCCACCTAAAACCTGGAGTGTACTATTTCTTCCATGTCTCAGCTGTTAACTGTGTTGGAGCCGGACGGCCAATTGAAATGATGCAGCCTGTGCAAGCCAAAGATATTCTGGGTTTGTCTTTTCTATCTCTTTAAACAGTTAAAATATTATTTAACATTGATTAAACAGTCAGTGTCATACGACTATAAACCTGATCTAATTCTCAACTCTTTCATTTTAACAGAGGAGGCGGATGTTGATCTTGACATCTCAATGTCCACTCAGTATGTAGCAAAGGCTGGCAGAGATGTGGAAATTGTCATTCCTCTTAAGGGTAGGCCTGCTCCGAATGTAACATGGAGAAAGGGGGACAAGAACATCAGTAGTGACACAAGATATAACATCAAAAACACTGAATATTCAACTACTCTCATCATTCCCAAAGTCACCAGGGATGATACAGGGAAATATTTTCTTGAGATTGAAAATGGAGTCGGAGAGCCAAAAACAATTACAGTGTCTGTTAAAGTACTGGACACACCATCTGCTTGCAATAAGTTGATTGTGAAGAATGTGACACGAGGTAAACTCACTCTGAGCTGGGAACCACCTCTTATTGATGGTGGCTCTCCAATCACAAATTACATTGTTGAGAAGAAAGATGCTAAATTGAAGGCATTCACTGTTGTGACAAATGAATGCGCCAATACAACATACAAAGTTGCTGGTCTGGCTGATGAAATTTCTTATTTCTTCCGCGTTTCTGCTGAAAATGAATACGGTGTTGGTGATCCTTGTGAGACTGTACAACCTGTCAGAGCAACTGAAATGCCAGGTCCTGTAAAAGATCTTGTGTTGGTTGACTCATCTAATACATCTGTAACTCTGGCTTGGACAAAGCCTGATCACGATGGTGGCAGCCACATTTCAGAGTACATTGTTGAAAAGAAAACAAAGGAAGAAGAGACTTGGAGCATTGGTGGCACATGTAGACGTTGCCAATGTGAAGTGATACAACTAAAAGAGCTCTCAGAAGTCATCTTTAGGGTGTTTGCTCAAAATGAAAAGGGTCGCAGTGATTTCTCTCAAATTGGACCGATCACTGTAAAGGACTTTATTATACCACCCGAGGCCAACCTTATTGACTATCCAAATGGGGAATTAAGTGTTCGCATTGGACAAAATGTGAATATCGATTTGCCATACAAGGGTAAACCCAGGCCAACTATTCAGTGGATGAAAGACGATGTAGTGCTCAAAGAAAGTGAACAAGTTCGTTTCAGGCAAACAGAGAACATAGCAAGTTTGATTGTCAGAAGTTCTAGAAAGGAAAATGCAGGAAAATACACATTGGTCCTTGATAACAAACTTGTTAAGTCTTTCTTCGACATCAAAGTAATAACACTTGGGCCACCATCTGTGCCTGTAGGCCCAATACGTTTTTGTGAAATTAAAGCTCAGAGTATTATCATTTCATGGGATGAACCACAGGAAGATGGTGGAGGAGAGATCACTTGCTACAGTGTGGAAAAGCGAGAGACATCCCAAGCAGCATGGAAAATGGTTTGCTCCAGTGTTGTCAGGACCACATTCAAAATACCCAATTTGGTTAAGGGTACTGAATACCAATTTAGAGTGCGTGCTGAGAACAAATATGGAGTAAGCGAGCCTCTAAACTCATCAGATGTGGTTGCTCAACACCAATATAAGCCACCAGGTCCTCCAGGAAAACCTGTGGTATACAACGTGACAAGTGATGGCATGACTGTTCAGTGGGATGCCCCAAGCTTTGATGGCGGTTCACCAGTCACTGGATACCATCTTGAGAAAAAAGACAGGAATAGCTTACTGTGGACAAAAGTAAATTCCAATGTCATTTCCGGAAGAGAATACAGAGTCATTGGACTTATTGAAGGTCTGGAGTATTCATTCAGAGTTTATGCAGAAAACAATGCAGGCATGAGTCCAGTCAGTGAGCATAGCAAGCATAAACTGGCAATTTCCCCTGTTGGTAAGTCATAGTATTCTCATTTTTGTCACTGTCATTTCAGAGATTCATCCATGATACCTGTTTTGTGTTGAGTTTATTGTTAAAAAATCTATACCTATTTTTTCTTTAGATCCTCCTGGCACACCTAACTGCATTGATGTTACCAGAGACTCTGTAACACTTCAGTGGGAACCACCTAAACGGGATGGAGGCAGTAGGATTGTGGCATATAGTGTGGAAAGGCGTCAGGGAAAAAGTCGTTGGCTAAGATGCAATTTTATTGACATCAGTGAATGCCAGTTCACTGTAACAGGCCTTCCTGCAGGCGACCGCTTTGAATTCAGGGTAATTGCCAGGAATGCTGTTGGAACAGTTAGTCCACCTTCTCAGTCATCTGGCTACATCATGACCAAAGATGAAAGTGGTATGGACATCCAAATCCATTTTTAGACATTTATTGGTGTAAATTTAATACATTTTGTGTTACATAGGCTGGTTCTAAAAATCTAATTTCTTTCAGTTATTCCTGAGATTGAGTTTGCAGCCGAGAAGACCCTCACCATTAAGGCAGGAGAAAATGTTAAACTCAACTGCAGTATAAGTGGCCGTCCTGTACCTCAAGTGATTTGGTATAAGGATGGAAAGGAAGTTGACAAGATGCTGGTGGACATCACAACTGTTATTGGATCAAGCTCACTCTTCATTCGAGATGCTGACCGCAATGATCGTGGTATCTACACAGTTGAGGCCAAGAACAGTTCAGGCACAACAAAAGTGGATGTTCTGGTCAGAGTACAAGGTAAGTTCATATATTTTAATGTGAACATGGAATTAACATTTATTTATGTGGATGTAGCAGATTTCAGATGCTTTTGTGATGTCATTCAGATACCCCTGGACCACCTGAGGGCCCACTGCGCTTCACTAATATATCTGCTGAGAAAGCAACTCTTTGGTGGAGCCCACCTGAAAATGATGGCTGTGCACCTATCACTCATTATGTGATTGAGAAGCGTGAGACTTCCAGAATTTCATGGGCACTTGTAACATCCAAGTGTGAAGCCTGCTCATTCAACGCCACAAAACTGATTAAAGGCAACGAATACCAGTTCCGTGTGTCGGCTGTCAATAAAGTTGGTGTGGGCAAGCCACTAGAGTCGGATCCAATCATAGCTCAGATGCAGTACAGTAAGTAAAAAATGGTCTTTGTTGTGCAAATAATTTATAAATACTGTACATGTGGTTCTTTAATCTTAAAAATTCTTATTTTAAATCTCACAGCGGTACCAGAGGCTCCCGGAACACCTGATTGCACACATGTAACAGGAAACAGTATTACTCTATGCTGGACGAGACCAAGACATGATGGTGGAAATGAGATCAAGCAATATATTCTTGAAAGGCGAGAGAAGAAAAGCTTAAGATGGGTGAAGGTTTCAGCAAAGAGACCAATAACTGAGCTTAGGCATAGAGTAACAAATCTTACAGAAGGTAATGAATATGAGTTCCGTGTTATGGCTGAAAATGGTGCTGGAATTGGACCTGCAAGTGGAACGTCGAGATTGTTTAAGTGCAGAGAGCCAACAAGTGAACCCAGTGCTCCAACTGCTGTAAAGGTCATTGATTCCACCAAGACATCTGTTACCATGGAATGGACCAAACCTGTGTTTGATGGTGGTTTGGAAATCATTGGTTACATTATTGAGATGTGCAAGGCAAGCCTTGAGGAATGGCACAGAGTCAACAACCAGACATGTATCCATACCAAGTACACAGTTACAGATTTAGAACCTGGTGAGGAGTATAAATTCCGTGTGTGTGCCATCAATGGTGCTGGAAAGGGAGAAACCTCTGAGACACCAAATGTAGTACAAACAGTTGATCGTCTGACATCACCAGAAATAGATATAGATGCAGACTTCAAGCAAACACATGTTGTGAAGAATGGCGGAACAGTCACTCTTCACATTCCCTTCCGTGGAAAACCAGCCCCCCTTGCCACATGGACAAAAGCAGATGGAGAGCTTGGTGTAATGGTAGATATCCATACTACGGAAACATTCAGCACTTTGACGATTGAAAATTGCATCAGATATGATGCTGGCAAGTATACACTGTCTCTTGAAAACAACAGTGGCCGTAAATCTATTACATTAACAGTAAAAGTGTTGGACACACCTGGACCACCAGGGCCTCTCTCATTAAAAGATGTGACAAGAGGTGCTCTCACACTCATGTGGGATGCCCCAACTAATGATGGTGGTGCTCGTGTCCATCACTACATTGTTGAGAAGCGAGAAGCGAGTCGCTTGAGTTGGCAAGAAGTCAGTGAAAAGTGCACACGCCAAATCTTGAGAGTGACCGACCTTGCTGTAGGTGTAGCATACTGCTTTAGAGTTACTGCTGAAAATCAGTATGGCAAAGGTGAACCATATGAAATGACAGAACCTATTATAGCCACAGAAGAACCTGCACCTCCCAAGCGATTGGATGTCATTGATACTACATCATCAACTGCCACCTTAGTATGGATGAAACCTGAGCATGATGGTGGAAGCCGCATCACGGGGTACATTGTTGAGACTAGAAAGAAAGGCTCTGACCGTTGGGTTGTTGGTGGTCAAACCAAATCTTTGAAAATGGTTCTCGAAGGCTTGGTTGAGAACACAGAATATGAGTTTCGTGTCAAAGCCCAGAATGATGCTGGTGTTAGTCACCCACGAGATGCCTTAGCCTCTGTAATTATAAAGGAACCTCGTATTGAGCCAACAGCAGATCTTAGCAGCATTGATAAACAGCTCATCTCTTGCAAAACTGGAAATTCCTTTACCATAGATATTCCAATCAGTGGCAGACCAGTCCCCAAGGTAACATGGAAACTTGAAGAGATGAAACTCAAAGAAACCGACAGAATATCAATTAAAACCTCAAAAGACAGAACCACTTTATTTGTGAAGGACGCCAAGAGAGGTGACAGCGGCAAGTATTATCTCACTCTTGAGAATGCAGCTGGATCAAAGACGTTCACAGTGACCGTTATTGTCATTGGAAGACCGAGCCAACCAACTGGACCGGTTGAAATTTCTGGAATCTCATCTGAATCCTGTGTATTAAATTGGGGAGAACCTGCAGATGATGGTGGGACGGACATCACCAATTATATTGTTGAGAAACGGGAATCTGGATCCACAACATGGCAGGTTGTAAATTCAAGTGTAAAACGGACCACTATAAAAGTAACTCATCTTACCAAGTACATGGAGTACACGTTTAGAGTCTCTGCTGAAAACAAATTTGGTGTTAGCAAGTCGATCGATTCTCAAGCTATTGTTGCTGAGCATCCATTTGGTGAGCATATTATGTATTACATGAACTTCTAACTGGTTAATGAAACAGACAATGATACTAATATTAGATTTTTTTGTTTTTAGTCTCACCAAGCCCACCAACTCGCCCAGATGTAGTTTCAGTGTCTGCTAATGCCATTGCTATTCGCTGGGAGAAGCCATATCATGATGGTGGAAGCAAAGTCACTGGATACTTGATTGAGAAGAAGGAGCGTAATACCATCCTGTGGGTGAGGGAGAACAAGATTCCTTGCCTTGAATGTCACTACAAGGTCTCCAATCTTATCGAAGGCCTTGAGTACCAGTTCAGAGCATATGCATTGAACATTGCTGGTCTGAGTAAAGCAAGTGAACCATCAAGGCCAGTACTGGCTCTAAATCCAGTTGGTAAGGTTCTTGTTATGTTTTTGCTATCATGAATACATGGAATTGTTTTGATTAATGACTATATATATATATATATATATATATATATATATGAAATTATTTTTGTTTTCATTTTTAGATCCACCTGGCAAACCAGAGGTTTTTGATTTAAACAAAACCTCAGTGTCTATTAGATGGTCTGTGCCATTCAATGATGGTGGCAGTAAGATTGTTGGATATGTTGTTGAACGCAAAGCTACCAGTGATGATAATGAAGCTCGCTGGTTAAAGTGCAACTACACTACAATCACAGAAAATTTCTTCACCATAACATCACTTAGTGAGGGAGAAGCCTATGAGTTCCGTGTTATTGCCAGAAACGGTGCTGGAGTCCACAGTACGCCATCAGAGTCGACAGGACCCATTACATGCAAAGATGAATACAGTAAGACATTTTTTTTAAACGGTGTACAAACATACAGTTTTACATAGAAATCTATTTTAATACACATTTTATTATTTATTTTAGCACCACCAAAGGCTGAGCTGGACAGCAAACTTGTGGGTGAGACTATCACTATCAGAGCTGAAGCAGACCTTGTTCTTGATGCTGCAGTTGGTGGAAAACCTGAGCCCAACGTTTTCTGGTCGAAGGGTGATAAGGAGCTAGAGCTTGGAGAGAAATACTCACTAACCTACACCAGTACAAGAGCAATGGCCATCATAAAGTCATGTGATAGAAATGATACTGGAAAATACATCCTCACTGTGAAAAATGCTAGTGGAATCAAAACTGCTGCTGTCAATGTTAAAGTGCTTGGTAAGAACAAATCAAATGATATATGTTTGTTTAATTCAAAATACCTGGAATTCCTGGACATTTTATGAGAATTGTTTTTATATTTTAGATACACCTGGACCACCTGAGGGTGTAATCACAATTAGCAGGGTTACAGAAGAAAAATGTACAGTTTCCTGGAATATTCCTCTGGAGGATGGAGGAGATACTGTCACTCATTATATTGTTGAGAGACGCGAGACCAGCAGACTCAACTGGGTTATCATGGAAACTGAATGCAAATCTCTGTCTTGTGTCAGCACAAAACTGATCAAAAACAACGAGTACATTTTCCGGGTCAGAGGTGTAAATAAGTATGGTCCTGGAGTACCCCAAGAGTCTGAACCAGTTATCGCAAGAAATGCATACAGTAAGTATTAAAGTATAAAGTTAATTTTATTATGGTTTATTCGTTACAACTCTGAGTCTTGAGATTTATTTGTGATTTACGTTACAGCTATTCCAACACCTCCAGGAGCACCAGAGATTACTGCTATTGGAAAAGAACATGCAATCATTGAGTGGCTGAAGCCGGAGAGTGATGGTGGCAGTGAAATCAAAAATTACCTTGTGGATAAACGTGAGAAGAGCAGCGTTAGATGGACAAGAGTAAACAAAACATACACCATTTATGATACACGGCTCAAGATCACTGGTCTCCTTGAGGGCAGTGATTATCAGTTCCGTGTTGCAGCTGTCAATTCTGCAGGAACCAGTCTCCCAAGTGATGCATCTCAATATGCCCACTGCAGTGAGCCAACATGTGAGTACTAATAAACAACTCCCATTTGATGTATTTCGTGGAGCAAATTATTTTAGTTGTCCATGCCAACAAACAAGAATTGTCTGAAAAATACAGCAAGTGCTTCCAAACTCTCTACTAAATGCCTACACTGACCTCTCATTTTACAGATACCCCAGCACCACCATCAGTTCCTCGTATTACAGATACCACAAAGCATAGTATTAGAATCACATGGACCAGACCAATGTATGATGGCGGATCTGATGTCACGGGCTACATTATTGAGATTCTGGAGGAGGGAACAGAGCAGTGGTACAGAGCCACCCAAAAGATCTTGAGCAGTACTGAATACACTGTACCTGGCTTGACAAGTACCAAGAAATACCGCTTTAGGGTGGCTGCTGTCAATACAATGGGCACTGGAGAATTTAGTGAAGGCAGTGTTGAGACCGCACCTTCAGAGAGAGTTGGTAGGTTTTTTAAACATTCACAGCTATAATCACTTTTACTTTAGCGAGATGTCAATATGCAGTTACTAAATACAATCTTGTATGGTTATCTTTTCAGAAATACCTGATATTGAACTACCTGATGAATTGAAGAAAACTGTTTGCATCAGGGCTGGCAACACTTTACGCCTTCATGTAACTACAACTGGCAGACCTGCACCGGTTATTACCTGGAGAAAGCCTGGAATTGACCTACAGTGCCGTGGCTTCATAGACACTTCAGAAAATACTACAACTTTAATAGTGGAGAAGGTGCATCGCTACGATGCTGGAAAATACACAATTGAGGCAGAAAATCCATCTGGCAAGAAAGTAGTAACTATTCTTGTTAAGGTTTATGGTGAGTAAAGATAAGTTTACAAATTAACTTCAATTACATATAATTACCTTAAAAACTGAACAACTTAACAAATATTTTTTTTCTAGATACTCCTGGATCATGTGGTGCAGTAAAGGTTAAGGATTACACAAAAGAATCTGCTGTAATCACCTGGGATGTGCCAACTATTGATGGTGGTGCTCCCATCAACAACTACATAATTGAGAAGCGTGAGGCTTCAATGAAATCCTACAAAACAGTGACAACAGAATGCAAAAAGACGTTATACAGAATCACTGAGCTGGAAGAAGGAACACAATACTTCTTTAGAGTATTGCCTGAGAACATATATGGTATTGGAGAACCTTGTGAAATTAGTGAACCAGTACTTGTTTGCGAAGTTCCATCTGTTCCACAAGATCTGTATCTTATTGATATCACCAATTCTACTGTTGTTCTTGGATGGGAAAAACCATTGCATGATGGTGGCAGCAGACTTACTGGCTTTGTCATTGAAGCCTGCAAAACTGGAACTGACCGCTGGTTGGATGTTGCCCGTGTAAAATCATCTGTGCGGCAGCACACGATTGATTCATTATATGAAAATGAGCAATATCTCTTTAGAATCAGAGCTGAAAATAGCAGAGGTGTCAGTGAGCCAAGAGATTTTATGACTCCTGTGACAATACAAGAACAAATAGGTAATATATTATTAGCAAAAATCAACAAGAACAAAGGGTTTACATTTTTCGTTACTGTTTGAAAATTAAATTGTATTTCCTATTGTCTTTATAGTCATGCCCAAGATTGACCTGGCTGGCATCCCTCAAAAGATTGTCAATGTGCCCGCTGGTAAGCCAATTGTGCTCAACATTCCCATCAAAGGCAGACCTGCACCGGTCTGCTCTTGGTTCTTTGGTGGAGTCAAAATGAAGGACAAGCTTGACCGTATCAAGATTGAAACGACTGCTAAATTCACCAAACTGACAGTCCGTGAAACAACAATCGATGACACTGGTGACTATACTCTTGAAGTAAAGAATGTCACAGGAACTGCAACTGAGGTCATCAAAGTTATCATTCTTGGTGAGAAACATTTTATTTTCCTAAAGGTTTTTGTTTCTGTAATGTACATTTAAAGGGTATTTTAAACTGATCAATCATGTATTCTGCCCTAGATAAACCTGCAGTACCTGTTGGCCCTATGAGAATTGAAGAGGTTGATGCCACATCTGTTACCTGCAGCTGGGAACCACCAGAGAAGGATGGCGGTGCAAATGTTAGTGGCTATGTTGTTGAGCAGCGTGATGCTCATCAACCGGGATGGCTGCCTGTCTCTGAATCTGTCACAAGACCTACATTCAAATTTACCAGACTTATAGAGGGAACTGAATATGTATTCCGTGTAGCTGCAACAAATCGTTTCGGCATAAGTGGTTTCCTGCAGTCTGAAGTTATTGAGTGCAAGAGTGCCAAAAGTAGGTTATTTCCCCTCTAATGCCTAATTTTTTTATGTTTTCAGAGCAAATTATTAAATGTATCTTTTCCCCTTTGTAGCTGTACCTGGAGCACCCAGCACACCTGAAATATTTGATGTGTCTCATGATGGCATGACTATAACCTGGAGAGCGCCTGAGGATGATGGTGGTTCCTCTGTCGCCGGCTACATTATTGAGCGCAAAGAGGTTGGATCAGACAGATGGGTTCGCATTAATAAGAATCCAGTGACAATGACAAGATACAGAGCCACAGGACTTATTGAGGGTCTTGAATATGAGTATAAAGTGACAGCCATCAACTCTAGAGGCACTGGAAAACCAAGTGCAAACTCTAAAGCCGCTATTGCAATGGACCCTATCGGTGTGTACCAACATGACCTTGAAAAAAACGCATCAAGATGTGTTTATAGAACATTTAAGAATGTGCCTCAATATACATGCTAACATTTTTTTAAATTGTTTTTAAACAGAACCTCCTGGTATTCCACTGAACCCAAGAGTCACGGACACAACAAGAACATCAGTTTCACTTGCTTGGTCTACTCCAGAGGAAGAAGGAGGTGCAGCTGTTACTGGATATCTTATAGAGATGCAGAAGGTTGACCAGGTCGAATGGACAAAATGCAACACAACACCAACAAAGATCTGCGAATATACTTTGACCCACATGCCCCAGGGTGCTGAATACAGGTTCCGTGTGATGGCATGTAATGCTGGTGGAGCAGGAGAACCAGCTGAGATCCCAGGAGTGGTCAAAGTTATAGAAATGCTTGGTAAGATCAAACATCTAAACAACATATGTAAAATAAACATTTATATTTCCTGCATTGCTTTGTGACAGTACATAGTTGTAATAGATTGTTGTTTTGCTTTCAGAATATCCTGATTATGAACTGGACAAAACATACCAGGAATGCTACATTGTCAGACAAGGTGGTGTCATCAGACTGTCTGTGCCCATCAAGGGCAAACCCTATCCAACATGCAAGTGGACAAAGGAAGGCCGTGACATTTCTCACAGAGCTATGATTGCCACCAGCGATGAACGTACTGAGCTTGTAATCAAAGAAGCCCACAGAGATGACACTGGCACCTATGATCTTGTGCTGGAGAACAAATGTGGCAAGAAGGCTGTGTATATTAAGGTTAAGGTTATTGGCCGTCCAGATCCACCTGAGGGTCCTCTTGAATTTGACGACATTCAAGCACGTTCCGTAAGAGTAAGCTGGAGACCACCCTCAGATGATGGTGGCTCTGATATTCTGGGTTACCTTGTAGAGAGGCGTGAGGTGCCTAAAGCAGCTTGGTACACTGTGGACTCACGCGTAGTTGACACATCACTGGTGGTCAAAGGGCTGAAGGAAAATGTTGAATATCACTTCAGGGTTTCGGCAGAGAACATGTTTGGCATCAGCAGATCCCTAAAATCGGATGAATCTGTTACCCCGAAAACTCCTCTTTGTAAGTTTTTTTATCATGTAATATTTAACTTTCCAATAACATGTTTAATAACATACAATTATGTTTATGTATATAATGTTATATTTCTGTATTTGCTTTGGATGAAGGTCCTCCAGAACCTCCCAGCTTCCCCCCAGAAATCATGGATGTTACAAAGACCACAGTTGGCCTTTCTTGGTCAAGACCAAAGGATGACGGTGGATCTCGTGTCACTGGATACTATGTTGAGAGAAGAGAAGTTTCCACTGAGAAATGGGTTCGTCATAACAAGACTCACATCACAACAACGATGTATACTCTCACTGGACTCATCCCTGATGCAGAATACCAGTTCCGTGTGGTTGCTCAGAATGATATTGGTCAGAGTGAGCCAGGATCTTTATCAGAGTCAGTTGTATGCAAAGATCCATTTGGTAAGTAATCAGCAAACCATATCCCCTTTAATCAAACTTTTAATTCATCCTACTTAAGAAAATATGAAATATATGCTTATTTCCTCTTTTGTGGTTTAACAGATAAACCAGGCCAACCTGGCGAGATAGACATAATCTCTATAGCCAAGGACTGCATAACCATTCATTGGCTACGTCCTGAATCAGATGGTGGAAAAGAGATCCTTGGGTACTGGATTGAGTACAGGCAGGCAGGTGAAAGTGCCTGGAAGAAATGCAACAAAGAGCGTTCAAAGGACAGGCAGTTTACCATGGGTGGTCTCATGGAGGCTACAGAGTACGAGTTCAGAGTGT
This sequence comes from Triplophysa dalaica, assembly GCF_015846415.1. Lineage (NCBI taxonomy): Eukaryota > Metazoa > Chordata > Actinopteri > Cypriniformes > Nemacheilidae > Triplophysa > Triplophysa dalaica. The sequence goes on along the minus strand of NC_079549.1, from coordinate 20,923,557 downwards.
TTGCTGAGAACGAAACTGGACTGAGTAGACCAAGACGAACCGCTATGGGTATTAAAACCAAACTAAGTGGTAAGTCAATACAATGTTTTTGAAAGTATGTATCTGACGTGGACATTAAAAAATTATGGATGATAATTTAAATATTCACTTTTTTCTAAAGTTGGAGAGGCTCCTTGCCTGAAAGAGGAGATCAAAGAAACCACCACTAAACTAGGCGAATCTGGAACATTGACGTGCCAGATTATTGGAAGACCTCTTCCAGAAATCAGGTGGAACAGATATGGAAAGGAGCTAATCCAGAGCCGAAAATACAAGATGAGCTCTGATGGCCGAAACCACTCTTTAACAGTTTTAACAGATGAACAAGAAGATGAAGGCCTGTACACATGCAGAGCCATCAATGAGGCAGGTGAAATTGAGACCAGTGGCAAGCTCCTGTTGCAGGCTGCACCACAATTCCACCCAGGATTCCCATTAAAGGAGAAGTACTACTCAGGTTGTGGAACAAGCCTCCGTCTCCATGTTGTCTACATTGGTCGACCTATTCCACAAATCATGTGGTTCTATGGCAAGAAACCTCTGAATCCATCTGAAAACGTCATCATTGAAAACACAGAAAGTTACACTCACTTAGTTATCAGAAATGTCCAGCGTAAGACAAATGCTGGAAGATATAAGGTGCAAATGAGCAACAAATTTGGCACAGTTGACACAGTCCTCCGTGTTGAGATCCAAGGTAAAATGAAATCTAATTTAATCAATGACATACACTAATCTGCCAATGTATATATATTTATAGACGTACATGTGTTAACCAAAGTAACAAATAACTTTCCTGTCCTTTTAGATAAGCCTCTTATGCCTGAAGGACCAGTCATTGTTGATGCTCTCTTGAAGAATTCTGTAATCATTAGCTGGAAGCCACCAAAGGATGATGGTGGATCAATGATCACAAATTACATTGTAGAGAAACGTGAAGCTAAGGAGGGTGAGCAGTGGCATCTTGTATCATCAGCCATCTCAGGAACCACATGCCGTGTTCCAAACCTCATTGAGAGTTCTGGATATTACTTCCGGGTCTCTGCACAGAATCAGTATGGCATCAGTGAATCGCTTGAGATTCCTTCTGTTCTCATTATCAAGAGTCCATTTGGTAAGTTTCATTGTTTCAAGTATTAGTGCTTGGAGTAAGTCTAAAAAACTGCATTGTAAATTTTTGTGACAGATTTAATTAAAATATATGTTTACAAATATCTAAAAATGTATATAGTTAAGATAAGTTAATTCCTTTTTCTTATTCATCTATTACAATCGATAAAACAGAGAAACCTGGAGTCCCGCAACAGCCTGTTGTTACTTCTGTAACAACGGATTCATGTGTCGTTTCTTGGAAATCCCCAACCAGCGATGGAGGGGCTAAAATTAAGAAGTATTACCTTGAGAAGAGAGAGAAGAAACAGAACAAATGGATTTCTGTTGCAACTGAAGAGATTCGGGAGACATCTTACACTGTTAAAGGCCTTCTTGAAGGTTTTGAATATGAATTCCGCGTCAAATGTGAAAATATTGGTGGAGAGAGTGATTGGAGTGAGATTTCAGAACCAGTCATACCGAAATCAGACACAGCTCTTCGTGCTCCATTCTTCAAGGAGGAATTGAGAGACACGTGCGTCAAATATAAGTCAAATGCAACATTTGTCACTAAGGTTGTTGGACATCCCAAGCCAGCAGTTAAATGGTACAAAAACGGTAAAGAGATTTTGCCCGATGGAGAGAAAATAAAGGGGCAAGAATTCAAGGGAGGCTACTACCAACTTGTTATCAGCAATGCTGATGATAATGATGCCGGTGTCTACCAGATTAGAGCTACTAATCAGCTTGGATCAATTTCCACAACTGTGGCGCTAGAGGTTGAGGGTAAGTATTACTGGTTGTTTGTTAATAACATATCATTTATTCAAAATGGATACTTGATTAATGTTTTGTCTTTGTCTATGCATATTCATAATACTATAATTAAAATTTTGATATTAAATTTTGTCATGTTTTTTTGTTAGTTCCTGCCAAGATTCATTTGCCATTACATCTCCAAGGCATGGGAGCAGTTCACGGCATTCGTGGTGAGGTGGTTACCATCAAGATTCCAATTAGTGGCAAACCTGATCCTGTAATCACATGGCAAAAGGGACAAGAGATGATTAATAATACAGCGTATCATCAAGTAATCATCACAAGATCATTTACCTCCTTAGTTTTCCAAAAGGGTGTGCAAAGAAAGGATTCTGGCTACTACATAATTTGTGCCAAAAATCGATTTGGTGTTGATAAGCAGACAGTTGAACTTGATGTTGCTGATGTCCCTGATCCTCCAAAGGATGTCAAAGTTAGTGAAATTGGTAGAGATGCAATCACCCTTACTTGGAATCCTGGAAATGATGGAGGAAGTGAAATTATCAATTACATTATTGAAAAGTGCCCTACCACTGGTGACAGATGGATTCGTGTGGCTCAGACGTCGGAGTCCCAGTACACTGTGATAAGCCTCTTTGGCAAAACAAAATACCAGTTCCGCGTGATTGCAGAGAACAGATTTGGCCAGAGTGGTCCATCTGCACCAACAGATCCTGTGACAACAAAAGAAGACAAGTTAGCCATTAGAAACTATGATGAAGAAGTGGATGAAACAAGAGAGGTTACAAAGGAGGAGGCACCACATTCTAAATTGAAAAAAATTTCTTCTCTGTACAGTATCTCTGAGGAGCTTGCTCGTAATGGACAGTTTGGCATTGTACATCGTTGTATTGAAATTAGCTCCAAGAAGACATTCTTAGCAAAATTCATCAAAGTTAAAGGTGCTGATCGAGAGCTGGTTGCAAGAGAAATTGAGACACTTAATATTGCAAGACACAAAAACATACTGTATCTTCATGAATGTTTTGATAGCCTGGAAGAATATGTCCTGATCTATGAATTCATGTCTGGTATGGACATCTTTGAGCGTCTTGGTACAAACTTTGACCTCACAGAGCAAGAAATTGTTCGGTATATGAGACAAGTTTGTGGCGCTCTGAAGTTCTTGCATAGTCACAACTATTGTCATTTCGATATCAGACCTGATAACATTGTTTATTCCACAAGGAAGAGCAGCACCATTAAGATCATTGAGATGGGTCAAGCCAGGTTGCTTACACCTGGAGAAAACATCAGAATCCAGTTCACAGCCCCTGAGTTCTATGCACCTGAAATCCACACCAGTGATTTTGTGACAACTGCCACTGACATGTGGTCTGTTGGTGTTCTTGCATATGTCCTCCTTAGTGGACTCAATCCATTTGCTGCTGAATCAAGTCAGAAAAGGATTGAGCACATCTCAAATGCAGAGTATGTGTTTGATAGTGAAGCCTTTAAGGAAACCAGTCTTGAAGCTATGGACTTTGTCGACAGGCTTCTAACTAAAGACCGCAAACTGCGTATGACAGCCTCTGAAGCTTTGGAACATCCTTGGCTAAAGATGAAACTGGAACACGTTAGTTCAAAGGTTATCAAGACTTTGAGACACAGACGATACTACCAGACACTGGTGAAAAAAGAATGGAGCACAGTAATTTCTGCAGCACGTGTTGCATATGGTGGTGGCTACAGAAACCAGAAAAACATTTTGATTGGAAGAGTCAAAGTTGGACATCCTGAACAAGGCTTGAGAGCAGGTCCAGTCATGCACGGCTCTACTGAAGAGGGTGGACATGTCAGATTTGTCTGCTGCATTGAGAATTATGACCGAAACACAGAAGTGACCTGGTACTTTGGTTCTCGCAAACTGACAGCAAGCCATAAATATGAAATCAACTATGCTAATGGATTTGCAAGCATCTATGTTAAAGACATTGAAGAATGCGATGATGGAGTATACAGATGCAAGGTAGTCAGTGAAGACAGAGAGGACAATGCTTATGCCGAGCTGTTTGTTGAGACTGTTAGGTCCCATCGTGAATACTATCTGGGACGCTCACTCAAAAAGCCAAAACGCAGAATTGACAAAACCAAACTTTTGCAGAGGCCACCTGAGTTTACTCTGCCTTTGTACAACCGTACAGCATACATTGGTGAAGATGTTCGCTTTGGTGTAACCATCACAGTCCATCCAGAGCCAAGTGTGACATGGTTGAAGGCTGGGCACAGAATCAAACCAGATCCTGCTAAATACACTTTCACAAGTGACAAGGGTCTTTATCAGCTGATGTTTCACAATGTTGAGCTTAGCGATGATGCTGAATACACTGTTGTGGCAAACAACAAGTTTGGTGAGGACAGCTGCAAGGCACGTCTCACTGTTACACCACATAAGGTTGTTGAAGACACCATGAGACCAATGTTCAAACGTCTCTTAGCCAATATTGAGTGCGTTGAGGGGCAAAGTGTCCACTTTGACCTGAGAGTATCAGGAACTCCACAGCCAACTCTAAAATGGGAGAAAGATGGCAAACCTCTTGAGTTCAGACCACAAGTTGAAGTTGTTCAAGAGGATGTAGATTATCATGTTTTGCACATCAGAGAATCCCTCATTGAGGATTCAGGCACATACAGAGTCACTGCAACAAATATAGCTGGATCAGCAACTTGTCTAGCTACTCTCAAGGTTGAACGCCTAACATACACAAGGAGAGAGTTCAAGAGTGAGGAAGAGAGGCAGAAGTATGTACACAACCAAATAGAAAAGACTCTAAAGATGGCACAACATTTTTCCAAGGCAGAAGTCATTACATTTAATCCTGTAGCACAGGAAGCTTTGAAGGAAGCTGGAGAATTATATAAGCCTGCAGTGAGCACCAAGAACGTGCAGGGTGAGTTTGACATCTCTGACAAAGAAGATCAAGAAATAAAGAAAATTAAAGATGAAGACAAGAGGATACGGATGCCTTATGAAATCCCTGAAGCACGTGTACATGATCCATCTGTTCTCAGTGAAGATAAGGTGATCAAACACTTTGTTCCCCTATCTGATATGAAGTGGTACAAGAAGCTTCGTGACCAGTTTGAGATTTCGGAGCGCATGGAGAGAATTGTTCAAAAGAGACAGAGACGTATTCGTCTTTCTAGGTGGGAGCAATTCTATGTTGTGCCACTGCCCAGAATAACTGATCAATACAGACCAAAGTGGCGCATTCCAAAACTTACACAAGACGATTTAGAGACCGTTCGACCTGCAAAGAGATCACCCTCTCCCATGTCAGAGCTGTCCTTCAGACAGAGAAGGCGTTCACTTGGAAATCTCTCAGATGAGGAGTTCCTTGAGCCCGTTGAGGATTACATAGCACTGAGGAGATCTGAAAAAGAAAGACAAGCGCTTGAAGATGAATTAGAACTTGGATTTTCTGCCTCCCCACCCAGTGGAAGCCCTGTCCGCTTTGAGCTTTCTGCACTGCTCCATGCATCAGCTAGGCCCGTTCAGAAAACTGAAGTAAGAAGCAAGGTGGAGATAAAACATGTGACTACAACAGAGCAGGCACGAGGCTCTCCACCTCCCATTTCCCATTTCATGAGGAGGAGGAGATCCTTATCTCCAACATACATTGAACTGATGCGTCCTGTTTCTGAACTCATCAGACCACCACGTGCACGTGTCTCAACAGATGCCGAAGGTGAAGTCATTGAAAGAAGATCACCTACCCCTGAGAGGACACGTCCTCGTTCTCCAAGTCCTGCATCCAGTGAGAGAAGATCATCCAGATCCTCCTCTAGATTTGAAAGATCTGCTAGATTTGACATCATGTCTAGATATGAGGCAAGAAAAGCTGCTCTTAAATCTGAGCGAAAGTACCAGGTTGTGACACAGCAACCCTTCAGCCTTGACCATGCTCCTCGTATCACAGTAAGACTTCGTTCTCACCGTGTACCATGTGGTCAAAATACTAAATTTACTTTAAATGTTCAGTCCAAGCCAGATGCTGAAATCCAGTGGTTCCACAATGGACAACAAATCCAAGAGAGCAGCAAATACCAATTCATAAACATGAGTGGAGTGCTGTCTCTCCAGATAAATGATTGTCAGGCTGATGATTGTGGAACATATCGTGTCCTCTGCACAAACCTAAAGGGTGAGGCCTCAGACTATGGAACTCTTGATGTTTCAGAGGGTGCTTTTTGTACATATTCCTCAAGACGTAAAGATGAAGAGGCCCCAACACCATTTGTGCCTGAAATTACAAAAACAGATTATTATCATACAACATCCATCAGAGCATCTTCTGCCTCACAGACTCATTTGGAGATCAAAGAATCTAAAACTAAACTGACAGAGAGACATGAAGTATCTGCTTTTGAGCAGTATGAATCCCAAAAGCTTGCAACATCTCCTATTAGATATGCATCCACTGAATACTTATCATCAGCTTCATATTCATCATCTGAAAGATTTACATCTGAAAAACATGTATCATCTGAAACCAAGGTGAAAGAATTAACAGCATCTGTAGTGTCCAAGAAAGCTAAAGCTAGTGTTTCAGCCAAAATACTCACAAAACCACAGTCTTTAACTGTATCTAAGGGGGACTCTGCACGATTTGTCTGTGATATTGATGGCGAGCCAGCACCAAGTGTCAAATGGATACATGAAGGAAGAACAATCGTCTCGTCACACTCTGTACATGTGACAACAACGCAGTACAAGTCCACATTTGAAATTTCCTCAGTTGAGTATTCAGATGAAGGCAGCTATACTGTAGTTGTAGAAAATTCTGAAGGAAAGCAAGAGGCAAGGTTTACTTTGACTATTCACAAACCAGCACCTATGGAGGAAGTGAAAACACCATTACACTCATTCAAGTCACCAGAACCCTCTGTGAAATCTCCTGAGCCTACTGTGACATCCCCTGTACCATCAGTTAAATCTACAGAGCCTTCTGTGAAATCATCTGTGCCATCAGTAAAATCTCCAGAACCCTTAGTGAAGTCTCCTGTGCCATCAATTAAATCCCCAGAGCCTTCTGTGAAGTCACCTGTGCCTTCAGTTAAATCTCCTGACCCTTCAATGAAATCGCCTGTACCATCAGTTAAATCTCCAGAGCCTTCTGTGAAATCGTCTGTGCCTTCAGTTAAATCTCCAGAGCCCCAGATTAAATCACCAGAACCCACTGGTTTTAAGTCTCCCGAACCTCGAATTAAGTCCCCGGAAGGTATTAAATCACCTTTCAGAGTAAAATCACCAGAGCCAATCACCTCTCCACAGAGGATAAAATCTCCTATTAAGTCTCCTGAACCAACCACTCCTCAAAGGGTAAAGTCTCCAACAGCCCTGAAATCACCTGAGCCAATAACATCGCCACCCAGGGTAAAATCTCCACCTCCAGTGAAGTCCCCGGAGCCAGTCACCTCCCCTCTCAGAGTTAAATCTCCAACAGGACCTCCTGAACCAGTCACCTCACCTCTGAGAGCCAAATCTCCGCCAACAGTCAAATCTCCTGAGCCGGTCATGTCATCTAAAAGAGTTAAATCTCCACCCCTGTCCAAGGAAGCACCACCAAAGATCATTCAGCAACTCAAAGCTGAAGCTTTTGAAGACAAATTTAAGATGGCCTGCGTAGCTGAGAGCTCTATCACAGAGGTTGTGTGGTACAAGGATGGCAAAAAACTGACTCAAAGCAGTCGTTACCAGATTCAAACATCTGCTGATGGAATTTGCTGTTTCTATATATCTGATGTTTCTGAGAGAGACCAAGGCGAATACACCTGTGAAATTATAAGTGCTGGGGGAGCAGTGGCAAGATCATCATTTTCTTTTGTTGGCCAAGTGTTTCAAACCATCTACAGAAAAGTAACTGCATTTGTGTCTACACACAAGTCTGTTAAAGGTGAATTTCTCTTAAAATAATCATATTTGTTTATGACTCTTCAACACTACAATAATGACTTTTTTCTTGCTTTTTAGAAACTGTGTCCTCCCAAATACATGGAGGAGCTGAAATGCTACTTAAGAGAGGGAGTGCCGCTGTTAGCAGCATGCACGAAAGTTTTACTTCAAAATCCGTCCACACAGAGAGCACAATGCAAGAAACATCTTTTAGCAGTTCCGCAATGGCTGAGATGAAATTTGAAACTATGTCAATGTCCAGCATGTCCTCTATGACATCTGAGTCAGTATCTGCTATGAGTACAAGTAGTATAATGTCAAGTCACTCACATGCTGAAGGAACTACAATTAGAGGAACCCTCCACAGTGCTCAGGGTAAGAGTAATTTTGAACAAGAATAAACAAGCACGGAAAAGTCAAGAGTGTACATTTTTGGAGGACCTATTGACAGAAATGCATTATAATATACATAATATACATAATGAAGCTTTATGTTTTTATTACCTTAGAATGAGCTATTTCTGTCTACATACAAAGTGATTACCCTTGCGTGGAATTCGCCATGTTGTTTCTACAGTAGCCCTAAACCAGTGGTACTCAACTCTGGCCGTGGACCTGAACAAGCTAATCAACGTCTTCACAAATAGACAAGCTCAATTTAATGCTGGGTTGCGCAGATTGCTTGGCGTATTACATATAAATTCTGCGAGTGCAAATTAAATGCATACAGAGCAGTCTGCAATTGAATCGCTGTCGCTGTACTTTAAAGTCATACACCGATAGATTTGCGCATATATTAAACATGTCTATTTCTGAAGATGTTGATTAGCTTGTTCAGGTGTGTTTTATCAGAGTTGGGGCTAAAGGGAGAATGGATCTCTCGGGCCAGAGTTTAGAACCACTGCCCTAAATGGACAAACTGCTCTCCTTCGGCACAGAAGCGAAAACGTAACGACATCTTAGTGCTTTGTAATGCTCTTAGGGAGGCGTGGAGTTAGCTGTTGGTTGCATTTTGCAACCTCACATCTAGATACTGCTAAGTTTAATACACTGGACCTTTAAGGAACTATAATAAATACTTATAAATTATTTGGACAAGCTTTATCACATAAATATGTATAATTGCATTAATTTATATTTCATAGGCTCAGCTCCAAGAATTGAGGCTCTTCCTGAAGATATCAGCATTGAAACTGGAAAGGTTCTAACGGTAGCCTGTGCTTTCTCTGGAGAGCCCTCACCTCGTATTGAGTGGTCACGCGGTGGAAGGACACTGCCTAGTGAGGAAGAGAGCAGCAGGTTCCATATTGAGACCACAGAGGACCTGACCACACTCATCATCACTGGTGTGAAAGAGAGCGATGCTGGAGCATACACACTCAGACTTTACAATGACCATGGATCTGACACAGCAACTGTTACCATCAGCATTCGATCAAAGTAAAAGTGAAAACCATAATTTTTACCCCCGTTCCCTCATTAAGCGACTTTTTTGTATTTATTAAATGAACAGAAAAAAATCTTAATAAGTACCTGTTCCTGTAAATATAAACTATTTTTATACCAAACTTGACACCAATTTATGCCAAAAGGTCTAAAGTTATTATAGAATGTGCCATATTGGATAATTATGACTTCTGATTTTTTATCCATTTTTCTGTGACGTGTACATAATGTATATAGCCGAATTTAACGGTTATGGAAAATGTATGAATTGTTATTTATAACAATATGAACTGAAACAAATGGAACTTAATGTTTATCAGGAGAAAGTTTCACATGGAACGAATACCCTGTTAAACCTGAAACTAAACTCTGTGCCTCAACAGTAAGTTGAAGTCTTAAGATTGCCTCAACAGGTAGAGAGGCTCCCTGTTGATGTTACACTAAATCTGAGAGACAAAGTTATACCTGCACGTTTACACGTGCAGTGGTATTACCATACTCTTATGCATTGTTACTCGAACATAAGACCTTGAGTGCTGTTTGCATTTTACCCTCATGTAAGCAGGACAACTAGGTCTTGTGTTCAGACTGATTATGTCATATCACCATTTTAATGACATGCTCAAGGTGCGAGCGGCCTGCACTTTATGAGCAAAATGTTTAATGTGCTCTGTTACTGGCAAGGGACTGCTTGAATAGACTTTAAAGATTAACATCACCTGACCATTAAGTAAAGTATATCTTGCACTTCCTTGCAGAAGCAGAGCCTCCTCTCGGAGGTTTGCTTTGGTGCATTGTGTGTTTGTGTGTTAGCTTTAGAATATACCTAGGCAGTTGTCGGGCAATCAAGAAAGTCTGCCACAGTGACACCATCTGTTGTGCAATGGAAAAGCGGTTTGGAGTCTAAATGCCCTCCCCTTTGGTTTGATTTTATGTAGAATTCTAGTATTATATATATCTGCAACCTCCTCGAGTATTAATGATTCAATAAAGCATGTTCTCAGCACAATAATTGTCTTGTCCTTCAGTTGTGTCATTGTGTGAATTTATGGGGTGCAATAATTTGTTTTGATTTTCAAAAATTGATTTTATACAAGAGGGACAAGCCAAGCGGCCTTGTTGTCAACCCGAAATTCAGTGACCGACACCAACAGCAATGTTTTGACCCAAAGCGCCGTGTATCAATTAAACAAGATTAGCGTTACTTTAAAAGACTTGTCTTTGGAAATTATGTGTTGCCGCAGACGTTTGAAATGTTTATTGTAAATGTGAAATCGCACAACAGTGTATTCATTGCCAAGATGGGTACACACTCATCAGTGTTGTAATGCAACGAAGTGAAAATACTTCATTTCAAAACTTAAGTATTGTTGGGAGTATCTGTACGTATCTTGAGTTTTTACATATCCGCAAACTTTTACTCAACTACATTTCCTAAACATAATGTATACTTTTACTACGATACATTTCCCCTATATTTTGTTAAAAAAAAGATTTCGAGAATCAAGTCAAAATGTTACGAGAAAGAGTCAATTTTATAAATAAACTTTTTGATATTTTGAGGAAAATAACAGAATTGCTAGAAACGGTTCTGGAGGATTTGGGTAAATCTTACTTTAGATTAGGATTTAGCAATAAGGAAATTCTTTGTCTTTTGGCGCATCATCACAGAGTTATAATTAGTAAAAGGACACTGCAGCGGTTATGTAGGAAACTGAATTTATTCAGAAGAAAAAATCAGACATGAACTAAGAACAAACTCACTGGTTCAGATGACGTGCTCAAACATAACTTAAACTCATAAACTACAACTTTCACGTAAACAAAATACGTATTACGACGAGCTTATTCTCGTTACATTTCGACTTTATCTCGTAACATTTCGACTTTCTCGAAACAATTCGACTTTATTCTCCTAACATTTCGACTTTATTCTCGAAATCTTTTTATTTATTTATTTTAATGTGGCACTAAAACGCCGTCGTATTTGGTTACTACAAAAAAGCGAAAAACAATTAAACAGAGACTATTTATAGACCAATCAGCGATTTGCCGCAGTTTCACTTCACTTTATAAGAGAAGCAGAGAACGCAGCAGCACATCCTACTCCCAGGGGAAAGACGATTGTAACGAGGACGAACACCCATGGCAATATACCATAAAGTTATATTGGGTCAGATATATAACCATCAACATTAGCCAACCGTTGCTGCTGTGTTGTTGCTCTCGGGAGTTTGTCAGTTCCCACTTCTGAAGTATTGATTCCGAGCTGGTTATGTTCATGTGCTTGTTGTCGGAAAAAAATGGAAGACGCAAGATTCATGCTTGCGTGTATCTGGGGAAAGTCATATATGGTAATAGTTTTAAACCTATTAACATAACGTCAACATAATCTTATGACTCTATACATTTTCGACAAAAAATAGGGGTCATTTCAAGAAAACCAGACTTTCCCATGTTTAAGTGCTAAAATCAGGTCTCTGGTGCATATGCCAACTCAGAAAACCTGAAAAATGAAAATCCAGTAACTTTGCTTATGTGGCCCTATCACTGCAAGCCTGTGAGAAGTTCGAACACCATGGAAAAAGTAAGCAAAGTAAAGCATAGCAAAGCATGCTAACTGTTCTGTTGTTGGCTGCACAGACCAACACAGTACACGGTTTCCAGCCTCACAGAAGACAATAACGCAATGATTTATTTAGTTTTCGATGGAAATACTCCACACTGAACGACGCAAAGCTGCAAATAAAGACACTGTAAGTACCGGTGCTTATAGAAAACAATGTGTTTGGTGTTGAAAGACGAGTTGGCTAGTGCACTGCAAAAAATGACGTTCTTACTTAGACTTTTTTACTTGTTTTCCAGTAAAAATGTCTACAAATTTTTGAAACAAAATGCATTTTCTTGGTGAGCAAAGTCTTGTTTTTAGTAAAAAAATATGAAATTTCAGTGAATTTGTGCTTAAAACAAGCAAAAAAATCTGCCAATGGGGTAAGATAAATAATCTTAAATTAAGGTTTACCTTTTTCTTAGTCACTTAATTCAAGATTATTTTTCTTACCCCATTGGCAGATTTATTTGCTTATTTTAGGGGAAAATTCACTGAAATTTCATATTTTTTGACTAAAAACAATACTTATTTTCCTAGTTCAGTTTGCTCATCAAGAAAATGCTGCTTGATTCAAAAAACAATTAGACTTTTCACTGGAAAATGAGAAAAATATACTAACTAAGAAAGTCATTCTCTTGCAGTGTGACATTTACTTTTGAGAACACCTGCCGTGCTCCTGTATGAACGTATCCTGTCCCGTGGGCTCATGGGATAGATAAGTATTCCAAGTATCTGTCGCTGGGTGCTTGGCATAACCAGTGAGGCATCCGGGAATTTCTAACCTAATCTTTTATGAATACTGAGGATTCGCACAAACTACTCTGTTTTCTTATACTATATAGTAGGTAAGTAGGCATATTTGAAATAGTGTACCAGTCGGGAAATTCTCGCCTACTGTTTTTTTGAAGACCGAGGTTTCAGACGTACTATTCGTTCGCCTACTGATTTTCGCCTACAATATAGTATAGCAGTATGCGATTTTGGACTTGTCTCCATGTCTACATTTCTCCCGTCATCTTCGGTCTGAAAATGAGCGACACCTGGTTGTTCAATCACAGCGAGGCACCAAATCGCTTGTGAAAACCTTTACTCATTCGGTTCCCCTGTGGTGTAATGAACTGCCAGCCTCCACCAGAACTGCAGCATCCTTCATAACTTTCAAAAACAGCTCAAGTCATACCTGTTCCCCCTTTTTTGACAAATCAATAAATCTCTGTCTAAAAAAATCTTGCTGTTCATTCTCTCCTTTGCTTACTCCAGCTTTAATCCTCCTAGTAGCATGGACTTGTAAACTAACGGTACTGTTAAGGGTGTTGACAAAATGTTTATATGCTCTCCTACTTGTAAGTCGCTTTGGATAAAAGCATCTGCCAAAGGAATAAATGTTTGGAGTTTTTAAACAAAAATAAAACAACTTAAAACACATATGCCTATTTATTATCAGATGCTTGAGCATAGGCTAATATGTAATATGAACAGCATAGTTTTAGCGGAGTACTTTCTAAATAAATACATTTTCTAAAAAAACAGAGCCAAAGCTTACAATTGCTTAATTGATGGTTGATTTATGCATTATAAATAGATCAACTAGAAAATCAGATCACGTTTGAGGTTTTTTTCTTATATTAACATTTTCTTATGCTTGAAATGATAACAGAAATAGGCACTGTCATATTTTGATAAATTGATTTAAAGCAGCACTTAACTCTCTTTAAGTGCATAGTCTATGATATTTTAAATATAATTTGATGGGTAATGTTCTGACATCAAACTACTTGACGTTTGGTGCCATAACCCCATTCAGCCACTAGATTGTGCTATAGCTTTAAAATACACCGTTCAAATACTCTCCGAAAATAAATACGTGTTTGTAGAAATAGAACTAAACAGAAAATTGATATTGGAATGTTGTCTGCTTTGGTTATGTTTCTTTAATACAGAAAGAGCTGTTTTATTATTTTGTTTCACCACAAGATGAAGCGCTACTTTAACACAACTTTTACTTTTGGATTTTACAGAGAATGGTTAATACTAGCTTCATTGGTTATTTTTGGTGTATTCATTTATTTTTTATTTAAGTTTAAAACGACACTAAGGCAATCAGGAATGGAAGTTTATTGAAGTATTGGCCAATATAAAGCTGGTAGAATATAACAGATGGTGTTCATTGTCAGAGTACACAGGTTAATGTTACATTAGACAAATGTCATTGATTTAAAATGTTATATTTTATTGATTTTTTTTGGTTTAGCACAGGGGTGGACAACCTAAGGCACGTGTGCCACTAATGGCAAAAAGGAAATCCACGGAACGTTCAGTAAAATGTTATACTAATTAAAAAATGAATATTATTTGTTTAGTATACGGAAATGTTTGAGCCCAGTTCGAGTTCATAAGACAAATTAGCCTACAAATGAATCCTATAATCAAGTTTAGTCATAGTCGTGACGTCAGGGGTTAGCGCTCATGCAGTTGGCCCAAAGCCACGTGCTGATCGAGGAAACGCTGCCGCACAATCTTTTAAAGAGATCGGTCTGTATGCACTAAATGCTGAATGCCAATTTTAACTTATTTTTATTAAACAATATGTGGTATTTGAACGTCATTTAATCAATAGGCTATCCGTTATTGTTGTCCTGTTTCGGCTGAATTGAGAAACAAATAAGGCCTAATGTATTAATTGGCTTTTCCATTATTCCCAACCGATAAATAATGTATATTGCAGTCTCTAATGATTTGGACAAACTACATGTATTTATGTGTGGCGAAAACTAAAAAAGACTTTAAAACGTTGCACAGGACAGGAAGTAATATAAAAGTCCAAAATAACCGGGAACACGGAACAAATCATGACCTAGTCATCGCGACCTAGTCTCGCGCTGTCGCTACCCGATCCGTCCCGGAAACACGATTTGTTCCGCGCATGCGCGAAAGTGCGTCTACTTCCGGTAATTCCCATTTTCACGACAGTCGACTCGATGCGTTCTAATTGGCGCCACTTCCTGTTATCTTAGATGTTTTACGACAGTCTGTTAGTGGCGATGTTGGAGAGTACAAAAATGGTTGACAGCGCTATGGATTCGTTTGTGCTTTATGAACGACTTCAGAAATTTCTCTAGTCAGTCCTTCAGAGCGTCGTTAGGTTGACTGAGTGGGTGGGTGGGGTTTGGGTGGTTGTTTGGAATAACCAAATGTGTAAATAAATTTAATAAATACATAAATAGCTTTTCTGTGTGTTTCTTAAATGCAGACATTTGTTAAAATATTAGAAAAGTAAGGTCAATGCCCTGTTCCTTAATCAGCAATTTAAGTAAATGAATAGATGTTTGATTGTGTGACTGAGAGAGGCTGGGTGGGAGGTTGAGATTTTAGTGAATGACTAAAGAAAATAAGGAACAAATGTAAAAATAAATTGGATGAATTCTGAAAATCCTGCTTGTCAAGGGCAACCATGTAAGGATTTCAATAATCTAATTAGGTTATCAATTTGTGCCACATATTAACATTAAACATATTTTGCCAAAAAAAAGGTTTTAAGAGAATCACTAATAAACATATTCATTTTAAGTTGTATAGTTTTCTGTAAATAAAGAAGTATTTTTATATATAAAAATCAGTTTCATACTCCTGATATATAATATTTTGTCATATTGTATTTTCTTGGAATCAAAAAATATAATAAAAAGAAACAAAGATTATTAGAGAAAAACTACTTTTCACTCTTTACAGGATTCCTTGTGTATCCCTCCGTACGTTTCACCAAACCATTATCATTTGTAATATGTTTGATGTCTTTTGATGTTAATTGCTCTTTTTTTATACAGAGTTTATTTAAAAAATATTTCCGGTATGGATAAACAACTTTTTTTATTAAAACTGCCGTAAATTGTTTCGAACAGAATTAGACGGAGTTTTACGCATGCGCGGAACAAATCGTGTTTCCGGGACGGATCGGGTAGCGACACGCACAGCCATTGATTGAGAGAGCTGATTCATGGAGCCTTCAGATAGTTGCAGGAATTTATGTTTTCACTTTAAATGCTTTATTTCTTTCATTTCTTGATTCATTTAATGGGTTTCGTCATTAAACGGGTTAGAAGTTTACCTTAGTTGGTCTGTTTAGTCGCAGCTCCATAGGCCTACGTCACTGGTAACTTCAAGGAACTATTGAAACTGAAACAACAATGATTATTAAGTTTAACCCGTGAACTTCGCATACTTTTAAGAATTGTGCGTTTAATCGATCGTGTTGAATTCTTATAGCAACCGTTGTAAACACAACAGCTTACCGTTAATGAACGCGACACGCATGTCTCCCGGAAATCCTTTGAAATTCAACCAATCAGATGACGACTTTGAACGTGCTGAAGTGTTTCCAGAAAAGTGTGCCTTGAGACGTCACGCCCACGATCCGTTGGCTGAACGTTTGATGCTTAAGTCTCAGGGTGAGACTAAGCACCACCACCAGACACTAGGCTACTTGGCGCAGCTGGGGTGTGTTCCATCACATAAAACAATAAGGTTTTATTTGTAAACATTAGTTAACTAAATTATTAGCACGACTTAAAATACTTCCACATCATTGACTCATCTGCGTTAAGATTCAACTGTTATCAAACAAATTAAAAAAAATTACCACCATTTCTTATACTGGTAAAGGCCCCATTCAATGCATTTTGCTTTTTCCACAAAATAGAATTGTTCTTCAAAAATGATTTTAATGTTTGGGTCAGCCAATTGGAAAATACTGCATAATTATATTGAGATAAATTTGTTGATAAGGCTTAGTGATCACCAGGAAACATTGTTAACGGCATGCCATGTCAAATAGGTTGCCAACCCCTGGTGTAGCATTTATAAGTATAAAATAACCGTGTGAGCAGTCCGATATCATTAGATTTTTTTAATGTGTATAAGTTATAGAGGAATAGCAGATCCCTGGATGGCATGACCAAAGAATCAGGTGTTAGGTCACATTTGTGGAATGATCTGCCTGCTGCTACAAAATCAGCAGATTCTGTGGCCATCTTTAAACATCGGCTGAAAACACATCTCTTCCGTCAACACCTGACCAATTAGTTCTGGCTTCGATCTCTTTTCTACTCTTTCTATCCTTAAAAAATAAAAATGTATTCTGTGGTCGGCTTTATGAGACCCTAGTTGTCCTTATGTTGTTCCAATTGCTTCCGTCGTTTACCTCATTTATAAGTTGCTTTGGATAAAAGCATCTGCTAAATGACTAAATGTAAATGTAGGTGTTGCAAAGACTTGTGTAACAAGACATTATGTATTGCCTATGACATAATGTATGGGGTAAGTTTTGTGTAACCCTTTTTGTGTAACCCTTTTCTAACCAATCCATGTGACAGGTCTCTTCCAATTTGCTGCTGCTGGGGCCACATTTTGAATATTCATGTGCAGACATGCTGACACCCAAGAGGTCCAGTTGCTCCTGCCTGTCAGGTGATGTGTCATTCTATTTTGACAGAAGCAGATGAGATGTTGGGAAGGTATATGGCATTATATCTTGAAGCACAGTGTTGTTTTGTAACTGTAAACATAATGTATTAAAGACCAAATTATTTATTTTATAGTTCCGTAACTGAGTAATTACTGTTCTTTATTTGAAGTTAGTCAATGTATCTTAAACACCAGAGGCACACGGTAGTGTCATTGTCTGTACAGCTGTCATTTATGTTACTCTATTAACAAATGTGTTTCCCAGGTGGTATAACTCTACACTGACCTTATTTTGACCCAAAATCAGTGCAGCCAGAAATCATAGGTCCCAGTATAAACCTTCATGTTTAGGTTCCCTTTTTATTTAATGAGTCACTCTAGAGGCCTCTCTGAGTCCAGGACAACATTCCTGCTCTCCTCCGCCACCCATTTTAGCTCCTCTACCCAAATATATCATTTCGGTATTTTCGCTCCTCTTTTATATTTTGTGTTTTAATATTAAATTATATTTCTGTGTAATAATACTAAACAAAACAGGTACAGAACAGATTGAGGCTTCTGAGTTTCTCTTACTTGAATTTTGAGGGGCGCAGCTGTTGGTTGGTGACACATGAGCCCCTCTCATGGAGACATGATACTGTTACAAACCCCTGGCAAGGGGGACAGAAATGGCTCCTGTTTAAATCACATCTTTAGACTACAGTGATGGTGTACTAAAAAAAACCCATGTGCCATACAAGAGCAAGAAGATTGGCTGTTAGGCAAGATCTCACCCAATGAGAGAACACAACTTTCCATTTCCTTCCTTTTGTTTTTTAGGAATTGCGGATGATGGCTAACTAAGATCTTATATTGTATTGATTAAAAAATATTATCGCACGGCTTGTTGGAATGCTTGATTCTGATTAGCCAGTCGCGACATTTGCAGGTTCGTTATTCCCAGATAACAAGCTCTCAAAACTAATAACCTGGATGCAGCAAATCATTTTGACTGGTTGTTTTGACAAATTAAATATAAATATGTGTTTTAGTAACATATATGACATTATATTTAAAAATAGTTCAACAAAATTGCCTGTTTGTGACATTTGAACGTCGAAAGTAAATGGCTTTTCTTTGCTGTTATCGCGAAATAAGCCCCTGCTTCGGGTCCTGATCACACTGTCGGGGCTTATTTTTGCGATAACAACCGCCTGCCTGTACATTATCCCTTACATGGCATTCTGACACTGGCAAGAGATGAGTCACTTGGCAACAATAGTATATATTTATTATGATTAATTTATCCATGTAGATCTATTTATTTTCAAGTTATTGATATAGTTAAGATCGATCAAGATATTATAATTCATGACATCTCTGCACAACAACTGTTGTCACTTACTGTATCTAGACTAAAGTTGTTTTTCTGTCACATCTTGTTCATTCTTGTGATTCCAGATCACTGTTTCCTGTTAAAAATAACTTATTATTATTACTTATTGGCACTGAGCTATTTAAATGACTACCTATGGTAATTTAGAAACAACAATTGAAATGTTTACAATTAAATGTGCTTAAGTTATTCCTGGTATAAAGTACATTTTCATGTCCCTATCATCAGTGCTTGAAGTGGCAAAAAAAAGGTTCAGATACTCTTTTGTGCACGTTGGCATCTACAAATTATTACCATATTTGAAATGTTTTAGAACGAAAAAGTGGTATTTGGACATTCCTGGTAACATATTTATATACTAAAGGAACCATTTGCCAAACAACTTATTTTATAATGTTAAATACAAATTTGAACAAAAAAATTGTAATTTAATTACCTGTGCTGATAATTCTATTGAACTCTTCTGTTAAATACTGTAAATCCATCATATACACTCAGCCAAATCTTATGCCTTATATGCTGTCCTGTTTTTAGGCATGTCAATTCGAACACACATTATATTATGTGACAAACCACCTAAGTTTTCATTTTATACAGCCGAATTGGCAAAAGAAAATAGTTTGCATCTCTGAAATCTTACCATTTATTAATTTTATTGTTGGCTTTGTTGCTTGCCTTTTTACATCTCACTACACAGTCATTACCGACCGCCATCAGACTGTCTTCTTCAATTTGATTAGCTGAACGTTCTGTCTTCTTTAGTTTCATTGACTAAAATGCGACTTGTTTTCTGTAATTTGATTGGCTGGAATTCCTATTATTATTATTAACTTTTATTGATCTGTTGAAATTGAGTATCTCCGCACCAAATACCCGAGATGCAAAGCCTGCAATCTTTAGCCAAAAAGCGTGACGACCAATGCTAACGCAGTGGTGCTTGCTAATCACCCATCCGGTGATACTTCGTCTCAGTGTGCCAAAGTACAGGCAACACCCCTTGCAGAATCTGGAAAAAGATGAACCTTTAGGAAAAATAAGAGGATGTTTGAAAATTAAGGTTTATTCTTCGTTTACACCCACCTGACTTTAAATGAATCGTGTTGACTCTGTGGGCAGCAGTGAGTGTTTCTATCTTTTGTAATAGTTGTGTATGAGTTTCTTGATTGTCCTCAATGTAAAAAGAGGAATCTCAACATCATATGGTTACTGATGGACATTAGTCAAATTTCCAGAAATGCTGAAAAAGCAAAGATTTTGGAGGACCTGGGTGATTGTTTTGAAGATCATCGGACAGTCTAATGACTCATGACAAACAAGAAACCCCTTAACAACTATGAATAAACATAAAAATTATCTTTGCTGGTTTAGGTAACATCATACGGTATTAAGAATCAGGGGCGTGTAAATTGCTCTGGGCTATTTTTAGAAATTCTGTTATTATTCTTTAGTGTGACCTTTATGTTAAAATTTCTTTAGTGAAATAACCAGCTCAGGCAGGAGTAAATTTAAAATAAACCTTCAGTTCAAAAATCCTCTTGTTTTTTCTAGATTCTGCAAGGGGTGTGTAAACGTTTGAGCACGACTGTAGGTTTAAGATGAGATTTTCTTGGAAGCTTCTTGGAGCATTTTTTAAAGTCAGTGTTTAGAGTGTGGATAGATCTTTTTTCATTTATCTTATGCCTATACAGTAGGCCTACATGTATTCATATATGAACAGTATTTTCTTAGATACCTTTGGATGAGCTATTTAACATATAAAAAAAATCATAAAATAACTGAATTCTGACATTATTTATTCACCCTCATGACCGTATAGGGTTCTGTGGAACACAAAAGAAAATTCTTTAAAAAAAATGTCTTTGTTTTGTGTTCATACAGTGGAAGTCAAAGGGGACCAATGTTGTTTGATCAAAATATATTTAGTTTTTAGCAGTAGGAAGTAAGTCAAACTGATTTTTAAAGTGTCAATATCTTAAATGCAGTTTAGAACCTTTGACTTTTTATGCAATGCCAACACCAGAGAGATCCCAATACATCTTTACATTTGTGTCTGTGCAATGCTCTGCTTATTCTCTTGGTTTGTCTTCAAATGTTTATATAATCCAGTGAGTTGACCTGCGCCATGGCATGGTTTGTCCTTTACCTATGCAGTAAGCCTCGACAAAAGCCTGAGGCTCAGGTAAAATTTTCTTTCTTTCTTTTCATAATGTAAAATACATTACATTTATTTATCTGTAATGTCTATAAGGTAGCTTTGAAGCAATCAGAGGTGTGAAAAGGTGTGAAAGTATTATACATGCTTACAATTTTCCAATAATACCACAGTGTAACAGATTGTTGTTTCGCCCGACATTATTATAGTTCTTATACAATTCTGTGGTGCTCCTTATTGTAATACTTATTTCATGTAGCATCAATGTTTTAGTGTACAGTATATTTAGCTCAAGTAAATTTTGAACTGGTATAATTTATTTCGATAAATCGGTATATTGCAAATAAACAAAAAAGGTAATTTTTTTTACATATTTTAAAAATTATTTTCCAATGGTCACATTCAGAAGATTCTAGAAATGTAAGTAGCACAGGGAAGGTGAGATGAAGCGATGATGGGTGACTACGTCTGGAACTTGGTTCATCAGGACAGTATTACTCATAAAAGACAAACTGATCAATTGTACACTTCTGAAGTTTTGGACTACTCATTTTTAGTAACTGTTATGTTAAACTGTTGTTTTGAGCTCAGCGTTATGCAGTACCTTGTAATTTCTGCTTACGAGTAAAAATTCCGAAATGTATAAATGTTTGTAAATACAGGCCTACAGGTCGATGTTTAAATTTTTTTGTGATTTTCGTATTCAGCATGTTAAACTTTATAATAAGAAACAGTAAAAATGAAAGCGAAGCACTTATTGTTAAAATATAGTATAATTGTTACATTGTGTACTTTAAAGGATTCTCTTAAAACATGTTTTAGATTCTGCTAAGATTTATTGATGTCATTTAACATTATTATCCTGTTTTAATATGACATAAAAGCCTTATGACTAATTTGTAATTTGGACAGGAAGGTAAAACATTTTACTGACAAAAATATATACTAAGCACCTAAACCCAGTGTTGATAATGAAAATAGCACTATTAAACAGAAGCCCGTCTTTTATAACCAATGATTGTTTTGCTTTTATGAGCCTTTATTTCCCTTAAACAATAGATCTGATAAAAGAACGTAATTAACATAATGTTAATCTAAAAATCTAATGGTTATGTAAGATAGCAACATTTGTAAAAAAACGGGGACAGTTACCAAACATACTGTAAGCAGTATACATGGTGTCTTTCAGTGGGGGTGGCTTTGCCCTCCCTTTTGAGTGACAGGGACAGCCAGTCTCTCCTTTTGGTCGTCAACAGGTTAAAGTCTGCCATCAAAGTTTTGAGCACGCCATGTTATTAAATGCACACTAAATGTAACAAGTTACTTGTTTGAAATATAAATCTGAAAACTCAAAGCTCCAAAGTGAGGCTAGAGCATATCATGCTAGTATTAACTTCATGTGTTGAAGGAGACCACTGAGCAACAGGTGTGAAGCTCCATAAAATGCATCACTTTCCCATGATGCTTTGTGCGCTGTGGCCAATTGGGAGTGGCCTGGAAGTGATGATGCACACTAGGCTTGAGGTATATAAACTAAAACAACTATGTTAGTAGTTCTGAGCAGTTGGAGCATTCCCAGCCTTGCCTCGGGTGTAGGGATTGCAAGGAAAAAGCAAAACTACATGGTTTAGAGCCTGTGTAGTTTTGTTTTGGGTTATTTCGGGGCCCAATCGTTCTCACCTTGGATTTTCTGGAATCATTTTGGATAAGAGGATTGTTGCTGAGGCGATAGTCACCTGGGCACAGTCCCATCAAGTATAGGCAGCCTTGTGGTTCAAGTAAGTGACATTTACTGCATTTAAACACATATTTACATGAGCTGGTTGTGAAGTGTGCTTGCACTTTTTTTAAAGCTAAATAAAAGTGCTAATAGCCACAATGTACTATTTTGTTGAGATTGTGGAAGCATGATAAGAGTTGAGTCAATTTGTGTTGCTTTTCAGGAAGTTTATTAAACATTATAACTTGAAGGGTTATTAAATGGTGCAGTGATTTCTGAACAGCCAAGAATAGCCTGTGATAGCATTAGAGTGGTGCCTCAGCTGGGCCGTGATGTCTTTTTAAGGGAATCAGCAGCAGAGATATCAGTTGCACCTCCAGCTATGTGCCACATGGTGACTGTCAATCAAACAAGGGACAGATTATTTTTGGAGACTGCCTTTTCTGTCGTATTGAATATCAACCTTCATACATGATAGCTTTTGGTTTGAATTAAATAGTTTCAAGTCATTTGGTTGGTTGTTGACATATAGCAAAGCTTTTGATTATGTAAATTTGAGTTTATTTTATGAACAGTGTCGTTCACTCTCACCTGTTGGAGCCGGCCATATGGTAGAGGATACAGATGGCCTAACCTTCTTTCTTTTTTTATTTCTCAAAAGCACCTTTATTTTCTTTCATGCTGTTTGTAATATACATTTATGTAGATGTCAGACTGATCTGTTACAGTTTTTATACTGTATGTGATCTCTGTGATATTAAAATCTATTTTTGGATTTTTGTAGTGCTGGAACTACACATTGCTGATATACTTATTCTGGTTTGGGCTTTTTGAAAAAAAAATATACAGAAACTGGGCTTTTGTGTTTGTTTAAACATTACTTAGGCTTTGCTTACATTAAGTTTCATATTTCCAAAACCTGGATATTAAATATTAGCAAAATATTGTGCTTTTTTATCAATTGTAACCAACCTTTAAGTTAAGTAAGCTGTAGAAAATGTGTATTTAGTTTAGTTTACTGAAAACTTAAACATATTTGATGCTGTTAACATTAATACCATTGCAAATAATTTCTTACTGATTTTACTGATTTTACATTACTTCTTAGCTAATGCAAAAAGCAGCAAAATTGTTTACATTCAATAATAATATTTAAACCAAAACTAACTGTTTCTACCTAAACAATATAACAGAGCTTGGCATAACTGGTTGTTTGAGCTTATTTTAATGCCTGTTTTGTCATATTTTAGATCATAGTTAAGAATTTATTTTAGGGGCCCCTGGTGGGCCTCAACATTCTGAATAAGAAACACTGATTTAGATCAGGTCTGCTCTGGTGTGTGTGTATATGGTTTTCGTGAGGAATCACATGGCAGGATTGCATATCAAATGTTGATTTAAAATGAGAGCAAGCCTGTTAAAAGTCTCATATTGTGCCTAGAGTACTTTTAGCCAACAGTCTGCGATCATGTACAATACATATTAGATATTTTGTGCCTCGAAAATATCATGGCCTATATAGTTTTATCTAGTAAACTTACAGTTGCTCCTCTCACATGTTGAAGCTGTTTAATTAGGTGCTTGACTTGACACTCAACACCTTTGGATTTAAAGCTGTCGTGATCTCATAAATGAGAGGCAGCTGATAGCTAAGTGTGAATAGGGGGTTGAGTGGGATAGTGATTATTCAGTTTTGTCCTTAACACCCACCTAGTTTGTCATTTAACAACCTATTATGTTACAGAATTTCTCTGTTAGTTATACTTACATGTATCGAAGTGACTGCAAAGTAAAATTCACTACTTGGATTTTTTCCTTTATAGGGCGCCTTTTATCATGTCAACACAAGCTCCAACATTTACACAGCCGCTTCAGAGCGTTGTGGCACTAGAGGGTAGTGCCGCAACGTTCGAGGCTCAAGTTAGTGGTAAGAAAAAGTTGAAGACTTTGTTCACCTTGATATTAAACAACACATAGTTTACCTACTGAATTATAAATAAGTGCTGACAAAGAATGCATATGGATTTTTTTTCACAGGTAATCCAGTTCCAGAGGTGAGCTGGTTTCGTGATGGTCAGGTTCTTACTGCTGCCGCTCTGCCCGGCGCTCAGATCTCGTTCAGCGATGGCCGCGCTGTTCTGATGATCCCCGCCGTGACAGCCGCACACAGCGGAAGATTTTCTGTCAGAGCCACCAATGGCGCTGGACAAGCCACTAGCACAGCTGAACTGCTGGTTACAGGTAACTATCACCACAGAAACCGTTCTTTTCTTTCTATTTAGAGATATAATGTCTAACTAATATGTTCTTTTCTTCTCAAAGCGGAAACTGCGCCACCAACCTTTATTCAGAGACTACAGAGTGTGAACGTGAGACAAGGAAGCAAAGTGAGACTGGATGTTCGAGTGACCGGAATCCCTACACCTGTGGTGAAGTTCTACAGAGAGGGAGCTGAGATTCAAAGCTCTGCTGACTTTCAGATTGTTCAAGAAGGAGACCTTTACAGTTTGCTCATCGCTGAAGCTTTCCCGGAAGATTCAGGAACTTATTCTGTCAATGCATCTAACAGCAGCGGACGCGCTACCTCGACTGCCGAGCTTCTGGTTCAAGGTGTGATATATGTTGGTGCTCTTCTGTTTTATTTCAAATATGAAATTTTGCTTTTTTAATATTTTTGGGTCTAATTTCAGGCGAAGAGCTTGCGGTGCCTGCTAAGAAGACCAAGACTATTGTCTCAGGCTCTCAGATTTCACAGACTAGAGTTGAAAAGGTAACCGACATGCTGACAAATTTACACATGAAGCAGATAGATGACTGTTAACTTAAATTAATGTCACACATTAACTCTTAATCTGTCCTTTACAGACAATGGAGGCCTCTTTTGAGTCCACAGCCATGATGGAAATGCAGATAGAAGATAGTGACTTGGCTCACAAAGCACCTCCTCGTGTGCCACCAAAGCCGACACCATCGACAGGGACGCCAAAGGTCACATCTACTCGCCATCAATCCCCTTCCCCTGTGAGATCTGTGAAAGCCCCCAGTCAGACACCTCACAGGTAAAAAATTTAAACACCTGTTTTTATTATTGCATAAATCCTTGTTGCACTAAATGCCACCTACTTCATTTAATAGCCTCACCAATGGAAGTTTAAATGCATAGATGAGGTTACATATAATTGTGTCAGTTCATACAATGCCTAACGATTCAAACACTTTTTCATTTCTTGTGCACGTTCTACTTTTAGACCTGCGTCCCCTTCAAGACTGTCTGTGTCCCCAATCAGACCAGTAAAGTCTCCACTCACCACCAACAGACAAGTATCACAGGGTGCTGATGTTCTTCCTCCATGGAAGCAGGAGGGTTATGTGGGAGAGTCCAGTTATACCAGCATGACTACTGGCACCTCATATGTCCAGACCTCCTCCACATTTTCCCACAAGGAGCAGCAATGGGAAGGTTCTTACACATTGCAGCAACAAGGTGGTGGAGTCGCTGTTCAAGAGGTAGGTTACAGTGACCTCTAGTGGGTAAAACTTGCCATTTTGTAATAATAATGTTTAAATAAAATGAGTTGTACATGTTAACATTTAATGTGCATTAGCTTACATGAACTCTCAATTGGCAATGTAGTTTTTAGCATATTAATCTTTGTTTATGTCAGTTAATGCCAATATTATGGTTTATATTACTCTATTATGCATTGACTGATGTTAACTTTTGATTTTAAAAATGTATAAGTGAATGCTGAAAATAACATAAACTCAGTTTAATAATGCTGTAGAAGTATTATTAGTTTTTGTTAACATATACAACTTTAAGATTAAATGTTCATAGAACATGACTGTTTATTTATTATTTACTTTATGGTAATACATTTACAAACAACAAAATCATTAATTTTAAAAGCATTCTTTCAAATTTTGGTCTCAACAGGGGGTATGGATCAGTTTAAGAACTAAGAGCTCACAGTCATAAGCCACAAACTGAAAGCAGGTCGTTGGAAGATTTTGGCCATTTATTTTAATATTGCTCATAGGTTTAAATATTCAACATCATTAATCAAGTTAAGTTTTTTACATGAACAATTTTTTTCTTAACTATGTTGTTCCCATTACGAATTTCTCGCAAGAGATTTCTCTCAACGCAAACAGAAAATACAAGATTTACCTTGTATTTAATTAATGATAATTTAACCCTAACAATTGCCATCACGATTTTCAACGATTGATTCGAATGATTCATTAAAAGGAGACCGTATGCAATCTGTTACAGATGCTCCAAATAACTTGAGAAAAAAAATCTAACATGTGGAAATGAGAGGGAGACCACACATACCCATAACATCATTAACAGATGCACTTTACACCATTTGTTTTCACACCTTAATGGTCATTTCAAATGACACACTCCATTTTGCATGCTTGCTCTGCAAGTTTCACCAACCTGACATCTTGTTATCACACAACAATACACGTTTACTCAGATGGCAATACACAAGTTCACAAATGTTCTCATCTGAATACAGCATTAGAGTGCTTTTGGGTTATTTGACTACTGTTTGAACAAAACATGTGTTTTTTTATCTCTATCATGTTTTTTCTCTCTTTATAAGCCTTTGTGATTGTCATTGATCAGGTTTGTTTTGCATGGTGTAGAACATCAAGATGTGCTTTTAAATTTTTCTAATCCTACTTCCACATTTTACCGTCGCAAAAATACTTTACCGAAATTAGAGCATAATATACTGGTAAGCATAAAAAGTGACAAGCATACAGTGAATCCCTTAACAACAAGTACAGTTGCACAATTTTGTTTTTAATTTATTCTCTATGAACACACACACATTTGCAATTTTAATTGGTTAATTGAACTTGGTTAATGTATTCATGTGGAGAGTTGACCAAATATCGAGGGGGAGTTAGCTGCTGTATTTAAATAGACTGTGATGGATATGCACAGATGCTGGGCTCTAAAGATAGCAGGGGTCATGTGATGGTCTTATTATAGAATGATAAAACAGGGATGCCAAGAATTGAAATATTTCTTTGGGTGTACCATATAAATATATATTTACCATCTTCTTGTCTTGTCACTGTTATCAAATACAAACTAAATCCTCTCTATCTCAACCCCACAACCTGTTCTTTTTTTATTTAATAATCATCATTATTATTTTTTCCTTTCTAGATTGTTGAGACTGCAGCAATCCCATCCTACACGAAGGAGCAAGTGATGCCACCAACTATTGTGGCTGTGAGTATTTATAGCTTCATATCGCTGCTGCCCTTCTAAAACCTTTTATTTTTTTGCAAATATCCAACAGATAAAGCAGAGTGCTTGTCAACTTTGACAAAACAGTATTTAATCATTTAAAAGTACAGCGTTTTTTACATTTCCTGAAAAACAGGGAATTTGGACCTCTGAGGTTTCAGAAAGACTTCATTGTCAATATATAAATGTGAAATATATACTGTATGTGTAAAAATTGGACAAAACATATTCTATTTTAAAATCCTCTTGTGATTTTTTTCCAGGGATTGAAGAACGTGACTGTCACTGAGGGAGAATGTGTGACTATGGAGTGCCAGATTTCAGGCCACCCCACACCAGCCATTATGTGGTTCAGAGAGGATTACAGAATCGAGAACTCCATTGATTTTCAGATCACTTATGAAAACAGTTTTTCCCGTTTGGTGATCCGCGAGGCCTTTGCAGAAGATAGTGGCCGCTTCACATGCACTGCTACCAGTGAGGCAGGAACCATCAGCACCTCCTGCTACCTGCTGGTCAAAGGTAAATACTATTATTAAACACATTGTCTTCAAATGGTGTGATCGGTTACATCATAAACTTATTTGTACTGTTTCATCTTTAGTTTCAGAAGACATTGACAGCCAAGAAAATTTCACTACTGTCTCTGAACATGTTGAAATGACAGCTCAGGAAAGACAGTAAGTTGAAGACACAATCGTGAATTTGTGTAACTGACAAAACCTTTTATTTGCATTATATTTGCACTTAATTTGTAGCGGAAACAACTTGCCAGAGAGTTGGCACAGTTGCCACGTAATGGAAATCTAATGTTGTTATTTATACAATAAAAAATAATATTGTTGTAATTTGTAATTTATGACTTCAATGATACTGTTGTAGTCATAAAAAAGAAACTTTCTTTTACTGCAAAATATGATTATGATTTTAGAAAAGGCAACGTCATGGGTGTGACTTCCACTGATTGTATATTCTCTATGTATAGTATAAATTAATAAGTTTAAATAGAAGCATATACCAACAGTATAAATGTTAACAAAAAAATATACAGAAGTCAAGGAAAATTTTCTTTGTGCTTTAATACACTTCGTGTATTTTTGCTATTATTTGATAAATATGTCTTTCATAAGAAAAGGTGTTTAATAAACAGGTTTGAAGCCAGAGAGGAGACCATGTCTGAAATTAGTGCCGTCTCCGAGTCTGTGGAGGCTGGAGGAGGCGTTACCCCATTCTTTGTGAAGAAACCCACAGTGCAGAAGCTAGTGGAGGGAGACAGTGTTGTCTTTGAGTGCCAGATCGGAGGCAGCCCCAAGCCTCATATTTACTGGAAGAAGAGTGGGATCCCACTCACCACTGGATATAGGTATGTTTAATGCTTAAGCTTTTTGATTTGAATGTTTACTGACACAACTTCATCATATTTTCATTTGTTCCTCCAGGTACAGAGTGGCCTACAATAAAGACACCGGGGCCTGCAAGCTGGAGATCTCTATGACGTTCCCCGATGATGCTGGAGAATACACCATCTTTGCCAGGAACCAAATTGGAGAGAGTTCTGCCTCAGCCTTTCTGCTGGAAGAAGGTTGGTTTAAGATAGATTTGTACAATACTGTGGCAATACATGTACTGTACATGGATCGTGTAAATCACATGTGCTTCTTTTTGCAGAGGCATATGAGGCCTATATGAAGAAACAGGACGAGACATATCGGACAGAATTAATCACTACAGTAGAGGAGCCAAAAGTGGCTGATGTACCTACCGTTGTTGAGAGTGTAACTGAGAAAGAGATGATCATGCAGAGGAGGATGGCTCAACAGTCCCAGATGATGCACTCCTTCATCTCAGAGCAGGTATGATAGGTGATGGGATGGGAAACTGTACATATTTACACAATAGTATCTGTAAAAGTCGCACATGCCAAGAATAAAAAATATTAAATGAATACATAATTCAGTACAAATTTATTTATATTGTAAAAAATCTGACCTAATATCCTTCCTGTTTTTCACAGGAGTTTCAGATATCTAACTTTGAGCAGAGATGTATTCAAGAGATCGAATTCCGTCTACTCAAGATTACCTACCAGGAGTTGGTGACTGAGGATGGAGAGCTGATGGATATGAGCATTTCTGAGCATGATGCTGTTTCACCAGTATTTAATACCCCAGTTAAAAGTTACAGACTCAGGGAGGGCATGAGTGCAACTTTCCATTGCAGGGTGACAGGAACCCCACTCCCTAAGGTACGATTTTATTTAAAATGTGTTATATAAACATCAAGTTTAACAACACTCATCATGTTTATCCTCCATGCTTCTATGTTCTAAGAGTGTAATCTGTTTGGATATGTAGATTACTTGGTACAAAGATGGCAAACGCATTACACATGGAGGCCGTTATCAGATGGAGGTTCTGCAGGATGGTAGAGCCAGTCTGCGTCTTCCTGTAGTGCTGCCAGAAGATGAGGGTGTCTATACTGCTTTGGTCAGTAACATAAAGGGTAATGCTGTCAGCTCTGGAAAACTCTCTGTTGAGCCAACCGGACCAGCACAGAAACTTTATCCTCAACAAGGAGCAGTTCAAAGAATCCGGTAGGTTCCTGCTGAACAGAACATTCAGAAAATGCCATTGGTTTGAAATGTGACCCCTGCAGACAGCATCTGGATCTAAATCTATTCCAAACAATAAAACATTTTAGGTCCACTTCACCACGTTCTGCAAGTCGTTCACCTGGGCGCTCACCTGCTCGTAGACTTGATGACACAGATGAGGCCCAGCTGGAAAGACTGTACAAGCCAGTGTTTGTACAGAAGCCATCATCCTTCAAGTGCTCTGAGGGACAGACTGCACGATTTGATCTCAAAGTAGTAGGAAGACCTATGCCTGACACCTACTGGTTCCACAACGGTAAGTGATTTGAGTAGCAGAAGCTAGGTGGATATGTTTATTTTCAATGGAATATTGTGTTATAATAATGACTGTACATTTATGTCTTTAAAATTCTATTACAGGACAACAAGTGGTTAACGACTACACCCACAAAATTGTGATTAAGGAGGATGGAACTCAGTCGATGATTGTGGTTCCTGCCATGCCTCAGGATTCTGGAGAGTGGACTGTTGTTGCTCAGAACAGAGCTGGAAAAACTTCTGTATCCGTCACTCTTTCGGTTGAAGGTATAATGTGTTATTATGTTTTTAAAATATACTTTGTCATTTAAAGCAAACTGCATTAAATAACGTTTGTACATGCTTGTTGATTGCAGCCAAGGAAAACCTGGTTAGACCCCAGTTTGTTGAGAAGCTAAGAAACATCAGTGTTAAAGAGGGTACTTTGGTTGAGCTGGCTGTTAAAGCCATTGGCAATCCTATTCCTGATATTGTCTGGCTGAAGAATAGTGACATCATCTCCCCGCACAAACACCCAAACGTTAAGTAAGTTCTTATAATAATTAACTTGCTTTTCCGATTTGATTTGCTTTTCCATTTTCACCCTATTGCAATGAGACTTTTTTTGTTTATTAGGATTGAGGGTGGTAGAGGGGAGGCTTGTTTTAAGATTCCCTCAAGCTCAGGATCTGACAGCGCCTGGTACACAGCTACTGCCATTAACAAAGCTGGCAGAGATACCACTCGCTGCAAAGTCAATGTGGAAGTGGACGCAGTCCAACCTCAGCCTGAGAAAAAGCTGGTCATTCCCAAGGGAACTTACAAGGCCAAAGAAATTGCTGCACCAGTGTTGGAACCACTGCATCTTCGCTATGGCCAGGAACAATGGGAAGAGGGTGATCTCTATGACAAAGAGAAGCAACAGAAGCCACACTTCAAAAAGAAGCTGACCTCAGTTAGACTGAAGCAATTTGGACCTGCACACTTTGAGTGTAGATTGACCCCTATCGGTGACCCAACCATGATTGTTGAGTGGCTGCATGACGGCAAGCCGCTTGCAGCTGCTAACAGACTTCGTATGGTCAATGAGTTTGGCTATTGTAGTCTTGACTATGAAGCTGCTTATGCCAGGGACAGTGGTATCATCACTTGCAGAGCCACCAACAAGTTTGGTGTTGACCAGACCTCTGCAACGCTGATTGTGAAGGACGAGAAGAGTCTGGTGGAAGAGAGCCAGTTGCCAGAAGGAAGGAGAGGACAAAGAATTGATGAAATGGAACGCATTGCTCATGAGGGTGGCCCCTCAGGAGTCACTGGAGATGATGTTTATGAGAAGACTAAGCCAGAGATTGTCCTGCTTCCAGAGCCAGTAAGAGTTATGGAGGGAGAAACTGCTAAGTTCCGCACCAGGGTGACTGGCTACCCGAGCCCAAAAGTCAACTGGTACCTCAATGGACTGCTCATTCGCAAGAGCAAAAGATTCAGACTACAATACGATGGTATCCACTATTTGGAAATCGTAGACACCAAGTCCTATGATACAGGAGATGTTAAAGTTATGGCTGAAAACCCTGAAGGTGCAGTTGAATATGTTGTCAAATTTGAGATTCAGCAGAGGGAGGACTTCAGGTCTATCTTGCGCCGTGCTCCTGAGAACAAAACTACTGCACCTGCACCGACACAAGAGCATGGCAGAGTCTCCTTTGATGTTGTCAAATCTGAGAAGTCATCCGAGCCCTCAAAAGATCCCAAGGAAGTGGTTACGCTGAGGAAAACTGAGAGAGTAATCCATGAGAAACTAACAGAAGAGACAGAGGAACTAAGAAGCAAGTTTAAACGTAGGACCCAGGAAGGCTACTATGAAGCAATAACTGCAGTTGAGCTCAAGTCTCGCAGGAAGGACGAGTCTTATGAGGGAATGCTAAAGAAGAGAAAAGACGAACTTCTGCATCGTAACAAAGAACTGGGGCCTGATGCGGAAATTACTAAAGAGGAAGAACAGAAACTCACCATCCCCAAATTCAAACCAGAGAGAATTATGCTTTCTCCAAGCATGGAGGCTCCAAAGATCATTGAAAGGATCCAGAGCCAGACAGTTTGCCTGGGAGATGAAGTACACTTCCGTTGTAGAATCACCGGTAAACCAGATCCAGAGTGTCAGTGGTTCAAGAATGGTATCATACTCGAGAAAACAGACCGAATTTATTGGTTCTGGCCAGAGGACCAAGTTTGTGAATTAGTGATCTTGAATGTCTCAGCTGAGGACTCTGCAAGTGTAATGGTAAAAGCCATGAATGTTGCTGGCGAGACCTCAAGCCATGCCTTCTTGCTGGTTCAAGGTAAAACCTCTTTCGTCTTATTTGTTTCATATTCTGTATATGGTATAATGACCCTCAATAATTCACATCTTTGCATTTTCTTTTAGCCAAGCAAGTATTGTCATTTACACAAGAACTAGAAGATCAAAACGCCAAAGAGAAGGACACCATGGTGACCTTTGAATGCGAGACAAATGAGCCATTCGTCAAGGTCAAATGGCTTAAAAACAATGCAGAAATTTTCTCTGGTGACAAATATAGAATGCACTCTGACAGAAAGGTGCATTTCCTATCTGTGCTGGTGATTGAAATGAAGGATGAAGCAGAGTACAGTTGTATTGTTATTGACGATGACCAAATAATAACTACCGCAACACTATACGTTGAAGGTTTGTTTTTATCTTCCTGTCCATCAGTTAAATTTTTTTAAACACTTTAAACATTGATTATATCTAAAATGTGATCTGTCATGCAGGTGCACCACTTGAAATTTTAAAGAACCTTGAGAATACAGAAGTCCCTGAGACATACTCCGGAGAGTTTGAATGCGCTTTATCCCGTGAGGATGCTGAAGGCACCTGGTATTTTGAGAACAAAGAAATTACTCCTAGTCTCAAATACGTTGTGTCCGCACGTCGCGGTCGCCACAGTCTTTCTGTCAAAGATGTTAAGAAGGAGGACCAAGGAAAATACACCTTCAAAGTGGGAGATCTCAAGACAAGTGCCTCCCTTAAGATGAAATGTGAGTAGTTTCTGTTTCAAACTGTGACTCGCTTATTTTAGAGTTTAAACTTTGTTGTTGTTTTTAATAGTTGTTTGTTATAATGCAAAGGGCATTAAAAATCTTTGTGTGTGTTTGTGTTAGTGCGCCCTGTTACTTTGATGCAAGGTCTTTCTGACTTGACGATCTGCGAGGGTGATATTGCCCAGCTTGAAGTGAGATTCTCTCAGGAAAATGTGGAAGGCTCATGGATGAAAAATGGTCAGGACATCTCTGCATCCAGTAAGATTCACATGGTCATCGACAAAGTCACCCATAAGCTTCTCATAGAAGATGCCAGCAAGGATAATGCTGGGATCTACTCCTTTGTCGTTCCTGCTCAGGACATTTCTACATCTGGAAAATTGACAGTTCAGAGTGAGCAATCTCATTACCATTA
Organism: Triplophysa dalaica; assembly: GCF_015846415.1. Lineage (NCBI taxonomy): Eukaryota > Metazoa > Chordata > Actinopteri > Cypriniformes > Nemacheilidae > Triplophysa > Triplophysa dalaica. Next base: position 20,889,304 of record NC_079549.1, on the reverse strand, counting down.
AACCCACGTTCAATAAAATCTCATGCATTTTTATGGACTGTGTTATTAATAATTTTTTGTCTAACACAGCCATCGGCTTCTTGGCACCACTTAAGGATGTTTCCACGGTGGAAGGAACTAAAGCCGTCCTTGAGGCTAAAATATCTGCCCCTGATATAAGTTCAATAAAATGGTACCACAGTGACAAGCTATTGACAGCAAGTGACAGAATCCAGATGGTTGTCAAAGGATCTAAACAGAGACTGGCCATAAGTAGGACCTATGCTTCAGATGAAGGACAATATAAACTGATCGTTGGCAAAGTGGATTCGACCTGTACACTTTCTGTCCAGAGTGCGTATCACTTAAGATGATTTTCTCCTGTATTCTTAATGCTTGTGTATTTTAACTGTGTAATTTTACAATTTATTGCTTTTAAAATAATTGCTAACGATGCCATTGTTATGTGTTGTTTTAATAGAAATCAGTATTGTTAAGCACATGGAGGACTGTGTTTGCACTGAGACTCAGAATGTCACCTTCGAGGCAGAGGTATCCCACCCTGGAATTGATGCTCTTTGGACTTTCAAGAATCAAGCTTTAAAATCAGGGGCAAAGTACAAGATCGAGGCCAAAGGTACACACCACAGCCTCACTGTTTTGAACGCCATGAAGGACGAGGAGGGAGAGTACGTCTTTATGGCTGGTGAGAAGGAATCTAGAGCAAAGCTTATCGTATCAGGTACGTAGATATTCAGGTTGCAATTTAATAACAATATTTAATCAGGTGAAGTTTGTCAATGCTGTAATGTTTCTCTTCTCCACTAGGTGGTGCTATAAACAGGCCACTCCATGATGTAACTGTAGCAGAATCCCAGACTGCAGAGCTGGAGTGTGAAGTTGCTAATCCTAATACAGAAGGCAAATGGCTTAAAGATGGCCATCCTGTTAACTTCAGTGATAATGTCAGGAGTGAAAGTGATGGTGCTGTCAGACGCCTTGTCATCGTCATCACTAGACCACAGGATGTTGGAGAGTACACATACCAGGTGGCAAACTCCAAGACATCCGCTAACTTGAAAGTTGAAGGTAAACTTAGCTAAATTTATTTTGAGTTGCTTTCTGATGCCCCTGAAGTTATTGTTATTTCATTATTATGTCATTTCAATTATCATTTTATCCAAGCTGTTAAAATCAAGAAGACAATGAAGAACCAAACCATTACTGAGACACAGGAGGCAGTGTTCAGTCTTGAACTCACCCATTTAGATGTCAAAGGATCCCAGTGGATCAAGAATGGAATTGAAATTGTTCCCAGTGATAAATATGAGATAACAGTGGAAGGTGTGATGCACACCCTGAAGATCAAGAACTGCAACATCCAAGATGAATCAGTCTATGGATTCAAACTTGGAAAGCTCTCCGCTAATGCCAGACTGAATGTTGAAAGTATGTTTTAAATCCTCTGTCATTTGTGTTTACTTACAATTCTTAAAGTGTACCTGCATGTATCAATGTATCTTGTATGATGTATTTCAATATTATTTTGTGTTTTATAGCTATCAAAATTGTGAAGAAACCTAAGGATGTGACATCACTGTTGGGTGCCCCCGCCTCTTTTGAGCTGAGCTTATCCCATGATGACATTCCCGTCCAGTGGATGTTCAATAATCAGGAGCTCAAGCCAAGTTCAAACATCCAAATACTGTCTGAAAGGAAGGCCCACAAACTTGTCATTCAGAGTGTTGAAGACCATATGGCAGGAGAATTCGTCGCCATGGTTGGACATTTGCAATGCAGTGCGCATCTTCACGTTGAATGTAAGTAAATGGATGATTTTATTTTATAGTGTTATTTATGTTTGAAATTTGGTGTTCTGAATATGCTTTACTGTTGCACACATTCAGCTTTGAGGGTCACGAAACCACTGAAGAACATTGAGGTTCCAGAGACCCACGTGGCCACATTTGAGTGTGAGGTTTCACATTTTAATGTTCCATCAGTCTGGATGAAGAATGGGGAAGAGATTGAGATGAGCGAAAAGTTTGGAATTGTGGTGCAGGGCAAACTTCATCAGCTGAAGGTTATGAACAGCAATCAAAAGGACATTGCAGAATACACATTTGTGTGTGGAAATGACCTTGTCTCTGCTACCCTGGCTGTTAACAGTAAGTATTTGTCCAATTTTTCCCCAATCTGAAATGTGCTCCGTTTTCACACATGTATTTTTAAATCTTACAGCAATTATCGTCACATCCGAGCTTCAGGATTTAAATGCCAAAGAAAAAGACACTGTTACGTTTGAGGTGACTGTCAACTATGAAAGCGTCACCTACAAATGGCTGAAAAATGGAGTTGAAATCCGTTCCAGCGATAGATGCCAAACTCGCTGCAAACAACTCACCCACACTCTCACAATTCGCAATGTTCACTTTGGGGATGTTGGGGAGTACAAGTTTGTTGCAGGATCTGCCGAAACATCAGCAAACCTCTTTGTTGACGGTTAGTTTTATGTTCACGGCTGCCTTTTTGGTACTAGTTTATAATGTCATGACTATACAATTCTGAATTGTATCTGTGCTCTTCAGCTCGTGTAATTGAATTCACCAAGCCCATTAAAGACATCAAGGTAACCGAGAAGAAGAAGGCTATCTTTGAATGTGAGCTCTCTGAGCCGAATGTCCAAGTGATGTGGATGAAGGATGGCCAGGAACTTGAAATGTCTGACAGGCATGTCTTTAGTCTTAATGTCATTTATAATTTAGATCATTTGAAAGCTAATTGTATCCATAATATCGAACTTTCCTAAAATTTTAGGTTCAAGACTTCCACTGACAAAACCATACAGCGACTGATGATTCAGACAATACGCATATCTGATGCCGGCGAGTATTCTGTGGTTGCCGGTGGAAGTGTTTCAAAGGCAACACTCACAGTGGAGGGCAAGGATGTTCAGATCTCTGATCCTGCTGAGAAGGACATTACTGTAATTACCTTTAGTCTTTTTTAATTACTTTTTTTCTTTCATGATGAAACGTTACACTGACACCACTTCTTCCCTCTTTTTTGCTGTGCTCTAGGTGGTTGAGAAACAGAGAGCTACATTTGAGTTTGAAGTAAATGAGGATGAGATTGAAGCCCGCTGGATGAAAAATGGTGTTGAAATTCAGTCTTTTGAGGAGAGATTCAGCTATGTGACTGTTAGGAAAACACATCGCTTGACAATTACTGAAACCTACAGAAGCGATGCTGGCGAATATACTTTTATTGCGGGAAAGAACAGCAGCACTGTCAATCTACATGTCAAGAGTGAGTGAGCTTTTCTGAACAGTTCTTCTATTTTATTTCAATTTGAACAAAAGCTCAATTTAATATTTTTTTACAGATACAGTATCAGTATACAGTATAGAGTCATCAGTATCGGTCAAACGCTTGACTGAAATATTTATAATGATCTTGAAAATGTTTTTATCTCTATATGTATGCCTAAATGTCAGAAATTATGTTAGTTAACAAAAATATCATTGTGCCAACATTTTTTTTAACTAAAAACTATTTTTAAATAGATGACCAAACAATGAAGAAAATGAGCCATGAATGGATTGTGAACTCCTTCAATTCACAAAAGATAAAATGCAGAGAGATCGATTTTGCTAATTCTTGTCAAAGGGTGTCAGCTTTCAAGATGCAAAAAAATAGCATAGCTTTGATTTATAATTGAATAACGTAATTTCCACAGTTGCAATTTTCCTACTTCGTAGTTTCGATGAGTTTACTATTATTCTGTTTATAGCTTAAATCATTTATTGTATGTTGATTGTGTTGGACTCATATATCTTCATTTTATCTAGTCCCTGAGCCTCCTCAGATCATCAGGCACATGCAGCCTCTCTCTGTCGAGGCCGGAAAACCTGCACGTTTCTCCGTGGAAGTGACAGGAATCCCTCAGCCTCAGGTATCCTGGTACAAGAACTCTCAGGCCCTGTCCTCTGGGTTCAAGTGCAAGTTCCTGAGGGAAGGTGATGAGCACGTATTGTTGCTCATCGAGGTCTTCCCAGAAGACGCAGCGCAGTACAACTGTGAAGCTAAGAATGATTATGGAGTAGCCACAAGCTCTGCCACACTCAATGTGGAAGGTAAGCTTATTATAACACTTGAGAAAGTGCTGGTTTGACATTCTGTCATATAATGTCTGTTTTTTTAACGTAACGCATGTAATTTATTAACAGTTTCAGAAGTGCTTTCTCCAGACACTGTATGTCCAGCGTCTCCACCAGTAATCGTTACATCACTTCAAGATACTTCTGTTGAAGAAGGGGAATCAGTCAAGTTCCACTGCCGTGTCTCTGGAGATGGTAAGGATTGTCATTTTAACTATTGAGGAAAATAAAATAATTAAGAATGTTCCTTGTAAGTGTTTGTTATTTTATTTTAGAGTTAACCAAGGATTGTTTCGCTCTTGCAGATATGAAGATCACTTGGTACTTCAGGGATAAGGAAATAATGCAGTCAGACAACTTCAGAATTTCTCAGTTTGAAGATACCTGCCAGCTCGAGATTTCTAGAGCTTATACTACCGATGCAGGAGAATATACGTGTGTCGCACGGAATTCTGGAGGAATGGTTTCTTGCTCTGGAGTTTTGACAGTCAATGGTATGTGCTGTGAATGTTTTAGTCCCACTTACTCTTCAACATCATCTTTTCAATGTCAAAAAACCCGTTTGGCTTTTAGGCTTGTTATGTTACCATATAAATATTTTAAGTGTCAAACTAAACACTAATATGCATGATGAATATCAGCAGAGCTTGTCGCTTATCATATTGCTTAGTTTGATTCAAAATATGCAGAGAAAAAAAAACATATTTTCTGTAGAGTTTTCGACACTATTGCACAACCATCCATCAACTGACCAAAAAAAGACACCATCCTTGTTTGTTGTGCATGTCAAAAGCATCAAATGCTTTTCAGTTGCTCCAAACCGCATAAACATTCAAGTGCAACATACGAAAGAAAACTGCATCTTTTTCATTGAGAAGACTAACAACAGATCACAAAGCTCTTATTTATTTAAAGTAAAAGTAAAAGTAATATAAATAACAATAGAAATCGAAGCCACGTTTTGCCTGCCATCATCATTGTGAGACCTCACCAATGAAACTCTGCCATCTCTCACTCACCTGCCGCTACAATGATGATGATCTTTTAACCTGTCAATGGCAATATGACATTTTTAACGCCTGATGTTATTCTTTTTATCGCTCAGATCTCAGTCTGAGAACAGTAGGTAGGCAAAGTGTATCGAGCTCCGGAATAACTCGGTCAGAGATGTTCACCTCCCAGACCATGAGCGAGATTCATTCGTCCACTATGCAAACTTTCGAAAGTGTGTCTACGGTGATGATGTGCTCTTCATCTATTAAAAGCAAAGAGGTCCAACAAGTAACCTCTGTGGAAGAATATTCGACGAGCCCTGTGTTGACCCTCAAAATGAGTGACATCAATGTAAATCTGGGCGACGTGGCTCAGTTTGACTGTTCCTTCAGCGGACAGCCGTTTACTCAAATTGCATGGAATCACAATGGAAGGACAATCGCAGATACAGAAAGGGTGCAGTATTTTAACCAAGGAGGGGTCATATCTCTCGTCATACACAATGTCCAGCTTGGAGACCAGGGAAATTACTGCTGTACTGTTAAAAATAGAAATGGCGAGAGTCAAACGTCCGCACGGCTCACAGTAGAAGGTGGTTATAGATTTTGTTTATATCTTTGTCTGATGCTCATTTCATTCCATCCGCTTCCTGCTGGTGTTTTTTAATCTGAAATATGTTCCATGTGGTTATAACAAGCTTTAATTTTTAATTAAATTTACAATGTAATATCCCATTTAATAATATTTAAAACTGTGAATAGTTTAATCCTTTACACGCCTGGCCTAACATCATCCTTCCATCCTACTAACCCTTTTTCTCTTATAATGCTAAAATATCATGCTGAATTACTGAATAATCCCTAATAAATTTCCCTAACTTTATTCTCACTCAGCTAAAGAAGCAAATCCCAACGAAACCCCTGTACCCTCCGATTCTATCAGTAAATCTTCTAAAACTGAAAATGAACCGAGTAAAAAGGCCTCTGAGCAGGAAAAGCAGGAGTCTTTACAGAATGTTGGAGGCCTGGCATCAAAGTGGCAGACAAGCCGACATTACTTTCCTGATGTTATACCTTTGTTGGATCGTGACATGTATGATGCTATTGAGCCAGAGTTCCCTCTGAAACTGTCCCCAGAATTTCCACAGAAGAGTGTTTTTCCTTGTTATGTAATCAAAGGAAGCCCCTCTCCATTCATTGTATGGCTATACAAGCAGTTGATCAATGAGGAGCCAAGGTCATACTCCTTGAAACATGATGGGCCCTTGTGCTGCTTAAATGTAAAGAATGGTTCTGGGAAAGGGGTCACACATTCTTGCAAAGTTATCAGTGCTGCAGGAGACAAAACATGCAGCACTCAGACAGGTTGGCAACTGCATGCTTTGGTCTTTACCACCTTTAATTTTAGCCATGGGCACACATTTAAATTCTTTACTTATGCATGCCCACTCTTATAAATGGAAAGAGGACAAAAGAATGTGGAATCTCTCGCCAAAAAATAAAGAAAAGATTTATGTCTATAAGAGGCTGACAGCGACTGCATTGGGGCACCTATCAAAGGTGTTTTCACAAGGGAGATGTGGTCCATTTTTATTGTTTGAAGGAGTAAATGGAGGACATAAAATAATAAGAAGCACAGTTAATAAAAAAATATAAACCAGAAAGCACTTTGTTGTCACACTTCTAATACTTGTTGTTCTTTTTCCAGAGTTCAAAGTGGAAGAAGAGCCCAGTCATGAAGTGGAAGTTAAAGGTAAATTTAATCTTTTTTTATGAAAAGGTGTAATGTTTTGTTCATTTACTTTTTCTGTGTAACATATTTTTATTTTTACTTGTAATGTATATATATTTTTATTATCTTATAGAATTTTGATACATTACTCATAAAGAACACTGTATAGTCCTATAATAAAAAGGACTTTACTTTGAAATAACTATATGGAACCGTTTTTTGTTCAGCATTTTCAACCTCGACTATATCAACTGAGGAGGACTCTTACACAACAAGTCTTCTTTTAAAAGAGCAAAGCAAAACATTTGAACTTCAGCCAGAGTCTAAATTATCATTAGAGAGAAAGCAAGAAAAGCCAGTCTTTGTCACCAAATTCTCATCGGCAATCGCAACTGTTGGTAGCACTGCACAATTTACCGTGCAGGTGTCTGGATTTCCCAAACCAGATTTTCACTGGTACCACGATGGCCAGTTGATAAAATCCTCATCTGTTTATACATTTATCCATGAGAAAGAAAAACATACTCTTGTCATAATCAAGGTTACAAAAGAATTGGAGGGAGAGTATTCTTGCACAGCCAGCAACCGATTTGGAAAGTCAACGTGTACTTCCTATCTTCATGTAAAAGTGCAAGACACCAAAAAGCAAGAAGAGACTCTTGGGCAACCTCCATATTTTATCAAAGCAATTGAATCTCTGCGCTGTAAAGTTGGGGGTCATGCTCTCTTTGAATACACAATTGCAGGGACCTCACTTCCTGATGTTCAATGGTACAAAGGTGTCATTCATATGCAACCTAGTAAGTACTGTATCATTGTAAACAATACAGATGGCTCAGGCTATTTAAAGATATCGGGTACTCAACAAAGCGACAGTGGACTTTATACTTGCAGGGCATCTAATCCCCTTGGAGAAACATCCTGTAGTGCTGATCTCATTGTATTGTTAGAGACAGTTTTACCATCACTTCCCCAAGAGCAAACAACCACACATAAGCAGAGAAGTTATAAAGTTCTTAGTATCGAAGAAGCCACTGAATCTAATTTGTTAAGTTTGAGCCTCCCTGAAAAAGACAGAGCTAGTCTTAAAGATGAACACCAGATGATTTACACCCTTGGTACCGAGCATAGGCAAACTATTACAAGTGAACAGACAGGCGTCTTACATGCTTTAGATGTAACTGCAGCCACAGCGCATGTGGAGCAGATAACACGGCAGGCTGCGGTGTTGGAATCTCACTATGTACAGGAGGGAGTAACAGTTACCCCTGCCCTACCAAAGCCAGCGGTGGCAACTCCTCTAAAACAACTCCACATAGCTGCAATGACCTCCGCTGTTCAAGAAAGCCAAGGCTTTACCGAGCAGCACTGCGATCGTATTTTAAGTCCAGAGGTGAAAGAGCTTGAGCTGAGTGTTCAGGGCTCTTCAAAACGCATGTCCGCCCTTTCAGAGAGTCCTACACCATTTACCATAGTAAAAGCTGAGGCTATTAAAATGCAAACAGAGGAGATGCATACAACATCAGAGCCGAAGATTGTTGTTAGCGGTGCTCAAGTTGAAACTAAATTGCCAATTCTTAAAGAGGAATACAGAAAAATTCAAAGTCCTGAGGAGCAAAGAAGCTACAGGGTTACTGAAGGGGTTAAATTACTATATTCCACAATATCATCTGAGAATGTAACACTTGCTGAGGCTCATACTTCAGAGCTGTCATCTGTAGAGTCCACTGAATGTTTAGCAGAAAAGGAACAATTCAAACCAGTACTTACATCTGTAAGTGAGACCAAGCACATGCTTTTAAAGGAGAACCCCTTTGAAATCCATAGACCAGTTGAGGAAACTGCTCAGCTTTCTAAAGATTCACTAGTAAAGTCAGCTCTGATTTCTGAAGAAAAGATTAAGCTTCAAGCCGACCAAACCACAGGAATACAAGTTATAGAGGATCCAATTTCAGTCCATTCACAGAAAGAAGAAAATGAGGTGCTTCATTTACAACTAATCAGTGACCAACATACTCTTCAATTTGAGGACACATTTACTAGAGAGAAACCAGAAATAGAGAAAGCAGTTGAAAGTAAAATCCTGACTGTCTCGCATGCAGCGTCCTCTGAGGAACAGAAAACTATTTCTTGTGAACAGTTGTCACAGTTTGCATCCACAGATAGTTCAGTGCTCTTAAAACCTAAGGTAGAGCGTCCAACTGGACTGCATCTTTATTCTGTACAGTCAGAAGTTACTTTACATAAAGAATGCTTACTTTCTGTTGAAAAGCAAGAAAGACGGACAGCCACCCAAAGACAAGAAAAAGCCCTGACGTATGTAGCTACTAAAGAAGAGAAATTGGAACTTACTGCAGATTATACCAAAGTTCTAGACGTGACAGTAGAAGGGTTCAAGGTTGAGCACAAAACAGAATCTAGACCCTTAAACTTCCTTCAGGTTGTCACGCAGGCTATGCCTCTTTCAATAGAAAGCCCGATAACAAGTGATGTCAAGGAGCAATGTGCACTTGTGCAGAAAGAGGAGTGCTGGGACAACATGCATGCAGCGTCTGTCTCTGAATGTCATTCTTTAGAGGAGGGTCTTGCCGACAGTTTCAAAGGAGTTGAAAAGTTTACTTGTGGAACAGGTGTAGAGCCTAGAGTACCATTTCAGTCTTTTCACATAGAGGAGAAAGACATATCAACAGAAAGTTGTGTTGCTCTTAAAGCCACCCAGCAAGACTTTGCCGTTCGGATTCAAGAGGGTCAGTCTGTAAGACAGGCCGTAATAATGGAGGAAAAACACACTATGATGGGTGAAAAGTCTCAGAGCATCACCAGATCAAAAGCTACACAAATACACATTACAACTCACCCAAAAGAACCTGTTTTAATAACTGAATTGCTAGAATGCAAGACTCTTCCAAAGGAACTCACCTTTGTTATTCCTACACCGAAAGTACACAGTTTGGACATCAAACAACAGTTGAAAACCACACTTCAGTTTGCTGTGGCTCTTGATCAGCCGTTAATTTTGGCTGATGTAGTTGGAAGTTTAGAAGCTGTTGAAGTGAGGGAGGTCAAAGTGCTTCAGGAACCAAAGTATGCAATATTTACATATTTAGTTACGTCAACAGGTCCACCCTTAGAAATCACAATTGCCTTTGAGGGTGAATACCCACAGATGGCTGTTCTTAAAAATGAGCTTCTTGCTGCCTTCTACTCTATACTTTATCAAAAGCAACCTATCTTGAGTTCTGAACAGCCAGGCCCCATGCCACTTGATCGACCTGGCCGATTACAGGTTAGCAGAGCTTCTTCAACTCCATTGTTGTCTGCAGTTTCAACAGAAAATGTAGAAGTGTTTGAAACACCTAAAAAGCAGTCTGCTGTTCTGCAAACAGAAGCAAAAGTCTCTTTCCAAGCAACAGTAGCCAAAACGCAAGCTGATATTCAGGAATCAAAGCATCTTGTGGCTCAGAAAGCTGTGGAATCCAAAATGGAGATCCAAAGTTTCACGAAGACTGAAAGCAAAGAAATTCAGTACAAGTCAGTCAAATGTTGTGATAGAGATGTTGAGGGTATTACAATTGGGGCTTCTACCAGACAGGTTGTCGTCGATCAGTCTATGGATATCCACATTCATTCAGATAAAAGACAGGAGTTTAAAACAGAGGAGATTTTGGTAAAAGATACATCAGAGCAACAGAAGACAAAAGAAGTCTTGTTTGAGATTCCATTAAAAGACGTTACTGTGGAGGAAAATAACAAAGTGACATTCTCTGTTAGAATAAAGCATGTCAAAAGTGTTAACTGGCTTCTTAATAGAATATTGATCAAATCTGGCAAGGAGTTCAAATGTTTGAAGGACAATGACACGCACACACTAGTCATCTACAAAGTTACCAAGGAGAAACATGAAGGTGAATATACCTGCGAGGCTGTGAGTGAAGCTGGCAAGACGTCGTCATCATCATCAAGGCTCACTGTTGTCTCAAGAGGTTGGACCTTTGTAGATATTTTGGCATCTTAGATGAGATATCTCATTCTTAACAGTTGAACCATCACTTATTAACCAGCGGACACCTGCAACATTGTCATCACTTCACCACTTCACCACTTCACCTTTTTTTATAAATGCATACATTATGTGTGCTAAACTCTACCACCTTCTTATAATATAATAGCACTTTTTCCATCTTCTCAGCTCTTTAAGCATGACCATGTCATGTGTGGTTCTTCATCACTCCTTTGCTAACATTATGACATTATTTCTTCCTCAGTCACCCCAGGACCACTTCCTCTATCCATTTCTCATGCACATTTACTTATCACTCAAAGCGAACTTAATGTTGATGTCAGTGTTTTAATTTCTTTGTATTTCTTTGTATTATTGCAAACTTCAGTGCCTCCAGTTTTCAAGAGGAAGATAATTGACGTGGACAGCAACATTGGCAGCCCAGTGAAGTTTGAGTGTGAGATTGAAGGCGCATCCAACGTGACCTTCAAGTGGTTTAAGTCTGACTCAGAAATCAAACAGGGTGACAAATACAGGATCATCAGCAAGCTTAGCACCTCATCCTTGGAGCTTCTGAACCCAACAAAGGCAGACGCTGGAGAATACAGCTGCCATGTTTCCAACAAGCACGGTAGCGACAGCAGCACTGCTAACCTGAAAATCACTGGTGAGTGAACATTTGTTTTTTTACGCTTTGCTTTCTGTTATCCTGAAAACCGACATGACTTTTCACGTAACAGTGAACAGACCTCTAATCACTGATAAATGTGTTTATTGTTGAAATCTAGTGTGCTTTCAAAAATAATAACAATAATTGTATGTTGCAAATTAAGTAAATTATTAAATGATAAAAGTGGTTCAGGTCTTTTGATGGATTGATGTGAAAAAAGATCTACTATATTATAAGATGCTTAAATACTTAGATTATCTTTTCTGAAAATTATAAATAACTTCAACAATATTGTACAACTCTATACTTGCAATACATGTTATTTGAAAATATGTAATATGTAATGTAGACAAGCTCAGATTTATTGATCTTTACTTGAGTGCAAATCGATTCATGTGTGATCTGGATAAAAAATCAAATGGAAGGAGGATTCATAACATTTTGGGTTTGCAAAGATTGCCAGCAACAAAAATAGTTTTAGTGGCTTTGCTCAAAATGTAGGTACAGCAATTTGAGATGGACCAAGGTAAGTATTGTGTTGTGTCCCAAGCAATTCTTGTTCTGTCTTACTTGGTTTGTAATGTGTTGTGCACATGTGTTTGTTTAAAAGGGACTAATTATAAAAATGCTGGTTATTCAGCATGTCTCTTGAGGTTTAATATGTCATATTTTAGTAATAAAATCAAAGAATTATGAAGAATTCTTGTGAGAGCTAGCCACATTATAAGGTTTTAGTTCAAATGAAGCTTGTTGTTAGGGTAGCAATACTAGGTTGACAACAACATTCTTGACGGTTCTTACCAAGCAGACTTGAGGAATAGATTATGAAGTCATTCAGAACCATTGATAGAAACAGCGGTTTATGGTTTTGATGAAATCCATTTAATTTTTATTCTCAGAACCCCCCTCCATCACAAAAGAATTTCCAATGCTGGATGTAGTGGAGACCTGTGCTTTATTTGGAAGTGAGCTAATTGGTACTGCCGCATTTGAAATGAATGTGTTGAAGAGTAAGAGATTTGTCACTTCAGACAAAACGCATAGTATTTTTGAAGATTTAATTGAACATTTGGACAAGCGTCCTTTTGAAAGTTCAGATGTCGGGGAGTACCAATGTTGCTTGTCAAACGAAGTTGGGAAAATCGTCTCAAAATCAGTTGGTATGATAAGAGGTCAGTATGCTTGAGAAAGATGAGAAGAATCGTTTCTGCAGGTTCCTAGCACTAACAGGTGTGCTACTAACATGCAGCGCAGGCTACAATGGCAAGCTAAAACTCTTAACAATGCTTCAGCCCATTCAGCTGCTGCCTTTGCTGCCATGATGTATTTGATCAAGCTTCATTCATCAAAGTTGACCTGCAATATCAACATAAAAAATTTACAGAATATAAAAACACCAGTGCAACATAGAAAGGCAATTGTATAGGATGAATATACACAGCTATTTACATTATTTTATTTGTTTCACGTAACATAATTGTAACATCAAGAGAATTTTTGTGACTTAAACGTGAAATGGCAACTCCTTGTGGCTTTACCAAATCTATAAATCCACACGTTTTTGTGTTGTATTATCCAAGTATTTTGGGACCAACTGCATTAAGGCAAGTGATGATCAACATCTCTTTATCTCTATTAATATTTTCTCTTTGTCATGGATTGGTACAAAAGGATTCTTTGGTCAGAAGACCTCTTTTCATGCTATCTTCCAGCATTTACGGATGATGTAGGTAGACTTGAGTGGAATTGAGGTGGTAGCCTTTACTTCTTCTACTTCTTCTGTGGTTAAAAGTTCCTTGTTCTACTTGTTGCAGATGATTTTGGTAATGAACAATGAATATCAAAAAATACAGCAACTTTTATATGGTGAGATTTGTTAGGTAGTAAAGTGTCATCACATGACATGTGACAAAATGGTTTCTAAGTTAAGTGTGTTCACCTGTTTTGGAATCTTGTTCTCATTGTTGTGGTTGTTTGTTTTTCCTTGTTATGGAATAATGAATATATTGGACTTGACAATGGTTGCATAGAAAACATCAATTTGATCTTGGGAAACCATGTGTAATTGCTAGAAAATTATGAAGAATCAACACTTTGGATCTTTTGAAGATATTCTTGTTTGAGTCAGACTACCATGTCGTTGTAAGGAACCCCCTCCAATTTACATGATGACAACAAGGTGAAACGGAAGAGAAATCAAGTGTTTGGAAGAAACTGAATCGATCTTGGAAAAAAAAGTTCAGTTGAATAAAGGAAAACACATATTTCTCCTATGGAAGGATATGTTGGAGCCAATGCAGCATTTTTGGATATTTCTACAGTTACAGACATCAATATTCTTAACTATTTTTAACATTCTTACAAGATATTGGTCACTGTGTTAAAATAGATTTTTGTTATTATGATATTTATTATTATTATAATTATTTAATATTTAAAATAATTTAAGTTATTGTATCTTGACTGCATAACAATGTTCTAATACAACAGTCAGCAACTTTGTAAATCTCAAATTTTCCCATTAATAGCAATATAACCCATAGACATACTTTCCTCACAGCACAAGAGCCTGTCCGCTTTGTGAGGAAACTGAGCGACATTTCCATCCCAATGAGCCACATGCTGAGACTTGAGTGCACATTCGCCGGATCCCAGAAAATCTTTGTCACTTGGTACAAAGATGGCAAACAGCTCTACGCATCCTATCAATACAACACCAAAGTGACAAAGAACTCTTGTGTCTTGGAATGTTTACATTCGTGTACGGCAGAAACCACTGGATCATACTCTTGTGTGGTCTCAAATGTGTACGGAACAGATATTTGTCATGCTAATGTGACCGCAGTAACAGGTTCGTAAATTTGCATCATGCCCTGTTGATGCATGTCTCTAGGAAGGATGGAATTGTCTTACATCTGGTTTTAAATGAGGAGCATTGTTTGGAGTGGTCAAAGTGATATTTCAACAGTGCATATGTATATTAATGGGATAGTTCATGGGATAAAGCTTTTCGTTACACCTTTGCAATACCAAAGTTGTTTGACTTTCCTCTGCGGAACAGAAGATATTTTGATGAAGTCTGCTACATTGTTCCATACAGTAGAAGACAATGCAAATTAAACTTTTTATACTCCAAAAAGGACACAAAGTCATGAATTAATAAAGTTTCTGCAACTATTCAAAATCTTAATATTATGAAGAGAGTAAAATTTAAGATGTTGTTCACAATAACTTAAAAAAAGATTTACTTGGTTGTAGACATAATCATTTATTTCATTTGATTTGAGAGTGAACAATGAATTACGTTGTGTGCGTTGGGTGCGCCTTCAATCTCACACTCAAACTTCACTGGGCTGCCAATGTTGCTGTCTGTGTCAATTATCTTCCTCTGGAAAACTGGAGGCACTGAAGTTTGCAATAATACAAAGAAATACAAAGAAATTAAAAATTACAAATTTTACTCTGTTATGTTTAATAATGTGTGATTCCAAACATCTTTATGCTTTAAGTCATTGGATCTCAAACTTTTCAGATCAAGTACCACCTTTAATAAAATTTGTTATTGGAAGTACCATCTAATGACCGTCATTGCAAATCAAACAAAAAACACACAATTTTTATCTTTACACCTTGTCCTCCAATTCTAATGTTTCATTAACTATACGAAATGACACATAGACGAGAGACACCAAATAAGGATTTCTGGAGTAACACAACCCAACAAGGAAAATGACAAACCATTATTACAAGATTTTACGTGTTGAATTCACCAAGGGTAATTACACAGTTTAAACACCGTTCTTTCGTGTACTTGCTGAATAATTGGTATTAGTATTTTTTTTAATTAAAACAACATACTTTAAACAGCCGTTGAAGTGAAGAAATACATAAGAAGCTTCAGTTGCATGCAGTTCATTGGAATAGAGAGAGTGAGTGACTCACAAGTGCCTGTCAGCTCCCGCTCTGAGTTTGAGCTGCCTGTCACAAGTTACATCGACCAATGATAAATAAAGAATAATTCAGACAGCTATATTAAATTTGATCCTGCCTTGATGCCCGATGACTCCTGAGATAGGCGCAGGCTCCCCGTGACCCGAGGTAGTTCGGATAAGCGGTAGAAAATGGAATGGAATATTAAATTTGCACATATACTGAGATGTATTCTATATTTATCGATCATGTACTAAACATTTGACATTGTATTTAAAACACAAATTGTAAAGAGTTTGACATTTTCTCTAATGTCACGTACTACCAGGGGTACCACTAGTGGCACGCGCACCACAGTTTGAGAACCACTGCTTTTAATCATTACAATATCAAAGAAGAATCAAACTTCTGTATTTTGGAGTATTTACTTCAAATACAACATAAAGATTCAAAAAAGTACTTCTGGAAAGCTTTATAGAATTATTAAATAGTACAGGACTCTTGTCTGCCTGTCTATTACAGTTCCTAACGCCCATGGATGGATTACCCATGCAAAATAGATCATTTGATATTGCAGCGTTGAAGAGCATGTCATCTGGGATGCTGTCATTTTTTTGTTAGAAATCAATATGGGTGTGATGCTGTTATTTTGCACGTCCAATGGCTTTTGTTTTATTTCAAATCTGAATTGATGTGTGGTAAGTTTTAGGGGCTACAGGGAGGAATGGCATGTGACTTTTCGCATGTTTTGCGGGAAACGGTTTGACTCAAGTCAACTTTGAGGAGTAGAATCATTTTAAAGCAATATTCGGCATGGGCGATGTTTTGGCTTTGTACGTGCAGTTCTTGTCGTCGTACAGAGGGTCATTTGAATGGATCTGAGGCTGTTCAGTTTGTGAAGAAGTTGATTGACATGGCTGTCCCAATTTAATTTAGTTGATTTCTTCTTCTCAGAACCAGCCAGGTTTGAACAGAAGCTTAAAGATATAGAAATTGCCATGGACGAAAAGGTGAAGCTTGAGTGCACATTTACTGGAGCTCCAAAACTCTTTTTCACCTGGTACAAGGATGGCAAACAAGTCTATGCGTCTTATAGATACAACACTAAAGTTGCTGGAAACACTTGTACTTTGGAATGTCTACATGATTGCAACCAAGACACTCCAGGAAAATATTCTTGTGAGGTGTCCAACTCCTATGGAACTGATATCTGTCATGCCCAAGTAACCACAGTCTCCGGTTAGTATGAATTAAAGCTTCTTAGCATTGGATAGAAGTTGATAGGTGGAGTTGATTTGACTGGTTTTATGTTGTTTTACAGTTCAGCTGCAGTGAGCATATTTGAGTATTTTAAAAGAAAATCACTAGTATTCAATACAGCAAAGGAAAGCAAGATGGTTTGACTTAAGAGGTTAACTCTATTTCTAAGAGTCACTATGAGAATATTGTGAGCTTCAAAACAGCACTGGTGCATTACGCATTACCAATCCAAAACATTTTGGAGAATAGGCCTATGCATTAAAGCTAAAATGCTTAATGAATTGTACAGCTTACACAGTAGAAGATTAAACAAACCTTAAATAGTCTAATAAGCTAATTTTAATACGCTATAAAATCCTTTAGTGTGCTTTTCTACTATAAACCTAAGAGGGCTTCCATCTTTTATTTATATCATTTCACTTTAGATGTTAGATCAGAGCAGGAACACTGGAAGATGGCAATTGTAATATGAAATAAACAAAATATCAAGTGTGGATAAACTGCACATCTGGCTATTCTGAAAACAGTTGAAAATGCAACTCTTGCATGCAACGTGAATGATTGTCATGTGTGTGTAATGTGTTCCCTTTTCAGAACGCAAAATTCCACCAACCTTCACTACGAAACCCTCAGAGCACATTGAGGATAGTGAAGGAAAATCAGTGAAGCTTGAGGGTCGAGTGTCTGGGTCACAGCCTCTATCCATAAGCTGGTACAAAGATAAAGGAGAGATCTTCACCTCGGACATCTATGACATTTTCCTCAAGAGCAACATGGCTGTGATGTGCATCAAAAATGCCAAAGCCACAGAAAGTGGTATTTACATGTGCACTGCTTCTAATGAAGCTGGCTCGGCCTCCTTCCAGGTGGAGGTTAATATCACAGGTAGACAGTTTTGTCTTTGGCATGATTTGACTTTCTATTTTTCTATTCTTGATGTGTTTCCTCTTTGTATTATCTTGCTGATAATGTTCTTTTTGAGGTATTTTGTAATTCATACTGTAAACATAGTTAATTAAAAAGACTGTTTCCATTTTTTAACATCTAGAGCAAAAAATGCCACCATCTTTTGACATTCCCCTCAAACCCATGACAATCAATGAGGAGGAAAGGCTAAACCTTAGCTGCCATGTCTGTGGCTCCTCTCCTCTGAATATTCAGTGGATGAAGGACAGAAGGGAAGTCACATCCTCTGCTAACACCAAGATCACATTTGTGGATGGCACAGCCAACCTGGAGATAAACAAGGCATCCAAAACAGATGCAGGAGACTATCTGTGCAAGGCAACCAATGATGCCGGAAGTGAATTCACCAAAGCTAAAGTCACAATCAAAGGTAACGACACAATCTTTAATGTAAAATTCTCTTTTATGCAATTACTCTTAATTTAGTTGCTATCACATTTCGGTGAAGTATGAACTAATATGTGAATCTCATTCTCGGTTTTATTATCTTGTTCTTGCTCTTGTTTGCTTTATGCCATATACACTAGTGCATATTTTTTTAACACAGTTTTGTATTATTCAAAGTGCACTACTGAGCTGTAATATTTTGTGTGATTTTGATCAACCTTTTTTGCTATTCATTCTTGAGTAAAAAAATTCAATTTGATTGATTTCCACTGCCTGTGTCAATTAGAAAAATCTGGTACTCCCCAAGTGCCAATAGCCCCCACAGAACCTCATGCAATTAAAAAACTGGACAACTTGTTCTTTATTGAGGAGCCCAAGAGCATTCATGTCGTTGAGAGTAAGTTACCAATATCCATTAAACACTATATACATGCCATTTTGAGCTTATTAGGTTTCATGACATCCTATTCTGGATTACAGAGGGCACAGCTACCTTCATTGCTAAAGTTGGTGGGGATCCCATTCCCAACGTGAAATGGATGAAGGGCAAATGGAGGCAGATGACGCACGGTGGTCGCATCAACATTCAGCAAAAGGGCCAAGAGGCCAAGCTGGAG
Organism: Triplophysa dalaica; assembly: GCF_015846415.1. Classification (NCBI taxonomy): domain Eukaryota; kingdom Metazoa; phylum Chordata; class Actinopteri; order Cypriniformes; family Nemacheilidae; genus Triplophysa; species Triplophysa dalaica. The sequence goes on along the minus strand of NC_079549.1, from coordinate 20,870,611 downwards.
ATCAAAGAGGTGACTAAATCTGACTCCGGTCAGTACAGATGTGTTGCTTCAAACAAACATGGAGAAATTGAGTGCAGCACCGACTTGAATGTTGATAAGAAAAAAGAGGCTGGACCAGAGGTGGTCAAACTGAAGAAGTGAGTGTGGTATTTGGATTTATCTTATTTGGGGCTTTATCCTCAGAATGATTTTAACATTGAACTCTGTTTTGTTGCGCTCAGGACTCCATCAAAGCAGAAAAGTCCAAAAGAGGACAAAGACATTGACATTGTTGAATTGCTAAGAAATGTAGACCCAAAAGAGTATGAGAAATACGCTCGCATGTATGGAATCACAGATTACAGAGGTATCCTTCAAGCCATTGAGATACTGAAGAAGGAAAAAGAACAAGAAAGTGGAAGAACGGTAGATATTGTTCAAGTCTTTATCTAAATATATGTTCCAAAACGTTGGTTTTCTTAATGCCTATAGGGATACAAATCCACAACGAGTAGCTTTAATCAATGCCCATGTTTTTTTTAAATCAGGGAAGTGAACTTGGGCGAGAATATGATGAAGATTTGGCAAAGCTTGTGTCTGACTTGCAGAGCAGAATGGAACACACTGAAGTATGTTCATTTCTTGAGAAGTAGTAGATTTTCAGTGTAATATTGAAATCATATTTGCACCAGCAACGTATTGATAAATTAAATGTATAATTTTTTTTGCAGCCTGTGACTCTAGTTAAAGACATCGAGGACCAGACAACGCAAATTAACAAAGATGCAGTCTTTGAGTGTGAGATTAAAATCAACTATCCAGAGATTGCACTTTCTTGGTATAAAGATACAAAGAAGCTAGAAACTAGTGATAAATACAACGTTCAAATTGTGGGTGATCGTCACATCTTGAAGATCAAAAACTCTCAGAGCAGCGACCAGGGAAATTATCGCGTTGTTTGCGGGCCACATATATCTGGTGCAAGATTGACAGTAATGGGTAAGTCGATTTGAAATTACCAACCTACAGTCTATACTAAATGTGGTTCCATTGCATTAATCTACTACCTGATTTATATTGTACAGCATTTGCTTATATTGCTATACAGGTTGTCCACAACCAAGTTTACCTCTCTTTGTAAAGGCACTACTAACCTCTTTGATACTGTGATTGTGACTCTTTTTAGTCTTTAAACTTGTTTAATAGTTGTGTAGTGTGTGTCCAAATGTCCGTTTTTCTTTTCATTGCCTATTTTTCCCTTTTCTTTTTGAAAACCATGAGATGAATTTTAAGACAATTAATGATTCCAATCCTTTTATATTATTTGTAGCCGATCAAATTCAGTTCACCAAGCGCATTCAGAATATTGTGGTGAATGAACGCCAGTCGGCCACTTTTGAGTGTGAGTTAGCTTTTGACAATGCGGTCGTCACCTGGTATAAAGACGCATGGGAACTTAAAGAGAGCCCGAAATATACCTTCAGATGTGAAGGACGAAGACACTTTATGATCATCCGTAATGTAACATCTGAGGATGAAGGTGTGTACATTTAAGTAGTCACAGAAGCTCAATATAAATATAGAGTGAAAGAAGTTCAAAGTCCATTAACTTGACTGAAAATCTTTTAGGCGTCTACTCGGTGATTGCACGACTGGAGCCTGTCGGTGAAACTAAAAGTACAGCGGAGCTTTATCTGTCAGGCAAAGGTACACATTTTATCGTAAAGGATCATCGCACAGGTGTTTGTTAAGTAGAGCTAAGTAGAGAGTAAATATCTTTTACCTTCTTTTCCAGAAATTGAATTAAGAACACGTTCCTTTGGTAAGTAGTTGTCACATGTGGGATTTGAGGATTAACTGTTTTTTACCCCCATTCCAACAAGTTTCATTTAAAACTTGTGCAAACTGGAAACAGAACTAGTAACATAAAAGCATATTCTTTATTTAAATCAATCAATTTATCAAGTATATTAAAATTAATCTTAACATGCCCAGACGTTCCAGATACATCAATACAAGTGCCTGATGTGTCATCTGTGATCAGTTTTAAGGGTAAGACAAGCAAAGTTAAACAAACAAATGAATAGAAGAAAAAATATGTAGTGTTATAATGTAACTTCACTTATAATAATCAAGTTTCCTTCTTCGTAAAGATGAAACCTCTGAATTTCATTATGAAGAAAAGTCTGAAGTGACAGGTATACATATCACTTTTAATAGTAGAATGTAATACACCTAATACCTTAATAAACTAAGCTTTCACTATCCAAAATGCCATGTCGACTAATATTACCAAATAAGAGCCTTACCGTCTAACATCATATTAATCCTGTAATTCATTCATTCAATCAGTCATCTTTCTTTCTTTCTTACTTTCTTTCCTTCTCTCTCTCTCTCTCCTTTTATTTCTTTCTCATTCATGAAGTGTCTTCTGAAATGTTTTCCTTTAAATTCAAATTTTTTAAAACAACTTTATTGTTGCATGATAGAGTATCAGAGCTGGACAGTCCAAGAGGAGAGTGTTACTTATGAATTCTCTTCACTGCAAGGTACAGTGGGGTTAATAGTCTTGGTGTCTTTATTTCAGAGCATAACATTTTGCTCGTCTTATTTTTATTATGTGTGTGTATGCGTCTGTTTTCGTCTTTGTCATCTCTTTTTCAACACTCATCTTCATTTTAATTCTTTTTTTTAAATAATATTTACATTTTTATGTATTGATCTAGCACTTTTATGTAAAGTGAATTAAAAATTGGAGCGCAATTAACATTCGGTCTAAAGTGTGTATATTTTTCCCGTTTTCATTACAGTCCATCCCATGTCATTAAATAATCCTAAAAATAGCTAAAAACGTTCTTGTTTTCTACAGAGGTGAAGAAACCCATCGAAGAGACCTTTACAAAGACTGTAGTGGAAAAAACGAAAGAGGTGCCAATGAAAGGTATTCATTGAAAGCAATCTATTTGTATTAGTGCTTTTTGAAGCCAGAGATCTTTTAACACTTATAAGCCAAGCTAACTGCTTTAGTGTTTCCTCAAACGAAACACTTATCATGTGTTGTCCACGCTGAACCGAAAACATCTTTGGTTCGTCTCTTGTCTGTGTTTAATTTGTCTAATATTGTATGTCATTGTGAATTTGTGTCCATTGTATAATTACCATGTGTAACTTTGTGCTGTACATGAATGTTTTCTTGTAATGCTTTTGCAATCACGCTAAAAGCATGGACGCTTTGGCTATGTAAACTTTGCATAAACTTAGAAGGTTATATTCTACTAAAACTGATGTCTTTTAAGTCCTTGAAGTTATGAAGCAACCAGCAGACACCTGCTACGACCTTCGTACAGAGTACGCTGGTTCCTGAGAAAGGTATTTACATGGCGTTGCTCCAGTCTAACCTTGTTCTTCTGTTTTTCTGTGTTTAGCATTTTCTACTAACAAATCAAATGTTTGTATATTACCAGATGTGTCTGTAACTGTGCACTTGCTTTACGTAATTTGTTTGGGAACACATAAATCATGACTGAATTGTATTGCAATCATATTTCAAAGAACCTGAAGTCAAGAAACCAGTTGAGGAGAAAGTGCCCTCTCTGAAAGTGACTGAGCAAAATGAACAACCCCCAGCCAAAGGTATTGTCAGCACAATGTGTGTTCAGAGTGTCTATTGTCTGTAATAAATTTCTGTATTAAATATGTCTCTTTTAAGTGTCTTATGTGAAACTGTAGTGTGCAGTTTACTCTTATGTCTTATATTCTTCTAAATATGTTTTTAATGTTTTGAATATTTCTTAATATACTGTCTATCTGTGATGCACACAGTGTTTAAATGTCTTGTGTTTGTGTTGTCAATATCCTTTTGGAAACTGATGTTCTAAAACCTTTAGCCTCAGAACCTAAACCTCAAGTGCCGGCAGAACCCAAAGAGACTCCAGTGGTTGTGGCTAAGCCTGAACCAAAACCTCAACCCAAGGCTGAGCCAAAAGTTATTCCACAGCCTGAGCCGAAAGCTGCACAAAAACCTGAGCCCGAGGCTGAACCAAAAGTTCTGCCTAAGCCTGAGACCAAGCCGGAGCCAAAAGCTACACCAAAGCCTGTGGCCAAACCCAACACAGAACTTAAGCCTGCCATTACAATGAAAGTTGAATCACCCTCCGTTAAAGGTATTGTGTGTGATTATTGTGTTTTCAGTTTCATTTTAGTGTCTATCTACAGTATATACATGTGTGTTTGTCATGTGAATGTGGGTATTCCTTAAATCTTACAGATTTGTGGGTTATCTTTAACCTGTGTCATTTGTGTTTTTTTGTCTTTGTCACCAAAACTGGTGCTCTTGAAGTTTGTAGTAAACTCTTAAATAACTCTTTATATTATATGGGCCTTTAACAAAATGCATAACTTTGCTTAAATGAATACACTGTATAACTACATTTGTTTTCCTCTGAAGCTTCTTTGGAGATGAAGGAAGCAAATGCTTCAAAGGTAAAGGTAGATAGAAAACCGGAGCCTGCACTTGTGCCACCAAAGACAGAGCCATTGAGGAAAGAAGTCTCTGCGCCAATACAAGATGAAGCTAAAGTCTTTTTCTCCAAGCCATCAAGTGTAGAGCCAGCTAGTCAGCAAACTTACAATCCAGAGCCAGTTACTAAACCAGAAGTCACAGCGGCTCCACTGGAGGTTTTACAGGAACAAACAAGAAAGCCACCTTCCCAGGAGGTTTCCAAAGTTGAGTCTGACAGAAAAGAAGAGCCTTTGCCCAAACCTTCAGAGTCCCGAGAGGCAGAACAAGCTAAAAAGCAAGAGCCACCAAAGATGAAACCAACCCCCAAACCTGGTCTTGCACCAGTTACTCACAAAAAGGAGGCTTATTCAAAGAAAGGTATCCAGATAATAAAGCTGTGTAAGACAAATACAGCCCTTAAAATACCCTGCATTAATGGGGATAAACAGTAAAATCTCTTACATTTATGGTCGATCTTATTTTTCTTATGTCTTTGTTCTTTGTGTTTACTTAATGTGCTATCTCTGTCTGGTGTACTTTCACAAAGCGGCTGAAGTAAAGCCTGCAGAAGTACCACCTGAGAAAAAACCAATGGCTAAGCGGGAGACTGAGATGCCCCCAGTCAAAGGTATGCACTGTGTTGGTGTGATACAAAGCCAATTTGAATCTCTACATAACTTTATCAGCTCTTAGAAAATAACTAAGAAGATATTTACAAATGAATTATTAGTACCATGATAAATGGTGTAGTCAACATTTCTGTTGCATGATCTTGTCTAAAAGAACACTTGTTTTTAAACTTGCTTCTATATGTGTGTGCCTGTTTTGTTAAAAACTCTTGCCCCCTTATGTGGTGCAATCTTGAAAATCTTTCGTCTTTAAAGTCTTTTCAGCTTCGAAGAGAATTGAGCAAATTCCCCATACAGTGAAGGTGACCCAGGCAGCGAAAAAGATTTGCATGATGGAAGAATTATGTTTAAGGGAGGAAATTGTGGAGAAGAGTAGTGGCATTTCTCATACACTTGAGGACACTCAAGAAATTGTGGGTCATCACATTAGAGAATCAACTGCTGAAGATATAGAGATAATAGAAACAGAGGTCACCCGGAAGACAGAACAAACCCAAGCTATAAAGATGATTGAACTGAAACAGTCAAAAGAAGAATTGCACTTTGAGTGGAAATTGCTGACATCTTGTGTTGAAAAAAGAGATGAACAACACACAGAAGATGTGGTGGCACCTATCAGTGAGAAATCTCTGGAAAGGCAAGAAATTATGCAAAATGAAAAATATGCAATCAAGGATAATTACCCTCAGAAGAAACATGTAACACCTGAAATGGAGGTGGCCATTCGGAGGACTAAAGATAAGCTTGCTCACTCTCAGGAGTCTGTTCATGAAATCAAGAGATCACAGACAGAACCTCCTCAGATATCAGCTGAAATTACACCAATAGTTAAAGCAAAAGATATTGCTACTAAACTAGAGGAAGTGCATGAAAAAGGTAAATCTTGCAATCTTCGGCATATGCCTTAGCTGGTATATTGCAGCATATATCTTTTCTTCAATGTTGCTTGCTTGTCTTTAGGTATTTGCCGAAAAGGCAACTATGACAACCTTTCTTTGTCATTTCTGGACCTTCTCCTCTTTTATGTCTTATATCTTAAATGTGTAATAATTCTTAATTATACGAGAAGACTCAGGCCGTAACATCTGTGTTAGAATTGATTTCTTCTAAAAAAGGTACAACAAATGAAGACTGGAAGAACTGAACTGACATTTGGTTTCAGCATCTAATTCCTTTGTGATCATGTGCTTTGTGTTTGTATATTCATCTTCAAATCTTCTATACCTTGATTGTAACCTTGGGTTACCTTTTTCAAGAACCAGAATCGGTGAAGGAAACTGAATCTGTTGCATCCAAGCCAACCATGGCTCCAGTTGAACAGAAAATACTGTTTACTCCTAAAGGTATACAGCAAAAAATATCTGCTGATATATAAGTCAGATGCTTTTATTTGTGGTCACGATTATATTGTGATGTTGGTGTCATCTTATTTAAAGAGCCCACTGTCGAAAAGAAACCAGTTCCTGAAAAACCAAAACCATCTGTGGCTCCAGTTGAAAAGAAAATATTGCATTCTAAAGGTATACAGCAAGAAAGCTTTGCTGGTATATAGATCATATACATGTTTTTATAGTCACCTTCATATTGTGACTTTGGTGTCGTCTTATTTAAAGAGCCCACTGTGGAAAAGAAACCAGTTCCTGAACCACCGAAATCAACGGTGACTCAAGTTGAACAGAAAACATTGCCACCTCCTAAAGGTATACAGCAAGAAATATTTGCTGGTATACAAGTTAGATGCATTGTTTTTAAGTGTATCTTTTGTGGTCACCAATAATCTTGTGACTATGGCGTTGTATTATTTAAAGAGCCTACTGTTGAAAAGAAACCAGCTCCTGAAGCACCGAAACCAACTGTGACTCCAGTTGAACAGAAAAAATTGCCTCCTTCAAAAGGTATACAAAGCATACTGGAAGAACAATTTTCTGGTCTATATGTCAGTCTTGTGATGTGATTGTTTGCGTTGTCAATCCATCTCTGTCTCTTTTCATCTTTAAATGTTTACTGTCGAGTCCAGTAACATCATATTTCATTCATGCCCTGGTTCATTTAGATTTTGACTGTGGCATTGTTTTATTTAAAGAGCCAGCTGTTGAAAAGAAACCAGTGCCTGACGCACCAAAGCCGACCGTGGCTCCAGTTGAACATAAAATTGTACCTCCTTCAAAAGGTATTCAAAGAAAACCAATTGTTCAGATGTATACTGTTTGTTTATCTGGTGCGATTGTTTTCTTCGTTAATCCATCTTTTTCTCTTAAATCTCTTTAAATCTTAATAGTCCAGTCAAATAACAAGTAAATCCACATTTGTGACCATGGCATGATATTTTGTTTTAAAGTGCCAACTGTTGAAAAGAAACCAGTGCCTGAAGCACCAAAACCAATTGTGGCTCCAGATGAACAGAAAACATTGTCTTCCAAAGGTATACAGCAAGAAAGATTTGCTGGCATATAAATCATATAAATTAGATGCATTGGTTTTAAATGTATCTTATTTTGTGGTCACCTTTTATACTTTGACTATGATATCATCTTGCCATATTTTTCTATTTTGATCTTTACATTTTGAATGACCAGATCAGTATCAACTTGTTCCATATATGCATTGGTTCATTATGGTTGTGACTATGGAATTATTTATTCAAAGAGCCCATTGTTGAAAAGAAACCTGAAGCACCAAAACCAACTGTGGCTCCAGTTGAACAGAAAATATTGCCTCCTCCCAAAGGTATACAGCAAGAAGGATTTGCTTGCATACAAGTCATTCTTTATTGTTGTTTGTGTTTATTTTAATATGTCATCTTTTGCGATCATCTTTAGAAATGTTCTTTTAACACCAATTTTTGGTTGTGATTATGACATTATCTTATTTAAAGAACCAGCTGTTGAAAAGAAGCCAGTTCCCGACGCTCCAAGGTCAACTGGGGCTCAAGTTGAACAGAAAGTACTACCTCCTCCTAAAGGTATAAATGGGAAGAATATATTTATAGTTTATCTTTTATATGTTGTATGATTGTGTGCTTCATCAGTCCATCTTTTCTGTGTTCATCTTGTCCAGTCAGATAACATTCTTCATGTCGTTGTGACAATTATATTATTTTATTTAAAGAGCCCACGGTTGAAAAGAAACCATCTCCTGAGGCACCAAAGCCAACTGTCGCTCCAGTTGAACAGAAAAGTTTGCCTTCTAAAGGTATTAAAAGCAAAATTGAGTTAAAAACTGAATTTGCTGTTCTGCAGTCTTTAATAGGATGTGTGGTTCTTTGCTTGTAATTATTTCTTCTTTCATAGTTATCTTTAAATGTTTAATGTGCTGTAAATATACAACAATAACAACTTATTCCACATTTGTCTTCAATACGTGTGGTTATGACTGTTTTATTTAAAGAGCCAACTGTTGCAAAGACACCATCTCCTGAAGCAACAAAGCAAACAGCAGCGCCACTTGAACCTAAAATCTCTCCTCCTACAGGTAGAGTGTTTGTCTGTTCTATGTATGATTGTTTAGCTGTTTTTTTAATGTCTTTGAAGTATCTTTTAAAATTGTGTCTTGTCCCTTAAGTTAAATGTTTGTCTATATACAATCATATACCCCTTCTGACAGTCTCAATGTTTTCTATGTTTCTTAATACGATATATGTATAAGTCTACTATGAGATGTGTCTACTCTTTCACTACAGTTTTTAAACATATGTACAGTTCTTGTACATTTATAATGGAAGTAGAACGATAAATTATATATATTATTAACTTTTGTACTTAGGAACCCTAATTTATCTCATGTATGTGTGTAATGTTTTTAATTTAAAATGACTTCTGAAACAGATGCAGACAAAGGCCCCGTTGCTGCTCCTGGACCTGCTCCAAAAGGTATGTTTATTTGTATTCTTCTTCTTATTATTAATATCATTATTTTCCCAACATAAACATTCAATGTTATTCTTGCATCATAATTCATATCTTGTAATTTTGTGTCTGCTTGTTTTGTGTTTGTTTCATTCCTTTTATCAAAGCACGTTACTTTATAGTTACGTCAATTTATCATTATTTTAAACAGCTATGATTTACATGATAGTTTAATCAGTACTGTTTGGGGTAAATTTTTTCAACAATTATGCTGTTCACTGCAGTTTGTGAAGTAGTAATAATGAGACTTAGATCTTATTTCAACCACTTTATATTATGATGTTTTTGGCTATAGCCCTGCTGTGTAATATGTCTGATATGTGAACTGTCTCATGTCCTGCTAAATGTAATGTCTTTGTTATGTGATTAATGTTACATTTATTGCCTCAGAAACAACTAGCACCACACAAGCACTTCTTAAACAAAAGAGTAAAATTCACTTGAAGGAAGAGGAAAGAATGGAAACGTCGGCCACGAAGAAAGTGACTAGAAAATTAAAAGAGCGTGAGGAAGAACGTGAAATTATATCACTCAAGAAAGTTATTAGGATTGAGAGAGAGGAATCACCAACGGGAGCAGGACCTCTTCTCCGAAAAACTGAGAAAGCCCAAATTGTTGGAGAAGAGATGGTGATCTCAAAGGCTGTCACTGAAGTTAAGATCACCAGCAGTTGTGAAGTCACTGAAGATACTTGGTCCTATGAAGCGGCTACAATAAAAGAGAGAACATATGAAGAGGAAGGAAAAAAGACAGAAGTGTATGAAGCGAAAGGTAAAGCAGAGATTGTTTCTGAGGTTGACGGGAGTGGGAAAGGAATTATGGTCTCATTGAACAAGGAACATAAGGTGGATGCAGTGGCTAAGGATGAAATCTCAAAAGAGCCTAAGAAATTTATAAAGAAATCTGGTAAAACTACAACACAGGCAGATGATTCAGAAAATGTTCAACTGAAACCATTTTCCAAAGCTCCTGTATCTGCTGAAATGATTCCTCGAGAACAAACAAAGAAGCCTAAAGATATTAAGCATCCAGAAATGTCTGTTATCCCAAAGGACACTGACATCCAGGTGAAGACACCAGAACAAACTCAGAAAGAATCAAAAGAACCTGAACATTTTGAGAAGCAAGATGTCCCCATAAAGACTGCTAGTACAGCAAAGATGACAGCAGACACTATGAAGGAAGAAGAGAAGGCACCAATTAAAAAATGTGAAACAGAGAAAAAAACAGAGAAGGTTGCGTTAAAACCTGCTGAAGTTAAGAAAACTCCTTCACCAAAGGTAGATAAACCCAGTCTTCCATTGACCATAACAAGTCTGAAAGAAGAGAAGCCAGCAATCTCCAAAAAGATTGCTTCTCCTCCAAAGAAAATGGAGAAAGAAGAAATATTGCTAAAACCTGTAGAACCCGGAGAGCTGAAAAAGGCTCTTTCTCCAAAAGCTGACATAGCCAAACCTAAACCAACTGAGTCCATTCCAATGGAAAGAAAGCCTAGTGCCAAATTACCCAAAAAGCTTTCTCCCAAGGATTCAATTGAGTCGGTTACTCTGAAAAAGGTCCAAAAGAAAATCTCACCTAAAGAAGAAACAACTACTCAGGAAACGGAAGAAAGAAGAGCGGTGATGAAAGAGATGTCCCCTAGTGCTCTCCATTTGCAAAAGATTCCCACACAGCAAGAAGAGGAAGTTTCTGAGTGTGAGAGAGAAGTGGAACATGATGATGAAGAAGAAACTTGGGGATGGGAACTTACTCCTCGGGACAGCTATGGGTCCGAGAACTTTGATGACCTCTTGGAAGATGGGGCTGTTGAAACCCCAGGAATGGGTGACAAAAGAGGTATCTCCATTGGTATCTCATGGCTTCTTCAAAACATCTCACTCCCAATAATATCATCTCAATTACCCTTTAACATCTTTAATCTTAAATGAGTGTTTCATGTTTTTTGTCTTTCACTGTTGATCAATTCTTCCATTCTTTATTTGTCAAACACCTCTTAATAGATTGTCTTGTATCAGTTGAGTCCAGTTTCCGTCCTTCTGTATCCATTTGTCCATCTCATCTGTTTGTCCTGGAATTTAATTTTGTCTTGTATTATGTTTCATTAATTCACTCAAATGTTTGTTTTCATATTGTCCCTTGTATAATACCAGTAATACTTATATTAAAGTAGAGGATTTCTGCATTTTATGTTACAATTTCAAGGCTTTACTTACTAGATAATGCTAATATCTTAAACAGATGGAAAACCTAAGGACGAGCCAGCTGCAGGAAGAGGCAGAGGACTAAAACGTAAGTTCATCAAATAATTATATTACATATACTCATCATGTTTTGTTCTGTATTTGTTGTTTATCTAAAGTTACAGTATGTACTTTACATACGTAGAAACAAGATAATGCAAGGGAAGTTGCTTTGGATAAAAGCATCTGCCAAATCCATAAATGTACAACTCAGAGGGTCAATGGACCAATGATAGACTTATTTTTTAAATTTTATATGAACAAACCATTTTTCTCTGGTATTGTAGCAAGACAAACTCCTTCTCCTGGTGATGGCGGAAGGGGTAGAGGACTCAAACCTGGTGGTGGAGGTGACAAACCTCCAGGTGAATCACCTTTTGGGTTCCAGCTCAAAGCCGTACCTCTGAAGTTCGTGAAGGAGCTCCAGAACATTGTGTTGCAGGAGGCTGAGTCCATCGGGTCCTCGGCTGTATTCGAGTGCCAGATCTCTCCATCTACTGCTATCACCACCTGGATGAAAGATGGAAGCAATCTAAGGGAGAGTCCAAAACACAAATTTACCTCTGATGGCAAAGACCGCAAACTGCAAATCATTGATGTACAGCTTTCTGACACTGGAGAATACACTTGTGTTGCAAAACTTGGCAACAAGGAGAAGACCTCAACAGCTAAACTTATTGTTGAAGGTATTGGCTATACTTTTTTTGACAGCTTTGGATGTAACATTTCTTAGTTATCATTTTTTATATATTTTACATACACATATGTACCCTTGAATATGCATACTGTATGGAAATATTCATTTTTCCATATCATTTGTTTTATCTCAAACAGAATTGCCTGTGAAATTCACAAAGAATCTGGAAGAAGAGACATCTCTGATCAAGGGCCAGCCAATGTACCTGACGTGTGAGTTGAGCAAGGACAAAGAAGTGGTCTGGAAGAAGAATGGAAAAGAGCTCAAATCAATCCCAGGGAAAATTACGATAAATGTTATTGGCCTGCAGCAGGGCATAACAATCCAGGACTCAAATGATGATGATGCCGGTGTTTACACATGCGAGTGTGAAAACATAAAAACTCAAACCAATGTCAAGATTATTGGTACGATGTTTAATTGACAAAACCTCTACATCTGACTTTTGTGAATGCAGAACTGTTCTGAATGTATGCATGTATGTCTTTAACAGAAATCGTTAGAGACTGGTTGGTTAAACCATTGAGGGATCAGCATGTCAAACCCAAGGCCTCAGCTACATTTAAGGGTGAGCTCTTTAAGGACACTCCCAACTGGAAGTGGTTCAAAGGTGATGAGGAAATTCCCATCCCTGACCCTACGGGCAAGGCCGAAGTGAAGAAGGAAGGCAAAGAAATCACTCTTACAATCAAGAATGTCCAGCCTGAAGATATTGCCGAGTACTCTGTGGAGGTCGAAGCCCGCAGATATGCAGCAAAACTGACACTTGGAGGTATGAACTACTAAACCGAAAACTTGGTTTTTGACTACATTGCCATCTGACAATGTAATGCTTTCTTCTGTTCAGAACGTGAAGCAGAGATCTTGAAGCCTCTTGCTAGCGTGGAGGTGATTGAGAAAACGGAGGCCAACTTTGAGACAGAAATTTCAGAGGATGATGTGGTTGGAGAATGGAAACTTCAGGGACAGGTTCTGACAAGATCCCCGGTATGGGCTTCATTGAAGATTTATTTGTAATATTATTTGTCATTTTGGGGGAAGTAAATACGCATTCAGATCCTTAAAGCACAAAATAACTGCATTTCAAATTTCAGTCTTGAGGAAGCTATTTAAATGTACCTTTTTTATTTACAAGCTAATCATACAGTATTTTAAAGTAGATAAACAGCCTAGTTATATCTTTCCAAGTATTACTTTTTAAAATCTGATGTTTTAGAACCGCGATTTATTATCTGCTTTCATTTCAGACATGTGATATCAGATCTGAGAAAACAAAACGATTCCTTACTATCAAAAATGTGCAGCTTGACCAGGCTGGTGAAGTTACATACCAAGCTCTGAATGCTGTTACAAGTGCTATGCTCTCAGTGAAAGGTAAGAGAACAATGGATAATTTTCTTAAGTTCAGTTCAAATAAATATAAATGCAAATGCAAATGAATGACACACAATGGACACTGTTCATTCACACCTACCAGAGATTGAAATGGACTTCACAGTCCCATTGAAGGATGTTTCAGTGCATGAAAAGAAACAGGCAAAGTTTGAGTGCTCCATCACAAAGGATGTGCCTAAAGTGATTTGGTTTAAGGGTTCTGATATCATTACACAAGGATATAAATACGAAATCATTGATGATGGAAAGAAACACATACTGATAATAAATAACTGTGAATTTGAGGATGAGGGCGAATACAGTATTGAAGTCTTGGGAAAAACGTCAAAAGCAAATCTGATGGTAGAGGGTAAGTCTTGGTTATCATCTTGGTTGGTTAAATCGTGGACACATTTTTTTCTTATAAAAATTAACTCAGAAGTTTATTAATGTGTAGTCTAACAAATAGGCTAATAATACATATAAATGACAACTAAGTTAACAACAAATGTGCTAATAAACTCACTTAATCCTGTGCTCAGTAACAGCTAGTTTTTTTTAAGTTTATGTTGGGTTTGTAGTATATTCTTTTAATGCGCCCGCAGTCAATTTGTTATGCACTGCACAAATGTCATAGGTATGAGGCTGAACTTCATCTCAGCATTAAAGGACCAAACTGTGAAGGAAGGTCAAACCGCTCTATTTGACCTTGAGCTTTCTCATGAGAACGTCGGTGTCACATGGTATAAAAATGAAATAAAAGTGCATCCGAGCAGAACTGTGTTCACCAGCGTGGTGGGAAAGAAACATACGTTAGAAATTAAGGAGGTAACTCTAGATGATACTTGCCAAATTAAAGCCGAGGCTAAAGGAATATCCACAACGGCTAAGCTGATGGTCGTAGGTAAATCTTCCATCATTACATCATATACTTGATCAGTTGTTACCTGAAGTTATTGTCTTAAATATTTTCCACTTTAAGTGAAAAAAGTGTGGTCTCATTTTTGATCTAAAAAGGAAACACCTTGTGAAGACTACTTCCTGCTGCATCTTTGCTCCTTTACAGTTTTAAAACAAAAACTTCTTTCTACAGAGGGAGATGCATACTTTGTCGTCAAACTGCAAGATTACACCGCAGTTGAGAAAGACGATGTCACGCTCGACTGCGAGCTGAGCAGAGATGTTCCTGTGAAATGGTTCCACAATGAAATTGAAATTAAATCTTCCAAGATGGTCACTATAAAGGCTGAAGGAAAACGAAGAATACTCAGTATTAAGAAAATCGAAGCGAAAGATAAAGGATTGTATGTTTGTGACTGTGGAATAAACAAGACTTCTTCAAACATGAACATTGAAGGTCATTACTCAAGGCTTTGTTGATTTTGCTTGAAAGATCCGTTTCATTCAGGTGTCTGACAAGTGTCTTTGTTGTCTTATTCCAGCTCGGGACATCAAAGTGGTGCGTCCCATGTACGGCGCTGAGCTCTTTGATGGTGAGACTGCTCGTTTTGAAGTGGAAATCTCTGTAGATGATGTTCATGGCCAATGGAAACTGAAGGATGAAGTCCTGTCTTCTTCACCTGTGAGAAACATTTTATCAATACATCCTATTTATCCCAACATGTTGGTCTTCATGTCCTTAATTGACATGTTTTCTTTAACAGGACGTTGAGATCATTGAAGATGGTGCAAAACACACATTGACACTCTACAACTGCAAAGTTTCCCAAACAGGAGAGGTTGTCTTCCAAGGAGCAAATGCTAAGTGTTCTGCCAATCTTCAAGTCAAAGGTATATTATTTTTTAAATGTAACTGTTTTGTGCCTGTCTTGAAATGGGCTCAGATTTCATATTTCTGTATTATAGAGTTGCCTATCACTTTTGTTGCACCCATGAGCGACGTGCACATCTTCGAGAAGGATGAGGCAAGATTTGAAATCGAGTTGTCGAGAGTGGCAAAGTCCTTCCGCTGGCTGAAGGGAACTCAGGAGTTGCAGACTGATGAGAAATTTGAAATCTTGACAGAAGGAATAAGACACACTCTGGTGATCAGATCTGCAGCCTATGAAGATGAGGCAAAGTACATTTTTGAGGCTGAGGACAAAAGAGCATCCAGCAAACTTGTTATTCAGGGTAACGTATTGTTGATGAAATCATGCATTTTGTGATGTACTTCTTTTCTCTTGAACCTTTTCTCATTGCGTTTGTTTCGTCACTCAGGCATCCGTCTTGAGTTTGTCAGACCTATCAAAGACGTCACAGTTAAAGAGCGCGAGACAGCCGAGTTCAGAATTGAACTCTCTCATGAGAAGGTTCAGGTCACCTGGAACAAGAATGATGTGCGTCTGCATCCAAGCAAAGTCGTGCACATGTCCGAGGATGGAAAGATCCACACACTTTCCTTCAAAGAGGTCTCTATTGATGACACTTCTCTCATCAAAGTTGAGGCTCTTGGGAAAACATGTGAGGCAATGCTCACTGTACTTGGTAAGTGTTTAACACTTTCATAGACACCCAACTACATACAAAAATAATAAATGATGGAATTAACCTAATGTGATCTTGAAAATCAACAGAGGGAGATACTTACTTCACCACCAAGTTACAGGACTACACTGCTGTTGAGAAGGATGAGGTGGTCCTGATGTGTGAAGTGAGCAAATCTGATTCTGAGGTGAAATGGTTCAAAGACGGCAAGGAGATCATTCCCTCCAAGAACATCCTCATCAAAACTGAAGGAAAGAAACGCATCCTGACTGTCAGAAAGGCAGAAAGGAACAACACTGGCGAATATGTGTGCGACTGTGGCTCTGACAAAACAGCAGCCAAACTTAACATTGAAGGTGTGCATCTCCTCTACTTCTAGTACATTTCAAGAAAAGGAACAAAAATACATGGTACTATATCTTAGTTTCCCCTCTCTTGTCCTGTCCTCTGCAGAACGTGACATCAAGATTGTCCGTCCACTGTACAGTGTGGAGGCCACAGAGACTGAGACCGCTCGCTTTGAGACAGAAATCTCTGAAGAGGATGTTCATGGTAACTGGAAACTCAAAGGAGAGGCTCTGCACCAGTCTGCGGTAAGGGTTTCATCTAATGCACATTGTTACTGATTTGTTTTAAATGTTTCTGTAGCGAGGAAGGCGTGGCGAGAGCCGTCAGAAATGGGGAGCCGGTGTGCGCACAGCTGATAGCCATTATCACTCACGCCACCGGCCCCGCCCCTTTGTCTGACGGCATGCGCAACGCCTTCCTCGCTACAGTTTCCTATTTAATCATAAATGTATTGTGCTTTGTTTATTCCACTCGTCAGGACTGTGAAATTAAGGAGGAGGGAACCAAGCACATGCTTATACTTTACAATATTTGCATGGACATGGCTGGCAGCGTGGACTTCAGCGCCGCTAATGCTAAATCCTCTGCTCAGCTAAGAGTTAAAGGTGAGAAGGACAACTAGAAATAGGCAACACAAAACTGAAGCATTTTGATACCATTCATAAAGTTTGGATTAAATGACTGAATATTATATCGGAAATATATAGTGCCATATAATTTTTTGGTTGGGTAACAGACATTGAGTGACAGAAACAGATAACATGGCAGGGCTTTGTCAATAGCCAATCAGGGCCTAAGTTTTTTTTTAGAAAGCACATACCTTATCAGGATAGGGTGGGGGTGATTGGGAGACCTGAAACATGCCTCTTAGTCTGACCACTTACTGTTGCAGAAATCTCAATATGCTAATGATGCAGGGCCCTTTGTGATAAACTGGAGATGGGATGTTTTTCTTGGGAAGGTTTTACTTTTGTGCTTTAGTGATAATCACAACTTTTAGTAGAATTGATTCTTGATGATATTGAGAATGGCTTTCTGTGACCCTAAAGCACGCACAATCGGCCTTCTGCGACCTCTTCGGGATGTCGCTGTTACGGCTGGAGAGACCGCAACCTTTGACTGTGAACTCTCATACGAGGATATTCCTGTCGAATGGTTTGTTGGCTCAACAAAGATGGAACCAAGTGACAGGGTAAGACTCCGTTCACTACTCATTTGATTTGCTTCGTGACAAAGTAAGACCAGAACTGTAGTCTTTAATCAGCAATTTAATATAATTTCAAGCTGTCACGTTTTTAATATGCCTCACTGATTAAGACAGATGTGAAAATGAACTGTTAGTTAAATATACATGCAAATCATCGAATGTACTCTATATTTAAAACTATTTTAGGTGTTTTTTGGTTAGCTTATGAAAATCTTTGTATATGTAACATAACCAAAACCAAAAAAATAGCTGACTGTTTATGATAGCCAATGTATTTACAAATTAATGTTATATTCTGAGTTGTTACCCTGTATATAAATGTTTTCTGCATATAAGGATGTCCAGCAGCCCCTATTCAAGTTTTGAGATAACTGAGACATTCTGCTCTGCAAGTGCTCCTCTGGTTATTTTTAACACTGTTGAGTGCTGTTGAAGTGTTAGTGTAGTGTTCCTTCTAAGCATTTTGACATAAATGTAGTTAAAGTCAAAATATATTTTTCACTGTATTTCTAATGTCTGATAGACAGTTGTTAAATATGTTCTGCGTGTATACTGTATACATTTATGCATTCGGCAGATGTATTTATCCACAACTGTGTTCATTTCGTTGAGGAAAACGAGACGATAACTAAATAAAAATGAATGCATGATAAAGAAAACTGTAAAAAAATATATAATAATATTTTCGACAACTAAGGAAAATATTTTTCCCACCTGGCGGACATCCATTCTCTCGGAGAATGGTAAGCTCAGACAAATATTCTATGTCTCCACGCGGTTTACAAAGCCTCTTATTTTCCTTTACGACCGCCGGTAAAACTCTGCAAACTTAAAGCGCGACTGCAGGCGAGACACACCGAAACACATTACAAAGGCAAGCTCAAATGTTTTAATATTTTGGTTATCTTATGTATAATAATACAATTTATGTAATATGTCTTTTTGAAAGCTATTTCTCATTCATTGCTGTCTGAGAGCCAGCAAAGACAGTGCATCTCTTTCTTCAAAGAGGCCATGAGCCAATAGCCTTTGAGTGTGAGCCCTGTCAGAGCGTTTCATTGGTTGAATGAACTGAATGAATACGTCCTACTTAACGAGTCACGAGTCAAATGGGATTGACTTTTCTGAAAAATATAGGTGATGACCTGGTTTAATTTCATTCTAAGGTGAAGTAAATTATATCAAAACAGTTGAATCTTTGCATGGAACATATAATTACACAAAGTAAGTCATTTAAACCATTTAGATTTTTGTAGACTAAATATGTATATTTGTTCGACTAAAATGTTTTTCATATTTCATCGACTAAAACTGATTAAAACTAAAAAGAAGGGGTTGACTAAAATGTGACTGAATCTAAATTGCATTTTCGTCAAAAGACTATGATGCTTGCTTTGGTGGAGGCACCAAAGGGTCCCCAGTCACGAAGCAAAGACTTTAAAAATAAATAGTTGATGCTATTGCAGGACCATATTCTTCCTTGGGCTTTCAATGCCCCAAGGGAGTTAGAGCCCACTCTACTAGAGGTGCCATTGTGTCCATAGCCACCACTTAGTTTGGCTCAATCCGCTTCCGCAGGGCTCCCCTGCTCCATACTTGGCCCCCGAGCCCTGGGGTAGGTTGGTGTTAGTCGTTCCTCTTGTAGCAAGGCCTACTACGCAGTACAAGTGAAGTATCCATAGTGAACGTACTCTGTGACTAACGTGACCTCGGTTCCCTGAGATACTGGAACGAGTGCATTCCTGGCTGTGCTTACAAGCTGTAGCTGGTCATCGCTTCAGTGGACCCATAGCTATGCAGTCATCGTTCCCAAATCTCAGGGAACCAAGGTTACGTTAGTAACGAAGTAAATTTTATAACAAAAGTTGGTATTTTATTATTTATTAATATATTGATAAAACGCACCAAAGGCCACTTTGGATAAAAGCATCTAAATAAATGTAATTGTTAATTATTTGTAACAAAAATGTTTGTTAAAAAAAACAAAAATGCATTTTTACCAGGTGGTTACTAGAGCTGAAGGAAGACTGCATTCACTCACCCTGAGAGATGTCTTGATGACAGAAGCTGGAGAAGTGAAACTTGCAGCAAAGGACTTTGTGACCCAGGCCAAACTTACTGTAAACGGTGAGAACAGTGTAATATTGCATCCCTATAGCATGTATACATGTTTCCCTATTATATAATATATTTTCTGCTTATTTTAGATGTTGATTTTGTCCGTTAATAGGGGAATTAAGTTTATAATTTATATAAATTATAACATGGCATTTATAATATAAACACATTACAGAGCCACCAGTTGAGTTCAGCAAGCCCTTGGAAGACCAGACTGTTGAGGAAGAAGCCACTGCCATTCTGGAGTGTGAATTGTCCAGGGAGAAAGCTGATGTCAAGTGGTTCAGAGATGGACAGGAGATACGTAAAACCAAGAAGTATGAGATGGTGGCAGAAGGACGTATAAGAAGACTAATCATCAAGGACTGTAGCCTTGAAGACTCCAAGACATATACCTGTGATGCAAAGAACTTTAAAACATCTGCTTTCCTGAATGTTGAAGGTAAGTAAAATTTCAGTCTGTCAATGTTTAAAACCAACTAAAATTGCTTTTACAATATTTGTGTAAATCACATGTCTTTTTTTCAGCTCCATTTGTTGAATTCACTAAGCCTCTTCATGATGTTGAGGTTAAGGAAAAGGAATCTGCTAAATTTGAATGCGAAGTGTCCCGTGAAAATACAAAGGTATTTAAAACTTTTTTTCCTAAGTAGATATTTGTGTGGAATTAAAGAATAGATGAGCTCATAATTGTTTGTGTCCACAGGTCCGCTGGTTCAAAGATGGTAGTGAGATCAAAAAGGGCAAGAAGTATGAGATTGTCGCTAAGGGATTACAGCGTATTCTTATTATAAGCAAGGCCATCTTCGATGATGAGGCTGAATATGAATGTGACGCAAGAACATCTAAATCCTCTGGAATACTGACAGTTGTTGGTGAGTTTTCTCTTCAGTTATTCTTTTGGAGCTAATGCTGAAATACAGAAATGAATGTAAAATGCTCTTACCTTGCAGAGGAGGAAGCTAAATTCACAAAGAACCTGACCAATGTTGAGGGCACTGAAACAGACAGCATTAAGATGATATGCGAGGTCTCCAAAGCTGGTGTGGATGTCATGTGGTACAAGGGTGATCAAGAGATACCCGAGGGTGGTAGATATGAACATATTTCAGATGGACGAAAGAGAATTCTCATTATCCAGGACCTCCGTATGGAAGATGCTGGAGAATACCATTGCAAACTGCCTTCTTCAGAGACAACAGCGACTCTGAAGATAAGTGGTAAGCCTTTGGTTTAGGTTTCTTTCAAAATTGATGTTAAAATCAAGATAATAGTTCAATCATGTTGATTTCCCTAAACAACGTCCTTTTGATGCTCTAGAAATGGCAGCTGAGTTCATCGCAAGGCCCCTAAACCAGGAGGCTATTGAGGGCGAGAAGGCCGAGTTTTCTTGCTCTGTGTCCAAGGAAACATTTGAAGTCAAATGGTTCAGAGGAGACACTGAGCTTACAACCGATGACAAGTATGAAATTGTTAGTGATGGCAAGAGAAGAGTGCTCATTGTGAAGAACTGTGAGCTTAAAGATGAGGGTGCATTTACGGCTCATATTGGTTCAGTCAAAGCTTCAGCAGACTTGGTGGTCATTGGTAAGTTACTGTTTAAGGTAAAATGTTCGCTATTCAATTATAAATTTAATTGGACTAGAATGCCTACTTTTGACTTTCCTCATCAGAAAAACTGAGGATAATCACTCCCATCAAAAATATCCAAGTTAAGGAAGGACAAGAAATTGTTCTCAACTGTGAGGTTAACTCTGAGGGTGCTAAAGCCAAATGGCTGAAGAACAATGAGACCATGTTTGATAGCAGCAAGTTTGTCATGGTTCAGAGGGACACAGTGTTCTCGCTGAGAATCAAATCTGCAGGGAAATCAGATGAAGCCAGTTACACAATCACACTCGCAAACCAACGTGGAGAACAGGCTAAGTGCACGGCTGACGTCAGTGTGCTGGGTAAGCCTTTGTTATCAGCCTCTTATGCCATCATTTGTTAAACTTAGAATCATAAAGTATGTTATATTCTTCCTCATAAATAGATCAAAAGAATATGTATAAAATGCTTGTGAACATCTTTAACTACTTTTTTCTTTCCATCGGCAGAGGAAGCACTCAGAATCATTGCGCCAATAGAGGACTGTGAAATTGAAGAAAAGAAGACCATCACTTTTACCTGCAAGGTGAACAGACCAAATGTGACAGTTCAGTGGATGAAGGCCGGTCAGGAGATCACTTTCAGCAAACGTATTGTGTATCGCGTGGACAAGGACAAACACACTCTGACCATTAAAGACTGCACCCTTGCAGACGAGGGTGAATACACTGTAGTTGGCGGAGCTGATAAATCTTCTGCAGAGCTGATCATCAGCGAGGCACCCACTGACTTCACCACTCAGCTCAGAGATCAAACCATTACGGAGTTTGAGGATGCTGAGTTTGTGTGCAAACTGTCAAAAGAAAATGCCCAGGTTAAATGGTATAGGAATGGACGTGAAATCAAAGAAGGACCAAGGTGAATTTTGCTTTAAAAAAATATAAGTTAGAACTTTTTTTTGATTGTGAATTTTTTGCTAATGCCCACCATCTTCTTCAGATATCATACGGAAAAAGATGTAAAGGAATGCAAGCTTATAATCAAAGAGTGCAGACCAGATGATGAATGTGAATATGCCTGTGGAGTGGAAGATCGAAGATCAAGAGCACGTCTCTTTGTTGAAGGTAGTATTATTTTTGCACAGGATTGTTGTGAAAATGGGAGTGGCATCATCTGTGTAAAGATACAGCTCTTAAAGGGGCCGCATTCCTAAACCTACTGCTGTGACTACTATGACTAATGTTAATCAAAGAAGAAAGAAAAGAAAAGAGGAATTCAATGTGTTTTGTAGCTTGAATTCTTCTGTATTTAATTTTCAATTTAGCATTAAAGACTGTTTATTGTTTACTTGGGTCCCCATTAGCGTCCACAGAGTGGTTGCTAGTCTTCCTGGGTCCACAACCAGACAGAAATAGACATTTATAATATAGAAAAAACGAAATGAAACAAAATAAAAACTAAAGTAGAAGAAACAAAACATCTTAACTTAAAGGAAACAAAAATGCAATATGCTTAAACATATCATCAATAGCAGTAACAACACGTTAAATATGGACCTACGTATTAATAAGCATATCTAAACACTTCCTTCTGAAAACATATGTACAAGTGTACTTTACTATTTTTCAGCCAGTTAGTTTGTGGGCGCAGTAACAAAAGTTGATCCTTACTCACTTGCCGTGTCAAATAATCAGTCTCACATGAACAATCTTTTCAAAGAAACATGGAGTGTGATGCATTAATACCTTATGAAAATAAACCATACATTCGTGAGTGTAGTTTAACCTTAACCGGCACCCACATTAAATTTTTATGCATGTCACTAATATTAGTTTCGGAAAGGACAATGGAGCACAAACCTAGCTGCTCTGTTCTGAGCCATCTGAAGTTTTTTTCTTTGTTTCTCTGATGAGCTTAACCATAACAGAGGGCAGTACTCAAGATGCGATAAAAGTAATTATTGTCCAACATTTTTTGAGGTGAATAAGGAATAAATGCAGAACATTTTCTAGCCACAGCTATGCCTTTCCCCATGTTAATTACTATTTGATCTGTATGTTTGGACCAGGACAAAGTATTGTCCAGCATCACACCAAGCTACTTAACATTCAATACTTGTTCGATTGGCACACCATTGATGAATAGATTCAAACAGCCTTGGACATACAATTCTTGTTACTGAATACAATACATTTTGATTAATCTAAATTTAAAACCGGATTATTATTTCGAACCCATTGCATGATCGTTATCAACTCCACACTTAAATTATCTTGTAGCTCATTTAGTGTTTGTGCCAAAGAGAACAATGTAGAATGATCAGCATTCATGACTATATTTGCTTTTTCAACGACAGGTGGTAAATCATTTATAAAAATAGAAAACAATATGTGTTTCTCGCCTCCGAAAAAGAACCACTCTCTTTTTTCTGTCTGTAGGATAACTTGCAATCCAGTCAACAGATGTGAGTGAAAAACCATAGCAATTTAGTTTGGCAATAAGAATGTCAATCAATCACATCAAAAGCTGCACTTAAGTCTATTAGGAGAGCCCCTACCAGTTTCTTATCATCTATACGTGTTAGCCATTCATCTGTCATGTGTACAAAAGCGGTGCTTGTGGAATATCCTTGTCTGTAAGCATGTTGAGCTTTAGTAAGTAATCCATTCATTCTAAAATATTGTAAAATTAGTTTAAAAATTATTTTCTCCAAGAGTTTGCTCAGAATAGGAAGAATACTGATTGGCCTGCAATTAGATCCTGAAAAATCAGCTTTTCCCATTTTCAGTAATGGTATAATTTTAGATTCTTTCCATACATTCGGATATACACCACTGAGCAAACATCTGTTAAATATATGACACACTGGTAGAGCCAATTGCTTAGCTACAGTTTTTAACAATTTACCATCTAAATAGTCAACTCCGCATGATTTGTCGTCTGAGATGGAAAGCATCATCTGTTCTACTGTGTTTTAATCAATTGGACTAAAGGTAAAACAGTCATAACTATGTGTGCTAGATCTTAAGTGATTCACTTTATTAATAAAAATTAATTAGCTATATCTAGGGGTTTAGTGATGAACTGTCCCTCATTTTCCATACACCCTTAAAAATGTATTCTCTTCCTACATATTATTTCTTTGAATGTTTTCCACAATCATTTACTGTCTCCAGCTGCACATCTTCTTTAATTCTTGTAATAGTCTTTTAATTTTGTAACCTTGTTTCTTATCTTACCATACAGTAGTGTATTATGGTCGTTACCTGATTTGTGTGCAGCCTCCTTAGCCTTATCTCTGTGAAGCATTAGTGCCTTCAGATCATAATCGAGCCACAGTGCTGAGCCATTTCTAGCTTTTATTAATCTTTTTCTGAGTGGAGCATGCTTATCAATTAACTTATTAATTGTATCCATAAAGGTATTAAGAGCTGCGTTAACATCTTTTTCACGACATAATCCAGTCCATTGCTCTCTTTGAATTTCGTTAGTGAATAATTCTTGATTGAATCCTTTATATGACCTGGTTAAAGCAATTTTGGTTCCATTCTGGGAGATTTGGTCTTTTTGGTTATTTCAATCAAGTTATGATCACTACAGCCAACTGCATCTGAAACGGCCTCAGACCACAATTTGTAGGTGTTGGCGAATATAAGGTCTAAGCAGCTAGAAGTATTAACATTGTTAGCTCTCATGCTAATTCTTGTTGGTTACGTAATCATGTTTGTAATATTACAAACATCAGCCATTGATCTTAACTTTTTTGTCAAAGAGCAGTTTTTTGAGAACCAGTCAATGTTAAAATGTCCAAGCACAAATATGTCCTTATTTTCTTCTGTTACCCTATCTATATTTATACAATAAAAACATCCAGCTAAAATCGATTTACAATATGGGACAGAAATCTCAATCGATATTACTAGTAATTAAATCATCCCTTAAAATAACACCAAAATTATGCTTGATGTAAAATGCTACCCCACCCCAATATTTATCCCTATCCTTCCTATACAATTTATAACCATCAACCATAAACTCAGCATCATTCATAACTGAGTCAAGATGTGTCTCAGACAGAGCTAGAATATGAATGTTATATAAATGACATATTCTCACCACCTCATGAGTTTTATTCCTTAAACAACATATATTTAAGGGTGCAAAATGCATTCCTTTCTTTGGCACCATCCTGTGCCCTCGTTCAATATCCAATTTTGAGTCGTCTAGTCTCATTTTGATTGAGAGAATTTCCCAGACTTTTACCTCCGATTTCATCCAGTTTCATCTTTTTCATTAGTAATCCCATCCGCGATTATATTTGTCTTCCTCATCTGATTTTCAACATAATCCAGTTTGGCAGGAAAACGATCCAATTCCTCCTTTGATTTGATGATATCCTTTTCGCACAGCTTTATCTTTACCTCAATTTCTTAATATGCAATCGTCAATCCGTCCACTATGTTGTGTAAACTCCAGACTTGCCTTGACATCTTGGATATCTCTTATCACTCCATCCAGCCTTTTGTTTGTGCCATCTAGTATCAGCTGGACAAAGCTCTTATACTGTAGTTGTCCTGCTGATGATGAAGTAACTCTTTGTTAAACTCTCTCTGCTTAATCGTGATTAATCACAGAAAAAAATAGTGATTAATCAGATTTTTTTTTTATTAATCGATTGACAGCACTATGAACACGTGCCAGAGAGGTATTAAATATAAAAATTAAAAACATAAAATGATTAGAAATGCTCATGCTTCTTTTCCTTCAACAGAGGTTCCAGTAGAAATTGTCAGGCAACCTACAGATGTCTTTGAGCCACCAGGCTCAGATATTATGTTTGAGGCTGAACTGAATAAGGACAGAGTTGAGGTCAGGTGGATGAGGAACAACATGATCATTGTCCAGGGTGACAAATACCAGATGATCAGTGAGGGCAAAGTTCACCGACTGCAGGTGTGCGAGATAAGGCCCCGTGATCAAGGAGAATACAAAATAGTTGCCAAAGACAAGGATGCGAGAGCCAAGCTTGAACTTGCAGGTATGATAATGTGCATCAATGTGTTTGTTTTTCTTCATATAAGAGAATATTTTTACAGATGTGTTTTACTTTTCCTCACAGCTGTGCCAAAGATTAAGACCACAGATCAGAACCTCGTAACAGATGCTGGAAATCCTTTCGTCATGACCATTCCCTACGATGCTTATCCTCGTGCCGAGGCTGAATGGTTTTATGAAGACACCAACCTTCCTACCCAGAACATCGACACATCTAATGATCGGACTGAGTATAGGCTTAAAGACCCTAAGAAGTCAGACAAGGGACGTTACAAGGTAGTCATCAAAAACAAACATGGAACAGGAGAGGCTTTCATAAATCTAGATGTTATTGGTGAGTTGGAAACCCAGCAAGATTTATTTACAAACATATGAACAGTTCTATATGTTGAATAATACAATTTTTATTTTTAGATGTTCCTGGACCAGTGAAGAATCTGCAGGTTGTTGACACTGCTGATGGTGAGGTCAGCCTTGCCTGGGAGGAACCAGAAAGCGATGGCGGAAGCAAGATTTTGGCTTATGTAGTTGAGAGGCGTGACATCAAACGCAAGACTTGGACAGTGGCCACAGACCGTGCCGACATCCCAGAGTACTGCGTTGGCGGATTGCAGAGGGAAAACATGTATCTCTTCCGTGTATGTGCTCGCAATAGAGTTGGAAATGGAGAGCCTGTCATCACAGACAAACCAGTTCAAGCCAAGAACAAATTTGGTGAGCATTACTTTTGCCTGATATAACAATAGCAACCACTCGCCTTACTTTGTGTTGGTAATAATTAAAATGTATTCTTCCCCCAACAGACGTGCCCGATGCACCTCAGAATGTCAGGGTTGGAATTGTCAATAGGTTTGGTGCAACAGTTTCCTGGGAACCACCTGTGTCCGATGGAGGATCTGAGATCACAGCTTACATCATTGAGCTCCGTGACCGCACCGCTGTGAAATGGGAGGCCGCCATGATTGTGAAAGCTGAAGATCGCACAGCCACTCTTAATGACGTTGTTGAGAACAAGGAATACATCTTCAGGGTCAGGGCTGAAAACAAGGCTGGAGTTGGTCAGCCAAGCGCTGCCACAGATCCGGTGAAGATTATGGATCCCATTGGTTAGTAGTGGTTTAGTATATTCATGTGCTGGCTTACTGGCTTTTTTACATTGTTGCAAAACTGAATGTCACACATATGTAATGGGAATGCTTTTAACTTTTTATCTTAATATAGAGAGACCGAGTCCACCTCTGAACTTCAACCACACAAATCAGACAAAAGACTCTGTTCAGTTGTCATGGGAAACACCCATGAACAATGGAGGCAGCATGATTACGGGCTACATCATTGAGAAGTGTCAAGATGGTACTGACAAGTGGTTGAGATGTAACGCTAGGCTTTGCCCAGACCTTTATTACAGGGTATGTCATTTTAATATCTGTGATAATACTATGTAGTATATTAGTGAAAAGTTAAGTTCCCCACCTAACCAAGATGGTTCTGGCTGGCCAAACCAAAACTAAACAAAACCCTTTAAAGGCAACTGATCAGGCTGGTAGACCAAATCATTTTTGTATTTTCAGCATTATAAATTGTTTCTATTCATTTAATAAAACTGCATGTTTCCTTCATTAAGGTTTCTGGACTAATGTTCGGTCAGAAGTATCACTATAGAGTATGTGCAGAAAATGCTGCTGGAGTGTCTGACCCAGCTGATACCCTTGGGCCACTCTGTGCTGATGATCCTCACGGTGGGAATAAGCCATAAACTGTACATTAAAAACGTTAAACAATGTATGCATTATATACAATTTGTTGATTTTTTTATGTTGTCTTAGTTGGTCCTTCTATGGATCTCAGTGGATTCAAAAACGGCCTGGAGGTCATCGTCCCTAATGCTCTTCAAATCCGAGTCCCCCTTACAGGATATCCTGTGCCCACACCCAAGTGGACATTTGGTGATAAAGAACTTGTCGCAGGTGAACGTGTTTCCATGGTCACAAAACACACATACACCGAACTGGTTGTTGCTCCAAGCGTGCGTCCAGACAGAGGAACCTACACCTTACAACTGGAGAATGACGTGATGTCTGTTACTGGAGAGATTGATGTCAATGTTATTGGTAGGTAAACTTTCATGATACCATTTTATGCTGTAAATCCTGCCATTTGCACACAGATTCACAGTGCAATCTCTTTATTTGCATCTTATTTACAGCATGCCCAAGTGCACCCAAAGACTTCAAAGTCGCAGAGGTCACTAGACATCATGTGCATCTAATGTGGGAGGGACCCGAACATGATGGAGGCAGT
Organism: Triplophysa dalaica; assembly: GCF_015846415.1. NCBI lineage: Eukaryota > Metazoa > Chordata > Actinopteri > Cypriniformes > Nemacheilidae > Triplophysa > Triplophysa dalaica. The sequence goes on along the minus strand of NC_079549.1, from coordinate 20,842,180 downwards.
GCTGTTACTGGGTACAATATTGAGAAACGTGAGGTCTCCCGTAAGACCTGGGTCAAAGTGAGTTGTTCTTTGATTTGTTTTAATAACTCATTTACATGCAGTAAGTGTACCATATGCGTTTAAATAACAATACTCTTTTCAGGTGATGTCAGGTATACAGGACCTGGAGTACACTGTCACAGATGTCATTGAGGGCAAGGAATATTTGTTCAGCGTCATTGCTTGCAACAAATGTGGACCAGGAGAGCCAGCATACATTGATGAACCTGTGAATGTGTCCTCCCCAGCCAGTAAGTCATAACAAGTGATATTTGTCAGTAGTTTAACTTTTTATTTTTATGATTCAGGATCAGCTTATTTTAGAAATATGTTTGTTGAGATTATAAATCAAAGAACCAAATGATAAATCAAATACTTTAAAACACAGCTGTGCCCGATCCACCTGAAAACCTGAAATGGAGAGACAAATCAGCAAAGAGTATCTTCCTCCTCTGGGAACCTCCCAGATATGACGGTGGTGCTCCTGTTAAGGGCTACATTGTTGATAAGTGCCAGCGTGGCACTGACAAATGGGAGGCCTGTGGAGATCCAATTCCTGAACTAAAGTGAGTGTCCCCGCCACAACATATAAACCATTTTGTTTTGTCATTATTTGAACACATCTGTAACCTGCATCATCATACATATTCCAGGTTCGAGGTCAAAGGGCTTATCGAAGGTCAGTGGTACGCCTACCGTGTCAGAACGGTGAATAGACTCGGAGCTAGCCGACCATGCAAGGCTACTGATGAGATCCTTGCTGTAGATCCTAAAGGTTAGCAATCTAGAGTCACTTACAGCTATCATTCATTGATAGCCAGCACCCATCCACTTATTTCAAATTGTTAATTGTATTTTACAGAGCCACCAGAGATCCAGCTTGACGTGAAGCTCTTGGCTGGCTTGACTGCCAGAGCTGGCACTAAGATTGACCTGCCTGCAGATGTGCTTGGCAAACCAGATCCGAGGGTCAAATGGACAAAGGCTGACCACGTCCTGAAACCTGATGATAGAGTTACCATTGACACAAAACCTGGCCATTCCATGCTTTCCATCGCTAACACAACCAGATCGGACACATCCACCTACATCATTGAGGCAGTCAACACCAGTGGGCGGGCAACGGCCACTGTTGACGTCAACATTCTTGGTATACTGTTTTCCACATGATGTTTCATTTAAGCATAATGCTCTAACATTAAAGTGAACTATGTTAATTTATTATTATGTTATATAAATTTTGTATTGATGTTAAAAACTAGATAAACCAGGCCCTCCAGCTGCTTTCGATATCTCTGAAATCACAAACGAGTCATGCTGTCTTGCCTGGAACGCTCCTAGAGATGATGGTGGCTCACCTGTCACCAACTACGTTGTAGAGATGAGACCCACAGATAAGGAAGAGTGGCAGAAACTGTCTGCCACCATCAAGCAAACCACTTTCAAAGCCTCCAAGCTGGTGCCTATGAAGGAGTATGTCTTCAGAGTATCGGCTGAGAACCAGTATGGTATAGGCACTCCAGCCGAGCATGTGCCTATTATTGCCAAGTATTCATTTGGTGAGCATAAACTTTACTTTATAATTCATGGTATAATTGTTTTGTTTCCAAAATGACTTGCATGAATTGTTTTTCTTTGTCACTTAGACACTCCTGGGGCTCCAAGCAGGGTCCAGCCTTCTGATATCACAAAGGATGCTGTAACTCTAACTTGGTTTGAACCTGATGAAGATGGTGGAAATCCCATTACTGGGTACTGGGTTGAGAGGTTTGATCCAGAAACTGACAAATGGATCAGGTGCAACAAGCTGCCGATAAAGGACACAACATTCAGGTAGATTGGTTAATTGTTTTTCAGTGCATTGCTGTTTGAAATGTACTGTAAAACAGGAACAATGACTTTTTAAGTGTCAAATTAAATGTTTATTTTTCAGGGTAAAAGGTTTGCCAACTAAAAAGAAGTACAAGTTTAGAGTTTTGGCTGAGAATCTTGCAGGACCAGGAAAGCCAAGTGCGGAGACCGAACCAGTTTTGATTAAAGATCCAATTGGTATGTCACTTATTATTATTAATTCAATTGCCTTAACTTTCAATAAACAAACAGAGTTATAAATCTCAAATGTTGTTGTTTAAGATCCTCCTTGGGCTCCAGGAAAGCCATTCATTAAAGACATTGGCAAGACTACTGCACATCTGCAGTGGACCCGACCTGAGCACGATGGTGGTGCAAAGATCGAGTCCTACATCATTGAGCTTTTAAAGAGTGGAACTGAAGAATGGGTTCGTGTAGCTGAGGATGTGTCAACAACAGAACACCTACTGAAGGGTCTGATGGAAAAGCAGGAGTATTCGTTCAGAGTCAAGGCCGTCAATGTTGCTGGAGAGAGTGAAGCCAGTGACCCAAGTGACCCTGTTGTCTGCAAAGAGAGACTTTGTGAGTGTTAACAGAAGTAAAGTTTTCAACTTTTCACGTCTACTGCTTAATAAACATTAATATAAATTGTAATTCTTTACAATAATAAACTTTAAATAGATCCCCCATCTGCTCCACGCTGGCTTGAGGTGGTTAACATATCCAAGATCAACTGTGACCTGAAGTGGACAGAGCCAGAGAGTCACGGTGGTTCTCCAATCACCAACTATGTTGTTGAGAAAAGAGATGTCAGACGCAGGGCCTGGCAGACTGTGGACACCACAGTGAAAGACACCAAGTATACTGTGACTCCATTGAATGAAGGTTCTCTGTATGTGTTCCGTATCGCAGCTGAAAATGCTGCTGGTATTGGAGAGTTCTGTGAGCTTGAGGACTCCGTTCTGGCTAAAGATACTTTCAGTAAGTTACTCTACTGCATTGTCGTGACATCAGTAAAAACAAAGCGCCTTTCAATAGTATAGTAATATAATTTGTAAAGTAATTTAACACATTTGAGACCTGTTAATGTAATGTCTTCTTCTTTTTAGCAACACCTGGTCCTCCTTACGCTTTGAGTGTTGTTGAAGTTTCCAAGAGACATGTTGATCTGAAGTGGGAGGCACCCAACAATGATGGTGGAAGACCCATTTCCAAGTATGCCCAAAATGTTGCATTTGCATGTGATGTTTTAATAATGTGTTTAAGGCGGAAAAATTACTGAGACATTCCTTTCGAAGGTATGTTATTGAGAAGAAAGAGAAAGTTGGCACTCGCTGGGTAAAGTCTGGAAAGACATCTAGCCCTGAATGCAAGTACAGGGTGACAGATGTTGATGAAGGCTCTGAGGTGCAGTTCCAGGTCCGTGCTGAGAATGAAGCTGGAGTTGGCCACCCAAGTGAACCTACTGATATTATGACGATTGAAGATCCCTTAAGTATGTATTTAACGCATAATTCCATTGCATGTAGTACATTCCACTGGTCTAGTATTGACAGATATTTACACATTGTTTTTTTTTCTTTTCTTTAGGTGTTCCTTCTCCTCCAACTGATGTCAAGATTGTTGATGCCAGCAGAGAGCACATCAACATGACCTGGAAAGCTCCAGAAAAGAATGGAGGAAGTCCGGTCACTGGCTACCATGTTGAGCTGTCTGAAGCTGGAACTGAAAAATGGATGAGGATCAATGCTCGTCCTGTCAAAGAGCTGAGATTTAAGGCAGAGGAAGGCATCATTCCTGAAAAGCAATATGTTCTGCGAGTTCGTGCCATTAATGCGATTGGATTCAGTGATCCATCTGCGATTTCTGATAGCGTCTTTGCCAAAGACCCTGACTGTAAGTTTGCTGAGTTGTTCAGCATGTGACTGATTGATAATATGACTTGTTTAAAACGTAATAAATTTGTTTTACATTTCAAAAGGTAAGCCAACCATAGATGTTGAGACCCAGGACATTGTGATTGTTGAGGGTGAAAAGCTGGACTTAAAGATCCCATACCGGGCAATACCAAAACCATCAATGGTCTGGAAAAAGGGTGACACTGAACTAAAGACTGAAGACAGGCTCACATTGACATGTGAACTCAATCGCGTTCATCTGGAGCTTCTCAAGTGTAAACATGAAGATGCTGGCACATACACTGTCGCTCTTGAGAACACATTGGGTTCAGTTACTGGCAAAATACATGTAAAAGTGATTGGTTAGTAAACCAAATTATCTGGTCTTAGCGTCACACTGTTCATACACAGCGTTTGATAGTGTTTTACAATGCCTCATTACTTTTTTCTATTTAAAGGCCTGCCTGGACATTGTAAAGATATCTCTGCCAGTGAGGTTACCAAGAATTCCTGTAAAATCTCTTGGGAGCCTCCAGAGAGTGATGGTGGTAGCCCAATCTTGCACTATATTTTGGAGAGGAGAGAGGCACAGAAGAAGACATATTTGCCTGTGATGTCTGGAGACAATATTTTAAACTTTGTGGTCAAAGATCTTATGCTTAACGGTGAATATTACTTCAGAGTAAAGGCTGTTAACAAGATTGGTAGTGGGGAGTATGTCGAGCTCCGCAATCCGGTGATAACAGAAGAACAGAAACGTATGTATAAGTTTTTTATTTGTGCACGTTTCACAAGTTCAAGTATAGTTTATATAAATAGTTAATAATAATCTGATTATTTTCATTATTTCGTTGTGCTTTAAAATGTCACAGAACATCCAGACCCACCAGTTGAGGTTGAAGGACACAATCCCACCTCAAATTCCATCACTGTTACATGGATGGCACCACCATTTGATGGCGGATGCCCAATCACAGGCTACATCATTGAGAAGATAGAAAAAGATGGTGATAGATTCGAAAGATGCGTTCCAAACCTGATACCTGGTTTCTCCTACACTGTCACTGGCTTGACAGAAGGAAAAGAATACCAGTTCCGTGTCCGTGCGGAGAACATTGCTGGAGCAAGTGACCCATCACGCAGTACACCACTTATTAAGGCTGCTGATCCTGTTGGTATGTAAAAGACACAATGTAAATTAGTTCCATTTTGATTATGAATTTAAAGAGTGAATGTAATAAAACTTTTTTCACTTGTTCAGAACCACCTAAGGTATCACTCCATCCCCGCGTTGCCTCTGGTCTCAGCATTAAAAAGGGAGAGGAGATCAAAGTGGATGCCTACATATCCGGATCTCCTTACCCAACAGTTACATGGCTCAGAAATGATGAGAATATCCAACAAGAGCCAGCTAAGAAGAAAACCGATTTCACTGTAAAGAATAAAAAGAAGACAAAGACCGTTAAGCCTGAACCCGAAGAGGAGTTCCATCCACCACTATTGGATCGCCTGTCATTCGACCAGAGCAAGAGGCATGAGACTGCATTGATGGTACGTGATGCCATCAGGACAGATCATGGAAAGTTCACTGTCAGAGTTGAGAACACCCATGGTTTCGCGACTGCATCTTGCGACGTCAATGTTCTCGGTAAGTTACTTTATGAACTGCTGTGGGTTTCTCCATAAGCACATTTTTTTGGAGGAAAAAAAGGATGTTTTAACATTTCTGTTGCAACCTACAGATAAGCCCGGCCCTCCTGTCAACTTCGGATTTGAAGACATAAAGAACATCTCAGTTACTTGCACGTGGGACGCACCCCTTGATGATGGTGGCAGCGAGATCATCAACTACATATTAGAAAAGAAAGACAACACTACTGATGACATCGGTTGGATAACTGTAACTTCAACCCACAAAGGGTTTACCTACCCTGTAACCAAGCTTATTGAAGGAAAGGAGTACATCTTTAGAGTTACAGCTGAAAACAAGTACGGTTGTGGACCTCCATGCTACTCAGAACCACTCATTGCAAAGAATCAATTTGGTATGAACAAATCAAAAACATTTGTAAATATGCTTCATGCATAATAGCTACCATACATTATAATTGATTTCAAATTATCTAATTAATGTTTTGCAGAACCACCCGATGCTCCAAACATGCCAAGAATTGGAGAGGTCACTTCCAGCTCAGTTTACCTCAGCTGGCATGAGCCGAAGGACAACGGTAGCCCTATCCTGGGCTACTGGGTTGAGAGGCGTGAAGTTAACAGCAAATATTGGACCAGAGTGAACCGCAACCTTCTCAGTTCACTGGCGGTCAAGGTTGAGGGTCTCATGGAGGGCCTTGTTTATGTCTTTAGAGTCTGTGCTGAGAATCTTGCTGGCCCGGGAGAATTCAGTGTACCAACTGATCCTCAGACTGCAATGGATGCGATCTGTAAGTATTAAACTTTCAGATAAACTGAACTGAAAATTATTTCTAAAATAATTAATTTCCGCTTCTGAAAATATGTTTGCAGTGCTACCTGGTCCACCCATACCCAAAATTGTTGATGTCACTAATACAACTATCGACATTTCTTGGGTGCCTCCATTGTACAACGGCGGTGGAGATATTCTTGGATATCATGTTGAGCGCTGTTTAGTCGGAGAGAAGGAATGGGTCCGCTGTACTGAGAGCAGATGCAAGGACCGGAAGTTCACCATAACTGGATTGACTCAGGGAGCCGATTATAATCTTCGTGTGTTTGCTGTGAATGATGCTGGCCATGGAGCTCCAGGAATGACTGAGCCTGTTCAGGCCAAAGAACCTGAGGGTAAGCAACACTTGTGCTTTTGTGCATAATGCATTTCATTATTTTAATCAAATTTCAAATATGCGTTTCCTCAACAGAAGCTCCAGTGGTTGACTTTAATATCTCTGTGAGGAATGGAGTCATCATCAAAGCTGGTGAAACATTGCGTCTACCGGCTTTAGTTACTGGACGACCTATACCAGAACTGAAGTGGACAAAGGATGAGGCTGAACCTGACAAAGAACGTGTAGTTATTGACAGAGATGGAAAGAACAGCATTTTAAGCATCAAAAATGCTTTGAGATCTGACCATGGCCAATACCAGATCACAGGTACCAACCCCAGCGGAACAAAGTCAGCCTCTGTTAAGGTTGACGTGTTGGGTAAGTAACAAAATTGTAAGGTGTTTAAAAATGCTTTCATCTTTTATTTTTAAAATACTGATATTGTTTTATATCTTTTGTTTAAAAGATGTTCCTGGACCAGTGGTTGATCTTAATACTGTTCATGTCAGCAAGAAGATGATTTCACTTACCTGGTCAGATCCTCTCGATAATGGTGGAAGTGATGTAATGGGATATGTTGTTGAGAGAAAAGATGCCAAAATGCACATTTACAGACAACCACTTGAGGTTGCCACTTGCAAGTGTGACATTGTTGGGCTTCTTGATGGCGAAGAATATATGTTCCGTGTGGTTGCAAGGAACAAGTTTGGCCTCGGTGCTCCTGTTGAACTTGGACCTGTTTTAGCAGTGGATCCCAAAGGTACCACAATGTTTATTTATGTAGTATATTATACCTGTAAATACATTTGTTTACTACAAGTAATGTTACTTGTTTTAATGTTCCTACAAAACCTATAAACACTGTTTTAAAATTTCAGGAGTTCCATCTGCCCCTGAGAAACTGCATTACACAGAAAGAACCAAGAACACCATCACTCTGACCTGGCAACCTCCTCGTAGCGATGGTGGTTCTCCAATCATAGGCTACTATGTTGAAAAGATGAGACAAGACAGCACAGAATTTGATGTTGCCAACCGCCAAATTTGCAAAGACTGCACCTTGACACTGGAAAATTTGTCTGAGAACTTGATGTATGACTTCAGAGTGAAAGCTGTCAATGAGATTGGCGACGGAGAACCATCCAAATCAATTAATGTTAATATTCAGGATGACGAGCGTATGTATAACCTCCATTTATAATATAGAAGTGTGAAAATGAGTTTGTTGTTACAATACATGTATAAAGTTTTTTGTTTATTCTTTTTTAGATGTACCAATTATTAAGTGGTTGAAGTTCTTTAAGAGTGATGCCATAGTTGTTAAGAAGGGAGCAGCAATTGAAATTCCTGCTGAAATTCTTGGTCTGCCTTTGCCTACGTTTGAGTGGACAAAGAATGGAGTAGTAATTGATGCGCCCACTGAGACAATGACACTGGAATCAGAAGAGATTAACAGACAAACTATCAATACCAAAATTGGTATTCCTGAAACTGTAAGACAAGACACTGGCTTTTACAAGCTGACTGCCACAAATTTCCGTGGAACAGGTCAGCGCACAGTCAGAGTGGATGTCTTGGGTAAGACCTCTTATTTTACTAATAAATATTTTATATTATCCCAGATTATTGAGCTCTCTTTCACTGGTTTCTTCTTTAAAGACAGTCTGTATGAATACAAAACTGTGTACATTTACACTCACAGATCAAATTTTATTTATGATGTCTGGAAAAGTATAAGTTCTTAACTGCACTTAGTTCAGTTTCATACTGTTAAATAGTCTTATTACAATCTAGACATCATTTGTCACATTACTTTAGTGGAGTAACTAATGGAGTGGTCCCAACTATGCTTATTTCTACAGATCGCCCACTGCCACCAAGGAACATTGTGGTCTCTGACATCAAAGCTGAGTCTTGCTACCTTACCTGGGATGCTCCAGAGGACAATGGTGGAAGTGAACTTCTCAACTACATTATTGAGAAGAGGGATGCCGCCAAAAAGAAGTCTGACTGGGAACAACTAACTTGCTGTGTCATTGACAGACGCTATGGGGTTAATATAGCTACATTTTCATATATATTAATAATGATTTATGTGCCTACATATTCTCTAAATTGTTCATGCATTACTTATCTCAAGGTGTACAAACTGGAAGCCTACAGTACATACCAGTTCCAGATTAAAGCAGAGAACAAATATGGAGTCAGTGATGGTTGTGAATCAGAAAAGGTTGTCCTCAAAGATCCATTTGGTCTACCTGGTCCACCCCAGAGGCCAAGAATTATTGGACACACTCGCTCATCCATGCTGGTGACCTGGCAGCCTCCCAAAGACAACGGTGGCTCAACCATCCAGGGCTATTGGCTTGAAAAGAGAGAGAGGGGAGCTGTTTACTGGAGTCGTGTTAACAGGGCTCCCGTAACAAAACCAGCAGTCAAGGGTCTGGAATACAACATACTCCACCTCGTCGAGGGTGCTGAGTACAAGTTCCGTGTGATGGCTCAGAATGCAGCTGGGGTTGGTCCTCCAAGCGAGGCAACTGAGTGTGTGTTTGCACTTGACCCAAGAAGTGAGTAATGGATTCTGTTTTGATACCATGCCTTTATTCATTCTTGTGAGCAAAATGTTTAATCCCTAAATGTCACAAATTATAGACCCTCCAAGTCAACCTGCAGCTCCTGTAGTAACAGACAAAACCACAAGCAGCGTGACTCTTTCCTGGACCCCACCTGAAAAAGATGGAGGTAGTCCAATAAAGGGTTACATCGTTGAAGTTCAAGATGAAGGGTCAGTTGAGTGGAGAAGAATGAATACACCAGAGAAGCTCATCCTCACCAATGCATACACTGTGTCAGGGCTAAAAGAGAATAAGAAATGCAGATTCAGAATTGTTGCTGTCAACACTGCTGGTGAATCCGAGCCAAGTCCAAGAACTTCTGATATCATTGTACATGACATTTTGGGTACGTGCTTTTGGTACATGCAGTGATGATATATAATGTAGAATAATATTTAGCAAATGAATAAATTAAATGCGCTTTGTTGTATTTGTGGATAAAAAACAGCGTTTCTGTACATTTTTACAGAGGAACCTATTATAACCCTGGAGGTCACAGCTCATGAGCTTCTGAATTGTTCTGCTGGAACGACCATCAAGATTCCAGCCACCGTCTCGGGTAAACCTATTCCAAATGTCACATGGGACTTTGAAGGAACTGCCCCAACAGAGAAAAAGAATGAGCGCCACACCCTCCCTGAGGATTCAGAGGTAGGACAATGCATATTTCAAAACACTTTTTTAGTCCAATGAATACACATGTATGCAATTATACTTTTGCATTTTGCAGATTTCGTCCACTGATACAAAATCAGTCGTAACAATCCCTGAGTGTAAACTAAATCACTCCGGACGATACATCATAACTGCCAACAACCAAGCTGGTACCAAAGTTGTTAAAGTGTGTGTGAATGTGCTTGGTAAGTAGTATAACATTCACAATCTCAAAAACTAAAATAGCAGTATCATACGTAGATAACCAAGACAAATGTATGCTGTATATTACAATCTCATGTCTGGTGCTTTTGTCTAGATTTGCCTGGACCTCCTAAAGACCTCAAAATCAGTGACATCACACGTGGAACTTGTAGGTTAACTTGGAAGCCTCCAGACTGTGATGGTGGTGACAGAATTAAGAGTTACTTCATTGAGAAAAAGACTGTGGAGGGTAAGGCCTGGACAAAGGTCAATCCAGCTTGTGCGACTCAGTCCTTTGTTGTGCCAGACCTCTTCGAGGGACAAGAATATTTGTTCCGCATACGAGCTGAGAATCGCTTCGGTTTGGGACCCCATATTGTGACAATTCAACGAACTAGGGCCAGGGATCCTATCCGTAAGTTTACTTTGTTAATCACTTTAAATCACATTAAAAATGGCAAAGGCAGTATTACCTAATTTTTTTATACATTGTACACTGCAGATCCTCCCGATCCTCCCATAAGAGTCAAAATCGTTGATGTCTCCAAGGGCATTGTGACTCTGACATGGAAGCCGCCGAGGAATGATGGTGGAGCACCTGTGACTCACTACAATGTGGAACGACTTTGGTGGGACAGCAGTGGAAACCAACAGGAGTCCTGGAGACAATGCAATCGCCGTGATATTGAAGATACCACTTTCCAAGTGGAGGATCTCCACCAGGGAGCAGAATATGAATTCCGTGTCAAGGCTGTGAATGACGCGGGTGCAAGCAGACCATCCTCCACAGCAGGACCCATCGTTGTTAAGGACCAGAACAGTGCGTATAAAGTTGCATACAGAAAAGAATTCTGTGAATTTGACAGTGGTGAACAGCGTATAAATGTATCTTTTATTTCTCACTTGTAGGGGCACCTTCAATTGAACTTCCAGAATTCATGGAGGTTGAACAGGGCACAGATATTCATATTGTTGCAAGGATTAATGGCTGTCCATTTCCAACACTCACATGGCAGAAAGCTCCGCCACACAAGCGTGACAACAAGGTTGATATCGAGTACGATGAGCACATCAACAAGCTTGTGTCTGATGATAGCTGTACGCTGCTGATTCAACAAGGCAAACGGTCAGATACTAGCCTCTACACTCTCACTGCTAGCAACAGCCTTGGTACAGTTTCAAAGGAAATGAGGCTTAATGTTCTGGGTAAGCTGCCACAACTATTTATTTTCTTTTTTTGAAGACACGGGTGTTGTCATTAGTATAAACACAATGCTGTTTTTTTCCAAACAGGACGTCCTGGGCCTCCATCTGGACCAATAAAGTTTGAGGAAATTCGTGGTGAAGAAATATCACTTTCATGGCTGCCTCCTGTAGATGATGGTGGCTCCAAAATTACAAACTACACTATTGAGAGACGTGTCGCCAAAAGGAACACTTGGATTCCTGTCACGAGTGAACCCAAAGAGCGATTCTACACCATTGGTGGTCTTATGCCAGGCCATGAGTATATTTTCCGAATCAGGGCTCAGAACAAATATGGTGTTGGTGATCCTTTGGACAGTGAACCTGAAGTAGCCAGAGATGTTTTATGTACGTTCTCATAGCACCTATTGAGTATACCTACTTTTGAGTGGTTTGGTAACATTTTTAAATTAGTTTAACTTGATAACATTGATTATTTTATGATGTCTTTTTTTACAGTGCCACCTGGTCAATGTGAAAAGCCCACGCTTTCTAGTATCACAATAGACTCCATGACTGTGAACTGGGAGGAGCCTGACTCAGATGGAGGTTCTCCAATCACAGGCTACTGGCTTGAACGTAAAGAAACAACATCTAAGCGCTGGAACAGAGTAACTCGTGATGCGATCAGGCCTATGCCACTTGGCGTGTCCCATACCGTCGCAGGACTCATTGAGGGATCTCAGTATCTGTTCCGTGTGACAGCAATTAACATCGCTGGTTGTGGACCTCCAAGTCAGCCATCTGACCCTACGTTTGCCAGAGATCCAATAGGTAGGAATTATAACCGTGTAGGAATCAGTAGCATTTCTATTTTAATTTCTATTTTAGGCTCACCCTATGACTATTTTTGTCTTGTAGCTCCTCCTTCTTCTCCAACCCCCAAAGTCACCGACTGGACTAAATCTACAGTAGATCTGGAATGGATTCCACCTCTGAAGGATGGCGGTTCTAAGATAATGGGTTACTATGTTGAATACAAAGAGGAGGGTACAGAAGTGTGGGTCAAGGTAAGTTGACGCTTATTATGCGTATTACCAGAATCTAAACACTGTAATCTTTATACACTACAAGATGTCTTCATTTTGTTTCAGGCTAAAGACAAGGAGGTTAGAGGAAATAAATTTGTGATAACTGCGCTGAAACCGAATGCATTTTACAAATTCAGAGTTTTGGCATTTAATGCTGCTGGTCTGAGTGAACCAGGCGAAATCGCGGATGCTCTTGAAATGAAGGACCGGATAAGTAAGTCTCAAAGGTTCAGTTTGCTTTTCTGAGAACTCTTTGACCATATAATGATGTTCAAAACTTGTTGTTTCAGTTACCCCAGTGCTTGAGCTAGACATCTCAGTAAAGGATAGAATGACTGTTCATACCGGAGGTGTTATTCGTATCCTGGCTTATGTGTCTGGCCAACCTTCACCTCTGATAACATGGGACAGAGATCAAGGAGCTGTTCCGGCAGAAGCTGTTGTTGAAACCACTGCCATCAGCTGCTCATTGGTAATCAAGGAATGCACCAGGAAGCAACAAGGTGTTTATACATTAACAGCCAAGAATGATGGAGGAGAGGTGAAGAGATCTGTTATTGTTGATGTACTTGGTGAGTATCATCAGATACTGTAATACATAAGGCATATACATGATTTTGAAACAGTACGGTACAGTTTTTTTTTTTTTCAGATGTCCCCGGCCCAGTGGGGGGTCCTTTCAGTGCAGAGAATCTAACCAGTGAATCGTGCAAGCTACACTGGTTCTTCCCTGAGGATGATGGTGGATCTGCTATCTCTAACTACGTTATTGAGAAGCGTGAAGCTGAGCGCAAGGCTTGGACATCTTGCTCCTACACAGCTGGCAGACAACATGCTATTGTAAACAATCTGGTGCAAGGAAAGGCATACTTCTTCAGGGTTGCAGCTGAAAATGCAATTGGAGCAGGTCCGTTCTGCCAGACGGCATGCGAAATTGTGGTCAGAGATCCTATCAGTAAGTTTGTTGGCTTTTCCATTCAAAATAGCATCAAACCGATGCTAAAAATCTTATGGGTGCATTGTCTTAAAATTTGAAGCTAATTATCATTTGACTTAATTGACCAGCTGTTCCAGACCGTCCAGAAGAGCTTGAGGTGACTGCCGTTACTAAAGACTATATTAGTGTGACTTGGAAACCACCTAAAAATGATGGAGGATCGGAGGTGACATCCTATGTTATTGAGGCTCGCATGATCGGAAAAGACAAATTTGTCAGACTGACCAAAGACAAATTGATGGATCGACGATTCACGTATGATGGTCTCCGTGAGGGTGACAGCTATGAGCTCCGTGTCAGTGCAGTGAATGAAATAGGCTCGGGCAAGCCGTCCTTCTCTACAAAGGCAATTACATGTAGAGATGAACTTGGTAAGTGAAGGTTTTTGTTTTTTTAACTATTAACCATAGTCATTTTTATTGGGTTGAGTACATTGTTGTGTCAATTGTACTGTAAAACATGAATGCACTATACGTTTAGATAAAAGTATTTGATAAATGTGTTTTGTCTAAAAGGTAAAGTTAATCTAAGTAATATACAAAATGAGTTCCTTAAACATTGAAAAAGTCATCAAATATTTGAACAAAACATGACTTTAAAAGGTCACTTGGAGACACCAACTGTTTTGATGTTCACTTCCTACACAAGTTTTTATTTTGTGCTCAAATAGATATTTGAGATATTCAGATTTTAAATCCTGAGTCCTGAAGCTGACAGATTTTTTTTTTAATTTTACATATAAGCTGTCCTTAAATAAAATAAAAATAAACCTATGGGTCTCTGGTGACTCATCAGATTTTAGGAGAATGCGTACTGATATTTTAAACTTTTCTATTTCAGAGCCCCCTACAATTGAACTAGACTTCCGTGACAAGGTTATCGTGCGTGTCGGTGAAAGTTTTGCACTTGTTGGCCGCTACACTGGAAAGCCAGCTCCATCTGTCACTTGGTCAAGAGATGATAATGAATTGAAAGCAGACAGCCACATCCAGTTCAAAAATACTCTCACCACAATGTCCTTGGGTATTATCAAAGCTCAACGAGAACACAGTGGCAAATACTGTGTGACAGTTGAAAACTGTACTGGTGCTCGTAAGGGCATTTGTAATGTTACAGTTGTTGGTAAGTCCCATTGAAGGTACATTTCATGAAACTTCATTAACATCATGTTGTTCCAAACTCAGGAAATCAAAAGAATGATGAATTTTTCTTTCCTATTTATTGAACCTGAAAATAAAACATACGGTTGTAGTATGACAAGCAATCAATTCTAACAATATTGTGTATGTTTTTTAAGATCGGCCATCGCCTCCTGAGGGCCCAGTGGTCTTTGAGGAAGTTCACAGAGATCACATGATCATTTCTTGGAAGCCACCTCTTGATGATGGTGGTTGTGAAATTTCTAACTACATCATTGAGAAGAGGGATGTTAACAGGGACATGTGGACAACTGTTACATCTGCCAACACAAAAACCACTTGTAAAGTACCTAAGCTACAAGAGGGACGTGAATACATAATGAGAATTAGTGCTGAGAACATGTATGGCATAAGTGACCCACTGGAGTCAGGGGAGATGAAAGCTAAAGATCTGTTTAGTACGTAAAAACACAGTACAAAATTAATTTAAACATTTGTGGATTTTTTTGTAAATTTGCTGTGATGTCACCATATTACAGGGGTACCTGAGGCACCTGAGCAGCCCATTGTCAAAGATGTGTACCATGACTCTGCACTGGTGATTTGGAACCGTCCTCGTGATGGTGGAAAGCCCATCACTAACTATATATTGGAGAAGAAGGAGCCCTCATCTAAGAGATGGTCTCGTGCGACCAGAGATCCAATTTACCCTGCTATCCAGTACAGGGTACAAGAGCTTGTCGAAGGCTGTGAATATGAATTCCGTGTAATGGCAGAGAATGAATTGGGCACTGGAGATCCTAGCCCTCCATCCAAGCCTATTCTTGCTAAGGATCCTATTGGTAAGTCTTTATCATTTTTTATTTTGTTTTATTGCTTAATGCTTAAATTAGTATATAATATTTTATTTACTTACTTTGCCACACTGACTTATCTTTTAATAGTTCTGCCAAGCCCACCTGTTTTGCCTGAGGCTGTTGACAAGACAAAAGATTCTGTGAGTCTTTCATGGCGTATTCCACGGCATGATGGTAAAGGCAAAATCTTTGGTTACTTAATTGAGTATCAGAAGCCTGGTGCAATCGACTGGATCCAAGCCAATGAAACTCCTGAGTCATGCCCCGATACTAAGTTTGTTGTGAAAAATCTACCAGAAGGTGAAGACTTCAGCTTCAGAATTATGACTGTGAATGCAGCTGGAAAATCTGACCCTGCTTATGTCAAGGAAATGGTGAAAGTTCATGACAGACTCGGTAATTTAAGTTTTCTTTTTCATATTTGTAGAATGCATAAGAGTGAAAAGTAGCTATAAACTTATGTATGTTTATATATACAATTTAAAAACTTTTGCGAATTAGCCATGTAAAATTCATACATTTTCAAATTTTTATCTAAATGCTTATGCAGAGGAGCCAGAGTTGCTTTTAGATGGTAACATGGCACGTGACCACCTTGCCATGGTTGGAACGGACATCACACTCAGTGCCAAAATTAGGGGCATGCCGATTCCCACTGTTTCTTGGAAAAAGAATGATGGTGAAGTTCCTGCTCATTGTCTTATTGAGGTCACAGCGAGAGGAAGCAAACTTCACATTAAGAAATGTACCCGTGCTGACTGTGGCAATTACACCATCACTATTGAAAACACAGTTGGAACCAAATCTGCTACCTGCAGTGTTCTTACTCTTGGTATGTTTAACATTTTAAAATAAAATGAATGCAACACACACCTATTGTAGTTCTCCGATGACTGTTTTTCCTCTAAACATAGATAAACCTGGACCTCCAAGGAATATCACTGTGTCTGAAGTGACAAGTGAATCAGCTTATCTGACATGGCAAAAGCCAGAAGATGATGGTGGTGCTGTTATCTCTCACTATATTGTGCACAAGAAAGATGTAGCCTCTGACAGCTGGGTTCCAGTTTCTGCTGCCTCTAAAAAGCTTAGCCTCATGGCTATGTATCTAATGGAAGGAATCCAGTATCTCTTCAGAGTGGCAGCTGAGAATCAGTTTGGCAGAAGTGCATTCATGGAAACCACAAAACCCATCAAGGCAGTTGATCCTCTTTGTAAGTCTGATTTTTTTTGTTTAGATTTTTGGCTATTTGTTTCTTTTTTAATTATTTTGTTTCTTTTACCTAAAGACCCACCTGGTCCACCCAAGAATCTGCATCATGTGGATGTAGACAAAACCGAAGTATGGCTTCAGTGGGAGTGGCCTGATCGCACGGGTGGAAGTGAGATCACAGGATTTATTGTTGAATATCAGGAGGAAGGTGCCACCGACTGGGTCAGCTTCAAGACTGTCAGCAATCCTCAATGCCATGTTACTGGACTTGTAGAGGGAAAAACCTACAGAATCCGTGTAAAATCTCAAAATGCGATGGGCATTAGCAGACCAGACACCAGTGTACCGATCACTTGTCAGGAGAAAACATGTAGGACATACATTACATTTTAGTTATTTTTAATGTTATAATGAATAAATAATCACATTTATTATGTCCAATTCTCTTTCAGTGGCTCCAACTATTGAAGTTGATGTGAAACTTATTGAAGGTCTTGTTGTGAAGGCTGGCACCACAATTGTTCTCCCAGCAATCATGCATGGAATCCCAACTCCAACACCCAAGTGGCAAAGTGATGGAAATGAGTTGAAAACTGAGGGCAAATATAGGATCAATACTGAAGGAAACTCAACTGTTTTGAATATTAGTGAGTGTGTCAGGACTGACAGTGGAGAGTATGTTCTCACCGTTGCAAACCCTGCAGGCAGCAAGTCAGTTGCTTTGCATGTTACTGTTCTTGATGTTCCGTCTGCTCCAGTTGGTCCAGTAAATATCCTTGAGGTTACTCCTGATTATATGATAATCCAGTGGCGTGCCCCCAAAGACGATGGTGGTACACCTTTGATGAACTACGTTGTTGAGAAGAAGGATGTAAAGAAGCCTTGGGAACCATGGTCAGTTGTGAGTTCTGGAAGCACAAGCACAAAAGCCAAAGTCCCACGGTTGGAGAAGGGACGTGAATATATTGTGCGTATACGTGCTGTCAACAAGATTGGCATTGGTGCTGCCCTTGAAAGCCCTCCCACTGTTGCTAAGCATATGTTTGATCCACCAGGTCCTCCTGGCCGACCCACATGTTCTGATATAACAGAAAATGCTGTAACAATTTCATGGACTGAACCAGAAACCGATGGTGGAAGCCCTGTGAGTGGCTATATTGTTGAGCGCAGGGAGATGACTGGCAAATGGATCCGTGTCAATAAAACCCCAGTCTTAGATACAAGATACAGGGTCTGTGGTCTGTTTGAGGGTAACAGCTATGAATTTAGAATCTTTGCTGAAAATATTGCTGGTGTAAGTGAACCATCATATCCATCAGACCCAGTGAAAGCCATACGGCCGATTACTCCGCCGGGGCCTCCAAGTAACATTAAGCTAAAGGACTGGAGCAAGTCATATGCAGATTTGCTTTGGACCAAACCTTCAAGAGATGGAGGCAGTCCTATCCTTGGCTATGTTGTAGAATGCCAGAAATCGGGTTCTGCACAGTGGAGCAAAATAAATAAGGATCTTATTAAATTCTGTGCATTTAGAGTACCTGGACTTTTTGAAGGCACAGAGTACAGATTTCGCATTAGAGCTTCTAACAAGGTTGGTGATGGTGAGCCAAGAGAACTAACAGAAACTGTGCTTGCCAAAGACATCCTTGTTCCCCCTGAAGTAACTGTGGACGTTGCTTGCCGTGACCTTCTTACAGTTAGAGCAGGGCAGATCATCAACCTTGTGACACGTGTCAAGGGCAGACCAGACCCTGAGATCACTTGGACTAAAGATGCAAGAGCCTTTGGTAGAGATAAGCGTACTGAGATGAAGAATAACTTCCCTCTTGTAGAGCTGGTCATTCAGGATGCTGTTAGAGCTGACTACGGAAAATATACTATTCATGCAAAGAACAGCAGTGGTCAGGCACAAGCTACAATTATTGTCAATGTGCTTGATATTCCTGGAGCTTGTCAAAATGTGAAGGTTTCTTATGCAACTAAAGACTCATGTATGGTGTCTTGGGAAAATCCAGAGGATAATGGTGGCAGTGAAATTACCAACTATAAAATTGAGTGCCGACAGCCCAACCAAAGAGGATGGACAGTTGTTACATCTGACTGCACCAAACGACTTGTCAAAGCACCAATTGTTGAAAATTGTGAATATTTCTTCCGTGTAAGTGCAGAGAATAAAATCGGTGCTGGCCCTCCAACTGAAACGAAAACACCAGTCCTTGCTGTTGATCCAGTAGATAAGCCTGGCGAGCCAGAGAACTTCCAACTTGCTGAAATCGGTAAGACATTTGTCTTCCTCAAATGGAAGAAACCGGAAAATGATGGTGGTAGCCGTAACCTTGCTTACCATGTTGAAAAGAAACCTAAAGAAGCAGAGGAATGGGAAAGACTGCACAAAGGTGCCATAAAGGAAACATATTTCATGGTTGACAGATGTATTGAGAACCAAATTTATCAATTTAGAGTTCAAACAAAGAATGAGGGTGGAGAGAGTAACTGGGTGACAACAGCTGAAGTTCTTGTGAAGGAGGAACTTCTACAGCCGGAGCTCAAAGTCAAACTGGAGGGAACTCTTGTTGTGAAAGCTGGAGAGTCCATTCCAATTGAGGCAGATCTTAAAGGTAAACCTCAGCCTGATATAAAATGGTCTAAAGAGAATTACACTGGGGATATCCACAAAAGCCCAAGGGTACAGATTGAAACTGGCACCAACTTCACAAAATTGCTGCTCACAAATTCTAAACGTGGAGATACTGGAAAATACATAATCACTGCAACAAATGCAGCAGGAAGCTGCTCTGCTGAAGCCAAAATAAATGTTCTTGACAAGCCAGGTCCTGTTAGAGACCTGAAGGTCTCAGATATTTCTGTGGACAGATGCAAGCTTACATGGGATATCCCAGAAGATGATGGTGGATGTGAGATCTATAACTACATCATAGAGAAATGTGAGACAAAGAGAGGAGTATGGTCAATTCATTCAGCTGCTGTTATAACTAATTCAGCTAAAGTTACTCGCCTTATTGAAGGAAATGAATATATATTCAGGGTGAGAGCTGAGAACAAAATGGGGGCTGGCCCCGCTGTTGAAACCGAGTCCTTCATAGCAAGAACCCAGTTCAGCAGACCAGGTGCACCATATACTCCAGAAGTGTCCAAAATTACAAAAGACGAAATGGTTGTAATGTGGTGCTCTCCTGATTTTGATGGTGGAAAGCCCATCACTGGTTACATTCTTGAGAAAAAAGAGGAGCATGCCATTCGTTGGGCATCAGTTACTAAATCCCCAATTACAGGACAACAGATGACTGTTACAGGGCTATTGCCTAATCATAATTACCAGTTCCGTGTTAAGGCTGAAAATGAAATTGGAGTTGGTGATGCAAGCAAACCATCTAGATCACTCACAGCAAGAGATCCAATTGGTATGTTCAGTCATTTACTTTCATAAATATATTGGTACCATATTAGTGCCATATCACCATATTTTGCATATCAGTACCCAAAATTTGATGTCTGTCGTTTTTTTATCTATTTGCAGAGCCTCCTGGCCCAGTTGGTAATTTAAAGGTGGCTGACAGCTCAAAAACATTAATCACTCTTTCATGGACAAAGCCAACATATGATGGGGGTGCTCCTCTTATTGGATATGTAGTTGAGATGAGAGTCAAAGGCACAGGCAAGAAGGATGATGAAGTCTGGAAGAGGTGCAATGTTGCTGCCCAGCTGATGGGAACAGAATTCACAGTCTCGAGTCTTGACGAGACGTTTGAATATGAATTCCGTGTTTCTGCTCAAAATCAAATTGGCATGAGTCAACCGACTAATCTCCAGGGAGCTGTGTCACCAAGGGAAGTCCTGGGTAAGTTTCATTAAAAAGAGACAACTCTATGAACTCTTATGGTAGCATTCCTTCCTAATTCCATCCTTTTTTCTTTTTTGCAACCATCAGAAACTCCTGACATTGTTTTGGATGCAGAACTGAAGAAGGGTTTGACTGTAAGAGCTGGATGCCCAATAAGATTAGTTGCAACAATCAGAGGCAGACCTCCCCCCAAGGTCGTATGGAGGAGAATGGGGATTGATAATGTCATCCAGAAGGGCCATGTAGATCTCATTGACACTATGACATTCCTAGTTATCTCTGAAACAACCCGTGATGATTCAGGCAAATACTCATTGACTGTATCCAGTCCAGCTGGAGAGAAAGCAGTATTTGTGAATGTCAAAGTACTTGGTAAGCAAGGTCTTGTGAGCTCTAAATGCAATAATCATTGTTAATAACTATAATATTCAACTTTTCATTTAATTATGTCTTCATTTTTTAAAACAGATACACCTGGACCTGTTGTTGGTCTTGAGGCTTTTGACCTTACAATGACATCTTGCAACCTTATGTGGTCACCACCTGACAATGATGGAGGCAGCAACGTCACCCATTATATTGTTGAGAAGCGAGAAATTGATCGCAAGACTTGGGGAACAGTGAAAACAAATATTGAAAATACCACATTCAAAGTTACTAACCTTGTCCCCGGAACAGAGTATTACTTTAGAGTAATAGCTGTAAATGAATATGGTCCTGGAGTTCCTAAAGCTACACCAAAATCTTATCTGGCCTCTGATCCTATCAGTAAGTGCATAATTATTTTTAAATGTTTTAAAATGTTTTTTCTCCTCCCAAAAAAGTTAAACCTGACGCATAATTTTGTCTCCTTCCTAAAGGCAAACCTGACCCACCACAAAAGGTTGATGTTTTGGAGATTACTAGGAATAGTTCAACTGTTGGGTGGGTAAAACCTCTTTGTGATGGTGGAGCTAAAATTGATGGTTACATTATCGACTACCTTGAGCTTCCAATGCCTAAACCGCCCAAAGAACCAGTAAAGGTTGAGGGCGAGGTTGAGGGAGAAGCTGAACCTGCTGCAGAGCCTGTGCCTCCACCCGCACCTGAACCTGAGGTTGAGGAAGAGAAGGAGAAAGAAAAGGAGCTGGAATGGACACCATACGCTGTTGTGAAAGGCTTGAGCATTTCCGTTGTTGGACTTAAGGAGGGAAGAATATATCGCTTCAGAGTTGCAGCAAGAAATTCCATCGGATCGAGTCTGCCCACAGAGACAAGAGAAGCTTATGAGATTAAGGAACAAATTAGTAAGTTGTTGAATCAACTTCATATTGATATAATTATTCAAATTTAAACAAAAACTGAGAAGAATCTTGTTTATGTGTGTTTTTTTATAGTGGAACCCAAGATCATTATGCCTGAGCTTGTCACTGCAAAGGCAGGAGCAAAGCTGAGAGTTGAGGCTCTTGTGTCTGGAAAGCCAGCACCTATATGCCAGTGGAAACGGGGAGAAGATAATGTAGTCTCATCTAGCCGTCTTGCTGTACATAAATCTCAGAACATGTGTGTGCTCATCATCAAAGATGTTTCAAGACATGACAGTGGTCAATACAGCCTTGTTGCTGAGAACAGCTCAGGCAAAGTTGACCATATTTTGAAAATCGTCATCAGAGGTTAGAATTTATCATTTTCGTAAACACCCAAAATAAAAAGGTAGATTGTAATTTGATTTGTAACCAAACATTCTTATTTCACAGATATTCCTGGACCACCTGAGCCACCATTTGAGATCAGTGACATTGATTCTGATGCCTGCACGCTCTCTTGGAACAAACCACTTGAAGATGGTGGTAGCAATATCACTAATTATATCGTTGAAAAGTGTGATGTAGGCAGGGGAGACTGGGTTTCTGCTCTTTCCAGTTGTGGCAAAGCTGGCTGCAGAATCGGAAAACTCGTTCCTGGAAAAGAATATGTCTTCCGTGTCCGTGCTGAGAACAGATTTGGTATTTCAGATCCACTTACGTCTGACAGGATGGTTGCCAAATTTCCCTTTGGTGAGATAAAATAAAAGCATTCTTTGAACACATTATTGTCTTTTGACATGCATCTTGTGGTGTGTAATAAAAATGAAGCCTTTATAATGCTGTCTTTATGAAATTATTTTTAGATGTTCCTGGAGAACCTTTGAACTGCCGCATCAACAAAGTAAACAAAGACTGCATGTTTGTGGCTTGGGATAAACCTGAGTCAGATGGTGGCAGTCCTGTTACTGGATACTACATAGAACGCAAAGAGAGGAACAGTCTTCTTTGGGTTAAAGCTAATGATTCTGTTGTTCGTACAACTGAATATCCTTGTGCCGGCCTGATTGAAGGTTTGGAATACAATTTCAGAGTGTCTGCTATAAACCGAGCTGGACAGGGTAAACCTAGCAAGAAAACAGATTTCATCACAGCAAGAACACCTGTTGGTATGTGCATGTACGATAATATGCATTTTTCTAAATACATGTTTTTATTTTGAATATGTACACATGTTTAATATTTTGACTATTCAATCAAATAGATGCTCCTGGAAAACCAGAGTTGCTTGATGTAACTAAGAACACCGTAACATTGGTTTGGACCAAACCAAAGAACGATGGTGGAAGCAAGATAATTGGATACTATGTTGAGGCCTTAAGGGTCCCAGAAGACACTTGGGTACGTTGCAACACAAGCAGTCAAAATGTGCCACGTGAAGAGTACATTGCAACTGGGCTAGAAGAGGGTGCCAAGTACCAGTTTAGGGTCATTGCCAAGACTGCAGTTAACATTAGCAGACCATCTGAAATCACTGATCCCATACTGGTGTCTGCAGAGAATGGTAAGCATATACATTTTGGGATTGATTTGACATTACCTTGTAAATAGTTACCTAACAAGTTGTTGTTTTATCGATTTTGTCTTTTTTGCTTGTCTACAGTGCCTCCAAGAATAGAACTTTCCATACAGATGAAAAAAATGTCACCAGTAAACGCTGGGTCAGATGTTTGTCTTGAGGCAGAGGTTTATGGCAAACCAATGCCCAAGGTTAGATGGACCAAGGAGGGAGAAGTGTTGAAAACTGATAAAGACTTTAAGATTTCTCAAAAGAGACACCTCTTCTCTCTCAGCATTGATGCAGTTACCAAACTAAATACAGGAAATTATGGAATTCTTGCAGAAAATGCAAGTGGTTCTACAACTGCTGAGATACAACTTAAAGTACTGGGTAAGTTAAATGATGTTCAGATGTTTATCCAAAATAGCGCTTATTAGATGAGATACAGCATTGCTATCCCACATTTTTGCAATAAAATAATAATTGCTTTTCTGTTAAATAGATATACCTGGCCCACCGGTCTCTGTCAAATTTGATGAGGTCCTTTCAGATAGAATCAAGTTGAGCTGGACGGCTCCACACTCAGATGGTGGTTCTCCAATTACAAATTATGTTGTTGATAAACGTGAGACAAGCAGAGCTAACTGGGCTCAGGTCTCTGCTAAAATCAGTGGTAATACAACTGAAATTCTAGTGGAGAGACTGATAGAGGGGCATGAATATCAGTTCCGTGTTCGTGCAGAGAACCACTATGGTGCTGGTGATGCCATCATATCAGACCCTGTCCTTGCAAGGAATCCCTTCAGTGAGACTTTAATCTTGTTCTTTGTATTTTTATGTTTTTGGATAGAGCATTTCTACATGTAATATACTTTGTTGTTCATAGCTGTTCCTGGAGCATGTGACCCACCAGTCATAACAAACATCACTAAGGAGCATATGACTGTAAGCTGGAAGGAACCATCTGATGATGGAAAGTCCCCTATACTTGGTTATATGGTTGAAATACGTGTGACCAAGGAAATCAACTGGATCAAACTCAACAGAAAACCATTGTTGGAGAGAACACTTGAGGTCGGAGAGCTCTCAGAGGGCACACAGTACGAGTTTAGAGTGATCGCTGTCAATAAAGCTGGCCAAGGCAAACCCAGTGAACCATCTACTGGTGCCGCTGCACTTGATCCCCTGTGTGAGTATCAAAAGTAATTTACAATATCATGCATGTGAATAGATTAGAGCATTTATCATTACCTCCTAATACTTTCTCACAGATCCTCCAGGTCCACCTGTTTCTCCCAAGGTCAAAGATACCACCAACAGCACTATAAGCCTTTATTGGACTAAGCCTGTGAGCGATGGTGGAAGTGAAATTTTGGGATACCTTATTGAATGCAAGAGAACCAATGCTACAGACTGGATAAGATGCAATGTGCCTAAAAACCTTAAGGATACACATTATGTTGTCACTGGACTGTTGGATAACTCTGAATATCAACTTCGTGTAACTGCTGTAAACAAAGTTGGATTTGGCCAGCCTTGTGAAGTTCCTGATAAACATGTTGCCAAGGATGTTTTCGGTAAAAAATATTTTGTTTTAAATTTAGCTAAAAAAATACTATTCAAAAGCTTAGGGTCAATTGACTGAAACGTTTTTCCTGATCTTAAAAATCTTTTGATCTGAAGGCATATATAAAAAGTAATTAATTTATTTGAATTACAAAATGAAACATTTCATTTAAAAAAGTTCATTCTTTTAATATAAAAAGATTATATTATGTAATTCCATAGTTTAAATAGATGATGAGTTAAATATTACTTATGTATACAATTAGCTTTAAGCCTGGTCATAAACTCAAGTCTGTATACCATATGCATATTATAATCATTATATGTACTGTATTGTTTTTTTGTGTAAATTTAGCTGCTCCTGAGGCTGAGCTTGACCTAGAGCTAAAGGACACTTTGGTCCTTATGGCTGGCAGTAAAATGAAACTTCATGCCAAAATAAAGGGTCGGCCAACCCCCAGGGTCACTTGGGCCAAGATGAACACCAACATTAAGGACAGACAAGGAATTTTTATCAAGACCACTGACAGCGACACATCAGTTTTTGTTGAGAAAGCAAATAGAAACGATGCAGGCAAATACATACTGAACCTTGACAGTGTAAGCGGAATGAAGATGTACACAGTTATTGTCAAGGTCCTTGGTGAGTTCTATGATTTTAAAAGGTTATATATATAATTATGATTATAGATAGCTTATGCTTAGTATTTGATGTTAAACGAAGTATATTATTATCACTAAACAGATACCCCTGGACCTCCAATGAATCTAATGGTTAAAGAGACATCGAAGGACAGTGCCTCCATCCTGTGGGATGCACCTCTCATTGATGGTGGAAGTGAGATTATAGGTTACATTGTTGAAAAACGAGACGCAGAAAGGAAAGCATGGTCAACAGTTTCATCCACTTGTACCAAAACATCTTTTAAGATTGACGGATTGGAAGCCGGTAGATCTTATAGCTTCAGGGTTATGGCTCAGAATGAATATGGTATTGGTGAGCCATGTGAAACAGCAGATGCTGTGAGAGCAACCGGTGAGTAACAATAATTTTTTTATACTTTCCAATATTTGAAAATATATATATTTTTTTAATAATTTTTAAATAAACTGAACAATACCTTTCAGAGCAACCTGGACCAGTTATGGACTTTAAGACCGTGCTGGTAACCAAGCATTCTTGTGCCCTTTCATGGAAAAAGCCTATCAGTGACGGAGGTACCCGTATTATTGCATACGTGCTTGAGGTCCTGAATGGTGGAGACAAATGGAAGGAGCTTCTCAGATCAAAGAACATGCAATACAGTGCAAAAGATCTTATTGAAGGAAGGGAATACAAATACAGAGTAAAAGCAACAAATGATTTTGGTGATGGCCCTGTGAAGGAACTCTCTGTGATTGCAGAAGACGTCAATGGTGAGAGTTTTAATTTTGTATTCATGTAATAATGGTTTCGGTTTTCCACTAGAGCTGCACGATTCTGGATAAATTGAGGATCCCGGTTCTTTTGTTTCAAATAGAGATTGCGATTCTTTTCAATTCAATTCTGAATGATGACTAAAAGTAATACATACTTTACTAGAGGTTCTGACAAAACCTTATTTGGGTACGTAATATGTAGGACTTTGCTTCAAAATGATTACATATTTCATGGTTAACCTACAGTAACTATGGTGAGAAATGTTTAACCACATATTCCTTAAGTAAACTAAAGTGTTTCTTCAATTTTCATTTTTACTTTAAATGCAAAAGTTTAACTTCCTAAAAAGTATAAATGCATTGAAGTAACTTGTATATGAAATATTTCTCAGTAAAACAAATTCATAAGGTGACACTTTTTTATTTTATACATTTGCCTGATTTTTACAGACTGCTTGAAGGGGTCTTTAATGAAAGACACTGCAGATAAACATAACAACGTAGTATTCTCACCTGTAAACAGTTTAAAATAACCTGAAAACATTAAATGATGGGCAACTTGAGGAAAAGCTCTAATAGTCCAGCTTCTCTATAGCGTTAATATAGTAATAGGCGCACTGAGGACGTGTTTTACCATAATGACGGATGTAAACGCTCACTTGGATTTTGTCCGCGCTACAAACTACAATTGTTAGTTTCGTTTCAAACATGTACAGTTAGGATG
This sequence comes from Triplophysa dalaica, assembly GCF_015846415.1. Taxonomy (NCBI): domain Eukaryota; kingdom Metazoa; phylum Chordata; class Actinopteri; order Cypriniformes; family Nemacheilidae; genus Triplophysa; species Triplophysa dalaica. The sequence continues at coordinate 20,815,215 of NC_079549.1, read as the reverse complement.
TGAAGCATAATCAGAACAATGTATCACAATCCTGAAAGACACTCATGAGAACAGCCTTTGTTGTCAGGCTGTATTTACTTTATATGTTGGTCTGTTATTTGGTGTGAGACTAATTTGGGCAGAGTAGGAGCTTGTAAACGAGTCTCATGCGTATGAGTTGTCAACTCTCTGCTTTAATCCCAGTACTTCTGTGATCATTTGGCACAGAAATAATGATAGTGTGTGTTTTGCAAAGACTGTTTGTGACGTCGTTACATACCTTATAATAATAATTTTAACTTCTGCGGCAGCAACAGCATATAGAAACGTTATGATTTTAGTCTGAGGTGTAAATAAATAGACACACGAGAATCGTTGATTTTCATTAATGAGATCGTCTGGTGTTCGATTCTAGATCAGGATCTTTTAACGATTATTGTGCAGCTCTATTAATCACCTCACATATTGTGTTCAATATGTGTTGATTACCTTTCATCCACTGTTGTTATAGTTCTTCCAAGCTGTGACTTAAGAGAGTTGCCGAATTTGAACTACATAGCAAAAGAGGGAAGCAATGTTCGTCTCAAGATTCCTATCAGTGGAAAACCTGTCCCTGTGGTCACATGGAAGAAGGGAGAGGAGGAAAATCTCACAGATACAGGAAGAGTGTGTGTGGAATCTACAGCCGTAAATACAACTCTCTTGATTCGTGACTGTCAGAGGACTGATGCCTCAAAATACACCATCACTCTTCGCAACACTGCTGGAACAAAAGAGTCCACCATTTTTGTCAGAGTTGTTGGTAAACCAGGAATTCCAACTGGAATAATCAAGTTCAAGGAAGTGACTGCAGATGGTGCAACCTTAAAATGGGGTGCTCCTAAAGATGATGGCGGATCAGAAGTTACCAATTACATTCTTGAGAAACGTGATTCCATTACTAATATGTGGGTCACCGTGTCCTCAGCTGTGGACACAAACAGTTTCAGAGTGGCAGGTCTCCATGAGGGTACTGAGTATATCTTTAGAGTTAGTGCCGAAAACAAATATGGAATTGGTGAGGGCCTCAAATCAGAGCCTATGATTGCCAAGCATCCATTCAGTAAGTGGATTTCAGAACATTTTTGTCAGTATAATTTGAATATTATAAATATGAATTTATAAATATGAAAGTAAAACAGTCTCACTCTCTTACTTACAATTACTTCATCAGATGTACCAGATGCACCTCCTCCACCACAAGTCATGAGTATGCGTCATGATTCAGCAACACTTGAATGGTCTGATCCAAGGAAAACTGGAGGCTCATCAATCACAGGTACAGAAATAAAATAAATTTTTTGGAGCTCACAGTTAGTTGGAATAAAAAAACCTATAAATAATTCAACCCTCAAATTAATGGATAGATAAAAACTATTTGCGCTTACAGGTTACCATGTTGAATTCAAGGAGAAAAACAGCATGTTGTGGAAAAGAGCAAGCCCAACTCCCTTGAAGATGAGAGATTTCAAAGTGACTGGTCTAACTGAGGGTCTAGAGTATGGGTTTAGAGTTATGGCTATAAATTTGGCTGGTGTTGGAAAGCCGAGTCTTCCAACTGAGGCATTGGTTGCCTTGGATCCAGTAGGTAAGTAAAGCATTTTTAAAGGCCTTAGCATATCATACTATTTAAATATATGCCCCAAAATAATTAGGGCTCATTTTTAATAATTTGCTTGAACATTATAGATGCACCTGGCAAACCTGATGTGATTAGCATCACTAGAAGCAGTGTAACACTACAATGGACCGAACCTCAGTATGATGGTGGACACAGACTTACTGGATACATTGTTGAAAGACGTGATCTCCCGGCTAAGGTCTGGGTAAAGGCTAACACAGTGAATGTTGTTGATTGTGCATATAGTGTAAATGACTTGCAGGAGGGTTGCAAGTATGAATTTAGAATCAGAGCCAAGAATGCTGCTGGAGCACTAAGTCCACCCTCGGAACAAACTGATACCCTTATGTGCACGGATGAATATGGTAAGCCTCAGTTTGTTGTCTAGTGCATGTATCTTGAGGTAATAATATTCTGTTTTATTTTTACCTTAGAAATGAATAACCTAGGCACTGTTTGTTTTGCAGCGGCACCAACCATTACTATTGATCCAACAGTAAAGGAGGGGCTTACTGTCAGAGCTGGTGATATCATTATCATCACAGCAACAAGCATTGTGGGCAAACCTCAACCAACCTCTGTGTGGTCAAAGGGTGGAAAATACTTCAAGCCATCAGATGTCTGTCAAATAGAAACTACCCCATCCTCTTCTACTCTTTCTATTAAGTATGCAAGTCGGAAGGAATCAGGAGAGTACACAATTACAGCAAGTAACCCATTTGGTGTCACAGAGGAGAATGTTAAAGTGACAGTTTTGGATGTCCCTGGGCCACCAGGACCAGTTGAAGCAAGTGGAGTTTCTTCTGAAATGGTCACTTTGACATGGACACCACCTCATGAGGATGGTGGATCGCCAATTAAGTACTACACATTGGAGAAAAGAGAAACAAGCCGTCTACTTTGGACCATTCTTGCTGAAAAGGTTATTGACTGCCACTTTGTGGCCAATAAGCTTATCCAGGGAAATGAGTACATCTTCCGTGTTTCTGCTGTAAACAGTTATGGAGCTGGTGATCCTTGCCATTCTGAGCCAGTCAAAATGGTTGATAGCTATGGTATGTGTTAATATCTCATATTCTTTTTCTGTTTGTGGTTGGCACAACACAGCTGGATATATATACATGTATGTAATACAATTCCTATTAAAGTTATGCTTTATTTCAGGTCCTCCAGGCCCTCCAGGTAGACCAGAGGTAGAAAATGTTGGTGGAAATTCTGTTACGATTGCATGGAAAAGACCATCTGATGATGGTGGCAGTAACATAATAGGCTACATGGTGGAGAGGAAGGAAAAGAAGGGCATGAGATGGTCACGAGCATCAAAGACAGCAATTACAGACCTCCACTTTGAAGTGAAAGGATTAAAAGAGGCAGTTGAATATGAATTTAGAGTAGCTGCTGAGAATAAGGCAGGTTTTGGAGAGCCAAGTGAGCCTTCACTGCCTGTGAGGACCAAGCTTGTTGCTGGTAGGTATATTGATTATTTATTTTTTATCAGCTATAATTTTTGCATAGATGTTCCTAAAATGTATCCTATCAATTCCCAGATGTTCCTGCACCACCAGTCAACCCTCGAGTCACTGACACAACAAAAACAACAGCCGAATTGCACTGGGGCAAACCACTAAGTGATGGTGGCATGGAAGTCACAGGATACCTTGTTGAACACAAAAAAGAGGGAGAAGAAGAATGGGTGAAAGACACAGCAACATCTTTAAGGATCACAGAGTTTGTTGTGCCTGATTTGCATGCTGGAGCCAAGTATCACTTCAGAATAAGTGCAGTGAATGCAATTGGTGTTAGTGAACCAGCGCAAACTGAGGATCTTGTTGAAGTTATTGAACGAGAAGAAGTACCTGATCTAGAACTTGATGTAGAACTTAGGAGAACATTAGTTGTTAGGGCAGGTGCCTCCATTCGTATATTTGTTCCTATTAAAGGTCGTCCAACACCTACAGTGACTTGGACCAAAGAGGATGCACCACTGAGGACTCGAGCAAACATTGATAATACCGAATCATACACTTTATTGGTCATACCTGATTGCAATAGGCGTGATGCAGGAAAATATGACTTGACGGTGAAGAATGCTGCTGGAACAAAGACTGCCTCTGTTAATGTGAGAGTGTTGGATTCTCCTGGACCTCCTCTAAATCTAAAACCGACAGCAATTGACAAAGAGAGCATCACTTTGCAATGGGAAATGCCTCTTATTGACGGAGGTGCAAAGATTACCAATTACATAATTGAGAAAAGAGAATCTACTCGGAAAGCATATGCTGCAGTAATCACACAATGCGCAACATGCTCTGTTAGACTTCCTGATTTAGGAGAGGGTTTAGAATACTATTTCAGAGTTTCTGCTGAAAATGAGTATGGCATTGGTGAAGCAGTTGAAACCCCAGACCCCATCAGAGTATCTCAGGCACCAACACCACCACAAAATGTCACTTTTGCTGATGTCACAAAGAACTCAGTTAACCTTGCATGGACAAAACCACAACATGATGGTGGAAGTAGAGTTACTGGCTATGTGGTTGAGGCACAAAAGAAAGGAACAGATCAGTGGGCCCATGTTACAACTGTTAAGACTCTGGACTTTACTGTAAAAAATCTTAATGAAAATGAAGAGTATGTGTTCCGTGTAATGGCAGTGAACAGTTCTGGCCGAAGTCAGCCTCGTTTAAGCAGGCCTGTTGTTATTAGAGAACAAAGTTCAGAGCCAGAATTTGATCTTCGTGGTGTTTGTCAGAAGACGGTTATCGCCAAGGCTGGTGAAGATATAAAGGTTGAAGTGCCTGTTTATGGACGTCCTAAGCCAACAGTTTCGTGGCAGAAAGACAATCAACACCTCAAAGTTACACAACGGACAATGACGGAAAATACCTACAACTCAACTATCCTGATCATAAATGAATGTTTAAGGAGTGACAGTGGAGTATACTCAATGACAGGAAAGAACATAGTTTGTTCAGTCACAGACAGCATAACAGTGAAAGTGCATGATGTGCCTGGACCACCAAAGGGGCCAATTAAACTGGACAAAATATCACGTACGTTCATTGAGTTCTCATGGGACACTCCTGAAAATGATGGAGGAGTGCCAATCAATAACTATGTAGTTGAAATAAGGGAAACTACTAGTCAGACATGGACAGAACTTTCCTCATTGATCATTCGCACAACATTTAAAGCAACACGTTTAAAGACAGGCGTTGAATACCAGTTCCGTGTCAAGGCCAAAAATAGATATGGCACAGGACCTCCAATAACCTCAGAGGCAGTGGTTGCTGCATATCCATTTAAGGTGCCTGGGCCACCAGGAACACCCAATGTTGTTGCTTTCACAAAGGATAAAATGACAATTGGCTGGAATGAGCCTGTTTCTGATGGTGGAAGTGAAGTTATTGGTTACCATGTTGAGAGGAAAGAGAGGAACAGTATTATCTGGCACAGGATTAGCAAGGCACTTGTGGTTGGAAATCTTTTCACGTCCACTGGTCTAGAGGATGGTGTTGCATATGAATTCCGTGTGATTGCAGAAAACATAGCTGGAATTGGGAAACCAAGCAAAGCTTCTGAACCAATGCTTGCTCTTGATCCAGTGGATCCACCTGGTCAACCTGTTCCTGTCCAAGTGTCCAAAAATGCCATCACTATTCAGTGGACAAAACCAGAGTATGATGGTGGATTCAAGATTACAGGATATACTGTAGAAAAGAGAGACATTCCAGCTGGACGCTGGATACGAGCCAACTTCACAAATATAATTGAAACCACCTTCACTGTAAGTGGTCTAACGCAAGACTCCTCTTATGAATTCCGTATACTTGCAAGGAATTCTGCTGGTGCTGTTAGTAATCCATCAGAGTCATCAGATCCAATTATTTGCAAAGATGACATTGTAGAACCAAGAATTATGGTTGATGCCAAATTTAAAGATGTTGTACTTGTCAAAGCTGGAGACGTCTTCAAACTTGAAGCTGATGTTGCAGGCCAACCATTACCATCAATGGTTTGGACCAAAAATGGAAATGATGTTGAAAACACATCCAAACTACAAATTAAAATGACAGATCTTACAGCAGGATTAATCAACAAGGATTCTGTTAGAAGGGATGGTGGTGAATTTGTTCTAACAGCAACAAATGTTGGTGGTTTTGCAAAGCACATCTTCAATGTGAAGGTTCTTGATAGACCAGGACCACCTAGGGGACCTCTGGCAGTTTCAGGTATTACTGCAGAAAAATGCACACTCACATGGAATCCACCTGAAGATGATGGGGGTGCAAACATTGAACATTATATAATTGAAAAACGTGAATCAAGCAGACTTGCCTGGACAGTTGTGGGATCAGACTTACAGGTTAACCAGCATCAAGTAACAAAATTGCTTAAAGGAAATGAATACATTTTTAGAGTAATAGCTGTTAACAAGTACGGTATTGGAGAACCTCTAGAGTCTGAGGCAACAATTGCAGAAAACCCATATCTACCACCAAGTCCCCCACAAACACCTGAGATAACAGCTGTCACCAAGGATTCAATGGTACTCTGTTGGAGGGCACCATCTAGCAATGGTGGAAGTGAAATTACCAGTTATCGCATTGAGAAGAGAGATAGGATTGGTTTGCGGTGGGTTAAATGTAACAAAAAGAATGTTACTGGCCTGCATTTCAAGGTTACTGCCCTCGTCCCAGGCCATGAATATGAATTCAGAGTTTTTGCAGAAAATGCAGCAGGAATAAGTGAACCAAGTCCTTCGTCACCATTTGTTAAGGCCACAGATGCTCTTTTCAAACCAGGGCCCCCTGGCAATCCAAGAATCCTTGACTCGACAAGTTCTTCCATCACACTTGCATGGAACAAACCAGTTTATGATGGTGGTTCTGAAATCACAGGGTATATTGTTGAGACCTGTCTACCTGGAATTGAGGAAGAAGAATGGACAATTGTCTCCCCTAAAGAAGGGGTAAAGGGGACATCCTTTACAATTACAAATCTTAAAGAAAATCAGGAATACAAAATCAATGTGTCAGCTCTAAATAGTGAGGGTATTGGAGAAGCAGGATCTGTTCCTGGGTCACCCAAAGCAGAGGAGAGACTTCTACCTCCAGAGGCTGATCTTGATGCTGAACTTCGCAAGATTATAAGCATAAGAGCTTGCACTACACTGAGACTTTTTGTGCCATTTAGAGGTAGACCAACACCTGAGGCCAAATGGTCAAGAGAGAATGATGAACCTTTGGATAGAGCTACTATTGAAACTACATCTTCCTTTACATCACTTGTTGTCGGAAATGTGAATCGATTTGACAGTGGCAAATACACTTTGACTGTGGAAAACAGCTCTGGAGCAAAGACAGTTTCTGTGATTGTTAAAGTTTTAGACACACCAGGAGCACCACAAAACCTAAAATTCAGTAAGGTCACTAAAGAATCTGTGTCACTTGTGTGGGACCCTCCACTAAATGATGGTGGCTCAAAAATTAAGAATTATGTTGTTGAAAAGCGTGAGGCAACCAGAAAGGCATATGCTACAGTTAATGCCCTCTGTCAAAAAACTACTTGCACAATTGATCTACTTCAAGAAGGGTGTAACTACTATTTCAGAGTTCTTGCAGAAAATGAATATGGCATTGGTCTTCCTATTGAGACAGGTGAATCAGTCAAAGTGTCTGAGAAGCCACTTCCTCCGGGGAAGATTACGCTTCAAGATGTAACAAAGACAAGTGTCACTTTGTCATGGGAGAAACCAGAACATGATGGAGGAAGTAGAGTGGTTGCTTATGTTGTTGAGATGCAAAGTAAAGGCATTGAGAAATGGACGCAAGCTGTGATTGTTAAGGTACCTGAAGCGGTTATTAATGGACTTGTACCTGGTGAGGAGTATATGTTCCGTGTTTCTGCAAGGAATGAAAAGGGAACCAGTGATCCTCGTCAAATTGGTGTGCCTGTGATTGCCAAGGACCTTGTAATTGTTCCATCTGCTAAGCTGTTGTTCTCAACATTCAGTGTCCTGGCAGGAGAGGATTTAACAATTGATGTTCCATATATAGCTCGTCCCAAGGCCACCATTTCATGGTTAAAGGAAGCAGCTCCACTTAAACGAACTACCAGGGTAAACTTTTCTTCTACCGATACACAGCTCAGTCTAATAATCAAAGAGGCTTGTAGAGATGATGTTGGCCAATATAGCATTAAGCTATCAAACACAGCTGGTGAGACAACAGTGGATATTGGAATTGTTGTTCTTGACAAACCTGGTCCACCAACAGGCCCTGTTAAAGTTGAAGAAGTAACATCTGACAGTGTTACTATTTATTGGAAGCCACCAGAGTATGATGGAGGCTGCGTCATTAACAATTATATAGTTGAAAAGAGAGACACATCCACAACCAATTGGCAGATTGTTGCAGCAAATCTAGCAAGAACTCAAATTAAAGCAGGAAGACTGAAAACAGGCTCTGAATATCAATTCAGAATTGCAGCAGAGAACAGATATGGCAAAAGCCCTCTCCTTGTGTCTGAATGTGTTATTGCCCAGTATCCTTACAAACTACCAGGGCCGCCTGGAACACCTTTTATACAATCTTCTAAAAAGGATAGTATGGTGGTGGTGTGGAATGAACCTGTCATTGATGGTGGAAGCACCATTTTAGGATATCACCTTGAACGGAAAGAGAGAAATAGCATTCTTTGGATTAAATTGAACAAAAGTCTAATCCAAGACACAACTTTCAAGACCACAGGTCTTGAGGAAGGCCTGGAGTATGAGTTTAGAGTTTATGCTGAGAACATTGTTGGTATTGGGAAGGCTAGCAAAATCTCAGAAGGCTACATTGCCAGAGATCCTTGTGATCCTCCTGGAACACCTGAAGCAGTTAAGATAACTAAGAGTTCAATTACAATTGAATGGACCAAGCCAGAGTATGATGGTGGAAGCAAAGTCACTGGCTACATTGTAGAGAAGAAGGAATTGCCTGAGGGACGATGGATAAAAGCAAATTTCACTAATGTTATAGAGACAGAATATACTGCAACAGGTCTCACAGAGGATCAGAAATACGAGTTCCGTGTCATTGCAAGAAATGCTGCTGGAGTCTTCAGTGATCCTTCATATAGCACTGGGACTATCGTGGCAAAGGATGAGATAGAGCCTCCACGTATCAGCATAAATCCAGAGTACACTCAGACTATTTTAGTAAATGCAAGAGACAACTTTAAGATTGATGCAGATGTTCATGGAAAACCAGCCCCTACTATCCACTGGATGAAGGGTGAGCAGGAACTTGGAAACACTATACATCGGGAAATTAAAAACACAGAGAGCTTTACTTGTCTCACTGTTAAAGAGGCCAAACTTGCTGATGGAGGTCAATATACTCTACTGCTAAGAAATCCAGGTGGTGAGAAAGCTGTCCAAGTCAATGTCAGTGTCCTAGATAAACCTGGACCACCAGAGGGACCTATCTCTATTGCTGGTGTTACCAGTGAGCAATGCTTTCTTGCTTGGAAACCACCTAAACAGGATGGTGGCAGCAAGATCACTTATTATATTGTTGAAAAGAGAGAGACTAGCCGACTGCTGTGGACTGTTGTTGAGCCCAAAGTACAAGCTGAAAATCTTAAAGTAACAAAACTCCTAGAGGGAAATGAATACATTTTCAGAGTTTTACCAGTGAACAAATTTGGCGTTGGTGAGTCACTACAGTCAAGTGCAGTTATTATTAAGAACCCATTCACACCTCCAGATGCACCTAAAGGAGTGGAAGTCTCTGAAGTCAAGAAAGATTCAATGGTCTTAACCTGGGAGGTCCCAACAAATGATGGTGGCACACCTATCACTGGATATATTATTGAAAAACATGACAAAGAAGGTGTTAGGTGGACCAGATGCAACATGCACACAGTTACTAACCTTACATTCAAGGTTACTGGACTCCTTGAGAACCACCTTTATGAATTCAGAGTCACTGCTGAAAATACTGCTGGGGTTGGTGAGACAAGTTCTGCAACTGTATTCTATAAAGCTGTGGATCCTATATTTAAACCAGGGCCACCAAATAATCCAAAACTGATAGACATGACTAAATCAACTGTTATACTTACATGGGGAAAGCCCATATATGATGGTGGCTGTGAAATCCAAGGATATATTGTTGAAGCATGTGAAGTAAAAGCAGCTGTAGAGGGTGTAAAGGCTCCAGAAGAAATCAAGTCTGTGGAGGAGTCAGCAGTTGCTGAGGAATGGACAATGTGTACCCCACCAACAGGTGTCAAACTGACACGCTTTACTGTAGAAAATTTAAAAGTAAAACAGGAATATAAATTCCGGGTTTGTGCAGTTAACAAGGTTGGTGTTGGGGAGCAAGCTGATGTTGCTGGTCCCATTCTGCCAGAGGACAAAATTGAGGAACCAGATCTTGATATTGATCCTGAGTTTCGAAAGCTTGTCCGCATTAAAGCTGGAGGTTCTCTTAGGATGTTCGTTCCTTTCAGAGGAAGACCAATCCCACAAATCAAATGGGAAAAGGAAGGTGGACAAATAAAAGAAACGGCACAGATTGAGACCACCAGCAGTCACACTTATCTTGTGATTGATCAAACTAACAGAGCAGACAGTGGTAAATACACTGTGACTGCAGAAAACTCTGCTGGTGCAAAATCTGACACTATTAGTGTCAAAGTCCTTGACACACCAAGTGCTCCACTGCAACTTAAAGTGAAAGAAATTAAAAGGGAATCCGTTACCCTTACATGGGAGCCTCCATCTATGGACGGTGGTGCAAAGATAAAAAATTACATTGTTGAGAAACGTGAGAGCACTAGAAAAGCATTCTCTGCTGTTGTCACAAACTGCCACAAGGTGTCATGGAAAATTGAACCACTTCAAGAGGGCTGCAGTTACTATTTCAGAGTGCTTGCAGAGAATGAGCATGGTGTAGGGTTACCTGCAGACATTATAGATCCTATAAAGGTTTCAGAGGTGCCACAATGTCCTGGAAAATTAAGTGTTGTAGATGTTACTAAAACAAGTGTGTCTCTTGCTTGGGAGAAGCCCATTCATGATGGTGGCAGTAGAATTCTTCAGTATCTTGTTGAAATGCAAGTCAAAGGTAATGAGAAATGGTCTGGCTGTGCCAATGTAAAAACATTAGAAGCTGTGATTAGTAATTTGAACCCTGGAGAAGAGTACACTTTTAGAGTAATCGCTGTCAATGAAAAAGGAAAGAGTGACCCAAGAACACTTGCTGTCCCAGTGCAAGCAAAGGACCTTGTCTTTGGGCCTGATGTAAGACCTGCATTCAGCAGTTACAGTGTTCTTGTTGGAAAAGACCTCAAAGTTGAAATTCCCATTTTTGGTCGTCCAAAACCAAAGATAACATGGTCAAAGGACGGTGCACCCCTTAAATTCACAACAAGGGTTAACATTTCTAGTACAATGCACCATACTATTCTTAGCATTAAAGAAGCAGCAAGAGAAGATGGTGGAATGTATGGAATAAATGTGTCTAATACTGTCGGACAGAAAGAAGCGACTATTGAAATCATCACTCTTGATAAGCCTGGCCCGCCAACTGGTCCTGTGCGATTTGAAGAGATAACTGTATCAAGTGTTACATTGTCATGGGATCCTCCTAAGTTTACTGGTGGTTGTCCTATTTCAAATTACATTGTGCAAAAACGAGATACAACGACCACCGCATGGGAGAATGTTGCCATATCCCTAGCAAGAACAACACTGAAGGTTCCACGACTTAAGATTGGTGCTGAATATCAATTCAGAATCATTGCCCAAAACAGGTATGGCAAGAGTTATGCTTTGGACTCTTCAGCTGTGGTTGCCCAGTATCCTTATAGAGAACCAGGACCACCAGGTACTCCTTTTGTGTCATCCCTATCCAAGGAGCACATGACTGTTGAATGGCATGAACCAGTTTCAGATGGAGGCAGCAACATTATTGGATACCATCTTGAGAGGAAGGAGCGAAACAGCATTCTTTGGACAAAGATAAACAAGACATTAATCCAAGAAACAAGATTCAAAACCTGTCCTTTAGAAGAGGGTGTTGAATATGAGTTTAGAGTTTACGCTGAAAATATTGTTGGCATTGGCAGATGTAGTAAAATCTCTGAGGGCTTTGTTGCACGTGATCCATGTGATCCGCCTGGAACCCCAGAAGCTATACATGTCAGTAAAACTTCCATAACCATTGAGTGGACAAAACCAGAGTATGATGGTGGAAGTGTCATCACTGGTTATACGGTGGAGAAACGTGATCTCCCAGAGGGGCGCTGGATGAAAGCAAGCTTCACAAATGTCATTGAAACCAATTTTACTGTCACCAGCTTAACAGAAGGTGCCAAGTACGACTTCAGGGTAATTGCAAAAAATGCAGCTGGCACAATCAGCAAACCATCTTATAACAGTGGACCTATTGCTGCATTAGATGAGGTAGAGCCACCTAAGTTCTCAATTGACCCAGAATACACACAAGCACTTATTGTGAATGCCGGTGATACATTTAAGCTTGATGCTGACGTCTACGGTAAGCCAGTTCCCACAATACAATGGTTTAAGAATGAGAAGGTGCTTGAAAACACGCTTCGATGTGACATCAAGAATACTGATAATAGAGCATTTATCATGGTAAAAGATGCAACCAGACAAGATGGTGGAACCTACACTCTTCAGATCACTAATATTGCTGCCTCACAAACTGTTCCGTTCCAAGTGAAAGTGCTTGATAAGCCAGGTCCTCCAGAGGGGCCTCTTCATGTCACAGGTGTCTCCAGCAATAAATGCACTCTATCTTGGCATGCTCCACAAGACGATGGAGGAAACAGCATCACTCATTACATCATTGAGAGACGTGAGACAAGTCGCCTGGCTTGGAATGTGGTCAGTAATGACTGTAGAACCACAGTATACAAAGTGACAAAGCTCCTGGAAGGTAATGAATATATATTCCGTGTCATGGCTGCAAACAGTTACGGTGTTGGTGAGCCAATTACCACATCATCCATAATTATGAAAGATCCATTTGGTCACCCTGGATCACCACAAATTATTGAGGTAACAAATATAGCGAGGGATTCTATGACTATTTGCTGGAATGCACCAGATACTGATGGTGGAAGTGAAATTCTTGGTTACATAATTGAGAAAAGAGACAGATCTGGAATTAAATGGACAAGATGCAACAGACAGAAAGTCACAGATGTATGTTTCAGAGTGCAAGGCCTAATTGAGGATCATGAATATGAATTTAAAGTATCTGCTGAAAATGCAGCTGGAAATGGAGAGCCATGCTTGCCAACTTCATACTACAAGGCTTGTGATCCCAAATACAAACCTGGCCCACCCGTGAATGCACATGTTATTGATACAACAAATTCTTCGATTACAGTGGCATGGGGAAAACCCCTTAATGATGGTGGATGTGAAATTCAAGGATATATTGTTGAGATCTGCAAGGCTGAAGAGGAGGAATGGGTTATGTGCACTCCACCTACTGGCTTACGTGTTAACAAATTTGAAATTACTAAATTAACAGAACAGCATGAATATAAGATTCAAATATGTGCCATCAATAAAATGGGTGTTGGAGAACCCTCTGCTATTCCAGGTACTGCCAAACCTGAGGACAAGCAAGAAGTCGCTGAAATTCACCTTGATTCAGAGCTGAGAAAAGGAATTGTTGTTCGTGCTGGAGGATCAATCAGAATTAATGTACCATTTAAAGGTAGACCAATACCAAATGTGAAATGGACTAAAGATGAAGGTGAGCTGTCAGAAAAGACTGTGGTTGAAAAAGGTTTTAACTTCACCCAGCTATCAATTGACTCCTGTGATAGAAGAAACTCTGGAAAATATGCTGTAACTTTGGAGAACAGTAGTGGCTCTGTATCTGATTTTGTTTTAGTCAAAGTGTTAGATACTCCTGGGGCCCCTCTGAACCTTGCTGTTAAAGATATAAAGACAAACTCTGTCACTCTTGTTTGGGAACCGCCACTTATTGATGGAGGTGCAAAGATCAAGAATTATGTTGTTGACAAGCGTGAATCTACAAGAAAGGCTTATGCAAATGTAACAGCCAAGTGCAGCAATACAACTTATAAGGTGGAAAATCTTGCAGAAGGGGCCATGTATTACTTCAGAGTTATGGCTGAAAATGAATATGGTGTTGGTTTACCAGTAGAAACAAAGACTGCTTCAAAGGCTTCTGAAGTACCACAGCCAGTTGGAAAGGTAATGTTGACTGATGTGACTAAAGGAAGTGCATCACTGGCCTGGGAAAAACCAGAGCATGACGGTGGCAGTAGGATTGGTGGCTATTTGATTGAAATGCAACCAAAAGGAACTGACAAATGGGGTGTTGCAACAAATGTGAAGACATGTGAAGGCAATGTCACTGGACTTACTGCTGGTCAGGAATATATGTTCCGTGTTCTTGCATACAATGAGAAAGGAAAAAGTGACCCAAAGCCCCTTGCTGCTCCTGTTATTGCCAATGACCTCACAATTGAGCCAAGCTTTAAGTTGCAGTTCAATACATATAGCATCAAAGCTGGAGCTGACTTCAAACTTGAAATACCAATTTTTGGACGTCCAAAACCAAAGATCGCCTGGACAAAGGATGGGCAGTCACTTAAGGTAACATCCAGAGTTACTACTAAAAACACATCAACATCTACAATCCTACAGATAACTGACGCTTGTAAGGATGACCTTGGAAAGTATGCAGTTGCAGCAACTAATAGTGTTTGTGCAGTTACTGAAGATATTGGCATCATAATCCTTGATAAACCTGGTCCACCCATAGGACCAGTAAAAGTAAATGAAGTCAGCAATAACTCTGTTTCCATCTCATGGGAACCACCAGAGTATACAGGAGGCTGCCAAGTAAAGCATTATATTGTTGAAAAGCGAGACACTACTGAAATAACTTGGCAGGTTGTTGCTGGCTCAGTTGCAAGGACTTCTCTGAAAATCACTAAGTTAAAAACAGGTGCTGAGTATCAGTTTAGAGTCATTGCTGAAAACAGATATGGTAAAGGTTCTCCCTTGGACTCAAAGTCAATTGTTGTACAGTATCCTTACAAAACCCCTGGGCCTCCTGGTACACCACATGTGAAGTCTGCCACTAAGGACCAAATGGTAATTGAGTGGAATGAGCCAGTTAATGACGGTGGCAGCTCAGTAATTGGTTATCACCTTGAGAGCAAAGAAAGAACAAGTATTTTATGGACAAAATTAAACAAAACCCTTATCACTGATACCACATTCAAGATATGTAATCTTGAAGAAGGCATTGGATATGAATTTAGGGTATATGCCGAAAATATTGTTGGCATTGGCAGAGCAAGCAAAGTTTCAGACAGCTTTGTTGCTCGTGACCCATGTGATCCCCCAGGTACTCCTGAGGCTGTAGCCATATCAAAGAACCACATTACAATTCAGTGGACAAAGCCTCAATATGATGGTGGCAGCAAAGTGACTGGATATATTGTTGAAAGAAGAGACTTGCCTGAGGGCCGATGGATGAGGGCAAACTTTACAAATGTAATTGAAACAGAATTTAAAAATACAGGCTTGACATTAGGTAGTCAGTATGAATTTAGAGTAATTGCAAGAAATGCAGCTGGTGTCTTCAGTGAGCCTTCTGACAGCACTGGACCAATAACTGCTACAGATGAAATCGAACCTCCTAACGTTTCAATGGATCCCAAGTACAATGATGTTATTGTCGTCAATGCTGGAGACAATTTAGTTTTGGATGCAGATATCCACGGAAAACCCACACCTGATATCCACTGGCTAAAAGAAGAAAAAGAAATGCTTAAGACACTGCGCATTGAAGAAAAAAGCACCCAGAAATATGCTTCTATTACAATCAAAGACTGTACAAGATTGGATAGTGGACATTATGATCTTGTATTGAGTAATAGTGGCGGAACAAAAACAGTTCCAATAACAGTAAAAGTTCTTGACAGACCAGGTACACCAACTGGACCATTGCGTATAACTGGTGTCATGTCTGATAAATGTAACCTGTTCTGGTCAGAGCCCTCTCAGGATGGTGGTGCCAATATCTCTCATTATATTCTTGAGAAAAGGGAAACTAGCAGGCTGTCATGGACTGTTGTTGATTCCAACATTCCAACTGTGAGTTATAAGGTGACAAAACTTCTACCAGGTGATGAGTATATCTTTAGAGTTATGGCTGTCAACAAATATGGAATCAGTGAAGCATTGGAATCTCAGGCAGTTATTGCACGCAACCCATATAAGCCCCCAAGTGCACCATCAACACCGGAGGCAAGAGAGACATCAAAAGATTCAATGACTTTATCATGGAATGCACCTGAGACTGATGGTGGAACAGAAATTACCGGTTATCACTTGGAGAAGCGTGATAAAGATGGTGTGAGGTGGACAAAATGCAACAGACAGAAGTTGACTGATTTGTATTTCAAAGTAACCAGCCTGTCAGAGGGACATTTCTATGAGTTCCGTGTTGCTGCGGAGAATGAAGCAGGTATGGGAGAGCTTAGTGATTTGTCTCTGTTTTATAGAGCAATCAATGCCACAACTCCACCTGGTCCACCTCATCATCCTAAAGTGACCAATCACACAAGCTCATCTATATCTTTATCTTGGGGAAAACCTTCTACTGATGGTGGATCATATGTTAAAGGTTACATTGTAGAGATGAAAGAAGTTTCTTCAGAGGACTGGATCATATGCACACCTCCAGCTGGTATACAAGCAACACGCCTCACAGTTGAAAACCTGAAGGAGAATGCGGAATATAACTTCAGAGTCTGCGCAATAAATTCTGAAGGAGTTGGTGAACCTGCTGATGTGCATGGTTCAGTGACTGCATCTGAAAAAATTGAAGCACCTGAGATTGAACTTGATGCTGACCTCAGAAAGGTTGTCTCTGTCCGTGCAGGGGGATCCCTTCGCCTTTTCATTACAATTCGAGGTAGACCTGAGCCATCTATCAAATGGGAAAAGGAGGATGGAGCTCTAACCGAGCGTGCCCAGATCGAGTCCACAGGTTCATATACCATGCTTGTAATTGATCATGTCAATAGATTTGACAGTGGTAAATATGTGTTGACTCTTGAAAATAAGAGTGGAACAAAATCTGCATTTGTCAATGTCAGGGTGCTTGACACACCAAGTGCTCCACAGAAGTTTGAAGTGAAAGATGTCAAGAAAGACTCAGTGTCTCTCTGTTGGGAGCCACCCCTTACAGATGGTGGAGTTAAAATAACTAATTATGTTGTTGAGAAGAGAGAATCTACAAGGAAGGCTTATACAACTGTCACAAGTAACTGCACACAAACCTTTTTTAAAGCTGATGAACTGCAGGAGGGAGGCATTTTCTACTTCCGTGTGTGTGCTGTTAATGAGTATGGCTTTGGTATGATGGCAGAGACAAAAAGTCCTATTAAGGTAGCACAACCACCTAAACCCCCAGGAAAAGTAAGTCTTGTGGATGTCACAAAGAATAGTGTGACACTTTGTTGGGTGAAGCCTGTCCATGACGGAGGCAGCAAAATAATCTGCTACAATGTAGAGATGCAAAACAAGGGCAGTGACAAATGGGGTGTAAGCTGCACAGTTAAGGTCCCAGAGGCAACTGTAAGCAACCTCACACCTAATGAAACATACTCATTTAGAGTTATTGCATTAAATGAGAAAGGCAAGAGTGAGCCCCAAGAACTTGGCGTGCCTGTTGTGGCTAAAGATATTGAAATTGAACCTTCAGTCAATCTGCTGTTCAATACTTTTAGTGTTAAAGCTGGAGATGACCTTACTGTGGAAGTTCCTGTAAGAGGCAGGCCTAAGCCAGTTGTCTCATGGAAGAAGGATGGCCTTCCTCTGAGGCAAACAACCACCCTTTCAATCATCAACACTCTAGTGTCAACCAAAATTGTCATCAAAGAAGCTGCCATTGAGCATGTTGGTAAATATGAACTCACTCTTGCTAATACAGCAGGCACCATATCCACCGATATCGCTATTGTTGTCCTGGATAAACCCAGTCCCCCAGCTTCAGTAAAAGTTGATGCTGTGACTTCTGACAGTATTTCATTGTCATGGACCCCACCAGAGTATGATGGTGGATGCTCAATTAACAATTACATTGTGGAGAAGAGAGATACCAACACAACAGAGTGGCAGATTGTTTCAACAAATGTTGCCAGAACATCAATCAAGGTTCCTAGATTGACAAAAGGTTCTGAGTACCAGTTCCGTATTTATGCAGTGAACCGTTATGGAAAGAGTAAGCCAATTGACTCGCCGGGCATTACTGCAGAGTACACATTCAAACAGCCTGGCCCACCTTCAACACCACGTGTAGCTCATGCCACCAAAGTCTTCATGTTGGTTACATGGAATGAACCTGTTAATGATGGTGGTAGTACAGTCCTTGGATATCATTTGGAACGCAAGGAAAGAACCAGTATTCTATGGACAAAAGTGAACAGGACACTCATCAAGGATACTGAATTTAAAGTAACTGGCATTGAAGAAGGCATGATGTATGAGTTTAGGGTCTATGCTGAAAACATTGCTGGAATTGGCAAAGCAAGCAAAGCCAGTGAGGCCATAGCTGCACGTGACCCTTGTGATCCTCCTGGTCAGCTGGTGGTAACTAGCATTACCAAGTCCTCCGTATCTCTTTCTTGGGAAAAGCCTGAGTATGATGGTGGAGCCAAAGTCACTGGTTATACAATTGAACGTAGAGATCTTCCACAGGGGCGCTGGGTAAGATGCAATTTTACTAATGTTGCAGAGACCTACTTTGATGTTACTGGCCTGACAGTTGATGAGCAATATGATTTCCGTGTCATTGCAAAGAATGCTGCTGGACTATTCAGTGAGCCATCTGATAACACTGGTCCTATTACAGTTAAAGATAATGTTGATCCACCACGCATTATGATGGATGTCAAATTCAGAGATGTTGTAGAAGTAAAAGCAGGGGAAACCCTGAAGATTAATGCTGATATTGCTGGACGCCCACTTCCAGTGGCATCTTGGTCAAAGGATGGACATGAAATTGAACAGAAGGCAAGAATTCAGATAACTGGAACAGATACTAATACTATGATAGTAATTAAAGACTGCAAGAGAAGTGATTCTGGACAGTACGCCTTGACATTACAAAATGTGTCAGGAAGTGTCACAACACCAGTAAATTGTGTTATTCTTGATAAACCAGGACCTTCCGCAGGTCCATTGTCTGTTACAGGCCTCACAGCAGAGAAGTGCACATTGTCATGGGGGCCACCTCAAGAAATTGGTGGTGCTGAAATAACACATTATATTGTTGAGAAAAGAGACACCAGCCGACTGGCATGGACACTTGTACATGGAGAGGTCAAAACCACAACCTTCAAGGTCACTAAACTGCTGAAAGGAAATGAGTATATATTTAGAGTTATGGCTGTCAACAAGTTTGGAATTGGTGAAGTACTCGAAAGTGAAATTGTAAAAGTTACTGATCCATTCACCATCCCAGCAGCTCCAACTAATGTTGAAATCATAATTGTGACTAGCGAGTCAATGACTATTACTTGGGCAAAGCCTTGTTCTGATGGAGGCAGTGAGATCCTTGGATACATAATTGAAAGGCGGGAGAAATCTGGTCTTCACTGGGTCCGTGTAAACAGAGAGCTTGTGACAGACTTAACAGCTGAGATATCAAAAGTAAGAAGAGGATGTGAATATGAATTTAGAGTTTATGCTGAAAATGAAGCCGGTTTGAGTTCAGCCAGTGATCTGTCTGCTTCAGCACGGGCTGAAGATGAACTTATAGTGCCCTCTCCACCAACTAAACCTAAGATTCTGGACTATACAAAGAATTCAATTACTATTGCCTGGAAAAAGCCTTCATCTGATGGTGGTGCAACAATTCTTGGATACAGTGTAGAATATAAGAAATCAGAGGATGAGGAGTGGGTTGTGGCTATTCAAATGACAAAGAGCAACGAATTCACTGTATCTGGTCTAACACCTGAGGCAGAGTATGTATTTGCTGTTAAAGCAATAAACAAAATTGGTGTAAGCGAACTGTCACCTATTGCCGAGCCACAGATAGCAACAGAGAGAAAAGAGGAGCCTGTGTTTGATGTTGACATTGAAATGCGAAAGACTTTAATTGTCAAGCATGGCAATTCATTTACACTGACAGCACCATTTAAGGGAAGGCCAGTACCTTCCGTTACATGGTGTAAAGAGGATGTGGATCTTAAAGCAAGAGCAAGCGTTGAAACAACTAAAAACTGCACATCTATTACTATTGAGAAAGCCACAAGAAATGACTCTGGACAATACATTGTTAATTTGGACAATGGTGTTGGAACCGCATCTCTGCCAATGGTAGTCAAAGTCCTTGATTCCCCTGGATCACCAACTAATGTAAAGATTACAGAAGTCACAATAGATTCTGCTACAGTTACTTGGGAAGCTCCAGAAAATGATGGAGGAGATGCTGTCAAAGCTTACCATGTTGAGAAACGTGAAGCCAGTAAAAAGGCCTGGGTATGCGTAACCAGCAACTGTCACAGTTTGACATACAAAGTTGAAGCCTTACAAGAAGGGGCAATCTACTACTTTCGAGTTATTGGAGAAAATGAGTTTGGAGTTGGCGTACCTACTGAAACTAAAGATGGAACCAAGATTACAGGTAAGATTATTTCAATTTCTGAATATAAGGGCTGTTTCAGAATTGCTTAATTTTATCAGTGTTTACAATAAAAAATGTATACCTACAGAAAAACCAAGTCCGCCTGCTAGATTTGGTGTTACCGCAGTCACAAAGGATAGTGTGACCATAGCATGGTCAAAACCAGAACACGATGGTGGAAGCCGTATTACCAGTTACCTAATTGATGCCCTTGAAAAGGGCCAACAGAAATGGGTTAAATGTGCCACGGTAAAAACTAACACCCACACCATTAAGGCCTTGAGAGAAAATGGAGAATACTTCTTTAGAGTTCGTGCTGAGAATCATGCTGGACTCAGTGAACCAAAAGAAATGATCATCCCTGTGGTTGTAAAAGATCAGCTGGGTAAGTGTTAATTCATTACATTCCTTTCTTTTATATTCCTTTCACAATGTTTTTATTATGTTATCATGTTTTTATTGTGTTGGTTAACTGTATTTTTGGTAATTATGTATTAAATCAAAACAAACCGACTGCAGTTTGATTGATATTAATTTGAATGCACAATAAAAAAACAGAATGAATGAGTTATCTAATTTTGGAACCAACATATATATGTTAATAATCGTCTCATTTTTCTTTTTCTTTTTTTCTTTTTACAGACGCACCGGAGTTTGATATGAAGAACTTCCCACACAACACTGTTTATGTGAGAGCAGGTTCGAATCTTAATTTTGAACTTCCTCTCACTGGCAAACCAATGCCAAAGGTCACAATGACGAGAAGTAATGTTCAAGTTAGGTGCGGAAAGCGATTCAGCTTTGAAGTAACACCTGAAAGTCTTAATATCGGCCTTAAGGAGAGTATTGCAAGTGATTCTGGAAGATATGACATTGTTGCCTCAAACACAAGTGGAACAACCAAGATGTTTGTAAATATCCTGGTCTTAGATAGACCAGGACCTCCAGTCAGTCCTATAGAAGTTAGTGACGTAGGAGAGACAAGCTTGTGTCTCAAATGGCTCCCACCTTTGTATGATGGTGGCAGTCCTGTTACCAACTATGTTGTTCTTAAACGTGAAACAAGTACTCCAACATGGGCAGAAGTGTCATCCACAATTGCCAGAAATACTATTAAAGTAACCAAACTGACTAAGGGAGAAGAATGCCAGTTCAGGATAAAAGCAGAGAATCGCTTTGGCATCAGCGACCACATTGATTCCCAGGCAATTACAGTAAAGCTTCCATACAGTGAGTACCTCAAATTTAACTTTTGTGATTGTTCATAGTTGTCTGCATTTCAGTTAAACATCTGCCTGTTAATTGTATATTTTAGCTATCCCTGGACCACCCTCAACACCATGGGTTAGCTTTGTGTCAAGGGAAAGCCTTACAATATGTTGGCATGAGCCAGTGGTAGATGGAGGAAACCCTGTCTTTGGATACCACGTGCAAATGAAAGAAAGAAGCAGCATCCTTTGGCAGAAGGTGAACAAAATAGCAATCCCTGCAACTCAAATTAGAGTATCAAATATATGTCCTGGAATGATTTACGAGTTCAAGGTAGCTGCAGAAAATGACGCTGGCATTGGAAAGTTTAGCAAAACTTCAGAAGAAGTACTAGCAATTGACGCTTGTGGTAAGTATAAATAATTTATAAATAATAAAAAAAATCTATAAAGTAAATCACTTATTTATATGAATTTTATCATATACTAAATTCATATCTTTTATTTTAGAACCACCGGCAAATGTGAGAATCTATGAAGTTACAAAAAATTCAGTTAGCCTTGTTTGGCAGAAGCCTCCATTTGATGGCGGAAGCAAAATCACTGGGTATATAGTTGAACGAAGAGATGCTCCAAAAGGCAGGTGGACAAAGGCAAACTACACCAATGTCATTGATACAAACTTCACTGTATCAGGCCTGACACAGGATCAGTCATATGAATTCAGGATATTTGCGAAAAATGCTGTTGGCTCTATGAGCAACCCATCTCTGATTGCAGGTCCAGCAACTTGTGTTGACATTTCTGGTAAGTCTGTTGGTTCTGCATCTTTGGACATCTTGGTTTAATATGCACAACAATACTCCTTCAAGAATATAACACGCTTTTCTTTTGTTTTCAGGTGCTCCAGTTATTGACCTTCCTCCAGAGTACTTGGATGTTGTGCAATACAAAGCTGGTGCATCAGTTAAGATCAAAGTGGGAATAACTGCTAAACCATTGCCAGCTATTGAATGGCTTAAAGATGGAAAGGAATTAGTGTCAAGTGCACAGCTTTCAATTGAGAACACAACTGATTCATCCGCCATCCTCATTAAGGATTCTACTCGTCTCAATACTGGAACCTATGAAATCAAAATCAAGAATGTGTTTGGCACAGCGTCTGCTTCTATTAGAATACAAATTCTAGGTATGTAATAATTTTTGTCAATATATCAAATATAATTTTAACATAAATAAAACATTTTATGCACTGTTCACATGCCTTTTATATATATATATATATATCAATGCTCATTCCATAAACAGACAAACCTGGACCTCCAGCTGGACAGATCGAATTCAAATCAGTCACTGCTGACAAGATAACAATAGGATGGGAGCAAGTGGATGATGATGGAGGTTCCAAAGTAACTCATTATACTGTAGAAAAGCGAGAGACGAGTAGAGTAGTTTGGTCCACGGTCTCTGAAGCAATGGAACAACGTACAGTCACTGTTCAAAAATTGGCCAGAGGAAATGAATATGTCTTCCGTGTGAGAGGTGTTAATAAATTTGGAGCTGGAGATCCTCTGGAATCTGAGCCTGTTATTGCCAAAAATGCATTTGGTAAGGAAACAGTCATTTGAATATCAAGAATTAACCCAATGTATAGTACCAAATGTAAAATGTATAGTTTGATAAAGCAGATAATGTACAATTAAAAATTATCCAACTGCACTGTTTTGAAATCACTGTTACTTTTTCAGTTACTCCAGGACAACCTTCCACACCAACAGCAACAGATATCACCAGAACGTCTATGCAGATTGTTTGGGATAAACCTGGTGTTGATGGTGGAAGCATGGTTACATGCTACTATCTAGAGAGACGTGATAAGAAGAGTCTGCGCTGGGTGAAGGTGTACAAAGACCCCATTGCTGACACCAAAGCAAAGGTCCATCATCTTACAGAAGGAAATGAATATCAGTTCCGTGTATGTGCAATTAATAAGGCTGGAGAAGGTCCACACTCAGATGTTTCAGATTTCTACAAAGCTGCTGATCCAGTTGGTATGTATTATATGCATACTTTTTTATATAAACAATTAATAAAACATATTTACAATACATACAAATTTATTTTCAGTGTGTTATGTTTTGAAATACAATTTGATTTTTTTGCACATTCTCTAAAGACCCACCATATGAACCAACTAAGCTGAAGGTTGTTGACTCAACTAAAACGTCAATCACACTTGGATGGTCAAAACCAGAATATGATGGAGGCAGTGAAATCACCAGCTATGTTGTTGAGAAAAAAATTGGTGAAGAGGGGGAATGGACAGTAATTAGCCATAAGGGAGAAGTAAGAACAACAGAGTATGTTGCTTCAGATCTTAAACCAGATGTTGACTACTACTTCCGTGTATCTGCTATCAATTGTGCTGGACGAGGAGATCCAATAGAAATGGAGGAACCAGTCCAAGCCAAAGATATTCTTGGTATGTATGAGTTTTGAAATAATATGGAATATACAAAAAAATTATGTATATATATATCGATAGTATTTAAAATTTGTTAAAATTGTGTAAACCTATTAACTCCAAGCGTTAATTTTTGCAGAGGAAGCCCAGGTTGACACTGATGTTGCAATGAGAACTCACTACATTGTGAAAGCTGGTAAAGATGTTGAAATTATGGTTCCGCTTAAAGGCAGACCAGCTCCAAGTGTCTCTTGGAAGAAAGAAGAACAAAGCATTGATAATGATCCCAAATATGTCATTCATAACACAAACACTTTGTCAAGTCTTCTCATGACACAAGTAACTAGAAATGACACTGGTAAATATACCATTCACATATCAAATGGTGTAGGGGAACCAAAGACTTTAACAGTGTCTGTTAAAGTACAGGACACCCCAGCTGCTTGTAGAAATCTGGTCTTGAAAGATGTCACTCGAGGGAAAGTTACACTTTGCTGGGAGCCCCCTCTACAGGATGGTGGAGCAGAAATCACCAATTATGTTTTTGAGAAGAGAGATTCATCAAAGCGTACATATACTTGTGTGACAAATAAATGTAAAGAGACTACATATGTAATTGAGGACCTCTCTGAGAAGACATCCTTCTTCTTCCGGGTATTAGCAGAAAATGAAAATGGAATTGGAGATCCATGTGAAACAGCAGAGCCAGTTAAAGCCACTGAGACACCAGGTCCAATCCATGACCTTGCTATGAAAGATTCCACGAAAACATCAGTAACACTACAGTGGAATAAACCAGATTATGATGGTGGTAGCATTATTACAGACTTCATCATTGAGAAGAAACAAGGTGAAGAGGAATGGGCTCCTGCTGGCACAAGCAAACACTGTGAATTTGAAATAAAAAAACTAAAGGAACTCACTGAAATGTTTTTCAGAGTTTGTTCAAAGAATGAGAAAGGAAATAGTGACTTTACTGAAATCGGACCAATTAAAGTGAAAGACTACATTATTCCACCAGAAGCTTACCTTGATGATTACCCTGATGGCCAAATTAGTGTGCGCTTGGGACACAATGTTCACATCGAATTGCCGTATAGAGGTAAACCAAGGCCAACTATTATTTGGTTAAAGGACAACTTGCCACTTAAGGAGAGTGAAAAAGTCCGCTTTAAGAAGACAGAGAACAAGGCCATATTAATGATAAAGAATGTGGAGAAAGAGAATGGTGGTAAATACACACTTACTCTTGACAACAAATCCTCCAGAAAATCATTCCATATACAGGTTATTACCCTTGGACCACCCTCTAAACCTATTGGACCCATCCGTTTGGATGAGGTCAGAGCAGAAAGTATAACAATATCGTGGGATGAACCAAATGATGATGGAGGTGGAGAAATGTCCTGCTACACAGTTGAAAAACATGACACCTCTCAAACAGACTGGAAGATGGCTTGTTCAAGAGTAATTGGAACTACATTTAAGGTACCTAATCTGATTAAGGGAACTCAATATCAGTTCAGGGTTTGTGCAGAGAACAGATATGGTGCAAGTGAACCTTTAGTTTCCCAAAATGTCATTGCCAAGCATGAGTTCCGACCACCAGGCTCTCCAGGCATGCCATTTGTTTACAATATCACAAATGATGGCATGACAATACAGTGGGATGCACCCATTTTTGACGGAGGTTGTCCAATTCTTGGCTACCATGTTGAAAAGAAAGAGAAGAACAGCGTAATGTGGCAAAAGGTCAACACATTCTTGGTGAAAGATCGGGAGTTCAGGGTCCTTGGTCTCATTGAAGGTCTGGAGTACCAGTTCAGAGTCTATGCACAGAATGATTCTGGATACAGTCGCATGAGTGATGCAAGCAAACTCAATATGGCTGTTTCTCCAGTTGGTAAGTTCAGTTAAATTTTTTCACAGAATGGATGTGTTCCCATTCAAAATCCCTAAATTCTCTATATTCATTTTTAGATCCTCCTGGTACCCTTGACTATGTTGATGTGAAAAGTGAATCAGTTAAACTCAAGTGGGAAGCACCCAAGCGGGATGGTGGAAGCAAAATTGTTGCTTACGATGTGGAGAAACGGCAGGGCAAGGGACGGTGGTTAAAGTGCAACTTTTCAAATGTCACTGACACCGAATTTGAAGTGACTGGTCTTGCTTGTGGTGAACGCTATGAGTTTAGAGTCATAGCAAGAAATGCTATTGGGACAGTGAGCCCACCCTCTCAGTCATCTGGATATGTAGTAATAAGAGATGAAAGTTGTGAGTACACACAATTTATATTGCTTCTCATGGTTTAGTGGTCAACATTACACGGATGCATTGTTGCCGTGTTGATCTGCACATTTAAAGCTTTTATTATTCCCTTTCAGTTGCTCCAAACATTGAATTTGGCCTGGAGTACTTTGAGGGAGTATCTGTCAAAGCTGGGGAAAACATCAGACTCAAAGTAACTATTACTGGAAGACCAACACCAAAGGTTGCCTGGTTCAGAGATGGTACTGAATTAACCAAGAAAATGGTTGACATCACAACAATTTCTGGGTCAAGCATCCTCTTTATTAGAGATGCTGACCGTAGTCACCGTGGTATTTACACTGTGGAAGCCACAAACCCATCAGGAAATAAGAAGGAAGCAATGAAAGTTGAAGTTTTTGGTAATAATTTTTGTTACATTTCTTTTCACTCCACCTAAATAATTATAGGATTTTCTTGATATCAATATTGTTGACCTGTGCTTCTTCTATCTCTGTTTTTAAGATACACCTGGAGAACCTGTAGGACCAGTCATGTTCTCAGATATCTCTGAAGGCAAAGTTACACTTTCATGGAATCCACCTGAGAATGATGGCTGTTCTGAGGTCACACATTACAATGTTGAGAAGCGTGAAACCTCTAAAATTTCATGGGCTCTTGTTACGGATGAGTGCCTGAAATGCACATACAATGCCACCAAACTGATCAAGACCAATGAGTACCAGTTCCGTGTTTCTGCAGTCAATAGGTTTGGTGTTAGTAGACCACTGGAATCTGCTCCTGTGATTGCACAGCTGCAATACAGTAAGATAATAAATGGCTTATAATGATTTATTTGTTGTTGTTGTTTAATTATGTACAGTAAAAAATATGTTTTCCCTGCAGCTGTTCCAGATTCCCCTGGAACTCCGGATGCAACAGATGTTGATGGAGAGAGTATCACAATCAACTGGGCTCCTCCCACACATGATGGTGGAAACCCAATTAAATATTACATTGTGGAAAGACGTGAAAAGAAGACTGGTCGTTGGCTGAAGGTGTTAACAAGAAAACCCATTGTTGAGGCTGCACACAGAGTGACTCATCTCATTGAGAATGTGGAGTATGAATTCCGTGTGTATGCTGTGAATGATGCTGGAATTGGATCACCAAGCAACATTTCACTACCAATTAAATGTGCAGAGCCAACTGAAGAACCAGATGCCCCATCTATTGTAAATGTCACTGACACTACAAATACATCTGTTAGCTTGGAGTGGACCAGACCTGCTAATGATGGGGGTATGGAAGTCCATGGCTACATTATTGAGATGTGCAAGGGATCTGAAGAGACATGGAACAGAGTCAATGAAGATCTTTGTGCTGTTACTAAATATACAGTATCTGGTTTGGAAACTGGTGCAGAGTACAAGTTCCGTATTTGTGCAGTCAATTCTGTTGGAAAGGGTGAAGCCAAAGAGATATCTGAGCCAGTACAAGCTGTAGACAGACTTTTGGCACCAGAAATTGATATTGATGCAACGTTCAAACAGACGCATATTGTGAAGAGTGGAGGAAGTGTTTTTCTCCGTATTAGCTTTAAGGGAAAGCCAACACCCACGGCTTCCTGGACAAAAGTAGATGGAGAACTTGGTGTTATGGCAGATGTTACCATCACTGAAACATTCACAGCTTTAATGTTGGAGAACTGCACTAGAAACGATACTGGCAAGTACACTCTCACACTTGAGAACAGTAGTGGCAGTAAATCTATCACTGTAACTGTTAAAGTATTGGATACACCTGGAATGCCCAGCACTTTCTCCATCAAGGAAGTCACAAGAGGAGCTCTCTCACTTGTTTGGGAACCTCCTATAAATGATGGTGGCGCACGTGTTCATCATTACGTTGTTGAGAAGCGTGAGGCCAGCCGTCGTACATGGACAGAGGCAGCACCCAAGACCAATCAAACAAGCTTGAGGATCTCTGATCTCCTGGAAGGTGTACCTTATTTCTTCAAAGTCATGGCTGAGAATCAATATGGTTTTGGTGAGGCATATGAAATGCCTAATCCAATTGTTGCCACAGCGGAACCCGCTGCACCAAAGAGAGTTGATATCATTGACACCACCGACACAACAGCAACCTTGGCCTGGCTCAAGCCAGAGCATGATGGAGGAAGTCGTATCACAGGCTACTGTGTTGAATCAAAGGCTATAGGCATAGATAAATGGGTTCTTTGTGGCACAACGAAAAACTTAACAATTGTTATTGAAGGCCTTATTGAGAATTCTGAGTACGAATTCCGTGTCAAGGCTAAGAATGATGCTGGGTTGAGTGCGCCAAGAGAGGCCTTCTCCTCAGTCATCATCAAAGAGCCACGAATTGAACCCACTGCAGATCTCAGTGGCATCACCAACCAACTTATTACTTGCAGGACTGGTGACTCATTTGAGATTGACGTTCCAATTAGTGGCAGACCTGCTCCAAAGGTAATCTGGAAGCTTGAAGAGATGAGGCTAAAAGAAACTGACAGGGTATCAATTAAGACTACCAAAACCAGAACAATTCTCACTCTTAAAGAAAGCATGAGGGGTGATGGAGGCAGTTATTTCCTTACTCTTGAAAATGTCACTGGATCAAAAACTTTCACTGTTAATGTCAATGTGATTGGCAGACCAAGCCCTCCGGAGGGCCCTATTGAGATTTCTTCAATTACATCAGAGTCATGTGTACTGACATGGAATCCACCTGAAGATGATGGTGGAACGGACATCACAAACTACATTGTTGAGAAGCGTGAATCTGGCTGCACTGCCTGGCAGCTTATCAACTCAAGCGTAAAGCATACTTCACTCCATGTTTCACATCTGACCAAATACATGCAGTATACTTTCCGCATCTGTGCTGAAAACCGATTTGGTGTGAGCAAACCAACAGAATCTGAGACGATTGTTGCGGAGCATCCATTTGGTATGTATTTGCCAATAATACTCTGGCATTGTTGACATTTTCTATAAAATATCACATCCTAAATTCTGTTGCACCCCTTTTCCTCAGTTCCTCCAGGTCCTCCACCGAGGCCAGAACTGTTCTCTGTAACTGCCAACAGCATGAGTATTCGTTGGGAGGAACCATACCACGATGGTGGCAGCAAGATTTCTGGATACTGGATTGAAAAGAAGGAGCGTAATACAATTCTCTGGGTGAGAGAAAACAAGATACCATGCTTTGAATGCTACTACAAGGTGGAAGATCTTGTTGAGGGTCTTGAATACCAGTTCAGAGTGTATGCAATGAACAGTGCTGGCCTCAGCAAAGCAAGCGAAGCTACGAAAAGATCTGTGGCACAAAACCCAGTTGGTGAGTATTTCGCAATCAAAACTTGATAAATTGTAGTTTAAATTTACATTTCTTAAATACTAATATGAGTTTTTGGTTTATTGCTATCTAAAGATCCTCCAGGAAAATCAGAAGTTACGGGTGTATCAAGATCCACAGTCTCAATTAAATGGTCTGTGCCTCTGAATGATGGTGGAAGCCCAATCACAGGCTACATTGTTGAGAGAAAGCCATATACTCTAACTGGAGAGGGTCGTTGGCTCAAGTGCAACTACACTAATGTTACTGACACACGTTTCACTATCACTGCACTGGGAGAAGGAGAAGAATATGAATTCCGTGTCATTGCCAAAAATGCTAATGGAGTGCTCAGCACACCATCACTTTCAACTGGACCTGTCACCTGCAAAGCAGAATACAGTATGTATCATGCATGGTTATTTTACAATACACATAAGAAAAAAGTACTCATGACATTAAACTATTTTTTAGGTCCTCCTAAAGCTGAACTGGACAGCAAACTCCTTGTGGACACAGTCACAATCAGAGCTGGATCTGACCTGGTACTTGACGCTGCTGTTGGTGGTAAACCTGAACCAAAGGTTTCCTGGGCCAAGGGAACAAAAGAGCTAGAGCTGTGTGAGAAATATTCTCTCCAGTACTCTAGTACCCGTGCACTGGCAATCATCAAGTTCTGTGACAGAGATGACACTGGAAAGTATGTTTTGACAGTAAAGAATGCAAGTGGCACCAAAACCGCTGAGGTCAATGTTAAAGTACTTGGTAAGTATGTCAGATATGCAGATATGCAAATACCTTGTGAATTCATTCATTCTATAATCTATCTTCTTTTTCTAAGATACACCTGGGCCTTGTCAGGAGATCACAGTCAGCAATGTATCTAAGGACAAATGCACAGTCTCTTGGAAAGAGCCACTGGAAGATGGAGGTGACACCATCACACATTACACTGTTGAAAGAAGGGACACCAACAGACTAAACTGGGTGATCATGGAGGCTGAATGCAAAGCCCTATCATGCAACATCACAAGGCTTTTCAAGAACAATGAATATATTTTCCGTGTGAGGGGTGTGAACAAGTATGGAGCAGGTGTGGTCATACAGTCTAACCCCATCATTGCCAGGAACTCATTCAGTAAGTAAAGTGACTTAAAGGGATACTTCAGTCAAGAAACAAAATGTCTCAATGTTTTACTCACCCTAAAGGAATATGACTTTCTTGTTGAACAATATTGCAGTCGGAGTTGTAATGCCACGTTTAGTTTTTCTTCCAAGTGGTAGAATCGGAGTGAATGGGGAGGCAATTTTTTTAAGCTCCAAAAAGTGCATCCATCGATCCAAGAACTGCTCGACATGGCTCCCTGGTCTTTACAACGCTTGTAACAATAATGTCTAACTTGTGTTATCTCTCGGCTGAGCGTAAACCAGACTTTGTTTTTCCGGCAAATGATGTAGGTATGTTGTAGGTTCCGGTGATGAACTCATCAATTTTTGTTTTGTTCCAATAAGATACCATCTCCTCTCTGCGGGAGCATTCGTTACTCTCATTTGCAGGTGGTTCAAGTGCAGCCATGGGATTACTCAAAATGGATATAATGAATGAATGAGTCATTTATATAGCACTTTATTCTGTATTGCTGTACACCCAGAACGCTTTACAATCATATGAGGGGGGTCTCTCCTCACCCACCACCAGTGTGCAGCATCCACTTGGATGATGCGAGGGCAGCCACAGTACAACGGCGCCAGTGTGCTCACCACACACCAGCTATCGGTGGAGAGGAGAGAGATAGAGACAATTCAGAGGGTGGGGAATATTAAAAGAGCCATTGGAGAGAATCTGGCCAGGACACCGGGGTTACACGCTTACGCTTTACGAGAAGACCACAGAGAGTCATGACCTCGGTTTAATGTCTCATCTGAAGGACGAGTAATAGGGGAACTGGTATTACAGATATTCGTGTTAATAGCATTGTCGATATGGATGTTTCTCTTAAACAAACGCATCGATTCACTTCAGAAGACCCTTGTTAAGACCACAGAGCCCTGTCGAGCAGTTCTTTGATCTATGAACTTTTTGGAGCTTCAAAAAATTGCCCCCCATTAACTCCCATTCTACCACTTTATGAACAATGATATGTGTTATTACAACTCCGACTGCATTAATCTTCAAGAGGAAAGTCATATTGAGTTAGGATGTCTTGAGGGTGAGTAAAACATGGGAAGATTTTGTTTCTTGGCTGAAGGGTCCCTTTAATAATCATGTAATTCAAAAAATATCACTAATAAACTCTTTGATCAATAGGACCCTACAATGCTACCAATCATATATCTTTTTTCCCAATTATAGCTGTCCCATTACCTCCTGGAGGACCAGAAATCCTTGCAGTTGGAAAAAACTTTGCAACGATCGAATGGATGAAACCTGAGAGTGATGGTGGCAGTGAAGTTACAAACTACTTAATTGAGATGCGTGAAAGAAAGAGCGCAAGATGGATCAAGGTTAACAGAGATTCTCTTCAAAAGGACACGTCCTTCAAAGTCACTGGTCTTCAAGAAGGCAACATTTACCAGTTCCGTATTACAGCCATTAATGCAGCTGGTGATAGTGAACCCAGTGAAGTGTCAATGTATGCAGTATGTAGAGAACCAACAGGTATGTTTCTAAAAGAACCTGAGTTTTAATATTTGAATGTTTTATTACTGTAATCTAAAAAATGTACCTGATCATGTTAAATGCCCATTTTAGGCACTCCAGATGCTCCCTCAATTCCACGTGTTACAGACACGCACCATGACAGCATTAGTCTTGCCTGGACACGGCCTGTTGAAGATGGTGGAGCTGATGTTATTGGTTACATTTTTGAGATGCAAGAAGTTGGTTCAGAAGAATGGACAAAAGTGCATGAAAAGAATCTCAGGGTGACTGAACACACTGTTACAGGCCTTGCTGCTGGCAAGAAATACTGTTTCAGAGTTGCAGCAGTCAATGTAAATGGATCTGGTGACTTCAGTGAACCATGTGCAGAGACAGAGCCAGTCGAAAGAATTGGTATGTTCATACAGACTCAATGTTTCTATAACTTGTGATATGTGTGAATGTCAATGGCTCCTCTAATTAATTTTTAATTCCAGAAATCCCTGACCTTGAGCTGCCGGATGATCTGCTGAAGACAATATGCCTGAGAGCAGGAAGTTCCCTGCGCCTCCATGTAACTGTTACTGGAAGACCATTACCAACTATCACTTGGAGCAAGCCTGATGTGGATCTCCAAAATCGTGGCTTTATTGAAGTCACTAATACTGCCACAACTCTCATTATTGATAAAGTACACCGCTACGATGCTGGTAGATATACAGTGGAAGCCTCAAATTCAGCTGGAAAGAAGGATGCAAGCATTCTTGTCAAAATTTATGGTATATTTTCTATATTTGTAACTAATCATTTAATTAAATTTATAATCCACATGACATGCCATCAGGTGGTGTCTTGACCGCAATTGTTTCTGCTTTCTTTATCAGATACGCCTGGTCCACCTGGTCCTATTAAAATGAAGGAACTTACAAAGGATTCCGCCCTTATTACTTGGGATGCACCGGAGATTGATGGTGGAGCACCTGTTAACAATTATGTCATTGAAAGGCGAGAAGCATCAATGAGAGCATACAAATCTGTTACATCTAAATGCAGCAAGACGTCATACAAAATTACTGGTCTGGCAGAGGGAATGATGTATTACTTCAGAGTCTTACCAGAAAATATATATGGTGTTGGTGAACCTTGCGAGACAAGTGATGTTGTTTTGGTGTGTGAAGTCCCACTGCCACCAGCCAAGCTTGAAGTTGTAGATGTTACCAAGTCCAGTGTATCACTTGCATGGGAGAAACCTTTACATGATGGAGGCAGCAGAATCATAGCCTACATTGTTGAGGCTTGTAAGGCTGGTACTGACAAGTGGATGAAGGTGACTACTTTGAAACTTACAGACTTCGAGTTCACTATCGTATCACTGAATGAAAATGAGCAGTACCTCTTCAGGGTACGTGCTGTTAACAGCAGAGGTCCTGGTGAGCCAAAAGAAATTGTGACCGCGGTCGCAGTTCAAGAACAAAGAGGTATGAATTGTAGTGATTGCAACAGTTTCATGCGACAGTCTTATAGTTAATACATTTTGACATTCTTGGAGCATTTTTGTGTGCCAACTTTATATACAATTCTTTAGTAGTGGTAACAGTAAAAACAATATTACAAGTCAACAGATGCTGTCATTATGTCTCAACTCCGTCTCTTTTCTCTTTCAGTTATGCCAAAGATTGACCTATCTACTATTCCACAAAAGATGATCAGTGTTTTGGCAGGCAAACCTCTTGAGCTCGACCTGCCAATCATAGGAAGACCACCACCAGTTTGCTCTTGGTTCTTCAATGACAATAGATTAAAAATACAGGAGCGTGTTAAGATCAAGTCAACTGCAAAATCCTCAAAAATAACTATTCTAAATACCACCATTGATGACAGTGGAGTGTATACTCTTGAAGTGAAAAACGTTACAGGAGTGACAACTGAAAACATCAAAGTCGTCATTCTTGGTAAATACTCATTCCTACATAATAATCTACTTGTATTTATCTCCCCCGTGTAAAAATTTACTGATATTCTAAAATGACAACGTGATTACATTTTTTATTTTCTCTTTCTGCAGATAAACCCGATGAACCGCAAGGACCCATTCGATTTGATGAAATTGATGAAATCGCAGTCACAATAAGCTGGGATCCACCTAGAAGAGATGGTGGTGCCCCAGTATCTAACTATGTTGTTGAACAACGTGACGCTCATCGACCAGGATGGGTGCCTGTGTCTGAATCAGTTAGCAGACCAACATTCAAGTTTGATAGATTGACAGAGGGTGATGAATATGTGTTCCGTGTTGCAGCAGCCAATCGATATGGCACTGGGGAGTACTTGCAGTCAGAAATTGTAATGTGCAAGAGCTCCAAGTGTAAGAGAAAATATTTTTCATTAAATTGTTTATCATTACTAAATACCTTTTTTTGCATGTCTCTATATATTACAAAATCGAATAATCCCTATATCAAATTGTTACAGCTATTCCGGGACCACCTGGAAGACCCATCATCTTTGATGTCTCACGTGATGGTATGACAGTTGCCTGGGAGCCTCCAGATGAGGATGGTGGTTTGGAGGTGTCTGGCTATATTATTGAACGCAAGGAGGTCAGATCTGATAGGTGGATACGTGCCAATAAAAATCCAGTGACAATGACAAGATACAGATCCACTGGTTTGATTGAAGGCTTGGAATATGAGCACAGGGTCACAGCAATCAATGCCCGTGGTGTTGGCAAACCCAGTCTTCTTTCTAAAGCAGCAGTAGCAACTGATCCAGTTGGTGAGTAAAGCTGTGCTATTAATGCATTTTTCTGCCAACTGATAATTTTGTGTAAATGATTTAATAGCATCAGTGAGAATTAAAAAATTGCTTGCACCCTGCAGATCCACCTGGATCACCTCAAAATCCAAGAGTAACAGATACCACAAAATCTTCTGTGTCTTTGGCCTGGAGTCCTCCAGATGAAGAGGGTGGTGCTAAGGTAACAGGCTATTTAATTGAGATGCAAAAGGTTGGTTCAGTAACCTGGATAAAGTGCAACACCACACCATCTCTGATCTGCGAATATACATTGACACAAATGCCACAAGGAGAGGAATTCAAATTCCGTGTCATGGCTTGCAATGCTGGAGGACCAGGAGAACCAGCTGAAGTACCAGGAGTTGTGACCATAACAGAGATGCTTGGTAAGGTCTTCTCATGACTTCCTCAATAGTCCCTTGAACCTAATGTGAGTAGAAATGTAACTAATAAGAACTTTTATCTTTGTCAGATCCTCCAAGTTATGATCTTGAGGCAAAATACAAAGATGTTCTCGTTGTCAGATCTGGAGGAGTCATCAGACTTTCCGTGCCTATTAAAGGCAAACCTACTCCTACCTGCAAATGGACCAAGGATGGAGCAGAGGTGACGAACCGTGCATTACTTGCCTCCAATGAGGACGGAACTGAGCTTGTAATTAAAGACGCTGAAAGGTCTGATTCTGGCATTTACAATCTCCAACTGGAAAACAAATGTGGCAAAAAGATGCTATCTATCAAAGTTAAGGTTATTGGCCGCTCATCTGCACCCGAAGGCCCTCTTGGAATTGATGATATTCAAGCACATTCTGTAAGACTTAGCTGGAAACCTCCAACAGATGATGGTGCCTCTGAAATTATAGGCTACATTGTGGAGAGACGTGAAGTATCAAAAGCAGCTTGGTACACTGTTGACTCTCGAGTGGTTGACACATCATTTGTCGTTAAGGGATTACAAGAAAATGTTGAATACCACATTAAGGTGACTGCAGAGAACCAGTTTGGAATCAGTAACTCTCTGAAATCGAAGGAACCAGTTGTACCAAAGACTCCAATTTGTAAGTACCTGTTAATTTAATCTGTCAGTATCACATGATTTTTATTTAACATAACAACACTTGTTTCCCTGTTTTTAATATCCTAGGTGTACCAGAGCCTTCAGGTACTCCACCAGAAATCATGGATGTTACTAAATGCTCTGCTGCTCTGGCTTGGACTAAACCCAAAGATGATGGTGGATCTCGCATTACCGGTTACTTCATTGACTACAAAGAAGTGTCATCCGATAAGTGGATTCGTCATGAGACAAAGATTACCTCAACAATGTACACCCTCAGCGGACTCACTACTGATGCTGAGTATCAGTTCCGTGTTATTGTCGTGAATGAGATTGGACAGAGTGAACCAGGACCGGCTTCGGACTCAGTAATATGCAAAGATCCATTTGGTATGGGCCCATTCTAATAACCTTAGTCTTAATTTTTATTAAGCAGAAATTGTTGCTTTTAATCAATGTTTTTTCTTTTTTAACAATTCATTGCACTGTATTTTTTTCAGATAAACCAAGCCAGCCAGGAGAAATTGATGTTGTGACTGTAACCAAAGACTACATTAAAATTCACTGGGAGGCTCCAGAGTGTGATGGTGGAAAACCAGTCCTTGGTTACTGGATTGAATACAGAAAGTCTGGAGAGAGCGCTTGGAAGAAATGCAATAAGGAGCGCACAAAGGACAAAGAGAACACCCAGGGCGCTCTACAAGAGGCAACAGAATATGAATTCAGAGTATTTGCTGAAAATGAAACCGGAATCAGCAGGCCACGCAGAACAGCAACTACAATCAAAACTAAACTGGGCAGTAAGTACAGTTAAACAATCGTGTTGCAATTTAACAACATAACAATAGCTAGTTATTTTCTGAAGGCAGTCATTCCCTACAACTTTGCCTGTTTTTTTTCAGTTGGAGCTAAACCAGCTCTTAGAAAAGAGATGGATGAATTGACTGCCAAACTTGGACAGACTGCAACTCTCAAATGCCAGATCATTGGAAGGCCTGTTCCAGAAATTAAATGGTACAAGGGTGGAAAGGAAATCAAAGAAGGTCGCAAATATGCTGCAACCTCTGATGGCCGCAACCATACACTGACCATTTCAACAGATCAACAGGAAGATGAGGGTCTGTACACATGCAGGGCTGTAAATGAAGCCGGTGAATGTGAGACCAGTGGAATTCTGGTTCTAGAAGCAGCACCACAGTTCCCAGTGCAACTTAAAGACAAATATTTTGCAACATGTGGTAGCACAGTGCGCATTCATGCTGTTTACATTGGCCGACCTCAGCCGAAGATCATGTGGCTTTCTGGAGCCAAGGCTCTGGAGCCCTCTGAGAATGTCGTAGTTGAAAATACAGAGCATTACACTCATTTGATTCTCAAGAATGTACAGCGCAGAGTACATGGAGGGAAGTACAGAATCAGGATCAACAACCACTTTGGGTCTGCTGATACTGTAACTCAAGTTGAAATCTTAGGTACTTGCTTTCAAACTACTCCATTAATTAGCTCTCAATTTAAAAAATCTTAAATGGTAGTGGTTGAGAGCACAGTCATTATCATCTTTTTGTGTTTTCAGATAAACCTGCAGTGCCAGAAGGTCCGCTTGTTCTTGATGCTCTGTTGAAGAATTCTGTGATCATTAGCTGGAAGGCTCCTAAAGATGATGGAGGATCTATGATCACAAATTATATTGTAGAAAAGCGTGAAGACAAGGAAAACGCAGAGTGGGAACTTGTATCATCATCCATAACAGGCACTTCATGCAGAATTCCAAACCTTGTTGAAAATGAGGGATACTACTTCCGAGTTTCAGCACAAAACCGCTATGGTAACAGTGACCTACTTGAGACTCCATTTGCTATCCTCATCAAGAGTCAGCTAGGTTAGTAGTGAAAAAACAACAGTAAACTGGTAACGATAATTTGATAAGATTTATGAACGCTTTTGTGTTTTACAGAGAGGCCAGGAGCTCCGCTGAAGCCAGCAGTCTCCGGACTCACCAAAAACTCCTGTGTTGTCTCTTGGAAACCACCCCTCAGTGATGGAGGCTCTAAAATTAAGAACTACTGTCTTGAAAAACGGGACAAAAAGAAGGGTGAATGGGTTCTGGTTACAACAGATGAAATCCACCAGACCGTTTATTCTGTCAAGGGTCTAACCGAAGGAGAAGAGCATGAGTTCCGGGTAAAATGTGAAAACCTTGGAGGACAAAGCGATTACAGTGAAGTGTCTGACCCTGTCATTCCTAAGACCGACATTGAAATACGGGCCCCTGCCTTCAAGGAAGACCTCAGAAACATGAGTGTGAAATTCAAAAGCAATGCAACATTTGTCTGCAAGATAACAGGACAACCCAAGCCTGTGATAAAATGGTTCAAGCGTGGTAAAGAAGTTCAGGCTGAAAGCACCAAAATCAAGATCCAAGAATTTAAGGGTGGCTACCATCAGCTTGTTATTGCTGACTGTGATGCAGAAGACTCAACTGTATATCAGATCAGAGCAACAAACCAGGGTGGATCTATTTCTGCTACTGTTTCTCTAGATGTTGAAGGTAAGCTTCTAAAATTGTTAGATAATGTACTTAGCAGAAAATGCAATCTTGTTTTAAGGAAGATTACAGAGCTGTTACATGACTTCCCTTTTTTTTACAGTCCCCGCTAAGATTCACCTACCCAAGAATCTACAAGGAAAGGAGGCTATCCCTGCCCTTCGTGGTGAAGTAGTAAACATTAAGATTCCATTCAGTGGAAAACCAGATCCAGTTATTACCTGGCAAAAAGGACAAGACCTTATCGATAACAATGGACACTATCAAGTTATCGTTACAAGATCGTTTACATCTCTTGTATTCGTGAATGGAGTTGAACGGAATGATGCTGGTTTCTATATTGTATGTGCCAAAAACAGATTTGGAATTGACCAGCAAAGAGTCGAGCTCGATGTTGCAGATGTACCTGATCCACCACGTGGAATCATAGCAAGTGATGTATCAAGAGATTCTGTAACACTTAACTGGTTAGCACCTGCCAATGATGGTGGCAGTAAAGTCACAAACTATATCATAGAAAAGTGTGCCACAACAGCAGAAAGGTGGATTCGTGTTGGCCAGTCTCGTGACACCCACTACACCGTTGTCAATCTGTTTGGAAAGACCAGTTATCAGTTCCGTGTCATAGCTGAAAATAAATTTGGTCAGAGTGCACCATCGGAGTCTAGTGGACCTGTTGTGACAAAGGAGGATAAATCAAGAGTTCTCAACTATGATGAGGAAGTAGATGACACCAGACCTGTTTCCAAGAGCAAAGCTCCTCATTCAGAGGCCACAAATCTTCATAACAATTACATGATTGCTGAAGAGCTTGGCCGTGGACAGTTTGGTATTGTGCACAGGTGTATTGAGACCAGCTCTGAGAAGACTTATATGGCTAAGTTTGTTAAAGTAAGAGGTGCAGATCAGGCACTTGTAAAGAAAGAAATTGCAACGCTGAATGTGGCTCGCCACAAGAACTTCTTGTTGCTCCATGAGTCATTTGACAGCCCTGAAGAGCTAGTCATGATTTATGAGTTCATATCGGGTGTGGACATACTTGAGCGCCTTGGTACAGCCAACTTTGAGCTCAATGAACGTGCAATCGTTAGCTACATCAGACAAGTGTGTGAGGCTCTTGAATTCCTCCACGGTAAAAGTTATGGGCACTTTGACATCCGGCCTGAAAATATAGTGTATACCACAAGAAGAGGAACTAATGTCAAGATCATTGAGCTTGGACAAGCAAGACACCTTACACCTGGGGAGCAGATTAAAATTCAGTACACAACAGCTGAGTTTGCAGCACCAGAAATACATCAAAATGAGATGGTTAGCACTGTAACAGATATGTGGTCTGTTGGTGTTCTTGTCTATGTACTTCTTACTGGTCTAAATCCATTTGCTGCTGAAACTAATCAGCAAATGATTGAGAGCATTTCAAATGCTGAGTACAGTTTTGATGATGAATCCTTCAAGGACGTAAGTGTTGAGGCATTAGACTTTGTGGATCGTCTCCTTACCAAAGAGCGTAAACATCGCATGACTGCTGCTGAGGCTTTGAATCATCCTTGGCTGACAATTAACACGGAAGAGCTAAGTACTAGGTCAATCACAATAACACGTCATAAGAGATATTACCAAGCCATGGTGAAGAAAGAATGGAACACTGTTGTCTCATCTGCTCGTGTTGCCAATGGTGGTTCTATCAGAGGTCAGAGAGGAGTAACAGCTTCTAAAGTGAAGATTGCACCATTTGAACATGGTCCAGTTGCAGGACAGATTAAACACAGTCTTGCAGATGAAAACGATGACATTAAGTTCATTTGCAACATTGACAATTACGATAGCAGTACCGAAGTAACATGGTACTGTGGAGTAAGACAATTAGAAGAAAGTTCCAGATACGAAATTACTTATGAAGATGGGCTTGCTACCATAACTATCAAGGGAATCACCAGAACAGATGATGGAACATACAGGTGTAAGATTGTCAATGAGTATGGTGAGGACAGTGCCTATGCTGAGCTCTTTGTCAAAGGGGTAAGATCCTACCGTGAGTTCTTCACTTCACGTGTGGTAAAGAAAGTTAAACGCAGAGTTGACACAACAAGATTACTCCAAAACCCTCCTGAATTTACCTTGCCATTGTGCAACCGCACAGCTTACATTGGAGAAGATGTGCGCTTTGGTGTCACCATCACAGTGCATCCTGAACCTCGTGTGATGTGGTTGAAAACTGGTCAAAAGATTCTACCAGGAGATGATGACAAGAAATACACGTTTATCACTGACAAGGGCTTGTATCAGTTATTGATTCATAAACTCGATCCAGATGACGATGCGGAATACACTGTTTTGGCAAGAAACAGATTTGGGGAGGACAGCTGCAAAGCCCGTCTCACAGTGGTTCCTCGTCCTGCTCCTGCTGATAATACTCTGAGACCTATGTTCAAACGCCTCCTTGCAAATCTGGGATGCAGAGAAGGCCAGAGTGTACGTTTTGAAATGCGAGTGTCAGGCCATCCTTCATTGAAATGGGAGAAAGATGGCATGCCTTTGGCATTTGGTCCACAAATTGAAGTTGTCCATGAAGGCTTGGATTACTATGTCCTGCATGTCAGAGATACTCTTCCAGAGGATTCTGGCATATACAGAGTCATCGCAACTAATTCGGCTGGATCTGCAAGTTGCCAATCCACACTCAAGGTTGAACGGGTGACACATGTAAAGAAGGAGATTGAGAGTGTGGAAGAAAAGAAGAAAAAGCCAGATCATGATCAGCAGGAAATGGACAAGAAAGTGAGACTAACTCAGATTCTTTCCGGAGGAGATGTTACCCCACTTACTCCAGTAGCACAGCAAGCACTAAGAGAAGCTGCAACTATGTTCAAGCCAGCAATCATTACTAAGAAAGTAAAAAGTGAAGCTGAAGAAGCCAAAGAGAAAGAGGAGAAAAGGAAGAGGGCAGAAGAAAAGAGGTTAAGAATGCCATATGTTGTTCCTCCACCCCGTGTTGTTGCTCCTACTGCTCTTGAGGAGGACATGGAAATCAAACACTTTGTGCCATTCTCTGATATGAAGTGGTACAAGAAGCTTCGTGATCAGTATGAGTTCCCAGAGCCAATGGAAAAGTTCCCTCAGAAAAGACTTAAACGTATCCGGCTCTCGAGGTGGGATCAGTTCTATGAGATACCCCTGCCAAGAATTAAAGATCAATACAAGCCCAGATGGCATATTCCATCAGTTTCCCAGGATGACCTTGAGACTGTAAGACCAGCAAGACATCGCACACCTTCTCCAGAACTGGAGGCATACTACAGAATTAGGAGACGTTCTCTTGGGGACCTTTCTGATGAGGAACTGCTTCTTCCAGTAAATGAATACCTGTCAATGAAGAGAACAGAAGAGGAAAGGCTTAAACTGGAGGATGAACTTGAATTAGGCTACTCTGCTTCCCCACCAAGTCTCAGCCCTGTACGCTTCGAACTCTCTGCATTGCAACATCCATCACCCAAGAGAGCTGCATACAATGAGGAAGATGAGGAAATTCCAACATATGACTCCTATCGTATTCCCTCTAAATATGAGGCCGGTCCAAGCTATGTTGACTTGCGTCAGCGTCACGATAGGGCAACATACAGGCCTCCAAGACAAAAGCAAAGACTATATGAAGAAAAAGAGGATCAAGAACTGCTTAGATCAGTATCTACCACCACAAGATTGACATCCTATAAGACACGACTGCAGCAAATAGAATTTGAGGAAAAAACTAAGGGAAAAAGAAAAGAGAAAACAAGAGTTTCAGTACCAGCAATAAGTGAGGGGGTATCAACTGATATACTTACTTCCTTTTCTTCTGGATATGTCAAAGTGACTCAAAGTGCTAAGTCTGAAAAGCTTTCTGCTGCTGTGGTT
Source organism: Triplophysa dalaica (assembly GCF_015846415.1). NCBI lineage: Eukaryota > Metazoa > Chordata > Actinopteri > Cypriniformes > Nemacheilidae > Triplophysa > Triplophysa dalaica. The sequence continues at coordinate 20,772,646 of NC_079549.1, read as the reverse complement.
GAGAAAGAAGTGGTAAGTGTCAGAACATCTTCCCTGGAAAAGGCACATCCACATTCCCCCAGCCTTGATTCATCTGAAAAAGCCTCTACACAAGACCTGTCAGTAAAGGTTGATTATATGTCAAGGTATGAGTCAAAAAAGAAAGCTTTAAAAACAGACAGGAAGTTTGAAATTGTGACCCAGCAGCCTTTTAGCCTTGATCATGCTCCCCGAGTGACTGTAAGAATGCGCTCACACCGTGTGCCAGTTGGTCAAAACACCAAATTTACTCTAAATGTTCAATCTAAACCAGAAGCTCAGATTAAATGGTACCACAATGGACAGCAGATTGAAGAAAGCAGAAAGTACCGCATGTTCAACATGAGTGGAGTTTTGTCTCTTCAAATCATTGACTGTCAGGAAGAGGACAGCGGCACCTACCGTGTTGTCAGCTCAAACGCAAAGGGAGAGGCTTCTGACTATGCTACTCTAGATGTTACTGAGGGTGCATTTTCTGCATATGCCTCACAGCGCAAAGATGAAGAGCCACCAACACCCTTTGTCCCTGAGATGACAAAACGTGATGTTTTTCATGTTTCCACCACAAAAGCAGCGACTGCATTAGAAACTCTAGTTTCAGAAAAAGTGGCAGTATCGGAAACTAGTAGTGAGACAAAGGAGACAGTTGTTAAGGAGTATGCAACATCTGAGATCAAGCTTGAAGCTATGGAAGTGACCAGAGTTGAGGAAGTTTTGGTTGAGAAAACATCTGAGACCAGACTTGAAGCTTCAGAAGTAACAACAGTAGAGGAAGTGGTAGTTGTGAAAAAGAAGCCAACTCTACCAGCTGCAATTTTGACTAAACCACAGTCTGTCACAGTATTGGAGGGAGAATCAGTCAAATTCACATGTGATGTTGATGGTGAACCCACACCCACTGTAACATGGCAACGAGAGGGACTAATACTTGTCTCATCTCATCGTCACCATATTACCTCGGTAGAATATAAATCCACTTTTGAGATTACCCAAGTTGAAATGTCGGATGGAGGTAATTACACTGTAGTGGTGGAGAACCCTGAAGGTAAACAGGAGGCACAATTCAGTCTGACTGTTCGTAAACCAACACCTGTGCAAAAAGTGGTTGCTTCGACTCCAAGAGTGAAGTCTCCAGAGTCTCCCCGTATAAAATCACCGATGGGAATCAGGTCTCCGCTGAGAATGAAATCACCTGAGCCAATCAAATCTCCACAGAGAGTAAAGTCTCCACCCACAGTAAAGTCACCTACTCCAAAAGAAAAGACATCCAAACCGATTTTCTCATCAGAACTGAAAGACATCTCAGCTTCCACAGATTCTATTATAAAGCTTACAGTGAAAATGACTGGTGAGCCTAAACCAGTTACCACCTGGATGAAGGATGGCAAGGTATGTCAAATACTTAATCAACACATTTAAATATTCAGATGGATTGATGGGATGTATGTATTAAACAGTTCTAACACTTTTCAAAATGATCACAGATTCTCTCTCAGGGTGGAAAATATGAAATCTTTGAAGAGGATGGTTTGGCACATCTTGAAATCTACGACTCGGATGTCACCGACAGTGGAGTATACACATGTGCTGCCAAAAACATTGCTGGATCGGTTACTACAAACAGCACCATAACCATTAATGGTATTACAATTAAGCTCTTGAAATATATTTCAGAATTGTGAGCAATATTGCATGTGCAATTTTGTTTCAGTAAAATTAAATAATTACTCTTTTACCTACAGCAAAAACAGCAGCAGTTGCAATGGAAACAAAAGCAGAGCTGACAGAGCAAATTGTCAAAAAGGAAATTGCCTATGAGGAGGAGCAGACCTTTAGAGAAATTAAAGCATCCAAAACCCAAATGACAATGACTAAAGGTCAGACTGTCACACTGCGAGCAAGCATCCCAGGGGCCTCGGATGTGAAATGGATCCTGAACGGACTTAAGCTTTCAAATTCAGAAAACTACAGATACGGCTTGTCAAGCAATGATCACACATTGACAATTAAAAGTGTCAGCCACCACGACCAGGGAATTCTCACTTGTGAGGCCAAAACTGAACATGGTGTGGTGAAGTGCCAGTTTGACATGACCATCAGTGAAATGCTTTTTGATGCACCAAGCTTCCTTGTGCAACCACGCTCCCAGAATGTTAATGAGGGACAAGATGTCACATTGTCATGTGAAATCACTGGTGAACCATCACCTGAAGTTGAGTGGCTCAAGGATAATGCAGTGGTGAGTAGCCGAACTGTGTGTATTTTTCATTAAAAAAAGTGTTTTTGTTTCTCATAGGAATCTATTCAACTTTTCCTTTAATGCTTACAGATTTTGATTACATCAAACATGAAATTAAGCCGCTCAAAGAATGTGTACAAACTTGAGATTCACAATGCTGCCATTGAAGACAGTGGAAAATATACGATTAAAGCAAAGAACAAATTTGGACAGTGCTCCGCAACAGCATCACTAAATGTCCTGAGTAAGTTGTTTTTGTTATCTAGTCCCAAAAATGTGCTAATAACAATGTTACAATAACAGCCCCATTTATTCATCCCGAAAAATAAATTAACATTATTAAAATATTAACCCCATTTCTAACATTATAATTTATTAAATATTTAAAAATGAACATGTTTAAAACCTTAGTTGATAAAACCCTTGATTTAAAACAATATGTAAAAAAGAGTAACGTTCCAAATCAAACTAACAAAACCTAACCGTTCTCATAATACAACTGCCTTTTATATGCACTTAGTATTTTTGTCTTGGCTTAACATGATTTGAATCTTAATCTTAACCTTCTACCATGATATATGATAACAAAGCATGATGTGTCGATGTATACATATATTTAAAGTGTGACTATATGGCTACTGTATGAGATGTATCATATACATAAAAATAAACTAAAACTAACATTTGACCGTACCCATGTGTTTGTACCAGGCATTTGAAGACATTTGCACTGTTAAAATTGCCTGTTGTACCTTTTTATGAAAGAAGTTATTTGAATGACACGGTACTGTACTGTGCTCTCACAGCTCTGATTGAGGAACCTGCCAAAATGATAATTATGGAGAAAAGCTCTGATGCTACCAGCATGCAGGGCAGCATCTCTGCAAAGCATGTCGAATCAAAAATGCAAGAGACATCCTTCACCAGCACCAGCATGTCTGATGTTAAATTTGAGAGCATGTCAGCATCTAGCATGTCCTCCATGTCATCTGAAGCGATGATGGCTATGAGCTCTAGCAGTATAATGGCTATGAGTACCAGCAGTATGATGGCAATGTCCAGTCACTCGCATGTTGAGGGGTCATCCATCAGAGCAATTTCTCATGGCCTCAAAGGTGAGATGGACACTCACTCTGTGCATCTTTGCATCAGGCACTTACAGCACCTTAAATCATCAGCAGACCTATCACACCATTAAAATATATATTTTTCCGTCCTAAACAGGTACACCCCCAAAGATCGAAGCTGCCCCTGAAAATATCAGTATCGAGTCTGGAAAGATCCTGACTGTAGCATGTGCTTTCACTGGAGACCCAATGCCATACGTAGAATGGTTACATTTAGGGAAGACACTGTCCAGCACGGAGAAGAGCGGAAGATTCAAGATCGAAAATTCTCAGGATCTCACCACTCTCGTTATAAGTGGCGTGAAAGAGACTGATGCTGGAGCATACACCTTGAAACTTTCAAATGAGCTTGGATCAGATTTCACAACTGTTAATGTCAGCATTCGATCTATGTAAAAAATTATATAATACTAATTGAACCCTCACCCCATTTCCCTCATTCAACATCTTTCTATTTATAGAATGAGAAAAAAGACCTAGATGTCTGTTCTTGTAAATATTAAGTATTTTTATACCAAACTTGACATTAATTTATGCCAAACTAGACAAAAGTCTAAAGTCGTTATGAAATGTGCCATATTGGATAGTTATGACCAGAGGTTCTGCACCATTTTGTGACATGTACATAATGTATATAGCCGAAATTACCGGTTATGGAAAATGTATGCGTTGTTATTTATGACAAACAAATGAAACTAAATGTTTAACAGGAGAAAGTTTCACACGAAACGAATACCCTGTTAAACCTGAAACGAAACGAAACTATGTGCCTCAACAGTAAGTTGAAGTCTTAAGATTGCCTCAACGGGTAGAGAGGCTCCCTGTTGAAGTTTTACTAAAATCTGTGAGACAAAGCTATGCACTGTGCATCTGTGCGTGCAGTAATGCAGTAAACAAGAATTTATGACTTGAACATAAGACCTTGAATGTTGTTTGCATATACCCTCATGTAAGCAAGATGACTAGGCCTTGTGCTCAGACTGACGAAGTCATACCGCCATTTTAATGACATGCTCAATGTGCGAGCGGCCTGCACAATGAGCTCATGATAATTTTTGAGCACGTTTCTGACAAAGGACCGTTTGAATTCTGATTTTATGAAAGTAACATCACCTGACCATTCATTGTAAAATCAATTCAAGTGCTTCTCTGCAGAAGCTGTGCCAACTCCTGGAGGATTGCTAGGTTATATTTTGTGTGTTTGTGTGTGTGTGTTAGCATTAGAATCTCACTTTGTCAGTCGTCAGGGTATTCATCCAGCAACGTACCACAGAGCCTTCATGTGCTATGCTAAGAACAAAAAGTATATGAATGTAATACCCTGCACATTGAATTATTAGAACTAATTTATGTAGTATTGCCCATATATTAAGCCTCCTTGAGTTTTAGGAATTATTGTTTTAATAAAGCATGTTTTCAGCACCATAAAATGTTCGTGTGATTGATTTTATTTCATATGAAATATACACAGCACATTACATCTGTATGTTACGCATCCTGAAGAAACAGACTTTAGGGGTTGAAAAATAAATATGTTTGATGTAAAGGGATAGTTTACCCAAAACTTTTAATTCCGTCATCACTTACTCACCTTCGTGTTGTTCCAAATACGTATACATTTCTTTTTCTGATGCCAACAATTCAAGAGGGGTTTAAAAAATGAATGGGTGGATTTTTATAAATTCTAACGTGGTTCTGTACACACACTCCTGACACAAGGATGCGTCAAAACAACTATAAAGGTGCATTTTCTGGTTTAGGTAGGCTTTCAAGATTAAAGTTGACTGAATGACTAAAATATTCCATTTGAGGCAACACGGCGATTTTTCGCTCAGATTAAACGACACACACAGTTTCATCCCAAACGATGTACCGAAAAATCAAACGACAAACTTTGAAGATGAAACCTAAGTAGTGGGCGGAGCCACGCCGCGTCAGCTACTGAGTAGTGGGCGGCGCCACGACGCGTCAGCTGCCCTGCCTTATACGCCACGCCGACAGATGTGCAAGATGTCCCAGCGGTCCACATTCGGGTTTTGTTTTATTTTGTTTTTGCAAACACTCAGTACCTTCATTGTTGTCCTTCGTGCAGATGATGAAGTTAAAGTGGAGGTCACATTTCTACCAGAAAACTGCACACAGAAAGCCAAGAGAGGAGACATGCTGAATGCGCATTATGATGGATATCTCGCTAAAGACAGATCTCAGTTCTACTGCAGGTAAACTCGCTTTTTTGTTAATTGGACTTCTGATTTCTGTAGCTATAAAGTATACGTATCTCATTGCATATATTTTAATAAAGTTAGTGATAACGATTAAAGTAAATATGTTTTACACCAAGTAGCCTACAACTAGGAACTCTTTTTTTTAAATCATCCCTTTAAGAAAATAGCATAATCCACATCAAAACTATACTTATAAAGTTCCAAATGTTGCTTGGATTACTTCCAGAGCGAATGTTTTCCATCTGAACGATGAAACATTGCCAGCCAATCAAAATCCAGTCAAACTTAAAGGGCCCGCGTGTTTACATTGTGATACTGCAACGTTGTTGCATGGACGCTAGTTATCGTCCCTGGTTTGAACGAACTAACTTTAACGCTGTTTGTTCGTTTTAATCCCTTCCAGTCGTTCGACAAAGACTGGTCACCCGCACTGGTTTCAGCTGGGCGTTGGATCTGTTATTAAAGGTCTCGATTTAGGATTGAGGGACATGTGTCCTGGAGAGAAGCGAAAAATTACAATCCCCCCTTCTTTGGCGTACGGCGAGCACGGGAAAGGTGAGTCTCGCACCTTGAAGCACGACGAGAAAGTAAATGTGTCTCTTTACCATCACAGTTCTTGTACATTAAATACGTGTAATGGGAATTTTAGCGGTTTTAATGGAAACCATAATGGTTTCTGTGGGTCTCTACTGGTATTGTGGGATTTATCTGGTCGATGGGAACTAATATTACACCACTAAATCCTTCTGGTGTTTGTAATGTAAATCATGACACTTTGTTTAGTTTATTTATGCAGGGTTGACCAATAACAAGCAAATGCCTATTTTATTAGCTTCCAAGATGTTTATTGTAATAGAATACTATATGTTTTTACTTTTGTTCATTTCAAGTAAGTAAACTTTTCTATGACGCAATAGGTCCTGTACCAGCAGATGCAACGGTGATCTTTGAGGTGGAGCTTTTGTTCATAACCAGAGGACCACGCAGCATAGAAGCCTTCAGCGAAATTGACACTGACAATAACAAGGTCCTCACAAAAGAGGAGGTAACTGAGATCAATAGGTCGTCTAATAACAAACATGCTTTTTTATAATATTAGTGGCTATCTGTAAACACAATTTTTCCAGGCCGTTTGATGACCGTATTTTGGCATTTTGTATTTGCAGATTAAAACATACTTGAAAATGGAAGCAAAGAAGTTGAATTCCCAGAAAGACGAATCCTATTTTGATGATGTTGTAGCAGACGTGTTCCTTAAGAATGACAATAATGTGGATGGGACCTTATCATTACAGGAGTACAATGTTTATAACCATGATGAGCTATAACATTTATTTGCAGCTGGTGCACAGGAAATGTATCCCATGGCTGAGGTCAATGATTTCCACCACTAAACAAACCACTAAATAAACGGTTAATAAAATGGACTCAAATCCTTTTTCATTCAATGCGTTATCAAGAAATGAAGAAAAAGTTGCATTAAGTGCTTGATCACACGGTTGACATGAATCAAAAACACAAATATTTTCAAAACTTTTGTTCCGACCTCAATTTTCATTTCCAGCCATATTTATCTTGCTATGAACATTAAGATCGCTAGGTGGCACTCTAACACAACGATTTACTTCTGTAAAAAGAAGAAATACCTATATCAGCAGTTACTTGAAGATAAACATGAAAAACATTTCATATTTTTTGAAAGAGATAATTGGTAAATACAAAAGTACAGCGTGATTAGCCTGTTTTGTGGTTCATCTCATAAAGGGACATTGTATGCTGAGACAAACCAGCAATCACTAAACAACTATAAAATATTAATTCACATCCTGTCATGCAAAGATCTGACATTCTTTAGCAAAGATTCAACTCAAATCTTCGTTTTCAAAACCAAGTGTGTGCACAACTCCTGAATCCCTCTTAACTTCTCCGCATGCCAAAAATGACGTAAACCATGTCCTTGCCAAAACTCAGAGCAGATCCAGACAGTGGAGAGAGAGAGGGGGGGGGGGGGGATGTTAAAATGTAGCAGCTGTTAATTGCAAGGTAAATTGTATCAGCGAAACTAGTCACATTACTTTTTCCAAAGTATAAAAACTGCTTTTCATCTTAACATTTTGTAAGGATTCCTTTATCTGTTTGATTCTGAAGTTGGGCTTTGATGGGCAGATGCCTGTTATGTGATTTGAGTATTGGCTACCCTACGGGATGGATTCTATAGTTATCCCCTTGGGGCTTGGAGATTGCAGGACTTTAAGCAGAACTGTTTCGAGACCACCAGAACAGTTTTCTTTAATACTTCACCCTTGTGTAGTATTTTCCCATGGCATAGTTTGGTGCAGTTGATCTCCCTGTTGTTTAGAAAAATGAAAGAAAATGTTAGTTCAACCATGTGAGTCTCATTACATTACATTTAACTTAGCATCTGTAGAATGTGGTGCCTGTTTTGTGCTGATTGCAAATCCGTCCAACAAAATGCCAATAAAGGGACTTTTATAGTAGTTGCATGTATTTAACAGAGCTCCTTTGTCAGACACTAAAATGCATAAATGCTCTGCATTATAGCTCCCCACCAATGTCTCGGCATCAAGAATTGCAGCCTCTCATGAAATCTTTTTCACGAAAAATCACAATTGTCAATGACATACTCGTTGAACTCTATGCTGAAACACAAAGAAACTAAGTACATTATGAAGGCTGCTAAAGTTCTTCCTTCTGTGGAAAAAAAGAAACAGGAGAAAGCCAGCTTCCTTTCGGGAACGTTGCCATGTCAGACTGTGAATGCATTATGAATGTACAAACATGCCCCGGGAGACCTGAGCTGACTTCAAATGCAGATTTTAAGAAATGAATCAATCCTTAACGAATCAGAATAATTTCACAAAGTCTGTAAGAGGAGAAAAAACACGTAATTTAAAGCTACGAATCGTAGCTACAAAATGGAAGGCATATATGTTTTCAATCAAGCACGAAATTTTGTCACAAACAAAATGCTGGCATTACAGGAATATAGCTCGAAATGAAAGATAAGAAGACTCATCACACCAAAAACAGAGAATAGCCAGAGGAACAGCGACATTTATCAACAGCACAAACAACATCTGCATAAAGTCAGGCCAAATTCCAATCCCAAGAGTTTACACTCCTCGAGAACCCTCGAACAGCAAATGGTAATACCACTTCACTGAGAACATGTTTAATCCATTCAGTCACTCCAAAAATGAGTGAACGCCATAAATCAATTTTTTCACTGTGTGTTTTGCAGTTTTCAGTTTGTCATTTTTGTTTTCAGTATTTTCAGGTTTTGAAACTTGGATCAACACATTATTGTTTTTTAAACAACATCAGGATGTTGGCGACTGATAGTTTACAAGTGTTTAACACATGTAAGCCATATACTGTAACTCTACACATTTAGGCTTGACAGGTCTGCACTTTATGGGGACGTAACCCCTGAATAAACACCTAACAAGACGTGTTAACATGGTAGGATAGACGAGAGAAATGTAAGAGGATCTGAATAAATACAGTGCTTTATTCTGCAGTGACACAAATCTGTCTTTCACTATTCCTATTTGTGACGGGTCTTCACACATTTCACTTTTTAATAACAAGATGTTAACAAATTTGTTGTTAACAAAACATTGTACACCAAAAACTGTTTCAAAATGATTCTCTTTTTATGCAAAGGATAGAAAGCATTTTATTTCCTTTTTTCATCGTGGTCACATTCAGATCAGTGAATGGATGCAGTGGTTCTCAGGGTAAGAGGTCACTGGAAGGGAAGATTATTATCTCTGAGTCTTTGAAGCATGTAAACCTCAGTACCCAATTATTGCAATTGCATGGAATAAATGACCACATTATTGAAACATTTTCCTTGTGTGTTCTACAGAAGTCATACATTTTTAAACAAGATCTAAACAAAACTGATATCAAATAGGTATGAATATTCATATAATGCAGATATATGTTTGTATGATTTAGTATTTAAACAAGACAGAAACATACTTCCTCAAGTCTTCGTTTCTTTCAGAAAACAGTTCAGTAAGGCAGGCAATGTGGAGAACAGATTTGAGCTCTGAGGTCATACGTATCCTATTCATCATGGCTTTAGCATTTCCCTTTTACACTCTTAAGTCCCAACTGCCTTAACAACAACCCCCCAGACTATTGAACCACTGCTCCACTTTTGCATTTCCCGCTGCATTTCAAACATCAAAACTGACGCTTTAATTTTCTCCAAAACATACTAGAAAAAGGGACAAGAGTTTTATATCTTGCTACTTTAGTGAAGAAAATGAATTTGTGGCAAGCACAGGCAGTTTAGAGAAACCAGAAACATGTGTCTCTTCTCAATTTTCCAATGGTTCCACAAACCAATGGTGCTTTTTATTGGAGTAGGAGGAGGATAAGAACAGTAAATTTTCCCAGGATTAGGAATTAAGCCTTTGATCCATAGGCACACAGAAACATGTAATTTCTTGATATGCATTCGCACATCTTAAAGAACCCTTGGTGATGAAGGAGCATCGTTTATCTTGAGGTTATAAAAAAGGTGCAATGAACCACAGATACAACGTTTGTCGTACAGGAATTAAATGCTGAAATAACAGTTTTGATAACATGTGAAGGGGGCAAGTAACAACACACTTGTGTTATGTCATACTGTTAGCAAAGAAAACTTATTTAAAAGGTGTTCTTACGAGCAAGGGCTGAGCTGAGTCTTATTATAATAATGGAATTCTTGGCTGTCTAAGACTATACGAATGTCAACTTGCTTGGGGTTTATCTTTATCTTCATCTTTATCTTGCCACCACTCAGCTACATAAAATAAATACATATTGACACATTTTTGAACAAATCAACTGTCTTTGCAGAGACTTGCACATTGTTCAAGAATGAGTCTTAATCATTCATAAATTGTCAGAAAAACAACAGTGTGTCACCCAAATTTTGCTGGAGTCTCATGAAGTCACAAAAGGGACTACGGATGGAAATTAGCCAGTGTTGGCTAAATCTGGTGCATTTTACTTGTTGTGTGTGTTAGTAATGTGCATTATCCCTGATTAAATAAAATGAAAAATTGAAAATTAAATATTTAAAGAAAAGTTTTTCTCGCATAAAACTAGCGAATGCTGGTATTCTTCAAGGGGGTATTTATCACAAGGGATCACCAGCTATTTTTGCTTTTTAACAGTTATCAATCACACGCATCCCCCCACCCCCTCTTGAGACAGGCAGAGAGAGGCCAGCCATGCATTCCTGTACTGGTCTTAATGCTGGGGGGAGGGTAAGGGGCGTGGCCTGTGCTGGAGGTGGAAACTTGTCTAGTCTTTTACAGAACAATATTTTTTAATTAGCAAAGTTACTTTTATAATATGATACATTTTTTGAGGAAAAAATGTGCATATGCTTTATGTTGGAATTAATATTCAAATTAATTTCATTATTACATTTTAAATTAATTATAACTTTATATTGATTTAAAAAGTGCAAAAAAAAAACTGTACAATTCAGAGTGCGTACTTCTGATTTTGAGAAATCAAAAATTCTCCAGATGTTATAGACTTAACCCAGGCTCAATTCACTATTAACTTGGATCGTCAGTTTCACCGTCATCGTTTGGTTGAAGAATATGAACGCAGGAATTTCTCGAAAAATATTTGTCAAAATGAATTGCATTTCAATCTATGGAAATATACTCCGAAATATAAACTGAGTTGAAACTCAAGACAGCTTGAAGTGGTCACCTTTTCGGTTGGTCCATATGGAGGTGCCATAAATTTCCTTTGTTAAAGTTTCGAAAATATGGTTTATGCTCTGGGACTGACCTGCTAGTCATAACTTGTGTGTGTCCAGTCACATTCTTCCAAAACCACCTCTATCATTGACTGAGACAAAAACTGTAAAAAAAAAAAGAAGTTTGTTCATTGGAGCCCCCCCAGAGAGTATTCCAATCCTAAAAAAGAGTCACCCCTGACCTCACCTATCCCTGTTTTACGGAGCTCTGGAAAATCACGCTGTTCACGGCGCTCCCCTTTCGGAGCCTCCAAGCCAAAAAGTCTGGAAAGTAAACAAATGTCTCAAAATCACATTTAAGCAGAAGACCACCATCCTCCCCTCAAGATATCTTACCAGTGAGTCATGTTTCAGGCTGTCTTGCATTTGCTAACATTTTCCAATTGGTGCATATCATTTCCCCTGACCAAGAAAAAACTATTTCATTTGTGGTTTATGAGTTAAAAGCAGTATTCTCAACAAGCCCTTCCCCTCTTTTTCTTTTACTAAAACGTTTATAAAGTTTTCAATTATAAAAAGTATGCTAGGCATGTCTTTCATGTATAAGTTTGATTAGCGTTGCATTTAACTAAACTGGGAGGTAAAACAATGGGGTACTAAACATCTATATTTCATCTATGTAGTTCTTAACAGACTGTATAAAACTAACTTTGTTTCCTATTTATTTTGGGGGGAAATCCAGAACATTTTGAGAGGGGGAAACCTTTTAAGGAGCCATTTCTTTGGTCATCTGAGGGTATTAGTCAGCATTAAAACATTGCCGAAGGGCAAAAGCAAATGGAGATTTTGTCCCGCTTGATAGTCGAGACTGATACATCTTTAGGCTAGGCAGACAGAGTATTCTCAAGTAAAGATATAAAGAATAACAAGAATGAAACAAAAATAAATAAAAATAAGGAGCTGTTCAAAATGGTAAAAGTCATTTTATGTTACAGTAACGCACACATAAATGAAAGTGAAAATGGAAAGGATTTTATTTATCTATTAAATAGCTATAACTTTATAAAGATATATATTAGAGCTTCTATCAGATTTTACAAAATGGTTAGTGTAATCACATTCTCAACTGTGAACAAAAGCAATTTCATACCTAATGGCTTGAAAAAATTGATTTTTAAAAGTTCAAAGGAGTTCAATGGGAAAATCTAAGAGTTTAAGAGTTTACATTATACAAGTTGAAGAGATGTTGAGGGAAACAAACAATATAAAAACCGAGGAGTTTTTGAGGGCAAAAACTATGAATGTGTAAACTTCCTCTCATGCCATGCAGAATGTTCACACATGGACACAACAGAAAACCATATAACAGGAGCTTCCTTAACAACATATGGTGCCAACATGTTTCAGGAAATTCACTGTAGACCCTGGAGACCTGTAAGAAAATGTAAATAGTAGATCAAAGTTATCAGTTAGTCAACAATGAGGTAATGAGATTTGGTTACAAATTACACAGTCAAACACTTTGTTATTGTAACAAACATTTTAAACTAAACATCAAATTTACTAATGTAGATTTTTATGAAACCCGTTTGCTTAACAGTTTTTACTTTTGTATTTCTGCTTATTTGTCCTTTGAGTACCGATGTATAAGATGACTTTAGCAGGAAAAGCGTCTGTGATTTGACAGTAGAAAAATCATCAGTCTGGTCTTTGGATCTCCACCATGTGCTGAAACACTTAGTGTCGATGTGGGTTTCAAAGGAGGAAGTCTTTGTGGAACTTCCATGAGACCTACGTTTTCAAAAGAAGAGGAAAGGTACGATATACACTTCAAATGTATGTGCACAAAACAGGTTTTGGGAAATAACAGTTTACATTGCTGGCGCAGCAATCCAAGAGAACAACTTTATTTTCTACTGGAATATAAGCAATGACTGGAAAATGGTTTAGATCTGTATTTGGCAGCTGTTTCCATGGAGACCTCGACCTTATTAATGATTTGCACCACCAGGGACAAAAGCATGATCAAACATCACCACCATGTCTCAGCAAGAAAGTTTTATTTTGTTTGAATTAGTTTTTAATCAGTCCTTAAATAAAGTGCACACATGAAACATAAAAAATGAAAATGATTAATATTCATTATGGAAATATCTACATTTTGATCTGGTAATTTGTGTTGAGGTAATACCATACCATTATTACACTACTTATTTTTCTTTACGGGATATCAAATTGTGAAAACATTTTCTGAAGAAATGCATAATAAAACCGATGATAGTGCACTCAAATCATCTGGTCTGTCAACAGAAATAAAAAAAATGAGGCTGCTTTTTAAAAGATAGAAAACATGGAAAATTTGTTATTGTTTTCTAAATCTTAGTTACGACGGGAAGTATCACCGTCAGATCTTCTGTATTTCTGTCTGTTTACTTGGGGGATGCAAAAATACAAGTCAGTGCTTGTATGACTGTATGAATCTGGCTATTCTCCAGGCATTCCTTTGAATAAATCACTCATTGTATTTAAGTGCAAGGGGGAATAAAGAGTTCAGCATTTGTCACCATTCTCAATGCCTTTTATTCTCAAGCATGTAGCTGCTGGGCATGACAGCAAAATCTGCAGTTTCCAATAAGCAGATATTTTCATCCTCACTTGCTAAACACAGCAAATCTTTGCAGTATCGAATTGATTTCTTCCATGCCAGCAGACGCATACGATTAGACACCCAGACGTAAGCAGAGACAAGCAGGGAAAGGGCTATAACTCATGTCTGCCCCAACAGCTTTTACCTTCCTCTGGGCTAAATTCTCTGATAGCCCAAAACTTGGCAGTCTATTGTAGCAGTGTAAAAAAAGGCCTTCCATTCCTGTCCTAATAGTGAGAATGGTATTTCTTGCAAGAAATTTTACAAGGCATTGGACAGGGTATTGGCCACTCCATTTATGGGCTGGCCTACACAAGCAGAGAAGTTTTTCTATCAGCCCACCCCCTCTTGAGCTCCGCTCTTCTGTGTCACACCAACATAAGGGATGGAGAGTAAATCAGTTTGAGTGGCTGAAGAACATGGCTCACAGCTGTTTCCTCTCTTTCCATCAGAAGTTTTAAATAGGTTTACACTACGAGAGGATAGAGGAGAATCAAATCAAAAACACTTTACCCCTCATTCACCTTGCACACTATGTTCTCATTAACGGACATAAAGTTTGTATTTTCAGTGCAAATTCATTCATCTCACATTTAAAACAAAATAAACCTTTTTTCTTTACATATGCCGCTTGACATTTGTAATCCACACTGTTTTGTGTGCCAAAGATGTTCAGGTGAAATGAGAGTAGAAAGAAGCAAATTGAGTAGTTACATTTTTATTGTAAAACTCGCTTACAATGTTCCCTGTTCTCTAGAGAATCTCGAACAACACTTAAATTGAAAACTTTATTCAAAAATATTTAGCAGATTATTGAAAAGTGGTATGCAAGGGAAGGAAATGTTTTGTCCATCTATATTTGTAATAATTAGAATAATTCAAAATTCAATTATAATAATTAAATGTGCTCTAAGCTGTTTCAACCATTTTGCTTTTAGCCGCTGAATAAGACTGCCCCATCTTTTCCACATTTCATTGAACCCTTGAAAGAAATCTCATCCATCCCAGAACCATTGAGAGAGAGTTCTGCCAACAGAAGTCCTAAACGCTGGAGCGTCACATGATTCATGGAGCCTTCAGATAGTTCCAGGAAGTTATGTTTTCACTTCAAATGCTTTATTTCTATAGTTTTTTATTCATCAAATGACATTCGTCTTTAAATGGTTTGAAAGTTTACCTCAGTTGGTCTGTTTAGTCGCAGCTACATGCGTAGCTATTAACTTTCTGGGAACTATTGAGGGCCTCCATGAACCGCCATTGCTGTGTAAAAACTTTTCCATTGGAGTCAACAGAGTTGACGCGACTCTCTCTCTCAATGGCTCTGATCCATCCTAATGTCAGAGTGTTCTCTGATTGGATAAAACACTCCAGTAATTCATATAATTCATATATAATTAATAGAGCATTTGAAATAGGTGATTTGATATCTATTCATCTTCAATTTTATTTATACTGGCCTCTTCACAATTTTGCATTGTTTCCAAACCAATTCACATACATTTTGGATGGGTGGTAGGGACAATTTGACCTTTTCAGTCAAAGTTGTTAATTCTGTATCGTCTCAGTGACTGTGGGCTTCGTGTTCTTTTGGTAAGAATCACTGTTTGATGATCCAAAATTTCTATAGAGGTGTATAAAACATTTATACCACATTCATCATCGTTATCTTTTTTTTATATACTGTAAATACTTGAAGGAATTCAGAGTAACAAAACCATGTGTGGATGTACCAACAATGAGAATGTTTTGCTGATTTCTGTCATCTTTTGAGACAATGAAGAGTAGACAACAATGAATTTGAACTCCCTCAGAACCATATAAAGTTTTTTTTAACCATAGCCTTTCCCCTCATATTTTTTGTCTCACTATAGGAGTTTAAATCTGTCATCTTAAACACAAGACAAATGGGACATAAACTCTTCTTGTTCCTTGTAAAAAGAGGCCATCAGCAACCACAGTAAAGCTAGTGCAGTTACGAGCGTCATAAACTAGGTTTACAGTCCTGCTTAGCAACTACACCAAAAAAGCCGAACTAACTCTAATGTTATTAGTGATACCTTATTTATATTTAGAGGTTTATTGTTACAGAACAAAATATTAGCACAGCGCAAACCACCTTAGGAACAGTCATGTAAACATGGATGTTAGTCCGGCGGAGAGGTGTCTGTGACTCGATGCACTAACAAAAGGGGGTGGAAAATGAGGGTTGGCAGCATTCTTCTTTCTTCAGGCTGTTAAAAAAGAGGCAGTAGAGAGTGGGGCTGGGTCTGACTGCTGCTCTGAGCAGGAAAAGCCTCAGTCTGACTTCATGGTGCAGCGATAACCTGGACTCCTATCTTGCCTATTCTTCCCTTTATTTTGCACATAGGAACGGCTAATGTCTTTGGCACGATGAGCTTTGTGCCTTGTAGGACTGTGCTGTTTCTGGCTTTATCTGTGGCTTTTTTGCAGTTCGTGAAATGCCAGGAGGACAATGGTAAGTTATTGTTTTTTTTTCAAGAAGCTAATTGTGGTGATCCTTAAGCTGATTTTCTGTTGTTGGTCTAAAGGCATTATTCATATTTCTCACAGATTTTGATTTTAATTTAAACCCTTTAAACCTCATGTAAAGCTGCTTAAACGTCCAGTCAATTGCTTGAGGTTAATTGGTCGATTCCTTTAGTTAAATGGATGTTGCAAATTTTTGTGATGTCTATGTTCTTGCGATTCGTCTAGCTTTTAACCAACAAGTACCTGCACACAACTTACAATGCCATGTGATTCAGTGATGTCACTTGGGGAGGATGGTAAAGGGGCACTGTTAACTTTTGGCTTGTTTATATCCACAAATTTTTGATTTTTTATCTACCAAAACCTCCTCTCACATCTGCTGAATAGATTTTAACTCTAGCTCTGTGCTCGCATGTCTTCTGAAAGAACACATCTTGCGTCCTAATTCACACCAGATGTGTGACCAAGAGGGAGGAACTGACTCTGAACATGCAGAGAGAAAAAAAGTTCAGTTAAGGAACACCTGAGCGCTATTACCTCATGCTCTGTTTTACAGCATTTTAAAGACGTGACGTATATTTTTCCTAAATGATGTCACAATACTTTTGGGGATTACTTTATCTCGGATATCAAATTTTCTTCAGGTTTCTTTGGATGTATGTTTAGCAGATTTGCAGATTTTTATTTATGTATATATATGTGATATGCACCTGAACAACATGTTTTACTTGTGTTTTGGGATTTAATGCTATTGCTGGTGTTTCACAGGCAGTGCGCCACCTTGTGGCAAAAGTATATGAAATAAATTGCTCCTTCATAAGAGCTCTATCCATGATTAACTGAAATATAAAAAGTGATAACAAATATCCAGTGATGAATAATGTCATTATTCGAAGACTTTCAAGAATCATGTATTTTAAAGTGCATTCCAATTAATATCTGCAGTTGGGCTGATTTTATTAAGGTATAATTCACAATAATTAAGTTAAAAAAAAATCACGATTAAAAACATGAGCACTTAATATAAAAACATGATTTTTGAAAATAAGTTTGTAAAGAATTTGAAAAGAGTTACATGTGTTTGCAAATAAAATATGAATTTATACTTTATTTAAGCAACCACAATGGCACAACTTTTCTGTACTTAAAGTATGTGAAAATTACTTTAAAAATATATATTTTTGTATTTTTTATATTATCTTTCTGCAAAAACTATGCAATGGGCTCTATCATGTTAAAAGTGAAGAGTCTGCGTGTTTTAATAGGCCCCAAGCAAAGCCCTATTTAGATATCTTGAATGTTTTTCCTTTTGAGAGACAGACATGTATAACCCAAAGCAGCTGTTTGTTTTTAAGTCTGGCTGCAACAGTAATATTTATATAGCTTGAAGAAAGAAGAATTACTCTGGAAAAACAAAGTAATGAAGAAGTTTTAGGCAGAAGTGGTTAGGTTGCTATTGTTCAGTCTTGGTCTAATGCAAAAGACTTTTTAAAATGTAGTTTCTGGCACACCCTGTTATGTGACACAGATGAATGTACCAGATTAAGTCCAAGTAAAATTTTCCTGTTCTTCATTTGGTCATGTGATCTATGCATGTAAGTTCAGAGACCCTCACCCTTTGGGATAATGTGGAAAGTTAAACAATTCACACAAACGATTTTGAATGCCACAATTCAGCCTGAGCAATAAAGAGACTGTTTTTCTAGCATTAGATCATTCAGTGAATCTGTTGTTTTCACTTGGCCTAATGTTGTGTTGTCTCTGTGTGCTAGATTTACTTGTTTGGCATTTTGGTTTCAGTTAAACACGCAAAATAATACATAGAAAAATAAAGCTTTTTCGTCCAATTTTGTGCATTCGACACTGCCTATGTCCTGATGGAAAACATGTGCTGCATTTTTGAGCTATGACTTGATTACATGCCTCTTTGGTCCTGACACAAGTAAGGGGAGGGGGTGAGAGAAAGAGACAGAGAGAGAGAGAGAGAGAGAGAGAGAGACTTGTTCACAAACTTTATCCTTAACTAGACAAACTTTACCATACAACCCATAGCATTATGATCTCCTGGAGAGATGGCTCCCGGTATCTTCATGAAATAAACAATTTATAGAATGGATTTTAATGTTTAGCGTGCTCTTCAAACTGCTCCATGGGAACTACTTATAAAGTAAATGATGGCAGTCAGCAAATGCAAGCCTGGGGGATGACTTCCAGATGTTAAACTGGTTGCTTTGGCAATATTTGTAAAATAATAAAACAAACGTTGGTTGAAAACTTAGTTTTGGAGGAAGTCGTGAAGCTGATGTAAGTCACACTGTGTTTTTGAACAGAGACGGTTTAGGGACATGGAGAACTGGGATATTTGCAAATATTTTACATATTACCCATTGTTTATTCTGTTGTGATTTGCACTTTTAAAAAAGTTTAAAAGCAAGCCTTCAGGCTTGTACCCTGTATAAGAGATTAAAATGAAAAACATTGAAATGGGTTTTGGCAGTCGTACAGGATCAGAAAGCAAGGAGGATTAAAGATATGCCAAGCACACAAAAAATAGTGCTGTATAGCACTAAAAGTGGTTCTTGGCTCGAAATCATAGGGGAACCACATTTTGTGCTGTGGTTCTTCAGCGGTTCTTTGGGATGACTGAGGTGCTATGTAGAACTGCTGAAGAACCATACAGGGTCTTAACAGATTCTCTGTACAGAAAGATGATATACACTGTATACAGCACCTCGATCACTCCAAAGAACCTCTAAAGAACCACTGAAGTACCAAGATATGGTTCTATACAGCACTAAAAGTGGTTCCCCTATGATTACGTGCAAATAATCACTTTTAGTGCTAAAAAACACTGTTTTTTAGAGTGTGACTGTGTAGAGAATATATAGGTTGGCAATTTAGGAAATAAAGAAAACGCTTCTTGAAAGTAGTTGCAAGCTTCATAAGTTTATCCAGCTGCTCTTGTTGCTTTGATGATCATCTGGATTTAGCCTATGTAGCATTTTTTTATCTATATGATTGTACTAAACTGGTTTCCCAAAACAATTATTGAAATTTAACTCAAGCAATCAGTTTGGGGGTTATTTGTAAAAGGGATTTTTGATTAACACCAATATATACTAAACATGTACCAACACATCCCTTGTAACCTTATTTGTATTAGTCCACCTGTCTGGTATATCCCTGCCCATGGCAGACAGATACTGTATCTGGAAAAAGGGTTCTGCTTCTGTCGTGCAGCTGTGGAATATGGAAACAACCTCTCACATTTCAAAGCAACTGTATGCTGGGTAATATGATGCTGTAGATACTGATGTTAAAGGTCATCCGGATCTGAACCCCAACCCTAAACTTTAGCATGTAGCTTGCCAAACATGTGGTACAAACAAGAGCAAGATCCCTTAAATTAGACAGCTTGTTGGAAGGGGATTGGATTTACAACTTCTGCCCTGTAGAGAATTAAAAGGTAGGAGAATCCAAAAGACTTCCAATGAATGCCAGGTCCAAAATATCATTGAGACTTTATGGCTTTCTGAACTATCATTTCTAAATAAAGATCTTTGGAAATACGTCACAACTTTTGGATTTCATGAGAAAAACGGGACGTAAGGAAATGGGGTTTATTCATATTATAATAATATATTAAAAGTAAAGAATTCATATAAATTCAACATTGCTTTAGACTTTTGCCAATGCATGATAGATTGCAGACAAGCCAATATTAATACAATGTGTAGAAATTGAGACGTCCGACGAACGACAAAAGGGATTGAACGGAATTTGGATGGTCAACCAAAATATTTGTGGCGTGTCAAAGATCAAGTTGTTTTTAAGTTGAGTGAACTTTTGATGCATTAACATTTGTTAACATTTGAACTAGAAACTTCAAGATAGCAAAAAGATACATTCAGTTTATTCAGTAGAATATTGTGTGTAAACAATTTCATACATGTGTGGAATGGAGTCCACTCCAGTGAAAGAGAAAAGTAGAAAACGTTGTCATTTTCAAGTGACTGTCAAAACTAGGACATCTGGGTCAGCCCAGTTCACAGTATGTGGAACTGTCTTCGATGTTTATTGAGTAATGAGTGGAGAAAGATTTGAATCTAATAATGCTGTTGTGTTACATTTCATTCAGTGTGTAATGTTGCTGTGTGTGAATGTAAGCAGTCTACCAAGTTTGAAAGCCGAAAGTGAACGATTAACAATGTTCTTGGCTTGGGGAAAAAAATTAGTCGACACTGAATTTGCTTGACTCCGTGTAATGCCCGCCTAGTGGTCTACGTTCCATTTGCGACACTGCGGTTGACCAATCACAGCAGACTAGACCATCTGACCAATCAGTTTAGAGGGATTCGCCAAATGAATCATTTGAAAGTCAGTTAAGAAGTAAGATAACCACAACTAGGCCTACCTATTATTAGAAAGTGATTTACACTTTGTAGGTACATAAACTTGTTGTTGAACACGCCATAAACCAAAGTAAGACTTTAAAAATCACAAAATACTGTATATACTCTGATGCGGCAGTCACATTTCAGTTTAAGCAACTTCAAAAGATTTATTTTAAAGGTTGTATTCATAATTTGTATTTAAGATCACAGTTTCCCATATATCACATAATTGTAGTGTTATATATATTATCTTCAAGATATCTTAACATTTTTGGATTAATGTTTGTTGGTCTTTTAAATGTCTCAGCCATTCATATATTCCACACCTCCTTTGCACTGACATTACAAGCAGTATTAAGGGTAATTCACACTGATCTAACAAAATGTCAACAAAATGTCAACAAACAGCAACATTCTAACTTAACGTTCGTCAGTGTTTGTTGGATCTGTGTGAATCAGCGTTTACAAAGAACAAACAAAATGCTGCAACACTAGTGGGCCCACTTTAACATTTTAGCTGTTGCCATAATAACTTAGTTTTTCTTGCAACTCCTCTTGTTCATAGTTTTATTACTCTCTTTCTTTACACATTTTATTGCACACACTGCCTTACTGCAAATGGAGTCTGTATTCCAGGGCTATAAGTATACTTCTTTTAACTTAAAATAGGAAAGTATACTTTCAGTGTACATCTTAGTAATGCACTTTATGTAATACTCGGAAAAATACTTAAATTTACTCTTTAATATACTTAAAAAAATGAACTTCAAGTATACTACTTTTTGATGAGGGGAGTCCTCTCACGTACAGTGTTGGGACGTTTGAATAATTGCACTGTATTGATTTGATTTGCAATCCCAGGGGACTGCAAATGTGATCCTGGTACAGACATCTTAAGATGTGAAGACTGAGTGAAAGGTTTTTTTACCTTGTAAGTCAGTGGGCGTTTGGACGGTCACAGCATGGAAATCTCTCACAGTTTCCTCTGGAGAGAAAGCTAAGTAATGTCTGACCAATGATATCATTCCCTGCTGTCTCGTAATGGTTAAAGCATATACTGTCTCTTCTTATACCACCAAGCAGTTTGATTTAAACAATTTGTTTTAAAAATTGCATTATGAACATCATCAGAATATTACACAATCGCGATTAATCGCATCCAGAATAAAAGTGTGTGTTTACATGATATATGTCTGTGAACTGTGCAAATTCATTTTGCATTTATAAACACAAGAAAAAAAGAAAAAGAATAAACATTTATATTTAATTTCCTAATATACATGTATGCGTGTGTTATTGTGTTCATAAATACAAAATGAATATGCACAGTACTCAGACATATTACGTAAACATAAACTTTTATTCTGGATGCCAGTTATCGTTTGACAGAATTTATTCCAAATCATAGCAAAGCATAATTGTTCTGTCTCATCTTGAGGGACAAACAAAGAAGCAATTAATAAATATCTAAAAAATTAATTAATTTAAAATATACAATTAGTTTCATAACAAGAACTGATAACAGGCACCGTGGTTCAGGGGTTAACAGTTCACTAAACTGGTTTATGCAAAGAAAGCATTTTTGTTTTACTTGAGTTTTACTTGATAAATATAATTATTACGTTGTCAAAATGTTGTTAAAAAGCTGTTGAATGGTACTGAGATCAGTTTCTCTGGATTGTGATGTATTTTGGGGTAATCATGGATCAATTGAACAGAAGTGCTTGAAGGAGGAGTTCATCTCCAAAAAAAAATCTGTCATCATTTTATCTCACCCTCTTGTCATTTCAAACCTGTATGATTTCTTTCTTCCGCAGAACACGAAGGAAGATATTTTGAAGAATGTTGTTACCAGACCCCCATTCATTTGCATTGGTTACAGTGAACATTTTTTTATATATATTCTTTTTGTGTTCTGGAGAAGAAACAAAGTCATACCAGTTTGCAATGACAAGAGAGCGTGCAATTTTCATTTTGAAGGTGAACTACTCCTTTAAATAACCCTGGGCCTAACCCTTTATATCCAGACCAGTATTCTCACATGTCATATAGACTAACTGCAGATGAATGTGCAGAGAAATATTCAAAAGCTCTGAAGAGGAGAGATGTATGAGGAAGCTGAACCAAATCATATAAAAGAGATCAGCATACAGATGTATAGTTTCCTTTGAAGGACTCTGAACTAGTGTTCTCATATTTGTTAAATTGAGTTTGGAAAGATTCAGTTTTCCTCTGTAACAGAACATAGGAAGATCTTACACTATGCCAACGTTCCCACATTACATTCCTTATGAACTATCCCGTGTTAAATTGCTTTGACTAGATTTATAATGTGTTAATGAACATATTTTTGCAAATACAAAGAACAAGAAAACAACATTATGAACATAAGGAGGTATTTTTTAAACAATCAACTATATCACAGTTCATATCCAAAATATATAATCCTTGTAAGAACTGTCTTTTAGAAAAAAGCAAAAATACAATCTAGAGATCCGATGGAGTAGTTTGCAGTCTAATTTCTCTAAGAACATTCTCAAAATCTAATCTCATTGAAATATCTAAAACAGACATTACACTTATCACTAATTTGAACCAAATGGCTCTTTTGGTGTAGATGGATGTTTTCATGCCCAAGAAGGAACTTCACAACACATCCAGCTTTTATCTTTCAAATCAATTTATGACAACAGTTAAAGCTGATGGATGGAGTCTTAAATTAATACAAGGTAAAAAAAGAAAGACTTCACTATAAGTGATGCTGTGTGGGGTCACATGAAGTAAATGTTTATTCTAAACATCTTCGCTGATGCCTCAAGCTTTCTTTATCCAACACAGTGTAAAATAATATAGAATCATGACAGACCAGCTGTGTGAGATCTAACAACATCCTAACAAAGCAGACAGGAGGAAACAAGCTACAGAGAGAATCATGAGGGTGGGATGTTTCCAATCTCTTGAAAGAGTGAGTGGGATCGTTCCACACAGGATGCATGAGATTTTCCTTTTCCAAGTATTACTCTTGCATTTCTTTTTAATATAAATGAAAGAAGTTCAGGCAAACAAACAAGAGTTCTCCGTCGACTTTTTAGAGAAACTTGTTCTCCGAAACTTCCAGTAAAAGAAACAATTGCTCTCAGACATGTGAAAACGTACACTAATATTGTTTGAAAGAGCAGGAGTTCAGATTGTGTAAATATTAATTCAGCTATAGTGAATCCTTGAATGGTAAATCGCTCTGCAAAAACACAGGTGTCAAGCCCCTGGCATGACTTCAGCTTATCAGAACTAGATAGCAAAATGTTAAAAAATATAAAGGAGGAATGTGTGGAGTAGAATTAATCCCTCATACTTCGCATTGCTTTTGTGATCTTTCTTTCTGTCTCTATCTAGAATTTGTGGTTCTACATTTAGAGGATAAGTTAAATTTCAAAAAACAGTTTCTTGATGATTTACTCACACACATGACTTCCAAGATGTTCATGTATTTGTTTTTTTAGTCGAAAAGAAACTAAGTTTATTGATGAAAACATTCCAGGATTTTTCTCCATATAGTGGACTTCAATGGACCCCAAACGGTTGAAGGTCGAAATTACAGTTTCAGTGGAGCTTCAAAGGACTTTAAACAAAACCAGACGATGAATAAGAGTCTTATCTAGTGAAACGATCAGTCATTTAAAAACAAAAATGAAAATGTATATTCTTTATTAATACAAATTTAAGTTGCTCTGTTCTGCGATGCACATTCATGACTTCACGTAATATATAATTACGTTGAGAAGGTCACGCGCAAAAGTACCGAGTCAGTGTTTACAAATGTGGAGAAGGAGGACCGTTCAAAAGTTGTTGAATGTTCTATGACACATTTTAAAATGTCTTTGTGTCAGTTTATTGTTGAAAATGGTGATTTCGTGTGCGTATCCTGGATGTTATGATATAAAAAAGTGACTTTTTAACGTAACTACGTATTACGTGAAGTCATGAAATTGTTATTTTTTTTTAAATGAACTTCTCCTTTAAGGCCACATTTTCTTCATAAAAAACACTGAATTCATAAAGAGCTTCTACTGACATGTAGTCCTGCCCTTTCTATTGTGGACGCTTAGAAAGAAATGACTGTTTCATCTTTGTGTTTACTAACATGCTATATATATATTTTTTTTTACTATTTTACGTACTTCTCAGAAAACCACAGTTGAAAACTAGTTGTGCCCTCAACATTTACTACCGTCACACATAAAGTAACCTTAAAAGTCCATTAACTAAACAAGTGGACCACTTTTAGAAACAGAACACTTAGTTTCCAAGTATACTACAACTAGTACTTCACAAAGTACTTTAAAATATTCTTAAACTTTGCTTATGTATGCTTAAGAAATTTATATATAAAGTATACTTTTTATTGTACGTACTGGACTTCTCTCTGCCCTTTACTTACCGCAAAGGCAAGCTCAGTCTCTGACCAGTGTTTTATGACACCATGAATTACATGATATCTCAGACATGTGGTGAAAGCAATGGGAAAAAAACTGAAGAGAAAGTAGTTCTGTGGCACAAAAGTGCAACAATGTGAAACCACGATGTACTTTGCAAGACTGGGGTTTGTGAGCATGGCCATTGTCCCGGGCCCTGTGACGATGAGGGCCTACTAAACAAATCTGTACACTGATGAGTGTAGGGGGGCTAGGGGCCCAACCTTATAATTTTGTCCCTTGTCCCAGAGATGGTTTTGTGTTGCTTTTTCATTAAAAATGTATTAGTTACGAAGTAAATATGTCTTATTTGAGGTATGTTTATTAGGTAAGAATAAACAGGTTAAAAAATAAGATTGCGTTTGCATCAGGCAGTAGAGATTTTTGAGTATAGGCAGAGCTGGAAATGGGGGGAACGTCAGGGGACGGAGTCCAGTTAGTGAATTGCAAGGAGGGACAGGGTTCCACCTCAAAATGTAGATGATTTTATCCATGAAAATGCCTCCGGACATCATTTTCGGCATAAATGAATTTCTTACAAAGCCTTTTTGTCTGTTATCTAGTACAAGCATCTAAAAATAAGTCAAAGCATTTAAGAACGCAAAAGATGCATTAAGTGACCACAAAAATGATTTAGATAAAAACGATATTAAAAGATATTTAGTGTATGTTTTATTGTTTTACGGAAAATAAAATATAAGAATTAAGTACATTTGTTTAAAACAGGCAAAAAACGAATGACAATGGGGTAAGAAAATAAACGTAAATTAGGTACTTAAGAAAAAGGTAAAACTAAATTCAAGTAAAAGTTTCTTGACTTTCTTTATTTTTATTAAGACAAAGGAACATAAGAAAATGTTTAGTAAGATTTTTTTGCAGGTTTTTTTGCTTTGTATGGTTTCAAATATTACATTTGTTTCCAACTAGAATGCTCCCAGTGATTCTCAACTATTACTGAGTATAGGGTGATGTGGCAATCAAATAATTCAGTAAAAAAAGCTTTTGGCAAAGCTCCTTACTGCATATCATCAAAAGCTCAAGCTTGAAAAAGGGTAAAAGATGTGTCCGAACCAAAGGAAACCAATGCTTCCTTTTACAAATGTGGCTGCTCCTTAAAGGTTACTCCGCTATGACTGTTCGTTTGAAAGTCCTCATCCATGTTTATCTCGTCACTAAAGTCACAAGCACTGAGAGTCAAGACTTAAGTAAATCATAGGTTTACAGTCACTTTGAGGTTTATCTGTCTGGGGTGACACTCTCAATTACAATGTTTACAAATCACTCGCATCCCATTTTCACACAAATTCTTCTTCTCATAAAGAGGCAGTTCTGTGTGAGGACTCCATCAGCTAATTACAAGAGAGGTCAGAGGTCTTTCAGACAGGATTTATTTGTGTTGTTGAACGTCAACGCCTTAAAAGCAGGAAAGGAGCCCCTTTTTACTTGCCTTACTGTAAAAACAGATGTTCCCTTCAGAAAAAAAAGGATTCCAGTCATCAGCGGCCTGCGATAAACGTTATCACATTTTCACAATTGTTCGACGTTCAGATGAAAATCTCGCATTTATTGCATTACACACTACTTTCTCACACAGATTCCCAACTATACTCGCAGTTGGAAAGACAAACTCGAATGAGTCATTGTTTCCATAAGGTCATTTTCAAACCCGTACAAACTTGTTCCAACAACAGAGCCCCTGAACACAGCAAGTTATGAGTATTTCCACACAAACCGAGGGAAAATTCATGTGATTTATGTCACAGTTAATTCCCCACCATGCAGTATATTTGTGGGGACGTAAAAAATAAAGAATAAACTACCCCCTAGAACCTTCCAACAGAAGTCTGGGTTGGAGAAACGTGAGGGAAGGAACCACAGACATGAGCTGACAGAGTAATGCTGAGCATGTTCAGTGCGGTTGGGTCAGACCAGACGAGAAGGCTGCTGGAAAATGTACGTCATAAGTCCACAAAGAGTCATGCCTTTGCTATCATCATCACTGGGGATTTTGAGAATCGCTGTAGAAAGTGCAGCGTCTGCAATGAATTAGCAAACCGGGGGAAAGACTGAGTTTTCCTCTCACTCCTAATGGGACGTTCAGGGGCGGGTTGTTAACCACAAAAACCTGTTCCATAGATCCGTAATGGATTGAACATCTTTATGAAACACTCAATTCTCTTGTCTAAGATTCAGAATCTTAGTGATTCATTTAATTACCTCAGATGTGTTTTCTTGCCAGACTGCTATTTCAAAGATTATATGTCTTGTAGTTTGGCCTAGGATTCCAAGAGATGTAGATTTCTTTGATCATGCAAATGCATCAATACTCCACTTTACAATCATATTGCATTTCTGCCATTTGGATAAAACACAGTTTTTCAAACCTTCCAATACAGATTTGATCAGATCTTAAAGAAATTTGGGTCAGACAATCTTCAGATCACCCTGGTCAACGCTTTGGAGCATTAGCACATAACTATACACAAGTTGTTGATAGTGCCACCTATTGGTCATAGTTTAAAACTAATTGTATTTATAAAGTTTCCATGTTACATTACTGCCATAGCTGGGCTCGTTATTCTTGATTGCAACTATATTTTAGTTTTTTTTCTGTCAAATGTAAGAATGTCACTGAATATATTGACTGTAACAAAGAAAAATCAAATGTTTACATTCGCCCTCTTACTAGATACATACAATTGTCAATTACATTGATTCTTATTCATATACGTTTTTTATTATAGTTATAATGAAGCAACAGCGCCACAATCTCTGGAATATGATGTTGACATCCGCCATGTGTTCATGAAAAGATTTGATTCTGGTTACTTGGCACACATCCCTAAAGCTTTCATTTCCTCAGGTCACAAATATATCAGCTTTACTTGACTATATCAGTTTCAATCATTTAAACTAAATTTATTCATGCACTTCTGCTACAGAATTGTGATCAGATTTAGAATTCTTGCTGTCAGCTCAGGTGTGGTATCCTTTAATCAGTTTCCAAGAACAATATAAATATAAATGTAAAATAAAGATATTTGCAGTTCAATAAGGCCCTTTTCAGGGTGAAGATTTTAAGTTAAGGTAGGTAGACAAACTAAAAGGTTGATAAAGGTAGATGGTTAAAGCTCAAGGGTGCCACCTGGTGCTACAGCTACAACCTTGAATTCTAACATCCATGATGTTTGCCAAAAATGTTAACACAGTGGCTCCTTCGTGTTATATTATTATGAATTTGTTTCTTATAAAGTGTTTTAATGGTAAATGGATGCAGAGGTTTGCTGGAAACAGGATTTATGAATAAGACTTCCTTGAAAGCATTAGCTCATGTCTGCACAAAAGCCTTTTCAGGAGAGCATGGATCACCTTTTCCAGCCATTTACTCCAGCAATGCTTTTATATTTCTTTCTTGACAGTTTGTAATATATTTTTACCTTTCTTCCCTGTAGAGGACGAGCTGAGCTGCTCAGAGAATGGGCAGGTGTACTCAAACAAGGACATCTGGAAACCTGAGCCATGCAAGATCTGTGTTTGTGACAGCGGGACCATCTTGTGCGACGAGGTGCAATGTAATGAAGTGTCTTACTGTGAAAAGGTGGTGATTCCAGATGGAGACTGCTGTCCTGTTTGCCAGAGTGGGGAACCAGAAGCCGGCAATACCAGACCAGGTAAGAATAGCCATCGTGAAATCCTTCTGGATCAAAACAAAATCACAATAACCTTGACTATGTATACTGTACATACATTAATAACGGCTATTTTGTCCATTTTATATTTTCAGGTGGAAGAATTGTCAGGGTAAACAATATATTTACAAAAATGCTCAGTCGTGCCAATCTTTTTTTTATATACACAAATAATACATTAAATAAATGTACATGTATCAGCCCAGTAACTTTACTGTTTATATTTCCAGGGTCAAAAAGGAGAACCCGGAGATGTCCCAACAGTATGTTTGAATTATCATTTATGTTATAATTGAAATGAGAACGGGGATCAGGTGTTATTGGCTTAAAGTGTATTAATATTCTTATAATATTCTTATTTTAATCTTATTTAAGATTACTGGAATAAGAGGTCGTCATGGTCCGATGGTAAGCTTGCTTTTATGACTTCCTAATAGTATAATGTTGTTTATCGATGTACAAATTATCTGAAATATTCTACTGTTTGAGCTGGAATGACAATTCAACTTAATGCTGCGCAATTCAAACATTTTCAATTGTTATGTCGAAAGACTGAAAACACATAAAATATGTGGGATTTCAAAAGTATAAAGTCTGTAGAGACCATCATTGTTTCAAGTTGTTTGTAATGGTGCATTGAAGACTATTTGAAATTCTTCCAGTCTGACATCTGCCCACACCAGATTGATGGGAACCAATAAAACACTGTCAAATCCTCTTGAAATAATGTTGAGTTCCAGACACCTCGCAGTGAGGAGATTACCTACCTCAAACTGGAAAATAACATCTTGATTTAGTAACATTAAAGTATTTAATAACATTAGTATTTTAGTAACATTAGAACAGCAAATATCCAGAAATTATTCCCAGGTTGAGATAGAAAATATCCTAAATCCAAGGTACCTGAAACGCAGCATGAGACCTAAAAAATATTTTGTAAAGGTTTTAAAGGTATGCACCTCATGGTTCATTACTGTATTTGTAATTTCATGCCAGCTCAGGTGCTGTCAGACACTAGATGGGGACAGAGAACCGTTCTGTATATTTCCCCGAATCGTTTAAGGAGTGAATGCTATCAAATCTCTTTTAAATTAAGGTTTATTATAATGTTTGATTTTACAGGGACCTCCAGGAGCGCCAGGTTTTAGAGGAGACAGCGGACCCAAGGGTCGAGCTGTAAGACAATGCACATGCATTCAGAATTGTTATTGGAAATGTGAATCATTTCGTAATTGGAATCTTAATCGGATTTTAATGTCTTATTTAGGGTCTGAAAGGTCCCCCAGGATTTGACGGGGAGCCTGGTGTTCCTGGACATCCGGGAGACCCCGGACCACAAGGGCATTCCTCAGGAGTAAGTATCACCATGATTCGGTGCTAAATTTATAGATTCATGAATTTGCAACAGGCCAATTAAAAGAAAGGTTAAAATACAATAGAATAGGCAACGGACATATTGCATTTCACAAGACACAGCAGCTAATTGAGCAAATAAATAATTATGCCTACATGTCACATACTGTAGGGGAACTTTTTAAAACCTTAAACATTATGCAGGTAGTCACTGCCCAAAAAAGGCTCACGTGACACGGTTATCGGAGATAAAAAGAATACTTAAATACAATGCAGCTATACAACAAAAAATGGCAGAGATTCCATAAAAACTGATTTTTTAAGTCTTTTCCGATTTGTGTTGAATGCATCATGTTTAGCAAGCGGGCAAGTGAAATGTCTTCCTTTACATAGGGCCAGTTTGCCTCACATATGGCTGGAGGATTTGATGACAAAACAGGAGCCCAACATATCATGATGCCTGGAACTCGTGTAAGTGCAAACACAAGCTTATTCTGTAATTTGGCGAAAACAAACATTCTCCTTAAACCGAGCATACAATTTATTCAGAGCATTGCATTTCTTTTACATGCTATGGTGTGCCACATTGCACATTGCTTCTGAAGCTGTGACTTTTTCTTCAATTAACAAAGCTTTTTTAACAGGGGGAGGGAGGAGCAAGAGGACCCCCTGGACCAAATGGAGCACCAGTATGTATTTTTATTTGATATGCAAATATACCAAAATATACATTTCAGACATTTCAGATATTAAATAAAAATTCCTCCCAGCAGCATTAAAGCTTTTCCTTTTTACTTTAGGGGGCAGCAGGACCTCAGGGACCTCATGGGGATGTAGGTGATCCAGGGCCAATGGTGAGTGAACATGTTGCCTCTCATAAGTAAACACTGCACTGCAGTACATTACATTACTGGAGTCTTCCATAAGCTCTTCATTTCAAACCAAACGTCAGCCAGGACTAACACTTGTTCACATACTGCAGGCAATTTTCATGGCTCATTTAATAAAGGAAGACCTCATCCTTCGCCATTCACATACTCAAAGGAATGATGTTATTGTAGTGGTTTTATACATGGATTTGAACATGGACAATTCTCTTGAAGAAGTCATTCGTACATTTCAGTACGATTTGCTTTCGCGCCAGTGTTGTAGCTTAAGGGCCGGGTTAGGGGTTGGGTATCCGTATTGTTTTTTTCTAGTAGGCCTATTTGTGCGTTTTTGTATGCTTCACATTGTACAAATCCATATGAATAAGCCAACTTGTAAAATAGCTACGAATCTCCATGAGACGAGGTTGTGGGAAATCGCTACTGCATAAAATCACAATGTTTAAAACATGTTACAGCGTGTCCAAACAATATTATAAATATATATAATATAACATTTCTTATTTAGGACAATTCTTAACTAGATGTTTGTACTCAGTATGCAGCAAAAAAACATCAGCAAAAGTAACTTTTAATATGCATAATTTCATACACCGCATGGGAACACATATCATTGACCATCATGAGAATCACTAGAAGTCAATATACCCCCATCAATAATGCAAATTTAGTCTTTTCATTACTCAAGTACAGACATGATTCACACCATCTGCATAATGCATCTTTGCTGTTTTTAATTATCTTTTGGTAATTACTGTTTTTCCTTTCACAGGGTGCCTCTGGCCCAAGGGGTCCGGAGGGTCCTATAGGGAAACCCGGTGAGGATGTGAGTAAATACAAGCTCCTCAATACTCAAATACTCAAATGTTTCTATGGTTCCTAAAAGCAGATATTTGGGAAATTCAAAATAAATGTTTGTTTTGACACAGGGGGAAACTGGAACTCCGGGGGGTGCTGGAGATATTGGATTTCCTGGGTCTGCGGTAATAACTGACATGTTCTATATTAGCAGCTTTTGTCACCGGATGGGGATTGTATTCATGCTGATGTCTGACTTTGTGTTTAGGGATCAAGAGGGTTTCCAGGGACACCGGGACCTCCAGGCTTAAAGGGCCACAGAGTGAGTTGTATATACATCTCATTAAAGATTGACAAGTTGAAAATATTCCAGACCTCATTGAAAAAATGTAATATCAGACTTTATGACTAAACTGTATATAACAAAAAAAAACAGAGACACTTTCACTCTTGATATCATCAGCCTCACCTGTCAAATGTGAGATTATCATTTTATGGGTCTGGGGATACTCTCAATGGTGCGGTTCCCTTCATACTGAATTTCCCTTTAGGTTGCGCAAGAAACACCTGCAACCAAATGAAAAAGAACAACTGATATTTAATGCAAGTCAACAGATGTATTATGCAAGCAATCCTTGCTACACATTTCAAAACAAGCAGGCGGTGCTTTGTGATTGATTTATCCTCATGTTCAACAATACATTATTCATTTGCACTTTATTGTGCCCAAGCACCAACCAAATATTCAACACAATGTGCCCTTGCTAAAGTAGGCAACAAGTATATTTTAATTATTCATGTAGAAAATACTTCATGACAACTTTTAGGGTCCAATGAAATGATGGATGATCATATCATGTTCTTTCATCGTTTAGGGATACCAAGGTACAGCTGGTCTTAAAGGTGAACGTGGAGCTTTGGGATCAAAGGTTCATTTTTGTCTTACATTTTCTTCTCATTGTGAAGTCTGCATCGGTATTTACTATTTAGAAGCCATTTTAGATCTTATCTCTCAGTTTTGATAAGCAAACATTTTATATGCATTTTAAATGTCTTATTTAATTATTACATTTTCTGAATGGATTATTTTGATTGATTTATTATTTATTTTAGGGTGAATCTGGCGGGCCTGGTGCAATGGGTGCCCTTGGACCTATGGTAACTTATATAAAAGCACAGATGATCTTCATTTTTACATTGTAACCAGATAACTTCTATTCTTATTGACAAATAAATTAAAATCAACTATTACGAAATACAGGGTCCCAGGGGAATGTCAGGAGAGCGAGGACGTCCAGGGGCGGCTGGGACACCGGTGAGTTAAAAAGCTTTCTGTTAAATTCCAATTGTATTTTTACTTCTATTATTTATACTTTTTTTGTATTTCAGGGTACACGTGGTTCACAAGGCAATGTTGGCAAACCAGGTCCAATGGTAAAGTCCAATTGTTGAATATAATACAGTGTGAAATACTGTTCCAACCAATGCAAACCTCACTGATGTCTAAATGTAAACTGTTACTATTGCAGGGTCCTTTGGGACTAAGTGGTGCTTCAGGGTATCCTGGAGGTCCTGGTATGAAGGTGGGTATCTATATACAGTGCTGTACAGTATGTATGTTATGTGAATTATATATGAAGTACTTATATGCAAAGCATGCCTTTATATTCATACAATAGGACAGCTGAACTTTAACACTACAGAAGCATCGCTCAAGATGTTTTAATGAAAGTATAATTGATGTCCAGGGTCAACCAGGACCCACTGGTGTGAGGGGGCCGGAGGGACCACAGGGACAAAGAGGAGAAACAGGACATCAAGGAAGACCTGGACCAACTGGCAACAGCGTATGCTTTTTATTTTTAATGTTTGTGTCTCAGTGATTTAGTGCCTAATGAACTTGATTAAGTATGATTCTACACTTTCAGGGGACAATGGGCACTGATGGTGGTCCCGGTTCCAAAGGTCCAGTGGTATGTTAAATATTTAATTTTTTTTGTAAACTAACGGTACTGTTTAGATTGTTGGCAAAATGTTATTTGCTCTCCTACTTGTTAGTCCACAGCATCTGCCAAATGAATAAATGAAAACGTAAAATGCCTAAAATATTGCCATAAATAATGCTGTCAGTAAACAATGTTATTTTCTTCAAGGGAAATGCTGGTCCTCAGGGTCCTGTTGGTCTGCTTGGTCCACCTGGCCCACCAGGACCTCAGGGAAGCACTGGACAGCCTGGGATCAAAGGTCAAGGGGTAATGCCATCTTAATGGAATCTCAGTTATGGCATTAGATTTGAGGATTTATGTTTAAATAATGCAAAGAACACATAATGTAAAAGATTTTACATTACATTACAATTACATTTGTGCATTAAAATGTGAAATCAATTAATCATTTGAAAACCAGAATCTCCAAAACCCATCTGACCACTAACCTTTTGGTGTTTTCTCTAGGGAGATGTTGGTGTTCCTGGATTTAAAGGGGAGTTTGGCCCTAAAGGAGAACTTGTAAGTTTATATATGTTAGTTATACAGTTCTATATCTTATATATATTATTTAGGTTCCTGATTACAAGATTGAAAGGATTAAATAGCAACAAACACTTATCACATCCTCAATTCATCCGGTAAATTATGTACAGTACAGGTTAAACTAATGTTGCCGTGTTTGGATGCTTGAACAGACTTCTTAAATTTACAGTATATAATGCCAAAGGGGTCAAGAACTATGAAGAAGTTTAATATCAAAACTCCAACTACACACTTTGTAATGTAATGTATTTGTTTGTAGGGTCCATCAGGAGCACAAGGTGTGCTTGGACCTCAGGGAGAGGAGGGCAAACGTGGACAAAGAGGAGATCCTGGTTCCATTGGCCCACAGGGACCTGTTGGTGAGAGAGTGAGTCAAAGTTTTCTTTCAAAGTTTTGCAACAGCAGATGGAAATGTATGTAATCTATAAAACCTCATCTATTCTTCATGGGTTTTATTGTCCAATTTAGGGGGCTCCTGGAAACCGTGGTTTCCCTGGTCAGGACGGCTTACAGGGTCCGAAGGTAATAAGAAAATTACTTTAATAGCAAAATCATTTCTTGATTTTAATAAGTGACTGAAATAATGACATTTTGCTCACATTTATCCAAGGGTGCACAAGGTGACCGTGGAATAACAGGAACTTCTGGACCAAAAGGATCCTCTGGAGATCCAGGAAGAACAGGGGAACCTGGTCTACCAGGGGCAAGGGTAAGAAATAGACTTAAAAATGTAAAGTTAAAAAGTATATTTATCATTGTGCCTTTTAATACCTTAAATCTGTTGCGTTTGTTAAGGGTTTGACAGGAACACCTGGAGTGCAGGGGGCCGAAGGAAAGCCAGGACCACTGGTACATTTTTCAGACATTTTTGGAATAACATGTCCACAGGTTCAAAGGGGAAAAAGTAATGATACGTGTATTACATTCTACAGGGTCCTCCAGGTGAGGACGGGCGTCCAGGGCCTGCAGGGTCAACTGGAACAAGAGGACCAGCAGGACAGATGGGAATAATTGGTCCCAAGGGTTTTAGTGTGAGTAGGATCTAATGAATAACTTTTTAATTATTCATGATTAGAGATTAAACACTTTAACACAAAATTCTAACAATTTAGGGAGATGCAGGGAAGGCTGGCGAACAGGGATCTGCAGGAGTATCTGGACAGAGGGTGAGTAAATTTTTTTTAATTATAATACATTTTTCAGTAAACAGTTTCCTATTGCTCATATAGCAACCAAAAACAATATAAATCACACCTTAAATCTTATTGAACGATTTGTGCTATTACTTTTCGAAGTGACTTACATTTCTTAAAGACTTGCTGTACAATTTTGACATGCCGGCCAGAGTCCTTAAAGTTTGAGATGAATTATTTTTAAGTTAACCTAGTAATCACATAACGATGTAGCATTTTTCAAATGCACATTTTCAGACAGAAATAAATATTGGCTTTTTGTAGGGTCCTCCT
This sequence comes from Triplophysa dalaica, assembly GCF_015846415.1. Classification (NCBI taxonomy): domain Eukaryota; kingdom Metazoa; phylum Chordata; class Actinopteri; order Cypriniformes; family Nemacheilidae; genus Triplophysa; species Triplophysa dalaica. The sequence goes on along the minus strand of NC_079549.1, from coordinate 20,736,570 downwards.
GGTAAAGACGGAGAAGTAGGTCCGGCTGGACCACCGGGTCCACATGTAAGTATGCTTTGTTGTCTCCGAATATCAAAACCAACACATTTGTGTTGCACTGCTATCAAAGTTCTATATAATAATATTGTGGTATAAGATGAGTACTTTTTAATTTAGATTTGTTATTTAGGGTCTTGCAGGTGACAGAGGTGAACAAGGACCTCCTGGAATGCACGGTTTCCAGGTGATTTAATATTGACTATTTGATCATTGGAAGATCTTTATTTTTTGGGACTTCCCTTTTTAAACATCAGTCTATTTGCTTGTTTCTCAGGGTTTGCCAGGACCAGCAGGTGCTCCAGGAGAGGGAGGAAAACCTGGCGATCAGGTACAAACATTTCCACTTTATTGACAATTTATTGTGTGTCGGACTTCAAATTTGCAGACAAATAGACAACGGACTGATGTCAAATGATCTTACAAAGCCAATGTTAATCAATACTGATAATTTGTTACCTTTTGTTTAGGGCATACCTGGAGAAGGTGGCCCTGTAGGCCAAACTGGACCAAGGGTATGTGTTTGCACTAAATCGCTTCTTGTTGTCATCAAGAAAGACAGGTCTGTAATGGTCAGCTGACTCATTTAACAGGGTGAACGTGGAATTCCTGGAGAAAGAGGAGAGCTTGGGCCTAATGGTCTGCCTGGAGCCAAAGGTATTCCAGGAGCATCTGGTCCAGATGGCCCGAAGGTACGTAACTTAGCACTGTCTGTTAAAGGTTAAACTAAAACTATGCCTTATTCAACTTCACTTGTCTTAGAATTATAGTATTTACTGTATAATAATCACATCAATAAACGTATATCACAGATGCATAATGCATTTTACTGAACATAGAACTCAAATGCTAATGGAATCAGCACACACTTTTTTATTTCTTATTCCAATATGACAATTCAAATAAAATGTAAGAGAATTCCTTTTTAAATTGTATTTCTCTTGAATTATAGGGCAGCCCAGGACCTCCGGGTACTGTGGGTGATCTAGGCCCTCCTGGTCTACAGGGTATGCCAGGAGAAAGAGGGATCTCTGGGCCACCTGGTCCAAAAGGAGACAGAGTGAGTGTCAATGCAAATATAACTTCACTGCATATGCATGGATGTTCAAGACATCATCCGTAGGTTTTTTAACTAACTGTTTCATATTTATAGGGAGCTGTGGGTGAGAAAGGATCAGAGGGCACTCCAGGAAGTGATGGTGCAAGGGTAAATAACATGGATTCAATACGAAAGTTTGCTTAGATTGCCAAACGTTTGTAGAAAGCATCCTCAAAACTTGAGCCAAGCAGCACTGACATGTTAGAACTTAGAGAATGTAGATAAAAATTAACGTACAATGAACACATTTACATATTAAGCAGAATTTTAACTGGAAAACAATTCATCAGACTTGTTCAAGCAGATACAATCACAGATGCAGCATACAGCAGTACTCTCTCACTCGTTCTCTCAGATGTGAATATCTCTAATTCTGTTTTACTCTTATAGGGTTTAACAGGCCCAATTGGCCCTGCAGGACCCCCTGGTCCAAGTGGTGAAAAGGTACATAGACATTTATGCAAACTTTATATGGTTTACTTTATAGGAACCATACAATTTTAATGTAACTTTTTTACAGGGAGAACCAGGTCCTAAGGGACCACCTGGACCTCAAGGATCAAGAGCAATGCCAGTGAGTTGATATTCAATACCTAAATACAGTGATGTAATTATTTTTTAAAACTTTGTTTAATGACAAATATTTGTATTAACCCTTAGGGATCCCGTGGTGAACCTGGGCCGATTGGCGCCGTGGGCTTTCCTGGACCAATTGTAAGCAATCAACAAATCTGTCAATTTAAAGAGGCAAAAGTGACAGACAGTTTACTTTAGTTCACTGAGTAACTATATTTTAATTGCTTTGCATCTGTTATTATTTCAAAACATCAGGGTCCAGATGGTCAGCCTGGTGTGAAAGGACCACCAGGAGAGCCTGGACAAAAGGGTGATGCTGGATCTCCTGGCCCTCAAGGGTTATCTGGTCCTCCAGGGTCACAGGTGGGAAAACATTTGTGATAAATCAGATTTTAGTTGATTCTGAGAAGCTGAGCATTTCTTGTGAGCTAATAATCACCCTTTTACATTTTACGATAGGGTAAATTTGGTGTGGCTGGACCAAAGGGAGGAAGAGGAACACAAGGGGCACCTGTAAGTATAAAAATAATAGGCATTACTATAATTTATGTGTTAAGTCCTAGCCTCTTAATTTGACTCAATGTTTAGGGCCCAACGGGTTTCCCTGGATCACCTGGAAGAGTTGGCCCACCTGGTCCAACAGTAAGTTGCACGGACTCCTGATTTCCCAATTACAAATCAGAAAAAATTCCAAACACTTTCCAAGCCAGACTTTGTTCTCTTAGGGCCCTATTGGTGAGTCAGGTCCAATTGGTCTCCCAGGAAAAGAAGGTCCACGCGGTCTTAGAGGAGATCACGGACCACCCGGGCGTCAGGGAGAGAGAGGTCAACCTGGTCCTGGTGGAAGCCCTGGAGACAAAGGAGATTCTGGAGAAGATGGACCAACAGTAAATACACCAGACATTTTCTACATACAATTTTAAGAGACAATACATAGACTATTTTGTATTGAAACCAAGGGTTTCATCTTTAGGGCCCTGACGGTCCACCAGGACCTTCTGGGACAACAGGGCAGAGGGGTATTGTAGGCCTTTCTGGTCAAAGAGGTGAACGTGGAATGCCGGGACTTCATGGACCAGCAGTTAGTATTCATGACATTATGGAATATATATATAATGTTTTTCATTATCCTCTCTGTAGCATGTTCTAAACATAATTTATTACCTGCTCCTATATTTGACCTGCTCTCAATTTCTTGTGAAGGGTCCTCCTGGAAAACAGGGCACATCAGGAGCTTCAGGAGACAAAGGACCTCCTGGCCCAGTTGGGGTGCCTGGAGCTAACGGACCCCGTGGTGATCCTGGACCTGATGTAAAATACATTTTAACACATTTGCAACAAAATAACAATTGCACAGAATGAAATTGCTTGACATAACGCTACGTTTGGATAACTAGGGACCTGCTGGATCTGATGGCCCACCAGGAAAAGAAGGTGTCATAGGAGAACGGGTGAGGACAAAAAACATAAGGTCAACCAAATCTTAAATGAAAGCTTTTTGTGTCAGTGTAGTGATGTTTTTCGTGTTTTAAGGGCGATCGTGGAGATCCAGGTCAAGAGGGTTTGATTGGATCTCGGGGACTAACCGGACCTCTTGGTCCTGTTGGTGCTACCGGTGGTGGAGGAAAACGAGGAGAGCCTGTAAGCATATTTGAATTCCATGTCCTTATGGTTTAGAATACTATGGAAAGCAGACAGAACCTTGTTTTTTGTTTGCACAGGGTTCAAGGGGACCTTCAGGACCCCCGGGTCCTGCTGGAAAGCGAGGACTCACAGTAAGATATATATAACATCATAACATATCACAGCAAATTAAGATATTTAATTTACCTTAAAGTTGTTGATAAAAATAATAAATCATCTTTTCAAGGGACCACAAGGACCAAGAGGTGATAAGGGAGATTTGGGTGACCATGGAGAAAGAGGACAGAAGGGTCATAGAGGATTTGCAGGTTTACAGGGTCTTCCCGGACCACCTGTAAGTTCTAACAATATTTATTCTAAATCCCAGGACAAGGGTTATGTGAAGCATACATCATTGTGTCCATGTGTTTTTTGTTAACCTACTATATTATTTTTTAGGGCACAACTGGTGAACAGGGAGCTCCTGGCATTATTGGTCCAAGTGGACAAAGGGTGCGCATTAAACTTGGTTAATATGAATGATTAACAACAAGCTGAACTAAAATGTAATTAACTTCAACTAAATTGTTTCATAGGGACCTCCTGGGCCCTTTGGACCACCAGGAAAGGAAGGGAACATTGGAGTAGATGGACCTATGGGACCTCCTGGTTCAAGAGGATCCAGTGGTGACATAGGACCACAGGTAAGTGCAACTGCAATGTTATCTCACATAAACAAGTCAATCAAAGACATCAACCCATTTATGTCACCATTTCATAACTAGGGACCTCCTGGAGATTCTGGCCCTCCTGGCCCACCTGGACCTTCTGGTCCTCCCGTTGCAGCTATGGAAGACCTCTTTGGTGGGCCTCAAGATTATGATGCTGGTCTTCCACCCCCAGAGTTCAGTGAGGATGAAGCTCTTCCCCAAAGTAACTCAACTAGCGTGTTTCAGGCTGACCCTGGAGTTCAAGCGACTTTGAAGGCTCTGAGCAGCCAGATTGACAGTATGAAGAGCCCTGATGGTAGCAAGAAACATCCTGCTAGAACTTGCGAGGACTTGAAACAATGCTACGCTGACAAGAAGAGTGGTAAGTTTACAAAAGAAAGACAAGATAAAAATTTCATTATAGAAAGAGAGCAGAAGCTGTGGAAAACATTGCAATACTTTATTCATTTTGTTTACAATGGTACTACCGTTCCTATGTCCTCGTTGAGGTTTAACCTTAATATTGCCAGAATATTTATGGTGTACAGATATCCTAAAATGTTTTATCTCCTCATTTCTAGGTGAATACTGGGTGGATCCAAACCAGGGCAGTGCAGAGGATGCCATTAAAGTACACTGCAATATGGATACAGGCGAGACATGCATCACTGCCATTCCATCCAGCATCCCTCGAAAAACATGGTGGAGCTCCCCGGGAAGCAAACCAGTGTGGTTTGGAGCCAACATGAATGGTGGAACCTATGTAAGCATGTTTATTCACATATTTATAACGGTTTAAACTATTCCTGCAAATCACTGCTTGTCTGGTGGTTTGCTGGTTTTCGAAAAGTTAGGCTGGTCAACTAGATAGATCAGCCGAAAGCCAGTTTGGCCAGGCTGGGAGACCAGATAGACCAACCTGAGACCAGCAAATCAGCTTTTTCTGTATTTTCTACATTTCTGTGAAGTATAACTGAAGTGCCTGTTATTTATTTCTTCGTTTGTGTTTTTTTTTTTGTGAAGTTCACGTACGGGAACAAAGACCAGCCAGCCAACACAGTCACAGTTCAGATGACTTTCATTCGTCTGCTCTCTAAAGAAGCCTCACAAACCATCACTTACCACTGCAAGAACACTGTGGGCTACAAGGATGAATCAACTGGAAACCTCAAGAAGGCAGTGATTCTCAAAGGTTCAAATGATGTCGAACTTAAAGCTGAGGGAAATAACCGCTTTAGATACACTGTGGTTGAAGACAGCTGCTCGGTAAGTACACAATGACATCTTTTGCAAAGTTCAGTCACAAAACCCAGTAAACTACTGACTGCTAAAGCTCACTATTTTCTTAAACACAATCAGGCTAGATTAGATACACAGACACCAATTATTCTAAAAGACCAAACACAATAATGCCTAAAGAGATAAACTTTTTACCTAACAACTTGTGTCCTTCTCTCCACAGCAAGCGAATGGTAAGTGGGGCAAGACAGTTTTTGAATATAGGACCCAGAAAACAGCACGATTACCTATTGTGGATATTGCACCTTTGGACATTGGCGGTTCAAATCAGGAGTTTGGAATTGATGTCGGGCCTGTATGCTTCTTATAAATCAAGGAGTTGAGATGCAAAATCCTCAGACTTTTAAAGTGACTGCTGACAAGATCAGCCTTGTACATACAGAACATTGGACTTTTCTGGCCCTGTAGCAAGATATTTATTGTGCCTTCCAAGAAAACAACACTTCAACACGGTTAATACAGATTGATCCCTTGAAATAGGAAATTCATTTTAAAAGATTTTCTTTGGATACAAGACTATCTATCAACTGCTGTTTCAAATTGTGATGGCCATTGCTTCAAAGTAAAAGTAATGATGCTTCGCACTGTACCAACACTAGTTGTTATTAAAAATATATATTTTAATTTGCTTGTTTATTGTTACAGTATGTTGTTTTTTCCAAACAAACATGGTGCTATAGAGGAAGATGCACTCAGTTAATTTTTTTTCTTTTGATAAACACTCCTAACAATTAAAGACAAAATCATTTATACATAAGTGCAAGCTACCTCGTTTCTATAAACTGGCAAAAGCTGATAACAGACTTGTTGTACATGAATACTGAGAAGGAGCTGTATGAATTGTATTTCTCCAATGAAAAGGTACAAAGTAGGGTAGGAAAATGCCAATAAAAATAACTCCATTTCAGACTCTGATTATTAAAAGATGCATTTGTTTTTCTTTTTCAAAAACGAAAACAACAGAACAATGCTGGAGGAAGGTTTTCTTCATTTATAGATGTTTTCATAATGTTACTTTTACATTCTTAAGGCTTTAAGGCACAATGTAGTGAAATGCAGGTGCGGGTAAATAGAGAATCAATTCTGAAAGTCTTTAGGTTGTCATATTTTCCAAAGCATGCAGGGAAAGCTATCGTTCTTGCACTTTTTCTATGATTATTATTTTATCTGATTAGCATTTATAATTATTTTAAGCCATTTGGTACGGCTTAAAGCTAATCTTGTGTATTTGCTTTGCAAAATTAAACATGCAGAGATCATTTCAAACATATCATTTCTGATTTTATCGAATCAAACTATTTCTTTCCCCTTATTCCTCATTTAAAAATGCTTATGTTTCATTTCTTGCTTTTTTGGCATGAAAATACGTTTTACATAATAAAATGACAATGAATAGCATCATTTGCTGCGCTGGACACATTTAAAACATTTGTAAGGTATTGCTTTTCTTTATTATATTCTCTTTATGTTTCAAACTAAAGTTTTTGATAACAAACGCTGGTTAACAAGAGTGATTTTTTATGCAGGATTTGTTTACTAACTTTTGACTCATATTTTTTAAGGGGTTTACATTTTTGAGTGAATGATGAAAGATTGCAAGGATTATACTAGTTTTACTTTAACTTTTGTCCTTTTTGTTTAAAGTTTTTATTATCAAAATAATTTGATTAAGAAAAAAGGATGGAAAACAACATCTTACCATCACGATGAATGTAAGAATGGGGTAACATTCTTTAAGTGGTGTTCCTTAGTACAGCGTGACCAGTACACAAGCTAAATGAATGAAACACATGCAGTACACTTTCCAAAGCCAAACATTTTTCATTTGAAAAGGAATTATTAAAAATAATTGATAAATAATTTAAAGTTGATGTTAATGTTTAAGATCATGTATTTGACACATACAAAAAAAGTTGTGAATAAAAGCATTCAATCACTTATCCAAGTGTATCTGGAAAATGAAGTAAAAAATGTGTGAACAGTTTAAAATATTTAAGTAAATTAATATTTTACTGTAACTTCTTTAGATTGCAATATGGCGTAGTTGAACTATGGTATGTGTTCAAGATGTGTTAAAGAAAACATACCAAATGGGTTTTTTGTGAGATGAAAGTAAAGGTTTATATTATAAAACAAATTACACAATACATCTGAACCGTTTCCTTTTAATGGCTACAACAGCAAAGGCTAAAATAATGCTTACAAAGTGAATTGACAATAATACATAGACACAGCTTCTCCAAAGTGCTTCCTTGTGCAAGAGTATACTAAAATATATACTACAAAATAAACTGCAATACAAGTACACGTTAATGTGGAAATAATCCAGTCCTGCAATTTATGGCACTGATGTTTAGTTAAAAAATACTGCATTTTAATGAATCCATCGCATTAAACAAAAACAACACAATTTTACTTCTTTATCTTCATTAATACTTTTTAATACAAAAGGAGTGAGTTTAATAACCCCTGTATTATTATGCTATATTGTATTAAGTGTTAAAAATATAGATAGAAAATAATGTAAAGGGAGCTATCAGTAATGACAGACAGAGAGAGAAGGTTTTATGAGTTGATGAGAGACATATACAGCTGCATCCTGCCATACAGATTATTAAAAAATGCTGCTTTGTTTGTGTAAATTGATAACACAGAGTGTGCAGTCGGATGTATTTTCTACATCCTTTAATGCCTGTTCAAGCAAGGGGACTTAAAACTACATTATTGTCTCAGTTCTTACAAAAATAGTGATCTACCGCTCGAGATTTTTCAATATTCATTTCGTAAACCAAGTTCAAATGCAAATACAAAAGAAAAAAGAAGTTGACATCTTCACTGTAAACCCGAGTTTGGCACTTTCATACAAATGGTTTAACATGAATGCGATAAAAATGTCATCTTGGCATCAGCAGCGACCATCTAGAGGATCAAGGGAAAAGACAGCGCCCTCTACTGTTAGTCCCATTTTGAACCCCTCCTGAAACATAAACCAAGAGAAATGAGCACTATTAGTAACCGTTTATTTCTATTTTTAAACAAACTTTGTTTTCACTAACGGTCATTTAAGAAAGTGAGAGTTTAAAGTATTGTTGCGTTAAATCAAATGTTGTGTACACAGAAAAGTTATTAATGTAGGTTTTTAATGTTTTCTTGCAATATAAATGTAAAGTAAACACAAAGCGCATCAAGCAAACCAAAGACTTTTGTACACTAAAGTCGTCCGACACAATGTGGATTTTAGATTCTTACACATTCATGTCAACAAAAGTAAATGTTTCAAGTCTAGGCCTGAGAGTAGAATACATGTGAACATATTTACACATCTAAATAAACCTTAATACAGATTTGCTAAGTAAATAGAAAAGACACTTGGTTGCATGTGCTGTAAATAATTTAACTTTGGAGACACTTCAAACATTTAAGTATGTCAAAAGAGATTCTGTCTGAAATAAACAAAAATTGTTGGAAAATACAAACCATCTCTGCCGCTGCAAGCAGTAAAGGCACAAAAGAAAAAAGGTTTTTAGTTTCAAAACACAAACTGGCAAGTTATAAATATTTACGTAATTGGCAAACAGAGCTCTTTTTGAAATTTTTAACATCTAGTAATTCAAAACAAATGTGGTTTAGCTGCATTTAAAACTTATATTATGGCAGCCAATCACACGTGAAGGATTTCATTACTGGTTTGTTAAACCATGTTTAAAATAAAATAAAATAAATCTAATCTGGGCTACCTCTCAAAAACTAATATGGGATTTGAGATTTAGTGATGCAACAAACCCAAAGTGAAATCAAATGATCGCATTGTTTCCTAAAGTAGACTGACTGTAGCAGTGCCTACCGTCAGCTCCATTAGCTGCTCATTCACACCAGACGATTTGCTAATAATTCACAGACATGCAGTCACCTGCATCTCATCCAGTTTAGACTGGATGTCAGGGGGGAAGTCAGCTGCCCCGCAGGTAAACGGGTCGAACGGCTCAGCACCAAACAGGTCTTTCCCTGCAGAACAAGAAAAGGCAACTCTGAGTAATACAACACAACATATCTTATAAGAAAACTATAGTATTTATATAAAAGTCTAACTTCTTTTCATTAAGAGATTTTAAGAGATTTTTCATCACCTAAAATGTAAAATCTGTAATCATTTACTCACCCTCATGTCATTATATAATTGTATGACTTTTTCTTCTGCAGCATACACACAAAAATACATTTTGTAGAATGTTGGTAACCGTACAATGGCGGTACCCGTTTACTTCTATGGTATGAAGATAAAACCAATGCAAGTCGATGGGTTCCAACGTTGTGTAATTACCAGCATTCTTTAAAATATCTTTTTTTGTGTGTTCTGAGGAATAAAGAATGTCATACATTTGTTTTAAATGACAAGAGGATGACAAAGTTTTTACTTTAGGGTGAACTATACCTTTAAGTAGCTAGTGCCAATTTCACATCTCTCATGATTCCTCTGTCTCACATAGTAAAATAAATAGTCCCAGAAAAGTGCTATATAAATGTATCGAATTATTATTATTAAATCCATATAATATTTATTTTGTTAAGAAGCTGGGTAATATGCAGTATAATGTACAGTCATTATTGCAATTCAAATCCTTCATAATGATCTCTCCGCCTCGCATCACAACCCTGATCACCCTGACGTGTTTACATTGCCAATAATGACTGGCTGACTGTGCATTACACTTTAACTGTGACAGCCCGTGACTGAACCTGTGAGCTCTCATTCATTGTACATCCCATTGATCTACAGCATACGAAAGACTTCTAAAATATGCATTCCTACACAACCTGATCTTGTGGCCTCATGAGTCAACATTTTGCAACCTCCGGTGGAGGAAAAAGCAGGAACAACTTACTCATCTCTGTGGGCCTCACTGGGGGCGGTGGGGCTGAGCCATTACTTGCTGGTAATGGAATCAGAGGGGTCATGGGAGAAAATGGAACCATGTCAAATATGTCAGTGGGCGTCTTTGAGGACATGCTGTCTCCCTGCGAAAACATAACCGATTTAAAAACATCCATTTTCATCTGTTATATCTGTTTAGCAGTGCTACATACTAAAACATTGTTACCACAAAACATACGTTTACACATGCAATTCATATTTTTTTATTATTCTAATTTTTCACCGCTTTCCTGTGGCTCAGTGGTTACAGCATGGCGCTAGCAATGCAAAGGTCATGTGTTCAATCCCAGCACATACAATGTATAGTATAATGCAATGTAAGCGGCTTTGAATAAAAGCGTCTTCTAAAGTCATTAAATTAACATTCTGCTGCTATCCATAACTTTTTTTTTAAAAATAAACTAAATATGCGATTGGGCAAATATTTTAAACAATTGGTGTTAAAACTGTTATAATTAATCTAATAAGGATTTATAAATTGAGCTTTTTGTGTGATTTAATATATTACTTTAACATCATTTGGGTTAAAAAAATATAAAGGAACCCACAATGTTTAAACAACAATGGTGATAGAGATGCCAAAGTTTTTGATTGCATCTTATAGATGTATGGCAACCTAGATTTCCTTTTGCTGGGAAATAAACCAGTGCTTACAAGGCAGCTAGGAATAGTGTGTAAATCAAGTCTGCTTATTTTTACTCGGTTGTAAACATACCAGCATTTAGTTGAACGTGTAAAGGAAAAGCATTGGACATTCACCTAACACATTTACTCTACTAAAAACAGTGCAGAGGATAACAAGAACGTGTCTTGCGTGGTTAACCTCCAGAAGAGATCTGTATGATAAAAATGTCCAAACCTCAAAAAGAATAACACTTCACAATAAGGTTGCATTTGTTAACATCAGTAAATGCTATGAAAACAACAATAAACAATATTGTTTTTATAAATGTATTCATCTTTGGTAATATCAGTTGATGTCAACACAATTGTTCATGTGATTTCATTGTGCATTAACTAATGTCAACTTGTTGGAGATTTGGTTTTAAAAATGTATTAGTAAATGCTGAAATGAACAAACAAAGATGGTTTTGCATTATTTCATTTGTTTAATACAACCTTTTTGTAAAGTGTTTTCAAATATAATTGACCTCACAAAAAGGGTTACCAATCCGAAATGATCAACAAAAAGTTAAGAATTAAGCATTTCAGGCCGAGTTGTAGAGGTTAACAGATTTAGGCCCGGTTTCACAGACAATACTTAGCTGATTTCAGGACTATGTTTTAGGTAAATTAGGATATATAAATCTCTTTCAATAAAATGCCTTAGATAAAAACATTACTGGTGTGCATCTTGAGATAAAACAATGGCAATTACATGTCATTAGATATGTTTGGGCAAGTTATTTTTTGTCTTAAGCCTTGTCTGTGAAACTGTGCATTAGGGTAAGAGTTTCAGAACAAACACTAACCAGAAAAAACAAACCATGCTTCCCTACATGATGTCAGTGCTTAGCAGAAACAACCGACACAAACAACCAACAAACAGAAGAAAGGTAAACAGAGAAGTGCTTAACAGGAGGGTGAGGAACACCGACTCCGCTGGGAGGCTTCGAGTCAGCTGCTTTAGCATGTGGAGGTGTCAGAAGACCAGAGGAAAGGTTAGAGTCGGGTGAGCTCATTGGCGTTAGCGTAACAGAAGAGATTTCGAGACAAGAGAAAGACGTCATGTTGTGACACCAGAACAGAGATGACGGTCTCTGAAGCATATAGGCCTCATTAGAAGAGTTAATATGAAGAAGCTGTGGAAAGATCGTGACAGTCAGGATGGCTTTTTACAGAGCTCTATTGCAGTGTTTTAGTTTTGGTTTCTTAAACCAGAAAAAGCTTTAAGAATGCCGTATTTATACATTGTATATAGCAATGAGGTGTTGTGTATATGCAATGCTTACAGGGGGGACTTGAGCAATCATCATTTGCTCCTCTAAGACGTGTAACTGCTTCTTCAACTCTGAATTTTCAACTTCAAGATCTTGAATCTGTAAGGAAAAATGTGGGTTCGTTACGTGCAACCTGAAAGGTTTTGTGAGGGGTAGCCATGTAAAAATCTACAAGTAAGTCCTCGGAATTATTGTTCAGTATGTACAGGATACAGGAGTCTATTTTGGGTCAACTGAATATCATGCTCACTCTTTTCTGAAGGCCTGCTATCTGTTTCCTTGTTTCCACATCTTTACCACCAGATTCCAGAAACTTCTTGTATGCCAAGTCGAACGCTTGGCCGATGGTCAAAGTGATCTCCTCTGCCTGCGATCCACAGATAAATGCGTTGGTTTGAGTTTGCATCTTCCACAAAATCATGTTAAAGGGACAGTTGACGCAAAAATTATAATTCTGACAAGTTCTTTGTTCTGTTAAACACAGTGAAAGATATTTGGAAGAATGCTTGTAACCAAACAGTTCTTGGCCACCATTGACTATCATAGTGGGAAGAATTACAACGGTAGTCAAAAGTGCCCAGGGACTGTTTGCTCTCCCACATTCAACAAAATATCTTCTTTTGTGTTCAACTGAACAAAGAAATGTACAAAGCATTTTTCCTTCTGTGGTACTCAACGGTAGCCAAGAACTATTTGGTTAAAAGCAAATATTTTTCTCTGTTTTATCATAAAGAAATGTATACCGATATGTACCATCTTGAAGTTTAGTAAATAAAGACAGAATTTTCAATTTTGGGTGAATTGTTCCTTCAAGAGACACACAATCACAGATTTCATTATACAGTATTTAGTACAAGAAGTATGATGATAATTGTTGTCTTACACATTTATCGCTGTCAAACACATAGCAGAGATGTTTGTTGGACTCTGAATCTTTGCAAATGAACGTGAATATCCGTTTATCCGTTTTGTCATCTGCGCAGAAAGATATTCGGTGCAGCTGACAGTTGTATTGTACTTCCTGTGAAGAGAAAAACAGGATATTGACACAGCATTGACAAAACACAAGCTCTTCAACTGGATCTCATTAGACACAGTGGTAATAGTGAGAGACATGTTGTATGGTTGATATAATTGTTAGGATTTGTATAGTACATACTTTGGATTTAGGATCCAATATTTTCACTCCATAAATGGAGATCTGTAATTCCACTTTTGGGATCTTCTGTCCTTCCGATTTTTTAATGTGCCTCTGAAACTACAAAACAAGAAAAAGCAGAAACAAGAAGATGAACAAAAACACAAATCTATAGTAAAGCTTAACAAAGATGCTATTAATAAGTTGGATATGGGTACTGTGACAGCATAAATGGAGAACAAAATAACAATGAAGATATTTCTCTTTTATTCTATTTTATATTATAAAGAATAATATTATTATTACAAATTCAGCCTGATGCAGGCATGTTACACAATGCAACATATATATTTTTTATTATTATTATTATTTTAAATACATGTAAATCACTTGAAACAGCATTTCCTATTTTACCAAAGTCCTTCACACCGTATCAAGAGAAGATCTGATAAGAACAAAAAACCTGCATGCATCAATAAACAGGTCTGTGAAAAGGTCCTCCCTCATTGAAACAGCACATAATAAAACCCATCTTCCTGTTTTCAGGTACCGAAGAAACCTCCGTTTGCAACTAATGTCAAGCGAGATTAAATTACTGTACCTTCAGCTTTCTGACAGCATCTCTTACAACTTCTGTACCTTTGGGTTGATCGACCTCCGTATTCCCCAGAAACTGTAAAAATAATAATTTTAAATGTCAATAAATATAGAAATAGAAAACAGTAGACATAACTCTGAAAAAAGTATAACAATAATATCTGAGCTCAGTTACGCTGGACATAAAGAGAGAAGATCATATCACCTGCTCTTCTTTTGATTGTGTAAAAACTCTGAAATCGTATTTCTAATTATAATTTCAAACCCTCATTCATACTCATTCATAGGCTTTGATGATCACTAAAACATTTCATCCGGAACACATTGGAGTTCATTTGAAATACAAGCAACAAACAACAATACACTTCATTTCCAACAGATGGAGCTATTAACCTTTATGCAGTCCATGTGGTCAAGCGTTTGTTCAGAGGTTCTGCTGGCATACGTCTCAAAACAAAATATAATGGCGTACCGCTCGTACACTAGACTTCTTTTCTAGTGGGAGACGTATTAATATTGTAAAGTGGAAAAAACAATGTAATAAAATAAATATTCACAGATGGCAAATCTGACTTTCTGTCCTGACATATTTGCAGTTCATATCTACATGATCACAAATTTAATATGTAATAGTGAAAAATGTCTGCATTATTAATTTGAAATCTGGAGTAAAACACAAGCCCTCTACAGAGTGTCTTTAGCACAAGGAGAGTTTGAACAATCACAGAAAGGTTTTAGGGGAATACATTATAAATCTTATCAGCTTGGCTCATGAATATTTATCAGGGGGTGTACAGTAACATTCACCCAGCAGCCCTTGCTGAAACAGAACATTGGATGCTAGCCATACAGAAGCGCAGACCTTTTCTTATAACCATTTTATGTAAACTTTTTGTTAGAATGGCTGCTGAAAATATATTAAAATAGTGTTAATTCGTGAAGTAGGGGCCCCATACTTGCTGGCTGTGCCGCTGTGCAGCACGTAGATATGATCGATGCTGTCCACACTCAAGGGCAAGCGAATACGGTAGGACAGCAAGTGAGGCAGAAGTGATAGATAGTCAACATTACACCGTGTACAGGGTCTTTTATTTCTGATCACTGCGGCCCCTCTGGCTGTTCGGAGAGGTTTTCGTCATAGACATCCAACCTTTGTTCATCTGTCACCCGTTATGCTGGCAGAACACCATTTTTTTTCTATAATTCACTTTCTTTGTCTATTCTTTTCTCAATTATAGATGCAGTCCATGCAGATAGAAGGTCTGAAAATCTAAGGAGTCGTGTTTTGGTTAGGGATTTAGAAAGACTTCTTACACAGACAGGTTCTCAGGTCAGAGTAGAAGATCACTCTGGTGAAACAGAGCGTTAAACAGCAATGACAGAGTATGCTTGATGCTCTTTCTCACAGGATGTTGATGAACAGCAAAAGAGACACAAACAAGTTTATTGTTTTGTGGGATGAAAACGGATGTCAGCCACCGTAGTGCGTCAAAAGGGAGTTAGTGGCTCACCGGTAGATGCTGCTAAATTTCATACACTGGACCTTCAAGATCCCTCATGAGAAATGTCTTATGTTTTATAACGACAAAAAAACAGAAACACCACCTGTAAAATAAAATATTATACACCCACAAAAGTGATGTTGAACTTCGACACATTAACATAACATAACATAACATAACATACATTCACCCTTAAGTCATACATTAAAGATTTAAATAAAAAATAATAATTATTTATTTAAGATTCTTTTATTATTATTTTTTCTTTTAATGGATGGATGTTCTGTAGTTTATAGTGTAGTATAAAGTGAAACCCTGTTTTAAGGAGAATTCAAGGAGTTATTAAAAGCAAATATGTCCTCCGAGCATCATTTTACAGCCACCACTGTGTAACACGTTATAGATAGCGGTCTACATGTGCACAATTTCAGTGTTAGGTTAAATGAGAATGTGTTATTGACAGCATAATAAAGAAAATTTCAAGAGGTTTATGACACATACCTTGGTATTGTATGCTATAAAATGCTTGGCCAGGGCTTCTGGAGTGTGCATCCATGATTTATCTAGAAAGAGACAGAACACTATTACCCTAATAAGGTGCTTTATGAAGTGAGCAATATCTTAATGAGGAATCAGTTTTTTGACAAACAGTCCAGATATAAAAAGGAGACAGAGTCCTACAGGCAAAAATCAGCTTCTAGTCATTTGAATCAAGGTTACAAGACCTGTCAAGAAAACGTGTTATACCTCACACCAAAATCTGTAAAGAACAACTGATGCTGATGTGTTATTGTGCTGAGCCTCATTGTCTTAAGGTGTTTAAACGACAAACCATGCATTGATCCTTTAAAATCCTCACATAACTGTTCAATAAAACCATTTCAAAACCAGACATCTTGCAGTTAAAGCTACACTGTAGACCTGTCAAAAGCAAATTACTGAGATTTTGTCTTCCGTCCATAACATCTGACCCTCTTCTGCTCTCATGAGGAAACTCATGCCTCTTCCTGTACGGCTGCTCAGAGAAACCTGTATTATCTAACTGTGACAAACAAGCTACAGGAGTCAAAGCATTCACCTCTCCTGCTGATGCTGCTGCATCAACAAACACTTAATTAACAGAGGAGGACATATCCAAGCCACGTCCGTACCCGAGTGCAGCTGCCTCCCTACCCAGAAAGTCAATGACTTATCAGACAGCGTACACAGGTTTGTGCAAACGTACCTCCTAAGAAAAGTGGTTTTAGACAGGGCTCCAAAGCACCACAACTATCCAAAAATCTAATATTATCAAATGTGACCGTTTGTGAAATCCTGCAATGTAAAAGACTGAATGAAAAAAAATCTCATTTTACCTAAACAAGTATCCATATACAGTATCTACATTTTTTTCATGGCTATATATTTAAATTGTATCATAAATTTTAAAATACATTACTCACATGTATATTTATAATACTGAAATGAATTATTTTATTGACACTACATTAAATTTTATTGCAAAAATACTGGAGGTTGCCTTCCTAAACATTGATTTTAATGTTTGATAGTCAGTATTCAATGATAGTCAATGTTCTTTAGATCACACTCTTAAAAATAAAGGTGCTTAAAAGGGTTTTCACAGCGATGTCATAGAAGGTTCTTCAGATGTTAAAGGTTTTTATGGAACCAAAACGTTCTTCTATGACATCAAAGAACATTTAAAAAAGCTTTTTTTAAGAGTGTATGTAGAATGAATCTATATGTAGAAAACGGTTATTCACAAAAAATGTCTGGAATAAACTACTTTCAGTCTGGACTTGATGCAGAAAGTCTGTGCCAGTCTGCAAATTTTATCTTGTGTGTTTTCAAAAGGTGCTTCACGATGCAATAGAAGAACCTTTTTAACTAAATTCTGTAAAGAAACTATAGCATCCAACAAACTTTTCTGTTTCACAAAAGCTTCTTTGTGGTAAAAAGAGGTTCTTCAGAGAAAGGTAAAAGGTAAGAAAGAGATGGTTCTTTGTGGAACCAAAAACGGTTCTTCTATAGCATCTCTGTGAAGAACCTTGTAAGCACCTTTATTGTAAGAGTGTGTGTGATGTCTTGTTTTTTTTTATCTGTTCGGATTTTATAAAGTCGTGTAGTGTATTTCAGGCTTTAGCTGGGTTTTCAAAAGCAGCATCACAAATTCAGGTTGGAGAGCATTAGATAATCTTCAATAAAAACAGAGCAAATATTTGTATTGATTGACATTTATTGATTTATAATCTATAAAAATACACCTTACAGGACACACAAAACAGATGATGCCATTGGAGCTGAATGTTATACAAGAACATCCATATACTGCCGGAGAAAGCAGTGTTTAAAGGGATAGTAAAAAAAAAAAGGTAATTCTGTCATCATTTACTTACCGTCTTGTACTTTCAAACCTGTATGCATTACTTTCTTCTACAGAATACAGAAGAAGATATTTTGATAATGTAGATAAAGATGACAGAATTTTGGGGTGAACTACCTCTTTAAAGGTTTTCTGACACAGCAGGATGTTTTCTTGTTAAACGTTGAAACATGGGCCATGTTGTTCTTCGAAAAGCAGAAGACAACAAGTTAAAGGAACATCAGATTTGTGGAGAAAACGTGCTACAAAAGAAGAACATTTCTTGTTTTCAATCCATGGACTTAAACCCAAGGGTAAAAATCTAAAAGCAACAAAATTAGGACGGAGCGGTGAGCCTAATCGCCAGGAACAAAGTGCTCTGTTACGGTCAGAAATGAAATCGAAAAAAATCAATGCTCTTAAAATTCTTCTTCGCAGTCTTTTCCCAAATTGTCTCTTTAAAACTCGCTTTAATGTACATCAGATGTGAAGCTCTTGAAAGAGTGTCATATAATGGTATCCTGGACTACAGCCACTCATACATTTACAAGAAAACAATGACCAATTAATCTCCCATTTGTCCAAGTAAAACTCAAGCAGATCGAACCCAAGACCCCGGAGGACTTCAAACCATGGCTGGTATTTCAAGAGAGCAGCGGTCGATTTTAATTAAACCCAGCGCTCGGCAATTAACTATAAATCTTTAGAAGATGAAAACCCAGTGAAAGTTTATTCCGGTCTGTAAAATGAAATTATTTTTTAAGTGAAATATTGGTCGTGGAAAGAGAGGGATCACTTTAAATTTTAGACAGCATATTTCAGGCATTCACAGCAATTACGGTATAAATTTGTCATTTCTAGATGTGGGATGAAAATAATTGAGTAGGATCCAGACAAGAAGTTTGTATATTCTAATCTCACAGTAATTTTTATGAATCCATCGCTTATTGAAAATGTGTCATGTTCTTATTTCACTGACTGTCAGGGTACAGCGCACCTGCCTGTTGAAATTTCTCACCGGGTGCGTGTGATTCATAGGTCAAATGAAGATCGCACACCTCAAAATGTCACGCTCAGAATTGTCTGCGTTTCTCGGAAGTGACCTCTGATTGCTGTAGCTGATCAAAACTGACTCAAGAAATGTATCTTCCTTTATTTGGGGAAGAGCAAACAATAAAATTGAGGAACATGTAGGTGGAAACAAAAGATCTAATATCTATTCAAAAATTACACCCGAAAACAATGAATATATGAAAGTGTTGTATTATTTAAAATGGAAAATTGGTAGACCTCCTACTTTATGAAAATATGCCAAACATGAATAAAGAGTCATTATGTACAGATCCTTACGTCATTTCAAACTCGATTTCTGTGGAACACAAATGGGCACCTTGCATAAAGAAAATGAAGTTATTTACTTATAATCTTCAACTCTATGTCTAGTGCAGAACTACAATTAAAAATGATCCATTGATGCTATTGAAAGCAAACAAAACGGGCAGTAAATAAAGTAGTTTACCAAAATCGAATGATTTGTGAATAAATAAAAAATATGACTCAGACCAAAGAAGAGCCTCTTAACAAATGCTTCAGAGTGCTTCGGCATGAATTAAAGAGACTCTGTAACCTCAGCATCTAATTTTACACCTGACTGATTTGATCCATTGAGCGTTGGATGATTATAAGACAACATTATGTCGGGAATACTATAAGAATGATCTACTTAAACAACCATGTTACTATGTGCCACAAACCGTAATGAAATTATCTGGGCACAACGCCATTGTGTTGCATTTCAATTGAAGGAGATGAAGCTTTGAATGCAAGTTCCTTTAAGCACACAGACAATATTTCATTAAAGAGAGATTCATATTTCTACTTGTAAACGAGGGGCATTTCATCTCCAGCTAAGCATTATGAAAGCCAGGAGCCGTCGGCACTGCACTGATGACACGATCAGACATTTCTTTGAGCATTAAGCAGGACAGAAATAAACAAGACGAGCAGCGATATGCAATTAGGAAGCGGAATCTGATAGAGGTTTGCAGAGGTTATTGACAGGGTACTGCACGAAGTGTTTTGGGAATGTTAGATTCTAACCAATTAACTGACGGCAATCATTTCAATCTTAGAAAAGGAGAATACAAAAATCACATCACACCAGTAATTCATTATTCAAAAGTGGGAAATATTTCATGCCATTCGAGGCTTCAAACCTGATTTTATTATTGTCTAAATAACAAGCACTGTTGCCATATGCCATATGCATATGTCTGGAAAGGATATGGCTCCAATTATTTCTGTCATCACACAAACAATTTCTGCCCCTGCTTTTGTAGATGAACAACCATCTAATACTGAAACTAACAGCTTGTACCTGTTGGCTAACTGCAGTTTAACCTGTAGCTTTATGTTCAGACAGATAATCCAAAGCATTATAATGTTGTCTGGGTAAAAAAAAGTTTTAAAGATCTCTTATTTGTTTATTCGTTTGTAATTTAAAGCTACAGTTTTATTAAAATCTGCCAATAGCCTAGTGGTTAGCGCTCTGACATATAATGCAACTGCACCTCTGGCGACCCGATTTCTAATCCGACTCCACTTCCTTTGCCGATCTCATTCCCTGTTCTTCACACCCATGCTTTCCTCTCAATCTCTACTGTCTTGTCTTAAGCATGAAAAAAGCAAAAAAGGTCAACATTAATCTATTATTCCCTACTGAAGAAACAACAGACACCCGAAAGAAGCTATCATAGAAATATTAATGGTTTCCATCATGATCGATTAGCTATTTTCCATTAAAACCCTTACAAAAAAAATAGCTTTATTCCAATAGGATTAATCTGCCAGATAAAAATCCCACCAATAGAATCCATCACATACCAGTAGTCCCCATTATATTTCCATTAAAATCAATTCAGTTCCCATCATAACCATTAAATTCATGCCATTTTCTAATGTGCTTTCGGGCAGGGTTCTATTGTTTGTATTTCAGCAGGGCTGAGCAAGTACATAAGAGATCAGTGTTTCAAACCGAGATACTGTCAAAGATGCATTGGATACAGGCTGCAGATATTTAAACACACCGTCTTTAAATGTTTCTTCATGAAGTTTCAAGCAACATCTATAAAATGGGGCCCAGATCTTCAACCTCATCTGACTTGTGCTATTGCTTTCATGTAAGGTATCAAAAATAGCTTGAAAATGATTATGACTGGGATCAAGATCTCTCAAGTAATTCAACCGTATCCGTCTGGCTTATCCATTATACAGACTTTACGGAATGACATTCAACCATCTTCAAGAGAAAGTTTCCTTTTCTAGTTCATTAGCCTAAGGCTCCATGAGACAAATGGCCATTATTGAACTCTGCAGGAGGAAAAATATTTATGAGCTTATCAGAAACATAACGGTGAGAAACGTTTACAGTACCTGACAGAGCAATGACGAATCGACCACCTAACTTTTAATGCATTAGTCAGACTTCATTAGACCTCTCTAGAATCATTGCTGGTTAATGAATGCATGCTCGTAAAATGATTACTGTCTTTGGTAAATGTCGGTATTGTTCATAAGTAGCCTGGATAGAGCTTTTTGTGTCAGTGAAAGAATTTAATGCTGTCTTTCAGCCAGATGGGCTATTGGAGTTCTCAACGGCCTATAACAAAACTGTCCTGTGTGCCAGACTAGAGGCGCTTGTAACATCCGTGCTAGGCGGTGGAATGAAATGTGTTGTGGCCACAAGAGTTTTGCTCTGTACTGCGCTAGAAAGATTTTTCCGTTATGCCTAAAGTCTTTCTGAAATCCGGTTAAAAAAGAATTAGAATTATAACTCATTCATATTCAGATGTTTCATATACATCTAGGTAGTATCGTCTAAATCATGTCTTTCAAGGGCTTTGGAACGGAATGTTTTTGATGGCGTTTGTGTTTTCACTCAAAATCTTCAAAGCAATTTCATACCACAGAAATATCAGCATTCCCTGCCATCTGGGAGACAGGACTGGCCGATAGGGTTTATTACATCAAAAATCCATTAATTCATTTTGGAAAGGAGGCCCGGACAGGTGGTGATAAACACAGACGGTTGCAAACAACAAACAGATCTGCTTCCAGCCATTAAGTCAAAAACAAAGGCATGTCTGGTTTACACATTAAAATTTGTACCTGAACGTTAACATAAACAATAACATTACATTGACTTCCTCGGGAACAGAACAAGCAGATAAGAACAGATCAGAACTGACAAACTCCGCCCACTATTATTGTGTCCTCTCCTCTTTTCAGAGCATCTTCCCTTAATTTTAACCATTTGAAATGCACAACCCCAAAATTGTTAGTTATTAAACTTTGGCATTTTACATGAAGATGTAGTGAGTTATTTAGATACATCTGCAACTCGATGTGGATGCATTTGAATTCAGTGTTATCATTTGATGATCATTTGATCTGCTTTATTAAGTCACAATATAAATGGGATCTAAAGAGTTTCAGAGGACTGTTATATTTAAGAACTAAATAAGGCAAAAAAAATAGAGAGCCAGTAAAATACACACCTTTTTTCCTGTTAAATGCCCGGTTCATGCTTGAAAACACTCCGTCTCAGCTGGGATTTCCTGGAATGTGCCACCTCTACCTATTTGAAAGAAAGCGGATATATAAATTTACTCTGTTGTGTTTGCTTTTAATCACATGAACATCAGCATTTTAGAAGCTCGCTCTTTTGTTTTCATCTGAAAACCGCTAGCAGTCGACCACTATTGAAAATTCACCTTTTCGTTCAAATATTTCAATGTGTATTTTTCGAGATTGAAAGACTGCGCTGCATTTCCCAAGTCAGTCAGCAATAGTGAAGTTTAACAAGGTTCTACAGAAAAAATACGAAGGAAACTCATATAAAAGAACTTCCCTATACCGCGAGCTCTTAAGCCTCCGTCTCAGGCAAATGTCACACATCAAGGGAGAAGCTTAACCAATGATTTACACAAGCAACGACACCGACTAATCAAACGTTTACCCCAATGGGCAGAACTATAACAAAAGCGAAGAAAAGGAGCCGATGGATAATGAAAGAAGAGAAAGAGGAGATCAAGAGCGAGACCTCCCCGAAGGGTCTTTGCGTGCATTACTGGTTTCAATGATGTTTCCAAGACAATATCAACTGCCTTTCATCACTCTTCATAAAGGCACTCCTCTTCAAGGAATCTCATTTTTAAAGGCAATATGAAATCGAAACAATCACCCTGTTTAGCTTAATGCATGGTTCTAGATCACGTTATTGCAAAATCATTGTCTTCGAAGTCTATTATTAAAGATGTAATAACTTGAGCTTCAGAAGTGCCTTTTCTTTTAGCTTATGTCACAAATACATCTTACCCGTTAAGGCCTTTTCTCTGTCTTTGAGACCAAGTTTTATGATCAAATCAATTCACAGTGTACAGTACATGTATTTCGTTTTAAAAATCCTGTTTTTAAATACATCATATTATAGAAGTTTGTAATTCTAACAAAGAGCGTAAAAGCGCAGTTTACACGGATACGCTAACCATGTCAATGGAGAAATGCAATCGATTAGAGAACATGGCAGTTTTATTGTGTGCACACAACCTAACAGCAATAAACATGGTCAACTCAATACTTTTTCTGTTCTGAACAAATTAGCTCCCTTGCATTTTTCCTTAGTAACAATATGTTTCAAGTTGCATAGCACTGTTCTGTTCTGTTCTTCAGATCTGCTGCACAGCATCTTGCAAAACATGCAGCGTTACAAGTGATGTCTATAATATGGTTTGCTTTCACGAGAAGGGTGTGGCATGTCACTGGAGGGAAGCAGTAAATTATAGTGCTCGAGGATGACATCTTGGCATGGGAGAATGCGATTTATGGCTTCATGACAAAAATCACAAACACATTTGATAGTAGTTTACTCCCTACTATATACAAGAAGACAATATCTTAGCAACGCTTAGGGTTTGAGTCAGCTGCACAAATGCAGGTCTTTGTATTCAATTGTGTTGTGTGTGCGCATATCACAATCTGAATAACTGCAAGATTGGTGTGAACCGGAGAGCTTTCTCAACATTCATTTTAAAATGTGCACATCGACTGGTAGAAAAAAAATGTCTGACCCTAAAGTTGAGGTTTTCAAAGTTAATTTTGACAGCTGAACCCCTTATGGCATACTTTTTTCTCGTGTGCGCGAGCGTGCACGTACAGCTGAACGTACAGCCTTGCAATCATACTGCTTTCGATTCGTACGCGCACACATGTGTATTGAAACATTGCGACATATTGAAAAACCTCTCCGAGCCTTAAGGGGTCAGGTTTTCTTCTAAAACCCGTAACATTTTTCGTGATTTACAAACCGCCAGGGGTGATCGGGAAAAAGATAAGGGAAAATTATTCATGGTTAATGCTTCTGTTACTTCACTTTAATAACTCACAATTATGTGCCGGTGTGCGTTAGATAAACCTATTCATAATTCATTCAGGCCTTCAATAAAAACATAAAATAAAATATAGAGATAAACTGGCATTTTTTAGTTCAAGTGTCTTTAAAAGCAATGCAAACATGCATTTGCATTTCAGACTGACAGTTAAGGAACTGTCCGTAAGAGCAAAGGGGCTAAAAAGAAAAGAAAAAAACATGACACTTCTGTTTTTATTCATGGGCAATTGAGCTGTCAAAAAGAGCCTCGCCGAGTCAAACTCAGAAGGATGAGGGTCATCGCTGACTGAGAAGGTGCTGTCACGAGTGTGTCGCGTTCCCGTCGCCAACAAACTGTGGAGACCGAGGAGTGGAAAAATTTCATGAATCATGACTTCTGTCATACTTCAAAAAATTCTTCAGAAAAAGGGTGACGTTTATTTACAGGCCAACGATCTCTCACACATGTGCACTACAGCTTCACAAGAAAAGAGCCACAGAGTGCATAATATGTTGTTTTAAACACCTTCCACTGAGAACTAAAATAAACCCAGTGGGTACGATGGCTAGGTTATCTGCTAAGCTGTATTATGTTGGCCGGTCACACCTGGACAAACACCTGGCTGTGCTGTCCGCTGCATAACTGACAGCAGCTGTGTTAGTTCTTTCTTTATCACTTCCTGGTTGGTCAGTCTTCCCACCAGGGAAGAGCCGGAGACCTTCTTTTATGCTGAGCCGCAATGTTCTGCTGATAATATTTAGTATCCTCAATGTGAACCCTTGCTTAGGTATGTCTAAGAATACAGCACAGCTATTCATAACTGCCGAGTGGGGCGGCAGGGTTTACCTCGGGTTTGTGGAAGTATGAGGTTGTCTAGACCCTTTCTGGCTTCAAATGAAAAAAGTCTCAAGGGGAAACTGAAAAACATGTTTTTGTGTGTAGCTGAAAACACTTTGAATAGCCTATTTCTTATACAATTTTGAGCTATTGAGTAAATATGGAAATATATGTCATATGGATTAAAAACTTAATCTACAACAAAAGCAACATCTAAATTGTTTTGAATTGTTGTCCACACTGGATGCACAATCCCATTTAAACAAGGCCATGTGTCGTGTCGCGTCCGAGGTAGATAACATGTAACGCTAGGTAACAGCAAATGTTTTATTTTAGGTAACAGCCGATTTTAAAATGAAAACAATTATTTTCAGATACGCAAACACAAATTCAAACAGATTTTGTTTAGTAACCAATAATAGAAAATTATATTGCATATTTTCAATATAGAAATAAATAAAATAAAAAATGTTCCTTAAAAAGAGTACACACATCAAACATCTTACTATTTAAAACGTAAAAAAAAATGCATAATTGTTGCCTCGCAATGTTCAAAAATGCATTTACAAATGCTCAAAAGCACCGTATGTAAGCAAAGAATGCAGCGGTTGAGGAATAAAAGAAAAATGCAAACCACTAAACATCTGCACCCTAAAAAAACAAAAGTTAAGACCGTTCAAAGCTGATGAGAATTCCACAGATATGACCCATATCCCCTCCAACACAGCCAGCATTTACAACATAATGCTCCACTACCCCAGCATAACTCCACAAAGAAACTGAACGAAATGAATCCTTTGTTTTCTATCGAATCCTGCAGACTGAAACTCAAATAGCAAACAAAGATGTTTTTTCATGCAACTCTCTGCATTCCTCACATGGATGAGTTGTTATTGTGCACTGAGCTCGGAGCCCGGCTCTAAACACTCCTGCCCTTTCTGTCAGACCACTCTACATAAAAAAGGCCAACATTCTTACCAAATAATGATGGAAGATTCCAGAACACCCACCAGTGTCTTCTGCCAAAGTTAGGTGATAGGGAGAGCCGGCAAAAAAACGCTTTATGAAGAGCCCAGAAAGATAGGTGAAAAGCAATGCCGGGCGACTTATACGCTCTCACACAAAACTGGGAGACTGGGGAGGAAGTTCTTGCAGAGCTTTAATAGCTTTCAGCTGTGGGCCAGATGGGGTTATGTGCAACTCTGAAGTGAGAGGAGTGGTGGGTTTGAAAGCTCAACAACGTGTCTAAAGAGTGACACAAAACAGTGAAGAAAACAGAAAGAGAGGAAAGGAGGCAGAATGGTAGTAATGTGTTTTCATGAATAGAGGGTAAAATCGTTGTTTTGTCCATTTATGTTTTGAACTGCAGTCTCATTTAGACTTTGGGCAGATATGTTCTGGTCATATAAAAATCATGACAAAGAAAATTAATTTGAAAAAAAACATACTTCTCTGACTTTTGTGAGTTTGGCAGTTTTTTTTTTTTGTACAAATAAGCGATTCTCATTACTGTAGTGCATCATCAGTTAATATTTTTAAGATGATTATTATAATATAATAATATAACATTATCATAACGATTATTGTCAT
The DNA here is from genome assembly GCF_015846415.1 of Triplophysa dalaica. Classification (NCBI taxonomy): domain Eukaryota; kingdom Metazoa; phylum Chordata; class Actinopteri; order Cypriniformes; family Nemacheilidae; genus Triplophysa; species Triplophysa dalaica. Next base: position 20,709,900 of record NC_079549.1, on the reverse strand, counting down.
TACTGTAATACAAAGATTGTTTTGTCAAATTAAAAATATATTATCAACTAAAAGCAGTATAACAACTACTATGATGTACACATAGGGCAAATGCAAATACATACATTTTATAAACATGCCAATATGAACACAGCAGTCATTTTTTGCAAACAGTGCACAGTTATAATAAAAAATATTAGCACAATGGACAATGGTCTTAATGGTTCTAAAATAAGGCTCATTGAAAATAAAATGCTGCATTAAAATAAAAAATAAGAAAAGATATCAGATCCGATAACCTTGTGGTTAGCGCTCTGACATGTCGCTCGGTTGCGCATCATGCGATTGGTGTTTGAGTCCTTTCCTGGCCCCACCCCCCTCTTTCTCCCACTTTGCTTTCAGTCCTCATTCACACTGCACTGTGAAAATAATAAAGGCAAAAAAGCCCAACAAATACATATAAAAATGTTGTCAGCGATGACAGTCTTTAAAATAGAGGCATTAACAGAATACGACACAAGAGCACATGCCCATTTCCACCATAAAAACAAAAAAGACAAACCACAAAAATTCTGGTTCATACTTTCAGCCACAGCGCATGCTCGAGTTCAAGGCAGTGGGATTTTGCCAGCTAGCAGTGTTATTATGCTTTACTGAAACGTGACACTTAAGCCTTATTCCACATGTCACAAATAACAGATGACCAAAATACTGGCAAAAATACACAAAGATGTTCAGCTCATTTACTGATACTGAGCAAAGAGAAAAAGTAGAGCTCTGCTTTCTGCTCATTTCCAGGCAGAAGTAAAGTGGGGTGGGGCAAAGTTAGTATTGGCAACACCAGGTCTGAAAACATTTTTAAGGATTCTTTTACTTTATTATACTAAAATTTGTTTTGCTTTCCATCACCGTCCCCCTCCACCTTGTGTGGGAAGACGCGGGGAGAGAGCAATGCTTTTAAGACTGTGGCATTTTCCATTTCGTGAGGTAAAAGTACTTATTCTGCAGTTTGGACCACATGCTTCAAGGGGTCCTGACTCCTGGAGCAGTCATAATATTACACACACCTGGCTGACATTAGAGAGAAATGTTGACAGTTAAAGGGATAGCTCACCCAAAAAAGAAAATTCTGTCATCTTTTACTCACCCTCAGGTTGCTCCAAACCTTTGTTCTGATAAACACAAAGCAAGCTATTTGGAAGAATGTCAGTAAGCAAACAAATCTCATCCCCCATTTAATGCCATAGTAGGGTAAATTAATCAATGGTCAATGGGGGATGAGAAATGTTTGGTAACTGACATTCTTCCAAATATATAATCTTCCTTTGTGTTCAGCAGACAAAGAAATTCAGACAGGTTTAAAAAACTATTTTAGTTAGAGTAAATCATAACATAATTTGTGAACTATCCCTTTTTTTTGTGTGTGTTTTAAAGTATAAACAATTTGACCATTAAAATGAACGTAATGAATGCCTAAACATTTAGATTGGTTGTCTTATACTTCCTTAACCAGTCCAGGCTTATTGTAAATACGTACCTCTGCCTACATTTCTGCCCAACATGAAATATATAGCTCCAGGTACAAATCGCTGCATCTTTCGAGTGGAATGTCCCCTAGAGGCATTTTTTTCTCCGTTCTAATGTGTTTTATTAAGTTACGAAACAGACACAAGCACAAAGTAAAAAGGTTAGAGCACCTAACCCCACTCCCACCCTAAACCTGAACCTACCCACTTCCCAACCATATAAAACACGGAACAAGCAAATACAAGTCAACCACGAGTATTTATCGCAAGCACTGACAAAAACAGTATAAAATCATAAAAAACAGGTCACGTTACATTCGGAATCTTGACCATGTGATATAATTGTGTGATGAGCACATAAGGTTGTAATTACAGATGATCGCGCTCTAGGAATGCACCCAGTCACATTTTTTTGGACCGTATACACTCAAGGTTAGCGTGTAAATCTATTGAAGAGGGACAGCCAATGCCATTTCGTAACGTAGGCGAACGTTATAACGCATCGGTCACAAGACACCAGAAGCTCATGTCATTTCAAAATCGAAGCAACCGTAACCCCACCGTTACGGCGGAAATTTTCGAAATCTGTTACTGTGTGTAGCCGTCCTAGAGATTTAAGGTGGATGGAAAAGGGGATCGCTTTTGATTTAATTCTTCAGCCTCACAATACTTGGAATTTAGTTGAAGCTATGCAGCTAGTAAACACAAGTTCTTAATTTACCTCAGCCAAACACAATCAATCCTAGCAGTAATGACATCAGACGTTTATCCGCCATGGATATACATCAATAATATTCAGTATGGTCTGCTTCGTAACCTTGAATATACCTGCATCAGAACAGAGGGAAATCCATGCGCCACTAGTGGACATTCCACCCAAAAGATGCAGTGAATTGTACCTGGTGCTACGTATTTAGGGTAATGCAGAAATGTAGGCAGAGGTACGGTTTTGCAATGAGCCTGTGTTGACCTTAACTCTAATGATAAAATGATGGTGAGCAAGAAACAGAGGTTTTCTATTTTTGTCTATTTGAGCTGCTTATGCGTAGGGCATGTTTGTAGGCATCATAGTCATCTCGTGAAGTGAAGGCTGAAGTGTTTTCCGACATTAATCATGATTGTGTCGCTCAGCCATAATTACAAAAGAACCACATCATCCAAAAATGGCATTACACCAAGGTCAAGAACCAGACAAGTTTGTTAGGTCAGCTATTAGCATGAAATGCTAATTCAAGTAGCAGTAGCAATCAATTCGAAAACTAGAACAGAGCTTGTTGTCAAGGTGAAAATTACCGAAGAAAACATGGTTCTCAACCTTAAATGTGGCACTAAAGTAGATCACCAGGCCCAGTTGCATAAACTAAGCCGCTAATTTAAGACAGCGACTTAACTATTCTCACTGTCTAGCAATATGTTGGACTAATAATCAGACTTACTTTTCATACTTCAACTAGCCCAATCTACCTTTTCAGGTAACTGATTTAAAGAAGGTATGTCTTGACGAAAAAAAATTGATGACTAACTTCTAAGACTAATCTAAGCAGTTTATGCAACCGGCCCCAGGACTACCATAATGATTCAGTTTGAAAGGTCAACGTTTACTAATGTCTCTGGATATGTTTCAATACTGACACATGCTGTTTCACACACAAGTCGGTCATTTAGAAACACCTTGCTGCAAAACAAACATGAATTATGATTTCACAGACAGCACTAGATATGATCTAAGAGAGCGAGAGACTGCTATTATTAGGAGGTGAGGGTTTTTCTCAGCCCCAGATCACCCACTGTCTGTTCACTTCCAATCCTCTTTTTTCAATCAGGAAAGCTTGAATCTGCTCTGAGGGGTTTAAACAATCTTAGAAAATAAGTGTACAAAGGTTTAATTTAATTGCTTTGATTAATAACTACAAGATCTATAATGAGATTTATAATATCTCAGAGTTTCTAAAAGACACATTTTAAAGTTCTGTACTCCTAATGTATTTCTGTGTCTATTTTGACTTCCACTGAGGAATACCATGGAGAACGGCGATATTTCAATAAAACATTCCTCTAGAATGCCATCAAGTCTTGTGAGATATAAATCAGTAACCTCTTCGCAACAAAATGTCACTTCCCAGCCGAAGCAATATGCCGCAGGCTTATACAACGCGTTCATTTCTGAAAATGACTGTGCGAGTCGGTGAAAATATATTTAGGCGCACCGGTGCAAATGACCAGACCAAAGCTCATGCATGTTTTCATAGTTTTCAATCAAATGACAGCTGTGGGGACCATGAGGGCAAAACATAGTTGCAACGTAACAGCCAATACAGAAAAAGCTCCACAACGTGGATCTTACAGTTTTATGTAAATCTTTATTTGTTTGAAACACATAATCAGAGTGCAAATTCTGTAAAAAGTTATTGTGCTTTATGTTTCTCTATATAGACTTTAAATATACCTAAAACAGGCAAGTATTTTACAAAGTGCCTGTGTTTTGTCATTAAACCTTTCACAAAAATAAATGTTTAACGTATTACAGTAAGGTCATATTTTCCTTTTTCCAGGTCCTTCACCTAAATTTACAAAGCACATCGTTTTGGCATTTTCCCTTGTTGATCTATAAGCAAAAGCTTCAGCTGATGCTACTTTATTGTGTTTACAACATCCAAAGGATTTTAAGCGGTTATATTCAGGATAAAATCTAAAAAATACACTTATGAATTGTTGTAGCTGATTGCCGAGAAAATTAAGCTGACCATTCAGCACAAAGCTAGCTAGAAATGAAGTCACCATCCATTCAACCGAAATAGCACACGCTTCATAGAAGCCTATTGTGTGTTCGCTTTGAATAGCTGACACTGGCGCGACGAGGAAACGCTTAGGCTTTTAAAATTGCCTTCAAGTAGATATGTAACATTAAATGCTTGACATCTTGCATTTATACATTTTGTAACATATGCTTAGAAATCCAGGTTTAGACTGACACAGGCATTTAAATGCATAGTTAAAAAAACATTATTTGAAATGTTAAAATTTCGGATTTCACTACACAAATAATTGAAAACAACTCATAATACCATAATATTATATATATAAATAGGGAAGTCTATTGATTTTTTTAAACAATACTGATTCTTTTATTTAATGCATCTTTAATTTGGTTTATTTTGTTTGGGGTTTTTTTGCCATCAAAAATCATGGCAAAATCACACATTACTGCATTTCAGTGTCAACCAGAGAGTGGTGGTCAATATTTATGATTTTACACTGTTAAAAAAATAAAAGTGATTTGAAAAGTTTTTTTTTTATCTAATTGGTTCCATAAATAACCTTTAACAAAGGTTTTCTGTGGCAAAAGAAGGTTCTCCAGATTATTAAAATGTAAGAAAGAGATGTATCTTTAAAGAACCTTTGACTTTATGGTTCTTTGTGGAACCAAAAATAGTCCTACTATGGCATCGCTGTGAAGAACCTTTTAAGCACTTTATTTATTAGCGTCTATCACATTAGTATTAACATGATATCAAGATTATGGTTATTAATATCCCAACTATCGTCAATACTTGAATTCTGTGAAATCGCTGATAAAAACATGCAAAACGTATTGTTATTCCTCAATAATAATATAAACATTTCTGTTACAGTACAATCATTCTAGGTGAAATAAGATTTTTCACAATGCACAGCTCAAATTCTTCCTTTATCAAACATTATGATCAACGTCAGAAAGACTTTAAAAAGAACTGTGGCTGCTGTAGCGTCAAAATGTACCCTCATATTCCATCATAACCTACTTGGCCTGGCCCTACAGGGTCATATACTGCAGTCCATCTGTGAGAGAATCAGAGGCTTCTGCTCTATATCTGTGGAAACTGAATTACAGCCAGCTCATACCATCAAGCAGAATGTACCCGTGGCTACAGAGCCAATAGATCATGATCAAGAGGACCAAGAGTATCAGAACACCTAGCAACGTCTAACCCACTCTCTCATCAGACACATTTCTGTCTAGACAGATGAGAATATGTTATGTTGGTTTCACACTAACGAGAGTAATTCAGAATGTATCAACACTACACTTAAAACACCTAATTGCCAATTAGTGGTAGTTTGCTGAGGAACCACAGAGAGAGAGAACACGTGTTACAATTTTCATACAGATCAAATGTCATTTTTTCTGGTTTTACATCATGTGTTATTTTGATATGTACATCTATACATATCCAAGGTAGAAACTGAAATCGACTTTAGCGAGAAAATTGGAAATCTGAAGGTGCACCAGAGCTTCTATTTACTGTGGATGGCAGATGTAGGTCAGAGTTTGTCATATACAAAAGATGATGAATGAGACGTATTTCCCATGAGACAAATGTGCAGAAAAACACATTTGCGTCAGATATTGGAACAAATCATGCAACATAAAAGCCCAATATCAAATCAAAGAACTTTTAATGCTGTTAATAATGCAAAGAAGCACTGCAGCTATGTGCCACAACACTGGAGACAACATGTAAAGGAATAGTGAAATAGTCACAAACATCAGCAACTACAAACTAGATCAGTGTTCATCCCAAAGGATCTAGAAAATATTAATTAATTAAAAACACTTTTGTATATATGTATTAATTTATACTGTAAATTACTAATACATGCTTAGTCTTCTTAAAGTAAAGCACATATGTGGTGCCTGTGTGTTTTATTTAGAACATAGCATTCACTTATTAGGTAAAAATAAATGTTGGGATAAACGTGAGAACCATGAGGAATGTTTCTAAATGCACCAGGCATTTTTTTCATTCGCTCAACAAAACTTCAAATTCTCACAGCTGTTAACAACTAAATTCACTTTAAATTTAGATTACCAAATGGGTAGCAGCCAGAAATGCTTAAAGCATTCAACTAATCTAAAACTAACCCAAACTTGAGTGTAGTTCAGTTCACTTGGGGTTCTTCACCTGGAAAACTAAAAGCTACATATGTTTTTTTTTCCACTATGCTTTCTTTAGGTTAACACAAAACTAATCATGTAGTTTAATTATGTCAACATTCACTCTCATGCTGCTTTAAACCAATATTAATTTACATTCTTTGTGGAGAAAAAAAATCTGCTACCTGTCAATCAAATGCTTTATGAATCTGTTGAACTGTTTACAAGGAAACAGTGTTTTAGGGGAAGGCAAACTTTTGAAAACGGGTTTCAAAGTGTAACTTTTTGAAAACGCCCCTGTTTTCGTTTCCATGTAAAGTCGTTAGGACGTCACATGTATGCGTACGTGTATGTGTATGTGCATTAAGTGCTCAGTTGCACAAGTATAGCCAAAGCAATATGGCGACTTTCCGTATTGTGAGCTGTCGCTGCTCCCCAGCAAATTGTGGATTTGCTGCACCAATAAGACCAGCGGAGACACACTATTTACATTCGCCAGAATTTAAATGTCTCATGAACTGTGCTTGTGTATTGTTTCATACTGTTATATGAGGTCTACTTATGACGTTTGTAATGTTTTTACACTCAAAAGCATCAAAATCAGTAAGTAATAGGCTATTTTCTACACAGGTTTTGAGGCCAGCTCTGCAAACGCTTGGTTTTAATGGGCGTGCCGCATTGAAGACTTTATAAGTAAACGCCTACAGCTTTGATTGGATAGCAGTTAGCGTAGTTGGAGCCTTCTGTGGATTTGGTCGGAGATGTAACGTTAGATTTCACAATAGCACCATTTACAGTTTTCGCACGGCATCAGTATTATCTGGAGACTTCTTGTGATTTATAAATTATCTCCCCACATCAGTATTTCATGTGACGCAATCGCAAGGGATGATTTTACTCAAATTTACTGACTTATTTCCTGGATGTGATGGCAAGGCTTTGCGTATAGTTTGTATAGTCTATAGTTGTATTTCGTTTAATGATATATGACTGTACCTGTCTGCATTTGGGACCCGTGATTCGCACGGGCTTAAGATCACAGACAACCTCTGCAAGTATTAAAAATGACTAGAGGTCCCCAGGTATACTAATCTCTTGCGATATTGCTCAGGGCACATCAAGTGATGTCCAACAAAGCAATAGTGACGCATAGTATAAAAATGTTTTACGCACATAAGATTGCTGCACCATTCCTATCGGATCCAATATTCACGACACAGCACTGCTTTTACATTTTAGTCATTCCACAAATCCAGTGTCGATCTCTGCCTTGTTCACGAAGGAATCCTCTGAGAAATGAAACAAACAATCGCTTCATGTTTTTTCCCACATGAGCTGGAACGTCTTTAAAATTTAACTTTAACCCTGCATTACTAATGTCGAAATCCAAAGGAAGGTTATGCAGCAACTGTATTCTTCCACAATCAGGGATGGCACAATATTTAGGTATCATTAACGGCAAGTTTGTTTTTTGCTCACTCTATCTAGTTCCGCACCACTTCAGAATTGTCATGCACGAACCAGTGAGTGGGGCTAGAGACGTAGTCGTTGATATTTTTCTATGGAGGCGGTCTTCAACCTATCAATGTCGTCACAGATAGGTGCATTCCAGAACCTGGCGTTCACTGGGCCTGGTGTTAATAACAGATGTAATCTCAGTAACAAGGGCGTTTTAACACTTACATGATGTTCGCGTGAATACGATTCCCTCTTATATAACAAAAGCTTGGGTTAAAATTGTGATTTTAAATCATCCCTCCTTTAAACACACAAAAACGTTGACCAACGGTATTAAAAAGCACTTTTGGCTTATAACTGTGCATGTGTATGTGCCAAGTCACGTCCTGTTTCTTTACACAACAACATCGCCATCCACTGGTCTGGTGTGCATACGTTTAATCAGTTTTCCTGGATGCATGTAAATGCAGACCGTTTTGATAACGCTGTCATGTGTACGTGAAACTTTTAAAAAACGCCAAGGAAAAACTTTTCCTTTTTTCATTGTGTAAACGTGGCCTAAGATTGCACTAAACGTGGAGAAGGTATTCACCAGATGGAATTTAAGCACACACAGAGAAGCTTACTGTGGGGACAACAATATGTAAATACATTGACCTTAAAGGTCAATTCACAGAAATGTTAAACAAGAGACTTGGAATCTCTTCTATTCTGTACAAAAATGACCAAAATGATGATTTAATGGAATAAATGGCATGTGTGCACACAATATGATCAGCAATGAGGACAAGCTTAAATATGACTTAAGTCAAGGAGCCTCATAAAACACTGCCAGGAGTGACTGCGGTGACTGTGTCAGTGTAAAAGTCACATACCCTCACTATGATACAGGTTCTGCCCTGAGAAGTGCTCCATAATAATCTGTGCTGTCATCAGCAATAAGACCACACCGTATGACAGGCGTTTTGTCTTCATTTGCTTTCCAAGAAGCAGTCTGACTGCTCCTCAAACACACAAGCAGAACATTCAGAGCCCTGTTCATTTAACTTGAGGATGTCAGCACTTCTAAAATGTTATATAGAACGTCTGGCACTTGAAAATCTTTTCCTGTGGGAGGAGAGAATCTAACGGTCATCAAGGCCTTTCTTTAAGCCCTTTTAAATGGACAAGTCTAGAAGGTCAAGTGTATGAAATTCAGCGACTTCTAGCATTGAGGTTGCGAATGCAACCAACAACTCATTCCTCATTCGTCACTTCCTTTCGAAGCACTACGGTGGCTGACACAGGAATAGAATGTCTTCACATTTTCACAACGTATTCAAGAAATCCAGAAATTCCATGCAAGGGGACCCATGGTGTATGTAGATAGAAATAGTTCATTCTGAGATAATAAAAACATAACCCTTCATTATGTTAGGTCTTTAAACCCCATTTAAGACATAGTTATGTATATTATATTGCATATCTCTCAGTAGATCCTCCAAAAAATAACAGGTTGGATCTTTAAAGCTCAAAAATGAACTAATGGATTCAGTGAATGACAACGGCCACATGTTTCACTTAAAGTAGAAGCAGTCACAAATTTGGTCCGCCAAAGAATTGGGAAAGCGCTATTTGTTAGTAACTGCTATTGATTTAAAACACGACTAGGTCCTTATTCTAAGCACTTAGATATTACATGTGTTAAGCCATTTAACCCTACACTAAGAGCTGTAATCCACATCTTCAATGCCAATGTTCCGTCATTGGCAGATATAGACTCTCAAACCCAGCCACACAGACCCCAACACAAAATATTATGGAAACTGCGAAATTCAGGCATCCAAAAACAAGGCACATCCTTCCTATCCAACAAACCAGTTACAAATATTTGTTAATAACTTAGATCAGCACTTCCAGACAGTCATCCCTCCAGCAAAAACAGCATGGAAGACTCTGTAAAAATGCATTTTCAGTCGAAGAAAGAAATAAATCAGTCTGAACCTTAACACTCTAAAAGGCCCTTCTGTGTTATTGTTCTTTAAAAGTCACAGCTTTTAACTCCGGTGCGAGGAGAAAGAAGGAGGGTTTTAATCTGAGGCAGGGGCTTCATTACTGCCTGACCCAGTTAGAATAATTGATTTCATGTGTCAACTGAGTCAAGTTAACTTGAGCAGTATTTCAAGAGCAGCAAAATGGAATTAATCAGACCTCAACTCTGAACTGCAGACGTCGAGACCTCTGGCTGGAAACTCACACCCACAGCATTCACATTATCGATTAAACCGTACCTGAATTCTTTTAGCATTTCAGCGAGGGCGAGTGTCTCTGCCGGCAGAATCCACTAGATAGGAAGAGACAGGGATGAAAATGGATTCTTTCCACCTAGAATAACGAAATTATTATGTATAATGAATGAATGAATGAATAAAGGTTTGTGGGAATTATAAAGCAAAAAAATTTAAACCACAAATAAATCTTAACTTTGTGTAATAAAAGAGAATAATTTACTTTTACCATCTTTCAAATCCTAAATATCTTGGCATTAGAAAATTATTCATATTTGTGCATTGGTGTTATTCATTTATTTTAGGGATTGTTCACCTTCTTGTCAGTTCAAACCTGTTTGACTTTCTTTCTTCTGCAGAACACAAAAGAATATTTTTTTTAAATGTTTGTTACCGAACAACGGCAGTACCCATTGAGATTCATACAGGTCGATCAATTACACAAGTATATATGCTTGCACTAGATGGGGTTTGAGCTACACAAAACAAGAAAAACAGACCGTTTCTGCTCAAACATGATGCTACACTTCCAAAAATAGTAAAATTCCATGTTTAAAACATAAATACATAAACTAAAGACGAAATAGGGACCATTTGTCACACAGTTCTATGTGTTAGGAAGCTAGAACCTTCATGTTGTCTGTTGCTTTATGGTTAAAGCTTTTAACCTCCACTTGATCAGTTGAGATCATCTAAAATCCCCCCTTCCACAGGCACTAAACAAAACCATTACCATAAAACAAAGACACATCGCATAAAAAACTTTATACACAAATAAAATCCCATCCCTTAATATAACTTCTCAAAATTATCACCTCTACTCTAGCTTTTTATCTTTTTCATCTCTGCCACACACTTTTATAAATATCTATTCTATTATTGTAAGTTCCATTAAACCGAAGCACCTGCTTCTGTCTGAATATAAAGCATTTTTTTATTGCTATTCGCATACTAGGTGTTTATAGATTTACCTAGTTTAGACGTTTCTTCACACGATGATAGGAAGGGTAAAACGTGATGCTTGAACATTGCAGGGTCAGTTCTTCCATTGATCCTTCATCTTGCGTTACTGTGTCTCAAAAAATACATTTTGAAAAATAACCATGGCCATATTATGTGACAGTGATGGTACAGCGTATATCAATCTTGCAATATTTAGAGCCGTCATATTTTCTCCTTGAAATAACGGGAGCACTGAGCACATTACTAAAGTCATTCCTTGCAAAACACACAGCTATATCTATAGTGTAAAACGGTCTTGTATTCAAAAGAAAAATATGTAGTGTAATACATTACAACGGCAAATTTATCTGTACTGAGGGTCATTTTATCAAGCCAACTTTCAGAGGTAAAGAATTGCACAAACATTAATACCTCAGTATGATTACTGGCAATATGCTGGTCTTAATAAAGTTAGAAAAGCCTAATTTCCTTGAGGAAATTAATGATCTGATAACTTCAATTCAAATGAATTACACCAGAAATCAATTAGGGGCTGTGACTAGTGAGAAATAGTTAATAATTTCTGCAAAAATATCATTGGAGGTCTTCGTGTGTCTATGCTTTGAACATTACTTTGGTGAGAATCTAAAACTTCAAAGACTGAGTGACCAAGCAGGACACGGCTTCGGATATCTTTAGTTATATGATTTAGCAATATAATGAATTCCGGATAACATTAATTTCTGGATAAAATTTCCACCCACACATCAAAAAGCAGAACTGGTCTGATAACATTAAGATAGTATGGCATGGTAGTTAAAGAACTGAGCTCATGACTTAGGGGTGCAGTCAGATTCAAAGCCCCCGAAAGATGATCCATAAACCATCACCATTGTGCTACAGGCCACCCCAGAAGTGCTGTCCATCTCGTACTGCAAAGTCCCTTTTGGATAAATGCGTCAACTCTGACAAAGTAGTAAATAGCAGTAATAGCAGCGAGTGAGAGCCCAGTTACTTCTTATGAGTTATTACAGAACTGCCACCATGTTCCAAATAACCAGCTTTAAATTATATACGGAGACTGACTCTCACTGAAAATGTACTAAAAGGGTATGAATAGAGGGTGAGATGCAGGACAAGCCCACAGACAACATGGGAGACGGACTCCTTTATCCTTATGCATTTCTCAGCATGCTCTGGTATAAACTGCAAGGGCACACATAGTCTCTAACTGCATAAATCTGAAATCAGTACATAAATCACATGGCCGAGCAAGGGATAAGAACAAGAAACACAGAGACTGTGCTTGGACATAAAGAAATAAAGGATGCCATTTGGTACAAAATGAGCAGAGATTAGTTTGCTTTTGTCTTTGAAGGGACAAAACTCTAGGCACTCGAGTCGTGTTTGCCATATACGCCACTAGCACTTAAGCAGATTTATGTATAAGTGAACAAAAACACACTGAAAAGATCAGCCCTGACATTAAATTCTGATTGAATTAGATGTATTCATAGCTTGCATGTAAGGTTCTTCTAAATGAGCACATACTGGATAATGCTGTAGATAGCTCAAACTTAGGAAAAAAATATATTCTGAATGCCAACGTTGTGTTTACTATCATCAATAAACATAACCACATACAAAACTTTTTGTGAATTTTATCATGTTGTTTCTAATGTTGTTGTTTCTAATGTTTATCATGTTGTTTCTAATGTTGTATTTTATCATGTTGTTGTAGTGTCCTAAAAAGCAATTTCCATCCATCCATTTTCTACCGCTTATCCGAACTACCTCGGGTCACGGGGAGCCTGTGCCTATCTCAGGAGTCATCGGGCATCAAGGCAGGATACACCCTGGATGGAGTCTAAAAAGCAATTTGACAATTAAAAACACTATTACCTGTAGTAAAATCATCGAGCTGTGACATACATAAAATAATCTGGTCATGTAGCCGAGAGAAGCCATGCCCTGTTGCCAGGGCTAAAGAGTTACGCTGTGCTATACAAGGTCACATGGACAGAATGATACACATCAATCAGAGCCTTTTATATCAGACACTGGTGGAGCTCTGACAGATGAAGAGGCCAGTAATGAGACATCGCTGCCTGGCAATAAGTGAAAAAAGGAAAAGATCTTATAAAGTACACAAGAGAAAAATGGAGGTTCCCAAGATGTCTCACAGCTGCTGGGAGTTTACAACCAAGGTCAATACATTTAGAATGCAACTATCTACAACTGAAGAGACATTGGTGGGAGAAATTTAACATTGGCTGGAATCTACAATGTTTTTGAGAGAGTAAAGAAAAATCATCAAATTCCTACAACATCAAATTCATTTTCAAAGTTATTTTCAGAAAGCATCTTTCTTGGGCAGCATAGTTCGGAATTTATAGGTGTGCTACCGACACGGTTCCAAAGGGTAGAGAGCATGATTGTTGTTTTCACCAAATTTCTGCATTAAAGCGCACAACTTGTATCCTTTGTGGGAAAACATAATCCCATGATGCACTGCAGCAATCTCAGAAAATAATGATTTCAGTTATGAAAGTAAGCCTACGGAGGCCCAGTATCATAAATCTGACTCTAGAAACTAGAAAAAGTTTTCCCTTCTAGTAATAGATTTATTTTTTTAAATACACACCTTCTTCACAGACTTCTCTGAACACACTGCACAAATGTAAAACAATAAAATGCCAATACTCAAGTTGGTACACTCAAACGAGAAACTTATTTTGAAATACAAAATACAAGTAAATTCAAAGTGGATAATCTAAATAATCTTGTCACATCATTTGTTTGAAAAACAGGATTTATCAGTGAACACCATTGATCCTGCTTTTCGGGCAATGGGTTTATTATGCATTAAATAATACAGAGACACTCATTGTGTAATCACATCACAAATTCACTTAAATCATTTGACTGGATCAAGACAAATCTCTCAGGATTAAACGCTTGATTTTATTAGTGCATGACCGCAAGAATTCTTTCCATTGTAAAAAATGAAAGAAAACTCTTAAAGGTGAAGAAGTGTGTCATTTTTTCTTTCCTCGCCGGCACTAAACAGAATCGCAAAATAATTGCACTCTTCTGACTGGCATTGGTTGGACAAACAGATAGCCCTGCACCAACTCACACTACAGGTTGAGACTGAGAGAATGTTATGTTCGGTCAGTTTGACGGCTCAAACAAACAGAAGAAATTGATTTATTTTGAAGAAATTGAAAGAGATCCTAAAACCATTTTAAATTCAGTCAAACACAGTGTTGCTATAAAAAAATTCTCCAAATGGATTAGAGTATGACACAAACTGAGAAATTGTGAAAAATAGGATAGGTATAAAGACCAAACTCTATTTGTCCTGTCACATACTATTAATATCTACGATTCAATCTTAAGGAATAGTTCTCCAAAAAAGGAAAATACTTTAGTAATTTATTCACCATCATACCATTTCAAGCCCATACAACTTCTGTTCATCCATGGAAGACAATTGTATCCATGCAATGAACTTTAACTTGCAAGTATTCTACTTTACATCATCTTTTTTGTTCCACCGTACAAAAAATCAAACAGGTTTAGAAGAACATGAGAGTGAGTAACGATAGACAATAACACTATTTCTTTAATTGTGTTTCCGGTTTTAACACATCCACTGAAATTAGCAGTTTGTGCTGATTTGTAAAGTACACTGCAAACCTGTCTTCACAAAGGGCAACCAAGGTACACTAAATGTCCTGGCTCGCAGAACAAAAGAGCAGAAAGTATGCTGAGGTTACTGGAGGAAGCCAGAAGGGCAGGGAGAAGCCACGGTGGGTGGTGATGGGATTCTTTATCTTGACACTGCAATAAAAGAAACAAGAATGCCATACGTGTTAACTGATCTGTTTTCTGATACTATTCACTCTGTATCAAAGTCTGTAAAAGGCCATGCAGAACTAAACACGCTGGCTCTGAGAAAGCGAAGTAACTGGTTGACTGCTGTCAGACTTTATACAGAAAATTCCAGTACAAAACATGTTTGGTCTTAAATGTGATGATAAATTGAACTTTGTTCATGCTTTCATATTTTAATATCAGTCAATATCAGTTTTAAAAGGGATACATCAACAAGAAAATGAAAAGGGTTAGGTCAGTCATCTTTTACTCAATCTTTTACTTTTGCCTTTTGTCATTTCAAATCTGTATGACTTTCTTGCTTCCGCAGAACACAAAATAAGATATTTTGAAGAATGTTGTAAATGAACAATGGCAGTACCCTTTTGGACACAAAACCAATGCAAGTCGATGGGTACCGTCTTTGTTCCGGTTACCAACACTATTCAAAATCGTATTTTTGGTTCTGCTCGTTTGGCATTTTACTGTGAGCAACAACTTTAATTTGAATGGACTTAAAAATGAATCTTTCTAAAAGAATTTCATCTTCTGAGTTATTGTTAATGTCCTTGGTATGAAGGGTCCTTAACACTCAAGTGTTGATAGGTCTTTCAAATTACTTTCTGTTTATGTCTGTGTTTTTGTGTGTGTGTGTGCAAATAGCACCACTAAATGCTAAAAATAATGACTTTTCCCAAATATTCCCCCATCTGCCACTGACCAGACAAACAGACCGTTTATTCCCCTATTAGCTAAACTAATGTTGCTATTTTGATATTGTCACAAAGTCACAGTGTATTAGAAATTATAAAAAAAAAACTTTAATGACTACAACCCCCTGAAGGTGAAACATGATAGATCTACTAAAACGCAGAGGGATTCGGGTCTATTTTCCCAGAAGGTCAAAAACAGAGGGTATTCACACAGAGCATAAACACTGTGATTATCCAGTACTCATTGCCTATTGTGTGCGTTTGGACTTAATTATAGCATGGTTCTGACACGCAGATGCAAAAGGCCATCTTACAGAGACACTAACAAAACTAGATTTTGCCATGATCTCTCTTAAAAGACTGTCAACAAAAACTTGGTTTAATTTTAAAGATCATCCCCAAAAGCAAAGCCAAGTAAATCAAAACAACCAGTATATGATGACGGCAGGTATGTCTCAGATGAGTCTCTTAGTAGTGGTTAAGGATAGGATATAGAAACGACACCACAGTCCTACTCCTACACTTCAACATCATGTGTCAGGAATGACAAAGCCTCTTGGGAAAGACTCTGAAGGCTAAAACAGCTCAAGTTCAGGGTTGAATGATTCTAATAACTTTGAGTGTCTAGTGATGGAAGACTCTAAGTAAGATACACCTAAAGACATTACTGCTGACATTTAAGTTGCTATTCGCACAAAGTACATACTACACAAGCCGCTAAGTTTGATTGACTTTTTGTCCGTTTAATGAGGGTAAAAATCTGAACACACCAAAAAAACCCTTCCTTGGCAAATGTGTTTGTCATTTTGAAACAGCAAGGTGAACAAAGTGATTTGCAACAGCATGCAGAATTATGTTAGATAAGACAAGTATGTATTTTTTCATATGTTGAAAACGGATTGACAACACCATCACTGATTCTAGAGAAACATGCATGGAGAAATGGTCTAATTTATGTACACCATGCTGCTCAAAAAAACAGAATAAATGTCTTTTGTGGAAAACAATACTGGATTTGTTGTCATGCAATTACTGTACAATGCATGGAGACTGAGGGATTCAAGCTGAGAAAATGCACCGTGCATCATAAAAGTGTGGTGGATTTCAGTGAATAATGACCAATATTATGGTGTTTTCCTCACAAACAAAGCTTTCACATGGCTTCAGGAGAATTGGAATATTGTACAAAAATAGCATTGGACTATTTGATACTTCTATCGTGGTATTCTTGTGTCTTCTGTAAACCACGACTGCCTAGCTTAATATTCACTGAATTTCTTGCATTTAATGAAATGTTCTACAGTATATATTAAATCTAATCTGTTTATATGCACTCCATTTCAACCTGCCAATCCACAGAGCTGGTTTATTAAAAAAAGAGTCTGTCTTCAACCACAAGCTGAAGCACAGCATCTTTGAACACACGCTGACTGACGTTAACCTCATCTGTCACAGATGACTAGTCTCCTGTTGGAGGTCATCACCTATGGTGATATTATTTTCAAAACACACTATTTCACAAATTATTTAATAATAAGATAGTTTCCACGAACCACCCCAACTGGGTCTGCACTGAAAATGTTCAGGCAAAAATTCCCTTCCCTGTGAAAATACCCTCTGTTGATAGTTTCACATTTTTCATTTCTGTACTCATCCACCTCACCTTAATCAACTCTGGATGAATGCTCAGGCAAAAAGATAAATTTTAAAGGACATTTACAAAAATGTAAATTAGACACTGTGCGTATTCATGTCACCACTGTAAACCATTAGAAAACGGAAATAGAACTGCAAGAACAATTTATATTGCAAATAGATCTGTGGTGCTTTTATAGAACCAGGGCCCTCATTTATAAACTTGCATGAAAAAATATTCAAACTGTGAAGGTACAATAATTTTCCAAATGTTGCTACAAATGACTATAAAATGTCTCCGTACACAAGATAAATGTTTTTAAGTGCATTCTGCTAAAAAAACATCTTTAAAAAAATCTATATATGCATATACATTACCTATAAAATGAACATGAATATTCTTCATCAATGAGACAGACTAAAATGAACGGACATGTGGCTGTTCATTCATAGCAAACTTTCATAATGTGCAGTCCTCCCAAAAATTTACCTAATTAGTGATCATTTTTCATAATCAATAATACATTCATTCATGGACCATTTATTTTATATTCACATTATCATAATTTGAAGATAACGTGCAGACATACATAAATATTCCATTAGAAAGTATATCTCAAATAGCATGGTGCATAATCACAGAACTTGGTTCCTGCTTTTAAAATCCCAGAGTGATTTTAACATAGAATTAAACCCTGAAATTTAGGATTAAATCTAATCATACAGGCTTTGTATAAATGAGGCTCCTGGACTTTTACAGCAAAAGCGTGACATTACACATGATAATGGATTTAATGTTTTGAGAAAAGTGCCACTAAAGCAGCACTCATATAAAATCACAGCAGTGTGTGAATTATCAGTCATTTAACAGAGGTGAATAATTACACGAAATTGCATGATCTTTTGGAGAAACAGGGCTGTGATGTGTCACATTTCAGAAATGCTTTTCATGGTTTGAAAGGCAATTGCCTTTAGATCACATGCCCTTGCCCAGTAAAAACCCTGTAAAACTGGCTTTCTCCTCAAAACAGTCTGAATAACAAAAGACATTAAATATCGGATGGATTAAGCTACACCTGCAGCACACAAGAAATGCTCCTTAAGGTGCATCATCAGCTCTTCAGCACATTAGATTAGTGAAGGTAAATTGCCTCATGTTGACATCTCAGGACTAGCCATCAACAGCTGCATAAAATCTGGGCAAATCGAGTCCCGATGGCGACAAGCCCTGTAATGAAGAAAAATAAATCTCATTGGGTTGAATCAGAATGATTTTTATGGGTATAGCTAGGAGACAGCTTGGCACATACTGATTAGGGCCCCACATAAATAACTTTAAATCAAGGTAATTAGATACAGTATAAAGACCAAAGGTGCAGTGGAAATGTCAGACCGTCTAGAATTAGATGTATTGCGTTGCTATTTGAACGATGCAAATGGCAAACCCAATTTTAAAACTATACATACTGTATAGCCTATACAGTAAAAATAAGTTTAAAGTAATTGTGCTTCATTGTTATACTAAGGCATTACTCTAAGAACCCTAACCTTTACTCACACAAAAGACTGCATTAACAAAACAAATGTTGTGGGTTTGATTCCGAAAGGAACACAAGGTATCTGTGCAATGCTTTAATGTGATTGTATACAATGCTACTCTTGAAACTGAAAATTTGCACAGTTACTTCTTGTAACTACTTCTTGTTATTGCATACATTTTTTGCATTATTGCAATTTTACTTTCATTGATATTTAAAAATGTTATTTACCTTTTATAATGTCCATTGCCCCCTTTACCCTATGTTCTGTTGAGGTAAAAAAATACTAAATAAGAGTGGAATTGTGCCTAGGTACATATGACAACAAAAATTCTGAACCTTGAATATTTTATTGCTCTTTATTTAACTTCTAAATAGAAGCCGGGAAATGGCAAACCATTATCTGCTATTGAAACTTTTTTTACCTCATTTTAAAACATTCTTCCAGTTATGGTTAAATTGTAAACAAAAAAGACTGGTCTATTGTTAATTGTATAAAAGGGGAAGTAGATGCACTCAAATGAAGAGCTGTGCTATTGTGTTTTCATTCACAGTTATAAAGTCAATGTTAGACTGCTGGCGAATGCTTAGCTGCGCTTTTGGAAATGTCAACAAAAATAATGCTTGCCAATTCAAGTGGAAAATCAATGGATGAAAGATTTACAAACAGACAGAATAGTGCATGCTTGATTCACTCCAAACCACACCTGAGTAACAAGGCACAGATGAGAAATGTATGGTTTATATTTTTTAAATAAAAAATAAAAAACTAATTCAAAAAGCAATGTTTTAGACAACACAGTATTTCAAGAAACAATGATGTATCACAGAATAAACAGCCCATGGTAGTCAGCCAAGTGTAAATCCTGAATCCCAAAAAGGCTGTACCTAGAAGCCACCAATGTAATAAGATTTATATCCTATGAGCGATGTCTTACTGCCTCCCAAAGTTGTGCTTAAGAGTCAGAAGTAAAACCTAACGCTGCAGGGTAGAAACTTCAAACCTCTTTAGTCATTTGGTAAGGGCCACAGCAGAATACATTAGAACATTTCAGTGACCATAATGCTTGGCCAAGTATAACCTCAAGGGAGAATTTCCTCTGAGGTCAACAAAGGTAACAACCTAATTAAGTTATGACAGATTTACTGTAAAGAACAAATGCTGTGCAAAGAAATGTCTGTCAAAGTATGAGAAATGCCATACTCTGACAGACTTAGTCCAAAAGATATAAGAGTATGTGTAAATAAAAACAACATTCACCCTGTGGCATTATAGAGTAGGTGGTTTTATGGCTTTCAGATGCAAAATCTTAAAGGGAAGAGTTCAAGCAAAATTCAGCCTGTTGTCTTCCCATAGGCCTGTGTCTTTTTTGCTGAATTTTCAAACAATAAATGGTATAGGTGGGCTGGGATACTAAAATAATCGGGGACTAAGGTGGTCACAAAAGAAGCATTGTAAAGGTGGTAAGAATAATATGAAATTTTCCAAGTTTTATGAAGTCAATAGCTCTTAAATCAAATATGACAACTTTGGATGTGCCGGACATACAGTAAAATGTCATTGGATCTTGCGTGTCTCGTGAATACATGTCATTGACATCAAATCAGTTAAAAAGCATATTTAAAATGAGATCTAGAACTCACAAATTCTTTAAAAGTCTTCAAAGTTTGCTTGGAATGGCATGAAGTAAATAAATTAAGGAAAAATATTTTTTTCTTTTTGAGTTAATTGTTTCTTTAAAGGGGTGACATGAAACGGCAAAAACGAATATTATCGCTTGTTTTAGATGTAACGCAATGTGTATACAATATTCAAGGTTAAAAAACGCTGGATTTTCCACATACCGTGCATTTTTGTATCTCCATTTTTCCCACTTCTGTCTGAAACGTGCAAGCGAGGTGTGCTGTGATTGGCCAGTTAACCAGTTCATAGTGATTGGGAACAAAATGTCATCGGTACTTTCGGAAAATCAAGATGTAAGTGTTAAATAGTTAAAAACTATAGCCAACTGTTTTACCTTTTAAACAGGACGTTATAAAGATTTGCTGTTAGTGATCAACCAGTGTTACGCCATGTCTCGTCGCGACTCAACAATAAACAATAAACCCCATTATAAATATGACATTTGTTGCCTCTAGTTGGAACATAATTACTATTAATTGTGACTTATGTTGTCAATTTTTCAAATTGCGTGCGAGTCTGCATTTGCAGATCACAAAATAAAACCACATGCGCTACAAACACACGACAAACTGAACTCGAGTTAGTCTGTAAGAAAGTCTTTTACAACGTAAATATAATTACAAGCTGCAAATCAGTAAACAGTATTTTAAAAACTTCAATATAATATGCAGCCCTCTTAGATTTTATCAATAAATGCTTCATGTTGATTACAAATATTTGTAAAATGTATGCTTAGTTGCATTTCTAACATATTCTTTCCACAGTTTTGGGCATTGAACTGCAGATCAAGTAATTAAAGAACGATGTCAAAGATTCATGCTGCTCATGACAGAGCCATTATATTTAAACAATTCACTGTCTGTACCAGCAATGAGGTCATTGGATATTTACCTCATTCTTTGCCCAAGTGCTCATTTGCAATTTGCTACTTTAAGAAGTACATTTGACAGATGAAGATGTTGAAATCATCATTTTGTACATTTAGTGATGACAGAAATGACAATGGACCTGATTATGCCTTTCAACCGCCTCTATGACATGAGTTTAAATTAAGAAATCAAGAATACTATTATGCCATGAATAAAGATGACAGTCTTTATTCCAGTACAATACAACTGATATAAAAGTACCGGACGCATTTATCAAAACTGACAGATAGAGTGCAATAAAGCTTTAGACTTTATCAGTATGTACATTCCTTGAGAACTGCACTTATGACATTGACGTTGCTGGTTTCATGTCCTACAGTTGAGAATACAGGAAAGCTGTGAAGTGAATATAGTGAAACATGTAAACAACTTGCTTGTGAACACATCTTAAGTGGTCCTCTGTATTAAAAAAACTAATAATCAACAGGTTTCTGTGATGGCGGGGTTTTAAGGTAGGGTATGGATGTATATGAAAACTATCGCTTCTTTGAGTGCTTCTCACCGATTTAGCTACAGTCTTGTGTGTCTGTTTGTGTGTTTATCACGGATAACCTTCACTTCTTTGCAACTAGAACTATAAAACGTGCAAATTCAGCAAATCACAGAAAACAAACAGCTTGCACGTTTAAACTTTGTCACACTACATGACTACAGAGTGCACTTTAACGCCACAAAATACCATTTACATTTCTTTGATGAAAATTTAATCAAAAGGAATATTGTCTCTATTGAATAACGAAATACATCAGGCATTAATGAAAGCGCCTTTGGAGTCTCATTTAATCAGCCTATTTCACCAAAACAGCAAAACATGCTTTCATATCAAAAAAACGTTTCATTAATCTGCAGGCGGAAAGGAAACATTACACATGTCAGCCAAACAAAGCACCAGATGCAACATCTCTGAATACAGGAACAACTTTTTCCATCAGACTGACACCACATCATTTGCATATGTACAAACATTCATAGAAAGGGATGATGTTCATACAAAGAGACATCTTTTCAACACATGACATGGTAACCAATCGAATTATTCCACACCTGTATCCAACCTGTATGTTTCTTTCCATAAGAAAATGGATTCTTTATCTATAATATACAGTATGTAAAAACACATTATGTATTTATTTCCTATACACTGTATACATTCACGCAGGATGCGCAGTAGAATGTATATGTCTGCGAGCACACTGATACGCTTTCTGAGATCTAGTGATAGATTTGCTTTTCTCGGAGAGGAACTGTAAATCTGACTGGCTCGTAAAGTATTGTCATGCAGATTACAGCCTGGAAATGGCCTCAAGAGGTATGCATAGACAGACTTTGCCACTACGTTCTTCCCACATGTCTAAAAAGGCTTTCAACTACGAGAAACTGAACTAACCACCGGCTGTCATCAAATCCTAAATGAAAGAATAGTATTACTGCATGCATGAAACACCGTAAAATAACGGAGATGCTGTAAACAAACGTTAAGAATTGAACACATCCTCGTTTGCATCAAAACTTAGCAACTATGATGAGGTATCAAGCAAACGCTACAAAACAAACCAGTTTTAAGGTTCGTCGTTAATCTTCACTTTGTATATTTAAACCTAAGCAAAGCTTTAAGACACGCATCTCCATCCAACACACACATGCATTTGTTAATCATTCCTAAAAAATCACAAAGTAGCAAAGACAGACAGACAGACGGGAACAGTTGCATCCATGTTGCAAAAAGAACCTGCTCACCGCATCCCATCGTTACAAATCACGTCCGTAACATTCCTCACAGCTGTTAATGTAAACAAACCGATGTCGTTTTCATCATGGCTGAAACTACTTGAGCAATCCAGCCAACAGAATTTCAAAAGAAACTTTTATACGCGTTTCTCACTCACTTTTCAGGACTTACAGTTTCTATAGAAAAGCGATGCGCCAAACGTTCCGCTTCTCGTGCAGCGAAGTCTGAAGCAAAAGTGCACGATTAACTCACCGAAAACACGAATCCTTTGCCCGTCCTGAGCAGTGGACTCACTCGCTGTCTTCCACACTCGCACTCTCTCATCATCCACACACACGGAGACACGCGCGCGCGCACGCACAGACCGCTGGAAAAGTTTCGTGACGTCAGTCCACTCAAATGCCGCCGCGGGAATCGCGCGACCGGCTGGGGGGTTTAAAGGGCCAGATGGGGTCTTTTGTAACTGCTGCCTCTCTCATATTTGCAAACACCAACTTGTCATGATCCTTCATGAAAAATACGGCAGTGTGCTTTGATATTTACTAAGGTAAATTCTTTTTAAAGGGAATTATACATGGAGAGCATATCAAACACTGACATTTGGGTTTAAGTGGAGTTGGGATACTTCACCCAAAAAAGAAAGTTCTTTCATCATTAATCACCTTCCAGTTGTTCCAAATGTGTAAACATCTCTTTATTCTGATGAACACGAAGAAAGATATTTGCAATAATGCTTATAACCGAACAGATCTCAACACTCGTTGACTCCCATCCCATAGTGATGTGCAGCCATAGCTAGCAGCCATAACCCTTTACGCTCAGTGGTAAGAGCATTGTGTTAACATTGCAAGCTTGTGGGTGCAAAAAACCTGAGTATAAATGTATAGGATAATGCGATGTAAGTCACTTTGGATAAAAGCGTCTCACAAATGCATAAATGTAAATGTAGGCCAAGATTGGATACCCACTGGAGCTAAGCAGGACTGTACTTGGATGGGAGACCTGCTGGGAAAACTAGGTTGCTGCTGGAAGAGGTGTTAGTGAGGCCAGCAGCAGGTGCTCACCCTGTGGTCTATGTGAGTCCTTATGACAGGCACTACTGTCCTTCGGATGAGACGTTAAATCAGGGTCCTGACTCTCTGTGGTCGTTAAAAATCCCAAGATGTCCTTCAAATAAGAGGTGTAACCCCAGCATCCTGGCCAAATTTGCCCATTTGACTCTATATATCATGGCCTCCTAATCATCCCCATACTGTATGTGCTAATTGGCTTTGTACCTCTGTCTCTGGCGTTCGTTCTGGCACAATATGGCTGCTGTCAATGTCAAATCATCCAGGTGAATGCTAAACATTGGTGGTGGTTGAGGAGATTCCCCTTTCCATGTAAAGCGCGTCGAGTGCCCAGAAAAGCACTATGTAAATGTACAGAATTATTGTTTTAGTAAGAAAAAACAGTGGCTGTCAAAAGTGCCCCAGAAATGTTTGTTGTCCTAGATTCTTCAAAATGTCTTCTTTTGTGTTAAACAGAACAAAAAAATGATAAAGTAATTGTTCCTACTATGGGAGTCAATGAGTGTTGAGATCTGTTTGGTCATAAGCATTATTCCAAATATCTTTTATATAATATATATATATATATATATATATATATATATATATATATATATATAAATATATCACATTTGGAACAACTTGAAGATAATGACAAAATTTTCATTTTTTAGGTGAAGGGTCACGTTAAGTAAATTTCGTTTTTGCAGTAAACAACCATATTGATGTTAAGTCTTCTTCCATATTTTTTCAAATGTATCGGGTAATCCAGGAAGAATGGATGCAAAAAATTGACATTAAATAGTTATTTTCTTTTTCTTTCAAAATGATAGGCCAACACACAGATTTATTATAAAAAGGCCTCCCATCCTCTCTCAATGATAAACTGATTTGGGACATGCTCAGGTGGGAGATTATCCATGAAGAATAAGAATTGCAGGTTTAGTATCACAAAAGAATCTCTCACAAAGAAATCAAGCTGATTTTTTGCATATAGTATCAGTCAAGTGCTCCAGTGAATGACGATTCGAACATTAGCTTTGGCAGGCTAAGATTGCACATAACATTCTGGGGCTGTAGATTTGTTACAATCATTTTAAAAAACCTACTAGAGCAACACTCTGCTTTAATCACTGATTACAATATTCAGTTGTAAATCTTGGAGAGAAGATGCAATGGGCATTATAATGCCAATCATTGTCGTTTCAGGGGGAATGTTGAATATTGTTCTCGGAAACTTGACAGTGAATGGACATGAAATGCAAAAATAAGTATTCAAAACGTATGCTTTATCAATTTAAAGGCTTTTCCAAAACTGTACTTTCTGAAGTTCCTTGATCAAGGACAACTTGGATCAATGCTAAACACTTATATTTTGTGTCATTTGATGGTTACATGTAGCAGATTAAATATATCACTGTATGAATGAACATCAAATAAGGATTCAATCTAAATGACTAAAAACAAATTGTATGTCCTACATTCAGAGTCTGGTCTGATCTTTATCACCCACGAAAGTGCTGATGAAAAGAAATCATCATCTAAGCAATCTGAAAGCTATCAGTCCATCATTCCATCTCAGTTATTTTACACAACAAGCCTTTTATAAATAATTGAGTCTCTCTAATGAAGACAGAGAAACATTTCTAGTTATCAGCTCGCTGCAAGCCATGAAATTATTTTCTTCAAAGAGGCCTTTGAGGCCCCTGGTTTTTGGAGGCCATTAGATAATCCTGGAAAAATAAAAAGCTTTGTTAAAAAAACAAAAATGATCTGAAACAAAAGCACTGAGTGAGTGCATGGCAATGTAAAGATTGGTAAAGAATGTGTAAGAAGATTTGTGTTGCATGTTCGGATGGAATTATTAAAACAATAAATACAAAAAACAGATTTCATTATACACTTTTTCAGGAGTACCTATAGATGCAAATGTGCTAATATCAGTTCATAGTAAATCAGTATAATACTTGCAATGCTTACAAAGAAATAAAGATGATGATTTACAGTTATGTTGAACTACGATATACAACCCAAAGCATCATCACAGCCCATACTTTATTGGAAAAGATCACTCTGTTCAGGCCAGTGGTCCTGTCTATACATCTATTGTAATGTTCAGAATAATTTTCAGTATCTGTATATCCTTTCTGAGGTCCTTGAGATGAACATCAGATGTAAAGCAGAACGTTTTACTGCTAGGCAAGCTAAATAAGCACATCAAACAACCTGTTCTTTTTTCCAATTAAGAGCATCTCTTTGATGTACCGGTAGGATTTGATGAACAATAACTTGTGTTATTTTGAGAAAAAACAGTGTTTCATCTATACAAACCAATAGATTAAGCATTAAATTAATTGTTCCCAATTCTAGTATCTACGAAGCGGGCAGGATATTTTATACAAAATATCATGCGCTGCTGACCAAAAAAAATTACCAGAGAAACTGTGTAGTGCACATGTTGCTCACGGTAATTTCTAGTTAAAGTCACAGTTGTGTAAAATGTCAGTAAGTAAGAGACACTATTCATTGCAAACTGTTAACAACCAGGAAGATAAGCAAGAATGTGCCCAGAGGCCTTCAACCACTTGGGGGCCCCAAACTGTAACAGGTTTTAAACATATTGTATGATTTTACAAATTGTGTTTTTAACAGTTGACAATATTGTGAGGTGGTTTTATGAAGATGACAACCATGTTCCTTGTCAGAGACCCGCATGGTACTATCCTGACGAGTTTAACGGATGGTCCAATATCTGTCCATCTGTTGGAATTCACTGCGTGTATTGCATGCAAAATAATAAACAAAAATTCATACTAATTGATTCTTTGCTAACGAAATGAAGTACAATTTTTGCTTTTATTGCCACTTCAAGTTAGATTAAAAATACCTCCTAATATGAAGTGTAAAATAGAGAAAATGCAAAACTTTTATTTTTTCAACTATTTATCAGACACAATTATGGCAAAAAGGCAAACTAGCATATCAGGGAATATGGGTTTTATTCACATCACAAAAAAATCAATAGAAAACAAAAAGCTCATATGAAAGAAAGCGTTTCTTGCCTAAAATGTCATCCTTTAACAATATTTTGTTAATATTTATCCTAATATTTTCCTAGGCTCCTTTCTCAATTTGGCCTCGAAGCTGAACTTCGGGTTAACCTTAAGCACAACAACACAACATGCAAAGACACTTCTTAGGTGTTCAGGTCTATAGTTTTAGAAACTTCGAAAACTTGTGATTAGTAAACATTTGATGTATTAATGGATTGCCTTTCATTAACTGACATAACAATGTAGTTCGTTATCTTGCTAACAAACAGTTTAAGTGTTCATTTAAACTCTGCTATCTTGTAACACTAAATTAAATAAAACAGTCATGCAGAAATTTGCAAATGAGGAATAATCAAAATGTTATCATTACTGCTTAACATTCTGCAGCATTATTACTACAACCACTTTGTGTGCACACATGGAGAATGTGAGAACTTTCTAAACATATCTCTTGCCTCCTTATGTCACTTAGACTTACTGTAGGCTATGGCTGTTTATGCCGCGAGATGCGGTGCGGCCCGAGACCCTGCGTGAACTGTGTGCTGTTTGCTTTAATCTTCTCTCTCGCCAGGAACAAACTTTGCATGTTAGCAGAAGTTGAGACACCCAGACAGTGAAGAGCAAAACAGCACTAGCGGGCAGAACAGAAAATCCCATTAAAATGGTTCACTGGTAAGGCGATCACAGTTTGCTCAAAGTGCCTCAGAATTTCACACCTCACCATTGCTCCTACCCACAGCTAACTGTAGCAAAACCACCGAGGCTTGGACACACAGTGTGATTAGTTAGGCAGAAGGAATGTTGTTGTGGTGTTGCTAATGATCAACATAACGGCTTTGAGATGCTGGAGTGTATATGGGTTGCCTGAATTTAAACCTTTTTCTGTTGCCTGAATTTAAACCTTTTTCTTATTTTCCTTTTTTAAAACCCAGAGGAAATTCCACATACTTAGGTGAGGCAGAAACTGGAAGAAAAAAAGTACCCGACCTAACCCACAGCTGTAATACAAGTTAAAATGGTTATAAGCACACAACAGTTAAATTTGAGTCATTGCTGGTATTTTACGACATAAAATTGAGACCCTAACACCCCCAGGTGTAAAACAGCACACTGGGACTTTAAGTAAAGGTACTTTACTCATTTTTTAATGACTCAGAGTATAAAAACAACTGGGTCAGCCTTTTTACAAGAGATAAATTCCTGGCTGCTATTTCTTAACACGCAGGATTACACAGAATTTATCAATAAAGATTTCTGTTGGTTAAAATAAAAAGTGTTGGGAAAATTACTTTGAAAAGTAATGAATTACTAGTTCCTAATTACATATTCAATAGCGTAATTAGATTACTGTGCAAATAAGTCTCTCCAAAAAGTATTTAGTTACTTATTATTAATTACTTTCTATTTCCTATATCAACATTGATTAGTTAAGTGATTCAAGGATAGACATGAAACGGCTCTTTTAATTCATTCAAATAAATAATATAAAGCTTCATAAAGTAGTATAGTAAATAGACCAAAGTACAACAAATGTTAGAATTATACGTTAAAGCATGGATTTAAATGTTAGACTGAATTTTGATGTCTATTCAACATTTGCATACACATATTACACAAAGTATTTAGTTTAATTACATCAGAAGTAAATGAAAAATTAGAGTAATTCCTTACTTATTCAAGGGAAAAGTAATTAAATTACAGTAACTGATTACTTAGTAACTGGTTACGACCAACACCCTATAAGCACTGCTATGACTACAATTCTGACAGTATATTGACATTTAAAATGCTTTACTTTTTCAGTATATGCTATACAGGCGTATAAAAAATGACCTCAAAGTCTCTTTTGCTGCACATTGCCATGCTTGAAGCCCACTGGGAATATACGTATCTGCAGGAGCTTTGGTGTACTGCCAAGCAGAAGTCGTTGTGGCTGCTTTCATGATATCATTTCAGCAATCTAATTTTCTAAGGCTCACTTAGGCCACCAACTGGGTCGATTTTCCATCGATGACCGAAGCTTACATGGAACCAGCACCCAAATGTGCCAGGATGTGATACTGTCATGAAAACATTCAACAGCTCATGTGCAGGTGGTTGCTCATGCATGAGGCCGATGCTGAAAAAACAGCAAAGACTGCCCACTGTCTTCACAGATGGAACATAGCAGTTATTGAGGTCAAAACATCCCTTGGGCTGGAGATTTGTTTCCACTGGAAATAGCCAATTACACGCCGCTTTAAAAACACTTTTTCTATAATCTTTCGAGCTTCAGAGGTCTAATAGCAGAATAATGCAAGTGACATGGGTAAGACTGTTTTGGAAGTGTCCAAAAACAACTAAATCATACAATTGAAATATTTCAGATAAATAAAGTCACATAGAATCACAAATTAGTTAGATCAGTAAATATATTTTATTTTAAATGATATACTTTTTAGCCAGAATGTCATGTATATTCACATTTCAAATTTCAAAGTATTCAAATTTCATGACACTATTTTGTGGAAAAATTGTTGTAATTTTTCTATAAGCAAATGTAATGCTGCATTGCTTTGCTGTTCGGTTTTCTGACTTGGTATAGTATACTGTAGTACAGAGATATGACAGTCACGAAATGTTTTATTCTGAGAAAGGATGTTTTAGCAAGCTCCATACATCATATCCCATAATAACGCAAGGCATCTAAGGTAAATGGTGCATCACAGCAGCAGAGTAACAGCTGTGATAATATTAAGTGATGCGTTCAAAGGGTAGAAAAATATGTCCATGCACCATAAGTAGATTATTACCTTGCATGCGCTCATGATTTGATTTCCCTGCACATGGGAGTTTGTTTATTCAACTACACACTCAAAAAACGTCAGCTCCTCTGACACCCTTCTATCAAACGACACCTGGTCTGAAGTCTCCAGAGACACTTATTAAAATAGAACCTGTCCTTGACTCAGAAATGATGTCTCTGTTAGTCTGTGGAGGTTTTAAAGACAATACAGAGGGCATGTATTTACAAAAGAAGCACGTAGTGAATGACGTCTTTGTGACAATATTTTCCTCATACACCTGCCACAATCATCTATCTATAATATTGTTATTATTAACAAGTTTGGCACATTTGCCAGGTGTATACTTAACACGTGCAACAAAAAGCTACCTGTGTTACCAAGATGTCAATATGATGTCTATAGAGTATACATACTGTTTTATGCATTTTATTCGAATGAAGTATGCATAGCATGATAAAAGTCTAATAAAAATGTAGATGACATCTTCTTACTATATCAATTATTTTACTTAGACATTAATGTGAATAAATGGAGAGCAAATTGAAACAATTGCTGTAGTCACCTGTTAAGTTAAATATTTCCAAATAGATAGACACAGAAAATTCACAAATGCCCGCATTAAAGTTTCAAGAGAGACCTTAACAATGTCACAAACTGAGCTCACATTGTTTAAAATGTCATTGTCAACTTTATCATCCAATTCACCAAAATCCAGATTATTTTACCTATACAATTTACATTAATCTTCGTACCTTATTTATTTTTACAAATGACTCATTTGATTCTATTTTAATTTCACAAGCAAGCTTAGAAAAAAAACATCAAATCTATCGAAGATTTTCTTCAATAGCAATACTCAGTATTCATTTACTTGTACATTTTAAGTGGTGAAAGGTTAATAGACTGAATCAGATATAATAATAGATTGATGTCGATCCAGATATAGAAAACTAGTTTCAACATGTTCCATAATCAGCAACAACAAACACAAAAACACATCCCAAGATAATTTATTTTTGTGTTTCTGATAAAACTGCACAGTGGAATGGGGAAAATATACTTTGTCACAAAAATATGACTGCTGAGCCTGACAGCAGACAAGTCTTGTGTATGCCCTGCAGTACAACAGTCCATTTCTCTGGTGTAATTTTGCTACAGGTCACTGCAGACGTGCTGCAGCTTGAAACTTGGATCTCAATTCGAGAGTCGAAGAGCATAAGCTTTAAAACTCTTCATAAATGCCTTATAAAATGAAACAGTCTTTTTTTCTTTTAATGCAACTCACATATGATGTAGCCCTATGACAACCAAGACTATCTTTGTTCCAAACCTGGAAAAAATGAACGGAAAGGATGAATTGCTATGGCATCATACCAACATTAAATTGTGATATGTCCATATCCATTCTTGGCTGTCTCTATAGAGGACAGACAAGTCAAAGCAAGATGAGAAAATGAGGTGATCTACTTTATAAGGCATTGAAGGCAATTTATCCAAATGGGAATTGCTAAAACATTATGCGCATGTGGATTTTAACACAGCACTTACCTATTCACTTAACAATCTGGATTCGATAAATAACATTCTGACACTTTCTGAATTGCTCCTTAAAGGGGCTGTAAGTCATTTTAACTGCTTCGCCAATGTTCCCCATTACATACACATGTCCTCTTCCCGAAACCTCGTCCTGCAGAGACATATCAGCAAACATGATGTCATTGTACCTGAATTTGCACCTGAATAATTTATACGTTTTGCTAAACTCTTAGAAATGGCTTAAAAGCATGCGCTTCTTTATGTACTCTTTAAAGTTAGCAATTTATTGAGTTTTATGAGTAGTATCACACCGACCAAAGACACATCATAAACCTTGCATCCTCTCTAGTGTTTTGGCTTTGAGTCTTTTTATCAAGGTCTTAGGTATTGCTTATCTGCCATGTTTGAACCTTGCACAAGATTTAAGGCTTGCATTTAAACATGTCAAATGAACCTCTGTGCAATCAATTATGAATTTGGCACAGAAAGTTCTTATACTTGCAAAACCCATTGACCAAAACGTTCAGCTCAACTTTAAAGTGCCTGCAAGTTCTTGAACCTGTCAGCTATCATAATTGTTCTTTTCAGTCATTTAAGCACAGATGAGGGCAGAGGATCATTTGTATTTGCTTGCTCTATACTGTATATTTAGGAAGCTACAAACTGTCTAATTTCAGGAGTTATTTATAGTTGATTATAGTTATCATTACCAATGCATTGAGTGATTTACAGTCCTAAAAGGAATAGTTCATCTTCAAAAGAAAAAAATATCTGTCATCATTTACTCACCCTATTGTTATTTTGTACCTGTGCGATCGTATACCTTTTCAAGATATTTTGAAAAATGTTGGGAACCAAAAACTGCTGGTCCCCATTGACCTTTATTTTATGGACAAAAAACCAATGCAAGTCAATGGGGACCAAGGGTTTTCTGTTTTTCTTATTTTGTCTTCGGCAGAAGAAAGAAAGTCACACAGGTTTGAAATGATATAATAATATAAGAAGGTTAGATATTTAGACATAGCCCTGTATGTACATCAAGGAATATATTTTATATAATCCCAAAGGGGTTATGCAATGGGCATTTATCAGATCTTTGCTAGTCACAGCAGTATTTCCATTGTTAAAATATAGCTGTTTCTCTGTATGAATTTTCGAATTTACAGGTTTACAAGAAAAGCAGGAAGAAATTGTAAAGCACTTTATTATTTGTTTATTCAGATGCCCAAAAACAGTTATTTACCAGCAGTCCTTAGTAGAAAATAATGGCTGAATGTGACGCTTGATTGATTTCTGACTTCTGTGAGAAGTTGACTGTGTGGACTCAAATTTAGGTATAAAACATTAATTCAGACTATTTGGTGGTTTTAGTTTGTTATTTACCTAATAAGTACAATACAATTGTACAAGTTTTTGACATATTCCTTGAATTTATGACATGTGGTCTACTAAATTTGTTAAGCACTGTACATTTGAATGAGACAGACTGATCACCTGTAAACAGTTCTAAACCCTACAGTATGTAATAGAAAAGTCACCTAAAACTTACATTTATCATTAAGGGAGCATAAGGTTATGTTTTCATTCCAAAAGCATTTGATTTTGTTTTCGAAGGCAAAGAAAATAATATGCAACCCTGCCATGCACTTCTTATACATTTGCCATTTCATGTGAAATATGCTGCTAGAAAGCGTGAGACCATTACACCGAAGTATCTTCAGGGGAAATATCACACACAGGTTTGTGTGTGTGCTCAGATTCATTAAATTATTCTCTAGACTTTGATTTCTATCACTCTTATCAGCACCTTTACTTCATTTACTTGTTGAGTCTATCCTGTTTATTTTGGCTGTCACTGAAGTAATAACCATCCCTGAGTCTGGAGTGGGTGTCATCCACCACAACATACAAATTAGATTATTCAGTGAGGCAGAATAAAAAAAGACGTGGGGCGTGAGTCACAATGTCGTGTCTTTAGCCCACAACATTGGTTGAGCTTACCTCCAGCTCCAAACACCTACCTGTGACCTTCAAGTGAACTCGAGATGGTGATGATTTCGGTGATCAACACAATTTCATGGCAAAAACGTAACTGTTTTACGAGGTGGCTAATTGCGGTGTATCTGTATGAATTTGTATGATCTCATTCGTACAATTTAATATGATTTGCTCTCCCACCAGTAAAGTTAGGTTTTGTGGTGGAGTTAGGGGTAGGGCTTCAGTACTGCTTTAAGTTTTTGTAGGATTCACAACATACAAATTAGCCACCTCGTAAATAGTAACAAACATTTCTGTGAGATCAGGTTGGTTTGATAAAAGGTGAAAATTGCTTTCGGAGGAATGTCCAGAAAGTGACGAGCTTGATCAACATTACACCCTCCCTTTTTACATCTCAGGTCCCCATAAAAAACTGACTGAGCAAATTCTGGGTACAGATTACAACATAATTGCTTTTGTTAACATTAATCAAGATTAATAAATGCAGAAGTATGTTTTTTTTTGTTCATCCTAACTGTGGGTCATGACCGAAAGGACAAGATCCCGGATACAGGCGGCCGAAATGAGCTTTCTCCGCAGGGTGGCTGGGCGATCCCTTAGAGATAGGGTGAGAAGCTCGGTCACTCGGGAGGAGCTCAGAGTAGATCCGCTGCTCCTCCACATCAAGAGGGGCCAGCTGAGGTGGCTCGGGCATCTTTTCCGGATGCCCCCTGGACGCTTTCCCGGGAAGGTGTTTCGGGCATGTCCCACCGGGAGGAGACCCGGGGAAGACCTAGGACACGCTGGAGGGACTATGTCTCCTGGCTGGCCGGGGAACGCCTCGGTGTCCCCCCGGAAGAGCTGGAGGAAGAGTCTAGGGAGAGGGAAGTCTGGGCATCCCTGCTTAGACTGCTGCCCCCGCGACCCGGCCCCAGATAAGCGGTAGAAAATGGATGGATGGATCCTAACTAAAGTAGTTAACAAATTGGACATTTTGTAAAGTGCTAACATAGCTAAACTTGCCATTGAAATGAAGCAATATGAATTACTGCAAATTGTCTGTCAGCTCATAGTGTTTTTCTTTCTCAAGGCTGAAGATGATCTGCACAACTTCATGCATCTCACTGAGAATGAATTCATACATATTGCAAGAGGTCTTCAATCAACAAATTGTCATGCATTAATCACACACTTAACTGTAAGTGGTTTGTGGTTGTATTTTTCATTGAATTTCCAATAAAAGGAGGAAATGTTAAGGTAGGAAATGGTTAAATCAACAAAACCGCTGGACTGGCCAGGATGTGTATAAAAGATGAATTTGGCTACGAGGCAGAACTGGGAGCATTACATTTGCATCAGCCGGGAAACATTAAAAGTTTAATGAGCATTTAATCAATAACCTGTTCGAAGAAGTCATTTTAATGCCATTAACCTTTTGGTTTTGAAATGCTATGCCACCTTTAAGATTAAAGAAAGAGAATATGCCAATAGGTCATCTTGCCACCCTGTTTCAGAGCGGCCTAAAAAAAAACATATTTTTACACAGAAGTTTCAAGAGAAAAGAACAAAATTCTTTTAAATATAAAAAATATAAAACTCTCTCTTGAACGACTATTCTCATCCATAACGAGAAGCACAGTATACAAATAAAGGACACCAACACAATTAAATCCCATCCATAAAGCAACAAAGGAACTTGAGACAGCAAACTTGAGACAGCAAACTTGAGACAGCAAACTTGAGACAGCAAACTTGAGACAGCAAACTTGAGACAGCAAACTTGAGACAGCAAACTTGAGACAGCAAACTTGAGACAGCAAACTTGAGACAGCAAACTTGAGACAGCAAACTTGAGACAGCAAACTTGAGACAGCAAACTTGAGACAGCAAACTTGAGACAGTGGTAAGTATCTTGGTAACAATGAAACAACTAGACCTGACCATGATGAACGGGAGAGTGCAGGTTATATGTGGTGTGGATGATTCTGTGCAGGTGTGTCTGTAATCAATGATAGTGAGTGAGTTGGAACTCGAGTTCTGGGAAGTGGAGTCCATAACTAAAAGTCCGGCCAGAGAGTGCAGGGAAGTGTTTGAAGAGGTGCTTCATGGGTGTAACATCATCCTTAGTCTCTTCCTGCAACCTCCAACCCCAACTGGATAGCTATATGTAATAAATAAATAAAGAATCAATTTTTGTCCTGTCAGTTAAAGAAAACTAAAATATCATCCATCAAGTACTGTACATTGCACACAGAAATTATTTACTTGACTGAGGCTTCTGATATCCAGTCTGGAAAGACAGAAATGTCTATCTGATTCTTGTCAAATTACCAACATTATCTCCAGTTTTTATTAATTCGGTGGCTTGCAAAAAAGTTGACTCGTAAACAAAATCCATAACCTTGACAGAATGTCATAAATGATGGAGAGACTCAAGCGTGGTGCATCAGGTCCCCTTTAAAAAATAGCATTTTTCATCCAAAACTGAGTACAGTCACGATTTATTATCAGACACAGCATCAAACTTTCCACACTTTGTAGTTTGATGCAGTGGATACAATCGGGGGCTTATTAGCCGGGCTAATAACTCACGGCCTTCAATGCAACGTCCCAAAGCTCACTTTCAATCATCTACTGATATAACAAACTCCATCTTAGAAATGTCATTTTTTTCTAAGTGGTATATAGGAGTGATATTCCTATAAAGGTGAGCCGCAGATACGTGTTATGACTAAAAATGAGAGAAAGACCAAGATATCTGTTTCGATAAAAAGTCCCTTGAAAAGATACAGCACCTTTCAAGAATCTTAATACCTGAGTTTCAACTTCAAAGAAACTGATAGCTTTAGCTTCAAACCTAGGATTTAACTCCACCCCATCCCTAAAGTATATAGATAAAGTCATCTTGAGCTTCAGTTCAATACTGTCATTTTATAAAAACCGGGACCACTGAAGGTCATGTCATAATAACAGGTTGTTAAGTCAGGTCGATATTTTTAGCATCTTCGACACAACAACAACAGGACAATTGTGAAACTGTCATGCTCATCAATGTTTATTAAATTAACCTAATACCGTTTACCTTGATCAGAGTTACTCACCTGGTTCCCGTGCTGTTTAGTATGAGACTGCAAAACCACAGAGTGAGAATCTCATTACTGGACCTGTCAGGTTCCTCAGGTGTTTTGAGTAATGAGGAATGTCCCGTCTGACGGCTCGGGATGCTTCTGCACATTCCTAAAGTGAATTAGAAAATCATTCACGAAAAAAAATCTTTAGACTGTGTGTCCTCTAATTAAGTTACAGAACAACACATCACTCATCACAGAACCTCAGATATAAGATGCTGAGATTGCCCTCTTCTGAGTATGATGACTGTGGCTGAGAACCACCTGCAGATTTGGAGAGCCAGATGTTAGATGCTTTAATATATAAAGGGCCCTCTCAGATCAATTATAAAGCGGATTGATGCAGTCTGTTCCTATTGCTTATGAAAATTATCTTTTACTGATTAAAACATAAGGTTTATCAATAATTCTGCTGCAATGCATTAACGTACAGTACCATGCTTGCATATTTCCAGTAACTTCTTGCTAATATATCAGTTTGTGGCCGATGGGTGATCAATTATTAGATATGTTCTTTCCACTTTAAGTCATTTTTTAAACAAACCATTGTCTGTTTTTCCAAGTAATTACTGTATATGTGCTTTGTTTCATTGTAACAATTATGCATACATTTTTACGATATTTGTAACAGTTAAAATTTTGGATTTTTTTAGAATTGTAAAGATAGTTCACCCTAAAATTTACTCCTCATGACATTCCAAACCTGTATGAAGTTCTTCTGCAAAAAAAGAACATGGTAACTGAACAACATTGGCCCCGATTTACTTCCATTGTGTAGCTACAAAATATTTCTCGAAATCCCTTTTGTGAAGGTTGAGGGTGAATAAATGATAACAGATTTTTTTGTGAGCCATCGCTTTTAAGAAAATAAAAATATAAAACAAAGTACATTTTTAAGTCTCATCTGAAGTTATTCCCCTCAAGTCGAAAGTAAACAGGTGTATTTCCACACATAACAACAGGCTTTTTTTCTAAACTGTTAAACGACCAGGAAAAAATGTTTACTTTAATGCAATTAAATTAGATTTAATCTGATTTAAAGCAAACTAATTATCTTTTTAGTAAAATATTTGGTTGAAAATGTGGTGTTCTATTTCTTTAAAGTAACTGCCACGGTTTAATATTTGAATATCAAATGCAATAACATTCACTCATTTTTAAGTGTCCAGATGGCACCACAGTGTATAAGATTCAATTGATTCAATTTTTTTGTCCTAAACACCAAACGTTTAAAAACATACACTATCATGAGGTAAATGAGGTAAACATGGTAACTGCCAGTACCCTCCACAAAATCTTCGTCTTGAGTTTGGCGTAGTTGTTGGCAACAAATGATATGGGCTTGAACTGAATGTTCCGGAACACTGGATTGCTTAACAGACGATATTATGGGCTTGTGTCCAGCAACTGAAACAAGAACAGTTGATTTGTTCTGTATACCTTTATAGTTTTTATTATGTTTAAGCTCACAAGGGCAGTTTTGTTCTGGCCTGCTGGCACGATGCCCCAACATTGACTTTTTTATCAGGACTGTGACCTTCCTGGAATTTCCCTCAAAGTCCAGCACACAGATGCAATGAAATGTCTGGTTTATGGGAAAAGAGCTCATAGGATTAAATGATAAAAATGCTGATAAACTGTTGTCTTTGTGTCGTTTGAGCGTGTGAACGAATGCTCAGGTAGAACAACATAGAAAATTTGAGCTGGTTCGATAAAAAAAACATTTTTAGAGGATATTTCAATGTTTTATGTGCTTAGATTTTCTCAGACACCAAGGTGTGCAATTAAAAGTCAAAGATTTCATGAACCCATAAAAAATATTTAAAACACAATTGGTCCGAATACCAATTTGGATCTCCGACTTCTATATTCATACTGTATTATTAATTAAAAGATCTTAAAGAAAATAAAAAAATCTTATTTTTATTTCTTTTAATAGAAAAACATCTGAGACAAAGCGGATACTTTAATCTACGGATCCAATTTGTCTATTAGAATGAACGTTTTTATTAATACAGCACATGGTAATACATGACTTAATTTTACAGAGCCACTGCTTTTACTCTGCAGCTCATTAGATTTGCTAAATTGGCATTTTTAATTTTGTGCTGAGCCTTTTGTCTTTGCGTCCTCTTCCTTCAAGCAAAAGTTAATCTTTGAGAGCTTCATACCAAAGGAATGCACAGAAACACTCTTGACGCATTCTCCAGTAAAGCATCCAAATGAGATTGGCACAAGTTTGTGGATTTCAGCCTCCTGCTGAAAATCTCCCCTGCCTCCTCCCAATAGTTTTTCACTTCATTGGTCATCTTATGGTACAGTAGTCTCACTTTGATGGATTTCTGAATCTGAGGAGGGGAATACCAAAGGCATCTGGTGTTCCGTGAAATGCTGTTTTAGAGCTGCACTTGTTGGGGGATCTTTAAACAGATATACAAAATTACCAGAGCTTGTTAATAATTGCAAAGGGTCAAAACTGATATTAACATAGTCTGACAGACATAATGAGAAGCGCCGTCACAGCCACGCGAGCTACTGGTTGTAGAGGAGATGATCTCATAAAGATCTGTTGAAATGCTTAACAAAGATGAATTAAACAGCTTGCTATTCTGGGTTCAGGGAAATGTTTAAGCATCATTGTATTATTTAGGTCAGGGGTTTCCAGCCTTTTGTGAAAGAGCAGAACCCCATGCTTGATACTCCTCAATGAGTTTTAAGGTAGAGATTCAAGCACATCTGCTAAATATGCCACTACAATATTTGGCCAGAAATTTGTGTGTTTATTTACATTTGACCCATTAGGTCCAAACTCTGGCTTTTTTAAACCGTCATATGTCGGAAAAAAGTCATTATTTGTGTCGCCTCATGGCTCATTGATTCATTAATCCTGGAATTTTGAGAGAGAAACTTACAGCACTCCAAAGCTTGACTTTAGCCAGAAAGTAAACTACTAGCAGACATCTAACAAACACATAGGCAACAAAACAACACAATGCTATTTGGTTCTATAGCCACCACCTTTTTAAAAAATAAAAAAAGGAAAAAAAGATTGTTTCATTGCAGGCGATAACATGCACTGCTGAAGCAAAACATTTCTATTTCTCTGTTGTCATTTTGAATAAACTAGCAGAACATTATAAGATAAATCTACTTTAGCACCAAACTATCATTTATCATGGGTCTGTAGGATATTTCCACTGAACGGTCCTCGCTGTCCTACAGCTCGACTTAATGACAGTTTTGATTTGCTCGTTTATAGCACCCAATCAATCCTCTGACTTTTAGTGTGCACATCAGTGAGGATGATCACTTTAAGACTATGAAAATATATCATAGTCACGTTTCACTGAACCTATATCATCATCACCTAATTCACTCCACCCACAGTTTTAAAGGCAGTATATGATTTTTTGTCATGCTGGTTGGAAATCTCTTTAGATCCTGAGTGCAATCAAGTAGTATGGTGATCAAATAATATTTTATAATTATATATCGCTGTGAAAGGCGTAGGACCAAAAACGTTCACCCAATCAAAACGTTCTGGCCGAACGCAGTGACTGGTCATATGTACATTTTCCAGTATTTTGCATACCACTGCGTACCCTGTTCACGCAGAAATCATATTTTATCCGCGCACTCCCGTCCGCTGTGTCAATGAAGGGTGGACAATCAGCAACAACCAAACTTTCCTGCTGAACCGACAAGCAAATCTACAAAACGAAAGTCAGTTTTTGAAAAAGCAGTGACGAAATAAAGTTTGGATCACGAAGGAGGAAAAACTTGAATTAACATCGGTTCAGCTTTAACATGAGGGAGACAGCTCCGGCAGGCAAAGGGTCTGAAAGACAATACCAAGGTTGCTCTCTTTCTTTTAGACTGTTATGCTTCGAGAAGAATTTAATGGTTTAGCTAGTAATTTGTAATGTGGATTTACGAAATACAATCATGTGTTTGGACGAGGCGTGCCTTTGAGTGACGAATCGCATAGAGGGTGGGATTATAATTTCAGTGCTAGCAGGCAAAGTTAGCACCTTTTGAAATCAACCACTCCTCCTTTAACTGAGAATGTTATCATTATTTTGACATCATCAAGGTGAGGCCATCTGTTCTTTGGTTTCTGCTGTTGTTTTGTGGAAAAAGAACAGAAGCAGACATGTCCTAACCCGACTTTTGCTCAGCCAGTTAAAATTTCACAACACAGTTGTTGTTCTGGATAAAGAATTAGGCTTAAAGTTACAGGCAGAAGGTTTATAACAAGTGACAATCTAGTGAATCTTATCCTCCTTTATCCAATTTTTCTGACTATTTTATGTCTAGAAAGCTTCCCAACGTTTGTCATGTTTCGAATACAACTTACACAATTGTATTTGCAAAAGATGAGTAATGACGTTTGAAGATGAGTAACAGGTTTTTCAGCTTGTAAACTAAAAAGATTGCAGTAGATTGCAATTTTTCTACCTTAAATAATGTTTTGCATTTCTTAGACAAAAATTCAACCCGTAAGTTATAACACTGACTCTTCCCTAAAATGAACAGTTCAGCCAAAACTCGAATTCGGTCATTCTTTTAATAAACCGCATCTCATTAAAAACTGTATGACTTTCTTACGTGGAACACAAACAAAGATATTTTGAAAAACGATTCATTGAATTTGTGTCCAAACAATAGTCAATGGAGCAATAGTTTATCAACATCCTCCTATCTTCTTTTGAGTTTTGCAGGAAAAAAGTAATGGTCTTACAGGATTGAAATAATATCAGGTGAGAGTTTTCACTTTTGGGAGAACTATCCCATTTTTAATGTATTCAAATGTGGTTTAATACAGTTCCTGTGTTTACCCAACAGTTTCTTTTAAAGCTGTTAAGTACACTACAGGGCATAATTCCCTTGGTCCTCCTATTTATGGCCTAATTCTGCTGTCTTATGGGAGCAATATGGTCTACATCCCCACAGAATATGCACTAGTGCTCTCCACTAACAAACTGATAATTGGCATAATGTGGATACGAAAATGGGGCTAGATCTAAAATACACATCTTCTTTAACAATATTGAATACATTACAAAACAGCAGTATTACCGCACCGAATGAGTCTCCCGAGCACAGTTACACAGACTGCATTTGGAAACAG
Source organism: Triplophysa dalaica (assembly GCF_015846415.1). Classification (NCBI taxonomy): domain Eukaryota; kingdom Metazoa; phylum Chordata; class Actinopteri; order Cypriniformes; family Nemacheilidae; genus Triplophysa; species Triplophysa dalaica. Next base: position 20,668,046 of record NC_079549.1, on the reverse strand, counting down.
ATGCTATATAACAAAAATTAATTCCAACTTTGAATATTTTATGATAAGTAAAATGCATTATAGAAAGCATCACAGAAAAGATTGTTCTTTACACAAAAAACTTTTATTAATGCGTCTCGTTATTCATCGGGGAGTGCTGTTTTTGTGATGCAGTTTTTATTACAAAGGCATCAAGGCTTTTTGTAGTCTATTTTCTGTATAGGGTAATTGGCAAAAAATAAACCTTGCAGGCTTTTTATACAACATGGTAACAAGACCCAAATACATATTAATCAGTTAACTCTCTTCCATCCTCTTCCAATTTTACTTTGAGGAAATCCCAGAACCCCAAGCGTTTCCAAGAGCCTTTGCTAAGCATTCCTCAAGGTGACCCGGTGTTTTCCTTAAGATGGATAAGTGGATAACTTAATGTGGCACTGTGTGCTCCATCTCAGTTTTTGTATCTGACTGCATGGGGCACTTAAAACTGCTGTATTTTACATTTAGAAAGACAGCATTTCTCAGTTGGTTTCTGTAAGCAATGGTGAGGCTGTAATATGGGTTGTTATATAAAGAGGACCACAAGCTCATGAGGGTCCTATTATAGATGGCAATTGTGGCTTTGTAAAAATTATGAATTATTTATATTATTGTGAGGCGACACCAATTATTTAAAATATTTACACCAGTACACCACGGAGAGGCAAAAGATACAACCATTAGTTCTGGCCTTTTAACATTAAGTATAAAAGCACAGGGACACTTTTTTGTTTTGTTTTGTTTGCAGGGTCCATAGAGGATGTCAGTCTCCATTTTGCTCTGTGGCACAAAATTATTGACTTTTTTCAGATTTTAAAGCTGTTTCCATTAGCAATAGCAGAAATAACTAAATAAATAACTGTATACATTGTTTAAATACTGTATCTATATAAAAGTTTTATTTTAAATCTTTAAAGCATGCAAAGAGTGATTTGAATTTGCATATGCACAGACAAGAGTGTATTATATATATTATACATAATTATATGATGTTTATTTCTATTCCAATTGCAATGTGCAGGGATTGAAATTTGTGTATGCAATGTTTATACATCAGACTCCTGGCATTAATCTCTTTAAAATATGCATGTATGTTTTTTTAGAAACGCAAAAACGTACTTAATTTAACTTTTAGATGAGAACGGTTGTTCTGTAAAAGATTATTTCCAGCCTAAATTGCAATACTTGCTTGTGTGCTATTGTGTAATTCTTGCGATAATGCCCCCCCCAAAATGTAGCTTTTAAATCAGCATGAAAGGTCAAACATAAATTGTGATATTTCACCAAATTAAAACAAAACACATTATATTAATGCTGCATGGAGACAATAAAGTGGTTTACATCTGACTGAAAAATGACTGTTTACCAATAATGAATCACTCAACTGTTATGCAACTTTTCTGGCAGACATTTTAACTTCCTCAAACTAAACTCATTAGAGTCTCTGCCCCTAACTCTTTTTTTAAATGTCAATGCATTCCATAATGGGGCGTAACCCAAGTTGCCCACAGGTAAGCTGTGACATTCAATGACCGCAGAGGGATCTTATTATAGACATTCAGACACTGGACAAATGAAAGAGGATTATCTCATTAAAAAGCCGTCTCTTTTTAACAAATATATAAATAAATGTGATTCGTCACAATCGTTCACCACAACAAATAAATGAAATAATGGACCCATATTAAATATGCATGAATTGTTTTTTCGGTTGATTGACATGTTGCCCAGGGTTTCACATTGATAACGATAGACGGAACATATCATTTTTAAATTGAATTTAGGCCATTTGAAGCAAATGTGAAAACACATGGTGCAACTACACACTCAACATGGCTAAATTCAAGTCAGTATCAGTGGAGAAAATTGTGCATTATAATCCGCAAGCAAATGACCCAATTCCAACACTAACAAGAGAAAAAGATTATTCTTTTGCAAAATATAGCTGTATATAACCCACATTTAGATTAAATGACATGGCGATAAATTGCTTGGAGGTATGGGTTTAATATCCTCAGTGCTACTAACACTATCCATAAACGTGACAATCGAATAATGTCTGTGACTTTTTGCGACTGAGCGTAAAATGTCTACAAGTTTCACTTGAGTTTGTACATTTCCTGAACTGTTCACGTTATTGAGGCTGAAGGCTAATTGAATGTGGCCTTGCAGGCTGATACTCAAGGTAATCACCACCATAAACACATGATGGAGTCAGATGCTCCACCTGTTTCCAGGCCACATCAGCCAACACAGCACTGTTGGATAGAGAGAATGTGTGACCCAATCATATTATCTGCTCAGCCTTCACAGTAAACAACAATCTGGGACACAAAAGGAAGTGTTTATCCATACTGCACTGTCCGCATGCTTCACATTTGTCTGTGGAAAAGAATTATCCTAATGACAGGCTTCTATATTTTTCAATATTTTGGTCCCTTGTTTTTGGTTTAAAATCCCTTCTCCTGTTTTATTTTCATTGTTTACTCGCTCATATGTCATTCTAAACCTGTATGACTTTACATTTTTTGCCGACAACAAAAGAAGATTATTTGGAACTTTGGTAACCGAACAACACTGGCTCCATTGACTTCTGTTGTATGTACACAAAACATATGAGACATTTCTCAAAATATCTTCTTGTGTGTTGCACAGAAGAAAGTCTTTTACAGGTTTTAAATGCCATGAAAGTATATACATGACAGATTATTTTAATTTGGTTAAACGATCCCTTTAAGATACGAATATGGTTTTATATCGTGTTCTAAGTAATGGTGGTAGAGAGTTTAATAAACTTTTCTGATATATTTAATGGAATGGATGACTATAAGCACAAATAAAGTTTTTGTGATAGTAAAACTGGCCAATTGCAAACCGTGAAGCATTTGAGATATGATAGGTCATGCAATCATGCATCTCATGCGGGATAATGGTCTGAAACAAGATCACACCCTTCACACTCTGGCACATGGATTATTTTGATACGCATTTTTTAAAGATCACGGAAGCAGGCAAGGTTTAATTTATCATGGGAAAACAAAGGACAAGGGAAATTTTACACGTAGACTGTAAAATGAGGACATGAGCAACTTCTACCTAATATGACACATGATCACTTGCGCTGGCATTACAAACAATGATTCATGTTAAATTATACTTCAGCTTAATTTAGATTACATTTTAACACATGTTACACAGGTTTAGCTTGTCTGTCCTCTAAAGAGGGTTATATGCTGCTTTTTAGTTTACTTACGTGGTTTTATGTGAATGCAATTCAACTCTAAATCTAGAAGGCTAAGCGTTCAGAATAACAGAAAAAGAGGAACGATATCAAGAGATGAAGAGATCAATGTTAAAACTGAAGAAAGTGCTTAAAGCACAAGAATACAAAGAAGGCTAGAATACTGTATATATTCCAAGAGAAGAGTAAACTTTTTACAACCTTACACATTATAGCTAAATAAAATGCTGAATAAATCCTTCATGCTCCATTTCCAAAAGATTGTCTTTGGACCTTACAGTAAAAATTAATAGGATTTTGCTCTTTGTGTCCTTGTGGGTTTATTTGTATAGGCTTCCATTTAATAGATGTTGTATTACTTCCTCTAAAAGTGATTCACTGTATCCCAAAAGATAAAAACAGACCATCTATTCAATGGGCCAAGCACAAGCAGTGAGTCACTAAAATGCACAAGTCAAGTTCCTGTAATGGTCATGGCAAGACCACATTACAAATTCAATAGGCTTGTATTCTGTTTTGTACGATCAAATTGGACACTTTCAGTGTCAATTTGACTTAATATCATTTCTTAAGCCTAATTATCATTCTTTGAATCAATGCAAACTCATGCTTCTGTACCAATTGTGGTTGCTAAAGATTAAAGTAATTTGCCAGGCTTATGAAACACCAGGAAAACCATTGCAGGACAGCAAAACGTGTTGTAGTCATTGTCTGATGTTTTCTTTCAAGCCTCAGATAATATCAAAGTAGAAATCAAATAGTAAATATTAGCTTTATGAAAATACATGGGAACAAGTATGAACCGGTTGGAAATAAGAACTAATGAATAATCTGTAAACTACATCGAAAGGAATCATTTCAACCTGAACTTGACCGAATCAAAGACGTTTGTGTTCATGTTTTTGTTCATTTTACAAAATGTAAAATGAAAAACCCTGCTGAACTTACGTCATCACGTCACTTAATGTCAGTGATATAGCAGAATAAAAGTGTAGCCTTCCAATTAAAAAAACAACACACAGCATTAAATGCACTTAAAGCTATTTAATACGTATGTTTTATATGAAATACACATACTTCATGAATTAGACTAAACATAAAATTACTTACATAAGGAGTTACAAGGCTATAATCTAAAATTAAACAAAAACAATGTAGGCTTCCTGTAGGCTACTAAAAATTAAAAATATGAATAGTGAAAGCTTATTCTGGTATAGGTATGATGAAATGCGAGCACACATTGAGCTTATAAAAGTGCTTTATGCACTTCCCTCCCCTTTACGATGAAGGTGTTTGAGTGGTAAAGTCATTCATTACGTACTAAGAACCCTTCAGCATAACTTGCGGTCTCCCGGAAGTGCGTGACATTGTAGTCAATGAATAGTTGCTGAAGTCTGCACACTTAACTTAACTCGCTTCTCAAAGTGTGTGATTGGAATGGCTCCATTACTGGACTCGTCCTGTACAGCGCTGCTTCTTCTGCATCTTATCGGAGTGTGTTTCACAACTTTTGCAACCGGTGAGTTACAAAATTTTGCATTGTAATTATATATTCTCAAATATGGGATAGGCTACGTATTCTATATGATGTGCTAAAGTTATTCAAAACGGTTTGAGAACAGAGAACTGACCTGCGCTGTTTGCAGTGGATGGTTTATAATGGACAAAGAAAAGAGAGTTGCGCGTGTGAAAAAGTATTTGCTGTCACAAGTTGAAAACTAACCCCTCCTCTAAACGACCACTATCTATTGTTGTAATGAGAGTTGCTTGAAGCCAGTCAAATGGCACAATTGTAACTTTTTTTATCAAGTGTTCAACAGTTAACGTGCTTTTATGGAACTCATACGATAACTACGACGGACTTTGAACTGGAGGACGCTGCTAAAGTCATGAAATTATTTGCTCGAACCTGTGACAAACATTTTTACTTTTACAAATAATAATTTGGGTTCCTGAGCGCTTGTAGCCTACTAGATATTTTGCTGGGATTCACCACTTGGCATTCAAACGTAAGTTACAGTGGGAATAAATCCAAAACAAACTTACTATTTTAATCTTGTCAACAAGGCTGGGCGTTTTTACAATATCAAGGTCTCCTGATAGCTCGGGAGGTAAAACTTTTGGATTGATGTGATTTGGGAGCATAGAAACACAGTAAAAATGCACATTGTCTGCTATTATAAAATACATATCCCACATCTCTTTTTAGGGTAATGAAATAATAAGCACTGGGGTATCTGATAGCTATTTGTCACTATCTATCGTGTCTATATTTAATCCATTATTAAATCATAATATTCTTTGAATGGAACACAATAGGGGTCAAACAAACCGATGTGACGATTAAGTAGCCTATGTAATTTATCACAGGCAAAATAATGTGTGCACCCTCAAGTGTTCAAACAGCACAGTGCTACAGTAAGGTCAAATAAATAGTGCATTCGTATGAGCATATCAATGTATTTTGCGGTAAAGTGTGTATTCATCATACAGTGAGTATTTGCAACTTACATACCCTAACGCACCAGCAGTGGCGGAGATAGAATTTTATATACGGGGTGGCCAAGGGGTGGCCGAGGCTACTTAGGGGGCCCAAACAGACCAAGACAGAAAATTAGTGTGTAACTCTGACCTGACATCAAATTATCATAAATACATTTTGTGCTTTTATCAAAGTGCACAATGATTCTCTAAGTAACATGAAAATCAAAACGGTTAATTATTCAAACAGGAGACATAGAAACAATCAAAGAACATTCAACATCCATAAAACACTCAATGACTGCAGGTTATACATGACAGAGTCTGAATGCTCTACATTATGAATCTCTTTTTTATCTGTACCGGGTTGTATATGATAAACTGAGCATGGCGCTCTTCAACACAAATCTTCTTCACCGCTGAATCATCTAATCATCTCTGATTGGCGAGTATATTCATACGATGAACTGTGATTAGCTGTAATGCTCAAAGCTGTAGCTGAGCATAGTGTAGCGCTGTCATGGACATATGTTCATTTTCACCTAATCTTAAATCGAAAAAAAACTGAATAAAAATAAAACTCAGATATGCGCTGTACAATCAATCGCACAACAACTTTTCCCCATTGTAAACAGAGTAAAGATAGTGGTAAACCCTGCCAAGAAGTGACTCGCTTGACTTTTGACTGCGGTGACGTCAGAATAAAAGCTACGTTCAACAAGAGGTGAAATCAGATGTCAATCAACATAAGTAGAGAATACATTTTTGAGTGGCACTCAGGGTGGCCAATTGGATGTCAGGGGTGTTCAGTGCCACCCTGGATCCCCCTCTGGGTCCGCCACTGTGCACCTGCTGACATTTGAGGTGAAAGTTTTCACTGTAGAAATCGGTCCAATGCTATTCTCAATGCTAGAAACGCAGGAGCTTTACGCATCCAAGTTTCTTCGTGTCACTGTCCCATGATTCACATTAAGAGAGCATGACCTCCTCAGAAAAGAATTTTAAACGCTCGTTCACTTTGCTCAACACGTATGTTTTGTTTTTTATTTGATTTTGGCTGCAGTCCATATGTTGTAAACTTTTAGTCCTGCTTAACTGCACCGATCAATATGCTGGCTCTCTATCCTCCATAAATCTCTGTAATGTTAGCTTCACTGAATGCTTGGAGGTCTCAATCTTAACCCACCATTCTACTGTTATGAGGAGAGGATTATTTTAATTAAATGATCTTTACAAATAGATCGGCGCATGTATAGTACAATTAAATATTAATAGAGTGGCGTTCTTGATGTGGTAATGTTTTAAAATCTGCAATCTTGACACTACTTTATACTGTTGTGTCACATTTTAAAGGATTTGCATTTTACTTTGAAGACCACAGTAAAATTGAACACAGTTTATAAATTGGACACCGTTAGATTTTTTTAAATAAATTGTATTCACTGTATTGCTAATTCATCTAAACAATTATTAGTTTATAATTAAAACTAAATAATATTTCCCATCCAGTTCAGGGAAAGCCTCATCATCAGTCATCTCTATACTTTTGTCTTTGTTGTTGTCATCTGGCACAGTGTATATGTGTTACTTCGACCTCATGTGAAGGATACTCTCACATATGCGTTTTTTTGGTGAATGTCCTGTGAATGTGAGTTGTCAGACTCATAGATGTCTTTTCTAAGAATAATGGGCCTGTGCTGTAACACCAGCTTTGAAGCTCACCTCCGCTTTCAGCAGATGCAACCTCCGTTTTCAAGATGCTGCAGTCCTGAGATCAGGTTGTTGAAATGGCTTTACAGGTTATGAACCAGTGGTATTTTAGTAACTGTCCCTGAGGAAATTTGTAGTAAATTCTTATTATAAAAATTACATAACTGACAGTATAATAGATGAATATAAAAATATATAACATACGTAAATTAACACAGAGTGTAGGGTTTTAAAGGGATGGTTCACCCAAAAGAGAAAATTCTGTAATCATTTACTCACCCTCAGATTTAATTTTTAGGGTGAACTATCCCTTAAAAGTGTAATGTATTTTAAAGAGACATTATTTTACAAAGTTATTGTTCAGATTGACCATTACTAGCTTTTGTTCATGTAGATTAAAATGTACTAAAACCACCAGACAACTATAGGCTAACAAATAATACAGAACCCTGACTTTTTTTCTGGGTTAAACATACTGTTAGTCATGAGTCATTAGAGGAAAGCATGTCTCAGCCGATAGCTTTATCATTTTCCTGAGTTCTGACCCTTTTTCCAGACAAACGGCTTATTTGAACTTTCCCCGTTTATTGAAACACTTCACAGAATTGCAAAAGCTCCTCCCTTGGGGCCTTTGAATGGTCTGTGAAAGTGAATGTGAAATGAGGGGTCAGGGAAAATCGTGTACCCATGATTAGATGGCAAAAGGGACTGATATTGCTTTTGTCATTTCAAGCAAGATGATGTCATATTATTAAATATAGTCTTATATGATTGAAAGTGTAGAACATCACTGTAGAGACTTAATATTAAATGTAACAGATATGGACAGTTATATTCATTTATTTAGAAAATGGCACACAACACACCTTTTTTTAACATGCTCATTGCTCAAGCAAGTTTTTTTGTATTTCTCACAAAAAAGAATGCATCAATGCTGACATATCTTGCGCATATCTTGTTCATCCATATGACTCAATATTTTAAGTCTTCTGAAGCGACTGCACTATACAATAACTTTGTGTAAAGAGAATAAGTAGCTAAAATTGCTTCTTGTGCCAGAGGTCTCGGATCTCATTTAAAAGATCACATTTTTCATATCGCAATCTGTCAATATGGATTTGATGACCTCTAATGTTAAACCTGTTATAATTCTTATTGAGGCAGCAAGATTTGAGCATTTGAATGAATATATACATGAGATTCTGTAAAAAAAAGATCAGACATTAAAAACAAACCATTTTTGTGTTCCATTGTAGATAAAAAGTGATATGGGCTAAGAACAACATGCACATGTATAAAGCAACAAAGTAATGATTTAGTGAAACAGACTGAAGTCACTTGATGGATGTCTCCTCATGGGATGGTGTTGCTCAAACACAGGCAGGTATTTATGACTTCAGCTTAACTACTGGAGGTCAATATCTTTGTGTGGATTGTAGAAAGCAGGGTGAGATTAAACCCACAGATCAGCAAGACTCATCAAGTTATTCTGTATAAAAGTATCACGGTGACTCTTCGTGAGATGACATCATTAGTTTGCTTTCATTAAAAACCAGCTAAGCAGCAGGGTTGAGTCAAGACACGCTCTGACATTGTTTTTTGTCTCCTTGTCAGGTCCCAGAGGAAATTTATTTTGAGCTAAGATCACATTTCAAGACTAACTTATTGCAAATGCCCGCTGGACTGTTTACGTTACTCATGAGATACAGCATGGTTGAATGGTCTTAACATTTGATAGCATGCATCCACACAGCAGATTAAAGTCAAGATACTGTTTAAATCATCTCATGTGGGTTGTCTTATTATCTTTTATCATTGGACATTGGTCAGTCTTTATACAGCTGGTTAAAAAAAATTCTGGGATAACAATTTTTTTCCACGAGTTATAGCCTATGTAGTTTCTTAATAATATTTTCTTCCATGATGAAGTCAGCTAATCACTTCTGCTGGCTCTAAACAGATATGGAAGATATTTTGTAATTGCGTTTAAACGTTTTCCTCTCATTTCCTTTTACTGTATTGACTGGTTTAGACTGTGTAGGAAGCGTTCTCAAAATCTAGTTTCTAACTGTACATGAAAATATGAATAGAGTTACTTAAGGCAAGTCAGTATAGTTTAAGGCCATATGGCTATGCCTCTATGCAGTTAATTTGTTATGTAGGTAAAGAGCATGCTAATACAGCTCATATTTAGTTAAAAAAGTTTCTAAAAATCTTCAAATATTTGTGCATGCATCTTTCAGATCAATAAAATGAGGCACTACTTTTATCAATAAACTTATTGACTGTTTTAAATGGATGGTAATCCGTCTCCATATGAAGAGTTCATTTGCAAAAACGGATGACTTGAATTTTTTAGATTTTCAAAAAACATACTTTTTTAAATATTTCAATTAATATCAATCACATTCTAGTAGGGTAAGTAATAATAACAAAAGAAATAACAGAATAAAACACAATAAAAAACATGATAACTTACCTTTTTTTAAAAATGTTATCTGGAATGGCAAATAAACTCTTCATATAACATCAAAATAAAAATAGTTTTTAAAACATATTTCATGCATTAAGAATCATATACTTTTGCTTTTTAATATTTTCAGATTTTTTCACATACTCTTTGTCAACAGTTTGATCTGATGCATGACATATATGTAAATGCTATTTTCACACCAAATTCAGTCGGTAGGTTCGAATTTCTTGCTCGAGTGGAAATTTTCCAACTTGCGCTGAAGATGCAATCTCGCATCTTTGCATCGACTAGAAATGTCATTTTCTCACACAAATCGCTTACTTTTGCAGCTGGGTTTTTCTCAATGTATTCTAATGTATGTCATTCAAGAGAAAGAGTGCATTGGATTATTTTCTTATTCATGTGAAGCTATTGTGCTCTGAATAATTTCGTTCATGAATTCTGCAGACATATGGTTATTTCCTTAATGTAGATGTGGGTCAGTTGAGGGTCAAGGTCTTGCATTCTGTTGCTTTCTCCATGGCGTAAACTTTAGTCAGATATACCTTTTTACATTAAGTCTTTATAATGTTTTAAGGCCGCTAAACATACTGATGTACTTGCATTTCATTTCGTCTGTCTGAAACTGATGGTTACCGTGAGATCAATAGTCTCAATTTCCCAATTTAAGTATAGACACTTACTGCAAGGAGAGATAGAAAGAAGCCTTCACCTTAGGCGATTAACCTGCTATTCCATAAATAGTTATCTCAGAGAGTTCACAGCATCCCCTGTGATGCCTGAGGTTATTTTTCCCCTTCAGCTTAACGTATCTCCACATCAGGAGCTCCATATGGTTGAGGAGACCGATGGCCCCACACTTATTTAAAGAGCCAGAATCCTCTCGTGCAGTCACTATTGGCCTGAGGATGATTAATTGGGGTGTATTGGATTATCTGCTTCAGTGGGCTCTGAACTGCAGACCTCAGATAATTGCATGAGGTAACAGAGAGGCGGATTTTCTGTCCCAAAAGAGACCCATGGCATGCATCTTTACAGGGTTTTACCAGGTCACCCATTGTTGTTGTCACTGAACGGTGGTAGAATAAACAAGTTCTGATGTATCAGGGATTTTGGGGAGTTGTGAATAAGCAGACCATTGCAGGAACAGGGGATTGTGCAGACAGAGATGATCTACAATCCCAGGCCTAGAGCTATGGATGGAGTATATATAGACCTCACAACAACTTGAGACTTAACAAGTGAGTGCACTTTACCACAAGACCAACAAACAGACTTTTAGTTTTCATAAAACAGCAATTAACAGATTGGATTGTTGCGTAATGTAATGACGAAATGTTTATCATCAAGATAAACCGGACAACACCCTTGCCTTGCCTTGCCTTTCCTTTTCCTTACAGTTTGACGCCAACAACCAAATCATTCGACCGAGTTCACATCAACTTCACAGACATGTTGACAAGCGATCTATAAATCAGTCGATAAACTTAAAAATTGACGGTAACTTCTGAACTGTTTAAGTTGTGTTTTACAGTGCATGTACACTTTTTATTGACATAATGATTTGATGTTCAGTTGATGCATCGGCTTGATCATCTTCATTTTCCGTATCAGATTCGATCTCGAATTGATATAAGGAAGTACCGATGACATTTTATCAACTGTCAGTACAATTGCTTTGGAACCTGATGTTCCGAATATGGTAAGAGACGTTACATTTTTGCGAAACGCTCTAGTATTCAAACAATCACTACGCACTAACTAATTGGCCAATCAAAGCAAACCTCGCTTTTCAGATCGATGAGCTGTGTAAAAAATCAGCGCGTTTCAGAGAGGTGGGGCAAAGAGGAGATACAAACATGCACGGTTTTTGGAAAATACAGCATTAGTTAACCTTAAAACATATAGACACATTACATTACATCTTAAACAAACGATAAAATTAGTTTTAGCCGTATCATATGACCCCTTTAAATAGTTCATCTAATTTCTGTAATAAGTAGATCCAAGACATATTTGCAGAATGTTTGCAGACATGGTAGGTGTTCATTATTCACTTCAGGGTTTTAAAAGTCTATATTCTGTATTTTTTTCATTATTTTCTTATCTTTCTTAAGACTTTTGTTCATCAGTGTACATATACAGTAGGTATGGCCAAAGGCCAAAGTGACTGTATGCCCATGGACTCTGGACTTGATCTGGTGCTCATTGAATCAGATAAATGCAAACATGATTCAGACTTTTAGAATCACAACCTGTGGCTCTGAGTCAAATCATTTTATTCACGCCATTGTTTTCTATGTCAACTGCCTAACGCACCCATTTGTAGCTTAATTTTTATTATTACTTCTGACAAACAAAAAAAAAGGACAGTTTCTTATATGCCACGCGATGAAAACTGACTCACCGGTTACTAATTTATAGATGTTAAATACTTCACTCATCATTATGTTGTGCCATTGTGTAATATTTCAGATCTGTTAGCGGTATTAATCACTGCAATGTTACTCAGGTAACTAAAAAACAGACCTTAGGCAAACATGACTGACAGCAGTGAAGATATTAAAATGCATCCCTACCGTTCTTCTCTTTTACGAGACTGAGAGTTCCTGAATGTTCTCTTCTTTTAAGATACTAGCTGAGTTCCAGCTTGTGATAAAATCAACACCTACTGTTCTTGACAGGTATATAAACAAGCCAGGACTGAGCCTCGACATGGGGCAACCTGCCTGAGTTCTGCATTAGCAATGACTTTGGCACATCACTAGTTTTGGTTGTTCTGACCAGAATCCAAATTGAGGCTGAAGCCAAGCACTGCAAAATATTCCAGCTTGGCTACAAGAGGAGCTGGCCAATGAAATTTTAGCACACAGATGTGTTTTTTCAATCAGTCCTTTCCGTTTCAGACATTACATTTTTGGAAGGCTCGTGGTCCAACTATTGGCTTGAATAAACGTTTATTTTTATACTCTAGAACTGTGTGTTTAATGAACGGTATATTCGCACGGTTGGCTAGACAACCACTTAATGTTAGGTGTTAAAAAGTAAATTAGCATTCTGCAATTATGGCTCATGCAATTAATGTAATTATCTGTTTTAGAACATTTTCATGTTTAGCAGGAGTAAATAAAAAATGTTTTTAATTACTTGATGGTTTTGGATGCCAGTGCAGACGGTTTCATCTTAACAGCATAAACAAACGTTACTGCGCATTCACACTTTTGTGACCCCCAACCTAACCTCCGGTTCACATTATTATTTCTGATAACAATCAAAAGAAACCTAGAAGAACCGTTACTTGGCTAATCTTGTCTCTCCAGTATTTTAAATTTAGACTACGATACCAAGCTCAACCCCTAGATATCAATTTACCAAACTTTTTTTTAATGCGACCAAATAAAGGACCTATTCAGCAGTTATTTTTTTATAAAACGAACATACAGCAAAATTCAACAAATCGTTTGTTTAATAAATTATTATACAGTAAAATAATAATACAAATTGGTATTAACATAAATTATGAATAAATAAAAAATAGTTATATTATTACACATAAACACAAACCGGAAGTTAACTGGGGATCAGTCAGGGTTCTATAAAGCTGGACATTGTATGTCCAAATTCACTGTTTTTAGGAAATGGAACAAAACTTTGTTTAATGATTGCATACTGTGTTGTCAAAGTTGACAAGTATTTTTTAATACTTTTTATTGATTAGATATTTGCAAAACCCAGTGACAAACATATATAATAGACAAAATATGGAGATACACAGTTTCAGAAGGACATCAGTGACATATTGCGTTGATAGACAAGTCCCGTCATTAAATGGTGAACTAACAGAGACTCCGCTTCTTCAGGTTCCAAATTCTCAAGCTCTGTGTTGATGTTTATTGAGAGGATAATTTTTTGGAAACATATTTGAAACAAATCTCATGAGCTAAAGAAATTGACAGGTACTCTCTATTTATTGTGATGTTTATAAAAAGACAAATGGTTGTTATTAAAAAAACAGACCTATAAGCAAAGACAAAGATGGTGTTACCTAGATAGTTTAGTTATGTTTCTTTAAAACTTGCCTCTGATGTGTCTCCTAAAAGTCCTTATAATTAAACAGACACATATAGTTCAATGGCTAAAGTACAGTAAAATGGGAAACATATAAAGTCAATGTACATGGATAGCTCAGATCTTTTCTGTGTTGGAAAATGTGAGCACAGTCTGAGATTCCAAGAAATTTCGCAGAAGATTGTGTGTTTCTCAGGAGAGAGATCTGAGAAACAGGACTCTGTTGTCTCCATTGCTCACCATTTATTTCCAACTAAGCAAGATATTTATCTCCTGTGACTTCTCTTTCTAATGGGATGGCAAACAATAACATAGCAGTTAAATAAAGACGTATGCTACGGGGCACGGATTAATGTTTTCCGCTTCAGCACATGGTAAAATGTATCCAGAGGAAGAAATGAGAATGGGGAAAAGTACATCAGAGCTCTCTCCAACCCAAGGGTGGTAGTGAGAGAGACGTGTGGAGAGCAGTAGTGAGATGAACATCAGGATGTGAAAGGATAAAGGATCCTGCTGGCAACAGGATGCTGTCACTCAAACACAAGACCATCTGTTACTTCATTTTTGCGCTGTAGATTCAATACTTGTGTGAACCACTGAGAGTTGACTTTAAACCGCGTGTTTTTAAAGGAACCGTTCACCTAGAAATATCAAAAAAAGTTACTCAGCCACTTGCCGGGCAAAGACATTTTCATCCATGCAAGTCAAAAAGTTTAGCAGATATTTTCTATATAATGAAGTGAACCTTGACCAAGGGGAGTCAAACTCTAGAAATATAAAAATAGTGCATACATTCCAAGATAGCTTTGGGTTAAAAATAATAAAAATGTATTTATTGGGCAAGTCCATAAAAATACCTTATTCAGAGCTTGTAATAATGATTTAGGATTTGAGCTATCAGGTTCGATTTAGTGAGCAATTTCAGTTTGACATCATTTGACTTCACCTTGCATAAATTGTCTACAGTAAACTGCAATTTTATGTTTTAACCAGAGGTGGCGATAAAGAGGCAAAATGATTATACATTTTTTTTAATCTCATGTCAAAACATGTTTTATCATGTGCATAATTCAATATTTTTATATGGAAAAGAACAGTGTAAACATTCTGTTTAACGTCTTATGTCCACGTTAAGAAAAAAACGATTTTATAACATGAGGTGGGTTAAGAAGGATTTGTATTTTTGTCTGTTCTTATAAAACACTCGGAACTGTCTCGGAACAGTTTCTCTGTATAAGGTTCACTCTTTCTAGGGATTAAGTGCCTACTGGGGAGAACATATTTTTTATATCCAAACGGTCAATTTATATTCAAGAGCATTTTTATCTTTCCTTTTGGCTGAAGAGTTCAAGAATGTAGGTGGTTTAGTCTGATTTAACCAAGCGTTAAAATACCAGGGGCAAAACTGTGATATCCGTAATATCAACCGACCTTCACTTTAACCATTTTGAAGTTTGCAAGGCAGGCCTGCAGTTCTAGTATTCAGATACAAGAAAGCTCTTTAACGTGAAAACTTGCTTGGTTTATGAATTATGAGCAGAGTACAATTATAACGCCTGGCTTCTTTCCATTCTCAGCAGATGGAGTGAGATCTGAACTCCACATTTTCCATCATTCATGTGCCCTGAAGGAAGATGAAGGGCCCTGCAAGGCGATAAAGGACAGATTCTACTTCAACATTGACAAAGGTCGCTGTGAGGTCTTTGAATATGGAGGCTGTCAAGGCAATGCCAACAATTTCGAGACTCTGGAGGAATGTGAGCAAATGTGTGTTGTGAGAGGTAAGGCCATCCATGTCATGTTTACCTTACTAATGCCCTTCAAAGCAAATACGGAGATAGTCAACGAACAAAAAAACAGGAAATGTTTAGAAACATTTTCAAAAATGACATGATTGGATGGTCATTGGTCTTAAAGTGATTTCTTTTTTTTTTGCAGAACACAAAATAATATATTTTCAAGAATGTTGGTAACATAACACCTCCGGTCCCCATTGACTTGCATTGGCTTTGTGTTTATGCAATAGAAGTGAATGGGAATTGTTTTTGTTCACCAATATTCTTCAAAATACATTCCTTTGTGTTTTGAAGTAGAAAGAAAGTCACACAGGTTTAAAATGACCAAAGGGTGAGTAACTGATGACCGAAATTTTGTTTTGGGGTGAACTATCACAATATTCCATCACTACACAACCTCATGGCAAATCAAAATTTAATTTGACCAGGTGGCTAATTTATATTTAGCACGATCTGCATTCTGCCCTCGTGACAGTAAAAGGAGTGAGCCTCATTCTTAGTGTTTTGTAGTATTTGAACATTTTCATACAATTCACACTCTGGGAACACATACGCAATTCATATTGTTTTCTAGTGCGATCAGGTTGATAAGCGTATCTTGGGTTCAATAAAATAAAGATGACTAAAAAAGACATTTGAAATAGGGTATAACAGGGTGTGCACTTCCTCACAGCTAAAGCATGCATAGTGTAGTATGTATCTTCATATATCTATAGTCATCACTGTAAAATGGAATTTGCTGATTATCACCAATGCTTTATTAACCAGTGATCATTTTATAATCGTAGATATAATGTGCATTCTATTGTAACATATAGTTTTATGAGCATGTGAACCGTTTACTATGAGGGAGTTCCCAGCTGCTTAAAAACAGGTCATAAAAACAATCATGTAATACATGGGTTTGGTGTAGGGATGTAATTATTGTCTGTTTATGGCACTGTTTAGACTCAGAAAGTCTCATAATTTTAACTTAAACTACAACCCTGAAGTGCCAAGAAAGAAAGAGGATGCATGTGTGGATGGATGGATGACATACAGAAACTGTTGCATGGAAAACACATGAAAAGTCCAAATTAATTGGAACAACCTGTCTGGAGAGATGAAAGACACCTTTCGAACAACCTTATTTCATTGAAACCGAAGGACTCTTGTCTCTTCCCCAAATGTGCAGTTCACAGTAAAGTCAGGCCATGTTGGATTATTTACAGCACTTTGGTTGGGTGAGTCATATCTCATTACGGTTTCCAGCAGGGGTCTTTGCGATTTGGACAGGCTCCTGCAACGCCTGAACTCTGCTGCCTCCTGTGAGAGGTCACCACCATAATCAACACAAAACACACTCCAGCATGGGACGGCTAAACAAGCTTCGCTCTCTTCACATCCACAGAGTGGCAAAAACAGACACTTTGCAGCTTTTTTTGGACAAACACCTCCAAGGACACGAGCACTCAAAAATGAACATGAAGCACTGCCAAAGATCCCCTGTGGAGACAGAAGGGGAAAACGACTGCTGTGTTCGGATTTTCTTGGTCCGCTTTCTTCACTTGCTATTTTCAATATTGCCAAATGAGTTACTAAATTCTGTGGACAGCTATTTCTCCTGATCCAGAACGCTTGTTACATACACAAATAAATGGGCCAGAACTTTTTAAAGTTTTTCGGTGCTGAAAAAAGAGGTTCTGAGAGAATCGTTGCACATAATAAAATCACTGCAAATACAAAATGAAGGATATTTGTCTCCATCTAGCGATTCAAATGGTTAATGCACTTTAAATGTGCTTCATAAGTGTGAGGCAAATAGACAAAAAAGTGCAATGTGCAATGATTTTCCCTCTTGCACTAAAAATGCAGTTCCCAGTGAACACGCATATCTTCATATTTCATCATTTTTATTTTGTGCCATAAATCGTTATTATTATTTCCCTTTAAGTTTGTCACTGGGTTTTAAAAATATCTAACAAATAAAACATTACAAGGTGCTTGTCAACTTTGACAACACAGCATCATTTCATTTTTTTTTAAAGTACAGGTTTTTTTTCCCATTTCCCGAAAAGCTGTGAATTTAAACACGTGTTCAGAAGGACAGCTAGGGTATACTGATAAAATGTAAAGTATACCTTCGATTCACTGCAAGTCGTTTTGGATTAAAGCGTCTGTCAATTGTGTCTTCCAAACGCGTAAATGTGACATTTTTCCTTTTCGTAGATGCACTCTGTCTTCACTTCCTTGTGCTAGACCGGGTTGTTTTTGATTAAATGTCTTTGAATAAAGCAATTCGCTCTTTTTGCTTTAAGGCGCGACTACTATTCACACAGCAGCCATATGTCATCATTCCTATTCTTTTCTCCTCCACACATTTCTCTGTCTTGCTCAGATCAGATGTGAAAATCTCATCCTGGCTGATCTGTCTTCAACAAGATTTTCGGCTTATTCACAGTGTTTACCCATCCTTAATCGCACTTGAGTCGCTTTTGAGCAATAGAATCAGCTGGCTTCATTCTGTGCGTGATCAGGTTAGCACTGCTCGTCAGCATCTCTAAACCTAATTGATCAGAAAGAAACAAAAAGAACACTCTTATGATTTCTGACAAGGGATTGGATGAGAGTTGCCTTTCTCCATGATGGATAGCCACTTCTGTGAAATATTTTAATTAGCAGGGACCATAAATAAATTCTGCATTACCGAGCAAAATCTGGATACAAATTAATTGATTTTTGTAATTTGTGGAGCCTTGGAACCCAGCCATTCATTCATCAACAGGATATGTGCTATAGGTGGAGTTGAACTATATCAATCACCTCAGCCCGTGTGGGGCGGATTTGTTAACGGGAGGGGTGATGTAAGCCATTGCTTTACTAATCAATTGCAATATTTGTCTAGTTTATTTATCCAAAACTCAATACCTGTATTAATATTTCATAGTGTATATGTTGTCCAATTGTGTCTTTATGTAATTAATCTTGCATCAAAAGTAATAGAGGCATTTATCGTGTGATAATTTATTATTTAAAATTTCATCGACCAGTCTTTATTATTTTAAAGGGATGTCAGCTGTTTTAATAATTTCACCCACACATCCAACCTGCCAAGGGTATATATCAATATAAACTCAATGTCAATCAACTCATTTGTAGACAGACTTTAATTCTAAGGTTCCCCTCGTGATATCAGGATACCTATATTACTGAAATCACAAATTTCTGTCAGACATTTTATGCATGACACTGCATGAACAAAGAACTTTCCAAGGGTTTGCAGTCAATAAGGTCACATGATTCATGGCTTGTTCCATCTTCTCTCTTGTTTCTTAGAGAATAAGAGTCCATGCCACCTGGAGGATGAGCCGGGGCCGTGCCGGGGTCTGGTGCCACGATATTATTTTGACAGCAAGAGTCAGGAATGCATACTTTTCTTTTATGGTGGCTGCTTTGGGAATGCCAACAACTTCAAGACCATCAAAGAATGCCAGGCTAGATGTCATTGTATGTACAAGCACAAAAGCATCTCTCTCATCTAGTTTTTGTACAAGCTCAGTGTTTAAGCACATTTGCATGAAAAAAATATCACCCCCTGGGTTTTCTGAGCTCTCAATAACCTTCATTTCAAAGAATATTGAACAATTTTAATTTAGAAAAAAATAACCCTTGGCCCAGTCCTTAGGGGAATAAAAGCGAGATTGAGTAAATGATAACAGACGTTTTTATA
Source organism: Triplophysa dalaica (assembly GCF_015846415.1). Classification (NCBI taxonomy): domain Eukaryota; kingdom Metazoa; phylum Chordata; class Actinopteri; order Cypriniformes; family Nemacheilidae; genus Triplophysa; species Triplophysa dalaica. The sequence goes on along the minus strand of NC_079549.1, from coordinate 20,648,550 downwards.
AACTACAATACCTGAAGCTTATTTGTACAGTGAACACAGTCAAGCTTATATTGGGATATAGATATAAATATGTTCAGGCAAGATATCTGTAGACAACAGTTATTATATTTTAGTATGTTCTTACTTCTCTTTAGCTGACTCAAAACACAAGGACCTGAATGCTCCATCAAAGCCAGTGGAAGAGACCAAACCTGCTGTAGAATTCATCGGTAAACCTGGTGAGATAAGCACAGAACCAACTTATTGACATTCATGCCAGTAATTATATTTGTTTTTATTCAATAGTTTTTCTTTTGACCTTTCATTAATATCTAGTCATATTTTGTTAATATTTTTATTTACACTAATGTTTTATATTTGCTGGATCACACAAGCAAGTGTTATTGATGACACTGGTGCAACTTTGTTTTTGTGTCAGAAAACATGCCCCACGTCATCTCCATTGACTTTTTTGTTTTAAATATTGTTGTATTATTACTCACTCTGTTATGCATTTCTTTATTTTAGATGATGCGCCTTTGAATGTTTCACATTTGCAACTGCAGAGGGAGTCACGAGTAGCTGCACTGGGAGCAGGTAAGCTAGTTCTCTTGCCTCTTAAACCACAGTGCTTATTAAAATGAACATGGCGTTAAGAGATACATTGAGTGAATTACATTTACGTTTAGTCATTTAGCAGACGCTTTTATCCAAAGCGACTTACAGAGAGTTCAGGGAGCAATAAGCGATATGTCTCACAGGAGCAAAAATACAATCACAGCATGTTTAATATAAAATAATGCATCCATTGTCAAAATGATTTAATTTAACTAATTTATAATTTACTTCTGGATTTAAACATAATCGCAGATGAATTATAGTAATTGCTTTATGAATTAAAAAGAATTACAAGATTGGATAAGAAATGTTTGCAGATATCTAATGCGAAGACATTCGTTTTTCTGGGTGACTTAAGTGTCCAAAATAATTTGTGTCACTGCATGTCATTATCCCATAAGTTTACTGTATATACCAAATAGAACAAAATAGAATAAATAAAATCAAATTTATGTCTGCAATAGCAGGAAGCAATTCACAATATTATGTTTGCTTGGATAGATATTTGTTATTTAATACAATTAGTTGTTTGGTACCTCTGTAGGACATTACTGCCATCTAGTGGCTCATGTTCATCTTGTATTATTAATATATTTCAGAGTTTACTCCGCCTCCCGTCTGCATGAGTCCTATTGACAGGGGTGATTGTCATGGATCAGAGCGGAGATTTGTCTATAATCCCAGGACTGGGAGATGCCAGATGTTTCGTTACAGTGGCTGTGGAGGCAACAAAAACAACTTTGTGCTTAAGAGACACTGCTTAAAGATGTGCACGAAAGGTGAGTTACTTAAGTTATAATAGTAAAGAGTGTTTTAAACTTTTGTATGGCATTGCATTTACTGTCATTCTTTCTTTTAGAGCGCAGACGGAGACAGCAGATACGAATAAAAACACGGAACTCCAACATCTTACACGATTCTGCCTAAGATGTACATTACTCATGATACTGCTATGACAGCATCTGCTCTGAGGCAGGACATAATTGAGAGCTCATCTGGGTATCATACCCTGAGAGGGGGTCATTGGATGTGACGGATACAAAATCACAAAACTTTCAACACTTCAGACACAGTTGTCAGCCATATTGTTGACTCATACATTTTGTAATACGTTTATGAATTTTAACCTGGGTTTTATGTATAGACATTGTATTTTATGTGCAAAACAAGATTTTTTACCCTATCTATTTTATTGTTTCCTGGGGATAAAAAGACTAATAACCTGCCATTATAGATTACATATGTAGTTTGTTTTTTTAACCCTATTGACTATTTATAGCTTTTATTAATATTCGCTAAGGATTGTAAACTCTTCTTTCTGTAATTATTTTTTGAACTTTCAGAACTACCAATCATTTGACTGTGTATTTACATTAGTACAAACATTTTCTTTATACTTGTATTGGTATTTTGCTATAAATTTGTACAGTAATAAAACACAGTGTGTTGGGTGTTTTAAGATATCCTAACATAATCCAAAATAACAAAAGTCAACTTCAAAAGGTAACATACAGCATATGGATCTGTGATAAACTAACATGTTATGATATCATTCATACACCAACTTCTAGTTTCTATAGGTTTCAAATAATATCATTGTTAATCAGTCCAAAACAACTTTGCCTATTAAGGCACTGCATGGAAATGTACATAATATGTGAGTGACAGATTTAGCTAGTTGAGACATTAATACTGTACATTGTACAATATTTTTAAACATTTTATTAGCACATGTTTTAAAGCGTTTAATACATAAACACTAAAACAAAATACAACATTTGAGTACACGACAATTATGAAAAACCACAAGGTGGAGCTGTTATGCTTTAGATTAGTTGGGGACTCCACCACTAATGTTAGCGCTTTTAAATAAACTATGATTAATAAGGAGTTAAATAATAAACAATACAGCTATAAAAGTGTTTTCAAAAGTAAAAACAAGTTACAGATAAATAACACTACAAGGAAAAGCGCCGGTGTTTTTTTTTTAAACGCCAGTGTGCCATTTGAGCTCATTTGAGGCGGGGATACCAGTGACGCACCAGGAAGCTACTTCAGTAACTGTAAGACAAGTCTCCGCACTCAGCGGTCATATTTGCATTACATTCGTGCAGTTATTTCAGTCATAGCACCCTAACTGTTTAAATGGGTAAAGCCCAAAATCGTTATCAAATGTCACAACTTAACAATATATTTCTAACCAACAACTAAATCGGACACAAACTGCGCAAATGAAATACTTTCCAGGTTACTCCAGTTACTGAGCGTGCTCAACGTTATCTTACAACTCTGTACAGAGACTCTCCTCAAATTTACCTATCTAGAGAACCGATGGTCTATAATCACTGACGATTGTTGTTTTTATACTTAGAGGTGGGACTTCCTTCGCAACAAAAGCCGGGTGCGTTGCCCTTTTTCACATTCGTAGTAACAGAACTGTGGACTCTTGTAAACGTCTATAGTCTTTACTACAGTGGATATGTGTAGAAGCTGAGAGCCGTCGTCGTTCACGCGCTTCTGCTGCGCTCTATCAACCAGCGCGCTCGTGTTTGTTACATTCATACACACGGCACGCTGATGGAAAGTAATGACCGCTTGTTTTCGTGAATATTGAGGAGGCGCGCACGTTTCTGTCTGAACATCTTCAGATCCCACCTTGGATTTAAAATACAGGTAAGAAAATTACTGTGACAGACTGCTGAATTGTATACAGGAATGCGGACGGAATATAAACCTATATGTCAAATCATTGAGAATTCATGGCATGGATTAATAATTTAAATTTTGTTTCAGGCTTATTGTAAATGTGTGCATTAACCTATATATGAACCGCTATTTGGTTATTTATTTGTCTACTGGAGTTAATCGTGGAATGTCAATATGTGCAGTTTGGCTTTTTATTGTTGTAATTTTTGTTGTATTGTTGAAGTATTTGTATGCATGTTTAATATATAAGAGGTCGTAATTAGACTACAACACAAGCTTCTGAAAACATAGTACATGATTAATTAACTACAAGTTATTCGTTTATATCTTAGTATGTTAATATGATCTATAGATTTTTATTTTGCACATTAAATGTTATTTGGCAGTTATTTATAACAGTAAGTCATAACATATCACATAATTGTTTTGATCTTTGGAAATCAAATAGGTCAAACCATAAACCTATTCTATATGTGCTATTAACTCAAATTGATTTTTATTATAAACACGTTTTCAAGCCATTATTCCCTGTACTCATTAATTCAATACAGTAAAACCACCTGCGCCAGGAACCGAGCAGATAACATAATATACTAGTATCATGATGTAACTAGAAGTACCAGGACTGTTGACACTTTCTTGCTTAAAAGAAGGATCCTGACAACCTCTCCGAAGAGAAATAAACTGCGATAATGAATAGCCAACAGTCAGGCTTGAAATTAGTTAGATTTTTTGCTTCCAGGTTATATAAGCAATGCTGTAGAGTTGTTGGGGGATGGATTACTAAAATGATTTTTTTTAGATTCTGCTGAATTGGCTATGAACCAAAAACTCATCCTCTCTATTTGACACCCATTACAACCTTCACGAGATCTTTCTTTTTTGGAGAATTCTGCCTTCTTAATTCCAAATTAATAGTGGGACTTGCTAAGGCAAGCATCAGAATTGCTATTGCTCATAGGGTTAAAGGGACAGTTCACCCAAAAATGAAAATTCTATCATGGATATACCCACTCTGTTGTTGTTCCAGATACTGGTCTTGTTTGGTTAAACACATAGAAGATATTTGGACGAATGCTTAACCAAACAGTTATTGGACAACTACCATAGTAGGAGAAATTACATTGGTAGTCAAAAGTGCCCCCGAACTACTGTCCTACATTCCTTAAAATACCTTTTTTTGTGAAACAGAACAAAATTAATTTCTATTGTAGTCAATGGGTTCCAAGAACTGTTTGGTTCTAAGCATTCTTCCAAATATCTTTCTTGTGTTCATCAGAACTCTATACATATTTGGAACAACTTGAAGGGTTGCTTTATTTTTGGCTGAACTATCACTTTAAGGGACGGTTTCCCGGACAGGGATTAGTTTAAGTCTCAGAACTACTTAGTTAAATAAGGATATTTAAGTTGTTTTTAAAAATGCACTGATGTGCATCTTGAGACAACACAGCTGCACTGATATATTTTAAGATATATTTTCGATCAAGACACCTCCAACATTTTAGTTAGTCTGGAACTTTTAAGCCCTGTCTGGGAAGCTGCCCCTAAGAGTTTGAACAAATCTATATCCTAAAGTATTTAACTCTGTAACTCATTCTGCAACGTTGGTGATACGGAAATTAACGGTACTTCAAATCTGGTGGCTTATTGAGGGGGGGAGTGGTTCTTAGACTTTTTCAAAAAAGGACCCACAAAATTTAAACCTACTGGATATTAAAACCACTGACAATGTTATCTTAGACTTGGACATATTGTAACCATGCCCTTAAAACCGCCCATAAAATGCTTTGGTGTCCACCGTCGCTAGACCCTTTTTACTGGTGCACGTGCCCCAGTGTAAATCTGCTGTGCCCTAGTATAAATCTCAAGTAACAATTTATTTGTCAGTGTCATCAATTTTATTGATAACAGTGGCAAAAACGGGTCTATACTGTATGCAACATAGTAACCTAATTCACTCTTGTAACAGCGACGCAGTGTCATACTTTAACCGGTCCGAAAACACATACTCGTGCCGTATTTTCTCGCAGAAATCTGTCAGCACTTCTTCTACACAGGGGCCATAGTGATGACAAGTGACTGATGTAGGCTATGAAAAAAATACGAAACTAAAGTATGTTTCTATATAGTATAGATCATCTTATTTTGACTCGATCATTAATGGCCCCTGTAGATTGACATCAGAATTTGTTTGTTCAAAGAAGGGATATTGAAGTAGGAGATGATGAGTTAGACTTGATAAACAAACTACTGTACATCCACAGGCACTCAGATCTCAAACATTAGTGTTACAGGAAAATGTCTCAGGAAAACCTTTGTCAAGTCTGTAAAATTGCATGGTTGCTTAGAAAAATATTTGTTATCTGTACTAGGAGAAATGAAATTGATATTTAATTTACTAGCTCTAGTTTAAGACATTAATAAAAAGTTGGCATTAAATATGACTGAGATGACTATGTGATATTATAGGCAGTACAGTTTAATGTATTACAGTTGGTTGAAAAATGAAACAACTTTGTTTGGACTTGGCTGTGAAACCAGAAAATATTGTTTTTTTTAAGACAAAATATGCTCATTAGGATAGTTTGGAGCCATAAAACGACTGGTTTCTTGAAATACTGTAATCGTAAATTCTTGAAATCATGTAATTTTTTCTTGTTATTCTTGTGTAATGAATGCAGATGTGCAAGAAAACAATTCTCTCTGCTATCAATATTTCCATACATTCCATACTATGTTGAAGATACTTTAATATTTTTAAATAAATAATGTTTACCTTTCCCAGCATTGTTGCACTGCAGGACTATTGGTTTATGCAGGGAAAGTTGGCATAGTGCATTGTGTTGCATACTTCTTGCAGCAGGTATTAAAGAAAAAAAAGTGATGGAAATTGTTATGGGCCTGTGCCACAGTAGAGATCCAAATATTCACTACATAAAACAAGTTTGAAAGTGAATGAATTATTATGTTTATAAAGGGAGTAATGCATTTAGCCGTGAGAGCGTTTCGTATTGATCTCAGTGCAGAGCCCAAAGCATTTGTTTGTCAAGGTTGAGCAGTGCATTCATTGAAGGTTTAATGTCAGTGAAACAAAGCTGTGTTTCTGCCCTTGCGACATTGCATTGAGTTAGCGTGCCATCACCATGGCTTACCTCCGTCACGGAAATGCAGAAGTAAACAATGCCAGAATGCTTCAGTGTAAATATAGGTATCTGCATCCTGTCCTTGGTGGAAACCCAAAGCACGTCTATCTCTGAGCAATTTGCTTGTAGTCCCATTTGTTGGCTTGATAAAATATACACACGCTGCTTGAAGTGCATGCGAATGCAAAATAATCCGTGAGCGGATGTTGTCTACATATCCAGAGTTCGATTGTAAGAGAGACCATAATATGTAATGCATTTTAAATTACAAGCAATGTTATATTTCATGATTAGATGCTTTGCATTAATGATAAAAGATGATTATGTTGTTTCATTGCAGGGTTTCAGAATCTTGTTTCAGCCATTATACTGGAGTCAGGCTAATGGGACAATTATTTCCTCACTTTTAGATTCATTACATTTCATGAGCGTTGAAGTGTGGCAAGCCGATTTATTGTAACCTGCTATATAAAGTCATTCCTATTTGAAACCCTTCTAGAAATCGAGTGCTCAAAGTAAAACTTTATGGAAGAAGCGTGTAGTATACAGAGCAGGTGATATTACATCAATCGTCGAGGATGATATTTAGTCGTTTTGGAATGATCTGCATCAGCTGGTAAGTATAATATTTACAGTAGTCATTAGTGCTGTCACGATTAAGAAATGTCGCTGATGATTATTTGTCAAATATTTGCGATATTGCGTTTGTGGGTTTTTTTGTGCTTTAACATAATACAATAAAATGTCATACAATTCGTCATAGATTTGTTGTGCTTCATTCATTGTCACAAATAATTGTAAATATTTAATATAATCTTTTGTAAATTGTCACGTGCAAGATTTAAACACTTAAAGGGATAGTCCATCCAAAAATCTTTTTCAATACCATTTATTTCCTATCATGTGGTTGAAAACCTGTATGACTCTTTCTTCTGTGGAGCACAAAAGAAGATCAAAGCCTATTTTGAGAAATGTCTCAATGGTTTTGTGTTCATACAATGGAAGTCAATGGGGCTGATGTTGTTTGGTTATCAACGTTCTTCAAAATATCTTCTTTTGTGTTCTGCAGAAAAAAGTAAGTCTTACAGGTTTGAAATGACATGAGGGTGAGTAAACGATTACATAATCCTCATTTTTGGTGAACTATCCACTTAAGCAAAATAATCAATAAAGTCAATTGAATGAAAAATTGCAAAAATATAAATATAAATTTTACAGTAATTTACTCAATAAATGAATATGTTTTAGAAATTAAAAAAGTCATATAACCAAAGGATACATTTTTCAAATGTTTGTACAGTAGGGGCCAAAAGTCTTTCCATTTTACCCATTTCCATTAATTTAGACCCGAAAATATAATATAAGGATTTAGAAAAATGCTAAACTGAGAAATGTTATAGCATATAATGCATGCAAAACATTTAGGTTGCTTGCATGTATTTGCTAGTTCCTATGCACAATCTATACGGATAATGTTGCTTCCATATATACAAGAGCTCAGATTTGACCTAAACCGTGGAGTCTATATTATGATGTGTATTCTGTAGATAAATTTCAAGTGCATTTTTATTTCTGCCTTTTAAAATTCTATTCTGATAATAGAATAAATAGAAACATGCAAAAATATATTTCTCAGTTTTAAACTGCCACCCTGCTCTCTAGACATCAATGGCTATTATAAACCCGTATCAACAGGACCCTTTACACAGGCTCAACTACAGTACAACAGCAGTGTGTGAACATCCCTATAGATGTCGACTGCCATATTGTCCTGCCATGTGATTAATCAGGACTATAAATGTAGCTGACGACAGACAGAATGGGACTGTATTTAGAATAAGGGGCCAAGGAGTTGAAGGACTTGTTGGACAGTGGAAACATTGAGTTTTAGAAGGCATGTTCCACGCTGATATATACTGAACAAACTGCCTTTGGCTTTACGATTTATTGCCATCTGCCACCATTCGAAGAGAGAGGGGGATCCTCGGAATTTATTTGCATGATTCTATGCCCACCCACTTCCAAGTGGGTCATTCTTAGGTTATCATGTGTCTGCCGAACGCTTCCTTAAAAGTGAGATTTGATATATCATAGAATGCTTTAGGAGCACAAAATGGAACTATATCTACCTCTTCTAATTTTAATGTTTAACCCGCCCCCGTCATTTCTGCTTGCTGAAAGTTTGATCCGTGTTGCATAACTCATTGGACCGCAGCTTTGCCAGCAGTTCAAGTTCAGGACTCTTCATGTGCTTTCTCTGGTCCTGAAGGGTAAAGGCTGGACGATTAAAAATAGGCGTGAATTTGATCTGGCTTCTAGTTTTATTTTGCTCCAAGGAATTCTAAGAGCGTAGACCGGTGGCCTGTGGAGTTGAGTTCTGTTGTGGTCCAGGGTTTATGGTCTGCAGGGGAAGTGGTCTCCAGCATAGAACTTGCAGTCTGTACTCCGCAGGATGTTTTTGGAGAGGTTTTTAGACATAATGTTTCCCCTTCAGCTGTCTAGATTTAGAAGGAATAGCTCGTCCCAAAAAAGTATTTATTTCCTCACCCTTATGCGTTAACAATGTGACTTACAATTCTTACCATACAATGGAAGTGGATGGTTACCAGGACCAAAGCACCCCTTAATTTAATCCATTTGACTTCTGATAGCAAAGAATAGCTTATGTTTTATGGCTTGTACTTTTCAGAGCTTGGTCATTTTTTCTTTAATTATATGGAACAACTGTAAATCAGGGCCTCACAGTAGGATAAGGTATGTTGCACAATGTCCTTTGGCTGTTGGGGTTGGCTAAATCAGGGGTTTCCAAAGGAGACCATCAACCCTGCCCAGATGGGTCCTGGGAACCTTCTTAACGCACTGTAAATATCTCTTCTTGTTCCATGAAAGAAGAAATCGTACATGTTTGCAAAGATCTTTAATACATTGCATATGTATTTACACATGTTTGGTACGGTTTCCAAGCAGCGAGGTAGACAGCAGACTATGTTAATTGATGCTGGGTGCAGAATCACTAGAGAGTAGTGGTTATGTTTCTGTGGTTTGAGAAACTCTTAACTGATTCCCATGTGCTTTGAAAAGTCATGTGAAAGGACAGATGTTATTAACAATTTTGATTATTTAAACAAGTTTGTTCCTGCAGAATATTTAAATTCAGAATATGTCGATTTTTTTATTTAAATCTTCACAGCACAGTAGCCAAGCAGAGCAGTGCACGGTGCATGCGCTGCCGGTGTTAAAGGACAATGGATACACACTGCCAACTCTCTCCCTACGCGCTGTTCCCGCTCCGCCTACGATGTGTGAAACAGCCATAACACTTTTAAGCATGAAACGGCTAAATATCTACTCTGAATTTCCATAATGTTCTTTTAATATAAATTGGAATAATCATCATCACATGTGTCTATATTCAGATAATTTAATCTCTCAGTGTCTGCAAATCTAAAACATTTGATTAATTCCTGGATAGATTGTGGCTTTATAATAACCAAAACATTTATTTAGCCAGTTGTGTGGCTTTATTTTAAAATATGTATTTTAATACCTGTATATGATTGGATCGGCGTCTCTGACAGAGCATGCGTATCTGCATGCGTATCTGTTTGTATCAGCAGCCATAGCGGAGGATCATAATGGTTACCCCCGGTGTATTGCGTGTTCAGCTGTACTAGCTGGGGCAGGAGAGGGTACTTCAGATCAGATTACTGAACATCAACACCAGCACATTTGTCCAGGAAGTTGGTTGCTAGGTTTCATAACAGCAATTTGGTGACCCGATTTACCATTTATGATGAAATGGCAAGCTACATTGTGCCTTTTGTTCTCACCACAGTAGGTTTCATTCTAAATAAAACATTTATACTTTATGGTGCTACTTCAGGTTAGGTTATCTAGGTTAAGTTTAAGAGTTTGTGTTTCAATGGGTGCTTTCACAACTGGTTTTGTAATATCTTGCAGTAGTCTAGACAAACCTGACGTTCAACTTTACACAATCCCTTTGTAACTGTTACTGCTGCAGCTGTTATTGTTCAAAGTATTATTGTCATAATGTGACTTTGAAATGACCGTATGCTGTATAGAAATGCTCAGGTGTCTGCAGTGCCGTTTATTACTGCTGGTGTTTGGCAGATTTAATATAGGTCACGGTCTGTTCAGAGATGCAGACAACGGGGAAAAAACAATGCAAAATGCAAGAACAAACTGCATTTAAAGCTGTCATCCATAACTTTTGCCCCAAGTTTGAAACGTGCATGTACGAGCATGTGCAAGAAAACCATGCATGTATTGGGCTTCCCATCTTTTAATAGCAAAGATAAAATGCTTTCCTTATCTTTTGGTGTTGACTAATGTCAAATGTGCCAGTAATTGCCACATTTTCTTCTCTAACTCAGTCGAAGCTCGCCAGTATTTTGAAACAAGTTGAATGACATTCATTTATCCTCAACCATGAACAAAATAACATAATATAAAAGATAATGATAACTCTGCATATTTATGCATGTTAAAGATCAGGTACCATGCTATTTCATGCATTCTGATTTGAACGTGCATACACTGTTTAACGTGCTGGCTCCTCATGCTTAACATGGTCAACTTGTTACAAAAACGAGTTGGACGTATGCCGTAGTATTTCTGTGCTTGATACACTCCCCCAGCACTTCAAGAAAGTTTTTCGTAACAGGCATCCTATTCCTTTTATTGGGCAATTCTCCTGGAAAAGCACGCTCACGGCAAGGCGAAACAGATAGCCCGTCCATGCACCAACCAACGAGCGATTGGAAGATCCACTTATCAAGATCGGATGCGCTGCATCAAGATTGGCTTCAGTGTGGGCCTGCAGCTTGTTACTCTTGCTATAGTGAGAGAAGTTGTGTGTTTGTTTGTTCACGGCATTTCAGTGATGGATGTTATATAAACAGTGGAGATAAAGCTGGATTTGGAGATCGTTTGAAACTGATAGATGATGCGGTCCCAGTCCCGGACATGAAGTGCACGCGAAAGGTCAAACTAAGTCATATGTCTGTGTTTTGTTGGCAGTCATTATGTACATAATGTAAGAAACATGAAGGAATTAATGTGATGATGTTTTGTGTGCTCGTACTGTAGTAGCCTCCAGTAGCTCATCTTTTTCCGGAAATAATCGTACAGCTGTATCTCTCTTTTATAAATCTGATCAAACTAAATACTCTTCGAAGATACAACGTATGCAATACTACTGTATAGATACTCAACATTAATATGAGATTGACAGAAACTGCGTGTTACCCGATCTTTAATGTTTGATTAATAAGGCTGCTTTTGTTTACAACAATTCCACTATGTTGTGTCATCACCATATGTTGGGCTCTTACAAAGCCAACATAGCATTGGCAAGGAATCTCAGAAAAAGTCAAATCAATCTTAACCATCCACCCACTCCAACTTTTACACAACCTGTCAGGACTATGCCACACGTTTCCCAGCAGCTTTCTCTCTAACAGCATCGCCAGACGTGTTCTTCAGCATCTGCATGACTTGATTATGATTTGCTTCGTAAAGATCAACATGTGCTTGTGCCCAGGGCTAGCTGTGAGCCAATGTTAGCAGTACTCTCATGTCTGACTAATGCACATCCACTGCGACCAACATAGGCTGCGTTAACATTTGTGTTACCCACAAAATGATAACATTAACTTGAGATTTTGTTTTTGTCCTTTATTCCTCTCGTGCAGAACTCACAATGTACACATTTGGTCTTTGTTGTTGTAGTTTAATTTAGTTGAAAGTATTCGTGCGCATTTACGTGCGTGTATGTATGTGTGTGTATGTTTGTGTGTGTATGTTTGTGGTCAAACTAGAAACAGAAAAAAAAAAAAAAATCACAATTACTATCCAATATAGTATAAATCAACAAACAATTTTCTACAACCAATTCAGCATCAGCTTCAGATAGTAAGCATTAAATTATATGCTAATAACTCTAAATATAGTAATCCCGCTAATGCTATGTCACATGTTAGCATTAAGCACGAGCGTAAAGTGTTACAATCAACAACAAACATTTCTAAATCAGTCTCCATTTCACAAAGCATATTTAACCTCGTTTAGCAGCTAAATGCCACATATATTGCATGAATAGTTAACAAGTTATCTAAACAGTAAACAGCAAATCACACGTGTATAACATTATCCTTTTAGGCGCTATGGCGTTAATCGCAAATAGCACAACTAGCAGAAATAGCGATCTACATAGCCACATATCAGAAACTATAAATAAGCTTAAACACAAAAGAATAACTCACCACACTGGGAATATGTAGTTTTAAGTTATAGCTTCAAACCGGAATTGTAAACTTCAATATTAAAACAACATGACTTTCTCTCTTAGCGTTTTCACCCCGTAGCTCCTCCCCCCATGCAGTCACCAGAGCCCACAGAATCAGCGACCTTAAAGGGACAGCACCCAACATCCCGACCCCAATGACCCAAACAGGTCATTCAAACATAGGACGGGTGATGTTTCAAATAAACCAATTCAACTGAAAAGAGTCAACTAAGAAGACTGGCTTCTAAGAGGCATATTTTGTCAGCAGGACGGATGAAAACCCCTGCCTGTGTTTTCACTTCCACAGTACGCACAAGTCCATCTGAACCTGGATAGACTTGAGTAATCAGACCTAGCGGCCAATGATTGCGTGGTGTCCTTTCATGCAGAATAAGCACAAGATCTCCGATTTGAAGATTCTGCTTTGGTTGTAGCCATTTTTGACGTTGTTGCAGTGCAGGTAAATACTCCTTGAGCCATCTGCACCAGAAGACATCTGCCAGATATTGCACCTGGCGCCATCTGCGTCTGTAAATGTCCTGTTTTACGAAGGCTCCCGGAGGTAGAATTGGACCAGAACGGAGTAACAACAGATGATTTGGTGTGAGTGGTAGAGGATCTGATGGGTCATCTGAGAGTTTCGTGATTGGTCGACCATTGACAATAGACTCAACGCAGCAAAACAATGTTGTCAAACCCTCGTCATCTGGTGCCTGCTGCGATAGAACAGAGTTTAGAATGGAACGAACGGTGCGAATTTGTCGCTCCCAAACACCACCCATGTGAGAGGCGGCAGGTGGATTAAAGATCCATTTTACATTGTTCTGCAGCAGGTAATCAGAAATCTTTTGTTGATTCCATTCACTGATGGCTTTCCGCAACTCTTGTAATCCTCCAACAAAATTAGTCCCGTTATCCGATCGGATTTCCGTGGCTGGGCCTCTCCTAGCGATAAATCGCTGTAAGGCGTTGATGAAGGAATCAGTATTGAGGGTGTGTGCAACCTCCAAGTGAATAGCTCTTGTAGTGAGACATGTAAACAAACATCCATACCTCTTGAGCTCACTCCGTGCCTTCTTTACCAAGAATGGCCCAAAATAGTCTATGCCCACACGAGTGAATGGAGGCTCCCCTGGTGTCACTCTAGAGTTAGGCAAGTCTGCCATTTGTTGGACTTGTGGTCTAGCTCTTAACTTTCGACACTGTATACATGACTTGAGAGTACGGTTAATGACAGCACGTCCCTTTAGTATCCAGAAACGTTGACGAATTTCCGAAAGTACTCTTTCTGGACCCGCATGACCCAAACGGAGATGGTAGTGACTGATAATCAGTTGGGTGACGTGATGATTGTTAGGTAGGATCACTGGATGTTTTGCCTCAAAGGGAATTGGGGCATTTGTTAGTCTGCCTCCCACACGAAGGAGTTTGTCATTTTCATCCTCAAAGGATTTAAGCTTGAGAAGTGAACTGGTTTTGACTTGAGAAGATCCAAAAGATGCAGTTTGTATGTACTTGAGAATGGCTAATTCTGCATGTTGAAGCTCAGAAACAGTGATGGGGTCAGAAAGATTCCCACTTGCCCTTTTGCGTAACAAAGCCTTGACACGCAACAAGATAGCAGTAGCCCTTTTCAATCGATGCCAACTGGAGTATCGCTCCAGCAGTCTGTCCACTGCATTTTCCATCACTTGGTTTGGTTTTACGCTAGCTGCATAGACCTCTTTGATTCTTTTGATCTCTGCTTCTTCTGGCAAATCATTTATGATAGGTTGAGCGGGCCAATGTTCCTCCCCAAGTCGTAGAAAATGTGGACCAGATACCCATTGTTCATTCGACATAAACTCTCCCATGTTCATTCCTCGAGAAACATCATCCGCAGGGTTCAAAGCAGAGTCAATGTGTCTCCACTGGCATGGTTCTGAACGCTCATGTATTTTTGAAATACGGTTAGCAACGAAAGTCTTGAAACGACAAAGCTTGTTGTTAATGTACTGAAGTACGATAGTACTGTCTGTCCAAAAGAAAGTCCTTTCAATTGGAATCTCCAAGTGCCCCTTGATATGCTGATCCAGCTCTGTAGCAACTACCGCTGCTAGTAGCTCCAGCCGTGGTATACTAACTGGCTTGATGGGAGCAAGTCTTGCCTTCGACATCACGAGCCTGCAAGTGTCGCCAATCCTGATGTATGAAATAGCACCGTAAGCCAGTTCTGAAGCATCGGAAAAGTGATGGAGTTGGGCAACTAACAAACAACTAGTGGGTGTTGGCCTAAGACATCTTGGAATTGTCAGTGCTGACAATAGAGGCAGGTCATTTAACCATCTGCGCCACTGTGCAACCATGTCCACTGGTAACTCCTCATCCCAGTCAACTTTCATGCGGCACAACTCTTGAAAGATTGCTTTTGCTTTGAGCACGAATGGGCTTGCAAATCCTAAAGGATCATAGATGGAACTGGTAGTGCTCAATACTCCTCTCTTTGTTGTAGGTTTGTCCACTGCCTTGACGTCAAATGTGAAGCAGTCTCTTTCCACATCCCAAAGGACGCCCAGTGTTCGTTCAAATGGTAAATCCTCTTGGTCAAGGTTTACCTCATGCAATGATTTTGCCCAGTACTCAGCTGGTATTGATCTCATCACTTCCTTAGAATTGCTCAACCACTTTGTTAATCTAAAGCCTCCACAGTTGAGCAGTTCCCGGAGTTCAGAAGCAAGTTTGATGGCATCCTCCTCTGTTGATACGGACTTAAGACAATCGTCGACGTAGAAATTAGACCTTACTGTATCCACAGCAGCCTTAGAGAAGTTTCCACGGTTGTCTTCAGCTACTCGTTGCAGGGCAAAATTGGCAGCACTAGGACTCCAGACACCTCCAAAAAGGTGAGCTGTCATACGATAATGTTTGGGTTGTTTGTCCGGGTCGTTATCTTGCCACCACAGGAAGCGAAGCACATTTCTTTCATCAGTTGGCACACGGACTTGATAAAACATGCTCTCGATGTCCGCATTTAAGGCAATGGGTTCTTGCCTAAACTTGAGAAGAACTCCCAGTAGCTTATTGGTAAGGTCTGGGCCTTGGTGAACACGGTCATTCAATGAAGTACCTTGGTACCGTGCTGCACAATCGAAGACAATACGAACCTTCTCTGGCTTGCGTGGATGTATCACTGGATGATGTGGCAGGTACCACACGCAACTATCTTCACTGTTGATGTCAATGACCTCTTCTGCATATCCTTTCAGTAAAGAGTCTTTGATACCTTCTTTGTACTTCTGATGCAAAGTCGGGTCTTTCTTTAGCCTTTTTCCTAGAAGGTCCAGTCGATGTTTGGCCATTGTGTAGTTATTAGGCAGTCGTGGTAGATGTTCTTTGAAGGGGATTGGTAGTGTGTAGTGGCCATCTTCTTTGACTGACCGCTTGTTCCATAGATCCACAACTTGCTCGTCGACTACTGACAATGAGTCATTGTTCACATGCACTGGATCATCCAGTTTCCAAAATCTTTCAACAGCTTGTTGTAAAGAGTTGTCAGCTTGAACGAAATTGGCAGAGATAGATGTTGACCCGTCAGCTACTGGTCCATGGAGTGTCCACCCCAAGCCAGTCAGAATTGCATAAGGCTCTCCTGACTCACCACAACGTGTCTCACGAGGAGCAAGTATGTCTGGTTGGTCTAGACCTATAAGCAGGTGAACTTCATCCGCTAAATCGACATCAGGTAAACTGATTTCATCTGCAATTTCCTTTAGGTGTGGCCACTGGAACACCTCATGCTGTGTGACTAGATTGTCAAGACTTATGTTCAGGTGATCCCGACACAGCACTCCCTTCATCAGGTAAGAGTTCCTTTGTTGAGCATCTTCAACTCGTATATCCACTTCTAGGGTGACTACATTAAGATTTTTTGTCTCCATGGTGTTCAGTTTAATGTTCGTTTTACGTGACTCTAGTTTAAGAGCATGAATTAGCTTCTTAGAAGCAAAGGTCCCATTGGAGCCACTGTCAAGCAAAGCAAAGACATTCATAGAGAATCGGTTGTGTCTGTCTGAAACCACTACTGGCAAGATAGGAAGTGCAATCTTCTTTTGACTGGCTTCAATGTACTTTCTGGTGGCATGTGCTTGAATGGCTTGTGGCGGGTCAGCAGCTGGCTCATCTTCAATAGCTTGAATAGTAGATTGGGTTTTGTCGTTATTAGAAGCTACGATAGCAGAGTGCAGCCAACTGTTGTGTTTTTTTCCACATCCAGGCACCTTGCATACCCAGTTGCGAGTACATACTGTGCTGCGATGACCTTTCATGAAACAGTTCAGACAGAGTTGCTTTTGTTGAACAAAGGCCAAACGCTCTTGAACAGACAGAGCTCTAAAAGCTTGACATTGGTTCAGAAAGTGTCCTTCAGTGCACTTTGGACACTTAAATCTTGATGTTGTCTTTGGTGTGAACGATGTAGTGGATTCTTTAGTAAATGATACTGTTGCAAATGTCTGCCTCTTCTTGTTGAAACTTGACTTCATATTTGTTGGAGAATTTCGACTGGCATGGCTAAGAAGATTCCCGAAGATAGGATCTGCCCTCTTAGCAGCTTCTGCTTCAACAAGACTGACGATGTCATCCAACTTTGGCAAACTTCCAGATTTGATGATCTCGTAGTTTTTTGTAAGCCATCTTTTCTTCATGTCTTCAGGTAGCTTTTCTACAATTTGTAGCAATGCGCGTCCACCATTCAGCTCTTCCTCACACTTCATTGCTTTTAAGGTGTCTCTGCAGCTGCACAGAATGTCAGCAAAGCTTTGCAACTGCTTGTTGTCTTTAATGTCTTTGTAATTAAGCACCTTGTCAACCCATGCTTGTGATATTGCATATGGATTGCCAAAACGTCTCTTGAGAATAGCCATGGCTTCCGCATAGCCCAGACTAGAGTTGGGGTTGTACAAGCAATGTGAGATAGCATCTCTAGCTTGGCCGACCGTGTATTGATGCAGTCGAGTGAGTTTCTCTTGATCTGGCACGGTCTCTTTATCTATCACTGAGGAGAACAATCTCATGAACTGCCAGTACTTTAAGGGTTCTCCATCGAACTTGATGATGTCAACAGGTGGTAGGTGCATGGAATCGATGTGTGACTGATATTGTTGTCTTGACAGATCTAGTAGTTGGCATAAAGAATTCTCGTTCACTGTAGAAAGTGATGGACGAAAGTTAAGGGATGGGTTACCTGAGACAGGAGTAGAAAAGTCTTTATTTGTTGTTGTTAGCTCAGCCTTTCGACGATTTTCCTTCATCTCAGCATCCTTGAGTTTCAGTAAGCCTTTCAGTCCCTCCATTTCATATTCAGCTTGCTGAAGTTGTAAGTTAAACTCTGCACGCAGACGTTCTTCCTGTTGAGCAATAAGCATGGAAAACTCTTTATTTTCTTTCAGTCTCAGATTGTGTAGCCCTTGAAGCTCGGTAGAAAGCTGTTCTACGGAAGACATTGGAAGGTAAGCAGCTTCATCAAGCATTGGCTCTTCCTCTTGGAAATTAAGACCATCTGAAGACTCTACGCTTGGATCCTCCATTGGTGGCTTAAAGTCATCTTGCCAGCTCAAGACAGTGTGCTGCAAGTCTTGAACATCACGCAGGACTGATGTTAAATAGCCCTTTGAAGCATCAAGATCATCATCATCTTCTAGTGTCTCATGGTATGTGTCATGAATCTCATGAAAGCGCTTTACAGCCTCATCCAAACCAGCAAGTTTAAATTCCACCTCTTTGGGCTGGTTGCAGTCCATAGCGGTTGTAATCTGTGTCATCAAGCGCGTCACAGCAGCCTTTGCCACTCCACGTTGACGCTTGAGACCCATTTGTTGTTGCTCAGGAGTGGTATTTGTTTCTGAATCTTTATCCATGTTGTCTGTAATCTTCGTAATTCCTTGTGTTTGACTTTAATGTTACCCACAAAATGATAACATTAACTTGAGATTTTGTTTTTGTCCTTTATTCCTCTCGTGCAGAACTCACAATGTACACATTTGGTCTTTGTTGTTGTAGTTTAATTTAGTTGAAAGTATTCGTGCGCATTTACGTGCGTGTATGTATGTGTGTGTATGTTTGTGTGTGTATGTTTGTGGTCAAACTAGAAACAGAAAAAAAAAAAAAAATCACAATTACTATCCAATATAGTATAAATCAACAAACAATTTTCTACAACCAATTCAGCATCAGCTTCAGATAGTAAGCATTAAATTATATGCTAATAACTCTAAATATAGTAATCCCGCTAATGCTATGTCACATGTTAGCATTAAGCACGAGCGTAAAGTGTTACAATCAACAACAAACATTTCTAAATCAGTCTCCATTTCACAAAGCATATTTAACCTCGTTTAGCAGCTAAATGCCACATATATTGCATGAATAGTTAACAAGTTATCTAAACAGTAAACAGCAAATCACACGTGTATAACATTATCCTTTTAGGCGCTATGGCGTTAATCGCAAATAGCACAACTAGCAGAAATAGCGATCTACATAGCCACATATCAGAAACTATAAATAAGCTTAAACACAAAAGAATAACTCACCACACTGGGAATATGTAGTTTTAAGTTATAGCTTCAAACCGGAATTGTAAACTTCAATATTAAAACAACATGACTTTCTCTCTTAGCGTTTTCACCCCGTAGCTCCTCCCCCCATGCAGTCACCAGAGCCCACAGAATCAGCGACCTTAAAGGGACAGCACCCAACAATTTGTCATTAACACGCGACCTGTATCTGGATGTTGTCCACATACACATTGAAAAGTGTAAACGTGCTTCAGTCCACATCCAGAAGTGGTCGAGGACACGTTGGATCTCAGTGTAATGTAAACGCAATCCAGACAAGATATCTACATTTACCGGTACAACCTTAAAAAGAAAAAAACATCCGCTATCATTATTTTCGCTCCTCTGTCGGAAGCCTGTCAGAGTAAACCGACTGCGGAGCAGATGTCAAAAACAGCAGAAAGTTAACCCATGACCTTGGCCTTGATAGCTCAATGCTGTAACCACTGAACTACAGGAAAGTTCACAGGCGAAATATGATGTAAACAATGGAATATATATCAAAATTTCACAGATTTTACACTCTTGTGGACAGCAAAAAAAGGCCATTGGATGTATTCAACTACTAGCCGGTTGTCATTAACGTTTAGACAGCGATAGGATTCGACCGGCGATCGTTATATCACAACAAAGGTATGAAGAGCCATTTTGTATTCTGCATGTTGTTATTTGCACTTCTGTCAGAATAACTATATTACTGTTGCTGAAGCATCTGTATCACAAACAGAGACCATATACTGACAGTAATCCCTTATACCCTTCAAACGAAGTAGTTTGTGAATCTTGTTAATATTTTTAGACCGTAATATAAATAGTCATTGTAAACAATGTAAAAGAAAGTGACGTCCGTCCAAGAACAAGTGAGCCTCAAGAGGTTTTATACGGCAGGCTTTTATGAAATAATGGGGGAAACTGGAGATCCGATCAGATATCCACATGCTGATGTTGACAAATGTATCTGCTTTGTGTCCTGAATGTCTGAAGATCCTATCGGCTTGTTCGGATCACAGAGATTGCATGTTAATAACAAATATAAACGCAGCCATAGAGGCAAAAACCACATGAGTGAAACTCGGTTTCGATGCAGCAACAAAACAAAGGGGTGGAAATGCACCTGTGGCTTTATGGCTGTTGTGTGAATCAGGTGGCAGGTTACAGCTGGGAATATCCGGTGCAAAGTCACCTGTTT
Source organism: Triplophysa dalaica (assembly GCF_015846415.1). Taxonomy (NCBI): domain Eukaryota; kingdom Metazoa; phylum Chordata; class Actinopteri; order Cypriniformes; family Nemacheilidae; genus Triplophysa; species Triplophysa dalaica. The sequence goes on along the minus strand of NC_079549.1, from coordinate 20,628,012 downwards.
TCTTTTATCATTTTTAGATAAACTAGGTGGCTTTATTCTGGAATTAGTTTGCAGAGTTTTTTTTAAATACTCCAGGGTCACAAGAAAGAATGTGCATTAATGAGATTAAATGATTTATATTTTTGCTTTTAGAGCAGTTATTCTTACATTATGCAATGAGTTGATCAAATATTTAAAGGTACAACGTATTCAATTTAGCGGCATCTAGTGGTGGGGTTGTGAATTGCAGTGAGTCCATTAAGCGCTACTGTAGAAACAACATTGTGAATTCCAAATGTAATGAGACTTGTGGTATTTGTAGATAGATTACCTCATTCTAAGGCAATAAAAACATAACACTTGATTATGTTAGGTCTTTATATACCTCTGCAGACATAGTTATGTATATTATGTTGCATTTCTGTCAATAGATCCTCCTAAAATAACATATTGGCCCTTTAAATATAAAAAAAAAAACATACTCAATAAGCCACAATAAGAATACTCTATTCTTGTCAATGCTTACATTTGCATTTATTATAGAACCGAGATCAATTATTATATGTAATATTACACAAGTATACAGGAAATATTTATATTCACATTCATGCAACTGGCTTGTTGTTGAGCGATATGATTAATCGGCGCAGATCACATTGGGGGAATTTTGAGAGAGTTGGTGTTATTCTGGAAATAGGAAAAGGTAATTGTGAAGGCTTTGGAGGAACTTGGACGGCAAGTAAACATCCTTTGGTCACTGTAGGATGTTAAAAAGCTAGAACTGGATTCAAAACAATAGCACAGATAAGCTGAAACTACCCACTGCCAAACGTTTCTTTTCCATTCTAGACATGTTGCTTAAATTCAAACATCACTTTTGAATATATTGTCTTGGTTATAGAATCAAATATATTGATTCATTTAAATTGGGTTAATGGTCCAATGATTCAGGGCTCTAGACTGTGACTAAATGGTCGCATTTTGTGACTATTTTTCCTGCCAGTGCAAACAAGTTTTCCTTATGGTCGCACAGGTGTGACTGCTAATAATTTTTTTTGCGTATTATAAATTTAATGCACAGAAATGTTTTATTGGGCAAACGGGACATTCAGTTAAACATTTTAGTTTCCCCTCCTTTAACCATTCTCTTATCTATCAGTGCCCCTGGCTCCGCCCCCAAAGTCGTAGCCTAGTGCGGGGTTGTAGCAGGCGCATTTATTGCTATGATGAAGCGGAAGGACCGACATTGTAACCTTATTGTAAAGTGTTACGAGCAATATATATAAACAGATCTTCTTGTTAATAATCCCACATCATTCTGTATTTTTATAACCTGATGAGGTATTGAAAAAAATTACAAAGCGACTGTCTTGTCCATCGATTTCAAATCACAAGAGACAGAGTTTGCAGTTCACAGTCATCTGTAGAGAAGGAAACTCTATCCTTTCTATTCATTAATAATGGCTCCGACCTACAGCAAATAATAGTATGAGATATTTTGTGAGTAAGCGTGCACCCCCGCACGCTTCGCTTTGTGCCTAACAACTCCCCTGAGCTGTCTTAAATTCACTGTAAATCAGTTTCCTGGGGCTTATTCCTTTAAAGAAAGGATGGTATATAATGCAAGGAAATGTTGGTTTTACAGCACATATTGTGGAGGGTTCTTGAAAAGTCCAAAAATAAATAGTTTACAGAATGTGGTGTGGAAGAATCTCACCGCACAAAACCCAGACCTGAAGAGAGATGGATCGAAATGGCATATCACGTATCTGACCTTACTGATGTTTGGACATCCACATACTTTTAGTCACATAGTTTAACATTTAGATTATGTCTTTGGCAGATGCTTCGTTTCATAAAGCGACGTGCATTCAAGCATTCAAACTATACATTTTATCAGTTCTGTAGCCGTGATCCCTTGGATCGAACCAATGACCTTTGAGTTGCTAACCAACGTAATGCTCTACCAACTGAGTTACAGGATTTCCGTTTTTAAGTTGATCTTGAGACAAAAAAGCAGCAACTGAACATTAAGCATCAAAAGTCTTGAGATGAACTACGATTGCATCAAGTTTTGCATTCAGTCTGAACAAGTAGTTGCAGGATACCCTTAAGACATGGTGTGATGCATGTGTACAAAAACCAACTTACATAAAAATGGCACAATTGAAATGTGCTCTATACCCCAACCCCTTGAGCACTCAAGTACTGAAAATAACCAAAATGACCATTCATAATTTCCTCTATGCACATATAGAAAAGCTGTATCAGCAAGATAAAAACTGCTGTTTGTTCGAATGGTGCAGATACCTAGCAGAACATCAAATAGCCCAGCTATCAATGGAAGACAGATATCAGCGAGAACGGCCTGCAGATCACTCACTGGCTGTAGCCTGCATGTTTATCCCTCGAATGGAAAAGTAAACAGCTTTATTCAGCTCGATAGTCAATGACGCAACAGCAAGCAGATCCTTGAGTGGTCATGAAGATCTGCCAGGCCCGTTTCTTTTCGTTTCTCCCAGTCTGTTTTTATTTTGCAATGAGTCCCCAACAAGAGTGTGATACGAGCAGACCTGAATCCATGTGCCCTCATAATCTTAAATTAAAAACGTTGACCTCCTCACCCCTCGAAACAACTTCACTTCCTGTCACGTGGAAGGACACAAGGGCGGAGCTTTCTTTCATAGGAGGTTTCCGGTGGGAAATAATCGTCCACGATTGACTGCAAACTCGCATTCAAACCTGCCTTCATTATGTTAGCCACTGCCATCTTCCAACGATCCAATCAGTTCTCGATGTGAGAAATCAAGACCCGCCCTACATTTTCTCTCATTTCACAAGGTGTTTCACTCGTATACGTCACGATACGGAAAATAATTACGTCTTTCCTTCCGTTTCAAGCTGACTTTAAGACATTTGTATCAAATACATAAATATCAAGATCTTTTTGTCGCTGATGGAATGTGTTATGATCAATGCTTACACCGGCTGTTTGCCGCAGCTGGATTACTTACCCTGTTGCAAGTCTTGTCTATGTGTACTGTGTGCTTGTTTTTCTCCCCACCTTCCTCATGTTATGCTGTATTTCCTTCTTGATACATTTCGTTGCATAGTACTTGTACATATGGAATGACAATAAAATTGAATCTCAATCTCAATCTTACACGATTCCAAATAACCACTTGGAATCATGCATTTCTTTTGACCAAAAATATTATGCATATGTGTCTTGATTTTTATGCAACAGTCTAGAAATTAGACAATAACCTACTGTATTGCTTTGGTAAATAGTACGTCAGGAGCCCTGTGTAGTGTGAAGTGTTTTATTGACTTCAGCTTCATTGCAGATCAATACAGGATCATTGGAGACGTCAAGGAAGATGATAAGTAGCTTTTGGATGATTTGTCTGTTGCTGCTGGGGTCTGTCACACAGGTGAAACACATTATAGACATGTATGAGATTTCTGTAGCTCTAAAATATTAAGCGTAACATATCTCAGTATACTTTCTTTATATAAATGCATTTGTGAGCAGTTTTAAAATAATAGATTTTAATGATAAGCAGGTCCTGTTTTAATCCTATTTTAGATTACAGTTGAAATGTAAGGAAATTAACATTTTTATAAATTTTACAAAAAGACACTTATTTTTCTTAATACGCATGTTGTGTGTAGCTCATTGTTCTAGCCAGTCCTGAAGTGAACGATAGCCAGCAGCAGCAGCATCCTAACAACGTGTACAATGACCTGACTGTGACCAGAAACAAGATTGTGACTGCACAATTCGAATGCTATCAGAAGATCCTCAATGACAACAGTCCAAACGGAAGAGGTAAACACCTTATATTAGAGTATTAGCATTGACAAAATGGCCCAACAGGGTCAACATCTTTTGTTGGTTTTAACACAGATGATCCATAACCTAGCCCTTAAACTACAAGAATAGAATAGAATGGTATACAAAACCTAACCCAAAATAATAAAGTTGTGAAAAATATCAGGTTTTTTTTAAATGCTCCTTAAAAAATTAGTTTAGTTAAACATTTAGTTTGTTTAAAAATGAATATAAAATAGTAGTTTTCTTGATTTTTTGTTATTTTAACCGTTTTTGCAGATACATGCAAAAACTGTATTTTCATTTGAAAGAAATGTTCTCAAAATAATACAGAATGAAACAAAAATGAAGAAACGTGATGAAACCAATGATTTGAATTTGTAGTTGTCTCTATAATTTTATTTGACAAGGGCTGTCAAGTGATTAATCAGATTATTCGCATCCAGAATAAATGTTTGTGTTTACATAATATATGTCTGTGTTCTGTGCATATTAATTTTGTATTTATAAAAACATACACATACATGTATACATATTTAGGAAACATTTACATGTATTTATTTATATTTATCAATAATTGAAATTATATACACATTTTTATTTTTCTTAAATACATGTATGTATGTGTATGTGTTTATCAATACAAAATTGATATGCCTTGTACACAGAAATGTAAACACAAACATTTATTATGCATCTGATTAATTGCGATTAATCGTTTGACAGCCCTTATTTTTACATTAAAATATTTTTTCAATTCAATATTTAAATACAATTTACATTTTAAATTACAAAAAAATATGTTTTGACTCTATATGGCTTTCAGCAATGCTTAGTTTAGGCGATCCGACATAGCAACACTGGCAAAACCAATGGGATACATTTTGATTAAAACATCCTGTTTGACCTAAAAACAGAAGACACGGAAAACATGTATAAGACAGACCTGTGGGGATAAAAGCATTATTTGCAGTTCTGTCACAATAACAGCAGCTTTATGGCGGGTCATATGCGCTCTGAGTCTACTTTTTACCTCAAGCACATTGCACAATTGTGTCATGTTCCATCCCTAAAATAATAATTAAAACCTAGCAAGATTTTTAATATCCCTTGACATATATTAAAACAACTGTGGCATTATTTGTATCACCAAATGTTATTAGTAACGCAAGAACACAGAATGCCTCAGGTAACTCATATTCGTTGTGTTAAGAGGAATGTTTCTTAATATAAAATGGTCCTTCTGGCAGACAGGAGAGAGAAATTAAATGTTTTTATTTATTTTGTTTCCTTTAGCTACCCCGGTGTGCAACAGGACATGGGATGGATGGTTGTGTTGGGACGACACGGAGGCCGGGATCACTTCTGAGCAACACTGTCCGGATTATTTCATGGACTTTGACCCTACAGGTGAATATTAGGTTCTGTTGTCCTTACTAATGTTCAACCTGACACCTTTCCACTCATGTGACTTTCATACTCTTCTCTTTTTTCCACCACTCCACTGTGCTTTACTGTCAAAACATGTGAATAACTGAAAGATAAATGCTTTTGATACTTTGATGAAAGAAAATGTATCTGGCCTAGAGGACGTTAAGTTGGTGTGAATGTGGCTTGAATATTAACTTTTCTCTCACTACGGGCTAAAGTGATTCTTGTAGAAGTGCATAAAACAGAATGCTAATGAAATTGATTTTGCGGTAAAGGCATTCATCACTGTTATCCTTTCTAACAGCTCGGTTGGAAAGTGTTTAAAATAAAATGTTTGATAAGAGAGCATTAGCATTTTGGCGTATTTCAGTATTAATTATTTCATGCACATGATTTGAAGTAGATTCACAAAACCATTTTGAAATATGATTCAACATACACTGTACATGTGTGCATGTATGGTAACAAGTCATTTATACCCGCTTTTTGTTTCCTACGCAGAAACGGTCACTAAAACCTGCACAGAAAGTGGCCATTGGTTCTCTCATCCTCAGAGCAACCGCACATGGACAAATTTCACCCGATGTAATTTGCACACTAATGAAGGACGAAGGGTATGAATACAAACACTGCAGTCGATGGAGATAAAGATTAACACAAATCCAAATGGGCCTGTGGTATAAATATCCCATGATTCTATCGTCTATTGTCTTGCAGACCGCAATGAACTTGTTCTACTTGGCATTAATAGGTCACGGGCTCTCCCTAACATCTTTGTTTATCTCACTTGCCATATTCTTCCATTTTAAGTAAGTGAAAATATATTTTCAGCTGTTGTATGCGTCGGTCATTTTAATTCATCTGTAAAACAATTGTTTTTGATCGCTTTCTTTTCTTGCGCCCATAGGAGTTTGAGCTGCCAGAGAATAACCCTACACAAAAACCTCTTCTTCTCCTTTGTGTTAAACTCCATCATCACTATCATTTGGTTAACGGGAGTGGCAAACAATCAAGAGCTAGTCCAACAAAATCCAGTGAGTAGATTGTGTTGACAGTGACTTAAAGGGACGGTTCACTCAATTTTTTATTATAATAACAATAACCAGGTGAATAAATAATGGTGGTACTGTTTCTATAAATTAAAAGCACTGATATCACGTGATGTTTTAATAATCTTTATGTTCATGTTGCTTTTGTTTAGGTCAGCTGTAAAGTGTCGCAGTTCATCCATCTGTACATCTTTGGATGCAACTACTTCTGGATGCTGTGTGAGGGGGTTTACCTGCACACGCTCATCGTCGTGGCCGTGTTTGCCGAAAAACAGCACTTAATGTGGTACTACCTTCTCGGATGGGGTGAGTTTCTTGTTAAACAAATTTTTTATAAGCATTGGAATATTTATACACAGTGAGATTTTTTTTTACAAATGGTGCATATTAAGACCATATGATAGGGGTACCGTCCCATTGACAGCTTGGGTACAGGTGTTGACCAGCTTGACTTCAGTTCGGCTTAATACACTTTGAATCTTTTGGTAAATGAAACATATTTTTTCTCATTTAAGAGGTATTTTGGAAATATTTAAATTTCAAATCAGGCCAAGCTTTTAGTCACCATGAAATCAAACAGGAAAATTTAATAAATAAATGTACACAGTGTTGCATTGATTTTATTAAATGACTAATCCGTGCACACCATTATTTTAATTTGCATTTTAAATCTTTAATCCAAAACATTAAACTCCTCTCCCCTTCTCAACAACAACTCTTCACCACATAAAGTAAGCAACAGAAAAGAGGTAGACTTATACTGACTGTCCGATGGCCAGGTCAAAAAATCCACTGGCAAAATAAAGTCCCTACATCTTTTATTAATTTCAGATTACGCTACGAAAAATAGGTAAATGGCAACTTCCGTTTCATGGTGACTTTAACCATTTAAATTAGATTATTTATATAATTTATCTTAAACAAATGAATGACATAAAATTATTATGGGCACGTAATAGCCTAATATCATATATCTTCGTATATAATATAAAAATAATCTGTCATAATTTACTACATAATTGACAATTTTTCTTCTGCAGAACACAAAAGATTATATTTTGAAGAATGAAGCGAACCACTCCCGTACATATTGACTTGCATTGCTTTTGTGTCCATACGATAAAACTGAATAGGTTCCACCGTTGCAAATAATTGTAAATAATGAGAGAATTTTCATTTTTGGGTGAACTATCCCTTTAACCAACAGTCTTAATCTTGTCTGATTTAATTTGCACCTCATTTTTTTTTTTTTATTAATAGGTTTTCCACTTATACCGGCTACAATACATGCTGTAGCCAGAAGTTATTACTATGATGATAAGTGAGTATACTTTACTATCTTTACATTAAACGTATAACTGTTAGCATTACAACGGTTTTGTGTTTTCACTTACACTCTAAACTATTCTCGAAAATACATTAATCCTTTTTGTTAGGATGCTTACCTTATCCACATTAAAGTAGTTATTGTTTTAAAACTCTTGCTTGGGGGATATACATCAAGCGTTTTGCTAATCCTCTTCTACTCCACAGTTGTTGGATCAGCTCAAATACTTCTCTGCTATACATTATTCATGGCCCTATCTGTGCAGCGCTGTTGGTAAGACATCCTATTTTTGGTTCAAGTAAATGTTTGTGCAAATTACTTTCAGAAGTTTGGGGTATTTGCCAATCTGAAGTTACTTTGCCTCACTAGAACAATTTCAATGTGTACCCCTACATCAAACAGAATACTGGCACGCTGCAGCAGTTTAAATAACATAAAATATGTCTCGCAGAAACTCTTCTCCGACATCTGCCTGCCAGCTGGATGCTTTGTTTTGGCTTGTGCTTGCCTTTCATCTTAGCCTGTCTTTTCAGGTGAATTTGTTCTTCCTGCTGAACATCGTACGGGTCCTAATCACCAAGCTGAAAGTAACGCATCAGGCAGAATCAAGTCTGTATATGAAAGCGGTGCGGGCCACTCTTATCCTGGTGCCACTTCTGGGTATTCAGTATGTTCTCCTGCCATACAAACCTAGCGAACGTGTTTCTGCAGAAATCTACGACTACATCATGCACATCCTAATGCATTATCAGGTATGTAAAATCGGTTTACTTCATTTGTACTGTTCTTTTGTTTTTATTTATTCTATTCTTTATTATTGAGTTTACTTGAGTGTTTGCTTGTTTAGCAACTACTGGTGAACTTCAATCAATATTTCATTGATTTGATTGATTTGATATTTAAATATAACAACATATATACAAAATAAAAGAATGATAGTATATAACAATACAAAATAAAAAATAAATGTTAATACATAATATTATAATTTACAAAAAAAACTATATGTATAATAAACAATTAATTTCATTTGGAATTAACATAAAACAAATTATATTAAAATAATTAAAACATATATTGTATAAATAATTGAAAAAAAAATATTATTTTACTTTTTTCCGAATTCATTTTTTTCTATGTGTTCAGGTCAAATTATTATTTTGTTTTATTATCTGAATTAGAGACAGCATTTCTCCCAAATTCCAAATACAATACAATTAAAAATAAGTTTGTATCCCTTTGGAAGGAACACAACACTCAAGGTTTGACTTGTATTTAAGAAGTTTTTATAATAATGTTGTGTTTACAATTATATTTACAATAATATGCACAATAATAATATTAGATGGAATAACCATTTTTAACTACACCTTTCATGTGTCTTGGTATGCGCTCAGTCTTTCACTGTTTGCTTTTGTTAGATTTTAACAGACACTTGAATGATATTACCACTATACACGTAGAAATGCTGATAAAAGACACATTTGGAATGATCTCCTAATTTTTTTCAATAGGACTGGGATTGTATGTGAGACTTCAACCTAGCACTTGGCGTGCCTAGCACTTTGCTCTGCTTAAAAATTTTACGAGCTACAGAGTGCTCATACTTTTGGTATTGTGAAAACCCCATGTTGAGCCGGAGGGAAACAATGATTTGTAGTGTGTTGTACTGTAAATAAAACTGAAGAAGTGAGAAGCTTTGGACAACTGGTGCAGCCAAGACTAGCTGAATCGGCAAAATGAAAAATGCAACAAAGCTTGTCATCCCATATGGTTCCTCATGCAAATGAAGAACGCATCAAACACGAGAGACGACCACACTCAACACCAGCCCACAAATAATTGTGTCCGGTTTATATAAACTGTAGGACATTTATAGCCAAGCAATGCAAGCTAACCGTTGTGTTGACATACTAAAACAACATTATCTGATTTTGTTTTGAAGGGACTGCTGGTGGCCACAATCTTCTGCTTTTTCAACGGCGAGGTAAGAGTTCAGCCTACCGAAATGACATTCTTTCTGTTTATGTTCAAGGAATTCCAGAGATCAGACAACATCCTTTTCCCTGAGAGCAAAGATCAGAGATTTTTAACATGGCCTATTGGCTATTACCTAAAACTGTACTGCTATGACAAGCCTGAAACAAAGGAAACTCGTTCAGTTCAGAAGCACTGCGATAATGAGGCATGCGATCGCTTTCTTTACACAACATTACCATTTCGGCGGTTAATACGGTCACTGCATGTGCCTGCGATGGCCTTACTGATAGAGTGACATTTGCATACCATCATTATCCATCTTTCTTTGCCTCGTTTTTTTTATTTTATGCGTTTTATTTTTTGTCTGCTTCTGTGTGACTTAATATTCATATAAAAACTTGTGTTTTTAAATATGCACAGATCGTCTGTGATGTGTGAATTGTTCGTGAACTCATTGCAGATGTATTTGCATCTCTCATATTTTCGCAGCACTGTTATTCAATATGTGAAAGGGATGAACGAAATACGGAGCAGGACGATGTGAAGTTTATTTGTGAATGGTTGCTAAGCAACAGTGCATATCGGGGCATTAATATAGAGTTCTGTTATTGTGCGGTCACAGGTGTGCATATAACAGTTGTTTTAAAGCAGCTTACAGTTACATCCAAACATAATTTACAGTCAAAACCAAACGTTTTGTGTTTGTTTTACTACTTTAGTTTTTTGGTTTTCAAAGCGATAGTTCGACCAAAAAAATCTGTTATCATTTACTCTCTCTTGTCATTTCAAAACTGTATGACTTTCCTTCGTCTCCAGAACACAAAAGAATATATTTTGAAGATGGAGATGTTGGTAACCGAACAATGGCGGTACCCATTCACTTCTATTGTATAGACACACAACCTACGCAAGTCAATGGGTACTGCTGTTCAAAATATCATTTGTGTTCTGCAAAAGAGAGAAAGTCATTCAGGTTTGAAATGAGTAAATAATGACAGAATTAAAAAATTCAGTAAACTATCACTTTAACTCGAGTGTTACATATTCAAATTTAGGAATAATTTAATATTTTGCTTATGCCGATCAGGTTTCAAATACAGAGGAAAAAACAATAACAATATTATAATGAAGGGCATATATGCTTGCGTTATGAGGCTTATTTATGAAAATGAGCTCAAAGTAACTTCTCAAAGGATAAACCACGAAGATCATATTGCATGTCTTGAATTATTTAGTGTGCATGGTCGGTTATGTAATTTGTGCTTACTCAAGAGCTAATCTGTCCAAACCTTTCCCAGGTACAAGCAGTTTTGAGAAGATATTGGAATCAGTATCGCATTCAGTTTGGAAGCACCATCACACACTCTGATGCGATGAGATCCGCCTCATACACCGCATCCTCCATCACAGAGGAACAGGGATGTTACAGCATCGATGGTCATTCAGAACACTTGAACGGCAAAAACTGCCATGAAATCAACAACTTCCTAAAACCAGACAATCCCTTCGCCTGATGCCATTGAACGCGGCAGCGTGGCGTTAAAAAAAACTGCTGATATCTGACAGCTGTCACCCATTACCCTTTACCCATAATTCACAGTGTTTTCTGAAGGGTGAAGGAGTCAGACACATTTCTTCTAGTATTTACACTGAAAAACATTTACCACATGGTATTTTCGTTTGCTTTACTTCTGTGTGCGGTAGAAATACATGTAAACATTTTCCTATTTTTTTAATATAGTGGACCGGTTTCACAGACAAGGCTGATCTTAAGCAAGGACTGTACCTTAGCTAAATTAGGGTATTTAAGTCCCTTTTTAAAAATGCTTTACAAAACTACGTTACTGGTGTGCATGTTGAGACAAAGTTATTTTCCGTTAAAGACAGCTCAAACATTCTTTTTAGTCTGGAACTAGTCGTAAGCCTTCTCTGTGAAACCTGCCCATTATGTTGAATGCACTTCTTTGTCTTATAAGATCAGCCCAAGTTTTGTAAATATATCTAAGCAAAATGAAGACCACGGTAATGAGAGAGATTTTTTTACTGAAAAATAAAAGAGAATCTTAGTTTTGTCTGAATACAGGGAAAAACTGAAGAGTGCCCAAACTAATCATCGCACCATTGTCTTTTATAATGTTTTATAATTTTTTATGTAAAATGTCAATGTTTCATTTTACTTTTTTTAATGTCATTTGAATAATGCTTATGGTATTATGGACCATTTTTATCTGTTACCTTGGAAAACAACTTCATAAAGACATTGATAAAATATTTAGTATTGAACAACTTGGTCCTTAAAGTGACAGGACACCCAAAAATTTAAATTCCCCTTTATGACATCTGAAACCATACGATTTCAGATATGCTCAACATAAGAGTAAGTAAAAGTAAATGACAGAATTTCACTTTCAGTGACTTTAACTTTACACTGTATTCAAGTGAATCGAAGTATGGTCCTATTGTATCGATTTAAGTTATATTCCCCAATTACACAAATTTCAAATATGATCCTCAACCTGATTCTTTAAGATGATCTGTTTTTGGGGACCCCTAACATTAGACCGTAATTTCTGTAACCTTTATGAACCCGATGTGAACGCCTTTCATTATGAAAACATGCTTATCGGTTTAAAATATATTTAGCAACATATTCTAATTTATATGCATATTTTTATCACAATAAGTTTATTCAGAAAATGCCAAGCCTTTAGTGTTAATTTATTTTTTTATTCTTACTTTACATTATTCACTAGTGTCACAAGTGCATGTCATTTAGTTTAATGAAATAAGGTACAATATTACACTAGCTAGAGTAAACAAAACTCTGCAGTCTCTCTCATAACATGGGGTATGAAATATATTGCTTTCTTGTATAGGTGACATTGATTCAAAAGCAACCTGTCACACTTTAAATAAAGTTTTAAAGTGCCTCATTGATAAAATATTGCGTAGAAACCATCCTAGATTTTTCGATCATTTCTCAAAGTGTGTGTGATTAGAACGAACATAGTCAAAGAAAAAATGTGTACAATACTGTTTTTAAAAATATGAACGTTGCCTTGTATTTTTGCGTACGCACGCTTTAAGATAAAATCTGCATATACGCACGTTTTACAAATGAGGCCCAATATCTTTCACTTTTAAAGTTGCTTATACGTAATTCAACTTCTTACTCTAACTGCCTAAATTACTTACATTCCGTATGATTTGTAAAATGTGGCCTGTGTTTATTTCTGTTTTCTCTATTTGGTTTGGACAATCCACATTATTATACTGACTAATATGCAACTTTTATCCAAAAACATGCTTGTTTAGATTTTGCATGGATTTTGTTTGTACTATATTCTTAGCTTTGAATATTTTGTAGAGGTGTGCATTGCTTTGGCCTCGCTTTGCATTGTTTATTTCTTCCATTCTGAACAACGGAGATGTAACCTTACTCTGGTTTCATAACAAACCATTACAAATTACAAAACGTAGGACTGCAGAGTATGTACACAAATGCCAATCACACATGTATGTATCCATCAGGTTCCTCAATGCATCCAAAATATACTTTCTTCTTCAATATCGGTTGTCTTTTCATCAATGTGTTGCATTTGCTGTTTCTCTGTGCTCGTAATGCATCAGAAAGTAGGCTAACCTTTGTGTTTTTTGTAGTGTTGTTTGTGATATTTTGTGTGTTTAATGAAAACACTCACTGCAGGACAGTTTCACGTGCGTCACCGTATGTTGCAAATACTCTTCTGATATGATATTTAAGGTGAACTTTGCTAAAGTTGGTTTCAGAATGTTAAAGCATAACCCAACCACTGCAAACATTCTTATCTGTAAGAATGTTATGTATTTTGTGCTCATGAGGTGTATTTGTCTGACATATCATATAAAATGTGGGCAGTGTTGCAATCATGTGTATCACTTTATTTTGTAAATACAGATGATCAATTTCATGTGTCTTATTTGCATCCTAATGTGCATTTCACGGACATCATCAGGACTGGGACATAAATGTTATTGTAACTATAAAAGCATAAAGTTGGACTATTAAAAGCATAAAGTTGCATATTATCCAAAGCCCGAATGACGTCTTTTCACAATGTTTGTCATTGAGACACTATGGAAACCTTTCAGTTTCAGATGTATTAAATTGTGTTTATTATATGGTGATGAGAGACGCTTAAGAACACAGACTCACACTTCAGGAACAAGACTGGCACCCTTGCCAATGACAGCTTAAATCCTACATTTCAATTAGTCTCGCTGCCAGACCTTCATACTGAACTTATTGCCGCTTTCTTTGGTTAAGACCCGCCAATATGATTGACAGGTTAAGCAACCAATCACGTTTCGTTTTGTGCCGCATCATGTGGCGTGAAAATGTCCCTGCAGGAACAGACCGGTATAAATTCACAAACGTGTGAAAAGATATCAGAAACAACAATGATTATAACTTTATGCAATGAACCTCGCATACTTAGACTTAAGCGTTTAGTCGATCGTGATGAAATTTTTATAGCAACCGATGTAAACAGGACAGCTTACTTCTTAGATCACACGGCTTCATGTATTTTCCACGCGGACCGTTAAAGAACGCGACACACACGTCTCCCGGAAATCCTGAGAAATTCAACCAATCAGATGACGACTTCCAACATGCTGAAGTGTTTTTCAGAAAAGTCTGTCTTATGCATCAGACTGAGGCTGAGACTACATTTCAATAAAAGTCTAACAAGTCTCATCTACAGATCACAAAATGTTCTTTAGCCTAGGAACGGTTAAAAATGGATTTCATGTTATGAAATACACACAGTGATGACAGCATGTGTACCTCCCGAAGCAAACGTGACTTCTGTTGACAAGTGTCTTTATAATGCCATAAAGTGATGTGAATTAGAAATAAGTGGAGGCATGCCCGAAGGATTGTTGCTCCCAGAAGGAAGACGGCTGCTTATACATGATGGTGATGATTGACAGGACTGAATGATTGCGTGTAACTGCGATTACTTTTAAAATGTGAGATACAGCATGTGACAGTAACACTAACAGGTACTAACCTCATTTGAATTTTCTCTAAAAAAATCCCACTGAAGCAACTACACAGCAGTGTTAAAAAGGGTCAAATTAACTCTCACAGTGTATATACTGTATAAGCCACACTTCTTTATTTGACCTTTTCAAACACTGCCGATTTTTCTGAGTATTTGCTTAAGTGGGAATTTTTTGAGAAAATTCAAATGAGGTTAGTACCGCATGTCCACAGACTATTTATGGGAACTAAGGGGTATCGTGGGAGTGAAGACTTAAAAGGAAGTACTGGCCACCAGATGTTTCCTCTGTCATGCCACAGTTTAGAATTTAATGCAAAACATATGCTGTCCAACATCTTAGACAGCATAATATACAGCCTGGTCTCACTGTTTATATGTAGGTATTGTACGTACAGTACAAGCTCAAAACATATGTTTTTACGTTATTATTGATGCTGAAATGTTAAATTTGGACGTATTTGGAGCTATAAAACGTAATTGCTACTTTTTTTTTAGCTACAAAAACGTAAAATATTTACAAACCTTTTATATCGTTCATATATTTGCATCATTGTGTTTTTATAAATGAATCGATAAGCGATTTATATTTTAAGACCCGTTAAATTACCCCCAAACCTAAACCTACCTGTTTTATAGTGAATATATATAACATGTAATAGATCGAATTGAGGGAAAATGACCATTTTAGTAACAATTTAGCATTAAATATATGTTTTAAAGTCGCAAAGCCTATTCCTACCTCTAAACCTTAACCATAACTACTTCTTTAAAATATGTACAGTATAAAGAAAAACATGACAGACAAGTTAAGTGTAATCAGAATCATTTATTTATTTCAAAAACACCAAAAGTAGTCCAAATGACAATGCATTGCCTTCACAGTCCTCTCCAGTGGAATACAACGGTTTTGTGTGAGAAACAGAGAAGAATTTATGTTGTTTATTGCAAAAAATATTATTCAGACTATTATCCTGATCCATTCCACTCTGTTAAAGGCTGCATTTCTCATTCACGCACACATTCACAGAAACACGGCATGTCACTATCTGTGATGAACCAGGTGGGAAGCCTGACGACGCTGGTGCATGGCAACTTTTAAATCTGTAAAGAGGGCTTCAACGTCGGTGGGTATCACTGCTTACTGGCTGCTCAGGATGGAGATGAAGATCGCAAAATAAAGGCTTGGATTCTGAAGATGTGGATCACATCTGACATAAAATGTACTCCTTTTGTAATTATATGTGTCGTCAATATGTCAGTATTGTGCGTTTAGATGCTGTAAATACTGTACGTCAGTATTGTGCGTTTTAGTGTTTACAGTGTCTTTTAGGACCCTATTTTACACAAAATACATCAAAATTCTCATGAGATCACGTAATATACTGCAGAGAGCATTTTGTTCAATGATTCACTGAATCACTGAGTCACACATGGGATCATAAACGTTCATCTGGAATGTTTTCTTGCCCATTTTTCCTTTAGCATGAACACTGAGAAGAGTGTTTACCTAAGTGAGGCATGTTGTGGATTGTATTTTCATGTCTAGGACAGACCAGACAAAAAAGAAACAGAAAGAGATAATTTAAACATACTTGTTAAGAACTTGTACTTTTTCTTATTGCTTTTTTGTTTTATTGGTAATGTTTTATTTGTGACAAACTGAGATGATAAAATATATATTTAACACCCATTGAGGCGAACCAATCAATCAACGTAAATGCAAATCGATCAATAGTTATGACTCTTGATTTGAACAAAATGTTTCTATTAGAGAAACGTCTGTCAAATCCATGCTATACTAATAACAATAAAGTGAAGAAAAGCCTTGTGGGTGAAAGCAGTATACATTTTTTACATTATTAGTAAACTTCCACAATAAGTAAGAATGTGAATTAATTGCAGAACGCGAGCAGATGCCAGCTTGTATTGACTTCAAAACATGTTCATTAGATGATTTTCTCAGTAGATATATATCTTCTAAATCTTACAGTAATGCCAAACAATCAAGTCAAACTGCTGTATAGAACTATTAAAAGATTTTCGTTGTGTTCTGCCTAAATATTACTTAAGAAACTTA
Organism: Triplophysa dalaica; assembly: GCF_015846415.1. Classification (NCBI taxonomy): domain Eukaryota; kingdom Metazoa; phylum Chordata; class Actinopteri; order Cypriniformes; family Nemacheilidae; genus Triplophysa; species Triplophysa dalaica. Next base: position 20,611,286 of record NC_079549.1, on the reverse strand, counting down.
TTCTTAACAAAAATTAGAAATGTTAACTCAGGAATAAATTAAAAAGCACATAACACAATTGCTAAAAACTGTAATAGCTCTCAAATTCCCATTAAATAATAGCATAAAATAGAAAAACAACATACAGTCATGGCCAAAATTGTTGGCACCCCTTAAATTTTTTCAGAAAATCAAGTATTTCTCACAGAAAAGTATTGCATTAACACATGTTTTGCTATACACATGTTTATTCCCATTGTGTGTATTGGAACAAACCAAAAAAAAATGAGGGAAAAAGCAATTTTGACAAAATGTCACACAAAACTCCAAAAATGGGCTGGACAAAATTATTGGCACCCTTAACTTAATATTTGGTTGCACACCCTTTGGAACAAATAACTGAAATCAAACGCTTCCTATAACCATTAATTAACTTCTTACACCTCTCAGCAGGAATTTTGGACCACTCTTCCTTTACAAACTGCTCCAGGTCTCTCATATTGGAAGGGCGCCTTTTCCCAACAGCAATTTTGAGATATCTCCACAGGTGTTCAATGGGATTTAGATCTGGACTCATTGCTGGCCACTTCAGAACTCTCCAGCGCTTTGTTGCCATCCATTTCTGGGTGCTTTTTGAAGTATGTTTGGGGTCATTGTCCTGCTGGAAGACCCACGATCTTGGACGCAAACCCAGCTTTCTGACACTTGGCCCTACATTGCGACCCAAAATCCTTTGGTAATCCTCAGATTTCATGATGCCTTGCACACAGTCCATGCATCCAGTGCCAGAGGCAGCAAAACAACCCCAAAACATCTTTGATCCACCACCATATTTGACTGTAGGTACTGTGTTCTTTTCTTTGTAGGCCTCATTCCGTTTTCGGTAAATAGTAGAACGATGTGCTTTACCAAAAATCTCTATCTTGGTCTCATCTGTCCACAAGACGTTTTCCCAGAAGGATTTTGGCTTGCTCAAGTAAATTTTTGCAAACTGTAGTCTTGCCTTTTTATGTCGCTGTGTCAGCAGTGGGGTCCTCCTGGGTCTCCTGCCATAGCGTTTCATTTCATTTAAATGTCGACGGATAGTTCGCGCTGACACTGATGCACCTTGAGCCTGCAGGACAGATTGAATTTCTTTGGAGCTTGTTTGGGGCTGTTTATCCACCATCCGGACTATCCTGCGTTGCAACCTTTCATCAATTTTTTCTCTTTCGTCCACGTCCAGGGAGATAAGCTACAGTGCCATGGGTTGCAAACTTCTTGATAATGTTGCACACTGTGGACAAAGGAACATCTAGATCTCTGGAGATGGACTTGTAACCATAAGATTATTGATATTTTTCCACTATTTTGGTTCTCAAGTCCTCAGACAGTTCTCTTCTCCTCTTTCTGCTGTCCATGTTAGTATGGCACACAGAGACACACAATGCCATGACTAAAGCAACTTCTCCCTATTTTGTCTGCTTTCAGGTGTGATTTTTTATATTGCCCACACCTGTTACTAGCCCTAGGTCAGTTTAAAGGAGCATCCCATGCTTGAAACAATCTTATTTATTCACAATTTTGAAAGGGTGCCTATAATTTTGTCCAGCCCATTTTTGGAGTTTTGTGTGACATTATGTCAAATTTGCTTTTTTCCCTCCGTTTTTTTGTTTTATTCCAATACACACAAAGGGAATAAACATGTGTATAGCAAAAAATGTGTTAATGCAATACTTTTCTGTGAGAAATACTTGATTTTCTGGAAGAATTTCAGGGGTGCCAACAATTTTGGCCATGACTGTATATATAACAGTTAAGGATTTGACAAGCAATTTGTCAATTACATTTCTGAAAGGAAAACAAAGCAATTCCGTATAAAAGTAGTTTTAAAAACGTTATAAAAAACACTTTTATAAATAAAGGTAATTTACAATGCCATAGAAGAACCTTTTATGTCTAAATGGTTCCATAATGAACCTTTAACATCAGAACCTTTGTTTTACAAAAGGTAAATGGTGGTGAAAAAGGTTCTTCAGATTATAACAAGAAAGAGATGGTTCTTTAAAGAACCTTTATTACTAATTGGTTCTTTGTGGAACCAAAACGTATTCTTATATGGCATCGCTGTGAAGAACCTTTAAGCACCTTTATTTTTAAGAGTGTGTGGTGTCATAGGAAAAGGTTGAAAATGAAGATGATGCATTAGTGATGAAGGTGAACTATCAGACCAAAGCTCCTCACAATCTCAAGATAAGCATTCGTTCATCTGCCCACATAAATGTTTTTCACCATATGTTTCACTGTTTGCCTTTTCCAAGAGTTTGACTGCACTTTCAACAGCAGTCAGTGCCTTAAACAAACAGTGTTCATCTGTATGCAGAGAGATGTTCCAGGAATGAAGAGGCAGTTCTGCCAGGTGAATGAGAAAAGACCCAACAACACCAAAAAAGTGTTTTAAGACAACTGATCTGATTATCTTTCACTAGGTGAAAATACCGTATACTGTACATATATTTGGTGACACTTTACATTAAGGTACCCTTTATAAAGCATCTATAAATGTGTTCATTAATTATTAATAAGTAATTTACAAATGCATTATGAAGCAGTTAAAATGCATGAATAAAAAAAGGGATTCTAATGAAAAACCGGCCAAGTAGTGAGTCATTTTTAACTTGCATGTTATAAATGCTTAATATATTTATTTATTTATTATTTACAGTATTTGACTCGAAAGCAGATTCATTATTATCTTGATGTTCTTTGCAATATAGGCTGTCAGACTGTAGGGTGTTATGTTGTTTTTCTTATACCTGCTCACTATTTGGAAGGTATTTCGTTAGAATCCCCCATTTTATTCATGCAGTTATAACCATTTTATAATGGATTTGTAAATTACTTATTTATCATTAATGAACACAGTTATAAATGCTTCATAAAGGGTACCTTAATGTAAAGAATTATCATATATTAATATACTGTGTGTATATTGTAAGTTCTCCTAAAAAATATATGATTGATATGGATCTTGTCCATATTTTACCAATTGGCAACCATGCAACAAACCTGCAGTTATAAATAAAAAAGGTGCAATACCTTTGTTTCGGTGCAATATACACATCCATCTGTCCACTCTTCAAACACAGTATATATCTGAGTCCGAGATAATATATTTATATTAACTTTAATTCTATTCTCTTAAAAGGGTTGCCTGCTCTTATCATTTAATCAATTGAATTGAATACTATAGATATTAATACGTTTTGGATCAGTACACAATAAAGATAATGAAATACGGTTAACATCGATTACAAGACCCATGTTTCAAGATTACTGCTATAAATTACCTAAATAGCAGACAGGCCACACTAATGGGATATAACACAGGGTAGAGGTTGCTTGAGGCCAAAGTCACATGAATTTAGATTCAAAATGTGATGAAAACATGCTTCACACCAACGCACAGATAGGTGAGACACACTTTCTCTCTTCCTTCCTTTCACACCTTGTTCCTTTCGTGCAAGGCAAAATGATTGTTTTGTTGAGAAAATTACACATTTGCGTAAAATGACCATGACTGCTCATTCTGTCAATGTTAAAAGCATAATAACAATGCAAAGGCAAATTAAACTCGCATGTTAGTAGCATTTTATAAAAATAAACATATAAGATGATTGCATTTGGACATTAAGAGCAATTAAGACTAAACAAGATAACCTCAACTGAGTAAACATACCATACGAGACTACAGAATGAATTAGACAAATTTAGTTTAAATACATATCGAAGTACCTAAAGGCACATTTGTGAGAACATCCTTGAGCAGGAAATTGCAATTCTGTAGCCCAAACTGCACTTTTGAACTCTGAACTAACCATTAACCTGATAAGACGTCATCTTAAGCTAAATATACGACTTCATGTGAAACTGTGTCATTTTAGTTCCCAAGCAAACATCAGGTGTATGAGAAAACCAGCCATAGAATCGAGCAATGACTGAGACAACCAAAAGCCTTACAGAGGGTCAGCTCTCAAATCTGTTTTCATCGCAACATTTGTGACTTCTGTTTAAAAATGTGTATTTTGTCTAAGAGGAAAACGTTTAACGGCAAACAATTCCAACCTGTATAAATTATTCAGAGACACTAAAAAATGACAATACGCTCTTTAAAATACACACAGTGGGGTCTTGAACCCCGTGGCGCCCTTACAGACCTGATTAAAACAAAGTGTCTCCGGAAACTAAGGCGCCCAACTTGTGTTTGTTTTATCTTATCAATCCCTGTCTTTGATAGCACAGGAAATAGATGGGGTGGAGGTCTTACCCAATGAAAACAGATCCCTAAGACTATAGAGATAACACCTGAATATCCTCGCGAATGCAACAAAAATTTTGAAGGACTGTTTACTTTTTCCAGATATCAATAAAGTAAACAAGTAATTTGAAAAAAAGGGCTAAAAACTCTCATAAACACTGTTTTCAAGAGAATAAGAAACTATGGTAGAGTCCATGATATATATGATATACTTTATGTATACAGTGATATATGATCATCTGCTCAGTTTTCACAATATACATGCAAAAGTTGAAGAATCCGGAAGTAAAATAAATGTATTGTGTGACACCGTTGCACTTGTGTAAATGGTTGAGTGACAATGAAGGGATTTAATTTGATTTGATAAAAAACAATGTACACCTTTGTGTCCAGAGCTTGTCATTTTCTGATCCACACTAATTCATCCCTTTTAACAGCTTGACGGATGAAATATATAAGGAGTTGCACTGCAATTTCATTACTGACGTCAAGAGACATGAAATGCGTCACACACGGACAGCGCACATAATTAAAGCCGAGCCATTTTCAGAATGACTCGCTCACACAGGCTGAAACTGAGATTTTATTGGTCCGTAACTTTTGCCCTGTTTGCACCTCTAGTTTTGTCCTAAAGTAATAAACACGCTTCGTGCTGTTGTCAGATGTTTGACCTACACATTCTGAGAAATGGTGCCTCTGTCTCACACTTCCCACGAGAGTTCATAGTGGACACAACAAGGACAGGTGCTGTTATTTGAGAGCCCGGGGTCTATGGGCCACAGCTGTGAAGGAGAGCCCAGTGAACATGCCATGCCTCTGGGAACATCCTGCTGGAGCGGTTGGGTGCAGCTTGAGCCAAATTAAACTCAGACAGACAAAATGTTAGTGCAGTTTATTGCAGATTTTATACATTTCAAGTTTTCCTGTTAAGTCACTTATATATAATTTCACAATGATTTTTAAACTGCTATATGCAAATGCTTTTGACGGTTATCAGAAAAAGTTTATACTGCACTCTATAACAATGATAAATAGAAAGAAAGGGAAAGAAAGATAAATAACTGCACTTTTATGTAACCTAATGCATTAAAGTGTATTTATATGAAAAATTGCTATTCTTCATAATGCATTAAAGAAACTTTACACATACAATTTATAATAATACACTGGAACATTAAACATAAAAAATATAAATCAACCAATATAATAAATATTAGGCCTATTTTAGTTATTATAAAAAACATTTCTCTATAAAGCATTAAAGAATGTTGAAATATACAACAAACACATTTTAACATTATTTGTAAAAAATTAAATCAACCAAAAAATAATAATTGATTCCAATTTTGTTAACATATTATTAAGGTAAAATACCATTGACAAAGTGTAATCTAATTTAAAATAACCAGGATAAAGTACAAGTATTATTCATTGTTAGCTCATGTTAAGATATGCACCCTTACTGTGCATGGTCTGCAAAAAGTAGAATCACCATATATTCATGCTCGCAAATGCAAATGCTCATGAAATCTTGCAGAAGTAATATTAGTATCTGAAGCTTAATTTAGACCTAATATTCTTTGCTGCTGGACATTTTTGGAAACGAAACTGGGACCATTCAGCTGTCAAATTTACATGGAAAGTTGTTTCATCACAAGAGCCAACATGCGTCAGCCAGCATGGTGATCATGGTGACGATTGCTGGGGTTTGACCCCTCGTAGTGACAGGTGTATCATATTTGACACTCTTAAATTGGAAGTGAGAATGCAGGGATAAAGCCAGGACATAGCTTTCGGTGTATGTAACCAAAGCGCTTCCTTCCTTTTTGCTGCCTGTCTGATCAAAGTCAGACTCTAAAGCACATCGATGTGTGGATGCTGAGCAGAGAAACAGAGTCCCTGTGGGGAACCTTGCATAACAGAGACGTCAGTATATCCAGTACATTTAAGTGCTCGCTCTCTCTCATCATTCTACACTGTAAATAAACACAAGTTTAAATAGATCTGCTAAATTAGCACAAACTCTTACCCATACAATGGCCAGAGATCTGTAACCTGTGATGAATTGCATGTACAGTATAACAGTGTGTATTGGTAAACAATATTTGGGAGGACATTTCAAACATTTAAAAACAGACCCATCATGAGAAAATTGTGTTTCAATTTCTGGAACCTCAGTACCTGCAGTACCCATTCTGAAAAGGATTGGACCAGAAAACTATAAACACAAAACACCAATATAGACATTTCTCGACTGCTTATATGTAGTTCGTTCTGCACCGTAATGCCATTTCTGTGTCATTCCATCGTATAATTTATAAATAAAAGTTTGCATTCTATTTGTTTCAGATTTTCACATTTTCTTCTAAAACTATGCTTTAAAAATGTAAGAGATTAAAAACTGCTTAAAGGACAGACTTCTGTCTCATTGTTCAGAAGAACAAAGAAATATATACAGATTTAGATCAACTTGAGGGTGAGTAAATGAAGATTTTTTTTTTTGGGTGAAGTGTTCCTTTAAAAACTAAGGGAGACTTCACATATCTGATCTAATATGGTGAAAACCTCTGGAAAACCAAAAGGTTGCATGAAATTGCCCAGATGAGATTTATATTGCAGGTGGTTAGATTTGTGCAAGCCTTTATGTAGGACATGAATGGGGAAAATACTTTTAAAACCAAAACCTGGCTTAAAAAGTGGGCGGTCGTTGTTGTGCACTTTTGCCAGTTATGCAATAGCTCAGCATCTGCAAAGAAAAAGCCGGTACATGTAACACAGAAGTAGAGCTGACAGTCTGTTTGTTTAAATATTGGCCATGTTGTCAATCCTTATGCCTTGCATTAAACATTTTGCTTGTTTGAGTGAAGAACTCTTATTGTGCTGTTACCTAAAGAACAACTTAAAAGCATCCTTTCCCATTATATTGATCAGACTTCGGTTGTCTCTGCACACTCTTGTCAAAACACCCCTGAATAACAAACATTAACATTCTTTAACAAGGTATTCAAGGATCCTTTGTTTTCTTTCAAAGAGCCTGTTTCACATAAGGAGATCCATATCGAGAAGAGGAAATTTCTGTCTATCTCAGTCTGTAGCTGAAAGGGAACAGGCAACACATAGCTTTCCTGTGATTGTGTAAAACCACCAGCAAAGATCTTTTACACCTCATTTGTGATGATTGAAGTTTTCAGAAACCACCATCACAGCAGGTCCCTATTTAGTACTCGAGACATTAAACAAACAACAGGTTATAGTTTACTTTATATCCTTTAGAAGCCTGTTATGTAATTTTGTTCTGAAAATATTTTTTAGATGAAGTTTGCTCTTGCAATTACAAGAAAATCTAAACATGACAAATCCAATGGGACCAGGTTGCCTGGATATATTTTGATAAACTGGTAAACAAAATACAGGAAATACACAAGTTAAATTAACGTTTCTATAGATAAATGATGTGGTAACGATCACATCATCCTCCTTGGGGTCCAGCAATAAGTAAACCACACAGCCGTCTATTCCAGGCAAAAGGAAGTATGGTGACATTTAGAAAACCTTGAGTCCCCACTGGTAAGATAATCATTCCGTTATATCTTTAAGTTTTGCCGAAATTCCTTGTTGCTTATTCAAGCATGCATTGTGACTTGTGGCAATACACATTATGCATGGGAATGTATATTCCGAGATATTTACAAAAACTCATGAGGAGCAGGGTCATCTCAAATTATGGAGATGGGTCATCTCAAATTATGGGAAAATATTTCCCAACAGTCTATTTTAAATTAATCAAAATATTAAAAATGACATTCTTTTTTAGGATTTGTTATGACTACATGAGTAAGAGCTGACTTCAGATGACACTTGCGGGAAATATACTTTATGGGTTTTTTTATGTTTTGTTTGTGTATTAAACCTGTGGGGTAAAAAAAAAAGATTTTATGTTCCCTCAGGTGTGATGGTCTTATAATGCACCAGGAGGGTTAGGACACGCGATGCATTGTGATAAGGATGATTCACTGCAGCAGTGACTAACTGGCCTCTAAAACCACTCGAAGCTTTGAGGTCGGTCACACGTGGGTTTGGTTTGAAGAGTCTGCCTACGTGAACAACTGCTCTTTACCGTTACATATGTTCATTTGATTTCAAGAAGAACCCTTACTGTTATTCTTTCATTCTTTCTTTTAAACACGACGAGAACTAACAAATATTTGAGGTGTGTTATTCATAATTTGTTTGGGTTATAAACAGGGCTGTCCAATGCTATGAAACCGTGTACCAGAGTAGCACGTGCGATAAAGTTTTGCAAGTGTTTTAGACAGCGCAACTTGTTTGTGTGAAAAATAACATAAAAAACACCATTGTGTCTGCAAAAGGAGGAATTTTACTGCAATTTACCATTGTAAATAATATAATAGTATATTATAGTATGTGGACAAATATATATTGGAAAACACAGAACTCAGAAAATGTTAACAGAAAAAACGTATATGGCCCATAACATTAATGTCCTTCGTCCGTTACATGCCTATTTATCTGATAAACTACACATAAATATTTTTTTGTGTATATTGTTTTCTAATATAACAGATGTTTTATACTTGTGCTACAACTGTTTGGCATGTGCTACCAAAAGTTCAGCCCTGGTTATAAAACATAATTCGTTATTGACTGTACATAACATTAGAAAATGGTAAACACGTTATGACTAAATGATAACGTATAAAAACGCACAACCTCTGGTGCATTTAGTTATGCCTTTCTGATGACAATGCTGTTTTGACACAAAGTAGAGAAGCCACTTGTAAATCCTATTGCTTTGTCACGGCACTGTGTTCACCTTTATTCTAATTCTCCTGATCATATCCCGTCCATTTAGAATAATTGCTTTAAATGTCAGCATGGTAGCATCAATATTTACAAATTACACAAATACCAAAACAATAACACAAGACCATCACACTAGATCCCACAACTTGAGCACAAATAAATCCTTTTTCGCCAATCTACAATGATGAAAAGAGTGTGTACATAGGGATATCAAGGACTCGGAAGAGCAATGACAGCCGTATTGAGTTGCAGTGTGTATGTGGCCATGGTGACTAGATGGCTCGTATCAGCATGCGATGATGAGCTTGCTCAAGTATCACATATTTCCATCTTAGTCTGACGCAGTAATGCCTCCCTGTGCACTCACGCCAGAAAATATCTCATGCCAAAGCTCACACTTGGCATGAATGTGGTCTTTGCTAAAACTGTGTTAATGGGCAAAGAAAACCAGTAGGAGCCTAAAAAAATTGACGAAGAGCGGCAACGCTGATTACCAAGCTCATGTAACTGAGGAAAGATATGGGCTTTTAACACTGTGGAGAGCAAGAAAACAATTCGGTCTAGACTCTAGACTCTCCATAAGAGCTGCCCGGGGCCTCTTCCTCTAGACTCAAGAGGAAGAGGCCCTGGACAGCTGTAATGCAGTTGGGTGTTGTTGTAGGAAGTGTCACGCATCTAAATTATGCCACAGTAGGGATTCATCGAGCTTTCCATTACAGTGAAGTCATCAAACAGGGTCTTGGCAGCTGTGTTTTAAAAAGAAAATGCCAGAGTTAAGAATGATGAAGTGACAGTAACCACGATTTGCCAAAAAGCAACCCTGGAGAGGCATGTTTGAATCAATGACTGTTTAATGGACTTTCTACAATACACCCTTTGTGTGTTGATGGATTACTGTACTGCACAGTTTTTTCTGGCTCAACCTAAACATACATCTTATGAAATGAAGCACTTTGGGCTGTGCTTTGAAAAAAAATGTGGCTACGTTTTACCCAACTCACATCTGTGGCGCCCATCTGAAACAGATATATTTCATTGGCTGTGCAACAATTCATGTAGTGCAAGCGATTTAACAGAAAATTTTGAAAAGATGCACCAATTGATCGGCCGATAAAAGTAAAAAAGGGCAGATGATCTGGGCTGATACAGTACATCCTTTCAATAAAAAGAGGACAGGGAAATGCAATGTTAAAAGAAAATAAGTTTGATGTTCAATATTAAGAGTCATTATATAAATTAAAACCATCCCAAAAATGAAACTTCTGTCATGAATTACTCATCCTCTGTTTGTTTCGAACCTGCATACAATGCTCTGTTCTGATGAACACAAAGAAAGATATTTGGAATAATGTTTTCAACTGACAGTTCTGGGGCATCATTCACTACCATAGAAAAAATAAAATGTGTAGTCAAAGGTGCCCTAGAACGGTTTGCTTAAATTCCTAAAAATAGTTTATTTTGTGTTCAACAGAGCAGAAAAGCAACAATAATTTTTCCTACTTCTTACTTTGGCAAGGGCTGGGCAAAAAAATAGGAAAATTGATTCATCGTTTTTTAAAATACTGTTGGTTTGATATCGATTCTCAAAAGCTGATTTTTTTTCTTTTGTCTTTCTGCGAACACTGAACATTCATTAACATTAATGTTTTATGTTATTTTCTTTTTACAACAAGTGGATGTTACAACAAGGAGCATATCATTCATTCATTGCTTAATTAACATGGTGGATGCAAGTGTTTCGTCAAATTTAACATCACCTTCACTTAAAAGACAGCGGTTCATATGATTGCAGCCCCTCTTTACAGCTAAGTGGACTTTCTCGGTGTCACTCATCTGCGCAAGGTACAGCCGGGGGTGTCTCTCCTGGACCACTACCGTGGACATCGTCCGACCCAGGGCCCGTGCCGCTACCTTGGTCGCCCGTAGAGTGCTGTCAGTGGCGGCACGGAGATCCTGCATTATACCCGGGTCGGCCTTACCCTCGTGGAACTCTCTCAACTCCTTGGCCTGGCGGACCTGCAGGATGGCCATGGCGTAGAGAGAAGAGCACAGCGCTTCGACCCCAGGAACCGTGTATCCCCGGGTTAGCATGGCTGACATCACTTCTACTTCCTCCTGAGCTCGACCCCCCGGCGGGGAGCTCAGATTCATCAGAGTCGGATGCCAGTCTCCCTCCGATGCTGCGAGCGACATCTCATCTATGTCATGCATCGTTTCCGAGTGCGTGCCTGAGGATCCGGACGGTATGCCACCGCCGGTTGGGGAACGCTCAGAAGAGTGAATCGGGTGCGATCGGCCCGTGAGCAATTGGCTGGCGTGTTTACGTTCGCAGAGGTCCCCACATCACTAACGCTGCTAACACTGGCGGGCATAAGGGCCTTAGCCACCGACGTCACCGCCCGGGTAGCAACGAAATGGTGGCTGGTTCCCGTAAGAAGATAGCCACCCGTGACTCCAACCTATGTATGACCATTTGCCCGCAGTGCGGGCAAGATGTGTCAACGAAAGCTGCTTCAGTGTGCTGGACGCCCAGACACTCGATGCAGCTATCGTGTCCATCCCCCTCCTCGATGAGAGTACCGCACCCAAGCACACAACGTCGAGAGACCGACAGAAAGGGAACGATGTTTAAAGACTACTGGGAACTAACAAATCCAGGTTCAAAACGCATCAGATACACAGATGCTCACGAAACATGTGCCCTCGGGAGGACTGTGTGATTCAGTGGCAGTCACGAGGGAAAAAGAGAGTGCTTAGAGGAATTAACCGACCCAGAAAATCACAGGGGAGGAACATGGAAACATCCTAAATTACAAGATTTTCACGTCCCCGTTTCTCCTTCACATTTATTTACTTCAACTCTAAAAACAGCGAGTTTGTTAAAAACCTAGAGAATAGAAAATGTGTTTTGATTTAAACAAAGAGTTAAGCAAATAGCTATGCCCACATGTCCAATGAATAATAGTCTTAAAAGCCACAACACGTACAATGATGTAATACTGTAAATCAAGTGCTCTAGAGGAAACATGGAGTTTGAAAGGAAATAATTTACAACACTTTAAAGAAAAAGACATCATAGGGACATACACTCTGAGGAAGAACTGCATACACTCTTAAAAGTAAAGGTGCTTAAAAGTTAAGTCACAGCGATGCCATAAAAGAGCCATTTTTGGTTCGATAAAGAACCATTCAGTCAAAGTTTCTTTAAAGAATCGTCTCTTTCTTACTTTTTTATAATCCGAAGAATTTTTTTTCACCACAAAAATGGCATTGAAGAACCTTTTGTGTCAAAATAGCATTTTTTATGGCAAACATTCAAACTTTTTTTAATAAAACTCCATTTATACAGCAAATAAAGAAGAGTGTGATTAGAAATGTGATATTTAGTCTTTACAATACTGACAGTAACAACACTGCAGCAAATAGGGCAAACGTGAATCTGACATCTTCGCTGTCATTCCGTATTTCCACCTTATTTGTCATCGCATGAGCACTGCAGCACACGCCACACACTTTAGACTTCACTGCCTCATGGTCCACCTGGTGCATTGCAGGTGATGCCACAGTGGCAGAGTAAAAACGATTTCCCACCTCATTAAATAGATCCTGTATGTTAGAACTTCCCTGCCTGTATTTTGCACTAACTTTACAAGACAATTATTTTGAATTTGCCATAGTTCCCGGTCATAAATCCTGTAGTAACATAAAAACATAAATCTTGTATAGAACTATAACGTCATTCTATATGAATGCCACTAATTCAATTTTAATTGGACATCTGAGCAATAGGGAGGTTCCATTCGTTCTGAGGTCACACGCATTTATGAGTCAGGGGATTGGTTCATAAACTTCTGAGCCCAGAATTGAGTTTTACGGTGAAATGTGGGAAGGAGTCTAAAGTGTGTTCTAAATAAAACCCAAATATCCACCGTTACCTTTCCAAATTTGCCACGGACCCAATGCGTTGAATGCGCCAATGGGGCCATTGTGACAATTCGCAAGAAAATCTTATATTTCTGAGCTGTCCAATTCATTCCAAACAATAATATTTGCTTGAAACAAAATAAAGACAAGCAGACCGCTGGAGAATTCATTGGCTTTACATCCTCCACAGACTAGTTAAGAGAAAGGTAATAAATAGCGAAGGGGATCCCTGCCTCTGGTGCAGTGCTTAAAGGAACAACAGTCTATTTTTCAAAGCCAAACAATATTTATTAACTTATGAAAACAATATAGCAAGGCAACAAAATTAATTCGTGAAGAGGGGAGTCCAAGAGTCATATGTAACAGAGGCAGAAAATGCTCTTTGCTCAAATTTTACAACTGTATAAGAACAAAGAAAATATATAATTTTTAACATACAAACAACAACAAGAAGAACTCTACGGTGTTGTAACATCTGCCTCAATCTCATTAAAATACATCAAAAAAACTCAACAGCTAGAGATTTCATAACCAACTACATATTGTGTGCCTGTTGGACACCCAAAATATTTAATACTCCCCTTCTCAGAAGAATTGGGCTGTGTTGCGCTGATGCCCATTTTTGAAAGGCGAAATATTCAGGGTGAATGCTGCACACTTGTTAAAATTCACAAACAATCTGTCAATCTCCCTCCAAAGTTGTTCTTGGCAAAATAAAGAGCATTTCACATCACATTTTAACGTCATACATCTGGAACATTTCACTGAGGTAAATGAGCCTTCACTATCTGCATTAACAGAAACATCTGAAGAATTTTCCGCTTCGGGAGAATAACTGCTCCCATATGACATTAGAAATGTTAATGCCTGCAGTGTACGGTTATATGGAGGTTGTGTCTTCTCTAGGGTCTGTAGGGTCTACAGTCACATGAAATCGATACTGCAAATCTACAGCTGCTAGGAAATCTCATTTTTTGTAATCGACTTGCTGATTTGACGCAAGAACAAATGTGACCTTTTTTGTTAAATAGAGGATGGAAATACTGTCCTTATTACACAACGTCATTCCTTGGTAAAAGCTATATGGCCAACAGAGAGACATGACAAGATAATTAAAGTGAACTAATTGTATGGTTTATCTTGGACATGATTTACCTCTAATCACAATTCAGAATATTTAATGATGAATAACGACATTTGAAAAATGTCAAAAAAAAACATACAAATCTAAAGGCATACACATGCTCACGTGCACAAAACACTACTGCATATTTAATTTTCTTTAAGGGATAGTGAAAATTCTGTCATGAAGTACTCACCATCAAGTTGTTCCAAACCTGTATAAATATCTTTGTTTGCTTGAACACAAAGAAAGATATTTGGAAGAATGTTAGGCCGAATTTGCACCATTTGAGACAGGGCCACTATAGCTCTTGAGCCTCATTCGCTGTAGACCAATCATAGCAGACTAGACCATCTGGCCAATCGGATCAGAGTAAGCTGGCGGAAAGGAGGGGATTCGACGGATGATTCGCCGAATCATTTGAGAGTCAGTCAAGAACTAGGGAAAGAATAATTGCCTATTATAACAAAATCATAGTGTTTTTACACCTTGCATGTACGTAAACTAGAAGAGTTTACTTCGAAAATTAGATATGAGAAAAATCTTGTTTTTCATTGTGTTTGTATTTATTGTGTTAGTTAGCTCTATTTTTTGTTATTATGGCTTTAACCAAAACAAACCAACTGCAGTTTGATTGATTTTAATTGGAATGCACAATAAAAAATATCTAATTTCTCATTATGGAACCAAACTCTTCACTTGAAGTTGGACCTTAAAAATCAAGGAATATTTATTCTTCAAGATTTCTCATTAATCAAACATCCTGGCTACTTAAAATCCGGCAGAGCATGATTTCATACATCATCAAGACTTCTGAAACACAACCATGCTGCCTGCAAAGGGACCTGACGGCAGCACAAATGTCTTATATTAATGAGAACACAAACCTGAAAGCTACACCCACACACTAGTCAAGAGTTTTCATTCGTCATTGATGTTATGCAGAAAATACAGGAGGTTCTACTCATAAGACTGTCACGGGAGACTCAGTGAAAAATGCAAAAAACTATCCTAAATGACACTATAAATTATCAATGTTTGAAATATGTCTAAAACCTCAAATGTTGTTTTTATTGATTCATAGCATGTGGTGGTCAACACAAAAACAACTTTCATATTTTAATAGTGATAATGGACTACAAATAATCGTTTGACAAACGTTAAACACATGTGGCTGGATTTGGTAAAATGGGCTCTTCAACCTCATTAAACTCCACGTAATATTTCGAAGTATTATTCTGAGACCCACACTTTTATTTCACTATGACACTTGACATTTCTCATGAATGAGTCGAAAGAAATGAAGCATCCCTGATATTAAACTGTGTTAATTGCCATAATTGGATCATTTCAGCTGGCCAGACTTGTAATTGTGTCGGGCCTGGCCCTTCCATTATGTGCACTGGTATGAATGCATCTGATGATACACTTTCAGGAAATATTTTGACAAGCGTTAATGAGCTGTGTACCGTAAACACAATGTACAGTAGACAGTACATTGTCTGGTACAGTGCTCCACATTCACCAAGACCAAAATAAAGGGACAGTTCAACCAAAAATAGAAATTCTGTCATGATTTACTCACCATCGAGATCAAATCAATACATTTATTTTTACGGATGAACACAGAGAAAGATATTTGGATGATTGGTTGTAACCAAATAGTCCTTGGACCCCATTGACTACCATAATACGAAAAGTTACAACAAGGGTAGTAAAAAGCATCCCTTAAAGCAAACAATACACTAAAAACCTCTTTAGATAAAAACGGAAGAATAGAACAATGAAAAACTAAGCTTGCTGGAGAACATGAAGCTTCACAACTGACTCATCACTTAATTTAAATTCCACTGCAGCACCCCACACAACTGCGTCATTTTCCTACCACTTTATATGCCTCTCCTGCTGCCAGCATTATCATTAGCAAAATCATCCCTCACCCCCTGAAGACTACAGATACCACCTGTGGGCATGGCTACCAAAAACATCAGAACTCTTAAAGTGCTTTCACCCCTTTAACCCTTTCATTGCTTGACTTACCATCACTGTTAAACAGGTTAACAGGAAGTGAAGTATTGTACATATGGGAAAAGCAACAGGACCTAATGGTGTAAACCTAAGGGTTCTGAAGGTTCAGTTCCTATGCTTATATAACACCTCAGTCATTTGGATGACTACAGAACAGTAACATTTACATTGACTCTATAGGGACTTGTCCTTATGAACTGAAGATCTGTGATTTTGGCTGACTTGTTTGTTTCAGTGTGCCCGTCAACATTTAACGTGTGAGTGTCATTAAATAAATAAAAATTCAAACCAAGCGCCATTTATTATAACACTACCTCATGCACGGGTCCTAATCTGGCCTGTGTCCAACACCTACTAATTCCATATTTTAATATAATGTGAACATCAGTATGCATGCATAACCTCAATATCGCTGCTGTCCTTCTGAAACCTTGTATCTCCATAACTCATGATTCCATTTTGTGGAAATAAATCATTATTATTCGTCACCCTTTATGTTTGTCCGTGGGTTTTGCAAATATCTAACCAATTAAAATAGTTTAAAAGTGCTTGTCAACTTTGACAACACACAATGTAATCAATTGAAAAGTACAGCCAATTCGGACATCGGAGATATGCAACAAACAGTAAGAGAGAAATACTCTGATGGTACTGCTTCCAGCTAAATCTCACAGTATGTATGTTATAGACAATATTCTATGCCATGAGGTTAAATTTAGGTCACACTTTATTTTAAGGTCCAGTTCTCGGTTTTAATAAACTATTAACTACGACTTTTGCTTAGTTAACTCTTAATTTGTTGCTTGTTAATAGTTATAAATCAGTTGTTAGGTTTAGGTATTGGGTAGGATTAGGGATGTAGAATATGCTCATGCAGAATATGTGCTTTATAAGTGCTTATAAACAGCCAATATGCTAATAGGCATGCTAACAAGCAACTAGTCAATTGTGAGAATTGTTCCTTATACTAAAATGTTACCCGAATTTTAAAAAATACCAGAAAACTTTGACCCATGTGACTCTTTGTAAGTTTAAGTAATAGTAACCAAGAAATGTATTCTTCATGGTTAAACTTTACTTGTTTAACAACACCTTTAACAATATACTAAGTTACTGCTCGAGGTTACTTAATTGGTAAATTAACACATGAGATTACATGACAAAACAAACATAGCGGACGTATTTGTATGTCTGGAATGTATTCATACAACACTCACACATGCTATAAGAACATACTTCGGTAAAGACGTAGGTACTTCATCTAATTCAGTACGTACCGTCACATAATGCGATTTCAGACGCACAAATTGTCTCTGTTCTGTTCATAGCTCAGACAGCTTTCTAAAACCCTCAGCTCCATATAAAAGATGACTCATCTTCACCCAAAGAAAAAAGCAGCAGGGTTAACACTGGCAGGTGGATTGGACTCAAAGCCGTAACATAAGCGTAATAACTGGAATACAAAACAACTTGCAGATGAATGAATGAGGCATTTACAGTATATAGCGCTTAATAGTGCATTGCTGTAAACCCAAAGCTCTTTACAGTCATATGAGGGGTTCTCTCCTCAAGCAACACCAGTGTGCAGCATCCACCTGGATGATGCGACGGCAACCACTGCACAAGGCGTCAGTCCCCTAAACACACCAGCTTTTCAGAGGGTGGGGGTTATTAGGAGGCCACGACTGACATGGGGCCAGTTGAGGGAATCTGGCCAGGACAGCGGGGTTACACCCATACTCTTTACAAGAAGTGCCATGGGATCTTTAATGACCTCAGGGAGTAAGGACCTCGGTTTAACGTCTCATCCGAAGGATGGATGGTTGTAGACAGGTTCTTGGGCTGGTGAATTCAGAAAGTTTCTGCCAGAATGTTCTTCCACAAAAAGAACAAGCATTAACTAAATGTAGCTTTTTACCATCACTTCTCTAAAACACAGACCTCGAAAAGGCTTTATTTGCTGAATCTTCCAAATAGTTAGATGCCTTTCAACTCTATTTAATTTAACTGTTATACTGTACATTTGATGTTATGGTTTTGCTTTGATCCCAGCTGGGGTTAGGGGGTTGTTTATTTCATGCTCCCATTAGGAATGTGAGAGTTTTTTTTATTTCTTCCCTTCTAAAAAAGAAGAATATTATAAAAAAATTGACAATTTTTAATGACACTGGCCTGCTATGCTAGTAAAACATGCAATGGTGTTACCAAATCAGTATAATCTCTTTTTAGGAGTAAAAAAAACAAAATGGTTTGATGCATCACTGGACTAATGGTCAGATTAAATATTACTATCAAATCTGTTATGCTGACCTGCGGTTGGTTATATTCACACTCCAGTGAATCCTTAGATATTCGCAGTTCCTATGAAGTCTAAACACCGGAATAATGCACAACCAGCCCTTTTAAAAAAAAATATGATCATCAATCACGATAAAAACACGTCAGCAGTTTTGGGGTAACATTGATCTGCAATATAACCTGCTTAGTAATGGCCTATTTAAATGATAGATTTACCTTTGATCTTTTGACGGATGTACTATAGATACTGGAGAACACTAACGTTCGTTTATACCAAAAATTGGTGCAACATGCTAGATAAGGAATAAAATCTAATGCACAGTCTATTTCTGGTACCAATAGGAACTAAATATGCATGTACATATTTAAAAAGACTTTCTCTACATAAGAGTTTCACATTCAGTGAGCGCACTAAAAACAGCACACTGTGCAATTACTTGTTCCCTTGTGACAATGACTGCTGAATAGATACTGAAGACACCTAAAAATGACCTCCATAGGGGAGCCATTGAAGCATATAGGCTCACTATACAGGTTTCCTATATGATATTGAGTTAAAGGTACCCTGGTATAAAAAAAAATGAATCAAAGACTTGAAGAAACTTACAGATAAAGAACAGAAACACAAATATTTAATCCAACCTCTAGGCACACCAATCATATAATTGCTTAACATTGCAGTGATTTAATAGCAGCTTATGAATTGTAAAAAGCTGTTTTGTTCTGTAATATTGTTATTTTGTCATGCAGAAAGGGTAAAAAGTTCAAAGATGTCCAGATGGCCAACAGGAAGGGGCTGTTGTGACTTTAATACAATGATGACATTATTGGATTTGACCTTATCAAAGTATCATTTGAACCCATCCTGTTTCTAACAACCCGTGTTCTCTGAGTCGGCCACTAAAATAATGCCATTAATGGGATCTCTAATTTCATGAAAATTTGATAAACTAAACTGGGTAGTTTGAGACAAAGATTAAACACATATTAAACAAATTGTTTGTGATCTAACAAATTCATAACAATACATACAGTCCCAAACAGCACATTTTAAGCTTATCAAAAAAGAAAAATAATGGTGCTTAAAGGGTATCTCCGGCCAAAAAAAACTCAAGTAGTTTTAAATCCCTAGAACCTTTGTTTTTGCGAAGAACGCAAATTAAGGTAGTTTTGGAAGCTTTCTGTCTCCTCTATACAGATAGCAATGCAACCAAACACATGAGCCACATGACATTGAATCCGGTGTCAGCATGCGTGTGGCTCTCAGGAACGCTTGCTGGAAACTAACCCATCAGGATTTTTTTATATAGTCGTTAGTTTTGTTTATTTGTTCACAAAAAGTATCCACGTCGCATAATATTAATTTATACTGAACCCCAGGAGTCACGTGGACAATTTTACGATGTATTTACCCACTTTAAGCGCTTTGGAAATTGGTTGAATTGCAATTTTAGGAGGACTCGAAAGGTTTAAAAAATACCTTAAACTGTGTTTTTTGGAAAAGTGGAGGTTCTTCAGATGTTAAACTACTTGTGTTATTAATGACAGAATTTTCATTTTTGGCCGTAGTTACCCTTTAAAAGGTTATTTGCAGCGATTTCAGAGAAGAATCATTCTTCTTTCAACAAAAAAAATCAGTCAAAAGTTCTTTAAAGAACCATCTCTTTCTTACCTTTTTATAATCTGAAAACCTTTTGGGCCAAAAAGAACCTTTTGTGAGTCAGATAAGCCATTCGGATGTTAAAGATTCTTTATCTACAGCGCTGGCAGTAATCATTATAACTCTGAATGACACGTTGTGACATAAGTTGTAGTGACAGCGATGTTAGACGACATCGGGCTGCTTTCACAAGAGGTCATGTGTGCTGAACTTGTGTCCCGTTTCCTATATGTTTACATACGCATTTCCGTACCGTATTTGTCAGCTTAAATAGTTCAAGACTAAAACTGTTAGTTTCCCAAACAGTCAAATGCATTAATGTCTTTAACATCCAGTACAATATCAATTAAAAAAACAGTTCATTTTAAAAACATATTTTATCTCTATTTACACTGATGTAAGTGTAAACAGAATGTCCAAACTGAACAAGCTCCAAAACAGCACACAAAGAGAAAATAAAAATAAGACAAAATAAGCATTAAAAAATACACATAATAATACATACAATAATAACTTATACACACATTGTTTAACAAGTATAAATCTTTCTAGTTATGCCGAGCTATAGATTGTCTTATTTGGTCGAAATTGTGAGTGTGGAGAATCTGTCCTAGAAGCAAAAATGCTTACATGTAAAGTGAAATTTAGGGGCAATGGCCAAAGTTCATAATTTCATAAATTCATGAGAATATTGTATTGGTCATTGAAAGGGCCTGTATTTTTTAAAAAACTATCCATTATGTATTGAAAGAGCATTATCAGGCAAGACATAATCAAAATGTTCTGTGTTAAAAATCTAAATGAGGAATGCAACCAACCGAGAGCCTACAAAATTGTTGAGACTAACAGAATATATAAGTAGGCTACTTTGCTCATCAGTTTGCAAGCGCTTAAATAAAAATCTGTGATAAGGTTTCTAGATCTGCAAAGTATTCATCAAATCTGCTATCTTTGAGAGAAATCAGACAACCGGAACAGAAAATAAGATTTGCATTTGCATTTTTTAAATGTCGTATCAAGTTTTAACAGTTCCACTTGGAATAACCCATCTTAAGACACACGCGTTCAGGCGGTTTTTGACTGTATGAATTGAAATGTATGAACCCATAAGACTGTCTACTTATAATCGCAGACTTGCATACTGTTATTTGAAACGCTTTTACTATTAAGAGCCTCAGACCAGGGAAGCCCACACTGAGAGGTGATCGAGGCCTTTGCATAATATGCTCTAGGGAAGCAAACAGTGCGGCAGTAGCGTGTTTAGAGAAATGAAGTAGGCTGTGGTCCCCCATGTCTCTGCTGCAGCCTGTGGAAAGCAAACTATTTCTGAATGCTGTACTCAGTTTAACAAGGCTATTTAGAGGACTACAAGTTCTGGGAAGCATTGTGGAGATACTGCAATTGACATGTGCCAGAAATAAGCCTGTGAATTTCAATGCACGCACACTAAGGTATGTCGTCTGAGAAGCCCAGCTCATATTCGTCCCTGAACGTATGTTGGCATGGAAAACCAGAGAAAGGCAAGTTGACCTTAAATTGGCCGAATGCTTATTGATAACAATCAACCTAGAAAACACTCATCTCTGAATTTTGTAATTCATATAATTTAAGAGAGAAGTTAAAAGAACATATCGCTGCTTCTTCCATGAACCAGTTCACGTTTCAACTTGAATACAGATAATGTATCCAGCTTAGAGCATGTCTTTACAACGACTCAAAATACTATAAAACCCTGTTAGGAACTGACTCAAGATGGAGCTTAAGCACAGAAGAGAAGGGTATCCCTGACTGACACATTAGTTGCTCAGGCAAGAGAAAACTCTGCCACTGTAACGTCTGCTATAAGAGGCAGAAGCTGCCTGGCGGTGATTCACACTGGGCTGAAAACATTACACAGGTAGACAAGATGAATAACAATTATCTTACTGCAGTGAGGACACTTCCATCAGAAAAAGATGACGGAATGGGGAAAAGCTTTGGTACATCAAACCGCCATAAAGTCGTGGCATCTGTACAGTCTCAGGTCAGAAATCACAATGGCTCCGTTCCAAAAATGTTTGATCCGCCTTGATATCTACTAAGTTGCTCTGGCCCACCGGCTGTGTGATTCTGCAGCATCCTTAACAAAATTTATATTTTGCATGTGTATCAAACAAATATAGTAAAGGGCTGTTCAACTTCACAATAAGAGCTCACTGTAAAAATAAATATAATAAATAAATATAATATAGATATAATCATAATTAATCGATTCCGAAATAAATGTCTGTGTTTATATAATATGTGTTTTGTGTATAATTATATGTAAATACACAAACATACATGTATACATTAAAGAAATGTGTAATTTAAGCATAAAATAAATGATACTTATAAAAATGTGAATATATTTTGTTGTATACACATATACGTAAATGGATTTATAAATAGGCTACAAATATATATACACAACACACACACACATACTGTATATTATTTTAAAAATATATAATCAAATAATCGTGATTAATCACTTTCTGAGCTATTTACCGCAGGTCATTGATAAAACATTGACTGACTGAAAGGCAATAAAAATCCATTCAAATTTAAAGTGCTTGTGCATTTAAAACGTAGAACTATATGTGCCAGCTTAGAATAAACATAATATTTACATAGCATCAATGGTACTGAAGACAAACAGTTATTTTTATAGTTATCTTTAAAGTTAAAGTTTTTGTTATGAACAGGTCATGACAGTGACTACATGAGGCACAGATGATACTTTAGGGTACAGAATTCATCAAAGTTTGCTGTTTGCATGTTGCTTTGCTAGTAAAACTGCGCTGGAATCAGCTTAAAGATACATTTCGTACACAAAATTTGTCAAGTCAATTTTTATAATATTGAGCTATTTTACTTAGGCAGGAACAGAGCATGTTAAATGATGGTGATAATCGAATCTTACACCATCAGTGAATGACAATGAGACGTCCAGTTACAAAGCTGCTCTTAGCCTTTCCCAATGTCAGTCCTCTCTAATCCAGTTTTGAGCAATACCATTAAACTACACTTTACTGAGGATTATGTTACTCTACTGAGAATTTGCAATGTTTGGCAATGAAGACCTTATTGAAGTTGTTGCTACACTTAAAATCACTTCTGTCATTTGAGGATTTGGCAGCTATTTTACACATCCTTATTCCTTCTAGACTGGATCATCGTAATTCATTATTAAATGAAGTTTCTCAATCTCTCTCATGCCCTCAGCGCAACTCGCTGCTTTGAGGAGGAGGGACAGTATTTCTCCAGTAAAGACCTCTCTTTCCACTGGCTCATAGTTCAATACACAGCAGGATTCAGTTTGTTTTTATTGACTTACCAATTTCTGATCTTATCTGTTTAATACTCCCGGGGCGTCTAAAGACATGAAAAGCCTGCTTCTGTCATGTACCATTTAAAAATGCAAGGGATACTTCACCTACACATGAACATTTTGTCATCACTTACTCAGCTTCAGATTGTTCCAAATCTGTATAAATGTCTTTGTTCTGATGAACACAGAGAAAGATATTTGGAAGACTGCTTATAACCTGACAGATTTTGCCCCCCATTTGACTCCCATAGTAGGAAAAAATACAATGGTAGTCAAAAGTGCCCCAGAACAGTTTTCTGTTCTAAATTCTTCAAAATGTCTTATTTTGTGTTCAACAAAGTATTTTTCCTCCTGTGTTAGTCAATGGGGGGAAAATATGTTTGGTTATAAGCATTCTTCCAAATATCTTTCTCTGTGTTCATCAGAACATTTATACAGATTTGGAACAACTATAAGGCGAGTAAATGATGACAGAAATTTCATTTTTCGGTAAAGTATTTCTTTAAGGGTGTTGTGACGTCACATTCTCACGTTTCAGCCTCGTGCCTCTAATATAGCAACCAGCTCTCGCTTTTTTGATGGTTTTAAATGTAATATGTTATATTTTCTTTCTAGCCTATGGGACCATGTAAATTGAGTTTACGTTAATTTAAAGGTTCTTAATGCACACACAATGTTGTCCTTTGTGTGCCAAGTTAAGCTACATCTTGTCAACTCATCTGAGGACTAACAAAGTCAAAAATACAATAAAATATCTTTGTAAATCCTTATGTAGTCTATCGCATGTGCTTTCTAACGACCCCAAGTTAAATGAGTATAAATTACTTCCGCAACAAAGCTACAAAGTAGGCCGACAATACAAAGGCAAACAACAATAAGCCTATACTAGGCTGCTTAAGAGCATAACCAAGCTCTTAGCATATAATGCTATGGCTGGGATACATATGCGTTTAAAACCCATAAGGTCAGAAATGCGGTATGATGCGAACAATAACTTGCATATTGTACCAGACTGTTCAATGTTACCTGTGCCATGTTACACGATTGAAATCCTTCCTACCTTCTCTTCAGTTGTTTCGCTGAATCACCATCTCCATCTAGTGGTTTAAATCTGTCATTGCAGCTTCAGAATTATTTTGGCCTGTTTTGCTAAACCTACATCCACAGTGTGATGGAATTGTGAAAGCATAATGTAAACATGTGCGCATACTCGACAACGCACAAGTAGCTAGGGAAGTAGGACTCGATCGTTAAATATGATGCACATTAAATTGTTGGGTTATAGAGATCTTTTAATGTTTCTGTCAATTGACAGTTTGTGGAAAATCCATTTTCTTTCGTGTTATTTTAATTGTTGAATAGACAGAATCATTCAACAGCATTGACATTGGTAAACAGCTGACAGCTTTTAACCTATCAGACTAACCTTTCATCTCTTGCTTTATGTGTTAAAACATAGCCAACAAACCCACAACCTAAGGATTGTATATAGAAAAGTAAAACATAGTTTCACAAGAACCTTAGAATAAATGGAAACCAAAGATGTTTCTATGTCATGGCTCTGAAGATGCTTTTGAAGTACCTGATAATTTATCTACTATTTTTGCATTACATTTCAAATAAGTTTTAGAATGGCTATAGCTGCTGAATGCCTTGATAGGCTACCTTCTAATGAATACTGCAAGATTATTACTTTTTGTCCCCTTTGTCTATGTAGAAGGTTAAATAGTCTAGTCGATGGAACACACAAAGTTGCAGGCCTGAGTTCAAAGTTTATTGAATTTAGTTCCAATTCTTATATTCATGAAAGAGGAAGTAAATATGTCTTTGAAAGCTAGGTCATGGAAACATACCAGACTTTTATTTATATTATTCACGTGAGTTAGTTCCTTATTCTTAGAGTACATCAATATTATTAGCAAAAGGCAGCACGATGTTCTGAACATTCTGTTAGCTTGGTCAGCACTTAAACTCAAGTAAGATTAGACATAATTTGTGTACAATAATCATTGGAATACATTTCACATAATATGATTCATTTGTGTACAATAATCATTGCAAAACATTTCACATAACATGTGGGACACAGGCACAGGGCCGGCCCTGGCCAATTTGCTGCCCTAGGCAAGATTTCACCTGGTGCCCCAGGAATTTTGTTATTAAACTTACACAGAAACAAACTGCACAGCTTTGTCTTGTTTTTCTTTATTTTGAAAATATTTTGGAAACACACACACAACGTATTATAGATACAATATAAATATGTTTATATTATATTATGTTAGTGCAGAAAAAACTCTATTACAGAAACATTGCTTTCCTTTGCTTTCCTTGCCTTTCTTACAGCATATGTAACATTCCAGAAATTATAAATAAGAGTGCTGCACAAAAAATAAATAACTATATACAAACTTGAATGAACTATGCAAATGTATAGCAAATGTTCTACAGTCTTACTCGCCTTGCCTTTCTAGCAGCAAAGTCATCTATGATATCATCATAAGACAGCTGTTGTGAGACTACATGATTTATGCTAATGACTGAAAGTCCACTGAGACGTTCTTGAGCCATTGTAGATCTCAGGTAGTTTTTAAACAGTTTGAGCTTAGAGAAGCTCCTTTCAGCAGCAGCGACTGTCACAGGTAGAGTGGCAAAGATTCTCAGAGCGACCCACATATATTTCAAAAGTGCATCTGAAGAGAGAAGAGGAGGATTATATGTGACCATTGGGTGTTACATTTTATTATTAAAAAGCTGATGATAGTGAAACTATAAAAATATGGCAGCACCTAAACCACATTATAGCTTAAACACACAAACAGCAAGAATAATTACATCTGGTATTCATGCACAAAATTCTATTCATTGAGCACTTCTCTAGCATACAGTAGTTACATTTTCAAAATTAATTTTGAAAGTGTTTGTTTTCCAGTATATCTGGCATGGCAGCAATGTCCTACTAACTACACTTTATGATGTTATAACCATGAAACAGAGGAGAAACGTAAATCTTTATTTAAATTGAATTTTAATGTAGCTATTTTTAATAAATCCATATATATAATACATATATATAACAACATTTTATGTAGGACTCATTTTAAATAAAGATTTACGTTTATATAGCAACATTTTATGCAGAACTCATTTAAATAAAGAGTTATATGTCACTACTTTCTACTCAAGGACCTTGACAGAATTGTAGTGGAGTAAAAAGTACGATATTTGTCTTTCAAATGTAGTGAAGTTAAAGTAAAACATCTCCTGAAAAAATAATACATATAACATTACTAATTTAGCCAATTCAAATAAAAATACCATAAAATACTGCACAAGTTCGACTAACTATGTCATAAGCTAATTCAAATTAGCGAACTTTACAGGCATCGTTGAACTAACTTAATGCAACATAGATAAACTAATCATTACCTACCTCTGTCTTTTTCGCGTTTTTCTTCCTCTTCTCTTCTTTTTTTTCTTCCCTGGGCACCAGATGGCTTCGGCCTTTTTGACATAATGACAACTTATCAGTGTCAGTGAATTCGGCCATCTGTCACTCACAATCACACACAGGTAACGGATGTTTGTTTTGTTTTTCAGCAGGGCGGGGACGGGGGAAATTGATGCGTCACTCAGTCGGACCGGGGGGATCGGGATTCGGGAAAGCAATGTTGTAGTTTTGTCTTTATCGGACGATCGCTTTTTTTTAATCCATAATATTTAAGTAGTATTGGTAATAAAAAAATTAAAATATATTCATAAAAATAGTAATTTGCAAGGGGTGGGCGGCGCCCTTAGCATTTGCCTATTCCGCCTATGCCCAGGGCCGGCCCTGCGTGACAGGCAAGACCCAAATTCTCACAAATACCTTAAAGCGTTTTATGTCTCTGTTCATTTAGTATCATGCTAAAACACCCAAGATAACATATTACATCATGTGCATTGATACCTTTAAAGTTTGCAACTTCATTTCCGACACACAGTGTGATTAAATGAACGAGGTATAGGCAACACATGGGTTTAGAGATATGCATAAAATACAAACAAAAACTTGAACATGATGAAAAGCCCTAACTTTTTATTTTATAACAAGACAGTTGTCAATAAACACAACGGAATGGCTTGCACTAAAATATCTTAAAATATGCATTATTTGGTCTCAAAATGCCCACAAGTCATTTTTTGTAAGGCATGTTTATAAAAAGTAGGCTACTTAAATGTCTTTATTTACCTAAGGCCTATAGTCCTGAGCTTATCGAAACCCTGAAACCGCCCCAATGGGTAATATAAGTATAAAACATGCATTATATAAACACCAGGAGCAAACACAAAATGTGTAAACTTTCCAATCACATATTTAAAAAAAGCCTGAGACTGTTTTGGCTTTGAGCTGTTTTGCATAATGCCACGTTTGACTCAGTCAGGTACTTAGTGAAAAGAATATGAAGAATATGAATATCAGTAAACATCCTACAACTTTTAGCTGCATAGATCATTCATGAGATCACATTCATGCTTATACAAAGCATCAACAAGACGCTCAGCGATAGTTTTAGAATTGATATAGTCAAGAAGCTTCCTCATCTTATTTTGATCTGTTGCCTGCGCTCTAATATTTCCCACTGATTCAGAGTGTAAATCAAGATCATCAACAATAAGGTCAATATGCTTCACTCTTTGAACCAAGAGACTCTTCTTCTTCTTCAGAAACTCCTCACAATCTGGAAATATGAAAAGGGAAGACAATTATTCAATAGGCCTACTGTTAAATCAAATAAATATATAAAATTCTGTCTTTTGAAATCTAACCTCTTGGCATGTTAAAAGATGCTCCTTCTTCATTTCTCTGGCCTGTGATGTGAGAAAACAAGAGGTTATTAAACTTGTTTATTTATTTTATAGCTAAATTAAACGGGGTATAGGCACACAGGTTTGAGTTGACTAATGACATTATTCTGCTGTGATATAAATGATGTTGCTTATATTACAGAATAACACTTTGATGTATTATCACAATAGGCTACATCTTAATATCACCTGTTTGGATATAAGTTCATCTTAATGTGTCCACTATTAAATCCTAGGGTATGTGCAAATATAGTGGTGCCACCACCATACGCAGAGATATGATCTGTTTATATAAAACCCATGTCAAATATTTTGGCACAAGATTGTTTATTTTACATGCAGTAATAGTTTGCATGTTTAAAAAGGTACAAAGGTGCCGACAATTATGAAAATTAACCCTTTGATTCTCACTTAGACACAATAAATGGCACTGACTTATTACTTGATGGCGTGATGTTGTTTGTGCCAGGACGTTGTCTGTGGTGTCTGCAGAAACAACGACATACATTAGTCCTCCAGTTTACGAATAACATACAGCAACGATATTATTGTGTCATCGCAAATACCTGAAATCTTCACCGTTTTAATCCACTTCCTGAGTTCTGGGGAAAATTCGTTCACTTCATCTTCCAAAAGCATTTTAAGAAAATCTCCACACACCCTTTCTCCCTTTTTTAAGATGATGTCCAGTAGATCAATAACCTGCTTTTGAGGAACTGAAATGGACTTCAGCGTTTCGTACTCCGTATCTGTTATAAACTCTCGAGATTGAACATGTTGCAGAATGCCGTAGTGATCCCCACTTAGCCAGTTGACGAGTTTAGGTTTATTTCTTAATACGGTTTTATCCATTTATTTTTATCTTGGGAAAATAATAAAAGGAAAAACGATTATTATTTCAAACCTTTATGAGGCTTTAGTGCCACATGTACAAGGAAATACTCGCTTTCCTTTCGGTTTCGTAGAAAGTATATTTTGTGTACCACTAGGCGGTGATGTACTCTTAAAAATAACTTTTCTAAAACATCCTCCATTCTTTTACCTGTGTTTGCGTGCAGAACCAGAATTTGTAACTTTTAATGCTCGACCTGATTTTGGCAAGGGGTTGATGTCCTCAGGACAACATATTTTGTTAACCTAAGTACAACATCTTTATAAATAAAACCTAAACCCACACTACACCCCAACCATTACCATAACTTACCCCTAAATTCAGAGGGAAGTGATAAGTGAAAAGCAATGGTCCTATCCTGGTTGGAAGATTACATTTAAAAGAAAATGTAAACTTATTTTGAAATTTGATTGGTTGATTTTAATATTGTCCCAGGATCGACATGATGTTGTCCTGAGGATATCAATCACTTGACAAGAACAGGAGAGCCACTTTGCGCTTTTAATAGTGCAGTGATAATGGAAGAATTCATGACATTTAAAATCCAAAAATGTCAAACTGAAAGAAGTGAAATCACATTTAAAGGTTTAAACGTGGCTGTTATCTTGAAGTTGTTATGTGTTTGAGCAGAGATTCTTTTTGGAGGTGTGGTTACAGTTGTAGTGAATGGAAATATTGTGCAATATTTGTCTTCTGGTAGAACTAGAACAGAGTAACATAAACTTAAAGGTATAGTTCACCTAAAAATAAAGATTCTGTCATCATTTATTTACTCTCATGTCATTCACACCCTTTATGTAACTCTTCCTCCTGTGGAACACAAAAGAAGATATTTAGAGAAATGTCTAAGTGGTTTTGCGTCCATACAGAAGTCAATAACAGCATGTTGTTTGGTTACCAATGTTCTTCATAATTTCTTCTTTTGTGTTCTGCAGAAGAAAGTCATAGGCCTACAGGTTAGGAATGACATGTGAGTAAATTATGTTAAAATATTATAAAGTGAAATAGATTTTTAATTTTATTGGAAACTGTGGCTCTGCAACTAAATATGTTGTTTAAATTGGATTTCTCTCCGCTCGACCTAATTTTGCCAAACCGTTGATGTCCTCAGGACAACATATTTTGTTGACCTAAGGACAACATTTTCATGTTTTAAAATGACAAGATAATGCAGTCAAAAATAGTTATATCTTATATAAAATAATTCTCTAAATTGCCGGCTCCATCGGCAGACATTCACACAGGGTTTTGCGGTAGTTGGAAGGACTGACATTGGCTGTTCTCGCTATGAGACTCACGTGAGAATTATCCTCTGTCAGGCGTCAACGTTCGTGTCAACATAAAAATCACAAGGAAAAATAGCAGAGAAACGTTGTAACACAGTTCCAAGTAACGAAGGAAGGAGGCAACTTTTAACAAAATAATCAAACCACAAAACAAATGTAAATCTACAAGTACTCTTTAGGCCACCCGAGACAGTTAAAGCAATGTCACCCTTATTAAAAGGCAACCATGTTTTTTAATTCATTAACTAGATGTTGTCCGTTAGTGTATGTCGCTTTAACAAAAAACAATGTTATTGTTAATTTAAGGCCTACCATGGATTCATCTGAGTGTTTATAACTGATGAATGAACTCTACAAGCCAAACATAATTCACCACGTTTATAAGATATGAATGAAATGATGTTTAATTCATGTCATTTTCATACCATCTGTACACCATCTGTGAATTAATCACTACTCATTTTGCAGACGCATTTTATTTAGAGCAAAATGCTGTGTGCTAACTGCAGCAAGAGTCCACCTTGATAAATAAAGTCATCTAACTCGACTCGACAAATTCCATGTCTGTGAATCTGATTACTGAACCACAGGCACAGCCAACCTACGATACAGCTAAAGCACAGCATGCTTATGTTAAGGCCAAATATACAGTACAATGTGCAAAGATGTTCAGTTTGTCAATGAATATTTTTAAATGGCCTCAGCAGCCTCAGTGCAACAGATGATAAATCTGCCATGAGCCCGAGAAGTGACAGCTTACTATACTTTTCTGTTTAAATGAATGGGTATAGGCAACACATGGGTTTAGAGATATGCATAAAATACAAACAAAAACTTGAACATGATCAAAAACCCGAGACTTTATTTTTCATAACAAAACAGTTGTTAATAATCACAATGGAATGGCTTTCACTAAAATATCTTAATATGCATTATTTGGTCTCAAAATGCCCACAAGTCATTTTTTGTAAGGCGTGTTTATAAAAAAGTAGGCTACTTAAATGTCTTTATTTACCTAAGGCCTATAGTCCTGAGCTTATCGAATCCCTGAAACCGCCCCAATGGGTAATATAAGTATAAAACATGCTTTATTTAAACACCAGGAGTAAAAACAAAATTTGTAAACTTTCCAATCACATATTTAAAAAAAGCCTGAGACTGTTTTGCATAATGCCACATTTGACTCAGTAAGATACTTGGTAAAAACATGTTGTTAATCAGTAAATATCCAACAACTTTTAGCTGCATAGATCATTCATGAGATCACATTCATGCTTATACAAAGCATCAACAAGACGCTCAGCGATAGTTTTAGAATTGATATAGTCAAGAAGCTTCCTCATCTTATTTTGATCTGTTGCCTGCGCTCTAATATTTCCCACTGATTCAGAGTGTAAATCAAGATCATCAACAATAAGGTCAATATGCTTCACTCTTTGAACCAAGAGACCCTTGTTCTTCTTCAGAAACTCCTCACAATCTAGAAAGATGAAAATAAGGGAAAAGTAGAAAAAACATTATTCAATAGGCCTACTGTTAAATCAATTAAATAGATACAATTCTGTCTTTTGAAATCTAACCTCTTTGCCTGTTAAAAGATGCTCCTTCATCATTCCTTTGGCCTGTAATGTTAGAATACAAGAGGTTATTCTACTTGGCTATAGGCCTTCAGGTTTGAATTTGACTAATGACATTATTCTGCTGTGAAATAAATGATGTTGCTTATATTACAGAATAACACTTTGATCAATAATCACAAAAGACTACATATTAAAATCACCTGTTTGGATATATGTTCATGTTAATTTGTCCATTATTAAATCCTAGGGTAGGGGCAAATATAGTGGTGCCACCAGACGCAGAGATATGACCTGTTCACAAAAAAACCCTGTCAAATATTTTGGCACACAATTGTTTATTATACATGCAGTAATAGTTTGCATGTTTAAAAAGGTACAAAGGTGCCGACAATTATGAAAATTAACCCTTTGATTCTCACTTAGACACAATAAATGGCACTAACTTATTACTTGATGGCGTGATGTTGTTTGTGCCACGACGTTGTCTGTGGTGTCTGCAGAAACAACGACATACATTAGTCCTCCAGTTTACGAATAACATAGAGTTACGATATATTACTGTGTTATCGCAAATACCTGAAATCTTCACCGTTTTAATCCACTTCCTGAGTTCTGGGGAAAATTCGTTCACTTCATCTTTCAAAAGCATTTCAAGAAAATCTCCACACACCCTTTCTCCCTTTTTTAAGATGATGTCCAATAGTTCAATAACCTGCTTTTGAGGAACTGAAATGGACTTCAGCGTTTCGTACTCCGTATCTGTTATAAACTCTCGAGATTGAACATGTTGCAGAATGCCGTATGGATCCCCACTTAGCCAGTTGACGAGTTTAGGTTTATTTGTCCGTACGGTTTTATCCATTTAGTTTTCCTTGGGAAAATAACAAAAGAAAAAACGATTATTATTTCAAACCTTTATGAGGCTTTAGTGCCACATGTACAAGGAAATACTCGCTTTCCTTTCGCTCTGAGAAGGGGGAGTCTGCAGACATGGAGCATGCAGTTTTACGCCCCAGGCAGTTTTACGCCCCATGTAGTTTTAGGACCATGTGGTTCCTTATTTCTCCAGTAGGGGTTCGCTGTTCATTATGAACCACCAGAACAGAACTAACAGATAACTTTGTCGTCTATCGCGACTTAGAGGTATGGTAAATAATCGTTTTTCTTACTAAGAAATGGTCCAACATGCATAGTTTTTTAACGATTAATTGACATTGTTATGAATTAATTTAAACATCTTTACACACACACACATATATATATATATATATATATATTAGGTATGATGACAAAATTTTCAAACACCCCTAATCTCAAAATGGATCACATGAATAGACAGAGCTGAAATTTCCCTTTCCGACGACACCTGAATTGTGAAAATCAGTTGAGGATTGCGAAAGTTATGATATTTATAGTACCGAGGAATATAGTAAAATAATTAACATTAACTCCAATAGAAGTCGTGTGACCGAAAATGCTTATTATTCACACATTTTTGCTTGTAACTTCCTTATTTTATCAGATAGTTGCATGAAATTTGAATAGAAGGTAGGATTTTGTTAGTTCTTTCAAATGAAGTCATGAAAATATACTGTTTTAGCTGGAATGGGCATCAGACCCATGGTACCTCACTCAAAACAAATACAATTAATAAGCGTTCATTCATATGCATAAACATTTATTTTGAGAATACAAGAGGAAAAAAAATACACATCAAAATTAATTGCTAATTCATATTCATACAACACATATGATGTGCATATTAAACTACATAGCATGACTAATTGAGAGAAATTTCAAGAAAACACCGTCAGAATGAGTTGAATACAGACGATGTTTTTTTTTAGAACGGCGCCTGCATTACATTCGCTAATCTACCCGCCACAAATGTGACTTCACAATTACTTTCTCCTCGATGGATTTCGATGGAATTTCGTAAGTAACAAGATAAGACCTATGTATTTAGGTCCAACTACCTTTCATTAGTGTCCAAAGCTTAGATGAAGCCCACCGACCGGTTGAACGCAACGCAAATTTTCTGAAAGCCGCGGTGACCTGAAATCACATTAGGGCTGAAATCCCGAAGTGTCCAACGCTTCAGAGGCTTGCACTCGATGTAGTTATCGTCGTATTCTGGAAAAACATATTCCCACCAGGCAGCCAGGAGAAGATATTGAATGACACACACATTTTAGTACCGCGCGGGTTGGAACACATTTTTGAGTCAGAATGTTCGCCGCGTGTGGTTACGATTTCATCATACCTATATATATATATATATATATTTATAATATAGTGTGTGTCTAATTTAAACTCGAAGACAAAAATTAATACTTATTGGCGATCAGGTCAATGTTGTGTCTGGATCAACCTTAGCTAACCACGTGTATGCCAACTCGATATCTCTTACTCATTTTCATATTTATTTTCAAAAAGTTTTAGAAAAATAAATCTCTATGAACTTGTATGAATTATACTGCAGCGGCGTAAAACTGCATTCTCCCCCTACTGGAGAAATGAGGAACAGCAGGGGCGCAAAGCTGCGTGCTCCAGGTCTGCAGACTCCCCATATAGTTCGCTTTCGATAAAAATATTTTTTTATACCACTAGGCGGCGACGTACACTTAAAAATAACATAACATAACCCTAACCATAACTTACCCCTAAAATCAGAGGGAAGTGATAAGTGAAAAACAATGGTCTAGAAGCACCTAATCCTGATTGGAAGATTAACTTGAAAAGAAAATGTAAACTTATTTCTGAAATCACAAATTGTATGTAACTCTTCTTCCTCCTGTGGAACACAAAAGAAGATATTTAGAGTTGCGAGAATCTGGATTTCGTCCTGTCCTCTACAAATATTGCATCTGTGTTTAATACAAAGTTCATATATCATATGTATTCATTCATATTCATTCCTATTAGTATTAGCTTCTGTTCACATAAGATGTGCCTTACTTTCTTGTTGTTTAACCTCTTTGAAAGTTGTATCATGTCTTATGTTGTCATATGTTGATATAAGTATCTGTTTTCCCCATCTCAAGGTTCATAATGATACCTAGGGACAATTGTTTTGATAATGTAATATTTAGTACAAATATTGAATACGTACTTTGTGATCATATCTGATTGTTCAGGAGGAATAAGACTAAACAGAAAGTCTGGTGATTTTCCACTCTGGTGGTTTTATATGACACCTCCTGTTGCAAGCTTATAAATATTAGTCCTTAACACAATAAACATTGGACTTTGATTGAACAAGCACGTGGTGTCTGTGTCAAACTTTGTCTCCAGGCCTGAAACTCTGTGTGTTCCGTCGACTAGACTCTTCAACCGAAGAATATTATTAAGACAAAGGGACGTAAGAAGTTTACATTCTTTCATAGAGAAATGTCTAAGTTGTTTTGTGTCCACACAGAAGTCAATAACAAATTTTTTTTTTTGGTTACCAATGTTCTTCATAATTTCTTCTTTTGTGTACTGCAGAAGAAAGTCATAGGCCTACAGGTTAGGAATGACATGTGAGTAAATTATGTTAAAATATCATAAATGTGAAGGGGTAACTAAATAGCTTTTAATTTTATTGAAATTGCAACTAAATATGTTGTTTAAATCGGATGTATACACACACACACAAACACACACACATATATGAGGGTTGGGGGGGCTCCGATTGTCCGATTGACCAAGGAAAAAGGTTGGGAACCACTGGTATAGAAGCAGCTAATCCTGGTTGGAAAATAAACTTTAAACTTATTTCTGAAATCGGATTGGTTAAAGGATCTAAGGATATCAACCGCTTGAAAAAATCATTTGTCTTCTAGCCTACAGCAACTCTGCATTGCAGAGAAGATTAGCTGAAACACTTTTGAATCACAAAAGCACTTTTTTTTACAGTGTAGATCTGCAGTACAAGGACTCTTTAGGCCACCCAAGACAGTTAAAGCAATGTCACCCTTATTAAAAACACAACCATGTTTTTTTAATTCAGTAGCTGTTGTCCGTTAGCGTATGTCACTATAACAAAAAACATATGTTATTGTTAATTTTAGGCTTACCAAGGATTCATCTGAGTGTTTTTAAACTGATGAATGAACTCTACAAGCCATGTATAATTCTCCATGTTTATAAGACATGAATGAAATGATGTTTAATTCATGTCATTTCCATACCATCTGTAAACCATTTGTGAATTAATTACTAGTCATTTTGCAGACGCATTTTATTTAGAGCAAAATGCTGTGTGCTTACTGCAAGAAGAGACCACCTGTATCTGTACTTATGTGATAAATAAAGTCATTTAACTCGACTCGACAAATTCCATGTCTGTGACTCTGTTTACTGAACCACAGGCACAGCCAACCTAAGATACAGCTAAAAAAATGTATGCATGCTTATTTAAGCTTGATAAACTAAACGTGGCTCTGTACACTGTAGTTGGCTTTGTGAGACATTGCTCTTATGCGTTTGTTGTCCTAATGTTTGACCCGATTGCTTCCATTGTTCACCCAACTTGTAAGTTGCTTTGGATAAAAGCGTCTGCTAAATGACTAAATGTAAATGTAAATACAGCTTAAGCACAGCATGCTCATGTTAAGGCCAAATCTACAGTACACTATGCAAAGATGTTCTGTCTTTACAGAGGTAAAAGGCTGTCATGTTGGGATGACAAGCCGGCTACAAACTCCTGCCAAAGCACAATGGGAATGTTGCCAGAGAAAACTTCTGCTGAGTTTGTCAATTAATACTTTTAAATGGCCTCAGCAGCCTCAGTGTGACAGATGATAAATCTGCCATGAGCTTGAGTAGTGACAGTTTACTATATTTTTCTTGCAAAGAACGAACTCTACTCTCCAGTCAAGCTCGGCTCTAAGAAATTGCTTTTCTTGATATTACTTAGCCCTTTAAGTCAGTTTGCTAAAGTCAGGGAAAGACTTCATTAATACCATTTCAACATTTTATTACACCTGGTGATTTCATTTTGAAATATGAGTCAAGATGAAAAAGCCTCAAGCCAAAGATCGTGGCTCATATTTGTTTTGACAGCAGCCATGCTTGCAACCTTTTGCAATACACAGAATAAGGTAAGTAAAAAATAATGTCTAGATCCATACCAGACACTGTTTATGACACAAATACAATGTCATGACAGGAGCTAAAGGAAAATATGCAGTTATTTTAAAGACGTGCAGCTGATGCATTGTATGGATAGACTTGTTTTGAATAAATATGTATACAAAATAATTATGAAAAAATATCTTCACTTGCCAGATTTATTTTACCACGCTAAACCTAATTGTACTCGAAAAGGCAGCATCCTAGAATAGGAATATCTACAGTATTACTGAAATGTAAGGGAATGCAAACAATGCAGGTATAAATACAATATTAAGGTGTTTCTGTGGCAATGCCTTCAATTGTTTCCAGAATCCACTACCTCTATTTAGTTTGGTGAAAAACTACACATGGCAGGAGCAGGAGGGAATCATTTAGCTAGAAAGATCACAGCATGTTCAACAGGGACAACCAAAATCCAGTGAACTAAAGAACAAATTCCTCTGTCTGGTGTAATCCAACATAAAGTTAAACAATATTATAAACATGAGATTAAAACATTGAAACACTGGATGGTTTTGTTTTTAACCACTGACAAAGCCACATGTATTATGTGTTGTCAAAGCCTGTGTGTTCTTTGATTTTATAGACAATTGTGAGAGGACCGTTTATATGAGGATTTGAGATGAGATAATAAATATCTCTTCATGACAAACAAATTAGTTAGCAGTAGCACCTGATTCAATAAGATATAATTTAACAATAAAGTTGTCTTGCACCTGCAAACAGCTCTCATCTAGGGAGCATTAATGTAGTACTGTATTAAAATCAGAAAAAGCATAGTTACAAGGAGAGCCTCTCCCCATTGTTACTAACACTTGTATCTGTAAATGATGCTCTCTACATCCATCTACTGTTCACTATGAGTATTGAACAGTTTAATCAGACCTGTGCATTTAATTTTAAAGAGACAGTTCACCCCCCCTCAAAAAAATTCTGCCATCATTTACTTATGATGTAACAAATGATGTAACAAATGGTGTATGATGTAACAAATGATGCCCATATTTATTCCAAACCCGTGTAAATTTCGTTGTTCAGCTGAAGACACAAAGTTTGTGTCCAAACAGTTCTGGGGCACTATTGACTTCAACAGTAGGAACAAATAATCAATGGTACCCCAGAACTGTTTGGATACAAACATTGTTCTAAATGTATATTTAGGGTTTCGAGCACGAAGTGCTGAAAACCTATTGTTTTTGTAAGGATTTTTATTAGGGTTCGAGCCCGAAGGGCTAGAAACCTATTGTATTTGTTGGTTTTATTATTATTATTATACTTCTTCCCTAGAAATGATACTGCAGCCCAAACCGTAAGGCCGACAGGGCTGAGACTTGGTCAGATGGTAGTAGTCCTTGTCGCTACTCAGATACACGGAGCCAGCCAAATCGACCCATAGGTGGCGCTACAGCGATAAAAAACGCGTTTACGCATGTTACTCCTAA
Organism: Triplophysa dalaica; assembly: GCF_015846415.1. Taxonomy (NCBI): domain Eukaryota; kingdom Metazoa; phylum Chordata; class Actinopteri; order Cypriniformes; family Nemacheilidae; genus Triplophysa; species Triplophysa dalaica. The sequence continues at coordinate 20,572,635 of NC_079549.1, read as the reverse complement.
ACCGTTTGTTGCACAGCCAAGTATTTTATATCAGAGTAATCACTGGCTCAAAACTTAAAAAATGTATATCTCCGAATTCATTTCCGGTATGCAAATTTTTTCGCTAATTAGCATTTTATGAAAAAAATAAAAAATGAACTAGTCCCTGGATTTTTGCCCTATTGGAACCAAACCAACGCTGATGAGTTCTGTGGAGTGTGAATATGAATAATTATTAAAAAAAAGTTGAAATTTTCATCCCCCATCGCTAGAGGGCGCAAAAATGTCCAAAACGGAAGTAACATATTGAACTAAAATGGCCATAACTCCTGAACTGTTTGAGATATCTTCATGGGGCTTGGAACATATGTGTAGACCCTCAATCCGGGGTCACAGTAAAAAGAATCCTGCGTTTGGCCACTAGGTGGCGCTATAATTTGGATGAGCTACAAAATGGCCATAACTACGCAACAGTTTGCCCGATTGACTTATTATTTGGTATGGTGTGTCTTTGTCTCATTCTACATGAATATCTAAAAGGACATTGGCGTATCTTAAAAAACATGGCCGCCATTGGCCAATGAAGTTTGAGCACTTATTAGACCGGGTTAACGGAGGCCGAACAAAACAACGCTCGCTGGGCTTATTCGTCTCATGGTCTTTAAGGTCTGTAAGAAATGTGAACTCATTCGGCCACCGGGGGGCGAAATAACGCTTTAGGAGTGCTTAAACAATTGTGTATCACGTGACATTTGACATATACAGAAACTATTGGTATCATAGGATAGTACTCTTCTATCTGAGCAACTTTGCCTCTGGAACAACTTCTGTCAATCGAATAGTTTGTGAGTTATCGCTGATGAGGTCAAAAACCTACCTTCGCAAACTAGTCGTTGGATTTTCGACCGATCGGAACCAAAACAATGCAGATGACTTCTGTGGGAAGTGTTTGTAAATAATTATTGAAAAAAAGTAGAAATTTCCTTTCACGGTCGCTTAGGGGCGCCAAAATAAAAGAATGGGTGGAGCCTATCACATTTAAATGGCCATAAATCCAGAACGGCTTAACATATCATCATATGCCTCGGGAAATATATGTAGATCATCACTCCGAGGTCCCATACAAAATAACATGGCGTTTGGACACTAGGTGGTGCTATAACAGTAAAAATGGCTAAATGTACATGTCTTTTGGTGGCCTAGACAACTCTGTGTCACGTGACATTTGACTAATACAAAAACTATTCATATCAAACGATAGATCTCCTTATTCATAACAACTTTGCCTCTTGAACCATTGATGTCTATCAAATGGTTTGTGAGTTATTGGTGATGATGTAAAAAACCTACTTTTGCTAACTTGTTCAAGGATTTTCAAGCAATTTCAAAATTTCCACCACAGTACATTTCTTTGGACTCTCTAGGTCAATAATCATCAAAAATATGTTGAGTATTTTTTAGTTTTGTGACCATAACAGGGTGCTTTATTATATTAGCGTGAAACGAGTATGTTATAGGTCGCTACTCCTTAAGAAATAATCCAACTGACTTGCCATTTAGTACTATTATACATATTATGACACTTAACAAGGATGCAAAATGTGATGCTCATAGGAAGAGGCATTCCTTCATAAATGATAAAAAGGTGAAATATAATTCATTTCAATGGTTTTCTTATAGAGTCACCAGATCACAATGCATGTAGCTTTGCTTAAGGAACGATAAATGTGTGCAGGATAAAGGTGTGTAGTGTGCATGTGTGTATGTTTATGGGTATCATTTCCCTCTGTATCATAAGAGTGTAAATGCACAGTATAGTTCTGTGTGTCTTGCGTGATCGAGACTGTGCATGTGTGTGGAATGAAATGTGTTTCACAGGAAGACAGTGTTAAAAAATATAATGTATTACACATTAAACGTTGCTGCATATTTACACATCTATAAATATAGCACATGTCTGGCTGCTTTTATGATGCTGTATTGATATATATATATACAACACACCTTTATTAGATAAAACCAGTTTAATTGCATGTAAACCCAAATTGCTACTCAGCCAGTCACATGGCAGCAACCCAATGCATTTAGGCATTTAGACATGGTAAACATGACTTCCTGAAGTTCAAACCAAACATCAAACTTGAGAAGAAATGGGATATATCATGTGAGGCGCGTCTACCAAAGAAACATAATTTAAATGGCACGGCCTTCTAAAATATTATTGCAGACAATGTCAATGTCTTACTGACCACAATGTATTCATGAATATGAATCAATGTATCCATTTAAAATGGTCCTAAATTTTAATTCAATTTTAATTCTTCAAAACACAAAAGAGGCTATTTTGAAAAATATGCATTAAATTAACCAAAAAGACCAATATCTCTGCAATAGAATGTCATAGAGACAAAGAAGTTGCTTTGTTCTACTCATGGAAAAGTGTATTATAATATGAAGGTGACAAGCTATGCCCATAGCCACTAAACAGATTAGCTTAACAATCATTTACACAGACCTATATCTCTGCAGTTGAATATTGTAGAGACACAGGGGTTCGGTTAATTAGGGTTCGAGCCCGAAGGGCTAGAAACCTATTGTATTTGTTGGTTTTATTAGGGTTTCGAGCACGAAGTGCTGAAAACCTATTGTTTTTGTAAGGATTTTTATTCTTATTAGGGTTCGAGCCCGTAGGGCTAGAAACCTATTGTATTTGTATGTTTTATTAGGGTTCGAGCCCGAAGGGCTAGAAACCTATTGTATTTGTTAGTTTTATTAGGGTTTCGAGCACGAAGTGCTGAAAACCTATTGTTTTTGTAAGGATTTTTATTATTATTATTTTTCCGCCTTAAAACCGGTCGCCCAGCCCAAACCGTAAGTCGTAGAAACTTGAGGCTTGGTCAGTTGGTTGTATCTGTGCAGGCTACTCAGATACAGTGACCCAGCCATATCGGCCCATAGGTGGCGCTACAGCGATGCTGAACGCGTTTGGGCTCGTTACTCCTAAACCGTTTGTCGCACACCCAAGTGTCTTATATCAGTGTAATCATTGGCTCAAAACTTAAAAAACGTATATCTCCGATTTCATTTCCGGTATGCAAATTTTTCCGCTAATTTGCATTTTATGAAAAAAATAAAAAATGAACTAGTCCCTGGATTTTTGCCCGATCGGAACCAAACCAACGCTGATGAATTCTGTAGAGTGTGAATGTAAATATTCATTGAAAAAATGTTGAAATTTCGATTCAGGGTCGCTAGGGGGCATCAAAACGTCAAACCCGGAAGTAGCCTATTTCATTAAAATGGCTATACCTAGAGAACGGTTTGAGATATCTTCACGGGGCTTAGACCATATGTGTAGACCCTCAGTCCGGGGTCACAATAAAAAAATTGCGGCGTTTGGCCACTAGGTGGCGCTATAATAGCAAAGAACTCGAAAAGGGCTATAACTACGCAACCGTTTGCCCGATCGACATATTATTTGGTATGGTGTGTCTTTGTGTCATGAAGCTTGACTATATAAAAGGACTTTGGCGTTTCTCAAAAAACATGTCTGCCATCGGCCAATGAAGTTTGAGCACTCATTAGACCGGGTAAACGGAAGCCGATCAAAACGACACTCGCTGGGCTTATTCGTCTCACGGTCTATAAGGTCTGTAAGAAATGTGAACTCATTTGGCCACCGGGGGGCGAAATAGCGCTTTTGGAGTGCATAAACAATTCTGTATCACGTGACATTTGACATATACACAAACTATTGGTATCATAAGATTGCTCTTCTCATTCTGAACAACTTTGCCTCTGGACACGCTTCTGTCGATCAAACGGTTCGTGAGTTATCGCTGATGATGTCAAAAACCTACTTTCGCGAACTAGTTCCTGGTTTTTCAACCGATCGGAACCAAAACAATGCAGATGACTTCTGTGGAGTGTGAATGTAAATAATCATTGAAAAAAAGTTGAAATTTTCTTTCACCGTTGCTTAAGGACGCCAAAACTTAAAATGGGCTGAGCCTATCACATTAAAATGGCCATAAATCCAGAACGGCTTAACATATCATCATGGGGCTGAGATGATATGTGTAGACCATCACTCCAAGGTCATCTACAAAAGAAGGTGGCGTTTGGACACTAGGTGGCGCTAAAACAGTATGTTGACATGCATCTCATTTTTAAACAATTGTGTATCATATGACATTTGACATTTACACAAACTAAGATTAGATTAGATTAGATTAGATTCAACTTTATTGTCATTACACATATACAGGTACAGTGTAACGAAATGTAGTTTAGGTCTAACCAGAAGTGCAATTAGCAAGTGCAGATATACAGTGTGAATAAATACAGAATACAATATTAGGAAAATAATTTACGTTGGGCATGTACTATGAAAATATGACAATCGGTATGTACTATGAACAATATATACAGAAGGCTATATACTGTGAACATTAATGTACAGGAGGTTATGAACAGATAACAATATAGACTATACAATAGTGCAAGTGACTTGAGTGTGCATTAGTTACAGACATTAGCTATTAAAGTTACAGTGCAGTAGATGAGTTAATGTGGTTATTAAAGGTACGGTGCAATACATGAGTAGATGCAGATATACAGTTACAGTGCAGTAGATGAGTTAATGCAGTTATTAAAGTTACAGTGCAGTAGATGAGTTAATGCAGTTATTAAAGTTACAGTGCAGTAGATGAGTTAATGCAGTTATTAAAGTTACAGTGCAGTAGATGAGTTAATGCAGTTATTGAAGTTATAGTGCAATAGATGAGTAGATGCAGTTAGTTATGCGATAGATGCAATAATGCAATAGATGAGTTACAGTGCAGTAGGTGAGTTAGTGCAACTAATGATATCATTCGATAGTCCTCCTCTTCATTCTGAACAACTTTGCCTCTTGATGCATTGATGTCAAACAAAAGGTTCACGAGTTATCGGTGATGGGGTTTAAAACTGACTTTTGCTAACTAGTTCTATGATTTTCAAGCAATTTAAAAATTCTCTATTGCAGGCACATTATAATTTATCAATAGAGATTAAAAAATGACCATGCCAGTTAATATGACGCGATTGTCTCCCGGCTTCCCTAATGTGATTGGTGCCATAGACTGCACACACATTGCCATCAAGGCACCCCCAGGCCACAATGAAGGGGATTTTGTGGCCCAAAATGGGGTTCACAGTATAAACGTGAAGGTGAGATTCATAACATTTAGTTTGATAATTATTCAAGGGAATGTATTCAATTATAAAACAAATCTCTTAGATGGTGTGTGACTATATATCATAGTATCAATGTGGTAGCGAAATGGCCAGGCTCTGTGCACGACCCAAGTATCCTAGAGAGTTATGCACATTATTTAAACGTGGCAAGTCAAATAGACTTTACAAACTAAATAGATTACTAATCTTGGGCCTAACAGAACTGCATGTTTCTATTATACAGGTGACTATGATGGAATCCTGCTAGGGGACAAAGGCTATGCCTGCAGGCAGTATTTTATGACACCATTACCTGACACCAACCAACTTTGAATTAGATTATTTTGTTGTTTTATCGAGAGAAAACAGCTAGTCATGAGTGTGTAAGCATGCAACGCTTCTGTGAGCTAATACTGATCATTTCTATCACTTTTCTGTGTGTGTGGGACTTTGATCCGTCGTGGGTTTGTTGGGGTTTGACCCCTTAGCCTGTTCGTGGATGTACTGCTCCATTGAATGGCGCAAATACTCGAAACCCGCTTAAAGGCTGCTTGCAGCTTTAATTATTATTATACTTCTTCCCTAGAACTGATCGTGCAGCCCAAACCGTAAAGCCGACAGAGCTGAGACTTGGTCAGATGGTAGTAGTCCTTGTCGCTACTCAGATACACGGAACCAGCCAAATCGGCCCATAGGTGGCGCTACAGCGATGCCGAACGCGTTAACGCTTGTTACTCCTAAACCGTTTGTCGCACACCCAAGTGTCTTATATCAGTGTAATCACTGGCTCAAAACTTAAAAAACGTTTATCTCTGATTTCATTTCCGGTATGCAAATTTTTTCGCTAATTAGCATTTTATGAAAAAAATTAAAAATGAACTAGTCCCTGAATTTTTGCCCTATTGGAACCAAACCAACGCTGATGAGTTCTGTGGAGTGTGAATATGAATAATTATTAAAAAAAAGATGAAATTTTCATCCCCCATCGCTAGAGGGTGCAAAAATGTCCAAAACGGAAGTAACATATTGAACTAAAATGGCCATAACTCCTTAACTGTTTGAGATATCTTCATGGGGCTTGGAACATATGTGTAGACCCTCAATCCGGGGTCAAGGTAAAAAAAATGCTGCGTTTGGCCACTAGGTGGCGCTATAATTTGAATGAGCTAGAAAATGGCCATAACTACGCAACAGTTTGCCCGATTGACTTATTATTTGGTATGGTGTGTCTTTGTCTCATTCTACATGAATATCTAAAAGGACATTGGCGTATCTTAAAAAACATGGCCGCCATTGGCCAATGAAGTTTGAGCACTTATTAGACCGGGTTAACGGAGGCCGAACAAAACGACGCTCGCTGGGCTTATTTGTCTCATGGTCTTTAAGGTCTGTAAGAAATGTGAACTCATTCGGCCACCGGGGGGCGAAATAACGCTTTAGGAGTGCTTAAACAATTGTGTATCACGTGACATTTGACATATACAGAAACTATTGGTATCATATGATAGTACTCTTCATTCTGAGCAACTTTGCCTCTGGAACAACTTCTGTCAATCGAACAGTTTGTGAGTTATCGCTGATGAGGTCAAAAACCTACCTTCGCAAACTAGTCGTTGGATTTTCGACCGATCGGAACCAAAACAATGCAGATGACTTCTGTGGGAAGTGTTTGTAAATAATTATCGAAAAAAAGTAGAAATTTCCTTTCACGGTCGCTTAGGGGCGCCAAAATAAAAGAATGGGTGGAGCCTATCACATTTAAATGGCCATAAATCCAGAACGGCTTAACATATCATCATATGCCTCGGGAAATATATGTAGATCATCACTCCAAGGTCACCTACAAAATAACGTGGTGTTTGGACACTAGGTGGCGCTATAACAGTAAAAATGGCCAAATGTACATGTCTTTTGGTGGCCTAGACAACTCTGTGTCACATGTCATTTGAGTAATACACAAACTATTGATATCAAACGATAGATCTCCTCATTCATAACAACTTTGCCTCTTGAACCATTGATGTCTATCAAATGGTTTGTGACTTATTGGTTATGATGTAAAAAACTACTTTTGCAAACTTGTTCAAGGATTTTCAAGCAATTTCAAAATTTCCACCACAGTACATTTTTTCAGATTCTCTAGGTCAATAATCATCAAAAACATGTTGAGTGTTTTTAGTTTTGTGACCATAACAGTGTCCTTTTGATATTAGCGTGAATCGAGTACGGTGAAGGTCGCTGGTCCTTAATAAATGATCCAACTGACTTGCCATTTAGTACTATTATACATATTATGATACTTAACAATCATGCAAAATGTGATGCTCATAGGAATAGGCTTTCCTTCATAAGAGTCAAAAAGGTGAAATATCATTCATTTCAATGGCTTTCTTATAGAGTCACCAGATCACAATGCATGTAGCTTTGCTAAAGGAACGATAAATGTGTGCAGGATAAAGGTGTGTAGTGTGGATGTGTGTATGTTTCTGGGTATCATTTCCCTCTTTATCATAAGAGTGTGAATGCACTGTATAGTTCTGTGTGTCTTGTGTGATCGAGACTGTGCATGTGTGTGTAATGAAATATGTCTCACAGGAAGACAGTGTTAGAAATATAATGTATTACAGATTAAAAGTTGCTCCATATTTACACATCTATAAATATAGCACATGTCTGGCTGGTTTTAAGATGCTGTGTTGATATATATATATATATATATATAACACACCTTTATTAGAGAAAACCAGTTTAATTGCATGTAAACCCAAATTGCTACTCAGCCAGTCACATGGCAGCAACTCAATGCATTTAGGCATTTAGACATGGTAAACATGACTTCCTGAAGTTCAAACCAAACATCAAAATTGAGAAGAAATGGGATATATCATGTGAGGTGTGTCTACCAAAGAAACATAATTTAAATGGCACGTCCTTTTAAAATATTATTGCAGACAATGTCAATGTCCTACTGACCACAATGTATTCATGAATATGAATCAATGTATCCATTTAAAATTGTCCTAAATTTTAAATTCAATTTTAATTCTTCAAAACACAAAAGAGGCTATGTTGAAAAATATGCATTAAATGAACAAAAAAGACCAATATCTCTGCAATCGAATGTCATAGAGACAAAGAAGTTGCTTCGTTCTACTCATGGAAAAGTGTATTATAATATGACAGGTGACAAGCTATGCCCATAGCAACTAAACAGATTAGCTCTACAATCAGTTACACAGACGTATATCTCTGCAGTTGAATATTGTAGAGATACAGGGGTTCGGTTAATTTCACTTGTGACTTAATGTAATATCAATTGGCAGGTGCCATACCACACCCATAGCAACTAAACTGTTAACTTAGCAACCATTAAGCTAGACCTCCATCTCTGCAATAGAGCATCGCAGAGTCACTGGAGTTGTTTCGCCACTTGTGGTTTGATGTGTTATTAATTGGCAGGTGCCATTCCACGCCAATAGCAACCAAACGGATTAGCTTAGCAACCTTTTAGCAAGATCTATATCTCTGCAACTGTATTAAACGTTTCTGACATTTTACTTGGTGCGCTAGAGTGTCGTCCGTCCTTGATCTGTTATGGTGCGATTCTTGAAACTGATCGGCGATGGCAGACGTACCTTAGATGCCTTAAATCGCTCGAACCCGCTAAATGCTGCTTGCAGCTTTAATTATTATTATTTTTCCGCCTTAAAACCGGTTGCCCAGCCCAAACCGTAAGTCGTAGAAACTTGAGGCTTGGTCAGTTGGTTGTATCTGTGCAGGTTACTCAGATACAGTGACCCAGCCATATCAGCCCATAGGTGGCGCTACAGCGATGCTGAACGCGTTTGGGCTCGTTACTCCTAAACCGTTTGTCGCACACCCAAGTGTCTTATATCAGTGTAATCATTGGGTCAAAACTTAAAAAACGTATATCTCCAATTTCATTTCCGGTATGCAAATTTTTCCGCTAATTTGCATTTTATGAAAAAAATAAAAAATGAACTAGTCCCTGGATTTTTGCCCGATCGGAACCAAACCAACGCTGATAAATTCTGTGGAGCGTGAATGTAAATATTCATTGAAAAAAAGTTGAAATTTCGATTCAGGGTCGCTAGGGGGCATCAAAACGTCAAACCCGGAAGTGGCTTATTTCATTAAAATGGCTATACCTAGAGAATGGTTTGAGATATCTTCACGGGGCTTAGACCATATGTGTAGAGCCTCAGTCCGGGGTTACAATAAAAAAAACTCGGTATTTGGCCACTAGGTTGCGCTATAATAGCAAAGAACTCGAAAAGGGCTATAACTAGGCAACCGTTTGCCCGATTGACATATTATTTGGTATGGTGTGTCTTTGTGTCATGAACCTTGACTGTATAAAAGGACTTTGGCGTTTCTCAAAAAACATGTCTGCCATCGGCCAATGAATTTTGAGCACTCATTAGACCGGGTAAACGGAGGCCGATCAAAACGACACTTGCTGGGCTTATTTGCCTCATGGTCCTGAAGGCCTGTAAGAAATGTGAAGTCATTTGGCCAACAGGGGGCGAAATAACGCTTTTGGAGTGCATAATCAATTCTGTATCAGGTGACATTTGACATATACAGACACTATTGATATCATAAGATTGCTCTTCTCATTCTGAAGAACTTTGCCTCTGGACACGCTTCTGTCGATAAAACGGTTTGTGCGTTATCGCTGATGATGTCAAAAACCTACTTTCACGAACTAGTTCCTGGTTTTTCAACCCATCGGAACCAAACCAATGCAGATGACTTCTGTGGAGTGTGAATGTAAATAATCATTGAAAAAAAGTTGAAATTTTCTTTCACCGTTGCTTAGGGACTCCAAAACTTAAAATGGGCTGAGCCTATCACATTAAAATGGCCATAAATCCAGAACGGCTTAACATATCATCATGGGGCTCAGATGATATGTGTAGACCATCACTCCAAGGTCACCTACAAAAGAAGGTGGCGTTTGGACACTAGGTGGCGCTAAAACAGTAAAAATGGCAAAATGTACATGTCTTTTGGTGGCCTAGACAACTTTGTGTCACGTGACATTTGACTAATACACAAACTATTGATATCAAACGATAGATCTCCTCATTCATAACAACTTTGCCTCTTGAACCATTGATGTCTATCAAATGGTTTGTGAGTTATTGGTGATGATGTATAAAACCTACTTTTGCAAACTAGTTTTAGGACTTTCAAGCAATTAAACAAATTCCACCACAGTACATTTCTTTGGTCTCTCTAGGTCAATAATCATCAAAAACATGTTGAGTTTTTTTAGTTTTGTGACCATAACAGGGTGCTCTATGATATTAGCTTGAAACGAGTATGTTGAAGGTCGCTACTCCTTAATAAATAATCCAAATGACTTGCCATTAAGTACTATTATACATATTATGACATATAACAAGCATGCAAAATGTGATTCTCATTGGAAGAGGCATGCCTTCACAGCAGTCAAAAAGGTGAAATATCATTCATTTAAATGACTTTGTTAAACATGTCTTCAAAAAATACATAATTTTCTAATCAAATTGCTAATCAGCCAGTCACATGGCATATAAAAGTGAACCACTTGCTGAAGTTCAAACCCAGCATCAAACTGGAGAAAAATAAGCTATTTTGAAGAATGTGCATTGGATTAACAAAAAAGACCTATATATCTGCAATAGAATGTGTTCAAGACACAGGAGTTGCTTTGTTTAACAAATGGCTTTGTTTTTTTATCAATAGACAGCTGCCAAGCCACGCCCATAGCAACCAAACAGATTATTTTAGCAATCGTCTGGCCAGTCCTACATCTCTGCAGTAGAATATCATAGAGACACAGGGCTTGGTTCGTTTCACTTGTGGCTTAGTGTGTTATCAATTGACAGGTGCCATGCCACACCCATAGCAACTAAACAAGTTAACTTAGTGACCATTAGGCTAGACCTATATCTCTGCAATTGAACATCGTAGAGACACTGGGGTTGTTTTGTTTGACTTGTGGTTTGATGTGATATTAAATGGCAGGTGCTATTCTTCGCCCATGACATTTTACAGAAACTGTGTTACCCATGCATAATCCATACTATTTATTCATAATTAAATAAACTTGCTCCACTTATTTAAGTCCTCAGTTCACATGCATGTAACATCCATCATGTTCAGCAGTTTCAAGGTAATCACGCATGCTGAATCTCATAAGTTTATAGGATCACAAATCAAACATGACCAAAATCCTGATTCACTGTATTGCTGATCCAAAAATTGTTACTACCGATTCTTGACTCAAGAACAAAAACTGCTCTAACAGTGGCATGTACGTAAAATGCGCTGCAGATCTGTGTTCACAGTGCTAAGACGCAATTAAATTATACATTTTTTTCTAATTTTCTAATGTGTTTTATATTATCAGAATTCTTATATTTAATTAAATTTTCTGTCGTACAAGTTTTTTTATTCGCTTTAAAGTTATACACATTCTCAATATCACCTGCTCATCGTTTCTCAATCAGACACAACCAAAACAAACAACTCTTTCATCTCATCAATTCTAAATCACATGCATCCAAATTCATGGGGATGCATGAAGGGCCCATTCTTTGTAACTCGCTAACTCAGTTAGCTGGATTTGATCATTGACGATTTCGCACGATCTTGGATCGTTAGGCTCTTCTGCGCTTATCCGGGACTTGATGTCATATTAACGGGTCCGCTAGCTTAAACCTGCTCGGGAGCAGGCTAACTTCATGTTAGCAGGAGGCCGATCAAAACGACACTTGCTGGGCTTATTCGTCTCATAGTACTGAAGGCCTGTAAGAAATGTGAAGTCATTTGGCCAACAGGGGGCGAAATAACGCTTTTGGAGTGCATAATCAATTCTGTATCACGTGACATTTGACATATACAGACACTATTGATATCATAAGATTGCTCTTCTCATTCTGAAGAACTTTGCCTCTGGACACGCTTCTGTCGATCAAACGGTTTGTGCGTTTTCGCTGATGATGTCAAAACCTACTTTCGCGAACTAGTTCCTGGTTTTTCAACCCATCGGAACCAAACCAATGCAGATGACTTCTGTGGAGTGTGAATGTAAATAATCATTGAAAAAAAGTTGAAATTTTCTTTCACCGTTGCTTAGGGACTCCAAAACTTAAAATGGGCGCAGCCTATCACATCAAAATGGCCATAAATCCAGAACGGCTTAACATATCATCATGGGGCTCAGATGATATGTGTAGACCATCACTCCAAGGTCACCTACAAAAGAAGGTGGCGTTTGGACACTAGGTGGCGCTAAAACAGTAAAAATGGCAAAATGTACATGTCTTTTGGTGGCCTAGACAACTTTGTGTCACGTGACATTTGACTAATACACAAACTATTGATATCAAACGATTGATCTCCTCATTCATAACAACTTTGCCTCTTGAACCATTGATGTCTATCAAATGGTTTGTGAGTTATTGGTGATGATGTATAAAACCTACTTTTGCAAACTAGTTTTAGGACTTTCAAGCAATTAAACAAATTCCACCTCAGTACATTTCTTTGGTCTCTCTAGGTCAATAATCATCAAAAACATGTTGAGTTTTTTTAGTTTTGTGACCATAACAGGGTGCTCTATGATATTAGCTTGAAACGAGTATGTTGAAGGTCGCTACTCCTTAATAAATAATCCAAATGACTTGCCATTAAGTACTATTATACATATTATGACATATAACAAGCATGCAAAATGTGATTCTCATTGGAAGAGGCATGCCTTCACAGCAGTCAAAAAGGTGAAATATCATTCATTTAAATGACTTTGTTAAACATGTCTTCAAAAAATACATAATTTTCTAATCAAATTGCTAATCAGCCAGTCACATGGCATATAAAAGTGAACCACTTGCTGAAGTTCAAACCCAGCACCAAACTGGAGAAAAATAAGCTATTTTGAAGAATGTGCATTGGATTAACAAAAAAGACCTATATATCTGCAATAGAATGTGTTAAAGACACAGGAGTTGCTTTGTTTAACAAATGGCTTTGTTTTTTTATCAATAGACAGCTGCCAAGCCACGCCCATAGCAACCAAACAGATTATTTTAGCAATCGTCTGGCCAGTCCTACATCTCTGCAGTAGAATATCATAGAGACACAGGGCTTGGTTCGTTTCACTTGTGGCTTAGTGTGTTATCAATTGACAGGTGCCATGCCACACCCATAGCAACTAAACAAGTTAACTTAGTGACCATTAGGCTAGACCTATATCTCTGCAATTGAACATCGTAGAGACACTGGGGTTGTTTTGTTTGACTTGTGGTTTGATGTGATATTAAATGGCAGGTGCTATTCTTCGCCCATGACATTTTACAGAAACTGTGTTATCCATGCATAATCCATACTATTTATTCATAATTAAATAAACTTGCTCCACTTATTTAAGTCCTCAGTTCACATGCATGTAACATCCATACTGTTCAGCAGTTTCAAGGTAATCACGCATGCTCAATCTCATAAGTTTATAGGATCACAAATCAAACATGACCAAAATCCTGATTCACTGTATTGCTGATCCAAACATTTCTACAACCGATTCTTGACTCAAGAACAAAAACTGCTCTAACAGTGGCATGTACGTAAAATGCGCTGCAGATCTGTGTTCACAGTGCTAAGATGCAATTAAATTATACATTTTTTTCTAATTTTCTAATGTGTTTTATATTATCAGAATTCTTATATTTAATTAAATTTTCTGTCTTACAAGTTTTTTTATTCGCTTTAAAGTTATACACATTCTCAATATCACCTGCTCATCGTTTCTCAATCAGACACAACCAAAACAAACAACTCTTTCATCTCATCAATTCTAAATCACATGCATCCAAATAAGGGGCCCATTCTTTGTAACTCGCTAACTCAGTTAGCTGGATTTGATCATTGACGATTTCACACGATCTTGGATCGTTAGGCTCTTCTGCGCTTATCCGGGACTTGATGTCATATTAACGGGTCCGTTAGCTTAAACCTGCTCGGGAGCAGGCTAACTTCATGTTAGCAGGATTAGATCACGCTTTATAAACGAAGGTGATATGGGAAGTTTGTCACAGCCATGTCCTGTCCATTTGTAAGAGAGCAACCTATTGCAAAAGGTGCAAGGAAAATTCGGAGAGCTTTCAGGATTAATCACATATTGCGATATAAGATCCTTTAGCGCAGCGGGACAGTATTAGAAAGATATGGTTTTTCACGTGAGGGTATAATTTATCTAGTAAATTTGTTGGATCCTTATGTGAAAAGTTTAACTTGTCGTAGCCAGGCTTTAACAACAGCACAAACTGTGTGTATTGCCTTGTGTTACTTTGCGAGTGACACCTTCCTTTACATGGTTGGAAATGCAGAGAACATTGTGAAAAGTGCCGTCTGTCGTGCCATTCGCAAAGTTTACTTATCACTCAAACAATTTTTGGGTGTTTTTGTGGTTTTTCCAAGCCACTTAAGAGCCCAAATTGGAAAAGAGAGCTTTTTCTCTATTGCAGGTATAATTGATCATAGAGATTATGAAATTACCATGCCAGTAAATATGACACGATTGTCTCCAGGCTTCCCTAATGTGATTTGTGCCATAGACTGCACACACATTGCCATCAAGGCACCCCCAGTCACCAATGAAAGGGATTTTGTGGCACAAAATGGGGTTCACAGTATAAATGTGCAGGTGAGATTCATAACATTTAGTTTGATAATTATTCAAGGGAATGTATTCAATTATAAAACAAATCTCTTAGATGGTGTGCGACTATCTACCATATTATAATTGTGGTAGCGAAATGGCCAGGCTCTGTGCACGACTCAAGTATCTTCAGAGAGTTGTGCACATTATCTGAACGTGGCAAGTCGAAAAGACTTTACAAACTAACTGGATCACTAATTTTGGGCCTAACAGAACTGCATGTTTCTATTATACAGGTGACTATGATGGAATCCTGCTAGGGGACAAAGGCTATGCCTGCAGGCAGTATTTTATGACACCATTACCTGACACCAACCAACTTTGAATTAGATTATTTTGTTGTTTTATCGAGAGAAAACAGCTAGTCATGAGTGTGTAAGCATGCAACGCTTCTGTGAGCTAATACTGATAATTTCTATCACTTTTCTGTGTGTGTGGGACTTTGATCCGTCGTGGGTTTGTTGGGGTTTGACCCCTTAGCCTGTTCGTGGATGCACTGCTCCATTGAATGGCGCAAATACTCGAAACCCGCTTAAAGGCTGCTTGCAGCTTTAATTAGGGTTTCGAGCACGAAGTGCTGAAAACCTATTGTTTTTGTAAGGATTTTTATTATTAGGGTTTCGAGCACGAAGTGCTGAAAACCTATTGTTTTTGTAAGGATTTTTATTAGGGTTCGAGCCCGAAGGGCTAGAAACCTATTGTATTTGTTGGTTTTATTATTATTATTATACTTCTTCCCTAGAACTGATCGTGCAGCCCAAACCGTAAGACCGACAGAGCTGAGACTTGGTCAGATGGTAGTAGTCCTTGTCGCTACTCAGATACACGGAACCAGCCAAATCGGCCCATAGGTGGCGCTACAGCGATGCCGAACGCGTTAACGCTTGTTACTCCTAAACCGTTTGTTGCACACCCAAGTGTCTTATATCAGTGTAATCACTGGCTCAAAACTTAAAAAACGTATATCTCTGATTTCATTTCCGGTATGCAAATTTTTTCGCTAATTAGCATTTTATGAAAAAAAATAAAAATGAACTAGTCCCTGGATTTTTGCCCTATTGGAACCAAACCAACGCTGATGAGTTCTGTGGAGTGTGAATATGAATAATTATTAAAAAAAAGTTGAAATTTTCATCCCCCATCGCTAGAGGGCGCAAAAATGTCCAAAACGGAAGTAACATATTGAACTAAAATGGCCATAACTCCTTAACTGTTTGAGATATCTTCATGGGGCTTGGAACATATGTGTAGACCCTCAATCCGGGGTCAAGGTAAAAAAAATGCTGCGTTTGGCCACTAGGTGGCGCTATAATTTGAATGAGCTAGAAAATGGCCATAACTACGCAACAGTTTGCCCGATTGACTTATTATTTGGTATGGTGTGTCTTTGTCTCATTCTACATGAATATCTAAAAGGACATTGGCGTATCTGAAAAAACATGGCCGCCATTGGCCAATGAAGTTTGAGCACTTATTAGACCGGGTTAACGGAGGCCGAACAAAACGACGCTCACTGGGCTTATTCGTCTCATGGTCTTTAAGGTCTGTAAGAAATGTGAACTCATTCGGCCACCGGGGGGCGAAATAACGCTTTAGGAGTGCTTAAACAATTGTGTATCACGTGACATTTGACATATACCCAAACTGTTTATATCATACAATAGCTCACTTCATTCTGAGCAACTTTGCCTCTTAAACCACTTCTGTCGATCGAATGGTTCGTGAGTTATCGCTGATGATGTCAAAAACCTACTTTCGCGAACTAGTTCCTGGTTTTTCAACCGATCGGAACCAAACCAATGCAGATGACTTCTGTGGAGTGTGAATGTAAATAATCATTGAAAAAAAGTTGAAATTTTTCTTTCACCGCTGCTTAGGGACGCCAAAACTTAAAATGGTCTGAGCCTATCACATTAAAATGGCCATAAATCCAGAACGGCTTAACATATCAGCAAGGGGCTCAGAAAATATGTGAAGACCACCACTACGATGTCACATACAAAATAACGTGGCGTTTGGACACTAGTTGGCGCTATAACAGTAAAAAGGGTTAAATGTACATGTCTTTTGGTGGCCTAGACCACTGTGTGTCACGTGACATTTGACTAATACACAAACTATTGATATCAAACGATAGAACTCCTCATTCATAACAACTTTGCCTCTTGAACCATTGACGTCTATCAAATGGTTTGTGAGTTATTGGCATGATGTAAAAAACCTACTTTTGCAAACTTGCTTAAGGATTTTTAAGCAATTTCAAAATTTCCACTACAGTACATTTCTCTGGACTCTCTAGGTCAATAATCATCAAAAACATGTTGAGTTTTTTTTGTTTTGTGACCATAACAGGGTCCTTTATTATATTAGCGTTAACCGAGTACGGTGAAGGTCGCTACTCCTTAATAAATAATCCAACAGAATTGCCATTAAGTACTATTACACATATTATGACACAAAACAAGCACGCAACATGTGATTCTTATCGGAAGAGGCATGCCTTCACAACAGTCAAAAAGGTGAAATATCATACATTTAAATTACTATTTTAAACTTGTCTTTAATAAATACATCATTTGCTAATCAAATTGCTAATCAGCCAGTCACATAGCATAAACTCAATCCATTTTGGCATCCAGACGTGGTAAACACACTTGCTGAAGTTTAAACCGAGCATCAAAATGGAGAAACAATTGCATATATGGTATGGGATATATTAGATAACACATACCACCTGAGAATTGTTGCCAACCATGTCCATGTTTTGATGGCTACTTCCAGCAGTAAAAAATGGACCATGTCAGAAAGCTCAAATGATCTCAAACTGGTTTCTTGAACATGACAATGAGCTCACTGTACTCCAATGGCCTTCAGAGTCACCAGACTCAACGAAATAAGCATCAGTTAAATGGCAAGGTCTTCTGGAATATTGTTGCAGACCATGAATGTGAATCAATTATCTATTTAAATTGGTCTTATTTTTATTAATCAATTTTTCAGAACACAAAATGAGCTATTTTGAAGAATGTGCATTGTATTAACAAAAAAGACCTATATATGTGCATGGAATGTTTTAGAGACACAGGAGTTGCTTTGTTTTGCTAATGGCTTCGTTCTTTATCAATTGACAGCTGCCAAGCCACACCCTTAGCAACCAAACAGATTATTTTTTGCAACCGTCTAGCCAGACCTACATCTCTGCAGTAGAATATTATAGAGACAAGGGGCTTGGTTCGTTTGACTTGTGGTTTGATGTGTTATTAATTGACAGGTGCTATTCCACACCCATGGCAACCGAACAGGTTAGCTTAGCAACCGTTTAGCAAGATCTATATCTCTGCAACAAATCATCGTAGAGACATGAGAATTGGTTCATTGCACTCGTCCCTTAGGTATTATCGGTTTACGCCCGTTTTTGCATACGAGTGTAAGCATGCATGGTCTGTATTAAAAGTTACCGACCGTTTCTGTCATATTTCTTGGTGTGGAAGAGTGTCATTCGTTGTGGATTTGTTACGGTGCCATTCCTGAGCCTAGTTGACAATGGCAAGGCCAATAGAGGCCTTAGACTGCTCGAACCCGCTAAATGCTGCTTGCAGCTTTAATTAGGGTTCGAGCCCGAAGGGCTAGAAACCTATTGTATTTGTTAGTTTTATTAGGGTTCGAGCCCGAAGGGCTAGAAACCTATTGTATTTGTTGGTTTTATTATTAGGGTTCGAGCCCGAAGGGCTAGAAACCTATTGTATTTGTTGGTTTTATTATTAGGGTTCGAGCCCGAAGGGCTAGAAACCTATTGTATTTGTTGGTTTTATTATTATTATTATACTTCTTCCCTAGAACTGATACTGCAGCCCAAACCGTAAGGCCGACAGGGCTGAGACTTGGTCAGATGGTTGTAGTCCTTGTCGCTACTCAGATACACGGAGCCAGCCAAATCGACCCATAGGTGGCGCTACAGCGATAAAAAACGCGTTTACGCATGTTACTCCTAAACCGTTTGTTGCACACCCAAGTATTTTATATCAGAGTAATCACTGGCTCAAAACTTAAAAAATGTATATCTCCGAATTCATTTCCGGTATGCAAATTTTTTCGCTAATTAGCATTTTATGAAAAAAATAAAAAATGAACTAGTCCCTGGATTTTTGCCCTATTGGAACCAAACCAACGCTGATGAGTTCTGTGGAGTGTGAATATGAATAATTATTAAAAAAAAGTTGAAATTTTCATCCCCCATCGCTAGAGGGCGCAAAAATGTCCAAAACGGAAGTAACATATTGAACTAAAATGGCCATAACTCCTGAACTGTTTGAGATATCTTCATGGGGCTTGGAACATATGTGTAGACCCTCAATCCGGGGTCACAGTAAAAAGAATCCTGCGTTTGGCCACTAGGTGGCGCTATAATTTGGATGAGCTACAAAATGGCCATAACTACGCAACAGTTTGCCCGATTGACTTATTATTTGGTATGGTGTGTCTTTGTCTCATTCTACATGAATATCTAAAAGGACATTGGCGTATCTTAAAAAACATGGCCGCCATTGGCCAATGAAGTTTGAGCACTTATTAGACCGGGTTAACGGAGGCCGAACAAAACGACGCTCGCTGGGCTTATTCGTCTCATGGTCTTTAAGGTCTGTAAGAAATGTGAACTCATTCGGCCACCGGGGGGCGAAATAACGCTTTAGGAGTGCTTAAACAATTGTGTATCACGTGACATTTGACATATACAGAAACTATTGGTATCATAGGATAGTACTCTTCTATCTGAGCAACTTTGCCTCTGGAACAACTTCTGTCAATCGAATAGTTTGTGAGTTATCGCTGATGAGGTCAAAAACCTACCTTCGCAAACTATTCGTTGGATTTTCGACCGATCGGAACCAAAACAATGCAGATGACTTCTGTGGGAAGTGTTTGTAAATAATTATTGAAAAAAAGTAGAAATTTCCTTTCACGGTCGCTTAGGGGCGCCAAAATAAAAGAATGGGTGGAGCCTATCACATTTAAATGGCCATAAATCCAGAATGGCTTAACATATCATCATATGCCTCGGGAAATATATGTAGATCATCACTCCGAGGTCCCATACAAAATAACATGGCGTTTGGACACTAGGTGGTGCTATAACAGTAAAAATGGCTAAATGTACATGTCTTTTGGTGGCCTAGACAACTCTGTGTCACGTGACATTTGACTAATACAAAAACTATTCATATCAAACGATAGATCTCCTTATTCATAACAACTTTGCCTCTTGAACCATTGATGTCTATCAAATGGTTTGTGAGTTATTGGTGATGATGTAAAAAACCTACTTTTGCTAACTTGTTCAAGGATTTTCAAGCAATTTCAAAATTTCCACCACAGTACATTTCTTTGGACTCTCTAGGTCAATAATCATCAAAAATATGTTGAGTATTTTTTAGTTTTGTGACCATAACAGGGTACTTTATTATATTAGCGTGAAACGAGTATGTTATAGGTCGCTACTCCTTAAGAAATAATCCAACTGACTTGCCATTTAGTACTATTATACATATTATGACACTTAACAAGGATGCAAAATGTGATGCTCATAGGAAGAGGCATTCCTTCATAAATGATAAAAAGGTGAAATATCATTCATTTCAATGGTTTTCTTATAGAGTCACCAGATCACAATGCATGTAGCTTTGCTTAAGGAACGATAAATGTGTGCAGGATAAAGGTGTGTAGTGTGCATGTGTGTATGTTTATGGGTATCATTTCCCTCTGTATCATAAGAGTGTAAATGCACAGTATAGTTCTGTGTGTCTTGCGTGATCGAGACTGTGCATGTGTGTGGAATGAAATGTGTTTCACAGGAAGACAGTGTTAAAAAATATAATGTATTACACATTAAACGTTGCTGCATATTTACACATCTATAAATATAGCACATGTCTGGCTGCTTTTATGATGCTGTATTGATATATATATATACAACACACCTTTATTAGATAAAACCAGTTTAATTGCATGTAAACCCAAATTGCTACTCAGCCAGTCACATGGCAGCAACCCAATGCATTTAGGCATTTAGACATGGTAAACATGACTTCCTGAAGTTCAAACCAAACATCAAACTTGAGAAGAAATGGGATATATCATGTGAGGCGCGTCTACCAAAGAAACATAATTTAAATGGCACGGCCTTCTAAAATATTATTGCAGACAATGTCAATGTCTAACTGACCACAATGTATTCATGAATATGAATCAATGTATCCATTTAAAATGGTCCTAAATTTTAATTCAATTTTAATTCTTCAAAACACAAAAGAGGCTATTTTGAAAAATATGCATTAAATTAACCAAAAAGACCAATATCTCTGCAATAGAATGTCATAGAGACAAAGAAGTTGCTTTGTTCTACTCATGGAAAAGTGTATTATAATATGAAGGTGACAAGCTATGCCCATAGCCACTAAACAGATTAGCTTAACAATCATTTACACAGACCTATATCTCTGCAGTTGAATATTGTAGAGACACAGGGGTTCGGTTAATTTCACTTGTGACTTAATGTAATATCAATTGGCAGGTGCCATACCATATCCATAGCAACTAAACTGTTAACTTAGCAACCATGAAGCTAGACCTCCATCTCTGCAATAGAGCATCGCGGAAACACTGGAGTTGTTTCGCATGACTTGTGGTTTAATGTGTTATTAATTGGCAGGTGCCATTCCACGCCAATAGCAACCAAACAGATTAGCTTAGCAACCTTTTAGCAAGATCTATATCTCTGCAACTGTATTAAACGTTTCTGACATTTTACTTGGTGCGCTAGAGTGTCGTCCGTCCTTGATCTGTTATGGTGCGATTCTTGAAACTGGTCGGCGATGGCAGACGTACCTTAGATGCCTTAAATCGCTCGAACCCGCTAAATGCTGCTTGCAGCTTTAATTATTATTATACTTCTTCCCTAGAACTGATACTGCAGCCCAAACCGTAAGGCCGACAGGGCTGAGACTTGGTCAGATGGTAGTAGTCCTTGTCGCTACTCAGATACACGGAGCCAGCCAAATCGACCCATAGGTGGCGCTACAGCGATAAAAAACGCGTTTACGCATGTTACTCCTAAACCGTTTGTTGCACACCCAAGTATTTTATATCAGAGTAATCACTGGCTCAAAACTTAAAAAATGTATATCTCCGAATTCATTTCCGGTATGCAAATTTTTTCGCTAATTAGCATTTTATGAAAAAAATAAAAAATGAACTAGTCCCTGGATTTTTGCCCTATTGGAACCAAACCAACGCTGATGAGTTCTGTGGAGTGTGAATATGAATAATTATTAAAAAAAAGTTGAAATTTTCATCCCCCATCGCTAGAGGGCGCAAAAATGTCCAAAACGGAAGTAACATATTGAACTAAAATGGCCATAACTCCTTAACTGTTTGAGATATCTTCATGGGGCTTGGAACATATGTGTAGACCCTCAATCCGGGGTCACAGTAAAAAAAATGCTGCGTTTGGCCACTAGGTGGCGCTATAATTTGAATGAGCTAGAAAATGGCCATAACTACGCAAAAGTTTGCCCGATTGACTTATTAGTTGGTATGGTGTGTCTTTGTCTCATTCTACATGAATATCTAAAAGGACATTGGCGTATTTTAAAAAACATGGCCGCCATTGGCCAATGAAGTTTGAGCACTTATTAGACCGGGTTAACGGAGGCCGAACAAAACGACGCTCGCTGGGCTTATTCGTCTCATGATCTTTAAGGTCTGTAAGAAATGTGAACTCATTCGGCCACCGGGGGGCGAAATAACGCTTTAGGAGTGCTTAAACAATTGTGTATCACGTGACATTTGACATATACAGAAACTATTGGTATCATATGATAGTACTCTTCTTTCTGAGCAACTTTGCCTCTGGAACAACTTCTGTCAATCGAATAGTTTGTGAGTTATCGCTGATGAGGTCAAAAACCTACCTTCGCAAACTAGTCGTTGGATTTTCGACCGATCGGAACCAAAAGAATGCAGAAGACTTCTGTGGAGTGTGACTGTAAATAATCATTGAAAAAAAGTAGAAATTTCCTTTCACCATTGCTTAGGGACGCCAAAACTTAAAATGGGTGGAGCCTATCACATTTAAATGGGCATATATCCAGAACGGTTTAACATATCAGCAAGGGGCTCAGAAAATATGTGAAGACCACCACTACGATGTCACATACAAAATAACGTGGCGTTTGGACACTAGTTGGCGCTATAACAGTAAAAATGGCTAAATGTACATGTCTTTTGGTGGCCTAGACAACTGTATGTCACGTGACATTTGACTAATACACAAACTATTGATATCAAACGATAGAACTCCTCATTCATAACAACTTTGCCTCTTGAACCATTGACGTCTATCAGAAGGTTTGTGAGTTATTGGCATGATGTAAAAAACCTACTTTTGCAAACTTGTTTAAGGATTTTCAAAGAATTTCAAAATTTCCACCACAGTGCATTTCTCTGGACTCTCTAGGTCAATAATCATCAAAAACATGTTGAGTTTTTTTTGTTTTGTGACCATAACAGGGTCCTTTATTATATTAGCGTAAACCGAGTACGGTGAAGGTCGCCACTCCTTAATAAATAATCCAACTGAATTGCCATTAAGTACTATTACACATATTATGACACTGAACAAGCATGCAACATGTGATTCTTATCGGAAGAGGCATTCCTTCACAACAGTCAAAAAGGTGAAATATCATACATTTAAATTACTATTTTAAACCTGTCTTTAATAAATATATCATTTGCTAATCAAATTGCTAATCAGCCAGTCACATAGCATAAACTCAATCCATTTTGGCATCTAGACGTGGTAAACACACTTGCTGAAGTTCAAACCGAGCATCAAAATGGAGAAACAATTGGATATATGGTATGGGATATATTAGATAACACATACCACCTGAGGATTGTTGCCAACCATGTCCATGTTTTGATGGCTACTTCCAGCAGTAAAAAATGGACCATGTCAGAAAGCTCTAATGATCTCAAACTGGTTTCTTGAACATGACAATGAGCTCACTGTACTCCAATGGCCTTCAGAGTCACCAGACTCAACCAAATAAGCATCAGTTAAATGGCAAGGTCTTCTGGAATATTGTTGCAGACCATGAATGTGAATCAATTATCTACTTAAATTGGTCTTATTTTTTTTAATCAATTTTTCAGAACACAAAATGAGCTATTTTGAAGAATGTGCATTGTATTAACAAAAAAGACCTATATATGTGCAATAGAATGTTTTAGAGACACAGGAGTTGCTCTGTTTTGCTAATGGCTTCGTTCTTTATCAATTGACAGCTGCCAAGCCACACCCTTAGCAACCAAACAGATTAATTTTTGTGCTACCGTCTAGCCAGACCTACGTCTCTGCAGTAGAATATTATAGAGACACGGGGCTTGGTTCGTTTGACTTGTGGTTTGATGTGTTATTAATTGACAGGTGCTATTCCACACCCATGGCAACCGAACAGGTTAGCTTAGCAACCGTTTAGCCAGATCTATATCTCTGCAACAAATCATCGTAGAGACATGAGAATTGGTTCATTGCACTCGTCCCTTAGGTATTATCGGTTTACGCCCGTTTTTGCATACGAGTGTAAGCATGCATGGTCTGTATTAAAAGTTACCGACCGTTTCTGTCATATTTCTTGGTGTGGAAGAGTGTCATTCGTTGTGGATTTGTTACGGTGCCATTCCTGAGCCTAGTTGACAATGGCAAGGCCAATAGAGGCCTTAGACTGCTCGAACCCGCTAAATGCTGCTTGCAGCTTTAATTATTATTATTATACTTCTTCCCTAGAACTGATACTGCAGCCCAAACCGTAAGGCCGACAGGGCTGAGACTTGGTCAGATGGTTGTAGTCCTTGTCGCTACTCAGATACACGGAGCCAGCCAAATCGACCCATAGGTGGCGCTACAGCGATAAAAAACGCGTTTACGCATGTTACTCCTAAACCGTTTGTTGCACACCCAAGTATTTTATATCAGAGTAATCACTGGCTCAAAACTTAAAAAATGTATATCTCTGAATTCATTTCCGGTATGCAAATTTTTTCGCTAATTAGCATTTTATGAAAAAAATAAAAAATGAACTAGTCCCTGGATTTTTGCCCTATTGGAACCAAACCAACGCTGATGAGTTCTGTGGAGTGTGAATATGAATAATTATTAAAAAAAAGTTGAAATTTTCATCCCCCATCGCTAGAGGGCGCAAAAATGTCCAAAACGGAAGTAACATATTGAACTAAAATGGCCATAACTCCTGAACTGTTTGAGATATCTTCATGGGGCTTGGAACATATGTGTAGACCCTCAATCCGGGGTCACAGTAAAAAGAATCCTGCGTTTGGCCACTAGGTGGCGCTATAATTTGGATGAGCTACAAAATGGCCATAACTACGCAACAGTTTGCCCGATTGACTTATTATTTGGTATGGTGTGTCTTTGTCTCATTCTACATGAATATCTAAAAGGACATTGGCGTATCTTAAAAAACATGGCCGCCATTGGCCAATGAAGTTTGAGCACTTATTAGACCGGGTTAACGGAGGCCGAACAAAACAACGCTCGCTGGGCTTATTCGTCTCATGGTCTTTAAGGTCTGTAAGAAATGTGAACTCATTCGGCCAGCGGGGGGCGAAATAACGCTTTAGGAGTGCTTAAACAATTGTGTATCACGTGACATTTGACATATACAGAAACTATTGGTATCATAGGATAGTACTCTTCTATCTGAGCAACTTTGCCTCTGGAACAACTTCTGTCAATCGAATAGTTTGTGAGTTATCGCTGATGAGGTCAAAAACCTACCTTCGCAAACTAGTCGTTGGATTTTCGACCGATCGGAACCAAAACAATGCAGATGACTTCTGTGGGAAGTGTTTGTAAATAATTATTGAAAAAAAGTAGAAATTTCCTTTCACGGTCGCTTAGGGGCGCCAAAATAAAAGAATGGGTGGAGCCTATCACATTTAAATGGCCATAAATCCAGAACGGCTTAACATATCATCATATGCCTCGGGAAATATATGTAGATCATCACTCCGAGGTCCCATACAAAATAACATGGCGTTTGGACACTAGGTGGTGCTATAACAGTAAAAATGGCTAAATGTGCATGTCTTTTGGTGGCCTAGACAACTCTGTGTCACGTGACATTTGACTAATACAAAAACTATTCATATCAAACGATAGATCTCCTTATTCATAACAACTTTGCCTCTTGAACCATTGATGTCTATCAAATGGTTTGTGAGTTATTGGTGATGATGTAAAAAACCTACTTTTGCTAACTTGTTCAAGGATTTTCAAGCAATTTCAAAATTTCCACCACAGTACATTTCTTTGGACTCTCTAGGTCAATAATCATCAAAAATATGTTGAGTATTTTTTAGTTTTGTGACCATAACAGGGTGCTTTATTATATTAGCGTGAAACGAGTATGTTATAGGTCGCTATTCCTTAAGAAATAATCCAACTGACTTGCCATTTAGTACTATTATACATATTATGACACTTAACAAGGATGCAAAATGTGATGCTCATAGGAAGAGGCATTCCTTCATAAATGATAAAAAGGTGAAATATCATTCATTTCAATGGTTTTCTTATAGAGTCACCAGATCACAATGCATGTAGCTTTGCTTAAGGAACGATAAATGTGTGCAGGATAAAGGTGTGTAGTGTGCATGTGTGTATGTTTATGGGTATCATTTCCCTCTGTATCATAAGAGTGTAAATGCACAGTATAGTTCTGTGTGTCTTGCGTGATCGAGACTGTGCATGTGTGTGGAATGAAATGTGTTTCACAGGAAGACAGTGTTAAAAAATATAATGTATTACACATTAAACGTTGCTGCATATTTACACATCTATAAATATAGCACATGTCTGGCTGCTTTTATGATGCTGTATTGATATATATATACAACACACCTTTATTAGATAAAACCAGTTTAATTGCATGTAAACCCAAATTGCTACTCAGCCAGTCACATGGCAGCAACCCAATGCATTTAGGCATTTAGACATGGTAAACATGACTTCCTGAAGTTCAAACCAAACATCAAACTTGAGAAGAAATGGGATATATCATGTGAGGCGCGTCTACCAAAGAAACATAATTTAAATGGCACGGCCTTCTAAAATATTATTGCAGACAATGTCAATGTCTTACTGACCACAATGTATTCATGAATATGAATCAATGTATCCATTTAAAATGGTCCTAAATTTTAATTCAATTTTAATTCTTCAAAACACAAAAGAGGCTATTTTGAAAAATATGCATTAAATTAACCAAAAAGACCAATATCTCTGCAATAGAATGTCATAGAGACAAAGAAGTTGCTTTGTTCTACTCATGGAAAAGTGTATTATAATATGAAGGTGACAAGCTATGCCCATAGCCACTAAACAGATTAGCTTAACAATCATTTACACAGACCTATATCTCTGCAGTTGAATATTGTAGAGACACAGGGGTTCGGTTAATTTCACTTGTGACTTAATGTAATATCAATTGGCAGGTGCCATACCACATCCATAGCAACTAAACTGTTAACTTAGCAACCATGAAGCTAGACCTCCATCTCTGCAATAGAGCATCGCGGAAACACTGGAGTTGTTTCGCATGACTTGTGGTTTAATGTGTTATTAATTGGCAGGTGCCATTCCACGCCAATAGCAACCAAACAGATTAGCTTAGCAACCTTTTAGCAAGATCTATATCTCTGCAACTGTATTAAACGTTTCTGACATTTTACTTGGTGCGCTAGAGTGTCGTCCGTCCTTGATCTGTTATGGTGCGATTCTTGAAACTGGTCGGCGATGGCAGACGTACCTTAGATGCCTTAAATCGCTCGAACCCGCTAAATGCTGCTTGCAGCTTTAATTATTATTATTATTTTTCCGCCATAAAACCGGTCGCCCAGCCCAAACCGTAAGTCGTAGAAACTCGACACTTGGTCATTTGGTTGTATCTGTGCAGGCTACTCAGATACAGTGACCCAGCCAAATCGGCCCATAGGTGGCGCTACAGCGATGAAAAGCGTGTTTGCGCACGTTAACGCTCGTTACTCCTAAACCGTTTGTCGCACACCCAAGTGTTTTATATCATTGTAATCATTGGCTCAAAAGCTAAAAAACGTATATCCCCGATTTCATTTCCGGTATGCAAATTTTCCCGCTAATTTGCATTTTAGAAAAAAAAAAAAAAATGAACTAGTCCCTGGATTTTTGCCCGATCGGAACCAAACCAACGCTGATAAATTCTGTGGAGTGTGAATGTAAATATTCATTGAAAAAAAGTTGAAATTTCGATTCAGGGTCGCTAGTGGGCATCAAAACGTCAAACCCGGAAGTAGCCTATTTCATTAAAATGGCTATACCTAGAGAACGGTTTGAGATATCTTCACGGGGCTTAGACCATATGTGTAGACCCTCAGTCCGGGGTCACAATAAAAAAAACTCGGTGTTTGGCCACTAGGTGGCGCTATAATAGCAAAGAACTCGAAAAGGGCTATAACTAAGCAACCGTTTGCCCGACCGACTAATTATTTGTTATGGTGTGTCTTTGTGTCATGAACCTTGACTGTATAAAAGGACTTTGGCGTTTCTCAAAAATCATGTCTGCCAACGGTCAACGAAGTTTGAGCACTCATTAGACCGGGTTAACTGAGGCCGATCGAAACGACACTTGCTGGACTTGTTCGACTCATGGTCCTGAAGGTCTATAAGAAACGTGAACTTATTCGGCCACCGGGGGGCGAAATAACGCTTTTGGAGTGCATAAACAACTGTGTATCACGTGACATTTGACATATACAGAAACTATTGTATCATATGATAGCTCTTCTCATTCTGAACAACTTTGCTTCTAGACACGCTTCTGTCAATCAAACGGTTTTTGAGTTATCGCTGATGATGTCAAAACCTACTTTCGCGAACTAGTCCTTGGTTTTTCAACCAATCGGAACCAAACCAATGCAGATGACATCTGTGGAGTGTGAATGTAAATAATCATTGAAAAAAAGTTGAAATTTCTTTTCACCATTGCTTAGGGATGCCAAAACTTAAAATGGGCGGATCCTATCACATTAAAATGGCCATAAATCCAGAATGGCTTCACATATCATCATGCGGCTCGGAACATATGTGTAGACCATCACTCCAAGGTCACGTACAAAAG
This sequence comes from Triplophysa dalaica, assembly GCF_015846415.1. Classification (NCBI taxonomy): domain Eukaryota; kingdom Metazoa; phylum Chordata; class Actinopteri; order Cypriniformes; family Nemacheilidae; genus Triplophysa; species Triplophysa dalaica. The sequence continues at coordinate 20,543,472 of NC_079549.1, read as the reverse complement.
AAGGTAGCGTTTGGACACTAGGTGGCGCTACAACAGTAAAATTGACGTGTATCTCATATCTTAAACAATTGTGTATCACATGACATTTGACACTTACACAAACTAATGATATCATTTAATAGTCCTCCTCTTCATTCTGAACAACTTTGCCTCTTGATCCATTGATGTCACACAAACGGTTCACGAGTTATCGGTGATGGTGTTTAAAACTGACTTTTGCTAACTAGTTCTTTGATTTTTTTAAGCAATTTCAAAATTCTCTATTGCAGGTACATTATAATTGATCATAAAGATTATGAAATGACCATGCCAGTAAACATTCATAACATTTAGTTTGATAATTATTCAAGGGAATGTATTCAATTATACAACAAATCTCTTAGATGGTGTGTGACTATGTTCCACATTATAAATGTAGTAGCGAAATGGCCAGGCTCTGTGCACGACTCAAGTATCTTCAGAGAGTTATGCACATTATTTGGACGTGACAAGTCAAATAGACTTTACAAACTAACTGGATTACTAATTTTGGGCCTTTTTGGGCCTAACAGAACTGCATTTTTCTATTATACAGGTGACTATGATGGAATCCTGCTAGTGGACAAAGGCTACACCTGCAGGCAGTATTTTATGACACCATTACCTGACACCAACCAACTTTGAATAAGTTTATTTTGTTGTTTTTATTAAGGGAAAACAGCAAGTCATGAGTGTGTAATCATGCAACGCTACTTTGAGGTGATACTGATCATTTCTATAATTTTTCTGTGTGTGGGACTTTGATCCATCGTGGGTTCGTTGGGGTTTGACCCCTTAGCCTGTTCGTGGATGCATAACTGCATTGAATGGCGCAAATTCTCGAAACCCGCTTAAAGGCTGCTTGCAGCTTTAATTAGGGTTCGAGCCCGAAGGGCTAGAAACCTATTGTATTTGTTGGTTTTATTATTATTATTATACTTCTTCCCTAGAACTGATACTGCAGCCCAAACCGTAAGGCCGACAGGGCTGAGACTTGGTCAGATGGTTGTAGTCCTTGTCGCTACTCAGATACACGGAGCCAGCCAAATCGACCCATAGGTGGCGCTACAGCGATAAAAAACGCGTTTACGCATGTTACTCCTAAACCGTTTGTTGCACACCCAAGTATTTTATATCAGAGTAATCACTGGCTCAAAACTTAAAAAATGTATATCTCCGAATTCATTTCCGGTATGCAAATTTTTTCGCTAATTAGCATTTTATGAAAAAAATAAAAAATGAACTAGTCCCTGGATTTTTGCCCTATTGGAACCAAACCAACGCTGATGAGTTCTGTGGAGTGTGAATATGAATAATTATTAAAAAAAAGTTGAAATTTTCATCCCCCATCGCTAGAGGGCGCAAAAATGTCCAAAACGGAAGTAACATATTGAACTAAAATGGCCATAACTCCTGAACTGTTTGATATATCTTCATGGGGCTTGGAACATATGTGTAGACCCTCAATCCGGGGTCACAGTAAAAAGAATCCTGCGTTTGGCCACTAGGTGGCGCTATAATTTGGATGAGCTACAAAATGGCCATAACTACGCAACAGTTTGCCCGATTGACTTATTATTTGGTATGGTGTGTCTTTGTCTCATTCTACATGAATATCTAAAAGGACATTGGCGTATCTTAAAAAAACATGGCCGCCATTGGCCAATGAAGTTTGAGCACTTATTAGACCGGGTTAACGGAGGCCGAACAAAACAACGCTCGCTGGGCTTATTCGTCTCATGGTCTTTAAGGTCTGTAAGAAATGTGAACTCATTCGGCCACCGGGGGGCGAAATAACGCTTTAGGAGTGCTTAAACAATTGTGTATCACGTGACATTTGACATATACAGAAACTATTGGTATCATAGGATAGTACTCTTCTATCTGAGCAACTTTGCCTCTGGAACAACTTCTGTCAATCGAATAGTTTGTGAGTTATCGCTGATGAGGTCAAAAACCTACCTTCGCAAACTAGTCGTTGGATTTTCGACCGATCGGAACCAAAACAATGCAGATGACTTCTGTGGGAAGTGTTTGTAAATAATTATTGAAAAAAAGTAGAAATTTCCTTTCACGGTCGCTTAGGGGCGCCAAAATAAAAGAATGGGTGGAGCCTATCACATTTAAATGGCCATAAATCCAGAACGGCTTAACATATCATCATATGCCTCGGGAAATATATGTAGATCATCACTCCGAGGTCCAATACAAAATAACATGGCGTTTGGACACTAGGTGGTGCTATAACAGTAAAAATGGCTAAATGTACATGTCTTTTGGTGGCCTAGACAACTCTGTGTCACGTGACATTTGACTAATACAAAAACTATTCATATCAAACGATAGATCTCCTTATTCATAACAACTTTGCCTCTTGAACCATTGATGTCTATCAAATTGTTTGTGACTTATTGGTTATGATGTAAAAAACCTACTTTTGCTAACTTGTTCAAGGATTTTCAAGCAATTTCAAAATTTCCACCACAGTACATTTCTTTGGACTCTCTAGGTCAATAATCATCAAAAATATGTTGAGTATTTTTTAGTTTTGTGACCATAACAGGGTGCTTTATTATATTAGCGTGAAACGAGTATGTTATAGGTCGCTACTCCTTAAGAAATAATCCAACTGACTTGCCATTAAGTACTATTATACATATTATGACACAAAACAAGCATGCAACATGTGATTCTTATCGGAAGAGGCATGCCTTCACAAAAGTCAAAAAGGTGAAATATCATACATTTAAAATTACTATTTTAAACTTGTCTTTAATAAATACATCATTTGCTAGTCAAATTGCTAATTAGCCAGTCACATAGCATAAACTCAATCCATTTTGGCTTCTAGACGTGGTAAACACTTGCTGAAGTTCAAACCGAGCATCAAAATGGAGAAACAATTGGATATATGGTATGGGATATATTAGATAACACATACCACCTGAGGATTGTTGCCAACCATGTCCATGTTTTGATGGCTACTTCCAGCAGTAAAAAAAATCGACCATGTCAGAAAGCTCAAATGATCTCAAACTGGTTTCTTGAACATGACAATGAGCTCACTGTACTCCAATGGCCTTCAGAGTCACCAGACTCAACCAAATAAGCATCACTTAAATGGCAAGGTCTTCTGGAATATTGTTGCAGACCATGAATGTGAATCAATTATCTATTTAAATTGGTCGTATTTTTTTATCAATTCTTCAGAACACAAAATAAGCTATTTTGAAGAATGTGCATTGTATTAAAAAAAAGACCTATATATGTGCAATAGAATGTTTTGGAGACACAGGAGTTGCTTTGTTTTGCTAATGGCTTCATTCTTTATCAATTGACAGCTGCCAAGCCACGCCCTTAGCAACCAAACAGATTATTTTTTGCAATCGTCTAGCCAGACCTACATCTCTGCAGTAGAATATTATAAAGACACGGGGCTTGGTTCGTTTGACTTGTGGTTTGATGTGTTATTAATTGACAGGTATTAATTGACACCCATGGCAACCGAACAGGTTAGCTTAGCAACCGTTTAGCAAGATCTCTATCTCTGCAACAAATCATCATAGAGACATGAGAAATGGTTTATTGCACTCGTCCCTTAGGTATTATCGGTTTACGCCCGTTTTTGCATACGAGTGTACGCATGCATGGTCTGTATTAAAAGTTACCAACCGTTTCTGTCATATTTCTTGGTGTGGAAGAGTGTCATTCGTTGTGGATTTGTTACGGTGCCATTCCTGAGCCTAGTTGACAATGGCAAGGCCAATAGAGGCCTTAGACTGCTCGAACCCGCTAAATGCTGCTTGCAGCTTTAATTATTATTATTTTTCCGCCATAAAACCGGTCGCCCAGCCCAAACCGTAAGTCGTAGAAACTCGACACTTGGTCATTTGGTTGTATCTGTGCAGGCTACTCAGATACAGTGACCCAGCCAAATCGGCCCATAGGTGGCGCTACAGCGATGAAAAGCGTGTTTGCGCACGTTAACGCTCGTTACTCCTAAACCGTTTGTCGCACACCCAAGTGTTTTATATCATTGTAATCATTGGCTCAAAACCTAAAAAACGTATATCCCCGATTTCATTTCCGGTATGGAAATTTTCCCGCTAATTTGCATTTTAGGAAAAAAAAAAAAAATGAACTAGTCCCTGGATTTTTGCCCGATCGGAACCAAACCAACGCTGATAAATTCTTTGGAGTGTGATTGTAAATATTCATTGAAAAAAAGTTGAAATTTCGATTCAGGGTCGCTAGGGGGCATCAAAACGTCAAACCCGGAAGTAGCCTATTTCATTAAAATGGCTATACCTAGAGAACGGTTTGAGATATCTTCACGGGGCTTAGACCATATGTGTAGACCCTCAGTCTGGGGTCACAATAAAAAAAACTCGGTGTTTGGCCACTAGGTGGCGCTATAATAGCAAAGAACTCGAAAAGGGCTATAACTAAGCAACCGTTTGCCCGATCGACTAATTATTTGGTATGGTGTGTCTTTGTGTCATGAACCTTGACTGTATAAAAGGACTTTGGCGTATCTCAAAAAACAAGTCTGCCATCGGTCAATTAAATGTGAGCACTCATTATACCGGGTAAACGGAGGCCGATCAAAACGACACTCGCTGGGCTTATTCGTCTCACGGTCTTTAAGGTCTGTAAGAAATGTGAACTCATTTGGCCACCGGGGGGCGAAATAGCGCTTTTGGAGTGCATAAACAATTCTGTATCACGTGACATTTGACATATACAGAAACTATTGGTATCATAAGATTGCTCTTCTCATTCTGAACAACTTTGCCTCTGGACATGCTTCTGTCGATCAAACGGTTCGTGAGTTATCGCTGATGATGTCAAAAACCTACTTTCGCGAACTAGTTCCTGGTTTTTCAACCGATCGGAACCAAACCAATGCAGATGACTTCTGTGGAGTGTGAATGTAAATAATCATTGAAAAAAAGTTGAAATTTCTTTTCACCGTTGCTTAGGGACGCCAAAACTTAAAATGGGCAGATCCTATCACATTAAAATGGCCATAAATCCAGAAGGGCTTAACATATCATCATGGGGCTCAGTTGATATGTGTAGACCATCACTCCGAGGTCACGTAAAAAAAGGAGGTAGCGTTTGGACACTAGGTGGCGCTAAAACAGTAAAAATGGCAAAATTGACGTGTATCTCATATCTTAAACAATTGTGTATCACATGACATTTGACACTTACACAAACTAATGATATCATTTAATAGTCCTCCTCTTCATTCTGAACAACTTTGCCTCTTGATCCATTGATGTCACACAAACGGTTCACGAGTTATTGGTGATGGTGTTTAAAACTGACTTTTGCTAACTAGTTCTTTGATTTTTTTAAGCAATTTCTAAATTCTCTATTGCAGGTACATTATAATTGATCATAAAGATTATGAAATGACCATGCCAGTAAACATTCATAACATTTAGTTTGATAATTATTCAAGGGAATGTATTCAATTATACAACACATCTCTTAGATGGTGTGTGACTATGTTCCACATTATAAATCTGGTGGCGAAATGGCCAGGCTCTGTTCACGACTCAAGTATCGGAGAGTTATGCACATTATTTGGACGTGGCAAGTCAAATAGACTTTACAAACTAACTGGATTACTAATTTTGGGCCTAACAGAACTGCATTTTTCTATTATATAGGTGACTATGATGGAATCCTGCTAGGGGATAAAGGCTATGCCTGCAGGCAGTATTTTATGATACCATTACCTGACACCAACCAACTTTGAATTAGTTTATTTTGTTGTTTGATTGAGAGAAAACAGCTAGTCATGAGTGTGTAAGCATGCAACGCTTCTTTGAGCTGATACTGATAATTTCTATAATTTTTCTGTGTTGGTGGGAGTTTGATCCGTCGTGGGTTCGTTGGGGTCTGACCCCTTACACTGTTCGTGGATGCACTGCTCCATTGACTGGCATAAATACTCGAAACCCGCTTAAAGGCTGCTTGCAGCTTTAATTAGGGTTTCGAGCACGAAGTGCTGAAAACCTATTGTTTTTGTAAGGATTTTTATTAGGGTTCGAGCCCGAAGGGCTAGAAACCTATTGTATTTGTTGGTTTTATTATTAGGGTTCGAGCCCGAAGGGCTAGAAACCTATTGTATTTGTTGGTTTTATTATTCTTCTTCTTATTATTATTCTGCCATAAAACTGATACTGCAGCCCAAACCGTAAGGCCGACAGAGCTGAGACTTGGTCAGATGGTAGTAGTCCTTGTCGCTACTCAGATACACGGAGCCAGCCATATCGACCCATAGGTGGCGCTATAGCAATACCAAACGCGTTTGCGCTTGTTACTCCGAAACCATTTATCGCACACCCAAGTGTCTTATATCAGTGTAATCACTGGCTCAAAACTTAAAAAACGTATATCTCCGATTTCATTTCCGCCATTATAGATTTTTCGCTAATTAGCATTTTATGAAAAAAAAAAAAAATGAACTAGTCCCTGGATTTTTGCCCTATTGGAACCAAACCAACACTGATGATTTCTGTGGAGTGTGAATATGAATAATTATTAAAAAAAAGTTCAATTTTCAATTCACGGTCGCTAGGTGGCGCTAAAACATCCAAACCGGAAGTAACATATTTTGCAAAAATGACAATAACTCCTGAACTGTTTGAGATATCTTCATGGGGCTTGGAACACATGTGTAGACCCTCAGTCCGGGGTCACAATAAAAAAACAGTGGCGTTTGGCCACTAGATGGCGCAATAATTTGAATGAGCTAGAAAATGGCTATAACTACGCAACAGTTTGCCCGATTGACTTATTATTTGGTATGGTGTGTCTTTGTCTCATTCTACATAAATATCTAAATGGACATTGGCGTATATCAAAAAACATGGCCGCCATTGGTCGATGAAGTTTGAGCACTCATTACGCCGGGTTAACGGAGGCCGATCAAAACGCCACTCACTGGGCTTATTTGTCTCATGGTCCTGAAGGTCTGTAAGAAACATGAACTTATTCAGCCACCGGGGGGCGTAATAACATTTTTGGAGTGCATGCACAACTGTGTATCACGTGATATTTGACATTTACCCAAACTATGGTTATAATATGATAGTACTCTTCATTCTGAGCAACTTTGCCTCTGGAACAACTTCAATCGATCAAACGGTTTGTGAGTTATCGCTGATGATGTCAAAAACCTACTTTCGCGAACTAGTTCCTGGTTTTTCAACCGATCGGAACCAAACCAATGCAGATGACTTCTGTGGAGTGTGAATGTAAATAATCATTGAAAAAAAGTTGAAATTTTTCTTTCACCGCTGCTTAGGGACGCCAAAACTTAAAATGGTCTGAGCCTATCACATTAAAATGGCCATAAATCCAGAACGGCTCAACATATCATCATGGGGCTCAGATGATATGTGTAGACCATCATTCCAAGGTCACATACAAAGGAAGGTGGCGTTTGGATACTAGGTGGCGCTAAAACATTAAAAAAGGCAAAATGTACATGTATTTTGGTGGCCTGGACAACTTTGTGTCATGTGACATTTGACTAATACACAAACTATTGATATCAAACGATAGATCTCCTCATTCATAACAACTTTGCCTCTTGAACCATTGATGTCTATCAAATGGTTTGTGAGTTATTGGTGATGATGTATAAAACCTACTTTTGCAAACTTGTTCAAGGATTTTCAAGCAATTACAAAATTTCCACCACAGTACATTTCTCTGGACTCTCTAGGTCAATAATCATCAAAAACATGTTGAGTTTTTTTTTTGTGACCATAACAGGGTCCTTTATTATATTAGCGTGAAACGAGTGTGGTGAAGGTCACCACTCCTTAATAATTAATCCCACTGACTTGCCATTAAGTACTATTATACATATTATGACACAAAACAAGCATGCAACATGTGATTCTTATCGGAAGAGGCATGCCTTCACAACATTTAAAAAGGTGAAATATCATACATTTAAAATTACTATTTTAAACTTGTCTTTAATAAATACATCATTTGCTAGTCAAATTGCTAATCAGCCAGTCACATAGCATAAACTCAATCCATTTTGGCTTCTAGACGTGGTAAACACACTTGCTGAAGTTCAAACCGAGCATCAAAATGGAGAAACAATTGGATATATGGTATGGGATATATTAGATAACACATACCACCTGAGGATTGTTGCCAACCATGTCCATGTTTTGATGGCTACTTCCAGCAGTAAAAAAAATCGACCATGTCAGAAAGCTCAAATGATCTCAAACTGGTTTCTTGAACATGACAATGAGCTCACTGTACTCCAATGGCCTTCAGAGTCACCAGACTCAACCAAATAAGCATCACTTAAATGGCAAGGTCTTCTGGAATATTGTTGCAGACCATGAATGTGAATCAATTATCTATTTAAATTGGTCGTATTTTTTTTATCAATTCTTCAGAACACAAAATAAGCTATTTTGAAGCATGTGCATTGTATTAAAAAAAAGACCTATATATGTGCAATAGAATGTTTTAGAGACACAGGAGTTGCTTTGTTTTGCTAATGGCTTCATTCTTTATCAATTGACAGCTGCCAAGCCACGCCCTTAGCAACCAAACAGATTATTTTTTGCAATCGTCTAGCCAGACCTACATCTCTGCAGTGGAATATTATAAAGACACGGGGCTTGGTTCGTTTGACTTGTGGTTTGATGTGTTATTAATTGACAGGTATTAATTGACACCCATGGCAACCGAACAGGTTAGCTTAGCAACCGTTTAGCAAGATCTCTATCTCTGCAACAAATCATCATAGAGACATGAGAATTGGTTTATTGCACTCGTCCCTTAGGTATTATCGGTTTACGCCCGTTTTTGCATACGAGTGTACGCATGCATGGTCTGTATTAAAAGTTACCAACCATTTCTGTCATATTTCTTGGTGTGGAAGAGTGTCATTCATTGTGGATTTGTTACGGTGCCATTCCTGAGCCTAGTTGACAATGGCAAGGCCAATAGAGGCCTTAGACTGCTCGAACCCGCTAAATGCTGCTTGCAGCTTTAATTCTTCTTCTTATTATTATTCTGCCATAAAACTGATACTGCAGCCCAAACCGTAAGGCCGACAGAGCTGAGACTTGGTCAGATGGTAGTAGTCCTTGTCGCTACTCAGATACACGGAGCCAGCCATATCGACCCATAGGTGGCGCTATAGCAATACCAAACGCGTTTGCGCTTGTTACTCCGAAACCGTTTGTCGCACACCCAAGTGTCTTATATCAGTGTAATCACTGGCTCAAAACTTAAAAAACGTATATCTCCGATTTCATTTCCGCCATTATAGATTTTTCGCTAATTAGCATTTTATGAAAAAAAAAAAAAATGAACTAGTCCCTGGATTTTTGCCCTATTGGAACCAAACCAACGCTGATGAGTTCTGTGGAGTGTGAATATGAATAATTATTAAAAAAAAGTTCAATTTTCAATTCACGGTCGCTAGGTGGCGCTAAAACATCCAAACCGGAAGTAACATATTTAGCTAAAATGGCCATAACTCCTGAACTGTTTGAGATATCTTCATGGGGCTTGGAACACATGTGTAGACCCTCAGTCCGGGGTCACAATAAAAAGACAGTGGCGTTTGGCCACTAGATGGCGCTATAATTTGAATGAGCTAGAAAATGTCTATAACTACGCAACAGTTTGCCCGATTGACTTATTATTTGGTATGGTGTGTCTTTGTCTCATTCTACATAAATATCTAAATGGACATTGGCGTATATCAAAAAACATGGCCGCCATTGGTCGATGAAGTTTGAGCACTCATTACGCCGGGTTAACGGAGGCTGATCAAAACGCCACTCACTGGGCTTATTTGTCTCATGGTCCTGACGGTGTGTAAGAAACATGAACTTATTCGGCCACCGGGGGGCGTAATAGCGCTTTTGGAGTGCATGCACAACTGTGTATCACGTGATATTTGACATTTACCCAAACTATGGTTATAATATGATAGTACTCTTCATTCTGAGCAACTTTGCCTCTGGAACAACTTCTATTGATCAAACGGTTCGTGAGTTATCGCTGATGATGTCAAAAACCTACTTTCGCGAACTAGTTCCTGGTTTTTCAACCGATCGGAACCAAACCAATGCAGATGACTTCTGTGGAGTGTGAATGTAAATAATCATTGAAAAAAAGTTTAAATTTTTCTTTCACCGCTGCTTAGGGACGCCAAAACTTAAAATGGTCTGAGCCTATCATATTAAAATGGCCATAAATCCAGAACGGCTTAACATATCATCATGGGGCTCAGATGATATGTGTAGACCATCACTCCAAGGTCACATACAAAGGAAGGTGGCGTTTGGATACTAGGTGGCGCTAAAACATTAAAAAAGGCAAAATGTACATGTATTTTGGTGGCCTGGACAACTTTGTGTCATGTGACATTTGACTAATACACAAACTATTGATATCAAACGATAGATCTCCTCATTCATAACAACTTTGCCTCTTGAACCATTGATGTCTATCAAATGGTTTGTGAGTTATTGGTGATGATGTATAAAACCTACTTTTGCAAACTTGTTCAAAGATTTTCAAGCAATTACAAAATTTCCACCACAGTACATTTCTCTGGACTCTCTAGGTCAATAATCATCAAAAACATGTTGAGTTTTTTTTTGTTTTGTGACCATAACAGGGTCCTTTATTATATTAGCGTGAAACGAGTGTGGTGAAGGTCACCACTCCTTAATAATTAATCCAACTGACTTGCCATTAAGTACTATTATACATCTTATGACACTGAACATGCATGCAAAATGTGAGGCTCATTGGAAGAGACGTGCCTTCAAAAGAGTCAAAAAGGTGAAATATCATACATTTAAAATTACTATTTTAAACTTGTCTTTAATAAATACATCATTTGCTAGTCAAATTGCTAATCAGCCAGTCACATAGCATAAACTCAATCCATTTTGGCTTCTAGACGTGGTAAACACACTTGCTGAAGTTCAAACCGAGCATCAAAATGGAGAAACAATTGGATATATGGTATGGGATATATTAGATAACACATACCACCTGAGGATTGTTGCCAACCATGTCCATGTTTTGATGGCTACTTCCAGCAGTAAAAAAAATCGACCATGTCAGAAAGCTCAAATGATCTCAAACTGGTTTCTTGAACATGACAATGAGCTCACTGTACTCCAATGGCCTTCAGAGTCACCAGACTCAACCAAATAAGCATCACTTAAATGGCAAGGTCTTCTGGAATATTGTTGCAGACCATGAATGTGAATCAATTATCTATTTAAATTTGTCGTATTTTTTTTAATCAATTCTTCAGAACACAAAATAAGCTATTTTGAAGAATGTGCATTGTATTAAAAAAAAGACCTATATATGTGCAATAGAATGTTTTAGAGACACAGGAGTTGCTTTGTTTTGCTAATGGCTTCATTCTTTATCAATTGACAGCTGCCAAGCCACGCCCTTAGCAACCAAACAGATTATTTTTTGCAATCGTCTAGCCAGACCTACATCTCTGCAGTAGAATATTATAAAGACACGGGGCTTGGTTCGTTTGACTTGTGGTTTGATGTGTTATTAATTGACAGGTATTAATTGACACCCATGGCAACCGAACAGGTTAGCTTAGCAACCGTTTAGCAAGATCTCTATCTCTGCAACAAATCATCATAGAGACATGAGAATTGGTTTATTGCACTCGTCCCTTAGGTATTATCGGTTTACGCCCGTTTTTGCATACGAGTGTACGCATGCATGGTCTGTATTAAAAGTTACCAACCATTTCTGTCATATTTCTTGGTGTGGAAGAGTGTCATTCATTGTGGATTTGTTACGGTGCCATTCCTGAGCCTAGTTGACAATGGCAAGGCCAATAGAGGCCTTAGACTGCTCGAACCCGCTAAATGCTGCTTGCAGCTTTAATTATTATTATTATTTTTCCGCCATAAAACCGGTCGCCCAGCCCAAACCGTAAGTCGTAGAAACTCGACACTTGGTCATTTGGTTGTATCTGTGCAGGCTACTCAGATACAGTGACCCAGCCAAATCGGCCCATAGGTGGCGCTACAGCGATGAAAAGCATGTTTGCGCACGTTAACGCTCGTTACTCCTAAACCGTTTGTCGCACACCCAAGTGTTTTATATCATTGTAATCATTGGCTCAAAACCTAAAAAACGTATATCCCCGATTTCATTTCCGGTATGGAAATTTTCCCGCTAATTTGCATTTTAGGAAAAAAAAAAAAAATGAACTAGTCCCTGGATTTTTGCCCGATCGGAACCAAACCAACGCTGATAAATTCTGTGGAGTGTGAATGTAAATATTCATTGAAAAAAAGTTGAAATTTCGATTCAGGGTCGCTAGGGGGCATCAAAACGTCAAACCCGGAAGTAGCCTATTTCATTAAAATGGCTATACCTAGAGAACGGTTTGAGATATCTTCACGGGGCTTAGACCATATGTGTAGACCCTCAGTCTGGGGTCACAATAAAAAAAACTCGGTGTTTGGCCACTAGGTGGCGCTATAATAGCAAAGAACTCGAAAAGGGCTATAACTAAGCAACCGTTTGCCCAATCGACTAATTATTTGGTATGGTGTGTCTTTGTGTCATGAACCTTGACTGTATAAAAGGACTTTGGCGTATCTCAAAAAACAAGTCTGCCATCGGTCAATTAAATGTGAGCACTCATTATACCGGGTAAACGGAGGCCGATCAAAACGACACTCGCTGGGCTTATTCGTCACACGGTCTTTAAGGTCTGTAAGAAATGTGAACTCATTTGGCCACCGGGGGGCGAAATAGCGCTTTTGGAGTGCATAAACAATTCTGTATCACGTGACATTTGACATATACAGAAACTATTGGTATCATAAGATTGCTCTTCTCATTCTGAACAACTTTGCCTCTGGACATGCTTCTGTCGATCAAACGGTTCGTGAGTTATCGCTGATGATGTCAAAAACCTACTTTCGCGAACTAGTTCCTGGTTTTTCAACCGATCGGAACCAAACCAATGCAGATGACTTCTGTGGAGTGTGAATGTAAATAATCATTGAAAAAAAGTTGAAATTTCTTTTCACCGTTGCTTAGGGACGCCAAAACTTAAAATGGGCAGATCCTATCACATTAAAATGGCCATAAATCCAGAAGGGCTTAACATATCATCATGGGGCTCAGTTGATATGTGTAGACCATCACTCCGAGGTCACGTAAAAAAAGGAGGTAGCGTTTGGACACTAGGTGGCGCTAAAACAGTAAAAATGGCAAAATTGACGTGTATCTCATATCTTAAACAATTGTGTATCACATGACATTTGACACTTACACAAACTAATGATATCATTTAATAGTCCTCCTCTTCATTCTGAACAACTTTGCCTCTTGATTCATTGATGTCACACAAACGGTTCACGAGTTATCGGTGATGGTGTTTAAAACTGACTTTTGCTAACTAGTTCTTTGATTTTTTTAAGCAATTTCTAAATTCTCTATTGCAGGTACATTATAATTGATCATAAAGATTATGAAATGACCATGCCAGTAAACATTCATAACATTTAGTTTGATAATTATTCAAGGGAATGTATTCAATTATACAACACATCTCTTAGATGGTGTGTGACTATGTTCCACATTATAAATGTGGTAGGAAATGGCCAGGCTCTGTGCACGACTCAAGTATCTTCAGAGAGTTATGCACATTATTTGGACGTGACAAGTCAAATAGACTTTACAAACTAACTGGATTACTAATTTTGGGCCTTTTTGGGCCTAACAGAACTGCATTTTTCTATTATACAGGTGACTATGATGGAATCCTGCTAGGGGACAAAGGCTACACCTGCAGGCAGTATTTTATGACACCATTACCTGACACCAACCAACTTTGAATAAGTTTATTTTGTTGTTTTTATTAAGGGAAAACAGCTAGTCATGAGTGTGTAATCATGCAACGCTACTTTGAGGTGATACTGATCATTTCTATAATTTTTCTGTGTGTGGGACTTTGATCCATCGTGGGTTCGTTGGGGTTTGACCCCTTAGCCTGTTCGTGGATGCATAACTGCATTGAATGGCGCAAATTCTCGAAACCCGCTTAAAGGCTGCTTGCAGCTTTAATTAGGGTTTCGAGCACGAAGTGCTGAAAACCTATTGTTTTTGTAAGGATTTTTATTATTAGGGTTCGAGCCCGAAGGGCTAGAAACCTATTGTATTTGTTGGTTTTATTATTAGGGTTCGAGCCCGAAGGGCTAGAAACCTATTGTATTTGTTGGTTTTATTATTATTATTATACTTCTTCCCTAGAACTGATACTGCAGCCCAAACCGTAAGGCCGACAGAGCTGAGACTCGGTCAGATGGTAGTAGTCCTTGTCGCTACTCAGATACACGGAGCCAGCCAAATCGACCCATAGGTGGCGCTACAGCGATAAAAAACGCGTTTACGCTTGTTACTCCTAAACCGTTTGTCGCACACCCAAGTGTTTTATATCAGAGTAATCACTGGCTCAAAACTTAAAAAACGTATATCTCCGATTTCATTTCCGGTATGCAAATTTTTTCGCTAATTAGCATTTTATGAAAAAAATTAAAAATGAACTAGTCCCTGGATTTTTGCCCTATCGGAACCAAACCAACGCTGATGAGTTCTGTGGAGTGTGAATATGAATAATTATTAAAAAAAAGTTGAAATTTTCATCCCCCATCGCTAGAGGGCGCAAAAATGTCCAAAACGGAAGTAACCTTATTGAACTAAAATGGCCATAACTCCTGAACTGTTTGAGATATCTTCATGGGGCTTGGAACATATGTGTAAACCCTCAATCCGGGGTCAAGGTAAAAAAAATGCTGCGTTTGGCCACTAGGTGGCGCTATAATTTGAATGAGCTAGAAAATGGCCATAACTACGCAACAGTTTGCCCGATTGACTTATTATTTGGTATGGTGTGTCTTTGTCTCATTCTACATGAATATCTAAAAGGACATTGGCGTATCTTAAAAAACATGGCCGCCATTGGCCAATGAAGTTTGAGCACTTATTAGACCGGGTTAACGGAGGCCGAACAAAACTACGCTCGCTGGGCTTATTCGTCTCATGGTCTTTAAGGTCTGTAAGAAATGTGAACTCATTCGGCCACCGGGGGGCGAAATAACGCTTTAGGAGTGCTTAAACAATTGTGTATCACGTGACATTTGACATATACAGAAACTATTGGTATCATATGATAGTACTCTTCATTCTGAGCAACTTTGCCTCTGGAACAACTTCTATCGATCGAACGGTTCGTGAGTTATTGCTGATGATGTCAAAAACCTACTTTCGCGAACTAGTCGTTGGATTTTCGACCGATCGGAACCAAAACAATGCAGATGACTTCTTTGGGAAGTGTTTGTAAATAATTATTGAAAAAAAGTTAAAATTTCCTTTCACGGTCGCTTAGGGGCGCCAAAATAAAAAAATGGTTGGAGCCTATCACATTTAAATGGCCATAAATCCAGAAAAGCTAAACATATCATCATATGCCTCGGGAAATATATGTAGACCATCACTCCGAGGTCACATACAAAATAACGTGGCGTTTGGACACTAGGTGGCGCTATAATAGTAAAAATGGCTAAATGTACATGTCTTTTGGTGGCCTAGACAACGGTGTGTCACGTGACATTTGACTAATACACAAACTATTGATATCAAACGATAGATCTCCTCATTCATAACAACTTTGCCTCTTGAACCATTGATGTCTATCATATGGTTTGTGAGTTATTGGTGATGATGTAAAAAACCTACTTTTGCAAACTTGTTCAAGGATTTTCAAGCAATTTCAAAATTTCCACCACAGTACATTTCTCTGGACTCTCTAGGTCAATAATCATCAAAAACATGTTGAGTTTTTTTTGTTTTGTGACCATAACAGGGTCCTTTATTATATTAGCGTGAAACGAGTACGGTGAAGGTCGCTACTCCTTAATAATTAATCCAACTGACTTGCCATTAAGTAGTATTATACATATTATGACACAAAACAAGCATGCAACATGTGATCCTTATCGGAAGAGGCATGCCTTCACAACAATCAAAAAGGTGAAATATCATACATTTAAAATTACTATTTTAAACTTGTCTTTAATAAATACATCATTTGCTAATCAAATTGCTAATCAGCCAGTCACATAGCATAAACTCAATCCATTTTGGCTTCTAGACGTGGTAAACACACTTGCTGAAGTTCAAACCGAGCATCAAAATGGAGAAACAATTGGATATATGGTATGGGATATATTAGATAACACATACCACCTGAGGATTGTTGCCAACCAAGTCCATGTTTTGATGGCTACTTCCAGCAGTAAAAAATGGACCATGTCAGAAAGCTCAAATGATCTCAAACTGGTTTCTTAAACATGATAATAAGCTCACTGTACTCCAATGGCCTTCAGAGTCACCAGACTCAACCAAATAAGCATCACTTAAATGGCAAGGTCTTCTGGAATATTGTTGCAGACCATGAATGTGAATCAATTATCTATTTAAATTGGTCGTATTTTTTTTATCAATTCTTCAGAACACAAAATAAGCTATTTTGAAGAATGTGCATTGTATTAAAAAAAAGACCTATATAGTTGCAATAGAATGTTTTAGAGACACAGGAGTTGCTTTGTTTTGCTAATGGCTTCATTCTTTATCAATTGACAGCTGCCAAGCCACGCCCTTAGCAACCAAACAGATTATTTTTTGCAATCGTCTAGCCAGACCTACATCTCTGCAGTAGAATATTATAAAGACACGGGGCTTGGTTCGTTTGGCTTGTGGTTTGATGTGTTATTAATTGACAGGTATTAATTGACACCCATGGCAACCGAACAGGTTAGCTTAGCAACCGTTTAGCAAGATCTCTATATCTGCAACAAATCATCATAGAGACATGAGAAATGGTTTATTGCACTCGTCCCTTAGGTATTATCGGTTTACGCCCGTTTTTGCATACGAGTGTACGCATGCATGGTCTGTATTAAAAGTTACCAACCGTTTCTGTCATATTTCTTAGTGTGGAAGAGTGTCATTCGTTGTGGATTTGTTACGGTGCCATTCCTGAGCCTAGTTGACAATGGCAAGGCCAATAGAGGCCTTAGACTGCTCGAACCCGCTAAATGCTGCTTGCAGCTTTAATTCTTCTTCTTATTATTATTCTGCCATAAAACTGATACTGCAGCCCAAACCGTAAGGCCGACAGAGCTGAGACTTGGTCAGATGGTAGTAGTCCTTGTCGCTACTCAGATACACGGAGCCAGCCATATCGACCCATAGGTGGCGCTATAGCAATACCAAACGCGTTTGCGCTTGTTACTCCGAAACCGTTTGTCGCACACCCAAGTGTCTTATATCAGTGTAATCACTGGCTCAAAACTTAAAAAACGTATATCTCCGATTTCATTTCCGCCATTATAGATTTTTCGCTAATTAGCATTTTATGAAAAAAAAAAAAAATGAACTAGTCCCTGGATTTTTGCCCTATTGGAACCAAACCAACGCTGATGAGTTCTGTGGAGTGTGAATATGAATAATTATTAAAAAAAAGTTCAATTTTCAATTCACGGTCGCTAGGTGGCGCTAAAACATCCAAACCGGAAGTAACATATTTAGCTAAAATGGCCATAACTCCTGAACTGTTTGAGATATCTTCATGGGGCTTGGAACACATGTGTAGACCCTCAGTCCGGGGTCACAATAAAAAGACAGTGGCGTTTGGCCACTAGATGGCGCTATAATTTGAATGAGCTAGAAAATGTCTATAACTACGCAACAGTTTGCCCGATTGACTTATTATTTGGTATGGTGTGTCTTTGTCTCATTCTACATAAATATCTAAATGGACATTGGCGTATATCAAAAAACATGGCCGCCATTGGTCGATGAAGTTTGAGCACTCATTACGCCGGGTTAACGGAGGCCGATCAAAACGCCACTCACTGGGCTTATTTGTCTCATGGTCCTGACGGTGTGTAAGAAACATGAACTTATTCGGCCACCTGGGGGCGTAATAGCGCTTTTGGAGTGCATGCACAACTGTGTATCACGTGATATTTGACATTTACCCAAACTATGGTTATAATATGATAGTACTCTTCATTCTGAGCAACTTTGCCTCTGGAACAACTTCTATTGATCAAACGGTTCGTGAGTTATCGCTGATGATGTCAAAAACCTACTTTCGCGAACTAGTTCCTGGTTTTTCAACCGATAGGAACCAAACCAATGCAGATGACTTCTGTGGAGTGTGAATGTAAATAATCATTGAAAAAAAGTTGAAATTTTTCTTTCACCGCTGCTTAGGGACGCCAAAACTTAAAATGGTCTGAGCCTATCACATTAAAATGGCCATAAATCCAGAACGGCTTAACATATCATCATGGGGCTCAGATGGTATGTGTAGACCATCACTCCAAGGTCACATACAAAGGAAGGTGGCGTTTGGATACTAGGTGGCGCTAAAACATTAAAAAAGGCAAAATGTACATGTATTTTGGTGGCCTGGACAACTTTGTGTCATGTGACATTTGACTAATACACAAACTATTGATATCAAACGATAGATCTCCTCATTCATAACAACTTTGCCTCTTGAACCATTGATGTCTATCAAATGGTTTGTGAGTTATTGGTGATGATGTATAAAACCTACTTTTGCAAACTTGTTCAAAGATTTTCAAGCAATTACAAAATTTCCACCACAGTACATTTCTCTGGACTCTCTAGGTCAATAATCATCAAAAACATGTTGAGTTTTTTTTTGTTTTGTGACCATAACAGGGTCCTTTATTATATTAGCGTGAAACAAGTGTGGTGAAGGTCACCACTCCTTAATAATTAATCCAACTGACTTGCCATTAAGTACTATTATACATATTATGACACAAAACAAGCATGCAACATGTGATTCTTATCGGAAGAGGCATGCCTTCACAACAGTCAAAAAGGTGAAATATCATACATTTAAAATTACTATTTTAAACTTGTCTTTAATAAATACATCATTTGCTAGTCAAATTGCTAATCAGCCAGTCACATAGCATAAACTCAATCCATTTTGGCATCTAGACGTGGTAAACACACTTGCTGAAGTTCAAACCGAGCATCAAAATGGAGAAACAATTGGATATATGGTATGGGATATATTAGATAACACATACCACCTGAGGATTGTTGCCAACCATGTCCATGTTTTGATGGCTACTTCCAGCAGTAAAAAAAATCGACCATGTCAGAAAGCTCAAATGATCTCAAACTGGTTTCTTGAACATGACAATGAGCTCACTTTACTCCAATGGCCTTCAGAGTCACCAGACTCAACCAAATAAGCATCACTTAAATGGCAAGGTCTTCTGGAATATTGTTGCAGACCATGAATGTGAATCAATTATCTATTTAAATTGGTCGTATTTTTTTTATCAATTCTTCAGAACAAAAAATAAGCTATTTTGAAGAATGTGCATTGTATTAAAAAAAAGACCTATATCTGTGCAATAGAATGTTTTAGAGACACAGGAGTTGCTTTGTTTTGCTAATGGCTTCGTTCTTTATCAATTGACAGCTGCCAAGCCACACCCTTAGCAACCAAACAGATTATTTTTTGCAATCGTCTAGCCAGACCTACATCTCTGCAGTAGAATATTATAAAGACACGGGGCTTGGTTCGTTTGACTTGTGGTTTGATGTGTTATTAATTGACAGGTATTAATTGACACCCATGGCAACCGAACAGGTTAGCTTAGCAACCGTTTAGCAAGATCTCTATCTCTGCAACAAATCATCATAGAGACATGAGAAATGGTTTATTGCACTCGTCCCTTAGGTATTATCGGTTTACGCCCGTTTTTGCATACGAGTGTACGCATGCATGGTCTGTATTAAAAGTTACCAACCGTTTCTGTCATATTTCTTGGTGTGGAAGAGTGTCATTCGTTGTGGATTTGTTACGGTGCCATTCCTGAGCCTAGTTGACAATGGCAAGGCCAATAGAGGCCTTAGACTGCTCGAACCCGCTAAATGCTGCTTGCAGCTTTAATTATTATTATTTTTCCGCCATAAAACCGGTCGCCCAGCCCAAACCGTAAGTCGTAGAAACTCGACACTTGGTCATTTGGTTGTATCTGTGCAGGCTACTCAGATACAGTGACCCAGCCAAATCGGCCCATAGGTGGCGCTACAGCGATGAAAAGCGTGTTTGCGCACGTTAACGCTCGTTACTCCTAAACCGTTTGTCGCACACCCAAGTGTTTTATATCATTGTAATCATTGGCTCAAAACCTAAAAAACGTATATCCCCGATTTCATTTCCGGTATGCAAATTTTCCCGCTAATTTGCATTTTAGGAAAAAAAAAAAAAATGAACTAGTCCCTGGATTTTTGCCCGATCGGAACCAAACCAACGCTGATAAATTCTGTGGAGTGTGAATGTAAATATTCATTGAAAAAAAGTTGAAATTTCGATTCAGGGTCGCTAGGGGGCATCAAAACGTCAAACCCGGAAGTAGCCTATTTCATTAAAATGGCTATACCTAGAGAACGGTTTGAGATATCTTCACGGGGCTTAGACCATATGTGTAGACCCTCAGTCTGGGGTCACAATAAAAAAAACTCGGTGTTTGGCCACTAGGTGGCGCTATAATAGCAAAGAACTCGAAAAGGGCTATAACTAAGCAACCGTTTGCCCGATCGACTAATTATTTGGTATGGTGTGTCTTTGTGTCATGAACCTTGACTGCATAAAAGGACTTCTGCGTATCTCAAAAAACAAGTCTGCCATCGGTCAATTAAATGTGAGCACTCATTATACCGGGTAAACGGAGGCCGATCAAAACGACACTCGCTGGGCTTATTTGCCTCATGGTCCTGAAGGTCTGTAAGAAACATGAACTCATTCGGCCACCGGGGGGCGAAATAATGCTTTTGGAGTGCTTAATCAATTCTGTATCACGTGACATTTGACATATAAAGAAACTATTGGTATCATATGATAGCTCTTCTCATTCTGAACAACTTTGCCTCTGGACACGCGTCTGTCAATCAAACGGTTTGTGAGTTATCGCTGATGATGTCAAAACCTACTTTCGCGAACTAGTCCTTGGTTTTTCAACCAATCGGAACCAAACCAATGCAGATGACTTCTGTGGAGTGTGAATGTAAATAATCATTGAAAAAAAGTTGAAATTTCTTTTCACCGTTGCTTAGGGACGCCAAAACTTAAAATGGGCGGATCCTATCACATTAAAATGGCCATAAATCCAGAAGGGCTTAACATATCATCATGGGGCTCAGTTGATATGTGTAGACCATCACTCCGAGGTCACGTACAAAAGAAGGTAGCGTTTGGACACTAGGTGGCGCTAAAACAGTAAAAATGGCAAAATTGACGTGTATCTCATATCTTTAACAAATGTGTATCACATGACATTTGACACTTACACAAACTAATGATATCATTTAATAGTCCTCCTCTTCATTCTGAACAACTTTGCCTCTTGATCCATTGATGTCACTCAAACGGTTCACGAGTTATCGGTGATGGTGTTTAAAACTGACTTTTGCTAACTAGTTCTTTGATTTTTTTAAGCAATTTCAAAATTCTCTATTGCAGGTACATTATAATTGATCATAAAGATTATGAAATGACCATGCCAGTAAACATTCATAACATTTAGTTTGATAATTATTCAAGGGAATGTATTCATTTATACAACACATCTCTTAGATGGTGTGTGACTATGTTCCACATTATAAATCTGGTGGCGAAATGGCCAGGCTCTGTTCACGACTCAAGTATCTTCAGAGAGTTATGCACATTATTTGGACGTGACAAGTCAAATAGACTTTACAAACTAACTGGATTACTAATTTTGGGCCTTTTTGGGCCTAACAGAACTGCATTTTTCTATTATACAGGTGACTATGATGGAATCCTGCTAGGGGACAAAGGCTACACATGCAGGCAGTATTTTATGACACCATTACCTGACACCAACCAACTTTGAATAACTTTATTTTGTTGTTTTTATTAAGGGAAAACAGCTAGTCATGAGTGTGTAATCATGCAAAGCTACTTTGAGCTGATACTGATAATTTCTGTAATTTTTCTGTGTTGGTGGGAGTTTGATCCGTCGTGGGTTCGTTGGGGTCTGACCCCTTACACTGTTCGTGGATGCACTGCTCCATTGAATGGCATAAATACTCGAAACCCGCTTAAAGGCTGCTTGCAGCTTTAATTAGGGTTCGAGCCCGAAGGGCTAGAAACCTATTGTATTTGTTGGTTTTATTATTAGGGTTCGAGCCCGAAGGGCTAGAAACCTATTGTATTTGTTGGTTTTATTATTAGGGTTCGAGCCCGAAGGGCTAGAAACCTATTGTATTTGTTGGTTTTATTATTATTATTATACTTCTTCCCTAGAACTGATACTGCAGCCCAAACCGTAAGGCCGACAGAGCTGAGACTCGGTCAGATGGTAGTAGTCCTTGTCGCTACTCAGATACACGGAGCCAGCCAAATCGACCCATAGGTGGCGCTACAGCGATAAAAAACGTGTTTACGCTTGTTACTCCTAAACCGTTTGTCGCACACCCAAGTAATTTATATCAGAGTAATCACTGGCTCAAAACTTAAAAAACGTATATCTCCGATTTCATTTCCGGTATGCAAATTTTTTCGCTAATTAGCATTTTATGAAAAAAAATAAAAATGAACTAGTCCCTGGATTTTTGCCCTATCGGAACCAAACCAACGCTGATGAGTTCTGTGGAGTGTGAATATGAATAATTATTAAAAAAAGTTGAAATTTTCATCCCCCATCGCTAGAGGGCGCAAAAATGTCCAAAACGGAAGTAACATATTGAACTAAAATGGCCATAACTCCTTAACTGTTTGAGATATCTTCATGGGGCTTGGAACATATGTGTAGACCCTCAATCCGGGGTCAAGGTAAAAAAAATGCTGCGTTTGGCCACTAGGTGGCGCTATAATTTGAATGAGCTAGAAAATGGCCATAACTACGCAACAGTTTGCCCGATTGACTTATTATTTGGTATGGTGTGTCTTTGTCTCATTCTACATGAATATCTAAAAGGACATTGGCGTATCTGAAAAAACATGGCCGCCATTGGCCAATGAAGTTTGAGCACTTATTAGACCGGGTTAACGGAGGCCGAACAAAACGACGCTCACTGGGCTTATTCGTCTCATGGTCTTTAAGGTCTGTAAGAAATGTGAACTCATTCGGCCACCGGGGGGCGAAATAACGCTTTAGGAGTGCTTAAACAATTGTGTATCACGTGACATTTGACATATACCCAAACTGTTTATATCATACAATAGCTCACTTCATTCTGAGCAACTTTGCCTCTTAAACCACTTCTGTCGATCGAATGGTTCGTGAGTTATCGCTGATGATGTCAAAAACCTACTTTCGCGAACTAGTTCCTGGTTTTTCAACCGATCGGAACCAAACCAATGCAGATGACTTCTGTGGAGTGTGAATGTAAATAATCATTGAAAAAAAGTTGAAATTTTTCTTTCACCGCTGCTTAGGGACGCCAAAACTTAAAATGGTCTGAGCCTATCACATTAAAATGGCCATAAATCCAGAACGGCTTAACATATCAGCAAGGGGCTCAGAAAATATGTGAAGACCACCACTACGATGTCACATACAAAATAACGTGGCGTTTGGACACTAGTTGGCGCTATAACAGTAAAAAGGGTTAAATGTACATGTCTTTTGGTGGCCTAGACCACTGTGTGTCACGTGACATTTGACTAATACACAAACTATTGATATCAAACGATAGAACTCCTCATTCATAACAACTTTGCCTCTTGAACCATTGACGTCTATCAAATGGTTTGTGAGTTATTGGCATGATGTAAAAAACCTACTTTTGCAAACTTGCTTAAGGATTTTTAAGCAATTTCAAAATTTCCACTACAGTACATTTCTCTGGACTCTCTAGGTCAATAATCATCAAAAACATGTTGAGTTTTTTTTGTTTTGTGACCATAACAGGGTCCTTTATTATATTAGCGTTAACCGAGTACGGTGAAGGTCGCTACTCCTTAATAAATAATCCAACAGAATTGCCATTAAGTACTATTACACATATTATGACACAAAACAAGCACGCAACATGTGATTCTTATCGGAAGAGGCATGCCTTCACAACAGTCAAAAAGGTGAAATATCATACATTTAAATTACTATTTTAAACTTGTCTTTAATAAATACATCATTTGCTAATCAAATTGCTAAT
Organism: Triplophysa dalaica; assembly: GCF_015846415.1. NCBI lineage: Eukaryota > Metazoa > Chordata > Actinopteri > Cypriniformes > Nemacheilidae > Triplophysa > Triplophysa dalaica. Next base: position 20,519,127 of record NC_079549.1, on the reverse strand, counting down.
CAGCCAGTCACATAGCATAAACTCAATCCATTTTGGCATCCAGACGTGGTAAACACACTTGCTGAAGTTTAAACCGAGCATCAAAATGGAGAAACAATTGCATATATGGTATGGGATATATTAGATAACACATACCACCTGAGAATTGTTGCCAACCATGTCCATGTTTTGATGGCTACTTCCAGCAGTAAAAAATGGACCATGTCAGAAAGCTCAAATGATCTCAAACTGGTTTCTTGAACATGACAATGAGCTCACTGTACTCCAATGGCCTTCAGAGTCACCAGACTCAACGAAATAAGCATCAGTTAAATGGCAAGGTCTTCTGGAATATTGTTGCAGACCATGAATGTGAATCAATTATCTATTTAAATTGGTCTTATTTTTATTAATCAATTTTTCAGAACACAAAATGAGCTATTTTGAAGAATGTGCATTGTATTAACAAAAAAGACCTATATATGTGCATGGAATGTTTTAGAGACACAGGAGTTGCTTTGTTTTGCTAATGGCTTCGTTCTTTATCAATTGACAGCTGCCAAGCCACACCCTTAGCAACCAAACAGATTATTTTTTGCAACCGTCTAGCCAGACCTACATCTCTGCAGTAGAATATTATAGAGACAAGGGGCTTGGTTCGTTTGACTTGTGGTTTGATGTGTTATTAATTGACAGGTGCTATTCCACACCCATGGCAACCGAACAGGTTAGCTTAGCAACCGTTTAGCAAGATCTATATCTCTGCAACAAATCATCGTAGAGACATGAGAATTGGTTCATTGCACTCGTCCCTTAGGTATTATCGGTTTACGCCCGTTTTTGCATACGAGTGTAAGCATGCATGGTCTGTATTAAAAGTTACCGACCGTTTCTGTCATATTTCTTGGTGTGGAAGAGTGTCATTCGTTGTGGATTTGTTACGGTGCCATTCCTGAGCCTAGTTGACAATGGCAAGGCCAATAGAGGCCTTAGACTGCTCGAACCCGCTAAATGCTGCTTGCAGCTTTAATGTTATTTATAATTGCTCACAGAGCAGATTTTTCCCCCTAAAACTGATCGTGCAGCCCAAACCGTAAGTCCTAGAGACTTGATACTTGGTCAGATGGTTGTACTCCTGTTGGCTACTCGGAGACAGAAAGACAGCCAAATCGGCCGTTAGGGGGCGCTACAGCGATGACAAACGCGTTTAGGCTTATAACTCCTAAACCGCTTGTCGTACACCCAAGTGTTTGGTATCATTGGAATTGTTGGCTAAAGCCGAACAAAACGTATATCTCCGTTTTTATTTGCGCCCGGAAAAGTTTTCCGCTAATTAGCATTTTATGCACCTAACACGTTTTCAAACTAGTCCCTGGTTTTTCGCCCGATTGGAACCAAACCAACGCTGATGAATTCTTTGGAGTGTGAATGTACATAATTATCGAAAAAAAGTTGAAATTTCGATTCATGGTTGCAAGCAGGCGCAAATAAATCAAACCAGGAAGTGGCATTTTTTAATGAAATAGCCATAACTCAAGAACTATTTGAGATATGTTCGTGGGGCTTGGAATATATGTGTAGGACATAACTCCGATATTACGTGTAAAAGAAGGCGGGGTTTGGACACTAGGTGGCGCTATAACACCAAAAATGGCAATATTGATGCGTTTTTCAGTGCTTAAACAATTGTGAATCACGTGACATTTGACATTTACGCAAACTATTGATATCGTATGATAGCTCTCCTCATTCCGAACAACTTTGTCCCCAGAAACATTTTTGTCTATAAAAAAATATAAAAAAACGGAGTTTTCTCTTTTTGAATGAAACTCTTCATAAATACAATTGTAAATCATTATATTGTCACTAAAAACATATGAGCAATAATAGGTGTAAGCTCAATCATTGTTCATGATGGATTTTTAAATAATTTAAAAAAACTCAAGTGTGACTTTTATTTTAAAACTGGCGCTTGTTTGACGTCGCTTCACTTCACTGATTTGAGATGGAAGTTTACCGCGAGCAGGTGATTTCTTTCAGCAAAGCGGATTAAAAGGCAAATATAACTACCATGCTTGTTTAAAGTGCATGAATGATGTTTTATCTAAAGTTGTAACACTTGTGTAAAAGTTATCTGGGTAATTTTATCGTGATGGTTGATGATATTGAAGCTGGTGATGTGTGTTTGGACATTCAGAAATCTGATGTGCTTTATTGATTCCGTGTTGAAACTGATAATTTGATGATTAAGTATTATTTCAGGATCAATTTCTTAATCAATTTAAAGCTTTAAGTGTTTATGTTGTGTTCCTTGAGAATTTACATGTGTATTTTCCCTTGTTTTACTAGTATAGCGCGATCTGCCTGTCTCCGTTACTTTAGTCATGTAGTACCGGCTCACGTGATGTATGCGGAAGTCTTTCACGCAAGCGGCAGTGGTAGCAGCAAACTGCGAGTGCTCTCAGTCTTCCGTTTCTAAAACGATCTCTTTTTCTTTTCTCCTCTTTGCTAAGCAACGTCTGTGAGTACTTCTTATCATTTAATATTAAGGTAGTCTCTATTTTGTTACCGGTAAAGTTGTGGCTAAGTTAGCTTCATGCCTATTACTGCCGATTGTTTATCAGCTCGATTGCATCTAATGACGTAGATTACCCCTGTTGTTTTTGACACTTGTATTTAATATCAATATGTAGAATTAACTCTTCTGTATTGTATTGCAGTTTCATAATAATCTCAGTAAACTTTATGGAAATTAATCATCCGCGTCGTGCAGTTTTTTTGGATTGTTTAAACTGATTGGAGCACAGTCCATGAAAGTTTACATTGGATAATATACATATACTAGCAACAATTGCTGATCACACTATAAACCCAAACGGAAATGTTTAAATCTGAATGTCATATTTACATGGGGGTTGATTTATCCTTCATTCTGGCATAAAGTATTTGATCTATAATCAATTGACAACTGCCAGTCCACTCCAAAGCAACCAAATAGCACACATTAGAAACCGCTTTGCAAGCTCCATGTAGATGCATCATAACATCATAGAGACTTGGTGTATGGATTGTTTCACTTATTGGTCGGTGAATAATTAATTGGCAGCTACAATCCACTGCCTAGCAACCAAACAGAGTACATTAGCAAACACTTAGGTAGACCTACATCTCTGCTTCAGAACACAAAGGAGACAATAGGGCTGTTTCGTTTCACTTGTGACATGCGTATTATACGTTGGAAGTTGCAAAGCCTCTCCCTAGCAACCAAACAGAGCACCTTAGCAACCATTTACCGAGACCTATATCTCTGCTTTAGAACATTGTAGAGACACAGGGGCTTGGTTTGTTTGACATGTGGCTTAGCGTGTTATCAATTGTCTGGTGTCATGGCACACCCATAGCAACCAAACATATTACCTTAGCAACCGTTTAGACAGACCTGCATCTCTGCATTAGAACATCGTAGAGGCACGGGGTTTAGTTTGTTTCAGTTGTGGCTTAGTGTGCTATCAATTGGCAGGTGCCATGCCGCAACCAAACAAGTTAGTTCAGCAACCGTAAAGCAAGATCTATATCTCTGGAAAAGAACATCGTAGAGACACGAGAATTGATTCATTTCACTCGGCCCTTAGGTATTATCGGTTTACACCTGTTGTTGCATGTGAGTGTAAGCATGCGTATTCTTTATTAACCGTTGATGACCATTTCTTTCATTTTTCTGGTTATGGGTAAGTGTCATCCATTGCGGATGTATTATGGTGCGATTCCTGACCATAGTCAGCGAAAGCAGTCGACCTTAGACCTCTTAGACTGCTCGAACCCGATGATTGCTGCTTGCAGCTATATTTATTATTATACTTCTTCCCTAGAACTGATACTGCAGCCCAAACCGTAAGGCCGACAGAGCTGAGACTCGGTCAGATGGTAGTAGTCCTTGTCGCTACTCAGATACACGGAGCCAGCCAAATCGACCCATAGGTGGCGCTACAGCGATAAAAAACGCGTTTACGCTTGTTACTCCTAAACCGTTTGTCGCACACCCAAGTGTTTTATATCAGAGTAATCACTGGCTCAAAACTTAAAAAACGTATATCTCCGATTTCATTTCCGCCATTATAGATTTTTCGCTAATTAGCATTTTATGAAAAAAATAAAAAATGAACTAGTCCCTGGATTTTTGCCCTATCGGAACCAAACCAACGCTGATGAGTTCTGTGGAGTGTGAATATGAATAATTATTAAAAAAAAGTTGAAATTTTCATCCCCCATCGCTAGAGGGCGCAAAAATGTCCAAAACGGAAGTAACATATTGAACTAAAATGGCCATAACTCCTGAACTGTTTGAGATATCTTCATGGGGCTTGGAACATATGTGTAGACCCTCAATCCGGGGTCAAGGTAAAAAAAATGTTGCGTTTGGCCACTAGGTGGCGCTATAATTTGAATGAGCTAGAAAATGGCCATAACTACGCAACAGTTTGCCCGATTGACTTATTATTTGGTATGGTGTGTCTTTGTCTCATTCTACATGAATATCTAAAAGGACATTGGCGTATCTTAAAAAACATGGCCGCCATTGGCCAATGAAGTTTGAGCACTTATTAGACCGGGTTAACGGAGGCCGAACAAAACGACGCTCGCTGGGCTTATTCGTCTCATGGTCTTTAAGGTCTGTAAGAAATGTGAACTCATTCGGCCACCGGGGGGCGAAATAACGCTTTAGGAGTGCTTAAACAATTGTGTATCACGTGACATTTGACATATACAGAAACTATTGGTATCATATGATAGTACTCTTCATTCTGAGCAACTTTGCCTCTGGAACAACTTCTATCGATCGAACGGTTCGTGAGTTATTGCTGATGATGTCAAAAACCTACTTTCGCGAACTAGTCGTTGGATTTTCGACCGATCGGAACCAAAACAATGCAGATGACTTCTTTGGGAAGTGTTTGTAAATAATTATTGAAAAAAAGTTAAAATTTCCTTTCACGGTCGCTTAGGGGCGCCAAAATAAAAAAATGGGTGGAGCCTATCACATTTAAATGGCCATAAATCCAGAACAGCTAAACATATCATCATATGCCTCGGGAAATATATGTAGACCATCACTCCGAGGTCACATACAAAATAACGTGGCGTTTGGACACTAGGTGGCGCTATAATAGTAAAAATGGCTAAATGTACATGTCTTTTGGTGGCCTAGACAACGGTGTGTCACGTGACATTTGACTAATACACAAACTATTGATATCAAACGATAGATCTCCTCATTCATAACAACTTTGCCTCTTGAACCATTGATGTCTATCAAATGGTTTGTGAGTTATTGGTGATGATGTAAAAAACCTACTTTTGCAAACTTGTTCAAGGATTTTCAAGCAATTTCAAAATTTCCACCACAGTACATTTCTCTGGACTCTCTAGGTCAATAATCATCAAAAACATGTTGAGTTTTTTTTGTTTTGTGACCATAACAGGGTCCTTTATTATATTAGCGTGAAACGAGTACGGTGAAGGTCGCTACTCCTTAATAATTAATCCAACTGACTTGCCATTAAGTACTATTATACATATTATGACACAAAACAAGCATGCAACATGTGATCCTTATCGGAAGAGGCATGCCTTCACAACAGTCAAAAAGGTGAAATATCATACATTTAAAATTACTGTTTTAAACTTGTCTTTAATAAGTACATCATTTGCTAATCAAATTGCTAATCAGCCAGTCACATAGCATAAACTCAATCCATTTTGGCTTCTAGACGTGGTAAACACACTTGCTGAAGTTCAAACCGAGCATCAAAATGGAGAAACAATTGGATATATGGTATGGGATATATTAGATAACACATACCACCTGAGGATTGTTGCCAACCATGTCCATGTTTTGATGGCTACTTCCAGCAGTAAAAAATGGACCATGTCAGAAAGCTCAAATGATCTCAAACTGGTTTCTTAAACATGATAATGAGCTCACTGTACTCCAATGGCCTTCAGAGTCACCAGACTCAACCAAATAAGCATCACTTAAATGGCAAGGTCTTCTGGAATATTGTTGCAGACCATGAATGTGAATCAATTATCTATTTAAATTGGTCGTATTTTTTTTATCAATTCTTCAGAACACAAAATAAGCTATTTTGAAGAATGTGCATTGTATTAAAAAAAAGACCTATATATGTGCAATAGAATGTTTTAGAGACACAGGAGTTGCTTTGTTTTGCTAATGGCTTCATTCTTTATCAATTGACAGCTGCCAAGCCACGCCCTTAGCAACCAAACAGATTATTTTTTGCAATCGTCTAGCCAGACCTACATCTCTGCAGTAGAATATTATAAAGACACGGGGCTTGGTTCGTTTGGCTTGTGGTTTGATGTGTTATTAATTGACAGGTATTAATTGACACCCATGGCAACCGAACAGGTTAGTTTAGCAACCGTTTAGCAAGATCTCTATCTCTGCAACAAATCATCATAGAGACATGAGAAATGGTTTATTGCACTCGTCCCTTAGGTATTATCGGTTTACGCCCGTTTTTGCATACGAGTGTACGCATGCATGGTCTGTATTAAAAGTTACCAACCGTTTCTGTCATATTTCTTGGTGTGGAAGAGTGTCATTCGTTGTGGATTTGTTACGGTGCCATTCCTGAGCCTAGTTGACAATGGCAAGGCCAATAGAGGCCTTAGACTGCTCGAACCCGCTAAATGCTGCTTGCAGCTTTAATTATTATTATACTTCTTCCCTAGAACTGATCGTGCAGCCCAAACCGTAAGACCGACAGAGCTGAGACTTGGTCAGATGGTAGTAGTCCTTGTCGCTACTCAGATACACGGAACCAGCCAAATCGGCCCATAGGTGGCGCTACAGCGATGCCGAACGCGTTAACGCTTGTTACTCCTAAACCGTTTGTTGCACACCCAAGTGTCTTATATCAGTGTAATCACTGGCTCAAAACTTAAAAAACGTATATCTCTGATTTCATTTCCGGTATGCAAATTTTTTCGCTAATTAGCATTTTATGAAAAAAAATAAAAATGAACTAGTCCCTGGATTTTTGCCCTATTGGAACCAAACCAACGCTGATGAGTTCTGTGGAGTGTGAATATGAATAATTATTAAAAAAAAGTTGAAATTTTCATCCCCCATCGCTAGAGGGCGCAAAAATGTCCAAAACGGAAGTAACATATTGAACTAAAATGGCCATAACTCCTTAACTGTTTGAGATATCTTCATGGGGCTTGGAACATATGTGTAGACCCTCAATCCGGGGTCAAGGTAAAAAAAATGCTGCGTTTGGCCACTAGGTGGCGCTATAATTTGAATGAGCTAGAAAATGGCCATAACTACGCAACAGTTTGCCCGATTGACTTATTATTTGGTATGGTGTGTCTTTGTCTCATTCTACATGAATATCTAAAAGGACATTGGCGTATCTGAAAAAACATGGCCGCCATTGGCCAATGAAGTTTGAGCACTTATTAGACCGGGTTAACGGAGGCCGAACAAAACGACGCTCGCTGGGCTTATTCGTCTCATGGTCTTTAAGGTCTGTAAGAAATGTGAACTCATTCGGCCACCGGGGGGCGAAATAACGCTTTAGGAGTGCTTAAACAATTGTGTATCACGTGACATTTGACATATACAGAAACTATTGGTATCATATGATAGTACTCTTCATTCTGAGCAACTTTGCCTCTGGAACAACTTCTATCGATCGAACGGTTCGTGAGTTATTGCTGATGATGTCAAAAACCTACTTTCGCGAACTAGTCGTTGGATTTTCGACCGATCGGAACCAAAACAATGCAGATGACTTCTTTGGGAAGTGTTTGTAAATAATTATTGAAAAAAAGTTAAAATTTCCTTTCACGGTCGCTTAGGGGCGCCAAAATAAAAAAATGGGTGGAGCCTATCACATTTAAATGGCCATAAATCCAGAACAGCTAAACATATCATCATATGCCTCGGGAAATATATGTAGACCATCACTCCGAGGTCACATACAAAATAACGTGGCGTTTGGACACTAGGTGGCGCTATAATAGTAAAAATGGCTAAATGTACATGTCTTTTGGTGGCCTAGACAACGGTGTGTCACGTGACATTTGACTAATACACAAACTATTGATATCAAACGATAGATCTCCTCATTCATAACAACTTTGCCTCTTGAACCATTGATGTCTATCAAATGGTTTGTGAGTTATTGGTGATGATGTAAAAAACCTACTTTTGCAAACTTGTTCAAGGATTTTCAAGCAATTTCAAAATTTCCACCACAGTACATTTCTCTGGACTCTCTAGGTCAATAATCATCAAAAACATGTTGAGTTTTTTTTGTTTTGTGACCATAACAGGGTCCTTTATTATATTAGCGTGAAACGAGTACGGTGAAGGTCGCTACTCCTTAATAATTAATCCAACTGACTTGCCATTAAGTACTATTATACATATTATGACACAAAACAAGCATGCAACATGTGATCCTTATCGGAAGAGGCATGCCTTCACAACAGTCAAAAAGGTGAAATATCATACATTTAAAATTACTGTTTTAAACTTGTCTTTAATAAGTACATCATTTGCTAATCAAATTGCTAATCAGCCAGTCACATAGCATAAACTCAATCCATTTTGGCTTCTAGACGTGGTAAACACACTTGCTGAAGTTCAAACCGAGCATCAAAATGGAGAAACAATTGGATATATGGTATGGGATATATTAGATAACACATACCACCTGAGGATTGTTGCCAACCATGTCCATGTTTTGATGGCTACTTCCAGCAGTAAAAAATGGACCATGTCAGAAAGCTCAAATGATCTCAAACTGGTTTCTTAAACATGATAATGAGCTCACTGTACTCCAATGGCCTTCAGAGTCACCAGACTCAACCAAATAAGCATCACTTAAATGGCAAGGTCTTCTGGAATATTGTTGCAGACCATGAATGTGAATCAATTATCTATTTAAATTGGTCGTATTTTTTTTATCAATTCTTCAGAACACAAAATAAGCTATTTTGAAGAATGTGCATTGTATTAAAAAAAAGACCTATATATGTGCAATAGAATGTTTTAGAGACACAGGAGTTGCTTTGTTTTGCTAATGGCTTCATTCTTTATCAATTGACAGCTGCCAAGCCACGCCCTTAGCAACCAAACAGATTATTTTTTGCAATCGTCTAGCCAGACCTACATCTCTGCAGTAGAATATTATAAAGACACGGGGCTTGGTTCGTTTGGCTTGTGGTTTGATGTGTTATTAATTGACAGGTATTAATTGACACCCATGGCAACCGAACAGGTTAGTTTAGCAACCGTTTAGCAAGATCTCTATCTCTGCAACAAATCATCATAGAGACATGAGAAATGGTTTATTGCACTCGTCCCTTAGGTATTATCGGTTTACGCCCGTTTTTGCATACGAGTGTACGCATGCATGGTCTGTATTAAAAGTTACCAACCGTTTCTGTCATATTTCTTGGTGTGGAAGAGTGTCATTCGTTGTGGATTTGTTACGGTGCCATTCCTGAGCCTAGTTGACAATGGCAAGGCCAATAGAGGCCTTAGACTGCTCGAACCCGCTAAATGCTGCTTGCAGCTTTAATTATTATTATACTTCTTCCCTAGAACTGATCGTGCAGCCCAAACCGTAAGACCGACAGAGCTGAGACTTGGTCAGATGGTAGTAGTCCTTGTCGCTACTCAGATACACGGAACCAGCCAAATCGGCCCATAGGTGGCGCTACAGCGATGCCGAACGCGTTAACGCTTGTTACTCCTAAACCGTTTGTTGCACACCCAAGTGTCTTATATCAGTGTAATCACTGGCTCAAAACTTAAAAAACGTATATCTCTGATTTCATTTCCGGTATGCAAATTTTTTCGCTAATTAGCATTTTATGAAAAAAAATAAAAATGAACTAGTCCCTGGATTTTTGCCCTATTGGAACCAAACCAACGCTGATGAGTTCTGTGGAGTGTGAATATGAATAATTATTAAAAAAAAGTTGAAATTTTCATCCCCCATCGCTAGAGGGCGCAAAAATGTCCAAAACGGAAGTAACATATTGAACTAAAATGGCCATAACTCCTTAACTGTTTGAGATATCTTCATGGGGCTTGGAACATATGTGTAGACCCTCAATCCGGGGTCAAGGTAAAAAAAATGCTGCGTTTGGCCACTAGGTGGCGCTATAATTTGAATGAGCTAGAAAATGGCCATAACTACGCAACAGTTTGCCCGATTGACTTATTATTTGGTATGGTGTGTCTTTGTCTCATTCTACATGAATATCTAAAAGGACATTGGCGTATCTGAAAAAACATGGCCGCCATTGGCCAATGAAGTTTGAGCACTTATTAGACCGGGTTAACGGAGGCCGAACAAAACGACGCTCACTGGGCTTATTCGTCTCATGGTCTTTAAGGTCTGTAAGAAATGTGAACTCATTCGGCCACCGGGGGGCGAAATAACGCTTTAGGAGTGCTTAAACAATTGTGTATCACGTGACATTTGACATATACCCAAACTGTTTATATCATACAATAGCTCACTTCATTCTGAGCAACTTTGCCTCTTAAACCACTTCTGTCGATCGAATGGTTCGTGAGTTATCGCTGATGATGTCAAAAACCTACTTTCGCGAACTAGTTCCTGGTTTTTCAACCGATCGGAACCAAACCAATGCAGATGACTTCTGTGGAGTGTGAATGTAAATAATCATTGAAAAAAAGTTGAAATTTTTCTTTCACCGCTGCTTAGGGACGCCAAAACTTAAAATGGTCTGAGCCTATCACATTAAAATGGCCATAAATCCAGAACGGCTTAACATATCAGCAAGGGGCTCAGAAAATATGTGAAGACCACCACTACGATGTCACATACAAAATAACGTGGCGTTTGGACACTAGTTGGCGCTATAACAGTAAAAAGGGTTAAATGTACATGTCTTTTGGTGGCCTAGACCACTGTGTGTCACGTGACATTTGACTAATACACAAACTATTGATATCAAACGATAGAACTCCTCATTCATAACAACTTTGCCTCTTGAACCATTGACGTCTATCAAATGGTTTGTGAGTTATTGGCATGATGTAAAAAACCTACTTTTGCAAACTTGCTTAAGGATTTTTAAGCAATTTCAAAATTTCCACTACAGTACATTTCTCTGGACTCTCTAGGTCAATAATCATCAAAAACATGTTGAGTTTTTTTTGTTTTGTGACCATAACAGGGTCCTTTATTATATTAGCGTTAACCGAGTACGGTGAAGGTCGCTACTCCTTAATAAATAATCCAACAGAATTGCCATTAAGTACTATTACACATATTATGACACAAAACAAGCACGCAACATGTGATTCTTATCGGAAGAGGCATGCCTTCACAACAGTCAAAAAGGTGAAATATCATACATTTAAATTACTATTTTAAACTTGTCTTTAATAAATACATCATTTGCTAATCAAATTGCTAATCAGCCAGTCACATAGCATAAACTCAATCCATTTTGGCATCCAGACGTGGTAAACACACTTGCTGAAGTTTAAACCGAGCATCAAAATGGAGAAACAATTGCATATATGGTATGGGATATATTAGATAACACATACCACCTGAGAATTGTTGCCAACCATGTCCATGTTTTGATGGCTACTTCCAGCAGTAAAAAATGGACCATGTCAGAAAGCTCAAATGATCTCAAACTGGTTTCTTGAACATGACAATGAGCTCACTGTACTCCAATGGCCTTCAGAGTCACCAGACTCAACGAAATAAGCATCAGTTAAATGGCAAGGTCTTCTGGAATATTGTTGCAGACCATGAATGTGAATCAATTATCTATTTAAATTGGTCTTATTTTTATTAATCAATTTTTCAGAACACAAAATGAGCTATTTTGAAGAATGTGCATTGTATTAACAAAAAAGACCTATATATGTGCATGGAATGTTTTAGAGACACAGGAGTTGCTTTGTTTTGCTAATGGCTTCGTTCTTTATCAATTGACAGCTGCCAAGCCACACCCTTAGCAACCAAACAGATTATTTTTTGCAACCGTCTAGCCAGACCTACATCTCTGCAGTAGAATATTATAGAGACAAGGGGCTTGGTTCGTTTGACTTGTGGTTTGATGTGTTATTAATTGACAGGTGCTATTCCACACCCATGGCAACCGAACAGGTTAGCTTAGCAACCGTTTAGCAAGATCTATATCTCTGCAACAAATCATCGTAGAGACATGAGAATTGGTTCATTGCACTCGTCCCTTAGGTATTATCGGTTTACGCCCGTTTTTGCATACGAGTGTAAGCATGCATGGTCTGTATTAAAAGTTACCGACCGTTTCTGTCATATTTCTTGGTGTGGAAGAGTGTCATTCGTTGTGGATTTGTTACGGTGCCATTCCTGAGCCTAGTTGACAATGGCAAGGCCAATAGAGGCCTTAGACTGCTCGAACCCGCTAAATGCTGCTTGCAGCTTTAATTATTATTATTTTTCCGCCATAGAACCGGTCGCCCAGCCCAAACCGTAAGTCGTAGAAACTTGAGGCTTGGTCAGTTGGTTGTATCTGTGCAGGCTACTCAGATACAGTGACCCAGCCATATCGGCCCATAGGTGGCGCTACAGCAATGCTGAACGCGTTCGGGCTCGTTACTCCTAAACCGTTTGTCGCACACCCAAGTGTTTTATATCAGTGTAATCATTGGCTCAAAACTTAAAAAACGTATATCTCCGATTTCATTTCCGGTATGCAAATTTTCCCGCTAATTAGCATTTTATGAAAAAAATTAAAAATGAACTAGTCCCTGGATTTTTGCCCGATCGGAACCAAACCAACGCTGATAAATTCTGTGGAGTGTGATTGTAAATATTCATTAAAAAAAAGTTGAAATTTCGATTCAGGGTCGCTAGGGGGCATCAAAACGTCAAACCCGGAAGTAGCCTATTTCATTAAAATGGCTATAACTAGAGAACGGTTTGAGATATCTATACGGGGCTTAGAACATATGTGTAGAACCTCAGTCCGGGGTCACAATAAAAAAAACTCGGTGTTTGACCACTAGGTGGCGCTATAATAGTAACAAACTCGAAAAGGGCTATAACTATCCAACCGTTTGCCCGATCGACATATTATTTGGTATGGTGTGTCTTTGTGTCATGAACCTTGACTGTATAAAAGGACTTTGGCGTATCTCAAAAAACATGTCTGCCATCGGTCAATTAAATGTGAGCACTCATTAGACAGGGTTAACTGAGGCCGATAAAAACGACACTTGCTGGGCTTATTTGCCTCATGGTCCTGAAGGTCTGTAAGAAACATGAACTCATTCGGCCACCGGGGGGCGAAATAACGCTTTTGGAGTGCATAAACAACTGTGTATCACGTGACATTTGACATATACAGAAACTATTGGTATCATATGATAGCTCTTCTCATTCTGAACAACTTTGCCTCTGGACACGCGTCTGTCAATCAAACGGTTTGTGAGTTATCACTGATGATGTCAAAACCTACTTTCGCGAACTAGTCCTTGGTTTTTCAACCAATCGGAACCAAACCAATGCAGATGACTTCTGTGGAGTGTGAATGTAAATAATCATTGAAAAAAAGTTGAAATTTCTTTTCACCGTTGCTTAAGGACGCCAAAACTTAAAATGGGCAGATCCTATCACATTAAAATGGCCATAAATCCAGAAGGGCTTAACATATCATCATGGGGCTCAGTTGATATGTGTAGACCATCACTCCGAGGTCACGTACAAAAGAAGGTAGCGTTTGGACACTAGGTGGCGCTAAAACAGTAAAAATGGCAAAATTGACGTGTATCTCATATCTTAAACAATTGTGTATCACATGACATTTGACACTTACACAAACTAATGATATCATTTAATAGTCCTCCTCTTCATTCTGAACAACTTTGCCTCTTGATCCATTGATGTCACACAAACGGTTCACGAGTTATCGGTGATGGTGTTTAAAACTGACTTTTGCTAACTAGTTCTTTGATTTTTTTAAGCAATTTCTAAATTCTCTATTGCAGGTACATTATAATTGATCATAAAGATTATGAAATGACCATGCCAGTAAACATTCATAACATTTAGTTTGATAATTATTCAAGGGAATGTATTCAATTATACAACACATCTCTTAGATGGTGTGTGACTATGTTCCACATTATAAATCTGGTGGCGAAATGGCCAGGCTCTGTTCACGACTCAAGTATCGGAGAGTTATGCAAATTATTTGGACGTGGCAAGTCAAATAGACTTTACAAACTAACTGGATTACTAATTTTGGGCCTAACAGAACTGCATGTTTCTATTATACAGGTGACTATGATGGAATCCTGCTAGGGGATAAAGGCTATGCCTGCAGGCAGTATTTTATGATACCATTACCTGACACCAACCAACTTTGAATTAGTTTATTTTGTTGTTTGATTGAGAGAAAACAGCTAGTCATGAGTGTGTAAGCATGCAACGCTTCTTTGAGCTGATACTGATAATTTCTATAATTTTTCTGTGTTGGTGGGAGTTTGATCCGTCGTGGGTTCGTTGGGGTCTGACCCCTTACACTGTTCGTGGATGCAATGCTCCATTGAATGGCATAAATACTCGAAACCCGCTTAAAGGCTGCTTGCAGCTTTAATTTTCAGATTGTTTTTGGTGAACTATCCTTTTAAAGATTCAGGACGATTACTCAGCTGCAAATAGGCTAGATTTGCGAAAGAAGTGTTTAGAAAAATCACCTACTGTGGTTGAAAAAGTTGTGTCAGTTAAGGTTTTAGGTGTTTCATGTAGTTTGTAAATGTATTTAGCTTAAAAAATTCAAGTTTGAAGGTATGTTGGTGTAACGAATGGTTATGGTGTACCATGAGGTTATTTATGATGTTATTATATTTGTATATTGTTTTTCCTGCTCCTTGCTATGGTGTCCGAGGTGGTTCAAACATGTTATTATATTTCAATGTTGACATCATTTCGTGCCAGTAGATGGCAGCAATTCCCTGTTCAGCCATCATCCAAGCGTAATACAGTCACCCTATAGGTAAAAGTAAACTACATTATTAGGTGATTTATTACAAACGACGACATGCAGGCTTTGTCAGCGCTACACAGTTCAAATATACAGGTGTTTCATGTTTCATAACAGAAAAGATGAAGCAGCAGAAAGAGGAAATGGCACACTGGCTCTGTGAGACCTTGCCCACTGACGTCTGTGAGGCAGACCTATTTTCTGTTTGCTGCACCTGCAGAACACAAGTGGTAATCTATCTTTTCTGCCTCAGGTAGAAATAAAGTTTATAGGACGAAAACCAAAAACCGTGCAATGGCTCTTGTGAGACAAGACGTTCACGCTGCAAAGTTGGAAGTCAAAACCAGATGTGAATACACTAAATTATCATTCATTGTGTGAATTGGCTATGCAATGGTTGACATGGTGACAACCATAGCAACGTATTGATTTTTCACCGCTATAAAGAAGAAACATAAAAGCCAACAATTTGCTATTTTTAACTTAAGTAATATAGCAACTTGCAACATTCTCAGTTTGAAACGTGTCTGTTAGAAGACACATGTGAAATCGTATTTTGGGACATTTGGTTTTATAATATTATCTTACAATTGGTATATAATCCTGTATTTAGTAATACTGAATAATGATGATTATTTTGCTGATGTTTCGTCGTCCTGTGTGGCACAATGCCAGGAAACTGTGGTCTTAAAATAGCTTGGAGAGATAAGCAGTACAGGAGTCTGATGATGGGCTATAGACCAAGAATAAACTCAATACTTTGAAATGAGAGACATACAGTATAGCACAACATGATATCAGAAATGATTTGCAAATGATGACAAACATTTTCTGCCAAAAGGCATTGAAGAAACACCTGGTAGCTCTTTAAGCTATCATACTTACATATTAGATGGTTTGATCAAAAGTAACTCAAGGTACATTTGATCAGTATGTGTTATCCCTGGGAGCACCGGTGTGTATGTGCGTTTGTGTGTATATATTTAACATATGTGACCCTGGAAAACAAAACTTTTTTGAAATTGAGATTTTTACATAATATGCAATCTGAATAATTAAGCTTTCTATTGATGTATGGGTTGTAAGGATCGGACAATATCTGGCCGAGATACAACAGTTTAAAACTGGAACCTGAGGATGCAAAAATATTGAAATATTGAGAAAATTGCCTATGAAGTTTTTAATCAGAGGCACTGTAGCAGGCTGCCCACTCATAAAAATAAAGTTTGTATATATTTAGGGTAGAAGATTTAGAAAATATCTTCATGGAACATGATCGTTACTTAATATCCTAATGATCTTTGGCAGAAAAGAAAAATCGATAATTTTGAATTTCTGGCTTTTTCTAAAAATGTTCCCATGCTTCTTAAGACTGGTTTTGTGATCCAGAGTCAAATATATATACAGTACAGTGTGTGTATATATATAAATATATATGTTTATATATAGTCAAAAGAAAATATATATTTCTGTAGAAATATCTTGCCTTTTTTTCTCTTCAGTAATATGACCCCATCTCTTCCCTATCTACCAGCAGCTCTATCCCCTGCCTGACAAAAGCTATGAATGGTCTGTTGGAGCATAAACATCACAGCGTCTCTGGCTAGATGATGCAGCATGATAGCAGAATCGATTACCCACAAATTAGATACTGTAATAGGTCATTTCTCCCCATAAATATGGCTGCTGGGACTGTTGTGTGTGCTAAGTCTGCTTCTGCACACACAGTTTACACATATTAATCTTGCCATAACCCATGCAGGTCCTTCTCTGTCAAATCAGCTCATGGGACAACAACATTGATTGATTTATGATGCAGTCTGTGGCCAAATCATTTGTCTGTAAACTTTGCAAACGAAATCCTAAACCATGTTTAAAGGTGAAAAGCATCACCAGCAGAAATGGCAAAAATAATGGTTTTCTTTGAGGGACGGACAAAGTGTGCACATGGCTTTAGCTGAGGATTTTATTACATGCTCTGTGGGAGACAAAGTGAAACTGGACGGCATGTATGGGGCTTGTGTTTTTGTCTGTCCTATAGTCTGCTGACATCTGCTCTATGTACCAAAGCTCAAAGCCCTCGCATGGCAAACAGAGCTCTCCTTTCAAACCTCTCACATTATCATTCTCTGTCAAACAGCTTTCACAGCAACACGTGATTTTACAACCCTCCAAACATAAGGTCTACAACATTTCTTCCAGACGTATTTTCGAGAGAGCTTTACTACAAGTTGTTGATCTTGTATGTTTGACAGTTTGGGCTGATGTCAATATAGTCAGTTCTTTTAATATGATGATATCAGAAATGCATAAAAATGCTTGTGTGCCATAGACAATTAATCCCAGTACTTCTTGTTTTCACCTCCCTCACATTTAGAATTTATTATCATTATGCAGAGTGCTGGACTGTTGATGTTTTGCCAGTGCTGATTTGTTCTGCTCACAATGCAAGTAAATCAACATTTCAAGAACCGTAAACAAGGCCATTGTCAAGATGCAGTGATTGGCACTCTTATGAAATCATATTTCAACACTAAAAGCTATTCTGATGCACTTGATTGAAGGTTTTACAATACCTTAAAGTGTGTTTTGTTTGTATAAATATATGTAGATAGCAGCTGGAAAAAATAAGAGACTATATCTAAATTATATTTAGTTTTTCTGAATTTACTATTTAGGGAGGCTATGTGTTTAGGGAAACTGTCATTTTTGTTTCGTTCTGTGAAATACAAACAAAATTTCTCTCAAATTTTAAACAGAAATATTGTTTCTGTTTGCTTTATTTGCAGAAAATGAAAACAGGTCAAAATAACAGAAAAGATGCTCTGTATTTTTTCAGACCTCAAATGCTACACAACAAGCAATATAATTGTAATGTTTGTACAAATTCAAAAAATATTTTTTATTTGATAACCTGGGTTTTTATCACAGTTTACGTGTATCTTGTCAGTCTTTTCACTTTGCTTCATGTCACTCCCGAGGTTTGATTTTGTTGAAATTCAACAGGCACTGGACTGAAATGGCCACAATACGTATAGAAATGCTGATTAAATGAAGATTTGGAATGGTCTCTTGTTTTCTGCAGCTGCCTATATTTATATATACAGCATGTGCCTAGTATTCTGCTGTTTTAAATTGCTGTGTGGGTAGCATTAAATAAAAAGAATCAATGAGTAAACAGGGTAGAGTGAGGTTAGTTGTCATATGGGAAATATCAAGCATTCGCTTTTTAAGCTTTCACATGCACAGCTGTCCTGAAAATTATCTGGAGAGAAGAAAAATATAAATTAGTGTTCAGTAAAAAGAATTGTTCCTCTGAGAAAAGCATCTTTTGAAAGTCTGTATTTCTGCCACGTTGTCTAAGAAAAGGATGTTGTTAAATAAATAAAGCACTTCAGTTTAACTTTAGTGTTTTCAAAACAAATTTAGGAAAATCTATTTTATTTGATCCACAATGCAGTTTGAAAACACATTTCCAGCTTTTCATAATTTGCTATCCCGTTGACAAGATACTAAAATCTGTGAGAAAGCAGCTACAGTTATTGAGTGATTCTGATTCACGATGAACAGTATTTCTGTCTAAAAGAATTTATAGTAAGTTTCACATTTATATTCCTCAGGACTAATGTCCTAAGAGATAACATTTATCAACTTCAATGGGGGAAAATTGCATCATCAGAGGTGTACCAGGTTAGTCCTGTTAATGGATTCTGTCAATTATTGGGTGAATTATATAACTGATGAACATGACATAACGTGAGGTCACTAATGATCTTTTTGGTTCGATGAAATGTATGGTTCATGTTGCAGGGTCACACAGAAATAAGCGGTGTGTTTTAATATTAGGGGGTTGAGATATTTAAATGCTAGGATGGCATTTAATTAACCAGAGATAATATATGTAATTGTCATGGTGTGTCTGTGCATTTAATCACCAGTAATCTTTCTCGTCTCCAAAGCTCAGAAATCTTTTTCAGAATTAAAAACATCAAGTTAGACATAATGTATGAAAAAGTAGTGCATAACCAATGACGCGCTGGCTCAAATATGGAGAGCAGGATTTAAAAGTTCCCCATCATTTCATTATGCTTTACTCCATTTGTTTATCAGTAAACGTCCAATTTGCATCTATCCATGAGTTGCAATTTTCACCATATAATAACGATACGATTTTAAGATAATGCAATTTATGACTGTGTGCGATAACATGACCACATGGATGAGGTTTTTCATTTTTAGATTTTATCAGCGAATGCTTTGATGTATAGAGATTTTCTATATAAACAAGATGGTCTAAGAATAAGTATATACTTTCTTAGTAGGCTATCTTAATACATTATCCTCTCATAAAGAATGAGGTAGGTCGCCATCGGATGAAATGGAGTACTTTTGGCGCATCGATTTCTTGCAATGATTCAAAAGTGATGTAGTCATCAATTTATTCAAGTCATATTTCCTAGTCACCAAGGCCCTTGGATCTGTTTTTTTTTACACTTGGCAAGTATGGATATGCTTGTTTTTGCATTGTGACTGTTCTCTAAGACACATACTCTATATTTAATAATTGCACTTTGAATATTAGAATCTTATGGACAATTTGCCATAAGTTTGATGTTTAAATATCATTTATTTTCGTTTATACTGTTATTTATTGTCTCTACTGTATTGTCTGTAAAGCTGCTTTGCAATGCAAAATTGTGAAACATGCTATAGAAATACACTTGAAAAAGTCAAAGAGCTGTCGAAGACCTCTGCTATTTATATTCCTATTATTTCAGAAGTATTGGAGAACCCTGCTATCTGAATTTGCATGCATGGAAGCCGCTAATGGGACAATTCGCCGCCAGCCATTCTCTCTCTCTATCGCCTCTTGCAGACATTTTCCACCTGTGGGCACACGGAAGTCAGATTTCTTTGATTAATTCCTCCCTGCACGAAGCATGACCCACTGTACTCATATAAAGCCATTCTAGTGAGTCCTCTTGAGAGGAAGCTTTCTGTGAGGCGGCACAGGAGGGTCTCGAAGCTTCATTCAGCTTGGACTGCACAGTGTCCATGTACCTCGCCGCATGGGCACTTGGGATTTAATTACGACATTTGTCCTGAGAAGAAAAAGAGAAAAACAAATACTTGCCATCTTTAAGTAGCAAACGGTTCTGGTATTACAAGCCTCCAGACAGGTCGTGGTCAAAACAAGCTAAGCAAAGATGTACGATTTGCCTGTGCAGCAATAAATCAATGTTGCCACCTTGTGATGTCTACCAGTGTGCTCTAGTTTACTTGTATATACTGTACAACATAGTCTTAACAATATACAGAGAGAATTCACAAAGATTGAATTGCACCCACACAGCGTTATATACACGTTTTGTCTATATTGGAATCATGCAAATATTGGTCATCTCACCCTCAAAAATAGTGCTGAATGCTATTTGATGCTATTTAACATCATGCAGACTGGTTCTGAGGTTTCAAAAATAAACCATGTCTCACGGCATATATCTATTTATTACCTGATATCAAGGGATTGATACCCAAACTCTAATGACACAGGTGCAAGGACAAATTTTGCTAAAACGCAAAATTTTATGAGCCAGCAAAGCAACGATAATGACCCGCCCTAACCCCGCCCCTAACTCTAATGTCACAGGGGCAAAGTCTAATCAAAATAAAATGTACAAATGAGATCGAATGATTTCACACAAATGAGCCACTTGGTAAAATATCTACGACTTCCCATCAGATTGCCTTGGTATAAATTTTTACATATAGAGTATACACATGAATACATATATATACCTACATATACATACCTACATCTGTACTATGTGCACTATATGGTTGATCCATTATACATACACGTTCATGTGTACACCTGCATATTTAATGCGTATGTTGAACGTCTAATGTGTATATCTTGTATATATTGTGTATATACTGTCCATATGTGTATAATGTATATTGTCTTTTTTGTACAGTCTGTCTATTTATACTTTGCACTGTCCGTCTCCACTACATACTGTCGCTTAATTCTGTAAAGTCATACAGTTGTCTGTATGAGCTGCATTCTATTTTGTGTGAAGTACATATCCAAGACTACCACTCACCACACATGGTACGTAACAATAAAAGTGAGTTGAGTTGAAAGATACTTCATATTAAAATACATTACATTTAAAGTCATGCTGAGTGACGTGAAAAGGGAAACATTTGTGTCTATATACACAGATCAATAGATAACATTTTGTTACTATATAACAAATTACTGTGAGAGTGTGTTGTCAGAAACCTGAAATAAACAGTACCATTGTAACTATTTGATCCAAGCATCTGATGTATTTACATCCAGTGTTGGTAAGTAAATCTGAAGAAGTAATAAATTACTTGTTACGAATTACATATTCAATAGTGTAATTAGATTACTGTACAAATGACTCACTCCAAAAAGTATTTAGTTACTCATTACTAATTGCTTTTTATATCCTATATCAACATTGATTAGTGATTCAAGGAAGGACATGAAACAGCATATTTAATTTTTTGCAAATAAATAATCTTAAACTACATAAAATACTCTTATTTACTGACCAAAGTATAACAAATGTGAGAATTATACATTGAAGCACGGATTTTAAAGTTAGACTTTGAATTTTGATGTCAATTCCATAATTGCATACACATATATTACACAAAGTATTTAGTTTAATTACATCAGAAGTAACTGTAATTAAATTCCAGAAAAATAAGAGTAATCCCTTACTTTACCGTTTCAAGGGAAAAGTAATTAATTACAGTAACTAATTACTTAGTATCTAGTTACACCCAACACTGTCTACCAAGCCATCAGACTCGTCTCTATAATTTAGTCATCATTTGATAAATTATTGCTGGCATGAACACTAGAAAACACAAACGTAATTTTTTATTTAATTACATTAAAAGCACAGCATTAATATTGCCTGGGATATACTGTAGCACTTTATGATATAACTTTTAAATATATGTTTTATGATTTAAGGTGCAATCTATAATACATACATCATTTGCATAAAGAGTTGAAAAGAGATTTTAATATGCACAACACTGAAGAGTTCCCTATTAAGTTAAATCAGGACACAACTGTTAAGAAAAATACAGATAAAGACCGACTCCAACTCCATCAGGAAAAATTACGCTTCGTTTAATCATCCCACCTTTAGAAGGGTATGATTTGTGTTTTCACAGCAATGAATTTAGACAAGTACAATCACCTGGAAGTCTAGGCTAATGAATGGGCTAGCGGAGACAGTGGTGAGACATTGAATTCTTGAATTACCCACATGATTGGCGTACAATTACATTATCTGAAGGGGTCACAGTGTGAAGCCCAGAAAATGCTTCATAGCCAAGGTGCCCTTGCCATTGATGTAAATCATTGATCAGAATGGATATCAAGAAATGTCTCATGGGGACAAACTAATTTTCATCTGCACAATCTAATAAGATCCAGTCAAACCCAAATTCAAAGTTAACTACCTTAAAGTTGATGATTTCCAAACCTTAAAGCATTTCTAGCTGATTTGTCAATCTTCATGTCTCCTCAAAGAGAAGCTTTGACAAACATGCAGAGCTGAGAAAAGATGAGATAGGCACAGAGATAAAATTCGGTCCAAACCTGCTTATCTCTGCTGATCCCTCTATAGGATGATGAGCATGCTCAAGAAGCAATCAGACGATGGAACATTCAGTCTATTGACTCACCTCTTTGAAAGACGGCTTCATCAGTTTTAATAGTGAAGCTGAAAAGAAGACCACATGATGATCCATGTTTTAAAAGGAATATTTCATCTCAGGTTGTTTCATTCCATGGTGTGGAATGAAAAAAATGTCAACGCAATTATAGTTAATGAGGACTGAAGCTTAAAGAGGTAACATGCTATTTCATTCTTCTGTCTCTAGACTTGCTGGCTTCTCAAGCTTATCATGGTCAACTTCTCAAAAAACGAGTTTAACATATGACGTAGTATTTCTGTGCTTGATTCACTCCGGTTTCAGAAAGTTTTTTTCGAACATGGATTACGGTTTCGTAACACAGGTTCATAGTCCCCTTTTTGACAATTCTCCCGGAAAAGCAAGCCCAAGAGTCATCCAGCCAGTGAAAGAGCATGCCTACGCATCAACCAGATAGCGTGAGAAAGAGCGCACCCGTCAATGCTGCTTCACTCGGCTGACGGAATTTTAGCTGTGTTTGTTTGCTCACTGCATTTCGGTGATGAATGTTATATAATCGGTGGATATAACGCTGGATTTGAAATAATTTAAAACTGATAGATGGCACAGTCCCAGCACTAAACAATGCAGGACATGACCCGCACGCGATAAACCAAATGTCTGTGTTTTTTTACTTTTAATAAGTACGGATAATAAGGGCACGCTGTCCTGGGGAAAGGGGTCCGAATTTGGTAGTTGCTCCGAATTCGGGTCGTTCCCCCAGTTATACTGCTGTAAAAATGGGCCGATGGTGAGGAATTGGGATGTAGGAGGGATAATGCGGAAATGTAGAGAGAATGTGGGTAAGGTGTATTGTCTATTTGTAGAGGTTATCTCCTGAGCTAAAAGGATGTTTTTTGAGATTGCTTATGGGAAACCAGCCGGGTTAGTTATCTGATTTGTGAGATTGGTCACAGCAAGCCAGCCGGGTAAGTTATCTGCACATGCTCCTCCCGAACTTTGTTAATAAAACATAATTTCTTGCAATCGGCATGTACGTGTATAAGGTACACAACACAAACTTATAGTGAATCAATGCGATGATGCATGCTCGTGCTGTTGTTCCGCCCCCCTGCACGCCTCTTTTACGGAAATAATCGTTCAGCTGTGACTGTCTTTTATAAATTTGATCAAACTAAATACTCTTTGAAGATACGAAGTATACAATACTACTGTATAGGTACTCAAGATTGCTGAAACTGTGTGTGTTACCTCTTCTTTAAAAGTCTGAAGTTTCTATTCATCTTTTTCTTTAAAAAAATCATTTTGTGTTCCAGTTTTATTTTGCATTATATACAGCCATTTTAAATTGCCATTGACTTTAAAATAAAGAACAAAGAACAAAGAATATCTTTGTGATGGGAAAAATAATGAAGACTTGGACTTGTGCACAGACTCCTGCAGTTCAGAGTGGAAAGCGAGAGAGCTAAAAATAGCGCCACTGTCGTGACGATGCTACTTAAGGGGCTCAACATGTTCAAAAGGGTTTGTTCATGGAGGTGATCACATGTTAAATGCATGGCCAATCAATACAAGTGTCAAGACAACCCTTTAGAATAATGACCAGAGTCTGAGAAGAGCTGGAGTCTGTAGCAACTGCCATCAGCTTCTCTGTTATTCCCACTTCACTTAACCTTATTTTTTTCCTTCTGTTTTATCTCCCTCATTCTTTTGAATACGTGTGTGTGTGTGGTTTCTTTATCTTTTCTCTCTTCTCACTTAGTGTATGACAGTCTCGTATGACACAACATTCGCTCTCACCTTTTGCGATCGATGCTTTGCACCAGATCAGACACATGCAGTGCATGTACAACGTTAGTCATCCTTGGTGAGAAAAGCATCCCCATTACTATTGCCTATTTTTAACAAACCCCTATAGCGCTATAAGCAACAATTTTTTTATTACTGCGCATATGTGTGAGAAGGGTTCGCTCTAAAATGCATGTAATTATGTTGCACTTTGCTTAATTTAACAGCAAATTTACATTCAGCAAATGAAGTCAGTGTGCCTCATGGCCCATGAAATTAAGTCACCTTTCCAACCTGTTTTTATGTATTCCTGATCACAAATAAACCAGTGCATGTGCGTGTAAAAGTGAGCAAGAGAGAAAAAGAGAGAGAGAGCCAGAGAGAGAGAGAGAGAGAGAGTCATTACACAAAACATAATTTGTATATTATGCTGATGTTTTGCTCGGAGGATCATGAGAACACAGTCGCTGCTTTAATAAGACCCCCAAGCCAGTCGTTTATACTATAGAATTTAAGCGCAATAAAGGTGAAAAATAGTAAAAAGGACAGCAGGGTTAGTAACTTTATCATTCCTTGTGCACAGAGGAGAAATTGACTGTAATGAATCGGCTAATTTTGTTAAACGGCTGCAACAAAAGCGTTCCTTGGAAAAGACACCTGGTGTCTAAGAAGCTCGGAGGAAATATAAGCTTTCAGAACTCGGTCAATGACAGTGCCAAAAGTTAAAATGCTGGTAAATGTGCTTCGGCTTGCAGACACTTTCAATCAGAGAAAAATGAAAGGAAGTTGTTTGTCAAAAAAGCCAATAAAACCCATTCAAAAGGCTCTTTCGGTCAGAAAATGTACAAAGAAAGTACCGAGGAAACTTAGTTATTGTTGATTACATATAATTCCATTTATGCATCTGGGAGAGGCTTTTATCCAAAGCAACTTACAATGCATTCGAAGTATACGTTTTATCAGTATGTGTGTTCCCTCAGTGTGGATCATTCGAAACCTTTCTTATGAACAAATTTCACAATATGTTTTAAAGATGTTAAACTGAGAAACCTTTGTCCAACAATTTGGATGTTCTTAAATGGTGCATTGATAAATATTTACCAAAATTTGGTTGTACCACCTGACATCTTTTGAACAGTGAAGTCAAATAACCTAACACTGCATCTACATTGGACACAACCGCTGCAACGCGACATGACAAAAGACATTAGAAACACATTAGAACCCAATATAATTTCACCTTTCATCCACACTGGATGCTGCACTCGTCGCATCCGTTGTATACACGGTGTAAGAAAAATTTGAAAGTGCAACAAAATATATTATATTTATAGATTGAAGTGTGTCTGATTGTTCATACTTCTCAGGGACATTCACTGACCTCTGTGCTTCACTTCTCCAATAATGACCAATCTCTGACAATTGGTCCATTCAAAAGCCAGCTGGGGTTGTCTGAGGTTGTCATGAAAGTTAAAGCAGTCTTGAAAATGGAAAATAATGTTGTTCACCAACACCCAAGGAAAGAGAGAGGACTATGAACTCATAATGCCCAAACATACAGTAAACCTTCATCCCACACATTTCAGTCTTAATGCAGCACTGGGAATTATATACTTCCTGAAATATTTGTATTATTTTAACTTCACAAAAGCACTGGTTTGATAGATGATTTGTGAATTTATGTCAAGATATTGAAAAACCTTATATAAAATAATATTGTATAATAGTACAGTCAAACTATTACTACATATACTACTGTCATTGTAGGATTTAAGAAGTAAAACTAATTTTATTAGTTAGGGGTAATTAAGTACATTGATATTTATTTAGACTTTAAATTATTAATTAGTTCTATGTGTTAAGCAGGTCTAAGTAGTTAAATCTCTCCTGGATTTTATGAGCTACATGTATTTTAGATTAGAAAAGAAACACAATGAAAAGCACTTTGTTGAAATCACTGTATTTGTAATAATTAGATGTGCTGCCAGCAGTGAGAATCCTGTATTGACTCTGTAAGTCATAGGAACGTGACCAGGGTTGTAATGAGTAAATGCCACGGGTCATATACCATCATTTATTTGACCCATTTATAATGAGACACAAAGTCAACAATATAGATAATGAGAATAATTTAAACCCTGTGGTCTTTATATATCAGTCATAGAAAAAAAAGATTTAGTCAAATGATGTTGGAGAGCCAATAAACACACTAACTTTTCACGGTTTTATTTTATTTCTGCATCTTGTATCTTCCATTTTTTTAAAGGATCAATCGTAGGCACAAAAACCTAATCACACTTCCTCACAATGTTTCAGGTTTTTGAAAAACAGAAATAGGATTTCAGCCACGTTTGCAGGTCAATTATTAACTAGGGAGAAAGTTTTGAGTTTTGAAAGTTGTATGTTTTTATAGTTCAATGAAGTCCTTTATCTCAAAAGATCAAAGAAAGTCTGATTCCTCCTGATTCCTTTAAAAGCTCAAATCTTTCCCTCCACAGATGCAGCACGAGCGCAGTAACCACTAGTTAAATGAAAGCACAGCAGAGCACTAGACTAATATACTCTTAATGGATGATGAGAAACAACAGGGAGTCAGTGACTCTACATAACATTTCACTTCTAAACCAATCCCAAAAGCAGATGCAATTACATTTGTAATCTACACTCGTCAAAATGAACAACACCTTTGAGACCCCTTTAAGACAATGACAAATTGAACACGACAGATGGACTGAAATTAATACACGGTTTCAAAGGACCCTGAAAATAACTCTACAAACCTCGACAAAAACATTTAATCTGAAACTCATGTGAAATTAATTCTGCACAATCTTCAGAGGTGAGATCAGCATGTTTTGAACTCGGTTACCGTGTTATCCGAGGAAAATTACTTTTTTTTGTTGAAGTTTCTATTGTGAAAGAGTTTAGAAAGACAAGTTAAGAAAAAGTTTATCACATAAACACATCCAATCAACAGCAATTTGAAAGACTGACAGCATGAAAAGACACAAAAACTAAATAAATGTTATGTTATCACATAAAAAAGTTAAACTTTTCCTAAATACATGTATGATGTATTACTTAAAAGTGAATATGAACTTGTTTTCTTTGCCATATTTCAGGTCTGAAAAAACACAGAACATATTTTCTGCCATATTGACCTGTTTCTTCAGTTTTCCTTTTCTGTTAATAGAAACAATATTTTTATTTGAAGTTCGGGAGAAATATTGTTGGTAGTTCACAGAATGAAACAAAAAATATTATTTTACCATATAAAACACAGCCTACCTATGAATGGTAAATTCAGAAAAACTGAAAATAATTTTCAAATGGTTTTCAAAAATGTCCAGGGCTGTATACAAAGAAGCAATATCATCAGAATCACGCGGAGAAAGATTTTTTTTTCCAGATAATGAACAATAAAACGTTGAGGCACAATTAAAATCAATTAAAAACATATTTACAACGTAAAACACATTTAAAATGTACATTTAAAATGTAAAACTAAACTGCACAAATCTAGAATATGTGTTTTGACACAAACAGTACAGTACAGTTATCATTATAGTAATGGCTTTTGGTGTAAACTTTAGTTTCTGTGTTTAAGTCTAAGGTTATGTTCCCTAAATAATTTTGCACCTGAGCTAGAAATGCAACACAATTTAAATCAATTTAACTCTGACTTAATAAACATCAAAATTTAATCTCAACCATTAATTTCACTATGATTTTAATCTTTGACATGGCCAAACTCAGTCTATATCAAGGTTGTATTTTCACAGAATGTCCCACAGTATGATGAGTTTATACAGAAACCAATGATTCACAAAAGGCCGTGTTTATGTACATTAGTTTATTATACTAATAATTCCTGTATATGCTGTAACAGCAGTGCTGATATTGCGCTGCGGGAAAACAAGGAACATGTGCCTGTCATAATTACATTAAGGTTACAATGTCAGAATCGATGTCATTACCTAATTTCACTGTAAGGAGGAAAACAACATAAGGTTGTGCAATTCTAAGTTTTATACCGTCATCTCTATAGTTTAGAGCACAACCCTAACACAAAGTTCTCAGAATGACAGAGACACTCTGATGCTGATTATATCACTAATACTTTGGCAGTGCACCAAACAACAGTCCCACTTCAAAGTCTTGTTATTGGATGGAACTTAAGGCTCCTTTACACAGAAGGGAGAACATTAGATGAGACTAGTCTGTCAGGGGGCATTTTCAGACGAGATGTTCTGGTGGAAGATATTGATTTATTCCCGTGCTTCTGAATCTACAGCTGACTTTTACTTTGCCCATAACATGTCATCAATCTCCCTGGATGAGGCTTGGAGCACTGAATGGACTGCTGAATCTCATGCTTGTTAACTAAAAGAGCCCACCATCGCAAATACTAATGGTTTAAATCCTCTTTAAATGCATGAGAGGTCAACGTTTACATTGATACATCAACAAAACACTGTGCACAATCCCCGGAGAACACCCAATGTGTTCTTCATTTCACTGGCAACAAATCAATAAAAACTTTAGAATTTAAAATGTTTCAGTGTTGTTGCGGTTGTGGGATGAATGCGTAAGGTAGAGGATTAGACCTCTTAAATGAGAAGTCCTCTTTTCTTGCTATTTTCATTTTCTCATTAGTCCAATACAATTCATGTTCCAGTTCTATTTGATGTTTCCAGGTTGAAACTTATGAAACATCAGCATGTGGACCTTTGAAAGGTCACAACACCTCCAGCATCTCTTATACGTCACAATTATTGTATTTATTTTGTTCCTTACCCC
Organism: Triplophysa dalaica; assembly: GCF_015846415.1. Taxonomy (NCBI): domain Eukaryota; kingdom Metazoa; phylum Chordata; class Actinopteri; order Cypriniformes; family Nemacheilidae; genus Triplophysa; species Triplophysa dalaica. Next base: position 20,489,784 of record NC_079549.1, on the reverse strand, counting down.
TACAAATATAAATTCATGTGCTATTAGTTTTATGAGTTGTTCGTTTTTTTACTGAAAATAACAACGTAGACTGAGGGTCTACTTTTTATGTACTTCTAGAAATATACTAAATGTAAAAATAAAGTTTACTTATACCGACAGATCAGTATAAAAAGTCCTAAAAATGTATCCTAAAACTCTAAAGTCCTAAATTGATGTAAAAACAGAGTGCAAAAATTGAGCAAATTAACACAAAAATTATGTAAATCCTACTAGTTGTTTTTTGGTGGGGTGTCAATAGTGTCAATAAATATTATTTTAAGATTATGTACTGTATAGAGTATACCTATAAATTCACTAGTTGTATAGTTGTAGTACAAAACATACATATAAGGGATAATCCACATCTAGCCATGCATTAAAGGATTTTAATGCACAACGTGGAGGCCAAGAACCACCCGAAGCGGAGGGTTGTTGCCTCCGCGACACATGGAAATGCATTCTAAAATCCTTTAATGCACGTCTAGCCGAGGATTATCCCGGTTATACTATGGCCTAGTTAAAGCAGTTATTGATGTTTACAGTGCACTTTTTTGATCAGACAGGTGAAAATTTGTTATTTTGTCAGTTACTTTTAAACATTGATCAAACGGACTGGAACTGCCTGTGCATAAAGTAAGGGATAATGTACAGGCAGACGTTTGTTATCGCAGAAATAAGCCCCGACTTTTTGATCGGGACGTATCACACTGTTGGACTTATTTCAGGATAGATTATCCCATTTAATACATGGCTACTTGCCACATGAGAAAAATTTTGTACATGAAATATGAATTAGAAATATTTTATTGGCTCGTTTTTACTGAATTTAGACCTTCCACAAGGTAAAGCCGATTACTTTCGGTTTTAAGAAACGACATTCAAATGTCACAAACAGGCAGTTAGGTTTAATCATTTGTAAACACAATGTCATATACGCTTTCAAAAGACATATTTATATTTAATTTGTCAAAAGAAGCTGCAAAAATGATTTGCTGCATCCGGTTTACCGTGTATTATTAGTTTTGATCAGTTGTTATCTGGGAATAATGAACCTGCAAATGTCGCCACTGACCAGTCAGAATCAAGCATTTCGACCAGCTGTGTTATAAATGGTTTGCACACTTTCCAGGCAAACAGAATCTAGTATTTAAATAAACCATGGTATTGTAAACTAGAACTCGAAGTTCGCAACTTGCACTTATACAGTACGTTTTCATAAACAGAATGTTTTCATAGATGATCTCTCTTGTGTAGGCTTATCTGAGGAAATAATCCCTGAGGGGCAGATGTAGACGACAGCACACCATTCTCTACAGACACCTTATATTGCAGCTCCTCTCTTCCCGTCATGCACAGTGTGCATCTGAAAGCAGACTGACCGCCTGTTTGAGGAGGAGGTGGTGGGAGAGGCTGAAATCTGGCGTGAAATGCTGAATCACAAGAAAATGCATTCTAAATGTACTGATGTCGTCAATGCACGAGGCTTTCCGTCAGTGCAGAGAAGCAAATGCTCCTCCACATTCAAGTAAAATTAATGCGCACTCACACATTGGATGAAATTTTGAAACACTATACAGCTCCTCATCCTCTACAGCAGATCCACATACAAGATAAGGAAGAGCTCTCAACGCGCACTTGACGTGAAAAAAAAACCCCTAAATGAATGGGAAAGCACATGAAAGAAGCTCCATTGGTGAAACAGGATCTTGAGAAAACAATAGATTGAGCAGTATTCTCCATTAGGCTCTGTTTGATCTTATCCATGCTCTCCAGGACGGCGAGGCTTTATTTTATGCAGCATTTCACATCAACAAATGAGGTCTTCCCGCCGCCTATTCAACACAAGAAATGAATGCAGAAACCAATGTTCACGTGAACACACTGACACATGAGCAAATTAAGTAAAATCTCTATGCCTTCCCCAAAAGAAAGGAAAATGTTTGGTTGTCATGTGGGTCGGAGTTGGTACCACTAATGCCTTAAAATTAAGGTCACTGTGTTTTACAAATTTTAAAAAGCTTTGAATGAAACAGGTTGCAACAACTTATCGTGATTGCCAGAGTCAAACTGGAATTATTTTCCATCATTACAGGCACAGGGTGAAATGAGAAACAGTCTGGACTGGAGCCGAAAACTGAATTTGTCAAACTAATTTCAGTAAAAATAATGGGAACAATTGTAGCTGCAAGCAGCAATTGTAGGGCCAGGCATCCCAGTGTCATGACGTTTATTTTCTGATATGAAGCCTTAAATGATAATTGGAATTATACTAATTATATTTAAATCTTATGGAAGCTTTTGGACATAGTACATAAAATACTGAAATACTGTTTAAAATTTGGTTACAATTGTAGCCCTTATGATCTATTGTGTACCTTAAGGTACAGTTGGATGTTTTTCCCTAACCTATTACTGTATCTTCAAAAGGTACACACAATAGGTAAGAAATGTTCAAAAAGGAATATTTTGCAAAAGCATTTCATAAACAATATCCATGGTGCATAAAAGAAAACCACAGAGACAATTCTCAAAATATCTTGTGTCCATACAATGAAAGTCAATGAGGTCCAATGTTGTTTGGTTACCAACTTCCTTCCAAATATCTTCTTTATGTTCTGCAGAAGAAAGAAAGTCATACAGGTTTGAAATGACATGAAGGTTGATTCTGTAAATGATGAAAGAATTTTCATTTCTGGATAGACTGTCCATTCAAATCGCAAAATTGTAGTTTAATATATCAAATTGCTGGTAAAATACAGGACTTGCTGAGCGGTAAAATGGCATAAGAACATAAGGTATAGCAACTCAATTTGAGAAAAAAAGTCAAGCTCAAGATTTCATTGCAATACATTATGGAGTTGACAATGGAGGAAACATGTTCTAATAACACATTGGTCCAAACACGGGTCCAGGAAATCTCAGATAATAGCCACAAAAGTCATAAGGGGCACAGCATGGGTGCAGCCCAACCGCGTGTCCTATTGACGCAAACATTACACCTGAAAGCCATCAGGGGAAATAATGGCAGCAAAGGTAGATCATCACAAGGACAAATAACGGTGGGCTTACAGGAAGTAGCAACAGGGGGTTTAATCTAGAAGTGTTTATATTGTTATGAACAGATGGTCTGTGTGGCTAATGGCCAGAAAAGAAAACCCACCACAGATAGAGGGTCACATTTCTTCACGTAAACGAGTATGTGTAATGACCGAATGTCTAGCAGGTATCATGATAATAGCCTAATGGGTAATGAGGTGACTTATGGACCCTCACATGGTAAAGCGACAGAACATCAGCCAGGGGAAAATCTTTGTACTTACATTATATCTGTTTTTACCCAAACATGCTAATCAATATGTTCTTAAACATTGTCAGTTAAAAACACAGATGAATGTGAATGAATGGAATATGCTGCATACAATAAAAGATGCAGGACAAGTGTTAAATATTTGCTTTTTTATTTCAAGGTGCAATGTGTGATATGAAGGAGTATATTTTGACGGAAATGCAAAATAATATAAATACCTGTGTCTAAAGACCTTACATGAAGCGATGTGTTTTTATAACCTTAGAATGAAATGTTTTTTATGTAGATACACCACGTGGTCCCTTACATGGAATTCGGCTTTTTGTGTCCACGGTAACCGGACAACCTGCTCTACAGAGCGTATTTCGTCATCCTGTTCTCACTCCCGACTCGTCACATATTGACGCTCGGTCAGCACCCCACGGCGTCACTTTTGAACGCGCAGGGTACCACTTTGCCGTTGTTTTTCGACAAACAGGGAACTGCGTTGATGTTGGCTAAATGCTCCATACCGAGATGCGTGCAATTTTTAGCATTTCATTATTATTTATGGTTTTAATATTTTGTAGCACCTAACCCCAACCTCACCCTAACCCTAACCGCTCGTGTTGTGGTGCAAAACACAACACGAGAATATAGTACAGTGACAGGTATTTATTGCACAAACTGTCCAAAAGTATTACAAATTAACAAACAACTCGTTTCGAATACCTTTTTGCACCAAAGCAGTACGATAACTTAACATGAAGATGCCGTGCGTGTCCGTGAAAGCATGAAGTCGGCTACCATGCAAAAGATAAACCGGAATAGCTAGATGCAGTCGATGTCGGGAGCCATTACGGTTTCACGGTCAAAGCCAATGAAATGACGCAATCTGTCATGAGACACGGGAGAGCCAATGACATGGAAGCTGACGTAACTTCCCTCTGGCGGCAATCTTTTAACGTCGTACTCAACTGGATTTGAGATTTATGGTGGATGGTGATCGCTTTCGCATCTGTTCCTCATACAAATCGATCATTTCGCGTTGGTACCCTTGAAATATCTGTGTTTTTGAACGACATTGTGACTGGTTGTATTATGTGTTTTATATTACGATGGTCTAAAACTGTCTGAATAGCGTCATGTAAACTATGTTATCCTGGCCATTAAACATAAATTAAATCCCGGAAGGTCATCATTGCAAATTATAACTTATATAGATTTTTATAAAGATGGTAAAATTCCCGTGCCCTTCACGTCGAAAAACGACACCAAAAGTGTACCCTCCGCATTCAAAAGTGACGCCGAATGGCACTAGACCGAGCATTAATATGTGACGAGTCGGGAGTGAGAATGTGTTGGTTTCGTAAATAAGTTATCTCATTCGGCAAAGAAGTGAAAACGAGACGACATCTTTGTCCCATGGGAGTAAACGTAAGGGAGGGGTGAGCGGTGGAGTGAGCCGTTGGTTGCAATTCATAACCTCACCACTAGATGCCGCTAAGTTTCACAAATTGGAGCTTTAACAGGCAGTATTACATTATGTATTATAATTCTAATAAACATAAGAAGTTATGCTTCTTAATTTTTTATGTTAATTTATTATTGATTCATTCATAAGTAAGGATCTTAAACTAAAGATTTTTTCATCTTTATTTACCAAAAAGAAGAAAAGCAAGCATACTGTACCAGATAATACAAATTTTAAAAGCATCCCATGATTACTGGTTTGAGAAAATGTCCAAAGCATTGTATAGCTACGTATAGTCCAGACAGAAATGTGGCGATTTTGAAGAGGAAATATACTGTGAAATATAATGATTTTAGAATTAAGCGTGAATAATTTACTACGATTGGATTATTGCAGAACACCAGTGAAGAGCAAGCAGGTGTGCTTCACCTTTTGATTGGCACTGTAACAAAACCCAGAAATAGAAACCGATTTCTTCAATTATTACTAAGAAGTGACAGCATGAGGCGATAGATAAATGCGGGAGGCAAAGCAACCAGTCTAGGAGGAAAGTGTTATTGGGAAGGCACAGATTACCCCTGTGGTGCAAGTGTACCAGCCTATCAGTTTCTCAGCGGGGCAACACATGGCTAAATAGAGATAACGCTTCTGTAAATTACCTGATCTAGAGCAAATAAAAACTGGGAGATATCTTTGCGGTGTCCTAAAGTTTTAAAAACTCCAAAGTGTGCAGATGCTTATTTTCTGCGTGTAATAATATACCTGGAATTTGGATAGTTCACACAAAAATTTCTGTCAACATTTACTTGCCCTCAGATTGTTCCAAACCTGTATACATTTCTTTGTCTGCTGAACACACAGGAAGGAATTTGGAAGAATATCAAATCTCATCTCCCATTGTATTTATTTTCCCTACTATGGCAGAAAATGTGTTCAGCTAAACGAAGAAACTTCTACATGGTTGGAACAATCTGAGGGTGAGTAAACGATGACAGAATTTTAATTTAATAAAAAGCTTTGGTTCTGTAATTTTGTTCGGTAAAAAATGTTATTTTTGGATCACATAATGCAGCTGATATAAGTAACTGATAATTTTAAATGACAAATACACAATTAATATACAATTGGTATTATCCCTGTTGTTTAGACTACACATGCATATAAACACTTGGTCAGTATATTACTACAGATCAATCGTTAGTTATTTTATTAACTAACGTTATTTTATTATGCTGCCAGAAAAGCATGTAAAAAATCAATTTCTTTTGTCTCAAAAAGTTTTCACCAGCAGACTTGGAGTTCATTAAATGTGAACTTCACTGCAAAATCTTTTTCTCAACTAAGCGACATGCAAGATTTCATCCATTTTCACAATGGGTAGTAAACACACAGCAAATTCCCCAGGAGCGAAGAGCTTATGTTCAATATGCAGCGCAGATCACAGAATGGTAAAATCATCATCACATCTCACTGCGTGTCATTTTAGGGCACACAGAGCATTCGTCATTTGTATTGTCACAGAGACTGATGGATATGCCACAGAGAAATGCTCAAAAATTCCTTCAAACAGAGGTGAAGCAGGTCCGTGGAGATGTTTGAGAAGTTGCTGACGCTCTCTTAAGAATATTTAACCTTTCTCCTTTTTGCTAAATTTCTACACCGCATGGCTTTGTTTTCTGACTGACATAAGATGTATAGAGCAGACATAAAAACATAAAATTACACATTATTGTCATTATTGTACAGCTAACAACAACACGTTCGGATACAATAATTTGACAAATTGTTACATGTAAGACACACAAAACAACAATTTTTTTGTCATCATTTACTCACCCTCATGCTGGTCCATTCCACGTTTTTGGTGAACCGTTTCTTTAAGTCTATACCGAGATATTTTAGTAAATGACTCTATCAAATGGATATTCTTTTCTATAACCTTGATGGAACAATGATATTATAGTACATAACATAATTCAAAAAAGGAATTAAAATATACAGCATTTTTCCATTTAGTTAACCTAGACAAAGGTGACAAAAGTGATGTGTTCAGATAAGCACCTTATATTGGAGTTAAAACTCCTCAATTGACTGGTGCATGGATGACATACTTTTGTAGGGCAACCCGGATGTTAGCGCGGCACTGGTTCCCTCGACTGAAAGCTTACACATTTTTCCCATAGACTTTTGGGAGATCGCAAAAAAATAAGATCTGTGCCTAACAAAGGGGATTCACGTTTAAGTCTATAAACATAATCTTTGCAAACTAACAAAATATTTGCTAAAAAATAATAACCAGGAGTAAAAAGCTAACATGATGCTTTAAACAGACAACACTATTTTCGCTCAATATCAACGACACCATCACCTAAGACAACTTTTAAAAACGTGTTCGCTGGTTATTACACTTTAAATTAATGTTCATCCCCGTTTTTTTGTCCATGTTGGATTATTTTTGACAGTTATATGCACAATGGCAATTTAAGCAACTTGTTTGCAACGCCATTTTTAAGACACGATAAAGCTTTAAAACTCAAACAAGGGTTACAACTTACTTGTGGTTTTGTTAACCACAGACCCAAGTTTATTTTAGTTTACTAAAATAAAAATTTAGAAAGGGTTTCTGTTCATTGAAATTAATAAAAATGTAATAATCTTATATAGCAGAATAAAAAAGAAACAAATAAATTATAACATGACAAAAGTAAAAATAAATATTGATAAAACCAAATAAAACTAAAATCAAAACTATAAAATTATGCACAGACCTTATTTAAGGCATTTAACCAAAAACCCATAAAAAAACATTGACTTCAGTGCGATGGAACCAGAAGTGCTAAATTGTTTACTTGCTCCCAGGTTTTGCATATAAAAATTTGGCAGACGCTTTGAAAGCGACTTACATTGCTTTACCCTATACATTTTACATAGGTGTTTGCAATCCCCTGGGATCGAACCCACAACCTTGCGTTGTTAAACAAAGCTCTTACCACTGAGCTACAGGAAAGCTAAAAATACGTCATCTCTGCGGTACTCTATTAAGATGTACCGCATTACATCTTAAATTACAGCTTTCTGTAAATGTCTGAAGTCTAGTGTAATAACCAAGCTTCTACTTTTTAAGAATAAACATGTCTATTATCCATTATCCATAGAACTACACAGATATAGGCCTAGTCAATAAATATCTGAAACCAATAAAGAAGATATCCAGAAGTGGAAAGTGATGAGGCAAAGTGAACCTAGTCACATTGGGTTTTGCAAACACAGCAGTAGCAATAAAACCTCTCTTACAACGTGCATAGTTTAATAATTTGATTAATAAATGAGTTTTGGCAAGATCTTAAACACTCAGGGTTCCATAGTCAAACACTTTCCGTAGAAAAGGAAATGATAAATAAAATCTTTTTAGTATTTAATAACAATTTCCTAGACATAACATGTTCAATAAAGACCCAAATTTAGCCTCCAGTTGCTCGTATTTGTATCTGCATGGACTGCATGTGCTCAGACATCAAATATTTTCAAGGACAGAGTTTCTGAGCTATGATTTAGAATGAATTTAGTAACTCTATGTAATCTTTCATATAATTTGTTCATTATGTTTATTATTTATTTTAGGTAAAAACATCTTAGACTGCGTTGATTATGTTATCCATTAAGCCTCATTAACTATGAAAGCACAAGCATTAAGCAACAACGTTTTCTAGAAAACTACCCTCTGAGATAAACAAATGCAATCCTTCCTATAGGGTTCATGACAAGCAGCCAGAAAGAATAAATCATTACAGAGCACTTGAATGTTAAATGCAAATCATATTGATGCCAAGAACGGTGGACCACCCATATTCGTAGTTTATCTCTCGTAGAGCAGAGAGTAAATCAAACCACAGCTGATTCTACCATACTTTGATCTTCACTGTATTGAAGAAGTCACCTAGTCCCAAAACAGCACGAATTAAAGTTCAGCCTAGTATTCCAAACCTATACATATAATGAATCTGCTATTGATCTGAAGCTACAGACACAGAGCGAGACCTTGGACTCCCTGGACAGGAAAGCAATCATAATATCCGTTCTCAGCGGGATTATTCCTCATAGAAACCCTGAAGGTACAACAGACATTGCTGCAAGGCATTGTTTTGTACCTAGTGCACACAGACAGAAAAATGAAGTACCCCGTGCGATTCTCGTTGCCTTTGAGAAGAATGTTTTTTCAAAAACACTGAGAGTAAATGACATTACTAATGAAACTGCTAAAACCAAGAATTCAGTCATCTATCACACGTAAACACATATGGTGCCCGGGTATGATTCTAGTGAAGACCTTTATCCAAACCTTTCATCACCATGAGCATTGAGAATGTAATGGCACAAAAGTTTACAAACAAGACAGTTTTTTCAATGCCATTTATTCTTTTGTGTTGCTATGATATACACACTACTGCTACAGAAAGGCTGGTCACATTGAAAAACAAACTGATACATGTGGACAGAAATACAGGGGTCAACTATTCAAGCCCTTTTAACTAAATTCCAGTTTTGCATATCATCTGATGATATCCTCTAGTGATCCGCAACAATGCCACTGACCAAAAATCAGAGAACTCACTTACATAAGTACAATAACAATGTTCTACTTAAAGGTTCTGCTAAACAAACAAAGAAGAAGATAATTGGAAAAATGTCAGTAACCAAACAGATCTCATCAACCATTGACTCCGTTTGTATTTATTTGACCTATGGCAGTAAATGGGGATGAGATTTGTTTGGTTTCTCAACCTAAGGCTGAGTAAATGATAACAGAATTATACATTTTAGGTGAACTATTCCTTTAACCCATATTGCAACAGAGATCGTTCAACGTTTGATATTAAAAAATTATTTCTTTGATTCCAGAGAAAGCAAGCCAAAAAATTTCCAATGCACAGTGTATTGGTGTTGAGGTACCAGAATTTACTGGAGGCACTTGAGCATAAAGAAGTCTGCCAAAAATGGGGCAAGTATCCAGGTAACAAGTCAGACTGAGAGTTCTGGCAGTATTTATGTATCCTGACAACTGACACACCCGTTTACGCTACAACATAAGAAGAAAAGGGCCATTGATCCAGCATTTAGAACTCTTGTCCGTCTGTATGATAATTCAATGTCATTTCAGAAATCAGTTCAGGACGTAATGAGATTTAAGCACCTTCAGAGAAATTGGAGCGTCTGCAGAATCTGTCGTGAGGCACAAATCGGCCACCACCGAGATTCAGAACGTATGTAGGTCGACTGCGAGTATATATATGAATGGAAACGTTGAACAAAAGGATGGCATAATTGTCAAAACATTCATTGTGCTAAAGCCCATGAAACCAATCGAACCAAACAGGCAATAAATGGACAATAATGGTCCTCTATAAAAGCAAATGGAAATAAGGCTCGCTGTTGTGCCATCATTTTTGTGCCAAACACATTTCCTCCCACGCTGAATTGATTGATGCTAGAGAACAGTGCTGATTGTGTCAAAGTCTTTACTAATTTGGGAACTACTTGGCAAAGACTTGAGGTACTCCAGATGTCTCCTGGCATCTTCCTGGTTGTGTCGTACGTAATAGATGACATATGCGATGACCATCGCAAACCAACCGAACATGGTGACGAACATGGCCACGTCAGTAGTCTTGTGATGGAAGTTACAAAAGTTAATGCCCGAATCCAGCACTTGGATGACGGGCTTCCCAGCATGCTCTTCCTGAACAGACGTGTGGCAGCTCACCTCGTTCACCGTCTCCGGATCCAACTTGAGTTCCCGCAGCACCTCCTGCAACTGGCATTCGCAGTGCCAAGGGTTGTCGGACAGACTGATCTTGGCATGAAGTCGAGCGAAGGCCTCCTTGGGTACGCTCCTCATATGATTATGGGACAGGTCGAGGGCTCGCAAGTTCTCCGAGACGCCCTGAAAAGCCCCTGCCTCCACAGTTTCAATGGCGTTCCGGGACAGGTCCAGCTCTTGGAGCCATGGAAGGTTTTTGAAAGCCTGATTTGGGATTTTGGTGATGTGATTATAGGACAGAAGGAGAGACACTGTGTCTTGTGGAAGGTCAAGAGGTATCTCTTCTAAGTTACGAGAGGAACACTGCACCACAGTCAAGCCGTTCCTCTCAGTACAGTGGCAGCTCTTGGGACAGGAAGAAGCCATCACACTCAAAAAAGTAAAGGATAAAAGTATTGTCAGGAAAAAGGGACAGCCATGATGGATGAAGACGTTCCTCGACATATGAGCCCCCCCAGGGAAAGTCATGTCCAGATATGTTTCTTTTAAAAGCTCTACAGTTCAAGGGCGGTCATTATCAATCCATGTCATACGGAAAAATGATTAAATAACATTCCTTCCTGTCATTTCCACAGAGGGTTTTTCCCATAAATGCACAGGCTCATATGTTGGAGTATAGAGAAAATTTGCAGGAATTTTGAGTCATTTTTATAAATCCAAAGCCAAAACCGAAGAACACAAGTTAGTACATGTGGCTCTTCACCGCGTATTCTGGGGCCATCGAGACCTGTTTAGGCAATTAAACGTTTGTAGGGAGATGTTTTAGAGCCAGGTTTTAAAGAAAAGCTGAAACCAGAAGACATTCGGAGACTGCACGTACTTCACATCCTTGTAACATCTGAGAATGGAAAGAACAAGAGAAAAGAATCGCAAACACAGTGTTTGTGGATTAACAAATACATTCTTTTCATGGCATTATTTCTTTGCATGTTACAAGAATATTACACAGCATGCTCTGACTGAGATAGCTTCATCCATGACAGATTGATCTAATTTAAATGTCATAATCCTGCAGATTAATTTATTAGTTATGCTTCATATAGTCTAATTAAATTCAAAAGGACTAATTTATAAAAAGAAAACAAATCAACACCCCATCGACTTCTAAGCAACACGTAGCTCACTGATGTTTAATAGAACCTCTAATGATACAACCGTCCATACGGTTCTAGGAATTATTTCCACCTCACCCCACTTATCATAAAATGAGGTGGTGTGGTTTACAGGAATATTTTGTGCCTAAAGCGCAATAGGTCACACCTTCAAATCGTGACAATTAAAAAGGCATCGTTTTCATATTTATCAATGTTGTCACAGAGAAAACTGCCATGCTGTAAACAAGGTCTGGAATCATCCATGCAACAAAGGAGAAATAACAAGCCCTGTTTTTATAAATACAGGTTTTTTAATAGATCAATTCCTTCATATTATCAGATTTTTATAATGCAATACTTGTTGGCTTCATCTAAAATCGTAACGTGCCATTTCATTTATTTATTACTTGCTGTGACAGAGTCTGTCGCACAGACAGGACACATTTCACTGATAAATGTCAAGTAGGCTACTGTAAATGGGGCATTTAGGTATGATATAAAAAATCTGCCCATTTAAACATAAAAGAGGACAGAGGAATACTTTATACATTTTTTAGATCATAACACTGAATACATGCATGCAGTGGATAGATCACTATACGGATAGCTCTAACACGACATTACAGCTGAAACAACATGTCAGCAACTCATTTTACATGTTGCCAACAGCCATGAAAAAAACATTGATATGCTCGTCACATGCTACGGTGAACTTTCAATCTTTTAATGAAACTTTGTCACAGGCAGCATGTCGAAACATAATGATTAATTCACCTGCTATATACAGTAAGCATCAAGCAGCACTCACAGCTGAATACTGTACACACAACAGCTATAAAACAGAAGTTCATTATGGTGATGGATTAGAAAACCACAAGGCGCGTTTATAATCCGAAAGGGTGAAGTAGGCTACAGTTCATTTATAAAGGTGTGGGGAAAAAAGCAAACAGGATGGTGACACCAGTGTTTTTCTATAATATGATGGAATATGAGAAAACAAAGACAAAGAGAAACAAATGTATCCGGCATACATTTTGGTGAATAAAGCAGGGCTTATTAAAAATAATAATTTAAAGCTAAATAAAACCGACTGAAGAAATGTTACGACTGGTTAATGGCAAAAAATACATGCAATTTTGTAATTTAAAGAAAAACAAACAAATTACACAAAAAAGTAATCGAAATCTTCATGAAACCTTATTGTTGCTTAAAACAAACTACCTTCAGAACAACACAAATACCTCAAGACGTAACAAAGGGTAAAAACTTGAATGCAAACCTATGGTTTAAAGAGCACAGAAAGTTCTTTTTATATGTATATTGTATGGAGCATCATGACTTACCAGACTTGTTGATGCATGCTTCTGCGCTTCGGTCCCTTTGCAGTGTGTGTGTGAAAGTGAAATGCACACAGAGGCTATAAGAAAGCAGCTTCGCGCTGATTGGACGGCGAGGAAGCTGCGTGCGCGCTCCACCTACAGCAGACTAATGCTGAACATCCACTCAGAAAAACTGTCATGCATGAATGAACGATATAAGCGCTTTCTTTACCAACAGTTCAAATTACAGCATGTGTTCTCACTGCTAATTCAAACTAACTAGTAACAGCCAACATATTAAAATGAAAGCGACGTCTTGTATTCGTTCAATAAATGGATCATAATCTTAAGCGAAGGATCTGAACAACCTCCGTACATTTTGAACGGCGCGTGGTTCAGACGCCGAGGATCATATATGCTTATTTAAAATGTTAAACGCGTTTTGGCATTTTTCACTTTGCCATTGGACATTTTCCTAAAACAAAATGTTTACTCTCCTACTCGCTTTGGATAAAAGCGTCTGCTAAATGAATAAAAGTAAATAAATGTAAATTGAAATTCGTCCTTCCATACTCCCTTTGTTTTAATTAATTTGTATTTATTATAACAGATTCACTTCTGGTTCGCTTGAATATATCAAAACATGAGAAATTTGCTAATATTGCTGTAATGTAGCTTAGTCAGTAGAGCATTGCGCTAGCAACGCAAAGTTGTGGGTTCGATCCTAACACACAATGTTAAAAAAGTCATGTTTGAAAAAAATGCTTAAATGTAAATCGACTGGAACATTTCAAGGCAAAGTTACCGAACAGTAACCGAATCGCGCGTTTTAAATCATCAATATTACTACTAACTTTAGTCTACACCAAAATACAATATACTGTAAATGAAACGGGTTAATAAGAAGCGAAACCGAAGAAATCAGAACTAACGTGAAACTCTCGCTGACCTTGAATGTACGTACGTCACAGTGACGCTCGAGTCGGACGCCGATTGGTTCAAAACATGCTTTATGTGTCACATGATAAATCTATAGCGACTTTTGTTTTTAACGTAAATCTTTAAGTAAAATTAAATCTAAAGTCGGTCTAAAACTATTTAAATTGGTTGAAGAGCTTTTAGAATACCCTGATGTTATGTAGGTTAATAGATTTTCATTTTCATTTTTTCTATCTTTGTGTCTTATTTTTTTTATTTATCCCTCACTCACTAATTGGATGGGTGTATTTCTACATGTATTTTCTTTTTTGTTTTATTTGTGCTCTTGTCTTTCTTAGAAATTGTATTGTCAAATTTGATATGCCTTATTGTAATTGTTTCTGAAGCGTAACAAAAAATAAAATAAATAGCGACTGGGAACGTGACGTCAGCAGCGCAATGCATCAGGTGACTTTGGGATACCGGCACACTACCGTATACTGGGATATAGTGGAGGTAGGTGTTTAAATGTATATTATACAGTAAAAACACATTATAATGTAGAACGCTCGCTGTGGTATGAACTGACATATCTGCCCTCATGACCAGAGGGGAAAACGGATCTGAAAAGGAGCGCAATTTTCCGGTTTGAAAATGAAACTTAATGTAAATAATAAATATCTTGGTCAAATTTGGCTTTGAAATTTGTATTTATTATTACAGATTCACATGTTCTGGTTCGCTTGAATATATATATAAGTGCTGCTCAAACCATGAGAAATATGCAAAGTACGTTTAGAAATGTAATTTGTGTTGTAGCTCTTTGCGATCACTCTAGGGCTGGGAATCGATTCCAAGAAATAATCGATTCTACGGCGTTGAGAATCGAGAGTCGATTCCATTAAAGGAATCGACTCCTCTTTAAGGGCCTTCATAAGCACAAGCCCCGCCCCTTAGTCGATGTCATTGGCCAACTAAATCACATTAGTTTATTTTCTTAAACAGGACAGACTTCAGAAAAAAAGAATGAATTAATTTTAGAGATGTGACATGACAAAACATTCTGCAAGCTTTGTTTGCACACACAATGCAGATATAATTACATTTATCCATACATTTAACAAATCATAGACCTATAAATAGGCCTTTGTTTATCTTTTCAGATGAACTGTAAAGGGACCGTCTGATGAGCTCATTATGTGTGTGAAGAAAGTTGCACACAACATATGTCTCACAACATAATAACTTGGTCTGAGCTTTTCAACTCCTGTCTGCACTAAATGAGAAGATTGGAATGAGCAATAGCAAAAAAACATGTGTTTGTATATTAGTCAGTAAAGAAAAATAGAGCTACTTAGTACCTGATCTCCAGAGACCTGTCTGTCATTTACACTTATATGCACAGTATCCTCATATATTTAATACAATTTACTCATTATCTGTTTATCTTTATTCCTGAAGTATTTTTGTGTACATTGCTGAATTAAAATAGTCATTTGACCTGTGCTTTATTTTGAAAACAGCTAGTAAATAAAAAATAACTAGGAAATATTATTATGATACGTTGGAATTGCAGGAATAGATCAGCATGTGTGATAAAGGTTTTTGTTATAGAAACAGGAAACGGTTAATAAATGTAAAAAGTAACAGCTTAGATTTTTTTTGCATTAAAAATGTGTATACTTTTTTAATGAAATATATGTAGTAAGGGAATTGAGCAGGAATCGAAAACAGCAGGAATCTATATTTGGAATTTTATTAAATTGTCAGAGAAACTAAAACAAAAAGGACAAACTTTAAGCAATATAAAATGTACAAAAAATACTAATGAAGCATTATGTTATTTTAATTTATGTACCTAAATTTTGTTAATATTCTCACATTTATACCCCGAGATATCTTTTAATGTTAATGTTTATTTTATTTCATTTTTTTGTTGGTGTTGCGAGTTGTATGTTTGTACACATTTTGTACTCTTCTGTACTATAATAATAATAGATTTGTGATGGACCTACAAATAGCTAAAATATGGATAACGCTGACAGTTTTCTTACCGCAGTTGATATTTATTGCACGGTCAATCAAAGCAGGTCACGGTATTTGGATTCCATGCCAAATGGAGTCATATATGGATTAATTTAATGGTTCCTTCATGGTGTTGTGGGGTCATTTCTCTGTCCTTGCATGACCATTCAAACTATGACTTAATCAACCTTGTTTATAAAATGTGTCAATCAACACTTATTTATAACAAATTCTACTCAGAAAGATAAATAGGTTTTTGACACTGTTAATGCAAAAAAAAGAACACACTAATTCTCAACATTTTTTTTTTGGTTTACACAAGCATAACTGATCCATGAGATGTTGGTTAGTCCCTCAGGGCCTCCTGAGATGTAGGTCAGTACAGCATGGGGATTGTGTAAACATTTATGCAGGCCAAACGTCTGATTGTTGGTAAAACTCTTCTGAAACGGATTCATACCTTCGACCTAGAATAACCAATTTTTCAGAACTGTTGCATATGAAATGACTCAAGATAACAAGGTGTGTGTCAGTGACAGCTGACGGATGAGACTCACATGGCACAGGAGGGCAAACCTGCTTGTCAAACCTTACTCATGTCACACATCTTAAATAACAGGGTATGTTGCTATCTGTAAAATGAAGACAAAAATTGCATGTCTATTCCTTGTGTGATATGAATGTATCTGAATAGATTCTGACTCTCATTAGGGGCCAATGTCCAAGGAGTGTCTTTCATGTTAGTGAAGGTTTTCTATTTAAAAGACACAACCAGCTGTGGTGTTTCAGAAGACAAAATGGCTCTCTTTTTACAATTTGCTTGTCTTAAGTTTGTACAATAAATCGTATTTCTAACAAACCCCAGGCAATAGTTTGGCTGAAAATTAAAGTGTGAAGTCAAAAACATTACTTACCACTACAGTGTTTGTTCCACCATTAGTCAAGCTAACAAGTGTGAGTGCATTGCCTTGTTGAATTTTGGGTAATGTAGTTTAAAATCATGAACATTTTGAACTTTATTGAGGATCTTCGGTGAACAGACATCAAAACTTCTTTCAACAGGAAATTCGGTGAGCACTTTTACGAGCAGGTAGACTTTAAGAACTATGATAATCTAAAAAGTTTCTAATAATTGTTGTGTAAAAATTATAACTAATTATACATGATGACCAAATATTTTGAATCAATCCTTTTTCAAATACAGAACAAATACAAGTACAGAACATGGTTACAAAAGAGAGAAATGCGTTTGTGAAATGAATACTTGATGTACTGTATACATTATGAAAAATAAGAAAATTATGTTATCAAAAATCAAAATATATATTATAGAGGATTTTTATTGAGATTCAAGCCGTACTTATGTCACGGTAATAACTGAGTATATTATTTAGTTTAATATAATTATGTTTCATATTGCTAAATAGGAAATTAATATTAGAAAGACAACACCAATAAATCATTCAAGATGTGTTTGAAATGTTTGAAGAAAGGAAAGTGGAGAAATGAGCAAAAAAACTGGTAGTGTGAATAGTCTACAGTCCTCTGGTGTCCTCAAGGCTCAATATTTCTATAGTCGAAAAAATATGGAGATAATTTGGACAATATATGTTTTTAGAGTAGTCTAAAGCATCGATTTCCACGGAGACCAGGACAACTTGCTTTCAGGGCTTAAGTTCAAATTGTTCCCCTCAGGAGAACTTGAGTCTCTCTTCTTCTTTTATATTATCCTCCACAGCTTTAATAGCCTTCAATGTGTCTGGACTGAAACTGTGGGCCGTTTCAGAACGCATGGCTTTGCATCTCTAAGATACATTCCACAAACAAACATTATAAATTCACAAAACCATCCTTTTAATAAAAAAAACCCCCATTCTGGATGTTGCATATATATTTGTTTACATATTTCTTTTTTGTCGTTTATTGCTGCAATCCTCCCTTCCCCTCATTTGACCCCAGATTAGTGTTTGGCACGAATCTGCTTTTTATTGCACATTTGTGCTTATGGCATACAGCCTGACCTCCTTCATTGTTTGTTGTTGTGCGTTTTGTAAGCAATTTTCAGCAGTAGTTTGAAATGTTAGACTCCTCTTCCATTTTCTTAGCTATTTATTGTAGGGTGCTTCTTTATCCTCCAGCCATGTCTTGTAAGAGTAAACAAGTAAAACTATACTGCAGTGGTGGGTCTCTTGTTGAGAAAAGAAAGTGTTGTTTATCTGTAAAAAAAATTTATTTGTAATTTTATAGACTTACTGTATTTGTAGAAAGTGGGGATAAACAGACCCCCCCAAAAAATAAAGGAAATTAAAATCTGTGCAGCTCAAAAACAAAATATACATATTGTGCCATCATGGTACATATATATTGCAGAGAAGGAATATAAAGGCTATTTTTTTTTCTTAAAAAGAATATACAGTCAGCTGGTCATCAGTCATACTTTACAAATTCTTTTTTCATATAATTTTTTATAATTTTGTAGATAATCCAAAATAAAAAGATACATATATATAATTTTTTAAAGGTGCTATAAAAGGTTCTTCAGTGATTTAAGAATCATTCTTGGTTCCCCAAAGAACATTGTGAGTGACATAAAAGGTTCTTTATGGAACAATAAAGCAAAAAAAGGGGGACATATGAAGCCCCTTTATTTTTAAGATTGTGCAGTGCCTCACAGTTTCCTCAACTTTAGAGGAAAAAAAACAGTACAAGAAACGATACAAAATATTTCTTAAATTAAGAAAGGCAAAAATTATCCTGGTTTTGAGATTTAAAAGAGATTGAAAGAAATGTAAAGAGCAACCAACTAAACTTTAGAAAAACAATCCTGCTTGTGTTGATCCCACTCTTAACTGAAGAAGATAAATACCCTTTTCAGAAATTACACACAGCCTGTCATATCTCTTAGTGAAAATTAACAGGAATTAATCCACAGGAGCAGACAGTAGCTCATCTGCACAAGCAGAGATGTTCGACTTCTGTCAGATTGCTTTGTCATAAAACATCAATGCATCTAACCCAGATAAATGTACACTTGGAAGTTATTAAAATAATATCGAGCACATCACTTATTGTCGCTTCTTTGGGGAGAGAAAGATTGATGAATATTTCAACATATCACCTGTGCTGAGAATGAATGAATGACTGAGTAGAGGTGAGCTGAGCGAACAAAGTCTGTGTTGGTTTCTGGGGTAATGGTGAGGTCGGGAGGTGTTCATAGGGAAGGTCTCTTCAACCTTTTTGCTCAGCTGATGGTTAGTGTTATACATTATTTATGTTCAACTCTGCTCAAGAGCACAGTTATGAAACGATAAAGAAGTGACAGGTAATGCCATTCCAAAGTAAAGCGCCTAATACATCCAGACGGGAGACCCATAAGGTCTCAGATAAAGCAGTTATCAGGTTCTTTCCACGTTTAAAGTCCTGCTTTAGTTTTGATGGGCTAAATCACTATCTTGTTTTGCTGCCCAAAGGTAAATATTGTTGCTTACAGGTATTTATAAATCATGGAATTCTGAGTGGTGTTGCATATAAGTTTCAACTTTGTCTTAGATGTTTTATAAAATTCCTCAGGAGAAAAAGACACAGAAATGAGGAACAACAGTATATATCTATACAATAAATATGGATAGAATAGCTCAGATAATTTATTATTTTGGTTGATGAGACATTTGTAAGATCATAATAAAATGTGTGACTTTTAATGGACGCCTTGGTGTCATGGCAAATCTGACCAGAGTTCAAAGTATAGTGTGATCTCTTCGAAATGAAAATTTTCATTTAGCGTTTTCTCATTTATGCCCATAAGAAACAACCGAGAAATTCTAAATTGTCAAAAACAAAAATTTCATGGATGCATAATGTGGTTCAATATACAATTTACATGAGCTTTAAATGCACGAGTGTGTATCACAAATATTACTAAAGTAATAAATAAGACATTTTTTAACCATTAAAATTAAATGAATCATTTCTTCCTTGCATTGGCCATCATATATTTGTATTATTCGAATCAAGCCCATATTTACAAATTTCAGCATCAGGCCTTAACCAGAGCCATTGATAGAGAGAGTCGCGTCTTCTACGTTGACTCGAATGGAACAGTTTTTTCGCGCTTTCAATAGTTCCTGGAAGTTAGTAACGCATGGAGCTGAGACTAAACTGACCAACTGAGGTAAACTTCTAATCCATTTAAAGACGAAAGCCATTTGATTACTAACAAAATGAAAGAGATAAAGCATTTAAAGAGAACAAATATCTTCCTGCCTTTAATAGGTACACAAATATAAACTGGATCATCCCACCCAACCCAAGCAAAGAATTGTCTGTCCTGTACTGCTCTCGGGGGTCCAAATAGACCTAGAGTAAGCACCATACAGTCATTAGCCGTAGACAAACTGCACCTAATTGCTTGTTAATACGGCCCACTTTCTCTTTCAATACACCTTCACCTGAATGAATTCCCTCCGCCCGAATGTGTTTAATAGACAAATTACACGTGTCAGATGCCAAAAGTAAATTCTGCCTGTGTAACCACAGCACTAATTCAAGCGTGTCAATGTTGCGACAAAGCAAATCCATCTTCTCTGATGGGTTGGATCCTGATTCAAACTCCCTTTTAACCCGTCTGGATTTATCACAATTAGCTCCCCATGCAGGTCCAGTCAGCATGTGCTGGTCACTGTCACCAAACCCAAGTCCCACAGTGCCAGCTCCTTTTGTGAGAAGACAGAAGAGAGAATAAAGGAGCGTTTCAGAGGTTAATTAAAAACCCTGTCTGTGTAAAGACTCCACAATGTGGCACTGATGTAGCTGAACCATGTAAAACAATGTAATGACAAGTGTTTGGTGGATTAGGAGGGAACTGGAGTGTGGAAGAGAGAAATTGTGTTGTGTCGTGTGCCATGTGTTAAGCCATGCATGAGAACCGATAACAATGCAATTGTCCGACATGACTTATGGAGGCGTATGATCAAGTGTGAGTCGAGCTAATTTGATAGTTTATAACATTCAAGCACATATTTAGTACAAATTTAAAGGGAAAGTGAAAAATCTGTCATCATTTACTCACCCTTTTGTCATTTCGAACCTGACTTATGTCACAAAATGAAGATATAATAAATGAACACAAAAGAACATACTTTGAAGAAATGTTGGTAATGGCGGTACCCATTCACATCCATTATACGGACACAACCAATGCAAGTCCGTGGTTACCACACCTTTTGTGTTCTGAAGGTTTGAAATGACAAGAGGGCGAGTAAATGATGACAGAATTTTCATTCGATCCCTTTATATCTTTTCAAGGATCTTCTCATCCTTTTCATTCACAAGATTACATGCCTGCACTGGATCTGCATCTTATCTTTTAAATACACTTTAAATGTCCTGCCCTTGTGAATAATTGATGATAAAAACACCTCATTAGTTTCCGTGCCCTGCTCAACCCAACATTAAAGTCAACCTTCTGAGTCATTCAAAGGGTGCCGGAAAAGGGAATGAGGTGTTTTTGATTGGCACGAAGCACTGACCGTCCAACAAGTGCAACGTTCCGCTAGAGATTCACGACACATACAGAAATGTCCAGAATAACTGTAAATGAGATCCGATGTGCATAATGGGTTATTGATTCATGCCTTTGTTATGTTTTTGCCTCTAGAAGCTGTGTTTTATGTGACTTCAAACAGAGCTGCTAGTACTGTACATATGGGAATACTCACACATTACTGGCTTGAAGTATATTTAGGATGGAGTCGGTTCTCTGAAGCAGAGTTTTGATTCAAACAGTTGTCAGCGTGAAGGCTTTAAGAAGTGAGGATAAAATGCATGCATGAGAAAAAAATCATCATCAAAGATGCTTTTTATCATACCACATGTTCAAGCTTAATTTAAAGAAATGCCCGCAGCTGTACATGAAACCAATTGGTGTTTAGAAAAACAAGATTGAGAAAAAGATAAGGGTCCCATGAGCATATAACTAAATCATATTACGGTGGAATAGTTGCAGCATTCAAACACGGAGCGACTCAAAGTTTACACAGCTCTTTCTCTCCACAACACTTTATCATAAGCACAACTGACAAGCTTTAAATTGGCAACATTAAAGCACCATTGTAGCCCATATATTATTCACCTATAATCTTCCTCTCCACCATGAGTCACAAATCTCTTTCGTGTTTGAGTTCAGATTCAGAAATGGCATCAAGATGACTTTGGTTCTCAGGTATCGTAACCAAACGTGACATTCCATCTCATATGAGACTTAAAAGGTAAATAATGACCGTAATTTTACTCAGTTTCTTACACAGGTATAATGTGTTTTTGAATGACTTGGAATAAAAGATAAGAGTCATATGGCTCATTTATGTTTTTTGGAAGATTCTTCATAAAGTCTCTTTTTGTGTTCACTCAGCTTTGGTACAATTTGGAGGTATTTTTCATTTGGGTTGAACTAAGTTACCAAGAAATTATTCCCATCTATTAAAATTTTCAAAGACTTTATAATTATTTATTTTGTCTGATTTATATAAATGCTTATTAGAACTGACTCACAGACACACATACACACCTTTGCCTCCATCTCTGGATGTTGAGATTTGCAGCAGATTGTACAACAGCAGTTCTCGAAGAATCCAATAACAATGGTCCATTTCATTCAGAAAAGACATGAAAAATTTCCACCGCAGGGATAACAGAACAAACACGAGAGTTCTGGATTGTTTATCATCTGGACTCCTACCTTGCATTTTGTTTTCACAGGGGAACACATACGGTCAAAGGTATTCAGGGACCTGGGGAGGACAATCAAGAGCTGTTATAATTTCAGTTTATTTCTGGCTTGAAATGAACCGAGGCCAATGACAGAAGGTGGGTAGGGGTGACCTCCCCCCTGAATTGACGTACTAATTTTGAAGCATGGCGGCCGTGTGAGGTCGTTCCAGCAGCTTTCCCCTGGTGCTTGAGAAAAGCCCGTCGGAGCAGCCAGCAATTAGCCACGCTGACATTTCTAATTTTAAGACAAGGACTTTGAGTTTTCATAAAGTGGAGAACCTTGTGCGTCAAAAATTATAGGAAATCTTTTATAGGATGTTAAATAACAATGGATGTTTTCTGTGGATGCCGGATGAGTTGTGCATGTTGCTCATGGCACGGTTCAGGTAACCTTGAATCTAGGACTTGGAGGTCTTTGTAGGGGGAAAGTGTCAACAAGGCCTTTAGCCACTGGCTGCTATTGACTTTGATTTACTGTAGGTTACCCAGAAGGAACAATGCACCTGGCCTGACAATTACTTTTAACTGCAGTTGTACAGCGCTTGCTTGCAATAATGATGGGTAATGTGTCCCAAGGATATACACTCATTTATAAATAATTGAGCATGACTTTGCTGTGTTATTTATTTTTGAAGAACATCTGATTCCACTGAAAGGTGTTTTAGAAAAGATCATACACAGGTCGAGTTTCATCAAGCTAATTACAACATTCAGCGCCCTCTAGTGGTACGGACTGGACAAACAGCACATTATGATATACAGTAGTGGGGAAAAGTGTCCAGATTTCGATAATTAAATCTTTGCTCTTTATTCAAATATATGATAAAAGATGTTGCATATTAGTTCTTGGGGTTCAAACTGATGCTCAGCTTTAAGGAGAATTTAAGGCTTGGCAAAAAATGAAATACAAAACATGTGCAAAGTTTATAAAGACAATGGACATTTTTTCAGCATATTTTTTTATCTTCAAATAAAACATAATATTCCTGATATGCTGTAGTATGCTTTTGCATAATACGGAATTGATTTTCAGGTCCATTTGTGTGATTTGTGTCAAAAGTGTGACATAATCTTACAAAGTGTTTATTGTTAGATTTAGATTTGTAGATATATTTTACCGTCTTTGATTATACATTACAGCACCATCTATAACATTTTTGTTTTAGAGTTCTTCAACAAGTTTAACATAAGCATCTTGGGAATGTATTTTCTTCATCAAAAATTAAAAAACAGTTCAAAGAATTCAAGGGAAAAACAAACTTTATTCTTATCTTTTTACAAAACATTTCAAAGTTAACCTAACCTCAGCAGTAATTTAAATCTAATATAAACCTGCAAGCAGCAAATCGTTCAACATAAAATAGTTACTCTTCATTACATTTTTTAACAGAATCATTTACAGAATCACAGACAGACCGAGGGCTTTATTTCTTCTTTTTTTGCTGCTCTAGTACAATACAAATCTGCATGACCAACAAAATGATTGCAATGTAATGGTTTTCAGTGTATATGGTGTGAATTTGTGTTAAGCTATGAGTGCAAATCAAACACATGATTTGGATGAGAAACATCATAAGGCCGGGCAAAGATAAAATATGACCAAAACATAGAAGCAGTTTGAAATTCCTTACCATGTTTTCCACCAAAGAGTTTATCGTTTTCAACATATCACTGCAGTCACACACAAGCATTTATTTTATTGCATTTGTGAAAAACGAAAAAACAATACTGAGTAATAATGTTAATAGCAATGAAAAATAACAAGAGCCTCCCTTGGTAAAGCATTCTGCTACTAAGAAATGTCACAGTTAAGCATGCTTTTACATATTATACCTCTGTACAGTGATCTAAAACACACCACATAATGGACTAAAGAGAACATTAAACAAAACATTCCGTACAGTTATCACAAGACATGGCCTTGTGGAAACATACAATCGAACTTAATCTTTAACCGAGCCTAAGACACTGACACGAATGTTACAATTCAAAGCAGTGAGAAACATATGCTAAATGAGACAAGAAACGTAATCTAAAACACCAACAAAACGTGTTGAATAATTCCCGATAAATGAGTCATTTAAAGAACTACCATGACATCATTTTGTGTATACTTCATTTTGCACGTTGAATTCCAACATTACAAAAGTTCTGTGCTCATACTTTACATGATACTTAATCATACCTTATAAATTGATCTATATTATAATGAAGCTTGACTGTGGACTGTAGATGAACCCTTGAGTGCATCTTTGATTTGGCTGTAGTGTAAACAAATACAAAACCAAATATATAAATCTAGAATTTTTCTTTAGAGCTTTGAAATACATGCAATTTTACCTGGTTATCTTAAAGCGAATGCATTTTCAGTTATGAGAGTGGAAAAAGAAGAAGTTCTCCTAATGCTTGATCACACATTCTCATGTAAAACCGTGCGATGCATTGAGAAAAAGAAAAGTTTAGTCTGTTTGTTGAATAGTAAATCACATGTTGAAGCAGTTACATTCAACGTTTAACCTCAGTACCACATTTGCTTGATGTAAATGTGGAGAGTGAAATACATATTGATTGTCGACAGTGGAGAAAGTTCAGATTTGGGCAAAGGGAAAACTTAACACGTGCACTGCTTGGTATGGAAAAACATCCAGAGCTTAATCAAACTAGGGCAATGTTAGTAGTAGTGGGTAAATAAATCAATGAAGAAAAATATTATATTGGCCATTTTTAGACACACAGGTAGCTCCGCCCACAACTCCACCCCACAGCATTATGGCCAGTGTTTGCTACAGAAATCCCTCATTTCATTCTTAAAAATGATATAGTCACACAATCATATCCAAAATGTAAGGAATTGTTTCTAAAGGTGCCAATAGATGGAAATTATGAACTATGCATCTTTTAAGATGTTCACAGGCTGCCTTACTTTCTAACCACAGCATAACATGCAACACAAAAAGCCTTGATCAAATTAGAGAGTTTGCAATCAAAATCATTCACGACTTCTTAGACCAGTAAGGCTACACCTGCAGGAGTAGTATAGACAGGAATCATGGATATTGGTTATAATCATAAAAAGACAGTAGCCTTACTTAAAACTGTTATAAAGGAGTAACCTTTGAGCATTGGCAGACAAAGGTGGTACACCTGCCATCGCATTCCAATCCTGCCTAAACATTCCAGAGCCCATCAATGATGAGATGACCTACAGATGATAGTAAAGCGTTCTATGTGCAGAAAAACACACAGGTGTTTAGACTGCGTGTGCATGTTCAGAAGCTGTCAGTGGCTTGACGCATGCAGAGCTTGTGTACATTGCCATATTGAGAGCGATATGGAAAACGCTGTGAGAATGAAGCGGCAGTGCGTTGGGATGGATTCCATTATCAGCTAATCTGTTTTCACTTCCAAAGAAACAATGCATGTTTTTCACTCTGCTGAAATAACACGTTGCATATTAAAATATTTCATAAACGATTCTTCTCTAATGCACTATATTCAACCATTATTAACTCAGATTGTAAGCATGCAGTAAAGCTCTGAGCGCAAATCCTTGAATCTCGGTCGCATTTGTTTGCAGCCAGTGTTTTGAAAGTGAATACGAGAGACTAATAATGGATTCAGAGTAACTCCACATGCCACATTGACAGATGCAAAGAAATATACAGGCATATGCATTTCAATGCCATCTATTTGTACGAGATGCACGGTTGTGAAGTACCTTGTAAGCAGAGCTCTGTGTTTCAGAATGAATCACAGGGCTCTTGCTTTAAAAATACGAAATTTTATGTGACTTCAATGGAGGATTAGCGTAGCTGTACCATCAGTGCACACCATTACATTTAGATCGCAAAAGATGAAATCACAGTGAAGCGATGACAAAACAGGACACAAGTCAGTGACATGAGGTACTAGAGGACCAAAAAATGAACTGTACTTTAAAAATAAACAGGAAGAAAGTCATAAATAAGGATCGTCAGGATCACAACAGAGGTCGAGTAGGAGTGACATCTTAAATATGTGCACGTTATACAATATAAACGAGTTAAAAGGACTGAAAATACATGACAGCTCAATACAGAGAGAAAAACAAACTAGGTGCAATGCCATTGGCTCAAGGGTCATGTGATGCAGTGAAGGATCATGGGTAGAAATTAGAGAGTGCCCATTCCAGTGACCTCAGACGTCAGCCTAGAACAGTTAGGTGAGGAGGGAAAAGGGGAGGGGAAAGGAAAAGATAGAAAAAATACATAACAAAATAATCAGAAAGCATTCTGTATAGGAACGACAGCTTATTCCGCTTTGTTGCTCTCCACGTTTAGTAAATCTCAAAATCTCTGTGTAACTGTGACGTATTTCTTTATACTTTGTAGAAGTGAAATCAAACAAATTCACATGTAAAATAATTTCTTCTACATCTTTGAAGAAACTGTTTCCTCAATGTAACAGCATCCTCACAAACTTGCATCACATCACTAGCTTCTTGCCAACAGCATTGCTAAAATGCAACCGGACGCACTTTTTTATTTATTTTCTGGCTTTTTTAAAGAAATTTTCATCTTTTCCGACATACTACAAGATTCAGCAACGATACTTAACTAATCTGGACAAAAGAGTTAATAAATATACAACACGATCCGAGCATTCAGAATGCTAAAACACTACACTAAAACACTGTATAACATAAACAATTCATACTACAGTTTTCCTGTGTTTCATTGGGTTTATTTTTTCAGTCATCTGCCTAAATTACATGAGCGTAGCTACTGATGAACTTGAGACCATTGGGTTTAGTGGGACCACTGGTGAGTTTTAAGGGAATACTGTATGTAAGCTTTATTGGGAATCAGCTGCTTTGGGGCTTCAAGATGTTGTCATGGATGAGGGGTCAGTCCACATGGCTGCCACATCTCTGAACCTGCCATCAGAACCGTGGGGAAAGCAATATATGCATTAGTGTCGCCCTGACCACTTACATTACATTTACATTTAAGCATTTGGCAGATGGTTTGGTGAACTAAACTTATTGCATTTTATTACGGTGTTTTGTTTACCAAACCCAAAATCTTGGGATTGCTGCCGTTTAGCCTTTCAGATTCATATAGATTTTGATGGCCCTTAACAGAAAAGCATGAAGATGTAAAAAAGTGGATGTGACTGATGACAACATCTCTTGGAATCTCTGGAAGTGGCAACAAAGATATCATCGGAGCGAGGTTGGCGATCCATCTGGGATGGCAATTCATCTTTCTATTCTTAAAGCTCACAGCACATTTGAAATACTGTAATGTCTTGATGCCTGTGATGTAAAGAATGGGTCTACCTTGCGTTGATTAGGTACTGGGCAAGGCTGATGTTGGCAGGGGTTCCTGTAATGGTGATCTGGCGCTCTGATGACCCTTCCATGGCATTAGCGATTTTGATCTGCGCTCCAGACATCTGGCGGATCTCGTTGATTTTGGTTCCCTGGCGCCCGATTATGCAGCCTATTAGCTAGGAAGAAAGAGCAAAGGTTTATTTGTGTTACTGATGAAGAAGGTATGATTCTTTTTGCAGTATTCACAATAGTGCAGTACAAGTACACCTTTATATACAGGTGCTTCAAGATGCCAAAAATCACCTAAAAGGGAAAAAAGAGATGGTTCTTTAAAGAACCTTTGACTGAGTGGTTCTTTGTGCAACCAAAAATGGTTCTTCTATGACATTGCTGTGAAGAACCTTTTAAGCACCTTTATGTTTAAGTGTGTAGTACGATAAGTATACTTGGGTTGTTGTTTTGACGAAAAACAAAGACATGCCATAGAGATCCTTTAAAAAAAGGTTAAATTGAATTAGCATTCCAATGTCAAAAAAATTAAACAAGATTCATGCATTTATAACAACCTCTGGCAGAATGTGTTTTTATGTCTATTATGTCTAAAATATGTGCTTTTTTTAAGAGATATTGTAGCCGTCCAATGTACTTCTATGCGTGAAAGGGTTAAAAACAAATAAGAAATTTTAGTGACCCAAGTAAGTTGACTAAAGACTTGTTCACCAGTCTTGTATTCACTACAGGTTATTTGTTTAAACACTGTTAAATATCAAGACCCTCATTTGGTGTACATGTCTGGGATCAAATTTGTCCATTTCAATTCCTATTGACCTCTTCGGATGACATTCAAAATGCTGGTTCAATCCTGGTCCAAAAGAACCTCCTGTTCCAGTTCTTTAACATTTTGTTAAACAAATATCTCTAAGATTTAATTATACTAAAAAGCAATAAACAAATAATGAGTGTTTGCACCTTGAAAAGGGGTCTATAGGACCATCACTCATGTGTATACTCACATCATTGGGAATGGTGAGTTCATGAGTACTGGCCGGGGGACTGGCATCCAGACCTGAATCAGAAAGCAGAGGGAAGGTCGAGACACAGCCTTGGAAAAACAACATAATATACAAACAATCCCCCGTTCTGTAAAAGTACAGTTTGTGTTTCAGGTGTGCTAGTTTTAATCAGGTTGACTTATTTCAATAGCTTAGTTTTGAGTTTAAACAACGTCTAGTCAAGACCATCTTGCATTAGATGAGTAAAACCCGGCATAAAACACCCCGCATAGAAGAGAGTTTAGTCTCTAGAGAGTTTTAATGGAACCTGTGTTTAATCCCAAACTACCATAAATATCTCTAGCGTCTTTTCATCTGGTAAGGCGACTAAGGTGTCCTTGGTTTGACACAAATACAGGCATTGGGTTTGTATAGTTTCGAGTGTATCAAGATGAATCCATTATTAATGTCTCATGGTCTGTAAAATCCAAACACTGATATGCTTCTCTTGTAGGTTCTGAAGGGCAGCAAAGAACACAGTTTAAGTGATTTGTAATTCCTTTTAAAAATCTATACCATCAGTCTCTTGTACTTGACAGCGTTGCATAGTTGCAAGTTGGAATAGTTTAGGATTATGTAATTTAATAAAGAAAAATAATAAGATAAATTAAGAAATAGCAGCATGTGAATTGTTTAAGTAAATAAAACACAAAAAATAAGTAAGCAAATATATGAACTAAAAATGCCACAAGGGCAAGAGCAACCACCACGGGCATGTCATGATGCTTGACATCAAACGAGAAGGAAAAAGAGAGAGAAAGACAAAGAGAGCGTCTCTACAGGTACAAAGAGATGGAAGCTCGAAAAGGGCTCGTGGGTACGTACCAGGGAAAGCAGGGGTGGTCTGTCCAAGGGGGGTAAAGGGGGTTTGCTGCATAGCCAACTGGTGGAGCTTGGTCAACTGCTGAGGGTTCGGAGGGACAGTAGAGCTAAGAGTTTATTGTTATAAGACAGGTCACACCAAGAAATCAAGAAACTAAACTAGAACAAAGAAACATTAAGGATAAGAAGCCATGACACACTGTGGTGGAAGAGCAGTAGAAAGCTCAAGATATAGAAACTTTAGTAGGACTTGGCCTGGCTTGGTGGCTTAACCTCATATCTGTATGATAAATAAGACGTTTTTATTGACCCTTCGATAAGCCCCACCTTAAAAGCCAAACCAAATTCTACCTCATTTATTGATTAATTCAGATCATGTCATTATAAATAAAGAGTATATAGTACCATACTAAAAATGTGTAGAAACATTACCACCCCAAAATGAAATTTCTTTCTTCATTTATTCACCATCATGTCATTTTAAACCTGTATGACTTTCTTTCTTCTGCAAGAACACAAACGATATTTAAAGAACATACCAACATTCTTCCACAGAAGAAAGAGTCATATACAGGTTTCAAACAACATTAGGGTGAATAATTGATGTCAGAATTTCTATTTCTGGGTGAACTGTCCCTTTAAATAAAGCTTTTCGTTTGAGTTGATGGAACATTCATCATGATTCTTCAATGTTTAAGTTCACACGTTAATGTTAAATTACAATAAAAACCCAACTGAGCAGATTTGATTAAAAATCGAATGGGGCGGAGCTTATTGTAGGGTCAACTGGATTGAATTTATTGTGAGCGTCATTTAAATACAACACTGCCTTTGTTCAAGAGTTTCGCTGGTGATTATATGCGATGTGAAGGGGGCTAAACGGATCGAAAGCAAGATTATCACCAAGAGTATTTTATTCCTACCACACGCCTGAGCCACACGTGTAATGTTATCCATCTGAAATATGAACATATAAGCGCTCGGGCAACCTTGAGATGACACGGGAGCCGCAAGCACGTTCCTCGTCCATCTCAACCTCCCTTATTAAAAGCCTTGGAAGCCTCTAAATCTGAGTTTAAAGCAGGCTGAAAGGGACATCCAACCTCGACTTGAGTTATTGCGTCGTCAACCCAAGCGTCTGAAAGCATCAATCACTGCCTATCTCAAATGAAAAGAACTGACACACGCCATCTCTCTTTCACTCCGATAGATATTCATTTAGATTATCGATGAGGAAGGCGTCGCTATCTCGATCAAAGGACCATCAGGATTGTAATGGTGTTCCCGTTATGATCGGGTCAGTGGTTCTCAAAGTCCTAAAAATACAGAAGTTTCATTTCAATTCGTTTTGTCGTTTTTCCATTAGCACCGCGTTTAACGAACGACTTGTGAATTACGTTGAAACTTTCCACTTGATATGTAATAACAGAACATAACGCCGTCATTTGCTCCAACAGGCCAAGTCCTTTGAAAGTTTTACATTTCGAAGGGAGAACAATTAAAAAAATTACACATCAGAAACGTCATATTAATATTACTGGTTAATATTAATAGAGAGGTCTACGCTTAAAACTACAGAGGCATGCAGAACGCTGATGAAGCTAAGGAGTGGAGGGGTGAGGACTGGCTGGGGACTCACATCTGGGTGTGGAATGGCATATTGTCCCTGAATTGTGTAGGCCTGTGAAGATGGAACAAAAGAGAAGAAAAATCACAAACATTTTCCCGAGGCTGCAAGACCCATTAAACACAAGAGATGATTCATTCATAACCACTAAAAGATCTATTCATATTTTAGAGGAAAGTCAGGATTCAAAAGCTGAAATATCCTGGATGCACTACGGAATTTTCGTTTATATTTTATGTGCATAATTTCCATGAATAGTTATGCAATAATATTCAGTAAATGTATTATTTAAAGGCATAATTTTGACTTCTTATATTAAATCTTGCCTACGTGTCAGTTTGTGACATAATAGAGCCTATCTGAACAGTTTAGATGAATATATAATATCCCTTGTCAAGTTCTTTTTTTTGTTTTAGAAAGAACCACATTTTAGAAAGCATTTCGTTTTCAAAACCGACTTTACTTGTCGTTCTTGGATTTAACTGTAAAGTGCTTGTATTTCATGTAAAAGCCATTGTTGTGGATGAAATGCCCTTGAATAAATCATACAAAGTTTGAGAGCTTTGCAAAAGGATATTATCATTCACCATTCAAAGAAATGTTACATTTGTGTACAGTCCTAAAAACACATTGTATTTTGTGTTGGTTAGCAAATGAATGGGGATGATTTTGAAAACCATGTCTGATAGCATATCCATTTAATATTTATAACTTGACTTTTCGGGTTTTATTGGAATCCCCAAACGAATGTAAATTCAGATGAACAAACACTGTCCAAGTATTTTCTCACAGCATCTCGTGGCGATACACTTGCGCTTCGCTCCAGCTTTGAAATATTAAAAGGATATGATATTTGCTCCGGGAGGGAGGAGTTTGTTTGGCAAAAAGAGTTTGCAAATGAGACGCCGTGAGGCTGCTTGAGTTGACAACATCTTGAATAAAAATACACTCAAAGGAGCTACAACGCATCCAGGTCTCATTTGCAATCTAAAGCTCCTCTCTCCTCTTCCCTGGTTAGGATGGCGTGACATCATGCAAGTGAGAAGGTGAGAAACCTGAGAAGACTAACAGGCAGTGGCTGGTGCTGGAGTAACAGGCTGAGATTGGCTGCGGACGCCGCCAGCGGGTCGGCTCTTACCTGGCCACCTGAAAAAATGACGGGGGTGGAGGCGGGCTTTGGGCGGTAGGGGATGGTGGCACCTTTCGGTGGGGACTAGGAGAGGGGAACAGGTAAGAGGAAGAAACAGCGTTAGACTGGGAAAATGTAAACAGATGTTTGAACAATAAATTTGGACATTGTGCGGTACGGTCAGACGAGAACAAGGATCTTGTGAGACTCCTCTTGATTTGTATGCAAGTGGTTCAGAGTCGGGCTTGAAGTGTCTGCAGTATGATAAATGTGTAAGCAAGAAACCAAGGTGTGGAAGTCAACTTAATGCATCGAGATGCTGGAGGAAAAAGGATGCAAAGATTGTGCGCAGAATATACTGTATACAGCTCACTATGTAGCCACGAAAAAATGAAGAGACCATTTTTTTATTTAATCAGCAGTTCTAGATGTATTGTGGTCATTCCAGTCCAGTGTTGAATTTGAATCAAATTTCAGGAGTGACAAAGTCATTCAACAGCCAAAGACTGACAGCATGACAAGACATGAAAAATCAGAAAAAATAAATAAATGTACAAATATTTTCCGCAAATAGAAACAATA
Organism: Triplophysa dalaica; assembly: GCF_015846415.1. Lineage (NCBI taxonomy): Eukaryota > Metazoa > Chordata > Actinopteri > Cypriniformes > Nemacheilidae > Triplophysa > Triplophysa dalaica. Next base: position 20,456,535 of record NC_079549.1, on the reverse strand, counting down.
TTTTATTTGAAATTTGGGAGAAATATTGCTTGTAGTTCACAGAATGAAACAAGAATGATCTTTCTACATAAACACACATCTATAAATAGTACATTTAGATAAACTGAAAATAATTTTGAAATGGTTTCTTTATGTTTTCCATGGCTGTATATAAAAGTATGTGAAACAATATTCATTATATACAAAAATGTACTGTATGTTTCATATTGCAGTATGATGATTTGTTGCGACATGACCTTACTATATTTTACCATGATGTCATCGTGTTTTGTTTCAGTGAGCGTCATCCGGTCACAATATCTTTAATCCATTTTTGCAGTCAAAGCGATGTTAAAAATGATATCGCTTATTAAACACTTTTATTTTTTCCAATACATACTGTACCTCCAGCATGACCACACATATCTGTTTGACACACTGGATGATGGCTTCCGGAGTGCCAGAGATTGTCACGGCGCGCTCTGTGGAGTTAGGCAGCATGTCCCCTGCTACCTGAACCTGAGCCCCTGTGGACTGAAGTGGAAAAAAACATTGAATCAGAGCGAATCTGCTGCTAAAGGTGTGATTTGTTCTGAGACCAAAAAGTGGGATGCATTATGCTCTCTGGGGAATGTCTGGCCAAATGCTGCCGACACATCTGCGTGCATGCACACGTTTCATTTCACATCATTTATAAAACAACAAAATGCAATTTTTTGGTTTGTGGTCAAGTTATAGTGCGTGTTAGACTCAGAAGTAAGGGCTGAATGTTGCACCTCTCTCATTTCTTTGATTTTGGAGCCTCCTTTACCAATGAGAGATCCGCACTGACTGGCGGGCACCACGAGTCGGAGGGTGACAGGGGGCTTACTGGTGGCTGGGCTGTTGCTCATGGAGTTGATTATATCCTAAAGAAATATCACAAGGTGGTAAAACAAATTGCAATAAAACTATAATAGAGCTGAAACAACAGAGCAGGTGCTGTTATGTACAACTCCATCTGCTGTTATATAGCATGGTGAACACAAAGTATGTGATAGAACATAATTAAGGACGGATGAGCTGTATGATATTGTATGACAGATGAGATTTTGCTATAGCGTATACGGTAGAATACAGACTAAAACAAACAAGTTTAGATGAAGAATAATTTATATAGCTGGATGTAGTTAACATCATGTGCCACGTCAAATCTAACATTTTAAAATCTAACAGCAATGTGACAGCATGAAAAGACCTTTAAACTATAAATTACTGTTTTGTAATTTTGTTTTACCTCAAGTTTTGAACATCGTCAATTTCTTTCAGCGATTTTCATATTTTTAAATTACATTTGGTATGAATAATCTTTTAGATTATGTAATTTTTTAATGATATTAAAAAAGAGATAAAGAAAATTTAAAATAAAATAAAAATAATATTTTCATATTCTGTTATTATAGTTATTAAAAATTCTGATTTGAGTTTTAATTTTTATTTAGTTTAAGTTTTAGCAATTTTGCGAAATGCTTTTGTCTTTTTATAACATATTTGTTTTAATCTTTTATGTTGCTTAAAACATTTATTAATTGTATTTTAGTTTTTGTTTATTTTCATAACTTAAGTGCTTAAAACTAAATTCAGTTTATTTTTTAGGCAAATTTTTTAATTTTCATTTAGTTTCAATAATTTTTAGGTTAATATTTGATTTCAATGAACCGACATGTTTTCAAAGTTTAAATTCTAGTAAACTAAATTAACCTTGTTCCGGTTTAGGTCATACTGCCCGCGTCTACTGTGAATTGTGACACATCTTCACCAGTTCTATGGTCATTTTTGGATTGTTTTACTGGTAGTTTTGTTACAGTATAGTTTTTGTATGTGCTCATGTTTGCAAACATGCATTTTGACTACAACACCTCTTCAAACTTGTATGCGATCATAGCGAAGGCTTTGAAGATGGCATCTGTGGGCCCAGTGATGGTGACGATTCTCTCAGGACAGTTTCCTTCTGAGATGTTGATGCGAGCGCCACTCTGCAGGATGGCAAAGAGTCATGTTTGGGGTTCCTTATTATAACATTAAAAACATTTAACACACATCTTGTGGAATAAATGCAATAGACTTTAGCTGATTCTTTTTGTGAATAACCCACAATGAGTTCAATCAAAACAATAACCTTTCTAAAATCTGCCTTAATTGAAATGGACGGAAGTCAAAGACAGAACGCAGTTCAAATTTTCCATTGCATGCGGTAACATGATCTGGCATGAAAGAGCAAAAGACTACATACCTCTTCACGCATCTTCTTCACAGTTTCACCTTTCTACACACAAAAAAATACAGTGTACATCATTCTAATTCAGGGATTTGTATACATTTACTGGCAGGACAATATATTTAACATACCTTTCCAATGATGCTTCCGACTTCCTGTGAAAATAAAAGGGAATAAATTTAACACAATTCACCAATTTCTTTTTTTAAATATTCAATCCTTGTCTAAAAGGCCATTGGTACCCCTGATTCACCTTGGCCTGAAACAGTAGATCAACTAAAAACACGCCCCTCAGGCACATTCCAGTGACATCACCAACCTACCCAGAAACCCTCATCACTGTGCTACTCTGCGGGCTCAGCTTACCTTGCCGTGCATGAGAAGCCTGATGGTCAGGGTCACATTCAGCCCGCCCTCGGACTGGACTTTGCTGGGTTCCATACTAAGAGTGTAGGTGAAGTGGGAATATGGTCACGTGACAGGAAATTCCCAGGAGCAGGACAAGAATGATGGTACAGCAGCCAACCAGTCACCTGCGTGAGGGGGATGGAACGACCGTAGAAGTCATTAAGAGCTCATACATTTCCAAATGAGTAATGAAGCCATTTGCAGTGAGCTCAAAGCTTGGAATGAAGCATGTTTGTGTTCAACACTAGTCAGCTTTATGAACATGCATTTGGTTACAACAGAATACTATTGGATCAGTTGATGTTAAAACAAAAATCATGGTTAGAGTAAAACACTTGCTTTTACATTATTTACTCAGTCAAACCTTGAATAGCACACACTCTAAATCATAATTTAAGAGAGGGGACTATCTTTTTGGGGGGATGTACAGTATACGGTAATTTATGTAGCATGTTCCATATGAACAGTCTGCATTCAATGCGTGTAATTTAAAAAAAATTCTTAGCCCATATAGACCCACATTTCATTGTAAGTAGTTGTAATAAAAAGGAACGAATAGAGAGGTCTTAATTATTTTTAGTGGTAATCAACAATATTTCAAACATGCTGTCAATCGACGGTCAGAACACCCAATATTATCACAGTATGACATCATTTATATGTCCCATGCAAGATTGGAACACAAGAGGGAGCACTTCACATGTAATCAGTCAACATCTCATTCATTTTCATGCTGTAATCTCAAAACGAATTTCAATATCAGCTTGTAAAATCCTTCAGCATTAGGCATATGTAGCACAGCTGAGCTGAACAGTGCAACACACACAGTCATACAAAAAGTGAGAGAAAAAAAACGGAGGAAAGGTTAATTTGATCTCTGCAAACGCATATGTGCACGTCTTATTGTAATGCCAGTAACATGTTATGTTATGGTTTGAAATTCCTATACATTATCTGCAATTACATCTTACATTGCTTTATACTATACATTTTACATAGGTATTTGCAATCCCCTGGTATCGAACCCACAACCTTGGATTGTTAACGCAATGCTCTTACCACTGAGCTACAAAGGAAGTGTAGCACTTATGTCTCCATTTAATACATTTTCCATTGTTTACATCCATTCCACACATTTTCCCTCTTATGGCCTATTTTAAGGATCTAAGCACGTGGTCTAAAGCGCACATCGCAGGTGCACTCGGGGCTCATTTAACGACGGGAAACGGTTGGCGCGCCCGGGCGCATGTTCTAAACGGGTTGTCCCGATTCTCTTAATGAGTAATGGCTCTTATTTGGAGGTAACGTGCAGTAAACCAATCAGAGTGTCATCTCTCATTCCCTTAAGCGATAGTTGCGCTTGCGCCATGGCGGATTCGCTATTAACACTGCGCAATTTCAAGAGCAAAGACTGATCGCTTCTCCAGAGAGGAAACACATCTGCGTGCGTGAAGTTAAAGCGCGCGAGCAGACCATCTACAGGACAAGCCGTACTTTTATCGTTATGCACACATAATCATATTTTACATTGAAGTCCATTAAGACCAGGTTTGAGTTGGTCTATGGTGCAGTCTATTTTAAGATCCTCAAAGAAGACCAGCACGTCCACGGGCGCACAAATGAGCGCAAATGCATTTGCTGTTTAAACGCGGCGCCAAAAACCAATTGCGCTGCGCCGCATTGTGCATATATTTCCAAATAGTTTCTATATTTTGTCAGGATCTTTATAAAACAAACATCTCAACTAATGTCTCAGTCGTTTCTTCTAAAAAGCAGATCAAATTTAGAGAAAATATAAATCTTTTGCTTACGTTTCTCTCCAGATTTTAGTTTCTGCACTTTCAGAAGAATTTTTTAAAATGTTGTTTAAATTGCAAAACTGTGCTTAGATTTGCAAAGACACTTAATGCCATCAATATGTAATCAAAATAAGAGATTTCGATACACGTTTAAACATTCATTAAATTCGTACAAAACCCCAAAAACGTCCACATCTCTTATACTGTATGTCAACAAATAAATAAAAAAAGTCTATAATGATAAATGATATACAATCCATAAAATACATTATGTAAAGGTGATTCAGCAGAGCGCTGAGGACAGTGATTTTGTCTCTCGTCTGTACAGCTACAGAACTAGATCTGGTTTTCAGTGTTTTGTGCTGTCATGTGGGTCCAAGAGCGACAACGATTGAGAGATTGAAACATTAAGCCCTTCCTGTGCAGCTGGCAGACCTTCAAATAAAGAGCCGGACAAAAAGAGAGGAAAGGAGAATTATGGCGACTGTAGCGATGTACAACATGTGTGTTCAAGGATGGCATGTGTGGAGGACAAGTGTGGTGTATGTGAGGGTGTGTGTGAGAGAGAGATCCTGATGGGTGATTGAGATGAGCCGCCAGCTGTCCATCAATCTCTCTGCCTAACACAGATTGCATAAAATTCTAATCTGCGATAAGAGCTCACAAGGCTACGAAGCAGCAAAAGAAATGAACACAAGTTAACCGGCTAAGGCCTGCAGATCTACAAATGCACTTGCTCATAAATCTAAAGACATTGTGTTCGAAGGTGGTCGTAATGGGTTTACAGAAACACTAAAACAATTGAAGCTATTACGCTTTAACTTAACCAAGAACAATGAATGCGAATGTAAAGTTCGTATGATGAAAATTAGCTAGAATTCAACACTTTATTGATTCGGATACGCAGACCCAGAGAGACAATCATGTTCATTTCAATATCTGCGGTTCTTCTTATGACTCATGTAATGTTTAAGTTTTTTATCCACACAAGATGACATAAACCTCAAAAGCCTTCAAGTTCAACACTGCATGAAATCTTATCTAATTAAATCAGCCTGTAAGACAGCAAACAACTCAGAGTTTGTGGGCGAGGTACTAAAACCTTGTGGCATCGTGCCGAATGCACTCAATATGGATTGAGGAAGGGGAACTCTTATCGCTGTGATGTTTATGCTTCAGTTCTGCTGCTTCAATGAAACGCTGCATGAATTACATGAATATTACTCGGATTATCATGTTTACCTAAGAATGCCTGAAGGACTTTCCAGAACTACTTTGTATATTCTGAGGTGACATAAAATAAAGTTTCCTCAGGTATGTTTATGGATGATTTAAGTTATTCTTCCTTAAAATGTCTTAGAAACTGTGAATGATTTATATTTAACACTTTTTTGAAATAAATAAATCTATAAAAAATATTTAGAATTTCAAACATTTTTATAGTGTTTTATTGTGTTCGTTGTGTTTCCAAATAAGATTTGATGTTCAATTATGCAAAAATATTTAGCAACAATGATAGCTATGATGGCTATGAAATGAGGCATAACAAGACACTAGAATTTATAAACGTAATTCTCAATAAATACAATTTATATAACAGGATACGAAATATAATACATCATTTGGATGACGATAAAAAAAGAGATATTGTTAGCAAACTAATTTAAAGGAGATATGTTGAGATTTTAGCGGCATTTAGTGGTGAAACAGCTCGCTCCACCCCAAAGGAGATAACGTTTTTACGAAACGCACTCTGTAGAGCAGTTTGTCCGTTTAGGGCTACTGTAGAAACAACATGGTGAATTCCATGCAAGGGGGACCCCGCGGCGTATGTAGACAGAAATAGTTAACTCTAAGGTTATAAAAACATAACGCTTCATTATATAATGTCTTTATACACCTCTGAAGACATAGTTATGTATATTATATTGTATGTCTGTCAACAGATCCTATAGAAAAATTACACAATTAATAAACCAGTGAAAATAAATGGGAGTTTAATAGCTACTATCTATCCAAAAGACCTATGGCTACAAAAACAAAGCAATGTTACTAGGTATGTGTCGTCTGAACCATACATGCTGAAGCGTGTGTGTTTGGAAGCGTGTAAATTCGCAGATTAAAAATTATAAAAACTTCACATTTTAATTCATCTTTAAGTTAATCAGAAATCTGAAATTTTCCTGTAGGTTGATAAACTCAGTTTTTGCAAAACCACAGGATAGAGAAAGTGGGTCATGTCTTCCTCTAAAGAGCTTCTGGCCTCTTCCTCTGTAGTACCTATTGAATTAATCACGCTTCATGGTTGGTCGAGCAGCGCTCCCAAAATGCTCCTTTTTCTAACTCCCTATCTCCCCACTTCGGTTCAAGCGCAGTATTAGATCTCGTTTTAAATTGTATTAATGACTAACAGTCTAATATGCTTTATCAATGGTGGGATGACACAGTTTACTGATTTATCAAATGGATAGTTACACTAATTTTGACCTCTAATTTTAACATTAATTTTAAACTCCAAATATTAAAAAATATTTCAATAAGGATTAAAGACATTAATCTATTTCGGTTCCATAACGTTGAAAGTACATTTACAGCCTCTCTGTCCAACCTTATGTGCCCCCAATGGCCTTCAATACCAACTCACCCCAAAGATCATTTAAATACTAGACAACCTGAAGGTGAACTTGCATGAACTGAAAATGAATGAATGCATAAATAAATATGAATAATCATTTAAGCTGGTCTGATTGCTTTAAGCCATGTAAGATTTGAGAGTACAAATTGCTGCCTTCGGCTATAATGCACGAATGCGGATTGCTGCAGTTCTCCCTATTGAGTAGACGGTTAGGATAGTAGATACATTAAGTTCACAAAAACTAGGATTATGCATTTGCGGTTACTTCTAGAACAATACAAGGAGAAAAATATGGCATTGCTCTCAATGACGTGACCTCGCAAAAGGAAAAAATAACAGGAGGTAGAACCAGCCCACCCCTATTCCTGTGAAATAACCATTGTAATTGAAAGCACTTCTGGAGTGAGAATATAAATCAAAACGCTTTTTCAGACCACAGGCTGTTTTTCTAATTAATGTGAAATAAAAATAATCTTTTCAACATCAGGAGAAAAGACTGAACAAACAAACCATTTGTCAACTGCTTAAAGGTATTGACCAACACGATAGAAATATGGGTACATTGCAGTCAGATTCATTGAATTTTCTCTTTGACAAAATAATTATACAAAAGGAAAAGTTAATCTTGAAATGAAAATTGTCTTTATTTACTCACATCCATGCTCTTTAAAATCACTGTGCTGCGAAAATGTAAAATTGTTTGAGGAATTGCTTTGGCATTGGCTTTGGCACAAGAGAACATTGTTATTGAATATTTTCAATTCTGTTCCTCACTGCATGGTTTCAGAAGACTTAGTTTATAAATATTCTATTATAAATGTTGCTGCTGTCCTTTTAAAACCTTGTTTGTCCATATTTTCATATTTAAATTTTTTGTCATAAATCTTTGTATTATTCAGCCTTTATGTTTGTCACTGGGTATAGCAAATAACTAACCAATAAAAAATATTAAAGGGTGCTTGTCAACTTTGACAAAACAATATTTAATCATTTAAAAAGTAATTTATTTTTGAAAATTAGTGAATTTGGACATCCAAGGTTTCTGAAGGAATGAAATATAAATTTGTAGCTGTATATATTATTCTAAAGATTATTTAATACTGTATCAAAGTACTAAAGTACTAATAAATATTGTACATATTTTATTTCCAGAACTGTGCTTCACCTACTGTATCCTGGATAAAACTTACAAATGTTTACTTTCTTGTTCACACTTACCTATCAAAAACTGGGCGACAAAAAGATCCATCACTGCTGGCACGTCTGCACAAAGTGCTGACACACCATCCACCAGCACCACAGTACTCATCAAACTCCTGTGGGTGAGTTACATGCTGCTGAGTGTGTACATTCAATTCACTCTACCTACTTTCCTCATCGACTCATTAATTCCTTACACTTTTCTATTAGATGTGAACTAAGAAATCAAACAACAAAAGTTATAAAAAATATATAAATAAATGATGTGTTTATGAAGTGTTGTAGGGATTTAATCCATTTGGGAAAAGCTCAAGTTGGTTCCATATAGTATGACAGGTTGAAAGGGTGTTGTTAAAAAACAATTCCTCGATTGAAAAGAAGTAATATTACATTAATAATGAAATGTATTAAGAAACAACCTCATCTTTGAGGGGCAAATCCAAGTGCGAAAAAGTGGATGCGAGTTGATCAGAGGGTCTAGCAGAGGGGTCTGCACAGATCAAGCCCCATGATTTTATCGTGTTAAACACATCACTAGTCCTGTCAGTGTGTCAAGCGCGAGAGCCTAACGAAACACGACAGTGTTTATTGGAGACACGGGCTCATTCGAGATTTCAGGGCAAATTACAGCCGGGGGCCTTTTGTCTTTTCTCAAGCTCTCGAAATCACAACGATGGGCGGCACAGAGATGAGACACAACAAGCAACCAGGAACGAGGGAGGTAAGAAAAATCGTCACAATAGTGTGGAGGAAGCAGTCTTTGAAAGTCTGTCAAATACTATATTCATAGAAGCCCAAAGAAGAACCGAATTACATTCTTCACGCTGTCCGAACTATTTTTACTTACTTGTTTAAACTTCCTGTCCTGGTACACAATAACCCTTTGAGTCTAAAATTGAAACAATCGAACAAATGTACAAATGATTGCTTAACATTACAATTATGTTGGATGTAAACAGGCCCACGCATAATTTACATCTCCAAAAAAATATGAAATGTCATGGTTAATTCTTCAATGCTTTGGTACTGTGCCGTGATGCCCAAACATCTCATGGCCTTTGATTTGGTTGTGCGTCATAGAAAAAAGAAACCGTGGCCAGAGAATAAGAAAGAGGATTAATGTTACAAGAGTAGCGCAAGAGAAAAACATGATTCCAAACAGGATTAGGAAACCATCACAGGACACTTTCACAGAGATTTAAAGCAGGGTTTAGTTCAATGCAGAAAAAACAAATGTCCATCTACACCAACAGTGTTGTTTCTTTTGCCAGAAAACAGATCTCAACATCAACAACAACAAAATAGATATACTGTATATATATAAGCATTGATGTCTGGAAATGAGTGGGGTGTGAAGGTTGTCTCTTATCACAACATCCTCAACTACAGACCACCCAGTAAATCTAATTTATTGATTCGCCATTAATGAAGACTTCACAAGAAGTGTATAATACATGTAAATGGGTCGCGCAAAGGGGATGTGAGGATGTGTATTATGATGGTTGCCGCACTGATGAGGTCCTTGAAGGGTCACTGCGCTAACTGTGGGGAGGAATTCAATTAAAACCTCCGAACACAGATCTGGGTTACTGCATTTCATCTTCTGTCATTACAGATACAACGAAGGAATAATGTTGTTGAATAATGCTGGAGTCTGTAGCAATTTAGAAAGCACAGAAAACACAAGGCAATATAACAGGAAGATACAGAAAACGCTAAAAATAATCCATCGTCATCTGGCCTGTCCTAATCCTCAGAGGCAGTCATTACATTATAACATAAACCGACCATAAGCCTTCTGGGTAATTCAAAGCCATGAGCAAAATAAGAAAGTGTTTACTTTCAATGTACTGTGATCAGAATGAACTTAAACCTGTTCTAACCTTTTCAATTCACTAAACACATATAATGTATTCTTCAGAACTGAGTAATAATTGATTGATATTATGTTGCGTTATGGAGTTGACCTTTTCATGGGAAATGATTTTCTGCCGTATTTAAACCCTGCAAAGATTTAAACACAGTAAAATGTGTTAAACAGAGCTGAAAGTATTACACAGTAACTGTTAAAATGAATCTTACTTAAATGGCCTAAATATATGATAGCACATAAGTGCATAAGTCTTCCAATATGAACATTGGTGGTCGATCACCACTTATCCTTAATGCATTTTTCTATTCTTGGAGTTAGATAATCTATGACTGGTCTGAAAAGATGTTCTTCAGAAGCTACAGTAGTTGGTGCACAAGTCAAATGTAATTCCATCACTTAACACTCTGATTCCTGCAATAGTTATGTATTTTTAATACCATGAGCTGCAAAATTTGTGCTAAACCTAATTCAAGCCAATTCTATGCCAAATTTATGAAAAAATGAAATTTGTTCGTTGCCAAATGTTTTTTACACTGCAGAAACCCAACAACAAAAAACCACCCCTAGACTTGTGTTTATGTCTTGTATATAATTTCTGTTAATATTATCTTCTGTTTATAATTCCTGTGTACATTTTTCCTCTTGTATTTTTAAATGCCTGGTGTAGAGGTGTAATATGTTTTTTCGCTGTTTTTCTCGGAATAATTCTATTCTATTCTGCATGGCTACAATGACTGCAAAAATATGCAATGGCAAAAAAATGTCTCCATGCACAGATACACACATGCATTATAAATAAATATGTCTGTTGTGAGATTTTTTGTTGAGTACTGTCAACACTGGCGATCTTCATCAGATCCTACATGCAATATAATCTAAAGAAAAACAGACACTGATGAGAGGTACCACTTGGAAACAATCACACAATGTAACAGAAGCTTGCTGTTTTCCATGCATCTCATCATTTGACAGAGATTCAATCTGCCTGGTAAAAACAAACAAACAAACAGAAAATTAATAAACAGACTAGACATTATGAAACCATGTTACAACTGAGAATTTGAATAATCTTTTTGATATATTCCAACTCACATCCTAATCTTCTTTCCTTGAGGTCAAATTATAAACCACCAAAACAAAACAGTATTGGTTATAACCCGGCCAATTCTGCACAAGGTCCCTTCTTTCTATGTCGAGTTTGCCCACAAAGTGAGCATTCATAGAAGCCTTGATACGGATCAAGTAATTTGCTTAAAATAAAGTATTGAATAAAACTTTTGTTCCCTGCACACACAAACGGCAAGCATCCTACACTAACAAAAAGTGATAGTGTAGCATTTCACTGTAAAACGCACGTTTCCGACACAATCGTGTCCTGAGGCCATGCGGCATCACCAAGGCCTGTGCCCCTTTGGCTGGCCGCTGTGTGATGAGAGAGGAGGGGCCGTTCGGACATTCAGACGTGAACAACTCTGTGGAAGCCTTTTGTTGCGGCACGTTTGTCTGCAGGGGCACCCTCCCCTCCTCAGTCTGACAGGCGGCTAGAAAACTGTCATCCCCGATCAGTCGCCCTTGCCTGGATCTCAACCCAAATTATAATCAAGAGCACAGTCGCCCGGCAATGCCAATGCAAGATGTCGAAAACTGAGCCGGAACGCTGGGATATCGGTACCAACAAGCCATGCTACTCTGTTGGCCTGTTGATCGAAGGGGGGTGAACATGCCGAAGCGTAAAAGGGAGACACCTCTGGTCGTCTGAAGGCACGGCAGTGAAGACCATTTTAGAAATCAATGATATGAACTAAATCAGTGATGTGCTAAACTGAAGTAAACACGTAAAAAAATTCAGTGATAAACCCAACTCCCAACTAGTTTGAGACGTCCCCACGATACCAACAAAACATATAAAAAATAAAGAAAGAAAAAATGTCACAATACAGCTATAAATTGACTCCCTCAGGTCAGTGCACGCTTAAATAATTCAGAATTTGTCAAATAAATACATCAACTTGTCCATTTTATACATAAGTCTGCTCTAAAGCTGGTATTGGGAGGACCTGCGCCAATATTCATCATGACAGATAAGGAACCCATGACGATAATTGAAGTAACGATGAAGAAATTTGCGTCTCGCCCTACAAGCACTTCAAAAATAAAAGGTTGGACACATTTAATGTTACAAACTGTCATCAAGGTCGGAATCGCAAGTGAGTCTGACACACTGGTCACAATCCTCCACGCCATTCTGTCTGCAGCATCCGGACCATTGTCGGATGCTTTACGAATTTACGTAAAAATGTCTCGTTCTACGTCTGAACCAAAAGCATTTTAAATAAATCAGTTGCGTTAACATGACACCAATCACAAGCGACCTGAGTAAGACCAGAACATCTTACAATTTCTAATGACGTAAAAAACATCTAAAATAAAAATACTACATTCTAGGCTTGTGCATCGACAAATATTCAACCTTTGCGACCCATTCAACCTTTAACAGAAAAATCATTTATACATCGTAAGATTTGTATTTTACAGAACTACCATAAAAAAAGATGTATCTATGGCAAATAGATATCATAGCTACAAATATTAGGCCATGATGTTAAATTGAAGTGTATGCTTAAAATAATATTTAAAAACGTAGATTTACCTTCACAGGGCTCCTAACCGACGGCCACCAGTATTGACGATCGGAAAGGACTGAAATTAAACCACAAAGGGAAAATGATTTCTCCACTGTCCTCTCGCTCGGCACTGATGGAGCGGCTCTGTTTGATTGGTCCTAGTGCGAGGTCATGTGGGAAAGGTGCTGGACACGTGATGATTTACCGAACACGACTGCGCAAAAAAACGACGAAATCCAAATTGCGCCGCAGTAAGTCTCTTGTTTGTTGACGCCTCTTGTCATTGCTTGTCTGGTGGTATGTGTTTTTAAGGGTAGAGGAGTGCCACTACGCTCATTGAGCAGCCTCAGGGGTATTGGGGGTAGAATGGGCACCCACTAGTCCAGCCGTCTGGGTATCCGGGCGACACGTCAGCAAAGCCGTACCCACCGCTGCACATGCACCTATCCTATAGTCTGGTCTCACCCGGCTTGTCTGGTCTACTTAGCAGCCGTAATCTCATACATCAGTTACTTTTGTCACAACGCTGAATATTTGTCTGTTGTGACATTTAAATTTCAGCCTTCATATGCTTTCATGCCCCTTCCAACCTTTTTTCATCCCCACTTTCCTCGTTTTCTTTCCAAGATTGAGACCTAACAAACAACAACATGGCCTGAAAACCACAAGGTTTATATGGGTGAGGGGGCGACTTTCGATCAACATCACATTATCTGACATCTCATTTTAATCTGGCAGAGTGAGGAATTACGTGCAGATTTGCTGGCAAAAGATGGATTACCAACTCCATCGGCTAATTCGCTACAGTTGGCAAGAAAAAGAAGAATTAATCATGAATCATTGAGGTCAAAACCCGGCATCACATAACATTCATGAGATCTAAACAGATATTATTAAGAGAAATAAATATTAAATATGATTCTCATGTTAATTCCTTTCAGAGGCTTTTCATACGAATAAGTAGTAAATGAGATCTCTTTCATATGAAATTTATTGCTGTTAGGAAATAATAAAAAATAATTTACACAGAGATTTACAAAAAAACACCAGTGATTTTTTTTCTCTTTTAGAGCTCATCTCAGTTTCAAATAGTGTTTAGATCTGCCAAAATCCCTACAATCAAAAAATATAAACTCGAACACTTCTCATCTAAATAGTGCCATGCAAATGTATTTTGCATCTGCACACCAACTTTACTTTTTCTCATAAAAAGCTTCAGGAGAAAAACATCTGAGACAAAGCTCATGCTTAACTGGATACGCTATGTTTCATTTCATTTTCTGGTGAGCTTTCTTCTGCAGAACTCCAGAAGAAGATGTTTTGAATAATGTTGGTAACTGAACAACGTCATTCTTACTTCTATTTGAACACAAAACCAATGCGAATCAATGGGTACCATCGTTGTTCGTTTACCAACATTCTTCAAAATATCTTCATGGTGAAAATAGGGTGAGTAAACGATAAGAGAATTTCCATTTTTGGGTGAACTATCCCTTTAAGAGCTTTAAAAAAGCAAAACCTGAGCAAAAATACAGAGTCCTTCTAAACAAGAAAAAGGCGTAAGTATAGAGCTAGACGTCAGTCTTCATTTCATTGTATTCTCTGAGGTACCAGCAATTCAAGATCCATCAAATGGAAGCCTCTTCCGTTCTCTACTCCAAATTCTGTCACTAATGGGAACCAAAAAACATAGACACACTGACTCGAAGAGACAAGAGGTCAAACATTTACAAACTTTCAAGGATTCCTAAAGTATCTGCACATACTTTTTCATCGCAGCTCATCTAGTCTTTTTACCAGATCAAGGGAAAGCTCCTGAGGCTGAAAAAGGACCAAAGATGGAATACAGTAGGCACAATGAGATGATATCGAAGCTCTCGGTTCTATAAGTAAACTCAAAGATTGTCCCCAGCAAGGTTAGACAGGGTGGGGTGAAGGACACAGTTGGGCTGTTTGTGTACAGCTATGGGTTCACTGCACACCCATCAATTGATCAAGTTAACCAGCGCCGACATACATAAAGGCCAGTTCACGCCAAGAATGTTGATAAAGATGGTTTGAAATCCTTTCTGAATTTAGCCAATGTCAGAGTCCACAACACAACTTTAACATTACACAATAAACATTATCATTAGGATGTATTTGAGATTTTTTTTTCTCTAGCTGTAAAATGATAAAACATTGACAGCCAATCAAAATCCATGAAATTTAAAGTGCAAAGACATATGATAGGAAACCACAATACGTTAATGAGTAGTTGACAAATATACCATGCATATGTCCTGCAGTGTGACATATAGCAAAAATGTTGAAAACTAAATGTTAATAATATAATATTTAATACTATTCATATATATATATATATATATATATATATATATATTATATAAAATAGCCTACTAGAGATATATCTTCATTGAGTTTTATTGTTCTTGTCACACCATAAGACACATGTGCAGTATTTGTCGACTACCCTAATATTGTCACGTATTGTCCTTGGTGTGAATGAGCCTTAAAGGGATGGTTAACCCAAAATAAAAATTCTGTCATTATTTTTTTACCCTGTGAACACTAGAGAAGATTTTGAGAAACGTCTCCATGGTTTTGTTGCGCTATAATGGAATTCAACGGGAGCCAATGTTGCTTGCAACCAGCATTCTTCAAAATATCTTCTGTGTTTTGCATAAGATAAAAGGTAATACAGGTTTGGAATGACATGAAGGTTAGGAAATGAAGAAAGAATATCTTTAATGGGTGAACTATCCCTTTAAAGCAGTGGTCACCGACCATTTTGGGGACAAGATACCCGACCCAGTGCTTCATGAATGGCAAGATCTACCAGTCAAAAAGTGAAAAATAAAAACAGCCTAGACCTCCAGCTTGAGGCCTTTTATTTGGCCTATAATTGTGGGCCTATTTAAATTACCTGAAATTCTTTGTTCCCCTCACCAGATGCAACCAAACAAACTGTAACAGAGTTGTCACTTTTAGTGTGCCGAAAGGAGGTGAAAAACGTCAAGGACTTTAATTCACACATAACAACTTGACATTAAAACATTTTGATAAGAATTAGTTCACAAGACCCTAATTATTTAATATTTACTGTAAAAAGATTTGCTATTTATCAAGCAGTTGTTTGGAGTTTATTTGGTTTATTTTTATTAAGTAAATACATAAAGAAGACATTAATAATAACAACCCCAATAAATCCTTTAAATCCTTTATCTATTTATTTTTACCCGTCTTATAATGTCTTGGTAATAATGATCTGTGGCACAAAGTAGCCGAAGGTCTGACAATGTAGTATGGAATAGGCATAGCAAATCATACTGGGCTAATTGAAAACATAGCCTAAATAGGATGTCAGCAAGGACGTCATCTCCCGCATGAGCTAGTACTGAAAACAAAAATGAAACCATCGTAAAGAGCTGTATGTTCGATGAGATCTGAATTCATAGAGAACATAATGACATTTCTGAGTAAGGCTTCGTAACACCAACCCCCTTGTTCTCTGTCCCAGATCTCCATACGCCTGACAAAGCTGTCATGCTCTGCCAAAGCACTTCCTGAATTGATCAGTTTAACTTTGTCTGTAAGCACTAATTGAGCCGCAAGCCTGCAGGGTTTAATTAAGAAGCGCATTACTGACTGCACGCTGGGCTGTGACACGAAGACCGCTGTACTGCCTTTGCTTTGAGAGAACTGGAAAATCCATAAATCATTGAGTCCAAAGAGAGACCAAAAGCCCAAGCCAGCGCCGCACGCTACTGGCCTCTTATTTTACGTGCTGGAGGAAACTATCTCT
This sequence comes from Triplophysa dalaica, assembly GCF_015846415.1. Taxonomy (NCBI): domain Eukaryota; kingdom Metazoa; phylum Chordata; class Actinopteri; order Cypriniformes; family Nemacheilidae; genus Triplophysa; species Triplophysa dalaica. Next base: position 20,439,955 of record NC_079549.1, on the reverse strand, counting down.
CCGCACGGGTCCTCAAATAGTAAATAACTTTCCAGTTCTTGGTCCCTTTGTAACAATTCAGTTCTTTTGGCACTGAAAAGGAGGTCCTATACATCAGTGCCTGTCCTGGGGTCAGCATCTTCCTTTCTAATAGTAAAAAGAGGAAGTGGATGCTCAAGACGTGTTGCCCTGGATGTTTTGCGGGATTTTTCGGTTTAAGTGTATCCCTCGGCCACACGTTCACACACAGGCTGAGGATAAGTGGAAAATTCTGTCGCCAAGGGCCTCGGTCGAACCGCTGCGGACAGGCATTTGGTCTCTGCTCTGAAAAGCTTTTACGCCGGCCCTCTCACCCAGATGCAGCTATGAGTGGTAATGGAAAATTTCGCCGGGCTCTCCATTTGGTTACAGTCAGAATTTTCAATAACAGGACACCCCAGCGGCTAAAGCCAATAGCTGGGGACATCAGTCTGAAATGGAAGTTTGGGGGTGGATCTGTCACCTCTGTTGTGCATAAACAACTTTGGTGATTGACAGTTCACAGATAAGACACAAGATCACTGGAACAAAACATGCAATGCTGTGTCCATAACTCCTTGCTTAAATGTAGCAAAACATGATTCATGAATATGAATATTTTGTCATTATTTACTGACTGTAATGACTTCCTATCTTTAATGGAACAAAACAGGTGAAATTTCTGAGGAATATCCAGTAATAACTTATACAGTTATAGTCTTCTTAAGGGAAAGTTCAAACAAAGAGGATTTTTTTTAATAATTCTCTCCACCTATTTCAAACCTGTATGACTTTCTTCTGCAGAACACGAAAGAAGATAATTTGAAGAATGTTGGTCATGGGTCCTTATGGACTTCCATTGTTTGGATACAAAACCACCTAGACATTTCTCAAATTATTTTCTTTTGCGTTCCACAGAAGAAAGAGATTTATACTGTAGGCCTAAAGATCGGGGTCAATTTGTATTTATTGTGTTTTGTAGTCATTCTGGAATTTGACAGCACCTTCCACCTTTAACTTTTATTATATAGAAAAGAATAGCCAGAATCCGATCCCACCCCCTCTCTCACCCACTTTGTTCCTGTCCCCTCTCTCATATTGCACTTATAAAGGCAAAAGGACAAAAATGTATAAAAAAATTATAATAAAAAATATAAGGCAAGAATATTCTTCAAAAATGCACTTTTGTGTATGATGGAAGATTAAAGTCATACATGGCATGAAGGCGAGTAAATGACTGAAGATTCACGTTTGGCTGAACCACGTCTCTATGGGATTCTACCCCTTGTGCAACATACTACCCCAAGAGATTTAAACACAAACACATCAAAACCAGAGATTCACTTTATAATTATGCATTTTTATGTCTTGTTAAAACTGATCAAATCATATTTCTTTCATCAAGGTGCCCCCTTTGTAATTTACTTGCTTGAAATCTCAAGGCTTTTGAAAGTATTTTCATATTATTTTCAGAAATCAAACCAAGCAACACTCAGCATTTAACAAAACAACCGAACTGAATAAGAATGCTATGTTTAAAGCAAATTAATTGGCTGATAAATGAGCTTCTGTTGAAGAATCATAACACTACTATAAAAAAAGAAAATTCAGGTTTTCTTTTAACATGAGGATAAGGTTTGTATCCTCCCCCAACATTTCATTATGAGCAAGAACAAATAGTGCTGTGTCTGATCTTAGTTGTTTCGGGGTGCGATTTGTTTATCACACGGTTGACTGTATCATCTGTCCCTGTCTGAATAACTAACTTTATCTTCGCCGGGAGAGATTCTTTAGGTTTTCTAAAGAAGAGTAAAGTGAATGCTAAACACTGGAACACTGAATACGTGTGTTGCATTCAACGTTACTCATTCAGAAAGGAATTGAATTGCATCCTGTGATCACTGTTGTCATAAAATAAATACACAAAAGAAAACTTCATTCATATTCACACAGTTCAGACGGCATTCATTTTATTTCTTCCGAATAACACAATATAACAAAACAGGACCCCTGGGCACAAAGAGGTATCCATAAAATAGTTCTATGAATTTAAATGACTGATGTGGAAAAGCAAAAGATCCTAAAATCTTCATTCTTATCTATAAACATGTGAACATCTATGAATGACTGATGCAGAATTGAGCATAAAATAGTGTTTCTGCTTACATTCCTCTTATGATCTTCTAAAAAGCTCCTATCAAAGACAGGACCAATTCAGCTGCAAATGCTTTCAAAGTAAAAATATTCAGAAGTCACTCGTCTAAAAAACGAGTTCATATTTTCTAAATAAATAAAAAGGCAAAATGGAATCTTACGAAACTTAATGCAAAGGCAGAAGACATTCAGTTGTTTTTGTATGAGGAGGAAACAAACATCTCATGATAATCTGGAGCATCATCCACTAGCATGTCTGTTCAGGTCAACTCAGCAAAACTCTACACGGCTCAGCCTTCCTCAAAGCAATGCCTCATCATACTTCAAACCCCACCAGTGATTCACAGAGACCTCTGATGTCTTCTGGCTCTTTCTCTCCTCTCCGTCCTTTGCTTTATCACATACACTCATTTACAGCACCAAAGCCCCTCCGATGCAGAATTCAAAACTGTGGTTTATGTTGGAAGGGTGCCGGGACCCAGAGACACAAGAGGCAGAGCATGTTGTCACTGTGACTCTCTGATGTGGAATTATCTTGCAAACCTCCCTTTCCTTCTATAGACTCCAGGCTATTCTTTACCGCATGTATGAATCACAGTCTTCAGTGCATGTCGGCAACTTCGGCATACAACTTAATTTTCATACAACTTAATTTCAGTTAGTATTTTACAATACTAACTGAAAAATGGAAAATAATATTAAGACTGCAATGCAAAATTTGTAATGCTGACAATGCAACAGTGACAATGAAATGGCTTTTTACAGTAGCATACATTAGTTCTATAAGACTGGAAAACTTAAACTGTAAAAAAATTCAATTGGTTTCAAAAGTCATTTGAACTCAGATTATATTAAACGGAATAAAAGTCTATTTGCAATGCAAATTGCAGTTGGTTAAATTAGATTTTTTTATGGCAGACATCATCATTTTTAATGTTCTGTCTGGAAAGGGGACGTCTGTCGCATGATGCCAATATGCTCATGTATTTCTAGGGGTTTATTTACTATCATTTTAATTCGAGTGACTTAAAAAGCCAATTTTATTTTATTTTAATTTAAACCATTTAAAGCAGGTGACTAACTAAGTGATTACTAAGTGTACATTATCTCTGTTGTGTCCACAAATAAAATCCTGTAATATACGATTTTCAAATCAATATACAAGATCGCCCTGTGAATTCTGCGATAACTTGCTGATGTTTTAATTCAAAGTAAACATAACCAATATCTAGGCATTACCTCAAAATCTGTATTTAATGTACTTGTAAACGTCTGTAGAACGAGTATAAGTCAGTCAACATTCATTTATCAATGTCTAGACTTTTGTCTCAGGGTAGCTGTGAGTAAGAAATCATCCTCATGTTACGTTGAGCTGGCAATAATGATAAAATAACATCCTCTGCACTCAGTTTTCAGACACAAGATAAATGTTTGGCAGACATCATCATTTTTAATGTTCTGTCTGGAAAGGGGACGTCTGTTGCATGAGGCCAATATGCTCATGTATTTCTAGGGGTTTATGGGAAGCGAGATCGTGCACATAGGTACAAGCACACCCACGACATATTAGACAACAACAGTACAGTAATAAACTCATCATAAAAGACGAGAAAAGTAACCGAGAATCAAGTAAAAATGTATTTCTTTGTCATCTCAAGAACTGAGATGTGTGTGTGTGTTTAGTGCCCTGCCTAAGTATCAGTCAGTATGCATCAGCGTCACAGTGAATCATTAGTAGCTGAGGGAAGTATTGCAAAGCAAGGCACAAACAAGCAATTCAAGCGCTGTTGAAAACGTGACTGTTTAACAATGTGAATTATGATAAAAACTAAAGTGCATTGCACTTCTCAAGAGTGGATCAATGTGGCTCGCAACCTTTAAAAGCTAATGCGGGGTCGGTTGGGGATGTGGGGCAGATGAGCTCAAATGCACGGTCAAAATTGCACAGTGGTGTTATCCACATAAAAAAGTGTCCTATTAGGTCAACAATTTGTAAATACTGCAGTAAAAGAGGGCCTCTGAGACAATGCTTAAGAATAAAAATGCATTCCTAATTGGTTACTGAAGTTGTCCTATAGTTGACTAACGTAGCTTTGCATTGTCACTTGATCGTACATTTGTTATTCTTACATGTGCATTTTATATTATGACTTATACAGAAGTCTGAAATCGTACAAAGACTGTAGCTTACAGTCTGGCTTGAAAAAAGTATTCATGAAATGTGTTCTGTAATATATGTTATGTATTCGTTGATGTTTACCAAAGCTGCATAGTGTGTTTGCATCACGCGGCGCATATGTTAAGAGAAGTTCAATGATTTAAGAAATCACTGGATGTGTATGCAAGCACCAAGGGAGGGAAAAAACATCTAACCTCGAGACCCCAGAGACAAACACAAGCCAATGTGCCCAAGCTGTGCAATATGAATACATGAATACTGAAGAACAACATATTACAGTTTATGACCACACACACACACACCAGACAAAGACGACTTTACACAGCAGTGAACCAGTCCATCTTAAGTTATGCTTTGACTGGACTGGAAGCATTAACAGTGACAAACAGGAGACTCTAGACCCCGCTGAGCTGATAATGTTGCTTTGGACTTGTTAATAAGGGTAATCTGCATGTGCCCTGCATTCACACGCCATGCAGTCGCAGACAGGCCTGCCTTTAATGCCCAGCCAAATGACAGGAAGTGCTTCAGCATTCTTGCTACCCACAAATCTATCCACATGGTAAATATTACATATCTTCCTCAAGCGACTTTCACTTTCACACAAGAGAAACGTCATTAAAGAAAACAACATTTTCGACAGCTGTCATTATTTAGGAACACACATTGTTTCCTTTGCATATATGAATAATTGATTTAAAAAACACATTGAGTAAAAAAATAATTTCAACGTTTTTCACTATGGATTGCACGTAATATAAATCAAACTGGGTTGTTTTGATTAAGTAATAATTATATAATTGAATGATAACACAATAAAAACATGATTTTTTACAATTTTTGAAAACTGAGTAATCTTTTTTGCAAATTAACTCTTATACATATTAAGCTGCAGTCCATACTATAACTTAAATGAGTCAAACTGACATTCCCAGTGAAATCATACCACCTAACAGCTCAACTTGAAAATGTATTTATTTATTATAGTTTTTAACACTAATTTTATGTACATATTTTATTGAATTTGTACGGAAAGGGACAAACAATGTCCAACATGAATATTTCTATTTGATGAACTGTACCAGATTTATACTAAGGCTATTTTTTGTGCAGTCCCTTGGCAATCCCCTTACCAATAATGTTACAAATTGCGGCTTTAAAAATGATATTTTTAGGACTATCAAGATTTTGATAGAAGCACCACCAACAGAATTATTCCTTCCCACCAGCATCATTACCCACAAAATATGTGGATTTTACTACTTTTTAAATATAAAATCATCACAGAAAAGACCTGCTTACAGTACCACGCAATCTCCTATCATTCAATCTAAAACATCCTTAAACATCTAAGAGCACAATGATGACAATGCTTGTCTACCACACAATCATAAGAAGACTGCCCGGGTGAGCTCCTGATTGTGTCGTGACAGAGTCTTCTCAGGTCTTCCTTTTGGTCACCGACCCTCTCAGTTCCTCACAAGCCAACGTGTGACAACTCTTTCTGTGTGATATTTTTAATGCACAATTCCACAGTCCCCGATCGCCCTTGAGCAAATGCTGCCAATGTGGTTAAACTACTTGCGATGACAAAGGACAAAAACTCCCTTGAGAATTTCCTATGAGGTCGGGGGGAATGCGAATAGCTGTGACGTAACGTCACATGTAGGGATGATAGCGTTCGGAGACCTCTTGAACTACCCTATAGATGTATCACTCAAACATACACAATTACTATGTTTTACTAGCCTAGTTTCAACAACGCCCACAACGGCAGAGCCAAACAAGCCCTACAGAACTAAAAGCACTGCGGTCTCACTCCGTGCCAGCTAAATTTATCATAATCTTATTATCCCATACAGCTGCATTTTAGCCAAACCCGCTCATAACATGGAAAGACCTTCAATCAGAGACAAATCTATACTGTACTTCAGTGTGCATGAATTTAGCACCTACTTACAGTACACCCGTCAGCAAAACCACACAGATGAATGGGTAATGATTCATCCATACATTCCCACCGAAAAAGGTCATCTCAATTCCACTAATGGCATTTTTCAGTGCAAAACTGGGCCCCGGGTCTACAATAAACCTGCAAGATCTAGTTCAGCGAGATCAGATGGATTAGAATGCTTCTGTACTCACCAGAGTTGCTGAAAGTTGTGGATCTCAGGACATAAATGGAGAGATTGGACAGATGAACAGGGGAAGAGAGCGCAGCTGTGTCGCTGTGCGGATCAGTTCATCAGCCTTTGGACTTCTTTCCAGGTTGATAAGCGGCCCATTCTGTAAGCATGAGGGCAAATCAAAATAACACACCGTGTCGTCATAACCGCCTTGTCAGTCATGCGATGCCGCCATACGTTGCACCTTTTCCACATCAGGGTCTTTGTGTAGTCATAAGGGGTTTGCCTCAAAATCACGGGTGAGAAAACACAGCCCATATGTGTACCGATTTACTCATCACATGGTTAAATGAATCCTTGATCAGGAACATCTGACAGAGGCAGGCCGAAGGGCACTTTTAAGTCTAAAATTCTCCATTATGTTTTGGTTTTGACCAAACAAACTTACATGCTTGAAATTGTACATACTGAATGTATTTTGGATATTTACTGCACATACGTACTGATAAGTTATATTTCTAGTTTATATATCTACTGTCTTCACGTAGTGTTCGTGTAACGGTAGAGCCGCTAACCAGATAGGGATCCCAGAAGTCTCTTGGGTTTTCTCTTCCAGGTCATGTGACCACGTGCCGTCACACTACCAGAAGACTTGAAAGAATTGTGTCTGTCCAGTGTACCCTGCCTTTCAATCACATGCAAACATATGAGAGAACATTACAAAAATGTGACGATAACACAATTAATGACAAATGACAAAAAATGAGGTTTTACCTGAGCAACTCCTCCCTCTATAAAAGATGACTTCTTCCCAACAAGATTCTGCAAGAAGAGAGTCGGATATTAAATATTTGCATACTTATATATCCATACATAAAATGTTTCACTCATGTCTTTGGTTTAGGTGTCACGTTTTCAATTTCACTTGTGTAACACCTCTCACAATACATTCTTTATTGTTCCAAAGCAGATTCTCTTGGGAATTTGGATATTGAGCTAATATAGCACATTCTCATCCTTTGTTCAACGTAAGCTGGATAAAATGAGGATGTATTATACATCTGAAACACATTATTACAATGAGGATCATCTCTTACGTCTGCAACTGCGCCGTCAAATCCAGACTTCAACTTCAAGCAATGTTGGATTGCTTTAAACAGAAAAGAATGTGATTATCAGAGTATGCAAATAAATATTTCACAGTAAAAAACTCCCTCTAATGTTTTTTGTTTAAAAAATATAATAAAAATGACTTTAACAAATGTATGTTACATGTCAGTTTGGAAAAAAAAGGTTGATCTATGTCACCTTTTGTCAATTATTAATAAAAAACACTAAATTGTTCGTTTTATTTATTTCTAGTTTCACCGAATAGTAATAATAAGCCGCTTGTCTTACTGTGACAAAATAAAAATGATTGCGTCCATCATAATATCAAATGAAATATTAAGAAACTATTACTTAAAATAATTAAACACATTTAAACAAATTCAATTATTTTATATATTATTGTACATGATGCCATGTAAACTGAAAGCTCTGAACCTTGACCTCTTTAAAAAAAGTTCGGAGTACTTGGACAACACTGCCATCTACTGGCCAAATCATGCACTTTCATTTGCTGTTTGAAGACTCAAGAACTTGCAGAAAAAACAGAACGCACAAACTAATACTATAATTATCTAATATATAATATATATGAAGCTATATAAAGAATCAGAAGAAAACTTGTTAAATATTGGCAGAGTTTAAACACTCTTTAGCTCTCAGCTGACCCAAAAACCAATTTGGCCGATGTATTTCAAGTCTTTGTGTGGATGCAGATAAAAACACTTCTGCTTTGTCCGAGTTTATCAGTTCCTCAAAAGACGTTACAATCTGATCTACTGTTTGACATGAAGCCACTTCAAAGGCTCCCTAGATGTAATTCTATAATGATGTCGATGGAAATTCAGCATAGGGGCTCGACACACAAATCACACTATATTAATGTTTAATGCTTTCCAAAAGCTAAGTTTATATTCCTTCCCACATGTTCTCTCAGGGTCCCGTCTTCAGCGTTTACAGATTATCACCTGACCCCCAGTCAAGGAGACTGTGATGGAGAGCACAAATCAGCAAGATAAAAGCTTGCTTTCCTGATTGAGTTGTGGTGGCCGCGGAGATCAAAAGATCCATAAAATACATAAGTTATCTCTTTAAGACACAAGGCCCTGCAAAACGCACTAGATGTAGTGCCACTGGCCACTTATTAATATGACAGCATGCTGGTGATACAATAAACAAGTCCCTGCTATGACGTAAATGCATATTTATTACGGCAATTGCATTATACTCGGATTCGGTTAGTGAAGCTTTCAATCCAAAAACAAAGACAAACACATATGGCAAATGAACATGTTTAGTGTTTCCTTTCAGACGAACACCCTTTATAATATATTTACAGTTATTCCAATACTGCAGCAGTAACTCAAATATTTTTCTACCATAAATGAAATATTAATAGGATCTAAACTATTTATATTGTGTGCATTAATAATAAATTACAGCCCTTTTAACATTGTGATTCAAAATGTAATATCAAGCTTGAAAAACGCCAATATTTTTTCATTTCCATACAGCCGGGGGATTATAAATTAACTTTGCTAAATATTGTAAAGCACCTCATGTATTAATCAAATACAAGTAAATCTTGGTGGGCATTCAGAAGGAAACAAAGCTACAACAGATCAAAAGTGAATGGTGTTACTTTAAACATTTCATTGTTTACCAAGAAACAAACAAATGAATGAAAAAACACAGACACTCTTGAGTGGCTGTAAAATTTGGGCATCAAATGGCAATTTGATGGAGACATTAAATGAAGAAAGTCCACGGCAGGGCTTTTAGAGAAACTGCAGACTCTTTACTCTGTCATGGAAAAGTCGGCTCGGTTCTGCCGGTGTGCAATTTCATTAGCGCTTACGTGGAGGCGGTCATTGATTTGCAAAGGAATCTCTGTGAAATGCGGGTCTAATCAATCAAACGTCTCCAATAATTTTAACCAGATACGTTGCTTAAATTTACAGGGCCAAGGACTCCATTTTTATGGGATAGCCCCCCTCCCCCAGGTCACAGAGGAAAGCTGTAGGAGTAGTTTTGCTCTAGGAACCAGGTTTGCTCTGGACATCTACCACTGACCAAAACACAGAATTTAAACGTAAACATTTAAAATACACATAACCATTTAATAATAATACATACTGTAAAACAAAGAGCGCATGTATTTGTGCCAAGCTGGTTTGATGTGCAACCTTCAGAAAGCAGAGATCAGAGATGATAAATCATAAACTGAGGCTTTTTTACTTTTCCCATCACAATAATTCTGAGCTTAACTAGATTAAAACACTGTTAACAGACCATTGAGCCATTAAGCAAATGGAAGAAAAAAACAAAACAAAACAAAGCAGAGCAGAGCAAAATGTAAGATATGCAGTATTAAAAAAACTCAACATGATACAAAATCACAAAAACTAACTTGTGAAATATACAAATATAACAGATTTGTTTCACCCTAGCTATGATCAACCATAAATTCTCCTGCAATCATAAAACTTTCTTGCTACTGTAACTGTATGCAACTCAAACAAACACAAAAGCGCGATGTGATGAAATGTGATGAAAAGAATATGTGCGTGAGTGCGTTCGGATTCTCATCGCAGGATGCTTTGAAAGTCAGCATGAAAACTTGGGAGCGTTTAAAAAGGGAGTCGCAGTTTCAGCAGCGCAAGCACAAGAAGTGAGCAGAGCGAGTGCGGAGGGATTACAGAGGAACAAAACAAGTGCAGAAGCAGAAAGCATAATGTTAGGAGAACTGCTTATGTGCAGAAACAGTCTGACAGGACTGCGAAGGGCCTGTCACTGCCACACAAACACCATCAAAGGAGCTTATCACGGGCCCTTTAAAAGCAGTTCACCAACGCCAGCTTCACGTGTATGACTTTGACAGCTCTTTTCATTTTTGGCATTGACAACCTGTTCAAACTGTAGACATTAATGCATAAGCATGCCTGACGACGTCTTCAAAATAATGTCTCTTGTATTAGAACTAGGTTTAGTAAACAACACACATATTTATTTAATATTTAATAAGTGTATAGCATAATTATATACATTGGCATATTGTTGGAGAGCTTGTACTGACCAATCAATAACTTGGATTTTATGTGTGTGTGTGTGTGTGTGTTTGCGCTTATGGGTCAATAACAAGAATGTTTGGTCAAAGGTCAACATTTCTAGATAAAACAGTCAAAAGTATTCATATGGGATCAAATAGGATTGGTTTCTCTTAAATACCAAAACTGACAAGTATTGAAATATAAATAATATTAAGATAAAACTTAATGCATATTTCACCCATGAATTACAGGCTTTTAATGAGACTTCTGAAAGTTAAGTTACAGTTAATGCAGAAACTGAAAACATATTCATAATTATATATAATTATAAAGCGTGTATTCAAGTCATTATCTGTATTATGAATTGTATTTTTAATGTGTTGTAAAAAATAATTTATATACGGGAGGAAAAAACGAACCTCATGTTATTGACCCACATACATTTCTAGACAGAGAACAATGTGTCTTTGTCATGTCTACAATTACAAGCAATAAAGAAAAAACGAAACAATTAATAAACGTATTACAGTACATGGAAATTTTTGGTTAAAATATCAGCTGATATACTTTCAAAATCAAATGAATCTCTTAGACAGCCAAAGTCAACGAACTGAAAACAACGTAGTGTGTGGCAGTAATTCTGAGCTACCGAAACACAACATGATCCATACAATAAATTATGAAATATTTAACACAAGCACGGTGATACGGTACATGCCAGGATATGTTTTTACAGGTCCTGATCTTGTTGTCAAGCAAGACACGAAAGAAAGATGATAATAATTAGAAAGTTGTCTCAACAAATATCCAAATCTCAAAAGGCAAACTAAGCCAAGGTGTCAATGAATTCTATAGAGACCTCTACCGCCTCACAAGTGATATAACCCAATATAGCTTTGAGCCAAAGCTTGTGAAATATGAAGTGATGCTTTTAATATCTAATACTGAAACTCAGTCAGCCAATAAATTCTGTGCAGGAGCTTCATTAACTCTTATAAAATTATGCAGTTTAGAAAAATGACAAACGACTTAACACATGAAATAAGTCATACGACGCGAGGATTCGAAAAAGACAGAAGGTACATTTTTGGGTGAACTGTGCCTTTAAGGATCTCAAGTACAGCATAAGGGCCACACAGGCCGAGCCTTTTCATAGTCTTCTAAATGTGCTCTCTTCTCTATGGCAATATTCAATAGCTGTATCAGCCTATCTGGACACATGCATATTACCCAGTCGAGTCATTACACTTTATATGTCCTTGGCGTTAATTGAGAGAGCTAATGCCATTTCATAGATATCCTTTAGTCGACCTCTTTTGTGCTGGACTCCTTTTGTATATTGCAGTTTTGTGCTGAGCCTCAGACAAGAATGAATCCCCCAGAAGCCTCTATTCCACCTGGGTATCTATGCCTGTGGGAGACAGGCACCCCTTCACGGTGTGCGTTCACAGCACAAGTCTCTCGCACACTTGGTGAAAGGTTAGAGTAAAGTAATGAGGAGTACACTACAGAACAAGACTGTACATTTGTTTTTAATACTCATATCTACTGCTATAAAATACTGAGTAAGTGCTTAAAAGACATTTCACACAATTTTTGTATTATTATATATAATTATATTATATATTATTGAAACATTATTACTTATTGAAAGTATTATAATTATTATGATTTATAATTAATAATAATATTGTATTAATATATTATCATCATTATATGTGTTAATTAATATTAATATATTGATAATATGTATTTATATTTATATATTTACCTATTAGTATTATATATTATTATTAAAAAGTACTACTACTACTACTACTTATAATAATTATAACATTTAACAGTATTATTATTACTAGTAGTAGTATTAATATTATTAATATATTTGATTGAATTAAATGTCAATACGGTGGTACATAAATGCTATATAAATGCGAAAACATTCAATACATAATCCTTTTAAATACAGTTTACATTTGTATACAGTTTCCTAGGGCAAAACTTTTAGCAAAATTTTTGTAAACATTGCCCCTTTTAACATTCTAATATGCACATTTCTGCTCTCATTCAGCAAGATAATAAAAACAAAACTCTTAAGTCGTTTCTCTATCCGTCTTTTAATAGGTACTGTCTCTAAAAATGGTTAAAATTGTTACTATAAAACTTGGTGATGTTTTCCAGCCTTTCTGATAATAAGGTTCACTGTTTTCCTCACAATTGTAAGTTGTTTGGGATAAAAGTGTCTGTTAAATCCCTAATGCCTGCGTATGCAAATGACTCATCACTGCACACTATTATTCTTTAAAAAAAGTGTTTTCTTCACAATCAGTAAGTAATACATTTCACTGCTTTTAAAACTGCTTTAAAAAGCTGGAAAACGTCAATATGTCTTCTCATATATAAAAAGGAAGAGAGACAAGCAGGAATGCTTGACACTTTCACACTTCTATGCTTGCAGAGGTTCCTTTTCAAGCCCTTCAAGTCTTAATCCAGCAAAAATGCTCCTTCAAAATTTCAAAGGCACGTTGCAGATTTGAATATCTCCTCAGCTCTGTACCTCCCCCCTCCAGAGAAGAATAGATAGTGATATCTTGTGCTTTATACCTTCACTGCTGAGGTATTAGGGAAGTGAGGGATGCTGCTGTGATGTCACAGACAGCTCTCATCGAGTTAAGATAGAGGGGAATTAACCGATGGATCAAATCCCCAAACCTTGTGGGAGAAATCGCAGAGCGCTAACTAATCTGCAGCTCTCATTTTTCTACGGGAAGAAGATTGAGTCTCGACTTGTGATATGTCAGAAATCAAATAGATCCTGTTAATTACATTACACTTAAATGATTCACGGGTTGCCCACGTCTCGAGTTTAATTCCATGGTTAAAAACATGTTCATAATGTTTCTATCAGTCATGAAACAGAAAATGTATGCAAGGGTAATGTATAAACTGTATTTCATGGTCCTATTCAGCTCGATTTGACTCTTCCCTCTTGCTGTAAAAGAGTGTAATCACCTGAGATATTATAGTTACATAGAGTTTAACAGGAAGAATCAATATGAACTTGACATTGATAAAGCAGTGCATAAGGTCATAAACCTTTATTCACTAAAAAAACCCACTATTTCAAATACTCCATAGTATACTTTACTCAACAATTTTGAGCAGTTTAATAAACCCAGAAACTCGATATTTGGCCTAACACACAGCATTTCTCAACTGGGCAATATATCTAAATGTATATTTAATAACTTATGTTTAAAAAGTTTCCAGACACAGTTTAGCTTAAGCCAGGCATGCCTTAGTTACATTTACATACATTTAGTCATTTAGCAGACACTTTTATCCAAAGCGACTTACAAGTTGGATTAAGATATTTATGTCGCTTTTATAAAAGTCCTTTAGAAGGATACATAACCGGTGTGCATCTCGTCACAAAACAATGGCATATATTTCTAGCTGCCATGTCTGTGAAACCGGGCCTAACTGTTTGATTTCAATATTTTTGTCTCTACAGTAGAGCTGGGCGATAAATCGATTTACTCAAATGTATAGTTTACATCGATTTGTTTGAATGAAAATCGGGTTCCCTCTTGTAGTTCTGAATGGGCTTAGCCCTTCCCCCACGCATTGCCATTTAAGATACACAAACAACATGGCAGCGATCAGGGAAAAACACGTTTCCAATCAGGACTTGAATATTTTCGCGGAATTGCGCATAATTTAAGTCATTTCCGCTAGTCTAGCTTTAATAATGCGAGAAATTCCTGCACGACATGTATTTGCTTCAAATCTTATTTTGAAATAAATTCTCAAACCCGAACAAATTACATGTGAAACTGGCTGACTTTATTCTAACAATCACCAACGGTCTCTGTCACTTGCGTCGGCGTGGGATGCGTCACACTGATCTTAGTTACACTTGCTCAAGTGAATGCAACGCGCGCATATAATAAGCTGTTTTATTGAAAATTGGGGATTTTTTAGGCCATATCGCCCAGCACAACTCTACAGTATATGGTTAGTTAAAATATACCATACATGTCTCCTATGGTGACAAAAGTGTATTGAAACAACTTTGACTAATAATATATTAATAACATATTATTAACATTTATAATATAGAATAGCATAAGAGAGGTTTATCTTCATTGTTTGTTTTTTTCCTCCATCTTTGCTATCACACCAAACGACGCAATTACACATTTATTTATATTATTTTTATTCATGCATTCGGCAGACGCTTTTATCCAAAGTTACTTACATTGCACCACACTACACATTTTTTTTACACATTTTTCAACTACCCATATATTTATTTACTCTGTGTACATTATATAGTATATGTACAATTGTTTAAAAAGTGTTTTTCTTAAATTAACAAAATACTATTAAAAAGCCTTAAAGGGATAGATCATCTACAAATAAAAATTCTTCATTGTTCATTGCAATTTTGTCACTGCAAACCTTTATGACTCTATCTTCTGTAAAACACAAAAGAATATATTTTTAAGATCGTTGGTAACCAAACAACATTGTATTGTATGAACTCAAAACTACTGAAACATTTATCTCTTCTTTTAAGTTTCAGAAGAAATATATGTTTTTGAACTGCATTAGGATGAACAAATGATGACAAAATGTTATTTTTGGGTGCACTGTCCCTTTAACACTCTCATAGTAGCAAAAATAAAGAGGAATTCTAACACTAGTTAAATGAAACGGTCTTTTGAACACTTAATGCACATCATACCTGATCAAAACTCACAAATATATTGTAAACATTCAATTATTGCCCCATACTGTTGTTGTCTAATAGAGCTCACACACATTAAACCATGCAGAGCTGAGAGAAACTAAAGCCTCCTTCCTCAATCTGTGCATCCCTCAGAACACAGCATAGTTCCTGCTGACTTAGCTGTACAGATGCTTTGGATGAGCGAAAGCGATCGTCCCGGGAAAGTGTGTCAGGCAAGCGTATTTGTTGTGGAAAGGACAAGCCAAGATCTATCCTAAACAGACGGTGAACGCGCAGTCAAAACACGCCTGATGTCTACAGGTTTAAGATGGCAGGCGCGCTCAGAGGTCCATTTATGCAGCTAAAAATGACTTTACAAGCAGCAGGACACACCTTCTTCCCTCACACCCTGCCCCGCTGGGTTCAATCTGGCCATCGCTGCGGTCACAACTCTCCGGATCGGAGGCCTTTGCCAGCGAGCGTGTGGGAGGGCCTCAGCGTACACTGAACAAAAACTGGAGCTTTTAGTAAAATCTCTTGTGAGGTTGTAGGTTTTATTAGAACACATTTGCACGTAAATGGTTGTACCCTCTCTAGTGATGCTGGGATAAGCGGGGCGAGGCATAGGGGAAAATGCTGCATCATGCATGGTTGGGCGTTACGGCATGTGACCTGCAGGCACACTCCTATCTTGGTGGTGTGGGGAGGGGATGGGTGTAAAGGAAAGTGAGGGCCTGGTAGGAGAACCTGACCTGAGCCTTATGCCATAGTGACACTGAGCGGATTATGTCTAAATAAAGCCTCAGCACTGCATGAATCACTCTGCTACTGATCCCACTGCTGAATGAGAGAGAGAGAGAGAGAGAGAGAGAGAGGGGGGGGGAATAAGAAGCAATTTCCAAAAAAAGAGAAGGAAGCAAAAATGTGAAGTGGAGAAGGCGTTCATCAGTAAAGTGCCGTGGCTTAGTCTAAGAGGCTTGAATAATCAGTGGTTAAGCTGTCAGCCCTTCTCTTACACCACCTTACAAACTCCTGTGTGCTTTTAATCAAACAAAAACGCTGAGATCCAGTCATCTTGCCAAGACAGAGCCAGAAGACAGGCTTCACAGTCTCTTTAAGATGTATTGTGACATATTACATTTCTTGCGACGCACAGGTGCTAGATGTAGAGTACATTGTGCCAACAAGCACCTTCTTTGTGCTCCATGGAGGAGAATAAGTCATACAGAAGAACACAAGTCAGAGTAAATAATGAAAGAATTAGTTGTTCCTGTTTTGTTTTCCTATTAAAAGGAATAGTTCACCCAAAAATTAAAACTAGCTTCCAGTATCTGTGGGCTAAATTAACATATCAACATATAAATAGCTTTGAATTCGAAATTGTTGCGAACCGTATGTAATTGATAATGTACAGGCGGCCGGTTATTGCAGAAATAAGCACCGACAGTGTGATCAGGACCTGACGCGAACGGTCACATGAGAATAAAACTGGACATGAAATGTGAATTTGTAAAAAAAATCGAAGGCAGACCTTCTGCGAGGAAGAGCCTTTTACTTTTGGTTTTAAGGTAAGATATGACGTTCAGATGTCAGGGACAGGCAATTTGGTTTATTCATTTATGCATTTGGCAGACGCTTTTATCCAAATCGACTTAAATGCATTATCCCATACATTTGTTTCTAAGTATGTGCAATCCCCTGGGATCTAACCCACGGACTTGTTAACGCCATGCTTTTACCTCTGAGCTAAAGGAAAGCTGTATGTTTAACATATATGTTATTAAAAGATAAATTTACATTTAATTTGTCAAAAAAAGTGTCAAAATGATTTGTTGCTTCCGGGTAATTGTGTGTTATTAGCTTATCTGGGAATAACGAACCTGCAAATGTCACGACTGGCCAATCAGAATCCAGCATTCCAACGAGCCGTGTAATAAGACATAATATCATATGACTACTAGCCATGAGACAATGAGTTATTAATGAGTTATCGACATGTTGCCATTTTTCTAATTATTTCCTGGATGTGCTTGTTTTGGTGTCAATATTGCTAAACAAACACAAAGATTAAAAAAATATATATTACAAACCTATCATTTCAATTCAGAAGACAAACCTGTAAAGGCATGGATTAAGAGATAATAATCCTAAGGTGCATAAGGTCATTCTGACTAAACCTCTTTTCACAAAAACAACAGTATTTCCTGTAAATACTGCCTAGTCCACTTTACTCAACCATTTTGAGCAACAAAAAAAAGACCTTATTAGACTACAATTATTATTATTTTTTCGGAATTTACTACTTATATGTGAGTGTTTAAAGAAAAATTATCATTGTTGTTTCTTTCTGTAAACTACTGAAAATATTTCTCAAATAATAAAAAAATATATATATGCATGTGTTATAACATTGTATTATATGTATTATATGTATATGTATTATAAATATATATATGTATTATTTGCATTTATATGCAGAAAATTGAAACAAACATGGTCAAAATAACAAAAAGATGCAAACAAGAATGGCAGATCTTGAATACTGCAAAGAAACAAGTTCATATTCATGTTTAAACAACATGATGGAATATGACTGATCTTTTTACAACTTCTTTGACAACATCTTTGCATGCTGTCAGTCTTTCACATTGTTGTTGGGGGACATTATGGCAATACATGCAAAAATACTGATCGGAGGCAAAACTGGAGTGATCTCTTCATTTTTTCCACTACTGTAAACTAACCCGTTGGAGTTGTTGTTGTTGTTATGGGTTACTTTTACAGTATATTGGATGTATGTGCTATTTGGAGCTTAACTAAAGTGCAAATTCTCAGAAAGAAGTTTCCATATGTTCCACAAGAAAAAAAAAGCACTAACTTGCAACCAAATGCATTTCCAGACGTAGTATATAGCCTGGACTCCAGGAGTGATTAAAGTGGATCATTGACAGATTAACAACAGGACGACCTGACTTAATCAAACGGAAAGCAGTATCAGCTGGGTTTACGTGACGCACGGATCTGCGAATTCAGGGAATCCTGTAATGTTTTCCCAACCTTTTGCCAGCACATCTCCACTGCATCATACATTGGAAACAATAAAAATAGCATTACCACCCAGCCAAGCATTAACAACGACAGCAACGGGGGTCCAGGGCCCTCCCCCCCCCGAGCATCCTGGCTCCTGATTGATCTCATGGACCATCGGCGGGTTAAATTACACTGCAGAGTGGTTTTGCGAAGAGACAAAGGGCCCGAGATTTCACAGGCCGTAATTCTTTCCGGCCTTTACTTTGAAAAGGTGCAGCGTTCAATTTCAGCCCCCAGCAACACTTTGCATTCGCTTATGAGTTATGACACAAGCATGACGTTTTCAACTTACTCTTAGGCCATGCGGAGGAGACCTGCGTATCAATAAGGCCGTAGGGAGGATGGGAGAAAGCTGACTCTCTGTTAGCACCAAGAGCCTGTAATGGAGTAATTTAATACTGTAAATAAAAGCTGTCCCTTTCTCTGAAGTCAAGCTGGCTTCTTTCCACATCCTACTAGACGCGCAAAATCTGATGTACTCCTACATTTTTGTTTGGATCTCAGTCCGAAGTGATATCCAGACTCCCGTAGCTTGCTGGCAAATACGGTATAGGCCAATAGTAGAGGCCTTTTCATAGTGCAACTCTGCCGAACCAGCAACTCGGAAGCCAGGACAGCATGAGATCCGGAGGAAAAAAAAACAAGCCAAAGCACAAAAAGACCAGCTGCTTCTAGATCACGGGCGTCAGCGGAAAAAACATGTCTTGTTAGTGAGAATATAATTGAACTCGTCTGGCAAGTAATAGCTTTTCCCAAAACTTCACGCATCTGTTTTGCGCTGATGAAAATGTAGCGCGAGGTAAATATGCAACTGAAACTAATCGAAAGTGGTTTAGTAAAAATAAGTCTTCATCGATGACATTTCCAATTTACTCTAATTTAAGAATCTGCCTATATTTGTAATCATAATATATGTGATAAGCTGGACTGATTTTTAGCACGGCTTTCAGATGAGTCCGTGAGCACACGTCTAAAATAGACATCGATATGCTAAAATGCAGAGCAAATCCACACTGACTGACAGAAACGTTTCAGAACACTTGAGCTGTCAGTGAAACAACTTTTTTTATCCAAGAACCAAGTGGATCTAAACGTAACAGCTCTTTATTACTTAAGCAATTCGACTCTCGCTCTCTGAAAGTGTTTATGTTGCGTATTTGTGCAATGATTTAGCAATGATATAAAATCAGCAAAATAAAACGCTGAGTTGTTTTTCAGTAAACATAGAAGCCTTCAAATGAAGACATTCAATGCCCTTCCCGAAAGGACAAATTATAATCAGGGTCGAAAACGTCTAGCGTAAAATATGCGTAAAATTGTGCCAAATATGCATGAAATTGTTATGCAAGTAAATAAAAGTTGGCCCTGTAACTATATTAAGAACTGCAACAAAAACTGCAACAAGTTTTAATAACATTATGAAAGAAATTAAAACTTCATATCATATACGATTGAAAAAAAATGAGGTACAAATCTTAACATGTTTGTTTCATGTATGCAGCGAGTGGTGCAATGAAACTAAGCTGCAAGAAAATGAAATTAAGAGAAAAGATAAACAATCCCATTGTCATGGGACGGAATATATTTAAGTTTTGATAAACATATGTGCAAAATACAGTTTCATGGCTGGTAAGAAATGAAGGGTATATTTGCAAAAACAAATAATTTAATTCATTAAACATGCCGTATGCATCCCGTGGCTTTAGTGAAATCCACTTTACAAGGACTGCCAGGACACAGGGTGCTATATAACCAGATAGATCAATGCTCGGCTCTTAAAAGGGTGTTAAATAAAGAACAGTAAAAATCCTCAAGTCCTGCCGTGTTCCTGTAGCACATCTGTGTAAGCTAAAGATCTGATTATTGTTTGATCAATCTCTTCTGTGCCCCACTGTTGGATACATGCCAGTGTGGGACTAAAGGAATAATAGTGTTAATGAAGACACTTGTTCTGAATTTACACACCTAATTATTACTTTTACTGACCTTAGATCATTTCCTTCAACAACTCAAAACTGCTTGATCAAGTGACTCTTTATCCTGTCTAAGGTTTGGACACAGAGCTGATAAAATATATATGTATAATGTGCTTGTAATTATTGAGATGCTGTTATTCAAACAGATCAAAAAATGTCTGTGGCCAAGCGCTAAAGCTGTGAATTGGAGTTTCAAACCTTGTCGAACACTGGACTGTATTGATGGTTGTATGCAGCACTTATTTACATCCCCAGGCTGTCAAACAGGACCACTTTGTTTTATTTGCTATATGGGCTATAAAGCCTTAGACCTGACACATACAGTATCTTACGCAAATGCCTCTAGGCCAATTCCCGATATTGCTGTGTTGTGCTCGCCGATATACTGCGAACAAACCGCACCACAGTATTCACACTTTTTTGGGAAATTCTAAACAACAAATCAATCACTTAATAGGAATTCTAAAAATACTAAAATAGGAGAAAGTAATTAAACACCAAATGCCGGTTTTCCAGACAAGGCTTAACTTAAACCAGGACTATGCCTTCGTTAAATTGGCATATTTACGTCCCTTTTCTAAAAATGTCTTAGAAAAAAAAACATTACGTCTGTGCATCTTGAGAGAAAACAATGGCAGTGACATATTTTAAGATGCCGGTGCAAATTATTTTTAGTTAAGACAGCTCAAACATTCATTTTAGTCTGGGACTAGCCTTAAGACTCAACTGTGAAACCAGACTAAATAAAAACATAAAACAACATATAAATACAATATACAGAACAGTGTGCTTGCAAAACGTTGACTAAGTATTTAAGTACTTCACTCTTAAAAACAGGAGCTTCATGATGCCATAGAAGAACATTTTTGGCTTAATGGTTCCGTAAAGAACCTTTAACATCCAAATAAATTTTCTGTTTCACAAAAGGTTCTTTGTTTAAAAAAAAGGTATTGTTAAAAAGGTAAGAGAGAAACGGTTCTTTGTAGAACCCAAAATTGTTCTTCTATGGCATCGCTGTGAAGAAGCTTTTAAGCACCTTTATTTCTAACAGTGTTGGAGTGCATTTGTGACATTATGGACCATGCAAATGCCCAGATTACATTCTAAAAAACTTGTTTGATTCAATCAGTCCCGATAGCTGTAGACAACAGTTTGTGCCAAATCCAAAGAAGTGCAAGAACATTATTGAAATATTTCCCTTAAGCGTGTTTTTATTAAAATACGGACATGCAAAAAATAAACACTGAAGTGTGTAAAACTACTTTGGTTCGTGACACACAGCATCGATTTCTGTAGCTGCTAGGCATTACGGGACTTCAGAGGAGGCAGAGATGTTAGATAAAGAAAGTAAGCACTCTGCGTGAACTAAGTTTGGGCTAGAAAACAGTGACCTCACAGATTGTAATCCCTCATCTCTCTCCGCACGCCTGCCTTTTAGAGGAAGTGCCAGATGGAAAAAACTTGAAAGCTAAACAGTGTGAAGATGGGTGTGTGAGAATGAGCGAGAGAGCCTGCGTGTGTGTGTGTGTGAAAGAGAGAGAGCAAGGCATGCAAAGAGGAGAGAACATCTTTAAAAGCACTAAAGCAGAGTCCCATTTAGCTTGTGTCTTACCTGCACAGAGTTGATGAGACGGGACGGTGAAGTGAGGATAGTCAAAGGGGTTGTAGGAGGAGGGTGCGGGCGGGTTGATCCGGCCGCTGACGGGTGGTCCGGGAGGGAGGAAGGAAGGATGGAGTGACAGGGAGCAGGGAGATGGGGAGGCCAGAGGGGGATATCGAGCACTAGTCCTCTTTTTTTCTCTCGTCAACCCTCCGGCACAGAGGCAGACACCAGTACCTGCAGCCACTCAAATAACACCAGAGAAAGAGTCCTCACATCCACACACGCTCCGGCACGGGGAGGAAAGAGAGAAAGCCCCTCCCGCTCCCTCCCGGGAGCCAATCGCGTGCGGAAATCACCGGCAGCGAATAGGAGAGCAGGCAGCCGGTGCCATGCCCTAGCCAATAAGTGCAATTGCTCATATCCAGTTGGAATAATTAGTCAGAGAGCAGCATGGAGGTTCTCTTCTGAAGGACAGACAAACGGGCGCACTTACCCAATAAGTGTGATTTAAGACCGCAGCCGACATCAGAGTAATTAGATTGTGAGGCGCTTAACCTAGCAGAATAACTCGGCATGCTCCACTGCAGAAATGGCAGAGGCGAGGGCTACATCGGAAAGGGCTGCAATGAAGTTAAACAGGCAGAAATGATACCTATAAAGAAAGAAAATGAGTAAGGAATTCTGCCACTGTGATCAATGCACACAATTATCACTCTATGGCATTTTGACATTTTGACTTCGCCGTATTAACAGTTTCACCACATATATCCGAAACCACAGAGCCGGAACACTTCGTTTCATAAGGACCTATTTTTCTATCTTAAGATCGATATTCAGGCTCGCTGAATGAGAAATAGCAACTGTTATAACTGATAAATAAAAAGCCAGATTCTCTGAACAGCAGGAAAGGCTGATTTCAATTATATTTACATTTATACATCTGCCAGACACTTCTCTTCAAAGTGATAAAGAGCAAAATAGATACACATTTTAAAAGTAGGGCAATTCTGTGCAAATGTCAACCAAGATCAAGCTTTTACCAAAGGTTTTCACTATACTCTCTTAAAAGTTTTTGAAGCATTGTTTTCTGAGTAATGGGTCAGTGAATTGTCACTTCCGTAACTCTCAATATTCCTCATAATTGGACATGGGAAAATTAAAGTAAAATAACTATTTTATGGTCTTAAAAGAGCCAACCATTCTCTATTTGTTGGGTATTGTTGCTTTTTGTTTGTACATTTAAATGACAGAAATCCTGCAAAGTATGTCGTCTTAAAGATGTGCGTTCTTTTTGTCAAATCAATACCACATTTTTTTTCTGTTTGAAAATAGAAACATGTCCTTAGACTAATACTTTTCTGATGTCTGGTCTCTTCGGGGGTTCGGTAAAATGTGAGCCTGTCTGTGAAAACCAGGCTTTTATTTTGAGATAACGAGCATCAAAGTTGGATTTCAACCATTGATTTTAATATGACTTCAATCTTTGACATGGCCTTTCTCGATATTAAAGATAAACATTTTCACAGAATTTACACGATCTGTAATTGTTTTATATAAAAACAGTAAATAACCAAAAATGAATTAAGCTGGGTTTTCACAGGCAGGGTCACAAATATAATTCAAATATATTCCTCACAGACGATTCGATATTTTGATAATTAATACATTCTCTGAGATGTTATATTTAAAGTTTTGACTGAAAATGACACATCCATAATGCAGGAATTAACCAGTATGCATGCTTTTCGTGGGAAACGTACGCTTGCATTTCGAGCGACATGCTCTACCTACTGAGCAACAGTAACACAGATGTGGAGGCAGATGTAATATTGACCTAATGTAATAATGTCCTATTAACAAGCCACAACCAAGAGAGCTCAATACACTCTCAGTCTGACAGGATGGATGTACCTTGGAAGCGCTTATCCATGCGCTCAAAGTGGAGAAACTTCTGTAAGCACCCGATTCCGCTGACGTCCAAGCGACGGGGGAATATTTTAGGGTCGGGGCTTCCAAGCTTTTCTCAGCTTCTCAGAAAAGCACCAGGCACATGCCGGCTCGGTGAATTTCATGCAGGAGCAAAATCGATGCACCTATCAATAACAAAGTGCACCATGGGTAAATAACATGGGCAGATATGCGTAGCATGAGCAAGCACAAACATGTGATGATTCAGAAGGGGGTTTGCTGGTTCCTCTTATATTTCTATCATTTCATTTACTTTTAAACATGTCTTTTCTGTAGAGCTGCTTCAAAGCTATGTAAATTGTAGGAACACTAAGGCCTATAAAAACTTGACTCCTGTATTCACCCATGCCCTGCTAGCACATACACATACAAAGCACGTCTTCCTGTCAGTATAGACGAGAAAACCAGTTTAAAGGGACTGTAGTATAGACTATGGCGCGCACCGAGTGCCAGGCTTCCTCTGAGAGGACCGGGTAGGAGAGAGAGGGCCCATAAAAAATGCATGAGCAACAGGAGGAGATGTCACATTGGATATGTTTCCGGCTGCAGACACACCAGTGTGTGGAGAGCTGCGAGTCTGAAAGGTGAAGTCGGGGATAAGAAGTGAGGAGAAAAGCACTTAACTTCCACAGCTAAAACCTGCCAAAACTGTTGCCACGCTGTGCCAGCGATAACGCAGATTTAGACACAAATCCATCAATGCGCAAGAGATTTAATGGCTTGATGGGTAAACATCGGATACCACTGTATAAAGCAAACATTTATTTAGTCTGTAGATAGGCTGTCGTTACATTTCCTGCCCCACTGATTTACATTTGGGGTAAGGCATTTTATAGTGACAGATCGCTTTCATTATAAACACATTTACCACGAGAGCGTGGCATACCACGCTTACAATTTCGGTTAGATAGCATCAATTATTCATTAATTCTGGAGTACAATCGTGCTTTAAATGTCATGCTTAGCAGGGAAGATGGACCCCGCTTACACATGAGGATTAATAACGTCTGCCACTTTATAAGCGGATGTCATTATTTTAAGGTTTGATATATTTGTGAATTGTCTTTGAAACTGCCAATAAACAGTTGATATCATAAAGTTAATAGTATTCATAAGGTCATATGCAAAGGTGAAAAATGAACGGCATGAATTAACATCGGGCATTGGCATATTTGGCTAAAGGGATACTTCACCCAAAAAGGAAAATTCATCAATCATTTACATCCTATACATTTCTTTGTTCTGATGAAAACAGGGAAAGATATTTGACGAATGCCCCCCCCCCCAATTGACTACCATAGTTGGAAAAAATACTTTATAGTTTTTTGTTTGTTCTGTTGAACACAAAATAAGACATTTTGAAGATAGCAAACAGTTCTGGGGCACTTTTGACTACTATCGTATTCTTTCCTACTATGGTAGTCAATGGGGGGCAAAATCTTTCTGGTTATAAGCATTCTTTCAAATATCTTTCTCTGTGTTCATCAGGACAAAGAAATGTATACAGATTTGGAACAACTTGAAGGCGAGTAAATGATGAGATCATTTTCATTTTTGGATGAAGTATCCCTGATTTTGGTGTGATCCAGATATTTTGACGTTTTATGCAAAGTATACACAATACTACTGAAACATGATGTCCTCAATTTGCCATTTGTTAAATGTGAAGATCCTGCGGTTGTTTTAAGAAAGTATAACAAACTCGCTGAATCAATCCTTTGTATTTTTGAGAGCAAGCTTATTCAAATGATTTGTAAATCATGACCTTGCAATCACTATGATCTAATTATCTGAGAATTTCCTTCTATGTAGTCCAACAATAAGACTACGCTGTCCTATACACATTTCTGAAGCACAAGCGCTGCCGATTCATTCGTGTGGCATCTAATTTAGGCTGAATCTCATTGACAGTTTTGTCTGATGGCACCTTCGAATACAAAGACGAGAACGCAAGAGAGTAAATGAAGCATCAGTGTTAACCAGCTCCATGAAGCCAACAGCATTCAGCAGCATCACATCTTTCAGTGACTCACAAAGACAGCATAAACACAGCACGTCTAACAGACATGGCTTTACCTTCGCTACCAATGTAATTAAAGCCAACATCTTGTCCGCTCTCGTATCATTACCGTCTGTAGACCATTTGGATGCGCTTTGTTATTACTTACTTGCTGCTAAATATAGATTTCCTGTGCCAGCGCTAGAGATTGCAGTCAGCTGCAGATTGTTCGTCGTGTTTGCAGTCACAAAGATTTACGTAGACACTATATCACTCAGCAGGGTGCAACAAGCTCTTGCGAGGGGAGAAGCCAGATTTGACTCCGGGCCCCCATCTGATAATGTTTTTTTGGAGAGGGGGTTGGGGGCAATTAAGCAAAGTTTCTATTTAACAGTTGGATTTAGAAAACTGCTTTTGTGCTATGCTGTTAAATGCTCAAAGTAGGAGAAAAAAGCATGCTTTATTGTATTTTGATTGTGTGAACCACGCAGGTCCATTCTAATCAGAAATGAATGACTAAAAGTCAATTTTAAAGTCAAAAAGCAATTAAATATTTTCACCATTCATGCCCAAGAGAAAAGATTCAGTTCGTTGAGCACACAGCCGTGCATGCTTTAACCTTTATCCCCAAAAAACTGTTCAACCTCACAGTTAATATTAATAAATAAGACCCACTCCTTGTTCATTAGTACATTTTCAAATAACAGTAGGGTTCAAAAAAGTAAAGTCGGCTGATTGGTAAATGTGAAAAGTCAGCACAGCTATAATAAAAATGGATAAGGTGACAGAATGCACACAGACACAGATGAGTAGCCTTATACAATGATTTTCTAGAATATATCATATATCGTTATGAACTATCAGCTGTTTGTTTACTATTACAACCATTACACAATTCATTTATGTAGTGTGTTTTAGGTGTTTTCCAGTAGGCTTTAATTCTATTTGTTCCCATCATCCACCATAATATCCAACTAAAAACCCCAACACATTACCAGACGAAACCCACATAGACCATTATAGTTTACATTAAAACCAAAACAATCCCATTACTGTACATTGAATCCATCAGAATGTCTGTGATGGTTTCTATTGTTTTAACGCAGATAATAATTTATCGCATTCGTGACATGCAGTCAACGATAACAACAATAAAACTCTGAGAACACAAGCAAGTAGGCTAATTATTTATCCCTTGAGTGTGAAGCATAAATACATTTCCGAATAATATATACATCATGTTTTCGATTGTCACATGACCCGTATGGTTCATTCATGGCCTGACAACCGCCGCGAAAATAATTAAACTACTAGAGATATAAATACCTGGTACATCACTTGCCTACATTTTAAATGTGTTTTCATGCTCAGCGTTTTATCATATTTGTTTTTCATTTCATAACTTATAACATTTGCACCGTGACACATCCAGCGATATCCAAGCGACTGCGTAGGAGTTACATCAAAGTGCCGCGAAAAGGATGCAAAAGCGTACGTCTCGCGGTACTTTGATGTCATATGCCGATCGGTCTGCGCAGCGCACCGGGTCGAACTCGCTTATTAATTTAGGCCTTCTTATATTCACCAACATGTTTAATAAATGCACGATCTTAAACTTGCCATACGTAGACAGATCCATCGGACGTACGCGCCTGGCCCGAAGTTGGCCTGGGTTTGGTTATAATATAACTATTTATTCTATATGTAATTGATTAAAATATGAAATACTAACTATATTTGATTGTATATTAATTGTATTTAATTACATTTAAACTGCTCAGTTATTGATTCTTTGCTACCGGATGTTAGGTTTGGGCCACATAACATTTATGTTGTTGAGGCTGAAATCGTCTATATTTATGTGTTTCACGTACCTTGCTTAAATATTTCTTTTGGTGACCCTCTATTTGTTCTGGCTATATTCTGCACAACCATTCTGATCTAAGATGAATACTTGTGCTTTTCTTTTGTTTCAAGCAAAAATACTAAAAACATCTGTCATCTTGCCGAGCTCCTGCAGTGTAACTTGCTGTAGCCTCCGTAAATCAAATCTTGTATAATTATGCTGTTTTTGTCAGAAAAATCACATGGTTCAAGTTCCTGGATACGCAGGACATTCCTTTGTCATTTTCATATTGTTCTTTTTCATTTTTTTGGGATACTCGGACGTTCCCAAATGCTGTTACCATGGGGTATTTTACCACAGCATTGGTTTACTCGCCTGAAATGCTTGCAGAAGACCTTTAAGTCTTGGGATACAAAAGGGGTCGCTTCACCAGCTCCTGTCAGCAGTCTCTGATTTGTGTCTTGATGGCCTCCCAAGGCCACTTCGCTAAATCCTATTGAACAGGCTGTAAAACCTCTCAGGCGGACAGAGGAGGGAGGGATTGCAATGTCATCAAAGGGGCATGCTGTGCAATTTAGAGACATGCATGAATCAGGACTTCGGCCCCTCAGCCATAAGCGCAGAGCAGACGTTTGCGTGAGACTTGTTCGCTGCTTAAACAGCATTTAGTAGAAAAGCACAGTTTACAATTCAAAGCACTGCAATGAAGAGCACTTATGCTTATCAACGATGGCTTTTGTAAGAATTTGAGGAGGGGGATTAAACTGAACGTCACTTAATCTTAACTCAACCATAAAGGAAGAGTTCCTCTCATCATTTCTCACCTTTTAGTCATTTCTAAACTGCATGCGGTTTAGAATGAAGCACAAAGTGAGGTCTTTACACACCTTCATATGAATACAATATTGTTTATATATTATCGTAAACAAACAGCGTGCCAGTTTGAATATGATGCAGTTTTGAAGCTTGACAGTAAATAATAAACTATTGTTTAGAAAACATTTGCATAAAAAAAAGGAACTTTGTGTGTTGAGTGGACAAAATAATGATTTTAGTCTTTATATACTTATTTAAAATAATCTCAAATAATGGGTAAAACATATCTTTTTCTCAAATCAGAATTTAAGAAACATACCTGTGAGAGGAAAAAATGTATTTATTTTCAGTAATCAGACAATGAATAACAGTGTTAACGGTAAACACATTCATGATATGAAATGGCT
The DNA here is from genome assembly GCF_015846415.1 of Triplophysa dalaica. Lineage (NCBI taxonomy): Eukaryota > Metazoa > Chordata > Actinopteri > Cypriniformes > Nemacheilidae > Triplophysa > Triplophysa dalaica. Next base: position 20,410,902 of record NC_079549.1, on the reverse strand, counting down.
TGTGAATGATGTCAAGAATGTTAATATTGTGCATGAATAGACAAAACGTGTATGTGTGTCATAGTTTAAAAAGCTGTGCTAATGCATTGTGGCAAATAAAAACTATTATTTATTCAGTGCCTCTGAACATGGTATAGCACATACTGGTTAATGAAAAACATAAAAAAACTAGAAATCCACATGATTGTACTGAACACATCAGTAGCACTACAGTGGATCAGGTGTCTGAAATTCTATATGGACCGAAGATAAAGTGTCTTTAGAAAACATATCTCTCCAAACACTGTCAGCAGCTGTTTCATCAATGAAAAGCACCAAACGCAACAACAACTCTTTACGTCTAACAATGAATTCTTGGATGTGTAACTGTTATGGAGTAACAGCTAGAAGCTTACATCTTTTTCTACATCAATATTTACGTCACAAAAATGCAAATCCCCCTCTTATGTGGACTATCAAAAGTTCTGGATTCAACCAGAAATGTAAAATAAAAAATGTCCATATGAAATTTCACATTAATCACAATAGAAAAACACAAGTGATCCTATAGATGCGACAGAATTAAAATCATTTTGTTTTGTACAAAAGGCATTTGAGGGATAAGTATTGCAATTTTCAAGGCACATCGCTTTACCTAATGATTTCTTTTTTCACAAAAGTTTGTTTTAACTATTTTAGTCTTGCACTTGTATCTGTGTAAGTATTAAACAGATTCTGTATAAAGTGCTTACTAAAACAGAAAAAAAATCTTGTTTGTTTCAGTTTTAAATCATATTTTAGCTCTCTTCATTGCAAAATAAATATTTTCTCTTTTAATCCTAAAACTATATCAAGTTTGCCTCCTTGGTATCCAGCAAACCTTGGATAAAAATGGAAATAGTTTGGACGAATAATCGGAAATGTTACACAAAAATATGTAGCTAAACTTGGTTAACTATACCAATTGACATCAAAAAATAAAAACAGAACAACACAGACAACAAACAATTCATATACAAAATTTTATATGGATACAGTTACTGTAAAAACACTGCCTTAGTTGGCCTCACTTCTCTGGTTTAACCCCCTGAAATTATGTGCCACTGCCCTGAGAAAGAGCAAAAACCTCCACGTTCAACTTGCCTCTTTGGCATTGCGATGAGGGAAAACATACACGACTAGCAAATTCTTCTTAAGGCAGATTCAGTTCTTTTACATTTTTGTTTTCATTCCTTTTTTCCAATCGTAGATACAGGCGTATGTTGGAGTGTATCTGAGGCTGTGTGCAGCTGGAAGAAACGGACGGCTTTATTTCTTGGACTGTGACATGTAGCTGTTCTCGATACACAGCACGATGTAAGACCCGGAACAGCTGGTGGGGGTCTGCTGGAGGAGTTGACCCGACTGCAGATTCGAGGACAGGCCTGTCACCGCGTGGTCCCCAGCCCTCCACGTCTCACAGTAGTTATCCATCTGCCGGTGACCCTTACCATTGGACCCGTGCCAGACCATCTTCTCTGGCCTACAGAACAGGACAGGTTTTTTTTTACATTAAAAAGACATAAAAGACATGCATATGACAAACACTAAAAGACAATTTTATTTTACACTTCATAGGAAAAAACAGATCAATCGATTTGCTGAATTAAAAAAAAAACGTAAAGGTCCAGTGTATGAAATTTAGCTGCATCTAGTGGTGAGGTTTGCAACCAATGGCTCACTGCACCCCTCCCTTTGGAAGCACTACGTTGGCTCTAACAGCACTAAGATGTCGTCATGTTTTCGCTTCTTTGCCGAAGGAGGTAACGTATTTACAAAACACGCTCTGTAGAGCATTCGAAATTCATAGAAATAGCTCTCTCGAAGGTAATAAAGCATAAAGCTTTATTATCTAAGGTCTTTATACACCTCTGAAGACATAGTTATAAATATTATATGGCATTTCTGTCAGTAGATCCTCGAAAAAATTACTCATTGGACCTTTAAGGCATCTAGTATCATTTAAATAGTATATTACCGAACAGAACTTTATATAGACGGTTTCATCTTAAAGGCGGGGCATCCGATTTCCGAATTACACTTATTTAGACAAAGTCGGGCCGAGTACCCAAACAACCTTGTAGCCAAGGTGCACAGTGCACAGAATGGACATTAATCTACCCGAGCGCTGACGAAAGCGAAAGAAGGGGGTGTGTCTGTTTTGGTGATTTGAACATCAACAACGGCTATGAGAAATCGGACATCCCGCCTTTAACAACATAAACAAACGTTACTGCGCATGCACACTTTTGTGACCCCAACTGAACTTCCGGTACACTTTCAAAAACAGAGTGCCTGTATATTATTACTGATAACAATCTAAAGAAACCGAGAAGAACAGTTACTTGGCTAAATTTGTCTTTCCAATATTTTGAATTTATTTCTTTTTTTATATTCACATAGATTAAATAAAATATAAATAGTTATAATATTAGCCGATCTGATGAAACAATCTATATTGCTATTAAATATTATTATTTATACTTTTATATAATGATTTCTAATCAGCCAGTGGTACTCACCAGGCACTGTCTCTCAAGACATCTCTACCATCAAACGAGTAAATGGAAGCATTTTCCTTCATCCGGCTCTCTGAATCACTGAAGAGAGACTCCCAGTTATTGAACAGCACTTGATCCTGGAGAGGGATGGTTTTGGGATTAAAGAATTGTGTGGCTGTAGCTTTAATGGACTAACTGGACTACTTTATGAATAATGTACAGAATGCGCACCTTGAGGTTAACAATTGGTAGTGTCTCTCGGTCAGATTTGCGCACGATGCTGTAGAGGTCCTGGAGTTTGGAAGAAAGGAATGCTCTGAACGTTCCTGTCAGCCCCACGGCCCGAGCCTGCTGGAAGCACATGAAGTCTGCCCCACGAATGCCTCTCATGTTGCCCACTTGTGGAGAGTTGAGGGCAATAATATGCAACTGCACCAAAAAACAAATGTTTCAATAAATACAGAAAAGGTATAATCAAAGAAAACGATAAAGTTGTGACAAGTTTACTAAACTAACCCCTGGCCCAGATGTGTGCGTGTGGCCTTCCGGTTGATTGACAGGGGGGTTGGGACGGCGAGCAGGGGTCACAGGGAATCTGATTGGTAATTGGCCAGAGTTGTATCTGCTGTCTGTGTGGGGTGGGTATCTATGATCGGGCTGAGGGGGGTATCGTTGATCTGGGTAGCTGGAGTCAGGCGTGCTGGGGTTCCTGTTTTCAGACTCCCTTGGCAACTCGATGGGATTTTGCGGTGGAGAAATCTGTTCTGCTCCGTTGTTGGACGTGTGGTCCTGGGAATACTGGACAACAGGAGGTGGCTGGACAGCTGCTACCTCATTGTCCTGGAGGAAGAACAGGGAAGCGAGTGTCGTCTCTCTTATATCACATTCAGGATTTCATAAGCATATCTACAAACTAACTTTGATTCAGTGTTGGGTGCATTTTTTTATATTAAAGGAAAAACCAAGACTGGGTTTTATTTAACACTGCTTACCAGATCTCCATAGAAGGGTTTATAATCTCCAAGCTGCAAATAAAAATAAAAAGTATAAATTTAAGGGAAGGCAGTGGATTAGTTAAAACATAGACTTGAAACAGATCTACGGCAAATAAGGATGATGGAAAAAATCTTTGAAAAAAAGGGGAAAGCATTAGCATTCTTAAGGTATTTAAAACGTAATTTAATATGACTTTCAATTAAAATTTTGTTAAAAATGTGAAAAAATTGTTGTTAATTCAATTAATAAATTGAAAATGTCAAAAAAGATAGATCTCTGCCGCTCTTTTTAAAAATAAATTATAATAATGCCATACTATGCCAATATGGGTACCGTACACAAGCTAGAAATATTGATTATGTCTTTAAATTAAAAGCTTCACACATTTCTAAAGAACAGGTGCATTTCAGTCCTCGTACTTGAAAAATAGTCAGATCATTGACCAGAACCGTACCATAACTTGTCTGACTCCATTTTGAACTCTGACGTAGAGGTCACTTCTGTCCAAAATATATATAAGAGCTCCTTCTGTGTGTCTGCGTGCTGTGGCGAGCATCAAGTCATAAGACCTAAGCACATTCACCTGTAAACAGCAATAAAAACACTTTACACTTTCATCTCTGCTTTAGTTAAATGCTTTTTACCTAAGCGACAGTGTATTCGAGCCATATATTTTTAACAGTATTGTAATAGTGCATTTTATAACATACCATTTATTTTAAAGTGGTGACACAGAAACAATAAATGTCATATGAATGCCACCATGCTATAAAACTCAATTAACATACAAACGGGGTTCATGACTGAGATATCAAGCTTTGCATGTTCAGACATATAAAGCTTTTTTCAAAGGAAGACCTCACTCACCCCTGATCCATGACCGGGGCTTCCAGGAGGTCCTGCTGGACCTGGGGGCCCGGGAATACTGAGTGCTGAAACACCCAAAACGGGCTTATTATACATCACAAATATATCAAATAGTTCAAAAACATGTTTTTTTAACAAGTTCCTCAAGGACATCATGAGTGTACGAAGAATGTTTCCTTACATGGTCTATAGGGCCCTGGCAATGATGGTGTCCCTGGAGGACCGGGAGGTCCTGGGGGTCCTGGTGTTCCTGGACGACCATCATAACCAACTCCAGGTGGTCCAGAAGGGCCCTGCGGTCCAGGTGGACCTCTGATGGAGTCTCCTTTAGGTCCCTGGAAAAGATGATTTTGTTATGAACTAAACATTCATATTACAAATTTAGCTTTTAATCTCTCTAATGAATCCTTACAGGAAGACCAGGGCTTCCTGGGGGTCCCTGTACACCTCCTAAACGAGGATCGTAAAATCCACCGCCTGGTTCTCCTTTCTCTCCTTTAAGACCAGGCTCACCAAGTTCTCCCTTCATCTCCTCCTGATGAACCAGATGTCATATTTTATTAACCGTTTTGATATCACATTGAAAACACTATTTATACTTCATATGTGGATTTTATAGATTGATTCTCAAACCTTAAGCGTGTAGATATCAAAATTAGTTCCAAAACCTGTGACAAATGAGAAAACAGTGCATTCATACAATAAATATGACCATGTCTTGTAATATGGTGATTAATATTGGTGAGTGCTTTTATATTCAGGTGGCTAAAATAGTAATTTACCAGGGGATCCAGGTATGCCAGCGGCACCAGGGTCTCCTTTGTCTCCTTTAGGAGCTTAAGAAAACCAAAAACGCATTATGTTATGTGTATTTTGAGTTCATGTGAACCTTAATGACTTTCATTATCAATACAAAACCTACCTGTAAAAGTTCTCCCCGAATCTTCATATCTCTGAAACGTAAAAAATGAAATTACAAAGATGAAGGGGCTCAGAAAGCTTCAAAACATGTGAACAGAATACAGAGCTCATGCGTGAATTAAAGCTTATTTGACATAAAAAGCACTTACGCTGTATCTTTCCAAGGGCACAGGAGGGCCGGGGGGGCCAGGGGGTCCTGGGGGACCAGGGGGACCCTTTAAAAGTCACAAAATGACTCATCAGGACATGACATCAATATGAAAAATACTGTTATACACAAATTAAGCATTTGCTTCTAATTCAACAGTGTGTTGTCTACTCACCTGGTAGCCATTTCCAGAACCTGACCCTGCTTCTCCCTTTTCACCTTTATAACCGTTCACACCTGGACGTCCCTTTTAGGTAAAGAATAAAGTATTTTCCACATGCGTGTGTGAACCAGAGAACAATATGCATAAGAGTCATGTTGCTTTTTTCTAAAGTATAGACTTACGGGTCTGCCTGGCATTCCAAATTCACCTTTTGGGCCTTGAGGTCCAGCTGGCCCCTGAATAAAATCGCATATGGTTTAGAAAGTAAAGCCATGATGGAATAGCATTGGTACAACACATCTAAACATAAACTTACGGAAGGTCCAACTGGTCCAGGGATCCCTCTCTCACCCTTCAATGAGTACAGATAATATTAACTTCAATGTATAAAATGACAAAACAGATATAAGCAACAATATACAAACAACCATGCATGCTTACCTGCGAGCCTGTCAATCCACCTAGGTAAGATGGGTTTCCGTCAGGTCCGACAATAAGTCCAGGTTCTCCTTTCTCGCCCTGCAAACAAATACAAATTTCAGCTCACAAGGCATAGTGTGCATACTAAACTCTTCTTATAAGCAGCTGCAAACAAACCTTAATGGCATAACCTGGTGCTCCAGGTTCACCTCTGTCACCTTTGGGTCCGATTGGACCCTGATGTAAAGAAGAAATAGAGAAAGACAGTAAGTAAAAAATGGATGACTCCAACTTTGCTGGATAAAAAAGCACTTTGGACAAAAGCATTTGTCAAAGGCGTTAATGTAAATGATTGGATAAACCACATGAATTCACCCTAAACCAAGTTCTGATGACTTTATTTGACTTCTTTTATTATGTGTACTGTGTATAATTGAGTAAGGTGCTCAGCTTGGGAAGAAAGTGGAGTTATGTACTTACTGGGAATCCAGCTTGACCTGGAACACCAAGCCCACCCTGACAACCAAAAACAACACAAAATATGACAAAATGCTTTTTTAAAGCAAGTCTGAATACAAAAAAAATATTCTGGTATTTATTTAGTCTCTACTTATAGGGATAGTTCACCAAACACTCGCTTTCAACTATATAGAAAAAAAAATTCAGTACTTTTGTAAAACTATTGGCTACTTGGAAAAGGCGGCGGAGCCATTCAATATGTCCCACTCTAACCTTCTGTTTCAGCTGAAATTACGTCAACGCATCGAACAAAGCTACACCTTTCAAATGTTGGTTACTCACTGCCTCAACTACCATTCACTTGTATAGTTACAAACAGTCAAATGCTTTCAAATGTCTCCTTCTGTGCTAAATGAAAGGATGTGATGTACGGTGTTGGAAATCATATGAGGGTGAATAAATAAGAAAAAAATGTTTTGGGTGAACTATACCTTAAAAACACTATATTATACTGTTGTGAGGAAGGCGGGACGAGAGCCGTGAGATATGCGAGACCGTTGTGCGCACAGCTGATTCCAACTATCACTCACGCCACCGGGCCCGCCTCACGGCTCTCGTCCCGCCTTCCTCGCCACATATACTTTACTATTAGAAGCAAGATTTTCATACCTGAGGTCCTGTCCTGTCTCCATTATACTGTACAGAAATAAAGAACAGTTTAATAAAATCAAACAATAATTGGCAACTAAGCAAACATTTTGAAGACTTACATTTTCAGCGTGATAGACAATCTGGCCAGGGGGACCAGGTGGACCCGGAAGACCAGTGCCATCCCGACCAGGTTCACCCTAAAAAGACAAGCAGATTTAACAATGACCAAAACTGTAAATTTCTGTGTTCAGTGGACGGAAACTTCTATACTTATGATGTGTAAAAATTGGAATATAAACTCACTCTATCGCCTCTGTCACCTTTGTCTCCCCTTTGTCCCTGAAAACATGTGAAAACTGTTAATAAAATGTTACTATTTAGGAATCCGGACACTATTTCCTATTTCCATGTGTTATAAACATCATTACAAAATGTGGACTCCACTAACTCCACTAAATATAAATCCATTTGAAGATTCACCTCTCAATCAACCATTATGATGAAAATATAGGGAAGCATGTGAAACGTACCTGTGGTCCAGGGAAGCCATCCAACCCAGGACGTCCATCTCTTCCCTGAGGTCCTTCGCTGCCTTTCCCACCAGGAGGTCCTGGTAAACCAGGCTTACCCTTTGAAACAAAATATATTTATAAATGACAAAATCTGTGCTGAAAATAATGGGCTATGATTCTTATGTGAATAAATGAAGTCTTACTGGCAGTCCTGGCAAACCAGGAGGTCCCTGAAACGAAACAGGATTTTAATCAATGAACAGCTCAAGGTGGAACCAAGGTAAATAAAATGTCTGAAAAGAAAACTAACCTGTATCCCTGCAGGTCCTCTTACTCCAGGCATTGAACCGAATTGAATAGCAGAGCCTTCCATATCATCCTGAATACATACAGTACAGAAAACATCATCAGAAACAGTTGTCCGAGGAAAGTTGTTGAGAAGAAGAAGTTGAGGAAGTTTTTATTTTTTTATTTCTTTAAGTACTAATACTCACAAAACCAACATGATAGCTTGGGCCGGGAGGACCAGGTGGCCCGGATGGTCCAACAGGTCCCATTGGTCCAGGAAGCCCAGCAAGTCCAGTCTCTCCTGGTAGACCAGGGAGACCAGGAGTACCTTGAGCACCCTTTAAAACAGACATTGGTCCAAGTCTATTAGCTTTGAGATACACAATTATCTTTTAGCAGAAAAACACAATAAAAATGTTCAGTATACTCCCTGAACTGAAATATTAATACAAAAAAAGAGTCATATTGCACTCCGGAACACTTGAAATGTCCAATGAAATGCTCAAGGCTATAGGCCATTTAATGACTAGGTTTTCACATAGCCCTAGGTTTTCACAGTCTTATTAAAAATCAGTTGATAAGTTTATAGATGATGTTAGATAAGTACAATTGCAGAGAACTTAATATAGATGCTTGGGCGAGTAGGGATGTTACGATTCACTGAGCCGGTTAAAAAAACGATTGTATTATGTAACGATTCAAGTTGGTTGTGATGTTAAAGGGAAACTTCACCCAAAACGGAATGTTCGAGTTGTTCCAAAACTGTATAAATGTCTTTGTTCTGGTGAACACAGAGAAATATATTTCGATGAATAGTTATAACCAGACAGATCTGGCCCCCCATTGACTACCATATTAGGAAAAAACACAATGGTAGTCAAAAGTGTCCCAGAACTGTTTGCTGTCGGACGTTCTTCAAGATGTCTTCTTTTGTGTTCAAAAGAACAAAAATAATGATAACGTCTTCCAAATATCTTTCTCTGTGTTCATCAGATCAAGGAAATATATACAGATCTGGTACAACTCAAAGGTGAGTAAATGATGACAGAGTTTTAATTCTTGGGTGAAGTGTCACTTTAAATGATTTGCTATATATGAACAGCAGGGGCTGCTGCGTTTACTGCACACTTGGAAGACGTGGATATGCTGATACGTCTTGATTTTTATTTTATTAGGTCTTGTTTGTTTATATTAAAGAAACTTTTGTGTTATTTACTTTATATTTGATATGGAAATTAATAATTGCAGTTTAGCTTTGTTATTTGACAGAAAATATATTTGTATTGTACAATGAAATATTCAGCATAATAAAAAGGCACTTGTTCATTTCTAATTTCTCTCTACTCATTTTGTAAACAAAAATAACACGGTGAAATAAAACATATTATAAAACGTTCAGTTCTGGTCCTACATTCTGATTGGCTGAGCCGAGTTCTAATTATTTTATAACGGCTGACCGCATTACTTAGCCTAAACATCTTTTTATTTACTTTATTTTATGAAACATCGCCACGCATATTGAATAACCGTTTTATAAAAGCAATAAGCCCCGTGAAGCAGTGTGTTACATTGCATTTTATAACAGCTAAGGGGGTTTTAGGTACTCCGCGAAAAAAAACACTGTAACCCACTTCTTCTTGGGGCTTATTGCAAAATCAGTATTGTTAATCGCATCAAGAGCTGAGTGAATCGTTCAATCCCTAGTGGCGAGTGCTGTAAATGACCATGCAAAAGGAAAATCGTTCTGCGAGCTCAAGACCTGCAGCTCTGAGAGAGGTCAGAGAGATAGCTAACCCAAGTCTAAACTTATTGAGCTAATATTTGAATATATTTAAAAAAAACATTTATCTTGATTAATCCATCATTTGGATATCTTTTCATCTATGCATTATTGCATTGCCTTCTCTGAAAAGACATGTGTGATGCTGCTTTAGATTTTGGCCAAAAGATGTTATCAAAGAATTCTGCATAATACAGAATGCTGCCATTATTTGCTTGCCAAAGTGGCTGCACACTCAATTTTGTAACATTGCATCATGTGTCTACTGTACAAGTGTGTTAGAGGTGTTTTACATGTCAGTGTCCACATTACGAAAGCATACTGCACCTTCACTCCCACAGGTCCAGGCAAACCCAGCTCACCGGCATCACCCTGTGGAGCACAGAATCAGTCCAATGTCTAAAGATAGATACCATTACAGAGATCTCAACTGAATTATGCAAGTCCAAATCCATTAAAGGACTAGCGCAGATGTCTATATGTAGACAGTTACCACTGTCCTTTCCAAACGTTTACTGAATTAGCGGATACGTTTCCATATATCAGGAACCAATCATTTGTATCAACAAACTGAAATTTTACGCTTGGGATACAAATGTCCCCACAATAAGAATCTAAATGGAAAGACTGATGGTACTTAAAGGCATACTTTTTTTTGAATGAAATTCAATGAAAGCTTATACCTTCTCTCCTCTTGATCCAGGTGAGCCTGATTTCCCATCAGCACCTGCAACACCTGGAAGTCCCTATAATGCAAACAAAAACACAATTGTTTTAATGGGAATTTGCCTTTTACAGAAAATGAGCTGGTACTTCATACTTACCGGTTGACCTGGAGCCCCATTTTGCCCCGGTGGTCCAGGAGGCCCGAAACCACCAGACCCTGAAGACGTGTTGCCAGGAGGTCCAGGCGGACCGGCAGGACCTTGTGGGCCTGGCAAACCTGGGAGTCCCTGTAAAAAAAACAAGGGTGTCAAAATCATGACCTGCTCGCTTTTGTACATAGAAAGAGACAGTAACGACACACCAAAAATGTTGAACTTGACATACAATTACTATGTAACATCCAAAGTCTATAACATTAATGATTGAATGAATCAAGTGAGGAAAACACTTATTCTTGTTTGTGGCATTCCAAAATGGGGACTATGTAGTGTTTACAGGACCTACCCGCATAACATCCATATCAAAACCAGAACCCTCCATGTCATCGAATGTCTGAAGAATACAGACAGAAATGATTTAAGTTACGTTTATTTGTTTTAAATGTACACTTATAAAAGAGATCAATAAAATAGGTATCTGAATGAACTCACAGGTCTGTCAGAGCGAGATGGGGGTCCAGGAGGTCCTGGAGGCCCACGGGGTCCAGGTTGGCCTTCACCTCGGTCGCCCTTAAACAACAAAGGCAAAATTAAAAAAACGCATCTTACTAAAAGTATGAGCTTTCACTACAGTTAAGAGATTATTTTAAAAGTCAATTTTCATAAAAGACAGTAAATAAGTTAGACAGCCTACAAAGAATGCACACTTTTATACTAGTATTATACTATATATTTTTTTTTTGGCATATACCTTTTCTGTATACTTACTTTGTCTCCTTTAGGTCCTGAATTCCCTGGAGTACCTGGAAAACCGGTGGGTCCAACAGGGCCCTGTTACAAAGATAACATAAACATTATGAATGTAAACAAACACGCATTTAAAATCAATAATGGAAACTTTGTACGGTCAAAACCATTCTCAAATCTACGACGTCGTTTTAGGGCAAGGTTAAAAAAAAATTGAAATGTTACGAAAATAAACTCGTAGTAATACGAGAATAAACTCATAATATTTTGAGAAAAATAACTTCTTTATTCAGAAGAAAAAATCAGAAGAAATAACTCACTGGTTCAGATGACGTGCTTAAACATAACTTAAACTCTTAAACTACAACTTTCACGTAAACAAAATACGTATTACGACGAGTTTACTATTGTTAAATTTCGACTTTATTCTCGTAACATTTCGACTTCATTCTCGTAACATTTCGACTTCATTCCCGTAACATTTCGACTTTATTCTCGTGACATTTCGACTTCATTCTCGTAACATTTCGACTTCATTCCCGTAACTTTTCGACTTCATTCTCGTAACATTTCGACTTTATTCTCGTAAAATTTCGACTTTATTCTCGTAAAATTTCGACTTTATTCTCATAAAATTTCGACTTTATTCTCGTAAAATTTCGACTTTATTCTCGTAAAATTTCGACTTTATTCTGGAAATCTTGGATTGTTTTTATTTTTAACGTGCCACTAAAACGCAAATGCTATTTCAAAAAATAAAAATACCCTGGAAATTCACTGGTTTCATGAGTGTGTTCTTTCCTAAAGTGCATAGGTTTAAGGTACTTACCGTCTTACCATCTTCACCAGGGTCACCCTGTAAAAGCAGAAAGAATAAAATGAAGTTGGTAAACACCCTTAATACCATTTAATGTCCTAATGCATCAAAAGCAAATACAATACCACCTATTAAATATAAGGCTTGACAATGATGTAAAAATGTTTTTGTAATTTAATCTTTTATTTCATTCTTTGCTACTCACTGGCTCTCCATCAGTTCCAGCAGGTCCTGAGGGTCCAGGTGGCCCAGGTGGTCCTCTCGGTCCAGTCACCCTCTCCACTACTGACCCATCGCCCCTTACCTCTACCTCAGCACTGGGTCCTGGAGGACCAGGAGGACCTGGAGACCCAGGGGTGCCACGGTCTCCCTTTATTCCAGGATAGCCAAAACCAGAATTGCCCTAAATCAAAAGTAAAACACATTAAAGTCTTGCGTACATAAAAAGCAATCCTCAAGAACACCAGTACACCAAAAGGCAGGACAGGAAACAGGCATCAGTTCAAACAAAGATTTTATTGTTATAATAGGCCCTTTACTAATGACGTCACGTATATTCCTTTCTGTCCCGAAGCAGTGTGTCGTTACTCCCGCCATCATCTCAGAATGGAGGTTACCAAGGCTCATGCACAGCTAGATGATGTACAAAATCTTGCAAACAAATTTTCGCTTACGACAAGATCAAAGCTAGATAAAGGATACAAATTCTTTGTTGAACAGAACCTGTTTGATGATGAAGCTACTGTTTGTTTTTATTTTGTGTTAGCGACGGTGCTAGGATAAGTACTTGAATAAGTGTTCTGTCAGGTTTTTCACTGTTGTTAAACTTGCACGTAGTCTTCCCCGTTTTCCTCGATGCGACTCAGTCATTTCCGTTAACAGTGTTAAGCGTATCTACATGCGGAGATCATGGTTGATTATTTCTATTTCTAAGGTGGTCACTTCAAAAAACCTGTTTGTGATGTTAACATGCTTCAATGTGGGTCTTTATGACAGATCTTAAACATTTAGAAGTTCACCTCCTAATACGTTTTATAACGCTTTTTTCTAAGGGTTTAGTCTTATACATAGATTCTATTTCATACATTTTAACGACAATAAAATCACCATAAAATGATGTGGATTTTAAATAATTAAAGGGTTCATTCACATTGCAAAGTATATATTTATTTTTAAATAGCACTGTTTAAATAGAGCAGATTTAATGCCAAATAAATACATTAACTGTGCAATCTTTTCCCGGCTTTTATCCTTAAACGTTACACCTACACTTTTAATAGCTATTGACAATTTGTTGATAAAAAACAACACAACATAGTGAGTGTGTTTGTGCTCTCTTACGCATGAAACAAGGTGATATTTAAAGTCTGTAGTTGTTTAATCCAAGCAGTGCTGCTATGATTCCCTGTTAGTCTCCTTCAGCCTTCTTTGATTTGCGTTCAGCCGTTAAATGTCTGCAACGGCGCTGTGTATGAGGAGAACCGCTATCGTTCACCAGCCGTTACTTTCTCAGGATTTCTCGGAAGATTTTGTACCTAGTGATGATTAGAATATTTCTTCTTATGTTGCTGATAATGTATGTACGTATAAGTTGTATATTTAACCGTCTAGGTTTCACAGGGAGCAACAGCCCATAGTTAATTAATTTACATGTACATTTAGGCATTTGGTAGACGCTTTTATCCAAAGCGACATACATTTCTTTATCCTATACATTTTACATAGGTATTTGCAATCCCCTGGTATCGAACCCACAACCTTTCGTTGTTAACGCAATGCTCTTACAACTGAGCTACAGGAAAGCTATAGATAATATAATCTGAAACTAGCGAGGAATACGATTTCAAGACAGAAGTATGTCACGAGGCTACAAGCAAGTAGTCCATTCCACCGCGACGGCAAAACGGAAGTTCTTCTTTTTGTTTGTTGCAAGACAGATTTTATGATACACTACTTTGCGAAAATGCGGAAGTTAAGTGACGTCATTGTAAAAAGGGCCTATTGTGATGTGCCATGTTTATTGCATCTGTCTGAGAATTATCATAACAAACCTTAGTTCCTTTCTCTCCTACATCACCCTGTAAAACGGAGGGAAAATATCATTATAAAACGGTCAGTTCTAGAGCTTGATTCTTATAAAATAATCAATCAAATCATTGTGCTTTCAATTCAATCTTGAAACAGAGCTTTAGCAGAGAAATTTGGATCACTCGATGAGGCTCAAAGAACTCAACACACCTTTTCTCCTTTAGCACTTCCACCAGACGCAGAGGCAGATCCCGAATCGCCCTTCTGCCCGACAGAGCCACGGTCACCTTTGACCCCCTTCTCTCCTCTGTCGCCCTTTTCTCCTTTTGCACCAAAAGAAAAATAAATGTGAACACAAATAATATGAATAATGTGAATGTGTGAATCTCACAAAACATGTCAAGAACATGTTTGGGTCTATTTACATCCCCAATAAAGAAATGTGTAAGATTTTTTTGAACCAATATGAATTTTTGCATTGTGACACCCTCCCTAATTCTTATCAATAGAGTGTAAAATGTAAATATTTATATACTAGATGCATTTAAATGCATTATATCAATGCAAAAAAATTTTTTGAAGCCCCCAAATTTAATTTCAGGGTGAAATATGACCAATACATGTTTCTGCGTGAGGTTTTCAAATATTTGTTTCAGTTGCATTTTAAAACGCCACATATTTGTATGAGAATACTCCTGCAGAAGGCATATACCAGCAAAAGCAGCTAAATAAGCAGTCCGTTTGGATTAAGCAACACATTAAAGAGACAACAATAATGCTTGTCTAATAAACAATGAACATACATATGCACTCAACATACATATGTGCCAACGCTAGCGCTCGCTCCCATAACCGTATGCTCGTGTCCAGTTCGGGCATTCCTAGATGACAAGACATTTATGCCAGCATTCATGCAAAGCATAATATAGAAATTCTGCTGAGAATTTCTATACGTTTCTATTTGATCTCCTCATCGGTGACCCACCTGCTGTACCTGCAGGAGCGAGTCTGGACTCCACAGAATACCGCAGGCCATCATTAGCTGAGCCTGATGTTTCGAGAGAGTAGGCAACTGCTTTTGAAGCTTGTCTAGAATCATCATATGAGCCTGAAATTTGCCTGCTAATATCAACTGAGTTGAGGGTCTGACGGGAATCACCGTACGAACCAGATGTTTGCCGGGAATCACCATGTGATACAGTTTTTCGAGACCCACTGTGTGATGCAGATGTTTGTGGAGAATCGCCATGTGAACCAGAAGTTCGGCGAGAGTGATCAACAGAGCCTAATGATTATTAAAATGTATCAGCTTGTAACACTTTACAATAAGGTTGTATTACATAACATGAATAAATGCGTTTCTTACTTATTTTTTTTTTTTAACATTTATTAATTTTCGTTAATGATAGTTAATTCCAGTTAGGGTTAGTTCATTGTGCATTAACTAACGTATAATTTTCTATTTTGAAAATGTAAAAGTTTATATTTTGTAAATGTTGGAATTAACATAAACTAAGATGAATAAATGCTATAGAAGTCACTGTTAGCTAATGTATAAACCAATGTAATGTAAAGAACCATTCATACATTTCACATTTGTTTGCCACAAGAGGGAGCCAGATATCATGGTGACTCATGGCTTCCAATAAGCCAGTCAAGTCCATAAATCTGACAATTATCTGAGAGAATATTTGAGAGAAGTTATGCTAAACATTACCAGGACCATTTAATATTACCATGACTAACGTCTGAGTAATTTTTGATGCATTCATTTTGTCTATGAAAGCGTACAAAAACACAAATGAAAGACAAGTTGAGTCCAGATTTACAAGATGGAGAAGAGAAGACACTTTAGGGCAAAGTGTGTGACGTCTGCACCATTGTCTGCCACAGAGACACAGTGTTTAAACCTTCTGGAGAATTAATTGGTTTATTTATTTGGGATAAAAAACTATTTAATAAAAAAATATTGAGTTTGTCTTAAGGGTACATTTCAGTACTAAGGACATTACTTTAACATATAGTCACCTCTGATAACAGAAACGTTCCTGAAAAGATGTTTTAAAACAATGTGAAAAACACCATCCAACTAAATGTGAATTACGTTTCGAACAGTGAATAACACTGAAAAGCTGTTTGTAAGAAAATGTGATGGTATTTGATCTGACAATGAAAAGAGAGATGCTCACCCGTCTGCTGCTTTCTAGTGTCTGGCAGTTTAATGGTCACCGGTGGCTGCTGGATTGGTCGTGAGGAGGGAGGTGTGGGCTGCAAATGATAAATATCATTTCTATAAATCATATTAATCAGACATGCAACACTTTTAGCAATTTATACAAATCTATACAGCGTGCTCATTCTGTACATACTCTTTCCGACATGGTTGAATGTGATTTTATTGCCTTTGTACAAATTGGAACACTTTGGTTTCCAGTGACCTCAGATATTTCTGTGACCATCTTCTACACACTAGAGAAAATTTACACAATCTCCTTTAGGCTCTGAAATGGGAAGTAACAGAACCGTGACACCGGTTGCACAGTTATGGGTTTGTATACTTGCACATCACAGCGAGCCAACCAGGAAAGACAGATACAGTGGACTAATAAAAAAATGAACACTTAAGTTAAAAAATTAAAATAGATTCATTTCAATAAGAAACAGAATTTGTAAACAAACATCACCAGATCTCTTCTCAGAAATAATTGAAACCAAGTGATTTAAAAATAATTTTTAGCCCATGTATAAATAAAGTAAGGGGCCGTTCACATGTTGCATCTATTGTGTGCGTAAATTCCTTATTTACATATAAACATGTGACAAGCGAACTCAAATAGAGAGCGATAATTTTGCGACACGCATGGAGTGTGCTCCTTTTTTCTAGAGATGAAAATATTTCAACTTTCCAGAATGCCACAAGCCGTCATGTGACAAGAACCAACCAATCAGCTTCACCTTTTGTGGACCAATATAGAAAAGCTCAAGCAGTTATTGCAAGGTATTTTCAGTGCATATAATCCATGTATCCTTTGTTAATGCCTCCTCGTCTTAACCACAAGCGTGGCCCGTGGTTGCTGGCAGATGCCAGGAGAGCGTGAGCTCCAAAACGCTTTGGAAAAAAGCAGCACGGCGCATGTTTTCCGTGTAGTTTTAAGCAAAAAATGTGAATGGCTTAATACCAAATTTTTTTTTTTTTTTTTTATTAAATGTTTGTCTGCTTGTCTGTGCTCTTTTTCTTTTAAAATAAATGCCTTTTGCGTTGACATTTAACACAATATCTCAGTGATGATCTGCCAGGGCAGACACAAAGATGCCCTGACCTTGCACTTAGGAAAACATGCACTGCTGAAACAGCACAACCGACTGATGACATCCCCGGCATCAGGTTCTTGGACTCTGTGATTCTCATATTTCATGCAGGGATTGGGAAAATGGAGACTTTGCCGAGAGGAGAAACTGAGTGCTCTGATGGCAAGTGTAAGGGGATGCTGACAGTGTGTATTTTCGGACGTACTAAGGCTGTGGGTCTCAGGGCCTAAAGATAGGGGTCAGGGGCGGGCAGGTGGAGGGCTGTGGGGCTAGACGAGGAGGGGTCACTAAACATCTGCCAACACTACCGCGGAGATGGAAGAATCTCAGCAGCCACTTGCTGAAAGATGGTTGTCTGAGTGTCTTTACTGACCTTGAAGGCATTACTTTTGAGTTATGGTGAGGGAGGGTCCTTAAACACAGGATGATATTTCTTTATGTGCTGAAAAGAAGCCATTCTTTGCCGCCACGTGTTTTTTGCATTCTGTTCTTCCTTGAGACCCATTTGATCATACTTGGAATGTAATGGCTTCATTTGGATATATTCCACAGCTGGTGCTCTTCATGAGTTTGTCAGCAATATAGCTTACAATAGGATTTGGACGATTGCACACACTTACTCATTATTATTACTAGCTGCCACAAATGTAGATGTATAGTGATTCTTTTAGTTGTGAAATGTTGACCAAATTTTTTAAGAATTGTAAAAAATTAAAGAAATTAAAATAGCCTGGTTGCCATAAGATTTTGAGTTAATTCAACTTAAAAATATTAGTCAACACTATAAGTTTTCATCAGGTTCGTTGAGTTAACTAATCTTTTTAAATTGAATTTTAAGGCAACAAGGTAACTTATGTTTTGTAAGTTGAACCTATTTATACAGTGAAAGGCATGAAGACGGTAACAAAGCAACAACCGAAACACACGATACTTTGCATGTGCACTTTTGTGGCCCAAACTTAACTTCTGGTTCCGCAAAGAAATTAGTCCCTGTAGATTATTTCTGATAAGCAAAAAAAGTTAATTATTATTAATTATTAAAAGTATTATAAAATGAAATATTAAAATGAATATGAATATAAATTAAATTAAATATGAAGCTATATTATTAGCCACTAGCCAAACCAATCAACAAACACAGACCAGAGGTTAACTTCGGGCAAGGCACATCTGTCAGATGAAACTCTCCATATACAGTATAGCTTCTCTGTATACAGACCAGATGACCAACCATACAAACATAAATTTTTAGTTTTTTAAAGTCCAATGACTCGTGTTTTCCCATCTATCACAAGACTTTCCAAGCCCCACTGATACAATTATCTCAATTCGATTACACACAGAAGCCTACACATGAGGCAATTACGAATGATTCATGCCCACCGGGTGCCCTCGCCTCAGATACCGTTAAAAACATCCAAGCTCAGTTGGCTTGACTGCGAATTTGGATGGAAAATATCCCGGGGGAAACGGGGCATCCATCAAAGGACAAAGGAAAGAACGTTTTGGAAAATGTCGGTCTTTCACAGCGTGTTGGAACACATTGCAAATAAAATGCAAAATTACCAGGTAAAAAAATGTAAATGACACCTCTGTACTGCACAAGGTTGTTTGAATATTTTAAATAACTATAACAAAATGTAAAAAAAACGAAGAAAAAAAACCGTATTTAAATCCAGAAATGTAAAAAGTGACCTAAATAGAACTAAGCTGGACTATGGATAAATACACCAGTCAAATAAAAAAGCAGGCTCTTTATAGAGGATCCCTGAGTGCATGCTTCAGCACCACCTGGTTTCTTCTCATTGTAATTAGCTCTGGCATGCTCAGACACAAGCCCTGCATATCAGGAGCAAGGGTTCATTTCAATTTTCACATGGCCTTTTCTGGATATGAAACACAAGGAATGGGATCTGGAGATTCAGTATACATCCGGGACCTTCCACCCAAAGATCAGTAAGTGTACAGCAGTAGACACACCGAAACTCACAGACTTTTATGTTAAATAACCCGTAACCTCCGGATCGCAACATTAGATGCTGTTTCAAGTGGACTGCAGTAGTGAAGGGCACTAGAGAGAGTTCAAGCTCACATCATAATCAAAAGTAAAACAAATGTATGGAATATTCTGGTAAAAATGATCTTCGTACCTGGACTGGTGGTTCGCTTTCTCCATAGCCACTCGGTCCGTCACCTGATGTCTGTGGATTAGAAGGGAGATGAGTGAAAAAATGCATGAAATCCTTTTGATTGTAAACAATCTACATAACAATGTTATCTAGACAGCTGGGGGGCATGTGTCGATCATGCATCATATCGATGGGCAGATCCTGTTAAAAACCTAACTGGAGGCAACAGATTCTTTTCTTGAAATGAATGGATGTAAATTCCAACGGAGAGAGTGATAACAATCAGTCCATCACTCATGAAGCACAACAGGTGTCAGGCTGGAGTTTTAAATCTCAGTTTATCTGTGTTTGTTATATGAACAAAAGCAAAACATGGGGGTAAGTAGATGATGTGAAATTGTTTCATTTGGTTGAAGTAATATTTTGTCGCTGTACCTCTGAAACCTCAGATGTTTAATATTGATGTTTCAGGAAAATGAAAAAAAACATTATACTTTCTAAATGATTAAACAATGTGTTGTGAAAGTTGACAAGCACTTTTTAATACTTTTTATTGGTTAGATATTTACAAATCCCAGTGACAAAAGGTTACAAATAGTATTGATGAAACAAACTAGTTCGTTCCACAAAAATAAAAAATAAATTGGAATATAGTGTATATATATATATATAGATATATAATTAGTTTATAAATTATATATACATAATTTAAATGACATAAAATATGAATATATACATAAAGATGTTTCCTTAATATACACTTATATATGTTTATAAATACAAAATGTATATGCACATTGAACAGACATATAACTATATTCTGGGTGAGATTAATCTCGATAAATTTACTGTAACCCAAAACACAAAAAACAGTGTTTCTAAACAAGGGTGACACAAGATGACTTAAAATATTTAAGACAAAACAACTATGAAAAATCTATTATTATTTGCATAATTTATAATTAATGTGCATTTTTTAGTTATGCCACAATCTAGAATATGTGACCTAGTCTGTGGGTTGGTTGAATTTTACAGGATTTCCGGGAGATGTGTACGTCGCGTTCTTTAACGGTCAACTTGGAAACAACACAAAGCCGATTGATTTAAGAAGTAAACATTCGTGTTTACATCGATTGCTACAAGAATTCATCATGATCGACTATACGCTCAATTCTTAAAAGTATGCAAGGCTCACAGCGTAACCTTATAATAAATTTGTTGCTCTTAACATTTGGAACGTTCGCGAATGTTCACCGGTCTGTTACTGAGGGTACTTTCCACACCTCTAAACAAGACGCGGCACAAAACAAAACGTGATTGGTTGCTTTACCTGTCAGTCATATGGCCTCTTGGGCGGTCCTTGATAAAACCGACGATAAATTCCAGACCTTCAGTATGACCAATAAATGACCAATAAGAGAATCTAAATCCAAACTTTAAAGTGAGCTTTTTCTCTTACCTCATTTATAAACGACACAATAACCACTTTAAAAAACTGCACTCACTTTCTAGTAACCTTTAAAAGAAGCCTTCTTAAAAAGAAGTAAAATATGTCATTTTTGTGTCTAATCTATATTAAGTATAATTTCAGTACTTCTCAATGCACTACATTAGCCATTCTTTGAATTTAATCACCCATTTTTACAGAACCTCTTACGAAACAATAAGCGAGTGGAGCTAATGGCCTCCAGCTTATTTAAGAAAACTTTACTGCAAATGTAAAACATTTATGTTGCAATTTCTCTAATCATAAATTATCCGAGATCCAAAGCAACTCTGCTGAGATGCAAAGTCTTGCAGCGACACAGTGCGACATGAGTGAAAGTGATGATTTAAATCAGATTAAAGTCTTACCGCATCATAGTCATCCTCATCTTCCTCGCAGTGACGCTCAGCAGCCCCAGGGTCTTTCAACACCCTCAGATCACCGATTACACCCTAGAACACACACACACATACAGGTTGGTAAGCTTGTTTTGATGGGCATGACAGGTGTAGTGACAGCGTCCATCCTGTAGGGTATTAATCATTAAGAAAATTTTAGTTATTTTTCCTGCCTCGGCAGTATGATGTCGATGTGCGCATGAGCTCTGACTTTTAAACAAACAGATATCTGTCTCCTGCGGGATTTCCCTTGTACAGATTTCGGCGTAATTACGACTCAGATGGTGATAGCATTCAGTTTGATATCTGCCTTGTTCTACCTTGAATGGCTGGCGCACAAAGACAGTTGTTCTTTAATGTCTCATTAAGGGGGTAATTTTCCAAGACAAATTACCCACCATTTATTTCTCACAGGCTGTCTGCGTCATTTTAGCATGATTCACGAAAGCCCTGGGGTTAAAACTTCAGTTTAGATTTTCTTTGTAACACTTTTAAAACAACGTTCACAAGAATGGAAAGCGCGTTCGTCCACGCATTTAGATGTGTGTCTGGATTTACAACACTTCTCCATCTTTTGATTATCGCAGCGAAGTCATTAAAATCCCATTCACCACCTGCTTTTAATGGGTGGTACCATAATAGTCTGGAAACTGAAAATAGCAGTTTAACTAAATAACAGCTGCAAAGACTGTCTGTTGCTGGTAACGTCTGTCCTGACTTTCCCTCTTTTGTCTCAATCCATGATCAAAGGTTCAGGAGCAGAATGCAGTGAAGGAAGCTTTATAATGTCCTAATTGCCCTTCTGTGTCCCAGCGTGACCTGAACCGAGACCTTCCCGCAGTCCACACACAGGGTCAGATCTACAGACCTGATCGCTACACAGTTCTGTAGATAAGCATGTGATCTGAAATTGTGGGAGGAAGTAGTATTCATATCCTCTTTAATCAAGCCTGTTATTATGATGACCATCTCCAAACGACTCGTTCCCACAGGAAACAGATGCCGCAAGAAACTAACTGCTTCTGATTGGTCATTGATGACACCAAGGCTTTCATGCTTCTTTGGATGTCTCACTATGCTTATCAAACATTTGATCATGTCACTTCACAGATCAGTAAAGCCACTTGTTGTTCCCTTGCGGTTGGTGAGGAATCTGTTGGTTTATATCAGTTCTGTTAACATCTCGTATTGTGCAGCGCATTGCATTGAACATAATTTGCACTTGCTATCTTACATATTCTGTTTGCATAATAGACTTTGTCGATTGCACTCTTTACCCATACTGTCTCATATTTTGTACGTGCACTGCATTGATTTTTTCTGAATGTTTGACATGGTATAGACAGGTTCTGCAACAGAAATAAAAAAAAACACGTCAATACATAAATACAGTACATGTCGATACCTTTGAATCGTATTGTTTTTTGTGTCCTTCTGTGTCCCAGATAGCTAAGATAATTAATGAAATGGAATGAATGGTAAATATTCTCAACATTGATTCAAAATTAAAAACCCAGTGAAATCAAAACGAACGTTTTTCCTTTAAGTAAAAATAGGTGAGCTTTAAGGACGTCAAAAATTGGATATGCTTTTAAGTGCTGAATAAATTTGCATCTAGGAGATATAACCGTTCAAAACTGACTGTCTGGCACATGCACTCAAACAAATCATGAAATTCTATCATATCACGTAACATCTCAGCCTCTCGTCAATGTTCTTGTCCAATCAAATTCGCTTTAGAATTCACTAGCGAGCTGCAGAAGCGGCGCCTCATATCAGCTACTTGTTCACACATTTATTATGTCCTACATGGTGAAAGACACATAATGCACTAGATGAGAGATAGGGGATGATCCAGACAGTGTAAACATTAACATTGAAGTCTTCATTTAGTGTTAGTGTCACGTGAGCTGTTGCATGCGAGTGTCCTCGGTTTAAGAGACACTATAGCTCAGAGCTGATCCTATGGGCCATCATACGAGCAAAACCGCTAAGAATAAAAACGTATCTGACGCGTTTCAAGTCAACACCGTATGTTGTCACTCACCAAAGAAATAATAAGCTGTTTCAAATGACAAAACAGAGGTATCATGATATTCCTATTCTTTTCAATAGACTTACACTGTCACTGTGGCTATTAAGCTGTTAAAGCGTCCGTGCAACGGTGTTTCATGCATTCTGACTTCTTTACAATGTTAAACGTGCTGTCTTATCATGCTTAACATGGTCAACTAGTAAAAAAACTAGTTGGGCGTATTACGTAGTATTTCTGTGCTCTATACACTCCTCCCGAATGATGTCTGTGTTTTGTTGACAATGGGTGAGCACGTGCTTTGGTTCAGCCTACCCCTCCCCCCGCACGCACCGTATGTTTTCGGAAACAATCGTAAAGCTGTATCTATCTTTTATAAATATGATCAAACTAAATACTCTTCGAACATACAATGTATGCAATACTACTCTACAGGTACTCAAGATTAATATGAGATTGGAAGAAACCCTGTGTTACGCCCACTTTAAATGCAGATTTGCCTGGCTGATGCTGACTATGCTGTAAACAAAACGCTATTGGTTATTTTAAAAGGGGGAGGGGCCACTCGATATGTCTTGCGCTCTCTGCATTTTTCTGTTGAAATTACGTCAACATCAAATAATGCTCCGCGTTCCAAGGCCACGCAGCCTTTGTCAATTTCCTGTGATGCTATCCGCGTTGTCACACGCATGTTTTGTCACGAGACACATGCATGAACCAATAACTGACAAGCCACCATATTAAAAAAAAAACACATTTGTTCCTTTGTTTCCATGGATACGGAAGTTAATAATTGTTAACTATTGTTACTCAGCATATTAGTAAATAAAAAAATAACATGCATTTTGTGTGAACACTCTTATTTGCAAATTCTGTCATCATCCATTTACCCCCATGTCATTCAAATCCTGTATAAGAACCTTTCTTCTGTGGAACACGAACGAATATATTTTGAGAAATGTCTCAGTGGTTTTGTGTCCATACAAGGGAAGTCAATGTGGTCGAGTCTTGTTTGTTTACCAACCTTCTTCTAAATATCTTCATTTGTGTTCTGCCGAAGAAAGGATGTCATACAGGTTTGCTATGACACGAGGGTAAGTAAACAATGAAAGAATTTCGGAAATGAAAGAATCCCTATCCCTTTAACTACCACTATTACCTATAATTAAAGCTCTCTTTCTCTCATGATCATTTGAAAGCCCTCATGTCTGTGCTTCAGGTCTCATGTGACTGGTTCTGGGGTGAGAAACAGGGCAACAGTCTGCTGGTTCTTGCTGATCTGACACCAAGCTGTGGGGCGAGTGGCTGGACTTTGCCACACAAGACTAATAGAAACAAACTTCTCCCCTGCGATCCCATACAGCAATTACCTACTCTGCTTCTACAAAAAAAGATGGACTTTATGGCCACACAATGCATGTTGTGCAAATTAGGGCAATTTGGGCAATCATATCATGCAAGAGTCAGTCAACCACAAACGTTCATTGGCTGCAAAACCCACAGTGTGGCCTGACCTAGCCTTGACTGGTCCCGATTTCATAAAAAATCTGTGAAACAAAAAGGGAGGCGCACATACCAGGAATTTATCAGGGTCTGATCCACTGGCGTGACCAACAAACACTCCGGCACCAGCGTCCAAGTCCATATCGTCTGGGGAACGCTCAAAGTTGAGGACTTGAGGATCAGAGTCACACTTGAAGTACAGGGACACCTTATCTTTGAGAACACTGATGGAAAAGCGCGTCCAGGTGTTCTGCATGGACGGTACGGAGAACCTGGCCGCCTCGTATGAGCTTTGTGAATCCGGCTCGGTGTAGTAGAAGATGATGTCCTGCTTGCCGTTCTGAACCCCCGACAGCTTCACACCCACATACATGAAATTCTGAGAGGGGTCAGTGATGGAAAAGATGACACCTGGCTTGGTGGATGTGGGTTTGATGTTGAAGATGAGCGAGAAGTCACGGTGGAAAGGGTTGGGAAGGTGGGCGGCAGCTGACTGGCCCACGTTGGAGCTCGGCCCGAACACGTAGCCGAGGCTGTTATCGGGGCCATTGGTTTCAGTGATGCCATCTGGTGGAGGATCACCGATTAACTGCAACAGAGATACTCCACTTTCTTCTGTGAAAAAAGGAGAGAATGTAATAAGAGTTTGATGAGAACAAGACAGAAGCAAAACAATGAAAGGTTTGGGCAGCAAGCTGGGACCAGGTTAGAAAGCACTTTATTAGTGTGATCACACACAACATCTACAGAACGCAACTCTGGTGGGAACCAGGCAGTGAGTTTGGGCTTAAAAATGTGAAGCACCTGTGTATTATTTTAAGCAATTCAATTGAATCTTCTGTTCTGAAGGTAATTTCTGCTCTGGGATACTTGGTGGGGATGGATTTCATTATAAAGCACATTCATAGTCCAGAACATTTTTCTACTTTTAATAGAAATTGCACTTGTTTTTTATTGTTCCCAGAGGAATTCTCTTAGGTCAATAAAAACAATTAAATTAACTCTTGCATCGCGTTACACTATGTGAACACTCTGAAATAACCTTCAGAAATTAGACCCATGTGAGGAAAGTAGTTTATACTCAGGGTTGCCAGATTTTGGTTACAAACCAGCCCAAAGGCCAATCTAAACTACAATTACATTTACATTAACCCTTTTATCCAAAGTGACTTGCATTGCATTTTACAATACATATGTTTCTGAATATGTGCAATACAGGCAATCAAAATCCATGACATTGCATTGCCAGCAATTGCTATAACCACTGAGCTACAGGAAAGCTTATAAACTAGCCATCGACCTAAAACTTCCCCCAAAACTCAAGATACAAACGGGCTGCTTGCTTAGCTCCACATCTGTTCAATTATATCCTTTGGTGTGGTTATTATTCAGCTATTTTCTTCCATGGACAATCCAACATTCAATATTTTTCCAGTCCAATAATTATTGTGATCTGAGTAAATTATATATATAACAATAGTTCTAGTGTATATGTCTTATATTAGTTCTCAGATTAGGCATTGAATCTAACATGCATATTTTAAAATATGCATATTGAAAAATAAAGATTTGGCAACCCTGTTTATAGGTGGTTTCACCCATTTGCATGTGCCTGGCCCGTAGTTAACTCCTGGTCTATGTTTGGTTGTAATATATAGTTATTTTATGTTAATTTTATTTGTATCTTAATATTTTATTGTATATAAATTGTATTCAATTCAATTAAAACTACTCAACAGGGGAATAAGTCAGTTGTTTGTATTTGACACACTTAACATATCAAAGCAATTTTCCAAATAAGTCATAGAAAAATGTTGCTCAATGTGTATGTAACATAAAAGGTATAGCTGTAATATTTCAGATTGGAAGCACTTAAATGAAATCACAAGAATATCCCAAATCACACCATAAATCACACATGCAGACTTGCTGGATGAGATCACGAGTTTGTCTTAAGATCTATAGATGGAAAGCTTTAACCTCGTGCCAATGTCACTCATCACAGACTTATATCGGTTGCTGGCAATATTTAGCTAGTTAGTGGAGATAAGTCAGACATGGAAACATCACAGGCCCCATGTGCTGACATGTCATGAGAGAGAAAGGTGTGAGATTACAGCTGGACGCCATTCCTGCCCACACGCACACATAAACCGTCTTGTGTTTCTTCATGTATAATTAGAGAGAATAAAAAAAGTTCAACTCACTTCAAATCAAACACTAATTTATATGAATGTGAAATAAACCAAAAAAAACAAAGATTAAATACAAAACAATAGTCAAAAAAATATTACAGCGACAGTTCAACCAAAAATAAAAATTCTGAGTTGTTCCAAATCTGTATAAATTTCTTTGTTCTGATGAACACAGAGAAAGATATTTGGAAGAATGCTTGGAACCAAACCTTTCTTGGCCACCATAGTAGAAAAAATGACAATGGTACTCAAAAGTGCCCCAGAACTGTTTCCTACATTCTTCAAAATATCTTCTTTTGTGTTCAACAGAACAAAGAAATTTACTAAGTGATTTTTTACTACAGTAGTCAATGGTGGCCAAGAACTGTTTGGTTACATGCATTCTTCCAAATATCTTCCTCGGTGTTCATCAGACCAAAGACATTTATACAGATTTGGGACAACTCTGTAAGCAAATGATGGCAATTTTTATTTTGGGGGGAACTGTCCCTTTAAGCATGAACCATGAGTTGCTTTCATGCCTCAAAATAAATGTTTTGAAACCACAACCTTATAAAGACCCTGACTCATGAGCGCATGGTCTTATTTATCAAACAAGGAGTCTTTCAGGGACTTTACATACTTATCATTAGTTTATTCAGATGGTGCTTATGTTATGAGTCGAAACGAAATCCCTACGGTCTTTGTTGCACATGAAAGGATTAGAAAAGAAAACAAGCACCTTACACATGGCTTTAGTGTGACGTGCACTTCTAGCGGATAATTTCTAGTTTGGGTACGTGTTGTTTGGGGTGGTTTAAGCAGACACGGTAGAATTTCACTATTGAAAGAGTAAAGCACATCTTCAGATCATGACAGGATAATGACAAGCTTAGGAGAGGAGGAGAGTTTGCATTCCTGCACATGTTCAGGTGCTGCTGTGTAAACGCTCGACATGCTAAACCGGAGTTCTGAATGGCACATGAACACAAGACTCAAGAGTTCTCACAGACGTGCCGGGCTCATGAAAATCACTTTGGGAAGACAAAATCCTTGACTGTGACTTTTCTGACAGCAAGTAATAAATTCTAATGACAGAATCCATATGCGCACAGAGACAGGATGCGAATTAAAGAGCTCCCTGAAGCATTGTGTGTCTGCTCTCGTAAATGACCACAATTACCCGGATATTTGACACTGATGACATCATAAATACACCCAAACGTTTGTTAAAGTGTTTCCATTTTGATAACGCCATCAACCAAATTTAACTTCACTGCAAGGTGCAAGCATCACATTGCATCACCTACATTATCCAGAGACTCGTCGTTAGGTTAACTCACATCCATCCACACATCAAACAAAATAAGAAGTGCAGATATTGTTTAAAAATATGATGATTCAATACAATGGACAGTTGGACACAATGTAGAAAAGCCATGCAAAGCTATTTTAAACCCAAAACTAACACGGTTTGTTGACGTATGACTGAACTTTCCATGTCACATGCTGCTTATGACCTGTTGAATCTGCATGTTCACCGAACAAACCAACCTTGACATTAACGTGGTCAATGTTTTACAAACCCACTTTAATCTGTCGAAGACACGGCATTATAGGGTTAAAAATTATCACTTTAATTTTAAAGCGGCTTTACGTATAGATACTTTACTCATGTCGCTGACCTCTTGAAACCATGGGTTCTCGGAAAAACTGCTATAATAAAGACAGATGTTCAGAAAACATCTAATTTGGATGGCCTCAAATACTGTGAAATATAAAATTAGTTAACCAAATACATGAAACCATCGTAATTCACAGGAGATTCTCATAATGTTTGAATTACGCTGTAAGTCTCGCTGTAAAACCACATTTACTAAGTTATCCTGATTATTATATTGATTTTACATTCAAAATGCTTAAATACTTAATTCGGTAAAAGCTGAGGTGTATAATTTATGAACCTCTACAAGTACTAAACAAAATTTAAAATATTTAGTTTCTTAAGCACTTTTCCAGACAAACCTTTAATGCAATATTTCAGCTGATGTTTCCGTGTCAGGCTGTTTGGAAATAAAAACAAGTAGCACCACAGTCTTTACACTTTTCAGGAAAATAAAGTAACAAATGGCTTATTTATAGTTGTCTGACAACATTAAGCTTCTTACATACATTTTTGTACATGACTTCAAAGGGCCAAAATACACAAAATTTAGAATTTCAGAACAAGAAACAGAACTGGCAATGAGGCTGGGAAGACAATTTGAACCTTTTCATTTTGACTAACATGCCCGTATAAACAGATTTTCCCTAAACTCACTAAAATACACGTTTCCTTGTTCTATAAATCCTAGCATGAAGTCAGATTAGTAAGCACAAGATGTTTGGCATTTAAATCTGCAGCCAGCCCAGAATGCAATTTCTAGCACTTCAAACAAGATGTCCGGTTCTGTCAGTTTATCCTAAAACTTTAAGGGCCCCTTACTGGGTGATGCCATTAATCCCGCCTGGAAAGTTAAATCACCAATGTCATTTGAATCTTGCCATTCAAAAGAAGGGCTTAAAATTGGTATATATGATAAGGTCTATATGTAGCAAACTTCAGCATTTAAAGCCTGACCTCACTATACGCCTGCATTAAAGATTTGCTGACTTGTACCGTTTATGGGACACGAGAGATCTCTAAGTCTGGTGTGGTACGTTTAGAGATATTCCAGAGAAAACCTGCACAGCAAACCACTTGTCCTGCCAATACAATACAGCAGTTAGATTCAATGTGATAAGTAGTGCCAGGATATTCCTGCAAAACATAGGCAAGTTCACTTTAGAGACACTTTAAAGACACAAAGAACGTCTGCTAAAATCCTTAACACAACTCTTCGATGTTTTCTCTCTGCTGGTTGAATCATCTTAATATACTGCAAGAATCGCCTACTCAGTTGATTCATTACAGAATGAATTGAGCACACTGTCTATTGCCAGTCGGGGGCCAATGTTGAGGAAAGGTCCTTGAAGGGTGGGAAATGTAGCACAATCAGCTCCATAGAGGCATTTTTTAATCAAAATGATCCATCTACAATGTGAAACTATTTGTAGGAAAGTTAAAAATACAAATCATGAATTTTAATGAGTAATGTAAACGACACACAACGACGGGCTAATTAACAACCAAACCAATCAATTGTGGTTAATGAAAGACCAGACAGCCTGTTACATATTAGCTCCGTCTTAACACATGGCTAGACATTGACAAAACATACGGTTTACTGCTCTTGACAAAAGCACATTCATCCACTTTTGCTTTCCAACACAACTAACACAAATAAAACTCACTCTTTATGCCTAATAAAACAAATGTCAAATAGCTCCCATGTAGCCAAAGGAACATAAATGTAACATGTGCTATCAGAGAGGCAAGGAAGGGCTTTATAGATGAGACATGCTGTTTGCATTATAAAGAACTTTCCTTTTGAGCTTTGATGGTGGCATCCACAAGGAATGTATGCCTTGGCTCAAACTACAAACTGGATTTAATATGATTTAATCTTGAAATAAAATTTCAATATTTAAAGCTATAGTATAATAAAATCTCCAATATTAAAAAAGTTTCTTCAACCTAACTTTAAGAGAGAGCTATAAAAAAGCTATTCGTGGGATTTATTTCAACAGTACACTAAACGTTGCTGCGTTCTTTAAAATCGTATAAAAATAAGCTCAACCAATGAAGTAAGGCTGGGCAGGACTGTTTGTCCAAACAATGGAAAATAGAATACAGCATTTGAGAAGCTACGATTTACTTCAACAATAATGCTCAAATTTATTTATACAAATGTAAGTTACTTTGGATAAAAGCATCAGCCATATGAATAAAAGTAAATGTAAAGAAACACACAAGCATGTTTCCAATTGCAAAGAAGCATGAATGATTCATTTACATATAAATTGGCAAAATGTACTTTCCAGATAAGTAAGAGGTTTATTTCTGTTGTGCCCTTTCATGATGAATCAGAAAGGCTTCTAAAACACGGTGTCCACTTACGACTGTCGACAATCTGTCTGACAGATGAAGTATTTTAAAAGACACTCGCTTGAGATAAAGCGGATTTGACCCCATCAAACACAGCACCCTAACATTACAGAAAAGGCACTGCATTGTAAATTAAAGCAAGGGGGATCATGTTTGAACTCCTGAAAAACCTTACATCTTCTTTTATCATCTAAAACAATCTCCATTTCATCACGATTGCATTTGCTTACCATGTATACGTTCATTGTAGCCGACAGTTCATTCCGTATCTGTGTGTCTAGATGTTTAAACCACAGCAATACCAACAGCATGCTCTCAAGATTTACTTGGCAGAGGCTTGCCATCATAAATTTGAATCCAGAACATATGGACTTGCAATTCTGCTTTAGGTCGCTGCTGCCAAACGTGTTACCAGAAAGCAGCATTTACCGTGTCTCAGCACAAAGAGGTACTTATTACAAGACAGATGGTTCTGTCCTCCAGCTATTGAGACAACCAAAATGTATCACTACAACAGTCAAGAGCAAAACTCAGTCAACATTGAGAGACTATCAGGTGAGGGGCATCAAAAGATCAAAACATGTGCCTCCTAACCACAAGTTCCAATAAAGACTTCAAGATTCAATAAAATGCTGTTAGTTCCAGGCGAAGTACATCATACATCATCTTTATTTTATCAAATAAAAACACCAATACTTGCGGCATGCATACTCACAATACCAGCTTTGGTTGCACATTCACTGATATTAATTTCAAAGCAGATATTTTTAAAGAGTTTTTGCACTGCTTTAACATGCAGCATGAATCTGTAGAAGAATGAAACATTTTGGGCACTGCCTGCATACTGCTGATTAACAATTTAAACAGACTGCAATTTTTGGATAAGAAATAGTACACGCTAGTGGAATTCTCTGTATGTATCTATACTTGACAAACGTCAGCCCTTGATACCCCCTACGAATGTTGGAAAAGAAAAATGCGGGGTAGTTTTTACGTCATTTAATATTTTAAGTTTACAATGTCTAAACACATTCATAAAACATTTTTTTGTTTTTCTAATAGCTAATGCAAACCCCATAACAAAAAACAATTCTATTGAATATAAATAAAGAAAAATGTATGTGTAAAGCATTTAAAATTCCAACACTTCTGGCCAGAAAATTTGCAGTCGACTTTTCCGGTTGACTTTGCAATTTTTACCATCCCAGTACCATCATACATTGGTACTGGGAAGGTATCCTTTAGAAATGTCCAAATATGTACCATTTAGGTGGAAATACATATACATTTGTTACCAATATGTACCTAAAAAGTACTAACATGCACTCTTTAGGTGTGAAAAGTTCCTTACACATGACGGCCTTTGTGCTTTTTCTATTATGTTTTGTTTCTAATGTCATTTCAAAAGACCTATACTGTACTGTACTATACTGAAAATTGTACATTCTCAGGGTCTAGCCATAACTTCTCAAAATGGTGTAACACTTTTAGGCATGGAACGAAAAAATCCAAAAAGGTAAAAATGTCCTGATATTTCCTGATAAGGAGGGAACCTTGGCTTGAGGGTCACATGTGCAGATATACACCAACATAAACATGCAAAGAATTGATTTAGTACCGCCATGCAGTCATTTTGTGCTTCCATGCAGCTGAGACAAGCATGCGTTAAAGAGACTTTACTTAAAAATCAAAATTCTGTCATCAATTATTCCCCCCTTGTAGTTCAAATCCTGACCCTTTGTTCCGTGGAACATAAACATATATTTTAACAAATGTCTCCGTAGTTTTGTGTTGCTAAAGCCAATAAGGGCCAATGTTGTTTGATTACCAACATTCTTCAGAATATCTTCTTTTGCATTCTGCAGAAGACAAAGTCATACAGGTTTGAATTGACATGAGGGCGAGTAAACGATAAACAAATTTGATTTAAATTCTCATTTTAAACACCCTTGCTTCCCATTAAAGACCACACACTTACACACAAAGAAATCAAATGCCCATTGGGACTGGTGACCATTGACAGACAAACAGGTGATACTGGTTGAAAATGCATCTCTCTTTTTCCAAGAGATGGCATTTTAACCGGCTATTACCTTTCTGGTTACTAACTGACAAGCACTGATACCCATCATGCTTCTCTTCAGGCAGAGAATGGCACTCCACGGGGAGGCGTCCCTGGTCCAGCAGTGTCCAGCAGCTGTCTCGCAGGATTTCGCAGAAACTGCGACAGGGCAGTGGTGGCGTCAGTCCGGGTGGGGCGCACCGCGGCGTCAACAGCAGGCAGAAAAACCATTCCAAGCTATGATGGCAGCGTGACTGTAAGAGCCACGCCCATTCGGTCAAGACCACATGTACTTCCTCCACGCTGCTTTGATTTAGAAAATTAGGCACGGCGATACTTTTTGTTCCCATTCTGGAGCAAAATGGCAATTTGGAATCAACCGGCAAGCAGCGTGGGGTTTGAGAGCGGTCACTTTCATTGGTTAGTAAATGATCTGAGACAGAGTATTCAAGAGAATACTGAGTTGTGTTATTATTATCATACCCTGTAAAATAATCACCAAATAAATTACGGCTCATGTTTTTCAAAGAAACACTTTCATTAAATCGGTTGTCAACGAAGCTGGTGTTGTGTCCATCCATCAGGTCCACTTGGCTAGAATTGCTCTCCGGTTCAAACTTTCCAGCATGCACATTAGTACCTTCAACAGCAATGCCAGACAGATTGGTCGCAGTAACAAAGCTCTCCTGGCTTTCAAACTGAGAAGATCCAGATCCACTTAAAGAGTCTGCCTCAGCTTTGGACCCAAATCCAGAGCCACCCTCCCCAGTAGACCCCTCAAAATGATCTCCATATCCCATATACCTACCTAATTTCTCACCCACTTTGAGGACCTCAGTCCCAGAAGCACTTGAACCTGCTGTTCTGGGCGCTTCCGTGCTCGGTGGTGATGTAGGCCTTACGGTAGTCAGGTTGCCCAGTGTCTGTGCACCCTCATCAAACCAAAACCATCCATGCGAATCCTGAATCCTCAGGCACATCAGTACAACAAGGCAGGACCACATCCTGAGCTCAAACATCACGTTCAAAGTCATTCAGTAGAATATTGTAGCAGACATCCCCTCCGCCAGTAATCCAAACCACACACATCGACTCTTTCCTGGCTCACCGCAGAGTCGCCACAATCAGCCCACAAGCCAGGCAGAAAAAGTTTAGAGGAGGAGTAAAATATTTAAAGAGAGCAGGGGGGCGGCTCATTATTGGCCAACCTCGGGACCTTTCCTCCCCCGTAGCTTCATCTCCTCTTTGTCTTTGTACTGAAAGAGTGTCTCTGATGATAGATATTCTTACCAAAAATGGCTGCGAGGCGTCCTTTTGTATACTTTTGGAGCTTCTAAATGCCCTCAGTGATGGAATTTAGAGTTTTACAGCCTTTATAGAGGCACAGAAATTCCACAGTCTAATCCCCTGTGACATAGAAACAAACCGTGTTCATACCCAAAGCACCTTAACAATGTAGAAAAACCTTGGAAGTTAACTTCCTTTAACTATGATGTTAGTTCAAGTCAAGAATTGATGCTAGATTTACATTTGTTGAATGGATACAAATGCTTGCAAGGACAGGGGATAGTGTATATATACAAAGGACAGGGGATAGTGTACTTTTTGGAAATCTCAATTCAGTATGTCAATAGACGTAAATGAAAAAGTAGTTCAATATTTTATCACTGTACACTACCATTCAAAGTTCTGAAATGCTTGATTGAAATGTTTCTTATGATATTGAAAATCTTTAATCTGAAGGTAAATTACGATGTCTGAAATTATGTTTATATTATTTCGTCTACAGAAGTAAGTTCTTTAATTAGAACAGGGAAATTTTATTCAGATTTTTTGTAATTGATGATTTGGATCATAATGAAGAAAAAGGGGCCGATGATTTTGCACGATTTTGCAATTTTTTTTCGAAAACGGAAACTATAGAATACACCATAGTTTAGATTTCTTGTGTTTTTGATCACTAAATAATGAATGAATTGTTATACAATCGGGTTATACCATAGAATTAAAGAGCATAAAATAATATAAATAAAAGTTATAGATATAAAAATATATATAAATGGAGAATGAGTGTAGCTCAGCCTTTGAAAGGTAACGTACCTAATGGCAGATTTTCAATCATAACGTTTTTAAAAAATGAAACTAGTTCCATTAAAAATTAGTCAAACACTACATGCTGGAAAAAACTAACAAGAATGAATGAAGCCAGCAGGATGAATTATTTGGCAGCGATACCTCGCAAGCGTCCTATGTATTATCATATAATAACTCATAAAACATGTGTTACCTCATTAAACAATTTCCTTATTTAAAAGCCTTTGGGGTTAAACAGATCATAAAAACAGATTCCACTTTTACACTTTCTTTTTAAACTCTGTCTGACTTCTAAAAGATGTTTTCTACAATTAAAACAATTATCAATACTTTACCTTTTGCAT
The DNA here is from genome assembly GCF_015846415.1 of Triplophysa dalaica. NCBI lineage: Eukaryota > Metazoa > Chordata > Actinopteri > Cypriniformes > Nemacheilidae > Triplophysa > Triplophysa dalaica. Next base: position 20,375,204 of record NC_079549.1, on the reverse strand, counting down.
ACGGTACAAACTGTCATATTCCTTATAACAGATATAATAAATGCATCATTTACTTGCATCAAGTGGTTCAGTATTCGAGTAAAAATTACTGTACAGCTTGAAACTTCAGCCATCTAAACTTCAGCAGAGGTTAAAAACATGCACAACCATCCAGTCATAATAAATCTTGTTCCCTGTCTCAACCTCATGTTTAATTTTCACAAACCCACCTCCTTCGCTTCATGAATGGAACAGTTACAGAGTAATACTGAGCCTGTGCTCTTGTTCAGACGGGTACAAACAAGCCTTCAGGATCTGGTGACAGAGACCCTGACATGTTGTTTGACCCGGCTTTAGGAGGACTGTCAGAAATAAGTCATGCTGCTGAAGAAAGTGCAAACGCTGACATGCATCAATGGGCATTCTGCCGCTGTCTGTATTACTTAAAGTAGCCTTGTCTTGAGTTCCCTGATGTGTCCCTATCAATAGTAGGGTAACTTTATCATCAAACATGACAAAACCATCGTCTTTACACCTGCCCCTGATAGTGAGGAGAAACCGATGCAAAGAATGCGAAGTGTCTTTATCATGTTTGACAGTGACAATTCAAGTGACCAGGTGCCTGGAGCTCGGAATATAAACCAGACAACATGACATGGCCGAATTCATTCAAGTTAAACTTGAGTCATGGACACTTATCAGGGCACTTATTTTAAATCTATCAAACAAATACATGTCAGACCAACTAAATCTCTTTCTCAATGTTGTCCAAATTGGAAAAATTCTAAAATCAAATCTCAATGTTTTTGCCGAACAAATTCTTTGACCTTCCTTGTCTTTCACGCTGTCTTTTCAAATGACGATAAAGTGGCAAAAAGCTCGTATTTAAGAAACCATAACACACAATGAGCCAAAAAGAATCACAATGAAGCACTGCGTTATGTTTTTATCACAGCTGAAAGATCTCTGGATTTAAGATGCATCAAAGATGCATAATCACTCTTTAGGGTATAAACTGCATAAATACGCTGAAGCAGGGGATTTGCACAGATTCCAGACTTCTTATAGACGACATCAAGTCAAAGGACACAATGAGCCATGCAGATATTTCAGAAAACTACAAGCCCTGCCAAACCCTCCGAGGCACAATGGAGACGTCAACCCCTCAGTAAGATTCCTCAGGAGACAGTCAAAATGACTGAGACTGTGAGAGAATGAGTGTGGGAATGGCATTTACAAACACTGAGCAGCACTGCGGTGGATGTTACTCGAACCTGGGCCAAGAACATGATGAATCACTGCTGTACGGCCAGCATGGATGTAAAGCAATTGTATTTCAAGTGGACACTGCCGGAGTGGCACTGCTTAAAAACCTTTTGAATGCCCCCTGCCTCATACTGTAGAGTTGGCATAACAAAAAGGGAGAATGGAACAACATAGTTGACTGAACTCTATGTAGACGGCAACTCTGTTCATCTTAAATTTGTCAAATAGCGCTCCTTGCACAAAATACATAGCACACACAAACACACTACTGATTAGAACTGTCAAATTTTGAATAGATTAATTATTACTAAATATAAAATTATATTGATTTATAAGTTATTGGAAGGATTATTTGTATCTTAAGAATCAATACATCTCACTATTCCACATTTTAATATAAATATAAAAATTCCATGAAGGAAGCATCTGATGCTGTACAACTTGGAAAAGAAAGTATATTTTTTAACTAAAAATAAATAAACACAAAACTAAAATTAGACATGATGCACTGATACAAAATTTCCCCACTAATACCGATTATTCAGAGTGATATCTGCCAATACCGATTCTGAAGATTAAATGAACATTTCTTTACTTCTTTATGTGATTAATTCATACAATGACTAATATTGAACATCAAACTGTTGATGTTTCTTAACATTTTCTATAGAGCATAAATTCATTGCAATTTCCTGTCGGACCTGATCATCGGCTGTTTTTTAAACGCCCGATAGCTGGACATGTTATTGGCCGATACATCAATGCATCTCTAATAAAAGTACATTAAGGAATATTAAAAATAAATAAACTTAACACATAATAAATGTTAGAAAACTAAGAGATAAACTAATAAACATGAAACAAAACTAAATAACCTTAAAAACGGCAAAAAAACAGATTGAAAGCAACTGTTATTTTATCTACATCCAACAAAAAAGTCTTAATGACATACAAGCAAGAAAGAATTATAGTGAAGTTGATGAGATTCCATTAATCACTGCAGGTTTATAACAGTGACTTTCTTCATTCTTTTATAGTCACTTTATGCAGGAAGCAAAGTTTAATGAACCAGAAACACAGTTTTTCCCTTACCCACAAGAACACTGAAACAGGACACTATGAGAACATATTACCAACACATGCTTCTTGTTAAACTGAGCCAAAACATCACTTATATCGCCCAAGCAGCTAATAATTCAATAACTGGCTGAAGTCCCGCTGTTATCTTAAACATAAGGGTTAATCTCAGACCACATCACTCAGGTCAAGCACATACAGGAAATGTAGTTTACAAGTCTCTATGGCATCTCCCGCGCAGCCGTGAACCTTCCTGGCACGTGTTCAGGGCCAACATGTTCTCTGATTATATGCTAAACGAAGGCTGTCCTCTCATCCGGATTTGATTTAACATGAACTTTACAAGATAAAGCGGCTTTAACGTTTTCCCTTACAGATTTAAAAAGGGGCTTGTGTTGTGTCTCTTTCGGGGAGTCCCCCGATTCGTTCTGACTGAACTGGGATATCCTTCAGCTGTTGTTGGGCAGAAGATACCAAAAACGTAATGATTTGGAAAAGCTCTTGCTAAGTTTGGGCTTGCCGCATCTAAAGGTTTGAGTAACGCTTGCCATCAAAGCTGCTATTTGTCAAATACAGTGTGAATAAAGACAAAGAACTATCAAAATCCTGAAAAGTTCGAAGCTCTCGGGTATTTGTGGTGTGCTGCCAGAAAACATGGGTGGCCAAAAACAGCACCCACACCGTCATGCTTTCAATCAAACTCCTGTGAGGAAATTATTTCCTGTCTCAGTGATGTGTATAATGTCCTTGGGTATGTTTGAATGAAAACAATTGTTTGAAAACATCAACTCCCATTTCGCCTGTTTGGTGTCTTGAACATCCTGTAGTATCCATTTGAACCATTTGGTCTGCTGAGCTTATGGTACAATAAGTGCTCATAAGTGTCATAAGTGAGGTTTGATTTTGTTGAAATTCAACAGACACTGGACTGGAATGACCACAATACATCTGGAAATGTTGATTTGAAATGAAAATTTGGAATGGTCTGTTCATTTTTTCCTCAGCTGTAACAGGGGCTTTTCACATTTCACGTCTAAAACTGCTCGGAAAACGTGAGTCGGCACTCTGAAGAGTAGAAATATTGCTATATCTTTGCGACGCCGACGCACCTAGAAAAATTTACACTACGCCTGTGGCGTGTCTACATTAAAAAAATATCAAACTTGCGCGCAAAAAAGACGCGAAATGGGAATGGCCCCTTAGATATATATACTTGTATATACTATGTACTATGTATACTATGTATCTTCAGGAGATTTTAAGTGTAATTTGGTCTACTTCTATATTAGTTTTTTCATCATTTTAAAACCCTTAAAATCTGTGGTCACTGTAAATCACTGTAAATGCAAAGAGAAACATTTCTTTGTAATAATAGCAGGCAAAAGTTTGAAATGGTGTGAGGTGGGTTGAAGGATCAAAATGTGTAGCTTTGAGTACACATCTGATTTCATGAATTAACCACGGAAAAAAGTGCCAATAAAAGTCTTGTTAATTTGAGCACAGCATTCTGTATTTACAAGTGAGAGGGAATTTGCGAGTGCATGTAATTAACTTGAATACGGGGATAATGACAGCATCCAAAACTGTTTCCGCTGTCCACGTTTTTTCATTGCAGTCTGGGTTTGAACCTGCAAGCCAGGTCGATATGCCAAAAGCAGACGTTATGATGGTGAACAAGGTGTCCTGCATCCATAATAACACAAAAACAGATGTGACACGGGTTAACTGCATCAGCAAACAGGACTAGACAGAACAACAAGACTTGATTTCATCTTTTTCATTGGATTCCTTACAGCAAGTCTAACAGCTTTAAAACAGACATCACAGAAAAGTCCAGAGACAAATACTTCCTCTTCTGGTCCTGCCCCAAATATCAATGACAACAAAGGACAAAGTCTCCCTCCTGCTTTAATTTAAGATTGCATACTTTTAGACAGAGGAATGTACAAGTAAAGTCTTTTTTTCAGCATAAGTCTTCGATGCATCTGACCTGGCCTGTAAGCATGTGCGAGCAGTCAGGGATGAATTATAGTCATGACAAGAATGAATTTTAAATGAATTACATCATTCACCCGATAAAGAGAGGGTTATATTCATATTAAATTGGAAATCAAGATTACAATTAGATAGATTAGATGTGACCTCCTTACTGATCACAGTGTAGTTTAGAGTATATTCACTATTTATTGCTTGCCATGTGCCATAAAATCCAAACGTCCATGTCACTCAAACCCCTCTTTTCAACTTGTTAGGTCAATCCCTAAATAGAGACTGTATTAGATCACATAAGTATTGTATCACCTGTCAGTCTTTAATTCAATCATACAGGTTTTTATTTTTAACTATGCAAAGCAGTATGCGATGAACAAGTTTGCAATAGTGTCACAGCAACCCATAACCAACAAATATGTCTTCTTATGTGTCACTGGAGCGCTCGCTTAAAAAAAGTGCTGCATATTTAGTTAAACTCAATTTAAGTCTTTGGTTAACTAATGTGATCAAATGAAGCTTTCGATTCGCACCGCAGTCAATGAGGAAATAATTGAGTATGTAATCAGACCCCTGCGGAAAAAAATCCCTAGTCCCTCATGGTGTCCGATGTTCTTTCTTTCTATGTATTGTATTCTCCTCTGCATCTCTCCTCACTCCTCATGTCTCTTCTATACATTCATTGAGTGAACGGCACATCCAGGATAACACAAAAGCTTGCAACAAAATGAGTGAATATGATATGCACAGACGACAAAAGCTGCAGACGTTTCAACACTGGTCCTTTGTGAAAACGGGACATACAATTTTCTTTTACAAGGACTGTCATCAGAAAATTAAAATTCTGTCATCGAGTATGCACCCTCATGTTATTCCAAACCTGTATGACTGACAACCTCTATTCACTTTCATTGCATCAAAAAAAATAACATTCTTAAATGTTTGCTTTTACATTCCATAAAAGAAAGTCACATGTGTTCATCGAGTTCAAATGACATGAGGGTGAATACACAATAACAGAAATTTCATTTAAGGATGAACTGCCACTTTAAGAGAAAGCTTGGGATAAGTCAATATACAAAGGAAGTGGAAATGGGTATAGTAGTAGGTCAAGCTACCCATTATTTACACCAGTGATTCTCAACCAGGGTTACATGTACCCCAGGGGGCACTTAAGCCGGCTACAGGGGGAGCTTGAGAAGATTTTTGTTTTGCTTTGCTAAACCTCTACGAATGTAATAAAGCGGTAAAAAGGATATTTACAACTAATCTCGTAGTTATAATAAAAAAAACTTGCAAAATGTATAAAAATACTTGAAACATGTTTACATTACAAAAGCCACATTTAAATTAACTAATAAAATTAGGACATTTTTTGTATATTAAATGATAATGCAAAATGAATTTTTTTCAGTTAAAAGTAAGACATTTCTGGTTTGTTGTTAACCAAAACCAAATGATTTTTCGAGTCTTAATGCTCAGGGTGTGTCTGTATGCAAGACAAAAACAACACTCATCTATTTTGACCCGTTTGCTCTCTAAGGACCATTTGGCATATCCATATGACCTGGGGTCATCACCCCCGCACTGTTTCCCCATAAACCCTAAAAAAAACAGCAAGGCCAAATAATGACACATTTCTTCCCATTGCCTGCAGTTCCCAAATGATAGGATGCATAATAAAACAGTCAGCTTACACCTACAGCCGACAAACACACACACATGTTCCTAGAAATGTTCCTGTAGCTCAACTAATAGAGCGTGGTGCTAACAAGTTGATAGGTTCAACTTCCGGGTAACACACGAGCATGTAAATGTATATATTAAACACTAAAAATTATCAATAAAACTAACATTAAATATCCAAGTGTATGTCTAACATTGTGCACTCTGATATTCTTGGTGTAAGTACGTACAAAATTTTGTCTTAGTATGTCAAAACGAAAGCCATTAAAGCAGCACGGACTGAGGAATCTAACGGTTTACAGACGGATACTCCGTTTTAACTTCAAAGACTTGGTGACAATGATATGGAATGCAGGCTATGCCTTCATGAGACCAGCAGGCTTTGTCTGGATCTCTTTGGCTCTCCGCTGGGTAGAGAAGTCAGCAGGCGAGCCACTGGAGAGTATTGACATGCTAAACGTTGCTTCCTAAGGGAGGGTATGCTGGGATGAGATTACCCAGAGGGTGAGAGAGTCTAGTTAAGGGGCACCACCTGAAAGCAGGGTGGTCCTGATTTTATCACATCTCGAGGTTGCAGTAGGCACTTTTAATTACTGTACGATGGTATGTCATGATGTGCTGGATGGGGAATTTTTTATTTTTAAATCATATACTTTCAGATTCCCGGATGGTCTACTACTTCCGATGCACACACTCTAACGGCTTTTTTTTACTGCTATTACCCATTACTCACCGCGAGTAGGCGGAGTTTAGTGGTTCTCCACTGCATCAATAAATCATATAAGTGATGCGTCACTTAATTAACAAATGTAAGTATACAGTAAACATAACATATGAAATAACGAATGAATAAATACCTTAATGGAAGGAAGAACTGTAATTGGATGTGTGTGCAATTTTCATTGTTGTCTAGGCAACAATGGCCACTTCCGCTTCCTGTTAGTATGTCCTAGTGTGGGCAATCACTTATGCCATTCACTCAAAAGTAGGCTACCTACGATTCCAACACAAAAACAGTACCTACTATTAGCGCTAATATTAGCAGGCGAATTGAAACGCAGGGGCGTTCTTGTTAAAGACAAAACATTTTGTGTTACATTTACCTCAACCTTGTGATGTCCCTTTTAATTTTTAATTTCAGAGGAACATTATTGGCATGATTGTGTGTACTTAAGATATTGCCAAAACAAAAAATTATAGTGGATTAAAAAATAAGATGCCAATTAAAGGATACGTTTTATAAAATGATATAGTAAAAAAGACTCTTCCACAATACTTATATTACAGTTTTATAAATATTTTTCAGTTTGCTTTCTTTTTTTTATTTCTTTTTTTATTCATTTATTAGTTTTTGTCAGTTTTTTATAATTACTTATTTTTATATTGCTATACAAGGTGACTATACAATTTTGATTTAATTGTATTTATTTTTTTTATTTTTTTTTTCAGTTTAAAATGTTAGTGCCTCCACTTAAAAGAAAAGTTAGAAGTGTGGCTCTGGCAATACAGTGAAATACGTTTTTCAAATAATATCTGAATTATCTTATTATCTCTAATATCTCAATTTCTAGTATTTTTTATTATTTTATTACACTTTGTTTCGTTTTATTGTGTTAGTTAGATGTATTTTTTGTGTTATTATTGCGTAATCAAAACCACACAATTTCAGTTTGATTGACATTAATTGGAACGCACAATAAAAAGTATGACTTTTGAAATGTTTCAAAATGTTACACATTTTTTTTAAATTAACACTTCATTTATGTCCATATTTGAATTTACTTGAATTATGTTTAAAACTTTGAAGAACAATTCTCTCTGCTACTCATACCAACCCAGCAAAGTTCCACTTCTTCAGCACACTTTGTTAAATCTGTCCCGCAGAACATAAAACAACTGCTCGGAGTGCCAGATAATTCCCTAATCTGTAATCTACAATCACGCTGAAACCAAATCCACCAAACTCCACCATGGGAAATAAAGGAGCATTTAAAACCTCTGACACTTGGTTTTGCTTGAATTCCTAGGCTGAGGTTTCATGAGTAAGAACAGACTTCCAATATAGGCATTAGAAGGTTTGCACAATGAGGTCAGCGCATCATCCATGCGTAAAGCCCATTCTGGCCTGCAGGAACCTCACGAGGAACATGCCCGGACAGAAGCGAGCGCTACAAACAGACGTTTCTCAGCTGGGAGATGCAGAGGAGTGTCCCAACGAGAAACAGGACAGGAAGTAATGGGTCAGGGTATGTGTCTATAATGGAAAGATGGAAAACATCTCACAGGACTCTGTCAGGGACGTGTCAAGGCTCAGCAGTGCAGATAAGGAGGGCCTCCTCTTGACAAGTATCTTTCAGGCTTCAATCAGGTCCTGTGCTTGGGTAAACACGTGGAGTGAAGACAACCCCATAAAGGCCCGGAGGGGTTTCATCCTGTTAAGACACGCTCATGTGGATCTCACCCACATAATGTCAGCCAGACTTCCCGAATGTCATACTAACAATGGACTTGTGGAAATATTGCAGTCTGCATCACAAATCTAAATGCAACATGTTATTATGAGTTCCATCCTCTACAGATTACAAATTCAAATTTTATTACATGTCATCGAAAACTCATGCCAGAATATGTTCACGCACCTGTATTTTGGCCATTGTAAACATAATGGCATGCTTTCTTTTAATAACATATCTTAAAGATGTCTGAGAATGCTTTTATACATACTAGTTAAATGAAAATTCTTTCATCATTGATTCAGCCTTAGTCATTGCAGACCAGTATTTCTTTCTTCTGCAGAACACAACAGAAGATATTTTAAAGATCGCCAGTAACCAAACAACACAGGGCTCCATTGATTTCCATTGTATAGACACAAAACCAAAGAGACATTTCTTAAAATATCTTCTTTTGTGTTCCACAGAACAAAGAGTCATATACAGATTTTTAACCACATGAGAGGGAGTTAATGATCATTTTTAGGAGAACTGTCTCTTTAAGCACTTCAATATGCACGAGTTGCTCCCCCTGCTGGCAGGCGAGAGGTCTACATAATACTTATAATACAAACAAGGCCTAAAATCTCATAAAAATGAAAATCTGTAATTTTTCTCAAGCAATGAAATGAACTTTTTTAATGAATAAATTCAGAATAAACACTACTTCTACTTTATTTAACTAACTCTATATAATATAAGAACAGAGCACATATTACACATTTTGTTTGTTAAAAAAAACACCTCATATGAATGTAAAACAACATTAAAGGGTGTGATTATATAAAAAAATCCTCTATTAATGCCACTAGAGGGCACAGTAACAGAACAATGAAAACAGTAGAAAAAAGTGAAAAGAAAAGATAATATTGCATACTAAAATAAGAAGCTGTGAGGAACAGTACAGACTTCAAGTTTATGTCGATCTACACTCCCAGTTATATACACTTCAAATGTGAAGCGGAAAGCCTCCTCTGAAAACAACACTACTTCACTTTTCTTCCATGACAACACACTTTCCAAAGCTCCACTGTATCATCGAATCCTTTTATCTAATACAGATTACACCTGAACCCAGAGAGGGGAGATCAAGCACGTACAGCCAAAGCATTAAAATCACCCCCTTCGGCCAAAACGCACCTGTTCAAACATGCATGCACACGCACGCACACACGCTGTTAATAAGATATGTCAGCGTCTCGTGTTTTGCTCTCCGCACCTCCCTCACACAAAACCTGCAGTTCACGCAGTTCATACAAGACAGACGGGACGGGGGTAAACGTAAACACAGAGGGTCGCCCGTCATCTGCTTGTTAAAGTGAAGGAGTGTTGACATTATTGCCTTTTATCTTACGTTATGTACATCAACGCACTGGGGACCAATACGACACTAATTTACAAGAATGTGCTGATTGGACATCACTTTATCAGCGGGATCAGATGTCTTGGTCTAACATAGCCAGACTTTTGACTTTTGGCTCAACAAAAATATAAAGTCAACATTGCAGCTTAGTCTGGTCAAGAAAGAGAAGCTTGGATGGGTAGAAATGGACTCGACTTGACTTGCATCCTGTTTAAAAGCTTGGTATATCTGGAAAAATGTTAAAGATCAATATGGAAATGACATTTGAATAATCATGCGGTCGTGCACATTTTGTGACTTTGTGATCTTAATATTTGTCTTTTCAAAGAAATAAGCACTCATTTATTCAACAGCATAACTCGGAACACAAAATAAAATACAGTATTTCTTTCTAGCTTCTTAATGCCTCAATGATTTTTTCTGTCAGCCAATCAGATTGGAAGTGACCGTGTCGTTATTTGTGTGCATTATGCACCAGACATTCAGTAAATAGACTGTGCACATGTTTGTCCTTCTGGTCCTGGGAAAATCCAAAATCAGTTGTTTTTATATTCTAATAAACATGCAAACGGCACGGAGTCAATCCAAGGTCTGCAAACTCTCTTGTTCACCCGTGATACTTTAAAGAACCGTGTTGCACTTTACATAGTCATCCACCTGAATGATGTCTTGCTAGATCTCAAAAACACCATGACAAACTTTATCTCAAGCAAAGAGGCCATGAAAACATTAAGCGAAAGATCAAAATCTTAACTCTGTTGCTTCACTATGCTGACCTGTAACAAAGCGCAATCAAAACCACATACATGTGTTACCCATTACAGTTTACTGGCTGGTTTATATTTGCAACTTTAACAAAAGATCAGCCACTTTAATTACCTTAGCAACAATAAACCTGATATCCCAGAACACTATTAGGTCGGACAAGATTCAAGTTGCGGAAAGTGTTTTCTAAAGTAGATATTTGAATTTTGTTAAAACTACTAATCATCTTTACTAAGAAAAGACAACTTTATATATGTGTGACAAAAAGTACAGATATGTGCTTTAGTATAATATTTATAAACCCTTATGCCATTTCAAATCTGAATTAAAAAAAAAATAAGATATTTTGAGAAATATCTGTGGTTTTGTGTTCATGCAATTGAAGTCGAAGAGGTCCAATGTTGTTTGGTTACAAATGCTCTTCAAAATATCTTCTTTTGTGTTCTGCAGATAAAAAAATCATACAGGTTTGGAACCACCTAAAGGTGATTAAAAGAATTAAACAGCTTCTAGTAAATGTAACTACTCTTAAGTACCATTAGGGGGCGCTGATAAGGGTCTCTCTTGTGGATGCTGAGTGCAGATATTCCCACATTGACCTTGTTACAGAGGACATCTCAATCATTAGCAAGGCTTAACCAAAGTGCTGTGTTACACTGCCTGCATGTGTATCTCGGTTCACACAGGGAGAACTGACCGCATTGCTAGACACGGGATACGTCTGGCAGGAACAACTCATGTCTGTGTTTCGTCAACAGTGGGGCTGGGCAACACATTTAGGCTAATTATTTACCTGTGCTGAGATTTCAGACTTCCGAGTCAAGGGCGAGGTGCGGCGGTCTGTGTCCCTCATCGGGTCATATGAACTGAGCGAAGGGTGAGGCTTAGATAAAGCAAACAAACCCGAAGCTGAAAATGTACAGATGACTACTCGTTAACTCAAGCCAACGCTTGCCCACACAAGAGCAGGAATGTATATACGTGTACGTATATATTTGGATGCATGGACACAAAAACATTTGACATTTGTTACGCTACAATAATAATACATAATGCTATATTTGAAAGATGGACAGCATGACAAGACATGCAAATTGTGATAAAAATCAAGGTTACAAATAAAAAAATATTTTGGAGCTTTTCCCAAATGCATGTACAAATATTACTGTTGTTCACAGAATTAAACAAAAATTATAATTTTACGGAAACGTATACCTATTACCTGTGTGCATACAAAAATAAAAAAACATTAATTTGGAACTGAGCAGTTTCAAACAATCTCAAAATGGCCAAACATCGGGGCCAATACACTGGTCACCTCCACTTAATAAATGCAGTGAAACTTGAATATTCTTGTGACCATGCAGTGACCCACGTTGCCCTCTTTCATTTGCAACAATAAACTTCACTGACCTCTGCACAGAGACCCACACCTGTCAGTCTTTAAAATACCCATCAATCTGTTTCCTGAAAAGAGCCCTCTGCCATACTGAAGCTCTATCCATTTATTGAAAGGGGGGGTGGGGACGACTGCAGACAACAGCTGTTTGTTGAAAACCTGGTCCTATGAGCCAAAACAACTGCGAAAGGGACCTGAAACCCTTCTGAAAATCCAAAGTATGCAACAAAAACTACTATTAACTACCATAGTAGGAAAAAAATACAATGATAGTCAAAAGTGCCTCAGAACTGTTTGCTGTCCTACATTCTTCAAAATCTCTTCTTTTGTGTTCAACAGAACAAACAAAAAAATGATAAAGTACTTTTTCCTATGATGGGAGTCAACAGGGGGCAAGATATGTTTGGTTATAAGCGTTCTTCGAAATTCTTCTTTGGTTATAAGCGTTCTTTCTCTGTGTTCATCAGAACAAAGACAATTATACAGGTTTGGACAACTCTACGGTGAGTAAATGATGACAGAATTTATTTTTTTTGGTGAATTACATCAATAACACGTTTACTGAACTTACAATACTCAGCACGCAGAACAACCTATGAGTACCATAAACCCTCAGGAAATGGAGGTGGTGATAGCAGGGTTTAACATCTGGAATAGAGAACGTTATGGAACTCGAGTCGCTCCACAACATCTGTACTCAACAATACTTCAGCAGAAGGAACCCTAATTCAAACCTAAACACTGTTCTGTTCTTTGACAGAACACACTACATCCGCCGCATTTACTGGATGCCTCGTAATACCGACAACATGTGTTTATCCTTTTGAGAATTTCATGCGATGGATATGTTTATTCAATAATCATCTGTTGACTTTGCGTGTAGTTGCAGATAAGTAAAGGCTTTGAGAATAAAAGGGTGCCGATCTTCAAAAGCCATCTCGAGGGAAGTCTGAAGGCCAGTCGTGCATTCTCCACACATCTCTGGGGTTGGAGAATAAAAGAACCATCAGGGTGAGAAGTTGGAAAATGCCATCTGCCAGGAAGAGAATAGCCGGGTCCTGTGTGCCCTCCCACTATAACAGTAGTGCAGGTCAGAGCGTGAGATCTGTTAAGACCCCAACGCAGTTAAACACAATATGAAGACAGTTTGGGCTCCCTTGTCTCTTATTTTTGAACTTTTACTTTAAAGGGTTTCAAGCGTTTTGCGAACGGACTCAAATAAGGACATTCATACTGTACGTTATGCAGATACAATGTCGACGACTAAATAACTTTAATTAAAGGGACGGTTCGTCCAAAAAGTTAAATTCTGTGATCATTAACTCACCCTTTAGTTGTTCCAAATCTATTTACATGTCTTTGTTATGATAAACACGGAACTAAGATATTTGGAAGGAATTAAGCAAAGCAAACAGTTCTGGGGCCCTTTTGACTACCATCGTAAAATTTGTGTTGGCTAAGAACGGTTTGGTTAAAAGCATTTTTCAGAATATCTTTCTCTCTGTTGATCGGAACGAAGAAATGTATACAGATTTTTGTATTTTAGATTTTTATTTTTGGATGAACTGTCCCTTTAAATAACCTTTATGTGGTCATTCTGAATCCAAAACATTTGGTAACACATCCTAGATCCAACAGTAAGTTTCATAATAAAAATAATTCAACAAGTCAAGTGTCTATAGACACTTACTCCTCTAGTAGATTTTAGTGACACCATTTATCAAATAGAAAACACACAAAGGCTTTCAGACCTCCATGAAAGTTCAAGATGTCTAAAAAGGGCCAAATGGTAAAACGTAGGAAGTTTCACATTAATACCAGCATTTCCTTTCAGCCTAAACAAAATACTATCTGTCAGTTCCCCTGTTAACATTAATAATGAGAGCAAGAAGCTGCTTTTAATCAAGTAGAAATAAGGCAGGGTCTACAGCAAACGCTTTCATGATCAGTCATTCACCTCCGCCGGTCCCACAGGACCCACATGTCTACAGGAGACTACATCATGTAACTCTTGTTTATCTTCATCCTCACTTTGTTAAACCTGAAGAGCACGCAGCCAACACATTACCTCCGGCTGCACTTTCATATCGAGCAATTTCCTTAGTGTCACTCAGCAGACCCTTGTTTTATTTAGTTTTACAGCAATTCGTTTCACCTGACCTCTTGTTTTGTTGAACATCTACCCTCATAATTTAGTCTCATTTGATGGCTCTGTTCAAACAAAACCATCTTTTGTCCCCCTCATTTTGTTACTACTTTAAATGGCTCAGCAAAGATAGTGTAAAAAGATAAGAAAACCCAGAAACACAAAAGCATGGTTTTAAATCTTAGAGACAGGAAGAATGTTTTTTGCACCTGAGGAATTAAGGGAGCAGCTACCGATGTGTTAAGACATGACCAATGTTTGGCCAATTTTGCTGCTGTCAGCTTATGTCGAGTTCATCAGTTTGACTTTTTCCATTGTTCCATAACAACTCTATTCGCGTTAAGCAAGTTTGCATCTCAAAAAAGTCAACCCGTAGGAAAACTGCACGGTTTTAAACCTCAGGAGACTCAATGAAGCTCTATGAAGAATTAAGCTGAAAGTTCACCCAAAAATTAAAATACGGTCACCATTTACTTACCCACCGATAGTTCCAAACCTTTATAAATTCCTTTGTTCTGCTGAACACAAAAACAGATATTTTGATATCTGAGATCGCCTTGAAATCTCTAAGCCCACATGTAAAATTACTACAGTGTTTTTCCAAGATAAAGATCCAATAAGCCACAGATATTTTTCATCACGATACTCTTAAGAAGTATTAACCATTAAATATGTTAAAATCTTAACTTAAAAAAGAAGTTGTAACATTTGCCTGACTGAAACAGGTTAGGACATGATTTTGATTTTGTAAAATTGTGTGATTTTGGAAGTTGATTGGATCATTGAAAGTGGGAAAATTGGCCATTAGACAATTACAGCCAGTCAATATAGTCTCACTCTTGCGCCAAGATATATGTCATGAAGAGAAACAGTTTTGATGCGGGGAGAGGAATTATGTGTCAGAAATAGCAATATAAGCAATATAACCAAGTCTTCAGTGGTGTACAAAGACCTGATAATGAAGCGTTACGTTTTTATAAGAAGCAAAAACATGACAAGATCTTAGTCCTCTGTCAACCATCGTAGTGCTTCGAAAGGGAGGGAGGGGAGGAGTGAGAGGTTGGTTGCAATTCACAACCTCACCACTAGATGCTGCTAAATTTCATAAACTGGACTTTTATAGTTTATATTTAAAGATCATGAAAATAACACTACATTAAAAAAGTTGCATAAATAAATCATTTATAATACACACAGTGATATTCCATAAAAAATAAGAACGGACAATTTTGCATCATTGACCTTTTCCCTAGAAGGATCTGAGAAAAACATCAACTTTTTAGCCTATTAGCCTAGAGAGAATTCTAATTCCAAATCAGCTTGTGTTTAGTAGGATTAATGATGTTGACACAAGTCAGTGATTCAGCTTAAAATGATATGAGTCACTCATCATTTAAGTCAGATTTCCCCCTCAATTCACTCCTACACAGTCCTGTGTTTATACAACCCTGACTAAACTATCTTTTTGCATGCAAAGCCCACAACCAAAGATTTATTCCTCAGCAGTTGCTCATACCCCTTATGTACACACTTTGCCCCTCCAGCCGTCCACCACCCTAATTCTTGCCTTCCCGTTCAATGCTGTCTAAGAACAGGATTCTCTAGTCCCTTATCACAACCTCCCAGGTCACACAACTATGACCTGACAGGGTATGTGAACGCAAAGCTTCTGCACCGGTGCTTGTGACCAGACTGTGAGTTTTCTGTTCCTTAAAAAAAATCTGTTCCTTAATCCTGAAACAAGATTCAACAGTCATTGCGCCTGGACATCAAAAGCCTGCTGCTAGTGTCATGTGCAAGAGCATTTCTCCTTAGCCCTTTCTGTGAAACAGGGCCCTTTTCAATGATCCTACTGCACTTCAATTCAACACATCTAAGCGCATAAAAGAAAAGACTTGACTTTTCTCAAACTAGTTTCATGGCAAAATAATCCCAACAGGTTTTTGTTAAAGAATGAGTGTGTTGATGTGTGACAAAACACAGCAAATCTGTTCTTTGACCTGATCCATCTAGCTTCAGCTTAAACCAGTTTATGACTTAGTGGCTAGGTTTTGTATTTTAAAGGTCCAGTGTATGAAATTTAGTGGCATCTAGTGGTGAGGTTGCGAAAGGCAACCAACAGCTCACTCAACCCCTCCATTTCGAAGCACTACGGTGGATGACACAGGCCTAAGATGTCATCATGTTTTTGCTTCTTTGCCGAAAGTATAACATACTTACAAACTACACTCTGTAGGGTTTGTCCATTTAGGGCCACTGTAGAAACAACATGGTGAATTCCACGTAAGGGGACCCGCGGTGTATGTAGATAGAAAGAACTCATTCTAAGGTAATAAAAACATAACGCATGTTTATATACTATATTATATTGCATTTTTGTCAATAGATACTCCAAAAAAATGACACATTGGACCTTTAAGGCTTCAAATGCACACTCGAAACGAACTTTGTTGTAAAATGTGAAGATACTTTCGAATGGCCAATATCTATGGGAGCATCACATGTATCTCTGAAAATTAACCACTCCATATAATAATACACTAAAACAGGCTACATAGTAAGGTGGCATACAACAAACAAAAACAAAAAGAATTAATACTAAAAACAACATTTCGTTCTTTTTTTGATATTGTATCATTATCTTAGCATTATATACACATCTTAGCATTATATACACCAAACTTTAATCAATCGAGTTAGTTGTAAATTTGGCTGTTACACTAGATACCAAGAAAGCTTAACATTGCAAGTGTGGATGTTTCACATAAACTTATTGAAAAAAGAAAGAACAGCCAAAAACACTGCCCCATCCTTCAGTTGTTCATAACGCTGCACACTGAGTCACTTTCCCTCGGGACATGAGTATGAGTAAGCTAACCTTCCCTTGGACATTAGAAATGCTCTCCCGCCTCCATACTTCCTCTTTTCCAAGTGTTGGAGGCCTGTACTTTCAAAAGCTTTTCCAGATCTTGAAGTCTGTATTTGCTGAAGACATTACTATGGCAAATATAAAAAGAACCACATGAACCAGCACAACTTCATTGTCCTTCCAAAACCTCGGATATCCAAATTCTATAGAAATTTGATTAACTATATTTTACATTTTAAATGAATAAATCCTGCACTCTCAAAGTTGACAAGCACTTTTTACTGGTTAGATACTTGCAAAACCCAGTGACAAACATAAATGGTGACTAATAAATAAAAACCACAAAATATGGAGATCATATAGCCTAGTGGTCTAGTTGGTCTACGATCCTGGCAATCTGAAAAGTTATCAAAACCACTCGAAAGCCAGTCAACAGACCAACCTTAACAGGCTTGGAGACCAGCAAACCAGCTTAAGTTTGTTTGAGATATTAGTTTTCAAGACATTTTCTTCTTTGATGTCCACAAAATAACTCCATTATCATAACCATTACCACACTTTGTTCGCCTTGATGTGTCTGTGAGGGATGGAGCTTATGAGAGGAGAATAAATGTGCATGATCAGAGAGCCGCTTTGAAACGCCGCAGTTCTGACGAGTCAGAGCGCCAAGTGAGCCGAGACAATGGGCGATCAAGACAGCCAGTGTACAGTCAGCTAATCTCATGTGACAGACAGACATATCTAACTGTTAAAAGGCTAGACAGAGAAAAGAGGGAAAGAAATCGTCCCTGAACCAAATTCTGGCACAGTAGTTCTGCATAAACCCCCTTCCTCAACTCTTTTCTCTTGTACTACTCAAAGACCCCCTGAAGAGAATACATTCCAACTTAATTATCCTGCCGGAACAAAAGAGCCACACCAAACAAAAAGAGAACATGTGAGAAAACAAAACAAGAGGATAGGCATGACCCACGTTTGGGTTCACACGGAGGAGGATAGAACCAAAATGACACAATTTAACTTGCTGTTTAGTTGACTGAACATTAGCGATATTGTGCAGGTCACAAACTGTTGCTTTTTATTTGCAGTGTTCAGCGAGTTTGAAATTAACATCCTTAAAAGACAAACGTTTTAACAGTGTTCATGAGAGAGAAAATCCTCCTAAAGGCTCAGGATTTCTTTGTTTGGCTTTACTACAGCACGCTTCCAAAGCTAAAACAATATCATCTGTTAGATCGCTACCAACAGATAGATAAAATATCAAGCTCTTCCTGTTCAGAGGTTTAGAAAAACTAAGTTCCCAGCCTGTTTCATTTGGCCTTGACTAACAGAGCACTCCTACAGTGAAGCGTGACTATACAAACCCAACACGTACAACTTCTTCAACATGTGACCCTTAGGCTGAGATTCAAAAGTTTGTGCCGTTCTTTATGAGACGAGTTAAAATATTTGCATGCAAGATAATCATTTGAGGCTTCAGTAAAAAAATAAACAATTACTTCAATAACACAAAAGGATAACTGAAAGAAGATAAACATTAAATGTTGTCTTAAAGTTCAACGTTTGCAGCAATTTTATGAGATTAGAACGTTTAAAACTATGTAGTTGGAGACACATTGAATTTATTTACAGTGTGTTACTTCACAAACCTAATATGTCTGATAAAGGAATATTTTTGTAAGCTGGCAAAGCTTAGCACTTGGCACTGAGAGATTGCACAGAAATCGGGTAGACAGACAAACAGAGTTTGTTGGTTTGAGATTGAGATTGCACCCTCATGTCATTTCAAACCTGTAACTTTCTTTCTTATACAAAACACAAAAGTAGATATTTTGAAGAATGTGGGTAACTTAACAATGGCAGTACCCATTCACTTTAAATAAACAGACACAAAACTAATGCAAGTCAATGGGTACCGCCGTTGTTCACTTATTAATATTCTTCAAAATATCATCTTTTGAGAAATATTAAATTTCTTACTTATTTTGATGAGTTGACGTAATGTAAATAAATATAAAGATTACATGTAAAGCCAATTTGATTACTTGTAAAAACTACAAAGTATAAACCCACGCTGTAATATTAAAACACTGAATTACTAAAGGGTTTCAACCTGATCTCATCCCGGCTGTGACAAGACATTGAAGAGTCAGTCTGGTGCTGAGGTGGGAGAGGGAGCTATTGTCCCCCGGCCGCATTCCTAACGTTGTCTGAGCTTTACTAAGGAGACCCTGTGGGGTGGGCAGCGGCCCCTCGCGCTGACCTTTGCTGGGACTTCTGCCACGGCGCTTACCAGCATTTGAAAGCACTGCTGAGGAGCACAGATGAATCAGCAGGAAGTTAAAGGCGCTTGTTCAACATGAGAATG
The DNA here is from genome assembly GCF_015846415.1 of Triplophysa dalaica. Classification (NCBI taxonomy): domain Eukaryota; kingdom Metazoa; phylum Chordata; class Actinopteri; order Cypriniformes; family Nemacheilidae; genus Triplophysa; species Triplophysa dalaica. Next base: position 20,355,805 of record NC_079549.1, on the reverse strand, counting down.
GACAGAAATCAGGTCTCTGTATGACAGGCCCCCCCACTGTACAGGGATTTATCAAAGGCAATGGGGAGTGACCCTATGGACAGTGTGAGCCGCACTCTCTCTTTCTCTCCCCCTCACCTCAAACAATGCATCGTTCATAAAGAAATAAACAAAACAACAACCGCAGGGAACACAAGAGACAATTTGTAACAGGGTCTTTAGAATCTATCATTTCATTAGAGCACAAAAGAACCGCTGTTCAGAAAGTTCAGTCGGTTTACTTTTTTGCAGAAATACATTTCCGAATATATTTAATCGTTCAAGCAATGATGCAGAAACATATGAGACAAAATGCTGATTTTAATACAAAGCACATGCCATTGTGATGTGTATGAATGTTCTTTAATATTTACAGCCAGCATCATCGCAACAAATCACAATGAATATTCAATATGTTCGAAATCAACAGCGTAGCTGCGTTTTATATTTGATAAATTACTTGTGGTTGTCTACATACAACTGATGAAAATAAATACTGTCAAGGGAACGTGTGTTTGAAATAACTTGAAATGATGTATGATCTCATGTCAATGAGAGAAAACAAGGTCACAGAATGCAAGTTGATTGTATATTTCCAGATTACACAAATCACAAAGTTTATTTCTTCTCAAGGATGTTTCCCACACAATAACACTTCCCTCAGCTTCCAAACAAATTCTTCAGGAATGTTTCTGCTTTAGGGAAAAACTTTTGGTTACCGAGAACCACGGAAAGAGACAAAGCCAATAAGTGCACCCCTAAAAATTCAACAAGGACTCGCAAACCCCAGAAAGTTGAAACAGTTGTGCTCGCTTTGAAATGCTACCCGGTCATATGCAAATCAAATTAGATGCATTTCCTTTAAAAGACATCGAGACACAGTGTCGAGCCGCTGGGCCTGCTGGCTTGTGGTGAGAAATCATCTAAATAAGTTCCTCTGTAAATCTTCAGGGGTCTGTTTAGCAGGGATCAGGTGTATCGAATGACACCGTGTAACTGAATAGCGCTGTTAGAGAGGGGAGATTGGCGGAGCAGAATGCATGGCAGGAATGTGGCCAGGTACCGCTGCTGGTTCGACAGAATCGCAGTTTAAAATCTCTCATTTCCCCTTCATGGTCAGGTCAACACGTATCACCCTCTGCCCTCTCGCCACAAATCTGAAAAAAATACACAACTCTTCAGACTTTAAGGAATAATTTGACACCACTACGTGACTGTCTTCAGAGTGAATTGGCAAGGATGCGTTGTACTTCTGGATGGCAGCCAGTGCCCATTAAAGCTCACACCCATTGTTATTCTCCTGATGTGTCTCCTGGCAGCCCAAACACATTTTACAGCCTTCTGGCAGCATTGAAGTCCATGTATTCTGCAAAAAAGATCCTTAACGTTTTTTATCATCGACAGCATTAAAAGACCGTATCAAATCCAGTCACATGCTCACACAGTGTGAAGATAACTGGAAATTTGCAAATACCACATTTAGGCAACACAAACGAATCTACATTTTACACAAAGCGTCCAAGCTTGAGAATTTAAAGTAGCTTTGTTTCTTTGTATATTCAGATGATCAGAATATTTGTGAATTAACGTCAAACTTAATACAGTCTTGAGAGGGTCAGCACACGGATTAATCCTAACACAATGTGTCAGAAACAGGTACTCACGCCATGGATTTTCTGTGAGGTTACTGAGTTTATGACTTCTTTCACTATGCTCACAAAGTCTTATAGGCTTAAAGGGATAGTTCACCCAAAAATGAAAGTTCTGTCATAAATCACTTAACTTTAAGTTGTCACAAGGTTTGTTGAACACAAAGATATTTGGAAGAATGTTAGAAACTGAGATTTCTGGGGCACCATTAAAATGGTTGTCAAAGGTGCTCCAGAACTGTTTGTTTTCTTCGAAATATTTTATTTCGTGTTTAACAGAACCAAATATATTATACAATAACTCTTTCTAATATGGTTCTCAATGGTGCCCCAGAAATCTCAGATGCTAACATTCTTCCAAATATCGTTCTTTGCGTTCAACCCAAAACAACTTGAGGGTGAGAAAATGATGACAGAATTATCATTTTTTGATAAACTATGCCTTTAAGCTTTCATAAAGCTTTTCATAAAGGTTCTCCATTTATTTATCATTCGAGTTTGGGTTCATCGCCACAGGGCTGTTGGCTCGCTCACCGGGAGACTGCATTTAATTATTAGATATTCTTTACTAGAATGATCTTGATTGTTATATAAACATCATGCAATGTGCTGTATTTTGACATTTTCTGTGTTTTTCTGTTTCTCTTATTTTCTCCTGTAAAGCTGCTTTGGAAAATGCACATTGTGAAAACCGCTACATAAATAAAATTTAATTTTACTTAAATGAAATGTCAGTAATGTCACGACATAAACAGCATCTCAAGCATTTGATTACTGAATCAAATAATGCAAAAAAACAACGAATGGAAATTCACACGACCCCTCTAAAATAACAAGTCAAGCATTTATTTCCAAACATTTTAGAGTGCACTCTATGATCAACAAAGACTTTGAATAAACTTTCAAACAAAATGCAGTCGATGCTACACAAAACTTTACAAATCAAGACTGTAAATTGACAGCAATTGCTCTCGATCAAAGACCGAAGCAAGCGGTATGCTTCTAACTTGCTATTTGTTAAGATGCTATGCAAAAACACTCAAAGAAGTTAAAGACAACATCAGATAGGGTGACCCATGAGAGAGTTCGACTCTGGAAATTCCTTTTCCAGAAGACAACCTTAACCGCCCAGAGGCTGCTCTTTACATAAGATTATTTTCAATGATTGTAATGCTCTTCAATCTTTCATCAAGCAGCAGGAAAATGAAGGAACACAGGAATGACAAATATGTGCGCCTAACCAAGGACAGATTAGTTCAAGCTTTTTAAATAAGCACAGCTCAGCTGATCCTCTAAGGAGAGGCAGACAAACCTGCCATTGTCACTTTCATTGGATTGCATTTAATACACCTAATCCCTGCCACCTGACCAGGTGAGACCACACAGTTGCACACTACAAAACTCCACTGACAAACATTGCAAAGGATTTAAACTGTAGTTTTAACGATAAATGTCAATTGACTGGCCTTAAGTCCAAAAAACCAATGGTCTCAATCCTACTCACCAGTCATAACGCACCTTACACAATAAACCAACATCTATTTTTATGTTCTTTCAACAGATGCTTCTATCCAAAATGACATATAAATAATAGTAATAATATATATATATTTAAATATAAAACCCGTGACCAATGAAATATGGGATCTGCTGCTATTTCTTGTTCCCTATAGCTTCAAATGAGGCAACACCATCAGTAGCAATACACGTTCCTGTAAGACGTCATATCTAATGAAACAGGGGCCCAGAGCTTCACCATTCCATAGGCATCCACTTACACACGAACCAGACGTCTAACATTCCTGGCATTCCCCTGTCAATCAGGGAGAGAAACCGATTTTACTTTTATCACCACAACATTGTAATGATAGAGCCAAAGATTTAAAACCTCTGGGGGCATATCACAAAGGAATAACCTTTTTACACTTCTGTGGCAACCTTTTGAGACATATACCTGCAACAGGTACATAAGCGATTCGGTAAAACTTGCCATTATAGAATCGCTAAACTCTCTCTACAAGTGAAATAAAGTCTGCGGTCAGGAAAGCATTTGCAGTATATTTTATGCCAACAGCCATTCTGATTTATGACTAAAACAACTGCGAAGAGAAACAACCCAGAGAAAGTGGGATGCATATAACATACGAAACAGGAATTTTGCCCAGTTATAAAGCAAACGCGGGTGCTGTAATCATGATTCTATGTTGTTTAATCTTCCCACCTTTGGTTTGACTCTCATTATGTGGCCCGCTCTCTTTTTAGGGTCCCAAAGCCAAGGCGGTAGAATTGTGTAATGACACGCTTCTGGTTAAAGGCTCAACTTACCGATCATAAACCCTCTCAGTTGTTTACTTTAAGCCATAATTTGGAGATTGAAGAAGTTTACTGTCTTTAAATGACCAGTTGAAAGAGATGTTAGTAAAGACACAAAACACATAAAGCTTTTAAGCCCTGGCTGTCTGTAATTATCATTTCCACATTTCATCTGATCAAGCGGAGAGTTTAGAGGCTTTTAACCTCATTTAAGAACTTGTCTGCTGTGTACTGTAGTAAAGATCCCACTGCTTACAAACTCATTTCTCTAGAAAACACCATGGTCCCGTTTATACCTTGATGCATGCGACGAAGACAAACGAGACCACTGTATAAATAAAAGTTTTTCATATTGTAGCTCGTGTCATTCTTATAGCCTTGTCAGTCACATGAATATCCAGTACAGATGTAAAATGATGATGGAAAAGGGGTGCGCATGCTTGTGCACGTTTACCTTAAAATGACTATCCAAACTTTGGCATTTAAAACCCAGTGTAAATTTTTTTGGAGGACCTATTGACAGAAGTTGAATATAGTATAACTGTATAACTGAACTATATGTCTTCAGAGGTGTATAAAGACCTTAAGTTTTTTAACCTTAGAATGAACTTTTTTATCTACAAATTTTGAGACATGGAAATAATCAGTGACGTAACTTTGTTTTGAAAAGTAGTGGTGACAGAGATGACAAAAACAATACTTTATTAAATTGTGACACGTAATAACTCGTAGGGAATATTTATCATATATATTTGGCGGTCCGTCTATTGGCAACTCCGCTTTTCGACTCCAGCTCTCACATTATGTGGTTCCCAAACTGTCATTTGGGGGAAGCTCACTTGGCTGTTGCGGTGCATGGAACAGTTTATGACTATGACTAAAAATGTCACTTATTCATTGGTTTACGCCTTTTTGTTCTTGGACACTGGATGCTCAAGCAAGCACCCCGAGAGTTGATGATTTTTCCATTTTTATATTGGCTGCGTATCTGGAGTCACGGCTCTCAGTCTTCCGCAAATATAACTTACAAGTGTGAGTAACGGGAGATGTTAAGAAAGCGGTGCATCCTACCTTTTCCACAAGTTGGAAAGTTTTCCACTAGATATCAATGGCCCCTAAACAATACACACCGTCCACAAGCATTTCTTCCAAAAAGTGATGGGGACATGTCCCACCTGCCCCACCCGCAAATTACGCTTATGGAAACAATACTGTCTGAAACATTTCAAGGTTTCCTCGAGGGGGGACACACACATCAACATAAACACATATTATTTTGAACACTACAGCTACAGTACAGCTCAAAGCTGTCATGAAACTTCACAGTATTGGTGATGAAACGGTCCAAGATTCAACATTAATCCCTGTTGTTTGGTCACTGACTGTTAAAGAAATCGTATACGCATGGATTAAGGGACAGTCTCCGACCTCTCTTCTTATGACTAATGCAAGTTTAAGTCCGACTTATTCTTGCTGATACAACAGAACTAGAGAGCGTACATATCACTATACACTTACATGTAACCATAACCTACACTTCTTAAGTCAACTGAGTAATCCTGTGTAATGAGGTAAGAATTTATCTAGAGGGTGACGTCTTGCCTCCAGCAACATCAGAAGCTGTGAATTCAATAAGAACCACTGAGCATGACAAAGGAGCCCTTTATCGGTCGGGCTGTGCCCGTTCCTCAATTAGTGACAGCCAGACTGAAAAGAGACCGCCGGCCACATTGTTTTCTGTCAGGCCATTTCCAAAGAGGGTCTTAGATTTCCAGCCACTCGACTCGGGATAAAAAAAGGCCAATGGAATGATAATCTGAGTAAAATCTCTTTGGGAACTGTGGTGACACTTGCCTCAGGAGAGAACTCATTAACTCAATGTGTTTTGTGGACCTGGTAAAAGGAGCCCAACAACAGGAGACATGAGACTCATAGCTAATGATTTGAGAGTTTAAAGTCCTACGTTAAATAAAATCACGACACCAGTCAGTGCCCGAAACACAGACCTGTACGGACTTTGCAGTCCATTGTTCAATGTATTTAAACAGAATAGTTGAAAAATATTTTCTTTCTTCTGCAGAACACAAAAGAAGAAATTTTAAAGAACTTTGTTAACCTAACAATTTAGCTCACCATTGACTTGCATTGTATGGACAGTAAACCACCGCAACATTTCTATATAGTATATTTTTTGATCTACATAAGTGTCAAATAAAGGTTTTGAATGACATGAGGATGAATAAATGATGACAGAATTTCTACTTTTGGATAAACTATCCCTTAAACAGCCAATAACACTTCAATGAACCATAACTATGTTCCAATCCAAGTTACTGTTGCAGATGTAAAGCAAAGCAGCTTGGGAAAAATTTTAGCCAACGTGTTCTCAAAAACAAAGTCAACTGTTGACTCATCTGTGACTTGTTGTTCAGATAACTCCATAGATTTGAATAAGAATGGGCTGGCAAGACTTCCAATGCTCTCTAAATGCTCTCTAACTACCCCACAATTGGCTTAATTCCCTTTTCTTTCTGTCAATGTCTCAGAGCATGGCACACTGCCTTCTGGCCTACATCACAAAAAAGAATAGAAGACTTCTTTCACTGTTTCGGCTCATAGACAGGACAGTTGTGCTCTCCATGCATGCCGAGCAAAGTGACGCTTTGGCTTTTGTGTTGATACAAGCCCATGAATTAACAAAAAAGTCTACCAAGTGACAACTACTCAGAATTTTTACTTCCACCCCTGCGGTGCGTTCGCAAATTAGATGCATCCCTCTAAAATCACTTAACATGCATGGAGAAACCCAACACTATCTAAATTCCCTTATGTTTTTTTTAAATAAAGCAGTTTCCTTCCAAACCAAACCTACATCCAAGTAAAACCCACACACACCGACTCACCACTTCTGAAATCAGAGCAGGAGAGGAAATGGTCACAGCATAATATTTGCTCTATCCCAGCATGCTTTAACATGCCTCTGGCTGAAATAAAAAGAGCTGCCCCAGCAGGGAGAATGCAGAAGAACGATGAATGCCATTTCATGTGACCTCCTAAAGAAAAAGGTGTTGCTATACACAATAGGGTTCCCACCTGCCTAAAGAGGGCTTTTAGAGTCTCTTGGTATTCTTTCGCTGATTGAAGAGCGTGAATGAAACAGGTCTCTCATATCTGACCCCTGTCCTCATTCCCAGAACTCTCAGGAGAGACAGGACCTCTTCCAATCTGCGTTTTGTTCTCAAGCCTTCTGCTCTTGGTGGTAATCTCTTCAGAACTGGGGAATGGGGATTTTCACCCTTGGGCTGAGCGTTTTGCATGAGGTGAAATAAGATAACTATCTGAGACTCAGTTGTTGGTCAGAGAAGGTTGAGTGAAAAGAATTTCAAAAGTGAAGCACATCATAATAGCCCATCAAGACATGGAATAAAGTAAAGCATGACTTGCATTTGAGAAGTAGTAATTGACTCCAAAACGTTTTTAAAAGGATAGTTCGCTGAATTATTTTAATTCTGTCATGATTTACTCAACCTCTTGTCTTTTCAAACCTGTATGACTTTTTAAACACAAGAGAAGATATTTTGAAGAATGTTGGTAACAGAACAACGGCAAAACCCTTCACTTGCATTGGTTTTGAGTCTATACAATAGAAGTAAATGGGTACCGCAGTTGTTCTTCAAAATATCCTCTTTTGTGTTATGCAGAAAAAAGAAAGTCAGAATGATTTGAATTGACAAAAAGGTAAGTACATGGTAACATAATTTTCATATATATTGGAGCAACTATAGATATCGGTTCCCCGGCCTTTACCCTAATAGTCTTATGTGGAGTACAGTGGTGGTCATTCAAATCTCATTTTCATTCATGAGAGTAACAGGAGCTGGTATGGATTTCGTGAGATGTTGCATCGGGTTTCATGCAGCCCTGCGTTCAGCAGACTGTTACTTTGGACATGTAAACACTTCTTAAGCTGATGGGAAGATAAGTGCTAGGTAAGGGGATCTTAGCCCTCACACAGGGGCCAAAGAGCACTTTGTACCTGACATATCTACACTGGTACTCATGGAAACCATTTTCCTATTGGCTGGGCAAAGGCACTGACCGACTGTTGATTGGAAGTAAGATCATAAGAAAAGTCACAAGACACTGCAGATCTTTGGTTGACCACCACACAAACATTTCAGACTCAATTTCAGACTCACTGTTCTTAGTCATGGTATTATTTGGATGTAAACTGGTTTAAACGAGAGTTTTTTATTTATTTAGGGGTGATCCCGAATATTCGAAGATTCGATCCTTCAATAGAAGGAGCCTGATTTGACTACCAATCTCACAATCGAATCTTCGCAGGGGTGTTATGCAATGAGGATCATACCATTTTGGTTATATGGGTATGGTCGTATCAGAAGGGCACTCACTGTGCAGCCAAAAATATGATTTATGATGCAAAGAAATGGGACATTTTAGGGTTGTGTACCGAAAACCCTGGCTCATATAAGCACAAGCTCTGGCAATGATCCAGCGCAGGATCGCATCTCTCTGTCTTCTTTGTTGTAAGACCGGTAAAGAGAAGCAGCATGTTCCATACGCACCCACAGATGACTCGCAAATGAATGTGTACGCTGTTTCCAAACATTTGTCACTTCTTGAATGTTTGGGCATATAAATATGAATTAACACTTTGTCTGTAAATGCACTTAGTTTGTTACTTATACTGACTTTTGCACTGCATGATAAAATTTTTTTTATAAAGTTTAACCAAATCACCGCATATAGCGAGCACAGTGCAGACTTTTGGAACTTGTTATTTTTGGTGCGTCTATGTTGCACGGTGCACTTTGTTATGTACCCTTGCTAACCACCTGGTGTCGTTCCCACATGCACGCGTGCACAAACACACACGCGCATGTAATTTAACTATTTGTCAACTATAGGCAAGACGTGACAATTCTGATTCGACTATGTAAATCCTTAGTCAAGGTCGAGGACACACCTAATTTTATTATAAAATTGGTACTAAGGTACTGCTAATGTTTCTGGCCTCTGTGTGAAATTGCTTCGGATTTTCTAATAAATTATTAAATGTAAACATAAAACTAAATATTCATTGAGAAGACACTGCTAGAAACAATATACTACATTTCTCATTTTGGATCAGTTATGATCTACAGTACTAACAGCATCTAACACCATCTTTTCATATCTAGACATAGCTGGTCATCCTTAATCCACATCCACTTTCTTACATTAGTTGATAAATTGAAAAGACACTTCCCCAGATCCTCCTGAAATGATAATCTAATCAAACCAACTCAGATCAACTAAACCTCAACTCAACAGTCAACACCAATGGAAACAGAGAGTAACAAAGTATACATGCAGTTGTCCACAAGCCCACCCGCCTCGCCTAGCCCACTTTATCAACACAATCTTCCTTCACAGCAGCTGCAAAAGCATTACATGTTCTGTAAAATCCAAATAGGAAGTCAATCTATATTCTTTTTTTAACAATTACATAACACAGCTTTTTACAATGGAAGTATTCACAGCGGCTTTATTCACATAATGCCGTTCTGCTTTAAGACGCTATTGAGCCACAGGCGCATTTTTGCGGAATTTGGGATGTGTGCAGAACGCAACGGCCTGTCATTTGCCAGGTAAACTGCTGGCACAATTACAAGTCAAGGGAGCAAAATAATAAAGGTTTCAATCTGGGCAGGAAGGACTCCGAGAGGCCACTCAGCGGCCTTTAGCCGTGTTGATGGTAGGGTGCAGGCCGTCAAAACTATTACAAATCGTCCTTTCATGACCCAAAAGCTGTAATTATGGTTTTCCTATTGGTTTTTTGGCACTAAAGTGCGAAGCTCAGTGTGAGAGCAAGAGGTTCAGACACAGAGGACAGACGCTACATGAAAAAAATACAAACAACAGCTGCTAGCGCCTCCAGCCTCGCCCTCAAAAGGAAGCGAACATGCTTTGGCAAATTCAGATCAAAGCAATATTTTAAAAAAAATCTAGGGGTTTTGAGCCAGCATTTGTCTGCAAAAAATTTAGAATTCAATTGTGGTTTAAAAAAACGCTTTGTTGATCACTATTTCACCACCTGGAATAGACCTTATTGTCTAGGGAAAATATATTTTGGATAGAGCCATGTTTATGGCACTGGACCAAAACTGCAGACCTTTCAGCTCAGACCTCCTGAATAACCACGGTGCACACCTGCTTTTATTAAGAGGACACAAATGCAACCCTAGAACAGCTGATAGCTCATTGTGGCGAGCAAACAAAGAGCACACATTTAACTTTGTGGCCCAATAAAGAAACCAGTTAAGTTAGTGACCCGAAAGAGGAAATTGAGGCTTTACCTGTACAGCGTGTGTGTTTGTGTGTGAATGATTCCTGAACCTAAAAGCTGTTAAAATTACAAGCATTAATTTGTACCATGTGGCCTCATTCCTGTCACTGAGATACCCTCAGTGTCTGCAAAATTACTGCGAATAGCTTATGAAACGCATTGTTGAGCGCAGATGTGTCGCAGTGAACTCCCCCACCCTTAGCTGGTATATCTAATACAGACATATGGAGAAAATCAGTGAAACTTATATATTAACTAAGCCAATTACCCTATGAATATAGAACATTCTATTTAATATTTAATGTTAAATTAATATTTAAATATCGGATAGCAAATATGACTTACTGACCCATTCTTTACATTGAAAAATCTTTACAGGATGACCTTTCACCCAGAGTAAAATGAGAATTTCAGCTATTGAACTACTCCCGGTGGTTTCAACCAATCAAATTCAAGGATGTATGTTACACATCATGCTTACATAGGTTTCAAAATATGTATGGAAAAAAGAGCCATAGGCTACAAACACACCTACATTGTCAACTTTCAACCTTCGGAGGTGGTTTATATGTTTCATGTTACGCCGTAAAATACGCCCTATTGCACACACGAATAGAGAAAGTTGTGGATTGATGGGTCAGACTGATTTCCTATTAAATCTCAATGACTGATTTAAGAAACAATGTTGTTTACTTAAGTTCGTTAAACAGTTTTGGTATTGTGTTGGGTTGGTACTTAGCATCAGATGTGGGGACCGTAAACAACTCTTTTTTGAAGCACAAGCCATGACCAGAGCCGTTTAATATGAGAGTTACGACACTCACATAGACCTCCATGGTAAGAATGGAATGCAGAAGTTACCCGCGTCATGGACATCCAATAGTTCCAAACATTGCACTTAAGCCCATTCATTTTCGTGTCTCCAAAAAGCATTTGCTGTACAGTTGGTGAAATAACTGCATGTTTTTACATTTGAACGGGTTGGTAGTCGAAATTAAACAAAAGGACTGATCTTATATAATATTACTCCCAAGATAAAATACTGATATAAATGTTGTCGACGTAGTAATCATGTACACAATGTGCTAATATTTAGCTAAATTAATGCACTTGCTGTTGTTTGTACACTAAAATCCATTCAAAAAGTTTGACGGCAGATTTGTTTGGAACTATTGTGCGCTCTATGAACCAGGTGCCCACACGGCGGCGAGATCGAGTGTCGTTACTCTCATATTCTACGACTCTGGCCAGGACGAAAGACATGTTTCATTAATCTAAATGTTATGAGTGGAGAGGTCGTCTTCGTGACAACTTCTAATGGAAAATCTCATCACGATTACACTATCTTCGGTTTAATGACAAACTAGCATTCATTGTGCTCATGAAGAACTTGTGAGGTGCACAAACACACATTCCCCACCTCCCTCCCTCATTCACTGATTCCCTAACACACACAAGCCTCAGCCATCTCTTGATCCCAGGGGCTACCATTCTCATAAAGTGGGTTAAATACTGCCCATTTAGCTCACGGGATAATGCGGTCTCCACTGCTCCCCTTGAAAAGAAGAGGTGGGATAAAGAAAAATCCAATTCACATCTCAGCACAAACACTTCACAGACAGAGAACCTGGCCCTTAGTAAAGCCTGAGAGGATTCTTTCTTCGGGGGGGTCTGTTTATTGACTGGAAAACCATGGATTACTGAAACCACAAACTGCTGACCCAGGACAAAGCCTGTGAAAAACTGTCACCTTTTTTTTAAATAAAGTTTATCAATTTTGTCATCACAAACTTTCCCCTAATAGTGTTCTTACTATTTAGTGTGACAATTTAAACTAACCATTTAATACCCTTCTAAGCCAACCATAAAAATGTCCCAAAAAGAAAAACAACGAGACCATTTCCAAAACTTAAGTCTATACAACTGTTGCGCTATATTTCAAGTCTTTACAAGCCATGAAAGCACACCATAAATAACCAGACAATAAAGCTTGAATGCAGTATAAAGGTGCATTTTATCAAGTGTTCGTATTATCATCGGTTCGTATTCATCACAGATGGGGTGGTACATTCAAAAACATAAACGCAATTCAGAATAAATGATAACAAATATTTTGAAATATATCTCCAACACCTCTGAGAAAAAGTGACAAGGCCTCCCATTCCTCAAACTAACCCTAGATAACATATTTAACAAAAAAATAAAAAATCCAAAAACTTCTGAAAGCTCTGATGATTAAATTTGATACGTTTCAAAATATTGTTACAGAATATGATAGTGCCTGTAGGTGATTCAGTAACATGTTTAGGCAGTTAACATCAATTTACCATAGCATCAACTCTTCCATTCCAAGTTGTCATGTCATATCATGTTTAATCCACCCTTTCTAGACTCATCAAAAAATCCCAAACAAAGCAATTCTTTTATAGTAGAAATACATAGGATTGTGAGATCATTGATGCAAAAAGAAAAATTAGATATGCGTCGCGAGACTCGCAAAGAGTAACACTAAGCAGGTTACAAAGATTTAAATAAATTAAAGCGTACAAGCAGATGGTTTAAAGTATCATAACTTTCAAGACAAAGAAGCACATCATCAAGGTTACGCAATGTTGTTTCATCAACAACAACTCTAAAGTCACTCGAACACAGTCTCAACTGATAATCCGATACCCTCTTGTCTTGTAACTTGGTCTCGCTCGGTCACTGAACAGAGAACAGGTCATGGAGGTTGTTGGTCTCCAGGTATCCCTGAGCATGGAGAAAGCTTTGTTTTGGGTAAAATCATATTGTTACTTGCAACCACAGAGCTCTCAACAGGACTTTCCTGCCTCCTATGGCGCAGGCATCCATATACAGCAGGTGGGAACTCTTGTTTGCTGTGATTTTTTATGCAGAATTTCATTCAGCGATTAAATAACCTGGCGGGGTGTCCTCTTACAGCTGTTCCCTCCCTGCCTGCTGCGCAGCCTCGGGCCACGATGAGTCAAAGAGCGACAAACTTACGAAAAGTCCTTCGTGCGACTGGAAAGTAATCTGGACTCCTGCAGTCCCAACACTAATGTGGGCCTCTTATACAGAAAGTGTGAAACTGATTCGCGATGATTAAAATCTACCATAATCCTCGAGTACAGAAAGCTTTCAATAACTAAAGATTTAATGTATGCACCAGCCTAAATTAGACAACGGTGGTGACAAGTTGATGGCAGGGACTCTGCAATACAACAGCGCTATAAAACCATCAAACAGACATTGTTATGGGCAAGCACTCGACACTTGATCTTCTCCTAAGCCTTCCTTTCAAAACCATGGCACATTGAGAATTTACTGCTTCTTAGTAAACGCTACTTTGTATAAATCCTTAAATCTACCTGGGGAAACATACCTGCGAGGTACGGGAGATCAGAGAGCACTGTAACACAAAGTGAGTTGTAACTTCATCAGCTGAACGAATGAGGAATTAGCTATAGGGCTGAAATCACTAATAAATATGATCACCACCCTCCTGAGGTGACAGAAGTTGTAAACGTAAAATGTTTTATGGGAGAAAAATACATTTGAGGTAAGCAAGTCAAATTTAACATCTGGCGAGCGGATAAATGCACCCACATACTGAAGTGCAAGTCTGTGCATTATTCCTCTAATGTGGTAACAGCAATGGCGATCATTGTCAATCAAATATTTATGAAAATGTTCTCAGTTTCCCATCACTCTTGGTCTCAAGATCTGCCTACACGACAGCTGCACAAAACGTTTCTTAATTAAATGCAGGTCTGCTACAGAGTCACAGCTGAATGATGCGCACAGGACACCCGGTTGCATGTCATATAGACAAAACCCAAACAAACAAGGGGTTACCAATTTAAATAAATTAAAAATAACATTCTCAAAGCAACTACTCTAAATGATATTCACTCGTGTTAACTTTCAATGAATAAAATCTGATCTCTAATCTTTTGCACACTTCTGCCCTCTGTCCAAGCTATTTCCTATCATTTCAAAGTTGCTTTTTAACACAAATGCTGTCTGGATCACTGACACCTACGATGGCAAAAGATGTCTTTGAAGCTCGTGCACCAAGATAAAAAAGGACGAGCTTCCACACTGTATCACGTCTTTGAACAAACGCGACAGCTTCGTTCCGACACAGATAATAAACTTTATAAGTTACATCTCGATTTCCCAACAAGCCTAACTACAGTCAACATCTCTGATACTGGTCCAGCTAGCATCCCAACGTAGATGTCGTTCACTCACCTCTCCTCTGCGATGCGGCGGGAGACAGCACGACGAACATGCAACAGATTAGCGCGAGACACCTGCAACGACAACCCGCATCAGACGTTCGTTTTAATCAATTTACACTCCGAAAAGAACTCTAAAAGTGCACGGTTTTAACTTATACCTTTTTGCCATTTCAGTTGGAAAAACTGAACCGTTCCGATAGCTACATGAGACCCTGGTTGGAAGTTAGACCAAAGTTCGTCCCGCTTCTTTAGATTCAGAAGCGGCCCGGTGCCGGTGCAACAGCTGATGAGAGTGAACCGCGAGCGGCTCGGATGAAGCGAGAGAGCAGCAGCGAGCGGCAGCACTCAATCAGGACATCACCGGGTCCTAAAGTCACCCAAGTTTACTATCACGCCCATAGACGTAATAACCGTTTTATTTTTTATGATATCTAATAGTAGAATTTATTAAATGAAGTATTTGATAAATAATTGTAATTTATTATGTCTATGATCGGGGCTTGTTATAAAAGGCTGACAACAATCCTTGGCAATATACCATACAGCAAATATTGTACGAAACTATATAATTTTACGTTGTAAAAGGTATCATGAATAAAAAAGCAATATCCCTGGCAAAATACTACCATTATGCAACAAATAGTGTACATGTACAATACTAGAAATATTCATAAAACAAAGCATCGCATTTTACGTTGAAAAATATGAATATATGACAAAAACCTAGAATGTGAATGAAAGTATCACTTGTTGGATTCTGCCTATTGAAAGTGTTGCAGGAAGGTTTGCACCGTTTAAACTGCACTCGGCGATGCGTGGATTTGAGATTCGATAAATTACGTATATTTGTATAAATTTGATTTTGTGGGGTAAATCGTGGGATTAAAGTACTCATATTTAAATTATAAAATGGATTGAAAAGCGCGCAGTTTTCCTGTGTTGACACATATATTTTTGAAATAGGAAGTTGGGTCGCATCCTACGTCAAGTAGAAGTGGCGCGAAGACGCTCGAGAATTCAGTATATATAAAATATGTGTGTCAACTGCACCAAAACCCGGGCAGCTCTAAAGAGTTCGGGTACGTTTTCAACTCTTAACATTTTGTATATTTACTTGTATCTGCATTTGTTTCAGAGAGTTCCCTCGTAAAATATTTAGCACCTTCTTTACCTCAGCGCAGGAAATCGCCGCCCTATTGCCCTCACGACGCCAGTGTAGCGTTGGCCGTCCTGCGCAGGCGTAAAGACATTGCAAACTCGACGTGCCTTTACCTAACAGAGATTGACCAACCATTAACGTTATTAATTTCTTTGTTTCATGTGCTTGTTTTGTATTGTGTATTTTATTAACTGGTGTGTTTATTTTATGTCAACTAGATGTTATTTTAAAGCAATATAATTGTCCGTATGTTAGAAAGACTCTTTTAAATTGAATTGCTGAAATGCTTAATTAAACAACTGACTTAATTACTGTCATTACCTTGCATACATTTATGCATTTTGCAGAATTTTGCTAACCTGTTGGTGTAGTTTTGAATAATAGCGTGTTATGGTGCACAAAATAAGGATGTAAGTTAAATCGCATTTCTAGCCAGTTTTGCTGTGTTGCTACAGTGTTAGGGTTAAAAAATCACCTATGTGGTTTGTATTGAAATAGAGGGACCAAAGCAAAAGAAACAAATTTGATCCTGCGAACAATGCAGTATGTTTACACAAGCTTTATGTTTTGTTCATTGACCGCTTCCACCCCTAATTTGTCTTCAAGATGAACTTGTCACCGGCACTCTTGAGAGAAGCATGACCTGAAGTGCAGTTTCAACTTGAGGATGTTTGACATGGTGTGCTTGTGCAATACAAGGGATAAGGTGAAGTTCATTGTAAGGAGTTCTCCTCACACATACAAGTTGATTGCTGTACAAATATGTGTGTCAAATATTGTCTGTCACTCTCTGGTATGCTGTCCGTTAAACTCATTTAGTCTGATCCAGATAAAACACGTCCAACGGGTGCAAGTGAAAATTCTTCAGATTCTTACCAAACCGTGACATTTTGGGCAAACATTTCTGCATAATGTAAGATTTAAACAAAGTTATCACAAAATATTTCCGTTTCATGTTAAAGCCATGGGACATTCTTTACAGCAACTGCAAGGTTGAAAGGGTACTTCGGTGCGTGTTTACTTGGTGAGGTCAGCTTTCTAGGGAGCAATCGGATACCAGGGAGAAAACACGACACACACAAATATGAATACTATTCACTTGTATGCATTTATTATCAGATTGTCTCTCCACTCTCTCTTCTCATCTGCTGAGAAGTGTGATGCTGTTAAGTTTAGTCGCTGCCTCTGGAGACAATGCTGTGATCAGCAGGTTTTGGGCTTCTGTTGAAACACGTACTCAGACCTGCATCAGCTTAGCATTCCTATTAAAATAAAGAATGCACTAAGAACATGGCACTGAATTTTTTTGTTTGTGTACTGCATACACAACATGTTTTGCTTACTGTAGTTATAATTCTTACATTAAGCATGCAATGTGAATAACTTTTTCCTTTCTGCTTCATGTTTGTGTCAATAGCCTCATCCTGCACCATACAATTAATCATTAACGTTTTCAGCCTCCCGCTGCAGCTCTCCGCTCAGGTCAAATAGGGTGTCCAAAGATGTCATGATGGTGAGTAAATGGTGAGCCATGTTTCATTTTTGATTAAAGTGTTCTTTTAAAAATGTAAAACAAAGACCATCTGGGTCACACAGTGTGCTTTCTGTAAATGTTAAAGGATGTTTATTACGTCAGGAACATATTCGTTTGATTTTGGTTTTAAAAGAAGCCTTTAAACTTATATGAATCCCAGATTTTTGGCCGCAAATTTTGCAGATTTGCTTCACAGATGGGAACACTAACGTAAACAATGTTGAAACGCCAAAGTATCTACAAATTTAGTCTACTTCTAAATGGCCATAATAATCTAAAATAATGCCAGATTACTCAAATCTTCTAAAACAAAATTAGAGTAAAAGCTCTTTTCTAAGACAGGACAGCATTTCTTCACAACAAACATGTCATGCTGTGAGAAGAAATGCCGTCTTGCCCAGTTTGGGTATTGATGGTGAATTTCATGGGAAAAAGAAAAAAGTCTGTGTGCATCTCCTGTAGCGTTAGTTTTCAAAGTCAGATTTGCAGTCCCATTTAAATGAGCAGGTCGTAACCTGGGGCTAATGAAAGCATGTCTCGCAAGGTATTATGTAGAAATAATAATCTCCTTCCAGCATTCTCTAAATTCAGTTTTATTTGACTGTAAACGGTTACTTTTATTTATTTGCCAACACATGTGCAGTACGTGTTGGATACAGTATCTCTGCACATGTGCTAAAGAATGAAATGAAATTATGGACCAAGCTTCTTTCATCTAAAACAAATCTTTACTTAAGTAAATGACAAAATATATCAAATGTCAGAACTTCTCTTTTTAAACCATTTTTGCTTAAATAAGACCAAAATAAGGCCAAAAAGGTGAAGGATGTCCCCGTTAACAAAATAGTTTTTCAGTCATTGTTCTACAGTGGGCTATTGTCCATCAAGGAACAAGCAAGGGACGTTCTTGGATCATTTTACGGTTTGCTCCACCTGTCAAACGATTGCCTAGATCCGAGTTGCATTCGGTTTCCGCCCGATGATTGAACTTCTGCAATTGGTCTGTCAAATTTGACCTAAAATCCTCTTACAAGAATAAAAGGGTCATGCAGAAAGTGTTTAATGCTCCTCAATTATGTCCTCCAGCTAAGCTCCAATCATCGATAATCTGAACTTGTGTTTCAAACCCTTTGAGTCTATTCTATTTGGGGCCGTCAGTCATCAAAGGCTCTTCTGTTTGGAGAGGAATGTGTCTTGTCTAGTTGTTGAAGTTTTCTTCTGTCAAGAGTGGATTTCATATTTTAACGTTTTGAAGGAGCCTCAAATTCCATTAATATGACATCTGAGCTGATGATTGATGCATTTATGATACTGTATTCTCAAGGAATTTGGTGTGGCGGTGCAGTGGCACAGTTAGGACTTGACGCAGGACAATGAGCTACAGTATGTTGTTCGAAAGCTACATTTTTTCTGACATGATTTCTGGCAATACATGTATTAATGTGCATGGTATTTGCAAATCTTAGCCTGGGGTAGATGTTTAGCATGATTTTTGTACTGTGCATTACAACTTTAAAAGGGATATACTGTAAATCCTGGCAGGGTAATTATGGTATGTAGGAAATCAGTTAAGAAGGACTATGGTTAATTATAGCATTTTACTGCCATTACAGAACATTTTTTGACCACATGTTGCAACTGAGCAAAATATATCCATTCAATGTGACTTGTAGCACCTTTATATTACTAGAAACTCGGATGAGTCTTCACAATGTGTCTCAAACTAGGGATCTAGGCCAGGCTTTTAGTTATTTGGGTGAGGCAATGGCTAACAATGACATGCATGAAAGAATCTGTTATCTGATCATGGAATCAGGTTTAGGGGCCTCTTGCTCCAGGTTGGGTAAGGTGCATAAATTTGGAAGCTTATAGCTATGTGCAAGAAGTGAGTTCAGACCTTATAGATAAGCACTAAAACAGTTACTTATTGTATGAAAAAAAACTATGTAATAATACAAATCGATGTGATATGATGGCACGCATTGTGAAACAAAACCTTCATAGCTCAGAAGACGTAATGGAGTTCTCAGTCATGTCATTGAAGTATCCTTTCCTTGAAATGTACTTGGAGGCATAAGAAGAGAATAGAAAAGAAACAGAGGAGACAATGATTCAAATATAGTTAGAGAATCGAGAAATAAAATCTACAAATCTGTGCCGCTAGAGACGCTGGAATTCTGGTGTTAAGACTATTTTCACATAATTACAGTTTCCCTTCATGTAATTTCATTTTTGTCTGGGAGAAACAATTTAGATAGAAAATATACAATGCAATTAAACAACAGACTAACCAGAGAATTAAGTCATGCAGACAAAATCAGGGACAAAGGTCATGACAGAGAGAAGCCCTCGAGTGGAATCGGCATAATTTGTATCCAGGTGCTCTTGCTCATTGCCTTGTTCACACATGTAGGCCAGCATACCTTCGGCTACCAACCCACACTTTTGTTTTTTTTTGCCAGAGGCAAGTCATTTGTGCTGTTCAGGTCTCACAAGGTGGCCATCAAAATTCCTTACGCCTTCTATTCAGGTCAGTTTATTCAACTTTAATGGTGAAAACCTTTAGCATGCAGACTGTGGAAACAAGTACACAAACTTGTAAAATACAAACAAACATTTGATTATTAAAATGTCAATACAGAAGAATCTTTGTTACACACAAAACACAGTTCAATACTTAGTTATATATTTTGGTAGGGTCAAAGGTCATTTTCTTCTATAGGAAACAAAAGCCAAGAGTCACAAAGTGCCAAAAAAGTAGTTGAAATAAAATAGGAAATCACTAAAGACTGAGGTCTTAACTAATGTGTAGCTTCTGAATCTTGGTCTCCCCATAGCGGTCAACAAGGGAACTGCAAAGTCCCTGTACATGATTTGTCATCCAGTCCACCTAACCTACAGTTAATATAATAATTTGTTAATACTCAGCTGTGTTTTTGCTTTTAATGTGAGCATGCCTAAGAAAAAAACCTATTTACATTGTCAGTGTGTAATGCTTTAGCTCAGTCAGACAACCTTCAAGCTTAAATGTTTCCTGGCAGATGCAAGTAGAGACAGGGCACTACAAGCCTTCAACATCCCGGCTGCATTTTAAAAATTTGAGCTTATTCATTCAGAACCATTGCCAGGACCATACAATTGTCTGACAAAAATGCATTGCTTGCTCTTACGATTTACAGAGGCTGAGATAATAAATGACAGCCCGGCCCTGAGTCGGATAGGAATAGACTTGCCAGGCTGAGGTTTTATATTATAAAGAAAGCAAAGTTGCTGTAGGAAAAATAAATAGTGAACATGGATTTCTTCACACTTATGGAAACTGCATGGTCATGTCAGGTTTACTGTTTGTCACTCTGGCGTAGTCATACACATTTAAATACTGTCAGTCATGTGTAGAAACTCGTATTTTGATCAATGTGTTAACTCCCCAATGTCCGAAGAGCATGAACCAACTGAAGTGCAGCAAGATTAACTATGTTTATAGACTTTCAAAGACCAGTACAAACAGATTTTTCGGTTACTTCAATATTTTTCAGAATGCTCTTTCGACAGCATCCTCAAATATGTTTCAAACCCAACCATCTGCAACTTAAAAGTGAAATTACAAAAATAAACAACCCGAGGGAATGTAAGAGACATGCAAAGTTTCACAAA
This sequence comes from Triplophysa dalaica, assembly GCF_015846415.1. NCBI lineage: Eukaryota > Metazoa > Chordata > Actinopteri > Cypriniformes > Nemacheilidae > Triplophysa > Triplophysa dalaica. The sequence continues at coordinate 20,334,879 of NC_079549.1, read as the reverse complement.
CAATCAAACACTTGGTATTCTTGTATCATCTGAGAATTCCCTGCTAAAGATGTGCTGCTGTACACTCATGTCCAATCATGTTTCACAGGGCGATCTGGGAAAGCATTTGTAACCTGAGGCATCTAACTGCGCTTACGGTTTGGTGGTTTATTAGCTCATTCCATCCAATGAAACAGTAACAGGGCTATTCATTATTATCTATAAACCTAAGCAAACCGCCCACTGAAAGCCCATTGAATATTATATAGGGCAATTATTAGACACCTTTGATAAACCGTTGCAAAAGTTGGGCGGTTTACCAGAATATCAGAGTGATTGTTAAATAAACTAAGTCACACAATACAGGAATAATAGAAAATCTGAAAAAGTAAAAATCGTACTGTGCAGACCACTTAAAATAAAACTTTGCAGTATTTTACAATTTCAAATAAAACACGTTTATCACTAGCCATTTGTTTGCATAAGATGACATGTGATCTGCCAAGTGATAAAGCTTTATAAATCTCTTGAAAAAATGAATATAAATATTATATAATTTTTCTTTTAAATCTGACATGTTTAAACTGTCAACAAGGATATACTTTAACCTAGACTTAATATTTTGTTAACAAATGGCATGGGATGATTTTGGATGAAACAGTGTTGTTTGTGAAACGTGTTGTAGGTAATTTCATAATGTATTATTAATATAGGGTAGTCCTGATGTAAAATATTAATTTTCTGTTAAAATTGCATGTAAATACGTTTTCTGTCCCTCTCCCTCCCAATAGAGGGAAGTAGAGAGTTACTGTGTTAGAACAATCTGCTGTTATATCAATTGATTCAAAATTGCTATAAATCAGCTATAAATACACATCAAAACAAAAGTCACTTTGCAATTCTAAACAACATTAACAACCTGTGCACAACAAGTTTATTTGTCAATAAAAAGGTTTATACAGGCTACACAAAATTGTTAAATTAAGCTAAATTAAACATTAAATTGTGCTCATGTTGTGTCAAAACCCTTTACCTGTGTTTGTTTTCTTGCTATAAGATATATTTGGGAGAATAGGAAAGGATACAGTTCTGGGGCAAGTTTGACTACCATTGTAATCTCAACTATCCAATAGTGCCAAGAACTGTTTTGTTACAATCATTCTACCAAATATCTTTCTATCAGAACAAAGAAATTTATACAGATTTGGTAAAACTCAAGGGTGAGTAAATGACATTAGTTTTTTTTGTGAATTGCCCCTATAATGCCAAAAGTATAGTTCACCCAACCTGTATGACTCCTTTTTTTCTTTAGGACATAAAGGAATATAAAGGATGACACAATTCTCATTTTATCCCTTTAATCATCCAAAGAAATTCAGTAAGTTTTTTAAACACCATGGTCAAATGATTTTATATTTAAGTAACCTCACCTCACTTGTGAAATTGTGCCTGCTCTATGAAATCTCTTGACACCATTTGGATTGTTAACACATGTTGAGGTATCATAGCGACCGATACGATTTTACTCTGGTAAAACTCTCAAAATTTATATTTTTATTATCTTAATAAAATATTTTGTGCAGTCTTAAATCCAGGCAAACATAGTGAAATTCTGCTTAAACAAAAACTTCTATTAGAGTGTTGTTTATTCCTTTTGCAAAGTTCTTATTTGCAACAAGTTGCAACACATCAAGCATGCATACACTTGTTAATATCTTCTGTAGCAGCTGGAGGAATTTAGAAGTTTCAAAAAGAGGACCGCTAATCCCTGCAGGTTTTCACAAAGTGGCTTGTACAAACCGTTTCATTGCCAGGACGTTGGTTTCAGGGTTCAAGGTACGATCAGATTACTTCCAATGGCTGAAATCAGAGGAGACTGCGTTGAGCCTGTGAGACGTGAGCCTCTAAACAGCTGAGAGGTCACTGCTCTCTGTGTTCATCCTCACACATTCGTAAGCCACATCACACGTGCGCGCACGCCATTCAGGATCTGCTCTTCAAATGCTTTGTTTTTAGATATTTCTGCAGCTGACGATCACACGAAAACAGTGTGGTCCCTGACAGTGATTTAAAATAATAACTTTGCTTCAGTATCGTTCCAAAATCACCTTTTGTCATAGTCATTCAGTAGTGATGACAATGAAACATGCTTTTTTTGGTTTGTTTGTTGAGAAGGGATGATCAGCATACTTTAAAGAACAAGTCGCTTCTCAAATCTTTATCCTTGTTTTAACGTACTTTTCATTAAAAAAAGAGACTTTTGAAAAAGCAATGTATCACCGCCATAATTTACAATTTGCTACTTGCTGGTTGGTTGCCAGTGATTGAAAAACATTTTTATTCTAGAGTGCTTTTGGTTGGACAAACATCCGTTTGCTCTAATAATAAATATCCATAAAAACAATATTTCATAAATATAAATAAAAAAACATTTTACTTTTCAAATGCATGTGTCAAAAGTTCACTTTGTAGAAGTACACTTGAACGTAGATAAAAAGATAGCAGATGTAGATTAAACCAACAAAACTCATGGGGACGTGTAAATTGTAACGCCACACCTCTACTATGGGATTTGTGTTGATGACAGACCCCCAAAAATTATAACCATTACCAGAAACGTTCCGCAGTCTCTCAATGCCTTTGAGTGAATGCGTAAACAACCAGTTTTAAATGTTCAAAGGCTCAAATTCCGAACGTTTAAGGAGGCCAGATTGCCGCAATCCTTCTCCTTAGGTTTTATAGCAAGGTTTCAAGTATGTGAAGCAATCTGCTCAGGCCGAGCCATCCAGACTATCTTTAGCCACTGCAAGCAAGTGAATGGAGAGCCTGACTTATCTCCACTGCTGTCATCGAGGCAGCCAGTATTTTTAGGGGACAGCAGCAGCTGCAAAAGCATTTAACGGTCTTCTACGAACAATGACACTCAGGGTGTCTCAGGACTAAACGCCACAGTGATTGTGGGACCGCTGGAGCGTTTAAAAGAAGGCAGTGTGATAAGGCTAAAAACCTACTTAAAAAGGGGCGGGTGAAAACCTCGCCAAAATGGGCAGGTGACACAGAATAGTTCTTAATGTGGATTTTAAAAACCTTATCCAAGTGGAAAGGATTACTCTGAGAAAAACTACAGCTGGAAGCGGGGCCAGTGAAGTAGGAGAATCCCGGCGCCACGGAATGTACATTGCAAGTCGTCTCTGAGGACTGAAGAGAGGTACGTTGTGTTTGTGTTACAAAGTGAAGCTTCACTGAGGCCAAAGGTCAATCTAATTAAATTAGGAATACAAACATGAGGGTTAATCTCCTCTTAAACCTCCGGGGAAAAATCCACCAACATCATTTTCTGTATGTTTTCTGTATGTTTTATTCTTTATGCCTTTACTAGTAGCTGGGATATCTTCTTCCTATTAGGTTTGCATGGATGTCGACTGCATTAGCAACAACTACATTTGAACAGTTATATTCTTAGTTTGAGAGAACACGGAATTGATGTGACAAGCTTTTCAACTAGTTGTCGCGCATAGGTGTGGTTGTGTTTAATAAACGGCATGTTTGTTGTCTTGTTTGTACTGTAGTGTAGTGCAAACAACTCTGTAGCTAGTGAAAGTTTATGATTATGAAGAAGCCCGGATCGTCTTTCTTAAGGAGACAGCTGTGCGACATAGATGCCCGGGATTGGCGATTCATGTGTTGTGCCATCCTTAAACAGATAAACCAGCCTCCACACATTAACAACCGCTAGTGCATCCAAGAACCCAAACTGGCAGCATGGTTAAATTTGAGAAGGCCCACATAAAAATCATATGATGCTCTAGACTTTATATGCAACAGAGGTTAGACAGTTTTAACACTATTTTGGGAGAAAGACGGCACTAAAGAGTTCACAAGTGTGTTTTTTTTTTAAACAAACGACAAACAAACTAATTTCGACAATGACATTTAACATCTTGATACGTCAATGCTTTTGCTAAAAGGGGTGTGAGAGGGGCATTGCATATTTTGACTAAGAGGTCCCCGTGGGGTGTGAGTGTGAGAGACCCTTGTTGTATGTGTGTACTCGTGCGCTTTGTGATACCTGACACATGCCCCCTCACAGGTCTTTATTTAGTGCATACTATATATAAGCACTTTCCCATTGAAATACAGCACCAGCTGTGTTAGTTGTGTGTTGTGGTTGAAGTTGCAGTAGGACTTAAAGACTGTTCATCTAGACGGTTGGCTTGGGTTCCTCTCACACAAGGCATATATCTAAGAAGGTCCGGGGCATTAAGTATCCTGGTGAAATGTAATGCGCTTTACTCCAGGGAAAGCCTACACTATCAAATCCTACCAGAACACATACCAATGAATGAAAAACAACAAGTAGTTTTCGATCATTCTGTATGTATTTGTGGATTTGGAAAAAAGGGGGCATAAAGTGTTTGTCATTTTGCCATACTTAGTAGAAGCAATATTATTGTATTTCCATTTGCTGTTTAAAAAAATCAAAATTTAACCAACGGTTCTCTGACTTGGACCTTATACCAAGAAATTCTTGAATATCCTTATATTACTAATGCAAATGATGACGATGTTGAATCCCAGAGTCAACGAGCAGGCTGATATAAAGGTTGCTAAAGGTGTTGCATATAAAAAAAAGGGGGCTTTAGTTTATGTATTCCATCATATCGCTACTGTGCTGTCCATATTTCATATTTCATATCTCATGATTATATTTTTTTGCCATAAATAATTTTGGCACCCTTTACATTTGCAAATATCCAATAAAATTTATTAAAAAGTTATTATTAAAGTTAAAAGTTTTTACATTTCCTGAAAAACAGCAAATTTTGACACCAGAGGTTTCGGATGGACATCAACGGTATATCAGAATAGAAGAATTTGTTTTTAATTATCAACAGAACCCCAAATGTGTTTTGTGCTTACAATGATTGATGACAAAAATGCTGGTTATTGTACGCTATAAATTAACTACTTTTTCCTGTACGATTTAGAGACTCGCTTGATTAAGGGCTGGACAGTAATATTATACCAGAATAAGAAAGACTGAATGCCTGTGGCCTGTCAATCTGAGTGGTGGTTGGCAAGTAAGCAGGGATGGATGTTTTTGGTGGAGCTCCGCGGTTTCTGGCCTACCCTCGTCCCGTGGTCGTACAGAGCAGTACAGACGCAGTACTAAAATGCCAGATTGGTGGAGACCCCAGACCTGCAGTCATATGGGAACGTAACAATGAGAAAATCCATCCGGAAGGCAGATACCGGGTGTTTGAGGATGGCAATGTCTACAACCTTATTATAACCTCAGTGACAATAGAAGACAGCGGACAATACATCTGTAAGGCCAAAAACTGCATTGGAGAGACTTACGCAGCAGCAACTTTGAAAGTAGAAGGCGAGGCGCAGGAGCTGGAAATGCGGGAGGAAAACAAACCTCGCTTTCTCATCAAACCTCTCTCGACCAGGGTTGGACGAGGAGAAGACGCCATGTTCTCCTGCAAGTTGTGGGGGAACCCCCGACCAGAAGTGATGTGGGAGAAAGACGGCAAAAAGTTGAATGAGATCTTTGAGAGCACACATTTTAGTGTCAGCTATCAAGATGGAGGATGGTTCCAGCTAAAGATTTTTAAGACAAGAGCGCCAGATGGAGGGGTGTACACGTGTAAAGCCCGCAACGAATATGGAGAGAGTTTAGCAGGGGCTGTGCTGTTGGTGGATGCCGGACCGGGACATGAGGATGAAGGTAACCGTAACGGTTATACGAATGGCCACTGGAAAGCACATCAGGGAAAACAGAGAAGTGGAAGGCAGGTTGCAACCAGGCTGAAAGATGACCCACTGCCAAACATAGCCAAAGTAAAAATGTTTGCGGTGACTGAAGGGAAACATGCCAAGTTTCGTTGCTTTGTAACAGGAAAGCCCAAACCAGAAATATTATGGAGGAAAGATGGGAGACTGATCTTATCGGGGAGACGGTATCTGCTGTATGAAGATAGGGAGGGCTACTTTACACTTAAAGTTCTCTACTGCAAGCAAAAAGACAATGGAGTTTACGTCTGTTCTGCTTCAAACACTGCAGGACAAACTCTGAGCGCTGTACACCTTATTGTGAAAGGTAAGAATCACCAAATTAAATTCCTAATCTGTGAAGAAACAGGTATGCATGGGGCAAATAAAGAATCTGTTTCACCCACTAGTACATGCAAAAACATTTTCTCATACATTTATATGCCTTATGCGATTGAATATCCAGTTGGTCTCTGCTGTGTCAAGCATTTGGTTCCCTAATCAACAGTAACTTTAATGATGATTCATTTGTAAGAAATGCATCAAGGGAGCATTAAAATTACCTGACCAGGCCAAACTCATTAACATGAAGTAGATTCCATCCAGTCCCTAAGTCACTTAGGCTTTGCCAGGCCTGAGGCCCACATATGTGATGGAAATCTTTGAGGCAAGCTCATGTTTCTCACGTGGACTATTGAACAGGCAAACCTGATTGCTTTGCATTGGAATATTATATCACAGAGATGTGATACAAACCATTTTAAAGATAATCCTGCATCAGCGAGAGTAAACTAAATGTTATCAGAAAGCACATACTTAAAAAAAAATATTTGTCAATGCATTAAACTGCATTGACTTCAGTAATGTGATAAAGTTAATGACATTTCTATAGTTGGCGCCAGCATCCCTTGCTGGGGATCTGGATCCAAAACAGATCATGTCCTTGTCTTTTTATTAGACCTGGTTGAATACAGATAATCTATTTTGCAAATCTTGTTTTGAAGACATTTCAGCTATATCCATTGACACAAATAATTCAAGAGAACTTCTGTTTTTTCATGTTACAACAGAGCCACCTGTGCGATTTAAGCAACCGCTGAATGACCTGCAAGTGTGGGAGAGAGACTTAGCTGTTCTCGAGTGTGAAGTTCCTGAGGACTCTATTCCAATCACATGGTATCTTGAAGACAGGAGGTTACAGCCAGGAGCCAAATATGGGATGGAGGAGTGGGGGACAAAGCGCCGACTCACAATTCGCGACATTGGAGTTGATGATGATGGCATATATCTCTGTGAGATGGCTGATGGGGGCAGAAGCATTGCTGAGGTGGCAGTAAAAGGTAAAGGGCTGGATGTTATATTAACATGCCATTATGTGTCTGGAAAAGCATTTTAGCAGTTATTATTTTTGGTTTTCAAGTCAGTTTTTGAGTTAAGTAACTGTAACCAATAGCGTAGTTTGATTTACTTTGCACTAAATTAGCATTTGCCACTAATTAAAATTTACCTTTTATTTCCGTAGGCACGATTGTGAGAAAGCTGCCACGAAAAGTTGATGTTCTGGAAGGGGAAAATGCTGCATTCTGCGTGGAGGTTGAAGAAGAGGAAATGGACATTCATTGGTACAAAGATGGAACTGAGTTGAGGGAGACCCATCAGACCATTCTCAAATCCTTTGGAAGAACACACATTTTGGTCTTTGTCAACACCACACCATCAGATTCTGGTCTGGTCACTTTCTATGTGGGTAGATCAAAGACATCATCTCAGCTAAGGGTGAAAGGTTAGAACATTTTGATTTTTTAATATATACACATTTTAATAGCAGAATCACTTAATGTGTTTCTTTCTCACCACCGTTTCCCCTGTACTAATTTCAGCGGCAAGACACTGTCCACCAAGTTGCCCAATTGGGGTTCAGATAAACACCGAACGAGCAAATGCAGCTCTCCTTTCATGGTTCCCAGCACAAGATTCTCGAAAGAATCCACCTTCAGGGTACATCATTGAGAGACAAGAGGTAGGCTCACAGGAGTGGCTGCAATGCTTAACCACTGACTCCGCAACTTCAGTGGAAATTCTAGGAGACAGCGTTCCATGCGAAGCAGACTACAGATTTCGCATATGCAGCCTCAATAAATATGGAAGGAGTGGAAATGTAGAGTTCCCTCGGTCAGCTCACCTTGGTAAGTGCTTTTTCCTTTATAAGGGTCATCACTTCAATGAAGCTGTCCATTATATGCACATCAAAAAATCCCTAACAAATCTAATTTTAACTGATCTAGTTCCAGTTGCCAGAATTCAAGCACCTCTACAAGATGCTCTAGTGCCAGAAGGCCAGGACGCTTGCTTTTCCATTGAGCTCTCTGCTTCAGTTATAGGCACTTGGTTTCTTAATGGAAACCAGCTTCAAGACGATGAACGTTTCTCCATAAGGCGTTCACGTACACACCAGTCAATACGCATCCGTGGGGTACAGGACGCAGACAATGGAGCGGAGATCACATTCATTGCCTATGGAATTCGGGATTCAGCTGCACTCTACATACAAGGTAAACACTTAGTTTAGTCTTAGTATTGTCATAGGCTGAGATGTGTTCATGAGGATTTTAACACTTCTTGTGATGCTGGCATGTATATTCTTCTCAATCAGCTCCATTGGTAAAATTCACTCCACTTTCTGAAATGGATCGAAACAAATTTGTGGAGGTTGGCAACCCAATTGTGCTCTACTGTGAGCTGTCAGACCCCGAGTCCCCAGTTCGGTGGTATAAGAATGGTGTTGAACTTCATTCAATAGAAGGTCTTCAGATTCAGTCAGAAGGAACCATGAGAAGGATTGTCATCCAATCAGCTGATTTCTCACACTCGGGAGTTTACAGCTGCGACGCAATTGATGATGTCATCCGGTTTAATGTTGAGGTTGAGGGTAAGTGATTGAAATTTCCTTGTATTCTTGAGTATTACAAACAAAGGCGTTAACCTACTTCAAGGTGTATCCTAAATTGAACAAATATTGAATATAAACACATATAGCCCCACCAGTGAGGTTCTCAGTGCTGCCAGATGTTGAGAGGAACAAGTCCTTTGAAGTAGGATCAACAATGGCACTTCAATGTGAGCTCTCAGATCCACTCGCCCAGGTATCCTGGTACAAAGACGGGGCAAAACTCCTGTCACAAAACGGACTAGAGATCAAATCCAAAGGCACAAAGAGGGACCTGACTGTCCAATCAGCTGAATTTTACCACTCAGGGGCTTACAGCTGCAAGACAAGGGGTGATGCCATCCATTTCAATGTGGAGGTTAAAGGTGATTTAGATTTGAGTATATATATGTTTAAGGTATCATAAACATTGAAGACATAGAGACTTAAAACGCTCTAAAATATCCATAGCCCGTCCTGTGAGGTTCTCAGCTTTCCCCGATGTAAAGCGAAGAAAGTGTGTCGAACCAGGCTGCCCCATTGTTCTGCAGTGTGAGGTAACAGACTTGACTGCACAGGTCCACTGGTATAAAGACAGGGATCAGCTCCTCGTAGAACCTGAAGTAGACTTCAGATCAGATGGGGGCATGAGAACGCTCAGTATTCATTCAGCACAGCTGTCTCATGCCGGTGTGTACACATGCAGAACAAAGGATGATGTCATGGATTTTCATGTGGACGTCAAAGGTGATTTTAGCATCTTTTTTCTGACTTACAAACTAACTTGATGTCCTCTTGCAATTATGCCACTAAAAACAATAGCTTTTTTGTATTGCTCTTTTGTGACATTCTTCAGAAACGTTTTAACAATTGGTGCAAAATACCTTTCTATATTTTAAGGTTTAGCTTTAAAATGATGGCTTATCTTTTCCGTTATGTTGTCCTTCAGTTGTTAAATGTTATCTTAATGCAATAAGTCTTTCTCTTATTATTCTTGATGATTCTGATCAGAATCGTCATCTGTACCTGCACCAGTGAGGTTTTCAGCTGTTCCAGAAGCTGAGAGGAATGTATGCGCGGAAGCCGGTGGCTGCTTTGAACTCTGTTGTAAGGTCTCAGACCCTACAGTCCATGTCTGCTGGTTCCAGAATAATTTTCAGCTTCGGCCAGAGCCTGGTTTGGAAATTCAGTCTGAAGGTGATGTAAGGACACTGACAGTGAGGTCAGCTGAGCCCAGTCATTCTGGATTGTACCGTTGTGAAACACCTGATGATTGTGTCCAGTTCACGGTGGATATCAAAGGTGATTTGTCACTTTACTCTAATACTAGTACATCAAGTAACATGGTTGATAAACTAGATGCGTACTAACAAATGGCTTTTTGTGATGTCCACGTCTCTGAGCCCTGCTGTTTTGCACATGCCTCACTATTGCATCCGTCCTGTGGGCAGTAATTTGATACAGATATTACATGTTTGCATTACTTTGTTTAACTTTCTTCTTGGCAAATGATCTGAGCAATCACTTGATTTCACGGTCTAGATATCTTATTAATAAAGGATGCTAATTTCATGTGTATTGTTTAATAAATGCTAAGGATCACCTTTAGACCCACCAGTGATGTTCTCAGCCTTACCAGAGACTGTGAAGAATCAGCTGGTTGAAGCAGACTACTCCACTGATTTACAATGTGAGGTCTCAGATCTACGTGCCAAGGAGTGTTGTTACAAGGATGGTGTTGAGTTTGTCTCAAAAAGTCTGCCTTATATCAAATCGGAGTGTACCAGGAGGACGTTAGCTGTCAAGACAGCACAGCCCTCTAGCTCTGGATTGTACGACTCTGTGAGAACGGGTGAAGTCATCCAGTTTAATGTGCAAGACCAAGGTGACTTTCAAATATTTGCTTTTAATCTATTATTCGTTTTTTGTGTGGCAACTAACAACTGTATGCTCTCTGTAGCTTTTAAACATTTGCTTCAAATGTATGTTTGTAATGTTATATATGTCCCAACCTTCAAAGGCCATAATTGTCTTTCTTAGTTATACTGAATAAAGCATTCCTCTGTCAATGGTCATCTGTAGTGCCAGCAAAGACATTTCTGGTGGTTCCCGAGGATGAGAAGACCAAGTGCACTGAAGAAACGGAATCTGTTGCACTACATTGTGAGATTTCAGATTCCACTCCGTACGTCCACCAGGCAAGATATAAGGAGAGTGTCATACTTCCTCAGAATGCAACTGAAAGTGAACCAGTAGTTTGCTCAGATGCATCCAAAGGAAAGCAAATTTCCAAGTCACCAGAGATATCTCTTAATGAAGTAAACAGCCCAAAGGCATCAGATGTTCTCAGCCAGTTTGAAATGGACAAAGGTGGTTTGCCAGTTATTTCTAGCCATACTGAATTAGGAGCATTGCTATGGCTTAAGCAAGTTAGTTATTGTTTTCTTTGTGGCTTTCCTAACAGCAGAACTGTCTCACTATGAGGTGTACAGTGGTGAGACCTATGAAGCCCCATGCACTGTGGATATAAAAGGTGATATAATCCTAATTCAACCCAAGCAAATTTAACCTAGTGCCTCGGTGCCACTAACAAGGGTGGTTTTAACTGATCAGATGGCTCTTCTTAAAGAAGCTGGTTCCCCTGCATCTTGAATTACCATCCCCAGTTAAAACTAATCCCCTCTATCATGTCTTTATCCAACATCACGTTGGTCTGGAAACCCTTCTTCCACACTAACACTCATTTTATTGACTTACAAATCTTCATTTCTTCATTGAAGCGCATTCCATTTAAGCGTATAATTTAAACAACCATCCGCTTAAATCATCTTGTCCATGTGCTTTTCAGAATCATCATCAGTATTGTACTGACTGAACTGTTGACAGGATGAATGGTAGAGTGATCGAAATGTTAGACCACCCAATGATGATCTGACTTCTTGCGTAATCACGTTGTGTTTTTGTATTTGTTTTAACCACTGTTTGACTTGTTTTTAGACCACTGTGTGATTTATTCACCACTCTTACATTTTGCCTCCTGTCTTATGGGTCAATATCTTGAGATTAACCAAGCAATCACATCTTTAAAACTTGCTGACTAAGAAAACAGAAAAGTACTTCAACTTTTCTTTCTATGAACCTATCGTAGAAGAGTTTCTGAGATATTCAGGATCGGAACACAAGGACGATATCAGATGTGAACCACAGAACAAAAAGCTTGCAGATGGAAGAAGTGGGAAAAAATCTGAAACTGAGAGGGACACAACAGTCTCCATTCCGACAACATACAGATTTATGGATGAGGAACAACAGCTACAACCAATGAAACAGAGGAATATTTCCGCTTCTCATGCTGAAGGCTCAAGCCACCTGAAAAATCATGAGAGTCCTGTGGATTGTGATGTCTTAGCTTTTAAGGTGGATGTTGAAGGTGATTTAAATGGTTAGCTCCATCATTCTTGAAAAATGATGAGAGCAAAATATGCTTTTGACAACATTTATCACCTAACAACCATTTAACATCATCCCTCTCCATTTTAATCAATTTATTGAATCAACGAACATCCAACTTCCATGACTTTAAAGCTCAACATATTCTGTATAAGCAAAGTAGCTAAAATTCCAGAATTTAAAACCATGACCAAATGATAATCTAACCAAGATCTTCATCTCATGTTATGTCAAACCTCACTAGATAAAACGATGAAAATTTGGTCAAAACTATAAAAATGTATAACCTATATCACATTGTAGAGATACAGACACAGCACAGCCAAATTCATAAATTATACTACATTATGTGCCAGAATAGTAATATATGTCTCTTTTCATATAACTTGAAACATTCCTAGCGTCGAGGATGAACTCTACACCAATTTGTAAAATGGATGAGAACTTGACCATTGATGCAGTCCGTTCCAGTGTACAGCTAACTGAGATCTCTAAACAAATGACCCAAGACAAATCTATATCTGGCAAACAAGATCGGACAAATATAATATTCCATAATCCCAAAGAGAAAGATCTGATCCAGTCATCAGAGATGTGTCTCAGTGCGACATTTGAACAAGTTTCAATGACTGATACAAAGGATCAATCCATTGTATATCAAGAGGAAGAAAAAGGTGACTCAAGACTGTACTTCTAACACAGCATAAGCAAACATACAAGCAACTAACTCAGTCTGGCTTTTGGCTTCTGTATGTGTTCTGTACCCAAGACGATTCAATTCATTCACACTTACACTCTTGATAGATGACTTGTCTCCTCAACCTGAAGAACCTGGTCACAAAGAAGATGTATTTACACAACCATTTAATACTAAAGTGGTCAGACCGACCGAAGGTCACTCTCCAGTTGACTGGAGAGTCAGTATACTTGATTCTCCATCGAAGGAAGAAACACAATTGTACATTGAAAAAGGACGTGAGATTGAATCTGAGGATGGCACGCAAAAATTGACTGTTCCAGACTTTGGTCATTCAGGGCCAGGGGTATATGACAACAAGACAATGGATGATGACATAATATTTAAGGTGGATGTCAAAGGTGATTTAAAACTAGTTTACATCCACACTGCTACATTAACAGTTCCAGTCATTCGTTTTAAAACAAGATCAAACTAAAATCATACATTAAATGAACAAAGCAAAGAAACAAATGTAGCAAAGAAACAAATAATTGATCTGTCATGCATGTTACATGCTAGTCAAAAAAAAACATTTATATTGAGTTTCTGTGTCGTTCAAACCAACTGCTTACATTAAAACATTTCAAATTAAACCCCTTAGCTACATCGCTGCAAAGTTCTACTATCCATGAGATCGAGTGGAGCAAGTCAATTGATGAAAAAGATATAGCTAATTATCCACAACCCGAGCTATCAAGCACAATGGGAGAGGTAAGCTGGTACAAAAAGAGTGAGGAACTCTTCCAACATGACATTGTACAGAAATCTGAGGAGACTTTCACAGCTCTTGCTGTCAAATCAGCTGAACCATCTCACTCTGGACTACATGCTTGTGAGATGGATGATGTCACAGCCCGCTGTGCAGTGGACCAACCAGGTGATTCATCTACGTCATCTACGCCAGCTCAATCCATCTGATTACCACACTAACCACTTAAATCATCCAATGGTCACTAACTGTGTTGTCAAGAAATGCCGAAGTAATAAATTGGTGAACATTTAAGTAAAGTTACAACCTGTTATCATCGATAAGAGGTTGTCATTGTTATAGCTCCGTTACTGAAAAGCTAAAACTAACACAGCAAAATACTTAGAGCAACTTCAATTAACATTAGCTAGACGATAAGCCTTAACAAAGTTTGAAGTGTTTTTTCAGCAGGAAACTGTATTGGCATTTCTAGTGTTATAATGATTCATATTGTTCAGATAACTATTTAGAAACGATTATTTTAACGTAATATAATATGACAATCCCACGTCTAACAATGTTCAAAGGCAAAGGACTGACACATACAGAAGTAGCATTCATTTTCATTGGATTTGTCTTCTTGAAGTCTGTTGTCCTGTACGTTTTGTCTTGTTTTTAATGTACTTTGTGACTTTTAAATGTTCTTTGTCGGTTACTCTTGCGTTACTAATTTTTCATCTTACATTTTTATGTTTGCATTTCAATTTTATTCATAATTTCAGTTAATCGTTAGTATGTTCTGTACTTGACGGCATTTCCAATCAAAATAGATTCATAAAGAATCAATATTTTGGTGAACTCTTGATATGTTTTACGTATGTTCTATAAGTAAATATGTCTGTACAAAATTGTCTGTAGCTCCATCAGTGAAGTTCTCCAGTGTCCCTGAGGTTCAACGGAGCAAATGCACCGAGACTGGAAGACCCTTTATACTGCAATGTGAGGTCTCAGACCCTGGTGCACAAGTCTGGTGGTACAAAGATGGTAATGAGGTGCTGCCTCAAGATGGCATGATCACTTTGTTTGATGGAGCAGCAAGAACCCTCTCTGTGGAAGCTGCTGAATTATGTCACGGCGGAACATACAGTTGCCAGACAAACAATGATAGCATCACATTCCATGTGGAAATCAAAGGTGATTCGATGCTTTTTCAACATTTGTGAAAATCAAGGCAGGCTATCTCCTTCTCAACCATATACTGTGGTTACTGAGAAGCAGGAGGCAAATGTTATGATCCTTGGCATGTTAACTGGTCATTTTGTTTAGGTTCACTAATTTATGCCATTTTTTCTCCATGCCATTAATAATTTTGTAGCTCCACCATTGAAGTTTATACCAGTCTCAGAAGTGGAAAAGAGCAAGTCCATTGAAGTAGGCTCACCAATTGTTCTGAAATGTGAGCTCTCAGATGACAATGCTCAGGTTTTCTGGTGCAAAGATGGTACAGAACTGTCTCCAAACTCTGATCTTGATTTTCAAAGAGATGGAAATATGAGGCAACTAACTGTTCAATCTGCAAAGCAGTCTGATACGGGCCACTACACATGTCACGTTCCAGGTGATACCATATCATTCAAGGTGCACGTTCAAGGTGATTTTCTTAACAGTACCACAAAAAAGACATAGTATAGACATGGTAACCTGCGGTGTATTTGTTTGATGGCCCTTTCTAATCTCCCTCCCAGTAACAATCTTCTCTAACATCTTTTACCACCCATTTTGACAATTGGACATAACCTCTAACTAACTTTGTAGTGGAGTTTGCCTGATTTGTACTTTTCTTACACAAATCCAATTGCAAAAAATCTGCTAAATTTTCAAAATTTTCATAGCTCCCCCTGTTAGGTTCTCAGAACTCCCAGAAATCGCAAGGAACAAGTTCATTGAAGCAGGATGTCCAATTATACTCCAGTGTGAAATCTCAGACGCAACTTCCCAAGTTTGTTGGTTCAAAGATGGAGTCCAACTCCAACAACAAACTGGACTTGACATCCAATCAGAGGGCACTATGAGGAAAATGCTCATCCAATCAGCTGAGCCCAAACACTCAGGCATATACAGCTGTGAGGCTGTGGATGATCGCATAGCATTCAAGGTGGATGTTGCAGGTGATTTTGAGTCTACGTACTTTTTCTCAAAACCACTAACAAAGTGTCAAATAACGCTTCATCCACTACATGCGGTTTGCCCTTTTTATTTTGACAAAACAAGCTTTCATAACCAAATAATGAAACCTCCATTTTATTAAACTCTAAAAACGTTTCATTAAAAGCTCCAAACTAGTTGACATTTAAATGATTAGGTTTCATTACTATTCAGTAGCAACAATGTAACCATATTTAGAGAAGCTGAGTAAACATGCTAAAGATAATTGAGAGAATCAACAAATTATCTTACAACAGTAAAACAACAAATTGAATTTCATTACTTTTCCTATTTTTTGGGTAATTCTATCATTTTTTCTATTATTATTTTTTTACTGAACAAAAATGCTCTTAGTTCCACCAGCGATGTTCTCAGCTGTTCCTGAGACTGAGAAGAACAAGTATGTTGAAGCAGGCTGCCCAGTCACTCTCCAATGTGAGATTTCTGATCCTTCAGCCCTGGTCCAATGGTACAAGGATGGATCACAGCTCCTCCCTCAACCTGGTGTTTACATCCAATCAGAGCGCACCACACGGGCCCTGGTTATCCAATCAGCAAACTTATCCCATTCTGGGTTTTACAGTTGTAATACAGCTGATGATATCAGCGAATTTTTTGTGGACGTTAAAGGTGACATACAAAGCTTTTCCGAAAAACATTTGATTACATAACTAACAAATACGTCACTTTGTAGAGACTTTTGTCAGTTTGAACATTGGCTTGAACGCATTATGCTCCACCTCTCGACAAATCCATTCCGCTGCTTTTATCGCCTCTTTAACCATTTTCCCTAATGCGGAACAACTGCTTTTTTTCAGCTTCAAGTTCATTTTTTTTATTTTCAAACAACATTGCTATCTTTAGATGCCATTTACCCAGCATCTTGGTTCTCTTTCATTTGAAAGAAACCATTTTAGCTGGAGCAGCATGCAATATAACCATTACCTCTGTACTTAACAGCACTTCATTCTCATAAAGCTTCTTTGTTTCCATTTGGCTTTTAGAGCGGAGGCAGAGTTCTTCAGTGCTGCAACAGCTATCATCAGCAGTGCTTGAAATGCATGTTTAACAAATCATACCTACGTGATAAAGCTAGACATGCATAACAAAGAACTGACATCATTTCCCCTCTCATTGCAGAACCTCCTGTGACATTTGCATATATCTCAGAAGACGATTTGCATAGAAATATTGTGGAACAAGACAATCTTCTCCTTTGCTGTGAGGTATCTAAATCAGACGCTGCTGTACAATGGTACAAGGATGGAGTAGAGATAAAGTCGAGCGACAATGTCCTTATAGAGACAGAAAATGTTGTACGAAGGCTGATCCTCCAATCAGCTCAGCTCTCAAATTCTGGTACATACACCTGTCGTGCTGGAGATAATGCCTTAATATTTAAGGTTAACGTAAGAGGTAAGTCTAACACATCTAAACGTCTATACATACTGTATACATTTTTATATAAATGTGCCTATAGTCAGACTTACAATAGAGAGAAAAAATACCGTTGCATAACTATTTTCATTTGCTTGCTTTAAAGAACCTCCAGTGATGATTGTATATCCCAAGGAAGACGTCCACCTTGATCGTCATGTTCCTGAGGAAATCGTCCTCAGCTGTGAACTTTCACGACCAAATGGAAAAGTGACATGGAACAAAGATGGACAAAAACTGCAGGAGAGTGAAAACATTAAGTTAAAGACTGAGGGTCCGTACAGACGACTGAAAATTCTGCGCAGTGGTATTGAGGACTCTGGAGAATATGTGTGCGATACAGCTGATGATTCAATATTCTTCAATCTAACCATAAAAGGTATGGCATTTAACATAATTAAGAGTATGTGAGAATGCAATACTATACAAAAGATATAATTCTCTATAAAACTATATCATTTGTATTATATCCCAAGTTACGGGAGTTGTATCCTAGTTTATTACATCTTTTTTCATTTAAAACAGTCAGAGGTCAAAAAGAAATAAAACATTAGTGGTAAAAAACTGATATAAGGAAAGACCACCCAAAAGAAAAATCTGGTAAAAATATATAAAAATGTGTGCACAATAGGACCATGAAAATGAAATATTCAAGAATGCTTTCTTTTATAACTCTACAACACTTTTCCACTTTTCTTTCCGGTTTTGTGGTATGTGTCCCAAAAGAACCGCCGGTAAGCATAGTTTCTCCAAGCCAGTCCCAAATGGAACTTTGCCAACAGACATCAGAAAGGATGGTGCTGAGCTGTGAAATCTCCAGACCCAATGCTGCCGTGCGCTGGTATCGGGATGGACTCGAAGTGGAGGAGAGCAACAGCTTAATCCTGGAGATTGATGGAGTCTACAGAAGACTTATTATTCCGAAACCTACCGTCAAAGACTCTGCAGAATATGTTTGTGACACAGCTGATGACTCAGTCACCTTCTTTGTCAACATTGCAGGTCCGTAACAAGATCCTTTATTTAATCATTCATAAATTAAAAGTGTTGTTTCATCATTTTGATAAAAAATGTTTTCATGTAGAACCTCCAGTTAGATTTATTCGTCCGAGGAAAATGGCCTATGGAGTAGAGAATCTGGTTGGAGACACTGTGGTGCTTGAGTGTGATGTGTCTCGATCGAATGCTGAAGTTAGCTGGAAAAAGGACGGAGAAGAGATTGAGGAGAACAGCAATGTAACTATCACAGAAGATGGCGCAAGTCGACAATTGATCATTCACTCAGCAGCGTTAGAAGATGCGGGCCAATATGTCTGTGATGCCAGGGATGATGTAATGGACTTCCTTGTGAAGATCAAAGGTAAAATGAGGTGATATGAGATAAAACATGGTTTGTTGAATACACAAACAGATGGAAAAGATTTTACACTTTACCTTTCAGATCCACCTCTGAAAATTGTACGAAAGGCTGACATCAAGACAACACAGAATTTTCTAGTATCGGATGCTATTGTGTTGAAGTGTGAGATCTCAAAAGCGAACGGCATGGTCACTTGGCTCAAAGACAATGAGAAAATTGAGGGAAATGATCATTTCATTTGTGAAGCAGAAGGCACATTCAGATCTTTGATTGTCCTCAGCGCTGAGTTTAAGGACTCGGGGGAGTATGTTTGTGACACAGAGGATGATAATGTCGTCTTTAGTGTTACTGTAGAAGGTAAATTCAAAAAACAAACCCTGAATAATGTGCATTCCTGTTACTCAGGCACTAGCAACACCAAGACCATGGTTTCGATGCAAATGTCATTTGAATGAAAGCATCATCGTTTGAAATCCATAAATGTAAATGCACATACTTATTATACAAACTGTAATCCTATTCTTTTTGTTCAGAGGCTCCAGTGTTCATTGTTGGGAATTCAGAAAAGCCAGAACACCAGACTTTAAACACAGGTGATGACCTTATTCTGCAGTGTGAAGTATCTCGAGCAAATGCTACAGTTCAGTGGTACTGCAATGGAGATTTAATACACGAGGATTCTCGCACGCGGTTTGAAAACAGAGACACAATGTGGAAGCTTGTGATATCAGATCTTCAGACCTCTGACTCTGGACAGTATCTCTTTGATGCCATTGATGACAAAATGATAACTATGGTATCGGTTCAAGGTAAATGTACCAGTAGTACAGCGATAAATAAATACATAAGAAAACACATAGATTCATTAAAAGATTGTAGATCAATTTTAACTGCTGAATTCATCATTCTTTTTTATAGAACCACCATTCCAATTCATCAAAAAAGATGATCGAACAAACATTTCAGCCTATGAAGAAGACAGTGTAACACTAAGCGCCACTGTTAACAGAGTCAATGCCCCTGTAAAATGGCAGAAAGGCCCTGATCCAATCACTGGTGATCGGTTCCACACCACAAGTGATGGAAAAATCTATTACCTCACCATTAACCCACTCAAAAGATGTGACAGTGGAGGGTACACATGTCATGTAGGATCTGATGAGATGCACTTCAGTCTCAATGTTAAAGGTAATGCCAATTATATCTCCTAGATAAATTAAGAGTAAATTGAAAGTCTCCAATGTCTCCGAAAAGTGCTCAGACTTACCAGAATTTCAAAGCCTGTAATCAAGATGAAAGATAATTTCAAAACGAAACGTTTTCTTCTCACAGTGATATCATCTCTTTATACTACTAACTTTGTGGTCTGTATTGAAACTATACTGTTTTTAAATCAGCAATGAAGGTGAAATTCTCCAAACCACTGGAAAATGTACTGGGACTCAAAGGTTGCAACGTGGTTTTGAAGTGTGAACTGTATAAGTCAAAAGGAGATGTTCAGTGGCTGAAGGACCACCAGGAGATTGTGCCAAATAGACATTTTACAATCAGGGCAGAGGGTCGAGTGAGAAGCCTTACAATACACGATGTATCAGAAGATGATGCAGGAGAATATGCTTGTGAATCCAAAGATGAAAGGACATCAGCTAATGTAGCGGTCAACAGTAAGTAAAATTTGAACAATCACTTTGTCAAGCAAGGTGGTGTGAATTCTATGTTAACATAATGCTTAGCTTGAACTTAGAAGTTGCTTTAGTCTTTCTTTAGTGCCAATGACCTTATCTTCTTGTCTTAAGTTCCTCGCATTGTGGAGTTTATTGCGGAGCTACACAACATTACCGTCATGGAAGGAGAAGATGCCACATTCAAGTGCGTAGTCTCTCCAGAGGATGCAAAGTTGGCTTGGTTTAAAAATGGCCATCCAATTTCATCAAATGAAAAGTTCCACGTTTCACGTAAAGGATTATGCCATATGCTACATATCAGAAACTGCCAGGTCTCAGATAGCTGCAAGCTAACCGCTGAAGCTGAAGGTGTGATTTCCAGAGCTGTCTTTCATGTCCAAGGTAAGATAAAGTCTGTGATTTTTTCTCCATGTTGGTAGAGTATGGTTTGCTTAGAAATCACATGAACTGAACTCATGCTTGGTGCAAACAATTGGACAATTGGAATAAACAAAATTAAATATATTATTCAGATCACATGAATATTGGAAAATAATATATGTTTCTCACTGTTGACTCTTTGTCAAATTTAATACTGCAACGGGAGTAGAGTGGTATTTTCTTTAAGAGACGGTAGAGGTCTTTAATGCCATGTCAACATGTTGCCTTTAGACATGTCTGAATTGTTGAAAAGGTGCTCATGATGGCTTGTGCTTAACAGCTTCTCCAGTTAGAATTCCACTCTTAACTGACAGAGACAAGTGTTTCTACTACGGCACATTGCAGTGTGGAATGACGAGCCATCTTGGGCCAAGCAGATGAAATATTGTCCGTCTCATTGGCTTTGATATTTAGAGCTGCCATGAGAAAATTTACGATTCACCCCAATCTTTATTCAGAGGCACAGGTGGTTTTCACAAAAAGCATGGAGCAAGTGGTGGCAGAAGACTACGGAGATGCCACACTGGAGGTGGAGGTCAGCCATGAGAGTGGGGAGGTTCAGTGGATGAGACAAGGAGTGGCTATACATCCAGGACCCAAGTTCAGCCCTGAAGCAAAACGGCCAAAAACGTTCTCTCACAATCCACAAGCTCGCCCCTTCAGACCAGGGCATGTACAGCTGCGAGACGCTCCATGATCGCACGCAAGCCAAGCTTAGTGTGGAACGTGAGTCTGCACGTGCTGCTTTTTTCTCACTATGTGCTGTTGTTAGCTTTGCTTTAGTGTGGTTCCTGGTGATGGTCCCTTATTGCAGCCCGTTGGGATGTTGTTGTCTCAAAACAAATTCAATTGACTGAGAGTAACGCAAGTAAGAGCCAGCTACTTTGTTGACACTTGTTCCAGAGTTTGACAGCAGCAAACAGGTGACTGGCAGGCTGCTCGCCGAGTTCCGGAGAGTAACTTTCTGTATTGACATTAGATCAGAGGAGCTATGATAATTCAATTAAGCATGTCAAATGAGAACTGGATCAAGAGTTAGTTCCTCACTGAGTAACCTTTTAATTCCTCTAAGCAGTCTGTGAAATATAGATATTTTGAAAGGAGCATAAAAGTTATGCATGGCTGTCCTGTTTGGGATTTCCTTGTGTACATCAAGGTTTACCCAGCCTTTGAAGATCTCGTAAAATAGTGATAAAATACTTTTACTTATTAAAAGAAAAACAATTTATTACAGCGTATAAACATTCTTTTCAATATAGCTTGAGCTGTGGAAGCTGTTGAGCAAATGAGCAAGCGTTGAGAGAAAGCCTGTGCTTTGGCCATTCCTGGCACCATCTATTAATCTGGATCTGTTTTCATTGCAGCTAAATTTATTCACTGGCCTTCAAAATCTTGGGTGGTGTCACCAACTCTCTAAATTAAACTCCTCTTTTCCACGGGGAATGACTGTCTGTTTTGGAATACTTGAAAAAAGTTGGCATAGGTTTGATCGAAACCAGAATTTAGTCTATTGCTAGAAGAGACTGAGCCAAGTAATTAAAAAACTGGTATCTTGCATTATAAATATAAATATCCCTTTCAGCTTAGTTTATCTCCTTTTCTTTTGACCAAATTTAATGATCAATCTTCTCAGTGGCATCATCAATAAATTTTCTTTGCCTTTCACACAGCACGTAAAATCAAGATCCGGAAGGGTCTAATTGAGATCCAGACTTATGAACGAGAGACTGCTTCTTTTGAGGTGGAGCTCTCTCATAGCAACGTAGAGGCGCTGTGGCAGAAGGATGGAAACGATCTCAAAAGCAACAACCACTTCCGTATGACTGCAAAAGGACGGGTGCACAGCCTTACCATCTCTAACCTGACCTTAGACGACACTGGCACCTACACATTCTCTGTTGAGAATGTCAGATCATCAGCAAGATTGATTGTCAAAGGTATCTCACAAATGGGCTGTCACAGACACCTATGATTTCATTTATGTCAGTGTTATTCCTCAGGAAGTAGATCTACTTTTATCAGGGTATCCTAAAAATATTTGTAAAAAGCTTGGAAATAAACAAATAACTGTTCATTACCTGGGTTTCTTTCTGAGTAAAGTCCTGGGTGAAATCACAGATGTATCTCAACAGACACTCAAAACAATTATTTCAAGGTCAAAAAGTGAACTGAATTTACCCTATAGACCGTTTCATCGGACGCACGTGAGCCTGTTACGGCAAGAAGGGATATAACTGTCTCCACTGGGCATGCACACTTCAATACCGCATCATTTTTGTCACGCTGACAACAGTTCATACATTTTTTATTATTGTACGTTTTTTTTGTTGCATGTTCATTTTATCAAATAAACATTTGTTGAATTGGTCCTGCAGTTTGGTCGCATTGAAACAAACTGTATGGTACATTGACATCCAGCGGTTGAGCTTGGTCTCTGAGTCTAAATTCAATATATTGAATAATTACGTTGGAATGGTCACACTTGACGTAGGCGGAAATACAGAGTCGAACGTGCAATTTTTGAACGTAATTACGCATTACGTGAAGTCATGAAGGCGCATCGCAGAACAAGGCCAGCATTTGTGTTTATAAAGCGTAAAAAAATGTAAGACCCTTATTCATCGTCTGGTATCGTTTAAAGTACTTTGAAGCTGCGATGAAACTATAATTTTTACCTTCAACTGTTTGGACTCCATTGAAATCCACTATATGGAGAAAAATCCTGAAATGTTTTCATTAAAAACCTTAATTTCTTTTCGACTAAAGAAACAAAGACATAAACATCTTGGATGACATGGGGGTGAGAAAATTATCATAAAAAATTATTTTGAAAGTGAACTACTCCTTTAAGGTGGGGTCACAAAAGACGAATGCGCAGTACCGTTTGTTTATGTCGTTGAGATGAAACCATCTACAAAAATTAAATAAACAATCTGATCTCACAGGAATTCGTAACTATTTTATGAGGTGGCTAATTCATGTCAATTTGTCCGATGTGAATCATAAAAAACATATTACTGTTTAAAAAAGGCAATTCTGAAGCACCTCCCCTAACCCCACCCCTAAACCTAATGTCACTTGCACAAAAACAAATTGTACTAAAACATACGATTTAAGATCACACAAATTCATAAGAATTAGCCAACTCGTCAAGGGTTCGAAATTCCAGTGAGGTCACGGAAATACCCACATTCAGTCAATCTCTCAATATACAACCTGGTAGTCGTCTCTTTGAGTAACTGCCTTGGCAACAAATAACTTATAAGGGGTGGAATTTGCCTACGATCAACTTGATGGAAGGTAAGAGGGTCCAGGGCAGTGATGTAAGTCATAAAACTGGTTAAATTTCAGATGCTGATGACAGTACAATGGCATGAACAGACAACTTTGCTACTGCTCTTACCATGTGTCAAGTTACACATATAAAAAGATATGGATCACATGATCAGACTCCAGCTACTGAAACATTTCAAACCTTCACAAGCATAAGGTGCTGGTGTAAGGCAATCTCTTCTACGCCAAGTCACTCAATAGGGCTTATCCTTTAGAGTCACAGAGCTCTCGCTGAGGATGACAATAACATGTAAATGCCGCTGCAACAAAGGATTCTTCACAAAGTCACCTCGGTACAAAGCTGAGGTATGGTTAAATCTATGCCTCTGCTATACTATAAAGATTGATATGTACATAGCTGACACATGATTTTTAAAGTAAAATAGAAACTACAGGTGGTAAAGTGTGGAGAAGATTATAGGCTTTCAAAGGTTCTTGAAGTTCCAACAAGCACGATTGAATAATTATCGAAATGTTTTAATTTCACAAGAAACGTTATTTGCATTGGCTGACAAAACTGTTCTCTGTTTCCTCAGAAATCCCAGTATCCATTTTGAAAAAGCTTGAGGATATCAGACACCCAGAAGGCTCCGGAGTGACCCTTGAATGCGAGCT
Organism: Triplophysa dalaica; assembly: GCF_015846415.1. Classification (NCBI taxonomy): domain Eukaryota; kingdom Metazoa; phylum Chordata; class Actinopteri; order Cypriniformes; family Nemacheilidae; genus Triplophysa; species Triplophysa dalaica. The sequence goes on along the minus strand of NC_079549.1, from coordinate 20,310,264 downwards.
GTCACGACATAATGTAGACATAAAGTGGACGAAGGTAAAATTAAATGACAACCATCCTTTATTGCATCAATGCATTAAATTATTTAGATTATTTTAGTTTTATTTAAGTCCTGAGAATCATAGCTAATAAGGATATGATAGCAAACTAGTTTAAAGTGGATGCTTGTGGCAACAGATTTGCTCAAAAATATATTTTTTTCATATAGAATGGAGTTCAGCTCACGCCAGGAAAGAATCACAGAGTATACTCAATGGGAAGAAAATGCTTTCTACAGATACCTAAGTGTGAACTGGGAGATTCTGGTGTATATGTGTGCGATGCAGGGGATGCCAAAACATCCTGTTCAGTGGATATCTATGGTAAGAATAGCTTTCCTCTATAGACTGTACACAGTAAAAAAAGAAAACCATAAATGTAATCCTACTAGGGGAGTTCATTCACTCACAGTACAACACTGCCATCTTTTGGTAAAGAGACTTATTAGAGTTGAATCAAAATAACAAAATGGGAGGAACCGGAAGCGGTATTTTACTTTGTTAACAAGTGATGCATTATACACCTATGCATCACTACCTATGCTTAACAACATCTTTTGACAGAAAGGGAGCTTGAGATATTGCAGAGCTTAGAGGATCTGGATATCCACGAAGATCAGAATGCTGTGTTCACGTGTGAAGTGTCCTTGGATGATGTTCCTGGCGAGTGGTATAAAAACAATGAGAAGATAAAACCAACCAGCACCATAAAGATACGCCAGGAAGGTTATTTCAACACCCAATCCACTTTCCAAAATGGACACTATGAGAATATTTGAATGTTATCTGATCTTAGACCCGTCTCTACTCTGTTTTCTTAGGTACTAAACACTTCCTACTTATATGCAATGTCAAAGGAGAGGACTCTGGGGAGATCAAGTTTGTTGCCAAGAATGTTGAGTCTACAGCTTGCCTTGAGGTCGAAGGTCTGTATTTTGTTTACACGAAACGGTTTCAAATAGCCATTGTTGTCATGACATGTATCAGCTGTAGAAAAGCTAGTTCTGTACATCTGTACATAGTTCTTTAGTATAGCTAAAACTGTTATATCTGAATTGTCAGTTACGTGATAATGGAAATGAAATATGACATGGTGAAAGTTAACGATGGTACAGTTAAAGGATAACCATATATTAGTAGATTGATTAACATGTAACTGTAAAAAAAATTTTACTGCCCTAAATGTGGCTGTGCAAGTCATTTTTGTACTTTATACTTTCAAATGTTCCTTTTTTCATAAGGCTACTTCAACTAATCCAAAGAAGTAAATTCAATATATTCAAAGTTCAAGCTTATTTGTCACGTGTCATTGTCATGTCTATGAAAAATTTAAATGCGTGTTGTCAGGATGTTACAATCAGTGCTGGGTAAGTTACTCTGAAAAAGAAATTAATTACTAGTTACTTATTACACTTTCAGTGGTGTAATTAGATTACTGTACAAATAACTCTCTCCAAAAAGTATTTAATTAGTTATTACCAGAGGTGGGTAGAGTAGCCCAAAATTGTACTCAAGTAAAAGTACTGTTACTTCAGAATAATTTGACTCAAGTAAAAGTAAAAAGTAGTCATCCAAATAATTACTTGAGTAAGAGTAAAAAAGTGCTTGGTTAAAAAACTACTCAAGTACTGAGTAACTGTTGAGTAACGTCTGATTTATTTTTTAACAAGCATTCAATCAGACAGACACAAATACTGTGTGAGAGAGAGAGAGAGAGAGAGAGAGAGAGAGAGAGAGAGAGAGAGAGAGAGAGAGAGAGAGAGAGAGAGAGAGAGAGAGAGAGAGAGAGAGAGAGAGAGAGAGAGAGAGAGAGAGAGAGAGAGAGAGAGAGAGAGAGAGAGAGAGAGAGAGAGAGAGAGAGAGAGAATTGAGAATTCACAAAGCTTTTATTTACAAAAAATCATCTTGCTACAATGATATAGCCTCCAAAAAAAAATGGAAATAAATCAATAAAGTGTGAAAATTAGTTCATCTTCAAAAATAACACATAAGGCATCATTACAACTCCAAATATTTTCAAAAGAAAGCAGATCATCAATGCTTTTATAATAATAAAAATCAATTAAGATTCTAGATTGCACCAGATTAAAAAACAATACAACAATGTTTTGTATTACATCCTGCTCAATTTTTTTTCTCCTGCTCAAATAGATGGCCATTTTTGCTTGTCCCACCACAAAATTAAGCAGTTGACATACAAACTTTTTTTTTAGGACATATTTACATCCTAAAATGAAAAACTCTTGTGAGAATACCTCATCACATTTTTTAAAAACATCTTTTAAAACAGAAAACAGTGGTTCAAGTCTGCAACAGTTTAAAAAAGCATGAAAAATAGTTTCTCTGTCATCACAAAAAGGACACTTATCAGTGCTTTCGGGATTTAAAACAGAAGTAAAAGCATTAACTGCAATAACACCATGAACAATTCTCCATTGTAGGTCTCCTGTTTTTTTGGTCAATGGTGGTTTGTAAAAAATTCTCCATTCTGGTTTTTTGTTTTCAGTCAACTTAAAAAAACCACGCCAAGGTGTGTCTATCCTATTATTCAACTTTTTCTTGTTAAAAACAATTACACAGTACTTATACAAAAGTTTTCTGTCACAGGCAACAAAATCAACACTCAAAGAATCAACTTGTTCAAGATAAAAACCAGCACACCCATCCAATTTAAGAGAAAACAACAAACCTGGAAAAACCTCTTCCGGGTCTGGATTACACATTTTGTTTTTATAGTCCAATAGCAAAAGTCTCTCTTCATCACTTATAGCACGTTCCCATCTCTGAAGAAGTTGTGCTATAACGCGAGTAGAATTGATTCCAAGACATCGAGATGTTGCTTCCTTGTTTTTAAAATCAAGTCCAGCTACTTCCAGCAAACGGCCAAGAGTTACTATCTTATTGTCAATAAGTGCTTTGTTTAGTCCGGGAAGGAAAAAATGGTTTGTTAAGTCCAAACGCTTCCCGTGGATTAAAGGTTCTTCTAGCAGCCAGTAAAGAGATGTTGAGTCTTCTGCTTTTTGGAAAGTAAAAAGATTCCACACTTTAAATACATTCCTATAAAAAGTAGGTAACATAGGAAAGCTTAATTTCAGTGGCTCCATCAAAAAAATTGTCCTGCCTAAATTAAAATTACCCAACCTATTCAAAATCAATCTTGCTACAGCATTCCAGTTAAAAACATCTGAAACAGTTAAAAGTCTTTGAACAAAAAGTAATCTGAATGCAGCTATTCTACTTTGTAGATGTATCAGTCCCTGACCACCTTCTTCTTTGGACAGAAATAAAACACTTTGCGGGACCCAATGCAGCTTGTCCCAGAAAAAGTCCACAAGCAGTGCTTGTAGTTTTGTTAACAAAGTTAACGGGGGATCTAAACAAGCAAACTTGTGCCACAGCGAAGAAGCCACTAAATTATTAGCAATTAGAACTCGCCCTCTAAAAGACATTTTTGGAAGCAGCCATTTCCATTTCTCAAGTCGACCTTTAACTTTATCAATTATACCCTCCCAGTTCTTTTGTGTAACTGCTTCATCTCCAATAAAAACTCCTAAATATTTAAAACCAACTTTTCCCCACTCTAGGCCCATAGGAAGTTTTGGTTTATCATATTTCCAATCACCTATTAAAAAAGCTTCACTTTTTTTCCAATTTATATTTGCAGAAGATATTTTTTTAAAAGTTTTCAACAAATTTAATAAAGCCTGAATATCACTTTGTCCATTGATACATACAGTCACGTCATCTGCATAGGCCGACAGTGTGAATCTATTCCTACATTCTGGTAAAGAAAACCCTTTAAGCTTACACCTTATCTGATTTAGCAAAGGCTCAATTGCTAAAGAATATAACATACCAGATAATGCACAGCCCTGCCTTATGCCTCTAAAAACTGTAAAAGGAGTACATAAACCACCATTTACCTTTAAAATACTCTCAACATCATTATAAAGAACTTTGATGTAGTTAATAAAACTACCACTAAAACCAAAAGCATTTAAAACCTTCCATAAAAAACAGTGTTCTACCCGATCAAAAGCCTTCTCTTGATCTAACGAAATAAAACCACAATTTAAGTTTAGCATCTTGGAAACTTCAAAAAAGTCACGAATAAAAGAGATATTGTCAAATATCGATCTACCTGGGACACAGTAGGTTTGATCAGGATGAATAACAATATCCATTACATTAGCCAGTCTATTAGCTAAGATCTTAGATAAAAGCTTATAGTCGCTGCAGAGCAAGGAAACCGGACGCCAACACTTTATATCTCCAAGATCTCCTTTTTTCGGTAGGAGGGTCAACACAGCTCTTCGGCAACTTTGAGGCAATTTACCCCTTGCCAGACTGGTGTTCAACACTTCTAGGAGATCTTCTCCCATTGTCGACCAAAAAGACTTGTAAAAGTCCACTGGTATACCGTCGATACCTGGTGTCTTTCCAGACACCATCCCTTGAAGTGCCTTCTGTAGTTCACTCATACTCAAAGGGCCAGAAATTCCAGTGTTGATGCTTTCAGGCACCTGAGGTAAGTTCTCAAAAAAGAACTCACCCTCATTTTCTAGCTCTACAGCAACTTCACTTTTATATAAATTCTCATAAAACCCAACTGCCCTCTGGCGAATACCCGAAGGATCTGTCAAAAGAGTTCCAGATTCAGATCTTAAAGCATGAATGGTTCTACTTTGACCATTCTTCTTTTCTAAATTAAAAAAGAATTTAGTTGAGGCATCCATTTGATTCACATTATGAAACTTCGACCTGACCAAGGCCCCCTGTGTCCTAGAGCCAAGTAGATCAGCTAATTTTGTTCTTTTATCTAAAAGTAAGTCTAAGAAACCTCTTGTACCAGTAGACTCTGCCAATTCTTGAAGTTTTAAAATATCAGCCTCTAAGACACTCATCCTAAAAGTAGTCTCTGTAGTGATGTTTCGAGTAAACTGTAAACAAAGCTGTTTAATTTGGGTTTTTCCTACATCCCACCATTGTTGTATAGAGTTATAAAACCCTTTCTTATTTTTAAAATCCTCCCAAAAAAAATTAAAACATTCTTTAAAATGTTTGTCACTTAATAAAGAAGTGTTAAATTGCCAATAAGCACTTTGGGGTTTTAAAAGATTTATAAAAACTGAACATTTGACCATACAATGGTCAGAAAAACTAACAGGTACAATGTGACAGTTCCTTATAACATTATAATGGTGTTTGAAAATGTAAAATCTGTCTAATCTTGCCATAGAAATGATTCTATCACGCGCATGAGTCCAAGTATACTGTTTTTGCATGCCCTTTTGTCGTCTCCAAACATCACACAATTCATGCATCTTAACAAATTGAATCAATCGATTTCTAGAAGGCATATGAGGTTCTAAATGATTCCTATCTAGATTAGATTCAGTGCAGTTAAAATCTCCGCCCAAAAACAAAAACTCTTCTTGATTACATTTTTGTAACACAGAACACAATATATTTAAAAATACCATTCTCTCTATTGCAGAGACAGGACAGTACACACAAATAAAAATAATAACATTCTTGTCATAATTTGCTCTTATTTTTAAAAGTCTACCTTTTACTATTTCTTCTACTTGAAAAGAATGTGGGTTAAAACTTTTCGCAAAAAGAATGGCTACTCCACCACTAAGTGAAGTATTATGACTCAAAAACGAAAGCCCACCCCACTCTCTAACCCAATCAGAAGCATTTTTTAGATCACTATGAGTTTCTTGCAGCATCACCACATCTAACTTATTTTGTTTCACAAATTCATAAATACCCATTCTTTTCTTAAAATCTCTTGCTCCATTAATATTCAAGGAAGCAATATTAATTTCATTCATGTTTAAAAGAAAAGAAGAAAATAAAAAACAAACAAAAGCTAATAAAAACAAAACTAGAAACCCATGCATCAAGTTTGTCTTTTTAGCTATTATCATTTACAAGATCAGGGTTTAAAATTCTTACAATTTTCTTTAACCGATAAATTTCTTTATTTGTGAACAAGCTTTCCGCCATGAACATCTTCGTTTTGTCAACAAATTGTTTGATGTCTGGAAAGTATTCACAGACACGTACTCCTCTTTTATTTTTCGTTGCTTTGAGGAATATTTTAATGTCTTCAACCTCATAATCACGACTGGATGAAGCCCTTTGAGAAAAACTGAAATTTGAATCCGAAGATTCATTCCCACTTTCCATCCCTTCCTTGTCATCGTCATCATCGTCAACAATATTTGTTTTTTTCTGTTTTACACTTTGAACTTCACTTGAACCTTTCCTTTTACCTGGAATTTTAAACGCAGTTGTATCTGATTCTAGATCAGCATCGTCACACAGTTCGAACACTTGACACTTCACATTGTCCTTTTTATCCTTTGTCAAAAGTGATTCAGTAATGATATCACTGACTCCTTCCCTCACTATAGCAGTAGCATTCACCTCATCTTCCTGCAAAGACACTACTGGTTCAGTGATATCAGAAACTACATCCTGAGCTTCAGAAACACTACCATTATTCTCTACAACAGTCACCTTTTTTACACTCAAAATGGGAGCATTAGAAGTCCTTGCTACAACCCTTTCCTCATCATCACTGTTTAGACTAACCTCCATGTTTTGCCCATCAGTTGATGCATTATCCTCTTTATTTCTTTTAGGGCAATTCCGAATCAGATGGCCTACCCCACCACAATTAAAGCACTTCATCTTATCCGTTGTGGCATAGAAAACATAATCAAAGTTGTCAACCTTAATGTTAAAAGTCAAGTCAAGTTCTTCACTATCTTTCAAAATCATGTAGGCAAATCTTCTAAAAGAAACTACATGCTTTAACAGTGGTGAAGCAGTACCAATGAGGATTTTCTTGATAGGTGAAACCAGCTTTCCATAGCGGGAAAGAATCTTAACCAGTGTATCATCAGAAACAAAAGGTGGGATATTAGACAAAGTGACTTTTTTTGAGGGTGTTGAAAGCGGAAGAACAGGTGTAAAGAGATTATTTACGACAATTCCCTTTTCCACTAATTCGTTTGCTTTTTCAACTGACTTCAAAAAAACCACAACAGCACTATTCATTTTAGATGCCGACACAATACTGTCGTGGCCAACAACTTCACCCATTGCCAAACAACTATCTTCAACACTCACCGCGGCTGCCACTTTAACACCGTGACGCCGCGTGAGATTCTTTAGAACACCAACTCGTGAGTCCGCCATGGCCACGCGAGGGGAGAACCCCACGCGACCCCAACAAACGAACTAAACAACCCAAAAAATAAAAAGTGAAACCAAAAAGGGAGAAAAAAAAAGAGAGAGAGAGAAAAAAAAGAAAAACTCACTCAGAAAAACACGCTCCACACTCACGACGCTCCAAACGTTCACGCTCACGCTCACACTCACACCGGAAACGAGAGAGAGAGAGAGAGAGAGAGAGAGAGAGAGAGAGAGAGAGAGAGAGAGAGAGAGAGAGAGAGAGAGAGAGAGAGAGAGAGAGAGAGAGAGAGAGAGAGAGAGAGAGAGAGAGAGAGAGAGAGAGAGAGAGAGAGAGAGAGAGAGAGAGAGAGAGAGAGAGAGAGAGAGAGAGAGAGAGAGAGAGAGAGAGAGAGAGAGAGAGAGAGAGAGAGAGAGAGAGAGAGAGAGAGAGAGAGAGAGAGAGAGAGAGAGAGAGAGAGAGAGAGAGAGAGAGAGAGAGAGAGAGAGAGAGAGAGAGAGAGAGAGAGAGAGAGAGAGAGAGAGAGAGAGAGAGAGAGAGAGAGAGAGAGAGAGAGAGAGAGAGAGAGAGAGAGAGAGAGAGAGAGAGAGAGAGAGAGAGAGAGAGAGAGAGAGAGAGAGAGAGAGAGAGAGAGAGAGAGAGAGAGAGAGAGAGAGAGAGAGAGAGAGAGAGAGAGAGAGTGTGTGTGTTTGTGACAAAAAATGCAGAAACAAACAACTTCACAAAAGAATTACTCAGTGATGTCTATTAAGCTTCAACAGTAGTTGGTTCTCAAGGTTCTTGCTGTGAAGCTGTGATCGTTTTTCAGTGAACAGGAGTCCTTAATGACTGAAAAGTCTAAATTAAATTAAAATAACAATTAATTTGAAAGTTAATTTGCTACATTTCAGATTAATATATTTGTTTTCCTTAAAATTTTATTTAACAGTAACTTCAACACTTTGCAGTTTGAATGATGTCCTGCATAAACAAAATGATGGAAAATGTTTATGTTTCCACTGTTCGATCTTACCCACGCCTCATACACACACACACAGATATAAGTAAACACTTTGTGACTTTTCGATAGCGCCCACGTCATTCTCTCTCTCTCTCTCTCTCTCTCTCTCTCTCTCTCTCTCTCTCTCTCACACACAACATACTAAAGCATTGCAATGCAAACGCAGCCTGCTTCAGAGCTAAAGCGGGACTACAGATTAAGTGTCCCTAAAGAACCCACGTATCTAACAGTAGTTCTGCATTATATTAATTAATTTGCACGCGAGTTTTATTTATTTTTATACCGTGTAAGTTATTTTCTGTGTTAGTTAAATGTATGCACCGAACCGTGACGCCCATACCATTTCGGTTCAATACAAATACATGTACCGTTCCACACATAATATATATAGGAAATGTTTAAAACATATGTAACCTAAAAGACAAACATTCGTCTATCCACAGCAAAAAAAAAACGATTTTAGAACACAAACCGCTACATGTTTCCTCAAATTAGATGTTGAGTTTTTGAATGCTGAAATGTCCGTTTGTTTTGGGAGACACAGAAGACACCGCATAATGTAGCTGCTGTTTCGCACTTTTATTAAAGTAAACATGCTTTCAATATGAGGCCAGGGGTGTTCCTCCTCGCCTGTGTCTGCATTGCCGATGGTTGATTGTGACATTTTAGTTTTGCTACGACTGTAAACTAACCCGTCCCGCCGAACACCGCTGAGATTGAGTATGGTCACGTGACGAGACTGCGCAACTACGTTTGATTGGAGAAACACAGTCACATGGTAGAGCCTTTGGCAGAAGACAAAATAAAACAATGACGCGTAGAATTTTAAAGAGGTCAAAAGAAAAGTAACGAGCTTATTGTAGCCTAATGTAGCGGAGTAAGAGTACAGTTTCTTCTTCACAAATCTACTCAAGTAAAAGTAAAAAGTATAGTGATTTAAAACTACTCCTAGAAGTATAATTTTTTCAAAAAGTTACTCAAGTAAATGTAACGGAGTAAATGTAACTCGTTACTACCCACCTCTGGTTATTACTGATTACTTTCGACACCCCATATCAAGATTGATAAATTAAGTGATTCAAGGATTGACATGAAATTACTCTTTTAAGTCATTCAAATAAATAATATTAAACCACATAAAGTACTCTTATTAACTGACTAAAGTATTACAAATGTGAGAATTATAAGTTTAAGCATGGATTTATTTTGATGTCAATTCCACTATTTCTCACACATATAGCTTACAAAGTATTTAGTTTAATCACATCAGAAGTAACTGTAATTAAATTACAGAAAAAATAAGAGTAATCCTTTACTTTACTTTTCAAGGGGAAAGTAATTAAAATACAGTAACTAATTGCTTAGTAACTAGTTACACCCAACACTGAGTACAATCTACAGAAAATGTAAATATATAACAAACAATTAACTGACTGGCGAGTTGAAACGACTTGTAAAGCCAATTGGATTGTACTTCAAAGTTTAAAACTGAAAAATAAGTCAATACATTTACTACAAATATCATGGGTCGCTGTGATACGAACCTTCGCTGCAACAGCGTAGTCAGGCTCAAATCTAAAGTTGTTTTTTTATATATTTTACAGCACTGCCAGCGAACATCGGGAAGCCGCTTCAAGATAAAACAGCTCTGGAGAAAAGTCGCGTCGTACTGGACTGTACTGTGACTAATCCCCGCTGCAGTATTCGATGGTATAAGGGACCGAGCGTCATCCTGCCCTCAGAGCGCTTTGAGATCTGCAGTGAGGGCTGTTATCGAAAACTTGTGATTCAGCAGGTCTTGCTAGAGGATGAGGGCACCTATAGCGTTCAAGTTGGAAACTACACATCCTCAGCCAAACTTACTGTGGAAGGTGAGGCAAAATCAATACACAAACCGCGGGACGATACAACAAAAGTTAGCTGAATCTGATTGACAGCGCTTTCATTTTGCAGTGGCTCTAAACTGTGTGTGCCCGTGCCGGATTTTGGCGCGAAGATGTTACCCTGTCATATTTAATTTTAAGGATATTCTTAACATGTTCGTAACACAGCTTCTTTAGCGAACTGTATATTTTTGCTATTTTTATTATACAAATCTCTGTACAACTCGCAGAGCAGAACTTACCTCAGTGTCACGTGAAGCGTCATTACTACGATAACCGACAGATGGCGATAATGGCCCATTTCCTTCTTTTATAATGGCAAAAACACATACATTATTTGAATATTAATTAAATCAATTATTTTTTTAGTATTATTTCTTGAATTTTATCTAGGTTTTTATTATTTATTTTTACGCTACAAGGAATTTGATGCTGGTGAACAATTGAGTGTCCATAGTTTTTTTTTTTTAGCAGGGGGGTTGTCTACATTGTATTTTTACTGTGTGAATTGTTTCCCTCATTTTTTTGAAACAGCTCAGTCAATCCAGATAGTGAGAGAGCTCAAGGATGTGGATGTCATTGCCCCTGCGGATGCATGCTTTGCATGTGAAGTCTCTTTACCTGCAACAAAGGCTCCTACCTGGACCCTCAATGGACAGACGCTTCATCCCAGTCCAATAGTAGTTATGGAGAAGATGGGAACCGTTCATAGGCTGACTCTTAAACAGACGTCGGAAGACATGAGTGGCACGCTGTGCTTTATCAGCGGAAAAGCCAAAAGCACTGCACAACTGTGTGTCAGAAGTACGTGATGTATTGAGTGTCCAAGTGTGCTGAAATAGCATAACATCACATTCAGATTTATTCTTTTTCACACCGATTTTGTCTGGATCTTTCAGTGTTTAATGTTTAGATGTAATATGGAGACGCACCTTTACTTTGACTTGGAGATGTTTCTGATGTCTATTCTTAGACATGGAGTCTGGTCTTGTTTTAATAAGAACTTGATACACATACTGTAATAGCCTGACCCATCATGTGATTTTGATATCCAGGATAAGGATTACTCAAAGAATGCTGACTTTTTTCCTTTTTTCGCAGGTAGCCTTTGAGAAGAAGCATACATGCACTTGGTAACTCCTTCGCCATTTATATAAAAAAGTAAGAGGTCTATCAGTAATAAAGTACATTACTAAAAATGTCAATAGAGAATGCTGTTACACATACCGTATGTGACTTTTGCAGCTGATGTTTGAGGCCTGCACTAACCTTAGCAAAACGAGTCTGGGGTTTAATTGTTTTTGAATCATCAAAAGTTAAAAAAAGTGAACTACTTCAACTATTCAATGATCAAAGACATGTTGTTCTTTATGTTGTTATGACTTAAATTTCTTGCACAGTAACTTGGTACGGATACATTTGTGTACTACATCCTTGTATAGATATACTTTGTTGTTTTTTTAATCTTGTTTTGCGGAATGCAGAGTAAAGGGCAGATTTACAGCAATTATGTAATAATGCGCAGGGCCAAAGATCACAGGAGGGGTTGGGATGGAAAGAAGTTTCAGTATATGCAACTAATACGCTACATAATAACATTCAATAGTAGAGAAACGGTGTCATTTTCAAACAAATGAAAAACGCTTTTGAGAGTTTAAGTTGTTTGCTTCAAGACATATTTCGCATATCCAAATATAGTGCTGCAATATACCCATGTTTATCAGTATCTTTCAATAAAACAAGCTTTATGAAGCATGCTTCTGGTCTTGAATTGATTGTCTTCTACTGTTTAAAATGAATAAATCAAATGATCTTGAATCTATAGGAAACCATTATCACTACAATTTGTTTAGTTTCGTCAATTTTTTGTCGTTATTTATTTCAGTATAGACTCAATAGAAATGCTGTAAGAGTTTTTACTGTAATCCTGGATGGAAGAAAATCTTGGTATTCCAAAAGAATATCTGCGTTTTATAAAATCTACAAAATATTTGGAGAATGGTTGAGGTACTAATTTAGTATTCAATCAATCTCATTTTGTACATGGTTTACTAATAATTACCTCAAAAAACAAATCACTGCCTCAGGGACAAAATAAACTGGTAGTTCAATTATGGGTCAAATAAGATATAAGGTCACAGTTTTACAAGTTTTCAAACCTTTTGAATTTGTTAGACTTATATACATATAAGATTTTATAATATTATTTTATCCTTATTTCCATTTGAATTTGGTAGATTTATATGCGAATAATATAAATGTTATTGCTGAGGCAATACTATATAGCTTTCCTGTAGCTCAGTGGTAAGAGCATTGTGTTAACAAAATAAGGTTGTGGGTTCGATCCCAGGGGATTGCACATACCTATGTGTAAATGTTTAGGTTAATGCAATGTAAGTCACTTTGGATAAAAGCGTCTGCTAAATGCGTAAATGTAAATATAACAATGTACATTCTAGAAACAGTACCCCATGTCCATCGCTAGAGGGAGCCATATTTAATAAACTGATTAAGTAATCGTATACCCAGCTCAAAAGTTTCCTTAAGCTTAAGGCATTAAGTTTTAGTTACTTGGGAATACCATTTAAACAATTTTAAGTGGTAGCTAGTTAGCTAAAAAATGTTTACAGGGGAATGACTGCATGAAGATAATGTTGAAACAATTTACAAACAAACCTAAACATGCGGTAAATCTCAACTATTCTCATATTTGTCAAACTCATATTTTTGGTTAAAAGGATTAAACAAGTGTGTTTATGGAAAAGTGGCTTCTATCTCAAATCGGCAAAAATATTGCAAAGACGGATTATTATTTGAATCAATCACTACCTAGACTATAACATAAACTCAGAAAAACACTGGACTGGGCTGGTCCTGTTGGATAAGCAGGCAACTGTGAGAAGTTGTGCAGAGATTGATGAGTAGTGGGACCTCAGGAGAATGTACCCAGTCAGACATAAGATTGAGTAACACGTCTTGTATCGTATCATCAGTTTGATATGTTGAAAGACACCATGTACCCAAGTAGCATGCAAACAAATATTATGTTGGAATAGGTTGCTTTGGTTTTTTTTTTATCTTCGAAAAAGAAAAGTGGATATGAAGGAGACCGATAAATGTATTATTATATTTTGTTCTGTTACATTTGAAATTTAATTGAGTTTTTTTAAAGAATGTTTAAAAAGATTTGTGTGGTTAAACAATGTAGAATAGCCCAAAATATTATCCAAAGAACTTAATACACAAAGCATGTTACTGTACATTCAAATACCATTGGTAATAATACCGGAATAGAATACAGGTGAGATTCAAGTACTTGTGCTTTTAAAGAATGAAATATCAATCAAGCTGCTCTTTAAGCCTTTTATGAATAACAAAATGTTTTTCTCTCTCCATGGCACAGCACTATTTTCATTAATATCACAAGTATCGAAAGATGCCAAACGTCTTGTCATCTCCACATCTATTTTAAAAGGCAAACACTGAAAATGAACAAAACACCAGTATTAAAAACCACAAAATCATCTTCCGCATTCTCCTGGACACACGCAAACATCACCATTACTTTTCATAACATCAACAATGGCACTTGCAAAACAAATCAACTCAGATAGTGCGGAGCAAGTACACGATCCACATGAGCTGATACATCCATATTACATGGCATCACTATTAAGGCACGACCGCTGCACTTTAACAGAGGGTTTTCCCAACCACTGCGCTGCCCTCGTATTCCCAATGCCACTTTCTCAAAGAACCAGGTTGCCCATTTGACAGCTTAGTGATTTAATGGAGAGTTAAGGCATTAAAAGTCACATTTCTGCTTGCGCTGAATGATCAGGGTTTGATTCCAGTATTCTTTACTTGTTTGATTAATATAAACACACAAATGGCATACTGTTATGCATTTAAAACTATACAGATTCAGACATACTGATTTTGTCAATCAGTATACTTTGATATTGTAGGACAAGATTTTACTACAGTAATCTTAAGGTCACGGTGAAGGACCTCTCATTAGATGAAAATAGCATATAAAAAAAGAACGGTGCATGAGCTAACCATTCAAAAGTTAAATTAAGGCCGATACAGAAAAGGGTACAGGGCTAATTCCTCAAATCTGTTGCTTTGTGAAACTTGCGCTGCTCGATTGTATCATCAGGTCTTTTCCTGTCCGATTGGGAAATCAAAATCAAAAGTCCAAAATCTAATAAAGTATTTTGGCTGGATTAAAAAACAGCATAGAATTCTGTGATTGCCATTCATGTGTTTTTCTTGAGCACTTGAGATAAAATCATGAAACACAGGGAATGAGGGAAGTTTAGCTCAAAACATGAACCCGAGAAGAGGAAGAAATGTAGTCATGTTCTTACATCAGATCTTCTCAAATCACCAACCAAAGAGGACAATGAACTTGTTTCATTATAACAGGGCTTCCCTCAATCTTGATACTGAAAGTGTTGCAAAAATGGAACATAATCGGGCTAGTCTTATAAAACATGTCCAGGTTACATTTTACCTCACAGGCACAACGAAACATATTTTGCATTCTTTTTTTTGCATTTTGATCGTAATGTTAAAAAATTCACAGTTTTCTTTGTTTTCATGGCTGTGTCATTAAACTGTCATTACAATAATAGCGTATTTTTTATTTAATTAAAACTACTATAAATTAAAGGCAGTGCAACCACTACTACCATAACATATAAATACCTTACAATTTTAATGATAAATTGTTTAATTTTATTTATAGTGCTCAGAATGATTACTAAAAAGATTGCACCAATGGGCATGTGAGCTAAATGTCGTTTCTTCTCTACTCTGGGATGAAATATAACCAAGACACCTTTCCTAAGAGTCACCCGTTCAGGTTAACGACAATCAATGAACTTTTTCTATGTGTGAATTTGATAAAGCAGTCCTTCACAGTTCTGTCATGTCACTTCGTTTTCTCCATCAAACATCCTGTGAATGGAATTCTGGGTAGGTGACGAGGACTGAGCTAATGGCTGGTCCTGATTGGGGAAGCAGCATGGTGCTCTGAGCCCAGCAGCCTCCCTGGCCCCATAGTGACAGCTGCCTCTTGTGTCATGCTAGCTAGTAGTCCTCTGCTGCTTGAGCACAGTGTAGACGTTATCCACCTTACTCAGTCTCTCGAAGAAAGGGATGAGATCCAGAAGCTCTGTGTCTGACATGTCGTCAAACCAGGAGGCTACGGGTACCTGAAGAGAACACAAAACTTCATGTCAAAACCATCTTCTTCCTTTAAAACAGTGCATTTGCTTTAACTTAGTTGTTTGTGCTACTTTAAAGGAATAGTTGACCAAAAAAAATCATAATTTAGTCACATTCTGGTCATTTCAAACCTGTATGACTTTCTTCTGCAGAACACAAAAGACGATGTTTTAAAGAATGTTGGTAACCGAACAACGGCAGTACCCATTGAATTACATAGGATTTGTGTCCATACAATAAAAGTGATTAGAACGGTTACAAATATTTTTCTAAATATATTTGGTGTTCTGCAGGAAAAAGGAAGTCATACAGGCTTGGAATGACGAGGGAAGGTAAATAGACTATTTCTTTATTTTGAAACAAACAAGGCAGATCGCAATGCAGAAACATACAGCATTATCTGGGTGGAAGATATAAGAGGCGGGTGAGTTGTCCACTATGATGACTTTGTTGAGATCCCTGCCTAGACGGCTAAGGTCCTTAACGTAATTCCCGCGGTGGAACACGCACGACTCCCGGAAAAGACGGCTTCGGAAAGCACCCCACTTGTCCAGCAGGTCTGAGACGGGATCAGCGTACTGCCAAACAAAACACACACTTTTAGATTTGGGGGGTTCGAGTTTACTCGATAAGGATTATAAAAAAGTTCTTCTGACATAAATAGAGCAATACTGCTTCATTCAGTTATGCAAAATTGAACTGTCAAAAAAGAATTATGTGTCCTGTGTTGATGCCACTTGTAAACCATTCCTGTAAAATCCTGTTTCAATTACATTTTATGATATTCATTTCCATGACTCCTTCAGGATATTCATAAATGACGTGGGAACCTGGTTACCATCTATAAAACGGTGTCATACAGTAAGTGACGTTGAAATGCCTTTTTAATAAAACAGATGTTAAAAGCCTTGCGTTCATTTCCTTGAACACATCTTACCTTGGCTAAGCTGGCGGTGAATAACACGCACTCGAA
Organism: Triplophysa dalaica; assembly: GCF_015846415.1. Lineage (NCBI taxonomy): Eukaryota > Metazoa > Chordata > Actinopteri > Cypriniformes > Nemacheilidae > Triplophysa > Triplophysa dalaica. Next base: position 20,293,927 of record NC_079549.1, on the reverse strand, counting down.
CATTTCTCCCATTCGTTTGAGAAACTCATCAACGTGTGGTCTCTTCAAAACATACACCTCCATTCAAAGAACAAACAAGAGAAAATGGTTCAAATATGCGTTGAATTGACACAAATGCATTTCACAGCTCGCATCTGAAGGGGAATACCAGCCAATGTGTCAAAAAATGAGGTCACAAAAAGTGCTTTAGCCCATTTCGTCACAAGATATATTACCTCGTAAATAAGACTGATATTAAAGCGCATCTTGACACTTCAGCTTAATACGATCACAGAAGGGCAAACTTGTTTTACGAGACAATAAAACGGGTCGATTTACAAATAAAACTGGGTCAGCCAAGATGGTTAATGTCGGCTGGTGGTCTCATTCCTGAACCAAGTTATCCCGAATAGGCTTTCCTGACACCACAAGCCTATCCTGGATTACTTGAACCAGGCAAAAGCCAGAGTCTGGGAGTGATCGTCCATATCCTGGTGTAATGGTCATGAGTTTGCCCTTTAAAGGGCCAAGACATCGTGCTGTCACGGCCCGAGAGAGAGCTGGAGATGCGCTCTGAGGAGAGATCGATGGCCAGCGAGTTCTCAGAATCCTGTCAAGGTTTCTCGGTTTCGTCACGGCACAAAAATAGCCAACTGCTGCTCTGAGCCATCAGCTAAGACGGCTGCGATACTGTCAGGTAGCAACACTCATGTTCAACAGAGAAACCACTTCTTTGAAGAGTTCTCTTCCAGCCTTTAGTCATAACGACACATTAGGTTCACAGCTGACAACTATGTCATCACCTTCGGTTACCACATCCAATGACAGTTGAGGCTCACCTGATGTACTGTTCCATCAATTTCCACTGGAATGATAAAGTCTGCATTATTCACCGGCTGGAAAGAAAAACAAATGATACAAATTGACTCGATTATTAACTTAAGAGACAGCACACCCACAAATAATCATTTTGCTATGGTTTACTGTTATTTCTAGGAAACTGTTCAATAAAAGCTAAATAACGGTAGTCCATATTGCACAAGTCCCTTTGTAAAGAATGTTTCAGCGGCAACAAACGTTGTGGCCCAAACTTAACTTCCAGTAGGCCCCCGCAAACAATCAATAACTGTTGATTTGTTTTCTTTTTGATACAATTAATATACAATAAAATATATATATTAATGAATACATGTAAATAAGATATAAAATAAATTGTTATTAAGCCCCTAAGCCAGACCGATAACCAGTTAACAGACGAAATCATCTTTAATAATGACATTTTTTTATTTTGGGTGAACTGTTTTTACAAGAACATGTCTGTGTGTACTGCAGGTGACTAAATGTGTCCGAGTCTTAACAGGCGTGTGTGCACAAGTGATAAGTTATTATTGAGGTTAATGTGTAAATACGCAAAAGGCTCCATTTCGGCCTTCAGAATACTCCAATAAACTGGATCTTTAGATAGATCTAGAACCTAAAACCAGCGTTATGTGTTATAGAGATGTCAGGACAGAGTGACCTACATTCACAGATGCCATGAAGTAACATTATGCCGTTGTGGTAAATGTTATATGTACAGGTTTGTTCTTATGCTGCTTAACTGTGCATTAAAGAAAACGTTCACCCTAAAATTTGACTCTTCGATCTCTTGTGCAGTTTCTTTTCTGTCGAACAATGTAGAAGATTCTTAATGAAGCAATTTAAACCGAAAATTTATAGTACCTGTCAAGCTCCCAAACAACAACACGAGAGCGGCACAAAGACTTTCTGGAGTCCGATACATTCACATTTTATGCATTTGGCACGCGCTTTTATCCAAAGCAATTTACAGTGAATTAAATTTGTACATTTATCAGTATGTGTGTTCGCTGGGATCGAACCCGTGACCTTGCATTGTAAAAATGGCTTGGACATGCTTCACACATTCAGTTTTTTTATAAATTGGTGTTAAATATTCTAAATATTACATGTATAATGTATATATATGTATTATGTAAATATTCTTCTTTTGTATTACACTAAATACAAAAACAACATACAAATTCGGATTAGTATAGTGATAAGGAAATAGGAACAGAACTTGTGTAAATTAATGCTTTCAAAGTGTGAGTCAGTATAGCATTTGCGCTTCAATATTTAGAATTCAACACATTTAATAACAATGTAATTTTAAGGGGATAACAACTTGGCTGTAATTGTCAGAATGGCGACTCTTCTAGTGAGAGAAACATTTCTGCATGACTTTCCCAAATTTTGCACATAACATCCTTATTACGTCATTCCACAAGAAAATAAATCTACTATAATCAGATTGCTGCGTATATCCAAGTCTAAACACGTTTGTAAAAACAAAGTAAATGCAACACAAATCAGACACATTGCCCAAATTTGTATACATAACACCTGAACTAGGTAATGTCATACATTCCATTCATGGCAAACTCAAATAAGCACGATGAAAAGTGCCATTTCATGCAGAGCATTAAATCCATCATCATTTTAGTTGCATTTATAATGGTGCTTTTCCAGCCATCAAAAATAACTGGTGTCCACTATTTGCCAAGGTTGACCCTTATAACGAAAACGCTGGCATACAGGACACACCCTGTGTAAATTTCAACTGATCCTTTTCTGTCCTCACACGCTTTGGTGCAGTGAAAACCAATAGGAGATCAATTCTATATCTACATTTTCACTTCATATCAAGAAATGAAACTTGAAGATCTGTTATGTGAATACGGCCCATGCGATGGGGTTAAAATGTCTAGTTATAACATTTAAGTCAGGTGTATCCCATAACCATGTGTTTGAACTGAGCTGCCAACAGCACACGCCACACGGCTTGTGACATACAGTTTATTCTCACCCAGTCCAGTTATGAACTGTTGTAAAAAGTAAGATCAACACGTTTGCTTACCTTGAATGAACTGTGGACTAGTGTTTCATCCAGATCAATCACTACACAGATCTTTCCAACATCTTTAGACTTTATTTGGGAAAGAAGTGGTTTGGCTGGGACCTGTAATTAAAATTGAAAGGGTAAACAAGTAGCTATGTTGGTATTTATAACAAGCAGCTATTGGACAATAAGAATACAGTTTACATTTAGGAAAATTCAGGAAACACAGGAATCAGTAAAGAGACATTTATAAGATTAAATTTGCACGTTAGTGACATAATCAACTTTTTTGTACACGTTATAATTTATTAAATACATGATTAAGTGTCTAGACGGGTAGCATGATGTGTGAAATAGTAAAGATTCTGTTATATGCTATTCTTTACTGCTTCATGTTGTTTACGGTTGCCAAGCTATGTAAACTTGGCACATTAATATAGAACCCAAATGAAGGGCGGTCACAGGTGTATGTACAGTATATGTTGTATACTTCAATGTAACTTAACCAATCAAACTGTAAAGACATAACTAAACATTTTAATGTTGCACTTTATTTTACAGTATGTGTACTTGTAGTGTACTTACCAAAGAAAGTACTGGGTGGTATAAAATAACTACATGGTATAAGTTTAGGGTTAGTACCTTGTTATTACCCAGTTATTATATTTACTGTAATAAGTACACAGTATGTACATGGGAAACAGGGGAAAAAAAGTGCTACCCATTTTATATTATTTTTACTTTTGTAAGAAAGAGTTTACCCTAATATAAAAACGAATTGTGTCATTATTTATTCACCCTCATGTCATTCAAAATCTGAATATGACTCTTAATTCTGTGAAACCCAAAAGAGGATATTTTGAGAAACGGATTTGTGTCCATATAATGAAAGTTGAAAGTCAATGTGGGCCGGTTCTTTGGTTACTAACAAAAATCCAAAAGCTTTGGAATGACATGAGGATGAGTCAATGTTAAAAGTATTTTCATTTTTGGGTGAACTATACCTTTAAATCTGTTGTCTAACTCGGACGTTGTACAAATGTTTATATTAACAATATTATTGCATAAAGTAAAAATATCTGTAAAATAATATGTGGTGTAAATTTACTGGTATCATAACAGGATTTTGGTCATACCGAGCACTCCTAATTGTGTGTATTAGTAGCTTTTTGAGCACTAACATTCCATTGAGTTTGGATCGGGTGTCAGACCTCTGCTGGAGTGAGATTGCAAACATGTTGGTCACCCACTCTTAACATCCAAAAACACACACAGCCTGAAACTAAGTCTGTCCTAGAGTTACAGAACACATAGCTGGAGACACGCGGAGTCTGGCGGACATGGTTCTTTTAACCAGGTTCATTTCCAGGTCGGAGAGGACAGAGATGACTCGGATTTAAAAAAAACGAATCAGATACGTCTTGGAATAAGAACCCTGCGTGAGGGCTTATTTTAGTTCTGTATCCACTGACTTCATCCTATCTAAAATTCAATTAATTGCATCCAGAATTAAAGTTTGCGTTTACATAATATATGAATGTTCACTGTGCATATATATTTTTTATTAATAAACACATACACAAACATGTCTATATTAAGGAAATATTTGAATGTATATATTTACATTTATATAATTAAAATGATATATAAACATTTATTAATGTTTATATTTTCCTAAATATATGTGTATGTGTAAATAAATGCAAAATTAATATGCACTGTACACAGACATATATTATGTAAACACAAACTTTTATTCTGGATGCGCTTAAACGTGATGAATTATTTAACACTCCTTCATACAAACAAACCTTTTCAATATTTCAATTTTTTAAGTAAGATGCTTAAAAAAACCTTTTTTACAATAATTGAAGTCATTTAATTTAATTACATTTCTAGAATGGGTGTCTCACATATACAGTACATAGACAAATATCCATATCAGCACCCAAGCATGTTAAAAAGTACTCACAATACCTGCTCTATGGGCGGGACACAAATTTCACAGTCACACAACTCTGGATACTCTTCATCATCTGATACTTCACTGTCTTCAGATGAATCGTTCTCCTGTGATGTTGTGTTCTGGTCAGACTCTTTACAGATCACCACCTGCTCACTAGCATCAGGTGCCTCATTTCTTGCAACTTGATGTATAAGTTGCTCAAGCTTTTCATTTCGATTTCTTTGCTCAGACAAACCATCTTCTTCATTGGAAAGCTTAAAGATGTCTTCTGTCTCAGCTTGAGACTCTTGCTGACCAACCAAGATGGTAAACTCACAAACGTCAGTTCCTTTATTTGACTCTTCTTCCAGTGCACAAGATATGTGAGGTTCTAGTTCAACGGAGTCTGTATCTTTTTCTTTATCGTGTTCCTTAGCACACGCCACAACATCTTCAAAGTCAAACAGAGATGCTTCATCTTCAGAAGTTTCAATCTCTCCACAACAAGGTCCGTGATCATCCGCTGTTTCAAAGACATGGCACGTCTCTTCATTTTCAACCTCAGATTCAGAGTCTTGCGTGATCTCATTTTCAAATCTGAAAAGTTCGGTTAAATCCTGACTGTCCTCAATTTCTGTTTTGACAGTATCAAACAATTCAAGAGTGTTATCTCCATGATGTGTGGAATCTGTGGACAAATTCTCCAAAGCATTTTCAACAACAGTTTGAAGTCCGTAATCTTCAATGGGTGAAACACTATACATGCGTTTATCATCTAGGGGTTCAACAAGCTCTCCATTTATGTGGCAAGGTTCACTGCCCTCGACTTCATCAGAAAATAGTGTGGAATTCTCACCAATAAAATCAGGCTCGTAATCTTGGGTTTCACAGACCACATCTTTAGCGCAAGATTCATGGCTTTGACCCGGATCAATGGGGAGTCCGACCGAAAGAGCTTCTGCATATGACTTATGGGCTTTCTGTTCAGTGACGTTCCCGTCCTGTTCCTCAGAATCAACCTCAAGTGCTTCCTCACAAACATCTGACGCTTCCCTTGTATATGCGTCAAAGGTCTTTTCATCACTCTCGTCCATGTACTCTTGATGAATAGAATGCACTCTGAGAAGGTTTACCTTATCACATGCTTTATCCGAGAAGATTTCAAACGATTCTGACTCGTCGGCAAAACTTCTGAACGATTCATCCGTTTCAGAGCTGTCTTGACTTTTACCGTCAATGCAATCTGAATACTCCTCCTCGCTTGATTCATCTGAACAACCTGCTTTGATCACTGCATCTATAGACATTAGAACATTAGTATCGAGGACAAACGTTTCCTCTTTGTCACCATCAAAATTAGCACAGCTCCCTTTTTCTGCACACTTGGCACATAACTTTCTGCAGTCCACCAAATCCTGTACTTCGGGATTAAAATCTGTATCAACTGCATTGGTTTTTGAATCGTCGCCGGACTGATTCACTGATTCTTGATTGAGTCTCAGAAGATCAGTTAGAAACTGGGAAAGCCAGCGAGCTTCAAAGGTTTCCATCGATCCAGAAAACATGGCATCACACATGGATGATGTCTTAGCTTTGGAGCTGTTGCTTTGGTTTTCTTTGGGTAGTTCAGAGCTGTGAAAGACTGAGCATTGAGTTCTCGATGACTCGGCAAGTCTGCTTTGAAGTGGGGCTTCGGACCGCACGCTAGGAATTCCAAGACTGCATTGTTTACGATCGTCACATTTTTTTAAGCATGTTCCACAACGTGTGCATTGTTCTAAAGTCTTAACATATGCAGCATGGTCTTCAGAGGATTTGTTGGGTTTAAAAAGTTGGTTACGCAGCTGTGAAGTATCTTCAGTTGGGACACGGTAGGTCCGGCTGCAATCATCCGTCTCTACCGGGCTGTCCAGCGTCGCTCTGTCATCACCGGTGTCCATTTGCCCAGAAAGCCTTGTTTGCTCAGGGGACACAGAGTGGTCAGATGGCTTGCTTTCTTTAGAGACTTGACATAGATCAGAGGAGTCAACATGTTTGACAAGGTATTCAGCAGGCTTGTTTTGATTGTCCGGCTTACATTGTGTATAAGTGTCAAAGTCTTGAGAATTTAGTTCAACTGCAAGATTTTGATCAGACAAGCTGTGTTGTTCAAATAAGACAGAGGCGCTCTCCTCATAAACACCGTACAGCTCTGAGGATTCTTGATATTCTGCGTCACATTCTATAACGCTTTCAGGATCTAAAAGATCTAATGGAGAAGACTCCAAAAGATCAGGATTGGTCTCTGATAAATCTGACTGTTCTGTATCATCTTCTCGATAATATTCATAAAGATCTGCATTCATCTCATATAAACTTAACTGTTCTGTATCATCTTCTTGATAATATTCATCAAGATTTGGATCCATCTCAGATAAATGTAACTGTTCTGAATTATGTTCTTGATAATATTCATAAAGATCTGGATTCATCTCAGACAAATTTAACCGTTCTGTATCATCTTCTTGAAAAGACTCGCTAAGCTCTGAATTCACGCAAGATAAATGTAACGTTTCTGTATCGTCTTGAAAAGACTCACACATATCTGGATTCATCTCAGATAGACTTAACTGTTCTGCATCATATTCTTGAAACGTCTCACAAATATCTGGGTTCATTTCACACAAGGTGAACTCATCAGCATCCTGTTCAGAAATCTCGCTTTGATCACACTCCTCAGTTTGGTTGACTTCAACCAAGTAAACAGCATCCCTGTTTACTCCAAAACACTCACTGTGCTCAGAGCAGCTGTCCAACAAAGAGCTGTATCCCGACGAACTGGACTGATCCTGCGGATCTGAAAACTCACTATTCATTTGACTATTTTCAAAGCATAATCCATCAGTTTCGTTTAGGGAGCAAACAGGAATTTCTCCGTCTGAAAAGAGTTCGGCGGCATGTTCCAAAGACTGGCCTTCCTTTTTAAGATCTCCTTGTTTAGAGACCTCCGAATGACCAAAGCACAATTCAGCGGGCATTTTACCTTCAGAGCGCTCGCTTACCAAAAAGGCAGAGGACTCCAGGTATTTAGTAATCTTTCTTTTAACAAAAGAATTGCTTTTTCCGAAACATTTGCAAAGTTTAGAAGAACGGTTACGCTCCAAACATTCCTCCGTGGATTCGCATACTCCTGACAGTCCACAGGAATCAGAGACCTGTGGCGAGGGCTCACTGATCTGAAGGGAGCCTGCCTCAGACACCAGCAGTAGTGTGCACGTTGACATGACGGAGAGGTTGAGACACCACTGAACCCTGCGCTCAGCCCGCCTTCAGTAGACCTGGCGATATTTTTGGTGCTTCAGAGACGTGACAAATAACTCCTTGTGTATCAAATCACTATAAAAAGCTGAAGAAGGCATAAATCTGAACCCGACACCTACAGCGTCTTGACACCCGATCTGCTCATAGTTGTTCGCAGGCGTGTTTTTTCCCTCGAATAATAAGTCGTATGGAATCACGAGAAGCATTGCCAATTTCTTTTGACATACCCATGTAATAGCTTCTTATTGGAAGGGCATTTTTCAGATAGCTTTATGTTTGACTAAATTAATCTCGGTGCACATTTTCCAAAAATGTATATGTGTGATTCTGTCTGTCAAATCCAGGCTAAAAGCCCAATCTAATTTTGAGATAAGCATCAGTTTGATTTTAAGCATTCACGTGTTTTCAATCTTTGACTTTTTTGGGTGGTCACAGGCAGGGTCACGTTATAGAATGATATTTACAATAAATTGATGACAACAAATTTTCACACCAATATAATTGAGAGATTAATTCTAAGCATCACAATATATTCAGCTGAATTTGTAAACAGGAAAAGAATTGCGCAAATACACAAGGTTTTGGTTTCCTCACTATCGCAGTTGATCATGTGGCTCACAGTCTTGTTAACCACAAGCTGCCCAGTACACACAAAATGTAAGACTCGGGGGTGGAGAGAGCTGAATTTCCAAATAAGAAGTTAACAAAACCAATATAAACTTTTACTTTTGAAATGGTTCCATTCTCCTCCACCAGGAGCGGGGCGTTGTTATTGACGGGCAGCTGATCCGTTTCGTCATGACAGAGGCAGCAGAAGAGACTGCGGAAAATACCACGACTGCGGGGTTTCTTCGAGGAGGATGCAGCATGTGGAGGGGTACCTGGGAAACGAGAACCATATTTTATCACACTTATTGCTACCCTGCTGTTCACCGACATATATCTCCACATACTCGACTAGTTCCGACAGCTTATCCCTTACATCAGAGGCACTTGATATTGTTGGTCTTAAATTTCTTTAAAACAAATGAAATACCAACGTCAGAAATGAGAGAAAAAAAAATCAAACAAGGAAATAATTAGTTCTCTTAAATTCATCGAATCAAAAATGAATGTTTGCGTTTATAAAACGTTTGCGGTGTGTAAATGTTTGTGTTTCTATAACGTGTGTGGTGTGTATATTTATGTACTGTATATATAACTGTACGCACAAACATGTGTAGATATAACAAATATTTGCATAAATATACATGTATTTTTTAATATAATTTATATTATGTATAAATTACTCATATACATGTATGTTTGTGTATTTATATCTACATGGCACATACACACATATATTATATAAACAAACATTTTATTTTGGAAACGATTCATCGATTTGATAGCATTACAAAAAATGCACGATTACGAAATCATTACAGACAATGAGAAAACAAATTGTTGGAGTTTTGGTAAGTCACACTCAAGGCAATTCGTACCTACAAGGTTGCAAATGTGTATTATTCTATAATATCTTGTTAAGAGGTTTCTGTGCAATCGCGTACGTGATGGTTAGGGCTTCATTCATGCTTCTTTCCAAAAGCTTTTTGGTATGATTAACATAATACAAATTCATTGAATTGGCCACATCGAAAATAGTTATGAATTCCTTCGATATCAGGCTGTTTCTTCACCTTAAAGCAAAATACAAATCAGTATGTCTAGGCCAATAACTAAAATGTGGACATCATTTTTTAATGAAAGAAACCCTTAGCCGAGTTGATTTTTAGAATACAGAAAACAGTATTCATGGATTTTCAGAAAGGGTGTAGAACACAGAAAAAAGAGAGTTCATTAACTGAAAACACATGTCTGTCACACCCATAAATTCCCCGAGTTTTACTTCACAATCTGAGGTTCCCAGTTACACAACCTCCTTCATAAGTTAGTAAAATAAGGTAAAAATCGTGCCAAAGAACTCCAAGCTCTTTGCTAATGAGCTAGATATTTGTCACCAAACATAGCAGTCAGAGGCCCGGTATCCATGAATAGTGACACATTACAGGGAATCCACGTGACTGCAGATCTATGTTTGGCTCGGGGCAGATGAGCCCACCAGACCCTCCGAGCGACTTGCAAGAGCGAACAACAGTGACGAAAGCTGGACTTTGCCGGACAAAATCTTTTGACAAATTAGACAGCCGAAGCAGCTGTCAACAGGGAGGATTAGCATGCCGATCAAAATTCAAACTAAAAGCTCATGTATCCAACCAAGACGCCACGCTGAACAAGTGCATATGTGTGGAACACTGGATGCATAAGCCATAAGGAGAAGATGGCAGGGTTTTAAATTTGGATTGGTGTTCTTCCTTGGATTCATCTTCGCGGTTCGCCCTTCGACATAAACGTTGCCCTTAAAACCAAACTTAACCCAAATAACACACATGCAACTAGCTGTCAACCAATCATCGGAATATAAAAAATGTCTTTTGAACTTCAAACATAAAACGGATTTAGGAGGGGCCGAATCTATAAGTCGCCCTCCGAAAGAATCCTTAGAATCTGACGGGTCGTATTAGGGAAACAGCGCATAGTGAAGCACCTGCAACAAGGGCAAAAAGGTGGCAAGTTCACAAATGTGTGCGATTGTGTATGTGGGGGGGGGGGGGGAATAAATACACAGGCATCCACATGGACACTTCTGATATTACACATCAGAGAGATTTATAAATAGCCCCCGCGGGCAGCTGCTTACAGAGGTTGGCTACGGCATTCTTAACAAATATAGACTTGGCCACTTACGACACTCAGTTCGAGCCATAAACAGAATTGCAAAACAAAACTTTGTTGTGCTCCCTGTTGGGGACAGAAATGAATGATTGGACCATTTGTGTATCTCTGGTGTAAATGTGATACCTTGATGAGTAACATCATGAAGGGACGGATGCCGAAACATTTCGCCCTATTAGCATGAACCAACTTAAGTTTGTAAACAACCATGATGAAAGAAAGGACTGGTGGAGATCCTTAAAAGAAATCAAACTCTTGTAGAAACATTGCAACACAACAGTGTGAAATTGCTTATTATTCGCTATGGACTTTAGTATTTGTAGATATTTTACATTTTGACTTTGTAATTTTTTTCGAGGATCTATTGGCCAAATTGCATTATAATATACATAACTATGTCTTCAGAGGTGTATGAAAACTTTACATTAAGAGGCGTAGTGTTTTTATTACCTAAGAATGAGCCATTTCTATCTACATACACCGCGGGGCCCCTTGCATATACTTCGCCATGTTCTTTCTACAGTAGCCCTAAACAAACAAACTGCTCTACAGTGCGCGTTTCGTAAATACTTCTTTGTACATGACAACTTCTTAGCCCTGTGTCAGCCGTCGTAGTGATTTGAAATGGGGAGGGACTGGAGTACGCAGCCTCCACCACTAGGTGCCCGCTAAATTTCATACACAGGACCTTTAAAAAAAAACTGTTATGAGCAAGTACAGAAATGACCAAAACTAACAATAATGATTTGATAGTTGAGCTGCTGAGTAAAGTTTTGCAGGGGAAATGTTTGACGTCATTTGACGTTGATCGAGCATGAAGATCTGCAACCAGCAATTCAAAAAAGGATAAATAGTGGTGAAGCTTAAAAATGAAAAGATGTAAAGCCTTAAAACCAAAAAAAAATTGTTAACACCTTGAAATAAATAATTAATAATCAAGCTGATGAAAATTTTAAATATATATTATAAGGTTGTGAAACCAAATATTTACTTAACCAACAATATGGCAATATGATATCATTGATTACACAAATAAATCATCTTTGGTGATTTTTTTTATGAGCAAAAATTATAGATTTTATATATTAATATCAAATGGGACATTTCACATTAATTAACATTGGCACTTAATTTCATCATGTTACTATGTCAGATTTAGCCACACGGGTTAATTTTCATCTTAAGTCCCTGGCAGGTTGACACTAAAATGTTGAAGTAAATAAAAAATCTCATAAAAATACTTACCAATAAACATAGCTATAACCAACAGGAATACCAGAAATGTAGTGTCAGACAGTTTATTTTACTGAGGTATTGAAGCTGCACGGTTTTGTGTGGAAACGTCATTCGGGTCAACAGGTTTCTGCACACACACTTGAATGTGTCTCTTTGAAGAGGCCTTCGTGCTATTCCAAACCTGACGGATAGAGGCCACTCAGTGCTTGACTTTACGACCATGACACGCAATCTCACAACTTACAACCTGTAAGCCATCCCTTGAGAGAGAAGGACAGTGAATGAGAGTTACATTGTAAATACAGTAGCCTCGTTTAAAAAAGGGTCCTTTTTTGCCCAACTTAAATAGATATGCATTAAAGGTTGGGCTGGGCGACCCTCCCCAAAAAGCATATCATGATCTTCATAAAGAATCTCGATCCACAATCTGATTGAGGATGCCTTTAAGATCGATCGCGATATAAATATGTTATATAATTATATTATATTCATATTAAATAAATATGACACAGCTAAATCGAATATTATTGTTTGTTTTAGATGTAATGCAATGTCTATACAGGAATTAAGGTTAAAAAACGCTGTATTTTTCACATACCGTGCATGTTTGTACCTCCTCTTTGCCCCACCTTTCTGAAACGCGCAGATTTTTTACAAAGCTCATCGCTCTGAAAAGCGAGGTGTGCAATGATTGGCCGGTTAACCAGTGCGTAGTGATTGGTCGAATACTGCAAGCGTGTGATGGAAAGTAATGCCTCTTAACATATTTGGAACATCATGTACGCCCCACCTTATTTGCGTATACACTTGGGCGGTCTTAGCAAATCATACCACAAACTGTTTGTGTGGGTGTGTTTACACGAGGCGTTTCAGGCAGGTCTGGGTGAGCGTTCGCTTTTAGATAGAATGCATCTTTTGTTCTGACATTTAATTTTTTTTAATTTTACGTGTCTTATATACATGCATGGGCAACTTATAACACACGAAAGACAGAAAAACACGTATTCGCGCCATATGACCCCTTTAAGATCGTAAGATCGCCCACCCCTAATTAAAGGGATAGTACACTGAAACATATTCTGCCATTTATTCAAAACCTGTATAGGGTTATGACTATTCTGTGTGACATTTTTAGAAAGGGCTGGGCGATATATTTTGCGATTCGCACAGTTATTAAACATAACTCAAAGCCATAATACATAACTTATACATATTATACAAACGCTGTTTGATCAGTCGGAAGTACTCCTCGATCAAAAATCACTACGAGATTGAGTTGGTTATAACGTGTATTTGAAAAAGCTACACTCGTCTATCATCATTAATATAAATCAACTTTATTATCATGAAAATACCTGAAAAGGTTTAAAGAGAAGCAATAGAGTATGACCACAGGCATTTTCTGGAATCGTTCTTCTTCCGTTTCCAATATTCGGAGTGTCTGCTCAAGAGCGCCCTGTGGCTTTCGGATGCAGCAGCATTTTCCCGTACTTCACTCAAAGCTGTGCATAAATCACATGATATTTATCGTCGGTTTATCGTGACATGCCCTAACTGAGAGCATAAGAATCGCACGGCATATCGTCCAGCCCTGTTATAAATAGTCTTATATTTGGTCTTAAAATTTTATTTAAGTACAATAATTAATGCGAACCACTCACATTTCTGAATGATGAACGACTGGTTCAAACTGCTGAATCAAACTTTCCAGCACTAGCACCATTTCGCTGGTGAGGTTTAAACCCGAGACGCTATTAAAATATCTTCGTCTTAACAGTCTCAAGTCAAGAACGAGGTGTAAAAAATAAACCCCGGCACGGTCTTATCCCTTTTGATAGACGTGCAGTTGATGTTACAAAGGGTCAAACAGACGCACTGTTTACTGACACAAAGTGGTCAGAACAGAAAACAACACGGCAGTGACGGAACTCAAAGACCATGAGAATCCCTCCAGGGGCCCCAAAGAACTCTCTCTCTTTCTCTCTTGCTCATCCTCGCTGGAATGCAGCCATATCTCTGGCTCATAGCTCTACAGTGCTGTGCCCAGCCAAACCAAAATAGGAACAGGAAGTGTGAGGATGTGAAGTAAGAGCTGCCGCGAGGCAATGGAAGGGCCACACTGAGCCTTCTTTGAGTCGTGCCTGCACCAGATCATGTTTCACACACAACAAAACAGGTACAGAACAACGAAGGCCTGGGAACGCCGCGCCGGGATAATCCAAAATGCCGTCCAGACAGGCAGGGATTCAAATTACTGACCACATCCACTGACCCACTTAACTGAGGCTGTGACACCTTTTGAGACAGAAAGCAATGTTTTGGTAAATCAGGAATATTTAGCCTAGTAAACGTTCACAGGCTTAAGCGAACGCTCTTGCCGTGGTAAATCCCAAACATTGAGAAATGACAAGGACAAGGCTTTGAGGCTTTCTAAAAATACTCTACAATAACAAAGTGGTGAACAGGTGCTTTGACTGCATGCCCAAAATGTATCCTATGGTCCTGGACAATGTCTTGGCGGCTCATCACGGGGTCACACTAAAAGCTAAGCCTCCGTAAACAACATTATCCAGTAACTCTTCTTCCACGTCGACACATGAATCGTTGCAGCTAAATGAATCCAGCTACAGAAACATTTCTAGCTCAAACACCAAGCTGTTAAGAAGACGATTACAGTAAAGTAGTTTGGCGTCCTACGGGTTTGTGAGGCCTGACCAAAGACTGTAGTTATTAACAAGATGCCGCAGTATTATTAATATGAATGGGGAAAGTGGAACATTCAATATGGTCGCTCTAGTGGAGGAAGTCCCGCCTATTGGTATAAATAACCAATCATTAATGACTTTTGATTCTCTGGTAGCAGGGCTTCGTACAGAGTGTGAACTTCTGCGCATGCGCAATAAATGGAGGTACCTGGAAGTGTTTGTTTAATCTAATTTGAGTTAGGAAAACGGGTCTGTACATTTACTTTTTTTGCACATAACATCGGTGCTACAGAGGTTTTAAGTTTTGTAGCACAGGCAAAACAGTTGTAAGCACATGTATACATCTGGTATCATCAAAAAAAATTCAGGTCATCATCATGAATAGATAGTTAACTGAAAAAGGACATTAACGTTACACAAATGAACAAATGAGGGCCATATCATTTTTAATCTTTCCCAAATTCGTTTTTCCTTTTAAATATTTCTGAGTTCGGTATTTTCAAGGCTTTACTATACAGTAGTAGATACATTTTTCCATAAAAATACTGTACCATAAAGTATACTATACATTAAACTGCAGTAAAATTATGTGTACTGAAATGTGTACTATATAAATTTTTACCTTAGTATAGTAAATATTAATGTGTACTAAATAGGCCTGTAGCGACGCGTCGATGACGTTGACGTAAATTTTTTTTCAATGTCATATTTTCGCCACACACACGTGGGAGACCAAAACATGGGAATACTATAAATTTAGTCCCAAACCTAAAGCTGTTGTTATTTGCGCTCTTTGCCAAATGGAGTTGGCATACCACGCCAGCACAACAGCAATGTTGGAGCATATGAAGCGGAGGCACCCCATTGTCACTCGTGAAGGAGACAATAACAAGTAAGAACTAACGTTGGCTTGAGTAGTGTATCTTGAGCTCTGCGCACTTCGGTGGTGCTGGCTAACTATCTTAGCTCTCCGTGTAGTTTTTTTGTGCTAGGTAGCTACTGGCGCCTAGACCGCTGTGTTTAGCTAACGTTAGTTATCGTCTAATGTCGGCTTGAATTGAAGCTAGCTTACGGCTGAAGAACAATGCTATCTATAGTAGCTGACGTTAGCTAACGTGAACGTTAGCTACTAACCTAGCACGAACAAACTGCACAGAGAGCCAAGATACGTTGGTTTATTGGTTAGCCTAGCACCACCAAAGTGCACAGCTGCTAGATAGCCACGTTAGCATTCAAATAAACTAAATAAACAAAAAAATCGAATAAACTGATAAACAATAGCATAGCACTACAATGAGGTTAAGAGTAGATTTAAAATACCCCACAGTCAGAGCTGTTGTTCTTACATGCATCGCTTTCGTGTTTTCTAGGGCAAAGCAAAGAACCTTGGCGTCATATCTTGGGAAAGAGATGTAATATACGTAAAAAAAGGGATTTTATATTGTGTTAAACACTCAGGAATGTCTATACTGTGCACTGCACAGTGGGTTTTTTTGCACTACAACTTGACGGTACTGTAAAGAGTAAACAGACTGGTCTTTCATTTTGTATAACAGCAAAGTAATTGTATTTATATTATTTTGTGTAAAGCAGAATACCTTTTGCTGTGCAAAACAGTTGTTTAATAAAGTATATTATTAAGATTTTTTGGGTATTTATTTGAGATACATTATGGTTTTTATTAATGAGCAACAGAAAAATAAGCGTTAGAATAATTGCAGAATTAGTCTTTAAATTGGTCGACTACTCGATAAATAATCGGTAGATTAATCTTTTAATAAATAATCATTTACCCCAGCCCTAGAACTAAAATGTTTACTAAAGTTAAAAAATGTACAACAAGTTAATTATTTTATGATCTGGTTCAAATTAAGTAGACTTTTATTTTGGCGGGTGGTCGTGAAGATGCTTGAGTTTCAGTGTTGGAAAGAAACAAACATCCAAGTAAATAAAATAAGTTATCAAAATCTTGGAGAAAAAAAGCAGGACTCTCTTACAATCTCTGTTGCATTCTCAGTTACTATTCCTTAAATCTTGCTCAATGACTTCTGTCAAGCTTTGTAGAATATATTCGAGGCACACAAAAAGGAGAAAAACGGTAAAAGGTCACCATTCATATTCTGTATGCACTCAAAGCATTCCTCATGAGCATCACGGCTTGTAGAAACAAGCCTTCCTTGTAGAGGAGAGATACATCTCTAAAATGTTACAATTGATTGTGCGCAGGAACATGTTATGATGCAAGGCACGAATGATGAATGTTTATCTGATGTGCTTCATCTTGAATATTTCCCTCTCAATCATTTACAAAAACTAAAGATTGAGATCTAACATACACTCTTCTTCAAGACCACAATGGCATCATTTGACTGGCTGACTTATCTTTCTCCTCTGAACGCACTTTATTTCTTCTTCCCATAAAACATGAGACAGCACTTTTGATAGAGGCCAAGTAAGGGACATTGACACCGCGTGATGCAAAATGTGTAAATCTATTCACATGGATCTATAAAAAAAAAAAAAACTTTTATATTCAGTGCAAAAATATTAAAAACACTATAAAGGAATGATGTGTCTTTTATGAAAGAGTATAACTGGGGTATTCAAGAATATTTATTTTGCCTAATAATTAATTTGCAAGCCATATGCTAGAATTATAAACTAATATTCAGCCCATTGGAAAACAATGGAGTGTCGTAGGTTTAAGCTTGATGCAAGCTCAACCGTTGTAGGTTTCATCACCACTGCACAACACAAGCCCTCTTTGTGCAATTAGACTTCAAGGAAACATAATCAGTTTTAGTATATAAATAGTATTGGTGTCGCAATTTACTGGTTTTTAACAATAATCATGATAAAAATAACCCAGGGCTCAAGTCTAACTTTTTTTACTAGGAGCACTGCAGCCCCAAACTGAAATTTTTAGGAGCTCAAGCAGAAAATTTGGGGGCACACCTTAAATCGTCCTGCAATGCAATTATTTAAATAAGTCGACAGAGAAGTTTTAAGTAAACAGTACTGATTGAACTCTGAATACACCTGAACTTTGGCCATTCGCCGGTCTTTCATACATGTTGTGAACGGATTGGAAATGATTCAGCGCTGTCTCAAGTTAACAACAGATAAATGGCGTTTTCTGAACTCCTCCGCTCAAATATCTGTGCAAAATCTGTGTCCAAAATTTTACTCACTTGTTTTCACTTGCTCCTTAAAGTGGACTATATAAGTGAACTAATGTAGGGAATAGTGAATGAGGTTATAGTGGGCGATTTCGGACACAGCCAATGAGTGTATATTTAGAAAGGCGGTGCGGAGAGCCACATTTTGGACGCTTTTCTGCTGCGTGGCTGGTATAAACAAGCCTTGACCAGAGTGTCCGCTCCCTTTAAATGATGGGTCACCCGCTGCTCCGTACCCTCTCCTTCTCATGCACAAGTGTTGGGAAAGTTACTCTGAAAAAGTAATTAATTACTAGTTACTTATTACATATTCAATCGTTTAACTAGATTACCGTATGAATTACTCTCTCCAAAATGTATTTAATTTATATCTTATATCAACCTTGTTGAGAATTGATACAATGATAGACACGAAACGGCTTATTTAATTAATTCAACTAAATAATAAATAACTACATAAATTATTCTTATTAACTGACCAAAGTATTTAAAGCATACACACATTAAAACACAAAAGCATACATATAAGAATATATTTTAAAGTTAGACTTATTATTTTGATGTCATTTCCACGATTGAATATATAACACAGTATTTAGTTAAATAACATCAGAAGTAACTAATTAAATTACATAAAAAATAAGAGTAATCCCTTGCATCTACTTTTTCAAGGGGAAAGTAATAAAATTACAGTTACTAGTTACACCCAACACTCACACACATAGGTCTACACTGTTGGGCACGCGATCTCCTTGACTTTTCACATGAGATAAAACAACTAGAAAAAACCCAAATTGGCAGGTCGCGTATGCACGAGTACTTGTTAAAATTGCTCGTGCAGTCTTATAAACTAGACACAAAATGCGCCCATTTGGTCCCAGTCTGGAGCCCGGTAATGTGATGATTAATATTGTTAATACTAAACATAACGTAAATAATTCAATACCAGTGTTTGGTTGAAACTCTGACATAGATTGTGGTTTTGCACCTATTTAACTATAAAATCACAATGATTACCATCTCTCTCTCTGCCTCACTACACTTGTATTTTGAGTGCGATTTATTGGCCAATATAGAAGAGACACAAAAACACAAAATTCAATATTATTTTAAAATAAAATCTGATTTTGTGACAACCATAACAATGATTATGAGTATAAATATAAATGTTACCAGGTTAACAACTATAGCTGTTCCTGGTTCCTCTTCAAGCACGTCACATCTTTTTCACACAATCTGTTTCATTTTACACCGATCAGGACAACATCAGATACGGCTATTTTTGTAATTCTCTAGGACAAAGAAAAACCACCAAGGCAGCCTAGTACATTTCCTTTTATAACCATATTGCATCCTCCTAAATGGTGGCCATGAATTTCTTCTGCAGCTAGGACAACTTAATTATTTGGTAGATTTATGCATTTCTAAGTAAATAGTCGGACAGATGGGAAGACTCTGTGCTCTGTACTGAACTTGCAACACGGAGCGGGATTCTTTAAATGTGTAACAGAAACACAGGCCTGTAAAGCATCTCCATCTCCGTGTGCGTAAGAGGGAAAAAGGAGTGCTGGTAAAAACACAGCGGTTGGAAAAACAAGCAGTGTGGCGACTGCTATGGCTGAAACCATACCAGATCCTCTACAGGTTCTCAAGTAGACGCCATCATTCAGAAAGCATGGCTGTGTTTATTCAAACGCTTCAAGACCACAGTATGACATCACTAGTTTAAAAGAACAAAAAGGCTTCTTTAACTAATAGCCTATATTTTTTTTCGATGCACTTGTACAATTGAGAAATATGTGACCCGGTCTGTTAAATTCTGGCTAAAGTCTTATAATCCAATTGTGAGAGAAACATTCAACAAATTTTATTAAATTTTTTGACATTGCCAAATTTGGTCAATATTAAAGATATTGTATTTCTTCCCAGAATGTTCTTAACATTGGGTAGGATGACTTCATGTAGAAAACCGCATATCACAAAAAATGACTTTAGCTGGGCTTTCAGACAGAGTCACATATACACCACGTTGCAATTTGTAAGTGGGACACTTCTGGTTTTTACTTATTAGTATTTTGAAATCCTTAATCTATCATTCGATATAAAAAATATTTGCTTAAAGTGCAGTTTTTGTTATAAATGTTAAATTGGTTGTATTTTGTTCAAAGTTTGTGTCGTGTAACTTGTGTTCAGAAAATGAAACAGGAAGTTCTTCTGGACCTGTGATGGACGAGCGCTGTTTTCGTCATCCGAAATGGTCTATAACAACTGACACTGACAAAACAAGGAAATGTGGCTTGATACAATAGTCAACACATTCCCAATAGTTTACGTCACAGAAAGGACCACCATAGAGAACCGATAAGTAACACAGCAGAAAAGCAGATAAGAAATGCATTGTTTATGAGATGAGAACAACTTTTTTGAAACATCTGAAATCTGACTTGCTTAATTTTCCAAGTAAATAAATAAACACGGTCAATTCAGCACAAGACACACAACTTAACTACTTTATTACCGAAGACGTTTTGGTTGGGTTGATTCAATGGTAACCAGTCATCTTACCTTTGACCAACAAAAAGTGCTTACTGTGAAATAATGACCTAAGACATTCCTATTACACTTGACTAAATCTGTTTTTGTGATCTTAACTATTTCAAACTCAAAGCACAAACCCATCTTTTTGCCTTAACCTGTATTGATCAGCTGCCTTAAATGGCAATACATTGACAACAAATTGCTTTCTTTCCCCATGATAACCTGTCAACTATTGACTCAAAGTCATTCATTATGTCTTAAGAGCTCAAATTGTGCTCAGGCTGACTCAAACAGATTCAGAGAATAGAACACTACGATGTAAACAACCAATTACAACCTTCCCTCAAACGTCAGTGAAGTCATCACGGACACGCCTCCTCTACTTCAGAGCCATACAAATAAACATTATAGATGCGGTCACGTAAAACTTAATGTTGCATGCACGTTGAGCTTAACTATAAATCTAAATGATACACTTAACTGGATCATATACCAGGAATGAATGGACCAGATCCATTCGGTGCATCATCTATAGTTTTTTTTAAGAGTAAAATAAGTCCGCAAATTGACATTAAGTTCTCACTCACATTGAATCAACGCGGTACTTTAACTTTGTATCAAGCGGTGCCGCCCAAAACATTCCTCAAAAGAGTTTGACATGTGCCGATCCCAAACTTTCTTCTAACTTACTCTTGTCCCGTAAAGGCGCGTCTTCATCCCTGCTGACTTGCGTGATGATCGAGGCGGACGGGTGGTCCATGAGATCTGTAGAGCGGGTCCAAGCGCGAGCGAAAAGAGGTTTTCGTATTAAAATATTTCCGCTGGCTACGTTTGAATTGAAAAAAAAAAAACCTCCCTGCGAATGACTTTTACCGCCCGAGAATATGCATAGTGCGGGACCATACGAGGATTAATGCGACTTCCGTGCTGGTATAAGTTAGACGAAAAGCAAACTTAAATAGAAATGATGATAAAAAGTTAAGTTTGTAGATGATAACTTTTCACAACATGGAGCTCGGCTCTGCTCTCAATTTCAGATACAAACATGGAACTCGCCGGTTTCAAGGCACCCCTCGTCTTAAAGCGGCAACACCTAAAGCGAGCGTAAAACTTTAACTAAGTGAATCACACTACGGTTCGGAATTTATACACAGGGACGAGATACAGACATGGATACAAACCGCTTTTTAGTACTACTATACTCACATATATAAAAGGTACTCATAAATAAAAAATAGGACGGTGGTGGTCCGACAAACCAAGAACGGTTTGACCCTTTAAAACGTCGTTCGCTCAGTGTAACTTTCTTTTATTGTTGTTTTAATAGTTTGCTCCGCTCCCCATCGTGTGATTTTCTTCTTTTACCAAAACTAGCCAAGTAATCTACATTTGTACAAACTGTCCCAATCGTATTTCAGTCAAACGCGTTGCCCCTTTAAATTTACAAAGTCCAACACGCAAACAAAGTTTAAAAGATCTCTCGGCCTCGCCGTAAAAGAACGATCAATTCTGACTCAAAGGCGCATTTTCGACGTCCGAGGGATATTGTATGTCGGTGTTAGCACGGCGAGCATGGTTTGAATTTATACCACCGAGCAATGGTCCGGTTTGGAGTTATTGCGGAAAACTTTCTTGCGAACTTTTTTGGCACGAGTTACGCGAGGGGGCCTTGAGACCGTCCTCAGAATGAAAGATAGGGAGAGTCCTCAAAGTTCGCGCACTGTGTCGTGTTTATTACAGAGTGCACATCGTTGGTATTCATGACACACTACACGTAACAGTCATGCACCAAAA
Source organism: Triplophysa dalaica (assembly GCF_015846415.1). Classification (NCBI taxonomy): domain Eukaryota; kingdom Metazoa; phylum Chordata; class Actinopteri; order Cypriniformes; family Nemacheilidae; genus Triplophysa; species Triplophysa dalaica. The sequence goes on along the minus strand of NC_079549.1, from coordinate 20,271,577 downwards.
ACTGAGAAAGTTCGTAAACAATTTGGTGGGGAGAATTTGGGTCACATCATAGATTTTAGCCTTTTGTCAAAAACGTCTTTTTTTCCAGAGAGACATTTGCAGAATAGAAACTATATTTCTTAAACCCCTGTTGTGAAAGTCCAGAGATCAGGAAAATATCAGTTTATACAAATGTTTTGTATTTAATATGTGTGAAGTACACATTTGAGAGAGACTATATGCTTTAAAGACTTTCTGTGAAGGCACAAACCAGAAGCAATAATACCCAACAAATGGACGGGATGGCTCTTCACAGAACATACGTTTTAAGTTATTTTAATTCAATTTTCCCATTCATGAAGAATATGGACTGTTACGAATGTGACAAGTCTGAAAATGGCACCTACTCGACTGAAAAAATAATGCTTGAAAAGTTGTATAAAATGCTTTAAATCCTTTAAGAGAGACCTTACATGGATATTTAAAACACCATATTGACAACTGAGCTATCATTATGTTAAAAAAAACATTTTGTTAAAAAAATGTTTTTAATGAATATTACGTCTCGGCATTGACGTATGCGAATTTTTACCCAGATTTAATACACTTCTCAGTTAAAAATCTGTTAAAGATGACAGATCTTTTAGAAATGTGCATACAATTATATTTAAGTTGGACAACAAAAATAAGGTTAAGACAGAAATCAAATGTGACATTTTCCAAGACGGTGGTCTTCAGGAAGCCGCCCACCTTTTATTTTAGCATAAATACAGATACAGCACTGTTTGCTGTCCTTTGGAGACAAAGGTCATTCTTGTCAAGTAAACCACAAGAAAAGAACTAAGATGTGTTTGTGAATGAATTAAAGGTCTCGGAGGATGTCGACGCGAAAGAAAGACTGATCTGTTCAGTAACGGTTTTTCACAAAGACCTCAAACTTCTCTGAATCTGCTGCTCAAGCGCTTTTGATGGTCAGGAGGGTGTTGGTATCGCCAATATCATAGAATACTCTGGGAACAGACACATCACAAAGCTTATGTTAATATGAATTGGAATATAATTAAACTTAACCAACCAATCCTCTATCCTCTCCATCCTCAAGCCAAGCCAGGAGTGAAGGCGGTTCCCCACTAATATCTCCTTTTAGCACCAGAGAGGAACCTTCAGATTAATATTAATAGCTGGTCGAGTTCTCATCATATTAAACACACCTCCCACAATGATACAAGAAGATCCAGAGGTCTGGCCAGAGGGGTTTTTGATGGTGGTAGTGACACAACCAAGGCCACCACGTCAGGACCCTCAAAAATGTAGCTGTACTTGGATCCATCCTTCAGCTTCTTTCCATTCTTTGACCAGATGATGAAGGGTTCTGTAAAGTCACTTCGTCTGCACTTCAACCTTGCCGCACTGCCCTCAGCAGAACCATTTCTTTCAGTTCCTTCAGGAACTTTGGAGGCCCTTTCTCTCTCAGCTCTTTCCTTGACCTTAATTGACAATGGCCCACATTCATACAGCTGAAACACAGAAGATGGGCTGTTTAGAACTCTAGATTGAGACCTTGGTGAGAAGCCTGGATGCGAGCAGCTGCCTATTGAACTTGAGGGCCAATGATGTTCAAAGTGAACCCTGGAGATGTTTGTCGTGCTGGAGGCAGAATATATGGGTTATCAGTGACTCCTTGAAGGAATATTTTACCTTCAAAATGAAAATGATGTCATTATTTCATACCCGAATGACTTTCTCTCTTCTGCGGAACACACAAAATAATATATTTTGAATAATGTTGGTAACAGAAAACCGTTGGTCCCATCCCATCATTTTCATGATAACAATAAAAAATGAAAAGGAACATACTGATTATATACGCATGTATATATATATATTTATTATATATATATACATATATATGAAGAGTTTGGTTCCAAAATGAGATAACTCTATAGACAAATATAAAATCATTTTTGTCTTATGTTATCATGTTTTTGTTGTGTTAGTTATCATGTTTTATTTAGTTATTATGGCTTAAATCAGAACAAACCAACTGCAGTTGATTGATATTAATTTGAATGCAGAATAAGAAAACCTGATTTTTGGAATACATGAGGATGAATAAATGGTGACCGAATTTTCATTTTGGGTGATCGCTCTCATTAAAAAGCTACTAGAAATCCTTTATACCCACCTTAGAGAAGATTCTGGAGCTGACCCCCTGTCACAGATCCACGGATGGTCAGTCAGAGACCCTTACTTTCCATCTGGCTTTGATAAATACTGTTCCAGAGAGACCTCTAGTTTGAGAATGGCTGGAGGAGGCCTTCAAACAGCAAAAACACAATCTCTATGGATGTTCTTATTGGAGAGGTGTGACATACTGTGACTGATAAAAGATCAACAAGTGTTCATCTGCAGTCAGCTGGACCGTATATACTAACTGAAAACAGGCTACGAAGACTGACATGGTAATAAACTATGGTATGGTGATGTGAGAAATGTAAGTGGCCTCATGCGAAAAAGAGACATGATTGTAGTGTGAGCTAATGTCTTATTTATGCATCTCAATAAAAATGTTATTGTTGGAAAATCTCTTGTTTGAAACAAATACAAAGTCAGTTCAGTATTGCTGACAGCTGATTTTATTCATGAAAGGTTGTGTTTTCGACATACTGTATACACACTTCAGTCTTCCACTTCATCTCCATGTTTTTCACTGTTTTAGTGCAACATAATTCATTCCAGAAAAGCTCGAGTTCATATTAAAGGGTTGCTCGGCAGAGAGTGTTGAACGCACACAAAAATAAAATATAAAATCTTATTCACAACAACACAGAACTCTGATTCTAGATTTCTATTCTTTGTTATTACATTATTTGAGTTAAATTCTTGCCCCGTGCCATATTTGAGTTACCTGAAACTTGATCTATGAGAAGTTAGTCACTCATTTGAATAACCTTAGTAAAAACCAAATAATAAGCAAATTGGCTAGAAGAACAAAACCTTTGTTTTTTGCATTGAACCATCATAGCAAGTACTGAAATAAACACCAAGGAAAGTTTATTCATTACACAAGCCGATATATACGTATATGTGATGAAGTTTTGCTATGTATGGTCACATGATGACAATAAAGTAGAATTGTGCCTTGGGTGTTTAGATGAGAAAACAATCATCCTCTTTGTTTGCCTTTATCTAGATCTGCCTAAAATATTCTCTTCAATAAGATTGATCTTATATTTGTGTTAGGAAAAAAAACACAAAGACAAAAACAAATAAAACAAACACAAATTCTGCCTCAGTGTTCAGCAAACAGGATGCAAATAAATCAAAATAATAGAAACTATATATTTATTTTAATACTATCTCTACAATAAAATCAAGACCAAGGCCCATTCATACACTCCAAATCAGGTAAAATCCTGTTTATGGATGAATAAACATATCTTAGACTTATGTTTAGACAAGCATCCATCATTTACAACACATTTGAATATACTCACCTAAAGGATTATTAGGGACACCTGTTCAATTTCTCATTAATGCAATTATGGTGGTGGTGTTACGGTGTGGGGGATGTTTTCTTGGCACACTTTAGTGCCAATTGGGCATCGTTTAAATGCCACGGCATACCTGAGCATTGTTTCTGACCATGTCCATCCCTTTATGACCACCATGTACCCATCCTCTGATGGCTACTTCCAGCAGGATAATGCACCATGTCGCACAGCTCGAATCATTTCAAATTGGTTTCTTGAACATGACAATGAGTTCACTGTACTAAAATGGCCTCCACAGTCACCAGATCTCAACCCAATAGAGCATCTTTGGGATGTGGTGGAACGGGAGCTTTGTGCATCCCACAAATCTCCATCAACTGCAAGATGCTATCCTATCAATATGGGCCAACATTTCTAAAGAATGCTTTCAGCACCTTGTTGAATCAATGCCATGTAGAATTAAGGCAGTTCTGAAGGCGAAAGGGGGTCAAACACAGTATTAGTATGGTGTTCCTAATAATCCTTTAGCTGAGTGTATGTAATCATATGAAATATTTTTTTAATACAGATGTGTTGTGTTATCTGAATAAATCAAGATAAATTGATCAAGGATAATGCCTGATAATCATTCAACCATAAGGTTACTAAATTCATAAATATACTGTATATGAATATTACAGGAACAACTTAAAAATAGGATTCTAATAACCATTCACTGCAGCAGCCGATGTATGTTTTTTAAAAACAAACAAAAAATGACACTTCTATAAGTCCTCTCTATTCTATCCGACCATGTTTGTTTCCAGGCACATATTGAACCAGCGTGTCTCTACATCCAGATAACTTTGGCCAACATATCATTGGCAGGGACTGAGATTTTTCAACCAACGGTGCTCAACTTACGTATATGTAAAGAGTTTGGTAATGATGCATGCTGTATGCTACTGTATGCTATACTGATGCATTAAAATCTGCAATTTACAATACATTCCTGGTGCTAAAGCAGACATATAAAAAAAAATTAAATAACAGCCAGCACTGTTTTTTAAACATTTGCCAAAAAGTTAAATCATTCCCGTTGACGTTTTTTTTTTAAAGAAACAATGTTAAGGCCCAAAGAGGCTTTTCAATATTACAATTCAATTCACTTTTGTTTAGAATAATACACTTTTGTAAAAGACAAAAAAATATTTTGGTTGATGGCAGATGGCACTATAGAACAATGGAGTGCTCAACATTACTTCTATTGACTTTCATATACACCGATCAGAATGGTATAACAAGTACCAGTAATAAAATTATTTCTTGCCATAAAAACTAGTTCCAAAAAAACATGTTCACTATTTTCCACAAATCTCAAGGCCCTGGTACACAATTGGAAGACACCACAAAAATACACACAAACTTGACAATTTTTTTTGCGTAAAATGATCCTCGAATGAGTTTTCATTGTGGTTAACAAAGATGGGTCCAAAGTTCCCGACCCCTCTTTAGAGATGCAATGCTGAGAACAGCTGAAGTAGGTTTATCAAAAAGTCACAGGGATAAAAGTGTCGGGACGTTGGGGGGGGGTTTGAACAATAAACACAACTTTTCTGTGCATGCTGGCCACAGCTTAACAGAGGTAAATGCATTGACATCCATTATGTTTTTGTCAGCTTGGAGGTAAGTGTCTCCCATAACCAATCTGACTCCGGGTGGCATTAACAAAGTATGGTTGAGGCAAAAAGATCCTTGTGGTACCACACCGCACATCCAGTCCCGTCAAAGCCGGGGCAGTTTAGAGCGTCTGAGATACCCTGATGCTGTGTGTCTCTCTCTGTCCTGATCCTGGTGAACCCTTCTTCTCATCTCTCCAGTCGTAGAGGTCACTGAAAGATGGGCGTGGTGGGGGTGCCTGGTGTCGAGGGGGTGGATGGGGTCTGTGGAGTGCTCTGGTATGAACGTAGAAGGACTTTGTGCTTTGTTGCCATCTCGGCCCTGACCTTCTTCTGTTGCTCCAGAAACTCTTTGAGGCGTGTGGTGGTGAAGGTGAGAGTCTGTCTGCGCAGTCTCATCAGATAAGCGTCCTGCAGCCAGGAGTTGTTGAAGCAGTCCTTAATAGTAGGACGGGCCCTGGAACACAACGTATGACAGCAGGCGTCAGTTTACGTCAAAACAATGACCAATGCACACTGCCTTGTCCAAGTTAAACGAGTAATTTGCGAGTCAATAAACAAAATAATGAGAGATTTTAAACTGGTTTCCTGAACACTCCCTTGTCGGCCAATGATTGCAGAGATAGTCCTGCTCCAAACTCATACTATTGGTTGAGGCAGTTTGGAGCTGGACTGGATTTTGTCAATCGACATCAGCATAAATATCATAAATGTAGCACAACAAGCACTACCTTGTTATTATTATTGGTCCAAAAATATGCTTATTTTTTATAATTAATTTAATCCCAATCTTTTTACTTATTATATTTGTTTTTTTTTAATAATTAGTAAAATAATCCTGACAGGATTTTGCAATCAGGCCACTGGGGCCAGTTAGGGGGTCTTAAATAACTTCCATTGGGTCCTCAAGATGATGTCACATAAAAAAATAGGGCTTTCAAACGATTAAACATGATAAATCGCATCCAGAATAAAAGCTCATTTTACATAATAAAGTATATGTCTGTGCACTGTGGATGTTTATTTTGAATTTGTTAAAACATACACATGCATGAATAAATTTAAGAAAAATATAGAATATTTGAAAACATTTATCATTTGAATTGTTGATCATGTAAATAAATACATGTTAATATTTCCTAAATATGTATACATGAATATGTTTATGTTTATAGATACAAATTATAAAAGTGCATAGACATTTATTTTGTAGAAATAAACTTTTATTCTGGAATGTGATATCGAGATTAATCGCTTGACAGCCCTAAAAAATCTAATAAAATTATTTAAATAAGACTAAAGCATTAAAATAAGATAAAACAAAATATTTTTTGAAAAAGTGTTTTTGTTTTGTTTTATAACAAACACATATTTCTAGATATGTCAAGCCAATCTTTAATTTTTTAGGAATTGTGAGCAGTTAAGGTGAAAAAGGTTGACACATTCACTGGTTTCAATATAACAGAATGTATCAAATTAAATATTTAAATATGAGTTTTATGTGTTTTACTCACCAAGGGTAGCTGCACAGGATCTTTTTGAGGAACAGAGAGGCACTTTGCGACACATTTTGGTAGAGCTTACTGAGGTCAAACTTGGCCGCCAGGATTCTGGCCTCCGTCTCAGAGGGGTCATTCTCTGCAAACGGCAGTCTCCCGCTGACCCTGAACATTTACATCAAGACAGTTTAGAGCTGCACACTAAAGAGTTTGAATAAAAAACAATCACAGACACTTTAGAGAATGTCTAAAAGGACAAAAAAAGATTGTACACGATAACAGACAACAAAACGATTTTAAATGACACGATGGCTCTCTCTCGATGACAACTTTATGAATGCTAACTGAATTGAGGGTAACACTGAATGCAAAAGTGAACAAAAGGCTTAAAGGTCCCATGTGTAACACATTTTTTGAAGGATGTACTGACAGAAATTCAATATAATATAGTTGTGACGAGTCACCCCTGGCGCAATCAGCGTCGCCATGGAAACCTACTGATTATTGGAATCATTACCAGCGGCTCCTTTACGGATGACTACAAAAGCCGATGGGACAGGATCACGGGTGAGCAACGTCTCCCAAGCAGGGAAGCATAACCAAGCCTTTTCCTCTTCTGCCCTTAGGCTCCGACGAATGAGGGCTAGCAGAAACCCTTCCTGTACAACCCGGAAGAAGCAAGGTACTCACAACCGTATCCTCAGGGAGAACAGACCAAATGGCTTACCTGGTTATCTTATCCTGAAAACCTTAATAAATATACCCTCCGGGGCTACTAACTGCACTTCTCGTGTACGTGTTGTTGCTCTACCCGTGACAATAGTGTACATGACTTCAGGGGTGTATAAAGACCTTACATACTGAAGCTTTATGTTTTTTGTGCCTTAAAATGAGCTATTTCTATCCACATACACCCTGACCGTGGGTCCCCTTTACATGGAATTTGCCATGTTGTTTCTACAGAAGCCCTAAAAGGACAAACTGCTCTACACGGCATGTTTCGTAAATATGTCAACTCCCTCGGGCAAAGATGTAAAACTTGACGACATGTTTGCCTCCGTAGTGCTTCGAAAGGGAGGGGAGGAGCGAGCCATTGGTTGCAATTTGCAACCTCACCACTAGATGCCGCTAAATATCATCGATTGGACATTTAGAAAAAGAGTTTCAGAGAGGACTCACATGATGTATGTTACAACCCCGATGCTCCAGATGTCTGCTGGTGGACCCACCACATCTCCTTTTAACATCTCAGGGGCTTTTAATAAACAGCAAAGACAGAAGGAAAAAAAAAACATAATAATACCAAACAGATTTGAAATCAGTAACTCCAAAAGTAAAGTTTGACAAGACAAATATTGGTTTGACAAAGTGTTGCCCAAAGTGTTAAAGATCTTACAATACGTGTTATCTTATAGAGCTTTGAATGTTACATGCAGTTTTGCATTACCAAGACGTTGCTAGGATGTTTAAATTGGTAACTAGGTCATTGCTAGGTTAGTTTTAGAGTGTTTTGGGAGCAAAGTCATACTCTCTGACATTCAAAAAAAACCTCCAACCTATTGATTGGTGGATTTGTCAAGCCAACATGAAAAATAATAAGCATAAATGCTGTTCAAACATGTCTTACACATATAGTCCAGTGTTCCGATGGGTGGGCTGAACTGCTTGAGGAAGAGTGGATTGAAATTCTGTGCCCCCCCAAAATCAATGATCTTAACCACATTCATGTAGGTGACGATGATGTTGTCTGGTTTGATATCCAGGTGCAGAATTCTCCGGCTGTGCAGATAATCCAGACCCTGAAGAATCTGTACAATATATGCCACTACATCATCTTCAGAGTATCGGAATCTATAAAGGGAGACAAAAAGACACTGAATAACATGATATCTGAGTATCTGTGAAGAACTAAAAGCATAAAGACTTCCAAACAGTCTCTGACCTGTCAACCAAGCTATAGAGGAGCTCTTTTCCTGAGCAGCACTCTGAAATGAGCACCAGATATCGTGGGGTGACGTATGCCTCGTGTAGGGCCATGACCTTCTCGTGATGGAGGGACTTCAGGATGTCGTACTCCTGTAACACAACCTGCTTGTTGTCAGGCTCGTACGGCACGATCTTGGCCATGTACAGGTTACCGGTGGCGTTTTCTCGACATTCTCTGATTACACCAAAACGACCTCTTTGTAGAGAAAACAAAACGCTACATTACCTCAGGGTGTCAGTTGAAAGTGACATATGTAAAAATATGCTAGTTCATAAAACATTATATGCAAGAAATCAATGGTATTTTACCTGGCCTTCTCATCCATAAACGTGTACGGTTTCTGTGGCACTCCTTGTCTTAGGGTGGATTCTCCAGGTTTTCCCAAAGGAGTCCTGCGTCCCGTGGGAGTGATGCGTCCAGACGGAGTGGCCCGTCCACTCGGGGTCAAACGATTGGGTGTGGCCGTACCCTCCCCTAAAGGACTCAAACTGGTAACTAACACCACAGGTGGCGACAGGACAGGAGCTGTGGTGTTCAGGGTGGCTGGAGTCACATGCGCCGTGGTGGTGGCCGGGACATACATAGGCACTGATGAGATGGGCTTGCCGATGGTGGGCGGAGGAGACACCAATGGAGGCGGAGACACGGGAGGAGTACGAGCTGGAGGCGGGACCACGTTGACAGGGCTCAGAGGTTTGGGCAGAACCACGGGGGGTGAGGGTTTGGGAGGAGGAGGCTGATTGGTAGGAGATGCAGGAGAGGGTTTGGTAACAGTGATGTTAAGAGTGGTTTTGGCTTTGGCTGGAGTAACAGCGGCAGGAGTTGGAGTTTGGGTATCAGGTGTGGTTCGGTGGGCGGGGCCAGAGGGAGCAGGGGAAGGCGCAGTTGATGAGGCAGGTGCGGCGGGAGGAGAGATTGGTTTTACCGGCTGAACTGTAGAGGGGGCAGAGGTCACTGAAGGTGGCGATATGGATGTTTTCAAGCCAGCGGGCTTCATTGCGGGTAAGGTCATGGTGGATGTTACCACTGCAGGTCCAGGAGCTGATGAAAGTGTTTTGACTACAACTGCTCCGCTGGACTTTTGGGGTGCTGGAGAAAATAAATTGATTTTGAAAAATGAAGATGTGAGGTTATAAATCATTCAGAATAAACTGAATGTATTAAAAATGCTTATTTCAGTGTAGATTTAAGCCTCATTTTGTGTTTGGGTTCACATTGGCACCCCTTATGAAAAGTGCTTGTATTTTTTTTAAACCTTGAGTTTTGAAATTTGTCAGCAAAAGAGATTCATTTGATAATAAAAATATATAAAAATAATAGTTATGTTTCAGTTGTTTTCATATATTCTTATACCAAGCCCTTCTGCAAATGCAAAGTCTTTAAGTGTATTTCCGATTTTAATGTATTCAGTGTATTTTTTATGTACTTATAGTTTATATAGTTTATATATAGTAATCATGGTGCACCTGTCGAGTCCAGTATCACTTTTTCAGACAAATTGCTGTATGGTCCCTGGCCGGCTTTGTTCACACAGGCGACTCTGAATCTGTATGTCGCACCAGTTGGAAGATCCATGACGTTATAGTAACAGTCAGCCACACCGGTTGCTATTATCAACCAGTTTGTGTCACCTATAAACAGAAATGTTATATGAAGTTTATACTATTATATACTGACAACCATAACAAACAGAAAAGAGGCAATAAAGAGCCTCTGTGTCATTTGTACGTTCCTGTACAAAATAAAGAATCAATTGCAGTACCCATCCTTGCCAGCTGGGGGCGGGATAGCAATAGGGAATCACTAAATAATTTAAAAGACAATACTATAATAGTAGTCAGAACAATATTCACATTACAAATTCATCTCTAATGCCTTAACCAAACCTCATTTTACATTTTTAGCAGGTATGAATTGACTAGTGTTGACCAACCCTCTGTTCTTCTCTCCAGTGAGTATGTGCAAGGTGCCGTGGTATCTGAGGGTCTCCACACCACCAGCGCGGTGTTCTTATACTTCTGAGGAACCTCAGGGGTCCCAGGACTATTCGGTAAGCCTAAAGAAAAATCATTGCATGCTTACAAATGGATATTCTTGCTTTAATGTTCTGCATTGTGCAAATGGAAAAGATGTTTATAACATTGTAGAGTTTGGATTCTTCAGAACGTTCTTATGCACTGTAGTGAACAAAACATCATCAGGCCAATGAGAAATTTCATGATAGTTGTCATGTTTACAGGACTGCACTCAAAAACGCTATTTCTAGCTGAGAAAAACATTTCGAATCAGCTGAGACAACTACACAAAATATTTAGCTCTGCTAGCAAGTTACCTCACAGAACTTTAATACAGTAACATGAATAATTGATGTCCTGCTGTTATTAAAGAAAACACACAATAATATTCAGCACGATCTCCTGCTCATGTTGTTAGAAAACCAATGACATTTCTGCTCTCAAAAGCTCTTTCCTGACTCTGGTAGCTCTAAAAGCGCTTCTTTCAATGATTTTTCCAATGATCCACTTCGATCTGTGTTCGAGTACGTGGTTTAGATGTTGAAACTTTGTATTTGTTTTAAATTGACACATTCACACTAACAGTGCATTGCAGCTAAAAGCAATGAACGAATGCTCTAAATGATCTATTTCCATTTATATAATTGTACTGTTTTCTGATACTTACGTGCAAGCGACACAACGGACGAGCTGGTGACAGAGGCCAGCGGGTTTGAAGCCACACATTCATAAAGGCCTGCATCCTTCTTAGTGGTTTTCATAATCATCAGCAGCTGTCTTCCATCAGGACAGGATATCAGGTTCATCCTCGGGTCAATCTCAAGAGGTTTCTTATCTGAAAATACATGAAACCCCACAGCAGTGATGTTACTTATGAACCTTTACTTTCACTAAGCCACTACCTCTACTTCGTATATTTTCACGCGGTGACATTAAAAAGTTGATCACAAAAAAACACTGTGTTCTCTAAAGTTAATGTGAACATTTTAGGCTGTGACTTTGACTGTGACTGTGGTGTTACTTTAAGCTGACATTTACTCGGAGGCGTAAAGAGCTTCTATATATAGCCAAAAATAAACAGCTTGGGTTGTGTCAGCACAATGACTACTAATACACCTAGAATGTAAGGTTTGGCACGACACATATTCTCTTTCAGATTCCTAAAACATTGATATTTTCTATTGACGGGTGGTCTGATAAATGTGTTACGAAGGGATAGTCCACCCAAAACTGAAAATTCTGTCATCATATTCTCATCATCAAGTTGTTTCAAAACTGTATAAAATGTTTGGATCAATTGAACCAAAAAGAAGATATTGTGAAGAATGTGGGAAACTACACTGCAAATAATGACTTTCTTACAAAGTCTCTTTTTCTTGTTTTCCCGTTAAAATTGTCTAAAAATTCTTGAATCAAGAAGCATTTTCTTGATGAGCAAACTGACCTTAAAAAAGAAGTCTTGTTTCTTGAAATTTCAGTGAATTTGTGCTTAAAACAAGAAAAAACATCTGCCAATGGGGTGGGTAAAATAATCTTGAATTGAGTGACAAAGAAAAACGTAAACCTTAATTCAAGATTATTTTCTTAAACCATTGGAAGATTTTTTGCTTGTTTTAAGCACAAATTCACTGCAATTTCATATTAGTTTACTAAAAACATGACTTATTTTCTTAGGTCATTTTGATAATCATGAAAATGCATTTTGATTCAAGAATTTGTAGACATTTTTACTGGAAAACAAGAAAAAAACAGTAAGAAAGTCATTTTTTGCAGTGGGGCACCATTGATTAGTAGCGTAGCGACCTAGGCCCCCTCATTTACATGTATGGCCCCCTCTGATTTTTCCATTCCATTTTCTACCGCTTATCCGAACTACCTCGGGTCACAGGGAGCCTGTGCCTATCTCAGGAGTCATCGGGCATCAAGGCAGGATACACCCTGGATGGAGTGCCAACCCATCGCAGGGCACACACACTCACTCATTCCCCTCTGATTTTTAATTGCTTAAAATAAAAAAAAAAAAAATGTTGATTTGGTACTCTGGTTGATCAAACTAATCAGTGCTCCCCGTTGTTTTCAAAGTTAATGGTTTAATTATGTCACGTGTTGTGCTTAGCATCTTGACTTTTGCACCAAGAGCTTAACTTGTAGGTTTGTTCAAATCGCCCATAAAAGCACTGTGAAATGGGCATTGAAGTGCACTAAACGTAACTACTAACATTGCTGCGGTTAAATAACCCTTCAAACTTCCGTAATAAGTTTTGTCTGTGTATGAAGACGCTGCAAATTTGTTTTGTGAAGTTAACTTCAGAAGCAAACTTCATGCGATTTCTTGTATGCAGGGAGTAGAGAGCAGTGAACAATGTGTAGGGATCATGTCAATCGGAACACAGTTCATGGAGTGCTGGTTATATAAATCAGTTGTGTTATTTTTGAGAGACGCAAAATATGGGGGGACGGGAGGACCGGATTAAGATGTTTAAGTTTGCTAAAATGAGCTGTACAGGTGTATCATTTTAGTACCTATTAATTTCTACATGTATAGAAACCTATACGTATACATAATGGCCCCCTCATCTATAGACAGGCCCCCTCAAAAATGTAATTCTGGCTACGCCGCTGCCATTGACTACCATAGTTGTCTTTTCTAGAAAGTCAATAGTGTCCCAGAACTGTTTGGTTACAAACATTGTTCCAAAAATCTTTCCTAGTGTTTAGCAGAACAACGAAATTTACACAAGTTTAGCACAATTTGAGTAAATGATGACGGAATTATCCTTTCGGGATAAATTCTCCCTTTAAGTACTGTATATAATTAAAACCCCTTTTTGTGCTTATATATAAAACAAAATTCAATAAAACACTGTTTTGATATTTTACTATTTTAAAGTGTGATTTAAATGTTTAGCTTTGAAGGCACTGCAACTACTGTAACAGAGAAACTAAATCTAATGATTTTTTCATATGATATTCACAATAGTCCATCTTAGCTGACACAGTATATTGTCGAAGACTAAAATGACTCATTTCCCCCGAAACAAAATCAAGATGCCAATTTCAACTATAATGCCTCCAGATAATGCATTTGAAATTCAGTTTATTTTATATTCAGCGGTGCAGGATATTTCACTTGATTTACGTCAGATTACATTATCTTTATTTTCACCGAAGCGAAAATTAGAATCTCAAATCAGACCTTTCATCCATGTGATTTGTGGGTGAGGACTGCCAGCAGGGAGGCAGCTGAGAGTGACAGGATCTCCCTCCAAGAGTACATGGTCCCTCAGTTTAATATGGAACACAGGAGGGAAATCTAATTGAGAACAGATACATGAGAACGATATCATAATTCATACCACACAGCTGTGTCGTTGCATGCCCATGTGAATAACTGATTAATTAATAATTTATGTAAATGTTTATGACGAAGCAGGAGACATTAACAAGCTGTCTCCTTTAGTGCACGAGCTACTGTGAAATAAACAAACAATATGTGAAATACCAGATGCTAGTCGAGTATACTGGCGAGAGCGGAGAGAGCCGTTCTCTCTGGCAATGGAAGCTGGGAGGTCTGGTTGGGAAACCGTCTTGTCTCGTCGTCCTCTCGTCAATCCCCAGCGGTCCCATCGTGACCTATGTTCGATCTCTGCACCTGGAAACAAAACATTATTGCCAATGGTTTTCTGTTACTGAGTTTTGCTGAAGAAATGACATGAGAGTGAGTAAATAATGACAGAATTTTCATTTTGGGGTATACTATGACTTTAAGAATAGGATTCATTAAAAAAAATGGGTGCATATTAACATAAGAGCAATTCAAAAACAATAAATGGCGTACTTTTCACAGCTGATTCAGACTGGACGCTAGACATTGAATCCAGAGATTCTGAAGATGCCCCTTTGCCTGACTGTATGGAAATCTGGTTCTGCGGGACACCCATTCTCTTCAGACTGCCCCCCTCTGAGGTGGAACGCCGTAGAATTGAGAATATAGGTGTCTTTTTGACTTCTGTCTTGCCTTCACTGTCATCTTTCCTCTCCTCAGAGTGACTCCTTATCCTTGTGGATAAGCTCGCCATTGTACTGCCGATCTTCTTGCGCATGGCAAGAACTGGTGATTCCGAGGGCACTTTAGACTCCGGCTCTGGGGGGTTCTCAGGACCTCCATCCATCCTCATCATCTCTATCTCCTTCTTATCTTGGGATCCTCTCCTTCCCAGTGCCCAGGACAGACGACGTCTGGGTGTTGAAGCCTCTTCTTCTTTGACCTTCTCCTCTTTTCTCTCCATCGACGGGGTTCCTTTCAAGCGCATGGAGAGTCTCCTCATGAACCCAGGGTCCTTTTGTGCCTCACGGAGATCTTGAACCGACTTGGACTTCTCTTCCAACCTCCTAGGTACAAACTCTAAAGGTGCCCCAATGGGCCCTGGGCGATACATTTCTTCTGTTTCGGGAGCAACAGCTGCAGGCTTTTCTTCCGTTTTATGCCAAGAGAAACGTCTGAGACTACGAGTTAAAGAGGACTCGCGCTTCTTGAACCGAGCTTCGAAGACCTCCTCTGATGTAAGATCCTGGATGTGGGATCCGGGAGTCGGCTCACGTTTGGGAGATGCACGAGTGGGAGTTTTAGGAGGACTTGGCTCTTTGGGAGGATGCTCCGTTGACGCAACCCTAGAGAAGACTGCAGGATGTTCAGTGCTTTGTTGAATGTCTGGTTTGGATGAAGGAGTTGACACAAGGGTCGATTCAGAGATGGGTCTGGAAATGGGCGGGTACACTGGGATGGATGGTGGGTTGGCTGATGGTTTAGAGGGCGGCACGTCTTCCAGTTGGCTAGATGCTGGAACTGATGGTACCATGATGGTCTGCATGATACAGGCATATGCAGAAGTCCGGCCGTCTGGGAGAATTGTGCGTGTGGAGAGGGAGGGCGTTACGTAGGTCGTTGCGATGCTATGAGGAATGGCAGCTGGGGTGGATGGTGGTGTCACAGTGATCTCTATAGACTTTTCTGATGGCTTATCTTCAACTTGAACCCCTGTCTCTGGGACAACAGGTTCTGCTTCTTTCTCTGGCTTTTCATCTTCTCTTTCCTGGTCTTCTTCAACTTCTTCCTCTAACACGGCCATTGGAATCGAGGCTGGTTTACTTTCAGCCACTTTTTCAGGTTCTTTACTGGGCACCTCGAACGTTCTCTGGTCCTTCTCTTGCGTATCAGCGTCCCTTGATTTCTGATCATCATCTGAAACACTCTTGGACTCAACAATCACTTCTTCTGATTTACTATTCTTGTAGCTTGCTGCCTCTTTTTCTTCATTTCTCTCTTTCTCATGTCTTACCGGCTCCGGTGTGCGAGCTTTGGGTGTGACCGGACGAGAATCCACCTTGACCGGCTCGGTAAGAGCAGACATGGATACAGCCTCTTGCAGTCGTCTTTCCTCTATCTGTGCCAGTGGAATCTCCAGAGGCGCCCCCATTCGTCTGTGCAAAGGTATTGGTTCTGAATCACCCTGGCTGAACGAAGCACTCTTGCGGAGTATCTTGGTCTTCGGGATGTCATCTCTGGGCGACTCGCTGGATGCCGCTCTCACAAGTGGAGGGTTTCCTAGGCGAGACCCCCGCACATAACGTTTCTCTTCCCCCATCCCTAATGTCTCCAGTAAGGGACCTCGTAATCCGCTCATTTTTTTGTCTACAGAGCCACCTCTGAGCAATCTCTGTCTCATGAGTTCCAATTTCAAAGCGTAGTCTTCCTGGCTCATATTCGCAGCACCAGGACTAGGGCTCCTTCTGGGAAGCTCCATAGATACAGACTTTTGTAAATTTCGTCTTTCGTCTGTAGGGGCTTCCTCAGTGCCCTCTTCTGGTTTGATGTGAAGCTGCAGGGCGCTATCCGCCGAGCTTCCTCTTCGTAGTTCTCCTCTGCGACGTGCACCCTCTGATTCCTCTAACTCCATACTCGAGCCTCTGCGCATTGGTCTCTTTGCCTGTTCTGCCCTTTGGGCCAGCTCTCCGGGTTCCTCATCGGATGAGACTTTTTCTTCTTGCGTAGATCTTTTTTTGGCTCGTCCCCTTGCAGCTGCATTCCCGCCATCTCTTTCTAATGTCTCCACTTCCATGGGCTCTGGATCCTGATGGCCGGATGCGGGCCTCTCAGCATTTCCATTCGGCCTACCTGCCCTCTCATCATCTCCCACGATTTCAGTCAGAGACATTCTAGACCCGGAGAACTCCATGTTGAGGGGCATGGGGATAAAAGGGAGCTCATCAATTTCTTCGTCGGAATCGGAAGATGATGAAGGTGGTGGTGAGCCTTGTTTCACGTTTCTTGGGACAGCAATGGAAATATGGCTGGTGGAGTCATCCAGTAACTCGGGTATAGACCTCATCACCATTTTGGATTTAAAGCTGATAAGAGATCGCTGGAATAGATTGTGACAATGTTAAATTGTAAAATGTTAAAGAAGCACGTAAAAGCTATCCGTTTCTATCTTCTTACCTGCCATTTTCTTCTGGACAAAAACTTTTTGAGGGACTCTGTGCTGATGTTCTTCCCTTTATTTAGGATCTAAAAGAGAGAAGCATGTATGAGGTAAAAACTGTGACAATCTACGTTTGAGAAAGGAATTACACATCTTCCAACTTTCAGAGATACAGAATATAACTTGTTCTCCGTTAACCCATCTATCCTGAGATTACCTTGAACCAGGGGTGACGAAGACACTCATTAGCATCAGGTCTCCTGCGGATAAAGTGACATTTAAGAAATTGGCTGTTAACAGAAAGTGCTTTTGGCAGTAGAAATAATTTTCTTGCAAATAGATTATGACCTGGAGCATGGTGATGCATTGTAGATTTCACTTACAATCTATCAGCCACCAGCAGTTTGATGACAAAGCCCTTGGCTTCATGGCAAAGATCCGTAAACATGCTTTCTTCAAAAGCCACATTATAGTTCCTAATGTTGAGGACAGAACTGCGATCGTTTTCTCCCGCGAAAGGAGAAACTCCAGTGAGACTGTAACAGAGAGTTTCAGTTAAACTCGTAAACTGTATTTTCAATGCATTTAGCAGACAATTTTATCCAAAGTGACTGACAATTCAAGAGATCATTCTAAAATAATAATATATATATAAATAAGTGTGTTTTACTTTAAAAAGTTGAAATCAGAGATACATTTTATATATTACAAAAGTATTTGATATATACAGTAGAGGCCCAAAGTGATGTTTAGATGTAAAGAATGTTTGTACATTATTTACTTTAAAAGTAACCAAAGAAAACACTAAACTTTAGACTCTAAGTTATTTATTTGACAAAATATATTTGGTAAAAGCATTACGCTGTACTAGGGAATATGAGTTTTATTTAAATATACAAAAAAGAAAATAAAGCCAACATTACCGGATCATATTTTATTAGTTATATATTGTTTTTCAATATCTTATAACATTGTTTATTTTTCATAAATTATTAACATTATTGACATAAATTATGTATTTATTTTATTTATAGTATTACTTGGGTCAATAAGCTTTGCATATGAGTTCTGTGTGTGTTGCTTTTGCAAAGCTTTGAACTCCTGGAGGTGTGCTTTAGTTTTACGCAACATGAAGGACAAAGACGTCAAGTTCATTATCATCTTTGGCCAATGATGTATATAAAATACAATCCAAATTAATCCAATTGAAAATGTAAAAGATTCTGATTTATTTTATTTTATTTTATTTTATTTTATTTTATTTTATTTTATTTTATTTTATTTTATTTTATTTTATTTTATTTTATTTTATTTTATTTTATTTTATTTTATTTTATTTTATTTTATTTTATTTTATTTTATTTTATTTTATTTTATTTTATTTTATTTTATTTTATTTTATTTTATTTTATTTTATTTTATTTTATTTTGATTGTCTGTCCATTCAAGACTTTTATTTTTTTATCTGTCCTGGTCTCCTTTTAAATTAATGTTAATCTTCTATATGGTCAAATAGACTCTCTCAGGTAGACAAAAAATTCTGATGACCAAAGCAATTGTACCGCTCTTCTATATTACTTTTGTACAAAATCCATAACTTTATCTTAATACAGACAAATGAGGTAATCTTACCATAAATAAGTTAGAACTCCAATAGGCCTGTAAGAAAAAGTTTAATTTTTGAGAAATAGATGTATATATGTATATGTATATATATATATATATATGGCACATCAGATGCTGCAAATTGATTGTACAGAAACAGTTTTGTGATGGAGGGAACAAGTGCGTTACCAGATGTCCGTTGCCTTGGAGACGGGTGTCTGGTTAACAATCTCTGGTGCCACAAATTCTGGAGTGCCATATTTGCAGTACTGTGCCTCATCAGGCGTGAACTTTACAGCATTCCCAAAATCACATAGGCGGATCTGATCGCTTATGAGGTCTGCCATGAGGATATTATCAGGCTAAACGGAAAAACGTCACAGAAAACCGATCTGGTGAACACATCATTGCTTAATTACTACATGCTTACAGAAGGAAAACAGTGATAGGGCAAATCACATCATTTTTACCTTGATGTCTAAATGAAGTATGTCATGTTGGTGTAGATAGCTAATACCCTCCAACAGCTGCCTCACGCTGCATCGGATCTGCAAGAGACAGTTTAGACCCAACAGCTTTTGTTAGGCTTTTTATCGTCCCTATAGAAGTAAACCTAAAACATTTTCTCTTAATCTACAACATAATATAGTTCAATATAGTAAAACTGCTAGACTCACCTCTGACTCCATTACTGTTGATTTCTTTGTTAGTCTTTCAAGAAGCTCCTCGTGGCATCTGTACATATTGTCAAAGGCAATTCACTGTGCACGAACGGATGCAAGTACATTATGTTTGTTTCTGTAGTACGAGCATGTATCATGGAAGATGTTTTCTCCGTATGTGGCTTCCCTGAAGGGAACCGAAGGGCACATCACCCTCCATAACATAACATAAGTGTAAGTGACAGTCCCGGCACAGACAGATCGATGCAATGCACTCTGGGAATGTTATGACTTAAGCAGGTGTGAGGTTAGTATTGATTACACAAACAGCTGTACCAACTCTCAAACCAAAAAGACAAATCCATTGGTAGATACATTCCTATCAAGCTTTCTGTAACACATTTAAAAAAAAGTAATGTTTTTAGAGAAGTAAAAAGAGGATACAGCTCTGTGATAATGATGACAGCATTCTTCTTCTCGAAGGCGTCGTGAAAGTAAAGGATCCTCTCGTGGTCTAGCTGGGACAGGATGGTCATCTCTCTCAGAGCCGAGGCCTTCCGCTTGGCTCGAGCGGAGATGAACTTGGCCACATATTCCTTCTTTCCGGCCTTCTGTGTCACTCGCTTCACATACGAGAATGCACCTCTAAGAAACGATAATGACAATAAGCAGGTTATTTTTGGAAAGGATTTAAGTGAATTAATGGCTTATTTTGTTTTGGAATTTCCATCATAATGGGGATGTCATGTGTCTGCGAGTTGTGTGTTCAGGTCTTAATAGAAATGCGGCAGTGAGCCATGAAGATTATAATTAAAGCACAGAGAAAGCGACAGCGTGCGGTGCAGAGATACAGCTCTGTGATGACTGCGCTCCTCTCCTCTCCGCCCAGCCAAACACTCACAATCGTGCCAAACAAACAACACTCCTTTCACAATGTAGCTCTGTGTGTTTACGCTTTAAAGCCACAATGATGCAAACCAATTTTGTTTGTGAAGGACATTGTTTGAAGACTATAATGGGTGTATTTACTATGGTTGTCAGAAAATTGTAAATAATTTAATAACAATGGAAAAATGTATCATGTCACACACATAGGTTTGGAAATAAAGGACAACAGTTTAAAATGTAGAGGGGATTTGCATCTTATATCCACAAAATATTTCAAACCTTCAAACCATTGCCAATGTCAAATAAAGTGTGATTTTCTGCATCTATGCTTAAAATAATCTGTATAATATGATATATAGCCACAGAAAAAAAATAAAAGGCATCTTTAATATTTTCATTTAATCAGCATTTCAAGATGTGGCCATTCCAGTCTAGTGTCTGATCAATTTTAATAAAATCAAACCTCAGGAATGACATCCAACAGCAATGTGAAAGACTGACAGCATGACAAGACACATGTCAACTGTGATAAAAATTGAAGTTATCGCATCAAAAATACATGTAGAAATATTGTTGTATTGCTAAGTGAATATTCACTTGTTTTCTTTTCAGTAGGTCTGAAAAAATATGGAGCATATTTTCTGTTATTTTGACATCGGTTTTCTATTTCTGCAAATAATTGCAAACGGCACAGATTTTTCATTTGAAATTTGTGAGAAATATTGTTAGTAGTTAACAGAATGAAACAAAAATGATCACATTACCTACACACACTCTTAAAATTCAGAAAATATATATCATTTTTTTATTTATTATTTTGTATCTAATATGTTTATATAATATGAATTTATTATTTGCATCATGCACTCTTATATTTAGAATAAGAATTTCAAGTTGTTTTTTACTATAGAAACTGTTTAAAATGAAATTGAAGTCTGTATGGGGTACATAAATCCATGAATTAATAAATACATTTCAGTAGCTTGAGAAACTGAAACAGTCGTGTTGCCTCGACTTCTGAGGTGGCTGAATCATTCTCTGTATGAGAAGCACGAAATAGCATAAATATGTTAACGAAAAAGTGTTTTTTGAATAAAGTGAAACCTTTCAGCTGTCACTTTATTGAAAATGATTGTGTGTGAAGAATTTACACACATGAGATGAGTCGACGGTGAGAGCTGATGGAATCACAATTTCTAACCTAGCGGAGGAATTCACTTGAGATAAATGGTGTGTGTCCAAGTGACGCTCTGTGCTGATGACTCACCTCCCAATTTCCTTGTGCACGTCATAGTAATCAGTGAGCCTTCGCTTCTTTCTAAGGATGGACGCCTCATCCTCCAAAGAGTCTTCTCTGTGCTCTTTAGCTACACGCACAGACATCGTGACAGACAGACGGTCATCAGAAAATTTCATTAGGTCAGTCAAACGCATAAACTGCAAGAACGTCACTATAACAAAGTAGACGCTGCATATTCCAAATAACCCTCTTCATTAAAGAAATTTGGGACAATGAACGTGCTCATAAACATAACCAGTTTATTGACATATAAGTGCTTACTTGTGTGAACAGTGAGTTCAGCCTTGCAGGACACAGAACCAGCCAGATTCTTAGCAGTACATGTGTACACTCCCGAATCATCTGCTTGGGTGTTCAGCACCACCAGAGAACATTCATTGTCATCGTAGACAAAAGTGAAATGGCTGCTTTCTGACAGCAGGACGTCATCCTGACAATCAAAGCGGAAACATGGAATAAGTGCCATTGTGCGTTGAATTTGAATTTGAAATAAGTTTGTGTGGGTTTGAGGTAAAAAGGGCAGGTAGAAAAATCGAAGGCAAAGCCCTCAGGCGGGGATGCAATATCCAGCTGTATCTTTGAAAGCATAAATTTGCATGTTTTACAGGACACAGGGAAGAAATATGACTTAAGGAAACATACGACAGGCAGTATTTGTGAGAGCTCAGTGGGGAGGAAAGAGTGTTTAAACGTGGTTTGATTTTAATATCTTCATAAATTCTTACATCAAAGTGAGCCTCTTCAGTAAGATTTACATAGAAAATGGAGATAACATCTACCATTACATGTGAAGGATGTGAAAGGATTGTGAAATGCTTTCTAAACATTAATGTTCCCAAATAATGTGAAAAGACAACGTATCATTCGCACAAGAGCAAATAAAACACACCTTGTACCACAGAATGTCCGGGATGGGCTTTCCTTCAACCACCACAGCAAAACGAGGAGTCTCGCCCACATTTACATCCAGATCCTCCATAATGGTCTCGAAAGTGGGAGGCACTAGAGACGGTGAACTCGTATAATAAGATTTATATGTTTATGCCGATACAGCAATAGACATTTTGAATATGTAACCAATGCTTTAAACCCACCTGCCATATCCAGGGTCAGGATGCAAGAGTCACTGCCAAACTGGTTGCTGGCAATGCAGGTGAGCTGACCAACATCACTGTTCTTCACTTTCCAAAGCTTTAGTGTGTGTTGGTCATCGTCTGGCATGCTCAGTTCAAACAGGCCTGGTCTGTTAGACAATACGACTCCATTTCTATAAATAAAAGGACAAAAAAAACGAAATGTCGGCACATTGAAACTGCTCCACAAAATTAATATGTAATCAGCAACGTTAGAATAGATAGTATAGAGTAAGTCTTTAAAGACATCAGGTGGTCAGTTTGATCAGGTGCACTCTCAATCAACGAACAGCATGACACTACGCTAAAAAATATGAATAAACAGCAATGTGGTAAAATTGTGGTTTACCACATTGCTGTTTATTCATGTTTTTTTACGGCCGCAGGAAAAATTAAGAGACCGTTTCTGATTTATACACAGAATGTAAATATTGCACAGAAACAATATCACAAAAAAAAGACATAAGTAAATAATGATGGCATTGTCATTTTTAAATTAAGTTTTCCTTAAAATGGGTATTTGACAAATATCTCTCAGAAGATAAATCTCTCTTATGCTATATTATATTGTAAATATTAATAAAACTACACAACCTTTACGATCTGAACACATTAGTCATTAACAATTGTCATAATACACTTGCCGACGTTACAATTGGTTCCAAAGGAACACTACACATCGTAAACAAAACAACATGCACGACTAGACTTTCACATCAAACACAAACTCACACATAAACACGTGCTTTGTTAAAAGACACATGACAGATAAAACAAACACAGATGATGGAAAATATCAAACATGTTTTTGTATCCCTCGACTGGATGGAATTGTAGTCTGAAACAAAAAAATGTGGTCTGTGCTCATTATACGCTACGTTTCTCACGAGTTTCTGTGAAATCTGTCAACTCAGACTTGCCAAAATCTGCAGGCTGGCACAGACAGACAAAATCGGGGGGAAAATCTGAGCGGAGATCATGAAGTGTATTCTAGCCTTTATCAATAGTGAAACAACTATCCGCACCAAAATGCAATCCAAATGCAAATACCTCTTCCAAGAGACGGAGGCGTTGACGTGATTGAGAGTGACCGTGATGCTCACAGGCTGCTTCTCCACCATATACACGACATCGGGCTTATCAATGATTACAGGAGCCTCCTGGAGGTACGGGCCTGCAGACAGAGAGATAAAAGTCAGTCTCCTACAGTGACTCATACATCTCATTGACCCGTCCTTGTTTCCTGAACCATACCTCTCTCTAACAGTTGCACTGGCTCCGTGGTGGGCGACGGCTTGCTAAAGGCCTTGCTTGTGATAGATAGCACCCGGAAGGCGTAGCGGACACCTTTAGACAGATTGGTGATGGTATAGGTGGTTTGCTTCAGACAAGATGCGATAATGGTCCACTGGATTGACCCGAGGGCCTGCTGTTGAACAGCATACATCAGGGAACTCGGATCTGGAATCGTAACACATAAATCACTGTGATTTATCATAATGTTTGACAGCTGAAACAAAAAAATTCAATAAGAGTAATATGCTTATTGAATAATCTAATGTAAAAAGAGAAAGAAGACAAATATTGCAGCAGCACACGGAAGTTTTATGGCATGGAAAGTCAATACAGCTATAACTCAAAAACACATAAAACAAATATAGAAAAGCAATGACTAAACTATACGTGCCAATACTATAAAAAATAGCTTTAATGGTAGACTTAATGGGTACTTGAGGAAGGTCAGGTCAATATTGATTGATACATGGAGACAAATACATTTACTACACTGAGGAAAGACACTGAGAATGTCTTGAATATCTCAATACATTCTCCATGACAGCAATAAGATTAAATGGAAAGCAAAGAGAAATTTCCCATTTCATCCTATATATCCTTATCCCATAATAAATCAATATAATACAAGAAATCTAAAAAAATCTGAAACTAAACGAAGATTTGAGAAAATACCAAATTCTGTTTTTCTTCTGAAATAAAAAATGTAATAGCTTGGCAGTCTTACTGCGCGTCAACATATATGTAATTTGTGTCAATCTATAGATTTTCTTTATAAGAATGCATAGATCTTTGGTACAAGAACAAAATGTAAGCTTTTAATTGTGAAAAGCGAAGTGACATCCAAGAATACAGTCAAATTTGGAATGTATCATTCATACCGATGGATGGATCCAGTCTTTTCGGTTTCTTCCAGATTAGCGTGACAGTCTTCCCAGTGATGGACTCGATGACTGGGGCCCCATCTGGTGGGTCAGGAAGGATGTCTACAACCACACAAGTGTCAGTGAGAATAAAGTATATATTTGATGCCAGAGGAGCATCCCGCCAATTCTCACAAATAATCACACATATGCTGTTCCCATAAAACTGAAATGCATTTGTATTTTAAACAGTCTGGGATGAGAGGAACTAAATCAGTGGTAAAGCTATTTAAAGATTTGGCTGTTAACTAGATGTTGTACTCACAGAGTGTAAAAATCTCATACCAGACTGTCCATTCTAAAAGCAACTTCTAGAAAAATATTTAAGCGAAGCATAACTAAACGTACGTGTATATACATTTTAATGAGTAACATTCACTTCATTTTATTAATGTCCTTACATTTTCCCAGATCTTAAAAACCACAATGAAATATGTTCTATGTATTTCCTATATGCAAAAAATCGGATTCTTTGTCTATATAATCGACACGATCGATGACGTGATTTTTTTTCCTTACTGGTGGGGTTGAAATATATTGAAATAACTTTAACACACAGACATCCGCACAAAAATGCTAAAGGTTCTTTAAACATACCCGTCACATAAAGATGGGCATAGCAGGTGGCCTTGCCCAGTTTGTTGGATATGACGCACTTGTAGACTCCACCGTGGGCATGACACACACAGCGGATCACCAGGCTATGAATGTCTCTGACTGCAGAATCATACAAACAAAACTCCTTCTCATACACATCATGTATGAGACCGTATTCCAGACCGCTTTTATACTGTAAGAAATAGAATGAAGGCATTTACTTACACTGTGTCATTTTCCTGTCCTCCGTGCTCTCGATCCTCTTGCCATTGTGAAACCAGATGATGGTTGGGTATGGCAGGCCGGCCACTTTGCACCTGAGAACAGCCTCTCTACCCTCCACTACATCCAGATCGTAGAGCGGCTTGACAAAGTCGGGCATGGTAAACCTCTCCACCTCATTCTCAGGCACTTCGGGCTCTTCAGGAATTGAGGGCATTTTCTCCAACTTTGCTCTGTTCCACATGAAAACCAACATACTCACACTTTTGATTTTAGTGATTCTTTGATTCGAACAAACTGTTCACCTAAAACTGAATTCTGTATTATTCACTTGTCCCCATGTTGTTCCACCACCTGTAATTTTTTTTATTCTACTAAAACTAAAACTATAAGAACATTTCTGTTTATTCAAATAAATAAAAATACTGGCCTAAATATTCATTTAAAACCTTCAAATGAAACAAAATCTACAATAGATTAATCTGATATAGTAACATAAAAATCAAAAAATGAATGCTAAAATGACAAAAGAACATACGATTATTATCAAAAATAAAAGCCAACTCGAAATATGAATAGAATTACAATTAAACAAAAATAAAATACGTCTGCCTAGCTGTATATGATTATTATAATCCTTTATGGAAATTTTGGATAAGATTCTTTAAAAAATCATTGTTCATGGTACATATATAAAGAACAATTGCATATAGTTTCTGATTTCTTTGAGGGTGAGTCTATTGTAGCTGTAAATAAAAAATGAAACTAAAATAGATTCATCATATAGCAAAATAAAATACAAATAAATAATAAAATGACCAAAGCACATAACAAAATTGCTAAATATTAAACTTAAATTACCATGAAATTACAAGCTACTATAACACAAAATATTCATAGAATTCAGATAAAACTAAAATAACTGCACACCTGAATATGAATATTATTCTTAAATGAAAATAAAGAAATAAAATTGCGTGAATTATTAATTTGGATGTATTACTAATATAGATTCATGGAGGGTCATACATTTGAGAGGATATGGCCGGCCTGGGTTCCTGCACATACAGCTCAGCTGAAGACTCGGTCCGTCCATAAGGGCTATGTGCGACTACCGTGTACAGACCCTCGTCTTCATTACAGACATGAGAAATGATCAAGGAGTGCCGTCCTCCTTCTTTCAAGATCCGAATGTCTTCGCTTTCCTCCAGTGGATGATCTGTTGAAGACATAAACATCTCAGTCTTGATTGTGTTGACATTGGAAAACACTCAAGGTAATGTGACTCTTACCAAAGTGGCTCCAGATGACCTGAGGAGGCGGCGTCCCGCTGACCTTACAGTCAAACCGAGCATTACGACCTTCAATCACTTCCAGGACGTCCAGCTGACGGGTGAAGAGGGGCTCTATGGATGCTTTGACCTTGAGTTTGGCACTAGAGGTCAGTTCCTCTATATGAGTATGAGGACGGAATAGAAGTGAGAATAGCAGGTGATTTGGCATAAATCTTGGAATTTTATATTTCGCTACAAGCCGCTCACCTTTAGCTGTGCTCAGTTTGCAGGTGTACGTTCCGCTGTCGTCTTCATGTACAGAGTTCAGCAGCAGTCTGCATCTTTTTCCATCAAAGTGCATCTTGCAATTCAAAAGCGCCGGCTGGATGAGCTTCCCGTCGGAGAGCCAATCAACATCAGTGTCCTGGGGCCCAATCACATAACACTCGAACAAGGCCGTCTCACCTGCTTCCACCATCACGTCCCTCACTGGACGAATAATAGCAAGGCCTGGCTCGATTGGACGAGCTAAAAAACAGTACAAATTATCCAAAAGTGGGTAATATAATATCATGTTTGAGCAAACTGGAGTTCTTAGAGTCTTCGCAAGGGTTTAATCTGCTACAAACATGAGAGAAGTCTGCTAATGGCTAGTGTTGTGTGATATCTGACAAAAAGCTAATGTGCTGTCAGTCTGTCAGCTTAATTCGTGCATCAATATGAATCAGCTCAAAGTTATCCCCAGATTTCAAAAAAGACTCTTTGCTATTGGGCTTTTTGTAAAATCAACTCATTAAAACTAATTTTAACAGTGTTGTTCATGAATTATGACATCCTCAGTAAGGATTTTTTGTTGCGTTTTATCCCACACAAAGGTTATATTTAATATGACACGGCTAAAACAAATATTATAGTTTGTTGTAGATATAATGCAATGTGTATACACGATTTAAGGTTCAAAGATGCTGTATTTTCCACATACCGAGCATGTTTGTATATCCTCTTTGCCCCGCCTCTCTGAAACGCGCTGATTTTTTACAAAGCTCATCGCTCTGAAAAGCGAGGTGTGCTGTGATTGGCCAGTTAACCAGTGCTTAGTGATTGGTCGAATACTGAAAGCGTGTGACGGAAATGAAACGCCTCTTACCACATTTGGAACATCAGGTTCCAAAGCAATTGTGCTGACAGGTACGCCCACCTTACTTGCGTTTACATTTAGGCGGTTTTAGTCAAATCACACCACGAAGTGACGTAGATTTGTGGGGTTGTGGTTACACGAGGCGTTTCAGGCAGGTCTGGGTGAGCATTCACTTTTAGATAGAATGCAGCTTTTGTTCCGACACTTTAATTTTTGCAATTTTACATGTTTAATACATGCTTGGGCAACTTATAACACACTAAAGAAAAAGAAAAACACGTATTCACGCCATATGACCCCTTTAACATTGGTCCATGCATTAACTAACAGTGAGTAAAATAGTTTTTCAGAATGTATACATTTTTGTTAATATCGGGTAAAGGGATAGCTCACTGTCATCATTTAGATGCAGAACAAAAAAGAAAATATTTCGAAGGATGTCGGTAACCCATTGACGTGCATTTGTTTTGTGTCCATACAACAGAAATGAATAGGTACCGCCGTTGTTACGTTACCAACATTTACCACATTTTTTGTGTTCAGCAGAAGAAAGACAGGTTTGAAATTCCATGAGGCTGAATAAATAAATTAAAGAATTTTCATTTTTGGGTGAACTATCCCATTAATGTCAATACAATTGTTCATTCTTATTCAGTGTGTATGAACTTATGTTAACAGCTACAACTTTTAATTTGAAAAAAGCTTTTCTGAAATTAACATGAATTTAGATTGTTTCATGTTATAGGAGAATTCATGTTAGTTCATGTCAGCTAAAGCACTCACATATATGAACAAATGCAATCTTACTGTAAAGTGTTACCCAAATGTTTTTGGAGAGCTGTGGTCTATAGTGACCTCTATACGTAAAAGGTTAAACTCATTTTTAAAAACTGCAAAAACTCTTTGGCATCACTTTGTGCAATGCAGCTTTTAAAAATCTGACATTTTATGGAAAAGTGCTGAGAAAATGAAAACAGTCAAATTAAACCCAGTGATGTGAAAATCTCTGTTATTCAATAGCACTTCAGGTGTGACAGAACAGAGCAAAATCACACGTCTGAGAAACAGATCTAAATGTGAAGCATTTTGCAAAATTGCAGGGCCACAGTGTTTACGCCATTCAGAGATACCAACACACAAATGGCTTATAGCGGTCTCTGAATACTAAGATCTCTAAGTCTCTGAATACCGACTGAGGAAAAAGTGTTTTGACATTTTAACAAATGAGACACTTCAGCTACACCAAAAAAAGACAGATAAATACGTGTAGTCTGTGTGAATGCATGCAAGTGATTAATAGTTACTCACTTTTAACCTCCAGTTTGCCCTCACACTGTTTAGTTCCATACTCGTTGATGATCTTGCAGGTGTAAACACCAGAATCTGACTTCTGTGCTGATTTTATGATCATGTCAAAGTTGCCCTCCTTTGTCTCCTGAACGATATGTCGGGCGCCAGTTTTAATCGTCACTCTGTCTCTCAGCCTGAATAAGTTTAGTTAAGAGAATTAAATAAACCACCACACCACAGATATGAGAGTAGATGCTCAAAAATGTTGAAAATGTGATGTTCTGTTTAGACATACCAATAAAGCATGGGTTTAGGCTGTCCACTCACACAAACAGACATGGTCACCTCCTGACCCTCTATTACCGTCTGGTCTCCAAGAATAGTCTGTCATGTTGATAAACACACGTGGGAGAAATGTGAAATGACTTTTTATGAAAGGTAAAATGTGTATTTGAATACAATGTTAATTGAATGTCTTCTAACACACCTGAAAGGCAGGAGGCTCCTTGAATCGAGTGTCCACGATCCTCCTTGGTTGAGATCCCCTATAGGAGGAAAAATCCATCCCCTCCTCCAGAGGACTAAGGTATTCTTCATCAGATGTGATGGGACTGCTGACATCCATTGGCACACCGAGGTTCCCACGCTGGTCCTGATTAGGCTCTGAAAGAACATCATGTGATTGCAGGGGTTTCACTACTGAAATTTAAACTTTCAATTTTATATCTACACATGGACATTTTGAGAGAGGTGAGGGTGGTGAGAGACATTGATTGAATAGAAAAAACAGAGTTTCTGATAAGAATGAACACTGTAGTCCTATTCTCAAAAAGCTTAAATGACGTTGTGAATAGAAGTAAGGACAGATTAAAATAGAAGATAGAAACAGATGATGGAGAAAGAGTTGTAAACACTGTATTAAGTAAACACTGTATTAAGTAGCACGGGAACTTTTTTAGTTAAAGCCAGAAATAAAGTGTATGGGTCAAAATTATACACTTTCTTTTATGTCAAAAATCATTTGGATATCAAGAAAAGATCATGTTCCATAAAGATATTTTGTAAATTTCATACCATAAATGTATAAAAACTTGATTTTGTGAGAGGATGGCTTGCTACAGTAAATATTGAGGCAATTTTCTCAATATTTAGATTTTTTTCCACCCTCAGATTCCAGAGTTTTAAACTGTTGTATCTCCGCCAGATATTTTCCTATTCGAACAACCCATACATCAATAGAAAGCTTAATTACGCTTTCAGAGGATGTAAAAATCTCAATTTCTAAAAATGGACCCATAAGATTTTTTTTTTGTCCAGGGTCACGTATACTGTAAAGCTAACTGGATAGTATATGCATTATAGAAATTGCTTTTTAGAACTAGCATCTCTCACCAGGACCAAGATGTGTATATCTGGCAATAAAAAGTAAATCAATATTTAGCTTTGATGTTTATTAAAAGGTAAAAAACACTTTGTTTGCATTATTGCACAAGTTGCATTATTTCAAAGCAGAATCACAAGAAAAGAAATCATTATAAACAACAACAAAAATCATTTGAATTTAGCTTACACATGAGATATAATAGATGATGTTAGTGCAGATTTTATTATCTTCTTATTCTACTAGAGAAATGGTATATGCTTCTCAGAGTATGAGATGTTGTTGATATCTATTCTAAAACTGAGACATTTGAAAGATTTCTGGGTCATTTTCTCATGAAAAGTATCCATGACACATGAGATTTAAACAAAAGTAAGTTACCATTTCATTGCGCATTCACCCTAAACTGAAATGACAGGTTCACGTGTAAACACTTTGAAACCATTTGCTATGAGAGGCCTACAGCTCCGGTGTGCAGTAAAACTCAAATGTGCTCTCCAACTCATGCACCAGGAGAAAAAATAGACACAGTGTCTCTTCTTACATGCTTACGGCATATACATTTCCACAGACCCGGTTTAAATCTAATTTCAATTTTCACAAGCGCACCAATGACCTAATGAAAACGATTGCAACTCAAGAAACTATATTTTAATACAAAATAACGACAGTATATCTTCCAAGAAATAAAGGCATTGTTTAAATCTGTCATGCAAATTCTACGACACAGACTATAGCAGAAACCTACCTGGCCACACACCTTCAGCCAAATACTGGCCAACTAGTAGAGCAACACCTACCGCCCCAACACATGTTCACTTCTGGAAGTATTTGTATAATAAGTCAGCACTTCAGGGAATGCCACCACATTTAAAGAAGTCATCTGGAGTAGATGTCGTTCCCTCGCTCTCTCGCCTTCAAAAGGACACTACCTCTAACATTAAGTTCGGCAGCAACATACAGATGTACTCCCATTTTCCAATCAAGTCAAAGAAACTGGTATGTAAAACATTCTCATGGCAACCGTCCTATTTATATGCCGCCTTACAAACTCTCTCATCTCCTGTAGCTCAGCAAAACAATATCATGAACTGCAAAAAAACAATTTCTGTTCAAGCGTTCAATAAAAAAACTCCTGACACTCTCGGAAAATGTGCCGTCACATTTCTGCGAAAAATAAAGACCCAATCGACGACGTTTTTAACAGCAAGATTAAAATGAATGCTGTCAGTGATGTAACATAAGGATCTACTACATCATTTAGAGATCATTTCATGGAGGAAGGAAAGCTAAAAATACCTCGGGTATTCACCTCCCTAATAAGGCGAAGCTTCTCTTACGCTTTCTAACCATTAGAAGAAACGAAGATACGCTAGACGAACATTTCATGTTCTTAGACATCTGCAGTATGAAGATCATTGCTTTTTCATGTTTCTATCTCATGTTCTTATATGAGGTACGTAAAATGAGAGCAACATCCATACATTGGCTATCCATTGGTGGGTATGAGTTTAAGAATATTATTAAAAAAATTATATATGATAATCAAAAATCACAACTGCAGAAAGTTCGGAATGACATAAGCATGAAAATGATTTTTCAAAAGAAAACGGATACAATTATTTTTCTTTTTGTGTGAACTGTTTAAAAAAACAAGTTCCTACTATATACTGTACTTATACTATATCAATAACACTACCAAATAAAAATCAGCTGCTTGTTTAACTAAAGTCAAACCTCTTGGCATCTATAAAAAACGTAAATAGCAGCAATGGTGAATGTTAATACATTTCCACATAAGTGCATTGGTTTTCAAATTGAACACAATGCTAGCATGCAGGTACACAATTCATGTTCAATTTAACCTCTGGGTTGCTATGGTAACTATCAAGGAGGAACTCTGGTTGGAGTACTGGGGATATTAAGGAGAGGAAGAGAAGGAGTCAGAGAAAACCAAAGAGGAGGCAAAAGAGCCGCAACGTCAAAGCAAACAAAGCGCTCATGAGCGAAATGGTTGTGAGGCTAAATGTAAAGTGTTTTCATTAATTGAATGTCTAGTTCGCTTTAAGAGCGATTTTGAAACCATCAGAGGATGGTAAACACTGGCCTGCAGGGCTACATGTTGACGGAATGACTCATTCTTTTGATCCCACTGAGATATCCCAAGATATTGAAATTCACTGTTCTAAAATCACATACGTTACCCTTCAAAATTTCCACCCACTTAATTCAAATTCCACAGACTTAAGACTCGCTCTTGCTGCTCAGAATATTGACTCATAACATTTACCTCTTTCTTCAAAGTATTTTCAACAGCAATAGATTCTAACAGCTCTGTTTTTGGATGAAAAGACATTTTTACTTTAAAGGAGAATTTACACTGAAAGCAATTTTCAGGCACAAAATGGCTTGAAGTCATTAATATTCATTCAGCGACATGAGCCAAGTGACAACTGGAGATAGGAACAATGGGCGGAGCTCGGCTATATGCAAATGAGCAGTGATGCGATGCAGCAACTACCAATGAGAATGCGGCAGAGGTGGACAGAAAAGCACTTTACTCTCATGTATCTGTTCTTTATTAGAGTGTTTTTACCTTGGAAGAATTTTACTTTGTTACATTATAAAGCATATTTCATACCTTTAAGAAGATAAAAAATCGACTTTGCTATTTACTTAATTATTCAAAAGTAAATATAAGAAAGTATTAGATTATATAAGGTAAAAAAAGTCAATATAAAGTATACAATCTAGCGATGTAATTTTTTTTTCCAAAATAAAAACACTGATAAAGTTCTATTACAGATTAAAATTCTTCTAGTTTCTTAATTTAAAAATAGTAAACGTAAAGAAAGTAATAGATTGTAAACGTAAGTATTAAAGTCCCTGTGAACCAGAAGTTGTTTTTACTTCTGTATTCTGACACATTTCTGAGTGAAAAGGCGTTTCAAAGGAGAATATTAGTGGGCGTGGTTTACGTTTTTCACTGCGGATTGATTGGATGTGTAACAACAGCTGTTGAATTGATTTTGAATTGAAATTGGCAGCTGACTGACATCTGTAGGGAGGAGTTAACGGACGCTCCTGCCACGGCATCTAATTTACTTCATTTGAGATGGATAGTCATTTCAGGAGGGAAGTGCAAGATTATGAGGGTACATGAATATTAAAAAGAAAATGACCCACATTGATAAGCTTTTTACTATAAACGCTGCAATATTTCATGAAAAATTTATAATTGTAAAGTTTTATTTAAAAAAAGTATTTTCAACACTAAACATTAAATTAATTTGTAATAACATTAAAATCTATTTTTAATAATTTAGTGAAATAAAATTTATCCAAAATTAAAACACTCTACTTAAGTCTCGAAAATTTACTTGAGAAGAGTAAAAATACTTACGTACTGTCCACCTCTGGAATACGGACAGTAATACAGTGCTTGAATAAGAATGGCGACAAGCAACCAACAATTGACATTTGAAGACCACCACAAACATCTACATGAACATTCTTCAAGAAGGGAACTCTTACAGTGTTCCTCATAAGACACACTCACCTGATTTGATGAAAAGGGTGGCACTACTGGAAGCCTGGCCCACCTCATTGGCTGCAGTAACTTTGTACGTCCCCGCATCGCTTGGCTTTGTCCACTTTATGAGCAAAGAGTGTCTTTCTCCCTCCACTTTTACAACATGAGTTGGGCTGCTCTTGATCTCAATGTTGTCTTTCTTCCAAGTAACTATGTATAAAAACAAATCTTTACTGTGATGGCCAATGTTACAATTTAGTTACTTGGATTTGTTGAAATCAACAGGAACAAAAGTTCCGAGGGGGGGTCCAAAATACACAGTATTTTTGACTAAAGATACAGCCACGGAAGAGACCACCCCAAAATTATTTTAAGTTTTCTGAATTTATTGTTTCTAGGTACGTTTTTAGGTAGATCTATAATCTTTGTTTTAATCTGTGAATGAGTGACAACATTTCTTCCAAATACCAAATGAAAATATTGTTTTTACTTGCATTTATTAGCAGAACATTTAAACGGGACAAACTGGTCAAAGTAACAAAAACGATGCAGTGTTTGGAAACACAGTTCACGTTTAAACAATACAATACTAAGGTTTTTAAATGTATTTTTTAGTATCAGTTCAAAAATGAAAGCCTGATTTTTTCACAACTTTCAAGCTTCTTTAATTTCTCTAAAGTCTCATTTCACGTCACTGTTGGGTAAAATGTCTTTTCTGAGGTTTGTTTCTGTTGAAATTTAACTGGTCTCTTAAAAAACTAGTGTGGTCTCTTATTTTTTCTATGGCTGTATTATTTTAGAATTGTATTCTGTGGCTGCATTGTTTTTGAGTAACCTACAGATGTTGTTAAGATACTGTTAAAGTTATTAAAACAGGAATGCAGAACATACCTTCAGGTAGAGGTGTGCCACTGATGATGCATTTTAACACCACCTCAGCTCCCGTGGAGGCCACAGTATCCTGTAGTGGAAACTCAAACACAGGAGCCTCTAAAGGATCCTCCCCTGCAGACACATACGAGTCGTCTGAAGATTCTGCAACAACATATGCAAGAGATGTGTCATGTTTTTCCAAAACATACATGCTTAGGTGCTATACTAATTAGGTTTTGCCTCAACTTTGACTTACCAAATTCAGGGGACATGGGTCTTTGTCTGCGTCCTCTTCCTCTGCTTCTCTGAGATTTTTCCACTCTACCAACTGCACTCTTTACAGTCTTATCAGTCTTTTCTGCAGGCGTGTCCGTCTCCATTGGCTCCTCTTCGATGATGATTTTGGGGATGGTTAGCCTAGGTGCTGGTGACAGAGGAGTAATTTCCATTTCCATTTTCTCCTCAGAAGAGGAAGACAGAGACAACCTTGGAGGTTTGGCGGGAACTTGAACAGGGCACTCTTGAATAGCTACGGTTTCTCCCTGCACCAGAGGACTTTCAGGCCTTCTTTCCAATTTTCTCAGCGTGACCTCTAATGGCGTCTTCCTACCTTCTGCTTGTGGAACTTCTTGAACCCGAACAACCCTCTTTACCAATGGACTCTCAGGTCTCGGTTCCACCTTCCGTAACGTCATCTCCAAGAGATTTCTGGATGGAGATTCAGCTCTTCGAGAGCGGTCTTCAGCCATGGCAGTGATCTCAACAGTTGGAGACCTTCGAGGACTCTCCCTACTTGGGCTTGGGCCACGAACAAGTCTCGGAGACCTTTGTCCGGGTAGATCATAAGGCGACATGGCCTCTGGCACATTGGGCAACGAACCGTGCAAGTCTCTTCGATGTCGAGATGGCGATTTGGGCAGCGAATGTTCTTTGGCTGGCTCTCTTTCTCTCCTCTCCCGCTCTAGCCGAGCACGCTCTCTATCCTGCAGCTTTTTAAGAACCTGAGGTGGGATGGGCTCCAACTTTCTTACAGGCTGCTTGGTCTTGTGAAGAGTGGAAAGCTGCTCTGTTGAGAAGGATCTCTTCATATGCGACTTTCCCACAAGCTTTTTGATGCGCTGGACCTCCTCCGTGAACTTGTTCTCAATGTCCTGCACCTTCTGGGAGTAGTGAGGTCTGTCTTCCAAGGATGCGGCCCTCTGCCTGAACATGGACCTTCTCTGAGCTACATCTGGTTCAATAACCTCACGGAGATCCTCTTTTGAGCTCAGTAGACTTCCTCCTTCGTCAACAGACGACGCTCTAATAAATCCAACCCGAGAACGCCCCTCTGGGTTATCAATACTCCTCCTCTGCTCTTCCGAGTTGGAGCTGTGTCTGTTCAGCTTTGGTGCAAGTTCTTTACGGTAATACTCACTCACAGGGGTCTGAGATTGAAAGTCTTGAGCACTACCCTGAGACATGGCTGAGGATTGGGATTGCTTGACAGTCTCCTCAAACTCTCCTGTGTCTTGATATTCAGTTGGCAGGACAGCTTTCCTGCGTGGGGCTAGGGGAGTGGTAGGGCACGAACCAGAACGGCCAAGCAAAGGAGAGGCAGTAGAACGGCCAATTTTGGGGGAAGGGGGTGGATGTGGGGGGGACTCTCTCAAAACCTCTTCAAATGGGCTCCTAAAAAAAGGTGTTTGAGGGAGATTTTCGGTTAGGGTATGGGTTTAATGCAAGAGGAGGAGCCCAACTGTTTGGATGAGGACTTTGGAAGAGGGGCCAGACAGGCTATTTTTAGTGATGTGGGACATTAAATGGGACTGCCTATGTGTGTGCACAGGTGCATGAATCTATTTTGAATTCTCATCATTAAACAGTTAGCTTCTGCAGCTAAGGGTGGAAGGTTTTGCAAGCTACAAAAATGTCAAATTTCAGGAGTAAATAAAGAAAATAAGAATGATAATGACTTTCTGTTAAATCGAATAGGTTATGACTGAGAAGGACGAATATATAAATAGTGGGAGAATTGAAACACCAATAATATGTGTTTATTTTAATCTTGTAAGGGTAAAGTTACACAATGTCTCCCAGACGTGTACAAAGCAACAAAATGTGCAAAATGGATGTAATATTAGCAAATAGCTTGTTGAACTGATTCAATTGTGCCGACTAGCCTATACCTTCCAAAATCACTGGGCTAGACCACCACACATCACAGGATATCTACAGGAATAAGTCACACGTCACCTGCCAGCGCTAGAAGGGAAGTTTTATAACAAGTTTTAGACACATAGCTACAAGTATACAAGTCAACTATAAAGTAAGAACACTGCAAAAAGGAGTCTATTCAAAATGTGCACTACAAAATGTGTAAGGGGACCTAAAAAAGCATCTAAATACAGCTAAAATTGCTCTATATCCAACCTGTGTAGCTTTCTTCCTAGCGGGCAGTTTGACAAACTTACTCTTGTAATGAAAATCCGGGTCACAATGCGTGAACGTCTTCCATGCAGCTTTAAAACCATGCGTGGAAAAGCACAAATCTGGTTTAAATAGAGGGATGATCCTTAAAAAATGTATGATGTTAGTAAAATATGACAAAACCAATAGAAAATCTGTTAATTGTAATCAACTCACTATAATAGTTCTGGATGTCTCACTACCTATGGAAATCTATTCCAAATCTAAGGGAATAACACTCAACACATTACTGTGCTTTATATTATTACTTTATTTGAGATTGCATTGAAACACTTACGCTTGACTTGGGCAAAAAAAAAAACATTGAGACATTATATTTTAAATATAATCTTAATCGGAGAGTTCTTGTAAGATCTATGCCCTCTCATAGTGTGCATGCGTGCAAGAATTCATGCTGCGCAGTTCACCAAAAAAAGAGCATGCACGAAAAACCAGGGGGAAACCGAAGGGGTCGGTGACACCGAACACAAAAATGTGATGCAAGCATGTTTTAAATGCAAACTTTTGGTAAGCTTCAATTTTGCATCGACTGCGGTGTGGGTAGAAAACGAAAAGAATTTGCATGTGTACAATGGGGGTCAAAGGAAAGTATGAACTCAATGAAATAAATCTAGATGAGGAATGACAAAGGCAATAAAGGAGTGTGAGAGAGGTCCGGTGTTATGCGTAACTAAATTCAGGCTCAACGTTCAACATCTTATTCTTATGAATAATTCAATTGCATTACATTATGAATGGTTTTAATGGATTGAAACTCCATTGTGACTAAGGTACAGTAAGGTAAACACTATTTTAAAGTACACATATTATCTGTGTATGTGACACTTTCATTTTAATGATGTTAGCTGAAACGTGTACAGTACAGTAGACGCTTTCCTGACACTAAAACAGACTGCGTTTCAAAGCGATGGAAGATGTATCACTATATGTTTACTCGGCACATACTTTTTTAGAGTTGCTTTGACTTAAATAGCGTTTGGCCTAGAGCAGCGTTTCCTGAGACAATCTATTATTAGACTTCTTTAACAGCTCCTGAAAAAATGTCGACCTGCAAAAAGGTCATTGTACTCTCAGCATCTCCGTTTAAACGCAATGTAACACAGAGTTGACAGACTATAAACTGGCAGTTTTAAAGGCCAGCTCATTCGTTACCTGAGTCATGACGGTGCCCTGCGGTCGCCATCTCTCAGACAGCGCCGAAGACGTTCTTTGAAGTTATCCGAGTTTCGGGCAGACTGTCGTTACCCCTACATATCTTTTCTGATCAAAATGAGCAACAAATCAAAAGCAGAACCAAATAACGGGGATGAGAAACAGAAAGTTATGAATAGCCGTGGGCTCGAAAGTACGTAAAGCTCTGTTGTTTAATATTGATCAGAATGGGATGACATTTGAAATTTTGGGTCAGAGAGAAAGTGGAGTTTGAGAAAGAGGAGGGAATTGAGCTGTGAGTTTTACAAGTAACCCTGGCTCAAACATGGAGGAGTGTTCCAGAGATGTGAATGATACAGAAGATACAATCAGTTGCTCTCTTTTCTTTCTTACTAATGTATGATCCAAAGATTTGCTGAAAAAACGTCAGAACTGGTCTTCTTTATATGAAACTAGTGGGATGTAAAGAAAGGTAGATTTGTAGTTCTGGGATATTTAATGTTTAAATATATTACCTGGATTTTTATTGTCTTTTTCACACCGCTATGCTGCGTCGCTCCGAAATATGCAAACAGATGCCATAGAGACGTTTTTTCACATTTTCTTCCTCAGCTTAAAAAACTCAAACTTGTAAAACTCAAACTTGAAAGCGATTTCAACAAAATTATGAGATTTGACAAGACACCAAAGTCTGCAAAATGTTTATACATTATACAGAAACAACCTTTACGTATGAAAACAATTGTGTTTGATCGTATTTCGATTTCTCTGTGAAATATCTGAGAAAATAGTGTCAAGTTAAAAAAAAAAGCAACAAAAAATTCCTCCGGGGACAACGTTAATTTTTTTAAAATCAAGCTATCTATATTGCAAACTAACAGGGCATGAAATCACTGCACTTGTTGAATGTTACTTAGATTAAAAATTTGGGTTAGATGAAAATATAAGCATCAACTAAAGTTGTGTCATTTCTACACTGCTCTACAATGATAAAATAATAAATGCAAGTTTTAACAAAAAATGGTTGTGCTGCCACTTGCGAATGAGTCACATATAAGACTTTCTGGCAGCTTACATACCGAAGCTCTTGCACTTTGTGGGTTGAGCTGAACCTCATCCAAACGCAGAGAGCCCACTCACTGTATCTTCTGTCATTCCTGTGGTGATGTAAGATGCCTCATGGGGCCACCACAACACGGCGCAAATACTGAGAGAGAGAGAGAAAAGCAATCACAGCCTCAGGTCTCT
Source organism: Triplophysa dalaica (assembly GCF_015846415.1). Classification (NCBI taxonomy): domain Eukaryota; kingdom Metazoa; phylum Chordata; class Actinopteri; order Cypriniformes; family Nemacheilidae; genus Triplophysa; species Triplophysa dalaica. Next base: position 20,231,483 of record NC_079549.1, on the reverse strand, counting down.
CCCTTCCCAAACACTTACACTGGGGACTATGTTAGAGCGAGGGTCTCTTGTGACTCTGTGTGACCGGGGCTGTGGTTGTTCATCTATTCATGAGGGATCTTTTGGGATTTTTGGTCTGCTTATTGTGGGCTGTGGCAGATTGAGATTAGATTTTTACTTACAGGGGTACAGAAAAAGTCCTTCCTCTATAAAGACTGAATGTGCTACCATAGTAATCGCTAGCTAAAGACACACTTTCCTCGGACCCCCACACTGGACGGGACAGATTGGCGCGTGACGCTCGAATCAGAGGCTCGACCCCTAGGTGCCTGATCTGGGTGCCCGTCGGCTCCCGGCTGTTGGCTTGCCTGGCTGACTGCTGTCCTGGTGCTCTTGATCCTAGGGATGGTGCTTCTCTTTCCAACACTGAGGTCTCACCGCCTGCCCAGTGATCGCTCGTATCTGGGGCGACATCCATCATCCTTTGACCTATGGGACAACAACATGGGAACAAATAATGAAATAAAATAAATTTATGTTAAAAACATTTTATACTCTTCTTAACATATATATATACATATAAAAAAAAATATTTATAAAAATATTTTCACATATAATTTTTTTGTATATATTGATGGGTAGTTCACAAATAAACTGTACATACGTCCTATGGGGTACTTCAAAGATGTAGAAAAAAATAACAATGAAGATAAATCTCTAATACTATATTATACCATAAATATATACATATTAATAATATCAAATATTACACAATCTGGAATTTGATTTCATTAGCTTGTATTCAGAAGCTTGAGGATTAAAGCCCAGGAGTTGCTCTTCAGCTGCAAGCTTTGTTTCCCAGATCCCAGCTGATGCTTGGATGTGACTGAATGTATTACACTGCAGTCAGGAAACATCCATCAATATCAATAACACTGAGCCCCCACTACCCCTCTACACACACCCAAACAGATCAAATCAATCACTCATACCACCATGAAGTTCATCCGAGCCACCAAATCCTTGACACATATATTTTATCTAATCTTTTTGTTGGTAAAACTGTGAGGTTTGATTTTGTAGAAATACTTTGGATGTTACAGTCATTTGTCATGCGGTGTTAGGGCAGGTACATCATTTATCATTTTGTTGATGACAAACAAGCTAACTTTACAGAGAAATATCTCATTCAACCTCCATTGCTCGCAGTGTGTTTCTCTAAAATCTATCTTCGCTGAAAGCAGCACTGCACACAAGATGAATTTCAATGTTATACGTCGAGATCAAAACGGATATTTATACACAGGCCATGTTGGTCCCACATCTCTCATTTCTAAGCTGAAATAAGCATGTCAAGTAAATATCACTATTTTTGGTGGCTGTTTACAGTGATGAAAGAAATGGAAATATGGTCCAATCTGTGAAAAGTACAACACCACCTGCTATCCCCAGGAGATTGTGGGAAAGCTTTTGTCAACAGAAAAGACAACTGAGATTTCATTTGTCTAAACTCGGCAGAGGACTTAATAGAATCAAGAGAATTGACTTTGAAAACACATTCATGCTATTCCTATTTTTATGAAAAATATCAGATTTAAGATTACAAACTAAGGGTGTAAAAGGATATAACACATACAATACAAACTATTCTGCATCCAACCAAGATATTTAAAATCAGCTGAAGTGCACACAAACCAATCTATTCGACAATTGTTAATAATTCTATATAGACCACTTCAGATGCTGTAAACAACACTGGATCGACACTGGTCCAGAAAAACATCTTGTTTCAGTTCATTAACACTACAGAAACGTTACAACATAATACAACCAACAGTATATGTATAACCGATTTGATATGCTAAACTACTATCTTTAAGATTAAAATGATATGTGTTATATTTAAAAAATATTAAATAAATAAAAAATGACACCGGATTAGCTTTTGGACCAGTGTTTACATCTCGTGAAGTGGTTTATAAAGTGTGGTTTAATTAGAAATGGAAACATACACTATCAATTTACTAGTTCCATATGTAGATGAATTAGAAATAAATGAACACTATAGGATTGTGAGTAATTAGATTGAGCAGAGCAAAAGTTCCAGCTAAACTGCTTTGTACATTACATCATATAAAATTCTAGTTTTAATTTGCCATACAGAAGCAATCTCTTCTGTGATCATTTCTTCTAGATACTCCAACGAGCACCACTTCTAAGATCCCCGATGAGAAAACTTTGGAGACCTACCACAGTTCGAAAATAGATTTGAAAGAAATGACAGTGGTCCATAAAAAAGATCATTTATGTCATGTTGTGTCAACTAGTGCAACAAACTAAAGATTGAATAGGAATTCATTGATGCAATGTGTCACAACATTTCCTGAAAACCTAACATGTCAATAGAGATTAACAATGAGTCTTTAAATGACAATAATGGGTTAAATGAGTTGACCTAAATAGGTTGATAAAAACAATAAATGTTTTGTATGAATTATTCCTATTACAGCCATACAATTTACATTACATTTATGCCTTTGGCAGATGCTTTTATCCAAAGCGACTTACATTGCATGGTGTTATAAATTTGTTTCTGATAATAAATCAAAGCCAACAAATAACTAATATTGACTTTATATAACTTTTTGTATGCATGCTTTGTTATAGGATCAATTTTAAAATTGGGCTGTATAAGAAGCAAAGAATATTGAAGGTATATTTACCTGCAGGCACACGTTGGGCCTCATCTTGAAAACCTCTGGCCCCTTCTTTACCTTCCAGGGGTATTTGTGGCTCAGTGGCTTCGTCTTCTGTAGTCTCTGAGTCTGAGATAGAAATACAACATTAAGCTACAAACCAAACCAAGCGAGTCATAATGAGAACCGATCAAACAAAAGAAAGCTTTGTAAAAGTTGAGTTTACGTGAGAGCACGTGTAAAGAAGATTAATATCGCTGATATAAAGATCGAAATACACAAACATTCTTTTAAGCAAAATATTACTTTATGTAAGGAAATGGGTACCACTCTAGAGGAAAAGCTAGAGTTGTCCCATAGTGATAAATGAAATGAGTAAATGAAAATGGTGTTTGAGATGGGTGGCATGGTGGAAAAACAGAGGACTGACCTCTGTAGAGAGCACAGAGATAAAAACAAACATTACCATAACTTTGCTTCCGACAGGAGCGGAAAACTTCGCTTCCATAGTGGCAGAGGAGAAAACGAGACAAGACATCACTGTTACTATATAGGCGAATCCCATGCTTGGTAAAGCAGACATGCAGCTACAAACTGCTGAATAAACACATTCTCCTGACAGCTTTTTGCTGACAACTCGCCTAGATTAACTGGCCTCGGCTGACTGGCAACTTGCGGTACGAAATCACTGCCATCTGTTTGCGTTTGTTCATCTCATATTATTAATAAACTGCTAGAAGGTAAACAAGCATACTTTGCGATCCAATGGTTTACCATTTTAAAATGTTGGAGAGTAGTTTCAAGTAGCTATAATGCCGTATAGGCATTGTTGAGTAAAGTAATGCACTTCTGTTGTTTTCAACAGTGTTGTTTTTCCAGGACAAGCTGTTTTTAGATGTAGCTCTATAACTACAGATTTAGAGCGAGGTGGAGCGAGCATTTTACATTTTTTCTCTATGGTTGGTGTGAGACTTTTAAGGTGGATCCGAATATTGATTCACATACATGCACCATTTTGGTATTTTTATATCACAATATTTTTGATTCTTACATAAAGTTCTATTTATAGTTATGATATTGTTGTGTAAAAAATATATGTCCAATTTGCACAACTGTTACATTAACATTACTGTACGAGTAAGCTGGAAATGTCTATTTTAAAAGTAACTTTCCAAACAACAGTGATTTCATTAAAGAGAGTAAAAAACAATGTGAAGTGTTAAAGAAGTGTTAGAGAAGGTAAAGCGTAATTTTCCATTCAACACTTTAAATTGATAGTTTATTTAAAATACAGAGATTGAGATTAACTACATTTAATAAAATGAGACATGTGAATTGTCAATGCATAAATGGCACTGTGCTATTTGTAAATATTAATAACTATCAGAGACATTTCCCTCTAAACACTCATATGTAAAAAAAGGAAATTATGTAGAAGAGCGTCTTTTACAAATGAAGAATATAACACGAATAAATTCTGCATGTATGATCAATTATATAAGGCATTGATTCAGTTTAAAGAGCTTTTATACTGTAGGGTGCCACGTCTAAATCTCATCACATCAGTGCAAATGTGTCAGCAGTTTGCATAAATTGCTTCAATGCTAAGCACTGCTAAGCTATCTGCATTATTGATGCCGAGATTAATGTGCCTCTGTACATAAAGTGGATTGATTCATTGTCAAGCTCCTCTTTATCGGAGCGAGCGAATAGACAATTTCAGAAAATCTGTCCTGCAAGACCCGCTGAACCCAATCACACGGACGGTGGCAACAAGCACTGACATGTCTACAACAAAATCACATCAAGTAATACAAACTACAAAGGAAATAACAAAACGCAATGATTTATTACAATTCAATCGAAACAAGAATATCAACAACAACATGTGACAATTAAAAAAAATGTGGTCAATATTTAAAACCAAGGATACATTAACTGTCTGCTATTGAGTGTGTGGGCTGATATAATGCACACTAAATTGCTTTATAACTATCAAACATGAATATAAATGACATTCCCATTAGTAGTCATTCATAATGGAGGGGCTTGATTCTTAAACTCATTACAATTATATATGCTGTATAGCGCAAGGGTGCTCAAAGTGATAAATGCTCGAATAACTATGTAATATAAAGCAATTTAAGGTAAAAAGCATTTTATAAATTTATAATCATTTCAACGTGAGGAGGCTCCAAATGTCTGTGCAGTGTGCACACTTCTGTATACAGGGTCAGAAACACATTCCACCCGTCCCTCCCCCCTTTGGAAGCACTATGGTGGCTCTCACAGGATTAACATGTCGTCACGTATTTGCTTCTTTGACGAAGGAAAGCAGTTTGTCCCTTTAGGGCTAATGTAGAAACATGGCGAATTCCAGAGCAATTAAGAGAGAGTTGTGCCAATGGAAGTCCAAAACGCCGGAGTTTCACGTGATTAATGGAGCCTTCAGACAGTTCCAGGAAGTTATGTTTTCTCTTAAAATGCTTTATTTCTTTTTTATTTTTATTCATTAAATGGCTTTTGTCTTTAAATGGGTTAGAAGTTTACCTCAGTTGGTCTGTTTAGTCGGAGCTCCATAACTAGTAACTTCTGGGAAATATTGAAGGCCTCCATTAACCGCCATTGCTGTGAAAAAACTGTTCCATTGGAGTCAACTGAGTTGACGTGACTCTCTTCTCAATGGCTCTGGCGAATTCCATGAAAGGGGAGCCGCGTTGTATGTAGATTTAAATAGCTCATTTTTAGGCAATAAAAACATAACGCTTCATTATGTTAGGTCTTTATACACCTATAAAGATATATACTGTATCTATATATCACACTGCATTTCTGTCAATAGTTCCTCAAAGCATCCTTGGTTTTAAATAAAGACCAGACACAGTAGATAACTGACAGACTCTGAAGCGGTATTGTAAAATCTGTCTTGTAATAACCTGTTAACTATAAAGCCAAACACACCATGAGTAAACCGTCCAAATGTTCGGTTAGAGTGTCCGTTCTTCTGGAAAGAGAAAGAGAGAAAAAAACATTTTAGAGCATGCTCACAATTATCAGTAGCACTTTAAACTTAAAGTGTGAGGTTTGCAAACAACCATGACAAACAGTTCAGAAGGCATCTCCAAAGTAGAAAAACAAAAGCGTTAATAACTGCCATTTACCTAACGTTTTGTACCTCTGGTTGGTTTTCGAAAAAGCATGTCCGTCTTTGCTCTGCTAACCTAGATTTTATATCTAATGTAGGGCATTTGGTGACTGAAAGCAAAAAAACTGATCTAGTTGGCGTTGACGTGCCTGCGTGTCACCTTGGATAAAACGCATCTGGTAAATAACAAGTATGAGAGCATCTCTACGAAATGCTTGATGATCTAATTCTGCAGCAGAACTGTCAAATCTAAGATGCGCTTTAAGGCATGCAATATCTTCCTCCATTCCTAAACATATTCATCTACATTTAGTGGAACATTTAATGTGATTCCCAGTAACTTCATATCCACCTGTATCCAATTCTGGCAATGGATGGAAAGTGAACCGAAGCGGCACTGAGGACGCAGTGGGCAGTGGCTGTCTGTCGCTCTCAATACATTAGTTACAGGCAGAAATGAAATCCTAATGGTTGAGGCATAAGTCATTTCAACCCCTTCTTTTGTGATTCAACTTCCTAACAGCATTAGCTGAGGATGGCAGCCATCGGTTTTAGACACCATTGATTGGAGGTTTGCAGGGCATATAAAAGAAAGGGGGACTGGGACGAAGTGATAGCCAGTCATTTGACCGTATTTGCGTGAGCTCGGCTCTTTCCGCTGCTGTAAAGCAAACATTTACAGGGCATTAAAAGCTTTAAATAATTCATAGGCGGAGGAGAATTCTTGTAGATGCGATGCCAGTTAATTTGTCATTAACCTCCAAGTTTGCCAGCTTAATGGACAAAAAAGTCAGTTCCACTCCACAGCACAAATGACATGCATTATGCAAAAGATCTGCATTCGTGTATTGTGTTCATTAGTCAAAGCTTAAAACAGCAACTCAACTGCCACAAAAATACACATGATGGTCTATCCTTCATGAAAAATGCACATAAAATTAGGGCTGTTCAATTGATTAATCGCGATTAATTGCATCCAGAATAAAGGTTTGAGTTTACATAATATATATCTGTGTAGTTTATCAATTGTTATATTTTTCTTAAATATATGCATTTATGTGTATGTGTTCATGAATACAAAATGAATATCACAAACTTTTATTCTGAATGTGATTAATCACGATTAATCGTTTGACGGCCCGAAAAAAATACACCTCTTCTGTTAGGTTTGTGTGCTACACACATGAATGATCTCTGATATAACTGATGAACATATTTTCAGAGAGCTGACATGAACATTAAGTTTTGGTTTGTCTCCCTGTCTTGCCATTTTATTCGGAAACCTGTTACTAACAGAGGGCCCTCAGGCTTCAATTACATTCTCCAAACTGACAATGATCCAAAGTGACCTGCCAAATGCACACTCGATCTTTTGACTGTGAGCAGGCCACCAGGGGGGATCTTCATCCAGCCATCTGTGCCGAGAAGAGCACAGGGGACGCTCATCTTTCTGGGCCAGACAGCAAACAGGATTTGCCCACTCTACTCTTAACATTCAGTCATTGAATAAATATTAGGGGTGTTACATTCTGCTGGTATTGACAATAATCATGATATATAAAGCCGTTATAATAGATATATGGAATACTGATGTTATTGTGAATTTGTGATATTATTTAAGAGAGTTACAAAGATTTAATAGTTACAAACTTTATCCCTTCACCCGTATTTGGAACGTGAGTCTTTGGCCAAAAACAACAACAAAGAAACACAATTAAACAAAATATATATAATAAGTTGTATAAATAATATAAAATAAAAAATCACTGATAGCATTATTTAATTATTCATTCCAATTCAATAACAACAACGGAATTAATTGAATCCTCTTCCCCTTAAACATTATGAACTAAAACTATCCATTGCCCTATCAGGATAATAAAAATAAAAAACAAATCCAAATGAGTTTTACCACACATCTTGATAGACTTCTGCAGCATATCATTACATTAAGAATTACATTTTGGCTTACAATTAAAGCAAGCTTATACAATTGAGTACATAATGCGAGGGTAGGGGAGGCAATTATGATCAAAAGACCCCCTTTCTCTTGATTTATTTGTCCTCCTGATCTGCATAATTTTCCTCCTCCATGTTTCTTCTCTTAATCTCACGGGCTGGAGCACTGCATGGGAGTTAGCCACGCCCACTCCCCATATGCACCAAATAGAAAATCGGGTTGACTTTTTATTCTGCTGAAATGATTTATATCTTCATACCACCCTGCAATATGCTAGGGTGTTGCTATATGACTGCTATAGAGTATAAATGTTTTAAAGACATTGCAGTGTGGATGCTAGGTGGGAAAGTCAAAAGAGCCCACTCTCCTGTATACAAATCCTTTAAAACGTCTCTACTTCCCTCAATATAAATCTATAGGATTTTATCAGGGGAAAGGTAAAAAATGCCTGTGATTGCTTTGTAACAGGAAACTTCTGCAAGAGGTATGATTATAGGTGTTAATCATGTCCATGGTCTCGTCTGTCATCTGATTCTGACTGCGTGCTGAGAAAATACATATAGCCTAATATTAATGATTTGAAAATCACACTCATAACAATGGGAGGTAAGTGAGAACGTTAACATTTATTAAAAAAATAATGAATAATTGCCTTTTAGACGTAGAGGCGTGTTCTGTCTGAATTGCCATCCAAGCTGTCCATTTTAAATGTATAGTTTAAATTATTTCTCCATTTTACTAGACGGGGGGCAGCTGACAGTCTCACAATGCTGACGAACATTGTTTATTGTAATTGTCCTGCCAACTTCATGTAAGCAGAGAGAATATAGTCATCTTATCCTCAGTCATGTTCACACCTCAAGGTAGAAATTAATAGCTCTGTTGGGGCAGTGGATGTTTTTCTCACACCCTGGGTGGAAACGGGGAAGTGAACGTGCATTGAGTCTATTTCATCCGACAAAATCGTCCGAGGCATGTTATTCAGTACCTTGGAGAGCTCCACTTTGCTTTTCAGCCCACACCATAGTCATTCACTCCTGATGAATAAAAGCCACTCCAGGCTCTTTTGATGAATCATCGTGGCCTTTGGTCAGCAGGTAATTTATTTGTTGCCCGGTTAGGAACACACTGAGCTCTGATGAATGCCGTCTGGCTCTATCTAATCCGGCCTGCTGTATCTGCTTTGTCCTCTAGCTCCGCACTCTCAGCCCCGAGCGAACGGCCTATTTCAATCTCACCCAGTCTAACTTTTCATTACTCCTGCCAATGCGGCATGTGAATCACTTCACACCTTAGGAAACACAGTTCTCTTTTTCTGGTGCCCGTTGGGTCTGCTAACTCTTCCGAATCGGTACAACGGGTTCGCGTGATTGATGCTCTCCAATACACTGCTGAGTTTGTATGTGTTCACTAGGCATTTTTGAAGATTATTACAGTGCTCGGGCAGCACTATATCGATATTCATCAAACATTCTGGTTAGAGGCGTGTTCTATTCAGCACACACCTCGTTAAATGGATTGCTGAGTACGGATTCCTGTGCTGTGTTGATATATTTTTATTGAAAGTGGATGGTGGAGTTGGATATAGGAATGAGTTTGGCCCTTATAAATAGCCAGTAGACTTAAGCCACAGCCAAGTGCCAGGACTTCATGTTGGCAAAATTTGGTGGTATTAAAAAGATGGACCATTTTATTAGAGATGGATACATATTTAACCTGCTGAAAAAATAACAGAACCCTTTAAATAAATTGTTATGGTTTTAAAGGTGTTTGTAATGGTTTTAATGGAAACTGTAATTGTATCTACTGGTATTTGATGGATTCTATTGGTGCGATGTTAAATCCTACTGGAAATAATGCCCAAAGCACACCACCAAAATTAATTTTGTAATGGTTTTAATGGAAACTGTAATTGTATCTACTGGTATTTGATGGATTCTATTGGTGCGATGTTAAATCCTACTGGAAATAATGCCCAAAGCACACCACCAAAATTAATTTTGTAATGGTTTTAATGGAAAAAGCTAATGGTTCATAATGCTATTTGGAATGGAAACCTAAAGAATTTCTTTAATGGTTTTTATTGGGGTTTTTTTTTCCAAAATTTGCCAATATAATATCTATTTCTGAAAGTATGTATACCAAAAATTAATCTGAAATATCAAAAACATCCAACATTTAGGAGTATATTGATATTTCCTTTAGGAAATTGTTTCCCAACCAACGACAAAAGTAGTCCCTGCTTAAACAAATAAAACCAACAATAGAACATTTTAGGGATTTATTGGTTATAATGGGAATTGTATTGATTTTAATGGAAATTACAATAGTGTCTACTGGCATGGGATGGATTATATTGGTGGGATCTTCAATCCTATTGGAATAATGTCCAAAACACATTACAAAAATAAACTTTGAAATGGTTTTAATAAAAAAGCTAATAGCCTGTAATGGTATTTTAATGACCACTAGAATTTCTGCAGTGGTTTCAATTGTTTTTCCAGCAGGGGTTTCACCAGTAACAGCAAATATTCTGGACCAGCCTAAAACACCCGAAAATGAAGGAAATACATCAATATTATTCATTTAACACGACAGAGAATTACATTACTATTTAGCCTACATCTGAAATTCTGACTCAGCCACCTGTTCGAGATCTGTCTGGTCTCTCAGCTACACATCCACCTCATCCACCCTCCTCCCTCTGTCTGTGACCAAGATCCAATTATCTTTTTCTTTCAACCCCCCTCCATTCACACCCACTTTTCCTTTCATCTTCACTATCACCTCAAGATGAAGGAGCTCATATTTCACCTTTAAAATGCCATAAAATAACAAATTGTGAAAAGCAGACGGTCTCATAGACTCTCGCTCGATGACACACAGATTGCTCAATTTCTACTTTATGTGCTGTACAAGGTTGATATTTTCACCTGACAGGCTGTGTGTTGTTATTTCATCGACCAGTGCTTCTTGCCAAGTCAAGCATCGCTAGTATTGCTCATACATTGGCGTGAGACATTTGATTTAACATTTAACATTAATCTCCTGAGTTTTAGAATGGAAGTTATTCTGCACCAGACATAAAGACAATCAAATAGTCTTCTACATTTTGGGCAATAACAGACGACAAACATTTATCTAGTGATTTTAATACAAAGAAACACCTAGCCGAAACTGTGGAATCCACCTATCAATGCCTTAGCAACCGCATAGCAACGCCTGGCATCATAGTAGTGGTTTTTGCACAAGTAGCACTCACATAAGAAAACAGATTTTTAAGGGAAAAAAGCCTTCCAATGTGTTGCTGTTGGCAGTACATATTCATTTTTAGAGACTGTGGGGAATTAAAGATGTCCCAAACCTCAAACTTAGCATTTAAATTAGAAGCAGGCACATTTTAAAAATGCTATAGTATACAGATCTCTAAACATATGCATCATAGGAAGGAATGGATTTATTTTCCATGCACTTGGACCTGGATTTAACCAAAATGCTGACTTGACATTAAAATGCCATATGCATCTACTATAATACAAATCAAGATTAATGTTGGTTTCTACAATAAAACATTTCATTAAAAATAATATTATCTTGGAAACCCTTCCCTAATGAAAGACCCCAATATGATTTAATAGCAAAGCAGGAACTGTCATGTATGTTCTCCGGGGCATCCTGTCTCATAATTCTAGGATAAACCAGAATGCGTTAGGATCTGGTTAAACGAGCCATTGACGTTCACCTATTCAACTCTAATCACACTCACGCAATTAGGCAGATGGGTGCCGGCGTTTGTTTACAAGAAAAGGGTGGGGCGCGAGTGTGAACATGCAGCGCAAAAAGGAGGGAATTGGGTCAAGCTTCCCACAGACTCCCCTTAGAGTCCACCGGTTGACAAAACCCAAACAAGACCCATAAGTCAAACTCCAACTCACAGACAGCTACGATTTAACATACAGTCAAACAGAATGCATAAAGAGACATGCAAGACTCACCTGAAATCGTTTCTTAGACCAGATTTTCTTCATCGCTTGGAGCAATCCTGGTCTTTTGTTGCGTTTGACAGAGGTGGGAGTGATGCTTTCTGGAAGCTGGGGATTGACGGTCAGACCCGACGGTGACCTGATGGTCTCGCCGAAAGCATGATCTGAATCCAGCATGGACTGCTGCAAAAAGCCACAAGGAAAATGGAAACGTACCCAACCGAGAGACGCACTATTTCGGAAAAAAAACCTTTTTGCAAAACGTTAAAGTTCTTTCTTAACAACTTGATTGCTCTAAACATGCTCACTGACGACAAAACCACAGTATTTTAAAGTTCACGGCTGCCGATATTCCACTGTTGCTCTTCCAGTTTAGAGTAGCTCAAACGTTAGAGAAAATAAATCTTGGTAGCCGGCACCTTTTCTGTGCTTCGGGAATCCCAGAGGAAAATAATCACTGCTGCCTGCAAACCATCGATAGGCTGCTTGAGAAGAGACCAATAAGAGCGCAGGATAACAAACACAGCCAGCTGCAGCGAGTGAAGGAGTGCGTGTGATAGAGAGCAAGAGAGAGGGAGAGAAACCACTACCCTGCCGCGTTTCAGGGGAAGGGAGGGGAGAGAGAGAGAGAAAATCTCATTTAAAAAAAAATCTAAAGAATGAGTCAGTGCTCTTGAGCCTTAGCATTAGGGGGTACTATATCCAGTTTTGATTTTTTCGTTGTTTTTTCACCTCACCTCCTGTTGTTTGCTGCACTGAGGCACAGAGCATCTCTCCTGCCCAGCATCAGCAAATTCAGAGGCTTAACAACAGTAGTGGAGTCTCCTCTCCTCACATGCAGGATCAATGCTTGTGACGTCAGAGCTGCCTCCAGCCGATGGAGGTCTGACAGCACACCACCGGCACGTCTTCAAAATACTTCAATTGTTGTTGTTTCTTTGCCCCCCGAGGTGGTTGTGGGTGGTATAGTCAAAATGTCATAAGAGAAATGAATATATTTACATCATGGCAACAGTATGATATATAGTTATTTTGCTAGTGAATTAATGGAAAATGTCCTGCAGTTGGTACAGCATTTCTGTATAAAACATGCTGTATAACTTGAATGCACTTTGGTTAGAAGCGTCTGCCAAATACATAAATGTAAATATTTATATTCAACACAAACTAAATACCAGTGTGGAGATGCCCGTTTTGGAAATACTTTACAACTGAAAATGAAATCCGTGCATGGTGAACATTGCACATTACGCACAGTGATATATACACAAATAATATTGGGTTATTTTCAACCCAGCGTTGAGTCAAAAAGGGACGGACCCGACCATTGGGTTATAACTTAGTTTTAGCCAATTTTGGGGTCAAATATAATCATTTTTGTGGTTTATTAAAACAGCGGCTGGGTTGAAAATAACTGTCACTAATTCACATATTTTGGTTTATTAACAATTTATACAATTTGACATGCCTTGGACAGGAATCAGATATTCATAATGAGAAGACAAAAGCAATCTAGTGCGGCTTCAGATTTGCATAATGATTTTATAAATTATAGAGTAATCTCGCACCTGCGACGTTAGCAGACGGGTCAAGGGACGCCGCATCGATTTCCAGGTCTTTAATTTCAGGAGACAACAGCGATCCATAGCCGTACAGATACATCATCAACTTGCATGTCGTACAACAAAAATACGTTTGAAAGGCGCTTGGAAATATATGGTGGTCTAAATGAAAGGGCTGTTGAAATGGATTGCTGTTTTTCATATCCAAACAGCCCTCATTATACAGACTGCCGCCTGCTGAGGAGGAACGTTAAGTGGGGTTGTGAGAGATCCAGACACCCAAAACAATTAATTCTCGTCATTTGCCATAATGAGTGTGATTGATGGTTTCTTCCAATTATTCTGTGTGCTGCTGTTCTCACCTGGTACATTTGGTCTTATGCGTGTAGTCGCATGCGTACAATCCAAAATTGACAATATCAAACAAATAAATTAAGCCTCTGAAACAGATTTCTGTTTTGGCTGAAATCACAAATGCCTTGCAAACCACCCGTCATGTATTAAGCCCTTGATGATGTTTCAATTTAACTTTAAATTAGTATTTCCCAGACGTCAGAATCGATTTTCTGTTTGAGTCAACACATTATCTAACAAACAAGTTCTTCCCTGTGTTTTTATAATATACACAGTATCTCTTTTTCATCTCTGGCTCTCTCACTGGTCAATATCAAATCAAGTGGTCCATCTCTCTCTTTTCCTGCTCTGTTGATTTTATAAATTGATCTTGAAAGACAGTTTACCCAATAATTGTCATTATTTACCTTGCCTCATTTCCTGTCAAATCAATATCACTTGGAAATGTGGAACAAAAGAAACATAAAGGCTATACAATGAAACTGAATAGGTACCGGGGTTTCGTAAAAAGAAAAACATGCAGGGGATGGAAAAATATTTGAAAGAATAGAAAAGTGAGCAATTTTTACAAAGTTTTAAGTAAACCATATTTTTTGCTCAGAGGTTGCTTTTTTATAGTTTAGTAGATTTGTTGACATTCTTGGATGTTTAAATTAGGATCAAAGTAGTCTCAGATATTTATCTTCAAATTGCTAGGATACATACAATTAGAAACAAATGGGACAATATAAGAGTATGGAGCTGTAACATTAGAGTTTCGTACATTATTTTCAAAATATTGGGATATTTTAACCTAGCGTTGGGTCAAAAATGGTCGAACCCAACTTTTGAAGTAAATTTACCAAGAAAATGTTTATAATTGACCCAACAATAGGCTAAAACAATCCAGCATAGCTAAATTAATAACCCAAGAGTTTGGTTTGTTCATTTTTTGACTCAATGTTGGGTTGAATTTAATATATCAGATATTTTCGAGGTTTTTTCCCAGGTGACGCTGGAGACTTAAAGGGAAAGTTCACCCAAAAATGACAATTCTGCGATTCTTATCATTTCAAACCTATATGACTTTCTTTCTTTTGCAGAACACAAAATTCACTTGCATTTGTTTTGAGTCCACACAGTAGAAGTGAATGGGTGCCGGTGCGGTTCGGTTACCAACTTTCTTCAAAATATCTTCTTTTGTGTTCTGCAGAAGAAAGGAAGTCATACAGGTTTGAAATGACAAGAGTGAGCAAATAGTGACATGACAAATTTCCTTTTTGGGTGAACAATCCCTTGCTTTACATTTTACGTTGATGTCTAAACAACAGAGTTCTCATCTGTGATTTTTCTCTCTTATGGGAGTTATTCAATATTAATAAGTAAAGTGAAGAAGGCAATTTCTGATAATCTCTAGAATTATCAGTATCAGTATCGCTGCTCTTATGAGGATAAATCACAACACTGAGACATTAAACCAAAGACAGAGGCAGAACTGCAGTGTGACTCATTTTAGCACTTTTCAAAACACAGCATCAAGCCTGTCTCACGAACCCTTCACTCATAACTGTGACCGCCCAGCGGGCAGCAAAATAATGGTTTTCCATCTCAATGTGAATGACTCGCTACGCAGCCGCAACGTGTGAGATATGTTGAAGTGATTAAAGCAAGCAGCGAGTAGTCCTCCAGGAGTCAGTCCCTCCAGTAAAGGACTTAATTCACGCTGCACATGCATAGAAATCACACCATGGCTGGATCAGCAGGGCCTCCCATTCCTCTCTCCCTGGGGAACCATCTAATGAAATGGGGAGCAATTCCAGAAGCCCTACAAGCACTGTGTTATAACATAAAACGACTCTATTTAACAAGAGCAAGTCACATAAATCAAGAGGGCCCTGGGATTTCATGAGTGTATTTATGTGTGTCACGGTGCTTGTCACATTTTAATGTGTTTATCAAGCAATAAACAATTTGTCATTGTTTGATCACCTTTCCTCTGTGAAACACAACATGACACATGTTTCTTGCTCTGTATTTCAATGTCTGCAGTAAAAACTTCCCTACATTTTGTCCAGTAATGATATGACCCAGTGTGTCAAAATCCAGCTAAAATCATTTTTATGACATTTATTGTTTTTTATAATGTAAAGAACATTCTTTGAAAACATAACCTTGATATCTTCAATACTGACTAAGTAAGGACACGTCAAATATTAAAATCACGATAGGGAAATCAATGGTTAAAATCAAACTGTGATGCTCATTATCTCAAATTTAGATTATGAGACTTTAGTTTGGATTTCATAGACTGGGTCACATTTTTGTTTTCAGAAAATATTTCCTCAAATATTACACATACTGAAAATAAATGATATTATTAACCATGATTATTGATATTGTGATTAATACTACACATATAAAAATATTGTAAAAAATTGACTTCCAACAAATGGTTGACACATCAACATTGTAGGTGGTGGTATTGAACCATTTAACATGTTGTCTTTATAGCCACACGAGTTACAAACTCTCTTTGCCTCTTGTATTTTAAGTCTGATTCATTGGCCAAGAAAGAGAAAACATAAATTATAAATTCTTTTTGCAATAAATGTTGTGATAATATTTCTATTGTTAATTCTTTAGGCCATAACAAATGTGTAATGAAAATCTGATATAATATACGATCCTGAAATGTATATATTTTTTAATTGCATATACCTTAATAAATTGTTTCTGTGGGTTCTGCTCAAACATTGGAAAGAAAATAAGCATATTTTATATTCTCTGAGAACAACTCTTATTATCTTACATCTTATTCTATAGATGTTTAGATTTCTGATGAGCAATTTTTTTAAGAGACTTTAATCGTGTTTTTTGCCTGGCAATTGAAATCATCATCCACTTTGACTGTATTGAAAACAGAAGCTCACACCTTCAATCTTGCTTGCTTTGTTTCATACAAGAATGAAATAATACACACAAAGGTTATTTTTGGGTGGACTATACCTTTAACACAAATCTGGGCCAGACATGTGTAATACAGGCTGGAGATTGAGTCAGACAGACACCATTATGTCTGCAAGGGTGCTACAGAAAGCAGCATACAGATAAATCATTCCACACACAGAATGTGCAAACAAATAGAATTCTGCCTCCCTGAACACACATTCATTTGCAACGTGTCAGGCTGAGAGAAGAGTCCAGAAGGCTTCAGAGTGAGATCACATAGCCTAACTCTGTGTCAGGCTGAAAAGGATAACACTGCATCATCATTAAGGAACAATAGTCACAGAGGAGTAAAGGACTAATATGTTTTTTTAAATCAAAGAGGAAAAAAATGACCAAATCATAAGCAATATCATGTAAACTACAATGTGGCCAAAATGGACCCACAACAAACCAACTATCCCTTTAAACTGGCAAATCCAAATCAGCATACATACACCGTAATAGAGCAATATGAAGACAAAGGGTCCTGCTTCCCTCTGCAGAATGGCATCAATCCACGGCAGATGGTTCTCTAAGAGCCTGCTGGTGCCTCATAGACACTCTGCGAAAAATGATCGAAGCAAATCCGGCTTAATCATCCCTTACAGTAACCGAAGCTGGGAGGTTAATGGTCTGAGTGCCGAGGAAATGCTGTTCGATGGTTTCAACAAGCACCACAGAGTCCATAGTCATCTCACGTGATGCTCTGTAGTGACTCTGAATAGACATTTATGAAAGCGTCATCTGTCCCTCAGTTTTGGCCTCCTATTAACATGTAGATGATGTTTTAAGTCAATGAAAATTAAACATAAAAAAAAAATCGGTAAACTATCTGAAAAACTTTGTTAAAGATTTTGTGTGTCATTTGTTCTAATAATCACCCTCATGTTGTTCAAAGCCTGTATGGCTCTTTCTTCTGTGAAACACGAAACCCACATTCTTCAAAATATACTGTATTCTTTTGTTTTCTGGAGAAGATTTTCTCTGTCTCTCTCGATTGAGACAGCAGTTTATTCCAGTGGAAATCTCCCTTTCTTTTGGAGAATCTTACATCTTACAACTTTTATTATTAGAGAAGTGTAAAAGTTTGTTCTAGGCCTAAACAAGTTACTAGGGGTTAACAACTGAGTCTCTAACCCAAACCTCATAGCAACACCAACAGCCCAAACTTTTACATACATTTTTGCCTATAACGTTTGAATTGTACATCGTAGAAACTAAATTATTTTTCATCTGAACCCTTGGCTCATGACAATTTTCTGTCATAAAAATTGTCCTGTTTCATCTCTACGTCCTTCTGACAAACAGATATTATAGCTATCCCTGTTCGACTATGACTTAAGTCAAATAAGTTCCTCATCAGAAATGATCCATGACTTGCACTTTTGCCACTTAATGTTAGTGCTCAGCATTTGTCTACAACAGAAAAATAAGATGAAATTGGTGTCATTGCTATAAGAAAGTAGGTCAGTGTAAGGGGTTTGAGAGGCAGGACAGACTAACTGAAATCAGTCATGTGTGTCCTGATTAAAGCCTAATTGTGTTTAAGTGTGATCCTGATCCCATCTGCACTAAAAACTGCCGAACTGCTTCACGTCAGAAGAATTTGCAGATCAGAGATCTATCAATGATGTATTCAAATGCATAAAACGTCAATGAAATCCATGTCTAGTTTTAACACACATCTACTCCTAAGGGACATTTTACATGTTCAGCTGATATTTTAAATGGAAACAACTGCTTGAAATCACTGAAAGCAAAAAAACACGATTCTCCATTCGTCCTAATTAAAGCAATTGTCACTGATGTTTGTAAGTTGGTGTAAAGCTTTTAGAAACGCCTGCCCATTTGAGTATGCCCCCTTAAACCAACAAAAAACACCCCTGAACAACAATGCAGTCGCACTGCAGATGCACTCAAAGTCTAAAGAGCATTATGGGTAATGTCTGTGGCTGCTGATAATAGTCTTCTGCTCCCTTAGGAGTCATCAATGGTTTAACAAACAGAGCAGGACAATAGTGACTCTCAATAGTGTTTATCAGGTGCCAACTGCTACATGATAACTTTTGGAAACACGGATATCACTGTTCACAAGCCACCTGTAAAATCTAATGATAATGAAATAAAACCATGTAAACATATCAGATAGAGAAAATCTTGCTTGTAAAGGGCAACTGTGTGGTAAAGTGGAAGACTGATCAAACACATCTGTAATATTCTGAAAGCAATCCTGCCCTCATGCTGGTTTATGTGTATAAATGAATTGTTCTTGAATCATCGACTATTACAGTTTTTCTCAATTGCTACAACACAATTCATGAAACAATGCACCATTTTCTCACAACCATAAACAAAGTTTCAGAACAATGCAACAACTTGTACAAACACCACACAAAAAAGCCTCATCTTGCAAAGGTTTAACCATGTTCTCACTCAGAAAACACAATTTAATGAACTGAAGTGTTCACTGTATTGTTTATCTTCTTTATAAGTCGCTTTGGATAAAAGCATCTGCTAAATGCATGAATGTAAATGTAATTTGTGCAGATGTATACTGTATTGTGTTGCATAATTGGTTCATTTTGTTCTTTGGTTTTTGAACTTTTCTTGTCTTCCAAGATCATCTTCATCTACTTTACAGTAGTGAAATGTTATATTTTTTCCTAAAGCTCATTGTTGCATTTTGCTCTATCTGCACTCTTTTATGTTGTATATTGTAATAGACAATGAGCTGTCAAATTATTCTATTCTTGAATCCCAATAAAAGATTTCAGTAACAGTGTTTTGAATTGATCTCACCAGTGTCTAAGACTATGTTATAGTGTGAGTGTTTTTGAGGGCTTGTGTGTCATATCTGGGGGAAAAGTGGGTTTTTTCAGCAAGGTTGAATGGTTTTGAGGAGAGAGCTTAATTTTGAGCTGAAAATAGGATGTTGAGGGAAATTGGTGAGAAGTTATGGATCTGTGTTTAGTGTTTCGAGAAAAGGAGCCATCATTTCAAGAAATGTGTTTAAGCAATCATGAAAAACTGTAAATATATTTTTGATGACTGATACCTTTTTTCTTGACTTATAACGGTTAGCGAATAATATTGCTGTACAAATTTATGTGTCAGATACAAATATATGTGTATAAAAAAGCAATTTGATGCCAAACAGAGCTTGTGATATAGAGGCAGCTGACAGCTGAAGGAATATATATCAAATGCACCGTGTTCCCAACTATTTTCAATGGAAAGTATCAAAAGCCTGCCTGAAAAACGCTGAATGTTGCCAGATGACGTCAAACCCTAATTTGCATAAAGGTAGTATGTAACAAGCATTAGCGCTTCAGGTCTGCTTCATGTCTCTACTCTCTGAGCTGTCGTATACAATATATCAAATAAATATCAGTATATCATTGAATCATAAGTGCTCAAACAAGGTCAATAAGTAATTTAATTCTTGGAAACACTGTTTGTACATGTGCATGTAATTCTTGGGTCAGTGCGGTATGAACTGAATGTGCTGCTTCTCCCTGCCGCTCACAGATACCACTTTTTTGAGAGAAAGTGTGTTGTGCTGCGCAGGGAAGGCAAAAACTTGCTGTCGCGAGGCAGTAGAATCGAAGCAGATTGTATCGCCAAGTCGCCAAGGCTTAGTCAGAAAGCCTTTTGAAAAATAGGTCGCTATATCTAGCAACAAAGTCGCCAAATTCGCAACACTACAAATACAAATAATCTATTTAGGATGTAATGGTATTGGTAATTGTGTTTAATATTCCTTGCAGTGAAATTTTGTTACAATTGCCCTGGTAACTGACAAATGTAATTTTTAATCAAGTATTTTTCATGTAAATTAAAAAATTTAATGACAGCATAATGTAAATAACAAAATGTACAGCATACTAATAAAAAAAAAATTATATATAAATTAACAGTAAAGTATACGTTTTCTGTAATACTTAACAATGGTTGTATTTGTTACCATTAATGCATTTGGTAACATGAAGTTCATGTCGATTTTAGCATTTAACAATACGTTTTTAAAGTCAAGCTTTAACTGTTAAAGGAGAAGTTCATCTCAAAATGAAAATTCTGTCATAATTTACTCACCCTTGATGACTCATTCTTCTGCATAACACCAGAGAGGATATCTTGAAGAATGTTGGTAACAGAAAAACTCTGGTCCCCATTGACTTACATTGGTTTTGTGTCCATACAATAGAAATGAATGGGGACCAACGTATTTTTTTATTAGCAGCATTCTTCAAAATATCTTCTTTTGTGTTTCGCAGAAGAAAGAAAATCATACAGGTTTGAAATTACTTAATGATGAGGATTTTCATTTTAAGGTAATAAACAATCAAAACCATTAAAATAATTATTTTGTCTAGTAGTGCAATGGGTGCTTGTAGCCTCTGATCATTGCTGCCTTGAATTATTTTATCATCTCAAGCATGTGACTTCATTGGCAGTCCACACGTAACACTCTAAGAGTCAATCTTACTCACACAAGCACATGTCTGTGCACACACACACACACACACACACACACACACACACACAATATGGGTATTTATCCATACCCTGAAGGACAGCAACAAGTGCAGTCTGTTTGGGGAAGTCCCCTCGTTCTGTGACCATCCTTTAACACATTGAACCAACACACAGAGACGATCAAACTGAGGTATAATGGCTGCCTGACTGTGCCCCTGTAGTGCTGTGAGATTGAAAGAGATTAAAGTGAGTTTCAAAACTACTGCAGTGAGGAACAATCTTGCCATCATACTGAATCAGATATAACAGACACATAAACTTCACAGTATATACTCAACACGCATAATTCCCTTAAAGGCAGGGTAAGTCTTTTTTCAAAAACGGTTTCTGGGCAAGTACCAAAACAAACTTGTAGCCAATCGACAGTAAGGAGCAGTCCGCTCATGTTGACGGAGGGAAGAGAGCAAGTAGGCGTTGGAAAGACTGCAGAAAGAACATTGTCTTATTTTTTACATTAAAGTAAAGGGTCTGTAGATTTTACGTATAAAAAAGAAGGATAAAAGTTAGGCAGGAGCTGAGACCTGTGTTATTATAATAAAAACTTTCCAGCTTAGACGTTATTACCCGCGATATGGCGAAGGCTATTAGTGGAGACACGCTAGCAATCACAATACTATGGTGAAGGCTTGGAGAGCAAGATCGTCTAATAACCCCCGAGGAGGTTGCTTTGGGTCGGATCAGTATGTGAACATTGGTTTTGCTGTTTGTCAGAACCAAGATATGTTGTTGTCGTTGTAATATTAGATGTTTAACGGAGCAGTTTTGAGAGTCATTGTTTATCTGGAAACAGCGTGCCGCTTATTTTATTAAAGTGGCCCTGCAACTATGTGTCATACATTCTTGCTTCTTTACAATGTTAAATGTGCTGTGTTCTCATGCTTAACATGGTCAACTTGTCAAAAAACGAGTTGGGCGTATTAAGTAGTATTTCTGTGCTCAATACACTGACGCAGCGATCATACAGGTTTAGGAAAGTTTTTTTCGAACATATAAAACCGTTTCGCAACAACCTTTCTTAGTCCCTTGTTGAACAATTCTCCCGGAAAAGCATGTGGCACAGCCACAGGAGAGCTGGAGAAGGAGCATGCACAGCAACACTTTCCATGTGTTCAGGAGAGAGAACATACGTTCGCGAAGTTCAGGTGTTTGTTTGTTCACTGCAAATGTGTGATGAATGTTCTATAAACTGTGGATATAATGCTGGATTTGGAGATCGTTTGAATCTCATATATTGAGCCGTCCCAGCGCTAAAAGATTAACCGAATGCGGTGAGTGAAACTCATGTCTGTGTTTTGCTGACAATGAGTGCGCACGTGCTTTGGTTCAGCCTACCCCTCCCCCCCACACGCGCAGTATGTTTTCGGAAACAATCCTAAAGCTGTATCTATCTTTTATTGATGTGATTATACTAAATACTGTTTGAAGATACGAAGTATGCAATACTACTCTATAGGCACACAAGATTAATATGAGATTGGCAGAAACCCTTTGTGTTACGCCCGCTTTAATGCATTATTATTTGCGTGGTCTTAGCTATAATAAAGCTAAACATTCCATGCCTCTGTTGCACAGCAAGTTCGAGGGCAGAGCAATGCAGGAAGGGGGGTGTGTTCCATTCGCATAGAAGTGAGTTTAGAAGATTGTTTTTGATTTCACATAACAACAACACTTTTCAGAAATCAATTAGCACTTCATATCCACACTTCCAATGTGCTGCTGACCTTCATCATCCACTGCTGCTGCATAAAACGGTCATGAATAAAGGATAAGCTGTGTTTCTGAATCTACTCAATCAACATGTAATTTTTACATAGCCACAGCGACATACAGCAACAAGACTGTATTGTTTAGGTTGAGCCTCCATGAATCTGACCGGGACCATTAAAAGTCTTATACTGTATATGTATATAAAGCAAATTTCAATTTACTTAATTTTAGATAAAAAAAGATTGTTCAGCTACAGGTCACGTTATTATTAAGACTAAATGAGATGCAATAACAAAAATATAAACGTTTAACAAAAAAATTCATTTAAATGCAGCAGTATAAAACGTGTATTTTTCAGCATTTCAAAATTTCTTTAACAAGACAAAGCCTATATCGGAATGATAGCTGGAACTAGCTGTTTAATATTGTATATGAACCACTAACTGAGCGTGAAAGAGTCTGAATATCATTATGGAAAATATTAAATATTCCAATCATAAATTGTTTATTTAATGTGACAATACAAACAGGTAGCAAAGTGCTGAAAGAAAGTGTTTCTGGCAGTTTAGCTTCAATACACAGATTTAGACCAAGCTCCTCTACAAAATTCCAGTCTTGTCAAACATGTCGGCAAACCCAAACTCTTCAAATAATTTTTCAGGGCCCAGGGCTGTCAGAGAGGCAGGTGTGATACCATACTATTCCGAACACATTGCTCACAGCACTTTTACACTAATTTCCTGCATCAATAAACATGATGTTCAACACAACAATCATTAATGCTTAAAAATCCTTTTCTCAAGAGAACAAGAGCAAAGAATGGAAATGTCCTTCTGTGTATTTGTTTGTTTGAGAGAGAGAGAGAGAGAGAGAGAGAGAGAGAGAGAGACCACGACAAGTACAAAATGACTCACTCAAAGTCCAAAACAACTTTGAGCTCAGCCTTAATAATTCTCACATCTTTCTTGGATTAGAAATACCTTGGAAAAGGTGTTAGTAAAAAAACAGGTCTAGACTGCAAACGTGACAATGTTATAAAATTCAAGCAAGAGAGTGAAAGGTCTCAAATGAATGTACTGTGATCATGTTTCTGAATTCACCCCAAAACAGTCACAAATGCTGGTGACTCAAAGGTTTTCATTCCAATTTCATCTTGTGAAGTCAAACTTTTGCTATGTTTTTATTTCTAGCAACAATACTTAAATGGGGTGTATCTAAAGTAAAGCGTAGTACAATCAATTTTAATTAACACTACATTAATTTTTTTCAGAACAAGTTCCCAAAATTATGACCTGGACTTTCGTTCAGTTAAACATTAAGTCCAATCTCATGCCATACCTGCTATATTAAGTCCTACAACATAAATAAGCCCACAAATGTTTTGTTTTAAAAATATGCTGACTTTTTTGGAGAAAATCATGAATTGATAAGTGATGAATGTGAATCTGTCAATAAATTGACCAGACAGTTGGCAGTCTTTGGGCATGATCTCTGGCTAAAACAACACAGCAAATTGGATTTACCGGAAAAAAATTACCAAGGTATATACGCTAAAAGGCAGGAAACGGCTTTAATGAAAGGAGATATAAAAGTGCAACACCAGAGGATTATTAAAGCCACCCACACGCTAAAGGCCAACAAGAACGTAAGCAAAGTGAACAAGATGCTTTTAAGAAAATTAAAACCAGTGGATCACCATTAAGTGTTAATGTAAAGACGGTCAAAAGGAAAGAATAATTTTCTTGAAGGAAATGGGCTTTCTAGCCATGAAGAATGCAACCAATTGCAGATTGGAAAAGCAATAATGTCTCAATGCAGCCTGGGGAGGTTTTAGCTCATCACTTTTAAAAAGAACTTTGAAGGAATAAATGCTTATTAACTTGGTTTATTCTAATGTGGCGAATTAGTATTTCTAAATCCAATTTCTCAGCTTGACGAAGGAAAGGTGATAGGCAGAAAATGACTGACTGGCGGAGGAACAGCTGTATGCATTGTTTAAAGTGACAAAATGTACCTCAGCATGCATCATTCTCATCGCTAGTGGTGAAATATTCATTTCACCTCCCACAAAACAACAGAACATTAACTGAAAGCTGCCGTAATTTTCCATGACTCATATGTGCTAATGATAAATTAATAACTTTGTCATTTTGCAATGGTCAATTAACAAAAAGAACTCAAAAATACTCCAAAAGTTGAGCAATTTGTTGGGGATCAAAGTTTTTGTGTAGTCACACATACAAATGACGTTTAAAGGGATTCCACCCAGCGAGTAGATCATTCGACCTGTGAGGCCAATGGAAAATTATACACAGCAGTAATTGCTCTGAAAGGAGATAGCGCTCCGTTAGCTCAGTGTGGGAGATGAAGCCAAATCCCAAATACAAAAACACTTTTAAATGAAAGAAAAGTCAAAAAATATGTTCAGTTTCTTTGAGATGAGTCACAGCCAATTAAGCATTCTCATTTAATTGTAATGTCTGCTCTAATTTCTCTTATACTTGAATTCCTTTATCGCAAACCATGCAAAAATATAATCTCATCCTGCTCCAAACAATGGCACAGGTTGCAATGTCAAGCTGGTTGGGTGATAAAAAACTACTTTTTTCCACAGATTCACGGTCTGAAATCATCCTTTGAACAGATTACTTATATTTGCACATGTACATTAAGTTGATAATACAAGAAAATATCACTTTTCATCCTTAAGCAAACAAACTCTTGAGAAAACCACTAGAAAGAAAGCAAAAGTCCTAATCAAGTCAAAATGATACACCTGAAGATATCAAGGTTTCTCTCCACATACAGTCTCTCTATGCATCATTTACGTCATACTGGATGATTCTTTTGAAAGATTGAAATATTGACATTAGCATCAGTTCTGTGTAACGTGCAATTACGGATGAGATGTTCCCAGAAGAGACAGACACAGCAGACACATTACAACAATAAACGGATTGTAACTTTTCACTCAGGAGGTATACAGTAGCACTGTATTGACTGTCAGCTGATGTAGACCAAATATATACACAGAAGTTGGAAGTTTACTTTAATTTTAGTGTCTGGTGGAGGAAATCTGCTATAATAATACTTAAATAATGCTTCTTTCATGAAAATCATGAAGACTATGCATTAAGTCATGAATTGTTTTGCAACAATATACTGTAGGAGTGTAACTAAAGCCAAATAGACATATAAACGGTCATTGCCAAAAATGTTGGTACATATCTGATTCTGTACCACTTTAAAAGGCATAATTCAACAATTCTGTCATGAATTACTTACAAGTTGTTCCAAACCTGTATAAATGTCTTTGTTCTGTTAAAAACAAAGAAAGATATAAAAATGTTAGCAACTGAGACTACTTAGGTACCATTGTAGAACATTTAAAAATGGTTGTCAAATATGCACCAGAATTGTTTGTTTTACTAAATTCTTCAAAGTATCTCATTTTGTATTCAACAGAACAAAACTGGTAAAAAAAAATGCTAGAAACTATGGTGGAAAGCTCAGTTGTGGTTTTGTTGTGCGAACAAAGACATTTATACAGATTTCAAACAATTTGAGGGCGAGTAATTCATGAAAGAAATGTTATTTTGGGGTGAACTATCCCTTCAATGCGTAACCAAAATCTAAACCTTAATTTTAAAGTTATAAAGCAACACGACTAATATAAAAAAAGTTAATGTAACAAATGTTGGGGCCACCCACCCAAAAACACTTGTCTGCAATGCATAAACATGTTAACCATCTATACTGCAATCCTGCCCTCTTGTCTCCGAATCTAAATTAGTACGAATTTCAGGACAGCACAGACACTATTTCAAGGTAGTCTATATATATATATATATATATATATATATATATAAATATATATATGCATCTATCATTCTTGTGCTAGAATATTGAAAGAGTAAACTAGGCAAAATGTTCTCTCCCCTTCAATCTGACTCTAATTGAATAAAGCCCAGACAAAACTCCAGAGCTGGAAGCTTATTTATAGCTGTGATGTCTTCCTGCGTAACTGGAGAATGAGCGGCCTATTAACATCACAAAATCTGATGCCTGGCACATTCCAGTGTCAGAAATAACCAGAGAACCAAGCTGGTCCTTCAGGCCAAGATGAGAGACACTGACGACATCTATTCTACATGCACCCTTATAATGCGATTAAGTTAGAACTAATTGTTCTCATGAAGTTTATGTGGGAATAACAATAGGTTCAGCATAAATTTTATTTCCTGAGCTCCCAAAACTGTTGCTTCTATGATCATGTACCACAGAACCAGCAAAAACATTTTCATTTAGAAAACAATTGTAAAAAGGGCTTTAAGATAAATATATCGATCTTTATCTTTTATAACGTCCTTTTCTTTTCATTATTTGCAACGATCAGGCTATTGGTGGTGGACATTTAAACTTAGCCAAAGCAATAAAGGAAAGAGGAAAACAAGCCAGAGAAAGAATGTAAGACAATAAAAATCAAAGAAACTTAAATTGGGAGGGTCAGAGCAACAAAGACCTAAAGACAAAAATTTTGTGTCTATTAAATTAACTGTTAAAGTATTTTTAAGGACTCCTGTAGGTCAACTATAAAATAAAAATCCCTGAGGAACATTTACTTTTCCATCTCATGTTTATGAAACAAGATTCTAATAAATGAGGGAGCGCATAGTTAAACCTCAATTAGCATAACACACGCCCAAATAATCTCCATATAAGGGCTTTCCTCACAACCCACAATTCATCACTCTCTGAAAGCATTCTGTTGCCTGACAGCGTGCACGACAACATCTTCAAGAAAGGTTGAGTGTGCCATTCTCAAAACCAAATTAAACTCAACAAACACCTTTAACTTACAGCATCTGCACGTTCATGCAAAAGGATAAATGTCCTGAGATTTAAGCTAAACACGTTTTTACATTCAACAGGATTCTTGTGTGGCTTATTTTGAACCTACATCTAGAAAAGCAAGTAAACAGGAAGGCTAACACTTTAACGCAGACGAATGAAACGTTCTGTAAATGAGACACATTATGACGAAGGAAAAGAGAAAGACATATGGCATTTAGCTGACTGACAGGACAGGTGTAAATGTAAGTTGTTCACAGGACTGACACATGCATCATGACCTGCAAACGTCACAGGCCTGTACCGCACAGCACGACAGGCTGATGGAAGAGTAACAGACTCGCTCCTTTAACAAACAGTCCTTGAGGCCGGGAAAAATGCTTTAATGTTTCCAGCCGTCAGTAGAGTAAATTTATATCATGCAATGCAATAGATATGCATTCAAACATTACACGTCTAATGAATGTGACGTTTGACTGGCTGAATAAAACAAACTATTTTTGTTGATTAAAAAATGGTTAATAGAAATGTAGATACAACGACATTAAAGCATCTTATTGCTGCCAGTTTGATAATAAATGTTTGAAGCATCACTGAAACCATAACAATACCAGATGTGCTCTGAGATAAGGTTCTTAAATACAAGGAGAAAAGACCAAACCATAACAAAGATCTGAAGCCAGACAACACCTTCACATTACAGATGAACTAAATAGACAAAAATACAAAATTCGATTCTTTTAAAACAAGACTTATTTAATTTTTTTTGGAGGCATATAGTTCGCTAGGATTCTGCGATATATTGAATTTGTTCACAATTAAGTTATTTGCCATATGTTTTCTAAAAGTTCGACCACATTTGTGTTTCCTGAATTAAGAATCTTAACTTCAATAGCCAAACAATTTGTTCATTTGAAATCAGATAAAAGCATTGGATTTTTTTAAAACTTCAATTCATTTGAGCCACAACTAAAATGTTTTCTATATTTTAACATGAACCAATCTTCATTGTGTTCATTAAATGATAAACAGTAATTATTAGAAAAAAAGTGTTTAATTATAAAGCTCTTTTAAGATGCTAAAACACTTTTGATGCCCTTGCAGCAAATATCAAGATAAATGTTCAAAAACCTTAAAAAAAGGTAAAAAATGTAGATATAAAGTAATATATATTTTAGGTATATCACACAGCCATAGTCTTGTGATGTTCGGAGTTCTACAAATTGCAAAGAAAATTTTCACTTAAACTCTTAAAAGGCAAAAGCAAACAAACTCTTCGTGTTCATTTATTTCTGTAACACAGCCAAGTGCTTATTTATGTTGCTGAGATAAGATGAAGCATCGCGACATAAGGGGCGGCAATATCACGCTCCACTTTAGGACAGTGAGCAGCTTGAATCAGCTGCCTCCATCATTCTCTGCCACCAAACAGGTTCTTGGGGTTACAGCCCCCACTGAGCCCAAACCAAAGGAAATATGAAAGGTGGGTGGCCTTATTGTTCATGCTGGATTATGCACCATTTTGTAAAACCATCCAAGAGATGCGTTACCTCTTAAGCGAGTTATCACATTGTCGCTCTGTGGCATTAAGAGATAGCAAGAACATTAACCTTTCTCTACTTCCCCGCTTTAACTTGATAATTAGTGTCATGATAACAGCCCACAGTTCCTGTATTGTGATTCAAAGATGCTCAACTTCAGCTTTACAAGTCTCTCTGCAGTTAAAACATAAGCCATTAACTTCTCAATGTGAAACGCTTGTAAAAATAATGTGACAGTGTTCAATAAGACCTTAGCTAAGTTATTAGTTACCTTCACCCAAATCCAAAACAGCCAGGACAGCACTGCTCCGGGCGTCTCCGAGACTATTGGTGGCAATGCAGCTGTAGAGGCCAGCATCACTGGGTTTGCAATCTCTGATCCACAATCCTCCATATTCCTGGTTGTCCATGTCGAGCAGGTCATCATTGTGGTACCAATAGAGAGAAGGTTGAGGGTCTCCAGCAACGGCCACTTTCAGACGGATATCACAACCGGTCCCTACAGCGGCGTTCCTCATCTTCCGAATGAAAACCGGAGGGGTCGGGGTTGGGTAGACAGAACCGGAAGGGTCCGGTACGAGCTGATCGGAACTCACTTTTGCTCGCTTCGGAGGTATCCTGGGGCTTGGATGTGCCATTCCTCCCGGTTCTTCATCAGCACCCTTCTTGAGGGTCATTTGGATCTCGGCCTTCCTCATGATCAACTTGAGAACTTCTTCACAGACTTTTGGACTTTATTGACTGCTTAATGCTTCAATGAACATTTACAACTTGGATGGATCTTCCATAAATGAAGCAATTCTTTAAAATTTGGTGTTTTGATATGGTAAACATTTTCCGAACATTTCAGCAGATGTCATTAAATACAATACTCCATCACCACCTGATGAGTGCAAAACATAAAAATGACTTTTTAGAAAAGTGAGTTGCTTTAGAAAATCTATAGCGGATAGAAAATGGCCTACCTTCACTAATAAAAAAGCGATGCAGAATATATCCAACAATATGTTAAAAGGTTTCTGCACCATCAATATTTTGGAATATGTTTCTCACATCATTGAGACATCCAATTAGAAAGTTACAACACAAAATGTTGAATCTTTCCACCAATTAATGCAGCGCATGTACTACGGCTGGTTGGTATTTTTAGAGCAAGTCCAAGTGGATCATATTGCATTAGCAGCTCCCACCGTTGCCTTCTAGAAGTCTCGGCCTCAGCTTTTCAACTCTCAGATTCAAATCCCACAGTTCTTCGGGGTCTTAAGGTAAAAATGATTGCTGGATCCTGTGGCGATTACTCAGTTGCAGAATTTCCAACCCTGTAGAGGTTCCAACGAGGGTCCCCAGGCTTTCGTCCCCTTGCTCTCAAAGTAAAATTGTCACACTCAAGATCGCTCCCTCCCTCCGCTCTCACGTCCCCCGGGGAGATGACGGGCAAGTCTTACTAAGCCATCAAGGAACAGCTGTACCCTGATAGGTCACATTTTTTTGACTACCCGGATGCTTTGGCCCAGCCCCTTCTCCTCCACCCTGGCACTTAAAGCCAATGACAAGTTTCCAAAAGTATGACATGGGGGGGGTCTAAAGAAGGTGGGGCTGGGGAAAAAGCTCTGATTCATGTGTCAAAGATAGCTGCTAAATCAGAACGAACTGTGTCACCCACACTGGTGGCAGAGTGATACTAGGTTTTTTGAAAACGAGCACCGATACAACATTAGGCCTTGTAAGGATTGATACTTTTCAAACCATCTAATCAAAAGCAGTACATCGGACATTGTGTTGAATACTCCCTCATCTGTAGCAACTTAGGATACAAAATTCTGCAAAAGGAATAAATGTGAATGTAAAAATAAATGTCATAAACATGTAAACCGATCAGTTTAAGAAATGACATTACAATCACACAAAAGACCCCCAAAACCCACAGCTGCTACCCAACATAGACTGCCCTCTCCAGGGCATTTCAAGCAAATGCAAGCATAAAACCACTTTATTGCTATGGGTTGATAAAAAGTTAAATAAAATATAAAATTTAATATCAATAACTTTAGTATGATATAGGTATTTTAATGGCCATTGCCACAGATAAGAGTGCCTCATGGATGTTAAAATGATCATTTATATAAGGACAGCAATAAATATTTGTTTTGCTGAATAATAAATTACTGTCATAAATGAATTTATTTTACACTGATTTACTTGTAAATTATTATTCAAAATTTAATAAAATACATCTGGAAATAGAAAACTATTGGCTTTACTTTGACAATGTGGTTGTATCATATGTAGATTTTTTTGACAATAAAAAACGACCGATGTAGTTCATCTGCCAACCGCACACAGACATTGGCCAAACACAAAAGAGATAAATATCACACGTTTTTTTAACCCTGTTTGTAACACCTGTCTATCACAAATCAACTAACTACCAATTTCAAGCAAATCAAATAACTTGCATAATACATTTTAAAAGAATCAATAACTTGACTCAATAGCCTCACAAATGGTTTTGCCTCTGCTACTGTATATTTAACACCAAATGTGTTTGTGTGTGCGTGTTACACATAACACCACAAACTATCAACTCTCTTTCACAGTTAACAGATGCCTATTGTTGTTATACTTTTAAAATGAGATCATAAACAAGTAACATCATTTTAAAGTGCTGCATTGATCCACAGCAATGTTGATTTCATGCTAAGCATGTGCTACCCTCTGCCTGGAAACCCCTTTGAAAGGAAAATCCTTTCTGCAGTTTGTCCTCCAAGGCCCTGTTGTCATAGAAACAGCATTGCTCTGTGGACTGCTGAAACGAGAGCAAATGTGTGGATGGTGTACAGGTTTCTGAGTGAGTGGGAGGGAACAGGGGAGGCAGATACAAGACTTTACTATTCTAACACAATAGGGAAGATGGCAGATGCTCCCCTGGCCAATGTATATTAGGGGCTAAGATGATTAGAAAAGAGATGATTAATGGCAGGCATGGAGAGATGATGATGTTAATGGACAACAATAAAGGTAAGAGTTACACTTACTGTACGTGTGGTCGAGGCTCACTTAAAGCTGGAGGCTGAGTGCTGTGATGCTGTTGAGTGGAGCGCCTGATGTGTCTGTGTGTGTAAAACATTGCCCTCTGCTGGCTGAATAATTACCATGGTAATTGGGGTGTTTCCTTTGTGATGTCACTGAGCATGTGATGTCACGTACAGCTGTTGCATAGCATGATTTAAAAGTTAAAAAAATGTTGTTTCTGTTGTTTCATACATTTATACATACATGTATGTATGAATGTATACAATAAAGAAAAATCTCTTTTGTGCAATTTAATCATATAAATATGGTTAACATATTATAATTAATATTAATTATATAAAAGTACATATTATTAAGCTAGTTTAATACTATGTTTTTTACATTTCTGCTCTGTCACACCGCATGACGTCAGCTGATTTTTATGGTAGTTGTATCTCTTTTACACGAGACACATAATGGTTGCAAAATAACATTTACACAATAATTAATTTGGCTATTAAACATCCCCACCACGACTGACCAGGAAAAGTGAATTCAACCTAGACGAACCTCACAAAAAATAACTAACCTGTTCTTTATGACAATATTCACAAAAAAGAAACTAAAATACCCATAAAGCCCCCTGACAACTCCAGGGCCTGGCTTTGCCAATAATCTGTACACTTAATGTTAAAAACTAACCTCTTATTCATCATTCCTGTGTAGTGATGACACTGCATCACACAAACAGTCAATACAAATAGCACACAAAACAGTGACTATAGATTATCATATGTGTTGGATTAGCATGAGATCCACAGGTAAACCCAATCTTTAAATGCTATTAACAGATCTTTCAATCACCATTCAAAAGATCATTTGTTGCACCTGCGAAGAAGGGTAGATTTCTTCCGCCATCTGCTGGAATAGTTGTATACAACAAACAGAAAAACACATTTCTGTAAGAGCGATAGATTTATAACATGATGTCATTTATTTTAATTGTTTTATTAATGGCGGTTAGCGATATTATATATATATATATAGCATTTATATATCTTAAATTAATCAAATATTTGTAAGCTGTTCTGCATCTTCCGCCACACTAAATTAGACACGCCCTTACTTCCAAAGCCAAGCCCTACCGAGATGCTATTTATATTTGCAAGGAAGCAAAGATGTGCTGAGCAGCACCATGAGGTCCAAAGTTTTCAAAAGAAACTACAGCAAGAAGTTTTTGCTCGACAAACTTATTACAGATATCTGCTTTCTAGTGTGAATATAGCGGTATGACCAAGTTCTACGCTTCCGGTGTGTTTTGCCCATATATGGGAGGTCCTGTTAAAGCGCAAAATAGTAAAAAGACAGACAGCGTCTCAAATTTATCCTAATCCGAACATTATTGCACCCGTTGATATTCAAGTAAGATAATGCATTTGCTTCTAGGTAAACAGCACATATCGGATATGTTTTGTGAACGTCAAAAGGTAGCGTGTGATTTTATCGTAAACCTCTAGATGACGCCACTGTTCTGGGTTGTGTTCACTTTGATATTGCAATCATGTTCACCGGTTAAAATAATGTTTTCTTTCTTTTAAGTTAAGTGGAGAGTCTTATGAAAGACAAACAGAAATAGAAGACCATATATAAATAGGCGTTATAACCACTTTGGTCACAATTTATGATACAAATCAAATAAAGTAATAAACCATTAAGGCACATATTAATAAAAAGCAGGCGAATATTTTAAGAGATCTCAGATATAGGATCTTCTCTCTCCAAGACTAAAGAGGAAAAATCAAAACATTCTGATAGTGACAATAACGCAGGCTGTCACGGAGTTGTTTTAATGACATCACTGAAAATGAAGGCCGTCCCACGAGCTGCGCAGATCGCAGACAGGTGAGAGATTGAAGTCAAATGAAATGTCACCCGGGGAATAAAGCCTCTCTCCAGCTCAACGCCGGAATACATCGCTGTTTGAGGAATATTCGTGGAAATCCAGAATGGTGATTAAATGATGGCTGGATGGAGAGACGGGCTGGTCGTGAACGGATCGTCTTCCTTTAATGCGAGCCGGTAAAATAACGCAAACTTCCAGGAACACATTTTGGTAAGTCTGTGGGAACACAAAGTTTGTTTTTACTGACAGTCTGTGTAAAAGGGAATACTGTGTAAAATGTAAGGCGTACCTGATTTATCATCTTCTAAAGTTATGTTATCTGAGCGCATCTACACGATGTATTTGTTTTAAATCTTATTTAAGTCATATTTAAAACATGTTGAATTACATTTTACTGAGAGCTCAAACAGTGTTTTGTGGATACACAGTGTCGATATGGGCTGTGTGTACTTTAGCCGGGGACAACACCCTGTGAAGTTTACTCACATGATGGGTTTGATGTTGACTGTTTCAATACGTTCATCTATGATGATGACTTTTTGGATATCTGATGTAGTACAACCTTACTATCTGATATTAAATCTTATATATAAAACACAGCTGTTGTGTGATATTACTAATGTCGATATGTGTGGAGGAAAAATATTTTAAAATGACAGTTTTAGGGGTATGTTGGCAACTTTGCATTAAGGTCTAGGCTGTTAAATGTAGCTTGACTACTGAGTTTTCATAGTTGTGCCTTTATTTAACAAAGTTAAAGTTAAAATGTACAGTCTTTTAATGCATGAAGTCAAATATTGATGAATCGTCTTGTCTGCAGGGGTGTATTTGTCTATTTAAATGTATTAATGTTTTATTAACTATGCCTTAGAGAAGGAAATCATGATTGGTAAACTAAAGGCTGATGGTTATTTTTAAACGGTGACACGCTTTTTAAGATGTCCCGCCCCAACTTCCTGTTTCTGTAGGAAATATGACATTAACTGCTCACATCAAGCCAGATGAAACTAGGCCGTTCAGTGTCAACTCTACTAGAGGTCCCCGGCTAACAGTTTGAATGTTGATGGTTATTTTTCTGAAGTTACACACACCAAAATGATGAAGAAAGCCGAGACGTCACGGATGAGTGATTCTAATAGACCTTCACATTTCTGTGTGGAAATAAAATTATGCTTTTTGCTTCCTGCTTTTAGTCATTTTTCACCACTTATAATACTCTTGACAAGGTGAACTAAGTTTCACTAAATGCTTATTCGTAAAACGTCTCGGTGCCACAAAAATGTATGTTTCTCTCTTGCAGACATGGCGAGCGATCGAGTGGCCATCCTTACGGATGACGAGGAGGACCAAAAAAGAAAGTATGTCCTGTCCGAACCATTTAACACCCTGTCACTCGGGCAGGTGGCCAACACAAGCCCGTCCACCCAAGTGCCACCCCCTGCCTCCACCGACACACTCCCCCCTCAGCCCTCCCAGAATATGGACTGCATGGAGAGGTGCTGTGTACGAATAGACAATCATCTCCTGATTTCCAAAATCTTCTATTTCTTCTTTTACGCTGCATATGGCTCTTTACACCCCCTCCTCGCCTTGTACTACAAACAGCTGGGAATGACACCCACCCAAAGCGGCCTGCTGGTGGGCATCCGTTATTTCATTGAGTTCTGTAGTGCGCCGTTTTGGGGTGTGGTGGCGGACCGCTTCAAAAAAGGAAAGGTGGTTTTGGTGTTTTCTGTGCTTTGCTGGGTGGTATTTAACTGCGGGATCGGCTTCGTCAAGCCAGCGGATATGAGCTGTATTAGGATGGACCCTACCGCTGCACCACCGACCAATTTAACAAACAATACGCAATCTGGCAACCGTACCAGACACCGAAGATATTTGACTGAGGATTTGTACTCCTCTCAGATGCTATTAGCTTCATATGAACCTCACTCGAGATACTTTAGAAGTGCAAATGTAAATACCACAATGGATGTCAGTATATCGCCAAACTCGACGACAGTGTCGCCACTTACCTCAACAACCACATCGAAATCTACCTCTACCACTGCCAACCCCAAAGACTACATCATAGTCTTCAATAAGGAACAAGTAGACACTATATTTCTGTTGATCTTATTGGTCATCATCATCGGCGAGTTTTTCAGCGCCCCGGCTGTGACAATCGTGGATACGGTCACTCTTCACTACCTGGGTCAGCACAGAGATCGCTACGGACACCAGAGGATGTGGGGATCTTTAGGATGGGGCATCGCTATGCTCTCGGTGGGCATTTGGATTGACCACACGCACATCAATATCATCATCCAAGGCTCGGGCTGCATCCTGCCCGACTACAAGAACTACCAAATAGCGTTTATCGTTTTCGGTGTGCTGATGGCGTCGGCACTTATTGTGGCCACGCAGTTTCACTTCGACAACAGGGTTTATCGTTCAGGTGAGGAGGAACAGAAGGCGGACGTGGAGATACCTCAGGTCGTCCAGGAGTCCACGTCGGATGAGGCGCCCGTGTGCCCTGAGAGCAACTCCCAACCTTTTCCCCTTAAAGACCTGTTTCGGATCATCTGCGGTGTCCGCTATGGTACCGTTCTCTTTGTGGCCTGGTTCATGGGGTTTGGATATGGTTTCGTGTTCACGTTTCTTTACTGGCATCTGGAGGACCTGAAAGGGACCACCACTCTCTTCGGGATCTGTTCGGTGCTTAGTCACGTGTCCGAGCTGGGAGCGTATTTCATCAGCCACAAGCTCATTGAGCTAGTTGGACACATCAGGTGAGGCTTTATTATAAACAAAATGTATTTTAGTACAAAGGGCCAGGTTTACTGGTATTTACAAAATACACGCAGTGAAAATAAGCGCTGAAAAGGCGTGGACACGGAGGTTTTTGCATATGCATTTGGAGGAGTTTCCTCCTCTGACGCAAAGTTCATAGCAGGAGCGTATTTAAATCAATCACTCAACGTCATTTACTAAGGTTTGCGCCTCACCATTGTACAGGTGCTTGTGGCTTTATTTATCGCCCCCAAAAAGCATGTCTTAACCCTGCGCTTATTTGTGCTACCCTTATTAGATTGTGTTGGTCATTGCGGAAATAGGATATTGCGCCTGTGTTTTGTAATGGGCACCTTGTTAGTAAATCATCCAGGGAAATTTCCACTCCAATCAGCACCTTTTTCAAATTGCACACTCGCGCTATTTTGCCTTGTTTAGTAAATATGGCCCTTTGTTACATGAAGTTTATTTATATTATAATTAGTATTACTAAAAATTATATATATATTGTTAAAGTAATGTAGTGTTAGACTATACACATGCTGGTGTCAAATTTCCATGTCATGTAATTGTTTGGTTTTTATCGTGTTGTATTGTATTATCACGATAATGGATTGCATGTTTATCTCGTTCGTAATGTTCGTAACTTTTTAAAAAGCATCAGATATCTAAAAACAGTTCAATGTTAAATGAAAAAGGAAAGTACTGAAGTTGCATTTAAGAAACTGATACTTATTATTTATATTTAGTATAATAAAGATTTTTAAACACCTACTCAGTACTGTGCAAACTACTGTGATTTAAGAGTAATATTAACAATTATGCTAATATGTTATCTTGAATTATTTACAGTATTTTGAATAGCTCACTATAACAATATTGTGCAATCAATCACCATAAACCGTATTATTGAATATCAACAGTAAATGTAAATGTGTCTGCAATCTAAATTTACATAGTAATCAGAATTTCTTTTGTACTAGAGTAATTGACAAAATGATTAATAGTAAAATGATAAATATAGTATTATTTAGTAAAATGATATGGTAAGATTTGAATTCATTGCATTACGTGTGGACACAGTAATAACTAGAAAACTGTCCATATCCATTACACTCTTTTATCCTTGGCGATTAGTGTTGAGCAAACCTTTGTATGGGCCGACCGTAGGCAAACGTTTTATTTCATTTGTTTGGTGGTTTATGTATTTTGGACCTGCGCCCATTCACTGGCTTCATGCAATGGTTAGCATGTGCTGGTTGCTTAATATTTTATGTGGAGGGAACCAGACACATCTGCTTGAAAGCGATACTAATGTACTTCTCTCTTCTGTGTCACCTTGAAATGGCACAGACCTGGTGTGTCTGTGCAATAGAGATGTATAAGGCATGCAGGGGAAGTCCAAAGGTTGTTGTATTGTGTTTTAGTAATCATTGTTGACCTTGGCTAAGCTCTAAATGGGCACTGCCTCGCTAGGGCACATACTGTACAACCAAGACGTAAACCTGCCTTTTTCCAGGATGTTTACTGTGCATTTGACGGCAATGATAAACAGACGCATTGAAAGGTCTGCTCACATCCTCCGGCCACATTGAGGTATTTCCCAAGTGTGTGGTATTTCCCAATGGCCGCCCTTCATAAATCACCTTAAGATGGCCAAAATTTTTGACTGTTTTGTGTTATTTAGTGCTTTCTGACTCTAGCTCTGCTCTGCCCAGATCAGTCTTGGGTTCTTGATAGCATGTAATACGTTTTTGTGTTTTGCAATAAATACAATCATACAAAGGCAAGTTATTCGCTTATCCGTGTGTTAGCCGCAGTAATGTCTCTCGTCTTTGTTTAGTGGCCAGTTTTGGTCGTGCCCGTGCAGAGGACGCCCTGAGCTCATGTAACTTTATCCCCCCATTAGTCTCATCATGCATTGTCTGGCCTCTTCAACATTGATCCACTCAGCTTTCTACTTCTGTGGATCAATGATCAGGCTTTTTGCCGGCAAAAGGGTGTGGTTGAGCCTGAAATGGGTAAAGGAAGACTTTCATGATGGATAATCGAGTCTGTATTTGCATAACTATCTTCCAGAGGTGCCTTTGCATGTTGCTGCACCTAATGAAGTGGCTGTTCAGGGAGAAAGCAGTTTTAAACCTCACATCTGAAGGTGAAGTGCAATGCTTGACTTGTTGGGCTACAGGAACACTAGTAGGTGGATTCATTGGTACATTGTAAACAGTTTGACTGCGCTCAATGTTTTGGTGCTATCAAAACATTGCTCTGGTTGCTTGAGCATTCCAACCAGTTTAACATGGCAACATTAGCTCAACCAGTGGCGTGAGATTAGGGCGGAGCTCTTTCACTGGTCGTACACTGGGAGTGTTTAGGAGAAATGGTTTCGATCAGTTATTGTTTTTTATTCGATTTGAGGCATAGAAATACAAACCTCAATCAAAGTTATTGGAGTGTAACAAGTATACCACTCGATACAAAATAATGGGTTTGCAATGTGATAATATCATGGTGTTTGAAATATCATGATATTTGTACTAAAGTAATTGGGTGTGAAAAGTTCACGGTTAAAAACAGTATACAATACAAGGTTTACAATGCTGTATTATCGTGATACTTCAAATATCATGATATTTGGAACTAGATTTGAAAACGTCAGTACGAAAGTAACGGGGTGTGTAGCAATAGTTTATGATTCAATACAACACACAATACCGGGTTCGCAACGTGATAATATCATGATATTTGTTACAGAATTAGATTTCTTTTCAAAACCTTTTTCAGAATTCACAACATTTTTTACAATTTCTTACAGAATTGACAACACTGAGGGTTCAATTCTTCAAGGTTCAAAAACATCTGTACGTAAATCAATAGAACTTTCACTGAAAAATAAAACTGAGCTCAAATATAAAACTAAAATGAACATTACAATTATAAAAGCTAAAACCTAGGAGAGAACATCTTAAAGAACAAAATGATAAAACAAAACTGATTCAAATGGTGGAGCATGCCAACCAATAGGATTAAACAACACTCATACAAATATTAAGCTATTGCTCTACATATACATATTATACATGTTGTAGTTTCTTATATTGCGATACATTTCGCCACTATATACAGCTAATTGAAATAAAATACGTAAAGTCACTATGGTCCACATTTTTCCGCAAGTTATATTTCAGAAAGCTAAACAAAGGAAATGATAGCCACAACGACAGGATTGGTTTTCGAATGGTATCTGTCAGGATTCTCAATACATTGTGTCATGTTCCTGTTTGGAATTTAGTTTTGTAGACCAACACAGAGTTCTGGTGCTGCCACGCTTACAGACTGCTCCTCCTTTAGACAGAGTGAGTCATTCATGTACGCATCAGAATAGAGAATGACATCATCAGCAGTGCAACGCCCAGTCTTAAAATACAATGCACAGTAGGCGTTATAAAGAGAACCATTTAACCTCACCCAGCGTGTCAAGAAAAACACATTGTGTTTCATGTGCTTGAAATGAATACAAACATGTTATACTGTTATTCTTTCTTTCTTTCAGAGTCCTGTATATCGGGCTGGCCTGCAACACTGCACGCTATCTGTACATTTCGTACATTGAGAATGCATGGATGGTTTTACCCATGGAGGTGCTTCAAGGTGAGAAATGGCATGTGTAGCCGGGTGGCTGCAGTTTGCTTTGTCAAACCGGAAACTTTGGATTGGAGGGCTACGCTCTGACCACATCGAGTTCGCCTGAGGACATGATTCAGCTGGTTTTAGAGTATACCTCACAAGTCAAACACCCATTTTGCCATCACACTGTTGCAGTTTAGACATAAACAAGCCCATAGGTACATTCTTTCAAACCGGAAAGACATGACACCACACTAGATGCTCAAAATGACATTCAATGTCAGTTCCAAAGGAGCATTTGTCAACCCTGTTGAGACAAATGAATATTCAGGTCTTTAATTCTCACAAAAGCAGGATTTGGAAAGCCAGTTAAGCCACTCATTCTGAATGTGTTGACTGTAGACATACAGGCAGATCCAGTCGCTGTCTCTTTTAACAGGGCTACTCATTGTTTGTAGACAATAGAAGCGGGTCAGCCTGTAGATAAATAATGTATATTTGCACAGCTTTTCGTAGGGCAGGAACAAAATACACAGCAGAATGTGCACAAAACAAGACGACGATGCTAAAGCTGTTATTTCAGTATGTCAAGAAGAGAAAGATCACAACTTTGTTGTCATGACATATTATAATATTTAGTTGATGTTTGGCCACAGGTTTGCGTATATGAACATATTAACAAGGACTTTAAATGTTATGTTATTATATTGGTTTTATTATAGTATAGTTTTGAGCTTGTGTGTAACGTGTCAAGCTGTTTCTGTGTTGATGCCAGATTTAATTTACTGTATTTGTTTAGAAATAGTTATTCTAGATTTGTTTCAAAACCATTTTTAACCCTTTGGAGTATTTGAGGTCCTTTTGAGAAAAACATAACTATGCATTGTTTCTTAAAACATATAATATTAATTAAATATAATAACATAATGATGTAAAAGAAAAAGATTAAATCTTAAATATTTAAATAAGTAAATAATTCAAGTAAGGTATACTGCACATCATATTTGTGTTTTAGTAGCTTGTATTGTATTATTTTTTCGGTGTATTTTATTTTTATTTTTAATTGTATGTGTAAGTATTGGACGTTTTATCCATTAATATATGTCAATCTTTCACGCAGGTTTGACACATGCAGCAGTATGGGCCGCATGCATATCGTATCTGAGCGCAGCTGTTCCGCCGGCTCTGCGCACCTCGGCTCAAGGAATCCTGCAGGGTCTTCACCTGGGGCTGGGGAGAGGCTGCGGAGCCATGTTGGGAGGAGTTTTTGTTAACTTCTTTGGTATTACATGCCATTCTTGTGGCTCATGCATGCTTTTGTGCTTTGTTATAATTAGTCACAAAAAAAACAAATGCTTGGCTGAGATAATCTTTAATGTTGACTTGTATAAGCATCGTCTGAAAAATTGTTATTGTTATTAAAGGAGTGAAAGTTTAAAGGCAAGCTTGTACGGCCACACATTAGAGGAGAGATCGTGGATGGTTGCTAGGGCATTTTAGCTGGTTGTTAAGCAGTTGCTAGGGTATTTTAGCTAGTTGTTAAGCAGTTGCTAAATGGTTTTAAATGGTTGCTAGGACAAAAAGAAGATATAAGAGTTGTTCAACTGTTCATATTAAACTGTCTGTACTAATATTTTTTTTGGGAAAAGTTACTTTGCGTAATTTTAAAAAGTGCTAGAAAATAGAAAATATAGAATACTCATTTGATTTTAATAACTTTTAGTAAAAAGTGAAATCAGTTTTGTTGGTTTTATCTTTTTCAAACATTTAAAGTTCTTGTTGATTTTGATGCATTGCTAATACTAAGTACACCAATACAACTTTATTCACAAAGCTAATTTTGCAGATGCAATAGGCACGTTAAAAAATAAATGAAATGCCTTGTAAACAATACATTTTATATTGTGAACTCTAGCGTCACTAACAGTCATCCGACAGCACCGAAATGGTTTCACCTATAATTTCCTGTTATTTTGCACATTTCCTGTGTAGGTGCTGCTGAAACCTTCAGAGGCCTTGGAATGGCTTCGCTGGTCACGTTACTCATCTTCTCTCTCATTCAGTTGTTGTTCGGTCAAAATGAAGAGAGAAGTACGTTCATACTCGCTGCTTTACAAAGTTTGTTTAACTTCAGAGCATCACACATCTTATTGATTTGTATTCAATTCTATTCGCTCTTAACAGAGGACTCGATGTTGGCTGAGAACATTCCAGTACCATCCAGTCCGGTGCCTATTGCCAC
This sequence comes from Triplophysa dalaica, assembly GCF_015846415.1. NCBI lineage: Eukaryota > Metazoa > Chordata > Actinopteri > Cypriniformes > Nemacheilidae > Triplophysa > Triplophysa dalaica. Next base: position 20,188,643 of record NC_079549.1, on the reverse strand, counting down.
TATTGAAACAGTACAAAATCAGACTGCGTCTCAGGCCCATCCGGAATCCAAGATGCCTGTTAAGAAGACTAGGCATCAAGAGGAGCAGGAAGACACTAACAAACCTGCCTGGGTGGTATCCGCTTCCCCATGGGTCACCATCAGTTATGCCCTCTATCAGATTAAAGACATGATCGCCATGACAAAAAACAACAACTGGGTTGAAAGTCAACCTCCGCAGGTAGGATGGCATCCCTTGCGATCTGGGTCCTGAAGACATCTTGAATTTATTACTTTCTGTTTTTGACAAATTCTTCCTAATTCTGTCGTCTTGACTTTTTGGTGTGAAATGAAAATCAGAGACTTGCACATATACTGATGGCAAACTATATTTGATCGCTGATTTTTTACTGATTTATTAACTCTTTTTGCTTGCATTCATGCTGTCACTTTCCTCAGGGTAAAGGTGAGGAGAAATCTATCTTTGCACTTTTACGACAGTATGTTTAAAGGATGCATGCACTTATTGTGTTTCCTCCTTCATACTCTTTGTATTCTGGTGTAATTTAAAACAGGGTGTTCCAACTCTGTTCCTGGAGGGCTATAGTCTTAGTTTCCATCCGGCCTTAAATAAACACATGAAGGTCGTCAGGAATATGAAATAAGAGACAGCACGCTGGCGCTCCAGGAACAGAGTTTGACATCTGTGGTTAAAGGCGGGATGTCCGATTTCTCATAGCCGTTGTTGATGTTCAAATCACCAAAACAGACACACCCCTATCTTTCGCTTTCGTCAGCGCTCGGCTAGATTACTGTCCATTCTGTGCAAGGTTGTTTTGGTACTCGGCCCGACTTTGTCTAAACAAGAGTAATTAGGAAATCGGACACCCCGCCTTTAACAGCACGACTCATACTAACATCATCATTGTAACACACTCTTTCTTCCACCAATAAATGCTTTCCTTTTGTCAGTTTTGTTTGTCGTCTTTCTTTTGTTGTGTATCTCTGTCTTTTGTGTTCTCTTGTCTGAAACTTTTTTACTGTTACTGTTTACCAGTAATGCGGCATGTTGGCGTGTTAAAGGTTACAGTTCACCAAAAAGTTCACCATTTACTCACGTTGTTCCAAATCTGAATAATGTCTTTGTTCTGATGAACACAGAGAAAGATAATTAGAAGAATGCTTGTAACCAAACAGTTCTTGGCCACCATTGAGAATTTTTCCCACTGTGGTAGTCAATAGTGGCTAAGAACTGTTTGGTTACAAGCGTTCTTACAAATATCTTTCTATGTTTTCATCCGAACAAAAACATGTATACAGTTTGAAAAGATCTTGAGTGTGAGTAAATAAAGACAGAATTTCATAGCCTTGTGGTTAGTGCCCCAACATGTGGCGCTGTTGCTAGTTCGAGTCCCAGCTCGTTGTCCTTTCCCGATCCCACCCCCTCTCTCTCCCACTTTGTTTCTTGTCCTCTGACTTACTGTAGGCCTACTATAAATAAAGGGGAAAACGCCAAAAAATAAATAAGAATTTAGATTTTGGGGTAAACTGTTCTTTTAACAGAATATTTGTGTGTGTGTGTGTGTGTGTGTGTTGTTTTCGAATATGTCTGTATGATTCAAAAGTTTGTTGTGGTTGTATTTGTCCAAATGTAGGTCACAGTAAGTGATTTCTTTATCCTCCAGATTGATAAATTGATTCTTTGTCCTGATAAGAACTAAGCAGAGAAACGTAAATGTTTATCAGCAGTGCTCTGCCTTAATATTTGATCAGCCCAATGCTTTTTTTAAACATTAATTATGAGTCTGTAGATAAATACTGTAATATATTCTTCTGTAGGCCACAAGTGAGCAGAGCTCATCATCGCCACCTGCTGAAGGATCCACATCATCACATGCCACTACATCAACTCCAACAGAAGTTCCCTCCCCATCACAAAAACGTGACGGGGAGGAATGTGTTCCTCAAAACGCAGATCCTGTGGAAGTGTTGCCTATATCCACAGAGAAAAAAGAAACGGCAGATAATACAACTCCAGGACATTCAGAAGAACCTCAAACCGCACAATCAACAGTAAACTGATGTTATATCAGATATTGCCTTATGATAAGACTTTGGTATGGGGATGTAACATTTTGGACCAAAGGGGAGTCTACGAATATACTGTTTGTGTTGTATTTACTGTTATGCTTTGCACTGCCAATGGATTTGCTGCAGTGGGTAAAGGCTTAAAGGTCCAAACATGCATTATGATGGATATACACAAACTGAGTGTAGTCATCTATAATGTGGCCCAGCTTCAGTGTACAGTAATATTTCTGTAATTCAGCGATTCAACAATAAAGCGTAGTTGCTTTGCACTCTGTAACTCTGAGTTTATTCCTAATCATGCTTCCATATAACTTATGACCAAATGTAAAAATAAACAGCAGTATCAAATAAAATATACTAAAGACTTTCATTGTTCTGTTTAACACGCATCGTCATCTGTAGGGTCAAGGTGGGAAAACCTGGGACAGTATTTCAATTTGCACTACATGTGGAATGTATATCTGCATTTTTGTGTATGAATGACCCTTAAAAAGGTTTTACATGTGACACGGCAACACAAGTTTCTTACTGAGACTTCTAAGAGGCATTTGTCTTTAATTAAAATAACAATATAAGAATAAGTAAAAACTAAGTCAAATTTACAGTTTATAAAAACATCAAATATTTTCATACATGAACATTCACTCTTGGTCCAATGCAGGTTTGTATGTCTGTGAACAGAACAGATCACTCAAATTTAAATGTACTCTTACATTATTTCCAAACCTGTGTGACTGTAGCATACAAGTTTAGTTTAAGAAGAATTTATGATGTGCTGAAATGTAGAAGCAGCGATGTCAATAGCACTAAGCTCATATTGACTTTTTTATACATACATGGTGCTTTTATATCATTTTATGTCTTGACAGTATCTTTCATAACTTTATACAGGTTTGGAACATGATTGTGAGAAATGATAAAAAATTTAGGTGAACTATAACTTCACCAGACACTAGAAGGCAGTGTTTCCTTACATAACAAATTATCACTATAGCTCATGAGTCATTTTTTAACTGTTTTAAAAAAACGTATTAGTAAGTACTAGGTTGTCCAGATGGTCTTATATACCTGAGATAAACAGCTTTTTAAATTAACATAAAAGTACAATACAGTGGTAATAAATCCCAACTTTGTATGACAGTGTTTCCAAATCATGATTCTGGAATACCCGAACAAAACACGTTACAAATGTGTTTTACTAATCTCACAAGTCAGATATAATTCATTTGGTGCTGTCAACAAGGGAAAACATTGAAATGGGGCCTCCAGGACCAGGACTGGGAAATACTTCTGTATCGCTTGTGAGTAAGAATAGAAATTGAAGTCCACCGCTATCCATCATTTTTAAATACACAAATGCATGAAAAATTATTTTACACTCCTCTCGGACTCAAGTTTCTTAAAGTCATGGTTTCTTAATGACATTAGGGATTAAAAGATATAAAAATCTAATATAAAAATGAATCAATCAGAAGAAGTCCTGGTCTTCAGCATCCATGGGCTCTGGCTGAGGGCTGTAGTTTACAGGGGGATACGGGCAAACAGACGGGGTGCATTCAGAGGGTCCGGGGAGGTTGTTAGGGGTCGGAGTATAGTTTTGCTGCAGCTCTTCATGGCTGCTCTCCTCCTCTGCAATCTGGCCATCGCTGGAGCTGCTGTTAAACAGCATGCCCTCGTGATACTCCCCTCCAAGACCATAATGACTCTCGTAACTCTGAAGCTCCTCGGGAGTGACATGGCAGCCGCTGCGCAAAAACTCTGCTAACCTGAAGAGAGGTGCAAATGACAGCTGAGGATTCACCTATACTTAATATCTTCATTTTAAGGAACAGTTTTTCAAAAAAAATATTGTTTTAGCATTTTTTTTATTACAGTAGGGGTTAGTTTACTTGCTTTAAAGTGATAGGTCGCCCTAAAATAAAAGTTCTTTCATCATTTATTCACCCTCTTGTCATTTCAAACCTGTATGACTTCCTTTCGCAGAACATAAAAATATTTTTTAAAGAAAGTTGGTAACCGAACTGCACTGGTCCCAATTCACTTCTATTGTATGGACACAAAATCAATGCAAGTGAATGGGGGCCAGTTAACAACATTCATTAAAATATCTTCTTTTGTCTTCTGCGGGAAAAAAGGGGAATTGTTACCAACATTCTTGAAAATATCTTCTTTTGTGTTCTGGAGAAGAAAGAAAGTCGCACAGGTTTGAAATAACAAGAGGGTGAGTAACTGATTACAGAATATTTATTCTTGGGTGAGCTATCCCTTTAAAATATTGTACAGTTTTAAAGGCATAATTCACCCAAAAATGAAAATTCTTAAATCATTTACTCACCCTCATGTCATTCAAACCTGTATAACTTTCTTTCTTCTCCAGAACACAAAAGAAGATATTTTCAAGAATGTTGGTAACAATTCCCCTCACTGACTTCCATTGTATGAACAAAAGAAAATATATTTTTTAAAATATCTTCTTTTGTGAGTTTTACAAAAGAAAGTCATATAAAGGTGAATAAATGGTGATGACAGAAGTTAAAATTTTGGGCGAACTGTCCCTTTATGCCTAGTTATTTGGATGCTTTGCAATATCCTGGATTCATCATATTTTCTTGCAGGGATTTCTACAAAATAATCTATGTATAGCTTTAGACAACATTTTTTTTTTTTAATATTTATCCATTTCATTTTTTATTTATCAACTAACAGAACTCTAACTGATTTTAAAGGTATTTACATTTGTGGTGATCTGACCCTCAGCACAGTGTCCCATGCAGGAAACCCAGGTCTGTTACAGTGCTCTCTCAGTTCATCCAAACAGGCTTTAGTGTGTCTCTCCCCCTGCTCTCTGTACTCTTCCTCAGTCAGCAGTCTGTTTCTGGGTCGATTCTTCCTCCCGAACAAGCACGGTAAAAAGCAGAAGAGCCTGAAGGAAGAGAGTTATTACTTACATTGTTTGTGATCAAACTATTTCTCACTCAAAGGGATAGCTCACCCCCCAAAAAAACATTCTGTCATCATTTACTCACCCTCTTGTCATTTCAAACCTGTATGACTTTCTTTGGCAGAATACAAAAAAATATTCCGAAAAACGCTGGTAACCAAACAACATTGTCCCCCATTGATTTCCATTGTACGGACACAAAACCACTGAAACATTTCTCAAAATATATAGTCATATACATGTTTTGAATGATATGAGGGTGAATAAATGATGACAGAATCTTAATTGTTATAAGAACTATTCTTTAAAACATAAATCGCGGTTCTTACCTGAACATTCCCACCAGGATGCTCCGGACAAAGTGCAGAATCTTCCTGAACAACAGTAAAGTAAGCAGTATGTAGAACGCTGTGGGATAACTGATCCCATGATAAAGCAACACAATGCCTACTGCTTGCATACACAAGGTCATGAAGCCTAAGGTGTGTTTGTTGGTGATAGGTCCGAGTTTGTAGCATACAGCAAAGCTGACCAGGCCTGATATCAACACATATCCTGCGGACAAAAGGAAATGACATCATTCCAAAGAGATTGCATGCAACAAGCAAAATGACAGAATAACTTTGGACCAGTTTTAAATCTAAGCGAAGAATAAACCTTTGAAATACTTGATATACAGCCGTGGAGTAGGAGCCCATTTCAAAATCAGTTTTTCTGATTTATAGGTATGTTTAGGTATAATTAACATTTTTGTTGTGAACTTCTAACAATATTTCTTCCAAATTTCAATCAAAAATATTGTTTCTATTTTTATTTATTTGCAGAAAATGAAAACTGGACAAACAGGTCGAAATAACAGAAAATCTTGTGTATTTTTTCAGACTTCAAATACTGCAAAAAAAATGTTGATTTTCGCTTTTATACAATATTAATAATGATACATATATTTAGAAAAAGTTAAACAATAATTTTTGTATGTGTTAACCTGGACTTTTATCACAGTTTTCATGTGTCTTGTCATGCTGTCGGTCTTTCACATTGCTGTTGGATGAAAAATGAAACTTTTCCACAGCTGTATTTATAACAAACATACAGAAATTACTGACCAAAGAAACAACGCTAAAATATAAATGTAATAAAATATATTTTTTTATATTAGTATGGAACAAAGACAACAGTAAAAAGAACGAGAAGAATACAGTATCTATGACTAATCCTTGAAAAGCTGTTTGTTGTGTGCATAGTAATCAATGATCCAGGATCCCCTCTCCCGCTTTCCCTTTATCTTAATATGCTTGTGGTTTTTACCACATTCAAATACTGATGCATTTACATACTGTAAGTGCCTGAAGAGGGAAATTGATTTGGCAGAGAATAGACTCTATTGACAGTCAAGAGGCAGTCATTAGAGCATTCAAAATACTTGGCCCTCATAATATAATGCTAACTGAGACAGTATGCATAATATAAAAGGTAAAAGTCAGCCTGGTCTTGTCTGTTATTGTAAAATGCTGGCTTGTTAAATGCGAGCATTTCGGATGATGGAATAGACGATGAGTGTGTCGAAGGATAATCTGTCAAAATGACATGTATAATAATTACAGTATTGTTTGGAGGATATGTCAAGCAAATTAACATGCACCTCATAGCATTCGGCAGGCTTGCAGAACGAACGCTGTAGATGTACAAAGGTACCTTTAAAACATCAATGTGGAAGTCTTACAGACAGTTTTATCTAATTGACTGATGGGAAGATGAGCAACACAGGGAAAATAAGGTTATAAAATACAGAAAAAGGTTGCTTGGTTACCCAGCAATTCCATCCAATGTTCGGTTACGATGTCATCCCAATCATTTAACACCTGCTGGATCCCCATGTAGGAAAAACTCGACCCCGAACCCAACCACACCAGGAACAGCCCTTGCTGCGAACAAAAAGTTTGATATTGAGATCTGTCCCGAAGCTGTGGTCTGTCAATTAATCTCTCATTCATCCTTTAATAAACAGAGCAATATTCTCAGTTCTCAGGAAAATTTTTGAATGGCTTATGCGGTTTGTCTCTGCATATTAAACTGGCATAGATAAAAGCATTACAAAAGAGTCACTACAAAGATACTTAAATCACTGTTACAGCTTTAAAAAAAATACCAACTGTCATTAGATAGTCAATAGTTTGACTATTCAGATGTTCATCAGGCACAATACCTAGGATTACTTTTTATAAACCTGCACTAAAACAAAGTTTATTGTAAAAATTGGATATAACACAAATGTTCCTTTCCTGCGTTGAACATCTTCAATTTAAAGACTACAATGGATTCAAAACAAAGCATCCTTTTACAGAACAATTACATCCTGCAAGCCTTTCAGCTTTCAAAATCTGTGTTATATCATCCAGTTCTATTGGGCATCACTAATATAGAAAAAATTAAATAAACAAATCCTCCACATGTTTGACCAGTGCAAAGAAACACGATACTTCCTTTTCATAACAGAAATAATAAAGTAACACTGTGCTGACAGGAGTTGAACAAAACACTGCTTGATTGAAATTTCTTGAGTAACAATGAGAGAAGCATTGTGCACCTTCGGTACGAAGTTTCTGAAGATAAGCATGAGAAAGACAAATATGGCGATGATTCCCAATGAAACTCCGGTGGTGTAGAAAAGCAGAGAGCTCCTGGAATGAATGAAGACTGGATCAGGTTCTCTTAAAGAAACAGTTCGCCTAAATGAATATTGTATCTGTATTGTTCTACAAATATAACAAGAACATGAGGGATTGGAATGACGTGAGGCAGTGCAAATAATTCTGTGGCTTGTGACTTTCACAAGATTATTTCATACAAGGAAGTGTGTTACAATATATAAGGTTATATTAAAGGGATACTTCCACCCAAAATTAACTGTTTCTATTATTTTATATGTCACTAGATTGTATTACTTATGATTAAGGTTTATGTGGATGGTTTTTTTATGTAATGCAGGGGATTCGCTCAGGGACAATAAAGTATACCTTACCTTAAATGAAAATTCTGTCATCATTTACTCACGCTCCAATTGAACACACAGGAAGAAATTGAGAAGAATGTCAGATCTTATCCACCATTTACTGCCATAGCAGGGAAAATAAATACTATAGGAGTCAATGGGGAATGAGATGTGACAATCTTCCAGATATCTTCCTGTGCGTTCAGCAGAATGAAGACATTTATACAGGTTTGGAACAATCTGACGATGAGTAAATCATGACAGAATTTTCATTTTCGGGTGAAGTATCACTTAAAAGAAGAAATGTTTACAAAATACTCTCGATCAGAGATTCAGAGTCTGAGTTTTTACTACATCAGAAGAATTATTACTAACTAACTACAAACTCTGATTTACCTGCATAGGGATACTGCTCCTAAAAACAGCACGAGTCCAAAGATAAAAAGCAGGAAGCGCATTTTATTTAACCCTGTGAACAAAAAAGAAACAATTTGATTTCTGTGTCACTGCAATGCACTATTTATAAGACATAAGTGATGCTTACTTTTGTGTGACACATGCAGTGTGTACTCAGTGTTGCTTCTAGGTGATTTGGTCATGAAACAGACATCTTCATTAACCAAAGGAATATCCAGAGCTTTCTCTCTTTGGATCGTGGATGGCCAATAGTGCTCAACAAAGCAATTAGTTACTGAAAGGAAATCATCCGGATGCTGACAATTTCTGGTCTTCATGGGAAACAGGATGAAGACATTCTCGTCGCTAGTCACGTTCACCTATGAATAAAAGGGGTTCGATTTTGGACTTTAGCAAGCATTAAAAGGCTCTTCATTCCCACTTCTCTATATAATATGCCATATCTACATCACTACGTACTTTATATTCCGTGTTTTACTTTGAAAACAAAAGACAAAATGCATAGTTTAGTTTATTTGTCATGTGTAGTAAATTTGTTCAGCATAATTAAAAATAATTGCAGAGTTTGGAAAAAACTGTTAACAAGAATTAACACCGTTAAATTCATTTCGTTTTGGGAGAGTTTCAAGATCCTAAAAAATAAATGAATTTGAGTCTTGGTCATATGTGTTAATATGAGACCCATCCAATTTGGCCAGCATTTTTGCACCAAGGGAACAGATGGGTGAAATAAACAATCCAATTATCCCTTTTGGTAGATATGATTTATTTTAAAATCAACCATATTTAAAAATGTGAATGATGAGTATAAAAATGAATTTTAGTTCTGCAGTCACCATTGCATTATGGGCACTACAGCATAAGTGAAACTAAGGTATACGGTCGGATAGTATGATGAGATTTAGGACACATCTATGCATCCTCCCCATTCCCTCCAGCCAAAAGAAGCTCAGGATGAGTAACGTAATTTATGTAATGAGATTACAGGTTGTCGTATTTTTACCTTGAAGGTGGACCAGCAGTCTTTCCATTTGATGACAGTACCAGGGCTGTAACAAAAGCATCTACTGCCAGAATATGAGTGTGCACTGTCCCCTTTCACATACGTACAGTCTGTAGAACACAGAATTATTGATTTTATAGAAAAATGTTTCATTGTTCAAACATATACGATGTGATGGTACAGTCTGCAATATGAGGCACCGTTTAGGGTTTAAATCAAACTGCGCTTATGAATACATATATAAAAGCGTGCATACACATATATACATTGCTCACATATACATGTTTAGTTTTGGATGTTCAAGCAAACACATATGAAAATCATGTGCGCACTAATGTGAAATCCAGTGTAATCCAGTGTAAATCCAACTTTTCAGTGTAAACGGAAAGCATTTCAGTGTAAACGGAAGTCTTCTTCATTTAAATCAGCATGAATCTGAGAGCAATAATAGCCTTAACATTTATCAGTACTTTGCTTGTGCAACCCAGCTAACAATTTTAAGTTCCCAGCGTTCCCCTAACGTTAGTTTTTGGTTCCCAGAACGTTATTTTCTAGCGTTCGTTTTTGGTTATCCAAGAAAGTTAAGTTCTTTACGTTAATAGAACGTTAGTTTCTGGTTCCCATAACTTTCTGGGACGTTACTCTAACGTTATAGAAACCATGAACCTAACGTTTCATTTCCGTAAAGATAACCAAAAACAAAACTTTAAAAAACTTTCTGGGAAAGAAACGTTCCCAGAACGTTTGCCTAAAATATTTTTCTCGGGTCAGTTTGGCCTCACTACACAATACATCCATGCTGTGTTTTTATCCATCGCCTGTCTAATCTAATTAAAATAAGTAAAATAAATCATCACACATAATATGGAGGATGAAATCAATGCATTATATAATTATTTTCGCCTATTAACTCCGTTTTCATTACTGAAGTAGCTGATTTATATTATTTAGAATAAAACTACACTGTGTGTAGGTCAACCTCAACATCAGACATTTTAGATATTTAAATAAATAACCAATGACTTCAACAGAATATTTAAAGCAGATTTTTATTGCGAATAAAGAATAAACATTTAATTATATTCAGGCTAACAATATTCTTGTCTCACCAGCGCGGATCCGTCTTAAGATATAACAATCAAACGCACTGAGTTTCAATCCTTACATCATGGGTCTGTTGATTTAGATGTCAAATAAATCGAAAATCACGAAAATATAAATTTACTCTCAAATGGGTATTTTTGAAGAAGAGACTTCCGTTTACACTGAAAAGTTCAGGCACATCCATATATGCAATCACTATGCAAACTAAGCGTGTCATATTTTGTATGGATGTGGGAGTGTTTTGTAGATGTATGTGTACCTAAAGTTTGTATGTATGTGCGAGTGTTTTATAGATGTATATGTATGCAGAGTTTATATGTTTGTGCGAGTATTGTATAGGTGTGTTTGCACACATCGAGTTTATATGCATGCGCGAAAAAGTGTATATGCATGCATTACTAACATAAGATGTATTGGTATGGATTTCACATTAGTGCGCACATGATTTTCATATGTGTTTGCTTGAACATCCAGAAGTATACATGTATATGTGAGCAATGTATATATGTGTATGCACGCTTTTATATATGTATCCATAAGCGCAGTTTGATTTAAACCCTAAACGGTGCCTCATACTGCAAAGCCTACACATGGTGTCTAGGTAGGGAACTTGATAGGTTTGAGCTACGACACAACATGAAGAAAACATTTATCTGCAATCTATCACCTAATCATAATGTTCATATCTTTTAGATTAACGTAGTTAAGGTGTATGTTCAATATGGCTGATAAAGTGAGCCTGTTACAAGTCAAAGTCGAGTTGTTATGAACGTTACATCAAGACTTATAGAGTTAAAATCTATATTATCTTCACGAATAACCACTGGGACAAAGATACACAAATACAATAAAAACAAAAGTTACATAAAATGTCAGTGTTTAACACTATTTATAATGTTTACGTGTATGTTGCTGTCTATTTAGCATGCCATGCAAATATTTACCTGCGTATGAATAATCCCTGTTTCCTTCTACACTTCGCCAGCCAGCCCATACTATAATTAAAATGTGTATAAAAACATTCACATTCCTCATTATTCGTGTTAAACAGACAGATCACTTCGAGTCGGCGGGTAAATGATTAACCGGGTTAGCTTCGGCTAAGGTAAGCTAATGTTTTCGCTTTCAAATTCGGTGGCTTTCCTCTGTTTCAGACCTGACTAACAGATTCAGAGTCAACGACATTGAAGATGCTAAAATTTCTTCATCCATCATGCATAAAGATTGTAGTCTCTATAAATACAAAAAAATGTACAACTAACAAAGCCTTATGAAAATGGAGTTGAAAAATTTCAAGAAATGGAGGATAATTATATGTATCAGGCTTCGATTAGTCAGGTCTGCCTACAAATTTGCCTACTGCGCTGTTTAGTATGTTCTTTTCAGATTGTCTCATTGATGTTTTAAACAAAATGTATAGAATCCCACTTTATCACATCCCTGATTTAAAAAAACGATATCACAGAATTATAATGTTTAATGGTTAAACATGCGAATTTTATTGGTTTTAATAAAACTTCAATGGTCTGTGAGGAGGGCTGCTGCGTTTGGTTATTGGTTGGATGATATCTGGAGCAAATAAATCAATATAACACCATTCAGTCATACTAGAATAGTCCTAAAACCGACAGCATATAGGAAATTGTAATGGTTTAACGGTAAACAGCAATAAAATGTTTTATTGTATTGAAGAAATAGATATTTTTGCATACAGAAATATAGCATATCATGCATAGTATGCATATAATGTAGTCATAGCATGCCATGCAGACCATAGCCATTGTGTTTAGTTATGAACATGCAAGCAAATCCAAAAGAAGTGTTCTTAAATCGATCTATTCTTGAAGTCATTATCATGAATGGGAAAAGCAAATTATAATCAACCAAAATTAAATCATTCCCTAAAAACACAATAAAGCCGTTTATTTATAATTTAAAGCATTATATAAAAAAATGTATTACTGTTTTGCAGGGTTCTTTGTTGCAGAGCTATTAATGGGCATTTTATTTACTTCACTGAATTCATTATTGTTTACTGATACATTGTGCAAATGTGGGACAATCTGGCGTGAAATTCTTCATAATAAAACGTCTTGCGAACACAGGTTTGAACCAAAGACACAGATAATCTGTGGGAAGAAAACGTTAAACCCAAATCTATAGGAGACCAGATGAAAATGTCATCTCTGTGCAGTCTTCACCCTTTGAAATGGAAGGGGGATTTTTGCGGTGGGCGTAGACACAGCAGGCGACTGCTTTCTCATTTCTCTAGGATGCAGAGACAACAGCGGCTTTTCCTGACAGGCACACCCACGCCAGGCTCAGACCCACTGTCACTTACGCTTGGATGGAGTCAGCAAGCATCTGACTAATGCAGATGCTGTCATTTTGGTTCCTAGAAAGGATTCTAACCTTATTTACCCAGATATTCTTTAATAAAAAACTGTTTTGGGAAGAATGTTTGTATTTTGCATTTATGAAAAATAACGCCCAAATATTACTTCACCTTCTTTTGAAATGCAGTAATGCAATATTGTTTTTAATAACAATGTTAGGTGTGGTAGGTGTGCATGTTCTTTTAAGCTGCAATGAGGCTTATCTTTAACTGCTATTGTAGACGTACGGTCATGTCCCACAGGGGAAAAGAAAATGTGTTTGCTGGAGGAAGGCTTTGTGGTTTTTGGTAAAATACAGAAAGTCCCTGTTTTTTGATGTTGTTAAACAACACAGTTTATCTGATTATGATCATTCATCATTGCATGAACGTTGTTACAAAACAAGGTCATTCTAAATTTGGTTTACTTTACATTGCATTATTACATTTAAATATTTTTTTTGCTATAACAAAATTCAGAAGATAAATAAAAACAATTAAAACACTAAGTACATTTTAATATTTTTTCAATGCGCATTCAGATGATCTTAATATAAATATTTTTTGTACATGACAATAATTTATATTTGTAAGCATACTAAAGTGAGTTTCAAAACATTACATTGAAAGTTAGTATAGAAATTTACATTAAAAGATCCAGTGTGTGTTTTTCTGAGGATATACTGACAGAAATGCAATTTGATATACATAACTATGAATTCACCATGTTGTTTTTTCAGTAGCACTAAAGGACAAAAATACATTATCTCCTTTGGCAAAGAAGTGAAGCATGACGACATCATAATTCTTTTTTCAGCCAACGTAGAGCTTCAAAAGGAAGGGTTGGTGGAGTGAGCCGCTGGTTGCAATTCGCAACCTCCCCACTAGATGCTGCTTGTATCTCTACATTGCTCCTTTAAGCATCATGCTCAGGTGGGCCCGGCCAGTTCTCTTCTGTCTATACAGTATAAACATAGATTCAGTACTAGGTAAGTATATAAAGTATATCTACAATGTAAAGTAGCAACCTCTGTAGTGTAAAGTGTGGTATAAACTTTCCAGATGAATTTGGAACAGCCTTCGTTAACTTGTCAACTTGACAAAAAGTCTATTTCAAAAAGAAGTTTGGAAATGATTTTTATTTCATGGACAAACGCCTCTCCAAATCAGAAAGGAACTTCTGAGCTTGTGATTAGTGGGCTAAAATCTGACACCCACATATATGGGCCTTATGTTGGTGCACTTAATCTCGTCCTACACCCAAAATAATTGTAGAACTTTGGAGGAGAATGAAGCTTTCGGGGTCTTAAAATACTTTCTGTCCCATGAAAGTGCTCGGAGCTGACCTTGATAAGATTTTTTCTTTCATTTGGATCCTTGTTAGATATTTACCACATTCAGTAACGCTGCAACGTTGTCTGGGACACACCAGGGGCCGTCATGTTTAAAACTTTGCGTAGATTTAATTCTGAAAGTATGTGTATGTGCAGTCAAGAGTGTGGATGTGTACATATTTACACTTTAAGTTTGTTTTTTATACATTTCAATATGTGTGTTGAAAACCATGTACGCAAATTTGTGTGTATGCATCAGGTCCTATAGGACTAGTTTTGATTTGACTATTTACAAATGTGGTTAAAGTTTTAGATTCCTCTAGACTTTGATCTAAATTGGTCTAAATACAAGGTAAAAACCTTTATCATATCCCTTTGGGACTTTTGTTTTATTATTATTCACAAATGTGAAGGCGTGCGTGTTCTGCAGTCATTTGTGTCATATTTAGTGGCACGCTTGCGTTCTTTTATCTTTGTTTTGCGAGTTGGGAGATTGGTTGTTTTTTAACTCTTGTTTATGCTTTTCCATTCCTGTTTCCTAAAGGGGGATAGGATGGTAGGCTGCTGCTAGGCTGCAGAGAGCAAGCGTGGTGATTGACAAGAGAAGAATCATGAGTCTCTCTGTAAGTGGGTGGATGAGTGGGGCGGACCAATCGTCAGCAGAGCTCGTTTTTAATTGCCGTCTGGTAAACATCAAACACGAACGGAGACGATTCCATCTTAAGATAGAGAGCGTCTTGGAAAATATGTAACGCTGTATGATTTCATCTGCTCCTTAAAGCTGAGCGTATTGAGAGTTGTTATATTCCTGAGACTCTCACTGTCTTGGGTCATTAAAAAAATCAGCGTCACCTCTTGTTTGCTTTGTTGCTGGAGTTATAAGCAGCGCATATGAGTGAGCTGAAGAGGAGTTTTTACTTGAGGGAATATTTGAATGTTTTCGTGCTCATGCTAATGTTGTTCTTTAAATTAATTCTGCTTGTTTTACAGTTAGTCATTCGATTAGTGATTTTCCTCACTTTTCCTACAGGGTTTGGGGGTTAAGCCCACTCATAAAAAATAGCAAATGCAAAAACATCGCAAATGAGATTAAATGGAGACCAAAAGGAAGGTTTTGCTTAAGTCAAATTATTTTGATGACTTAAAGCTATAAAACAAGACTTTTTTTTAAGTCTGAGACTACATTTTTTTTACAACATTGCTATATTAATGAGACTCCTTAAAGGAACAGTTCAATCAAATTCTCAAATTGACTCACCCATCACTCACGATATGAGAAGTTCAAAACTCATTGGTCTTCGACACCGTGTCTCTTGACAAGACAGGCATATGACAATTAATCGTGAGACACTCAAGAGCCTTGATTTGAGGTTATTGACGTTCCCTGACATTTGAATCTATTTCTTTACACTGATACATATATCAACTGGTGAACTACTTGAACTTTGGAAGATCAAATCTTTACTCCGCACTAAATAATGATAGGGACAGCTATCAATGTCTGGGTTTCAGGGTGGGATGACTCTCCATTAATCCTTTAATTCTCATTTCTTTATTAAAGATTCGGCATTGCTAGGTTCAGTCTTCATTAGGCATGCTGTGCAGAAAATAGAAGGTGGGCGGCAATCAGACTCTACTTGTGCTAGAAGCCCCACCCACACAGCCAGGTCCACCAGGGGCCCAAAGAAGTGATTACGGTTCATTAACATGGTGTGTGTGCAGGGGTGGGAGGGACATTGGTCATTATTGTGTTTAACTGTAGGCGGTGCCCAGAAACACACAGGAAGACGTGGGCTGAGCACACGCCCATGCTGTAGCCCTTAAGTCCTTTGTGAGGAATATTGGATGCAGAGTTTGACTCTAGGGAGTTGGCAGTGCATAATTACTTGGACAGGCAGGCAGAAATGTGTGTTTGGTGCTGTGTCACCTTGCATTTGACAGGGTTATTTGAAGGACCGGTTCATATTCTATATTCGGCTGGTGGTATTTAAGCACCTGCAAATCAACGACAGAGGTAATTCGCAAAGCATCACGTACAGTAACATAATGCATGATGCTATTTGGTTGTATAGTAAATGTATTGATGGATTTGTTGGTAGCCAAGTGTACTTAAAATATGAAACCCATCTACAATATGTCAGGGTCCTGTTTTACCTCAAGATAAAAAGAAAGGAATTAGAAATTATGATATTAATTTTTTCACATCATAATATGAATTTCAATTCACTTTAAAAATGCAGGGTTACTTTTAACCCAGGGTTGGGTACAAAAATGACAGACACAACAGTTAGGTTGTAAATTAGGTTGTTTCAACCCAAAATGCTGTGTTGTAAATTATATTTACAGTTTTACACCTCTGCGTGTATTGCCATCATTTTGGGGATTTTTTTCCTGTGGGCGAACACAGTTTGCTATATAGTTATATATGGATATGCTAGTTAGTTATATATATGGTATTAAATATATAGGATGTACTTCCCATTTTTGTAATATATTAATATAAATTAAACAATATATTGACTTGATAACAATATAAAAATGCATAATATAATATCATTATTTCGTCTTCCCATTTCAGGGTTAAAATGTAACTCGGACATGTTTTCCTTTCATTCTCTTATTAGATGAGTTCTTTCCACCCGATCTGAGAATTTAAATCCTTCAGTTTATCTACTCCCCGCCGTGATTCGGTGAGCTCATCACACGAGCAAAGCCACCTTGATGTGTGACAGGAGTTCCCCGGGGCAATGCACTCTGGGAAGCTTGTGTGTTCAAACTGCAGGATTACACCGCTCAATCCCCGTAGCAAATAAGGGAATTAGGGTGAAATTTAATCATATATGAAATTATAGTCACTGACACGTTATTATAGCCCCCTGTGAGCTCTGTGTGAATGTTGCTCATACTGACTGACTTCATCTCATTCCTGCTTTCTTGATCGTGGTCTCCCTCCTGCTTGTTATCAATCTGGTTTCTGCAGGATTTCCCTGTAAACATACAATTTACTTTCTTCAGTGTATTCACGTGATCCTTGTGGTCTCTATATTTGAAAGTGTCAAGAATGCCATTGAACTGGTTTGATCCAAGTTGTTGATATTCTACATAGATTTTTCAAAGCTTGGGTCATATGGACCTGACCAGTCATTTATCTACTTTCAGTTCTGGAAATGTCTTGCTCATTGCAAGAGCTACAGTACATACGGTTTTGTGTTCAGGATTTATTTTGAATTCATTTAGAATTTCATATTGAGGGCTTAAGTATATATTTTTTCAGTTTTGATGTTACACTGTTTCTCCTATCATGGCTTCATCTGCAGAGACAACTATGAGTAATCCGTTTTTCGATTTCGTATAAACATTAAATAAACCGTTTCACTATGATATCGTAGCTTTGATTCAGTATTGGTTAAACCAAAAGAGTCCATTTGTGACCGAACCATGAGTTTTTTTAATTGATACATCTTAATATTTATTCATATATCTTTTTATAATATTCATATCTCTTAACAACTCACTGATTTATCAAATATTGTGCATAACACTTTCCGTTTTCTAACATCACTGAAATGCTCAACCTCTTGTGGGTTAGATTTTCAATAATATTGAACAATAAAACCGTTTCTAGTCCTAAAATGATTTTTCAAATACTTTACTTGTTTAGGAACATCCGTTCACACTCCCCTTCCTCTTTGCCCTTCACACAGGCCAATGATTCTCCAGCGCATTTAACTGTGTGTGTGTGGCGCTCTGGGGTCATAGGCTATAGCACTCCTCTCAACGTCCCACGCCAAGTTCGTTTTTTTGGAATTCTCCTTTCAGTTCCTTTCTCACATGTACATACACCCATTCATTGACAAACACACACAATAAACATTTACTCTCAAACAGGAAGTGAGTGAGTGTTCTATTTACACTCTCATCGGACATGAGGGGACATGCTTAAAAAATCCACAAAATTAGACTAGAACACAGATTTTCAGATTTGCCTTCATTTTATAAATGATCGTTCCAACTGAGTTGTATTTTAACCGTTGTTTAAAAAAACAGCTGAAGGGATTAAAATGAATTGCCCTACTACCTTTGGCGTGAATGTTAGACGTCATTACGCATATGCATCTCACAAATAATGCAACATGGACACAAATCTCTACAAACAAAGATGGGGATTCATTCATGAAGTAATAACTAGGGAACACGTTTTAATTTACATTTGAACAAGTTGTCGGAGGCTTGGTGGTGGTGACGTTGAAATCCAGCTACTCAGTCTGTTTATTTCAAATGTGTTAACATCATAAACCTTTGTTTATCACAAATCGTATTTTTCGCAATCTTCCAAAAGTGTATGGGAAAATGCATATATTTCCGTCGAGGCAACCAGTGCGGCGCTAACTTCTGGGTTAGCCTACAAAAACACATCATCCCTGATGTACTCTATTGGGAAGTTACATTTCACCTACAGTCCAGCAAAAACGATTGGAACTTGAACTTGAGACTCGGAGCGTGTGCCAATCTGTCAGAAAACAAAGTAAAACTTAGGAGGTATGAACACTTTTGTGAACAAACTATTTACCAAACAGTTTTTTTTCTCTTTGACACAATTCTAGAAAATTCAGGCCTCGACTTAAAGTTTTGTAGTGACTAGTTTCATGTTTTTTGACTAAGTTAAACTTGTGTACATTAAAGGAACATTCTGATTCCAAAAATGATCATTTGCAATTGAGTCAATTCAATAATTTTCAGAACCAAAAAGTTGAGGCCTAAAATTATTTTCACTGCGTATAATTTATGATATATGTCTATACTGTAATCAGGATTTCTTGCTTTTGGGCATCTCAGAACAAGGCTTAAAGGTCCAGTCTATGATATTTAGCAGCATCTACAGTCGGCTTTGCGAATTGCCACCAACGGACCAGTTCACCTTTTGAGCACTACGGTGGCTGACAAAGTTGTCGTTGCATTTTCGCTTCTCTCCCGAAGGAGATAGCTTATATACTTTATAAATTTATACACCTCTGAAAACATAGTTATGCATATCATCTTGCATTTCTGTCAATAGATCCTCCGAAAAATGACACGAGCACCTTTAATGACAAAACAATGATTCAATTTGATTCTTTAGATCTCGTATTTACATAAAGAGAGCTCATCGTAGCAGCGGACTCAGTCAACCGTCAGAAGTCTATCTATGGAAAATCATCTTCACCAAAGTGAGCAATGACCCCTGACTTCACACTGGAGCCATGGGAAAGTTTGCTGGGAAATCTTGGACAGGCAGAGCCAGACGCTTCCGAGTCTCAATCTCTATCTTTGGATGCCAGATACCCCCCACCCACACCGAAACACACCCAAGCGCTAGAACTCTGCCCACTCTCACACACACGCATGCTTTCTCACAGATACATTTGCACACAAACACACAAAAACACAGATGTGCGCTGCTCGCCCGCCTACACGCACTCCCAAACACTCGAATACACTAACACATAAATACCTACCCACACTGACACACGTTCACGTAGATATGCAAAGACGCAAACTCTCTGTGGCCGACAAGTCGCATTCTGCTACTCCGCCGATACGCCACAGTTTCATAATCCGAATTGGCTCCACTTTGGTTTCAGCCTCACACGTGCGTGCAATGAATTCACACACTTTCTGCCTCCTTCACACACATATTTCAAATACATTGTGTGTTTGCCTTTCATTGTGTCCATGTCTGTGGCTTCTCGCTTTTCCATCTCGCTCTTTTTCTCACATGCACCCTATCGAGTGCAGAATTCTGTGTGTATGTATGTGTGTGTGAGGGCGTAGTGGTGAGGAGGGGGAGGAATTCGATGCTGAATAACAGTAGTGTGTCTCTGGCAGTTGTGTGTGTGAGAGAGAGGCAGAGAGCAGAGCTGTGTGGGCGTCCTCAGCACGCCGGCCATGCAGAGACTGTCGGGCTCAGACCGGGGCCTTGTGGCTTCTAGCCACCGCGCTAATTGGCCCGAGTTGAAGTATATGATCTCCAAAGCCTGAAATACATTGGCAGTAAAGTCTGAAGTACCCGCAGTGCACAGTTCACACAAAGTCTCGCGTTACAGCCGAATAAAAGTTTTCCCGAATACATTTTGATGTAAATGTGGCCTTACAGGTACAACAAATTGGATTTCGAAACTTCTTAGCTGAATAATTGGACGCATATTTCACTCTCGAGGAAAGATTTTTCATACGACTGAATAGAATCGCGACTCTGTCATGAATAAATCAGATCTGAAGCAGAATAAAGCAATAAGCCACGAGAGGCCAGGAGTGGTGATGCAAAACGGTGGTAACAACAGTTTGAACAAAGATGCCAGTGTGCAATGAATTGTATGTTTATTAATCGTCGTAAACATAGTTTTTCCATCCACTATAGTTCATTAGCCTGTAGGCGGTTTTTGCTTATAAGCATATGTACGGTCACATAATCATGATCATCTGCATTTTACATTATGATTTGCAAATTAAATCCGCATAAAGCTATGTGTATAAATATAAAGATATAATTAACATCATTTAATTAAATAATTATAAATATAAAAGTATAAACCATAATGGATAGTTGGATAATGGATAGTTACTGTTGAAAATATTTAACGTTTTAATATGAAATAAAATATTTAGTATGTAATAATAAAAATAATAATGCATCTGTGTACTTAAATATAAAAACTGTTATACAGAAGAGACAGTTGTACGAAAAAATGTAATTGATTTTGTATTTATATTTTATAAATATAAGTATTTATCGCATAAAATATAGTCTGTGACTATACAATTTTAAAGATGTTACACCAAGTGGTAGAACCATAGACATTTAATAAACAGTAAATAATCATAACTGCTATGTTATTATCTGTTTTTAACGCTGCTGTTTTTTAGAACCCTTATTTGCAAATAATATTTATACTTATATTTGTCTGTCTGTGAGTGCAATGTCCTTAAATAAGAGAATCTGATTTCACTGTAGCTTTAAAAAGTCACATGCCATCTAAAGCTCAGGTGATTGGCTAACAAACCGGCCAGAATTCAGCAACCATGAGCAAAATTGACAGCAAGCTGTATGCAGTCTGTCATTGAGATGAGCGGGTCTGTTAACAGTTTAGCTTTCTACAGATATTTGGACATCCTGGGTGGTCACCGGGACTTTACAATGGCTTCAAACTCAACTCAAAAACAGAGTTTCACATGTTTTGATCGAGAATCTAATTCTGAGAGAAAGATGAGGGTGAGCACAATCCCAAGGATACCCAGTTATAAAGAGAGAGAGAACACAGGGAAATCAAGAGAGAGGTCACTGTGAGGGCAGTTCAAAGCCCAGGGGAAATGAGCCACAGGCTGTGGGCGTTCAGAGAGAGCGGGCTACCTGTTCTGTTCTGGAACCGATGTCATTACGGTCTGGGCACACAGATCTGACAGCTGCTGCATTAGTTCTCCAGTCAGTGATCAGATAAAGATTCTTTTGTCTTGTGAGGCCAATGCACATGAGAGAAAAAGGTTATGGAGGAGATTCAGCCAATTATACAGCCAATGTTGTGCACGGAAATACATTCTCTATTTATTCATTCAAAATATGACTTACTTTTAGAGATTTTGAGAAATACAATGGAAGTCAAAGGAGGACAATGTTGTTTGGTTACCAACGTTCTTCAAAATATCTTCTTTTGTGTTCTGCAGAAGAAAGAAAGTCACATAGATTTTGAATGACATGAGGTTGAGTAAACGATGAGAGAATTTTCATTGTGGGGTGAACTATCCCTTTAAGATCTCATAGTTGATGTGCAGTCTATTAAAAAACACTTACAACTGAAAACTTTCCTTGTTTTGAATAGATTGAATGTATCCTCATCACACACTACAAAACAGTGCGTTATGGAAATGCATGTATCAAGCCTCAATCCACAGTTCTTTGTAAGTGCCACAACAGCATTCCTCCATTGACTTTCCCCTTCAAACCGACCAGCATGAACATCTGATTTACTATTCCAGGAAAGTGATTATCCCACAGTTCAGAGCACAAATGTGATTCACTTCTATTCTGATTCATCTAGTCTAGACACTTGTATTGTATCCACTAACATTTAATGCGTTTCAGACCTACGTGTCAAGTGGTTTCTTTCACTGCATTCAGGTGGGGAACAGGTACACAATCCTGTTTACACCAGTTCAGATATATTTGATTAAAGGGGCCACAAGCATTTTTTTTGTATGCAAGATATAACGTGACTGGATATTTTGCGAATACAGTTATTTGTGCATGATGCACACTTACATTTGACCGCTAAATCAATTGGCTAATTTGATGGGAACACTAGCTTTGACAGGTTTGTTCACTACATTGACATTGTTTGTTCATTAAACGGTGCTCACATTGATTTTGGCATGTGAGATTTTTTTTTGATATTATTATTTATTTATTATGTTCCTTTCTGTAAGAGCCAGGAAAAGATGGGATGAGAGAGTGGGATACAGAAGACAGTAAAGGACCACGAGTCAGGATGCGAAAATGGGTTGCCCACAGCACTTTTGCCCAACGGTCCACTGGATCACCTGCACAGACTTGTTTAAAAATTATTTTCTTTTGGGAATCTCTGTGATTAAAGTTACTTAAGAAAGTTATTACAGCACTTTTAATCTACAAATAGATTTTTTATCAGATTTGTGAATATCATGTTTTAGAGTGCAGACTATCTGTTGCTACTGTACCAGTGTTTTTGTTTGTTTTTGTTTGTTGCAGGAAGCATAATGCAGATCTCAGACAATATTATGCATATCAGCTCATTTCTCATGTATAGTGGATAGATTGTACAGCTGCTCCTCGAAAACTAAACAAGTGTAATCAGATCACATGTCTTGATTCTATGTGAGGTCAAGCAATTATAACATCCTTTGTGCAGAGAGTAAATTATATTCACTGAGTCTACAGCTGAGGGGAAACACTTGACCAGCCATTCACCTCCTTCTGCATATAATTTACCTTGTTGGAGCCCTTTCTGACTCGAACTGTTTTGACAAGTGTCATTCACTTTCATTTCAAACAGAACGTAATGCTGATACCCAGAACTTCAATTAGTGCTGCATGCGTGCCAATTAATTTTCGCTAGCCGTGATCATTTAAAACTCAGTCAATTATAGTATACGTATGGAAACACAATTATTACAGTATTTTATAGAATTGCATGTTTTTTAAAGTAATCCGATTTTTATTGTATATGGCAACATAAATTGGCAGAATGTTTTGCATTGTTTGCATTTAAATTTGGTGACTTTTTTTCAGTAAATGTGAATGTATGGAAACTGTAAGTCCAACTCAATTCTTCCATCTTTGGTGTTTTTTCAAGTGTTTCCAAAACTTGTTGTCATTGGCACAGTTGCATCAATGTGGCTGCCATCTGCCAATCAATCAGCTGTCAAAACAGAAATAACTAAAATTTTCTCCTGGCAGCGTTAATTTGCATTCTGGCACGCTATTGTTACATTTATCATCTTTTGAAATTGTCTGTGTGCCTTTGTGTGTCTGGGGGGAAAAGAAGAAATAAAATAATCAAGTATGCATGGCACCTTCGCTGGGCTGCTAGCTGTTGCTGGCCTACTTCCTAAAAATAGAATGTAATACCAAGGCAGATTTGAAGATTTTCTTACTGTACTGCTCTCTCTCTCTCTAACTCTCTCTCTCTGTCTCTCTTTCTCTCTCACCCGTTCTGGCACCCCCTACTTCACCATACCCAGCCTCCACTTTCTCTCTTTGTCTCCACATATCTCAATATCGCTCTCCTCACACCCCCCCTTGTTAGTAGGCAGACTGAAAGTGTTATTTAGCTATTTATATCATTAACTGTGACATGTAAGTATATTAAACAAATTCCGCTCATAATTCGCATATTTATTTATGTCTAAATTGAAATGTGTGTTTATATGTGTTTTACTATGCATTTTAAACAATGATTCAATAGTAACAATTTTTGTAGCAGCCCTGGCTAAATTTGGACCCCTATAAGATAACGTGTGGGCTCAATTTTTTTCATTTCATATAGTTTCTTCATGATTTTTGATGATGGGTTCATGTAACCTGTCCACACTGGCATCCGTCACATTTGGCTAGATTCTCAGAAAGTCTGATGGATGAATGACCTGTATCATCAACAACAAGATATAGAAAGCGTTCTCTTCGCCCTTCAAAAGTTGACAAGATTAGTTTAAAATCATGACATCTGTTTTTTCTTTGGCTATGTCAGATCAGACTTGTGATGGAATTTCGGCTTGTGACCCACTGAGCTGATTCACGCACACTTTTACTTGTTTGAAAGAATCTTTAGCCACCGGCTTAGGTCATGAATGTCTGACAGTCTAATCCAGCGGCCGTGTATGTATGTGTGTGTACTGTATGTGTGTGTGGAAAGGATTAGAGCCAGCTGAATCACTGTGTGTGGGAGTGTAAATATCCTGAAAGAGGAGTGTGTAGTGGCTGAATACAGGACCACGGCCCCTCCCATCTTTCTTTCGAGTCCTCTTCCTGCGGCAGACCCCGAAACATGTCTGTGAGAACATCTCTGAATGAATCTCTCTATATGAACGCTGAGGAGCAGATAGATGTGCGGAGGGGAGAGGTTTGTTTTGGTTGAGTCACTGTAACAATAAAAGCTCTTCAGCATCAAGCCCCTTAAGGTTTCTGGTTCCCGGTGGGTTTTTCTTAAAAAGAGTACATAAGGACCACACGCAAAGACAAGCGTGCACATCTGTGCATGTTCAATTAGTTTTTTACAGTGCAAGACAAGCAGTGTATTATACCATGTATTGAACTTGATTTGTTGAAAATTCTTCCTTCATTCACTTATCTTCATGTCATTCCAAACCTGTAAGAATTTATTTCTTTAGCGGAACACAAAAATATATATTTTGAAGAACGCTGGTAACCAAACAACATCGGACCTCGTCGACTTTAATTATACGGACATAAAATGACTGAGGCATTTTTCAAAATATCTTCTTTTGTGTTCTGCGGAAGAAAGAGTCATATACAGGTTTTGAACAAAATGAATTTTTATTTTTTGGGTGAACTATCCCTTTAAAAATCTGTAGCGTCACATGTGCTTATTGTCATCACAAGCCTCTAGGCAAAGCATCTCTGATGCAGCATTTTATTTACAGAGAGCCGAAGCAGAAATTTGTCTAAAACTCTGCTGGCATTTACCATCAAATGCATTCCCCACTTGAATCTAAACACTACGTGCATTACATCTCCACAGAGTTTCTTTGTAAAAGTGATGAGATTCACTCATTAACTACATCAGTTGTGCAAAACACTCTAAAAATGGAACAGGTACTAATGAGATCTGAAACCGAGCCCACTGTTATCATGTGCAAGGACTCCGTGTGACAGGCTGTGGGCAGCAGGTGAATTTACACTGGAGGATGGGGGGGGGGGGGCAAGAATAGCACAGGTGTGGGTGTGCAGGCGGCCACCGAACCTTGCGCGTCCGTGATGTCGTTCGGTGGGTATTTTCAGGAAGGTCAACAGACACGATAACCGTCCATGTGTATATGTGAGGCGTTGCATGCGGCTGATATGAGGTTTGGTATTCCATGCAGCAGCCTCCCACGCGACCGCCCACGCCAGGATCTGCGTCACGCGCGTGGGAGTGAGAGCGCAATGTAGCAAGCGCGGAATATCCCAATTCTGGCAGTAGGGGAGAGAGCGGAAACCAAGTAGTTTGAGAGTCCCTCTGTTTGACGCTAGTTTAAACTACGGAGAGTTCATTCAAAAACACAAGTACGCGTCGGACGCTCGGCACGCATCCTCTTCGCGCCAGCAGGACGTCAGGTGAAGCGTCATCCGCTTGAAAGCATAGGAACTTTTATAAACATACGAACAAGTGGGGATTTTGGAAGAAGCGCGTTTAGGAACAAATTAAGAGTTTTGGGGAGAAACAACAAAGATAACTACAGGTACGTGTCAGCAAGTTTATCAGTACGTTTCAGCCTTGCTCGTAATTGCACGCGAGCGCTACTGTTAAAGTGTGTCCGTGTGTTTTGTGCAACTTTCCTGCGTGTGCGCCAGTGTTTTGGGCTTCCATGTGCGCGCCGGACAGCCGCGCGAGATACCGAATGTGTGTATCGCCCGGTGGGCGTCTGTTCGTCGGCAGATGTGCGGACAGCATCCTATGCTTTACTTACTTCCAAGTGTACTCTTCTGTATGCTTAACATTGTTCTCAGTTGAACAACGAGAAGATAAAAGAGTTGTTGTGTAAGAAAAACAGTTATAAGAAAATAAGCTATTTCATTAAAAGTTTTCTTAAATAGACAAGCACTTAAAGAATGGATATTTATATAGATTATAATAGGCTACTCTTGATTATTTATTCTCATTTGTATGAGTGATGCCTCATTTCTGGTTTATATTAGTAATAAATGAGTTAATGCGGGAAATTTTAAATTGCACTGTGTTTTTACAGTATGTCTCGTGAAGATGACGCATTGTTTACCACCTCACGCCAGACCCTCCAATAGACCATCTCCGATGTTACTAATGCTAAACGCAAGGTGGTGAACTTTGGTCATGCCTGCTTTTTTCCACCTATATTTCCCCCGTTGTCTCTAACGGGCGTTGTAATGAATCATATTTAGGTTAAGTGTACTTGCTGTCACCGTAGGCTTAGTTGACATTGCAGAGCTTGTGGAGCTTTCAGACTTCACGGTAGAAAGCATGGAGGCTGAAATTGAGTCAGTGGTCCTCATAATCAAACTGAAGCAATCACAAGACTTTGTAGCATGTGCTGTAACTAATAAGGGATACAATTTGTATTTCCCCAGATTTCTCACAAGTGATTTTACACCTTTGTTGTGTAAATGATCACCTTCCTTTTCAATAAGACGAGAATTACATCATTTTAAGCATCTTTAACCATTCTTTATGATTATGTTTTTTTCTTGGTAATCCTCCACTTAAAGATCTTATGAAATCAAGATAAGAGATTTGTGACAGGCTTATGATATACTATGATGTACTAATTTTACATTTAGTAAATATACAACATTCATTAAAATGTACAGTAGGCTATGTATTTTTTGTGAAAACTTGTTGACTCATGTATCGGTGAACAGATTTTAATTAATCAAATGCTGCGTGGAATTAATATATTAATTCCCCTAATTCCATGTTAAAAAAACTATTTTTTTAAGTAAAGGATACGAAAAGATGACCTTCAATGTCCTACTAAAACTCACTGTTCATAAAACAAATACATCAGAACAGCAAAAATACTTTATGTGTATTAAGTCTTTAAGAAGCATATCAACCTTATAGGAGAAGTTCACTTCAAAATTTGCCCACATTGACTTTCCAGTGTAGGAATAAAAATGACTATGGAACGTGAATGGGGACACATTTTGAAGTTAATTACTCCTTTATTTTTTATGTTTCTTTCAGTTGTTTCTCAATCATTTATTTTCTAAGTATATGACTGAGGACGTCTACACAAAAGAACACCTCTTTGATAGTTCTGTACTGCTATTTAGGGACAAATCTCGACGCGAATCCATTATTCATTTGGATTGATAAGAGGCCACTGTTGGGTAACATGAACACATGCTGTGAGTGCTCTCAGCGTATTGCATGAAACCCTGGCCTCAGATCTTCAGCGTTACGAGCTGGCCGTGCCGGGGGGAAAGAGAGTTTTGGATAAATTGCTGCCTAAGTGCCATTCATGCTGACACTGAATTGGTTTCAACAAGGCACCCTTCACTTGGGTCTAGGCCTCCGTCATCCATTAGAGTGGCAGAAACACTCTGCCGTGCGACGGGGCGTCCTCATTAGACTTCATACGCTCGCTCTTTAGTACTCGCGCTCGGCCTCGGCGGGTGAGTTCTTACTCACTTCTACTGCACTAAAAGTCAGGATGACTTGGTAGCATGTGTTATTTCTTATTGACACAAAATAAAATTAAGTGAGTCACAGCCTTGGCGATGTTTAAGCCTTGATCATAAAGAATTGTTATTATTAGTTATGATATTATAATTGTTATTATTTGTTATGATATTAAGTCTTCCTGTGTTTTGACAAAGGAGCCATTGCAACTGTAAAAATGAAGTTCATGAAGTTTAACACATAGGGTTAAAAAATGTTCAAAAAACATTCAAATCTCAAAATGAAGCTTTATATGACGTTACATTAAACATCAGACATGTTCTGCTTGGCTGTGGTTATGATGTGCACAGCATTTCGAGACAAATTACGGAACATGTTGTGTCGTGTCTGTTAGAATCATGCTGGTAGAAAAAAAATGGAAACGTAAATCTATATCTCAAAGCAGATTTGTTTTGTGACCGTCGAAAGGAGGAATATACATATTTGGGAAGAAATGCGGTGTTATAAAAATGGGGATCATGAGTCTTTGAGGTATATTTTGTATGGGTATCCTTTAAAGCCATCGAAAACATACATGCAAAGTTTAACTCGCAAATGCATGACCTTATTCACATTCACAAAATGCAATTCTTTTAATGTGAATGAGGTCACATTTGTGAATCAAATTCTTTGAATATATCTGAAATATTCTGACTTCTTAGATATCCATTGCTTTCCATACAAGATGTGCTTTGCCGTGTCTTTTCCCAATCCCAGGAGTCACATCGTTTCCTAACTTTCACGGCTTGCACGTCGTTTCTAAAACACATCACAACTCATAAATGGGCAAAGTGAGTTCGCTTACCGCATTAGTATGCATTACGGTGCCTCTGACAAAGTTTGCAGAGAGCATTATGTGCGCTTGTATGTTTGCCATCATAGTACCATAATCCTTGGATCCTTTTAAGGAAGAAGTGGGTGAGTTAAAGTGAAATGCAGAAGTATATCATTTTAGCATGCACACCTACTGTCCCACTCCCACACAAAACTCCATTACCCCACCTCCCTCCCCTGCAGTCAATCTCGCTTTTATTGCGGCTGCCGCGGATCCACATCCTGACAGCGGCAGCTGTACAATCGGGATCCCGGCAGAAACAAATGAGGCCTGTGCCGAGAGAGCCCACCTACGCTCGCTGCAGAGGTGGACTGTGGCATGTGACACTCCCAGCAGCCCAGGAGCCTGACAGGCACACTGTTATAATCTTGAATCCAGCCACACATTTCAGCCTCCCACCCCCCTCCGGGGCAGACAGTGTCATCTCTTTCTAACTCTTTTGAGTCTGGTTTTCCAATGTATTTGCCTTTTTTGTCAGGTATAAGGTTTATTTCGTAGTGATGTCTAGGTCAGCTTTTAGAAACTTTTTAGGGGAGTTTTATTACAAGCCGAATGTCTCACAACCTTTCTTTCACAAGTTTTGACAGGACGGCATTGTATCTTTACTCAGAGGGAGTGGAGGTGTAACGATACGCACAGCTCACGATTTTACTATTGCATCATGATATTTGTTAAATATTTGTTAAATACGAAAACTAACACTAAAATGAAATTTTTTTGTTCAAGACATTTGTTATTTTGTTTAAGAATTGACAGCATCCGAGGTTTAATTAAACTATTTTTATGTAAACTAATAAAAACTGAATGGATCTGTCAATGAAAAAAAAGTATTTCTATTTATTTCATTTAAAAATATGTTGCCATAACTCATATCTTAATGTTTTTGTTTTGCGATATGCAATACTTTTAGATATATATCCTCAATAGAGAGCTATTTTTTCACGTTTAAGAGGCAGGACTGTAATGATTTGTAAATGAATTACTGGTAACAGATCAGGTTGTAAGAGAATACATGAGTTAGCAGATGGTCTTGAAATTTTGTGCAATGTGTTTAAAGTTAAAAGACAGATTATGAATGACAATAACAACTAAAATGCTCAAACTGGTCTATCTACCGCAGTAAAATTGATATCTTACAGAGTTTATTCGCTTTTTATAATGGCAAACAGTATATCACAACATGCAAATATTGTAAATATAAACATTTATGGGTATTAATCATACCATTAATATTTTGATATTATTCATATTTAAAGAATCCAGAACACTTATATGGTCCTTCACTTTAAAAAATACTGGAATAAACCTAGTCGTTGGGTTAAATTAACCCTGGAAAATGTTTATATTTGACCAAACAATGGGTTAAAAACAACCCAGCATGTCGGGTTGGGTTCATCCCTTTTTGACACATAATACCAAACCTTTTTTCTTTACAAGCAGTCCAATGCAATCGGGTAATTGAGAAATAAACCGTGTCCTGTGCTGTACCAGCTAGAAAATACAGCTCTCTTATGCTATTCTATATTATTCATATCAATATTATTAATATCAATATGTGTTTTCTAAATGTTTGCCGTCACACCAAAGGACACATTAACAGTTTGTTTGCTAACTTCCCATCCTCAGTTGAGCCATTCTTAAATAACTGTGAACAAATGTCCTCATTCTGAAAAGAAACACTAATGTAGATGTACCATGTTGTTAGAGAGTACTAGAAGGCGTTCATACAATAATGTAAAAAATTATGTTTAGCTCTATTATATTGATATATACGGTTTCATCGGAAAAACTGCGGTTTGTGTTTGGTTATAATATAAGAATTAATTTTAGATTTATAATATTATTTCATTGTAAATTAGTAGTTTTATATAAAATCTACCCAATCATTTTTTCTTTGTGGAGTTCTACCTTAAGTTAAGTTTGGGCCACTTAACGTTTGTTTGTGTTGTTGCCGCTGAAACAGTCTATAGTACAGTGAAGTTAGATTTTGCAAAATATAATTTCTTTTCTATGTCTCTCTCCCTCAGGTATGGCAGCGACTTTGCCAAGAACCCTTGGAGAGTTGCAGCTCTACCGCATTCTTCAGAGGGCCAACCTGCTGTGTTATTATGACGCTTTCATCCAGCAGGGCGGCGACGATGTTCAGCAGCTCTGCGAGGCCGGCGAGGACGAGTTTCTTGAGATCATGGCACTCGTGGGCATGGCCAGCAAGCCACTGCACGTCAGACGCCTACAGAAAGCTCTGCGTGACTGGGTCACAAACCCCGCCCTTTTCAATCAACCCCTTACCTCCCTACCCGTCTGCAGTATTCCTGTCTACAAGCTGCCCGAGGGGTCACCCACACTGTTGCCCGGTAATGGAGCAAGGGGTGAAACCCAAAGCGTCAAAGTGCCCAAGTGTTTGGCGGTTGCTTGCGTAGACCCCAATAAAGGAGAAGCAGGCAACGGAAGCTCTTCAGCAACAGTTTCACCCCTTCAGAGCGGCAGCGAACCACGGTTTTGGGCCAGTCACGGCACAGAGAGCGAGCACAGTCTGTCACCGGCGGAACTGGGCTCCCCGTCTTCTCCACGGGATGGGCTAGAGGCGCTGGACACGGCAGCGGTTCAGTCCGTGGCGGAGTGTGTTGAAAGAATCGCACAGACTTTGCCCAAGAGTGACCCGGGAGAGGTTAAAGAACTGTTGAAGGGGAATAAGAAGTTAGCCAAAATGATCACCCACATCTTTGATATGAGTGAGGAAGATCCTCGTAGAGAAGAGGAAATTCGCAAGTATAGCGCCATATATGGCAGATTCGACTCGAAAAGAAAAGATGGAAAGCATTTGACTCTGCACGAGGTACGAAGTTCCCGTCATTACTTTGTGTACTTTTGGTGTTTGAAGAATAGTTCTCCTATATAACATGATCTTGTTTACTCACTCCATAACATATTTCTTCTGTAAAACACAAAATAAGCAACTTTTTTACATTTGTGTGCTTTGTGTGTCCATTCTTTATAATAAGTTATTTAAAATTGTATCATTTCATGGTTTACAGACGAAATAAAATCATATAGGTTTCAAACAACATGAAAGTGAATGATAAAAGAAAATAATATTTTGGATGAACTGTCTCTTTAAATGACAAACTTCAAGGCAGGCAATTCTGATTGTTTTTTAGGGCTATTCTGCAAAAGAATCCTACTTAGTATTTTTTCCCAGTACAAATATCTTACAACTTCTAAATCACGATACATTCTACTAACATCTGAACTTAATCTTAAACTTAATTAACTTATATTAATTAATATTCTTAAATAAACTTTTTTACAGAAGTATAATTATTAAAGAAGTTAAACTTAAAGGGACAGTTCACCCCCCAAAAAATATTATAAATGTTAATTTTTGCGTGAACTATCCCTCTAAAGGTCTTTGCTCATACAGTCCGAAATATATGTATGTGTTTTGTCCTATTTGGCGCTCGTTTGAACGTTGTCTCTTGATTGACAAAACGCCTCTCAAAATGCTTGCAACGGATACGAAAAACGCAGAAAATCAACGCAGTCCGAGTCTTTTTATGACAGACGAAAAAATCAGAGGCAGTTTGTAAATGTGATTGACACACCACGAGGTCGTATTTATTTTTTAACGTGCGGAAATTTCGGACGCAAATTCTCAATGTGCAATGGCTATAACTTTAAAGTTTTCACAGTTTTCAATATTTTCACTTGTTTCAGACATAAACATACATACAGTTAACCCAGACAAGACTTAAATTAAGATACATTTTCTTCAGAACCAAAAGATATTTATAATTGTTTAGATACTGCAAAACCAAACTAAATACTAAGAAAATCGTTTTTAGAGTACATTGTGATCATCGTCTGTAGTAATGATGCTGTTTATTGCACATGACATCAGTATCTGTAAATTATTATTAAACGTCTACATCTCCTTGATTTTTACACAGCTGACAGTGAATGAGGCCGCAGCTCAGCTCTGTATGAAAGAGGTGGCGTTGCTGACTCGCAGGGATGAGCTTTTCGGACTGGCGCGTCAGGTCTCCCGAGAGGTCACCTATAAATACACCTACAGAACCAGCAAGTAGGAACTTTCTCATAAACACAACTTTTTACTGTTTTTTGTAGTTTGTTCTTTATTTAAATAGATTTTTATTTTGTTGCATTTTATACACCTCACCTGGCACTGGATTAATCAATTGTGATATTTAGCCTTTAAGCCGAGAAACGGATAGTACAAATGCATCGAGTGCGGTACGTGCTCAGAGTCAAGCCAAGATATCAAATCAGGTTTTGTGTTGGACTGAGGTGGAGGGCTGGGAAAACTCCCACTCCTTTGCATCTAAAGACACATAGTCTTATCAGGCACGCAAAAGGTGGCATCCAAAGAGACCATTCAGGTGTTTCTTGGATTACCAGCCTTGCGTGTCAGAGAATGGAAAATTCCATTTGGCGTTACATAAGTGCCGTCGCTCATTCAACCTTTCAATCAAGATTGCATCACAGCGGTGGACTGCGTGTTGCGAAAGTTATCTAGGCCAGGTTTTCTTAAAGTGCCTCTTACGTCATGATGAGATTCGCCGAGGGCATTCGTATAAGTATGTAGGTGAAAAGCTCGTGTAACATGTTGGCACATCAAAGTATTCTTCGTTTTTTAAAATCACATTATTTTGGTAAAATGTATGTCTCATTTAAAAAAAATGTCTTTGACACTTTCTCATAAGAATGACATATTACTTAATGTATGACTGGACCAACTGTTATGTCAAGGTTGTTTTAAAAACCGAAATGGCATGTTGCCAATAATGAGAATAAATCTCTGCTGTCCTTCTGAAACCTCCCATCTCCATATTTCGTGATTCATTATTATTAGTCACTGGGTTTCCAAATATCTAACCAATAAAAAGTATTAAAACGTGTTCTCAACTTTGACACAACAGTATTTATTCATATAAAAATTACAGCGAACATCTGAGGTTTTGGAAGGACAGCGACGAAATATGACTCGATATAACTTGTGATCGTCAAAAAAAGATCAAATCAACTGTAATGTAAATCGGCATTGAGTTGGAAATTAAAGTTATGAATGAAACAGTCTCTTTTAAAGACGTAATCGACACAAAAATAAAAACAAGTTCATATGTTTCATCTACTATGTTTTGTATCCCAGGGTTAAATCTTCCTACTCCTTTTCCACAGATCTCGATGCGGCGAACGAGACGAGCCCTCACCCAAAAGAATCAAAACAGAAGTGAGTAAAGTGGCGCTCGTATTTAGTTCCA
Source organism: Triplophysa dalaica (assembly GCF_015846415.1). Taxonomy (NCBI): domain Eukaryota; kingdom Metazoa; phylum Chordata; class Actinopteri; order Cypriniformes; family Nemacheilidae; genus Triplophysa; species Triplophysa dalaica. The sequence goes on along the minus strand of NC_079549.1, from coordinate 20,154,369 downwards.
AACAGCCTCTGACAAAAATTTCCACCTGAACCAAAGGCTCCAACTGAATTTCTCAAGTGGGTTTCTCAGTCGCGCGCCGAGTTGCAGCGCTTACACCAGCATGCAAGGAAACAGTGGGTAGGAGGCAAGATTGACACTGGGTGGGTCCAGTGGCTTTTGTTTGCATAGCTGCCTGTCTGCATGCTGAGCTGCGTGGGAGGCCTTTGCAGGAGCGTGTGGGGGAGCTCCATCAGGATTGCATGTCATGGTGTAGGGGAAAGGTCAAAGTTCAGCCTGAAGAAGTTACAAAGCGCTAATGTTCGCGAGCCCACTCCCTCGATCACACCTTAAATCATATTTAGCCGGCCCACGGTCGTGATTTTCCATATCAGCGCTATACGTGGCGATCTTATTGATGTGCTGTTTGCTGAAGAGTCCTTTGTGCTCCGCTTTTGTATCTATGGCAGCTGTCCATTCAGGGCTCTCTCGTGACACATTTGATGAGAGTCCAGTCGATAGATCTTCTGGAAAGTTCTCACATCCCACGTCAATGCAATAGGCCGGGCCGGCGTCTCAGGAAGTGCAGGTGGTTAGCCAACTCACCCCTGCCTTGGTTTTAGTCAACGTAAGGGCACATGCATGTGACCGACTCGGAAAATCAGTGGTTATTACCCACAACGCCTTTAATGAGAAATGAGTATGTCTCGTACATCACTAACAGACTGTGGCAAGTCAGTGAGTAGCTTCTTTTTTCCCTAATTTGCATTGTTACTCACTTAATAGTGCATTTTACGTCGTTTGATGTCATGGAGATGTGAATGAACAGCAGTGTTGGGGAGTGTCATAACAGCTTTCAAAAATCTACAACTTACTTCGCACTTAGCAATAGGGCTGTCAAGTCCAAATAAATGCATATATATATTACAAATATATCTTAAATATATACATGTATTTTTTTGTATTCATATACTGTACATTTATTAATATACACAGCACACAAATAAAAAAACATTAGATTTCAAAACGTTAAATCACTATTCATCGATTTGATAGCACTACATAGCAGTTAACTGCATTTTCCATTTGCACGACGAAAAGTTTGGTTTCATAATAGTGAAGTAAAAAGAAAGCAGCATTGCCGCTTTTAGTGAGTTACACCCAGCAGGTTAAAAAGCTACTTTGGATCATGTTCATAAATTGCAAAACTGTGTAATGCGGCAAATGAGCGCTCTAACTGTTTCAAAGGTTTCACAGTTATTAGCAAACCTTAAATAAAAAAAGCACACAGTCCCTGTCTGGCCTCGACTCTGCCCACACTACACTCCCATCCACACCAGTAAGAATAAGCGTCCTGCCCACACGCACCCAGACAAGGTCCAAATGAGATCAGTTGCGCGCCTACTACCCGTATTCTCGATGTAGATGTGACATCATTGCGTGGGCGTGCTCGGAATCACCCACGCCCATGCATTTGCGCAGATACGACGCAAAAAAAGTGAAAAAGGGCCGAGTCTGAACAGACGTACGCTCGCACCTTTGTCTCTGGGACCAGCCTCCGTGTCACGGAAGAGTAGATCTCTGATTCTTAGGAGTGGCTCAGTCACTTCATTGTTGAGTGTTGGCAAACTTGCGTCAGAACTGTTATTAACAGTTAACCCTCCTCCTCAAATCCAACACCCTGCTAGAAGTGAAAAGAGTGGAATGCTGTTGTTTGCTGCCATGGTAATGCACGTAAACAATTGTTTTTTTTTAATGTAGTGATTTAGTCGTAACAGCGTACGAAATGATCTGTTTGAAGATAATCTGCGCGTTGAATACACCTCTCTATACAAACTTATCCCCAGATGAGTTCATTTTACTAGATATCATCTGACCTTTCTACCTTGGAGGAATGAAGCGTTTACTTGTGGCTTCTTGTTTTGATTGAGATTTGTAACATCTTATGGAATTTTTCAGGTTTTCTTCAAATGTCACCTTAACCTATTCGGCCTCCGCGTGAGGTGTCCATAAAAACATTTAACTATAGCACAAGTGCTTTTTAATGGTAATGTGTGTAATAAAATTTTTTGGATTGTAAAATACTTTTTACTAGGGCTGCATGGGTGTTCAAGCTTATTATATTATATGTATTATTGTGGTAATTCTGCTTGGGATAGAAAATTACAAAATATTGCCAAAATATTTAATATTGTTGAAAATTAAGATTAACTTGCAAAAAATTATAAAAGCCATTTACATCCTTTAGATAAAGGATTAGCATCAACAGGTGTTCATGTAATAATAGGTTGTTAGTCACCAAGTCTACAGTTTTAACTTTGTTTTTGCACTAAATATTTTTAATGTTCTATCCAAATTAAAGAGAAAATCACCTTTTTAAGTATAGAAAAAAACCAAGTGATCTCTGCAAAATATATTTCTTACTTTCTGTTTGTTATTTAGCACAAATATCTTAAAATTCTTAAATCAAGAAGTACTAATTTGTGAAGAAAAATTGCTTTAGATATTAAATCTTGTTTTCTTAAAAATGTACGAAAATGTAAAAAATATTTGCCAATGGAGTAAATAAAATAAACTTGAATAAAGTGCATAAAAAAGAGGCAAACTTCATTTAAGTTTTCCTTAAACTTTATAAAATAAATATAAGACTTTAACGTTATAATCTTCAGATTTAAATAAACATAAATTTAAGTTTAAATTTACAGATTTAAGATGAAACTTAAATACGATTAATTAAAGACTAATTAAGATTATTTTTCCTCGTTGGCAGAATGTTCTTGTTTTAACAAAAAGCTTACTTTTTAATAAAAAGAATGTTTAGATATTTGTACTGGAATACAAGACAAAAACACAAAGTATGTTTTTTTTTAAGTGATCAACATATATTGTTTATAGTCATCAATTTTGAAAGTTAGTGGGATATCTGATTTCTGTATATTGCCCAGACCTAAGTATATTTGGTACTATCCCAGCCTAATATGCAGAGAAACCCTTTATATAACTTTAAATGAAAGCCATTTATAGGTTATCTACCCCATACGTTGTGAACATTTTGACTTTGTGGCACTAGCAAACCCTCAGGCTATCTGTTGAGTGTCCTGACTTACAGCCTAGGCTTTGACAGTGGAGTACAGTTTGCATCCTCCTTGATCCACTTATTTTCATGATTGCTCCTAGCAAATGAGCAAATGATACACCTTTGAATCGTCTAACCCCAAAACTTCTAACGAAAAGATACGGTAAAATGTTATAACTGGCACTGTTGGTCTGCAGGAAGGATGCTTTGACCTTCAAGAGGCCCTGCAGGCCATTCACATGCGCCAGGAGACTCTTAAGGAGCAGTTAGCCCACGCAAGATCTAAGGGAGAGGAGACGGTTGGGCGGAACATCCAGGTGACTGACTGCATTATGACAGTGTGTGTAGTGTGTTTATGTGTGTGTGGGAGAGGAATGCTCTCAGGCGCCTGGCTGACTCCATCTTCATGTCTTTCTATCACCGCATGTCTCGCTCTGGCTCAAAGCTGCATTTCACCTGCTCTCTTCCCCCATTTTACGTGACCTACTTTTGGTCAACTGGTCAAATGTGTGCTTCGTCCAAAGTGGAATATTAGTGTTGCTCTCCTGTTGGAAATTAAATCTCGCAAGAGGTTTTTAATATCTTCAATGCTCAAATTTGCATGGGAATAGTAATCTGTTTTGAGTTGAAATTCAAAATATGAACTTTTCTTTGACCGTTTATGCGAACTATACACCTCATATTTGTTGTATAGCTGTAAATTCAGTCATATGCTTTCTGGGATTATTCTGATGGTATAAAATGGTTCTAAAGGAGCTGAAAGAGTTTGCTTTTAAAGGCTGTCAATCCAGCTGCCTTTTCAAATCACTGTCCTGTCAAAATGAAGACAAAGAATCGCAAAAAATAATGTAAGGGTCTCTTCAAAACGTTGGTTCATCACGACAATAGTTTATGTTAGTACTGCTTACCTGTGTTTTATTGTGACATTTCGGAGTGCGATGACGTGCGAGCATTTTTTCTGTCTCCTATTGAGAGTGAATAGAAACATCTTAGACATATTTGATATGTTAAAGAAACACAACTAAAAACTTAGTTAGGTCGGTCTGTTTTTCTTTCTTTCTCTGGTCGTCTTTTCAATAGATCCAGACTGATGCTGTCTCAGAAACATCAGTTAAATGTGACGCTTTCGTGTTCTATTATTTAAAGAAGAAACGTGTCCTTTTGTAGCCGTGAAAGCCATTTTGTTTAAAAAAACAGGAAGAGATGTAATTGGCAACAATCAAGCTCATTGCTTTGTGTAGTTTTTAATAACAAGCTTCATTTATATATTTCAAATGGATAGTTCACCCAAAAATGAAATGATGTCATCATTTACTCAAGCTTTTATTTTGAAGAATGTTGTTAATCGGCATCCACTTGCATTGGTTTTGTGTCCATACAATAGAAGTGAATGGGTGTCGGAGCGGTTCGGTAACCAACATTCTTCAAAATATCTGATGACAATAGCTTGAGAAAAGGATGACTGAATTTCCATTTCTGATTGAACTATCCCTTTAATAATAAAAACCTTTATAGTATTTGTAATTCTCAATACACGTTCTAATATGAACAAAGAGATTTTTAACGATCGTTTGATATTTGGAAAGAAGGCGTAGGACTTTGTTTACAGTTAGTTTTGTTTTGCCTCACTCGGTTGCGTTATGCTTATGAATGGTGAATATTGGAAATCATTTCTGTCACACCTTAGACTCAGACTCTCAGTCTCCACACATCCATTTGCCTGACTCCCTGCTGTTTGTACATATTATAGGTTCAGCTGGAGCGTCTGCTGGCTAAGCAGATGGAGATCCTGCATGACGCCGCGGCACAGGACAGACTACAGGCTCTGGAGTGGAGGGTTCCACCAGGACCCTACAAACACAGCGGAGAGAGACAGAACAGTAATGGCATCTCCACCGACAAAAGTGCAGAACATGGTGAGTTTACGCTTTAGAGAATTGGCTGTTATTGTTTTTTTGCTATTAAGAAGATGCTTTTTATAGTACTTTAATATACTGTAAGTCTATATGGAGAAAAACCATGCTATATAAGGGAGAATGTACAGGCAGCCGGTAATTGAGTCTTTATATTTCTGCAAACTTTTACTGCACTACATCTCCTGAACAAAATGTATACTTTTACTCCGATACATTTCCCATAAGCATGTTCATCACTACAAAATAAAAGCATGGAACAGAAATAGACAAGTCGGCGATCTGGTCACAATCATCGGTTAAAGCTCAACATGCAAGTGCAAAAAGTAGCTCTCTGCTGTTCATTTCAACACAAGGTTTTAATGTGCTGCTCCTTTTAAAAATAAACTGCTTATTTTTCACTTCAGTTAATTATCAAATGACTGGGTTGTTACTATAAGGGAAATGCAAGGAAAGAAAGAAGTAAAGACAGATTTGTTCTGATTTTGTTCAAAGTTGTTTTCTTAGAGGGAAATATTAGGGGTGGGAGGGAACTATCCTTTCATAAAGTTATAAGTTATAAAGTAAAGATGTAGTTTCTGAACTTGTATTTTGATAGTTTAGCAATTAGCCGCAGACTGTTCCTGATAAAACTACTGAGCTTGAGACACAGCTTTTTTCAAAGTTGTACATTTCTATGTAAGCACCATTTTTTATCTTTATCTAAAACAAACATTTGTATTAACAATGTTTGCTTCAACTTTACTTTAAATACTAAGTTAGATTTCATATAAAAAGTACTTTTATTACTTAAGTACAATATTTATCTGATACTTTATGATTTTTACTCAAGTCATATTCTCAAAGGTTACTTTCACTTCTACCAGAGTCATTTTCTGGCAAGATATTTGTAGTTTTACTCAAGTTTTGCTTTCAGGTACTTTATACATCGCTGCTTTCGGTTTTAAGATATGAAGCGAGGTTCAGTTGTCATGAACAGACATTTTGGTTTAATTATTTGTAAGCATAATGTCATATATGTTATTAAAATGTATATTTACATTTAATTAAACCTGTCAAAATGATTTGCTGAATCCGGGTTACAGTGTGTTATTCGTTTAAGAGGTTGTTATCTGGGAATAAAGAACCTGCAAATTTGGTGACTGGCCAATCAGAATCAAGCATCCCAACGATAATGTACCGACAGCCGGTAGCTATCGCCCCGACAATGTGAGGGGCTTATTTCACGATAACAGCCAGCTGCTTGTACATTATCTCGCTTATTACACAGCTACTTGCCACATGAGAAAAAAACTTGACATAAAATGTGAATTTGAAATATTTTATTAGCAAATTTTTGGCTCATTGGTTAATTCATTTGTAAATATAATGTCATATATGTTATTAAAAGACATATTTATCATTCATTTTTGTGTAATATTAAACTGCCCCTCTCAAAATGATTTGCAGCATCGGGGTGTTATTAGTTTTGAGCGGTTGTTATTTGAAAATAATGTGAATCAACAAAATGCAACTAACCGTATCTTTGTGCACAGTGTGGTGTGGCATAAATAGGTAAAATAAAGGCTTTTGACTTTTAATACATGGAAAAATGTTCCCATATGTCTTTCTTTGTTACTTTTGTACCATAAATGATTTGGTGCTGTGTTGGGTTGACATCCAATATATAAATCCTGGGTCCTAAGGCAAAACCAGTTTAGAAGCACTGATTGAATTCACACTATGTAGAATAGATGCAGACCAAGAAATTCACTTTCCCTGACAAAAGAAACAAAACATAAAACCTGCTACTGTTATTTACTCTTGTTTGACCTTCCAGTTATTTTTATACGTTTGAATAAGCGGCCAAGCGTTTCATTTGCCGTTTCTCAGATAATTCACTAGCTTGCATCACCTGTTCCAGACTGCTTTTTTCTCGTTTCCCGTTGGCACTTTCATTTCAGGGGCTCATCTGGCAGCTGCAGGCGGAGGCGGGGTGGTGGGTGTCAGGAAGGGGAGGGGGGAGATGGGTGGAAATATGAACAGAGCGTTGCGTTTTGAAGCTTATCTTGATGCTGCCTGACTGTGGTTCATTTTGACCCTTGCGGTGGAAGGTACATGAGAATAATTACTGCACGGACATAGTGAATCTGAGCGCTGATTATCTTCATCACAGCACTGGGTTAGTGGTAGACCGATATGGATTTTATAGTGGCCGATACTGATATCTGCTGTGGGCAATCGTTGTTTTTAAGACATTATTATCCTTGGAGCTCAGGGGTATCAATGGGCAAATATGGCAAAGTCTTTGTCGTGTATGTCCAAAGGAGTGTACACCAACTCAGCAACTAGGAAATGAGACTTGTAATGGATAGCTTTCTCTGAGTATTATGACTCTGTTTGGAAAAATTGCATAATCATTCTTTATTTCTGTTTCAGTTTAATGTGACATTTTGCTCCTTATTTATGATAATTATTTGTCGTCCTGATTTACGGTTTCACACGGTGCTAACAGAGTGCTCCCCCCTCCCCAGCTCTGAGAATCACTTCTTCATGAACTCTATGAGTACATGATCTCTCTCAGCTCCCTAATATCCCATGTGTTCTCAAAACTCCAGAGTGGGCGTATAGGATCTGCAGAGAAATGAGAGCGAAGGAGAGAGAGAGAGAGAGAGAGAGAGAGAGAGAGGCACTATTAAAAAAAGGGAGAATTAGATGAGAACTAAATCTTTCCCTCTCGGGCTCTGACTGTCCCTCTGCAGTCGGGTTTTGCCACCATTAATAAAGCCTGTTGGTTATTGAAAATCCTTTTTAGACTAAATAAACAATGCTTTCTGTCAGTTAAACGATTTTGTCATTCAGAACCTATATACAACTCTTTATTCTGTTGGACACCAGAGAAGATATTCTGAGAAATGTCTCAGTGGTTTTGTGTTCATACAATGCAAGTCAATGGAGCTGACATTGTTTGGTTAGCAACATTATTCGAAATATCTTCTCTTGTGTTGTGCAGAAGAAAGAAAATCATACAGGTTAGGCATGATGCATGGGTAAGGTAAACATAAAAGCATTCCTAATGCTTGAACTGTGTTTATGGTCAAACAACTTCTTATAGCAGAAATGCAAATGAGTGGACATGCGATTTTAAAACAGTTTTTACAAAAATATTAGAAAATTAGCGTAATTAACCAACAGCCCCGGTAAAACCAAAGCCATGATTCAGTGCTGAGCTCTACCGGTACTGTCAATAGACACAAATGAGATCATTCAGTCAGAGAGAGAAAAGGTTAATGTGCTGTGTGAAGGAAGTGGGCAACAAATGTAAAGGTGTTTTGGGCTGAATGCAACCAGCCGTCAACGGGCCTCTAGCTGCATTCTTTGTCCTCGGGCTGTTTTTGTGTGTGCGTTGGCTGGCTATAGTCGAAGAAAAGGTGCATTCGTATCAACTGAAGATCAGTTGCACGAGCGAGTGAGAGCATTGTGCTGAGTGTTTCTGGTAGGCGGGATGCTTGTCTCATAGCATTAGCTTGTAACGCAGGGCCTGGTAATGGACATAATGATCATGAATGCACTCGTGAGATGAACAGAGATGTAAGCGGTAGTTAAAATGACAGGTTTGGTTTATAGTCTGCCGTGTGCTCTGACACTTTGTGCATGTGTGTGTTTCTAAAGGAGAGCGGCCGCTGAATCTGAGGGTGACCGGTCAGAGGAAAAGTGCAAATGAAGGAGAGACGCCTCTTGGAAAGCAGCTGGCCAATGAGTTGAAGAGGCATAACCAAGCTAATACAGAGGGCAAGACATCAGGGGCCACAGGTGTGTATGGAAATACATAATCTCTCTCTCTCTCTTTTGCAAAATCAAAGCAGCATAGGGATGTCCTTAATCCAAAAGTTAGACATACATTCTTTATAAGGAAGGCCTTCCCATAATGCATTGTTACGAGCTCAGCATAAAAATTCTTCCAAGGTTGTGGATGAAGTAATAAAAATAATATAATTCGAATTAATTTAACACCAAAATCATCGATAATCAATATGAAGTTATATATGACTGCGCATTCAGATTTTTTAACAAAAAAAATACTTTTTTACAAGGTGACTAATTTGTATTAGTTTGTAAGATGTGAATTTTGAAAATTATTGAGTGTTAACAAAGTTAGAATATTTTTAGAAAAAACATTTATTTAATTTCCAGTTGTTTAAAAAAAATCTTTATTTATAACTTGTATACATTTCTATGATGTGAATTGTACGACAAAATATAAGAATATTATTAAAACATTTTGAATTTTAGAAAGATATTCTAGAAAAAGAAAAGAACATAGTAAATTATTATAAGAAAAAGTTTGAATATTAGAAAAGAGTTTAAATATAAAAAAACTTAACGAAGCCACACCCACATTTTATTTTTATTTTATTTGAATTTTAATTAATTTATTGTAATTTGTTTGAATTTGTGAGATGTAAATCGTCCAAAATTATTATAATATTAATAGAACAAGGTAGAATATATTAGAAAAAACAGTAATGACGCCCATCACACATTTTATCACATTTATGATTTATTTATAATTTGTATTAAAATTTTAGAATTTAGAACATTTAGAAAATTAGAAAAATTGAATAAATGTAAAGAAGTCCCACCCACATTTCATTTTTATTTAATTTTATATGTAATTTCTTTATTTATTATTTAATTTGTTTGATTTTGTAAGATGTGAATCGTACAAAATTATTATAACTATTCTTAGAAAATATATTAGAAAAAACAGTAGTGAAGCCCCACCCACATTTTACTTTTATGTAATTTACATTTAGTCATTTAGCAGACGCTTTCATCCAAAGCGATCATTTATTTATTTATAATGATTTTTCGGGGGCTTTTATGCATTTAACTGGAAAGCTCAATAGAGTGGTGACAGGAAAGCATTTGGGTTGAGATGGGGGAGCAAGTTCAGCAAAGGAATATCGAGACGTGAATCGAACTCTGGTCACCGTGAGTGAACTGCCGCTATGTCAGCACATTAACCACGGGGCTATCGGCACCAACTATTTATTTATTTTATTTTACACATTTAAACACCCTAAATCATAAACATTACAGTGCTTCATGACTATATGATCATGGCATATAATCATACATTTGTCCTTGTCATTTTCATTTACTAACAAATGGTTTAAGTAATCCTGCTTTTAACAATGCGTTTACTCTTTTTCCAGAAAACGGAGATGCTTCGTCGCGAGCCCTCAACCTCTCCGAGAAGAAGGTCATCAAATCAGAACCCGAGGATTCCAGATAGTAGCCCTGAATTCTTTCCTTTCGAACCTGTACACGTCTGTCAGTGAATACTAACCAAGCACAACTACAGTAGAGCCTTAACAACCAATGTTGCCTCAAAATAGAGTTTATTTTCGTTTCACACCTTTTTTGTTTTTGCCAAAGCACCTTTAGCCCTTATTTGCATTCTCCTGAGTAGATTCACACTGTTTGTGCTGTCACTGACTCGTTTCATTGGCTTTGTCGCTCACTAGCTCTCCATACTTGTTTTTCTCCCCATGTTCTTTCTCTCTGTGTAAAATGCGCTATTTGTACATACATAGAAAATGTCTGTTTGAAAACAATGTTATTTAAATACAGTATGTGTTATATGTATATATGAATGCATGTAAAAATGGGAGTTTCTCCCAAACGGGAGGTACACTGTTGTCTTATACGATTTTCAGTACGCAGCTGTTAGTTGTCACCTATTTAAGTGAGTCTTGAATGGAGTTTCTCTTTAAGAACCTGTGAAATCATTCGGCGTCATTTCTGTAAAATAAATGATGCCCACTTGTTTGAAAAATAGGGTTTAAGATACGTCACAGCTGTGGTTTGCCACTTGCTAGTTGCATGTGTTGTTTGAGCAAAGGATTTAAATTTAAAAAGCATTTGTTTGGACAAACATGTAGTGTAAAATGAGTCATCAATATTTCCAGAAATTAAAAGACTGTAAATTATGATTTCACAGGGTTTTCAAGGGACTTTAAGTAGTTGACTTTTCCTCCATCAGAGTTTCTGATAGCAATGATATGAATCTGAATTTTAAGTCTATTATGGTGCTATGGTTGAAATGATTTACGTGCAGAGGGAATCTGTGGTACACATTGCAATTTAAACACTGAAATCTTCGAACCAGACAATTGGTTTCCTTGTTATCTTGAGTGAATCGTAATGCTCGATTTCTCCAGATTAAGTTACTAAGCACAAATTGTATATTTCATCGTACTACCCACAAAATGCTATCACAGAAAAGCATGCCTGTGAAATTCTCCTCCTGGACAAAAAGTACTGTAAATAGTTCAAACACATTTGCGAATGACTGGATGTGAAAACAAGCGTCATGACCGCACCATTCCAGTCTTTATGGTAATCACATAATCAATGTATTGTATTTCTGAATATATAGTAGTAGAGCAATACCGGGTAGCTGTTGTCACTTAACTCAGTGAAAGTGTCTAGTTGTCCCAGTCCGAAAGGACATTCTCTGTACAGTATTTCTCCTCCGTTTATTAGTGTAAACATAGTCTTAGATTTGACTAAACGTGCAAATGTATGTGAAACTGATATGCACTAGTGTTATTCTAAAGGCATTTTTAGAATTTGCATCCTGTTGCTCAACATTTCTCATGTGTTTCAATGGTGATACATGTTTATTTTTTTGTAGGACTCGTGTACCTTATATCTGCCTATCTTTGGTTTGGCCTTGAGTGAGTTACACTCTTTCTGTAGTTTCCGAGTACCACGTAAGGTGAAGTAGGCACAAGTTAATCAGGTTTTCCGCAGTCGTTTGTTTGTAACGTACCGGTCAAGCTGTTATCTAATCTGTATTTGTGTCGACGACAAATACCTCTTTCTGTCGGTACACGAGACCGATTTTAACATCGTGATCATACGCTTCAGTATTTTGAGGGAACACGTGGAGATGTCGTGTGCGCTTTTATTTTTTTAGAGATGCTTTCAGAGACTAAAGAGATCTTAAGTATGCAAAACCATTCTTGATTTAAGTGCCATTTTAGATATATTTTTGACAAGTGTGGTGGGAGTCTGTTTCCGAAGATTATGAGACGTTGCGTTTTAATGGTGGATTATCAAAATTTATCGATTGTTTGAACATTTATCTGTATTTTCAACTTTTTGCCTTAGTTCGATGCATTCAACATTGAGGTATTTTGTTAAATGAGTGCTGTTTTTGCAGTGCTGGTACTTTATTTTGAATGAGTGATTTTTGAATGGTACGGACAGTGAGATTTGGAAGTTGTATGAACATTAAGACTTGGCAATATAAAGCTCTATAAATAGACCGGATCAAAATTTGTTGTTGGCAAAACATAAAAGTGCAAAGTTTGACAATGAAAAATGCTCATCTGATTGGACCTCACTGATACACAGTTACTAATGACCTATATAGCAAGACATATCTAGACGCCTACCTTTGTTCCTTGCTTGTTACTGTCTCAAACCACTTACAGAAATGATCTGTTTTCTCTCATCTTTGTAATTGCTTTGTATAATAGACTTATGCATTTTTGGACTGTGGGATAAAGCTGTTGTCAGTAGAACTTGTTCTCATCACCTTTGAGTAGAGGGTACATTAGGATATCTATACAGTAGTCCTGCACATATTGTTTTGTAAACACTAATATATTTAATTTGTTATAAAGCACATGAACATTAAACTCTATTTTTTTGAGATCTGATTGTGAAGTGTTTTTCGTTTGCGTTTTTATCACTCAAGTCTCTTTCACCCTACTTCGGAAAACTCATGTCTGGTTTCTGCGGGCACTGCAGATTGTTTGAGGGATAGTTCACCCAAAAATGAAAAATCGTTTCATGGTTCTGCAGAACACAAATATATTTTGAAGAATACTGGTGCAGTAACTAAACATCATTGGCCCCCATTGACCTCCATTGTGTGGACACAAAACCACCGGGAAATTTCTTGAAATGTCCTCTTTTGTGTTCAACAGAAAGATTTTAAATATTTAGTTTAGTCATGATTAGTCGAGAAGTTTTTATTTATAAAAAAATCCTGTATGAACAATCCTGCTGCGATGGAAAATCCAAAATACTGAACAATATATGCAAATGCTGAACAGTCATTTAAAGAAATCTTAAGACGTCGAAAGTAATTTACTATAGTATGCGGGACAACATGTGATATCGGAGCATAAACAACGTGGTTTTGATCATTTCTTGCTTATCTGGTTTCAAGTAGGCCTGTTAGCCTTTGATGACATAGATACAGGCAGATGACAGAGAGGGTTAGCGTGTGGGTTGATGTGTCTTCACCTCAATTCATTTGCATCTACATCATATTTACACATTTTGAAACTGCAGAATGACTCACACACCCTTTGTTGTGCGTATGCAGTGGGTCTAAACCTTGTACTGATAGACGCACCACTGACTGCCCACAGGCGGCACAGAATGACGCCCTGTGGCCTGACATCATAGACGCTTTATTTTACTACACATTCCTGGTCCCATTGTAAGTTCATAAGGGCAAATTATTGCAAAAAGCAAAATGTGTCGTCGTAATTTGGCTCAGCTTTTGTTATGAATATTAAGCCACCCCACCGATATGTCCCATTATGAAAGTAAATTTGTCATTCAATTCAAAGTTTACCATCTTTTACAATGTTTCATAGACTAGTTTTAAACAGCTTCACAAGAAAACACAAAAGCATTTATAATAGTAATAAAATCTACTTTTAAGATACAAAAATTGGACATATCTTTTCATGGACTATGGGAGATTATTTGTTTTGTTTAATATGATACATATCAGGTGTCCTATTGAGCCAGACACGCCATTCCTGCTAACATGGAAATGGCCCTTGAAAATGACATAGAGCACTAGTGTAACATATAATATTCAAGTGTCAAGTCCACCTTTACAGACACGTGTCGTCTTGAGAGATTTTACAGCCAGAGTAAATAAATGTTACAAATAGCCATTCAAAAATGTATTTTTAGTGAGCATAGGCACAACTCTGTAGCGCCCCCCAGCGTCCCCTTTAGAGACCAAGATCGTAGAGCTGTACATAAGTTGCATTCAATCAGCTGAAACGTGAATAGAAAACACGACCCTGTAGCGCCCCCTAGTGCAGTGAGATCGACAACGACCATGGCGTTAAAGTTTAAATTAAAATACTACCAATATCCATATGCTACCATTATCCACTCATGTTTTATATCCACACTGGATAGTTGGCCAAGCAGACTACCAGCATTGTTCATGCTGTTAAGCCAGACTGCCAATGTGAGATATTACATAACCTTTGTGTGTCTATATATGTATGAACCGTATTCTATACTACACTGATCGACCAACACATCTATTGTGTGCTATAATGTATTTGTTATTATTTTACTTTATTAATATTATGTAAATTGGATAATGTAAGTCGTATTGTCCACTGTAGTATACACGTTCACCACAAGATGGAAGCAACACGCCATTTTTAATGTCTCATTTTGCGTTCCTGTTACTTAAAAACGTGAAATACCACACATAGACGATAGGGGGCGTAAAACACACGGTTTCTGTCATTTCAAGCCCTCGTTTAACAACCGTAGGCTGAGAAGTTTCTAGAATGGGTGAGATGGTTGATGACTCATGAAATAACTTTTCATTTGTCTGAAGTGCAGAAGGCATGTGCTGTAGACGAATTCCCAGACAAAAAGTCTTAAAGTGAAAAACTAAAGATGGAAAGTTTGGCAAGTTCTTGAGCAGGCCAGATAACAAACTGGAACGAGCGTTGCTTACATACACTCTCACTTCTAAAATCTGGAAAATCTGAAAGGCATGATATGTTAAGAATCGGGCAAACTGTTTAGAGAACAGTCATTGAACAGATAGACATCCTGTGGTTCCTATCCACATTGTGTCAGACTTACACCACAATACAAAGACCTGAATCTTATTTTTTTGTATAATCGTCTGATGGCAACGTGTTTGCATGCAGGCCAATGCTCTTTACTTTACAGCAGCTGGAGTTAAGCATGTTATTCTCAAAATGCTATATCCAATTTGGTTGTTAGCAAGCTTTTTACTTGTTCCTAGTTGTACACTTCCTAACCCCAGGCTGAAAAGCTGATGCAGTGATAATGATATGCAATAATGACATCATTGTTAAACATACTCTCTCAAATAATTTAAAGTTTTTAAATGAAAAATTTAGTGTCTCTAGATCAAAAGTTGCATTCATGACTCTGTAATTGATGCAATTCATTTTTCCATTTGGGCAATTACAACAGAACACACCAAGAAAGTGATACGATACGTTGAATGGCAGCATAAGGAGCTCAAATGACTGCTATAGGCTTACATTTCCATCAATAAATGTCATGCAGTGAAGGAAAAACAAAACCTAGAAAGAACTTCTCTTTCATGCGATGTATTTGTAAAATAAAGACCACACGTGTAGCCTGTCGGCATTGTGACGTTACACATTTATCTAATTTATGTTAAAATTTGTTAATCCAAAAATAGTTTACTATAATAAAATAAAATACATTATTTAACGTTGATTACGTAGATAACAATGGATTGTAAAACAAAATTGTTGCAAATTAGAATAAAACAAAAATATTTAAACATTCATATTAATAAATATGTAAATTAAGGCGTATGAAGCGGGACGTACAAAAGTCACGGCGGACGTGATGCACGAGACAGTCAAATATGAAACATGTCTTATCCAGCCAATAACGAAAGAGAAAGATTTGAATACGTTTTCACTCTGCCCAATAGCTCGCTAGGTGGGCGTGTCCGTGTCATTTTCCTCAGTGAGCCTCACCAAAAGCACTTCGCTCGCTAGGTGCTCAAAGTGCCGAGTTTTCTTTGCTGTCGCTTTCCTTTCCACAGTTTGTGTTCTAGTTTTATCGACCTACATCGACAAAATATACTAATAAGCTCGACAGGACTGAGATGTTACAGTTTAGGGCTTCTGTTGTGCTGAAGGAGTTGATTCAAACCAGCCATAAGCGTTCGTTATCAGACATTTTAAGCTTTAAAAAGACTTTACCGAGCGCGTACCGCTTCAGCTCCGCGTATTCAAACGGCAAAACACCAAAGTTAAATATCGTCCGTAATGGAAGATATATACCTTTCATTCAACCTCTGTATTCGAGGAGATTCCTATGTACAAAACCCGAGGGAGCGATCGCACCGGAGACCGTGAAGACAGATGAGACCATCCAGGAAACGACGGCGGACAAGTACGAGATTCATTTAACGTTAGAGCCTTTGGTCGTGACTGACGAGTACTTAATGTGTTTTTAATAGTTCAGCAGGAGCGTCTAAACATCACTGAATGTGTGGCAACGTGACGTTGTGTGTACATCTTACAGCGAGTGGGAGGAGAGCATGTGTCGCCTTTTTATTTTTTTATTTCAGCGTGTGGATCATGTATGTTATAACATCCGTTTAAATGGACGTGTTTCTTATAACACTGTAAGTTACCAGAGCTGCAAGTGAGAACATGTGGCACATCGTTTAGATTTAATGTGTATGCTATATGACGTTTCCTGACTGGAAAAAGTAGAGATGGGAGTGGCAGTGTCTCTTATCAGCTGCTCGTTTATGACACCTTGTATACGGCATCTGAGGAATGTCAATAACACGCATCCATTATTTTGGTCAACCCACGTTTTGCTGTAAACCGTTTTATGGGTTTATGGATAGGATACGATACATTCATTTGTATTCATTTAACCATACATTTAAAAAATGTGCATAAGAGAAATATTAAGCGTGTGTTTATATCCACACGACAACACAATGTTTGACCTCTGCCGTCCTATTATTTCGGCGCTAGTAAGTTGGCAAGTTTACAGTTTGTTCAGTGACGTGGGCGTTTTCCGTATGTAACATAAAATACGTGAATGTTCTGTATTTTGTAGACAAACATGTCAAACCGTTTCTCGTTTTAATACAAAAACTGCCTGGAAATATTATCCGTCATGATCGGTTCTCACAGTGCGCGTGACTCACCAGTCACGTGTGCATATGGAATATTTATAGGATGACGCAGAAGGCTCGCGCTCGTCCCCACGTGGAGTCTTTAATCTTGGACTTGATCTTCACCTAATGATATTTTTATTGTTTATTTGGTTGCCATCTTGTATCACGGATGGGCAAGATGACTCATTTTCCGGACGTTTTTTTTTGGTTTACAATTACTGTGCGAGAGAAGCACGTGATGATTTTGTGTGAGTCTGACTTGGTAGATAATAAAAACACTGTTGTAAACAAATGCACATTACCCGCCATAGGTCATTTCTTTGTGGAAAATTATGAAAAATCCATTAAATGGAGAAAGACTGTAAATTAAAAAGCGACATAATTAAAAGAGATCATTGCATAATATGTCTAGACAGGCCTGCTTGTTGTTTGGACGGAATTAAAATCTCATCCTTTTAGAGAGATAAAAGTTATTCATTAGTCGCACACTGGGCGTTTGTTCAGATGGCTGGCAAAAGTGGTTATATAATCAAGTTAAGTGATGTGCTGGAGTTATAAGTAACACTTTGCATTACAGCAGATTACACAATTAGGGATTGCATAGTTTTACTTCATGTTGTTATTTCTTGAATTACGTTGCGAAGTAACATACAGTGCCCTAATGCTAAACGTTTTTTGAATAAGTGCATTACTTTGGAGTCAAACTCTGACCTTGTCACTGCTAGCACCGTGCTTTACCAGATGAGCTACAGAAAAAATAATATAGAGAGAAAGATGCCCTATCTCCTGTAGCTGCTGTGATATCAGGTTATGTCCACACAGAACTCTGTACAAACAGGCAATTTTCAACAGCCTGACCTCAAACCTGGCCTTACAGAGTTCACTTATCTCATTATTTTTCTTGCATAGAAGACAGGCTGCTGGTATGTTCCTGAACCCGATCAAAAACACCATGCATGCTGTCACAGACTTTCAGCTGGTTTGCTGTTGCCTTGACAACAAGACTAACAAGTCATAATGAGAGAAGGTGTGATAACATTTTTATATATGTAACCCTGGATCACAAAACCAGTCTTAAGTAGCACGGGAACGTTTTTAGGAAAAGAAAAAAATACATTGTATGGGTCAAAATTATATATTTTTCTTTTATGCCAAAAATCATTGGGATATTAAGTAAAGATCATGTTCCATTAAGATATTTTGTAAATTTCCTACCTTAAATATATGAATATATATATATATATATATTGTGATTGGATGGCCTGCAACAGTGCTGCTGATTGACAACTTCAGGCAGTTATCGTCCTATTCTGACAACTATAGAAAGCTTATTTATTTAGCTTTCAGATTATGTAAACATCTCCATTTCGAAAAATTGACCCATACATTTTGTTGTCCAGGGTCACATATATATAAATTTCCTTACTGAAACATCACACTATTTTTGTGTTGTTTTAAACAAATATTAGGATATTAGTTTAGTGAATAAATGCAGTGGTAGCACATAATATGCTGCTTGAATGAAATATATCCATACTAGCAATACAATTGCTAAATGGTACATGCTGTACTAATATATATGTAATATAAATGTTTATAACATTATGTAACAGTGCTGCTTTTATCAAGTTGTACACAGAATTCTGAGTCACTTATTTTGCATATATTTTACAGTATTTACTCAATTCGCTGTGCAGTATTTGTGCCAAACATGTTCTGCACATTTGTTGACAAAACAAAGGGAAATGACCTCTCATGTTAGTCTTTCAGTCCGTAGCAGTTGTAAGCTATTGCTGATTAACAAATACCAAAAACTGGTTAATATATTGCTCTAACATTACTTTTATAATCTTTAACTGACTGATGCTATTGCCTGCAATTGGCCATTCATCAACCCACACACACAACCAACCACACACAATGTTTAATACATAACGTGTAAGATGTAGGCTGTTAGTCAAAAACATTTTTATTCCAATAATTAACGTCACATAAAACGACCCACACCAATATAAGATTAAGATCATACCTGTTGTCATCAAGCACTCTGTTATTGCATATGTTTATCTTATCGGTTAGTGAAATGACAGTTAAAGGTCCAGTTTGTAAAATTAAGCGGTATCTAGCGGTGAGCAACTGACGGCTCAGCTCACCGCTCATCCCTCCCTTTCGAAACACTATGATGGCTGACAGGACAAAGATGTCATCATGTTTTCGCTTCTTTGCTGAAGTACGTAATATTTTTACGGAACACACTCTGTAGAGCAGTTTGTCCGTTAAGGGCATCTGTTGAAACAACATGTTGAATGAATTCCGTGAAAGGGGACCCTTCGGTATGTAGATAGAAATAGCTCATTCTAAGGTGATAAAAACATAATGCTTTGTTATGCATGGTCTTTATACACCCCTGAAGACATAGTTATGTATATTATATTGCATTTCTGTCAATAGATCTTCCATAATATCACACATTGCACCTTTAATATCTTGAGAAAAGCAGAAAGCCTTTTCATTTCTCAAATACATCACCTTAATATTCTTTCTCACTCACGTTGTATTCCTGGTTTCATTTATTTAAAAAAGGCTGTTTTTGCTATTTTCTCCTGCTGATGGTGTTTCCGTTTGCTTTTATAATGTTTTATTACTATGGGTGTGGCGGCTGCCGGAGTATAGATCTGGCTCCGACTCTGAGAAGTGTGTAGTTAAACTGTTGCTGCAGCCTTTTGTTAAAACATGTTACTCATGTGAATCAGCCTTTGGAAATATTCAGGATGGGTGCAGTTGCGGTACTGAAGTTTCTGTTTCAAAACCCTGTGAGTTCCATATGTAGGCACATAAAGACACCTTAATTTAGCCAAATTGTAATGCCTTGTGAGTGAACACCATACCATAATGCTGCATTTTAACAAACTGAAAAATGCTCGCACACATTTTCCCTTGTATGTACCTCATTTGTAACCCAGTTTCTAATAGTGAGTCATCATGATCCTGGAAAGACTCCTTTGGCTTCAGATTCTCTGTTGATAGCTAGCATCCTGTCGGATGAGTTAAATTTGTGCTCTTGATCTCTCCCAACTTATCAACTAATTCTGGCCAAGGTGACAGAGTGTGAAAAATTGACTGAGCTCTTGCTTTTGTGCTGTGCACTTTCCACATCGGTGAAGCTGTCACACTTCACTTCATCTGAGACCTTTGGCTTAATTCACAGGATATTTGGTTTTGATGGTGTTGCGACCATACTTGTTTTGAGATTTTTGTATATTCTAACGATGGTAGAGTAGATAGACAGACACACAGATAGATAAATAAATAGATGCATTGCTTGTTTTTTCTGAGTAAGAAGCAGATCAATCAGTCAAACTTGTCAAACATGTTTCTGTTGCAATTCCTGACATTCAAAGCTAATCACAAAAGTTGTTTAGTCGAACAAATTGCTGCAGAAAGAGGTTATTAAACGTAAAGCTATGATACCTGCAATTAAAGCCGTTATCTAAAGAGTTAATCCCCCGGCTCTCTCTTTCACTCTCTCAGGGAGGTTTTGTAAAGTTATCCGATACCTGAAACCAGAACAGACTGTTCCTTTATACAGCTCGTGTAGAGATGCATGCTTTCCCCAAAGGGCCGCTCAGATGTGCAACAGAAGCTGGCACCAAGCTGGAATTGAAACTTGAATTCGATAAGAATTGAAATCAATAAGCATAATCGATATTGAAACCAGAATCGATAAAATGCAAGTCACGTGACGTTTTTGTAGTTGGTGTTATATAGGACAACGGACAATATTGGGGATTTAAAGGGGATTTGAGAAAATCCCCTTTAAAATTGTCCAAATGAAGTCCTTGGCATATTAGTAATGAAGAGAAGTAACTGAATGCTCTTTACTGGCTTACCACTGTAAAGACATTGTGCAGAGGAGATGAACCTGAAAGCAGAAATTCCAAGCTTGAAACTAGAAACTACTTCCCAAAGAGCGGGCAGCAGGGAGCAAAGTTTTGAGGCTTGTTTCTGTTCATTTTCGTTGCAAATTTGCTGCACCACTTCATAAATAATTATGTTTTGATATATTATGAAAATATGGTCATGGAACATGATCTTAACTCAATATCTTAACTTGTACTTGTCTTTACTTGATAAACTAATGATTCTTGGCATAAAATAAAAATGTATAATTTTGACTCATTCAATGTATTGTTGAATGTTATTACAAATGTGCCACTTTTGACTGGTTTTGTTGTTCAGGGACACAATTACTGTATGTATCAATATTAAAGTGTTTTCTCTGAAATGACTAAATTAAATTGAACTTTTTCTATTATATAACTAAACTAGAGATGCATGATATATTATTGGCCATATCGGTATCGGACAATAACTGGTTATTTATAATTAAAATAATGAAACTGATTATATTATAGCGATAACTAATTTCCTCAGCTGCGCAGTTAAAATACAGTCGAGTGCTGTCTTTCTGTCGTGATCATTCACTTACTGCTATTAGCAAAACATTGTTGATGTAAGTACAGTCGATATTTATGAATGTGTGAATTATAGGAACAAAAGCATATTGTTTGAATCAGTCTGCTGTCTGAATGATTTCTGTCTTAAGACCTGTTAGACATGTGGCTATTAAGAACATTTTTCTGAGTTGGTCACATAGAACATCTATAATTTGTTTATTAAAGAAAGAATGTAGCAGAAAAGTTTGAAGGTTAAAGAATCGTTAACTAGTGTGAAATAGGCTTGGCACATTATTTCATGGGAAAAAAGAGAACTAATGGTTTCCTTGTTTTCTGCAGTAAATGTTTTCAAATAAAAGCAATTGTCCACTTTTTGCCTTTTGTTTCAGTCTTAGGGAATTTTATATTAATATTTAGAGACTGTATGTCAGCCAATATATCGGTCATCGTCTTCCAATGTTAAAGAATTATCGGTTATCATTATCTGCCAAAATGTACAAATCGTTGCATCCCTAAACTAAACCATCATTGTTGTCAAGTGGGTGATGATCTTTTGTACCAGGTGTCTGTGTCTGAAAAAGCAATTTCAATCTGGCACTGAGTTTAGAACAACGAACTGTGTTGTCAGCTATGCTAATTGTAGTCTGCAATGTGTCCTTTCAAGTATACAGTGTGTCATATTTCTAACCTGCCCTGTGTACTCTGATGAACAAACACTTAACCATGATCCTAGACAGGCCGGTTTACAAAGTGGCTAATGCATTGGCCTTGACAGGGAGCCATCAGCTGAACATAATTTAGATCGCAGCTTTATGTCAAGTAAACTGACAATAAGGCGGTTTCCCGGACAGGGATAAGCTAGGCCTATGTCATTTTTAAAAACATACTTTACAAAAACATTGCTGATGTGCATCTTGAGACAATACAATTAGCCTTATATATTTTAATATATGTCAGTGCAAGTTGTTAGCACTGCCAAAGTATATGCATTGTGTGGGAAACGCTGTGGCTGAAAAAATAATGATTGAATTGTCATTTTTAAAGGAAGTTTTTCGAGATTTTCCAAAGGCATTGTGCTTGTTTGATGGAAAAGGTAGTTGTTGTGATGAGCTGTTGTTGATTTGTCACGACAAGGGCATAAATCCAGAAGGTTTGAACCATTTACTTCCAAATTACTTCCTGGTGCTAAAAGGAAAACGCTCTGTTTCCAGGCAACTAAACGCAAGTGTTTTCTTCACTTGGCCAATATGCGTTTTCACTTGAGATCTCACCTGATCTCTATGTTGACTGAGAGATGAGTCCAGGAGTAGTCTATAGTCAGGTCACGTTTGTTTGTTTAGCCCTTTTACATATCGTTTTACATTTCAGCATTACAGAACATAGAGAGCTAAACTGGGGAGCACTTAACTCTATATTCACTCATGATAGTATGATAGTGAATAAACGGGCCATATATTATCTATCTATATTGTTGCATAATGTTATATGTGTGGTACGTTAAAAAAGGCAGATGATAAACCATAAGAAAGGTTATAGATTTCTAAATTTGTTGGTTCTCTAGTATTTATTTTTCTAGATAAGTTTAAATTACACTTAATGACATATCTATTGTCGCTACATCTCTAGCATTTGCTTGGCAAAGTCATGTTGGTCGAGGGAGCAGTAGAGAACTCTATTGATGGATCTCAGCCTTGTACACATGTATGAAAAGTTGTCAGGAAAAACAGAATCCATAAATAACAGCTAGGCACATTTATAGCACAGAGACGTTTAACAAACTAACTTTCTGAGAGTCATAGTCTCCTTTAATGAGGTTGAAGTGTTCAGGCATATTAACAGCACTTAAACTTACATTGTGCGGTACTTAGAACCGACGTCCAGTGAAAAACAGAAAGTGTGTTAACATGCAGCATGAATGTTGGTTTTCTGTTTCAGCTTCATCTCTGGGTATTTCCATTCTAACCCGCATTGTGGCCTAAATGTGAGCAAAGCAACAGGAGTCACCGGTTATCATGTGTCACGCAAAGTGGTTGCATTTTTTTTCACATAACCGTATAGACGAGGATGCTTATGAAAGACACATTATCAAATAAGTCGAACCCATAACGAGGAGTGTCTGTGATTTTGGGATGCATTCCACCGGGTCTTTCTTTTGTGAACTGTCTGTGTGAATAGGGGCGTAATGTTTGTTTTATTCATTCTACTGGAGGTTGAGAATCAGGCTCTCTCTCAAAATTCCTGGAATCTCATGTCACAAAACAGGTCACATCTCATCCCAAAATACAAAAGAAGAAATTGTGTTTTGCTTTGTGAGAATATGTTAATGACTTAAATAGTGGAGCATCACTTTAACTGCGCAAAGCTATAATGAAGTAATGGGAATGTTTTTGAATCTACATTACGAAAATGTCACGGTACAAAAGTAAACGGTTCTTTATACCAGACTTCATGTTCTTAAAGCAAAATACAACTTCCTATTTTCTCTCTTTTGATTTTGGCGTGAAATATAGCCGAGGCCTTAAAAAGAGGCAGATACAGAGGTGATGTTCAACACCAAAGAGCTCTCAAGAACAAATCAAACTGGTCCAGCACAGATGATTCACCTCTTTTTTAGGATCTCTTGTCTGTCTGTCACTGTCTGTGTAGAAGCAGTCGGTCTGTTTTTGCTGTAAGCTGATATCGCAGTTCAGGTAAACAGATAATTGATTTTGTATCATATGATGCAGACTGTGGCTCAATGCTTCGGGTGACTCTGATGAAAGAGAAAATCAAAGCATCTGCTTCTGCATAGTTGAGGCATAGATTTTCTGATCACAAACTGAAACAGAAAGATGAATGATTGTTGAGCTGTTTGTAAGGTTTTTAAAAATTCTCTATTGAGGCTATAGGAGTTTTGAACTTTGAAACAGGAACATTTTTTTCTTTACAACTTTTTAAAGTAAAATTATCTAAAGTAAGATTGCTTTTTGAGGTTATGCTGTGTTTTTAAAACAGTTATTTAAACATTATAACTGATTCTTTAGCCATTTTTAAGAATGGTCACCTAACCCAATAATGCAATGGTATGTTAATTTCTATCTTCTTTCTATTCTTTATATTTGTTTGTCTGGTTAAATCAATTTGCCATACTAAATGGGACCAGTCACGGCATTTACACATTTGTTGCCCCTTTTGTTGACTTTTTGCTTCTCCCTTAATAAGTCACTTTGGATAAAAGTCTGCTAAACGATTAAATGTTAAAACTGTTAAATGATGTTGTCACACTAGTTTTATACCAACACACTTTATTGTGTCGCTTTATTAGAAAACTGTCTGTTTTTAATGTAACCTTTTTGTTCTGTTTGGTTCCATTATATCTCCCTTAGTTTAGGGATGATGTTAAAGAAAAACAACTGAGGGATGTTTACTTTAGTAATCAATGTGATGGATGACACAAATGCTGTCTGTTAAGCTTAACCTGTTATGAGACATTCGGAGCAAAATACGTATTCAAAAGTGCAATAATAAAGTAGATTTTGTGTAACGTTACAGTTATGATTTCGAAACGTATGTCATTAAAATGTGTTGGTCATGGTCTGTCTTGTGTCCCATTAACTGTGCATGTTTCGTCTCCCTTATCGCTCTACATGCTGTTTGTTTGCATTGGTAGTAGGAGTTATTTTTGTTATTTACAGTCTTCACCTCCTGTGTAACTATATCAAACTATTCCTTATACTTTTACTTTCTCTGTCCAACTTGAATATAAAATCCTTATTGTCATAGTCTGTGGGTTTAAGGATAATGATTATGAAAAATTATTCAAATAAGCTGCATTCAAATTAGATCAAACAAATGGGGAAATGAATAGAACACATGGAAAATGTAGGAGATCTAGGCTGCAGTAGTGAGGTGATTGAAGGATTTATGGTTCATCACTGGATGATTTGGTGGGCAGGTGGGAATGAGAGTCCTGGCTGGGCTCTGTTGACTTTTGAAGGATGCCATGGCTCACTGCCTCAGCAGCTTAGGCAGATTTCTGTTAGAGTTAAAGCCATGTAAATGTGATAATGCAATGACTAAGTTAGGGAAGCTTTTAATATAACTTAGCAAGACTGAGGCAGCAGTCTTTTAGAGATCACTCACAGTGCAGGTCTAGAAAAAATAAACAATATATCTACAATATAATAATTGAAGAGGTGATTTGTTAAAACTTTATTTTTCCAAAATCATGTTTTTATTATCTTATCTTATTTTGTTTTTATTATGTTTTACTGTGTTAGTTAGCTGTATTTAATCAAAACAACCCAAATGCAGTTTCATTGATATATATTGGAATGCACAACAAAAAACAGACTTTTTAACTGAGTTATCAGTTTTTGCAAAAAACTAATGAACTCTTCTAATACATTGGCAATTTGATACAATACACAGACCTGGGTTTCTAATATGATAGTATGGCAATATTTTGTATTTTATACATTTTATTAAATTTGTCAGAAAGTAACAAGGTGTGTTAAGAAAAACAACCCTCCACAAAAGCCACCATGAGAATAAAAAATAAAAAAAATATCCACGTATTGCAATATTTAAAAATTGTACAAAAATGAAGCTATGTATTTAAAAAACATGAAGAAATGTTCATATGTTTTGTGCATAAAACTTGCTATAGAATTGACAACATTTGAGGTTCAATTGAACCTTCTATGTAAATGAAGGACAATTTAATAGGTCTTTCACTGAAAAATAAAACTTTACTTTAACACAAAAATTGAAAGTTTAAACCTTGAGAGAGACTTCCTAAAGCAGTAAAATGAAATTAAACAAAATGAGAAAAAAACTGTATATGTACCAACGTGCTCAAATTTGTTGGTACCCCTCCACAAAAATGAAGAATGCACAATATTCTCAGAAATAACTTGAAACTGACAAAAGTACTTGGCATCCACCAATGTTCATTCCATATTTAATAGAAATCAGACTTTGCTTTTGATTTTTTATTCAACATAATACCGTAAATAATAAAACAAATGAAAATGTCATGGACAAAAATGATGGGACACTTAGCGTAATATTTTGGTGCAAAAAGAGGCAAACTGCAAGCAAACGTTTTCTGTAGCTCTCAATGAGACTTCTGTACCTACTAAAAGGTAGTTTGGCCCACTCTTCCTGAGCAATCTGCTCCAGCTGTCTCAGGTTTGATGAGTGACTTCAGACTGCAAGTTTCAGCTATTTCCATAGATGTTCGATAGGATTCAGATCAGGACTCATAGAAGGCCACTTCAGAATAGTCCAAAGTTGTGTTCTCATCCATTCTTGGGTGTTTTTAGCTGTGTGTTTTGGGTCATTATCCTGTTGGAGGACCCATGACCTGCGACCGAGGCAGATCTTTCTGACACTGGGCAGTACGTTTCGCTCCAGAATGCCCTGATAGTCTTCAAAGATTCATCCCAAAACATTCGGGGGGGAGGGGTAGGCTGAACCAAAGCAGGTGCATCTCTCTATTCGTTCCTGATTCCTTTTTGTTTTTTTGTGTCTTTGTTGCATGCGTGTTAGCCACATGTAGTTTTTAATCCTCAACAAATCAAACTCTTTAATCAGCTTGCATTTTAACACATGGCCAGATACATGCGTCACTGAAGACTAAACTGTTGTGAAATTTCGTCATAGTGGAAGTCACTGCGGTCAATAACCTTATATTTTCCCTCTGCTTCCAGGAGAAGGAAAGCTGGAATCCTGCCCAGCTTGGAGGATCTGCTGTTTTACAGTATTGCTGAAGGCCAAGAGAAGATCCCAGCCCACAAATTCATTACCGTGAGTGACGAGGGATGTTTTTATTTACGTCTCCTTTAGTAGGTGAACTGCAATGTATCTGCATGTGTTGTTTGCAAATGCGTGACTGGAGCAATGCTATGGGGGCAGCGTGTAGAGTTACTGCCGTGTTGTTGTTATTTTTATCAGCACCAGTAAATAGGGCACAGAGCCATGTTTTATTACACATAGTCTTATCGAAGCCGGCCGACAAAGAGTTTAAACCCAGATAAGAGCATTGTGTTTGTAATGAGTAATGCACACATAGTTTTACGTGAATAGTGTGTGCTTATGGAAATGGTTTGTGTATGTGCTTGTAAACACAGGCGCTGAAGGCCACCGGTCTTCGGACAGGAGATCCACGGCTGAAAGAATGTATGGACATGTTGAAAGTCACCCTGAAGTCCACTTCAGATGGCGTGATGCTGGACCGGCAACTTTTCAAAAAGTAAGCTGGCAGTGTGCTATAGACTTCTATTCAGGGAGTGTCGTGATTTTGGATGCAACTAGCCAAATCAAAAACACAACATGCAGGTTACAGTGTTTACTTTTAGTTCAAGGTAAATCTGAGCACAGTTTGAGGCATTGTTGAGAATGTTTCTTAAAGATACGCATATAGGATTGCTAGGCTCTTTTTCATAGCCAAAAGTATCTAAAGCAAAAGTCTCTGGAATGAAAGAGCCCAAGGTATGTCAAACCGAGAACAAACTGTATAAAACAATCTACTCACAGGGTTTCTTTCTATGTGATCAAACCGGTTCCAGATAGACATGCATTTCAAGATCTTTCCTTTCCTCAGGTGTGTCCAGAGCAACATTGTCCTTTTAACCCAGGCCTTCCGGAAAAAGTTTGTCATCCCTGATTTCCAGGCATTTACTTCCCAGATTGACACTCTCTATGAGAAAGGCAGAAAACTTTCTGGTGGACTGGTAAGAAAAAAACATCTATGCGGTTCCTCTCAAACGCCAAAAAGACTTTCAATGAACTGTGATCTATTGTGATTTCTGTCTGTCCAGGTTGCTGACTACATTCCCCAACTTGCCAAATTTAGCCCAGATTTGTGGGCCGTGTCGCTGTGCACAGTTGATGGACAGAGGTATGAATCATCATGCTATCGTTTTAGCTTAAAAAAAATTGAATTCTGAGTTTGAGGTGATAATAAGTTTAATGCTCTAAAGGCTTGAATGATCATCTTGGATATTTATAAATCAATCTATCCAAGTTGTGATTTCACAGTTTGGTTGCTATTTACGCAATAGAGAGCACCGCAATACAAATGCTTCTATGTTGGTCACTTAAACATTCGAAGAATTGCCAGCTAATCTTAGCGTTTGATAAACACTCCTTTTTTAAACACACTTAGGGGAGAGGATGTGCTCAAATGTTAGTCACATGAGACAAATTGATAACGGGACCATAAAACCATTATCGCTTCTCTCGGTACTCAACCCCGAGTGACATCCATTGATCCAAACGTTGCATTTAGTCATTTAGCAGACGCGTTTATCCAAAGCGACTTACAAATGAGGTGAACATAGGAAGCAACTGGCACAACATAAGGACAACAAAAAGCATAAGTGCAGTAAAACTGGTCTCATATAGCCTATCTCAGTATACAAAGCCACGTTTTTTTTAAGGATAGAAAAAGTAGAAATGAGATAGAAGTCAGAACGAATCTGTCATTTAAAATGCATTTATTTCATGCTAGGTATAGTTTAAATGTATTAACATATTAACTGACATGAATTACTGATATAAAATTATAATTAAACGTTACTTGGAGAACTATTTAAACACAATGCACATTCCTTCATATTAAGCCTGTGTTTATATAAAAATGTGTTCTAATGTCACTTTTGATAAGGATTTTATAAATAAAACCAACCTTTCAATGCAAGATCAAAGCGACTTACATTGCATTGTACTATACATTTGTTTCTTACCATGTGCAATTCCCTGGGATCGGACCCATGACCTTGGCGATGTTTTCGCCGTGCTCTAACTACTGAGCCACAGGAAAGCTTTTAGCAGTATCTGCGTGTCACGACAGCGATCTGATCTCTGTTTTATTTGCACAGACACACGGTTGGTGACACTAAAGTGCCGTTCTGCCTGCAGTCGTGCGTGAAGCCGCTGAAGTACGCTGTTGCTGTCCACGATCACAGCACCGAATTTGTGCATCGCTTCATTGGGAAAGAGCCCAGCGGCTTACGCTTCAACAAACTCTTTCTGAATGAGGAGGGTGAGGATTTAGCATTACTGCTGGCTTATTACTGTAAAGCAACATAATATGAACTGTTTGCATGTGTGTGTGAGTTAAGTTTGTGAGTTTAATGTGATTGTTAATATTTTCACACAGATAAACCGCATAATCCCATGGTAAATGCCGGCGCTATTGTGTGTACCTCTCTGATAAAGGTAAGCATCTCATTCCACTGGTTTACTTGTTAAAAATTGTATCTACTCCTTCTAACTTACATTGACTTGATTTGAAATTAACATTTAGCAATCCAAATACTTTAAGTTTTTAAGTAATGACATTGATAATTTGTTGTGTATGCTGAGACCAAATGCTCATCTATTGTAATAGAGCGTTCCCATCAAACGCGACTTGTGCAAATAAATTGCGCTATTCGGGCGTAGTTGGACGCTTGAACATTTTGAGTTTATTCGCTTCAATCGCGTGTGAAATTCGCTTCACAAGAGACGTGAATTTGTGTCATGGGAGGGGCTTCTGCAAGGCGGCTCCAGTCTCATATATATATATATATCGCTCAAATTGCTCAAATCACGTCACTACCAGAGCAAACGAGACGCAAATTTTCACCAAAGTTCAGATTTTTCGACTGGCACAAATCACGTTGTCAAATGCCCGAAACGCTCAATTCGCGCCGCATCATTCGTGCGAAATGTGTCATTCGCACCGCAGGATGTCCTATCGCGCCTTTGCCTTAACATGTAAATCACTCGCGCTTAACGCTTCATTTGCGTTTGGTGGGAACACAGCTTTTTGTCTCTTCTTTGTGTTATATAACTTGTGCACAGATGATCGATCAGTATTTGACATTACTGCTCAAGGTCACTCTTACTGTAAAGTCGAATGTGTGGTGATCATAAAAATAAAGTCCGTTTGTAATGAATTGTTCAAATTCATTCAGACTTTGTTTTCGCCAAACATCTTTCAATCATCTCTGTGTGACGTGAAAGAAAACTCACCTGTTGTTGTATTTACTGTTCCAAATATTAGCAAAATGACTTTGTTCTTGGTTGTTTATGTGTTCGTTTAAGGAAATACGTTTGCGTAGGTTGATGGCTGATGCAGCCACACTCCAGCTTGGTTGATGATGTGTTTAATGTGATATTAAGATATAGATTAAAGTCTTAATGCTTTGCAAAGAAATGCCCCCAATAGAGCCCTTACTGTGAGGTGGGGTGGGCGGTATTACCACTATGCACGTTTGTTTTTGTTGCTGGAAATAAAGGAGAAATATTTTTTATATTTTCTCTTAATTTGGAGCTTTATGGGTGTAACCATATTAGAATAAAACATATTTGAATGTTTAAAATTATGTTACACTTGAGTTCATAAAACATTATTATAAGTCAAACTAATTCAGGTACATAATGTATACTTTTTAAACCAGTGTCTATTTAAGCTTTAATGCCTTTACATACTATACTGAATATTTACGTATAGTTTATCGTGACCGTCATACTGCCCGCCCTACTCTGTGCATGTGTACATTGAATCCAAAACCTGAGAACCGATCCATTCCTTGAAAACTGCAGATTTCAGCAGGCTTTTTTGAGCCGGACAGGCAGAAACCATCATCCTCTGCTGTGACATGCTCACATCAGAAAAACTGTTCACATCTGTGACGCGTTTGATTTATCCCGGCTCAAATCCACGCGTGAGAAAGAGGATGCACCATTACAATGTGTAATGAAAGTTTAGCATCCTGTGAACAGCAGTTCCCATCACACCTAATCTCAACCATTGTGATATTCTTTTCTTGTGAAAAGTTTTGCTGTGACGCAAAATGTCTGATGTAAATCGTGCCTGTGAATGCACTTAAATAACGCATGACATCATATCCTCTGAGTCCTTGAGCAGTTCCCTGGGCGAGTCCAAAAGCGTGTGATATGCTGTTGAAGGCTCTCTGTGTGCTATTATGTTGTTGCATATTTTGCAGACGTAGGATCTGTGGGATTTTTTGACCACTGCTGCAGGTCAATGACGTTGGTAATTTTTTCCTTTCCATTTTTCCTCTCTCCCCATGAACAAAGCCTGGATACTAAAATATCAGTAGTGTCATTGTGTTCCTTAATAAGGCGGAAACCTGTGCAGGATCACATGGCCCGTATGTTCACTTTTTACATTGTGTTAACAGAAACCCACAATGGCTGTGCATTATTTTATTCTTTTCATTTTTTTTTTTTTTTCGCAAAAAAAAAAAACTAGCTTGTAACCTTAACATTTATAAACCTATTTTAAACTAATCAAGATTTTTTTTACTATTTTATCAGTGTTTTTTATTAATAATACTTCAGGAAAATTCCTTCAAAGATATTTTTTAAGGAAATGATTCCCCGTCTGTTACAGGAAATCACAAGATGGGTTGAAATAAAAAGTAAGAACGCGTTTAGAACGGGTTTTAAGGAGGTTCTTTACAATAATAAATCAATGTCATATTACTGCATGGCCTCTGTGGGCTTCTGGGCAAACTGGATATGTAGCACATTTTAATTTCTCCCTCTACTTAGCATTTATGTTGTTTGACACATAAAATAGTTGTTTATTAATACAGATAATACAGTGATTTGCCGTCACTTGCATCGGTATTACTACCTCAGCAACTGCCCCAGTCCTCATCCAACATCTGACAGGACACCGTAAATAATTGGAAAATGATTTAAAAGGTTCATTTTAAATGTAATTTAACATATTTTGGACCTTCTTAGATTCACAAACTGTTTTAGTGCCGATGTTACAAACCCTGCTGCTTTACATTCAACTCTCTTTTTTAGCCTACAGGTCTTCATGTAAGGTTTATCTCAGGTTTCTGCTCTGTAGCGGTCCATCATCATTCCCATTGTAGTGAATAACAAAACTTTAATGTAGTCAATCGTAATCAAATTAGGGTTCAGTTTTTCAGTAGTCTCACTGATTTCTAACCATAGACTAATAATCGATTTGCGTTTGCAACAATGGTTTTTACAGAATGAAATCTCCTCACTGATAATCTTTATGAGTTAGTTCTGATTTGAGTCTTCCCATATTACATTAAACGTGAATGTTTTATCTTGAATAGCATTTGAAAGATTGTCATTTTCGTTTTTCCTGTCGTTTTC
Source organism: Triplophysa dalaica (assembly GCF_015846415.1). Taxonomy (NCBI): domain Eukaryota; kingdom Metazoa; phylum Chordata; class Actinopteri; order Cypriniformes; family Nemacheilidae; genus Triplophysa; species Triplophysa dalaica. Next base: position 20,121,822 of record NC_079549.1, on the reverse strand, counting down.
AGCAAGGGGCAGGCAATGCTGAGAAGTTTGATTATGTGAGTCATTTAACAGTAGATTACATTAAAAATCGCATTTAATTTTTTCGCTGTTGTTGTTGGTTTGTTTCTCACCGGCTCTGTTTGGATTTATTTCATAATTTTCAGTTGATGAACTTCCTGAAGAAGATGGCAGGAGACGAATATGTTGGCTTCAGCAATGCCACGTAAGATTCTCATTATGGCGATTTGTGTGAAGTACACTTATGTGTATGCTTTGCTAACTTTTTCACAGAATAAGCAAAGACTTTTTAAAGGAACAGTTCACCCAAAAATATCGTATATGGCTGGTTGCCATGAACTGTTTGCCTCCAAGCGTTCTTCCAAATATGTTTCTCTCTGAGTGTCAAAGAAATTTATTCAGATTTATAACAACTTGAGGGTTAAATGATGACTGACTTTTCATTTTTGGGTGAAATGAAGAAAGATCATTCACCTGTGAAAAGTTGAGTATATGTGTTGGGTTGGATTGAGGCATCTCAATGGTTGTGTGTATCCTGACCTAGATTTCAGTCAGAACGTGAGACGGGTGACAGGAACTTCGCTATTGGCTATTATCTGAAAGAGAAAAAGGTAAGTACCATGAAGCTTCTACGATGTGGTTTAATGATTTGTTGCACCCTTCATCTTCCTGAACATTTTGTCTGCTTTGCTTGTCTGGAGTGATTTAGTGTCAAGATGCACAGATTCAGTTTGGATTCTTGTCCAACATATTAACCCTTTGTGCTCTCTGTATGCAGTGCTTTCCAGAGGGTACCGATATGAACGCTGTTCTGGACTTGTACTTTCAGGTAAATCCTATGATATCTTGTATATAATGCAAACTTGGGCAAAACATAAAAAAGTGCTTTGTTTTGACATATTCAACTGTTTAACGTATTGACTAACTGTGTGTTCAGACCGAACACGACTTGCGCGAATAAATCGCGCTATTCGCACATAGTTGGACGCTTGAACATTTTGAGTTTACTCGCTTCATGCGCATTCGCGTCATGGGAGAGGCTTCTGCCAGGTGGCTCCAGTCTCGTATATATATATCGCTCAAATTGTGTAAAGATCGTTCTTGACAAGTTACCAGATTGTTTTTGACCTCCTCACTCACTTTCTTCAAAGCAAGATCCTTTTTATTTCTGTTTCGATAAAAGTAAGATGTATCGTACAGCTTCAGTTATCCACATACAGCAACGATGATTTTGTCCTCCATTGTTGTTTGGGATTTCTGCCTCCGCTCGCAACATCATAATCACCTCACTACTAGAGCAAGCTCCTGTTTTGTTAATGCGTCATGAATTTTCGCGTCATTCGCGCCGCCTCATTCGCACGATTCGCGTCATTCGCGCCGCAAGTAGGCCTATCGCGTCTTTGCATTGACTTAACATGTAAATCACTCACGCTTAACGCTTCATTCGCGTTTGGTCTGAACACACATAAAATCTTCATTAAATTGGCTTAGTTCTTGTTATATGTATACACAATCAGATTGATATTTCCTGTTTTTTTCAAATGGTTCATGTTTGTATGCTGTTTGTGGTGTGCAGCTCTGCTCCATCGAGGTGACATGTGAGAGCGCTAGTGTCATGGCGGCCACACTGGCCAACGGTGGCTTCTGTCCAATCACAGGCGAGCGCGTGGTGAGCCCAGAGGCCGTGCGAGACACCCTCAGCCTCATGCACTCCTGCGGCATGTATGACTTCTCGGGGCAGTTCGCCTTCCATGTAAGTGAAACTATAAAATGGATTCTGGTCCATCTGGATGATCAGCAAGTGCAAGCTGGTTTTTAGTTAGATGACAAGCAACCGTTTTTCCAAACTATACCAAGCTGGGATTGAGTTATTGTTTGTTTGTAAACTGTCTTTCTTTGTGATTGAGGTGGGCCTTCCGGCCAAGTCCGGTGTGTCTGGGGGTATTCTGCTGGTTGTGCCTAATGTGATGGGCATCATGTGCTGGTCTCCTCCATTGGACAAGCTCGGCAACAGTGTCCGAGGCATCCAGTTCTGCACGGTGTGTGAATTTTCTCATTTCACCTTGAACACTATTACTAATAAGTGGCAACTTGGACTATTTTATGATAAGGCAACGTAGATAGAACCAGACATATGCATCCAACATTTCGCATACTGTTTATATCCACAGGAAAGTCAATTGATAAACCATTCCAAATTTTCATTTAATTCAATTCAGTTTTATTTATATAGCGCTCTTAACACTGTTTCATTGTTTCAAAGCAGCTTTACAGGAAGAAAGACAAAAATAAACACAAGTTAGTTTTAGTATTAAAATTACAAGTGTCCATCTTTGCTCTTCATTGTTGACGGAGATTGTCTGGGCTGGAGCTGAGATGATCAGTTCATTTAATCAGCATTTCTAGATGTATTGTGGCAATTCCAGTCCAATGTTTGAACAAACAGATCTCAACACCCATTGACTACTATAGTAGGAATAATTACTGTTTTTTTTGTTCTGAAGACATTTTAAGAATGTAGGACAGCAAACAGTTCTAAGCCACTTTTGACTACCATTGCTTTTTTTCCTACTATGGTATTCAATGGCTGTCGAGATCTGTTTGATAAGAAGCATTCTTCCAAGTATCTTTCTCTGTGTTCATCAGAACAAAGAAATTTATACAGATTTGGAACAACTCGAAGGTGAGTAAATGATGACAGAATTTTCATTTTTGGGTGAAGTATCCCTTTAAGTTCCTGGGCTCAACTGTGCAAAGTAATGGAGGGTGTGTTAGGTTGGAATGGGTGGAGAAGAGTGACATGAGTGATAGAAGGGTATCAGCAAGAGTGAATGTTGGTGACACCGGTGAGTTTGGTTTAGAGACGGTGCCATTGGTCTTGTAGGAACATGGGGTATATCGGTAGAAGAATGTTGAGGATGGAGCTACCAGGCAGGAGGAAAAGAGGAAGGCCAAAAAGCAGGTTTTTTAATGTGTAGAGGAAAGACATGCAGGTGGTTGGTTTGAAAGAGGCAGATGTAGAGGACAGAGTGGTATTGAGACGGATGATCCCTGTTGTGAAAAACCGAAAGAAAAAGAAGATGGAATTATTGAATAAATCCAATCATTAGTTTATTCCTTTTATAAAGCTGTTTATCAGTGCCATCTTTGTGCTTTTTATTCTCAGTATTGAATAAAACGTTCTTAATCGGTTTCTTAAAATGTTCCTCCGTTCTTAATCCCACAATGGATTGCAAGCTCATTTAGGGCTTTACATCCATCTGTGAAGGGACAAAATCTTGCCAGTGTCATTTTAGATCCTTCTGAGAAGCAGCACTTGTTAGAGTCTGAATGTCTGGGTTGCTTGCCGTAGATCAAAATCCACTGTATCACAAGACATTAACTAGAGATAATATCAGGCTTTCCTGCTAAATATTTTCACTGAATGAATGTGTTCTGTCCCTCTGCGTTTATAAGATGACGACCACGTTTACATAGACATCAGTAATCTAATTATTTGCCTTATTCTGAGTAAGATAGTATTACGATTAAGGTGTTTACATGAGTTGATTTAAGAAAAATCTTATTTTACATGTTGCACTACATAGTTAATAGTTAATTGCATTCGTCATTTCGTCCCTAAGTGACGCCGTTCGACGTTTCCTCCATAATTTAGTGTATCAACAAAAAGTTTGTCCACGCCATGGTACCACATACTTTTGGTGTTTCATTTATTTTCTAGAATTGTTGGCATCTTTCCTGTTTCCCGTTCGGACCAAAAATGTGCTTTCTTGCTTGAAGCCATGTTGTTTGCCGTAAAACGAAACCGTGCGTGCGTGTAACCTGTCGCGAGGTGCCACGAAAGTTCCTACGCGCAGGTAAAAATCAGATTAAGGTGTGTACATGTCTATACCACACTTCGATAATGCGACTAAAAATGACATGTTGTCCAAGTAAACGTGGTCACTGTGAAAGTCAGATTCAAGAAGTTAGATTGGATTGCCAACATTAGTGGTGGAAAATGATTTGCACATATACCAGCATTTAGACCTTGAAATGTCAACATTCAAATAATCACATGGCCTAAACCGGAAAAACCGGAGACTGTGTGATGACATTGTAGTATGACAGTGCTTGAATAAGCTTTCATCACAAAGGGATTCGATAAAAGAAGGTGACATCATTTTGGACAGAGACTCTTTGTATTTGTTAACAGTAGCAAATGTGTTTGCTAACATGAGTTATATTGTGTTATAGCGTTTATTAATCTAAAGCATAACTAACGTTAATAAATACAACCGTATTGTAAATTGCACGCTGACAAGCAGACCACCCTGAGACCCTCAAGCATGTGTGTTTGCTTCAAGATGTTGCCCTCTGTCACTAACCCCTCTGGTCTTTGTTGTAGGATCTGGTGTCCTTGTTCAACTTTCATAACTATGACAACCTGAGGCACTTCACCAAGAAGCTCGATCCTCGCCGCGAGGGAGGGGAACAGCGGGTGAGTGCCCTCTTCCGTTTGCCCTCCAGCCTTGCCCTTCCCAATTGTACAATCGACGCACTACACCACGTCTTGTATGAGTGACTGCATGCATACCGATGCTATTTTTCCCCAAGACTATTGCAGTGGAACAGTAAATCCACTAAATATCAGTCTAGGGTACAAGTTAGCATTCAGACATAGCATCCCCCTGCTGGAATATCTGCTCACTCCATTAGTCTTTGATCTTGCTGTTCATGAGTTTATAATACACATATTGAACGCCACCCAGGGATACGGATCTCCGTATTTTTGGACCTTGCTGGGATCCACCACGTAAATTGCATAAATTTGATTTATTTTCATTTGTGGCTGGATTGGGGATGTGCGTGTGGAAATCATACAGATGGCCAACGGGATCCTTTCTACGCTCTCTACATCATGCACACGCTTGTTAAAAATGCAGAGCGACCGCTTCATTCAGAAGAACATCATTTTGGGAGTTATCTTTATGTTTTCAGAGAGTCCACTATTAGAAGCCAAACACGGCTGTTATGGTACTCCAAAAATGAGTGTGGTGTCATTTTTAATTAAGTGGGGAACTGAACAGCGTTTTGTGACGTATACACAAAATCCCGAGTCTGGAAGTTGAGACGTTTATATGATATCATATGATTTAACATTAAAACATTATCTATAAACAGAGACTTGAATAGACCATTCTGTGATTTGATGGCATGGCGACTATAGAAATGGCCGATCTAGACACTGTAATATAACGCGTTGAAGTCATACATTTAAATACTGCAACATGCATCCTTTGCAAAACCTGCGGATTATTTAGGAAAAATGGCTGTATGAATGATGTAGATGCATCTAGTGGCTGTGTATAGAAGTCTCTTGAGGCCACAATATTTTTAACTTTTTCTGTTCAATTATTGTTTAAGGAATTATTGCTGACTACACTAAAATTAAAGTAGACCTTGTATAAAACTACTCAAGGGCCATATGTAAATGCCATCTTATTTGACAATAGCATAAGATATTTGCACAAACCATCAACCTATTTTATTAAATATTGTTAAGGTGACCGTTAAACTATTAAACATTTGAACGGATATGCGTGCGGTCTTCCTTCTTTTTTGTCCTTGGCAGATCACATGCCTGGGCCCACCGATGAAGTGTTTTTCACGCATTGAATCCGAAAGAAATGTTTTACATGTTTGTTTGCTTGCTTGTTTGCGCTACTTCAAGGGGAGAATCTGCAAAATCATTTTAAACACGGTTATGTAGGTGTGTTTGGGAAACCTGTTTTAAACGCTCGTTGTGCTTTTTACTTAAGTCTGAACTTGTCGAATTTTGTAAATTGAATCATTTGAAGCGTATTTTCTAATCTGCGTGTGCGGATTTTGGTATGGGCCTGTTTGACAATGATCTTGACCTCAATACTATTTGTGCGACGTAATTGATGCAGCGTGCAATCCACGTTATAAAAGAGTTTTTTTATGTTTACACTAAAGAGTTGTTTTTCTATTTTAGGCCATTTTAAAATCCCAGCTGCTTTCTTAACAGAATTGTTCATTTATTTTGAGTTTGAAACCCTTTCACGTCACCTTATTGAACGGTGCGAGTCATCTCCCGCACCAACACTCACAGCAGGCTGTTCTTGGAAGTTCACCAAACTAATCCATTCTCCATGTCGCACAACAGCACACCGCTGGACCGCTGGATTACGAAACCCTTCAGCAAGAGTTAGCTCTCAATGACAGTTTTTGGACGAAGGTCTCGTCTACCGAGTGCAAAGAAGACAGCTCCACTACTGTAGTCTATAGGATGGGTGATGTTGAAGAGCTCAACTAAAATGGACCTGACTTGCATGTGGGGGCTTGCTTGACCGTATATATTTTTATATACAGTATATTATCAATACAGATATTTATTTGCAATGAACATCGGTGGATTGTCATTTTGGTCGGATGTATATTTGGTTTCTTACCAAAGTCTTTCCTTCTCTGTTGGTCAGTCTGTTGAATGGGTGTGGTGGAGGATGTGGTTATACTGTAGGTCATGTCTGGGGGCAGCTCGGTCCTGTTCTGGTTATCTGGGGTTCATAACTTACATCCGACATGGGACGTTTGGGCTGTGTACACGTCACGTGTCGTGAGTGGGCAGTGTGATTTGGAGGCCTGCTATTGTTCTAAATATTGATTCATAGACTTGTTTTTGGTCGAAGTTGAGGATTGGCTGCTGAACAGAGACTGGTGGTTCAATTGCAATATCTAATACAATTGAAAGTTTTGCTTGCATATACAGTAATGACTACGAAATAGAATGCCATTAATGATATTTATTTTTATGCATCTTTATGGATTTGATATTTTTGTAGCATACACATCAGCTCCTGGTTTGGTTCTCAACTATTCTCTTTTTTTAATGTTCTTTTAGTGCAGGTATGTCAGATTTGTTAATCGAATGGGTAACAAATTTTTCTTTTAGGATAAAATGTGATTTGAATGTAACATTGTGGTCAAAACACTGCAACTTTGTGTTTCGTTGCCTTTCAAGATCATCTGCGAACTTTTGGTCGCATTCAGTTATTAATTTGAAGTCACGATACATTCTTGGTAAATGGAGCGTGTGAGGGCGCTTGTGCAATGAACATGCATCACAGATCCCCAGTGGTTCTGTTCAGTAGCCATTTGTAACATGTGTGGTTGTAAAGTTCATGATTTGGAGGTGAAATGCTCTTGCGCGTGCTTTCGTTTTTATTTCTGTACCTTGAAGATCTCTCTTGCTAAAAATGTTACGCACCTTATCGATGTTCAAGATTCGGTTCATATCAAGCTAAACTCTTATATTTGGTAAGACACTGGCCTCGCCAGGCTGTTTTTGCTTTTGTGTTGTTTTGCGTTGTTTTTATTTGTTTTATATGCTCTCCAAAAACACCTTTTTAATTTTTTTTTTTAAAGATATGAATAAAGTTTTTCATTGTATTTCTGCATGAAATATTCCTGCAGGAATGTTGTAGTTTGTTTGGCTTGATTGATATGGGTTTGTTTTATTTTCATTTAACAGGATGCTTTGTGCTGCTACAGTGTTACCAGACCTTCTGCTTATTAGAGGATGGGATTGTTCTGTCTTTACTGACAGTATAATAGCAGAACTTTTCGCTTTTTCAGCTCGCACACATCACCTAAACTTTTGTAAAGATGCACTTCTGCTTTTAATGTATAATAGAATGTCTGTCTTTTTTTTACCATTTTATCATCACCTGGTTTTAGTTATAACATGTCTCATTCTCATAAAGAGTTTATTTCATTTGTTTTCTCATTGTGTATTTATGTAACTTGGTCCTGGTTTTTTTTGTATCTTTAATAAATGTATTTAATATCATCTCATTGTAACCAGAAATTAATTTGCTTGTTACATTCATCTGTGTTTTTGAATAGACAAGGTAACCTAAAAAAAGTACAAAATGCATCCTTAATGCTGCTTTGTTGGTTTATTTACAATATTTACTTGTAATATGTGTCTCTCTGAAATGGCTTTAACAGCTAAAGTGTGCCTTTAATTTAATTTAATTAAAAAAATCTAGTGATACGCAGCAAATACTGTACTGTGCTATACTTTTGCATGAAATCACTTTTAAACACAAAATTATCACATCAGACAAATATCTCTATTTCTGGATTCCCACAGTCATGGAAAACATGATTCTTGGGCCAGGAAAGTCGTGTGAATCGATGATATCTTAAAGTAATGGAAAGTCAGGGTAAGATATCTAGTGGAAAAGCTTCTCTAACTCATTAATATTATATTGGTTAGAAATTATTCTTTGCGATGGCGAGCGTGTATCGATCACAGTTCATATGCTGTTATGAATGATCAGTTCCCAAAATCTACTTGTGTTTGCCACTGGCTTTTTAGTTAACAATTAAAGCCCTCAAAACCATAATTCAGTACATCTGTGCACAAATGTTTAATGAAAGGTAACCTAAAGATTCCCAGTCTGCTATTCTACATTCATTTTTATGTTTATGTTGTAATTTATGTTTCCAATGTTTTGCACCATAAAATGCAGCACTGTCATAATAATGTGGGCTTTCAAGTAAATGAATGATTCTGAAAAGCATTATAATTAATAATAATGATTTTTTTAAATAATTAAAATGTAGTTAATACATTAGATCTTAATCTGGATATTAATATTCCCTCATGCAGCTAAAAAAAATATGGAACTGGCTCTAGTTTGTAATATCACATGATATTAGCTGGGTAACTTGATACACAAATGTAAAAAAAAATTGTATTGATGAAGTTTACTTTCCTAGGATATTTATTATTATATTTATTATCAATTAGTCTAAAATCTCAAACTATAAAGATATAGATATTAATAAGATGAAGATCATCAGGATTTCATACAAGCAAGCAAAAATATTTTTTAAGGTTACATTTTAGACATTATAAAGCCTTTATTAGATTGATAGATGCCAAATAGAGAACCACGAGAAGATATTTTCACTTTAAAAAACTTTATTTTTCTGGTTTTGTGTGGCTTATTTTTTGTATTAATTTGTGTATATTTTGTAAAGTGAACTACAGAGTTAGATAAAATCATGTCTGAGTGGTTAAACTAACTTGTATCCAGCACTTGAAAGTATAGAATTGTAGCCAGAAACTATGACAAAGTTAATGTCAATTCAACACAATTTAACAGCATTGCAAAAGAAAAGTAAGTCATTCATCAATCACTATTTTCTATTCAACCCTGTTACCCAATTTGATAAAAAATGATGTATAATATTTTGTTACATAGTTCTTTATGACAACTTCCATCTAAAATGACTGTTGTTGTAAATTGTTATTAACATTTTATAGTTCTTTTTATATGCTTTTCTAACAATATAACGTTTTAACCCATATGGTTCATGAATATTTACATAGTTTAGTAGACTTTTCAGTAACATTGACAAATCTTTCTGCAAATTGGCTACTTGTGCCCTCTAGTGGTCTTTTGCTGTCTCGTGCAATTGCTTTTTTACACTTTGCATGCTTGCTTTTCTTAAAGAATTAGTTTTTCAACGTTAATCAGATATCTACAGCAAAACTACATTTATGCATGTTTGCAGTCGTCCACCTGTGAAGAATTTTTTCAAGGTAAACATAATGTATAATAAGTAGCAGATGTTTGTCATTTTATTTATTCAATAAAAAAATTCCGATTTAAATTAAAACAGAGGTGTTTCATTTTCTGTATACGGGTTTAATTTTAAGCAAATTTAAAAAAAAAGTTGATAAATTAAATAAGTTATTACAATACACTCATTATAATACGCCACAAGTAAAATGCAACACTCAGTATTTACATTTATACATTTGGCAGACCCATCTGCACTCCATTCAACGTGTGTATATATATATATATATATATATATATATACACACTTTTTTTGCAGTACATAAAATCCCATAGACTCGGACCCCTGACCTTGCTGTCGCAAAATTAAGGATTCACAGTTTTATGCATCTCATTTCATTTGCATTGTCAATTTAATGTGCTTTACTCTGGCCTATTCTCAATTGTTTCCAGATGCTCACTTTCATTCATTAGAGCTAAAGAAACCGAGGTCACCGCCTTTCTGCCATCCCTCCATCATCAAAGTTTATCACAAAAAAGTTCTTCTCTATCATTCCAGGTGAAATCTGTCATCAACCTTCTCTTTGCTGCCTACACAGGAGACATGTCTGCCTTGAGAAGGTACAAAGCACTTTATTCATTCAATGCAAGTGTTTCAATTGTGTTTCTTATTACATTATTTATTATCTGTGCGATCAGGTTTGCATTGTCCTCTATTGACATGGAACAGAGGGATTATGACTCCAGGACGGCTCTGCATGTAGCAGCCGCTGAGGGTAAAACATCACAGTCATGTTATTTTATAATCATTTGATTGCTCTTAAAGAAAAAGTTTGTCCTAAAATGAAATTGATGTCCATATTTTTTTGTGAAACATTGCAAAATAAGTGTGACACAATGCCCAGTCTGTTTTGTCTCAAATCAGTGAAGGTGGAAAGAGAGACGTTAGCTTTTCTAAAGCACCATTTATAATATTTTGGGCTATCTGAGGCATATGAACACAAGTCTGCATGTAAGCGATTAAAACGTGCCGTTTAAAGAACTTTTTCCTGTAATTGTAGGACACGTTGAGGTGGTGAAGTTTCTTCTGGAGGCCTGCAAGGTGAACCCTGGTCCCAAGGACAGGTGAGAAGATTATTGCCATAATTATTATTATTATGAACGAATACAAATTATATAACACAGTACCGTATATAGAAATAAAAACAGTTATTGTTAATGCTCGGCTCTTAAGACATGGCTCTCTCTGAATCTGTATGAAATTGCTTTATTACTTTTCCATAAATCTCTAACCACTGAAAAAAATAAAAGCATTTTTTTTTCATAGATGGGGCTACACACCGATCGATGAGGCAAGGCAGTCTGGGCATCATGACATGCTCATACTTCTGCAGGAGTACTCTGAAAAATACAATCCATCTACAAACCCTGCCGCAGACAAAGAGACCACTGAGAAAAACCTGGACGGGATGCTGGAGACATAACTAACCAACCAGTCTCCCACAAGACAATACTCTTCTTAACCCGCAAGGATTACTGTATGTTTATAAGGTTAGTGTGTCATTTGTCCTAAAATGTAGAAATATATACAGTATATAATATATATATTTTTATTTTATATTCTCTGTATGTTTTTGTAAGACATCTACTTTCTCCATTTGGTTCTCACAACGAGGTATAGTAGGATTTCAGTATCAAATTGTGCAAACCATGTAATACATGCATATTGTTGATTGTGCCGATGATGTCTTGTAAACCTTGACAACCTGTTCTTGTAAGGATGCACTTATTTATTTATTGTTATTTAAAGTTAAATATACCAAACAGTTTGCTGTTTAGTGAATGTTATATTTTCAGGAAATAATGTAGTTTTGTATTGAGCTGTCATAATTCTCTCATAGTTTTGTTTATTTCATCATACTTATTAGAACATTTTAACCACTGCCAAACACATATTTTCTGCTAATATTCTTTACATGAGTACCAGCACACAGTATAACAGACATAAAAGTAATGTGTAAAATCTGAATTTAGAAGTGTTAGAACATCAGATTTCTGTTATACTAAAGAAATTCACAAAAGCATATGTAAGTCACATTTCGAACATTTACTTAGTGGACTCTGGTAAATCATTGTTAGAAATTATGTGTCTGCATTAGGAAGACTCCTTACTCTTTTCATAAATATATTACAAGGTTTATATACTGTACACCCGCGGGGAAAAATTAAGAGACCATTCCATATTTTATATACAAATCAGCATTTCTAGATGTATTGTGGCCATTTCAGTCCAGTGTCTGTTGAATTTCAACAAAATCAAACCTCAGGAGTGACAGAAAGTCACCCAACAGCAATGTGAAAGACTGACACAAGATAAGACATGTGATATCATTTTGAACTTTTCCTAAATACATGTACAAATATTACTGTTTTATAGCCTGAAAGTCAATATGAACTTGTTTTCTTTTTGAGGTCTGATAAAAAAAGAGAACATTTTCTGTTATTTTGACCTGTTTCTATTTTAGAAAAACAAATTATTATTTGACCTGTTTCTAATTTTGAAAAAATAATTATTAACTTGTTTTCTTTTTGAGGTCTGAAAAATACAGAGAATATTTTCTGTTATTTTGACCTGTTTCTTCAGTTTTCAATATCAGCAAATACATGCAAATAGAAAAAAGATTGTGACATTCAAATTTGGAAAAACAAACTATGACATTAAAATATTTTACCTAAACTCTATTAAAAGTACATTTTAATCAGAAAAATGGTCCCTGAAATGGTCTCCTAATTTTTTCCTTGGCTGTATATTTGATGTCTTCTTGGATATTGTGTTAGCAATATGGATGGTAAAAATGAAGCTAATGTTGAAAAACTGGCAAACGAAATGAATGTAAACTATTCAACAATGAGTCTTAATTCAGTGTTTAGCTGCACACAAACTGATTGGTGTGTGTACATGTGCAGTAAAGAAATGCTATACAAATATTTATTTTGATGTGCAAAAGTCAATAAAATAGTTTAAATAAAAGGTTGTCGTTTTCTCATACAATACAAATGACACTAACAGAAGCAAAACTGCAGTGTTTTAAATAGTTGTGCGCACTATTCTTACATGTACATCAGTTTGATATCAAATCAGATTGTGCTCATCACCATTTGGCACAATTTGCACAATAGTGATATGTGATGATCAATATATTTGAATACAATTTTTTTTCTTCACTTCACTTAAATTCTTTGGGGGTAAATTTGACCTTGTGACAAACCCGTCTGCTTGGACTCTTGAATCAGGACCAATAAAACAAATATACATCTTTCATTGAACCAAAAAAAAAATGAATGGGTTATTCAAAATATCAGATTCTCGGAATAGTGCTGAGAACTGACATGGAAACATGTTGCTTTGTATTGAAATATATTTTCAAACTCAATGTAACCACACTTACTTTTACCACACCAGCTCATTAAAGGAATTTCTTCAACCTAGAATGTGAAACATTCAGAGGAATACTGCCACATTAACAAAAACACAAGCAAGGTTTTTTTATTAAAATAGACATTAAACATACCCTTCCACTGTGTCCTTTCCATGAATACCTCTAAAGTAGATTCAATTATGAGCAAGTAAGAAAACAAAAAAACCAAATACAAACTTCCCACCAACTAGAATGGAAACTAAATGGCATCCACTTCATCAAGCCTCATAGTTTGAACTTTCAATATGAATGCATCATTCATAAAGAAACTTGTATTACTTTGTCTCGCATACGGTGTTTTTTTATTATTTACATGTGGAGTGTCCAATGATCGTAATCCTACTGAGAAACGCACAATCTTCTCTTACACGTGGGCAAGCTTTATCAATGCAAACCTTTTTATAATCTGTATTAGCATTAAATATTATCCAACATGTTAAAGTATAGATGCATGAATCTGAAATGCATCTCTATTAACAGTTCAGTGTAAGCAGGCATTTATTACCCTATGGTTTCTTGAGGTTGTATCTGTCCAACATGTGTACATGTGCAATTAAGGCATTTGTGTAAATGTATTCTGATGTGCAATAATAAATAAATGCTTCACAAGATGAGTTGATATGGTTTCCTCAAACAGATGACTTCACAGAAGCAGATGTGTATCCATCGGCAAGTTTAGTATGTACTGTAGTATCTGGTGACTGGTACTGGTATATACAATATATACTGGGATATATAATACAACTCTGCAGTAACATGCAGGTTTCTTCAACATAATTTCACATTTTTCTATAATAAGAAACGAGTGGTTTCAAAGTAGTTTAAGGTAAATGTAATCACTGGTATGAAAGGTGCAGAGTAAATGCAGGACAGCCGAAGCACTAATATGATCCAGAGGACACCTGTGCAAAGACAATTCATTAAGATTTCATTCGTTTTCAGTTCTTCCGCGTGTATTATTGTGATCTGTGTGTGATGTACAGTATTTCAAAAATGCACTTTCGGTACTCATACAGATAGAGTATTGTACACGTACCAATGTCTCCAACCCAAGTTCCTGATGTGTTCTGGGACTGTCTTGGGGTCTTAAAAGAGGGCTAAAAATGTGAAAAAATATGTTATTTTTCAGTGACACAAATGAGGTGTTGTGTCGAATCCTGACTCCTTTACTCTCTGTGTTGATAAACCCCAGGAAGCTCTGACCCAAACCCACTTCTACATACATTGGGAAACGTCCATCTTTGCTAATATGCATCAGTTTGTTGATGGTTTAATAGAAAGTAGCTTACGAGCCTGAGACAAAGACCATGCGTCTGGGTAGGTATTTTGAAATGCCTTTCTCCATGTTTTCTGAAGCAGAGGAAAAAAAGACCTTCATTACAAATGCATTGATGGTTTACGTCTTTAGAGGATATATAAAGCGGGTTTACATGAATATCCTATATATATATTTGTGTGTGTGTGCGCGTGTGTACGTACAGTATATATATATATATATGTGTGTGTATATATATATTATATACAGTAAATGTGTGTGTTTATAAAGTATATATGTAGAGTATAAATATATAAATATATACGTATATATATAAATATATATATGTAAAAAACAGATAAGATGTGCTTATTATTATTAACATAAAAATGAAATAAATCCTATTGTTGCTTTTACAGTGTAATCATAGTTGATCATAAATGATCATAAATTAATTCTTTTTGAAAATGTTTATATAGAAATTGCTTAAACCATTTTAGAAATAGATGCTGTTTGGTTTGATATTTTTATCTACAGTTAAACAACAGCTTTTACGAATTTGTGTGACGTAAGAATTCAAATACCTTTATTAGCTTTTTATAACATAAAATGTTAAATGTTAAATGTTTGCATATTCATATTAAAAATATAAATATTTAACATAATAATATGCATTGTATTAGTGATGAATGTCTCATTGCTGGATATTTATGGTTCTTGAACATGTTTTTTTATTATTAATAAACTCATTACAAAAAATGCATAAATGTAAAGTGTATCTACCTTCTGATGGGCTGGTATAGTAACGACCGAAGGCCACATCTTTTGGGATGTCCGGGTACAGATAGATTAGAGGGTTCACGGGAACCGTCGCCGCAGCGGTGAGGGTATAGTTACGAATGACATCCGGTAAGGAAATGTTAGCCAGATCTGATTTAGTGTAGGGCTTTACGGAATGGATTTTAGGTTCACCTGCAATTTATACACAGTATTAATAAACAGGTTTTGTGGAAACATCTCAGAAAGCGTCCCAAAATAAACACACCGATCTGTGCATGCTCCGCCCATGTGATGGTGATTCCTCCGTCTCGACAGGTTTCACTGAAGCGCAGAAGGAAAGTGCCTGGCAGTTTGTCTCGCAACAAAGTCTTCTCTTGGTTCTTACTAAGAAAGCCTATGATGTACCTGCATAAGTGTAACAAAGAGCGAAGACATTGTAAGGAACAGAAAGTGCTTTTAAAGCTGGTTGGTGGATAAGAAAGTCCTAACAAAAATAAAATAAAATGCAATATAGTAAATAATACATTTCCATGTGCACCAAGTATGAACCAAATGTTATATTTTTTCATATTAAAAAGCGGCAATTCCTTATGTATTAATCAATATTTTGTAATATTCTATGGTTCTATTTTATATATTTTCAAAAATATTGAAAATTATTGAATTCATTGACAATATAGGAAAATGTATTTTCTTTGGAAGAGGGAGCATAAGGATGGATTATGACCATTATCTCAGGTCATATTGTGATTTTTCATTATTGCCTCTTTATTTATTGTATTTGTGACGTAATGTGTTTTCAATTAAACTTTACATCACACAATTAAATAATTGCACAAGTACATCAGTTGGACTCGAACTAGCCACTTGGTGAATGTGAACTCAACCAGTTCAAATGAACTGAAATTGAACTGAAAGACCAGCCAGTGAAAAACATCGGCATCCAGTGGTGAGGGTTGCGAATTGCAACCAACGGCTCACCCCTCCCTTTCCTTAGATCCTCCTTAATCTGACAGACTGGTCTTTTAAATACGATACACGATGTTTACAACAAATGCTATAATATGTTCCTGCATTATTTTTTGTACATTAAAACAAGATTCTAGCATTTTTATGAAACTGAAAAAATGTTTGTACACTAAAAAGGGTGTTATTTTGAAGAATGTTGTTAACTGGCTCCCATTCACTTGCGTTGATGTACATACAATAATTGAATGGGGGCCAGTGCTGCTCGGTTACCAACATTTTTCAAAATATCTTCTTTTGTGTTCTGCAAGTAAAAGAGGGTCATAAAGGTTTGATATGACAAGAGGGAAAGTAAATGATATTATAAATAGTTATATTGTCAGTTTATTGCGCCATTTATGTGGTCACATATATTGCTCAGTTGGACAGTATTTGTTCCTATGACTGTATGGATTCTTACCCTTCATTCCAGATGCTAATCAAGTGTCTTTTAATAAGGTCCAGAATTCCATCAATCCACAGCCAAAATGGTATACCCCTCTCATTAAGAGTGATCTACATAAAAGAAGATTCAAATGTTTATTTCTCATATGTGGTATTGTAAATATATGAGAAATATCTGAGACAAAGTTAAAACCAAAATTAAATTATATATAAGACTTTTAATACAAAAATTATCTGAGAAGGTTCCAGATGTGTTGTCAAGCTGTCTATATTCATACAGTATCTGTTATTTGTGGCATTAGGTTTCGCAACAACAATCTGGCTAAGTTTTGTTTTCCCATGAAACCATGTGATGACAACAGAGAGGCAAAACAAAGCTTTGGTCACACATTCAAGTAAACAAAATACATTTTTTGGGTCACGGTTTCTATGAGCAAACGAACCTTGCAAAATTTATTCCAATGGATGAGTCCCTCGGGATCACCCCCAGCTCCAGGACCTGAAATCAAATCATATATAAAATAACACTCAACTGCGCATCTGACTATGAAAAAGATTCTCTCCCATTTCGACTCACCAAGAAGTTTGTCTGCCAGCATTCTGAGCTGCTCAGAATTTAGCACTCGCTTGGTGATGGTAGAAAACTGCCAGTTAATGACCTTTGAAAGCTGCCCCCATTTCACCGGAGGTGGATTCAGGAAGAAGGTCAAATTCTGAGAGCGAGACGAACAGCAAGAGTCACAATGGAAACATCAATGGAAGACAGACATGGTTTTCGGATATGTACCGAAGACTGGAAACAGTCATACGTGAGGTTCACTGGAAAGCATGTTGTACCACAGGATGGAGGCCCAGGCGCTCTGCAACTGCATCACATGTGAGATCACCACGATAGGCAGGGATGTGATCTGTTTAAACACGACGTTGCAGTTAAATGTGATTGTTAGGATAGATTAAAAGTTATATTTGCTCAAGTGCTAAATTTCACACGGGTAAGTATACCGATAAATCGATGCATAGCTCAGACTGAAGGAGCTGGGTTTCAAATGTGATTAAATGCAGCTCCTCAGAAATGATGAGAGGATTCTGAAACAAAAAAAACATTATTTAACTAACAACTGGTCATCAGTTTACAGTTTATAATATTTGTGTGTGTACATCGCTACTTACCTCATTTGTTCTGTTACATTTCACTTCTTTTAATTGCTGTGAAATAACGACAGATTAACATTAGCGTGCATTTACAATGTACAATAATATCTGCTTCAACTGATTCATGATGCATGATGTCATGTCATACCAAATGACGGAATTCAGCTGCCAAACACCCGCTGGATTCCTCCAAGTTAATAACTTTAGAGGCCGCCCCTAAAATGTTGAATTTCCGGAATCTAGCACAAGAGACAAGTTCTTTCAGGGTTTTTTTAACATGTTTTTCTGGTTATTTTTAATGCACTTGGATTCACTTCAGTTGTTGTATTGGTGGTATATATATATATATATATATATATATATATATATAAATAGGGAAATTGTGTCCTGTAAGGTTTGGTGGCATGCGCAGTAAAACTAAATGTTCTTTTTCATCTATTAACCAAATGGAGCAAAACTTTAACCTGTTTAGTTTTTTGTCTGAAAATATTTATCAAAATATTGTAGACAAACAGCACAATTATGTTTTACTTTACTTTTTTTCTTTCAGCAGACACTTTTATTCAAAGCAACAAAGGAATTGTTAAAGTTAGGAAATATGTTCTCTTTATACAGTAAATGGTGAGAAGAGGAATGAGGAGCAGTTCGCCCAAAGGTGAAAATACTGTCTTCATGTACTTCCATACCATGGTAGAAAAAAACGGTAGTCGAACGTGCACCAGAACAGTTTGCTTTCCTTTCTTCAAGATATTTTCTTTTGTGTTCAACAGAACAAAGAAACAATTTATTCATGCAAGGGCATGTGCACTGTGGCGAAGAACAGTTTGGTTTCTCTGTGTTCATCAGAACAAAGAAATGTATACAGTTTTGGAACAACTTGAGAGTGAGTAAATGATGACAGAATTTGCATTTTTTGGGTGAACTGTCCCTTTAAAGCATCTCGTAATGGTCCTAAACAAGATGTCTGTGTATGTATTTATGTATGTATCCTAATGTTTGTTATTATTGTGTTTGAGCACACTAAGCTAATTCCAAACAACTCGATGTTTGGCAATAAATAAATAAATACATTTTAAAAAAGTTACATACCCTCTCATTATGTCCACTTCTGTTAAATTCCTACAAAGGAAAAACGTAAATTAATTTATAGATAGACACACAACCAGTTAACAAGGAAACGTTCTCAAAATGTTCTCCCAATGTTATCTAAAAACCTTTTGAAATAACAGAGTTATTGTTACCAGCATTATAGAAACATAAAAAACTTTTTCATACCTGAATAAAAATGCTAACAAAACATTCTAGAAATATTTTGGTCAGATTAAAGCGAAATAAAAACACTTACTTGTCAATAGAGACCTTTACTTTGAGTTGACAGTTCAGTTCTGGTAATTTGACTAGTGATCTAAAAAATGATGAAGTATATTAGATTCATATGAATAACTACAAATATTTTCTCTGTAAACAGTTTCTCCCATTCTCTATTCAAATGAACGTCATTTTACATAGATTTACCTGATTTTAACCGTGAACTGAACTCCTGTCTTTATCACCAGGGGTCTGTATGGATGTGTAGGCATGCACGGCTGTCTCTCCACTACAAGACAACTGAAAGACACAACCATCGCAACCACTTCCAGCATATGACATATACCACAATTGACACCCAAATTCCCTTGAGAGCATTTAAAGCCACACATCTTCCACTCCAGCTAACATTGCCAACCATAACTGTTTCATTAAATACATCTCACGTTCTGTACACAAAATGATGTGTTAAGGATAAAGTGCATTAAGGTGTTTCTCTCACTTTAATATAAGTTTTTCAAAGAGTGAAAGGGCCTGTTCTTCCAGCTGGCTCTTGCCCAGAGTGAGAGGGTCGTTGTCGTAGGTGAACTTCTGCACCAGCTCCTGAATTTTTTTCAGCTGTTGCCGAATCTGCTGCAGACATTCTGCCACTGTTGTGAACCTGTAACATAATCCATGCTTCATGTTCACATCTTTGCATTCAGTGAGGAGTAGAAAGGAGGGTCAAGTTTTTTGGCTGTTCCCCAAATCCTGCATCAAATTAGGCCTCTGCCTGCTAAGAATTATGGGTAATATGATGTAAAATCCTCATTCCGGGGGGTTCTCACCAGCTCTGCAGTTGGTCCAAGCAAGCGTTGGGTGGACCTCCAATGCAAGCCATCTGTTGCCTTTGCTTCCATTCAGGTAACTCTTCTGATATGAGTGTTTGCTCGATCTGCTCGGCTAGAATCAGTACATTAGCTATGTCTTTTATCACCACCTGCACACACACAGAGATACATACAGACGTTTTCTCACTTACTTTCTGATGTATGGACAATCTATGGAATTACTTTGTTTTTATACACTGCTAGTTATAAATACTATAACCTAAACTTGACCCTTAAGTTTAAAGCGATAGTTCTCCCAAATATACACACCATTTATTCGCCCTTTATGACTTCCTTTCTACTGCAGAACACAAAAACAGATTTTTTGAAGAATGTTGTTAACTGGCTCCCATTTACTTGCATTGATGTCCATACAATAAGTGAATGGGTGCCAGTGCTTCTTGGTTACCAACATTTTCAAAATATCTTCTTGTGTTTTGCAAGAGAAAGAGGGTCATAAAGGTAAAGTGGGAAAGTAAATGATGACAGAAATTTCATTTTGGGTTGAACTATCACTTTAAGTAGGTCAACACACAATAAGAGTCAAAGTACCACATGAATTTTAAAAGTCATGTGTGTATTTACCTCTCTGTTTTTGTTCAGCTCAAAAAACATTTTTTTGACGGCCATTTCCTCCTGCTGAATCTCCTTTGTTATCTGCCCATTCATCTCCACTTCTACTATAGAAAGAATCAAAACTCATTTCAGTTTCACTTGTCCACATTTTATTTCGACGAGCGCAGCCAAATGCAAAAAAACGTGTGTTACCTAAACTCTGCAAGGTCTTCTGCTTAAAATCATACTCATCTTGTACGTCTTCCAAAACCTGACCGTCCTGTTCTATTTTCTGGAGGATGACATAAACGTTTCAGTTAACAACTGGCTAAAACGTGTCAGAAATATTTGTTGTTTGAATTGTTAATCCATGTCTGGGATAAAGGTTAGATCGGCAATCCTTTTACTTTTAAAAGAAACAAAAAGTAGGTTCTGAGCCAGTACAATAACCTGCAATTATGGCAAAATCAAAAAAATGGTTCGGGTTGTTCAACGCCTATCATTTTAGTTGCCTAACCTGCACAGTGTTCCTTAAATTGTTGACTTTATTATCCAACTCATTTTGTTGTTCCATCATAACACTCCCCTGTGATGAATCAGAGTTACTCTGAAAACACACAGCATGACATTTGATTAGACGAATGAACACAATGACTTTGTTCTACAAAGATTTGAAATGCCAGCTGAACCACTGGAATTAAAAAAATATAAAACGTACTCGAGAACTAATTGCAGTTTGCAGTATCTTCCGCTCTTCATTTAAAGTGTTGGCTATGATCATGGCCATGTGAACTGGATCTTCCTGGAAGTGCACCTGATAAGACATGACCATTGATATTTATATACAGCAAAGCCAATGATAATATGTTTTTAGGAATAATCACAGAATCAAACCTGTAGGTTACGCTTGATTTTGCGTATATTATGCTGTAACAGAAAATTGTTTCCCAGGCAGAAACGGCTGTAGTGCTCATCTAGTTGACTCAAGAGCTCATGAAAGCGTAGGGTTGCCAAAGACACGTTACTTGCAACTGATTCCCTACAACCAATAACAGATTTTAGGATTGACAACATGACCAATTTTAAGTGTACGAATACTAGCTTAAACTAAATATATTTTTATTTACAATTAATAAATATATGTGACCGTATATGTGACCCTTAAAGTCTTAAAATCTACAAGCATCACATTTTGATTTCAGTTAATAATTTGAATATGATTTGAATCATTGACATGACCTTACAAAGTCAATATTATAAATATCGCTGCTGTCCTTCTGAAACCTTGTCTCCGTATTTTGTGATTTTTATTTTTTGCTATAAATCAATGTTATTATTTACCCTTTATGTTTGTCACTGGGTTTTGCAAATATCTAACCAATTAAAATATGAAAAAGTGTTTGTCAGCTTTGACAACACAATGAAAATAAAAGTTTTTTTCCATTTCCATTTAGACATCTGAGGTTTTGGAAGGACAGTGGCGAAATCAAGGTTACTGTAAATTTTCACGAAATGTCATTTACGTTGACACGTCACAACAAACATCAAATGTTAAATAAATCTTACCAGTCGTGACTCTCGATCCATTGACTGAGATACTGACGGATCTCCATAGGGAAAGCTTCATCGTAGAGTTGGTCCACTTGCTCTAAATACAGAAGGTCCAGCAGCTGCAGCTGGTTCCACAGTGTCATCTAAAATCCAATATGACACAAGAGCCTTTAAATACAACAACAAACTCTCTCTGTTGACATTTATTGCTTAATACTCACTGTTTCACTTTAAAGTAAGTTACTTTTTTTTGTAATTTACCGGTCAACATTCAAAAGCACATTAAAAATACAAAAAAATTGTTCACACGATGAGCCGTATAACATGTATTTAAAAAGCACAAAGTAATAAATACATTCTGGACTATATTGCATAATAATACATTTAAAATATGTAATAAAAACTAATAGTAGCCAATGATCTTATTGTGATTTTAAACCATTACAGATTCATTCAAGGGTTATAAGTGATTAAATATTTGACATATTTTGCACGTCTGCCAGAATAAACATCTAGCAAATTGTAATCTGCAATTACAATAAATCAGTTTATAAGAACAAGTACTATGAAATAAAGTCTTAATAATATAATAATACAACCTTTTAGATTCAAAAAATATTAGTATAAATAAAAAGCTGTCAATCCAAACAATCCTTTAGTCATTTCGTATTTGGATAAATGTTTATAACAAAAAAATTACCTTTTAACATATAGAAGGGTGCGCAGGTATGAAACGTGGATTCACTTCTCCGCTTCAACTTCACATTTATATTCTCCATAATGACCCCAAATGTATAATACATGAACTAGTCCAACAGATAACGCCCACTTTAAGATTTTAAACCAATAACAACGCTGCGTTTGACATAATTTAACAGCTTGGCGATGACAACCAACCAATTTCCCGGTGTGTAGATTAAACCACGCCTTCTTTTGCGAAAAGCTGTTGAGGGAAAGCACCTCCCTCCCTTGACTAATGCCACATAGAAGCGCAACTGATGAGAAAACAGAAACTTATTAAGCGAACAGAAACATTAATCGCAACTTACCAGTTCGGTAAGCGTTCAGTCCATCGTTCTTTTCCTCATACGTACAATACATTTTTTCATTAATGTTATTTGAGAGGTGATTATAAAGCACAACGTCATTCGTGCATCACTGACGTTCTTCTAAAAGCTGTCATTCTTGTAAAGGAGCAACAACAGTATTTTTATTACTCATACCCAGAACAAGAAAGTGTCATGTCCATTGCAGAACAATGATATATTAATGTGATGTTGTAACGGAGATGATATGATCGGACGCCACGGAATACCTTTCATGCGCTCTGCGGTGGAGGGGGAAAGTGAAACTGATGGAAGAGCCTCAAAGTAACCACGCGTTTTCCGAGAAAGCGATAGTATGGCAGAGAGAAACGAAACTTGGGACTACGTCAGTGCCTGAGATATTTACTAATACGGTATGGGATGTGTTTAGGAGAGCTGTTAGTTCTCCTTATCCTCTGTATATACAGCACGTAACACCTATATGGAAGAACATTATGCAACGACCAATTTTACACCCGTAAAAATACATACATTTTATACGTTCCATACAGCTCAATGCAAACGCACTATTTTCAAGCACATATATCGCATTACACAGATAGCACAATACATCTGGCTTACGTCTATTTGACGTCTGCATTTCAATCTGCAAGACATCTGGAATACATAGTTTGCTCATCTGCAATAGGTCTCAGAGACGTCTGTAATACGTCTGCTAAAGATCTGGAGATCTGCTGCATAAAAACATCTGCTAAACATCTTAGAAAGAGCACCTTTACATCCATTCTAAATCATACACATCTAACATAAACTCTGACAGCCGACATCTCCGAGACGTATTGCAGATGCGCAAACTATGTATTGTAGATGTCTTGCAGATGTAAATGCAGACGTCAAATAGACGTAAGCCAGATGTATGTGTGCTATAAGGGTAGTTAAAAGTGCCTTAAAAATTATTTGTAAGCATGTTTATTAAAATAATAGATATTGGACTGTGCTGAGCCGAAAGGCGTGTCTCCTTGCAGGGATGTGACTAAATTCCTTTCCCAAAATACTTTAAAACGTGTTGCTACTTGTTACGTCCACAAAAGAACTTAACAGGAATTTTTATTCAGTCACCATTTGTTACCACAGGATTACTGCTGCTATCATTCATAACGAGTAATCCGTCTGTTTTTAGCCATCAGTGGAGTAGTTGAAGGACAAAGACTTACCAACACTTACAGTTAATAAACGTCTCTTTTTATTTGTGTAAATCTTTATTTAAAAAATATATAATAGAGCATATCTGATATTTCTCATGTCAAATATGTACATACAGTAAGCTGTATTATAATGTGAAAGCAGAACTTTTGGGAGAACTGGACAAAATTATTTTACAGATGAGACTTTCAGCCATATGTACAGTTAATTGATTGTTACTAACTTGAATTATTCATCTGTGATACAGTTCTATATTAACAATATACAAAGATGTATTTTGACATATTCAAACGTCAGTTATAGTGGCACAGAGCCAGAGAAGAAACAGGAAAAGGTGTGGGCCAGCTTTTAAATCCAACTGATATCCTGGATCCAATCCAAACGTTGCTTTCTTTCTAGGGTGAACTCATCTGCAATGTAACAAGATAACCAAGTTATTAAGTTAGTTATTCTCGTTTATCTGAATAAAGACAATTTTCTGATAAAACCATCAATAATATTTACAGTGAGGTCCAAAAGTCTGAAGTCTTAAATCCCAAGATCACCCGTTCAGGGTAGAATTTTAATAAAACCCTCATGTGAAAATAGAGTTTCATTCGAATTCAATAAACTTTTGCATGACATCATGATTTGAGAAAGCTTCAACGATCATACTTTGTGCTTCAATGGAACCAATGAAATACAGGTTTACAGTATGGCCTCAGGCATTTGGACAAACACACAGATATAAATCAAACTTTCAATTATGATAAATTTTTTATTTACAGCGCTTTCAATCTCAAAAGGGCTGAGGTGCTGGCTCAGAATGTCAAACATTCCAGGAGACATTGGGGGTTCGGGAGAGGAGCATGCGTGTTGGACTGACCCACTGAGAAAAAGTACATTTATGACAAACAATCAGAATTACATCATTCAACATGCAACATTAAAAAGAAACAGAAAAAAGACGTATACTCACTCGATATGGGAAACAGGAACTAAGTGTGTTTGAATGTAAGGACAGACTGTAAAAAACAAATACAGGTCCCATTTAGAGATGGTTTATGCAATTATTTGAAGTCACTTGAATAAATGTTCTAAAGTTGCAAATTGAAAAAACATCAAACTCAGAAATTATCATTATAGCATTTAAGGGAACAAGATAAATCTATTCTGTTCATCCGAATAAACCAAATACAACTCAGAGACAGCGTACCTTTGTTTTTTTGGCTATTATAATGTTTGCTAAAAGCTTCATCCTTGGGGGTGTCAGGGTAAAGGTACTTCAGAGGGTTCTCTGGGACGACACCATCTGCGATGACCTTATAGTCCCGTATGATGTCAGCAATAGCTAAAGCGTTGAGGCGGTTTTTGGTGTACGGCTCTACGGAGATGAACTTTCGCTCTCCTGTAGGTACAGAACTTGCATTTAGGATTACTTAACAATAGGAGACAAAGGAGAAAGAAAAAAACAAGCATGAAAACTTTGGTTTATTTTGGAACAGCTCCATCTTGGAAATTCCCAAAGCAATTCCTGTTAGTTCAGGACATTGAGGGTATACTTCAAGATTCTTAACCAGAAGTTCCTTGACTCTCAACCTTGTGTGTCCCCGTGAAAAGATCATTTTAACCATTAAATAACTTTGCTAAGTTTCTACTGGTGTTATTCATATTCCACAACTGGACTTAAAGGACATCAGGTTTAAAAAAGATTATAACAATGATGCAGATAAACAAACCGTTTTCATCCTGTTCTACCCAGGTGAAGGTAATTCCTCCAAGGTGACTTTCACTAAAGCGCAGCAGAAAGGTACCAGGCTCCTTTTCCTTCAGCAAGGCACGTTCCGTCTCTTTACTTACAAACCCCATAATGTAACTGAGAAACAAGACACAACAGAATGCTTTGAGAACAGGAACCATAAACAGCTGCTCAAATGCTTTTTGAACCAACACTTTCAATCAATTGTTATAAAGTGCAGGACTGTAAGACAATAGATTTTTTCATGGGGTGTTTGCTGAAAACTCAAAATCTGTGACATGAACATAAGTTCACCAACCCATCAATCCAAACAGGAAGTAAATGTTTCTTGATGAGGTCCAGAATAGAGTCCAGCCACAGCCAAAAACTAAATGATTTGCCCAGGATGTTTTCCTTGAAGCCACAGAAAAAAACAGCCGTGTAAGATTAACATTGCTTTGCATTTCATGTTGTCAAATTTCAATTACTCAACATTACCTTCCAGAACTTGGACCAAGACACCTGACAGTCATTATAAGAAGCATGTTGACCTTGAGAAACAAATAAAATACAGTTTTGAGGGAGGTCATGCTTAATGAACAAAAAACGAGGGGGGTTTATCAGCATGTTGATGATACAATACAAAGGAAGACAGAAACGATGCTGATAACCTACCCAGAAGTTTATCCCCGAGCATGTTGAGTTGCTCCTTGTTGAGTCCTCTTCCAGCAAAACTTGAGAACTGCCAACTGAGAACCTCAGAGAGTTGACTCCAGCTCGCCCGTAACGGGTTACTGAAGAATCCAAGATTCTAAACGGGTCAGGATATAACTGTTAGGTCACTTTGACTAAGAAATACCTTTTGGGTTTTATGCACTAAAGTTAAAAGTTAAATTATTATACAATAGTGGCCAAAAGTGAGGTCTTCCTTAAATTTCAATGCTGATCCTTAGTTTATACTCCGAACACACCTATGCATGCTTGCAATTTTTGAATAAAGAGCAAAGATTTTTGTAAAAGCTGGACATAACTTAGTCCAGATTGTATATCGGCATGTGAGAAATCGCACATGTATATTTTAAATGCAGATGTTTTGTGTGATTCTTTACTTAAAGTGATAGTAAAATCAAGTAAAATTCTGTCACCACCCACTTGACATTTCAAACCTGTATGAGTTTTTTTCTGCGGAGCATGAAAGAAAATATTTTTTTAAAAAGTGGGTCACTGAACAACGGCGGTACCCATTCACTTGCATTGGTTTTGTGTCCATACAATAGAAATGAATAGGTATGGTAGCCAACGTTCTTCAAAAGAACTTCTTTTTGTTCTACAGAAGTATATTATGCAGGTTTGAAATGACAAGCGGGTGTGTAAACTATGACAGAATTTTATTTCGGAGGAAACTAACTCTTTAAAGCACTATACAATATATCAAGGGTAGACATCCATCCTTTTTGGCATCACACATACCTTTGGATCAGCGGTTAGCAGGTTGTACCACATGACAGAGGCCCAGCCCCCTGGGAGCTGACTGACGTTTGATATGACCACCAGTGGCAGGGAACAAGTCTACACAGAAACAAAATATACCTTTCACATTTCAAAATAATCGAACAGCTGTCCAAATGAATGTAAAGATGTAATATTATCTAAATGACAAATTGTCCCCATAAAATAGAAAATAATAAATATAAAGGGTTATTATTGTATAGAGAACTGTGACTTATTAAATAAAAAATGAAAACAACAAATAAAACCTTAAACATACCTCAAGATCAATATCCAGGCCCTGTAACATTAGCATGGCCTCAAAGTTGAGAGAATGTAACTCCTCTGTGACTGACAGGGGCCCCTAAAATATACACACAGTCATTGGTCCACTTCAACTTTAATGTGAAAATCAAGGCTGTGCTGTGTGAGCCTGCCCTCAAGTGGCAAGATGATACATTTGACAGGAAATGAACAGTAGATACATGAATAAATAGTAACCGGGCACATGACATTGTGTAAAACTAAAACATGTTGCTGCTTTAATTATTTAATTTATATCATTATTTTAATACAATATCTATATAATTCATATAAATGTATTATATTAATTGTTTTAAATATATCATGGTTATTCATACACATAGGCCACAACAAGATAATGTAGTCTTACCTCATTTCCTTTTCCTCCGGTGGGACACTTTCTCTCTTTCAACTGCTGCAGAACACAAATAGTTTAGAAAGTAGCTTGCTTCTCACGTTCGAGAATTCTGTCATTACTTATTTACCCTCATGTGATTTCTAACCTGTATGCTGTTTTTACATTACACACTCACACATACATGCATATTAAAAATAAATATTTATGTATGTATATTAAAATATGCAAATTTAATATTTATTTATTTACTTAGAAATATTTCGACATTTACAGGGTCACTGTAATCTCTTATGAAAATCACTTCATGATCACTTTTAAAGGGGTCATATGACACGGCTAAAATGAATATTATCATTTGTTTTAGATGTAATGCAATGTGTTTACACTATTTAAGGTTAAAAAATGCTGTATTTTCCATATATACTAGCATGTTTGTCCTACCCATGTAACAAAGATCATCACTCTGAAAAGCGAGATGTGCTATGATTGGCCAGCTAACCAGTGTGTAGTGATTGGTCGAATACTGCAAGCGTGTGATGGAAATGTAACCCGTCTTACCATATGTGAACCACAAGGTTTCAAAGTAATTGTATTGACAGATACGTTTCAGGCAGGTCTGGGTGAGCATTCGGCTTTAGATAAAAGTTTTGTTCCGACACTTAAAATTTTACGTGTCTAATACATGCATGGGCGACTTATAACACGCCATATGAGCCCTTTAAACTTCTCCTGTTTGTGTTATATGGTACCAATAAAAACATCTGATAACGACATCAGGATGTGCACAAGATAACTTTTTAACAATACTGCACTAGAATTCAGCATCCGTACCAAGTGTCTGAACTCGACAGAAAGGCAGCCAGTCGACTCCTCGACATCCATCACTTTGGTGTTGTTGGTGTGGATGAAGAACTGTCTATTCCTACAGGGAAGGATCAGTAATATATTTCAAACCGGTCTCATCCATCATATCATAATGGCTATATAGAATGTGTAGTTTATTCACTACAAATGTTTTTCTGGTGTAAGCCTCTCCCCTGCACGCCCCATACTCATATTGAGATGTGGCCTGAATAAACAACAGGAAGTTGCTTCTTCTGTTTGCGGTTGAGTGCACTTACACTTTGCCTGGTGGAAGGTCTCTGCACACACACACAAACAAACAGAGAAGAGAGTGAGGTCACATCGGGCAAAACCCACAGGTGAAAAACATTACTAAATGAAATGTGCATGTTAAAACAGTTCAGATATCAGATTTGAATTCTGTTAGTAGTTGGATTTCTCACACTAAAATATTGCATTCTGCTTTAATTAAAAAATTCAGAAACACGCCGACATGTTAGTAATTATATTGCGATTGTTTTTACATTATTCCCATCATGCCTCACAGGATGTAAATAAAAAACTAAACAGCATAACTGTATTAAATCCATCTGATGTATACATGAACTTACTTGTTAAAGGTTGTCTTGATTTTGAGTTGATAATCCACCTCAGGTAATTTAACCAGTAATCTGGAGAGGATAAAAACAATGTAATTAGATTGTAAATATTTGTGTTTTACCGAATGCAGTTGTTTTTAATGGCTCATGCATCAGACCTGTTTACATGAATTGTTTTGAGGTGGACTGTGGTTCGTACCTGACCTTGGTGGTGAACTGCACCTGGGTTTTAATGATAAGAGGTTTCTGAGGGTGTGTAGGCATGCATGGCTGCTTCTCTACCACAAAAGAACTGCAAACATGAGGAAGGAAGATAGGTAGATTTCACATGTTAGTTTGTACACCTTTGTGCTTTGTTCCTCGAAGTACTTGATAACAAAGCCAAACAAAAGATATCTTTTTTTATAGAGTAATGGATTTTAGCTTGACATATACAGTAGCAGACCTAAAATTATGGTACTTTTTTCTTGTATATAACAACCAATGTCAAAGTAATGGGTTCATTTCCAATTTAACACCTTGTGGTGTTTGGGGCTCTGCGGGACTCGTTTTGTATTGTTTACTTAACAAATGTTTTATTTATTGTTTTTCAACATAAAGGTCCAGTGTATGAAATTTAGCGGCATTTAGTGGTGAGGTGCGAATTGCAACCAATGACTCACTCCTCCGATCACCCCTCCTTTTCAAACCTAACCTTTTCTGCCAAAAGAGATAACGTATTTATGAAACGCACTCTCTAGATAAGTTTTTATCCAATAAGGGCTACTGTAGAAACAAAATGGCGAATTCCTGGCAAGGGGACCCGCGGTGTATGTAGATAGAAATAGCTCTTTCTGGGGTAATAAAAACATAACGCTTCATTATGTAAGGTCTTTATACACCTCTGAAGACATAGTTATGTATATTATATTGCTTTCCTGTCAATAGATCCTCCAACACACATTGGACCCTCTAAGTATTTAACTAGTCGCTGTTGAGTGGCAGTTGTGAATTCTGTTGAGATATTTCACCTTTTTATGAGATGATAGATTAAGTATTTGACTTGTTCTTCCATCTGGGGTCTTTGGAGTGGGATTGGATCGCCCTCATAAGTGACCTTCAGAATCAGTTCACCCAGTTTGTCAAGTTGTCTTTTAATCTGGAACAGACTCTGGGCTGTGAGTGTAAACCTGTAAAAGTAAAATCACACAAAATTAAGCTTGATCCAAACATACCAAGCAAGCAGTTACATAAACCAATATTGAAGCTAAAACTTAAAAATGTCCTAGAAACGACCCTAGCAACACCCTAGCACATGCCAAAAACACTAAACAACTGCCTAGCAAAGGCCCTGGTAATCTCAAGGTTGGACTACTGCAATGCTCTCCTTGCTGGTCTTCCTACAAAGGCTATCAAACCACTCCAGCTGGTTCAGAACGCAGCAGCACGCCTCGTCTTCCAACAGCCCAAAAAGGCTCATGTGACACCCCTTTTCATCTCTCTCCACTGGCTACCGGTTTAAGCCCGTATCAGATTCAAGTCACTAATGCTTGCCTGCAGGACTATCACTGGATCTGTACCGGCATATTTTTTTACACCCTCCAACACTCCTACACCCCATAAAGATCCCTGCGTTCAGCAAACCAGCGGCCTCTTGTACTACCTTCTTTAATCGCTTTCCTGCTCATTCTCCTTTACAACTCCATCCTGGTGGAACATTCTTCGTAACTCTTCGTAACTTCAACCACATCTCTTACAGCATTAAATAAACTACTAAATCTCTTCTGTGAAAAATGAGAAAAACACCAACCCTCTCTCCTTCTCTCAACGGGTGGTGATCTAGCATTTGATGAAATTATTAACTTTGTATAAGCACCTATTGTATTATTGCTCCTGTATGACATATCGCTTATTGCTCCCTGAACTCTCTGTAAGTAGCTTTGAATAAAAGCGTCTGCCAAATGACTAAATGTAAATGTACCAACCACCCAAAATATATTTTTCATAATAATATTATTTGCGTTTAAAAGTGATACCAGTTCTGGAGTTGGTCCAGTCCTACCAGAACCGGACCTCCGATGCAGGCAATCTGTTGCCTCCGTTTCCACTCCGTCAGTTCTGGATTAAGCTGTGAGGAAATCAGGCTTTCGATTTCCTTTATAACATCTGCAATCTTTGACAGAATCTCCTGTAAAGACAAAGGGTACAAAGACACGTCAAACACGTCAACATACATAATGAAGAGCAAAAAAAAACCAGACGTTCAGCAAAAACAGGAAGTAAAAGATATGGTAAAGACTCAAAGAAACGGCTTGAGTGCATCTGTGTGTAACCGTCAGACAGGGTGTGGTAGGACTATAGAAACACATACTTTTCTTTTGAAATCCAGACGGTTCAGTATCTCCTGAAGTGTAGTGACTTCCTGTTTCATGGCCATAGAGTTCCTCTCAGTTGTATCTGAAAGATTTCTGAGTGACTTTATTTGCATACTTAAAACTACATCTCAAACGTTATATCTCTCAGACTATCATATCACCAATCTGTACACTCTTAAAAATAAAGGTTCTTCACGATGCCATCGAATAACTTTTTTTGTATAAATTGTTCCAGAACATCCGAAGAACCTTTCTGGTTCCCAAAAGGGTTCTTAGTGGCAAAAAAAGGTTCTTCAGATTATAAAAAGGTAAGAAAGAGATGGTTCTTTAAAGAACCTTTCACTGAATGGTTCTTTGTTCTTCTATGGAATCGCTGTGAAGAACCTTTTAAGCACCTTTAGGGTGAAGGTCTGATTTTGATACACATGCGAAGAAATTGTAGTCTAAAGTTAAACCCACCTCGAAGTTGGAGCGTCTTGTAGCGAAAATCAAAATCGTCCTGCATGTCTTCAAGATACTTCACTGCCTGGTCTAGCATCTAAGAAAAGCATGCAAAAAGGACATAATCTTTACTTCGATTTTCCCACATTTTTTGCAAGAATTGTGATATGAATAGCACAAATGGAAATGATGTTGTAAATCCCAAATAAATCAAAACTGTGTTATATTTTAGCATCTTCAGTGTATTCATCCTTTGAGTAGAATGATTTTTTTGCAATTTTATAAACCAGCATCGTCTTGAGATTTTAGACTCTTATTGACAGCTGTTTCTTCATTATTTGGTTTAAGTCATTCATTTTTTTTTAATTCTATGCATTTTAAAAATATATAAAATAAATATGTTGACACAAGATCATTAAAAATAATTCAGTTATTACAGCGTATGTAGGCTAAATCTCTGTGATGATGAATACAGTGGTCATGAATTACCTGAACGCTGCTTTTTATCACTGCAACTTTGTTGTCAAGGACTTTCTGCTTTTCCATGACCGCTGAGCTTTGCATTGACTTCTCCAGAGGACCCTGTCATTAATAAAATAAAAAATGCTTCTAATGTACCCTAGGATTAGAGAATATATAACAAATTTGTGGGAGTCTATTTAGTTTAAATCTTGATTTAGAATGAAACATTTATTTAAAAAACTTTTTTGCATGAAATGAACAAGAAACACAATCTTAACTCAATTTATTTATTTTGAGTGACATTGACCTCTTGTACAGAAAATCATTACTTGGATAACATGGAGTGAAATTAAAAATAAAGTATTATACTAAATTAAAGAATTGTCCCTGGTGGTTCAGACTTTTAGACCACAATGGTATAACATTGTGGGCTCTTAAGGTTAACAACAGTAGCACAGAGTCGTTTGTGGTTTTTGCAGGTTGTTTGTTACGTCTGTCTTTGCGGTACCTGTTCCTGCATGCTGGCCGTGGATAAGATCCGTCTCTCTTCCCTCAGAGAGGTACAGATGACAGCGGACATGTGGAGAGGGGTTGCCTTGTATTTCATCTGGAAATGCGGTACAAGAAGTCATGTATTAAGAAATTGTGTGGATGTCTGTTTAGCTATAAATTTTCAGCAAAATGAGGAAAACACATGAGTTTGGATGGGCTGTTGTTCTGCAATGACTCCAATTTGGGTTGTGCAATGTTCAATAAATATATTCACCACAAAAAAAAGCTGACTACAAACAACATCATTGAATTTTTCCTTATATCTGATATGTAGAACTGAAAGACAAAAAATAAAGATTATACCTAAAATGCCCTAAATACATAACTTTCAACCAATGTTCTTGCAACTCATCAATATTACAGGAATCATGATTCATGAATGTGGCATTGCAAGAAATGACGCGATCCAAAATTGAAAGTAAAAACAACGTCTTTTGGAGTGATTGAAGACTATGATTTCATTTATGAAGTTAAGATTCTCCTATTTCAAAAAGTCCATCTCAAATAACCCCAAGAATCCCTTAAATGCTCATTACAACACCATTCAAGTAATATGATAACAGGACAACCATTTTGGCCTGGGTTTCAGAAGTATATTTCTTTTCATTTCCTTTATAGACATTGTTCAAGAAAGAACCTACAATACCAAAATATATCACATTACATTTTATAATCCATGGGATTCAAGATATAGTTTACCCAAAAATGACGATGAAAGGATTGCATAGTTGATTTAGATTATATTTAGAGTCAATTAGTGTATCATTTGCAATCCTTTCAGCTCACGAATAGGGCGAAAAAACCTGGAAGGCCTGTTCTACCTCCCAATCGTTCCATGTTAAAGGAGATCACAAACATACATGCAAGTTTTAATTCAATGTATGCGAAAATCGGCCAGACACCATGTGGGTGTTATGTTTTTTAGTCTCAGACTTTGATGACAACATTTACAGAGAATGCTGACACAAGCGGAAAGTTGGTTCAAAACAAAACAAAAAATAATGTTGTAGCCGCCCTACATATAGAAACATTCTAAACTGTTTTTTTGTGTGTTTCCCCAAGCAGTGTTCATCTTTTTTTGGTTGGTGAGTTGGCAACACCAACTCCAGACAGATGTGCAATTTGGTTTTCCCAAGAGAAAACCCTGACATTTACTTTTAGTCTGTATATAGGCCTACTGAGAAATCCCCACAGCCAACACTCATTCAAAAAAAAACCTTTTTTTATAAAAGCCTTAACATCTGTTGACTAATATGTAAAAACATTTTGCTAAATGTGATGTTTTGTAAGTTCATCTAGGATCTTCTTTAAGAAACTTTATTGGCACTTCTAACACAATAGTTAGTATAGTATAGGACAGTAGGGTAGATTTTGCTCATTGCCCACAGACCTTCTTCTGGTAAATTTTCAACCTTTCTAAATGTGGTAAACGTTGGGTTTAGCCGAGGGACATAACCTCAGTTCTAAATATAACAAAGCATTTTTATCCGGAAAATGATGGTCATGAAAGCTCCAGCAGAGAGGAAATGGTATCCTATTGGATAAAAACGAAAAATGCCGTGTTCATCAACAGAATTTATGACACGACTGCATAATCTTCCGGAAAAACAAGTCTCAGATTCCCTAGGAATTCCCTGAATCTTAATGCAGGTTCCTGGGTCCCCTTACATTGAATTCGCCATAGTGTTTCTACAAACTGCTCTACGGAGTGCGTTTCGTAAATATATGTTATCTCCTTCGGCAAAGAAAAGGAAACGCGACAACATTGCATTTCTGTGTCAGCCTCCGTAGTGCTTCGAGTGGGGGGATGGAGTGAACCATTGGATGCAATGTTCATCCTCACCGCTAGATGTCGCTAAATTTCATACACTGGACCTTTAAATAACTTTAAATAATAATTGTTGTATTGCATCGGTTTTGCATTATGTGTATGGTTCCAATTTGGAATAGGAATCGAAACAAAAAGGAATAGGAATCGGATGCGTGAGATTAAAATTTGGATTTCTCTTATCCATTCCTGTGTGCGTATTTTCATATTTTAAGATCGGCTTATATCTTAATAAAAGCACTTATAAAAATTGAAAATACTTTTTACTATAGTAAGCATAGTTTAACTATAATATTTGCATTAAAAAGCACATGAACCACAAATTAACCATAGTTTCATTATAGTAAATTCAGTTTAACCATGATGTAGTTAAACTATGGGAATAAAATTTGTAATAAATCAGGAACAACATAGTCCTATATGTATATATACACAAAACGGTGCTAATAAATAAATATATTTTTTGCAAAAAAAGTCAATAGGCAGTCTAAATGACCATACAGGTTGATATCTAAACTTTTTACTTCAACTGACGAATCGAAACTGGGAATCGATAAGAATCGAAATCGATATGTAGAATAAGAATTGGAATCTGAATCGATCAAATTAAAACAATTCCCAACACTAATTATGTGACATAAAACCCCAGCATCCATTTGTGTATTTGTTAAATAAACAGACATATGTCATAAACACACAAAACACTCAAACAAGGTGGCGTAACTTATGCTTTCATTCTGTAGGAAACATTGAGAGTGCAGGCTGCCATGGCTTTAAATTTGTGTAAATTTCATGTTAAAGGGGCGTATTTTAAGAACAGCATGGTTCGTATCTTACTTGTATCTGATGAAATATTCTTTTTAGATTGTGTCTGTGAAGAAAGTTCTGTTCCTGAGAACATTGCCTCTCCAGCTGAATAAGGAAATTGTTGAAGAGGACTGTAGCCATGGATTCATGATTTGAGGCTGTTTCCCTGAGAAGACAAAAATATGTACTGCATTTAGTATCATAAATATTATACAATTTAATAGAATATTTGATGGTAGATCTTTTGCCATGTTATCTTCATTTCTATTATAATACTGACGGTAACTAAAAAATGCAAAATAGCCACACACCAGTCTTGATTTTCAATCCAGGTGGCCATCACCTGTCTCAACTCCATCGGAAAGTTATCATCGTAAAAATAATCCACCTGTTCGAGAAACTTGATATCCAGCTGTTGAATTTGTTTCCATTGACTCATAGTGATCCTAGTGAAAAATATTGAGATTAAACTTTATTTATAATTGATTTAAGTTAATTTACTCAAAAAAGTTGTGGGAAGTAAATTTGCCTTAAGGATAGTTCACCCAAAAATAACAATTCCGTCATCATTTACACACCCTCAGGTTGTTTCAAACCTATGGTAAGTTTTTCGATCCGTCAAACACAAAGACATGTATTTGTAGGAATATTAGCAATTTTCAGGAAAATATTTTTTTTATATTTTGGTCTTCTGTTGAACAAGAGGCGCACAACAGGCAGTGGTCTAGCTTTTGTTGAAACCAAAAACTTTGTATCGGCACAAATTGTATTATTGCTGCTGTATGACACATCGCTTATCGCTCCCTAAACTCTTTGTAAGTCACTTTAGATAAAAGCATCTGCTAAATGACTAATGTAATGATAATGTAAATCAACACAAAGTGAGATTTTCTGAAGAATTTAGTAACACAAACGGTTCTGGGCACCTTTGACTACCATTTAATTTTTCTATGGCAGTCAGTTATGTCATAGAATTGAGAATTGCTAACATTTATTTCATATATCATATATCAAAATGTATTTAAATAAGGTATATACTTTTTTATAATCATTCTTTCAAATATCTTTCTTTCTTAATTTATACAGGTATGAAATGCCATGAGAGTGAGCAAAAATTTCAATTTTCGGGTGAAGTAAGTACATCCCACTAGTTGTTTTTTCAGTGCATAGATCATATCATATCATTTGAGCTACCATATCAAACCACTAAAAACCAAACAGTCAGTTAATCATATGTCACGTCATGATGCATTAAAGGTCAACATTAAACGGTGCATTCATTATACTTTTATAATCATCATTGTTGAACCTCAAAATTATAGGAACTGAATCATGCTTCTATCACAATAAAAGTACAGTAACCATATGTTTTGGCATATTTTTAATCATTACTACTTTACTAAAAATAACCCATTTTGTAAAATCCGTGCTTAATTTTCATAGAAGTTATTCTATGCTGTTTCGATTTGTAATTCGCATTAAGCCGACACTTGAAAGCTTTAAATATACATCACACTGCTTACCTGTTTGCTTTAAACCGTGCTCTGTTACAGAAAAGTCTTGTCCGTATACCTCGATCCGGTAATAAGTGAGAGTATATTTACATCAATAGTTCTTAGAAGTCTTGAAATGAGTTTCCGTTCATTGATGAACGGAAAGCATTAATGTCACATGTGCATCCAGTGACTCTTAAAGACTGAGCAGGTGGGTTCTTCAAGGAAATGTAGAGAACTTCACGAACACGGAAACATATTGGTAGAAAAAACACAAGGGGAAGTCCCGACACGATACCCCACCTTGGCTTTAGTTCTTACGAACAACAACGTTCTTACATTCCGTAGCTTTGTAATGAAGTAATTGTGTGTATTAAAAATAACTTAATGGCATTCAGGTTAATGCCTTTATTTGCTGTATTTTCTTCTGTATTGATCGCTTGTTTGCTTTCGTTACACTATGTGTCTCAAGAACCACAGTGTAAGAGTAGATCAATTACATCTTAAAATGAAGTTCAAATATACAAACAAATGTACATTGCAAACACTATAACAAACCAAAGGTGCCCGTGCACACATTCTAATTTAAGTGGGTGTTGCTAGCAAGATATTATGAAGAAAGATCGGAGCACAAGTTTGAGTGAACTCCACCCTTCTGTTTCAGAAACAAACTTTTTAAATTAAAGTGACATCAAATGTCACAATAAATGATGTGAACGTTTTCAAAATAGCTAACAAAATGTCCGACACGGTTTAAATTGTGAAAAGTCAACGCTAAGCGGCAAATAAACATAATGAATGATCAATAATACATGTTTATCTTTCGCTTGTTCCTTCGTTATTTTAGTTTAACAACACTTTCCAATGAGACAGAAATATAAATTCCACCAGGGGGCGCACGGTGCTCAGAAAACCGAATCCATTCATGTCTTAGGAAGTGCTGTCTTAGCTACTAAATTGTCAAAGATTGGTAACAAGCATAAGTCACTGCTTAATTGTGTATTAAATTTAAAGTGTAGAAACTCTTTATTCTTTTCGTTGTGTAGCTGAACCGCTGATGGAACTCCTGTCCGCGTGGTGGCGCTGTGCACAAGTCTGTCGCTTCACTTCAGGCGAAGAAGAACTGCACGGTCAGCGGCCACATGTGAAATTTTAGCGATAGAAACATGGTGGAGAAGAGTGACATCCGCGTGGTGCGCTGCGGTGGCAGCAAAATAAATCTTAGAGCTCCGATCATCTCTTATGACTCAAGGTATCAAATAAATTATGTTTACGGTTATGTCTGTTTTATCGTATAATTAACGTTACATAAACTTAGGAACACTCGCAAACGTGAGGTGCGTAGGAGGGTATGTTGTTTCTAAAGAAGGGGTGTATGATCTGTCTCGACATTTAATGTAGAATCTTGAGTCGTAGCTTTAAAGAGCGACACGTGCAGATGTCAGTAATGTATATTGTTTAAACTGTTGTTGAATCTCTGATGAATAAACAAGAGAAATATCGCAGAGATTGTATGTGTTTCTAATGGTTGTAATGGGAATTGTATTGGGTTTAATGGAAATGATCATGGTCTCTTGATCTGTAGGTGGGATGTTGTGTGAAGGATGGAAACTAATAGAACGTTATTAAATCTTACTGGAAAAGACCAAAAAACAGATCTCTGTGATAGAAACCATTACAATTTTTTTTCAAGCTGGGCTGTTTTGATCATGGATTCATAGACAGACCTTGCATCTCCATTTGATCTGTAAGCTGTGAATTTTTATTCTACACAGATCAGCTTTAACTAAATCTTATCTGATGGAGAAAATAAAAGATATTACCATCCGTCCTGTTTTGCTGCAGCATTTGATGCTTGCTAGCATCACCCCAAGCTGTTGCATACAGTCTAATAGTAGAGTAATACCATATGCCACAGATGGTATTGTTTAAAGTTCTCTTTTTGTTGCAGGTACGTATTGTGCACATCTGGAGATTTAGTAAAGGTCTACAGCACACGCACAGAAGAGTGGATACATACTCTACAAGCCCACACCAACCAAATTACAGGCATCGCACTGAATCCTGCCAATCACCTACAGGTGTGTTTCTCTTGGGTTAACTTTAAAGATAAATGTGGGTCTTTATTGTGTTTTACTTTTCACAGGATAGTCGGATTTAAGGGGGATAAATGTGTATACGATATGTATTAATCCAGTCAATTTCCTACTACAGCTTTAGTATTTTATGCTATTAAATTTGGATTCTAGGACTTTTTTGCAAGGCATCAGTGCGGAGGGACTAGCCCGTGTTGTGTTTGATCAGTTTATAACCCTCAGCTCAACACTGAGATGATGTGCTTTTACCACTTGGGAAAGCCTGATACTATTGTTTGTAATGAGTCTTCTACATAACATTAAAATTAAAAAGTAGAAGGCAAAAGTTAAACATATTTCTAGGTATATTTTAAAAATGGGATAACAGAACTTATATCATTTTTTTATTAATGCAATCATGTGCTGTTGTTTTTAATGAATAATATTTCTTACAGAGGTTTTAGATGTTGTAGATGTTGGGGAGAAATGTGTGCTTACATAATATTATAGGCTAAATGTGCAACCAGTCTCACAAGATACATTACCTACCTAGATATGCTCATATTCAATAGAAAGGTTAATAGAATTTCTGATAAGTAACATCACAAAAGGATTTATCCCGGTTTTAAAACCAGCTTTATTATAACAGGGGAAACACATCTTGACAGCCAGACATGTTATTGTCAGATACTGTTCCCACTACGTTTAATTCATACTACGGACTATCACACTATACCACTGCTGTGACAAATTTATGGATAGCTGACTAAACATTTTAGGGCTTACCTGTCAAAAAGTAAGTATTTGAAGTTTTTTTATTAAACTGAACAGTATCTGACTTCAACATGGTCATTGCAGGCTATAGTTGTAGTTCATGGGCTATAGGATTCATTTTGCTTTCTGTACATGCTTGAGTTTTAAAGATCCTGCCGATTTCAGAGGTTGCTCTGCTGTCTTCAAACTTAAATCTTACATGGTGTCTTTTTGTTTATTTTTCTGCAGGTCTACTCTTGCTCAGTAGATGGCACTGTTAAATTATGGGACTTCATTGATGGCATTCTTATTAAGGTACAGTATGTGTTCTGAAACACAACGCTACTGTTTTAATAACTACTAGGTCTGTGACGGTGGCACCGTTTTTACCACGTGGTAGTAATGGATAAATTAACCGCGGTGATTGGGAAATATATATACAGCATTATGTAAATAATATATAAATAACATAAAAAATTGTATTTATATGATTATAAAAATATATACCTTATTTAAATACATTTTGAAACATGAAAACATCTGTCCGTGTTTAATGCACACAACTTTAGGAGGTCGCGCATTAACCGTTACAGTCCTTAACAATTCCATTTGAAAAAAAAACTGTTTAAACCTACCTCAGCTTTCCAGTTCAGATTGCCATTAAAAAGATACTTTTTCCTATTGGTTGATGGAATGCTAACATGTTGACATTGTCCAGAAGAAGATGTGTACAGCCGCATTAAATGCGCGCGTTCAGATGATGTGCTCAAAGTGCAAATTAATAACGTTAGATGTTTCTCCGCAACTCGCGTGCACTCCGACACAAAGCAAGCGGGTCATAGCCAGTTTTGATTTTATTTAACTGTTTATTTTACAACATGATTGATTGCAGAACGTGCAGAATAAACAGGGTTTTCCGAGCAGGCCCCGCACGGATGCGCCAGAGGGAAATCTATGCTAATAATTTCTGTGTTAATGTAAAATATTTTAACCCTTTAACTGTAAGCACCTCTCGGATTCTTTGGTCTAGAGACCTAATCTTGGTCTTGTTTTTAAGAGATTCTATACTTTATTGTAAAAGTGTCTGGAGCTAGTTTTAGTTATAGCAGTTTAATTGTACATTAATAATAATACAAATCTATAAACATTGTTTTATTTTGCTAAACAATCTAAAAAAATCCTATTTTTTTTTTTCAAATTTCAAGCTGACTTTTAATCGTTACACCAACAACTGCCACTAGGTATCATATATGCTGCAATGGTTTACTGCATACAAATGACAAAGTACAAGTAAATTCTTGGCACTTTCCAATGATATAGAAGTTATTTAGATTTATTTTTATATTTAAAATTATTATGAATGTCATATTTATAATGGTACCAAATGGGCCCGTTGAAATTTTATGAATATGTCATATTTATAATGGTTCAAATTGAGCCCGGTGACATTTGAGAAAATTACTTTCATTTAGTGATTTCTATTGCAAAACGAGTTCTGAAATATAATAGAGATTTAATAATATATAGAGCTTTCCAATGATATATAGTTTGTCAGGATTAAAATGGGAAATATATTGCATAACTTCAGTGTTCCACTTGAACAGAGACACTTAGCAGCATTTTATTATTTTTATGCTCACTCTAGTCATAAATGAATACATACTACTCCTACATAATTTCTTTTTGTAAAACACTGGTCAAATATGTATTCTAGAACCTTAGACCTTTCCAATGATATATAGTCTTTTATGATTGGATTAGAATATAGTTGTTCCAATAAGTAAACCAATATTGGAACAGTGACGGTTAAAGGGTTTTAAATAAAACCATCCACAACTAAAGGCTATAAATATTAGTCCTTATTGCAACTATCCTTATTATTTCACTTTGTCACAGTGTGTGATGTGCACTATACCGCTGTCGGCAGTTTACAATCACGGTTGTCACGACCACCGCCACAGCCCTAATGACTACTGCAAATGTTTGCATTCCTCTCATGTTGATGTCTTTTTTATCTTTTTTTGCTCAGACTTTTGTCTTTGGATACCCGTTGTTTTCGTTATATGTGTCCAAGAAACACGAGGGAGTCATTTTCCTGCATTGTCCGGTCACCAAAAAATCAGAAGATGGTATGTTGTTTTGTATGTGTAAGGGCTTCCCAATGAAGTCACACACATCATTGTTCGGGACTAATAATAAAAAAATTCACAATAAAGTTTACTTTCACCAGACTGATCAGATTTAAAATGTGGCATTAGCCAATCAGATTGAACCTGATGGTTTTAGACAACTCTTGGCGTTTTTTTGTGTTCCGTCTGTAGCTATATTCAAAAGGGCTTGGACCCAATAAACTGGAAACATGCTCACACCAAATTGTCAACATCCTTGAACCTAAGTACCATTTA
Organism: Triplophysa dalaica; assembly: GCF_015846415.1. Lineage (NCBI taxonomy): Eukaryota > Metazoa > Chordata > Actinopteri > Cypriniformes > Nemacheilidae > Triplophysa > Triplophysa dalaica. The sequence continues at coordinate 20,079,140 of NC_079549.1, read as the reverse complement.
TTAGCTTAAGTCGTTTCATGGTGTAAAAGGGCATGAAACTGTTATAGGCCACTGCAAGTATTTAAATTTTGGTTTGTGTTTTTCATGTCCAGAGGCTTTCCAGTTGGTTGCCGTCAACCTGCCCAAGTCAGCGGAACAGGAAGTGGAGGTCAAAGAGCTGAAGGCTGTTCTTTTTGATATCAGTTCAAATCCTAGCTGCACAGCTGTAGGCAGAGAGGTAAAAAACTTATTTACACTTATTCATTTAGTGAACACTTCTATCTAAAGCGACTTACAAATGAGAGAAGATGTAACAATTTTTAATGAGTCAAAGTGTGTTCAGTTGGTTACAGTTTTTGTAATTTCATTTAATAATCTCAATGGATCTTATAGTAACAGCTCAGGAAGTAAAACACAATCACCATTGTTTAATAGCAACTGTGTGCTTCTTGATAAAGTGTACTTGACCGTTGCAAGTATACTTCATTGTAGATATGTCGTGACAGTGTTAAAGGGATAGTTCATGCAAAAATAAACATTTTCTCATCATTTAATCATTCTCATGTCATTCAAAAGTTGCACATGGCTATTTATGCGGGGAACACAAAAGATATTTTGAGAAACGTCTCAGTGGTTAGTCAATGGGGTCTGGTGTTGTTTGTTTATCACCATTCTTCAAAACATCTTTTGTGATGTGCTGAAAAAAGTTATACGGATTTGAAATGACAAGAGGGTGAGTAAACAATGAATGAATTTTCTTTTCTTTTTAGGTGAACTGTTCTTGTAATCAAGTCAAAAGTCGCAAACATTAAGACTTAACCCAATCTAAAAAATAAACACTTCTCTTGGTGTTATGAAATGCAAAGAAATGAATGATACAATTGTTACCAGATTTAGTTTAAAATCGAATGTATCTCACAAACTTCTTTCTACCCAAAAAGGGGTAAAATATTTAACTTATTCCTGTGTTTTTCTTTAGGCATGTTTAAACATTAGTTTATGTTTGGCTGAGGTTTCTTTAGGTCAGAAATGGTCTCCTTGTTATGGTAAAAATCCACTTGGCAGCCTGTGTAGTCACTGCATTTGTCAGATGGTGGATGTGGTACAGTAAACATGGTTTAAACCCCTGTAGGTTAATTAGTATGGCACTACACGGGTGTTATTTTTGTAGAGTGAGCTGTGCAGCCATGTTTTGGAATAACTAGTTGTTTTGGTGAAGTCATTACACACCATGACTTCAGATTTTTTTATGTGCCACTTCTTGAACCGAGTGCAGAAGGACACAATGGAGATGGCTCATTCCTCACTCTGAACTTGGAGTTACTTTAACTGAAATTAAAAGTGGTTATTTACTCATTCTTGTGTTATTCCAAACCCATTTAACATTCCTTTGTGAAATACAGAGAATTTTGTTCATATTGATTCCCACTCTTACAGTGAATGTCAAATGGTACCGAGGCTGTCCATCATTAATATTCTGCTTAACATACATATTGCTTTTTTGTCATATGTGTTTAAAACGATATGAGGATGAATAAATAGAGCTTTTGTTTTTGTCTAAATAATCCCTTTAACAATTTATGTTTTTATTTGGTTGAATTCTCCAGTTAACAATTTATGTCTAATAAATATTCTTGTTTATTGTGTTTTCAGGGTGAATATATAGCATCTGCAAACCACCTCAAACTTCACATTTATTTCTTCAGGAAGCAGAGAACATACAGGTAATAAATACTGTATTTTGGCTGACCATTGTAAAGTTCCCCACGGGATATTTACTGGCCTTAGGGGATGTGTCACATGCAGGTTGTTTTTCTTATGACTTTAATACAAATACCATCACTTGTTTGTAAAGCTGTGAAGTTTGGAGATTTAAATATTTTTTAGCCAAACATAAAAACTGTGCTAAACTTTATTCACTGCCACATTGTTCAAAACCCTTGAGACATTCTTTATTGAACACAAAGATGACTTTTTGTTAAAGGTGAGATGAATAAAATCACAATTTTAAGCCGAGCTTTTTTTATATAAGAGGGAATCGCATTCACATGAACATCGTAAGTGTCAGAACTGAAAACACCCTTGTTACTAAGATTATATCTGTTTTTGACACCATACCCAGCGGACGCCAGATTCTGAAATGCACCTTTCTATGACAACATTGATAGGTTGAACACCGCCTCCATAGAAAAATATCAACGACTACTTCTCTAGCCCCGCCCACTGGTTTGCGCATTACAGAACCAGTGGCGCGGAACCAGAAAGAGCGAGCAAAAACAAACATGCCGTTAAAGATAGCTAAATTTTGTGCCATCCATGGTTGTGGAAGAATTTAGTCGCTGCATAACCTTCCTTCGGATTCCAATATTAGGACTGCTGGTTTATTTTTAAAGACGTTCCAGCTAATGTGGGAAAAACATGGAGTGTTTGCTCGTTTCATTTCTCCGATGATTCCTTCGTGAACAAGGCACAGGTCGACACTGAATTTTCGGAGAGTTCAAAATGAAAAAGCAGTGCCGTATCTGCAGGCGCAACAATCTTAAGGGAGTAAAACATTTTTGTACTATGCTTTGTTAGAGATCGCTTGATGTGCCCTGAGCACTATTCGGACCTCTTGGCATTTGTATTAATTGCAGAGGTTGTCTGTGATATTAAGCCGGTGCGAACCGCCATCTCTCTGATTTTGGTTGGCTCATATATAATTTTTCAAGCTTTTATACACCGTTTGCACCATATAACGCACATACTGACATGTACAGCCATGGAAAATTTTAAGAGACCATTCTAAATTTTTATATGTATTGTTGCCATTTCAATCCAGTGTTTGTTGAATTTTGATAAAATCGAACCTCAGGAGTGACATAAAGTCATCCAACAGCAATGTAAAAGATTGACAGCGTGACAGGATACATAAAAAATAAGCTGTGATAAGAAGTTATCACATGAAAAGTAAGCGTTGACGTTTTCCTAAATACATATACAAATATAACATCTTTTCAGTATTTGAGGACATCGGCATTTGAAAAAATTACAGAGCGTCATTCTGTTATTTTTACCTGTTTTTCCATCTTTAGTTTTCTGCAAATAGATACAATATTTTAATTTGATATTTGAAAGGAAATGTGCTGTAGTTCACAGAAAGAAACAGAAATGATCATTTTATCTAAACATACCCGTAAACTGTAAATTCAGAAAACCGGAAGTAATTTTGATATGGTCTCATACTTAAAGTTGTTTTGTACAAAGATGTCATAAGGGTTGAGAATGACAATTATAACAGATTATCAGATTTGTTTGTTTAATTGACTTATATTGTCTCTTTCTAGTTTTTCTCTAAATGCAACTGATAAGAAAGGGGCCAGAAATGTGTTTACATGCATAGCCTGTCACCCAAAAGAAGACTGCATTGGGACCGGTCATGAAGATGGCAAAATCCGCTTATGGTGAGAGATGAGCTGTGCATTTCTTCATATTTACTTCATACGTGTGGTCTAGGAATAAAACCACACTGGACTGTTTTTCTGTTCTGCAGGAGAAACTTCAATAACAAGAAAGAATGCACACATTCTACCATGCACTGGCATCACAATGCTGTCAACACTTTGTGTTTTACTGCAGAAGGTAATTTTATGAGATTGTCTTTTTGCTTTTTACCTCTAGGGGTGTATGTTAGCTGTACTTACAGCATGCTTTTGTTACCATCTCTGTAGGTACTAATCTGTTGAGTGGAGGCCTTGAGTCGGTGCTTGTCCAGTGGCACTACGGGGGTGACAAAAAAGAGTTCCTGCCCCGTCTCGGAGGATCTATTTTACACATATCTACATCACCCGATGGCCAGTTGTTCTGCACATCTCATTCAGACAACAGTACGTCTCGGCGGAAGAATCTGTAAAAACCTATGTATCACTCTATGATCAGAAAGATTTCTTTTGCATAATGAAATTCATAACTATCTTTCAAGAATCGTATACAAATATGTTTATACGAACACCCTGTTGCCTTCTCACTACTTCATTGACAAAAAAATTTTTGCAGTCAAAATTTATAAATTAAGTAGTTTCATGCATTCCATTTATTCTAATGCCAGCAACAACATGTTATTAAAGTTAGTGTACTTTATATTTTCTGGTTTATTCGTGTTTTTATGACTGCCTTGAATTTATCTCTTTAATATTTTTTTAGGTAATTATATTTATACATGTTATTTTTTTTGCACGGAAATGTGCTGTGTTATTGTGATTTTACACATAGTATCAGTGTTTTTGCATTAGATAGTACATATTTTATATTTGTCTAATATCAGATTTTTTATTTTCTCCTCAGAAATCACAGTTATCGAGAGCAGTCTCAAGGTGTCTGCTGTCATTCAGGGTTTAGTCAAAGGTTTGTACGGTATTTTACTGTTTTACATTCCATAACGGCAGCAATAAAGGTTAATTTCTTCCGATGTCCTTGATGCTTTCAGGAGATGAAGTTTTGACTGATCTAATGATTGACCCGCGCAGTAAATCTCTGGTGCTGAACGGGAAACCGGGTCATCTGCAGTTTTACTCCCTTCTGCGCGACAAGCATCTCTATAATGTAAGTCTGCTACCGTCGATACTTTGAATTTGTTCTTAGAAACCAACATTTGTCAGCAGTGCATATAGGAGAAATATCTACTGGTAAGGGCTTAATCATGTCTACGCGTGTATGTTTCTGTTTCTTGGTTAAAATTCAGCTGACTCAAGTTAGCAGTGGTCATGTGAGCTTGGGGCCCCTAAATGGGAAACCTTGTTCTTCGTTTTTTATCCACAGTTTGCATAACCGCCGTTCTGTCTACTTTTACAGCTGGATATTGTGCAGCAAGAATATATTTATGAAGCCGGTCTGGATCAGTTTGAGGTGGTCAAGGCGGCCTTCGATGTAAAAGGCTCTTGGCTCGCTACAGTGGAGCAAAGGGGGAAGAAGTCCTCCGATCTAGAGATTTTCCTCAAATTATGGGCTTTTGATGAGCAAACACAGAGGTATTCATCCCCACATTAGATTCGGATAAAGCTCTGTTTCTAGGTAACTTCATTGTGTTGCTATTTGAAGAATTCCACAGTATTTGCACAAGGTGAAGGTTTACAATAAAATAAGAAATCAATATCGTTAATGTTAGCAATGTGAATAAACAATTCACTGAACACAGACTTATAGGGACTAACTGCTGAGAACAACAATACAAACCATCACAGAAATTCTAATGGTTTCACATTAAAATACCATTATGAACCATTAGCTTTTTCCATTAAAATCATCACAAAATAAAATTGACTTGTGTCTATTGGGCATTATTCCAATTGGATTTAACATCCCACCAGTAGAATACATCACATACCAGTAGACACCTTTACAGTTCAATTAAAATCAAAACAAATCCTTTAAACCATTATTACTTCTTTAATGGATTCTTTTGTTTTTTCATCAGAGATGATTTTATTTCTGAACTATAATGCACTTTTTTCCGCCCCTTCAGTTTTGTTCTGAATACCTCCATTGCTGCCGCCCACGAGGATCAGATTATGTCCATGTGCTTCAGCTCTTCTGAGGAGACCACCATGCTGGTGACCACAGCCAAAGACTGCCAGTTTAAAGCATGGGTGCAGGGGTCCGAAGCAGACACACAACGTGAGTCGCACACGTAGACATTTGCAAGAGTTAGTGTTGGAATGAGAAGTCTAACGTGAAGGTTACGAGTGTGAACGTAGACATACCTGTCTCACCACAATTTTTCCATCGTGTTGTAGAGTCCTTCTGGTCATGTGATTTTGTGGGAAGCTACCATAACCTAAGGCCCACAAACTGCAGCTTCTCAGCTGATGGCTCTCTTCTGGCAGTAAGCTTCCAGGAAGTAATCACCATATGGAGCCCAGAAACCTGGGAGCTGCTCTCTACCCTGTGCCAACCACCTGGAGAAATAAGGTGTGGACCTTTTTCCAAACCGCTGTGGGCATTTCAGATGTCTAAACTTTGACTAACCTCATGTGAAGGGATCGCAGGATTTTTGTTTGAAACACAGTCTTTTCAGGTTTTCACTATAGGCGTTTTCAAAGCCAGTTAAAGACTCTACACACTGTTTCAAAGCAGTAGTTCACCGAAAAAGTTAAATTCTGTCATTTACTCACCCTCTTGTCACTTCAAACCTTTATAAACACAAAAGAAGATATTTAAAGCAATTTTGGTAACCGAACAATGGCAACACCAAATAACTTCTATTGTATAGACACCAAACCAATGCAAATAAATGGGTGCCACCATTGTTTGGCTACCAATATTCTTCAAATATCATCTTTTATGTTCTGCAGAAAAAAGTCGAACAGGTTTGAAAGAAAAGAGGGCGAGTAAATAATGAAAGAATATTTTGGTGAACTGTCCCTTTAGGAGCTTTCAAGTATACAAAAATTGTGCATTATGGAATTTTTATTAAACTTTTCATATAAATATTTGTATTATATACAAATATCTAGTTTATTTTTATTAGAAATTGATGTTATCAACTGGTAATGCCTTCTTTGTGTCTCTGTTTATCTTATTATGCAATAAGTTAAAAGTACATAAAAGCTAGACTGCTCACTAGAATGAGTCAACTGTGTCAATTTCATCACAGTCATTGTGTTACTTTTTTAAATAGTGCACAATAATTAGCAATTACCAACAATAAAAAAATTGGTGTAATAGTAGGGCTTTAACTTCATGGTGACTTTAGTTTTACACAAATAGTTTTACACGGTGGTGAATTTTTTATTATATATGATTTATCTGTGCACATTACATATAATTTCTATTCATTTGCACTTGTTATTTTAATCCAAAACTTTAACCTGCTCCCCCTCTCGAAACGACCTCTGTTCACTTCAGGTCATGAGGAATGGCACGAGGAGGGTGCTGCAATGACTGAAGTCAAGTCCGGCCCTACCTTTTTTCTCATTTCAGAGTCGTTTCACTCTGGTATAAGTCACGATACAGACATAAAGACAATTGCTACATCCGTTTCATGATGCCTTAAAGTTACGTATCACAGAGCTTTTGTGTTTTTTTTTTTTCGTTTTTTTTCCGTACAACAACTGTTTAAACATTTTTAAGTGTCCTGTATCAACACATGATTTTTATCATTTACATTTTTTTCTAAGTTCTCTCTTAGGGTTTAGCTTTTTATAGATACTGGAGAGAGAGACATGAAAGGACCAGTTTTATTATTCAGTCATAGAACTTTATCATTAACATACATAAGGTTCAGTTAAACTTTAAATGTTATCAGTTCAGTAGCAAAACAACAAATTTTATTGACATTTTTTCAAAACGTAAACAAGTTTCATTTTCGAATTTTACTTGAAGTTTTTACATTTTGTTCAAAATATTGTGATACTATCATACTCGTGAATTCCGTTTTGTGTGTTGTTTCAAATAATTTCTGAGCTGAGTGTATCGTTGCACCCCTAGTTATTATATAATATAGTTGTTTTAAGTAATAGTTGAGTTATGTTGTTTTTGTGCCTCTTTTAAAATATCTGTGTCAGTCACTGTTACTCCATGCTGCATTTGCAGTTTAAAGACAAATGTAGTTGTTCAAGCCTCATTCACAGTTTCTGGTTTCTCATGGTTGTCCAGATGAATGTTAACATCGGGCCCTGCAGTTGAATAGTAGAAACTTGGTGATTTAAGCTTTTAGACTCGGGGAGCTGGCCGTGAGCCAGGAGGGTCAGTGAGGACAAAGTTTTGCTCCATCATCGTGTCGGGAAAAGAGGAAGTTCATCAGGTGCAACTGGTGTTCCTAGTCAACAAGTGCTCTCAGTTCTGCCTTTCTGCACTTTATAAGAAAGTGAAAATCAATTAACTTAGGATTTACACATCCAATAAATCTGTGTTTAAGCATTTTACTGTCACACATTTAAAACTGAATGTATAACAGATTTTCGATGAACTGTACGGTAAGCTGTGCTTATCGCAATGAGACTAATCTAGCAAAATATGTGTGAAATAAGTGATCTGGCTGATCTTGGTGGTCTTTTGAAAAAAAAAAATGACTAAAGGCAACACCTTTGATCCAACAGGGACCTTTGTTTCGGCCGGTTAAGCTGCTCCAAATACCTGCTCGGCACGACCACCAAGAACCTTCTCTGCTGTTGGAACCTCCTCACTTGTGCATGTACGTCTTCACTACTTTGTTTATTTGTTTAAATCTGTATTTGCAATTGCTTTTATAAGTTAAACCAATCCCCTTATAGGTCACCTGTGATAAATTTGTATAAAAACAGTTTTTTATTTTTCATGCAAAATATAGTTTAGTGTGGACCCATAATGCTCCCGAAAGAGCAAATCATTTTGGATGAATTACTCCTTTAACTGTTAATATTAGTTTTTATACACCAAGAACATTATATTTCTTTGTGCTCAGTTGTGTTGAATGACCGAACTCTTTGGTTCACAGTGGAGTGGTGCAGTTCTTTAGATGTTGGAACGTTGCTGCCTGACCCCCTCTCTGAAAACGTGGCTGCATTTTCATACCAGCCTACACATACAGACCGTAAGTATTTGCAGGAAGGTCGTTGCCAGTTTGACCTATTTTGCATCACCTCAGCATTTGCCTCAAAATGTAAATATTCAGTGTTACACTACAACTAAACATTCAGCAAATGCCTATTTCATTTATAGTTTGATCCTATTTTCTAACACAAATGTCATTTTATACTCGCAAGATGCTTTTCATTTATTCTCCGGTATATGTGCAGTGTTTGTTTTCAGACCCAGCGAGCCCCGGCCTTTATTTGCTCATAAGTCAGTGTGCTCGGGGAAGGTGCATCGCGCCGTCTTTGTTCCCCGGGAAGAGCTGTTGGCCAGATGTGATGAAGGTTCCCAGTGGCTCAACAGATCTCAACTGTACTTTCTCAGCCAAGCCATGGTACATCAGAGATAACGCTTATCATCAGACGCTTTTCGTTAACTTGCATTATATGTGAAATTAAACTGATTCTATTCTCAGGATTTGTTGACATTCAGCACGGCAACAGAAGACGACAGGATGTTGGCTGCGAGTAAACGGGTACGGCTTTCAATGTCCCCCTGCTGTTCTTTATGTTGTGGTGGTATTTGAGTCCTCTCGCTGGACCTTCTAACACGTGTCTTTCTGGTACAGCTGGTGGTTGATGATAGTGTTGCTGTGACTCCATTTTACCTGCTGTTGGGCAAACATAGACAACAGCAGGAGAAACCCAATACATCAAATCCTGTGACCCACAAACCTCAGCTGCCACAGGGGTCAGTCGCCATCAAAGAGGTAAGACCAAAGAACATAAAGATAAACCCATCATGGATATCATTTTTCATCTTTAGCCATTTTACTATATTTTCTTTTCATTGATACCAGGGGTATAGGCCTACTGGTTAATGTTAATAACTGTGGGATTATAAAATTACGATTATCATGGTATACTATTATGCCACGGAATAATATTGTGAATAATTCTGCGCGGCACAAAACTATTGAGTCTAAAATAAACTTGTTTGATACATGTGATTCATTGGCTGAAAAGAGAAGAAAAACAAATCAAGTTTAAGATAATTTTGATTAAGCATTATTAATCTCTTTAAAAAAAAAAGATTTATTTGTTTCGTCATTTTTGGGGTGGGGGTCGTTTTCTGTTTAGTGAAAATGTGATATTTTGACACTACATTTTTATATATAACTTGCATATATTATTTAACGTATTCTTGTCAACATTTAAAACTGTCGATTGTAATAAATTGTTGCGTTAGTCTTTTAAATTTGTGTAATTAAAATGCAGTGTTATGTGATTTTATAAGAATTACACTACCGACTTTTATTGTCTAGTGAAAATCAAGTTTGAATTGGAGACCGTAAAAGCATCTGTTATAGCGTTGTAATGCTCTCATAGTCGTAAGGCAAGAAAGACCATGTTGTGATAATTTTTTTATTCAACACATTTTGAAAGTTTAATATTTTTTAAATGTTTAATGTAGCATTATACCTATTACATTTCCTTTGCTTGAATGTTTTTTTTTTGTTGAAGTTGTTACACACGGCAGCTCACGTTTTGCCGGCCGCTTCGGTCCTGTGCTCACTGTTCGTCACCTCCCTCCTGATCTCCAATACTGGAGTCCGGTAAGACCGCACTGGATTCATTGTGTAGATGCATTGCCATCTTTTGAAATCTATATACTTCAAGTAAAAAAGCCACCTAGTCTGTTTCCCTTCCCTGTGTTGGAGTTTCGAGATGATTGTAATGGGAATACATAAACATTTGTTGATGCTTCATTCTTAGAGAGGAAATGGATTCTTCAGAGCAGGAAATGGACAGTGAGAAAGAGGAAGAAGACTCCGAGGAGGAAATAGAAGCGTGTGACAGTCAGCAGGAGCTCAGAGCTCAAGGTTCTGTGGATGAGGTGACCCCAAAGCTTTCCAAAGCGCAAGAGAAGGAACTGAGAAAAGTCAGAAAAACTGACTTTAGTTGGATGACTGGCCTCATTGACTCCAAATCATGATCTTGCAATTTCACAATATAAATAAATGCTTCAGCTCTATTTAGATACGTAAAGATGTGTTGTGGATTGGCAATTGTTTAATCAGACTGCATCCCTTTAGTGGTTTAGTCTGAGGAGTTTCTAGGGAATTCGGGAACAGGAATGCTATTTTGGAACTAAAGTTTTGTGTAATGTTCAACATGCCCACACCAACAATAATGTATAAAGAACCTTTTAAACAGTGTACAATGAAGTTTTGACATTTTATTACAGAATATTTGTCCATCTTTTTTTGATAAACCTTTAAACCTGTTCCTTCAAACATGAATTCTCTACTATTTTATAACATAATTTAAAGGGGTCAAATGACATGGCTATAACAAATAATATTGTTTGTTTTAGATGTAATGGAATGTGTATACACGGTTTAAGGTTAAAAAACGCTGTATTTTCCACATACCGTGCACGTTTGTATCTTTACTTTGCCCTGCCTCTCTGAAACATGCAGATTTTTTACAAAGCTCATCGCTCTGAAAAGCGAGTTGTGCTATGATTGGCTAGTTAACCAGTGTGTAGTTATTGGTCGAATACTGCAAGCGTGTGATGGAAATGTAACGCTTATAACCATCTTATAACCAAACATCAGGTTCCAAAGCAATTGTACTGACAGGTACACCCACCTTACTTGCGTTTACATTTGGGCAGTCTTGGTCAACTCATAAGACAACCTGACTTAGATTTGTGGGGGTGTGGTTACACGAGGCGTTTCAGGAAGGACTGGGTGAGCATTCGCTTTTAGATAGAATGCATCCTTTGTTCTGACACTTTAATTTGTGCAATTTTACGTGTCTAATACAGGCAAGGGCAACTTAAAAAACACCAAAGACAGAAAAACACGTATTCATGCCATATGACGCCTTTGGAAGAAACTGGAAAATTACTCCTTTGAAGTGTGTGCAAACTAATCTTTCTGTTGGTGGGACCAAATGCTTCAAATTCTTACTTTTTGACAGTCATTTGAAGTCCTCAGGGCAGGTTATTACTGTCATTCGAAGACAGAATCATGGTCATTATTTGCCCTGATGGACTACAGATTTTGACGAAAAATAAGCAAAGGGAAATCAACAAAATGATTAGTTGAGACCATTATCATATATGCTTAAATATTGTTAATACACTTATTAATGCATTTTTAATGGTTTAGTAAAAAAATATTCTGTGTTTTTTATTTTATTCTGTTTAAATTTGCTTTCAAATTAGTTATTAGAGATTTGTAAGCTGATTTCAGAGTGTGTTTCAGTACTTTTGTTTACTATTAAAGAACAAATGAGAGAACATCTTATCTGGATTAGTGCACCTAGATTTCTAGCTCAAGCGAAGTAGACATTGAACTTCAGCTGAGCTTTGCACCCAGTTTTGCTGTTCGTTTCAGCGGTTTAGTCGAAAGCAACGAAAGAGGTTATTGTCCATCGCTGGTCCTAAAAACAACATGAAGTCGTCTGTTTTAGTTACATGCAAACCTTAGAACTGAACCGAGTTCTCACACGGGCAAAGATGAATTCTAGTCTTGTGTGTTAACAAAGACTGTTTGAAAAGCCTTCAAAGTAAATGACCAGCAAACATCTCTCAGGAATTTGACCCTGTGCATTGCTGGAACCTTTCCAGAAATCTTTCTCAGCTGGATCACACTAAAGTGGTCACTTCCAATCACTGAATCATCACATTTGATGTAAATGTTTTTATTTCTGTTCAAACAAAGAGTTTCACTACATGTCTTGAGCTTTCTGTTACCCCTGAAGGAGTTTGAACAAGCATTACACAAAGGGAGCAAAATCTATGTGCTTCCTTATAAAAGACGTTTCCTTTCATATATGTTACATTCAACTGGTGTTGGTGTTAAAATTTAAACAGTGTTTCATTTTGTCATTTCATTTTGTGAGAAATCTTGTTTGTCATTACGTAGGAGGACAAAACACAAGAATATAAAAAATGTACAGGTGTAAATAAGGCTTCACATTCACAAAGATAGAAGATGAATCATGCACTTAAAAAATGCACACAACACATTTTCATCTGTAAATAAAGTGATTTTAAAAAAGTGTTTTGTAAGGGGAACATGGCTCATGAAATCTATTTGTTAAATATTAAGCATCAATGCTGAGGATCAACTTGGCACCTACGTAACCAGCTGCCAACCATCGACTGAATTTTGGGTGGAGATCTGCTGATGTCCAATGTCAATATTATACAACGGCTCCAAAATTTCTCATGTCTGACCAGCTGTGGTATTCAAATGCATTTGGAGGCACGAGCGTAAAGTGTGTGGCTTTGAGGTTGGCTGGAGCATGCAGTACCAAGCGTCACCAAAAACCTAAGCTTGTTTTTGGAATGTTTGAATGATTAGCGTATTGATTTGAATGAAGGAAAATCTGAGGTGTGGTGTCTCTGAGAGCAGTAGAAATCACTAGGACAAGGGCTGAAGAGTTTTAAGTGTAAGCACCTGGTGCTCAAAATCCCGTTTTTGTTGTTTTTAGGCAGATACAGAAAGAATCTTGGTCAACAAATGCCAAGATCTGATGAAGAACTACAAGTATAAAAATATCTGAATTCCCGCCAACCATTGAGTGTGGAGGAACTCACTGAATATTGTGCAAACGTTATAATACCTGAAGTTTGTTGTTGCGCTTCTCGTTAATAATGGACGAAGTATAATCATGTAAAGTGCTAGTTTAACAATCTTAGATTTAAAGATTAGAACAATGTGCTAAAATCAACTTCAAATCAAACAGGATGAAAGAACGAAATATACTACTATAAAATATGTCTTTACGGCGATGGCTCGAGAAAATCAGCATCTGCGTCTCCACAAATTGTCACCCCAGCAATATTTGGAATGTATAGTGCGAACACAGCTGTTATTCCCTCACTTCCAAAATCACTTCCACTTTGGTTACAAACTGTATGTCTGCATAGCTTTTATTTAGATATAGCACCACCAAAGCTTAGATACGGAATACTGGCTACAGACCTTTAAATATATAAGCATATCTGAATAACAAGTATTCTCCGAATAACTTTTAAAGAGACTCATAGTTTGCAAAAAGAGGGAGGAAATAACAAAACTACTCATGCATTACAAAACCTGGATGCCCAGTCTGAAGGTTAACTATGATAATAATAAAAAACAATAAAATACGTCAAAGTAGAATAAATATGCTTGGTTTTGCTTTGGAGCATTTACAAACTACATTAAAGCGAGAACCATATTTTACGACATAGCTTGCTTTTTTATACCTCTTCGACATCTTCCGCTCTGTAAGCTCTCTTGTAGTTTCTAACTAAGAACCTCTGTATCTTTGTTAATTCAGCTTACGGCTACTGCAAGCAACAAAAGCGTGTGTGTAAGTAAAGCATTTGGAATTGAATTCCTGGTGGGCTTCAGTAAAAACCCTGCACACAATACTCTTGAGTCTCTTAAAAGAGTTAGACGGAGTTTGGAAGTGAAGGAATATTGGGGTCTGGCTTTTGCTCGGGTGAACAGAAAAGGAAAAGCCGACTCCGAAGGCTTTTATAGGCGAACCTGAAATACATCATATGACCCATGGCCACGAAGGAAACAGAGACGATCACGAGAAGACCGAAGGCCTCTTGATTCGGTGCGAGGATGACCATGATGAAGTGCAGAAGATCGAGAAGATAGTTCATAGAATTCTGAACGCCGTTGATGATTCCTCTCTCCGACTCGATCACATTCTCCTGGATCAGTTGAGTCACGGTCAAGTCAAAAGACCAGAGACCTGAAAACAATTCATGGAAATTAATCAAAAGTCAGGCAAAAATGAACAGCAGCTCACGATTGTCACGCTTGGGTCTCAAAGGTTGGCTTTACAGCTGATAAAGAGATTGTGATGTTACCACCTTCCCCTCACGATAATGAACAAAAATGAGAAAATAATAATAATGATCAGTGTTGTTTCCTGTCGGTTGCTCATTTACTCACCGACTCTAGCAGCAATAACACCAGCGAAGAGAAGACTGACGGACAAATAGGAGTTGATTTGGGGGGCTTCTATGTCTGCCGTGGTGGAGTTGTTCTGGATGGTTGAATCTATAATATCGCTCGGAAGCCGAGAAGCACCGTCTCCGAACAGATGTTTAACAACGTCTTCGAAGGGCGAGACACTGAGATCAAAGGGGCTGCCGGGAGAGAAGACGGATGCCACACAGAGCAAGAGGCAAGACAGCTGGACAACTCCAGAGATGAAACCCGTTCTGATCAGGCCGCATTTCTTTCTGATCCAAGTAAAGGCAACCGTTCCACAGATCCCGGATATAGCCGAAGCTCCCATGAGCAGACTGAGCACGGATCCGTTTAAGCCCTGAGTGTACGCGTAACCTGTGGTGATGCAGTCAAAACCCAGCACAGTCATGTAGAGGAAAGCCAAAGACATGCCAGCGAAGAAAATGGACTGATTGTAGTATGCAACCCAGCCCTCTTTGAAGGTACGGAGCGGCTCTGCCATTTGGTAGCAGCCACTGGCCTTCTTCTCAGCGATTTTCTTTTCTTCGGCGGTTTCGTTCATGAGCTGCGAGCCTTCCGCTGGACCTTCAGTGTTTCCAATCTCTGCAACATTGGAAACAAATCGCATTGAATAAGGCTGTCAAAGAATATGAATTTCAATCCGTCAAAGAATATGAATTTCAATTTGCAATGGCTTTATCATTGCAGTCTTGTTTTGAAAAGCAATATTCGAGCAAAGTTTGGACTGCGTTTGATGTTCACCTTTTTGTATGTTGAGATGCTTCAATTCTTGGTTGTCACTGTCCTTCTGTCCCGCCTTGATGGCCAAAGCGGGAGTCTTCTGATAAACCTTCCAAAGCAGAAAGTACTCCAAGCACATGGAGAACAGATTCCAGCCCGAGATAAAACCACAGCCCATGAAATGAGAACCGAAAGCCATTATCTGGCCCACCAGCATCGGAGCCAGAATGTTTGTCAACTGGTCGATTATTCTGACAGTGGCATTCATATCTATCAAAATACAAAAATCAAAAGTATCTTTGTAAAAAAAAGAATGTTAAAAAAACACAAATGAAACAACCTCATGGTCTAGTTTTAATGTATTCCATTTAGGTTACTAAGTTCATTGAGTGCATTCACTTGAGGAGTGACAGCCGATGCAAGCAGTCTATAAAGATAAGATGCTTGATGGTGACAGCTAAGCAGTTATAATGTATTTTATGATCTTTTAAGACTAGATGACATGAGAGTTATGCACAAAAAAATGTACATAATGATGATGTTCAAAGCTCAAAGGTGGAAGGTGATCTGCTATATTATGAAGATTTAAAATAAGGGAAATTCTGACCTGCCAAATTGCTCCGATCGTCTCCGGCCACCACCACCACCCAGTCCCTCTGGATGGTGATGGACATAGCCGTGCTGGCCAGGTTAGCGATGTTAGCAATGGAGATGACCATAATGTAGCATGTTGTCTGCAATGCAACAAATATGGAATTAGGAAATTTTATTGTATCAACAAATAGATGTTTTGTTCTTAGATGACTGTCAAGCAGAGTCCAGAACATCAACAGTTCACTGCAATGTGTGTTGCTCAACCTCAACGACTTAAAACAAAGAGCAGGTTTTGTTTGCTATTGTGTCCTTTAAATGACAACTTTCAACCCTTTTAACAGAAGACTCAGAGTAATATTGACCAAGCCACATGCTTTCTGCCTATGTGACAACTGGTTTTGCTGACAACACAACACCGTTTTGTTAGGAAGGTGTTGTGTTTCACCGTCGAGAAAATGAACTTAAGCTGAGGTCATGAAGAAAAAATTGGGGGGAGGGAGGCTCTCTCTGACCGAGTCAGCATTACCTCTCATGCATTTTTGTAATTGTAAACATGCTTGAAATAACCCATAGTTACAGTAAAGATTTTAATCACTTCAAACTATGAGAACATTTGAAAGTGAATTTTAAAACTAAATATCTCAAAAAGACTTATCTAAATAAAAAAGGTGCCTGTGGACATTGCATTTCACGATAAACTGCAATTTTGAGAGCACGAATTCGGTTCATTCTGTGTGTTTCAAAAGGAACCATTACTAATAACTACAAAAACAACATAAACGTTGACTAGAGACTAATTAGACCAGCAAAAACCACCTAAGAAAAACGAACAACAAAATAACTCTGGCTGTTTTATGAACGGTTAAGATACTCACCAGCAACCATCCACTGTACATGGTAGAAAGCTGTTCTTTAAACTGGAAAACGACCATCAGCAGTATACCACATAGAATCACAGCACTGTTCTGCACAACCAAAGACGTCTGTGCCACTGAAACAAAAAAACAACACACAAAAACCTTAAAAGAAAACAAGGACATATTGTAGCAAAGTAGACTTCGCTTATGTATGATTTTACATAATAAACATCCACCTTGAAGTGGTGGTCTGTAATTTTGCGTGGTGAAGGGTATAAATGCCTTGTTTACCTTTCAGTCTGGCATTTTTGTCAACCCAGTCACCAATAATAGCACCCAGCAAGAGGACGGACCCCGCGACCACCAGTCCATACACGGCCGTGAGGAGCAAACTATTGCCATAGAGCTCCACCAAAAACACAGCCACAGCAAAATTCCACATGCGGTCACCCTGTAATGAAACAACAGTAATAATCAAAGTGTGATACACATTTATTTATATTATAATTCAGGCCAAATGTTTAGTTGACAGCTAGATTCATGCAGCTTAATAATAATATTTACATCAGTATTTTTTATTTACAAAAATTTAAACGAAATAGTTTCGAAATCGTAAACTACTAGATAAATCATGCATAATTTATAATTAACGATAATGCATGTAAATTAAATTATAAAAATGTTTTATTTACAAAAAATTAAACGAAATAGTTTCTAAATCGTAAACTACTAGATAAATCATGCATAATTTATAATTAACGATAATGCATGTAAATTAAATTATAAAAATGTTTTATTTATAAAAAAACGATACTATACATAATAAAAACAATTACGAAAAAAAGCAACAAATTTATTGTTTATTTCGTTTTTTAGTGACTTTTGTTTTGACGTTTTAACAGGGCTGTCAAACCCGGATTCTAATGTAAACACACACTTACCCATGTTGACAGCGCATGTCCAAGGTAAATGAGGAATTTCGCAGACGTGAAGAACTGACAAAATCTTTCTAAAGAAACACAATTGAATAGATTGTATTATTTTTGTATTGGACAAGCAAAACGACGCCGTTTTAGGTGTAACAATGTAACAATGAATGTGTAATGTACAGATGCCTATCGCCCAACTAATCCATAAATTAAACTCACCACAGCAAGGTTTCTTAGATGCAGCGTTGTCCATTGTGCCTTAATATATTTTGCCTCGTTTTGTTTTGTTTTATTTATAAGGATGGAAATTCCTTTGTATGGTTAAGGATAAACGAAAGACAGATCTTTGTTGCAAATATTTCCTCGCAAAAACACGAATTACTCCTTTCTCTCCTCTCCGAACTTAGCTATCACTGTAGCTGAAGTTGGAGAGAAATAAACGCGGATAAACACCAGAATGTGTAGAAACAAATAATCGCCTTAAAGCGCCGTATGCGCGCGCACGGCTAAAACAGCGCACCGTGTTTTCCAGACTAACCGGACGGGCTCATATATATAGGCTGAATTACAAGCTCCTCCCTCTTTTCACAAAGAGATATCTAGTGTTTCCGTGACACAGCAACATGTTATAACATATTACGAGGCCAAATTCTTGAATCTGTTTCATGAATGGATATGATCTTCTGTTTGTTGTTGAAGCATCGTCATAAGCTTCATTGCTTGCAAAGTCTTCTGATAAAAAAACTTGCAATTCTAATGGATTCTATTATAATAATTATAAAATTACAATTTATCCGATTGACAACCATGCCACAAACCCACTACTACACAGACCGAATATGTGAATGGCATACTTCCGGATGAGCACTTTATCTTGCCCTTCAGACAGCACAGTTTCTCAACTACAGCTGCATGGATCTGTCTCCACCTGGAGATGACTGAACTGTGGACACCTTATCTGTCTCAGAAATGTTATTTTCACAAGATGATAATATAGTTTTTGACATTTCCTCAAGCAGATAGGGAAGATTTCTTCTTGTTGTTCATGCTCTGTTCTGTTTTGGAGCAGTGACAGCTATTTCCAAACAACTTGGCAGTGCTCTTCCCAATGAGATCCAGATCCATTCTTTGCAGGCCAATGCTCATATCACGAGCATCAATAAAAGGCCTTAACAGGGAGGCAAACATAACTTCTGCAGACAGATAGGGTTTGTCCAGTATGTCCAGTAATGTATATGATGGTGAAATGATTTTGTCCACTACGCTACGTTTAAAGAAGGGCTGTTGATTTTTTGCGTGCAAAAAATAACTTATTGCCTGTAACTACAGAGAAGAATTTTAGTCTTTTATACTTTATTATTGAAAAAAATGGCAATGCTCAGTTTAACAATGATGAAAGCAATATCAAGATGTTCTTGTCTGGTGAAATGCCTCTTAAACAGTTTTTATCATTTTATTTATTTATTTTTCACGGCGAGTTTTTACTGGGCTACATATATTGTATTGTGTAGTTAAAACTACTATACAATTGAAACAAAACAGGACTTGTTGTTAACAGAAGGGATTGTGATATCAATACAATTGCATTGTTAGTCCTTTTTGTAGTGTCACCACATTGTTTGTTACCTATTTAGCAGGCAATGACATGGCAAAAGCCGCGACACCTAATAGGCCTACGTGTGGTTTTAATAAAAAAAAGTCTTACAGGTGGGGTGGCATCCCAGGCACAGAACACTCTAATCTGACTCATGTTGCGTATACAGAACCGTCCTATCCACCGAAATCTAAGACAAAGATACTGATCACTCAAGTCACAGACTTTGTATTGTTTTACCTCACAGTTATGCTTCAGTGGTTTGGTTTTGTTGATCTTATGGCTGTACACCTTGATTCCCTATATCCTGTACATCTTAATTTATTCACGTCATCAACACATCCAACACCATTGAAAGAATCTCACACCTTAATCTACCCACATCAATCATATGATCTATATTATCACACATCCAGTCTATATATTTTTTCATATATTGTTTGTATATTACAAGTTAAAGACATTAAGCTTGTTCTTACTCAGTTTTCTTTGACCTGACATTCCAGATGTATCCAAATAATCTGCTAACCCTGGACATTGACAATTCCAAGCGATAAGTGTGCAAACATTACACAGGTGCCTAGAATCAATACACTTATTTCTTTGGCTATACTGAACCCAAACAAACTTACGTGTTTGAGTATTAGCAGCAAATAAGCAAACACTGTCCACGTGATTTAGCACTTAAGCTTTTTATGGGTGACCACAATCAACAGAACTATACAGCACAGAACCACAAGCACAAACACTGTAATTCTATAAATGCTGGTTTTCAATGTCGCGAATGAGGTTTGAAGTTTACGAAACCGGACAGTGGGATCTAACTGGTATTAAAAATAGGAATGATCACAAAACCAACAGGTTCTATGTTTAGATAGTAATTACTAATATCAAGGACTGAAGATAAACAGATTTGTTACAATGACTTCCTGATGCAGAATTCCAGTTTTTGATAAATTACGTGCATGCAGGTTATTGGAAAATGTTAAATTGCATATGAATAGGGAAATGTGTAAAAGGTCATTTAACTCATTTTAATCATCTTTTGGTCTACATTAGTTCATTTTACAAGTACAAATATTCTTGTGTAGTCTTTTACTCGGTCATAAAAAAACTGGATGTACAGAAATCGTTTAAAAACGTTTTAACAAAACAATTTTTACATAAATTGTAACAGACCCCCAGGCTAGAGCTGCTTGAAATATTATGTCACCTTTATGCAGTTCGTCCTGAGTTTAGACTCAGTTCAAGAAACTACAAAATACTATTTGCACCCTGTTAAACTAAGTTAAGAATTTTTACAGTAAGAAAACTAGAACTCTTTGTAAATCGCTTTGGATAAAAGCGTCTGCTAAATGACTAAATATAAATGTAAATTGGAAAATAAAACGTATTTCTCAAAACTTTGGACGACCTCTATGACTTTACAACCAGACAGGTAAAACTGTGCAATCCAATTATAACCATTAAATCCATTAAAATCATCTATAATGGTTTAACAGCAGTTGTAGCTCCACGCAGATTTTCTTACATAATTCGTGTCTTGTGGACTCTCCATGACGTATTTTCAAAGCGACGCACTCTCGCACACGTCATTTGTGTGCGACGTACGATCACTTTCATGTGGAAATGTTTCCATAAACCACATGAAGAGATCCTATATGAAAATGTCATCTAAAAACAGTAACGTTAAGCGAGAAGAAGTGAATGCTCAGGAGGAGCTTACAATAAAAGAGGATCTCGACAACAAGGTTTATAATCCAAATTCTTTCGAGTTAGTTAATGTTTTATCACAATAATATGATGTTTGCGAACTTGCAGCACGTTTGTTAAATTGACCTTTTTAATAGTAACGTTAAGTGTTTACACTCTTTCATCATCCACAGATCAAAGAGCAAAAGATCGTAGTCGACGAGTTGTCCAATTTGAAGAAAAACAGGGTACGTATAACGCTTATAATTAACCATGGTTGTACTATAGTAAGAATAGTTTAACTGAGGTAAGTTACTACAAACCGTAAATAGACCGTAAAAATAATTTCATTCCTTAATTTGTTATAATAAAACTATGGTTAATTTTCCTAAGCCAGGTGCTGTCAATGGTCAAAACTAAACCTCCATGAATAAGAACATAACTTGGTTCATTTGAAACTTGAAATTACAGTTTATATGATCAAAATAAGATAAGTACATGTGATCATAATCTTTTCAATGCATTTATGGGTAATATTTAATAATTAAATTACAATTCATTGTGATAGAATTTTTTACATAATATTTACAATATATTTGTTATTACGGTAAAGGTTTAGATTACTTTTTAGTAACTCCACTGACAGCATAACAGCTGTTGTAAATGGTACATTTATATTTAAAAATGTTCAGTCTAAAAATGTTTCAACGGGAAATACAACTAGAATGCAAAATTTCCCATATTTAAACATTTGCTAGAATATGATTATGGTCCAGTCATCATACGCTTAATCTTACAGAGAGTCTACACACAGCAACCCAACAGCAATATATTCTTCCTGGCAGACAAGGGAGAAACTCTCAGCTCTTGCAAAAGTAAGTTTCCCTTATGTACACAATGCCACGGTACCATTTTGACTGCCTTCAAATACTGTCATTGTTTGTCTGTTACAGAGGATCTGGACACCATGAGAAAAGAATATCAAGATTTATAGTGCTGTGTGAAAATGTGTGGGATCTGTTGTGTGGTCAGTTTGACCACGGCGCAAGATCCACTTGAGAAGCATGCGTGTGAAAAGCTTAAAAACAGAGGACCCAACTCTTGTCAAGATGTCACAGAAACATTATCAAATCCAAATTACAGTCTTTTTTTTTCTGCCCATGTGCTTCACATGAGAGGTTGCTTGACCCCTCAGCCTCTTCAAGACGAAAATGGGAATATGTTTCTTTGGAACGGCGAGGTGTTTGGTGGTCTCACGGTAGGGCCGGAAGAGAACGACACCCAAGTCCTTTTCCAACATTTGAGAATGGCCCAGAGTGCCTCAGATGTTGTATCTGTACTATCACATCTTAAGGGACCCTGGGCCTTTATCTATTACCAAAAAGTAGAACGCTGTATTTGGTTTGGGAGGGACTTTTTCGGAAGAAGAAGTCTGCTTTGGAAATTTAATTCGGAAAGATCGTCCTTCACACTCGCATCAGTTGCTTCCCAGTCAGTGGATAATATTACTTCCCAGTGGCAAGAAGTACCACCTCATGGAGTGTACAGGTTTGATCTAGGGGACTTATCACAGCAAGGGACATTTACTTTTGAACTTTATCCATGGGTTTTCCCAGGTGACGAGCCAAATCACATACAGGAACCGAAATGGGAAGGCCTTCCCTGTTCTGTATCTGTAAACATAAACAGTTCTGGACTTTACTTGACCTCTCCTGTTTGTCCAATGAACACATCCATTTCTTCACCTGAAACCGCTGAAAAGGATCAGAATGCCTCACAAACCTCTGTTGAAAATCTGAAAGAACGTCTGACAAACGCAGGGAAGAGAGAAATGGTTACCAAGTTTATTGATGTTCTAAGTGGGGCAATCCGTAAGAGAGTTCATTACGAACCATCTCCAGACCGATCAGCTCTCCCCTACAGAAATACCAAAGCCGATGTTGCTATTCTCTTCTCGGGGGGAATTGATTCAATGATTTTAGCCGCCCTTGCTAATAGACACATTCCTGTAGATAAACCCATTGACCTGCTCAATGTCGCTTTCAAAATTCAAAATGCAAAGGTGCCGCCGAAGTCTACGAAACGAGGGAAAAATACGAAAAATAACCCTGATGAAACAAAATCTGATCCGCAAAGAAGTTTTGATGTACCAGACAGAATTACTGGTAGAGCCGGTCTGCAGGAACTGAAAAATCTCAGTCCACAGCGGAAGTGGAACTTTGTTGAAATCAACGTAACTCAAGAAGAGCTTCAAGACATGCGTCAGAAACGCATTTGTCATTTGGTGCATCCTTTGGACACCGTTCTGGATGACAGCCTTGGATGTGCCCTCTGGTTTGCAGCTAGGGGACGTGGTCTTGTAAATGATGGCATTGAACAAGGACTTTATACTTCAGAGGCTAAGGTAACTGCTCTTTGTTTAAATAAGGTCTGCTTTTTAATGTTAATGGAAACACTAAATCTTGGTCACACTGTTGGTTTTGGTGTATAATGTTGATTTTCTTTTCCTTGCAGGTGGTTTTGACTGGCATCGGGGCAGACGAACAGCTGGCTGGATACTCAAGACACAGGGTGCGGTATAAAAACTCTGGGCTAGACGGACTTGTCAAAGAGCTGGCCATGGAACTAGGCAGAATATCCTCGAGGAATCTTGGAAGGGATGACAGGATCATTGGGGACCATGGAAAAGAAGCCAGGCAAGAGTTACACAAAGTTATCTAAATGTTTACATTAAAGGAAATGTTTATCCACAATGAAACTTTGTTTAGCTAATTGTAAACAAAACAATATCAGGTTACAGTGACCTCAATTTTGAAATGCTTACCAACACCAATAAAGAACCATAAAATAAGTCCATCTGAGGAATCTATGAAAAAAGCTTAAAACAGGTTTCTTTTCACCGCAGATTTCCATACTTGGATGAAGATGTCGTCAGTTTCCTGAACAGTCTGCCTGTGTGGGAGAAGGCAGATTTGTCTCTACCCAGAGGGCTCGGAGAAAAGCTGTTATTGAGATTAGCTGCTATCGAGTTAGGATTGGGACTCTCGGCTCTTTTACCTAAGAGAGCCATGCAGTTCGGCTCCAGAATCGCCAAGTTAGAGAACAACCATGAGAAGGCCTCAGATAAGTGCACACGACTTGTCACTGTGTAATTGAACATTTTCGGACTTAGAACCTCATTTAAATGATCCAAAGGTACTTTTATTGTAAAACAGATACATTGTTGGTCTGTTATGTAGTTCGTACACATCTGAAATCATTGATGTGGGATATTGAGTACAAATCAATTCATTTATTCAAATCCAAAAAAGCAGCAAAATACTGATATTGCATTTTATTGTGAATAAAAGTGTTAAGATTGCAACCACCTGACTGGACTACATCAAATAAACTGTTGGGTTTTTAAGCTGCTCCTTGAAGTATTTGTCACATTCAATGTATGACGCAAGATTCCCCACATCGAATCGACCAGATATCTTTTGAACGTACACTGGCCTCCTGAAATGAAACACAATGCGATTTAAAGTTATTGAATATGAAAAAATTGTACATTTTGTACAAATGTCTACAAACTAAGTTACCTTAATATAAGCCATGATAGGAAGTTTCCTGGTGCATCCCTGTCTTCAATGGGTGCATTCTGCATGGAGATATGATGCATTAGAACATCTGGCACTACAGAGTGCTAAAAGGTAAGACTTGAATGAGCTCTACCTTTTTCTCAAAGAGAAAGGTGTCTAAAAGAGGAAGTGAGGTCTTTGAAAGCAAGTAGAAGCAAGGGCACTGAAAAAAAGAGGAATAATAACAAATAAGACATATATTAAATCAAGACATTATTAAGGTGTTAAAGAGTGGTAATAAAAGGAAACGTACTGCACTGCGCGAACTTGTTTCATTTGGAAGAGGCTTTTCCTTCATGCATTGCACTTTAAGGTCTTCATCCAATTCCAGAATCCCATACTTGGATGTTTCTGAGAAGATAAATGAAGGTTATTATAATAGATTCAGTCAATATACATTATTTGTTTATACTGCAGTCTGGATCTCAACCTTTGAGAATTCAATGTCCCCCATTGTGCACAGCAATAGGCTCCCCAACAATTTCTGCTCAATAAAATAGAGCTTAGCATAACTGGAAAGATTTATATTTGTTATAACCACTAATAAATAATTTTAGTTGTTATTATGTTTATTTTGTCTTTTAAATGCCTGCATGTCTACTTAAAGTGATAGTTCACCCAAAAATAAAACAATTATATCATTATTTACTCACCCTCATGTCATTTCTAACCTGTATGTCTGACTTTTCTCCGCAGAACAAAAAAGAAGATATTTTGAAGAAATGTTGTTAACTGACACCCATTCAATTTTGTTTTATGTCCATACAATAGAAGCGAATGGGTACCGACACTGTTCAGTTACCAACTTTCTACAAAATATCTTCTTTTTGGTGTTATGCGAAAGAAAGTCATACAGGTTTGAAACGACAAGAAGGTGAGTAAATGAAGACCTAATTTTCATTTTTGGGGTAAACTGTCCCTTTGAGGCACCCCGGTTTGAGAAACACTGCTTTAGGTAAAATGACCACATGTTCTATTCGATCAGCCGGAGCTATTGATTAATGCTATCAGTCTTAAGGTGAATCAATGTCAGCCAATGATCCAGTCAGGCCAATATATCGGTCCATTTCATTTCATCTGACCGATTGATGTCATTCTGCACTCACCCTCATCTTTGCATTGGTATGACAGCACTAAATTGCTCTCTTTGTCTTTATTTTGCACTTCAAGGAACCTCTCTGTGAATTTTCCAAGGCTGAAATCCTCTTTGAATAAAGTATCTCTGAAATATAAATATTTGTCACAGTACAGCAATGCTTGAAAACTGGTCCTCATTCTATCTGATCCTATTCATACCCTCCAATAACAAGCAAGTGATCATCCACATCACAGAGCTTGACCGTCAGCTGGAGACAGGCAACAGCCCCATGTCTGTTCTGCAAAAAGTTAATAAAAAGAGATACAAAATATATAACGTGACAACAATACAAGGGTGCATTTCACTACGCTTACCTCATTTTTTGTTGTGCCATCATTAATGACTTTAACATTGGGGTATTCTTGTGCCCACTGAAGGAATGCTTCATGGTAAATATCATTTGTCTGTTTAATGCAATGGTGCATATGGTTACATACATTTAGTTTGTGCATATACTAGTTTTAATGTAAAGGCAAAGCACAGTCATTATATACAACTTATTCTGAACTCACAACCACATATATAGCGTCCACACATCCGGTTTTGGTCAGTGCCTGAACCCAGAGAGAGATAAGAGCACATGGGCCGACAGGAAGCAGCGGCTTGGCGATGCCTCTCAAATCTTTGAAATTCCCAGTCAGGTCATTCTCGATATCTCTTAGCAGTCTTGTTCCATAACCTGCGGCTAAAATAACAGCTTTCATTGTCAGTTGAAATGTGACAACTGCACCTCGACATGGGATTTTGGTTGACTAAAATCTAAACGTTTTTTACTTTCACTTAAATAAAAGTTGTCACAATCGAGTTCGGGCTTTTCCTGGTCAGAGGCTTTTTCGTTGGACACAGACATGCGCTGTTCTGCTCCGTTGTTATCAAAAGTGAACCACGTCAAAGTCCCTTTACGAAAAGTCATCACACTCGGCAGCCACATTTGCAACGCCTTCTGACATCTATGTGAGTCATACAAGACCAACTGTTATCTACTTGAAAAGGCGAACACCAATACCTCTAAATTCACTGACTTAGCTCGAAAGATAGCGACAAAAAACAGCATTCACTTTGTTTCTTATACTCAACTTGCGCTTGAAACACCTGTTCTAGTTTGCACCCCTCTTTTCGTCATGGCTTCTTCTACTGAAATGCGGAACTTCCTTAGCAGAAGCGTTGCGCTTTTCCCCTTTCATAAAGATAGAATTGCGGTGTCTTCTTAACTTGTTATAGTCTTTGGTTGCGTCTCACAGAGAAGCTTCCCTGCGCGCTTGCTGTATACAACGTCACCATCTAGTGGTTCGTTTAAAGACGTTGTACGTACGCGTCACTGGTTGCCAAAGGCAACACTGTTTAAACTCACACCGAGCAACGAAATCTTTTAACTGGGACTGAATACTTGAAACGATGAGTTGGTCGTTTTAACGATCTGTTCTCGTTTAATACATCAAGTTTTATCTCAGGCCATGAAGACTGTGTACCGGAGCGCTGTAGCATTAGATCAATGCGGTGATAAAGGCGTACGAGCTGCGCTTACTGCGCAGGCGACTGCGAGCGCTTTCCTGCAGAGGTATGACCGCAGGGAACTGCAGGAGCTGCTCGGTCTCACCTCCTGCAACTGGCTGCTCAGTGGAGATGAACACAGACTGCACGTGGATGCACCTCCGGGCATCATCAGACGAATGCGCAACATCTCAGATCCCAACATCGTCATTCTTGCTCCCATTGACTCACGTTTGCCCCTAGACTACAGGGTTGTTCACCAGATAGTAAGAGAGCTGACTGTGGGAATATATGGGTTTAACCAACTTCCAGTTATCAGTCTCGAGCCCAACTATGACCGGAGCTCCACGTGCCAGTTACCGCCAGCGTATTATGATACAAAAGTTGGACAGATTTTAATAAATGTAGATTATACCATTAAGACTCTCTGGCACGGATGTTATATTTCTAAGGAAAAGCGTGTATGCTTCTCAGAGTTATGGAGAAACATCATGGGTGTGAATTCAGATGGTGTGCCTCAGACCAAGAAAGATGCGCTGTCAGAGTTTCTCAATGCAGGTGAGAAAGGAAAATCTAATTATAACATCCTGTTCAGAAGTAAAGAATGTACATGTCGTATCGTTTGTTTCACCAGGTTTTATGGACATCTCACAGGATCCCTGCTATCACAACATTTATGAGGACACAGATGTAGACCCAACTTACGAGCCCAACAGCGTAGATGAAGAGAATCTCTTCTCAAAATACTCAGAGAACGTCCTGATAAAGTTGAGCTCCTACCTGACCTCTATCCGACAGCACCAAAATCTGTTCGTGTTTAACGGGACTCACAGCCTGTCTAACGTTGTTCGACTCACTGAGGATGAGATTGATCTATCCACCTATCAGAGGTTACAGAAAAGACTGTCCGGTCACATTCGACTGGTGAGAAGTCGCCTCGGACGAAATGCAGAAGTCTCAAGGGATCTCGCCTACCTTAAACTGATCACGTTCCTGGTGCCCCTGCTGATCTCCTTAAGAAAAAAGATGTTGATTCCTAACCTGTCTCAAATGCTTCCACCTTTGTCAGGTTTGTTTTGTCAATTAAAGATGTGATTACAGTGGCTCATAAGGGATTATAATAGTCCAGTTTGTTTTAAAAGAGGACAAGCTGAAAACCGAACGAGAGGTACCCCCACATATTCTCGGACCGGACTTTGCATGCAAGCACTTTCCATACAAACAAGATCAGTATTTTCACCTACATGGAGGGATTGAATTGGATGTCGGTACTCCTCCACTGGATGAGATTACTGAGGAAATGAAGGTGGCGAAAGTTCATCATTCTCAAACTTTGTTTGATTTTTGTCCAAACAATGGTAGTCACAAAAATCTAGTCCTTTAGAAATTACAATATCTTTCGTTCTTTCTCTCTTAATAAAGGTGGCCTTCAGAACACTTCATACAGAAGCTCCAAATTACCTGCACGAGCTGCTTCATCATGACCCCACGTACAAAACACACTTTTCAATTCCACTCAGTGAGATTGAGGACAAAAGGCGAGCGAACTTCACGTTTAAAAAACACATATTTAATTTCACATTTCATCATATCTAACCATACGTTTGTGTTTACAGCTATAATGTCATCTGCATTGAGTTAGAGTCACTCTATCCCCAGCATAACACGATTCAATGGTGGGGAGCATTAAACTCTAGCATCAAAACCCTCAAAGCAAAGAAACTTCCTCTGACTGAGATTGAGCTACACGAACAGTTCAAGAGAACGTTTGGTTACACGAAAGCTATGAATTGCAAGGTAATACATTGTGTTCATGTTTGTTTTCTGAAAACCTCCATGTTATATATGTAAATGCTGAAATGTGTTTGTCATGCAGAACGTGGCGTTTGGACTGAAGTCAGCGGCAGAGAGAGGACTTTCAGCGGCGTTTTACTCATTGAGTCGCAGGAACTCTCCCTCACACCTGCATGGCCTCGATGAGAAGGGTCTCTCTCTGGTGCACTACGCGGCAGCCAATAACAAAACACACATCATCGTGCAGCTGGCTACAGCAGATGTGAACCTCAACCAGACACGCAGCGGGAGATTTACTAACATGGGTTGTAATGTTTAACACGTTATAAGTGTCTGCTTATGTACAGCGGTCTTTTAATGCTGCTTACGAGGGTCTAATGATTTGTACATGATCCAGTGATATCATCCATTCGTTTGTATGTTGCTTTTTATCGGGAGTGGTAACACACACACTCACGTGTACACAGTAGTTCAACTCAGTATACAAAAAATAGACATAGTGTATACACAATACAAATAAGAATAAAACAAAAATATAAACTCAAGAATTGGAAAAAATTACGATAAAGCACTGAATAAAAAAAAGTTATAGCAATATATGTTTTTACATTACCTAAGAAATTAATAAGAAGTTAATAAATGTATTTTTAAAACTTGTTTTTATAAGTTACAACAAAATTAAAAATAGTAAGTTACTATAATTTCTGAAAATAAACAACGTTGCAACATTTACAGCAACAATAAAATATAGAAAGATACCTTTGCAAAAACAGATAACTCTTTTATTGTGCATTTGAATTAATGTCGAACAAACTGCAGTTGGGTTGTTTTGATCAAGTAATAATAATAATTAAAAAATACAGCTAACTAACACAATAAAACAACAAAAAAACATGTTAATAAATAAAAACACGATTTTTGAAAATCTGTTAAAAAATTGTTTTATTATGAATATGAATATACATATATCATATGGGGTATCTAGTACCTTCAGAATTGAATTAATTTAATTTATAATCTTTATTTATAATCTTATTATTTATTTTAACCTTATCAACAATATCAATATCTTGTCTTATTATCAGGAAAACCAGATGAACTTCAGTTCATAGAAGGAGTAGGTAAGTAAAACTCTGAGGCTGTCACATCACTGAAACAAAAAACATTGTTTTATTTAAAGGCATTGTTTTTTTTTCTCTTGTAGGGCTCACGCCAATGCACCTCGCTGCACAGTGCGGTTCTCTCGAGTCTCTAAACTGTCTTCTTGCCCTGCGAGCAGACTACAAAGTTGTGGACAGGAGAGGCTGGATGGCCATTCATTTTGCTGCATTTTACGGCCAGGTGGCATGTATCCAAGCCCTATGCAGAAAAGATCCTACTCTACTGGACTTGAAAACGACTGCTGAGTATGTGATAAATTAACAAAGGAGCAATTCATATGTTTGTTATAACACGATTTCATCACCATGCTCAGGTGAAGATGATGGATGTTTTGCAGGTATCGCAGTTCACCACTGCTGCTGTCAGCTACCTCAGGTTCAGCGGAGGCTATGGGATTTTTGTTGTCCACTGGGGCAAACTGGAGAGATGAAGACAGCAGGGGAAACAATGTAGTCCAACTAGCTGCGCTTTACTTTCACACAGATGTTCTAAGACTCCTCATACAGCTGAACCTGGACGGGTTGTCGGTGTGGAAGATTCTTGTTGGTATGAGTTTCACCCAAAAATAAAACATCCGCCAGGAATCACTCAACCCCAAGTTGTTCCAAACCTGTATAAATGTAGTTGTGTTAAACACAAAAAGATATTTAGAAAAATGTTTGCAACTGTGATTCTGAGGCACCATTGACTACCATGGTAGAAGTGCTCCACATTTCCATTAAAGGGATAGTTTACCCCAAAAATATGCTGTCATCAGTTATATACCCTCGTGTCATTCACTACCTTTGTGTGACTTTTTATTCTGTGGAACACAAAAAAGATATTTTGAGAAATGTCCATACAATGGAAGTCAATGGCAGTGTTGTTCGGTCACCCACATTCTTCAAAATGTCTTATTTTGTGTTCTGCAGAAGAAAGAAACTAATACAGGTTTGAAATGGTACAATTTTCAATTTTGGACAATCCATTCAATATCTATTAAGGAATATTATTTGCCTATTTTAAAATTTTTCATATTATAAAAACGATATAATAATATAACTATAAATCACTATTAACTATAACCATCTTGGTCTACAGAGATGATTCATAGTGAGGACTCCAAGAGACTTGAGATGGCTCTTAGATGCCTTGAGGTTCTTTGTGTAAACACTGAATCCTTCTGTGAAGACATCATGAAAGCAGGTCAAAGAAGCATTCAACAGCTCAAACTACACTGTTTGTTGTAAAAGTCTGAAGAATAGTGAAGATTGGAGATGTTTTTATCTAATAATCGTTTCTTTTTGTATGTCGTTGAACTGCAGGAGGTGTTCCAGTCTTGGTGGGCCTACTGTCTGCAGGTACACAGGTGGTCCAGTGCATGGCTGCAGCAGTGCTGTGTCACATGACAGAGAATAGCAAAGTTGGTGAAGATCTGGTGCATTATGGGGCTATGTCGGTGGTGATCAACCTTCTCAAGAGCCACCAGCCAGAACTGCTCTCTCGCTGTGCTGTCATACTGGCTGATCTGGCAGGACATAGCGATCAATACCAAAACCTTATTGCTCAACTGGTCAGCGCTAAAGCCTTTTAGTTTCACACATATTTATGCATCTGGCTTTTATCTAAAAGATTTACATTGCGTTCAGTGTTGCTGTTTCACAATTCTTCTCTTTTTGACTGTAGGGTGGTGTGGCCCTGGTAGTTAAGCTCCTGACCTCTGACCTCCAAGATGTGCTAGTAAATGCCATGAGGTGCATCTGTGCATTATGTGCCAGAAACCCAGGAAATCAATTTGCCATCGTACGCGCTGGAGGAATCCCACATCTTGTTGAATTTCTTTCTGTGAACTCTGGTACTGTGCTAGAAGGAAGGGAGATATGCAGTACTAATGAAAGAGAACACAAAATATTTTCAAGGATGTGCAAGGAATTATAAGCTTCCGTTTACATTTTTTTTCTTTTGACCAAAGTTTTGCAGGAGGAGGCCTGCTTGGCTCTGGCAGAGTTGGCTTGGGATCACAAGGAGAACCAGGAGCTCATCTGTGCCGCAGGCGCGGTCGGTGCCCTGGTGCAGGCACTGCGAGGGAGGCGGATACCTGCTCAGGTCAAAGCAGCCAAAGCACTTGAATCTATAGCCAGGCATAATCCTGCTGTACAACAGAGCTTCCTCCAGCAATCTGCTGACAAATATCTTTTACAACTTGTTAAGGTAAGTCAAGCTTGGGCATATTTAATGCTCTATTGCACATGTTGCCTTAGGTTACAAACTTGCCAAGCGCATGATGCATATAAGGTGCCAAAATTGGTTCATTTGGATGTAGAGACTGTAAATAAAGCATTAAAAAACGTTTTCTTGTTTACACTACATACTGGTTGTCATTTTTAAATATTTTATGGCATACTGGAAAACAGAATCTGGAATTTTACACATGAAACATTTTTTCATGTAAAAGCACATCATTTAAAAAATAATAATAATAAACTTCATTATAGTTTTTTTGTATTTTACACTGGAAAAGTGTTTTTAATTTGAACAGAAAAGAAATGTAAAATGGCATGGTCACCTTGGTTAGATGAAAAATGATTCACAGTGAAAAACTATAATAGCAACAAGACATAACAGTTAAGTTAAATTAAGAATATTTAAGTGTTTACTATAGAGTTATTTTAAAGTCCCCATGCACCGGAAATCGTGACCGTGTTTACTATCGTATTCTGACCAATTTCTGAGTAAAACGGAATTTCAAATGAGAAAAAATTGTGGCGTTGGCTTGTTTTTTCACGGCGTTTTGATTGGATGTATAAAAACAGCCATTGCATTTTGAAATGGAACTGGCAGCAGACTGACAGTCGAAGGGGAGGAATTAACAGATGCCCCGCCCAAGCCATCCAGCTTGTCATTTAAGATGGATAGTCACTAGAGGGCAGAAGTACCTTTTCTGATTTTAACTGAAGATTATAAGGGCACATGAATTTAAAAAGAGAATGACCCACATTGGTAAGCTATTTACAATAAACGCTGCAATATTTCATGAAAAAATAGGAATTGTTATATTTCATTTCACTGGGACTTTAAAGTAAATAGTATGAAAAAAAATAATATTTAACAAGACATTTTACAGCAAAAAAAAATGTACATTACAATTGAGTAAAAATGTTAAATAGTTTTTGTAACACAGTAAAATGTATAGTGAACACATTATAATTACATATACCCGTTTGGCTGTTTAATGTCACATTAATGTAACTAAAGAATTGTAAAATATACAAAGCGTTGCCTAAAACATGGCATACAATTTTGCTATACTACATGTTTCAGTTTTCACATTTTTTCACATTTGCACAACAGCATAGCTATTTACATGTTTCCTGTATTTTTACACAGTTGTTTTTAACCATAAAAACAACAACTTTTTAAAACAGTGTATGAGTCGCCGCTGAAACGTGTTTCATCCCCCAAGCAGCAACTTATCCAGGTTAACCTGTGGCACAGTAGACAATTTACCCACTAAACTTTTCCCTTTGTGTGTGAAGGTGTTTCAGGTGGACGTTCGGGAACAGGCTGCAGCATCTCTGTGGGCTTTGGGTGGACAAACTCTAAAACAACAGAAAGTCATGGCAGAGCAGATGGGCATCTCGCTCATACTTGACCTTCTCCTCTCCTCCTCAGACAAGATGCAATACGTGGGTACGGCCAGCTACATTTTTGCTGTCATTAAACACGGTCCCAGAAGAGATCGGGAAGTTCTATTCCCCCATCAGGCACATTTGAGTCACACATAAATGTAAGGAAAACTCTCCCCGCAAAGCTGTCGTCCAGACAGAAGACGCACCAAATGCAATAAAAACAGTTCCTATTCAGTAAGTGTTGACAGGCACTGGATAAACTAAGCAGATTGACTGCTGTTCGGAAGGGTCCTCTTACTCCCCGTTCTGACAGCACCGGTCTGATCCAGCAGGTAAGCGGCCAGCACTTCCTGTCTTGAGACAGCATCAATCTGTTAGACTCATAAGACAGGAAGGCATGCGCAGAGGAATGTTATCCCTCCAGTGGCTCTCTCTGTAAACATTGCTTACAAGAGCGCCTCTGTATCTTGTATTGCTATTAATGTTAGGCTATGACCCGAATGCAGACGGTATATTCCAAAACCACTTCTCTTTTGGGTCAGGTGTCTGGATCGAGCCGTACTCTGGATCATCTGCTTAAACGTTTTGTTGAACATATGTTTCTGAAAAGATCTTTTTTTAACAGAACTGTCTACTTTCTGCACATTTTACAGGGTGCCAAGCGGTGATGGCTTTAAGCCGGGATAGCTGTGCCCATCAGAATGCTTTTTGTGAGGAGAACGGGGTACCACCGTTGGTGCGTTTGCTTCGAGGGTCTCGAACAACACAGAAGACCCTGCTTAGTGTCATCAAAGCTCTGGGATATCTGTGTATCGGTATTATTTCACACTTCACAGTCTTCACTTTGATATTTAAATAAGGATTTGTGTGATGAAAATGTTCATTTGTGGTTACAGGAGTGGCGCTTACCGCTAATAAAAATAGTCAAAAGATTATTTGGAGTGAAAAGGCCATTCCTACATTGTTAGAGATTTTAAAATCTCATGAGTCTTTGCAGGTCAAGGCGAGTATGAATACGTTTTGACGCTTTAAATGAGAGGAAGTGACATCAGAGTAATGGCTCCTTGCGTTTATAATGATATTAGGTGCAGGTGGTTCAGACGCTTGCCTTTGTGCTGCTGGGGAACCAGAAACTCCAGAAAGCATTTTGGGAACACGAGGACTTCTCTTATGAGATTATTCTGGATCTCCTGAAAGCTGGAGACAAAGTAATTCCTTGAAAAAGCTAGTCCAGTTTTAAATGATTGACTGGTATTTGTTATACAAATGAACTGCTTATTAAGATTTCATATATGGTTTTCTTTCAGAACATTTGCCTGGAGGCTGGATATGCATTATCTCTATTTGTATTCCACAACAAATCTCAGCAGAGGGCGATTGGACAAATGAATGCAATTCCAATGAACACATATGAGACCTTTTTGAATTCAGACAATGAGATTGAAAGAGCGAATGCAGCGTTCCAGGTAGTTATAATAACAGCACTTCTTAAAAACTTCAATTGAAAACAAAATTGGGATTTTTTTGTATGTCCTTCACGCAGTTGATTTGGGGAAACCGATTCATCACACTGTCACTCCGCTGCTGGAAGACATCTGCTTCCCTGTCACTTCTTGTTTCCATGATAGACAAATATAAAGATTTCTTTGGAAAAGCTCAACCTTTCTTTGGAATGTTGCTGTGATAGTAATCACATAAATTCATTTACAGATAAATAACAAATGAGTTTGATATAAAGTACAAGTTACTTATGGCTGAAAGGGATAGTTCACCCAAAAAGAAAAATTCTGTCATGAATTACTCGACCTCAAGTAGTTCCAAACCTGTATAAATGTATTTGTTATGAACACAAAGAAAGATATTTAGAAGAATGTAAGCAATTGAGATTTTCAGGGTAGTCAAAGGTGCCTCAGATCTGTTAGTTTTCTTAAATTCTTCTTTTGTGTTTAACAGAACAAAAAAAATACTGTTATTTTTTCTACTTGTAGTCAATGGTGCCTCAGAAATCTCAGTTGCTAACATTTTCCCAAATATCTTTCTTTGTCTACAACCAAACAAATAAATGTATACAGGTTTGGAACAACTTGAGGATGAGTTTTGGGGTGGACTATCCCTTTCAGTATGTTATTGAGGGGAAGATAAAAAGCGATTTTAAGTTCTTCAAAATTAAGACAGTACAAAATGTTTCAATGAATGCCTTAAAAAACAGCAGTTAAATATATTTTATTTTTATTTTACTTGAATCTTGAATACAGAAAATTTGAACAATGATATGAATATATGAAATGTGTGTGTTTGCAGTAGTTTAACAGCTCTTTCACACGCATACAAACACTGTTGAAGACAAGGGTCTTTTCACTAGGGTCTGCTGTCAGCTGTGCATTTTACTATTATATGAATGTCCTCCCCCACTGGCTTTCCCACAGAGACTGAGTGTGAAGGAATTAGAAGAAAAATGACACAGAGGACAGAATTATTTAAGATGCCTGTCCAGGACAATGAGAGCTTGAGGCATATCTAATAGTATAAGGGTCAAAGTTCAGCTCGACTCTGCTGCTGGGGAAAATAAAATATTAGGGTCGTGCTCTTTTCCTCAGCCATAGCATCTCTACCCATTATTTGGTTTAAATCTCTGTCTGTGCCTCATACCTTTCCTTCAAGAATAAACTTTGTGTATCTGCTGAGGCCCCACAATCTTCTTAGTGCTAATTTTGATTTGTCTTTTGCACATCAGATAGTTGTGTTAGCCAGAGTCATAACAGGGTCGGATGAGGTGGCTTTGACTACAAGAGGAATCATTGTTCTTGTTGAATTATTGCTGTCTGATCGATCTAATACTGTTGTCATCACAGGTGAGAGGACCCAGAAAAAAATCATTGCATTTAAAGTAAAATACATTCATTTATGTATATTTATACAACAAGAACTAACAATCTCACACTCTGTGCAACAATTGTTATTATTTCTCTTATTTCAGCACAACTCCTTGCTAATCTGGTACACATGAGAGAAGGTTTAACTGATGCTATTGTCACCATTGGCACTATAGACCATCTCTGTGCTCATTTGAGTTCAAAGGATGAAGAGGTAGATCGTATTTATTCATCCTGATGTGCAAATCTATTTGATTTGTTAATGATTCGTTTCATTAACAATTTTTAATTTGTAAATGGAAATTCTGTCATCATTCACTCACCTTCGAGTTGTTCCAAATCTGTATACAATTTAATATGTGTGTAAAGATATCTGGGAGAATGCTTATAACCAGACAGATTATGCCCTTCATTGACTACCATAGTAGGAAAAATACAAGGGTAGTCAAAAGTGCCTAAGAATTGATTGCTGTCATACATTCTTCAAAATGTCTTCGTTTATGTTCAAAAGAACAAAAAAATTATAAAGTCATTTTCCCTACTATGGGAGTAATTGG
This sequence comes from Triplophysa dalaica, assembly GCF_015846415.1. Taxonomy (NCBI): domain Eukaryota; kingdom Metazoa; phylum Chordata; class Actinopteri; order Cypriniformes; family Nemacheilidae; genus Triplophysa; species Triplophysa dalaica. The sequence goes on along the minus strand of NC_079549.1, from coordinate 20,041,988 downwards.
GGGCAAAATATGTCTGTTATAAGCATTCTTCCAAATATCTTTTTTATCTGTGTTCATCAGAACAAAGAAATTGAAACAGATTTTGAACAATTCGAAGGTGAGTAAATGATAACAGAATTAAACTTTTTGGGTGAAGTATCCCTTTAAAAATGTTCATGTGATCATTTCTCTTTAATGTCTAAAAATCTACAATATTATTAGGTTCAAACAGCTTGTGCAAATGCTCTGGGTTATCTTACCTTCAATCGCCACGCTCATCGAAAACTTATGGGGAAATGCAGACGAGTCCCTCGCATGTATCATCTTCTAATGGAGAATCTAGCTAGAGATGCCAGAATCTCACAATTCTTTACAGCTGAGTTTGAAAGACAGCAAAGAGAAGGGTTTCCATCCCTCAGGTGCTTTATAATGTCATGTTATGTCACTAAATATGAGGTACTACATAATTTACAAGGATAATTTGCCTTTCAGTGGTGGCCCGTCTGAGCCCCACCGTACCAATAAAGGTAAACGAACTGACAAGTGTATATAACAATACTGTCAAAAATCTCAAGAGAAAGAGAAATACAAAAAAAAGGTTTGTCTGTGTTATACCATTATTTTACCAGGACAGATTAAATGGAGTGCTGGACGTAGTCGGTCAGCAAGCAGTCAGGGAGAAACAGCAGACCGTGTGCCGCACAACGCAAAACAGAGGGGGAGAACTGCACCCAGATTCAGGGTGGGACACAATACCCGAAGCTCTTCCGACAGTCTCGGTGAAAGAGCATGAAGTTTGTATATTGATCATGGCATGCAGCTGCCATTTGGCCAGAAGGTTACGTGATGTACTTAAAATTCAAGCATATAAAACAGAAAATTTATTAAATAAATTAGCATTTATTCATTAGTAAGAAATGCTGTTTATAATACAATGTCAAGAATATATTTTCTGTTTTAACGGTGGAACTTTGATCGCAGCCTCTTTAACCTCTGCTGTTATGTCTAATCCAAGGGGTGCCCTAAAATAAAAACATATTTTTGTGACGTCAAAACAGACTCCATCATATAAATGTTGCAGACACAACTTCACTGTTCTGACAGAAATGGGTTGATTTTAAATGTATTTTGACTTTAATGATAGCTCAGATTGACTTAGACTTCCCACTTACTTCGGTTCATAGCGGACCTCTTCAGTGTGGGACAGGATGCCCTTTCCAAGCTTTAACCTCTCTATACCATTCCTAAAACCAACATTAAGGTACAAGAGTAGTATTCACTATGCAGAGATTTTCAAGCGAAACAAATTATTGATATTTTCATACCATGCAATCATGACTCCGTTATCAGTGCAAAGCTTGGAGGGAGGGCAAAGCAACTGCAACCCAGTGGCATCCGTGATGATTTTGACTCTCTGTCTGATGTATTCATTGCTCGCTACTCCTCCCGAAACAACCTGTTGTGGGCGTTGTGCACAATCATTTTTGTTAGAAATATAAAGAGTGGAGTACAATTTTAACAAAGTTTTATCTTATGTCAGGCAATTATAAGAAAATTGTAACACATGCCAAGCTTGAATTCATTTTCAGAAGAAATGCAACAACCAAGTCCTGTGGTGCTGTAGACTTACCAGAGTTGGATTGTGCAGTGGTAAAAGAGCTTTGGCCTTACAGAATAATATAGCACGATGTGTTCGTTTAGCTATATGAGATGCCACTGTGTGTTGTGAGGCAGCAGCGATGTCTTTAACACAAGATAATAACTGCCCGGCTTCAACACCTAAGGAAACAATACATTATCCAGCAATTAATATTATCCTGAATCGTTTTTTTGTTTGTTTGCACATTTAACCAAATATCCATTTTAATTAAATAATCACAACAATGTTCTGCTTTGTATCAAATCCGGTCTATGTATGCTACAGCAAATTACACTGCGTAGGCTGTAGACAACAAGCAGCTCTATAGATTTTGTTAAGAATAAATAAAAACGATACCTTCTTCTTTCTCTTTTTTGTTTATCGCCATTGTCACTTGGTTTCGCAATCCAGCGAAAGAGAAATTGCAGTCGTACTGCTGCCCCATTGGTGACGTGAAATAGAATGCGTGTCGGTTTCCCTCTCTCGCCAGAAGCTCTATGGCTTGTCCGCCGCTCACAGTGGAGCATTCTGAATGATTTCTTAGAGAAAGCCTTCTGGCAATCTATCATTAAAAGCAAATAAAACACATTGAACATTTTCCCTGTATTTATTCAAAGCATTATAGTATCCTGATTCCTGATACCTTATCTAAAGTGTCCCCTGCTGCTTCATCCAGTGTTTGTCCCAAAAGGAGAAACTCATCGATTCCTTTGGCCAGCGCAAGGAGAGAATGTCCCCCAGAGACGAGAAGAACAAGAAATGGAAAGTCTACAGGTTGAAGCATTCTTACAGTGAGGGCATGTGCCTCCATGTGGTGTATGGGGATAAACGGCTTTTCATGAAGTCTTACAAACTTAAGACTGAAATCCAAACCGATCCCCAAACTGAGGGCGAGACCAGGCTTCACTGTTGTGGCCACAGCTGTGAGTTCACATGGTTCAATCGAACCCCTGTTTAGCGCCTCCTGGACAACTCGACTGATGTTTTCTCTGTGTAGACGTTGTGCTATGGTTGGAATAATGCCACCAGTACTATAAAACAGCAATAAAAACAAGCTTAGATGATAAAATGGACATTAACAAAGTGCACATTTTATGTTATGTTTTGTCTATTTCAACAGTTCACTTAAAACTTGTGTAAGCAATTCCAGCTTTTTAACAAAAATGCACAGAGACATGTCTTCAAAAGGCACATATTTCTATCTATCTATCTATCTATCTATCTATCTATCTATCTATCTATCTATCTATCTATCTATCTATCTATCTATCTATCTATCTATCTATCTATCTATCATCTATCTAATGTAGATATTTAGTGATGAAATGCTGAAAAAGCAAAGATTCTGGAGGACCAGGGTCATTTTTCTTAAGATCAGTAAACAGTTTAAAGAATCAGGACAAACAAAAAACCATTAAACAACTATAAAATAACATATAAACTGTCATTTATTGTGCAGGTAACATCATACAGTATTTAGAATCAGGTGGATGTAAACTTTTGACCTGGGCTTTTTCTTTAATTCTGTTATTATTATTTAGTGTGAACCTTCTTTTGTGAAATAACTTGCTCAGGGAAGGGCTAAATTAAAAATAAATCGTACTTTTTATATATAATTAATAATAATAATAATAATACATATTTATTCATAGTTTTAAAAATGACTTAAAATGTGCAGGTTGAACTGTAAACTGTTAATAAGTCCAAAAAGTGGCTGTACGCTATATGCAAATTCCCATACATCCATTGATATTCTTTCATTTGGTTATTATATTTTTAACCCTATAAATGATCACAATACTTAAGTTTACCTAGTTATAAGGTTATGACGATAGCTGCTTACTCTAAGTGGGTCTGTTTTTGAGAATGCAGACATTCCCCCAAAATCACTCCATTCTCATCCAGCACTGCCGCCCCAGTCTCATCACAGCTCGTCTCAATCCCCAAAACTAGTCTCGGAGGAACTGAACTCAGTCCTCTTCTGACATGCACACAGCGCTTCATCCAGAAGCGCACCGGTCCAGTCAAGGCTCTTGGATTCATGTTGGTCTTGTAGATTTATAATATTGTCCTCATTAACATTGGTCTCCTCAAACGGACAGCAAGACTACAGTCAACTCAGTTATTTTAAATAATGTAAATGTGAATGTCAAACAAGCCTAAATAACACCGATAAACCTGCATCTCGTTCACCCAGACACAGCTTGAAGCGAGTGTTACATATAAATAAATCCTACTGACAACATGTTAGGCAGGGTTCCGTTTTAAACACTCTTAAATTATGATTTAAACATTGTAAAATTGTTCATAACGAAGCGTAATTTAATGAATATAAATGAATATGATCCATGTTTTGATAAAGGTTTAGAGTCTCGTGCAAAATAAAGTACACTATAGGAACCATAGCGTGTACTTGTTTCCAGGGAGAAATATAACCGGAGGGAGGGATGGAAACATATGGGGAGATGTGTCGTACTGAAAGATTAAATATATCTTTACACTGTGGCTGTCCTAAATAATTCCTATGACAATTTCGACATCGTTTTTTATTTTTAACGTCCTTCAAATAAGGTAACTGTCCAACAGCTTTGTGTTTTGAATGGTTTACGTAAATTGTTGAGAGCACTTTCGTTGTTTTTTTATCACGTTTGTTTATTTATTGTTTTATTTAACCTCGCACACTAGGTTATTATAATGGTCATGGGTTGTAATAAATGATCTTAAATTTAAAGGGTAAATAAATTATGTCATGTAGTCTCTCAATGATTATGGTCACGTGAATTTCATGCATAATTATTATAAAATGTCCTGTAGCTCGGTGGTAAGAGCAAGGTTGTGGGTTCGATCGTAGGGGATTGCAAATACCTATGTAAAATGTATAGGGTAAAGCAATGTATGTCGCTTTGGATAAAAGCGTCTGCCAAATGCCTAAATGTAAAATTAAAGGTTGATTAATTGTCTGCACACAAATAAATATGCAATAAAATAATACAAATAAGAGTTCTGGCTGAAATATAAAAATATATGATAAAGAATTATAGTATTTTTGTCTTTAAAAAAGTGTTTAATTACCAGCCTTGTCAATGGGAATTGACTTGGTCATTGGTTGTATTTAATATTTACCAAGTCTGAGGCCATTTCTTTAGAACAATGTAACGCACTACCACTTGTTTCCTTCACAGATGACATCAAGAAAATCCTGACAATCATTCATTGAGAAGAATAAGATGGAGCCACAGGCTAAACGAAAGAAGGAGATGGATGGATTTGATGTAGAGTGTTGGGATATTCTTCCTGTTTTGTCTGATGAGAAATCTCATGACACTGAATTGTTATCAGCCTACGCAGCACCCATCATCGAGAAAAAACAAACATCTCGCTTGATGAAAGAGCTTTCTCTGATCCACCCCTTGCCTGGTCTCCAGCACATTAAAAGAGTGAGAGCTTCCAATGACAAAAGCAGCTCTCATCCTTTGGAGGTCATTGTGTGCTTGGTCAGGGACGTGCAAGAAGCGAGGAACGGCAAAGGAGTTGCACTAGCTGATCTGCTTGGCTCGCAGTCATTTGACTTTAGTGGTTTGGGAGAACCGTTTCTTGTTAAAATCCCTGCTACACCTCCGCTAACCAGACCACAGTTTGAAAAAGCTAGAAAACACTGGCCTACGTCTTTTCATGAGGATAAATTAATAACATCAGCTCTGAGAGGTCAGTTATTCACTGCCGCTCAGAAAGTGAAAATTCAGGAGTATATGACTGTTGCTGTACAGGCTGCAAAATCAGGGCAGGAAATAGGAATGAATGCTGTGGGTGCAGTGATTGTTGATCCAGAGTCTGAGCAGATTGTCGCTGTGAGTCATGACTGCAAGAACAGCTCTCATCCGCTCCATCATGCTGTAATGATCTGTATTGATCTTGTGGCCTATGGGCAGGGAGGTGGAGCCTACAACTACGACAAATATCCAGCCTGTCAGTTTAGCAGCCAAGAGTCCCTTAGGACTTCCCGCAAAGCTGTCAGTGCGAAAGAATCTATCCTGCCATACATCTGCACTGGATATGACCTTTATGTCACTAGAGAGCCATGCGTGATGTGTGCAATGGCACTGGTCCACTCTAGAATAAGCAGAGTGTTTTATGGAACTGCCTTTGCCGATGGTGCTTTGGGAACCAAATATAAAATTCATTGTGAAAAAGATTTAAATCACCGCTTTGAGGTGTTTAAAGGGGTGATGCTAAAAACATGTGAGGCCTTGTGCAAAAAGTGATTTTTATCTTGGTTCTTAAGCTATTTTTGCAATATTAAACATTGCATTTTATTTGTTTTACTTTTACAGTCATTTTTAATAGGACCGTAATAAAAGGTATGGGAAAAACTGAGTTGCTGTCTGCCTTTAAATGTACATTCGTAAAATATTAATTTTGTCAGATATTAGGTACTTTTTCATTTTAGGACACAACAAGGTTTCTAATACCTTGCAAAGTTTATTTGTTTGTAGCATGTCATACATCACATAACGTACTATGTCCATACCTCTTGAAAACAAAAGGAAAAATAAACAATTGGCACAATTCAACCTTAGATATTGTCAGGAGACAATAAGAAACAGTGGAAGGATACAGATGTTTAGACCAAAGAAACTGGACAATTTGTGGCCAAGTTTTGTAATGTTTTAGAGTTTCACAACTATATACTCTATAAAGTCAACATGAAATAGCATTTACATAATACAACATTATGTTTACAACAGTTTAAAACATGTCAGAATTACATAACAACACATAATTACATAAGGACTTCGCAGAATGGTACCAGGGGGTTGGGGGGAAAAAGTAGGGCAAGTTATTATAGCATGATGAAAGTCTTTTGATTTCATGTTGACTTTATTGAATAGGTAAATAACCTACATACTAAAGGTTTGTTAATGTTAACAATTTTTTTCATTGTTACTTCTAAGATGTAAGGAATGAAACTAATTTATAAAACTATACATAATAGTGTGACTAAACATATACCTTTCAGGAAATCATGCAAATTGCTTAAATGAAAATGAAAAGTTCATTTCTCTATAAAGCAATGACAATTTAAAGAAAACTCAAGAACCAGCTAAACGGTTACATGATATTTTAAAAACACATTTTGTTAATTCATGGTATCAACAAAAAAATGTATTTAGAAATGTGAAATGACAGTAAAAGCATTAATCTCAGTGTATCTGTGTTATCCGAACAAACAAAAACATGTGAACCAAAAAAAATAACACGAAACCTGGGCCAGCCCAGATCTAAAGGGAACACAAAACATCTAACAAAAACACATTAAATATCTTAAGTTAATAATGCTTGTGGAATCATCCTCCTAACATATCCCAACAGTGGTTTACTCAAGATATATCAAACAAGAAGACTCACAATTACACAGACTGTACAAAACTGTTAAATGTACACAACTCTGGTACAAAGTACAAAGGGTTTATCTTCTTTGCCATATCAGGCAACAGCTCTGTGTCGATCTGTGCCTTCTCAACACTGGGCTTAATACTTGTTTATTCCAAAGATCCTGACCCCATGGAGTTGTGGCAGTTTTGGGATTAAAACGCTCAATAGGGAAGCTGTGTTTATCACAAAATGAGCTGTGTCGTATTTTGTGTAAAAGCTGGCGAGAAAATACCTGCAAAAATTAAATCAGTTCATCATATTAATGCATGTGATATTTTATCCAAAGCAACTTGCAGTGTATTCAGATTCTTCAATGTGTGCTTTCATGGATATCAAACCCATGACTTGGGCTATGCTATTGCCAAGATGACTAACTGTACATAAATGCCATATTTAAGCAAATCAAGCAAATATGATTTCTATGACATCATTTAAAATATTATAAAGCCAGGCTTTCACAACAATGATGATCTGTGTCGATAATATTTACAAAAATGCATATTTTAATCATGACTTGACATTAGGATTACAAAAAGAACATGCAACATTGAAGAAATTACTTACAAAATGATTGGTGAGATAGTAAAGAATTTTCTTGATGATGTGAACTGCACGCCATAATCCAGCTGTTCCCAATGGGTGAGAAGTCTTGCTTTGCCCTGGTCTGGAGTTTCAAACGGTGTCCCTTTCACTGCATGCATAAACACATACATACCCTTTGGGAAAATAGAAAGATGATCTGAATGAAGTCAAACTGCATTCAAACACGTATCATTCTCAAATACACAATGGGACAGTATCAAGAAGTCAAGCATTGCAATACAGATGGAATAAAGTCGTAAAAACTAAATTTGTCTTCCATGTCCAAACAACAAAAATAGTATAGTTTCCATGTGAATAGGTTCTCTTATCATTGTACTGCAGACACTGTCATTACACATCATCATGTGCCAAAAAGCTTTAACTTGGCCGATGATGTAATGCAGCTGACCTTGATTCTTTTTTCAAGCGAGTCCTTGCAAAACAATAGCGCATAGACTACTAAGGAAGAACATTGCACTGCTAAGAAAAGCCAAAGACAAGCAAACTAGGAAAACGAGGTGAATTATTTAACAAGGCACACTTACAAAATTGTGAATGACATTTGTGAGGGTCCACACAACAGGAACACTAAAGAAAGGAATGCTCAACAGCACAATGTGAAGCATTCCTACGCCAAGTGCATATGTCAACCATATCCCCCGACTGTTCATCACACGAGTGTTAGGGTTCACTTCACTGTGTGCCACGCCGACATTCATCTTGCTTTCTGTTGGGAAAGAATAAAGTACACAATTTCAAAATTGTTTGTCTCAATATATAATTGAATATGAACAAATGATACAATAGTTCTACATATTGCAGCTGTTTAACAGATCTTTAACTTCTCTTATGATCAGGAGAATTATGGATTGGATCGCATTGAGGTCAGGCACAACGGTTCTGGCATCAAAGCTACAGATGTTCCTGTGATGGCTATAAAACACTACATGTCATGAAGACCTGGAACACTTAGAGACATATGGCTTCATATGAGAATTGTGGCCAGCCATTTCAGAGGTTACATGTCACGTGTCTATGGTTCTACTGAAATCACATAAGATCTTATTTCACGAGTCAACATTCCGGTCAGATGGCAATATTATTCCAGCACTGTTGTCCGAATATGCAAAAGCCATATTTTCAGGGTGTTAAATTGTCTTCCAATACGAGGTATCGTACATGCCAACAGAAGTAAGTCACAGACCTACAATAGGGTAGTTCATCATAATAATATGTCACACTAATGTATTACTGATCATGCCAGCTAACACTTATCTACAATAAGGATGGGCTGAGGCCAGTGTGAGAGTGTTGGGCCAGTCACTTTCCATGTCAGGAAACAATAACAAAATGAATAATGTTTTACATCATACGCTCTCAATTCATAGTGTATTTCTGTACAATTAATCAAAGCTTTTATTTATAATGTAACATGCAAGCATTCAAATGTTGTCAGAGAAATTATTCTTATAAAGGTGAAAATGACATGCTTTTACCAAATGTTTGGTACATTGATCAATGCAAACTGTCCAGGCATATGTTTAAAAATCAAAGTTCAGCATTGCCTAATATCAAGCTTTATCACTATCTCAACGAAGATAGTCTATCTAATCGCTTAATTTCTCAAAATCACATTGGTTCATTTTGGTGTCTACACACAAAGTAAATCACTCCCAATTTGATAAAAAAGATCCAGAAAATGCCCATAATTGCTCAATTGAAAATAATCAAATAAATGCTATATATATTAGACTTAAATCAAGTCTTCTTTCCTTAATCGTGTCAACACTGTCCCAGTAACACCTTTGATCCTTTCCCGACTATTTGATTCACCGAGGACATCTTGGTTATTAAAAACTACATACAGTGAGAGACAGTCATTATGAACACCTCTTCCTCGTGGACAACTTCATCTAAAGAAAAAGGTCACATTATAAACGTGTTTGTTAACTTTGTAACACCCGCTGCAGAAAATATAACGTTGCAAGTCCATGACAGATAGTTAGCAGCAAAGCTAAATTACAAAACACTATTTTTTTATGCACAATTCACTAAGCACTTTGTAACCGCCTCTTTAACATTGTTTAACACGTTTTCCCACCGCACGCGCTTTTAGAGAAGATATATCGGCTTATGGGCTGAGACATGCTATTTATTTAGCATCAGCTGGCGGCTGCTTTCTTAATAAACACCAGTTGCTTGTATTTTACTCTACTTTAAAAAAACTAAAACATGAAAACAACAATAAACGCTTTTATAAAAATGTAGCTGTCAACCGATTCGTAACTAGCCAGTTTTAAACGAGCAATGAAAACGACGTGGCTTCATTACAGTCGTGTAACGGTACCTTATTTGTGTTCGGGTTGAGCAGGCTGGAGCGCTGCCGGCCTCCGCTGCGCGTACTGCAGGTTGACTCAACGCGCGCACACACACACGGCTAGCAAACGGGCTACCCGAGCTAACGAGATCGGAAACTACAATCTCGCGAGATTTGCGCACCACGCCCACTTGAAGTGACGTTTACAAAACAAAAATCCGGGATCATAAATAGTGCAGTGGAAACATGTTGGTTTGTTTATTTCAAATACTATTTTCAATGTTTTTTTATGAATCCAAAAACTGTTATTTTTGGATTTTTTGAAGGTGACCAAAATGCTTCTTTTGTAATCAACCTGATTATTTCTCTATGTACATTTTATATACATAAATGTACATTTTCTAATAGAAAACCTGTTTTTATAGTCTGTCTACAAGAGATAAAACTGTATTTAAAAACAATTATGTTTTCTTCCAATATGAAAGCACAAAGAACTTGTAAAATTTGCTCTGCTTATAAGCTTTTCAACCTATTTAATTTGTAATATTTGTATTATTTGTGTAACTCCCTCTCCTGTTTTTTGTTTTGTTTTATTATTATTTTTTGTCTTCTCTTGTCTGTTTCGAGCCATGGTAATGTTTTTATTTTCTCTCTTTTCATTAATCCAATGTTAAGTTTCGGTTGTTACGTTGTTTTGTTATAACAAAATGTTCGATAAAGCAGTTAAAATAATAATACTAAAAAAAATTGTGCAGTGCCCTCTTACATAACGTATGTAAGACGCCTTCTCTGCCTAAACATCAACTAATATTATTACATATTATATAACTAATATAAAATTATCATTTCCAGTATGCTACTTGCTTTAAGCATATCGAGTTTTTTCATCATATTTTTCCACAGGTAGAAACCGGTAGAAATAACTGATCTATATGAATGATCACGATCGTTTAGAGCAGTGCTAGAAATACAAAAATCCAGTGAACCTTTTTGATCGACAACGGGAACACCAATCACGATAGAGAACAAGGATGACGTCATTTAGGCGCCCAGTTAAGCCATGTTGTGGGAACGTGGATCGTGTAAACATTCGCGAATCACACTTTTGATATGATTTTTTGGGGTATGTTGAACGGGTTCTTTCATTTTTCACAAAGTAAGTAGAAATACATGTGGAGAATTATAAATACATTCGTTTAAAGTCGTGTTGAAAGGGAAAGCATTTGCGCCAATGAGTTATTTGACAAGGATCCACATGATAAACCACAGCTTCTGTGTAAACGTAATGTCTGAGTCTTAAATGTTTATACGTTGTTTCGTAGGGTCCACACTATGAAGGCACTTCCAGCAGAGACTGTGCGTTTGTTGTGCAGCTCACAGGTTATAACATCTGTCCTGAATGTCGTCAAGGAACTTATTGAAAATTCACTTGATGCTGGTTCCTCAAGCCTTGAAGTCAAACTGGTAATGTACTTTATTTACATGTAAATGTTATTCTCTAGTAAATAAGATACAGGCACATTTGTATTGAGGCACATTTTTAAAACGCAGATAACTTTGCCCATCTGAGTGGTCCAAAAATCAAATCAATTTGCATTTATTTGAAGTCTTTTTACAAACATTTTAAATGCATTTAATGTTAAATGATAAAACAATAGATATTCGGTCTAAAAATAATGTAAAGTATTTAAATAATATGGTTACTCTGCTATGACGTCTGTGTGAATTTAACAGATCTTTAATTTCTCTTATGATCAGGAGAATTATGGATTGGATCGCATTGAGGTCAGGGACAATGGTTCTGGTATCAAAGCTACAGATGTTCCTGTGATGGCTGTAAAACACTACACGTCTAAAATCTCATGTCATGAAGACCTGGAACACCTGGAGACATATGGCTTCAGAGGAGAAGCGCTGGCATCCATATGTGCCATTTCAGAGGTTACACGCATCTATGGTTCTAATGAAATCACATAATATCTTATTTCATGAGTCCAGATCTCCTAATGGATTCTTCGTTTTTCTATCTCCTTCCAGGTTATCATCACTACCAAAACAGCCGACGATGACTTTAGCATTCAACATACAGTTGATCACAACGGTCAAGTTGTTTCTCAGAAACCATCGCATCTTGGCGAGGGTAGGCGTTGGGTAATAAGAGCCACAAAGGGCCTTCAGAACTGCCTGATAGAGAAAAGTTGTTAATACTCTTTATTTATAGTATCACACAACTTAAAATATACTTTTATCCCCAGGCACCACAGTGTGTGCCTCAAATCTGTTCAAGAACCTTCCCGTCAGACGGCAATATTATTCCAACACCAAGAAATGCAAAGAGGAACTGAAGAGGGTCCAGAACTTACTCATGGCCTACGCTGTTGTTAAGCCTGAATTAAGGATCACCTTGAGTCATAATAAGGTATGTTTAAATAAAGTAGTACCTGCTCTTCATAATGAATAGAGAGAAACTTCAGATCCGGTTTAGTATTTATATTAATCGGTGGCTGTTTCTTATATAGGGCGTCTCAGAAGCAATAACATAAACAAATGTTATATGGCCCGGGCAAAAATAACTTCCGGTAGAACTCTGCAAAGAATCAACTGTTGAGTAGTTTTAATGTAATTTAATACAATTAATATACAATAAAATATTTATTAATATCAATATAAATAAACTTAAAAAATGTTTTTATATTATAATCAAACGCAGACCGGAATTTGACTTTCAAATATATTTTTAACAACAACTTCTTTTACTCAGCAGAGGTCCTAGAACCCTTCCCAAACCCTAGAAATATCTAAAAAACCTTGTAAAAAATATATATAAATTATGAGAAAGTCATGTAGATTTCTCAAGTGAATGTTAAAAAAAATTCTGGTCATTCTCGGCTTTCAAAATATTTCAGAAATATTTCTCTTCATTCAATAAATTGATCATATTGCAACAATAAAATACTATTTATCCTACTCTAAAAAAACGAAAACGGTGTCATGTACATCTTTATTTATTTACAGTTGTATTTAAATACACTTAGAGAATGAGCTTTTGCATGAAGGCACCACAAGGTGGCCTCACACATCAACGAATACAACAGTGCTATAACTACAGAATGTAGGAGTTTACCCATATAGTCATTCAATAACTTCTAACTATTTACACGGCTTAAGATCAGTTCAGCTAATAGCATTTATATTTAATCGCATACCTCATTACAATATTACTATAGTGTTTATGTTTTTGCTTTATACATTTTTTGGGGTCCTGATATTAATCCGCAAAAATAATAATGCGTGCAATGAAATTAAGTGCTGTAAAGTGAATGCAGAATGTATAAAATATTTGTTTAATTGAAAGCTGGAAAATGTATTGTAAAGCATAGGTCACATGAATGGAGATACATTTTTTTTTTGTGATCCTTCATCTAATAACCTGTGCATGTTTTGATGACAGCCTGGACATGTTTGTATAAGGATGCTGGTCTGTCATCAATTAGAGCTCAAGCTGTGTTTGTTTTCGTACAAGGAGGAGAAAGTGGACATTTCAACTGCTTCTAATCCAAAATTAGCAGTGCAACCGCAGGGCGAGCCACTAAGCCTTCGAATACAACACTGCCACATGATCCTAAAGTAACAAGCAACGTGGTATAAGTTTTCAGAGTTTTTTTTTTCTTCCGATAACAGCTTGGTCTCATTAGAGTATATGGATCTGGCCTTGCTCGGTGAGACCTCTCGTAACTTTCACTAAATTCATATCATTCAGGTTGTAGATCAACAGGGGAGGGCCGTGCGCTCATTTCATGCCATCAGCATTTCCAGGCATATCTCGTATCACAAACTTTGCACTTCGTCCTGCATTGGGTTTCATGACTTTTCCAAAAGCTGTTTACTAGTCTGATCTCTTTACAGTCACCAAATTGTATATTTCATAGCAGAGATGTGTGCTGCGGACCGCATGCTTTCAGAAATCAACACCTTGGATATATATACTTGCTTGTGGAGGTGCCAACGACAGGAAAAATCTCGGGTGTGAAATATGTGCAGAACTGCGCTCTTTACATTGATTGGTCATTGGTTGGCATTGCCAGTGACCCGAGAGCCCTATATAAACATTTTATAATGATGACTAAGAATTTTTTTGTTTCGGAGTTTGGAAAATGACCGTTTCACATGGCACTCTATTCCCTTAGAATCTCTTAAGATGAAATGCTTCGTCTCAGTTTGTGCGTTTGCAAGCAGTGCTCTCTGGATAGTTCATTTTGTATCCAAACATTCCCAGAGGATAATTGTTTATTATGAAGACTTGATTGGTAGATAATGGCTGTTTGCGAGCACGCATTCCCACAGGTGGTCTTATTTTAGGATGACCAAAAAATAACTTGACCCATTTTACCATGTTGTTACAGGCTGTGGTCTGGCAGAAATCCAGGGTGTCGGATCACCGAGCTGCCCTGATGGCTGTGCTCGGAGCGGCCTGCGTAGCCAACTTACTCCCCGTCCAACATCGCCAGGAGCAACCAGAGGTCAGTAAAGCACGGAGAAAACATGGGCATATTTATCATTTCCACCATGAGCAGTAGGGTTCCACAGATGCACCAGCACGTGGACTGACGTCAAAGTTTGCCCTGGGAAGCTTTTTTTAGTACAGAATATTTCTTCCTACAGAACACAATTGTCTTTGCACTTTAGCTTTTTTGCGAAAGAAATCAATCATGTTTATTTAAAGGTTTTAAACTTCTCCGCGCTTCTGTCAGGCTGCTTAACCCAAACACTCGTGTAATAAGTTGATTCCGAGCGGCTTTCCTCTCCCTGGAGAGCTGCTTCACTTTCTGGTTTTGCATTCCACAGCGATGACTTCTTGCATGAATGACTCAGCATTCTACCTAGGTTGTTTCTTATATAAAAGCTATTAACGTTCATGATACGTTTAACATTTAGATGCAATATTTGTACAAATTTAGATATCTACAAAGTGTTTACAGAGGCTGTATTACTGTATTTGGTCCACAATATTGAAAAACAGTCTGTGTTATTTGCTTTGTGCCACAAGGTTATAGTTTTGCATCTTATAAAGTTTCTTAGTTTTTTAACAAAAGTGCATTTTAAGTGATAGTTCACCCAAAAGCAAAAATTCTGTCATCATTTACTCACTCTCATGTAATTTCAAACCTGTATGACTTTATTATTCTGCTCAACACAATAGAAGGTAATTACATTTTTTTGTTAACCGGCACCCATTCACCTGCATCCATGTGTCCATACAATAGAAGTGAATTGTTGTTTGGTAACCAACATTGGTCAAAATATCTTCTTTTGTGTTCTGCATAAGAAAGAAGGTCATTCAAGATCGAAATGACGAGAGTGAGTAAATGATGACATCATTTAAATTTTTGGGTTAACTATCACTTTAAATTAATAGTTGTTGTGTAGGATATGACAATAATTGTGATGTGCCTATATTTGTGCCCACATGTGTGCTGTCAGGTGCTGTTTTCCTCACAGTGGTCAGTGAAGGATTACGTTACAGTTTCAGAAGTCCTATGGACTGAATGCGGCAAACTTTGTGACAAATGCAGCAGTGAATTAAATGTGCCTACGGGAGACTCCAATGAACATGGTAAAAGGGCCCTAAGGGGTCATAACCTGACAGTGTTGGCCAGAGGCCACAATAGCACTGCTTTGGCACCAGTTTAATATACGAATGTAACGGGCAGGCATTTACTGAAGAACACGTGTGAAAGAGAGATATGGGGTTTTGCATTAATAAAAACTGAGTGATTTCAACCGAACTTGGAGACATTCTCTCTCACACGGACAAATGTGCACGTATGGAGCTTTAATGTTTCCTGCAGCGTTGGTAACACTCTATATGTTTAGTTTGTTGCAGGTATAACTGGCTCAATGCCTGCTGTGCTTTTTATCACTAATCCTGCTTGACTTATTTTAGTTGGTACATTTTCATAATATATTGGATATTGTACAAGTATTTAACTTGCAATTTCTAAACATGAAAATTATTTTCTTTTATGGCAATATAACAAGGTGAACATGGGGTAAAATCTATTTAGTCTCACTACTAAAGGCATATCTTAACCCAAAAATATTCATAATTTACTCCGCTTCATGTCATTCCAAACCTATAAGACTTTCTTTCGCAAAACACAAAAGAGGGTATTTTAAAGAATGTTGGTAACCAAACATCGTTGGTCCCCGTTGTCTTCCATTGACAACGTATGGAAGACTATCCCAGTAAATAGAATAATTGGGGGAATAATAATATGTAATAATTAAATTAACTTATTAAATAATAAGTAAATAATATGTTTTTTTCCGTGTCCTTAGTATCAGTGTCCTTTCTTAAGTCTTTTTCCGTTATACATTATTCCTGTAAGACATAGGTCATCCAAAAATGAAAGTTCTGTCATCATTTACCCACCCTCAAGTTGTTCCAACACAATTTGTTGTTCTGTTGAACACAAATGAAGATATTTTGAAGAATGTGTTAAACCGAACAGTTTTGGGGCACCATTGACTACAGTAGTAGTTTTCTTCCCACCATGGAAGTCAGTAGTGCTCCAGAACTGTTTGCTTACAAAGATTCTTTCCAATATCTTTCTTGGTTTCAGCAGAACAGTAACATTTACACAGGTTTGGAACAACTTGAGGGTGGGTAAATGATGACAGAATCATTTTTGAGTGAAATATCACTTTAATAACATCATTCTGTAGTAACTGATATGATTTTGTTGGGAAAAATACAAACTCAGCAGTCCCTAATTTCGTCTCTATTGTCCTCAGTTTTAAAAATCATGAAATCATTTATAAAATTTGTGCCCAAGCTTGTCTTGATATATTTCCGCAGGTCTACTCTGTCCTTTTATAGAAGTACTCAAGCAAAATGACCCACAAGAATATTCCTTTTACAAAGGTTAAGGAGTTCAAAAAGGTAGTGCGTTATAGGAACGCGGCCGCCGCAATTATCTTTCTATTTTTTACCCTCAAATGACGCATTTGACCTTTTCCACCTTCGTCAGCATTCGCACACTCTTACCTCCCTTTCTTTCAGCAAAAGCTCCCCTATCACAAAATCTGCCTCTCCTTCTATAATTATCCCCCTGCTGCGAAGAACCGTATGGGTCATACGGTACATGCATGACATAGTGAATCTAATTCAGGCATTTGGCCTGATCTCATCTTCGCCCTGCTGGAGAGGATGCTATTGTTGGTGCACACATGGTGTCCTACTTTGATACGTGAAGTTGATGGAGAACGTACAACGCTAGCATTGTCTAAATTTGCCGGATCATTTAACTGTGATTTATTCATGGTAAGCATCTTCTCACAGAATACGCATTTAGCAGAGCCGTGCGGTTTGAATAGAGTCCCCGCTTGCACTTCGAGCTCGGGTACGAATCATTCTCTGTAGGCACACTTCAGAATTTGGCTCGGTCGGATACTGGCAGCCCTATCATCTCCCGCTGAACGTATATCAGAACACATTGCGCATACAGCTACGCTCGAGGATGGATTTCGCTGAGTCTTGCCAATGTTCTTTAAAGCCATGTGCCAGATGAGAACGCATCTTCCCTCACCATTTATTGGTCGTGGGCTGTCCTAGCATTCTAGGAATCGGTGAGCTTTACCAGGAGTTAATTTATGGCCTGAGAGGGGAGGGTCTGTTGGAGTAATCAGTCATTAGCTTGCGCACTCTTCATCGGGTCGAGGGAGATGCCAAGACCATTGCAAACCCTTAACCCCTCCCCTCGTGGCTTTGACATGTGAAGCCATATGTAGATTACAGTGAAGTGTTGGATTTTTCATAAACCTCGGTACCAAACCATCATGGAGACATAACGGTTTGGCTTTTCTGAAATTCTGAATTATTAAACGGGACATCTGTTCTTTGAAGAAAGGACCCTCGTAAACTATCATGTAGTTTTAGTAGTAATGCTTGCGCTGTCAACAAAATATAACAATGTTTTCTTTTCAACTATGGCATAGTTCTTTTCAAATTGTGTCACAGGCATGAATGATACCTTCAAATTGTGACTCCAAATACTGCAGCTCCTGACACTTTTTTATGGTTTTGATCAAGCGAATGCCGCTAGCATTTCTTCAAATGTATACTATAGGTATCACATTAATATTTCTTAAGGATTTTTAGTAAATGGAGGATGAGTTCACCCCATGATGAAAATTCTCTTTTATTAAATCATCATCATGCCATACTAGATCTTAGCCGAGCAGAAATTAAGTTGTTATTATAAAAATATCCTTCACTTAATGTACATATAGGTCCAAAAAGCACATGCATCCAATAAACGGCATTATAAAAGTAATCAAAATCACTCCAGTAGGCAAAGAGCGTGCCAAGTTTTCATTAAATCAGTGTTTCTAGATGTATTGTGGCCATTTCAGTCCAATGTCTGTTGAATTTCAACAAAATCAAACCTCAGGAGTGACAAAAAGTCATCCAACAGCAATGTGAAAGACTGACAGCATGACAAGACACATGAAAACTGTGATGAAAATCAAGGTTATCACATAAAAATTGCTTTTGAACTTCGAATATAAACTTGTTTTCTTTGCAGTATGTTTCTGTTTTGACCTGCTTCTCCAGTTTTCAATAGAAACAGTATTTTGTTATTTGATATGTGTCAGAAATATTGTTAGTAGTTCACAAGATTAAACAAAAATGATCACTTTACCTAAACGCATACCTATAAACTATATATTCAGAACAAAAGATCTTAAATTGTTTCTGCGGCTGTATTTTTGTAATACAAAATTATAAATATTAAAATTTTGCGAAATTGAAGCCAAAACAAGAGAATCACATGCTAAATTCAAATATGGTGAAGTAGTATCAGTTTTGCCAAATGATCACAGAATATGATTTCATTTCACTTCATAAGACTTTTTTAACCCACTGGGTTCGTTTGGATAACTTTATAATGAATGTAATATGTTGCTTTTTGGAACTTCAAGATTTTGAACATTTATATCTGTGTTTAGTGATGGATATTGAAAAATAAAAAGTTCAGTAGAAATAAGAAAGGCAAATACATAAAGATGAGTAAATTTAGATAGTTTTTGTGGGTGAACTTTTCCTGTACTGAATTGTATATAAATTGCTGTACTTTAGTTTTCTATATAGTAGATGGTGTCTCTGAGTAACTCAGTATGGAACAGTGCTTTCAGATGAAGTGGGTTTTACCAGTCGATTGTTTTTGCACTGTGGCCGGATCCTTCTGCAATTAAAAAGCCGCAATAATAACCTCCATTCAGAGCTCGGAACAGAAACGACTGGGTCACCTACGCTGGCGTAATGGACAAAAGTGGCAAAGTACACAAACCATAAGTGGTGATTGTGAAAGTCACAATACCCCTGATTATAAAATTTGTCAAAGATTCCAATTAAAATATCCTTTTGCCAGCCAACTGCTGTGCTTGTTAATTCCAAATTGTGAGCTCAAGCATCGCACTCCAGCGCTAGATCGCTGAATAATTTGTTGCTGTTTCTCTTCCCGTCACATCGCCGGCGGCGCGTTTAGCCAACAGAAACTGTTTTCATTGCAAAGTTGAGCAGCTTGGCCACTCCATAGTTAGGAGCTGACAAATGGGCTCTAATAGCACAGCGAAATCCTAATTGGTTGCTGCAAAGTGGGCTAAAGTGCAACAGTGTCATGCATGCAGAATGTCGCTCTGTTTTGGAAAAACGTTTATGGAAATAAGCTTGTATATGTTTTCATTAGTAAATGCATTAGCTAACACGAACTAACAATTATCAATGTAGGTTTTCAGCATGTATTTATCCTTGTTAATGGTAGTTAATGCCAATACAATTATTTCTGTTGGAAAAACACTCAAAAATGTATTTGTAAATAATGAATGATAAATAAACATGAACACACAATAAACAATACTACAAAAACTACAATATATTTACATTTATGTATTAAATAGAGGTTATTATCCCTCAATTTTAAGTATTATTTTTCTAACATAGTTAAATGCTTCCTTATTCTTAAACATATATAGGTTTCATATCACAAAAGGTTCATCATATTCTGGGGTCATTGGCATCATAAAGTTTGAAAACCCCTGCCTTAAAGGAGAAGTTCACTTAAAAATTTATGATTCGCTAACCCACATGTCAAACCGTCCGTGTGGTAATTTCTTCTGTCGATAACAAATTGGGGCTTATGAGGAAAGCTTTCCAGGGTCTTTCTCCATGCAAACCATATATTTCTGTTTTAAAAGTATACTTTTTTTTTAGTTTTCTTGGAAATTACTTATCGTTTCGCTAGACCCTTATGCATCGCCTGGTGTCGTGTAGAGCCTTTTGAACTTGCGATGAAACTGATATTTGGACCTTAACCAACAGCCCCCCGTTCAAGTCCATTATATGGAGAGGAACCCTGGAAAGCTTTCCTCATCAGCCTCAATTTGTTTTAGACAAAAGAAATAAACACACAGACAGGTATGACATGTGGGTGAGTGAATTATCATGAACTGCTCCTTTAAAGCTTACATTTTATACATGACTATGTGTTCCTTGGGGTTCGAACGCATGACCTTTGCGAAGCTAATGCAATGCTCTTGTATAACTTTGTGGTATATGTCTTGAGGTGATTTTGAGGAGTTTTATCTTTACACAGATTGACATCGATGGCTTCCTTCCCAAACCAGGCTCGGATTTGAATTCTACAAGCTCTTCAAGCCCAGATAAAACATTTATCTTTGTAAATAGTCGACCAGTGCATCACAAAGATATACTTAAGGTAATAGGACTTACACACACTATCAAAAGCAGTTTGCTTACTCTTACTTACTTTATTTATATTTATGCATTTGGCAGAAGATTTTATCCAAAGTTTCCAAGTTGTCCATTTTTTTGTCAGTATGTGGGTTCCTCGAAAATCAAACCCATCAGCTACAGGAATACCATTTGACCAAATGTATAGTCAGATGGTTCACAATTATAAGCTTTAACCAATGGGTCATGATAGCTTGGCTTGATATAGGAAATATTCACAATAAAGTGTATCTGCAATGATAATGCCAGCGTTAAAAGAGTAATCTAAATAGTGGATATCCTGATGACTTTTACCAGTATGTGCTTGTTTTAGCAGATAAAGTAATCATGTATATTTTTGTGGGTACCTCTCAGCTTGTCAAGCAGTACTACACCAACAGTCACTCCAATAATGACTCAGTAAGCCGGCGGTATCCCTATTTGATGATAAACATCACCATACCTGCATCGACTGTGGACATCAACTTGACACCAGACAAAACCCAAGTGATGCTTCAGGATAAGGTACACAGTTCAGACATCCTTACCTACAGTATTACTTGGACCAAAATGCTGTTCCCTTGGCACACATGTTTTATTGATAGAACGTTCTTTAACACTTTTTACCAGGAAGAAGTGATGTTGGCCGTGGAGGCCATGTTGATCTCCTTGTATGGGTCTTACTCCATTGGGGATGACAAACTCAAAACGGGGGAAAACATCTCCGAGCGTGAGCAAAATCAACACAGGGTTTGTACCGATGAGGAACAGCCCACCACAGATATTAGTTTGATGGGCCCACCTGAACAGCCCACCACAGATATTAGTCTGATGGGCCCACCTGAACAGCCCACCACAGATATTAGCTTGATGGACCCACCAAAACATCTTGAACATTCTTCCACAAATACAAGTAAACATGAGGTATCTTTGAACACTACCCCAAACACCAGCTCTTCCTCGTCTTCCGATGATTGGATAATCAACAGAAGATCAAGTGATTTTGACAGTATCAATTCCTCATCTGTTGATGACGTTGCAATGAACTCAACAACGGATCTTAACTGTGACTCTCCAAAGGCTTCAAAGAGAGATAGTGGCCCTAATTTAGAGAATGACCTATCTGCTGAGAGTTGGAGCATGGGCAAATGCTTCTCAAATCAAATCACAGGAGAGGACCTAGAACCTGTGAAACTCTATCTCCCGAACGCTGAGCAAGACAGCAGAGAGCCTACAACGATTAAGAAGACCAGTCCTTCCAAGACATCATCTTACTCGATCATGGAGAAGATGGCCAAGCTGACAGCCTTCGACCTGATCAGCAACCGCTCCATGCGTCAGCCTCTGTCTGCCTTTTCGCTGTTTGAGCAAGACACCAGATCGCAAGTCCTCGAGGAGAACCCGAAGGCCAGTCTTCAGGATGTCACAAATGCTGTAAAAGAGCGATGGGAATGCCTGGGGGAGGAAGACCGAAAGAAGTAAGTTTCCAGATTTCCAGTTGTTGTGATTTACTTTCTCTCAGTGTAGAAAGAGAAAAATAGGCCTGCCACTAGCATGTGTGAAATATGGATTGGAAAATCTGCCTGGCGTGTTCGCGTTGCTACAGGAAGAATTGTTAAGATGAATCGTTTGCGTTTTCCAGAAAATGGCATGTGATTACTCTGTTTGATGGTCCATAGGCCTGTTTTCCATTGTAAAACAGGTATTCTGTTTTCTGAAGGATGTCAAGTTTTTGCACCACCCTGAATTCCTGGATGATGCCAGGTGATTCTGGTTTATTCTATATCAGATGAAGTGCTTATCTGTTTCATTTATTGTTTGTTTATGAGCTCTGGGAATACCCCGGTTGGATAAACCTGTATAATCTTTTTCAAGCTGGACACACTTGTTCATTCTTTATTGTGAATATGTTCAACAGTTTTAGAATGAAAGCAATGCGTTTGAAACTATATAATAAGACGAGTGGAAATGGGAATGAAGAATGTTACAAAACAAACTCATATTTTAGATTGATGCCTACTCGGCAGTCTTTCAACAAAATTCATGATGTATCTACCTGGGATGCTTTTTAATACAGAAATCAAACCATTATTCACACATTTCTGCCAATTGCCCCTTGTGTGTTTGTCACATTATACCGGTATTGACTCAACTATAAAATAACTAGTGTGTTTATTTATATT
Source organism: Triplophysa dalaica (assembly GCF_015846415.1). Lineage (NCBI taxonomy): Eukaryota > Metazoa > Chordata > Actinopteri > Cypriniformes > Nemacheilidae > Triplophysa > Triplophysa dalaica. The sequence goes on along the minus strand of NC_079549.1, from coordinate 20,019,060 downwards.
GTGTACATATTTATTACATGACAATATCGTAATAATACTTCAATGTTGTATGGGGCAGTTTTCACCAGTTTAACATTTTGGCCTGAGCCGCAATGGTTGCAAATCTCTCTCTCTCACTCGCTCTCTCTCTCTCTCTCTCTCTCTTTGTGCCCCCTATACTCGTATTTTGAGTGCAATTGATTTTCCCAAGAGAATGAAAAAACTAAATCTACAAAATGAAGAAAAAGTTGGCATTATTTAATCCTATTCAAGGGATAGTTTATCCAAAAATGAAAATTTGTCATTGTTGTCATTTCAAACCTGTATGACTTTTAAAGAATGAAGATATGTTGAAGAATGTTGGTAGCCAAACAACAAAGGTTCCCATTCACTTCTGTTATTTATTATTATTTACACTAAACCTATGCAAGTCAGTAGGTACCATCATTGTTGGGTTAACAACATTCTCGAAAATATCTTTTTTTGTGTTTTGCAGAAGGAAGAAAATCGCACGGGTTTGAAATGACAAGAGGGGGATTAAATGGTGAAATAATTTTTATTTTTGCGACATATCAAGGGACATTAGGATTCAGGTCACGTTATTTCAACAACAAGAGCTGTACCCCTCCCAAAAAGCTGGCCAAGTCAGCATAATTAAATTGGACGGAAAGTGTATCTCAGCATTGCTAGTGGCGCTTATGTAATGTATGGAAAAAGTTGCACATTACTGCTGTCTTAAACCCAAAATAGGCCTTATCAAGTCCTTGCCCCCTTTCCCGAAGCTGTATGGTTGCAGGGACTTCTAAAGGATATTTACACGAATCCATGTAACATGGGTTCATGTAACATATGGGCATGCTGAGTTTAGGGGTCAGAGATTGTTGTCATGGATGCTTGGGGGAGGGAGATCAAGAGTTGAATAGCTTGAACAGGACCTGTCCCCCCAAAACATGCTTGTTATATTTTGGTTGCAGTGTTCTGATGCAGCAATAAAATGGTTGGCGCTGATTCAGGGACTCTATATGAACTTGGTTTACGTCCAAAGTGCCCACAACAAGGGAGCGTGGCTTGCTTATTGCACAGTTTATGTGCTTTTGATGCTCGTTATGAGTTCCAGGTTTAAGATGCAAACTGTGCTCGCTAAATGGCTTTTTAATGTCCATTAAGGTTGATCTCAGGAGGTAAGAGAAACGGCATATTATTTTTCCATGTGCTCTTTTTACACTCTTTGTATGAATGATATTATGGCCTGTTTTGTGGCTGCAGGTCATAGCGATGCTATAGCGACTCTCTCGGTGGGGTTCATGGTATCTGTTGCTGGGGTCCCCGGTCCTGTTCACAGAGGGTCACTGTCCTTCAGAGTTACCTCTTACGCTAATCTTATACACCTGACTGTCCTTTTCATGTTGTCTTGAAGACCTTGATCAGCTTGTTCAGATGTGTTCCATTAGGGTTGGCAGTAAACCTTGTGGGACAGTGGCCATCAAGGACCAAAGTTCAACTGCCCTGGCCAAGATCAGTAGTGCCACAAATAAAAGGATCATTTGGACAACTTTACATCTCAGATTACACACATTCACAGGCATGCATTATATACATTTCTCTTCAGATAAATGGCTGTACATTTGTTTGTTAAAAACTGAAGAAATTATTTTTATATTTGTTGCATTCAAAAGACGTCGAACTGCAGAACTGACGTCTGCAAAATTGTACCCAAGAAAAAGTGTAAATCATTATGAGGCTAGCATTTTGAATTGGGGTAATGTAATGAGACAGTTTTCAAAAGGGGTTTACACTCAAAAAAATATTCTGTTGTGGGGTGTGCGATACTGGCAAAAAAATTATATCTAGATATATTCTGGGTTATCCTGATTAAGATGAGCAGGCAATATTTTGCATCCTATAGTCTTATGTTGTACCAGCTCCATCTTTCATGTTACCAGGATAGCCATTGTTGATATTATTAATAGAGAATGAGAAAGATTTTCTCCATCATTTACTTATTCTCATGTCGACCTTTGTGCCTATATTGTGTGATTGATGATATTTTAAGGAAACTATCCCTTTAAGGAAAGGGTTTTTAAATGGAATCATTCAAGTAGAAGCACAACAAGATCACTGGTGTTCGGTGAACTTCCATTCTATATGTCATAAATAGTATGTCTGAAACTTCTGCAAAAACCAGTAGGGGAGAAGGACCCGGATGGTCTACTACTTCCGCCGAGATTCGGGAGTGTGGATCAGATGGACACTTTTCTATCCCATGATGCCACGGGAGCTGAGCAACGGTCATATTTCAAAAGTAAATCAAATAAATATAGCAGAAAACTTTAAGGCGGACGTCTTTTAATGTAAGTGCCAATAAATTAATTTCTTGTGACTAAATCATGTTTTTATAAACTAAATAGTGATCGACTATAATGCTAACCGCGCTGTGAACCGCATGCGTGTCTCAAGTATTAGTGAAATCTGAGTGCTGTTTTTAACATCGATTAAACAGTGTGACATACTCGATAAAATTATCTAACACATATTGACATCGCACAAGATTTCAATATTATCGCACACGATACTGGGCTTAGTAAATATAACAAAAATAAATGTTTATTAACTTAATAAAATCTTTTAAAATCACTGAACTGTTTTTTAGTGGGATCAAAAAAAATGGTTAAAATTCAAACTGTTATTTTCTCTATAATTGTACATTTATTTTTTTAATTTATTTAAAGAATAAGTTTTTAATTAACAAGTTATATTTTTAATATACACATCAAGTTTTTGGTGAATTCTAATAGAAATATTTTAGTTACTCACATTTACTTACATTTTTTACTTGCATTCACTCAATTTAAACAGTATATTTCATTGATTTCACAGCTTTAACATTTACCCAACTTATAGAACTTATGTTTTATTACATTTTATTTATTTATACATTTTTTAATTGAAAATTGTGTTTAAAATGTAAACGGTTTATGTTTACAAACATTAATGAAAAAAGAAGGGCAATTTTGTTTAGCTTTTTTTCTTCTAATTGTACTGAATTGGGACTTAAATTTGTGTACCATGACACCCATTTTTATCACTGAATCTTATGTACCTGCTCAATGATACATTTTTGTAAACAAAAAAGTTTGATCAAATTGCAGCTTTATAGATGCCACAAATTATAAGTGTCGGTCATGTAAAATGCCTTGGAAACTAATGAACGGTGTGGGAGCTGGTTTTTTCTTAAATTTTTGTTTTAATTTTTCATTCTTAAATGTCGCACCACAAAGAACTTCATTGCATTTTCATTCTGTAATAGCAGCAAACCAAAGTCCAAAAGCCCTCAGGACAAAAAACAATTCAGTGTGCATGGCACAGTGTTCCCTCCGGCTTCAACCTTCTGCTCTATTATGAAATCATTTATCTCCCCCATTGGCCTGTTATTGCTTTTCTCTTGTTTTTAGCACATTTCATGCCTTCGTCTTGATTTGCATCTTTTTCTCGCACCCAAGCTGAGAAACCACACAGCGCATTTGAAATAGTGCCCAGTCTATTGTACAGTAGCAAGCGCCATGCAATTGCACAGCTGTTAATTGGCAAAACCATGGAGAAAGTTCCAGTGGAGGGTCAAGGCTGCATGTTTTTACAGGCCCTCCCTCCTGCTCTCCGGCCCCATCTGGTCGCAGGTAGCAGATGTTTTTTTATCTCGCCCGTTTCTGCGATGTGATTTAAAGCAGCCCAGTTAGAATCACACAAGCAAATTAAATCAAAGTTGCGTGTGTGAATTGAGGTGATTTTGTTAGTTACAACTTCTGGCCTCTTTGCTGAAACCCATTCATAACCTGCATGCAAAGTAATTGGTGAATGTTCAAGAGAGTGGAGTATACACATACAAATGTTTTGTTAAAGGGATTGTTCACCCAAAGAAAGAAAAGTGTCCCCATCGTGTCGTTTAAAACCTGTACATGAATCTTTTTTCTGTAAAACTTAAAGAAGATATTTTGAGAAATGTTTTTGTGTCCATACAATAAAAGTCAGAGGGGGTCAAAGTTATTTGGTTTCTTCAAAATCTCTTTTTTTTTAGTTCTGTGGAAGGCAGAAACTAATACAGGTTTGCATGACAAGAGGGTGAGCAAATGAACTATTATTTAGAATAATATAGTAAAGTTATCAAAACAAATGGAAACATTTCACCAGATCTTTTTTGATTTTCCTGGATTTAAATGTTTGCTCAGAACGCTGGAAATGTTCTTAACAAACTTAATCAGGTATGTCCACCTGGCATACTTTTTAAAGAGTATTGAATCCCACACTGTGTTGTACAGACTTTTGGTTGTGGATCACGTTTAACCACATTATGCTCGTTCTCATTCAAATAGCCACAGAGATGGAAACACAAAATGTACCGCTCGGACTGTAACCAAATGTTTTTGTATCACATCGCTTCTTAGGTATGAAAGCAAGGCGGAAAAATCTCTGAACTACTACAACGTTCAAAGGAAGAGGGCAACAGAGAGAGGTGGCCAGTGTGCAGAGGGCAAGAAGCAGATGAACGCCAGCTCTTCGTTGAACAAAGCTCAAGGCGTGAAGCGCAAGGCCCCCCTCGCCAACCAGCAGGCCCTGGACAAACTTTTCTCCGCACAGCCCCCGAGCAAGAGGAGCCCTGCCAAGCTCTCCAAACCCCTCCCGTTCAGTATTGAGACCCTCAAGCGGAGTCTTAACCTCCTCTCCAACCAGAAGAGCTCGGGCGCGCAGGGCCTCAGGCTTGTAAACCGCTTGGCTTCTCACGGTGCCTGGGTCGTTTCATGCGGCAGAAAGCTCATGTTGTTGAACCCGTTTCGAGTGGAGGAGGCCTTGCTGTTTAAAAGACTTCTGAAGAATAATATACTTCCAACAGCGCGACCGCAGACCCCCGTACAGCTGACAGATGGGTAGCAATGGCTCTTAATTTGGATGTGTACAGACCCGTGATTTCTGTTCCTGTCGTTTTCTTTTCTTAGATTTATTTATATCATGATTTTGGATTCATATCTTTACTGTTATCATTTATCAGCTCCCCAGTTACTTAGCTTGTACTGTATATGAACATGCACTTCTTTTTCAGGGTACTTGGTGGGCAGGAGTACATGGATATACTCATGAACATGCAGAAAGGCAGTCCCTGTCGTAATGGAGGCATCTACTTTACTGATCCTAGACTTGTAGCAAATGGTTTTCAAATCAAGCTAATTCCAGGTAACTTCATAACATGTTTTGGGGGATTTTCTTCTGCCCTAATTTTTTTTATATGTATTTTAGATGGTTAAGTTTGGCTGGAATTTGTTTTTTTTTTTAGCAGTCAGACTTACAGTATAAGTGCTTAGTGTGTAACACATACAACAATTCACAACTTTGGTTCTTTGGGGACCCAAAACTTATTGGTCTATGGGAGTGATATTATTTTTGCAGAACATATACTTTAATAAATTAAAAAAATGGTGAATTTATGATTAATCACATCCAGAATAAAAGTGAGCTGTGCACTGTGCATATTAAAACTCAAACACATACATGTAAACATATTTATGAAATTTTCACACGTATTTATTGATATTTACCAATCATTTAAATTATATATGAATCTTTTCTTAAATATATGCATGCGTGTAAATGTTTTTATGAATACAACATTTATATGCACAGTACACAGACATGTATTTTGTGAACAAAACCTTTTTTTCTGGATGCATTAATCAATTAACACAGTTTAAGTAAACTTATAACAACTTACAAAATTTATCCATTGATAATGACAAAAGAATTGTCCTAAATACAGTCTCTCTAAGCTGAGGATTATTTTTTACATTATATTCTTAAATCGGTGAATAAAAGGTTCTTAACAGTGATTTTGTTTTGGTTCCTCAAATAGCTATTAAGAGCGTTTTCACACCTGTGGATTGATTGCTTTGTTCCGAAACAGGGGGTTAAATCTACAATATAGCAATTTACTTTAGTTCGGTTCGCATTCACATGGCAATATTTCCAAACGGACCAAATTTTGTTAATACAAGTCACGTGCGAGTAAACTCTCCTTCGATTGGTCAGAGTGCATCTGTTTATTTTCCGGGAATCCGCTCAAAGATGTCATCTGTCAGGATGGACAGACAGCAGCTACGAGTTATTTTTGTGGCTTGTTTGGTCACTGCATTAACGGAGATTTCTTGCAGTTCTTGCATTACAAACTCCTCCCATTTTTTTTAAGCGCTTGCTAAAATCTTTATAAATGTTGGTACTTTTGTGAGTTCTGGAGAGCTGCTCGGCAGTGTGTTTCTTTAGCCAAATTTCAATCAAACACGACACTTCTTCCCTGCTCCAAGTGAGCCCATGGTTCATTTTGGGACCCATTAGCAAAACAATCCCTTTTGCGTCACCCAACTTTACCCATCATACATTTCGATACAGTCTGGTTCTTTAGTCTTTTGGGTTAAATGGCTTTCACACGTCTAGAGAACCGCTCCAGAGTTCGTTTGCAATCGGGCCGAGACCACCTTGTTCAGGAGGTCTCGGAGCGATTGTTTTGGGGCGATTGCCGTGTTCACATATGCCTAAACAAACCGAACCAAGAGAGAAAACACACCAGGTTCCGATACAAACCCTTATGTGTGAAAACATCAAGAATTTAATAGACCATTGTGTTAGACATAAACAACACTTTTTCGTTTTAGCTCTACGCAAATGTTTAAGTACACAGAACAAAGCATTTAAAACTGAATCAAAATGTTTGCAAACAGCTATAAGACTTGAAAAAAATGGAATTGATTCTTGACCAAGGCATACCTCTTTCTTATTTGCTATATTATAAGACCTTTTTCACTATAAATAACTTTTTGTTAAACCAAAAGATTTTGCAGATGTTTAAAGGTTTTTATGGTACCATTTAGCCAAAAATAGTCTAAGGCATCATGAAGCATCTTTATTTTTAAGAGGGTTTGTTATGCAAAACTGTGTTTGATGGGTTTTAATTTAGACTCACAACCCCGCCCCGGTTATTCATCTTGTTTACTTTGGAGCCGACCACAAAATTTAAACCGTTATCTAAATTTTTCCATTACATGGTCCAAGAATGTGGTCAAAGCTTAGATTTGATCCTCACACGCATTTGTATGCACTTCACACTTACACTCCTACACGGATGAATCAAATTAATAAGCAGTTTAGTGAAAGGGATGTACATGGACATTCATAAGCATTGGACGATATCATTCCACATCCAATGTGTTAATTCAGCATCAAAATATTTTGGGAGCTTTTAATAACTTTTAATATCCTCGCCATTACCTTCGAGAAATCAATTCCCGCTGTGCCCAGCGATGAGGTCATTGTTTATACAAATTGCTTAAGTGGAAAGCGCTTGGTCAGCGTTCCCCTACCCTACGCAGCACACTTAACAAATATGAACTTGTTTTTTAAGAGGGGGTTTAATTCTGTGGGATTAGGCTACTTCCTGTATGACTCAACCTCTTCTTCCATTGTAAAGGTTTTTTGAGATGGTCATTAAGTACGTTCGCTTCAATTCGCACCCCACCTTCCCTCCTCATGCTCATCATGTGCTGTGGAGTGGGAGAGATTTAGAAATACTTCCATACACGCTTTTTTGTTTTTTTTTTGTGCCAGGTTTCCCCTGAGAAAATGTGCCTTTATTAATTCAAGGGTCATGCTGTTTAAAGGTCTCAAGGATTGTCCAATTTGATTTAACAAAGGTTGAACCCGCTGGACATCATTAATGCCGCAGTTCACAAATGATTTAGAAATGTCAAACGTTACGGCTTGAATAACAGGATTATAGTCAATTATTTCTAACAGAATTGCTTGTGTTTCGCTTTCTAACAGAATTGCTTTTGTTTCGCTAGCGAGGAATGAAAGCATGGTGTTTTCTTTTCTTGCTTCTTTTGATGCCAATAATATAAAAACAGCTGTGCTAAGATACTACAGGGATTTTTCGGGGTCTGTAGAACAATCTTCAGGCTGGCGATGAAGTATAGATCTTATTTTCTTCATTTAAAATGCAGGCTTAAACATTATCTTCATTTTAAAAATTGATATTAAGAACGACTCACATAAATGTAAAACATCACCATAATGAATGTACCTCTTTAAGATATAGGACCTTACAAATAAATAACAAGACATGTTCTCTATGTTCTCAACGGCCTGGTAACAGGTTTTACTTGTCATTGATGTTACTACATTCTGTATTTTAGTATGGCTGGATTAGTGTGAAGTGTTGATTTCTATGTCATGAGGCTGCCATCTTAGTCCTCATTTGAACTTATTTTGCTCCTTGGTTATGAAATGCACTTAAGCCCTCCCACTCTGTTCCTGTAAGTGTTTTGTTGGCACTGGTAAGAGTCATCATGGTTAACGCTGGCTCATTGCCTGGGTTTACCAGGACAGTAGATTTGCACTAAATTGTGATCTGGAGGACAATTGCACTTTACCAAAGGCAACGGTTTCTTGAGCCAACTTAAAAAAAATGAATGAGGCAAGTACCCGATGTATTCCTTTCAGAAGTGCAGAAGCATAAGGTTGTACATTATCTAGGGCTCTGATTGGGTTATAGGTGCATCAGGTTGAAAAAATAGTGATGCTTGCTAAGGCAAACATTGGACGTTGTGTTGCGCTTGTGTAGGGTTATGGATTTTAACCATTTTTGTCAAAAAGCATCAAATCTTTATGTCTCAACCAAAAAAAAGTTAAAGACCTGGATTGTCATGTGCATCAGGTCAATTCTTACTTTTTTTAACTCCTCTCGAGAATGATGGGTAGAAGGGGAACAGACAATGAAGTAGAGAGAAAGTCCAATATGAAAAAATTTAAAGAGTATAAAATTATAAAAGATAAAACGAAATAAAAATCAGAAGTATGATTCAGTGCAAGTAATGGGGAATAAATGAAAATTTAAATAACTAAATAAATATATATGTAGTAGGCCTATATAATATATAAAAAATATACATACAGTATCTCACAGAAGTGAGTGCACCCCTCACATTTTTGTAAATATATTATTATATCTTTTCATGTGACAACACTGGAGAAATGACACTTTGCTACAGTGTAAAGTAGTGAGTGTAAGCCTTGTATAACAGTCTAAATTTGCTGTTCCCTCAAAATAACTCAACACACAGCCTTTAATGTCTAAACCGCTGGCAACAAAAGTGAGTAAACCCCTAAGTGAAAATGTCCATATATATATATATATTATTATATATATACTATTTTGACAATGGGCAATAAGCAGCATCCTAGAAACCATACATAGCACCTTAGCAACTACATTGAAACTAATGTCTTGTATGTAGTGAGCGTTTACTGTATTACTAATATAACATTATCAATACCAATATAATTATCAGTATTATTTTGAAAGCATTTGTAGATTTTTAAATGGCCGGGGCTTAGTTAGGGATGATGAAAACGTGAAGCCTGCGCTTTCTTGATGACCTTTCCACACATTTCACCTAGAGCAGAGATCATCATTGAGACATCTTGTGGGAAAAGCAATCATCTTTAAATCATCTGTTGAAAACCTCCTCCATCTTGGTTTTTCTTTCCAGTCCGCATAGACATGGTAATAGCATAATTTGGTGCAGTGCCTGCTCGACTCGGTTTCCAACCAGCGTGTAAATCACAATATTTATTTATTATTTTTTCCTGGAGAACGTTGTACTTGGAGTTTATTAATCCTTGCTCGTTGCTTATGTTGGCCAGGTTCCCCGTCTACTGAGAGATGTCTTGAAGTGACGGGCATGGCTGACTGCATGCCTTTCTACGGGATAGGAGACCTGAGGGAGATTCTGCAGGCTGTTAAAGGCCGGGATGCAAAAACTGTGGAGCACTGCAGACCTCTTAAAGTGTCAAACTACCTAGAGGTGAGAGAAGCTTTTTGGAACACGCTTTTTTCAATTAGCCATCGTGCTATTTCTGAATAGGGAGGGATTTTTAATGAATCGTTCACCCACCGTTAAACCTTTTGTTACTGAACCCTCATGTTGACTTCTGTTTACATTTATAAAGCATTCCATTCAATTTTTTTATTTTGGCATTTGGCAGACACTTATCCAAAGCGACTTACAGTGCCTTTTTACTATACATTTGTTACCAAGTATGTGCAATCCCTGGGATCAAACCCATGACCATGGCGTAGCTAGCGCCATGCTCAAACCACTGAGCTACAGGAAAGAAATTACAGGGAATGTGGACTCTGAAGCGTTCAAGCTTTTTAAAATGATAAGCATCATGACTTTAATGAAACAGAACAAAACAGTTCATCAAAATACCACGTATAGTGACGTCCAGTTTCTGAAAGTATCATTTATTTCAGATGGATCTTTTTTAATGAAAAAGTGGTTTGATTCATTCAAGTTTGGACTGATTCAAACACAACAGTTAATATGAAGAATTTGATAAGTGAATAACTATTACTTTAAATTGTATGTAAAATCTCATGTTGACCAATGAATGTTTCCCACATGTGTCTTGAACTGATTCAAGAATTTTTGGGTAGACTGTCCCTTTAATACAAGACAATGATAGTTTAAGTCCTAAATCTGGTTAACAATTCTTGTTTTCTACCATTTTGTTTCACAGGGTGAGGCGGTAAGACTAGTCAGACAGCTACCTCTGAATCTCTCCAGAGCTGACGTTAAAAACACACTTTGCCGAATGAAAGAGGAACTTAACGCAGAATGTCAGGTCTGCCTTCACGGACGACCATTTTATCATGATCTTCTCACTGTTCCTGAAACAGAAGAGGACGCTCTCAAGATCATGTCTTATTCTCATTAAGGCTTACAAGATCTTAATTATGAAGCAACATTGTCATATATTTCTTTTAGTTTCTATCTGTGTCTTATAGAGTTCTGTGTTCTGGAAAATAAATGTTTTCAGGATGAATAACTCAAGTGTTTTGATTTCTTCACCCCCAAATTTATTTTTGGGTTCGGAACAACATGAGGGTGAGTAAATACTAGCAATTATTATCGTGTGAACTGTTCCTTTAAGGAAGGTACTTGTGTTTATGGGAGATGCATATGTATTAGGCATCTGTTCAAGTAAGCACATCAGTCATCTGTGACAGAATTTGGTTTCAGAGCAGAAACTTGAGCCCCGCTCGCTCCCCTAGAACCGTCTACTTACATAACCCAGGTTAGCTGCTGAGTTGAGGGAAGGTTTATGGTGGATGACATACCTTGATTTTAAAGGGCAAGTATCCGCGCACACTGCAGATTTTGCAGTGTTTTACATTATGTATCAATAAAATAGTATGTTATTCAAGAGACCCTTTGTCATAATTTACTGCGTTTTTCTATGAACGATTTTATAAGGGAAAAAATCGAAACTATTTACTATTATGACAAATTAAGATTTGCGATCTTTAGTTAGTTTCAGCGCTTTTGATTTATTGACAAGAAAATTGCCTTCGTCATTACTGGCAATTAAGAACGGCAAGCACCCTACTTGAAAAGTTTGCCTTGTTGACTCCTTATTAGAAAGAATACAAGCTAGAACTACTGACCCCACAGCAGATGCCAATGAACCACAAAATTGAATGCAGAGTGGTTGTTAATTCACTCTCCCCCAAAAATCAGCACCTCAAGTGCTCATGGTGAAAGCTGGCGCTGGGGGCACATAAAGCCGAAAGATGGGCTCTGGGGTTTGCCAAAAAGCGTGCAGACGCTGTGAGGGACCTCCAATTAAAAATAAAGTTTTAACAGTCGGTCCCCTGTAGCCATGTGGTTTGTGGTACTGCAGTTTTGTTTTTGATCAGTTCCACAAACTGTGGTTTCAACGCCATTGTGAATTCCAGAGCTTCTGTTCGTGTGGTGCACTTGCCACTCCAACGTATACCAAGTAATCCCAAAATTCACTTTCATTCAGTAGTACAGCACAGCCCTTAATCATTTTTAATTTGATTTAGATTGGTATTTGATTTCTTACATGTCCTGCCTGTTGCTTGCATTTGGTCTCCATATTGTCAATGTATTCGTTACGGAATTATTCACGCACACAGCAATTAATGCGGCATTCGTACCAGCTGTGGTTGGTTTATGGGAGAGGAAATGTTATACGTAATTAACGGAGCTATTGAGTTCACCCTCTAATGCGGCATTCGAGCGGAGCTAAATTACTCTGATGCATGTCCTCCAGCGGCCATCATTTTGCCAATCGACAGCTGTAAAGCAATTACGCTGCACTCCTTAACTGTGTGCTCGAGAAACATGTGCTCTTGTGTTACATATCACTGGTGTGAAAACGTGTTTGTCTTTATTGTCATTTAAGCTCTTAAAAGCCATTGAACCGGTGAGGTTTTTAAAACCAGGTTAAGCTGCACAGAACATTCACTATTGGACATATATAAAATAAAAAACACTATATTTGTTTTTTATTGTGGCTATAGGTTAATGTTTAATTGACTGTCCTACAGTCTTGTGCTTGGCATTACACGGCAGTGTTTGCTAAATACGTTTAGACAAGTAGTCTGTAGACATTTTTGTATTATTATTGTATTTTATAAGATGTTAAAGGAATAGATCATGCTTTATGGTTTTAACATAAAGTCCTCTAAAAGCCTTGTATAAACTCTAAAGTTCACTCATAAATGAAAGTTCTGTCCTCATTTACTCACCCTCTTGTCAATTTAAACTCGCATCGTGGCTTTATTTCTTCCACAGAACACAAAAGAAGATCCTACGAAGGCGTACAGGTTTGAAATAAGCATTTGTATCACCTGTGCACAATATCCCGATGGAACTGTGAGGTTGCAGTACAAGATGGATGGCAAAGGGCACGAACTTGAGTAATTTAAAAGAAAGATTCATTTGAAAAAAAAGTTACTTTTCTGTAAGCTGGAGTGAAATATACCGTGAAATAATAGTTTTATATATAGTCCTGTAAAATTACATGATATAAAAAATACAGTATTATAAATAGTTTTCCCCGTTTTTCAAGTAAATTTGCGGTATTTTTCTGTGATTTTACAGTTTTTGACTGTATGTCAAAAATGCATAATATTTTTTTTTTATTTTACAGAAATTCGGTAAAATTACGTTTTTTTACCGTATATAGGCTACTGAACTATTTAAGCATCAGAAATGATTTGTTTCAATAGTTACTCTCATAATGTTACCCTGATAATAGTGTATATTTAATCCCCTTAATTGAACTTCATATTTATTGTCTTGAAGATGTAATAAAGCACATCAGACATTATAAAAATGACATACAGTTTAGGCTAATGTGTGTAATAAAATCGATTCCCCTGTGGAGGAAATGATAGGGCTTTTACTTCCAGAGCCGATTCAGCACATAAAAATCACACACAACATTTAATTTTGCACATAAAATCTCATCCCTAAATCTTGTCTCCAGAAATGTTGCTCAGTCATGCACCAAACCATGTTTCCCTTGCCAAATGAAAGCAGGTGGATGTTGTGCTGAGTGCTATTCTCTGGCCTATCTCGATCCTCATCGGCGCACTAAAAATAGAGCAGAGTAGATGCATGCAGCACGTGTAATTTCATTTTGGACTGTCAAATGGGCAAAAGTTACTGTACGTGAAGCCCAAAAGAAGGGCAGGGGGACGTAACGCAAACCACCGGCAAAAACCTCACGTAAGAAGTTCTCGTGTTTTTACTTCGCGGGCGTCATCATGCGATATCTGCTTCGATTCAGCTTCTTTTAGTTGGGTAAACTGAGTGACAGCTGGTCAAATGAATCCAGTGTGACCTTTTTAACGGAGCTATCATGTTTTCTAGAAATGATCATCGGTTAATCCTGACTTATCAGACTGATATTCATGCCAGAGCATATACATTATAGCCCCATCCGATCTGCTGTTCTGGCTGTTTCGAGAGCGTGCGCACACACCTCCAACTTTAATGGAAGTCTCGAACAAGGGTGAGTGAGAAACGAGGCCCCCGAGTGCTCGGAGCCCCACACGCCTCGCTCACCTCTACCCTGCTTTGCCTTGCTATAGAATTTGCACCCTGCAGCGATGCGAGAGCGAGTGCTGAAGTCGCAGCAGAGGGCGGTGAAAACTAAAACACGTGCTGTGGTTTGACCTTTCCCTATGTTAAATACAATATTATCATAAGACGTGCTATCGAGTTACAGTGCTTTCGCATGATCGCATTCGCTGCCACGTGGGCTATGCGCTCGGGTTCAGCACATGTGTGCTCATTAGTGTTAATATGTTGTTCTAAATGTGGTGCGAGTGTAAAAACACTAGCTAGACATTTTTCGAGGGTATTTATGAGCGAGTTTAAGGGGTAAAGTGATAGTTCACCAAATAATGAAAATTCTGTCATCATCTACTCACTCCCCAGTTGTTCCAAATCCGTATAAATTTCTTTGTTCTGATGAATGCATGAAAGATATTTGGAAGAAAACATATTGGGGAAAAAATGACAATGGTTGTCGAAAGTGCCCCAGAAATGTTTGCTTTTCTACATTCTTCAAAATATCTTCTTTTGCGATCAAGAAAGTAATCTTTCCTGCTATGGTTGTCAATAGTGGCCAAGAACTGTTTGGTTACAAGCATTCGTCCAAATATCTTTCTCTGTTTTCATCAGAAAAAAGACAGATTTTTGGTCGAACTGTTTCTTTAATAAAATGATATTTGATTAGATTGTTAACCTTTTAATATCCTTTAAAATAACTCTGTATGCATTATTCCTTTAACTATCCCATTTTGTATTTTTTTTTTGGAAGAAATGTCAACCATGTTTTATTTGTACGTCAACATTTTTGTCCAGTCAAATACTCTCTGGTATGACAATATCCCTCCCCTTAATACCACTATAGCAAGAAATAAATGATAGACAGTAGCCTCTAAGACCCATTTAAAAACGTATCTTCCCATTCAAACACACAGTGGGTGAGGTGCAAATCTCCAAAGCTCTCTATAGATGCAGGGACTAGTTAGGCTACATCTAGCTGTCAAATGGCATTCATTTATTAAAGAATGAGCAGCTGGCTGTGGTTGAGTACTGTAGGAGGGTTTGGCATGAGATTGAGCGCACATAGTGGTCAGGGGACATGCCAAATACCAACCCAGTGCCTCTGCAACCAGGAGCGAAGGTTAAAAAACATTGTGGCTCAGTAGACAGATGCCTGGGCAGCTGGGGTAGATATTATCATCTAGGCATGACACCTGTCAAAGTGTGGACAAACTATGAATTGAATTGAGTTGGTTCTCATGTTCATGATTGAAATACTTAAAATTATGTTTGTGGACGAGCTGGACCAGATAGTGACCAGAAGTGCTCAAATGTGTTATATGATTTATCGACAGTATATGAACTACTCTATTGAGAATAGTTCCAAACAAACATATCGGCTGTTTGTTATTTGTATTTGTTTACTCAGGGGAAATTCCTAGCCATAAAATTCACCTATGTAATTACATTTTTATTTTATTATGACTTTTTAGGGATAAGGATTATGTGGATCTTTCTGATGAACTTGAGGAGTGCTGGACTTGCCTTGGTCTTGGTCCTGTCTTGGTCTCACAAACTCTGGTCTTAGGCGTAGGTCTTGACTACAACACTACCAGGTTGATGTTAAAGCTGTTTTAAAGAAGCTATTTTTAAAAACATTTTTGATAACCACATCACCACCAACTCCCATATCTTCAATCTAAAAACTGCTTAACATTTTTCGGTGAATTCTATAGAAAGGTTCAATTTTATTGAGTGTTAAAATGACCCATTTCACCATATTCACTGGTATGATGTTTGTCTCCACATGATAGTTAAACTATGACTGTAGTTTAAGAATGTAAATTACTATTTACTAAGATATCTGGTGCATTGTATAGGTGTCCAACATATTGCCCACATGAAAAAATCTGGGTAAAAGGCTTTTGGTACTATTTATTGAACGACTTCATAAGCTTTTGTACTTGTAGTTTTTCGGTCACCTTTTTATGTACTGATATTAACCTCCGGACAACATCATGCATTATATTTTCCCCAAGAAGTTCAGCTTTCAATGTAGCGAAATTAACATTATTGCCTTATATTTTCAATGCAATAAATGTAAAATACAGAAGGCCTCTATACACAATTCCCAGATACTGTATTTCTTTACTTTACAAGTAAATGTTAAAGTAGGCCTATAAACAGTATTCATTTTGTCAATTTACTGTAGTTAATACAGAATACTACAGTAGACATTAACAAAGTGGAGTAATAACTGTAATATAGGCCTACTACATACTACATTTTGCTTTGCTGTTTACTGCAGTAAATACTAAAGTATTACTGTACAGTATTTTATGTGGGATTCCCTAGCTCCGAAATGTCAAACTAATAATGTTATAAAGGCAATAATTGTTATTATTTATGTGTAAACCTGTAACTAAGAAAATCATAATGCATTTGTAGAACACAGAGATTACTTAGCGGTGTTTATTATGAAATTATGATGTATTTTGATAGAAAGGGTATTGCCTCGATTTCAAAACAAAGTAAAACTACTTCTCCATATGAGACACCTCACATTCCTGCATCTCCAGCTGTCTGACAGGTGTTGTGATGACACATGTTTCCAAATGATCCAGACATCTCGCCTTCTCCTCAGAGTCGCATCTATTCTCCATCACTGTCAGTCATTGGTCTCCTGGGGGCATATGGTTTACTGCCACAGACCTTTTCCACTCCGGTCATTAGTGTGCCTTGTAAATGAACTTAGACTTATGGACAAAACTTGCTGAATGACTCATTCCAGCCCAAATGCGATATTGAGTTACACATTGCTAAAACAGGACACATTCCCGTCCTCGACGTCCGGAAGCTTTACGATGTAATCCATCAAATGTTGATTCCTCAAGGGTCATTAATGTTTTGGGAGAGACGGATGTCTATTTCTTAGCTAAGTGAAAAAACAAGCGATGTTGAAGGCAGGGATGCGCTGGATAAATCCATCAGGAGTGTTGACAGGCAGCTGTCAGTGGCTGACTGAGGCCGATGCCTTTTATTGCTTTTCATTGCTTTCTTCGGATGAGACTAGAAGTTAGCGCAGGTTGAATCTCGTGTCCCCTGGAAACTGAGGCGATTATTATTACATTGTGCGTTATATTAATCGGTACATTAAGGGCACTTTAGTTGAGCACCTGACTAAGCTTGAATATAAGAGCATAGTCCTCTTCTTTGAGTCGAAATGGAAGTCTTAGGAAAATGAATTATGGGTTTATTACAATAATTATGTGCTTCGGCAGACTGGTTAGCATTTGTAAAGCAATTGTTTAAGTCCAAATACAATCAAACCAAAAGATTTGTTTTCTTAATGATTGTTTAATGATTTTGACACTCGTAATAACCAAAGCACAAGCTCTGGTTATTGCTTTAATAAAGAGTTACATTTACTTTAAATATGACACATAAACATATTTTAAGGAATAAGCTATCAAATATTTCAAATCAATATTTCATGTCCAGCTATTTAAAGATCGGGTAGCACACGCAGTCTCTGCCAATCTCATAATAATCTTGAGTACCAAGTATTGCGTACGTCGTATCTTCGAAGAGTATTTAGTTGGATCAAATTTAAAAAGAGGGGTGCATTCTGTATGTACGATTATCTCCGGAAAAAGACAAGCTGCTGGAGGCGTTGAGGGGGGAATGAACTACAGCAAGAGCACACAATAAATCAGAGCATTAATCCCTTCGTGTTTTTACAGTGCACGTACGCGCCACGATTGCCAGCAAAACACAGACATATGACTTAGTTTGACTTACCACGTGCAGTTCATGTCTGGCATCTTTTAGCACTGGGACTGTGCCATCTATCAATTTCAAACAATCTACAATCTAACTTTATATCCGCCGTATATATAAAATCCATCACTGAAATGCACTGAACAAACAAACACACCTAAGCTTCTCTCACTATCGCAAGAGTAAGGAGCTGCAGGCCCACAGTGCAGCCAATCTTGACGCAGCAGCCAATCTTGATAAACAGATCATCCTATCGCTCGTGGGTTGGCGGGCTATTGTTTCACCTTGCCATGGACGTGCTTTTCCGGGAGAATTGCCCAATACAAGGAACAGAAATAATACGTCATACCTCGAACTTGTATTTTTACAAGTTGACGATGTTAAGCATGAGAAGCCAGTATGTTTAACAGTGTAAAGAAGTCAGAATGCATGAAATAGCATGTAACACGATCTTTAATCCGCTGGTGTTGGGGTCCTGATAACCTTAACAGGGTTTTGCTGGATACTACAGGATTACCTATATCCAGCCTAAATAAATACACAAAATGTTTATTTGAAATATTTTGTGAAAATGCTTCAGAAAGAGATGTATTACATCAAACATGTAAGCAGTGTCAGTCAAGAAGACTCGCAGTTCCAGCCGGAGATGCGTACGCTATGTTATGAGTTTTAACAGAATTACGTATTCCTGAGAGCTGCGTAATAGTATTTAATGTTTTTTTTCACGTCTCGCTGTCATTCTAAAGTGCATATTTACATCTGTGCAAGATTTTGTTCCGACCTTACGATACATTCAAGCTATACATGAAATGTGAATCGAACACGTGACCTTGGCATTAATAATTTACATTTAAGCAAAGTCGTGGGTCCCAGAGGATCGCACATTCCTATGTATAAATGTATAGGATAATGCAATGTAAGTAGCGTTGGATAAAAGCATCTACCAAATGCGTAAAAATGTAAATGTAACTGTTATTTTTACTACGTTTTTTTTTTCTTTGGGAATTCAAATAACCTTTGCACTGCTAACAGTGTATCTCATGATTCACATAGGCTTTTGTATTTCCCACATCCTGAATAGTTTGTTACATCAAAGACTATAAAAATCATTGAGAAATTGTGTTTTTCAAATTTATTAACCATTGAACTTCAGGTATGACCGTACCCCGATAGCAATGGACCAGTTGAGATGTCAATAGCACAGAATGCATCATCTGGCCTGTCCCAAACCTCAGCATCAGTTTTCAGCCTGTCTTCTGACAGCACCGGACTGTTAGCTCATTACTCAAGGCAAGTGCTTCCCCAGCTGGTCCCCGTTCTAGAATCCATGCACGTTAGTGTGAAGATGCAGATGTTTGGCCACACCTGGCAGCCATCCCTGTTCCTCTACGTACATGGTGCTTTCCTCCTGTCCGACCCAGCTCCCCTGCAGCTCATGCGGATATGGGGAGTCCTGGTGGCTGAGATGAGCTATGTGTTTCCCCCTGGAGTCTCCTGTCCCCATAGGAGCTACGCTGCCTTCCCATTTTGTCACACTCACTTCCTCTCCTGTCAACCTGGGAATGTGCTGGCAGCCGTTGTGCTGCGGAGACGAGGAAAACTTTTCCCGTATGACAGATATAACGGCTCGGAGAAACCATCGCTGTTCCTGTTTATCATGCACTTGTCTTTACATGGCACAAGGGGCTGCGTTGAAAGTCAGATTCACGAGAAAACAAATCAATCATTTTTCTGCTAACCCTGCGTCATGGATTACAGGAGGATGCACCTGATTATCAATGAATTGAGCTAGGTTTAGGATGTTAAAACACTTATCCCTGTTCCCTTAAACCATGCTCTCTGTTCATATCTGTCCCATAGGATGATTTAAAAAGGCTTAGTATTGTTAAAGGATATATTATTACATGTAGGTTTTATGTCAATTTGTATTGTTTCAATGACGTTTATTTATTTGACAGATTCTTTTATTCAAAGCCACTTACTACGCATATAGCTGTTATCAGTAGGCTTCATGTGTGTCCAGGGATTTGAACCTCCGACCATTGATTATGTTGCAAAACAATGCTTTACCAATTAAGTTACAGGAACTTAGATTCTCTGAATTTAATATTTTCATCCTAAGAATGTTCTAAAAATTGCAGTTAATATTATTAAAGCCAAACATTTTAGAGGATTTACCAATTTTTGGTTTCAGCATTATTAAGTTTGAAGTCAATTGACCGCAAGCTAACTTGTGTTAACAGGTCCACACACCCTTAAAAACAAAAGGAACCATTCTATAGAAGTTCTGTTTCACAAAATGTTCTTCACAGTAGACAAAGGTTATTTAGACTATAAATCATTTATTAGGGAACCAAAAATGTTCTTCTGCAACATTGCTTTGAAGAACCTTTAGTTACACCTTTATTTAAAAACCTAAGAAGACTTTGTCTGACCCATCTTTGTCTTTAAAAGTTAAACAACCGCATTACTATCAAATCTACAAAATCACACATTACACAAGGTCGATCAAGGCCATCTTTATTCCAAGATGTTGTTCTTTTTAAGATGCTTCATTTTCAAGTGTGAAACACCCGTGTACTGTTCAGTAGGCCTACTCAAGTTAGAGTTTAATCATATGTGGCAAATGGTCCCGATTCCGTGGTGCATTATCTCAAGCGAAATGTGCAAAGCAATGTTATTGCTCAGGGACTTTTAATCTCCCACAACCCTCTGTTCATTTCAGTACAGTTCCCACCTGGTTTCCGTGGCATCTGTCCAACTCACAGCAGGAAAGGAAGCAGATCTCGGCAGTGCTGAGTTCGCCCTCTTCTGGACGGAAGTGAGGGCTCGGCCTAATTAGCCATGCTGTCAAAACATCCCCTTGTGTGTAACTCTGCTGCATGCTCACGCTGAACTATTCAGAAGAGAAAACGAGCGCAGGCACAGAATTAAAGACTGTGGGTTCACCCTGCGGCTCCCCGGAGTTATGGGAAATAAGTGAAGGTATGATAAAAGAAAAGTCTGTAGACACAGAAAACATCTTTTTGAATGATCCACTACACCCCTTTAAACACAGGCAGCTATGATTTTTGACCCCCTCGGATCATCAGACCTACACACACAATGACATGTTTCTGTTAAAGTGTATGCAAAATGAAGTACAGTCGTCTTTCTTGAGCTCTTGAAATAACGGAGTTAAACATATATAGCAAGCACCTTTATTTGTTTTAACAGATACATAGATTTATATCGTACACTTTTTTTTGCTATATTTTGTGTTATTATACATGTACTAACCGTGGTTAAAAAAGGCAACTGTTAATGGAAACGATGGCAAGTATACAATACAATTAGCAAACATATCAAAATCAGTTTTTACAACATTTTTAGCGACCAATTCTTTCTATTGGTCTGCCATAGTGCAAACTGTGTGGTTTGAAGACAGAGTGTTTGCGTGATGTTAACATTCATCCTCATAGTTCCGATTTCTCTGTCTTTAACACATCTCACGTGAGTAGACTGCATTCAAAGTGCCTCTGCTTCAAGTCCTTATGTCCACCGATGTCGATTTCAATAATACTTCAAGTGTGTAGGGCTGCTCGAAAAGCTAAAATTGACAATTAGATCGTGTTTTGCGTTTATCGCGACGGACGTGGAAGTTTGCTTCGCATTACCAGACATTTTTTCAAACTCTGCTCAGTGTCCTTGAGTTCCCCTTCTGTTTCACTTGGATACTCGTCTCTTAAACAAGCTCACCGGTTGTGTAACACAGCTGTAACAGCAAAGATCTAAAATGAACGCGTTTCGTGTATCCTTTATGCACTAAAGAGAGGATTTTAATAGGAGAAAACAGTAACATGAAATAAAGCAGAGGTTGTTCGGAGATTGCAATAGTGTCCATTCCCAAGTCTAGCCTGTACGGCTTTCCTTTAAAACATCCGTTTGACTCCTGTGGCAGAGATACTGATTTAGACGAAAATGATGAAAATGAAGCAGTGCCCAGAGAGTGAGGGAGCGTCCTTCTATTGCACAGTGTCTTGCGGAAAGCACTGATATTGGATGGCGGGTGGTGTTGTTGGATGTCCAGGTCTTTGAGGCGGATCGAGTCCCGTCCAGACATTGGTTCACGAGCAGCCGCACCGGTCTACTACCATAGAGGGGATCTTGCCATAGATAATCTGCTCCTTGCCGTTGAAGTAAAGCATGTTGATGGGAGACATCTTGGTGGGGGTACAGCAGGGTCCGGCGGTGCCTCGTGGGTTGGCCTTGTTCACCAAGTGGGTGTGTGGATACTTCTGCAGGTGCATGTAGTCGCATTCTCCCGAACAGTAATTCGCCTTGTAACGTTTCGGAGCAATAATCCAGTCCCAGCCAAAGTCCTCAAAGTCCACCGTGAGGGGGTACCTGCAGCATCGAGACTCGGATGAATTCTCGTCGCAGTCCAGTCCGGAGTCCCGACGGATTCGCTTGGGGCCCTCTGATATTTTGACCTCCATAAAGGGGAGCTGTGAGTAAAAGAAACCAAAGAGCCAGGGTTTCAGCATAGTGTCGTACACTTGCTACCGACCTTGAAACAGTAATTATTAGGACTGCACCTGAACACACACACAGAGATAACCTTTTTTTTAAAGCCAAGCCCTACAGTGTTAAAAAGAAAGGTGGTAAAAGGGGGTCTTCACAGCAATGCCGTATAAGAAACATTTTGGATTCCCCAAAGAACCTTCCAAAGGTTATTTTCTTTATTTAGCTTTTATGACATTTTTTCCACTATGAAGAACCTATTGGCAACATAAAGCTTCTGTGGATTTGAAAACAACCATACAGTCTCACAAAGAACCTTTCAGAAACCTTTACTTTTAAGGTTGTCACATGTCTCTTCACGTTAACCTTAATGCGCAAAAGTACTGAAATAATAGCATTTTTACAATTTTACAATTAAATAAATTATTGAATTATATCTCTCAATAAATAAAAGCATTTTTTAACATTCAACTGTAACAAACTTACCAGTCCATCTTCTCCAGCCTCCGCGGAGGTGACGGCCAAGTCGTTTCCTTTCGCGTCGTACGCGTTTATCTCTATTCCCCAGTTGGTCTCCGGTTGTCTTAACCACACCGTGAGCACCTGCTTCACGTCTATGCTCTGCCAAGACGTGATCCCCGCGTTCACGTCGATCTTCAGAGATCGTATTCGTATGTGTCTGCCTCCGTCCGTCACGGGCATCAGCCGTGATATCTGTAAGAAAACGGTGGTCGCCTCCTCCGCCGGTCTCAAATGAACCCAGAGCTGCGCCCGCAGGATCCGGCTCGCCTGGATCTTCGGGTTAAAGGAGAAGAAACAGCACTTGGGCTTGTGATCTACTTGAACGATGGGGTCAGCTGGAAATAAAGAAACAGTACATTAGTGAAAGAAGACGACACGCGATCCTGCAGATATGCAATGATGGTGTTATTAGACGGTGCATGATATTCATGGATTATTCATAGTGTCAATTTCAAGTTTAAAAAATATTAATGTTTACTACGCCCACGAATCACAAAATCGGAGTAATTGCATATCGAAAAGAATGAATAATAACAATATGAGGTCTTCTATCTACAATTATGCACTACAGCTTGTTATCACATATATTGAAAATATACAAATGCATATTTGAAAATATTTTCTTGTGATTGACGCGCATTTGTTACGCGTCTATGTTCATCGCAAAATCGCAGGTTATCAAGTCAGGGTGCCAGAACACTAATAATAAAACAAAAACGAAATGCACCCATTGAGAAATGTGCGTTTCACGCGGCTGTCTCGAGAGCGCACTTGCGCGGAAAGGCTGCGTAAAGGCGCTCTCCAGGTATCTACCGTGGATACATCGTCCACTGTTAAAAGAATGCAACTACATTGATGGATTTCGGAAATGTCTTACGCTCTGCAGCCATGGTCATGACGGTCTCTGTAGTGGCTTGTTCGTCATCCTCTTCCATAGCTCCATCCTTACTGTCATCCCCCAGCACACCGTACTGATCCAGAAGTTGTTGCAAAGGCGGCGCTTTGGGTAACAGCTGTTTGACCACGTCCCGGCTGATGTTTGGAGCCTGCTTGAGTCGAAGTTTGCTCAGGATTTGTGACTTGATGGCATGCAGTCTCATCAGCTTGCTGTGTTGCCTGAACTCACACGTGGAACATTGCTCGCTTTCCTCCGTGGCGGTGGAGGGCTGCTGGTGCGCCGTTATGTCTCCCTGACCTACTGGACCGCATGCAATTAATACGCTTAGAGAAATTAAAACCTGCGTAAAATGCATGTTCCAAGGCGTGGTAAAGGATGTTTGCGATGTTTGATTTGCTGTGGAAATGTGCCTCACCACGCACCAGTCAAGTAGATGTCATGCTTAAATTCGGCTAGGCCTTTTATACCGCAACTTTGGCCACTCTATTGTGTCGTCGGATTCAACGATTGGCTGAGCTGGCAACAATAAACCTAATGGACAGACCTGCACTTCTTTCCCCTTTCCCAAAGAGGTAGGGCGCATCCTAGAGGACTCGTGCTGGAATAAGCTGAATTTTATTATTGCAATAATATTATGCGCACTTGATACTTACACATATTCACTATGCATGCATATACACTTCAGTGCATACAACCTGTTCTAAAAACCTACATATACTGTATGTGACGTTTTCTTTATATTAGTAAGTTATTAAATAATTCTAACATGTCTTAAAATGTTGATATGTGTTGTATCCTTTTTTTGCACAAATTAACTAAACAACAATCATCTGCTGTATAGGCTAACTGTTGTTTTTCATAAACGTGTTGTTTAGAAAACACTTTATTATAACAATTACAATCGTACGTAGTTCAATGCCATATGAGTGTGTTATTATAGACATTGCACTTGCTCTTTGCTGACCGTGCCGTGCACTTAAAATGCACATAAAAAAACTAAAATGTAGGTTTGTTTGCAGTTTGACATTATGAATAAACTGTCACAATTCTGCTAAAATAACAGCATGAATTATGTTCTCCAAACTCTGCCTTTGTTTCGTTCAGTTCGCGCATCTAAAATCAATGGCGTTCACTATACATAAATGAGCTATTCGGATAATATTCATATAGCTGCAACGAAGCAGAAATCGACAGCCTATTTAACTGCAGTATTTTAACCATATTTGTTTTTGAAGCCACAGAAAAATCACAATTCATTTCGACAGTTATAACCTCTTTGTTTTTTGGACGAGTGGGTCAGATCCACAGCGCCATCTGGTGGCGTAACCGTGCGTGTGGACCAGTTGAGGAGTTAAATTTCTGTTAGTAAAAGGGACAGAGATATAAAGCAAGCACAATATAGGCCACGAATAAATGAAGCTGTATAAATTTAGGAGAAATATTGTTTAAAATGTTTAAAATAAATGTACACTGAAGGACTCTTAAAGATGTTTAGAACGACCATGTCAACTACGAAACAATCAAATGTTTTAAGATGCATATGAATTATAAGATGCAATACATAAAAAAAAACATGGAAATGCATCCATAATAATGCACGGAAGATAATATGCATATAATTCTCAACACTCTTAAAAATAAAGGTACTTAAATGTGCTTCACAGCCATGTCACAGAAGAACCATTTTGGTTCCACAAAGAACCACTCAGTCAAAGATTCTATAAAGAACCATTTCATTCTTACTTTTTTATAATCCGAAGAACCTTTATTCGCCAGAAACAGCCTTTTATAGACGTTAAAGGTTCTTTATGGAACCAAAAGGTTCATTTATAGCATTTTCCTGTAGCTCAGTGGTAAGAGCATTGCGTTAACTACGCAAGGTTGTGTGTTCGATCCCAGGGGATTGCAAATACCTATGTAAAATGTATAGGGTAAAGCTATGTAAGTCGCTTTGGGAAAAAAGGGTCTGCCAAATGCCTAAATGTAAATGTAAAAATGGCATGGAAGAACCTTTTGAAGCACCTGAAGAGTGCATGGATTCCTGCCCTAATGTACATTTAGATTATAAGAAACACACTCTGTAAAAACGCTTTTCACTAATATTTCCATGAAATAAGAAACTTTAGACGAACCAGCTATTTAAACGTCAATTCCATTAGGTGGCGACGTTGTCCAAAAACAAACGCCAGGCGCAACCTGTGTCTGCTTGCGTGCAGTAACCCATTATACCCAGTTTACAAACAAATGTTTAGGCAAGATGACATAAACAAAGTGTTCCAGAGAAAACAATCAGAGAATTTCTCAGCTCCCAATGCAGTCATACAGATAATATCTAAAAGGACACAGAAGTCTAAAAATCCACAGGGATGAAAGGGCTGCGGAGCTCAATCGGCGTCCTGTCATTGGAATGAAAGCGAAACGTTATCAACGTTAAATAGGATTTTCCGTCTGCTTGCATGTGGACTCGAGACGAACATGCTGAATTAAAACCTGCAAGAGCAAAGTCATCAACATGCTTTTATATTCTCCCGTGGGTTAACCTTGACTGGAGAAGAGGAGGGAGATTTGGGGAATTTCTCTCAGATTTACCTTTTGAATAACGCATTTCCATTCGGATTAAATGATTTCGTTCGTCCGGCGCACATGATTTTTAAATGCATATCCTCTTCACGTTCGCATCCTGCAATAGGTATGTAGCTCCACAGATATCGATGGCATGTGTACTTTTTAGACGAGATTACAAAAATGGACGTGCAGTTTGTTAAATAATAACATTTTGTCCTGACCTTGAGACTCACTTGACACGTGTCAATGAAATTTATGAGAAAAAAGGCACAAAATTGAAAATGCATTCTCTCTGGTTCTGCACAGCTAGAACATATGATGATATGAAACTGTTGATCGCCTCACATATCCACACTGACTGTTGTTCTTGGCTCCATTAAACATTATTGATTATTAGGTCAAGAGATTGATCGCGTGTAAGTGCTGAGAGCAATAATATAATTGCATATTACAAACGCCTGAAACCGTTTATTATATTTAACGTCCCAGTGGTTTGTCACAGAAAAACAACACTCAGAAAAATATCTACATTAGATGATGCTTATATCAATGAAATAGGAAACGTTTTATTACTGTAGTCCTAACTGCTGGGTTTTTAAACCGGAATAACAACAGTTCATATCTTCACTTTAGTTAATGCATTATGTTAGCATTTATACTAATATATATATGTTATGGTATACTAAAGTTTACTATAATAAACAATCGTGATTAATCGATTTCCAAATTAATGTATGTGTTTATCTAATGTATGTGTGTGGCGTATATATCTATATGCATTTATATATTTCGAGCAGCATACATGTATATATTTAAGAAATATGTGCAATATATTTACGTATAAACTATGTTTAAATAAAAAAATATCTTTTCATGTAAACATTTGTTATACAGTATATGTATATATGTGCATTTAAATATGCATATAAATACACACACAACATATAATCGCAAAAAAAAATATTGTGCACTAATAGATTTGACAGCACTAAACATATATTTTTTACATGTGGGTTAGAATTCTATTCATAATTAGGAGTGTAGTATAAAATGTAACCATGGTTTAACTGAAGTAACCAATGTGTTTTGGTTTTATTTGTATAAATATTTTTTTACTACAGTAATAAAACAAACTCACGGCAAAAACGTAATTGTTTTACGAATTGGCTAATTCGTGTGAATTTGTACGATCTCATTCGTATGTTCTTGTACAATTTTCTCTCCCGCCAGTGACGTTAGGGGCGGGGCTTCAGTATTGCTTTATCTGAAGTAATCGTACATTTTGGACGATTCCAAGTCTACAAAAAGCTACCTCATAAAATAGTTAAGAATTCCTGTGAGATCAAGTTGACAGTAGGTTTAACCATAATATTTGCATCAAATTTATGGTTAAACAAATTGAAATCAATCTGCCAAACAATAAAAAGTAATATTTATGAAAATGAACCATTACTGCATTTTTACTACAATAAAATGAGATTCTTGTCAACTTACAGCCTACTAGAAGATTTCTTAATAGCCTATTTCTTTTAACAATCTTTGCCTATTTTTTCATTTAAGGAGTCCTTATACCTGTGGAGACACAGTCAGCAGTGTCAGAGACAAAACGGCCAACAGAGCACAAAATGGCCATCTTAAAAATGTATCTTTATCAAGGCAGTAATCATGTGTCTTCTCATCACAGGGCAAGTGTGGTCATGAGAACTCTATACATTATGGTTGACCATCCGGAGTGTCCCAACTACACATGGTGCACATCATCTACATCCTAGCCTCTGAACCTCAAACAAAAAGCCTAAAAACTGCCAAGCACAGGAATACAACCTTTGCATCACGCCCTCTTAGTGTCTCTTCCCGTACGTGCTTTCAAACCAATGCTACATTATTTATATCATGGGATGCATGAAGTCCAAGCACCGGGAACCCACTCAGAACTCATCAGAGAGAGTGAATGGCAAGCCGGGTGAGCAAGGTGAGAAAGCGGTTCTGGTTTTCTCAGAGATCGGGTCCATGGAGGACCCGGCGGGGGTCAATCCGGTTCTGCTGGACTACGCCAATAGGCTTTCGGAGGAAATCGTAGCCAGAGCGGTACAACAGTGGGTGGAGGTGGACAGCCGGTACAGCGACATTCCCTACATTGAGTGTGATGTGCCATAAGATTTGAACCTAGAGGAAAAAGTCTGGATGGGTCCAGCTCACATTAGTGTTTACTTGGACGAATGCTGAGACATCATGTACGCTAAATATAAATGATGCACCACGTGGTGTAGTAGCTTAACACTTTTTATATCCACATAAAATATTTTTTTAATTCACACATGACAATCTAAAGGATACTTAAGGGGCCGGTTTGGGGAAATCGAGCTCTCAAGTGAAAGACTGCTGCATCTGTGCGTTTATTGGGTCTTGTTTACCGTCAAAGCCAAATGTTTAATTGGAGAGCCGTCGCAAATGTTCAGAAGCCAAAACGTATTCATCCTCTGCTGTTCTTTTGCCTTTAGTGTTATATGGTTTGTGTGGCTCAGCACATCCAAGGGAACCGTATCTTTCCATCTATCTGCTGGTCCTAAAGAGCTGCCGCTCAGGGGTCATGGTTTCTCTTTAGGTGTCGGCTGCCGGAGATCAATAGGTGTACGTCGCTTCACCAGTAATCTTTATTGACGCGACAGCGGCTAAACTCAAAAACCTAGTGTTCATTACCTTCAGGCATTATGAACTAAACTTAATCCGGGTTTCTTTGATGTCACAAAGAAATAGGGAAGGATTAAAAATGTATGCACATTTATTGGTGTGAATTAAGCCATTATGTAATCATGTTAGTTTAGGGATTTCTTCTGTGTACAGAATATCGTAGCTCAGATATGCAAGAAGCTTTGAGGAAATGTATAACCAAAATGAATTTTTTTATCATTTTTTCACCCTCGTGTTGTTCAAAATCTGTATATGACTCTCCCTGTGGAACACAAAAGAAGATAGTGTCTCAGTGGGGTTGTGTCCATACAATGGAAGTCAATAAGATATGATGTTGTTCTTTAAAATAGCTTTGGTGTTCTGCAGATAAAAGAAAGTCATATGAGGGTTAGTACTGTAAATTATAAAAAAAAGTATCATTTTTGGATGCACTATCCCTTTAAAGTAACTTTTGCTACAAAGACTGCCAAACCCCTAATAGGAGACTAAAAAACGTATACAGGGGACCAAACATAAAAGTATCCTTAATAATCGTGATCCCAAATCTATTACTGGTTGTATTTTAAAGAACGGCTATTCACCAGTGCTTTAGTGGGCAGGTATGTAGACATGGGTTCTAGTTCCATCCTGTCAGGTAACCAGATTCCCTTTAATGACTTCCATATCAATTCAAATTCATCAGCTGAGTTCCAGAAGTGTAAATTTCATCATTTTGGTACATTGAGAAATAATGCACAAACCTTTCAAGTCAGACCCACGAGTAACTGAGGGTTCTGTATGCTTTTGTGTATGTTTTCGTAATGCCTGTTAAGAAAATGAAACATGTTTGTGCGGTCATGTGTCCGCTCAATAGCAAAGCGAATTAACAGAGAACAGTACTTTAAAAGGATAGTTAACCCAAAAAATTAAAATTCTTTCCTCTTTTACTCAGATTCTTGTCATTTCAAACCTGTATTACTTAAGAAGATATTTTGAACAATGTCGGTTACCGGCACCCATTCACTTGCATTGGTTTTGTGTCCGGCGCTGTTACCAACTTTCTTGAAAATATCTTCCTTTGTGTTCTGAGTAAATGATGACAGAATTTAAAATTATATATTCACCTGCATGGTTGGTCATAAATGCAGATTGTAACTTTATGATAAAAGCACTTATTTAAACAGTACAATTTACTTGAGGCCTTTCAACAAATGCACAAATGATTAAAAAATGATTTCAGTATTTTATGATATTGACTGATCTTTGTGATTCTTAAGCTGAGGCTTGTGAAATAAGAACTAGGTTATGAACTACACAATCGGATGAATGACGTGTTTTTGATGAATTTTGCTTTGCTACAATCATGGTTTCACCTGAATGAGTTGAACTGCTTGACTCGAGTATAAGTGCTTCAATAACAATATCAAGTCACTTTTGATATACCACATTGTACCAGCTTGTCGTCTGAGTCTCCAGAAATCTCATACATATTTAATGTGGTGCTGATAATTCTGACCAAAATTGTTGCCGTTCATATTTCAGAGGAAAATGTTTTATCTGTAATCTGTTCTGTACGCTAAAGAAAATGGAAAGACACTTTTACGCCAATCAATAAAATCATTGCCTTCCTCTGACCTCAGCTGTTGTTGTAACATCGTAACACGTGATCAAAAAAGCGCAACGGTGGAATGACTCTTCAAACAGCCTTTTATCAGTATTTATGGCAGGCCATTCAAGTCCAGAGACACCGCCCTGCTGAATTTAGTGCTTGTCATTTCAAAATGATCTTAAAGATCTTGATTTGCTTGTTCAGGTGTGTTTAAATGGTTGGAACTAAACTCTGTAGGACAGAAACTCGAGAGGACCGGAGCTAAACATCTTTTGTGTGTAGTGCACAAAATATTTCAAAGTATTTAAAATGTAATATTTAAACACCTTCAAACCTGCATTTTCTTTGTAAAAATTACTTTGTTCTGATGAACACAGAGAATGATATTGGAAAGAATGTTAAAAAAAATCAGTTCTGAAACATCGTTGACTGCCAGTTGGAAAAACTAAACGGACTAGAACTGTTTGCTTTCCTACGTTCCTTAGAATATCGGTAACACTTTACTTGAAGCATGTATGTATAATGCATTATAAAGAGTTATTAAAGGATAAAATGCATAATGTTTTTCTTCATAATGTGTGTTGTAATGCATTATACGTAGTTGTAAAGAATTATAACCAATTTAAAACGTGTAGTGTAAAAATGAATTGCTAATTGTTATAATGTATTAACTGTAATAACAATTATTTATAAGACATAACTATGCATTACAATGCATTAAAATTACTTTTATAATGCATTATACATACATGCTTCAAGGAAAGTGTTACCAAAATATCAAATCTTGTGTTCAACATAACAAAAATATACAATCATATACAATCATATTTTCTACTATGTCAGTAAAGATGTCCAAGAACTGAAAATTGCTAACATCCTTTCAAATATCTTTCTTTGTGTTAAACAGAATCAAAAAATTTGAGTGAATGGTGAGTAAATGGTGACCGAATTTTCATTTTTGGGTAAACGGTTCCTTTAATACTTAGGGTTTGTTTAAATCCCTAACATCAAGTATAAGCTTGCTTTAGTGAGCATTAGTGATAAGCAGATTATCCTGTCTGCTGCAATGGTATTGATCTTTTAAATCAATTAGAGAACAACTTAATTAGTTAATTATTTCAATGAGTACAAATGACTAGACTGTTCAGTTTACACACACAAAAGCGTGCAATACGTAAAGATCTAAACAAACTGTGTCTTTTTATTCTGATTTATTCATTTTTTTACTAAGAATCTTTGTTGATAAGTTAAAACTATAATTGACAAACCTGCAATCGAACAAACAAAATACATGATGCAAATAACTATTTTAACCACAAGTACAAGTCACACAATTTTGTAAAGAACACCCATACAAACAGTATGTAAGAAAGCAAATGAGACTTTCATTAAAGGCATCGTGGATTTGCCTGCATCTATTTTTGTCAGCTTTGCTATCTTAGTAATGTAGGTCAGCGGGAGTGGTTGTTAAAGTTGTAATACTGTGTAGTAAATACTGTGGTTAATGGTAGTCACTTTAATCCAGTTGTACTGAATGGCGGCCAATGTTTGTGTGTTAAATTGACAATCATGAATTGCTTGTGATTCCACTCGTAGAAAAGTGTCTTCCCAGAGAAATGTATGACACAGTATAAAGAATAACAGTCAGAAATGAAAGATATGATTTTCTGCACCTCATCTTGACAAATGCTATATAGTAGGTGTAAATCCTGTACTACCAGCAGCTATGCTGACTGAAATAACAATGACGATTTTATTCATTTGGATGAATGTAACCAGCGGGTGTATTTGAGGAGTTTTGCTTTAAAGTTTGAGATCTCTTTCACCCAGGGAACTGAAGCAATCCTCTATAGCTTGTTCTGTGACCTCAGAGAGGGTGGAAGGTTTCCACTTTGGACTCTGGTCTCTATCGATCAGCACTGGAAGAGGAACAAAAAATTACGTTGAATATTTAAGAGCTGGCTTTATAATTAGCTTTATTAAACGCTGTCAAAAGACTATAACGTGTTACATTATACATAATTAGATCATGTTCTTTGAAATAGACAAATACGTTTATTTACTTCAAACTAAATCTTTTAACATTTAAAATCTATAATTAAACAATTATTTTATATAATTATATGGCTATAAAAATGTGCATCTTACCAGCTCGAACTCCCTCATAAAAATCGTGTCCTCTCTGTAAAATGAGCAAAAACCCATGACGCCATTAACACAAATACCTTCCTTAAACTAATAATTGAAATAATGAATTGATTAGGATAAAATGACACAGCCATACATTGATACGGCTGTTACATACCATGCAGGCTTGAGTGAGTCTATACTCCATCACCAAAACCTCCTGTAAACTCATGTTTGCCCCTTCCTGAATCTGTCTGCAAGTTAACTTCAGTGACGTAGGAGACATTTTGGCCAGAATCTGTAAAATACAAAAACACAAGTTTTATTCCTGAAGAATACTATCAATCTAAATTCTCCTGTGTTTAACATAAAGTCCCCGTGAACCCGTATTTTGACGCATTTCCGATTAAAATGGAATTTTGAATGAGAAAATAGTGGGCGTGGCTTTTGTCTTTCTCCGCGATTTCATCGTGTGTATAAAAACAGCCATTGCATTTTGAAATGGAACTGGCAGCAGACTGAAAGTTGAAGGGGAGGAGTTAACGGATGCTCCGCCCGACCCATCTAACATACCTCATTTAGGGCAGAAAGTCACTACAGGACGGAGTGCATTTTCAGATTTTAAGGGAAGATTATGAGGTCATACAAATTTTAAAAAGAGAATGACCCACATTGATAAACTATTTACAATAAACGCTGCAATATTTCATGAAAAAATAGGAATTGTAATTTTTTTTTCACTGGGACTTTAAGAGGATTTTTATAAATAAATGCAGCAGTTAACACTACACAGGTGGCTGAAGGGTTTACATACTAGGTTTTGCTGAGCAGAAACAAAATGAGAGAGAGCACCGGTGACTCATATGTCAAATAGGATGACAACTGTGACTCCCAGGGGTGTAGGAAAGATCTGGAAAGGCAGACGTTTGTAAATAGGTGCTAGCCATCGTAAGATTTCTGTTCAGACCACTGCTTGGGTTTTTTCCCTGAACTGTGGCCAAGTAAAATCTTAAAATATAATCTTAAAAAGGAGATGAACTTAGAAATGAAAACTGATCCCTCTAGTTACAACAGTTACTACACTTCTGATGACATCATAAAAATGGACCGTGTCAAATGTTATCCATAAGACCATATATGAGAACAGGGAAGTTGCACAACCGAATAAAGGTCATGTTGATAAAAGAGGCCCTGTGGTTTAAGAGAACCATGCATGACCTTGTAAAATGTGTAATGTTGACACAAAATGTATTGTGGGAATGTCTACATGTGTAACTGTGTTTAATGTACTCAGATCAGTGGATTGTCTATAAAAGGCAACAAGAAAACGACACATTCACAGGGTAACAGCCCATGTAAAGATTCAAGAGTGAAACATTACAGTGTCAAACATCAATTTGCTCTCTAAAAGCCGACTGTAAACAAAATGAGACAGCGCTATGGGGAAAAAGACAGAAAAGCTTTGAAATACTAATGAGTTATAATACGATTCGGGGCAATAAGAGAGAGAGAGAGAGAGAGAGCTTGTAAGCAGCAAAGTGCACAGAGAGACCTCAAATGACATGCTATACACGGTCATTATGCTCATTTTCGTTAAATATTACGGAAATAACACTTCAATTCTTCATGAAGTACAAAAGCCAGCCTCTGCCGCAGTGCTGCCTCTGTACATGAGGTCAGTCAGTTAACAAAAAACACTGTTGAGAATGAATAAATGTGCTGCATTATGATATGACATGCAGCTTTACCTACATTATATAAAAAGTTAAAATAAAAGATAAATGCCAAGGGTTCTGATCTAGTGGGTCACTGCTCATCATAAGATATACCTGTCCTATACTGATTATTAAGATCATTTTTCATCCCGCATTTGTCACATTTTAGGGTTTTGTCATTATCGGGACAGATCCTGCTTATGGGTGAGATTTCTGTGCTAAATATCACTGTTCCTGAACTCACCTCAATCTGTTTCTGTGCAAATGCAGATCCATCTTTCTGAAGGTTCTCCAGGATCTGCTCCACACTGGCAGCTGAAAAGATTCTGCAACAGAAGACCAATAATGAAATAAACAAGAATACACCTGAAACCATGTACATACACACACAAGGGTTGTGTGCCATTCAGAAACGACTCAAAAAATGCAAATATTCCTTGTTTTGAAATGAGATAGCAAACAGAAGTGGAATTAGGGTGATTTGGATTTCGTATAATTTCTTAATTTAAAATTATAAACTTTTATCCTCCTTTTTATCCTTTACCCTTTCTACAGTATTTGTAAAGCCGGTATGATCTCTTCCCTGTTTCAACATGAGAAAACGCGCTCCGATCAGCCGAGACATCTTTTGGCCACTGTCGTGTTTCGAAAGGGAGGGGTGAGCAGAGGACCGAGAGATCGGTTGCAAATCTCAAACTCACCTCTAGTGGCCGCTATAAATCCCATTCTAGACCTTTAACTAAATTACATAATAAATAGATTTACATTTTGATGCTTGTTTTATATGAAAACATACTAACTTAATTTGAACTTTGAGTTTTGAACTGTAAAGAAATAAAAAATTGTCTGATTTTAGGACTTCCTTAGACTGCACATTGTTAGAACAAATTTGTCTCCCAAATGTAGGTCAAACCAACACACACACACTCAAACTGACTGGACAGCAGATTAGTGCAGCGTCCACAGATGTTACATAAGACTCATATGCAATACAGAGTCAGAAAAG
Organism: Triplophysa dalaica; assembly: GCF_015846415.1. NCBI lineage: Eukaryota > Metazoa > Chordata > Actinopteri > Cypriniformes > Nemacheilidae > Triplophysa > Triplophysa dalaica. Next base: position 19,983,719 of record NC_079549.1, on the reverse strand, counting down.
CAGGTAAACAGAAGCTGTATATAATATGTTCCACTAAATGCTCAAGTCACTACTAAGACGCAACTATAACTTTTACTTTAGTCACAGTGAAAACTGAGTTTTGTAACAATTCTAATGCGCATAAATTCAGTCCTTTGATCAACAAATCCAACTTTGTCACCGTTCGTGGAATTATGGGTTTCATAATGGCATAAACTGCCTGAAAGCCTCAAAGTGTGAACGTCACCTGAAGGGTTATCCAATTAAACAAAGACACATAATCAATTTGAAAGTGCGAAGTGTATTGATGTGAAGCCAGCGGGGCTGCTGCAGGCCATTTATACAGCCGGCACTGTTCAATGTCTTTTGTGCACATTCACCGGCACTGTATATAAAACAGCTGAACACACTGTATATAGTGATACAGTTATATCAAGAAGAATGACATTTGGTAATATTCAATAATATGTAATCCTTTTTTTTGTCTGCAATGCTACGACACACTTTAATAAACATTAGTATCTATCTACATAATGTATTAGAGGTGTCCCAATGTACTGGTATTGACAATATTTTTTTTGTTTTGAAATATATATAATGCCATTTTCATTTATTTGAAGAAAATGAAACGAAAAGATGCACTGTACTTTTTCAATACAACAGTAATATTTGTACATTTTTTATCAAAGTTTTCATGCTGTCTGTCTTTCACATTGTTGTTGGATACACTATATACTAAATATACTTGAGGTTCAACAATGTGAGGTTTTTCTTGAGGAAATTCAACAGACACTGGACTGGAATGACCACAATACATATAGAAATAATGATTTATTGAAGACTTGGTTTTTGATTTTTTCTTTTAATTTTTTCTGCAGCTGTATATAGTATGACTTTGGTATTTGGCAAGAAATGTTATCCTATTTGAGTAGTAAACATCCGTAAAGCTCCGTGATGTTGTGTTCAATCTGAAATATTCGTGTAACAATGATCTTTCCCAAAATATAATAACCAGAATGCTCTTAAATAACAATTTCTTTTAGAAACAAACTTCGTTGTCACTGTGCAAAGTACAGAACCTGAAATGCAATATCAGACTGCAAAAAATATCAGACCCATTGTTCTTTTATAAAACAATGGATGGATTATTTTTCTATGGTGAGGTTCAGTTTCATTCAATCCTATTTAAGGCGTATGGCAATATAACAAAGCATTTTATTTTGGTGACTACGGGGGTACTGAGGTTAGAAAGGAGCGTTTAGGTTCACCTATTGATGGCTTCTGTGTGCTGTTGAAGGGTAAACGGTTTCTCAGCATCCAGAGCGCTCTGAGGAGACAAAAGAAAAGTGTGAAAAATACCAGTTGAAGTGCAGCTACACAGATCTAGTAGAAAACAGAAAGATCTAAAAGAACTCTTAACCTCTTTCTGTATGTGACTGTGTGTGTGGCCATTTTTGACTTCTCAGACGTCATACAGCACTTCAATTCTGTGTAGGCGTGAGAAGCTGGTCAAATTCACGTCAATTGAATCCCACATTTTATTTCATGCTAGTTTTAAGTGATATATAAGCTCTGACTGTGGAACCAGTCAGCTGTCTTGCTGCCTACTTCATGTCAATGCATATATGCATACACATACATTTTTTCACAAATCATGCTTTTATTGTGCATTCCAATTAATATAAATAAAACTGTTTTGATTTAAGCCATAATAACTACAAAAATAATTGGATTCTTAGTAAAGCAATACGCTCATTATAGTATGATGCTATAAAAGGTCTCTCACCTCAGTCTAGAGGATTTAAAGGTTTGATCCTTAATACATGGTTTAGGTTATGGTTTGGTAGCAAAAACCATAAAAGCTTAAAGGTCTGAAGTGTTTATGTAAGATGAACAAATGGAAAGGGGCTTAACTAAGGTAGGCTCTTCACAGGCTCTCTAGAAAGCGATGTGACGTATAAAGTGTATGAGTCATTTTAACACAACTACTTGACACAGTCAGCTTTATAGCATTAACCATAAATGGCCATAAATCTGTTCGGCTAAAATATAGAGAGAACAACATTATGTGTGTTATGAGAGCAGTAAAACACAGCAGAGGACTTTAAACTCTTGGACAGACTTGAACAAGATATAAAGGGTAAAAGGTATGTGAACAGAACTGAATTCAAGTCAACTTTTGCCACACCTGCCTATGGCAGATGAATTGAGAAAAGCTTTGCGAGAAGACGCGTAAATTGACACAAATGTGTTAGACATTTTTATATTTTATAACAAATTGAATCTTATTTTAGCTTGAATACTGCTATTTCAGTCTCTGACTTCTCCTAAATTTGCACTGAAATTTGTGACCTTAGACAACAAAACCAGTATTATTTTTTCCTATTCTGAAAGCTGAATAAAAAAGCTTTCTATTGATATTGTTAGGATAAGGGAATATTTAAACAAAATATAACTATTTAAAACTGCGCAGTCTGGGAGTGCAAAAAATCGAAACATTGAGAAAATCGTCAAAGGCGCTGGCCATCCACTCACAAAAATAACTTTTTTATATATGTACAGTAGGAAAATGACAACATGATCTCTATTTAATATTAAATGATTTTAGCAGAAAAGAAAACTCTATAATTTTGACCCATACAATGTATTTTTGGCTATTACGAATGTTCTAGGGTCACATTTATTAATTGGTTCATGCTGACGACAGCTTACATCTTATAAGCCCACCGCTGTGTCGCTATTGATGTCTAAGATCCTACATTGACCATTTTTAAAGCCGTGTGGTTGTCACGTACCTGTTTCTGATAAGAATCAAGTAGCTGAGTCACATCACTCACAGATGGAGACTTCAGGTCAGCAAGATCCTTCTCAAGAGACACAATCTGACAGGAGAGAAACGTGGGGAATTGTTAATTACATTTAATGGGCTGCTGATGTCCACTGATGAAACACAGGAGGGGAATGTGTGCTTAGACGTGATGTTTACAACAGGAATGTTAACAAAGTACTTCCTGATGAAGACTGCAGAGTGAAATACAGAAATACACGGTTCTGTTCTGAAGTGAGCTGCTAATGTAGTTTGCTCCTGATGCGTACGCTGTTCTAGATAGTGCACTTGGCTAAATTCCTTTGCAAACAAGGCATTGTTTCATTTGTTTGTATTGTGCTGTATTTAATAAAAATCTTTGAATAAAACCTGCAACTCTGCTGGCTCGATATCTGGTCATCGGCGTATAACCCAATAGCACTACAGAGATAAACTCTTGAGATATTCTCTTTATTCACTACAGCCCTACAGTCACCACCACAAACAACCTTGTAAAAATGATGTTAGAAATATACAAATACTTTCTTTACTTCTGAGCACACTTACTTAAAGAGATAGATCACCCCAAAAATGGTATGGCATTGTATATAAAAAGATGCATAACATTACAATATCCTATCAGACTGCTCACAGCTGAAACAAGATATTTTCTCCATAGAAATTCAGTTTTTTTTCCTGTATGTTTGTTATTTATTTTAATCACAAATAACATGTCATAAGAATCCCTGACCGAAGTATTGCATACAAAAGATTTAACAATATATAACAAAACACATACATCTGCTGAAAAATTCAAGAGACCATTTCAAAGACCATTTCGGTTTTTATAAAATATGTGTTTAGGTAAAACAATATTTTATTTTTCATTTCGAAATTCAAACAGCTCAAAATAACAGAAATGATGTAATGTATTTTTTCAGACCTCAAATACTGCAAAGAACCTTCCAATAAAAGTTAATATTAACCTTTTAAGCAATCAGTAATATTTGTGCATGTATTTAGGAAAAGTTTGAATACAATTTTTTTGTTGGTATAAAAAGCTCTTTTCATGCTGTCGGTCTTTCACATTGCTGTTGTATGACTTTATGTCACTCCTGCAGTTGACGCTGGACTCCAATGCCCACATTACATCTAGAAATTCTGCATAAAAGAATTTCTGAATAAAAGAAAATCTGAAGTGGTCTCTTCATTCTTTTCCGCGGCTTCATTCTTACAATAAAACAAACTGAATCACAACTCGTCCTGCAGTACAATCTAAGGGCTTGTCCTCAGAGGCCTTTGCGGTTATTTTTATCTCAAGTCACTTCTGTGTATGTATGCCAGTTCCTGCTGGTTGGCTGTCCTTGGCCAGAGGAGGTGTGAGTGTGTGTAGGCTTGAAAGATCCTCTCTCCAGCAGCGCCAGGTCCTGGTGCTCATTTTCACCTCTGGCACATACACCGGGCGTAGCGTCGGGGCTCAGTCACCCCCTGATGTCGAGGGCTTGCTGGCCAGCATGAGATATGCTGACTAGGTCCTCTCCTCTGAGTACCTTCTCTCATTTCAGCATCAGAAGCAAAAAAATGCAGTCCAACAGCCCAGGAGGGAAGCACAAGCGAAACCTTTCAATGATCAGTGCTTCTTTCCGCTCTATAAAAATTGTATGAGCAGTGTTTTATTTAAAAAGGGATATTTCAGAGGCAAAACAAAACTTCCCCATGTTTAACTCAATCTCACGGCATCCTGACGGAATATGACTTTCTTCTTGAAGAATAATACAGTCGGAGTTATAAAAACAAGTATCCTTTTTCTCTTAAGCGGTAGAAATGGGAATTTTTTGAAGCTCCAAAAAGTGCATCCATCAATCAGAGAACTGCTCCACACTGCACCTTGGTCTTGACAAAGGTCTTCTGGAGCGAATCCATGCGTTTGTTTAAGAGAAATATCCATATTGAGAGCGCTATTAACATTAATGTCTAGCTTCCATTATTCCTCTGCTGCACGTGAACCAGAGGCTGTTACAATAGGCTGATGCCCTAATAATCTAAATTTGTCTGTCCACATTGACCATGAAGTTGCATGAGGTGAGATAGAAGATATTTGGTTAGTTACACTAACTAACACCACTTTAATGGCCGGTGGTGTTTACCAATAACTTGAAGGCAGATTGGTTTATTCAGTACAACCTTGATGTATAATTTATGTATAATTCAATGAAAGCCAACGTGGAACGCACAATATTTACTGTTTAAGATTGATGCTTTTGATAAATATCACATTTAAATTTCTCGAACATTTTGAGGGTGTCGATAGATAACTGACTTCAATTGTTAATGTCAAATATTCCTCGCTTCCTTCGCTGGTCAATACACATTACCTTTTCCGACTCCACAAAATGAGTAGCCACCCCGACTCTCTGCACATCTCGTCCCTTGAGGCGGAACCCGGTCAAGGCGAGAAAGAGTCCCAGCTTGCCTTGGAGTCTAGGGAGAAAGTAACCCCCTCCGACATCAGGGAACAGGCCTGTGGAAAGAACACAAAATTGAGATGACATAACTCCTTTATTTACATCTTATTCATTATAAGCAAATTTTCCCAAATTTAAAACACTTTGCTTGGAGTCAAATGTAATGTGGTTATTCTTATCAGTGCTGGTTGGATCTTTTCCTAAAAATGGCTGCGTAAAAATTAATTGGCGATCCCTAATTCGGTTGGTTTCTCAAAGGGATTTATCAGCAAGTTTTCTAAACGGATGAGTTATTTTAGTAATATTTTTTTTTTGTGTAACCCCTTACAGTGATGATGTACATCTGCTGCGTGTTTATGCTATCTGCAAGCAGTTTGGTTCTTCAAATCAAAACTATAAAGGACCTACTTGAGATGTGGCCACTTAAAATAAAAAAAGGTTTTTGATAACATTTTACAGGAATTCTTTAAAGTTTAATGGATTATCTAACATGAACATTACAGCAATTTTTAATCTTGTTTATGTTAGTTCATTGTGCAATAAATATTACAGAACTTTTGGTTTTAAAAATGTATTAGTAAATGTAAAAACATTAATATTAATAAATACTGTCAAAGTATTGTTCATTGTTACTTGATGTTGACTAATGTAGTTAACTAATGTTAATACTTTGAACCTTATTTTATTACAATTTCAGGTGAACAGTACAAAGAAGAATAATTGTAAAGTGTAAGTTATTCCATAGTGACATCATCTGAAATCTTTGTCTTAAAAAATAAAAAAAGTAAAAAAATGAACATGCATTTCTTATTAATTCAGATCTGCCCAGAAAATGTGCCTCTACGCCCTTATTGACATTCTAATGTTCTTCTATTCAGCATCAGGGCTGACAAAATGACATCACGTTTTATGCCTATATGCACCCAGCCCGAGATAAAAATTGTAAATAAGGCACGTCAGGATTAGGTCCCCCTGACCTGATTCCAAGAGGCCAATGTAATATCATAAATGCAGATTACGCTTTGTCCCAATGGGCGGCAGTTTCAGGACACAAATAGCCCCTTAATCCATCAGCGGAATGGGGGTGGAGGGGAGGAGTCAGGGCTGCCGGGGTGGGGGTTGCAATTTAGTCAAAAACACAGATGGGGGGCCGCATTGAACGTGTCAGGCAGTTGTGCCGTAGGCGGGTGCGATAGCTGAGCAAAAAGTGACCAAGGATAGAGTATCGTGACACAAATTCTAGATGGCATGAGGGCAAGTTAATTATAAAAATTTTAGGGACAGCGTTCTTTAAAAAAATGACATATTATCTTACTTGACTATATATTTGCAACATCAATCGAAGCGAAGACATGAGTACAAGAATCATGTGGGACGCACTAGCTTTCAAAAGTTTGATGCAAAGCAGAAAGAACTACACGCCTCACGGTTCAGAGACAGACGGTGCTTGACGCTTTACCACAGAACAAACCATTAAGACAAGTGCAAACCCAAAGAGGATTATCATTCAGATAACAATGAGAAAAACAGCTCTTAATGGAATAACTGGGTGATGATGTCCAGACACTGTACATTTAAACTCATTGAAACACACATATGCACAAGCGCTCAACAGATGCGCCACGGGCTGCGATTAACGCTACTTCCTGTCAATCCGGCACAGCCTCAGAGAGCCTCCAGCCAAGACTTGAAGAAATGGAGGACGCTGTGTAGCTCTGGAGGAAATGCTGCTTAAAGCTTTCATTAAAATTACACAATGATTAGAATTGCTCGGGCGTACTTTTACCAATATGTGTGGGAGCGAGTGATAGCATTCAAGGGCACAGTATTCATCAGACTATATGATGTATACAGCATCATAGTCCCTGATGCACTTTTCAAAGGTCGATCGGAACATCATTTGCAAGAGAAAAAAGAACTACAGAAATGATCGAAAACGTGTACAAAAGGGTTTATATTTCTTACCCTTTTTGCAGATATGTTTTTGCTTGTTTAGGGCATAACGATATTATTCCAGAAAACAAAACTTAAAGGTCTAATGTGTAATTTTTTGGATCTATTGACAGAAATGCAATATAATATCAGGCATGCGATCAGCTAAGGACAAAAAGGAAGGAAGACCGGAAGGAAGACCGGACGCATCCTCGCCCAGCCCCCCCATCCCACAAAAATAATCTTTAATGTTTCTAATTAAATGTTATATGATTCTAAACAGGTAACTGGCTACCAAAAATAGTTTTTTTTCACTTATCATTCCAAAAACAAACTATTATAACTTCCCAATTCTGTCTGCCAATTTTGGAAACATCAGTTCAAATGTTTATTAGTTTAACAGTCACCCAAACAATATTTATTAAATAGGTTGATGGTTTTGCAAATATCTTATGCTAATGTCAAATAAGATTGCATTTACAAATGGCACTTGAGTAGTTTATACTAGGCCTACTTTTAATTTTATTGTAATTAGCAATTATTCCTTAAAGAATAATTGAACACAAAAAGTTAAGAATATTGTGGCCTAAAGAGATTTCCATACACAGCCACTAGATGGCACATCTAAGTCATTCATACAGCGATTTTTTCTATGCATGTTGCTGTTAAGGTTCATATAAATTTATCCTTTCAGTAGAACTTTAAAGCGTTTATATTACAGTGAATAGATAGGCCATTTTTATAGTTGCCATTAGTATAGTTTCAAGCCATCAAATCACGGAATGGCCTATTTTAGTCTCTGTATATAGATGATATTATAATGTTAAATCATATCATATAGACGTCCCAAAATCCAGACTATGGATTTTCTGTATACATTATAAATCCCTGAATATACATAAATATGTCTTTAGAGGTGTATAAAGACCTTACATAATGAAGCGTTATCTTTTTATTACATTAAAATGAGCTATTTCATAAATACACTGTGGGTCCACTTACATGTTGTGTACAATAACCCTTAACCCACAAACTGCTCTATAGAGTGCATTTTGTAAATACATTATCTAATTCGGCAAAGAATCAAAAACATGATGACATCTTTGTCCTCTGTCAGCCACCGTAGTACTTTGAAAGGGAGGGGTGGAGTGCACCGCTAGTTGCAATTCTCAAGCCTGACCACTTGATGTCGCAAACTAACATACACTGGACCTTTAATATCATTTTGCTTCTGAAGAAAATGTATCTTTAATGTATCAATTTGTTTTCGACAGAAAATATAAACACACGGACGGCGTGTATGACATGTGAGTGAGTGAATTATCATGACATATTAATTTCATAGTGAACTACTCCTTTAACACACAAAAACTAACTCTGTGCTTTAATCGAAACTTTGGAGCTGCTAAATTCTGTAGGAAAAATATCTGTGAAATGTTTTGCTTTAAAAATCAATGCCACATTTGTTGTAAAATAAAAAAATCTACACACTGGAGCACAAGAGTCATATCATAAACCTTTTATGTCCAAATTAGCTGTTTTTCAGGACATGGAAAAAGCACTGTACTTTGATATGATTATATATTGTGTTGTCTAAGTTGACAAGCACTTTTTAATACTTTTTATTGGTTAGATATTTGCAAAACCCAGTGACAAACATAAAGGGTGACTAATAACTAATAAAACAGAATGTATCTATTTATTTATTTATAAGATATTATTTATTAGAATGATCTTGCTTGTTTTATAAACACCATACTAAGGTGTTTTGCCTTTCTGTGTTTTTCTGTTTTTCTGATTTTCTCCTGTAAAGCTGCTTTCGAACAATGCACATTGTGAAAAGCACTATATTAATAAATTGAATTATTGCAAAAATTCAAAATAACGAAGGATGCTAGGTTTCAGAAGGACATCAGCGATATGCTTGGTTTTCACAAGATCCATTTATTTACATATAAACGGCAGATTGATGGACCTCCGACCGCACCGACAGAATTCCTTCCATGGGCAAAGGGAGATCTGGAAATCTGTTGAGGATTTTTAGCATGCCTATCATTCAGACAGGTGCCCCTGTCTGCACACTACCTCTCAATACTGTTTCCACATAAAACTGACCTGAACTATTTTCTCCGAAAGACTGTCAGGTATTTGTGTTATTCAAAAAAGGAATGAGGAAAGAGAGGGTTTCATTGGTCACGAGTGTTGTGATAGTTTAAAGACAGATGTAGCACATTTTTAACCCAAGGAAGTCTTCATATATCCTGCTTGGACATTTTTAGCATTGAAGACTGGGAACTGGGAAGATACCGGGTGTGTAAATCACTGGCAAACCAAATACGTTGTACTTTATAGAGAAATTAACAATAAATCACATTCCTCTTGTATGACCCCTTAAAAGGTTGTAAAGACACTGAAACATCATAACTCAATTATTCCGTTGATATCTTTATTTTATGGGTGAAGTTTTATTGATTTCTGTGAATTCAATCCTCATCCATCTTGCATAATTAATGTCAATTTGTCAAAGACGGCAGGGAGAAAAAGGAGAACTGAAAGACTGAGTCTTACCGATGCCCGTCTCCGGCATGGCAAACAGCGTCTTCTCTGTAGCCACACGAAACCGGCCGTGCACCGAGAGACCCACGCCCTGCAGAGAGAGAACACAATATAGAGAGAGGGATAATAAGTAGAGATCAATAACTGGGTTACCATGGTTACACACAGCCACCAAATGAAAAGGGCGGTAGGATCAGGGTTAAGACATATAGAGGGCACAAATGTCATAATTAGTAACGATTTTCAGTTCAGAACGTAATATATGTCATAGCTTTTGGTACTTAATGTAATATAAAGCCACTTTCATAGGTTATTAATGTTATTGACTACTTAATAATTGGGTCACAGGTGTAAAATATAAGAGTTATTACATTTAGGGCCTTTATTGCATTCAGGAGCAAAGGTTATTACATTAAGGAGCAAAGGTTATTACATTTAAGGGCAAAAGTTATTACGTTTAGGGTCTTTATTACGGTGAGGACCGAACGTTATTACGTTTTGGGCAGTTATTAGCTTTAGGACCAATTATTACATTTGTGGCATCTATAAAACATTAGGGTTTAGAATGACGTGGTGAGTAAATAATGATCGAGAAAATAAATAACTGAAGTAAAAAAACATAAGAAAAATGTTTAACAGGCACAGTGTCAAAACGTATGATGTTGCCTAAGCAGCGCCGTTGTCACACCGAAGTGCCAACCCAACATTTGGTGATTTAGTAATGTTTGAAACCCAGCATTACCTCGAAGCGTTAAAGCAGTCAAAAAAGGAATGATCTTAATCTGCTCTGACAATGCAAAGACATCTTGCACGGTCACAAATAAATGCCACAGTACAACAACACGACCAGAACACATTTGATCGTTCGGTTGGTTTAAACACAAAGGGGAAGGTCGAAAAGAACTATTTGCATTATGTATGAATCGGAAATGAGAAACAATTATAATAGAAAATAATACATTCCTATTGTTGTGTTTTGTGAATAACTGGTAAATATTGCGTTAAAAATTACCAAAATACAAAATGCACTTCTCCAAGCCACGGCACATCTCGAACTGACTCATTCATAATAAATACCAACCACAACCGTCATTATGCGAGTAGATGAAGACGATGTTGCCATCTCATCGCTTCAATAAATTCAGTCGATATGAATCATTAGATCACTTCACATGACTGACACACACTCATCTATCTTGACAAAATAAATATCATAAAATCGATCATTACGGTGAGCACCTGGGGCCTGCGTTCTCAATAGGACAGCTCATTAAAAGACAATAACTCTCCGCTCCCTGGAGATTTGACACGCGTGTTGTGATAAGACCGCCACGAGTCCCCTACACGAAAAATATCACACAATAAATGAACTCATCGCTCCGAATACATGACAACAAGCATCTCCAACCATCCAAACACCTGTAAACTATTCTGTAAGTGAACAATGACTTACATTTTAGTCTGTACTTCACACAAATACTAAAATCGGAAAATTTTAATAAAAGTAAATGTCCATGTGCTATTACCAATTTTTATGTAATACTTTACAAAGGAAAGATCTTTCAACTCATATGATTCACTTCACTTTTTACAGTATTTGGAATATCGTAGACACAAACCAAAAGAAAATATTTGTTTGCTACTGTGTAGAATAAAAGAAACTTAACCTTTAATAGATTTTCTTATGTGAATTTTAAAAACGAATTGAATGGCATTCTTCAGTTGATAGCGTAGTCTTTTGATCTTCTGATTTAAACAGGAACACATGTTGTGTCTGGGAGCATCAATTCATTCACCCGGAGTCAGTGGAAACTCTCATCCATTCTCATAAGTGTTTGGTTGAACTCAGACAGACATTTAAGAACCATCTCCAAAAAAAACAACACCTAACAAAACCAGCCACACATAAATTTAGCTAAAAATGTCTTTAATCTGGTTGTTATCTACTCTGGCAGAGCTCTCCAGACAGTCCATCAAAGGTTTTATAACAAAAAGAACAAAATAAAGCAAACAGCTTTATCAGAGAGCTGGCAGGTAAGGTCAACGCTTCTAAGTTGTAGGTTTTAAGGTAAACCTTTAAAACTATTCTCTATTGTTTAATGTGAAATGACTTCAAATGCATGTGACATCATATCCTGTGTTCATCGCTACAGATATGGGCAAAAGTAATTTCCCATGTTGAAAATCTACAGTGACCGCACCTTAATTCCAAAGACAAGCCGTGCCTGAGGCATAAACAGATACAATTGCAAAGTGAATGAGACAAACAACTGAGCACAATAACAATAGGGTCCTTAAGTCTGCGGCATGATGAGCATGATGAGAATGTCCCAAACATCATCCTAAAAGCTTCAATGGAAGCAAGGAAATGTGACGTGAAAAAAGTTAAAATAGTTTAAAAAAATGAAAAGAATTTCAAAACAACGTTGCCTGCTGGCACAGTGAAAACATAATCTGTGATCCTGAAGCTATGGGCCATCAAACACAGTAAATGGAAAATCTATTTCTAGACCTCAGAGACATCTGAGGTTGAAACAGCCCCGGTGAACTTTAGGTGATTATCTTGTTCATAAACAACAGTTCAGATTCTTTCACTGAAAAATCACGCAGGGATCCTGCATCAAACAGGTACACCTAATGGTTTCCAGCACATCTCCACCTCCATATATCTGAGGCCGAACCCATAGCACCACGACCTTGATAAACCCACCAATCAATCAAACATCAGGAGGTGACAGAAACCGCTGTGGCATCTGCTTTCCTACTGCCAGAACTTTAACTGTGAGCAATATCATAATTCAGACTGCTCTGTCATGCATGCAAGAATTCATGTCACTTCACATGTCACAGGGTTAGAAGGCTGTGTAAGCATTCAAATATTATGGCCACTTTAATGAATATGCACTTTTATGCAATAAAAAGAACAAAGAATACCTGAAGAGTGATTTATACAAAATTTACAATATTGTTAAAGAGCAGCCCATTGCTGACATCTGCTGGATGATGCACCGAGTGCGGGACGGAAAGCAAAGAGGATTAAAACAGGGTTCATGAAACATTGTGCCTCACAGAAGACAGTAGCCCAGAAGGGACAAACATGACTGCAACATATTGAAAATTGCATAAAAGGTATATGGCTCATATGTCTGTATGCAGTAGTATTTTTACAGCCGTTTACAATTAAGAACAAAGATTATAAGTTAATCTAAAGATATAGTCATTGGTAATGAAAGTCCTACTCGGTTGGGAGAACGTACAAATGACTCTGTCACAAATGTTTCATATTGAGACCCTGCATCCTTCATGATGTATTTTGTAAATACAAGACAACTTGGCCCAAACCTTGGTCCTCCAATACCAGTTTATTCAAGATGTGCATCGCCATCTGGTGGTATACTTGTGTAACTGTTAGATGGACACTCACCCCTCCCATTGTTATTCCATCGATTAGAGCCACATATGGCTTCTTATATGTACCTGAAACAAAGTTTACAGAGTTAAGAACAATCAATAAAAAACACTTGTTCGCTTTAAACATTAGAACTGGCAAAAGAAGTGTGAAAACAAACCAATAGCATTGTTCAGAATGTACTCCTCACGGAAGAAGTCTTGAGCTAGCGAATCGCCAGCTTTTCCAGCTTCTGTGACAGCTGAAAAAACAATGATTTTTTGTTAAGTAGTATGTTACATGCATTTTCTATTTTTGTAATATAAAGATCACATTATAACTTTGAAGCCTTCTTTTTTTTATTACTATTGTAACACTATCGTTTGCATGATTTGCTACCACAAATGTGATCTTAAATGCATTTTGTGTGATAAAATGTTAATCATTGCCCCAGAGCCTCAATCTTAAAAAGAAAAAAATATTAATACAATAATAAAGCAATGATAATCTAAACAAAGAGTTAAATACATATGCATATAGAGAAATGTGTATTGCTTTAAAGTTCCATATGACTTCTCCAAATGATTACTCCCTGACTTCTGTTGTTTTCTAGGTCTGGAATGATATAAATGTGTCCATGAAGGGCGTAGATTTGGTTTGAACATTGGGGGGGTTGAACGTCCCAGATAGCACAAGAACATCACGGAGACGTCTATTTGATGTGTGTGTTTACATCTGGAATACGTATTATTTACAGTGTTTGCTCATCTGCAATACGTCTATAGGACGTTTCCTGTTAGAAGATGTCTTTAAGATGTAATGATTTAGAATGTATGTTAAACTGACATGAATTCTAACATAGAAGAGATTATAAAAAGAAAGAAATTAAGTATTGAAAGCGCCAGTAGGCGGCAGCGATTCACTGTTTTAATGAGTGAGCCACTTAAATTATTCATTCATCCAATTCGTTCAAAAGTCAGATTACTTTAGGAAGAAAACAAACATCAATGTGAATGCTTTTGTCATTGATAATTACAGACAATATTGAAAAATGAACTAGCAAAACAGATGGCTGCTTTGGTAACTTGTTAATACTGATAGTTATAGCTAAATACATTTCAATGGAATAGCTAGCTAACATATATGGTGTGTACTTAGCTATTATTACACAATATTCTCATACCTCATTCTCAGTACATGCTTTATTTATTTTTTGCATCCCTCTCTGACCAGCAGTTAAATCTAGTCCGCTGTGCAGCGCTTCTCTTCATTTTTGGCGTACGTTAAGTTACCCATCCGCTCTCCCATTCAAACACCACTCGCGTTGTTTTGGTGAAAGTGCGTCTCATTGGTAGGGCGTTACCAATCGGTTCAATGGAGGGGGAGTATTTTTTGTCTTATTTATTATGACAAACTCATATTTGATTAGGAACAAAATTATTGTCACAAAATAAAGTAATTCTACATATTTTTCATATGATCTACTGTGATTTTCATGTTGAAATATTGGAGGGGTTGTAACTGATGGATTTGAATATTCTCCCCCATAAACTACGCCCCTGCATGAAGCACATGTTTGAGATAAAAATATATCACTGCTAGTAAACAAATAACATTTTGAAGTTGATGGTCTACAACGCCCAAAGTGGCCAAGATTAAAGCAGCACTCGATTACCTCTGATATCTCCACCGGCACAGAAAGCCTTCCCTCCTGCTCCTTTAATGATCACTACATCCGTTTCTGAATCGTTGTCCCATTTCTACAACAAAAACAGAAAGATGACTTTATACGTCATAAAAATAGATTTTAATCAAAGAGGCAGTTTGGTGTAACCATAAAAATGGACATTATTGTCCACAACATTATCCACTGGACTCGTATTGTGAGAAATTAAGGTCTTTTCAGACCTTGAGTTGAGGGAAGATGTGTCTGATCATTGTGAGATTGAGGGCATTGAGAGCTTTGGGTCTGTTTAATGTGATGACACCAGCGTTCCCCACTTTCTCGAACAGAACTTCTGATTCAGCTTTACTGGACATCTGAAAACAGCACATGAAATAATTTTGCAAAACATTACATGGCGCTCCTAAATGATGTTATCAATATCAAGTTTACAATAACAAAACTGACATTTGTGCAAACAATACGTGAAAAATTACCATGTGTCCTTGTATTCTCTGCAATCTACAGAATGCTCGTAGTCTATATGAGGTAAAACAAGTGAATAAAAACAACACGTCATTCGATATATTGTATATACTGAGTTATCGTTAAAACTTTTGTTTCCACGTAACACTGTTAGCGAGTCCTCCAGTATGAAAGAATAAACTGTGATGTGTCAAGTTGTTTCTGGACTCTTGCACAGTCTGAAGGATTCTGATCCTGAGAAAGCACGCGCTAATCTTTACTGTCACTAGCTCGTGATGATATCAAAGGACTTACCTGTGTGCAGATGTTAGGATTTTTAATGACATGATTACAACTCAGTCAGTTCAGACAATGTTGATGAATTACTGTACACACGAAGGCTTTACCCCTGTCACAGCCGCTCATTGGTCTTCCCTCATGATGTCATATTGGTGCGACGCCATTGAGGAAATCTCGCGATAGGTCCTTGTCTTTGACCGCACTCTTTCCGGCCAATTTAAACTAAATCATACTCAGGTCATACTTATATAATGATACACATCATACGTTAACATCGTTGTGAATTATGGGACACATAAATCTGAACACAGAAACAGATGAACACACCCCAGATCAGAGGGTGGCGCTATTGCGCTTTTGCGGTTAGACAGTAGATGAACGAAGTCCCTTGTTGCTAGGCAACTGTGCAGACGCCGGAATTGCGTGGTCATAAAAGACATGGCGACCAAGAGGGGGTTCGTTTTCCCCTTCCATTTTATACTACGCCGTTATTTTGTAATGATATGCATCATATTCTCCTTTAAACTCGCCTCGGCCACGGTGGAGGAGGCATTTCGTGCCGGACAGTCCACGCTTTCCCAGGTGGCTGCAGCATCACGTGATGTGCGGTATGCTTCTTAAATGTACATAAGTAATGTCAGTTCTATACTTGAAGGCCTCTATTAAACATCTGTTGTACAGCATCTTTTAATATTTTAGCCTTACTGGCGGTGCTTGTATTTTGGGGGCTAGAGAACGTTTGGGATATTAAACTTTATTAATTTACACGTGTGCAAGAACAGGAATCCTTGCGGGATGAAAGATACTGCAAAAAGCACACAACTTAATCAATATAGATAATGTTGGACATCATTTGTCCTGCGTGGTCAAGAATTGGACTTACTGGACATCTGGTACAATAATTGAAGTTTATTGGTTTGATTCACAGATCTGGGCTGTCTCGCTCACTCACTCTACGCACAGAGTATTACCAAAGATCAGCCCCGTCTATACATTTGGCTAAGCTACACACACATACATACCAAATCCTGTAGCAAACACATTCCAATCAGCCCTTAACTCCTCAGAGTTTTCTGCCTAAACATTCTCATTAAAACACACACATATTATGTTCATCAAAACTGTAATACAGAATAAACATTTAAACGTAATAAAACTTATTAAAAAAATCCTTCAATAACAAAATTACAAGTTATTCTCACATGTTCAGATATGTATGAATATGCTTGAAATATGTTGTACATGTAAACATTCATCTGTAGAAAACGCATAAACATGTAGACAGAAAATGTACAGTATAAAGAAAACATAAGGAATATATATATATATATTATATTACTTTTATTATAACATTTATATTTTGGTGAATTAGTATTAAACCACTCATGTTTACATCTCAAGTTTGAGTTGAATCAGCTCAAACTTTAAGAACAATATTAAGACGTATGTGATTGTACCTGTAACCTTACAGGTATCTGCTGTATGACGTGAATCCACCTGAGGGATTCAATCTTCGCCGGGATGTGTATATTCGCATGGCCTCTTTGGTAAAGACTTTGAGGAAAGAGGGCGATTGGGTGTTGGTGTTGCCTCCTTGGGGTCGGCTGTATCACTGGCAGAGCCCTGATATCCATCAGGCTCGCATCCCCTGGGGTGAATTCTTCAGTATAACCAGTTTGCAGGGCAACATACCTGTCATAGAGTATGAGGAATTCATTGCTGGTGAGACATGCATTCTTTGTGTGCTAGTTAGCATGACTGACAGGTGATTATTAGTTGTTATTTATTTATTTGCATTTTTTTATTTAACACTGATTCATTGGAATAAATACATGCATCCTTGCACACGTAATGTTTAATGTCTCTGTACATGTCAAAATCGTGCCTTTATCTTTGGTCTCAGAGTCTGGGGGTCCCTTCATCGATCAAATCCTCGTGCTGCAAAGCTATGCAGAGGGCTGGACTGATGGGAAATGGGAGGAGAAGGTGCACGAACGTCCCTGCATTGAACAGCTCATGTACTCAAGAGACAAACAGGGCTATTACAGGTATGGCATCAAAGGGGTCATATGGCGTGAACACATGTTTTTCTGTGTCTTTGGTGTGTGATAAGTTGTCCATGCATGTATTAGACACATACAATTGCAAAAATGTAAGTGTCATAAACAAAGGATGTATTCTATCTAAAAGCGAATGCTCACCAAAACCCACCTGAAACGCCTCCTGTAACCACACCACCACAAATCCATGTTAGTTCGTGGTATGGTTTGACTAAGACCTTCCAAATGTATACGCAAGTAAGGTGGGCATACATGTCAGTACAATTGCTTTGGAACCTGATGTTCCAAATATGGTAAGTGGCGTTACATTTCCGTCACAAGCTTGAAGTATTCAACCAATCACTACGCACTGGTTAACTGGCCAATCATAGCACAGCTCGCTTTTCAGAGCGATGAGCTTTGTTTGAAATCTGCGTGTTTCAGAGAGGCAGGGCAAAGAGTAGTTACAAACAAGCACTGTATGTGGAAAATACAGCGTTTTTGAACCTTAAATCGTGTATACACATTATAACTATCGATAATACTCGTTTTAGCCGTGTGATATGACTCCATTAAAGGAAAAGTTCACCCAAAAAATTAATATTCCTTTAAGTTCAGGTGGTCTTTTAGTGTGGTTAGGTACAAAGAGTGTAATTTCTATACCCTACTGGTGCTAAATGTTAATCATTTTTCCAGAGGTTGGTTTTGGGGTTTTGAGGAGACCCGTGCTCTGAATGCCACCTGTCTGTCTGCCCAGGGACATGCCTCCATGCTGGCCCCCATGCTACAGAACAACATCACAGCAACGTAAGTCAATTTATATCCAATAAACTTTACAAAGTATGAATTAAAATAACTCTTAAAGGCAAATGGGCATTTTGTTTGTGTTGTCATTGTGTGTGTTGTCATTGAACTACAGGTCGGTGATGCTGGACAGGGCGGAGACAGTCCTTCATGATCACTATGCTGGAAAGGACTACTGGGATGTAAGTTCATGGATGTTACATAAGCCATTATAAATGCATTTCTGGAATATCATGGTAGACTTCGAGTCTAAAACCCAAAAGTTTTTTGGTACATTATATATACCTGATGTACAATAGCCCTACGAATGTCATTGCATTGAATAACAAAATATATCAGGTACTTTAAAGAAAAAGTGTGTTGGATGATAAAAGTTTGTCAGCATGTTTTCGAAATATTTGTTTATTATAGAAATAAAATGATTTGAGACATAATTGTCCCCTTTGAGATACTTTACTCGCCTTTGAAACAGAATCACAGTCTGTCTTTTTTTGTACAGACACGGCGAAGTATGGTGTTTGCCAAACACTTGCGTATCATAGGGGACGAGTTTAGGGCCAAGTTTTTGAACTCAACGGATAAAGAGGACCAGACACTCTACAATGAAGACTGGACCAGAATAAAAGTATGCTTCACTTACATGCTGACTGTTCAAATATAGAAGTGCTTAGTTAATGTTGTCAATATAATAGACATCAATCGAAGACTGCTGTTTACTTAACAAGCCCAATAAAAGCAAAAGGTTTTTGTGAGCTGTCAAGTCTTTGAATTTATGGCATGTTTGCCATATTTGCTTAACAGCCTTGCATTGTTTTGACAAAGGAGACACATTCTTTTACATTAAATATTGTGACGTGTTGAATCCAGAACAAACTAGGCAGTTCCAGGGGAGGCCCTTACCTTGGAGTCCACTTGCGCAGAAAGGACTTCATCTGGGGTCACAGAGAAGATGTGCCCAGCCTCAAAGGTGCAGTTAAGAAGATCCGTAGTCTCCTGAAGAAACTCAAGCTCGAGATGGTTTTTGTTGCTACAGATGCAGATGGAGAAGGTATTGATGTACAAAGGATTTACACTTCTATTTAGATAATTCAGAATTCAAACCACACTTCCTTGTAGTCTGAAACATGTGATGTAGGAAATTGTGTACAAAGAAACAGTTCATTCCAAATTCTCTTATTTATATGTTTTATGTATATACAGACATTTATATCACGGGGTTTTTGCTTTTAGAGCTAGCTAATCTGAAAAAAATACTACCTGAGATGGTCCGATATGAGCCCTCCTGGGAGGACCTGGAGCTTCTTAAGGATGGAGGGGTGGCGATCATAGACCAGTGGATCTGTGCACATGCAAGGTATCGGGCCGCACCCTTTATCTTTCGCAACAATGCTGTTGAATTGTGTAGATGGAAAAAGCTGCATAATAAACTGCTCTGAGAGTCGAGTCATCTGTGTTAGTCACATAGTTAAAATAAATTGGTGGGCAGATGATTAGTGTGTTCACATATTCAATTTTACACAGTGCAGCGGTTATTTCCTTTTACACTAACATTCCTGTCTTGAAAAATTGTCTAAAGCGACATTGATCTTGAAATCCTGTTTTAGTAGAGATTTGTGTAAATCTTTTACACATTTTCATCCCCTGCGACTTTTATTCTGATGGAACCTTAAGCGTATTTTGCCCTTAAATATTTAATTTGCATATTGAATGACCTTTTGGTCCACAGTTCTTTTCCTACTGTCACTGGCTAATATTTAATTTTCCTTTTTTAATATGATGTCTGCAGACATCAGATTTGAATTGATACAACTTTGAGTAAATATCAGAATTCATATACATCAGAATTTATATATATTGAGAACATCTAGGTTTCTATAAAAGGAAGCCTATATGATTTAACTTCTTATTCTATTGATGAGGGTGTGACCTGTGTGGGTTTTTTTTTTCCATTTAAAATACCAAAAAACACGACCTCTGACACAGTGCGCATGCCCTGTAAGCTTTCAGGCACATTTGAGCAGTGACTTGACTGGTAAAAAATGCCCATTGTGTGATATGATCTTTCATCCAGTCTATCACATGCTGTTGTTAGGCTTTTGAAATGAATTCGTTTCGCAATCGTCATTGTTTGCATTGGTTTACCGTCTTTTTGTTGAATAACCAAACACCACTGACTCACATATACATTGTTTCTCCTGCCAGGTATTTCATTGGAACATCCGTTTCAACCTTCTCTTTCAGAATACACGAAGAAAGAGAGATCCTAGGATTCGATCCCAAAACTACATATAATCGTTTCTGTGGTGACGATGAGAGCGGTTGTGAGCAGCCCACACATTGGAAAATTGTCTATTGATAGTCAGAGAAAGCACGGTGCTAATCACACAGACTACCATTGATTTAAGAGGATTATATATATTTGAAAATGTTCTTCGCTGATGCAGTTGAAAACCCAATAGAGTGACAGTCATCCTTAGAACATATTGAGAAGATAATGATACACGAGCCAAATGGAAACTATTATGTTGCTTTTATCTTATCTCACATCACTCACGACAGAGTATATCTTGAAATGCTGCTATATTATCTTACAGTTCTCTGATTTTGGATCTGTGTAATACACTGTGATGAGTTTTTTGAAAATCAAAAGTTTTTTCCTCATTCCAATCCACGTCTTTCTTGTCTTGTTGTTCTTGATCAATGATTTTGTTTCATCACAATTTCTGCCTGTGACACGAACAAATAACATGTGAACATACATCTTATTTTAAATAGTATTTCTACTCTGCAATAAGGCAACAGTAATGTTGTCTTTAAATTTATGTTATGGTATTACTTTTTTTCTTTGTAAGACAAAAGATAAACTTCAAATGCCAAATTGTAACGACGCATGTCTATTCCTAGACATGTTCAGTATTACCACTGTATATTTTGATCTGTGCATTGTTTATAAAACATTAAAAAAGGTGTTTTAACGATAACATACGATGTAAACGTTTATCATTTTTTACTTTGTCCTGTCTTTTATATTCTTACCTTGATGTATGGCAAAATGCACAGTGCCTTTTGTTTTGGGTAGAATGTTTTCAGTATTTTATTACATATAAATGGCCAGATGATTGCAAGATTAATTGTTATCTAGGTTTTCAGTGATGTTTTGTAATCTCTCTGGGGGAATAAATCTCAATCTGGTTTCATTTAGATTGCAATCTGTTTAGCTCAAAGCTGTACAGATCATTTTACAATACCTGTGGGTGGAGACCATGCTTTGTCATTTATGCTTACAGACAAGAGGCAGGAGAGATGTTTCACAGTTCTTTGTTCTGTTGATCATTCTGGAAAAACTGCTTTTTGTGTAGTTTTTATAACCAACATAGTGCTGTGTTACTGTTTATTATTATTAGATTTTAATAAAAGACTTTTTACGTGATATCTGCTGTATTTACAATTTAAATATTGTTTGTTTTTCTTTTTAAATTAAACCTTAATGACAAAATTAAGGTTTAACTTTGTGATGTGCATTAAATACGATGTACAGGTTGTGTTTGACAAAGAAATATTTGAATAAACAAAATAAATACAAAAGAAAAAAGAGAAGGCAGAAGGGTTTACAAAGTAATCATGAAACGAAAATATTAACATGTTTATAATGACTATTAATAACATAATCTTTAACATTCAGATGTGATATGCAGGCCACAATTAGAAAAATATCTAAAATTGTAAATGAATCCACACACTGTCATGGTTCTGCACCATCTTGTCTCGCTTTTCTTGATCTAGTGGAAGAAGCATGACAGAACCTCTTGTTTTATGTGCAGAGAGGCAATTTGGCACTGATGGCTGTCCATACTCTCCGGTCTCGTCTTTGTCCCCGCCCTCTCGTTTCCTCATTATTGATTGTTAATGATGTCATACCCTACACCTGTTCCCCTCTTGATTTAGTTCCCTAATAATGCCCTTGTGTCTTCTGTAAGATCATTTTGTCTGGTTTGTATTGATGTGTCAAGTTAGTTTAGTTCCAGTTTACCCTTCATGTTATCCTTGTTTTACCCCCTCGTGGGTTTTTGTTTTGTTTTGTATTTTATTAAATATATCTGTCTGCGCCTGGGTCATCTGCCCTTGTTCCCCTTACCATTCATGACACACACTTTATGTGGGAAAGTAAGCTAAAGTGCCTACCTCTTTTTTTAAATACCATCTGCAGGCATTTCAACACAAGTGAAAATATCACAGTTATCAACTTACCTTCCTGTTATGAAACTTTCTCAGCCTGACATGAATACGATTTGTTTTAAAAGCAGCAGTGTGTGAACAAGAGGCATAATATAATTTCTTAATGGAGACCAACACTCATTTTCTTATAGCCTACGTGGTCTTGTGTCCATATGAAAGTGAAAAGGGGCCAATGTTGTGTTCTTTGTGTTCTGCATAAAACACAAAATCACGTTTGACATTTTTCAAAGTAGTTCCCCGTTCAGACATTGCCAACCAAGAAGTTGCGTGAATACCTTATAACACCGACTAAAGCACAATGGTGACATTTTGGTATTCCATACAAGCGCGCGCGCCACACACACACACGATAAACCGGTCATACAAGGTGTTTGTAAAACACGGGTTCTACGTCACACCCACAAGCGTCTCACCTGTGCTGAGAAAGTCAATGAGCATACACATCTACTAGATAACACACAGCGGCGCCAAGACACGAGGAGAAAAGCAAACCTTTTTTGCGCGAGATTAAACATTGTAAATCTTATTAACGTTGCGTTGTTATTATTTATTTTTGTCTGTTTATATACATCACATGGAGAGAGCTTTCGGCTAGGAATCACCTGGCAAAATGTATATACATCACTTGCACCGGACAAGATAAACTGAACAAAATACACAAACAGGCCAAGGTAAATATACGTTCATTTACGTAGAATTTCATGTGATTAATCATAAATTCAATATATATTATTATAAGTAGCCAAATAGAGAGTCATGTCATGATGTTGCGTGGCTATCCGGTCCTGATTTATTTATTTATTTTGATGCGTACGATCCCAAATAGGCTAAATGTTTTTTATATTAGAGCTTCTGTATAACGCACAAGACTTTTTTTGTAAAACAGCCATGATTCATTTTCTGTTGTGCAAATAGGGTTTTGATTCGTTTTAAATGATTTTGTATTTACGGTATATTCCGGTATTTACCCCTTTAAAATAATAGCCTAAGCCACCTTGTTCTATAAAAATGTTATCTTGACGTCTTTAGTTTTAAAAAGTGAACTTCTAAGAAAATGTTTCTTGTTTTATTCTAATCTCACTCTTATTAAATCTCACTTTTGTTTTTAACAAGGTCCAAATGACTTTTACAATGCAACATGAAATTTGTAGATGAAATGCACCTGTTGTCCACTGTCCAATTATTATGTTATATTATCTCAAGGCCTAATACAGTGACGTTTAACATTTCTTATTTTTTTAAGCTTGGTTATTGCCATTAAATACTTTGTCTAAATAAAAAATAGTTTTCAACATAGGAAAAGTTACAATTCTAATCAATTTTCTCTTTTGTCTCAATCAGCACTTTTCCTCCGATGGCATCCTTCGTAAAACAATTAAAACTTCTTCTTTGGAAAAATGGTCTGGGTGTCATCAGGCAGCCGGTAAGTAGGCCTACAGCCAAATCTGATTACATGACACCGTTTTTATTCCTATAGGACTGTACGTTTAGAAAAATAATTTGTCAAATATAGAAGAACTAGTTCATGGAGTGATAATAATGTCTGTATTAAACACAGTTTGTGTAAAATTCTCCAGAAGATAATTTATATTAGGCTGTGTTATGAATTGTTTGAAATTAAGTAATTCCTCTTTCCTTTTAAATTCAATTAGCTGTGGTTTAAATGTGTCCTCTTCATGTAACCAAAAAATAACATGGTTTTAGATTTTATTTAGGTTATGGTCTCATATAAACTGTACCACTTATGAAGTGGTACAGTTAAAATCTGTCAAGTTAGACTGCCCAGAATATTCCTTTGACTTTGAATAAAATAGTAGTATAATATAGACTTGATGCATACAGCACTTAAATACAATTTACACTGTATAAATATATATTATATAATGTGTTGTAATAGGCTGCTTTCTATGTTTCCAGGCCTGGTCGGTGGCTCTCATCATCTGGCCAATTGTCATCTTCATCATCTTGGCCATCACACGTACACAGTTCCCTCCACAACTCAAAGACACATGTATGTACCCTCTTCCACCTTCTGTGGGCCTAGATAAACATTAGGAAATTAATTACGTGTGGAATTTTATTATGTGATTATTCTACCATGAAACACTTCAACAGTAAACATTACATCAATAGATGTGACAGGAAAAAGGATGGAATGTTGTTCAGCTTGATATCTTGTTCTTTGTTTAATCCCATTGCAAGAGATGTCATGGTTAAGATAAACAGGGTGTAATATTAAGCAAAGGTTTGAAGGAATATTTCATTTGAAAATCAAAAGTCTGTCATTTGCTTCTTTAAACGTGTAAACCTTTTTCCAAAAGGTTATTTGTGTAATTAGGTCAAGCTTCAAAATGACAGAAAAAGCAGTATAAATCTTAAAGTGGTCTGAATAACAAAGTTTTTCATGTCTTTTAAAGTCATATGATACCTTTGTGTGAGACAGACTGAATTTTATACAGTATATTGCTTTTCTCTTTCAAAGTGTCTTTGCTCGTTCAATGACAAGATTATTAAATCATTGAATCTTTTGATTTATGATTTATGAAAAAATATTGACCACTTTTAAGAAAGAAAAACCCATTTGAAATAACATGATCGGGAAGTAAAAAGGATACAAAGTTTATCTATTGAATACTGTTTCTTGGGTTCTAGGCTGCTAAGTCAAGGTTTGCAGGTTCAGTTCAGAGAAGGTTAGACTCTGGGGAGTTATGGAGATCATGGTCTCATATTATCACCATTGTACTTCTGACTGCCACTGCACTTAGTGTACTGTAACTTCCCTTTCTAATGCGTGTAGCTCAATTGTAACTAACATAATGTTGATGGTTTGGTTCATTCTGTGATTGAGGTTCCATCTTCAGATTGTTTGTAAAAAGTGTTTAATTTGACACAACTAATGCACTCTTTCATCTCTTGGGAACAACTTACAACATTGTCTAGCTTGGGAAAATTCTAGTCTTTCTAATGACTGATTAGACAAAACTAGGGATGAGTTTTATACTTAGCTCATGTACTTGTACTTGTTAAAATGCACCGATACCTAAGACCGATACCTCAGAATTGAGAGAACTGTACACGTCCTTGGTCTTTAGAAAATGGTATCGGTGGATCCCTAAACAAAACGTTTTTTTTTTTAGAATAGCAAGAAGGATTTATAGTCTTTTAACCATCAGTACTTGGACATAAAAACAAGTCAGTAATGTTTTGCATCATAGGCCTTTGGTACCACAAAACAGCATTTGAACAAAAAGAAAATGTGATGGTTAATGGTTTATATAGTAAATATAATAGGTAAATGTAAAATGTAATGGTAGAGTGGTTAATCTTAAAGGGGTCATATGGCACGAATACGTGTTTTTATGTGTCTTTGGGTTTTTATAAGTTGCCCATGCATGTATTAGACACGTTAATTGCAAAAATTAAAGTGTCGGAACAAAAGATGGCTTCTATCTTAACGCGAATGCTCACCCAGACCTGCCTAAACCGCCTGGTGTTACCACACCCCCACAAATCCAAGTCAGTTCCTGGTATGAATTGACTAAGACTGCCCAAATGTATACGTTAGTCAGTACCTTGAGTACAATTGCTTTGGAACCTGATGTTCCAAATTTGGTAAGAGGCGTTACATTTCCGTCACATGCTTACAGTATTCGATCAATAACTACACACTGGTTAACTAGCCAATCATAGCACACCTTGCTTTTGAGAGTGATGAGCTTTGTAAAAAATCAACAAGTTTCAGCGAGGCGGGGCAAAGAAGAGACACAAAAATTTTTTTTTTGAGCCGTGTCATATGACTCCTAAAATGCTATGAATATATAATATAAAAATAAATAAATTTGTATAAATTGTTTAAACTTTTCAGTTTTACTTAAAATAAAATTGGATCATTTTTGTGGTTGGATAAGGAAAATCAGAATGTGACATTCTGGCCCAGAAAAAAAATCTAAGCTTTAAGCCCTGAATATTTTTTATGTCGTTTCTGTCTGTAAAGACGACATTACCTGAAGCTGTCTGTCCTTTGGGCGTTTTCTGTTATTTCACATATCCCTCTTGAGAAGCAGGTTGTTATGCCATTCTGGTAAATTGTTCCCTAATGACCTGCAATTAGCCTCAGTGTGTTTATATCCATCAATGAGTAATCCAAAACTCATTTGACAAGGAAACAAAAATGGTAAACCTTTTTATTTCTGAGCTGATTCTGGTTAATATATTCTTCTTGATATTTACATACGTGAGAGATGTACAGATAATGGTGTGAACGTTTACTAGCTGAGACTTTAAATTCTTTGAAAAGAGAATCACTTTCTGTTTGCATCCTGCTTCCAGTAATTTTCCATTATATGAGCCACAAAGACGATGAGTCATTCTCAAAGGGTTGAAACCCAAAACTCAATGAATGGTGAAGATATTGTGTTTGGTAAATTGAGAAAAGCTGGTTGCTGCTGTATTGTCACAGCACAAATCCTTTAAAGTCTATAGAGCGGGAAGAATCAACTGAAAATGGCCCGTGAGTGCTCCCCCTTGGCGCCATCCCTGTTATTGCTGAAACAGATTACAAAAACTAAGGTTGCATCCAAATACCCCAACTTGCTCTGCCCAACTCAACAAACCTCAAGCCAAATAGCCTGAGAAGCAAAGGTTAACACATACGCGAATGGATGGAGTGAATGACGATTCATTAACAAATGATGATACGAGCACGAGCAGTTAATCCACCCGGCTGTTTCTCTATCAGCAATCTCAGCATCTACCTTATCACCTTGAGAGAACCACTACAAATAGACAAAACAGTCTTCAGGCATCCCTCCACCACCCCTGCTCCTCACCATGAGACCGCTTACTCCCACAGGACGACAGGGGAGAGCTCTGTGTTTGGGCTATTATCGTACTCCAAGTTCGGAAGAAATTCCCGGGCTCGGAGCCCTCTCCCCGGACAGCACGCTTAGACAGACTTAGAACAAATATTTTAATGTCACTTTTCTCAGACTTTAAAGTGATTTAAATCCAACTCCCATAAATTATACTTTCGATGGTTTGTGGGCAGCCTGTGCACACGTTGTCTGATATTGAGACCATAGCAACATACAAAGCAACACCTGCACATGATTTTAAGTCACGATGATGCTTTGTATAAAGAACAGGCTAAAAGTCACTAAGTTAATGTACCAAATCAATTTGTCAACAGTAGGTTCTTTTGAATGGTAGTTTTGGATAAGGTTTCTTGATATTCTGTAAAGTGTACTCTCAGTTTTGTTTGTTTTTGTATTGTATAATGTCTGAATTAGGAATCTTTGTTATCTGTTTTTGCTCAAAGCAGAAATATTTTGCAATAAAATGACAAACATTAGGATTTCATAATCCCACATCTGATATTTAAGGTAATTTATAACAAAATTAAGCAAAGCAACAACTCAATGAATAATTCCTCATGTGAATCTTGTTTGCTCTGTATATACAATAAGCATAAGCCATCAGATGAATTGTACATTTGTTACACCCCAAGTAGGTCATGGGTTCATGGTTTTTATTCTGTCAACACTGTTTGCCAGATAAACATTGCATAACTATCTCAAATAATAGAATGAAAGCTTTTAAGTGATCACTCTTGGATGTACATACCCTATACCTTATGACGCACTGAAATGTGTGCCCTTTTAGGGGCTCACAAAATCAAACATGGATTATTACTAATAATAACGATATACCCGAGTTAAATAACAGTATGCAGAGTGAAAAACACTATTCCATCCCAGGAATATTAATGTGTCTATGGTTGAAAAACAGAAAAAAATATATATTTTATGCTTCTTTTAGGCTATGTGGCACCACGCAACCTTCCGAGCACCGGGTTCTTCCCATTCCTGCAGACGCTCATGTGTAGCACAGACAGTCACTGCATGAACAAATCCTACGTAACACAAGGACAGTCTAAAACCGTTTGGTACACGGGTCATCGACGACGCAGGGATGTCCAATCTCACAGGTAACACATGACCTCTCGCTCGCTGTACTGTTTTCCCTGAAAGCCTTTGCAGGTAACACCATGACTATTATTCGAAAACAATGTCATTGTTCATTTTAATTTCCTGAATCAGCTAGAGTTATAGTAAGGGTGGACGTTTTGACTTAACTGCTAATGATCGTTCAAAAAAGCCAATGGAAACTCGCTTATGTCGAGAAATGCCACACCTGTTAGTTTGATGCATCACTGGTAAGACAAAATACCTCCTACGACATTGCTATCTATTTTGCTAAGTCACTGTTTACAAGAAGAATGCACTTCGGTTTGTTGTCCGGCAGTAACTTCTGGGCTTTTTTTTAATGAAGTAATGTTTACTGAACTACTCGTTCATTGGCAGGTTTTTTAGCTCTGTGTGTCTAATGTCCTGTTAATTAAGTAAAAACCTTTTTAGTCAGTGGGACCATTATGAAACATAGTTTTTAATAGACATTTCAACTCAGACTTTTGAAGCTAAAGTACAAAAAATACAAAAGAAAAAATCTTTGACCCTCATTGTATGTTCAGCATGCGACTTCAAACTTGAGTTGATCTGACCCTGTAAATCTTAATAAGACGTTTAGGTCTTTACTGTTTCCATCTCATTCTGTGTTTTTGTCAACCAGCTGAGACCATAATTATTGTTTGTGCCATCTCACTAAGTCAATGTTTCACAAGGCGACACAATTTTTAATGTTGTGTACTTTACTGTAATCTTTCCATGTGATTCTTCTTTTATTCGTTTTTGTGTTTGTTTGTAAAGCGCCACCGTTTATAAAACACTGTTCAACACAACATTGTTCAGCAATGTTTTCGATAATTGTCACTGAACACAATAAAATCTGTTCAGACTTACCGCAGGCTTCTATAATAACATATTTTCTTTGTGTGAGTAGCAGATCAAAAAACACAAAGTGATGAACACATTCTGGTGATTTATCAGATTGAACCGAGAACAAAAAAGGGAATCTCCCACTCTCTTTATCCTGAGAAAAGAACCCAGGAAAATCTTGACTACCATAGGAGGAAAAACTGCGTTTATAAATTTCTTTCTGTTGAACACAAAAGAGGATATTTGGAAGAATGTAGGAAAGCAAACAGTTTTTTACTAACATGGGTATTTTTCCAACTTGAAGGTTAAGGTGACGGATCTTGTATCTTAAAGGAACATTTAATTCTGTACATTGCCTGCTTCTCACAAAAGAGGGTTTGTCCTTTTTGTAGATTGACATTCATGGTAACTCTTACCCACATAACTGCACTAAACATTCTTCAGTGCTCAAAGTGTTTTGTTGCATGGTAAAAAATCATACAGGTTTTGTTAGACATTAGGGTGTGGTGACAGAATTCTCTTTTTTGTTGAGGTATTTTTCAATTATTTGTGTTGATTAATGCTTTGCTGTATTTTTTAGTCTTCCATCACTGCTTCATGACTTACCTCCCCTGGCTCATCTCCAGAAGGGAGGCCTTTTTCATTCCATCCTTAAAAGAGATACAGCAAATCAACCAGAACTCATAGACTTATGGGACCGAATACTCAGTATGTGCAGTGTTTCAAATCCTATCAAATAAAATATCACCCATTATATGTTAGACTATTTAAAATGGAAATTTAAATTTAAACCCTGATATGCGTGCAGTATTTATTAGTACACAAGTGTTTTTGTTTTATAGTTTGTGGTAACAGTGCTTTATGTTTAGATTCCAGCCTTAAGTCACAACCTAATGTAACCTCAGTCATGGAGGCTTTGAACAACACCTTACTGGTTGATCAGGTTAGCCACTATACGTACATACTTAAAAATGACGGTCATGCTTAAATACATATAACTTGTTATTTGAAAAATTCTGATGCTAATTTGATTTTAAACTTTACCAGTTATTTATTATTCATTTGTATCATTAAAACGGCCAACAAAATGGCTCACTTCATTTTGTTGTTTAATAGGATTCAATGGAAGCTGTTTGGGACTCTGTTAGCGTCTTGAAAAATTCCATCTGCAACTTCTCCATGACTGCCATGAACATATCAAGCAGTGCCCAAGTGGATTCATTGACATACGGCCTAATAAACTTCTGCAGGTCCAACAACACTGTTCTGGAAGCGTCCTTAATAACCCTAAACCAGGTGTGTTCAAACAGCCCACACAACTCGCAACTCATTATTCTTAAAATAATAAGAATAAGCTTTTATGTTTGTGTATTTTTTCTGTGTGGGATGTCAGGTGTTCCTGAATAACCCAGAAGAAGTGTTGAATGCAGTCGGGGAGAGCGTGGTGGTTGTAGATAGGCTTCAAGAAGAAACGTCAGTGTGGGACTTCTTGCTGGGCCTGCCTGATCTTTTCCTAAAGCCCACAGATAAAGAGAAGCTAAAAACCGGAGCGGTGGAATTAGGAAATCTAAAAAAGTTTGTATTCAGGAATTCACATAAATCAGATTTTTTGTAGGGGGCGGTATGCTCGTTTATTTTGTTTATTTTAAACGTGTTTTGTAATTAAATAGGTATGTAAGTAAGTGCTCTGTCCGATTTTATCGTATGTTTCTCAAATAGTATGTTGTGTGACCTTTTTTTTAAAAAGAATCTCAAACTTGATTATTTGCATAGTGTCTTGAGCTTCGTCCAGAGCATTTTTCCCGAGGCCAATCTTTCTGCCTCCGTCGTGAACCCAGTCATCGATAAAGCCATTGGCTTTTTCAACTACACCAGCTCTTGGCAAGGGAGAAGTAAGTTGAAGACCTGCTCGACATGCTCTTTTTTTTAATCATTTCCACATGATTCATCAATTCCTTTTAATCTAGTCAGTTTTAATAGGAGCACATGTTTCTCTCGACTTGTTTTGTACTGATCAGCCAAGAAGCATATAGTAAGAGGTTGCAGTAGGCCTACTTTCCTTGTTTCAGAAGGATTCATAGGCTCGGACAGTAGGCTTTCCGTGATGGAACAATTGATTAACATATTAAGATATTTATCATAAATTATATTATTAACAGACCTTCTGAACCTTTGGAACACAAGGGGAACTTGTTTACAAAGTTTAAGGTAAATATGTCCATTTGACGCATCGTACCGATTAAACCAAAGGCTAATTTTCATCCTAACTTGAATGTCATATTTCAAGTCTTAACAAGTCATATCAAAAATATTTAAAATCAGCATATCTGATTGATGTGACAATCTAGTGCTCGGGGTGTCTTTGTGCATATTTGCTTGAGACCTAACTACTAAGGCTAGTAAAAGGTTGCTTGTGAACCTTGCAATGTCATTTATTAGGAAATATGGAAACCAGTGGGTCTATCAATCATTCACATTTATTTGTAAATCATTTTAACACAACATACAGTAGTGTACAGTACAACTTTTAATGGCTGTATATGACTGAAGTGACGCAGAGAAGGAAATAATTTGTAACCATTTAATCCTTAATTCACCCATTAACCTTAAATCAACTTTTTAAAAACACTATTGTCATATGTGTAGCATTAATACGATATCAATAATCGCGATTATAAATGATACAATTATTATCAAAACCGGTATATTGTGAGACCCCTACTACTTACCATCACTGAAAGATATGTTTCATTATTCTAGTACTTAGAAATACAGGATCCACTGGTGTTAACTGATGCAATAAGTGTTCTGACTCATCCAGATAACATGCTTCAGTCATTTTTGAATGTTACCTGCCTGCATTTATGTTCACAGACGAGCCCTTCACTTTTCAGCCTTACAGAGTTGCAATCTCAATTTTCTCTCTCTTTTCAAAATAGATACGTATATCAAATTAAGTGATGTCTTGACACAAAGCAGCATTGATCCCCTCGCCTCAGAGATAAAGGACCTCATCAGACAAATCCAGATTCCTCTGGAAAAGGTACTTCTTCATGATTGTTCCACACAGTACATGTTCTATACATTTCGTGCATTCTCTGCTTCATGTTTAACATAATTCAAACTGTAAACAAAATATATAATCCTATTGTATGTAGGCAGTTTGTGTTTTGAAACTGAGCCATACAGTTTTTGCTCGAAATGTAGTTGTTGATTTCTTTTTAGATTCAAGTGCTGCTCATCGAAGAGGACTTCAATATATTTTTGTGTGAGAATAACATCATGGCCTCTTATTGCTGGAGTTGGGAAGTGAGACAGATATTTCAAGCGATACATAAGGGGAAGGTTGCCCAGCAGGTACATAAAAAAACATCTACAGCATATGTCGTAATATGTAGGCATTCCTAAAGTGCGGCTCTTTATCATAACAACATTGGGACACTTTTGTCTTGTTTTGCGCCACACAGACAAGTGAACCCAGACAAGTGCACAGCATTCTGAATTGTGAATACTGATCCTTACCTGATATGTTTCATGTATGTCGGAAATGCGATAAAGTATAAAACATGTTGAAAACAAATATGGTGTGGAAACAAACAACAAAACAGTATTTCAAATTAAAAGTCATCAGAACTGAACAGTTCCCTTTTACCCACCGCAGCCCTGGTTTCATGATGTGTGTTCCAGTGTCCTGACACGACAATATTTGTACGAAGTTAATTATTTATAACCAATTAAATTTCTTAAGAGGGTATGCATTAACGTCACCTTCCCACGTGAACAAGCCGGGACACACCCCCTCGAGTGCCACGACACGTTCCCTTGAGTGGTAAAACACAGAGCAAAATGGCTGCTTTCAATTGGACAAACAAAGAAACCAGGACTTAAACACGCAATTATTTGCTGAAATTAAAAGCAGTCGGACTGCACGTGATCCTTACGTCTCACAAAGGAACCAGGTGTTCCTGTTTTATTTGGATAAATTCTTGTTATCAAACAGTTCTTGGTCACCATTGACTACCATAGTAAGAACACAAAAGAAGATTTTTTGAGGAATGTAGGAAGCAAACAGTTCCGGGCACTTTTGACTACCATTGTAATTTTTTTTACTATGGTGGCCAAGAAATGTTTGATTACAAGCATTCTTCCAAATATCCTCTTTTCTGTGTTCATCAGAACAAAGACATTTCAAGAAATTTGTAACAACTCAGGACAGAGTAAATGATGAAAGAATTTTTATTTTTGGGTGAACTGTCCCTTTTAGCAAACTTTATTGCATGAAGTATTATGTACAAATAAAAGTGACCTTATCTTATATTCTGTCATTATCTTTTCATTTTATATGTTTTAAATATATTATAGACCAAACATAAAGCCAAAATGTGTATTCTCCATTACAACAGGTGCTGGTGGCATGGAGTCAGAGCTCTTCTTCAGCAGACATTGCCTTTGCTAAAGAGATGGTGAGCAACATCTTGGGCCTCATCTCTCCAGCAAGCTCCCAAGCTCTTTTTAAAAACATCAGGTCCTCACGCAGCACCAGCGACGCTCAACCACAGAGTGTGGGGGAAAAAATGTATGTCAACCAAATTTATTCATACTGTATTCAAGTAAATATTATATCTGTTTTATCTCATCACTGGTTTGTCCTCTACAGATTCCTTGGAATCGGCAATGCAGCATTGGACTTATTGCGTGGACTGCCTGGCTGGGAATACATTCAGACTTTCTTGATGGCTGGCCATTCGTCTATGCAGATGGCGAGAGTTGCAATGGAAGTGCAGATGCGTAAGGACCAGAAAATTATGATTAAAAAAAAAATATGTTGGGGAAGCTACTTGAAATGTTTTTAATTCAAATAAATAAATGAACAATGAGAGTGACAACATTAAACTTTAGTAGATAAATACAATAATAACTTAAAATCTGTGTTCATTTATCCGTCTCGCAGCATTTCTGAACACTGTCCTGAAAGACACCAAGATTCTCCAGGAAGTCTTCCTTTCCTTAGCTCAGAATGAGACCGTTGCTTACGCCTTGGCTGACCACGTCATTGATTCCATCGAGCAAACTCTGATCAAAGTGAGTTGAAAAAGCAAATTATGTATGCGCTTAATGTAGATTATGTTCAAGTATTAACGTTGCCTCAACGTTTAAAACAGGTTTTTAAAGGCAACACTAACTGCAGTGACCTGTATGCTCCTTGGGCATGGATGTCGGCATACACCTCTGTGAACCCTGAGCTGTGGAACACACTGATTTGCTCTGAAAATAACACGTGGCTTGAACAAATGTTGCTGACATCACTTAACCCCATAACTGAAAAGGTATGGGGACATACTGTATTAAGAAGTGATGCTCTGAATATGATATCAACTATGACTATTAATCTAATTATAATAATAATGTCATTACAGTTTGAACAGTTGGCTGGCATTGTTTATGGAAATGTGAAGTATAATGTCACACCCTCCGTGATCATGTCAGAGTGGCACACAGTATCAGCAACATCCATGGTTTATGGTACTGCCCTCCTAAACTTGGTAGCTAAGCTTGGCCAGACAAACTTCACAGCGTGGATGTCAGCGCACATTCCAGTTCATTTGTCCCAGATTCTTATGACCAGGTCAGAAACCATTGCTTTTGGGCCGGAATGTTTCTTGTTAAAAATGACTATAAACAAGGAACAACAAAGTTGATGTGAAAACATGGTTAGCCGAATCATTTTCATGACTAGCTTCATCTTTCTTTGTGTGTCTTATTATAAAACAGGGGTTTGGAGACGTTTAAAACCATTAGTCCTCAGCTGGAGCAGAGCTATCTTTGGCCCTCCATGGAACCGTACTTCCATATGGCTTATTGGATTATGACCTACCAACCCAATGTCACCTCATCACCAAACTGTAAGTTTCATTACAAGAATATGATTACATATGTATACAAAAAAGGTGTATATTTCAGACATTTTGAACAAATCGATGATAAATCAATTCTCTTCAATTGATTCTTAAAATGTGATCATGTTGCGGAATTGATTCATAATAGTAACTGTTATTTTATTTATGTAATATGTATTTGCTGTTTGACACGGTAATACAATGGGTTATGTTTTCTAACATCATCCAAATATGCTGCCACATTTCAATGCAACATATCAGTAATGTCCCACTGTTTAACACAGTAAAGGATAATTAAACCTTTTGTATATTTTTGGACTGATTTTAGTATTTAGACTCTGTAATCAATAAAATGAAATTACTTTGTGACAAAAACACTTTTGCAGGCACTCTTCAGTCATATGCCTTTAGATGCCAGACCAACTTCACATGGGAAGCATTTGTTCCCTTGATTCAAACTCTGATCACAGAAATGTCAAGCAATCCTGCCAGCCTGCTTAGGTAAGGATTTACTTTGGGACATATTTATACTCAAGTTATCTTTGAATATGTCAGAGCGTGTGGCCGTGTGAACAACATGAGTTTGAGTCCCGGCTCGTGGTCTTTTCTTGATCCTGCTGATATGTATCCTGTGTAATAGATGTGTACACGTTTTATAATTCAAATGTATCCAGTTTAACAAGTATTGAGTTTAACAAGTAGTATAATTCCTAAATAATGGAAAGTTTAAATAAGATGTGTCATAAACTGAATGTCTTTTTATACAATCATCATTCATTTATTTCTCTTTGTTTTTAAGACCTATCCAGGGAACACTGGCTTTTCTTCAAAGCGTCTACGATGACAGATACATGGCACTTTTGCAGCAGGTTCTTGCCAGCAACTCCAGTCCACTGTTCACAAATGATACTTTAGCAATGTCAGCAAAAGGCCTGTTGCTAAACCTCATCAATACAGTTGATAAAGAAATTCGGCTTCTCTCCAATATTGAGTCCACTGAGCAGTTTAACACTCAGATCTCACACTCACTGTTAAATGACATCATGGCCTCTCTTGGATTGGGACAGCTTGACAACATCTTGTCCGATGGTTTGCCCATCTCCCGTCTTGACCCAGTTGTTCAGAATATCCTTCAGTTCCTGCGAAACGATTCTGTACTGATGCTACGCAATGAGGGGGAGTTTGCTGTGCTGACTGAAATTTTGCGCCAGCTTGGAACTGTCTTACCATCACAGCAACAGCATCAGGTAGAAGCAGTGCTCAACTACACTCATGCCCTGATTGGAGATCTGAAGATCTGCTCAGCTATTGGTCAGGACTGTATTGGTAACACCCAAAAGGTGTTCGAGCTTCTTAATCTCACCGTTTCCCTCCTTCCCGATAAACCTTTTAATAGCCTAGCGGTCAATGGTAACATGACTCTCTCTGTTGTTGGTGACGTGCTATCTCTGGTCTTGCCATGGAGCATGTCAGTGCCAGCAGAATCCACCAGTGAGATTGTCAAAAAGGTCCAACATCTTCTTCACCAGATTTATGCATCTTCTAATGGAAATTTTACAAGTATTAATGACGTGCTACAAGCCTCCAATCTCACTCTTTCGGAACTAGAACAAGTCCTAAATGCTATTAATAGATATAATGGGTCAGCCTTCAACAATATGCTGGATCTGTCTGTCGAAAATATGATCCTTCAAACCCCACAATGCCTGATCAATCAAAGCGTTCATTCTCAAAGTCCCCTCTATGGAGAAGCCGGCTGTGTACTTCAGTTCATTCAGAGTGCTGTTCGATTGCTACCTGTGGCAGAAGACATTCAAACAACTCTTGGACACTGGCTCAGCATAACTGCTGCAGGATTAAATAACTTTTCCAGTCCCGAAACCAACGCACTTGGGGTGACCGAAGAGGTACTTACAACAACACTGTCAACCATCAGACAAAACCTTCAAAGTCTTCATGTGGACAATGTGACTGTGATTGAAGGTGAGCTGAACATTCTGGAAGACCTTTTGAGAATCTCTTTCAGAGAAAGGTATCCATATCACACCATAAACTCAACACTGCTGGCTCATGGAGATTCTGCACAGAAGGTATATGGAGAAATCACAATGTGGTACCTAAACAAGCTTGGGAATGCCACCAGCGGCAGCACATTTGCAGAGATTCTCCAACCGTTGATTCACATGGCCAAGAAGCATGTGGACTTGATCAACGCAGAGACACAGTTGAACACACTGATAATGAATCAGATCCAAAACTTGACTGCTCATGTGAAGCTTCCTCTGGATGGTGAAGATCTTACACAAGTTGCCAATGCGATCATGACCATATTGCAAGGTGAGCTGGGACTGATCAAAACGAACCTTGAAATCCAACAGGTGTTCTTTGATTTTGTTGGCTTGCCAATGAATGCCAATATCCCAGATGAGATTGACGCTCAAATCATGACCTACCTCAATTTGACAAAGGATTGGATCACTAACCCGCAACTGACAGCAGCACTTGGCAGAATCTTCCAGTGGGACATTAGCTCTCTAGATATCACAACACCTGGGATGGATCTGGAGCGTCTCATTCAAGCCATGAGTCCACTACTCTACCTAGAGGAGCAAGCCTTACTCGCTGTTGTTGAACAGGTCTCTCAATCTGTAAACTACGCTATACACTTAGCTAACAGTGATGGTGGTCTTCAAAGTGAAAACTTCACCAATTCCATCATTCGTGCTATGAGTGTGGTTCTGGAAAGATTTCTAATGAGACTGGAAGTCTACCTCAGGATGTAATTCATGGTATTCTTGGTGCTGTTCATGGTTCACTCCAGTTGATCCTGAACCCCAATATGAGCAACGCTGAAGCTGGAAACATCACGCAGGAGACTATTAAGCAGGTTGATGAGGTCTTTAATGCACTCTTGCCAGTCGAGGTTAATGCAGTGTTTGGTCCCATAACAAAAAGCATTTTGACGTATTTGCAGTCCATCTCCGTACCTGGTGGACCTGACAAATGGAACCAAGTGTAAGTCTAGAAATATACTCTAACTCTCAATCTCGGTTAGTCTTTTTATCTGTCTATACAGTATATTGATAGTATGTATAGGTTTACATGTTATTTTAGGTTTACTTGCTTTTGTATGATACATTGGGAATGAGAAGGCGTTTATTTACTGACTAATGAATATGTCAAACCTGACTGGTCAAACTTTTTCTTTTTTCAGCATTCTTGATGTCATGACAGATCTTCAGAATTCATTGTCGTCAAACAGCCCAGCTCAGCCCATCATTTCCATGTTGCTCAACATCACCCAATTCATTCTGAGCTCAGATAAAGTCAACTTGACAGGGAACTTGATTGATACCCAACAACTGACTGGATTGTTTAATGAAACTATATCTTTACCCCTGGATGTGGTTGACAACATTCTTGTTGGTTACTATGGTTTGCTTCAGTTGATCACAAACCCCAATATGAGTTACGCCGAAGCTGGTAACCTCACAGTAGAGACCATCCAGATGGTAGATGACGTCATTCGAACTCTTTGGTCTGTGGACACCGCTGAAGTGCTGGTTCCAGTCACAAACACCATTATCATCCTTTCGAGCAGCATCTCTAAACCTGGAGAACCTGATAACTGGAATGAAATGTGAGTACAGAGAACATGTATTTTTTTCCAAAATAGCTTTTTCTCTCAATATTGACTTTTTACACTTAAGCTGATACATATAGATAGTAAAGAATGGAAATTAACTCCAAGGAAATATTGTTGTCACAATACCCACATTTCGACTTTCATACCTGAGTAAAATATCTTGATAACAGTTGGCTACTATACCAATATTTGATACCAATACAATCTATAACATTGCAAAAAAAAAACATTTAAGACGAAGGAACACAAGGAACTTAAAATTATGTTTTGTTTTTTCAAGATTTTATAAACCCTAAAAACCCATACTTGACCAGCGAGTTCCTGCCCTGC
This sequence comes from Triplophysa dalaica, assembly GCF_015846415.1. Classification (NCBI taxonomy): domain Eukaryota; kingdom Metazoa; phylum Chordata; class Actinopteri; order Cypriniformes; family Nemacheilidae; genus Triplophysa; species Triplophysa dalaica. The sequence continues at coordinate 19,944,380 of NC_079549.1, read as the reverse complement.
TCTTTGAGCATGTCCTTTAAAAATTTTTAAATAAGGTGAAAAAGGAAGTTGTTTAACTAAAAACATCTAAACAAAAATTAGGGAACAGCTTAATTCAGGTTAAATTCAGTAGCATTACTTAATGAATGAGCTAAAATTTTTATAAATGCCATAGAAGTACAGTATTGTCCACGAGTTCTTGCTACCTTATGTAGTAACTTATGTTTACGAGTGTTTACATTAGTTTTACATTCGTTTTTTTAATCAATAATACTACTCGTGTTTTAATATCTTTGCTACAACTGGTCAATTAAATGTGTGCCTGTCACAAAATAAATCACACGTATTTGACTAATATTTAAATGTTATTATTACCATTTTCTTACCATCTGGTAATCTTTAAAATTCTTCACACAGGTCAGGATATCTGTATGTGAGATAATTACTTAGCTGGTCGTGTTTATTCTCTTGGTCTGCGTACTGTAGGTTTAAAATATTTTAATGTTTGACTCTATCCGTGTGCTTGCTCTGAACGGCAGTTATAGAAGAGAAAAATGCAGATCTGCATTGTTACATTAAGTCATTTAGCAGACGTGTTTGTCCAAAGCGACTTAACCGATGAGGGAAGCAATAGAAGCAATAGAAGCAATGGAACAACGAGGACAAAAATAGAAAAACCGGTCTCATATTGCGTACCACATAGCTAAGTTTTTTTTTTTTGACAAGCAGATTGTTTGACACACCCAGTTGACTTTTTGTTGACAAGCATATTATTTGACGCATCCAGTTTGACTGCAAAGTGCACTTGAAGCACATCAACAGAAGTCAGGAAGTGCATCTTTAATAAAAACATGTTAGATATCCTCACTTATTATATAACAAATAGTACTGTTTAGTAGTGATAGTGACAGCAGCCTGTCAGTAATGGTATTGATCATGCAGCACTAATGGGGACATATGTATAGATTTATTAATAAAATTCTTCTTTCTTTTTTCAGAATTCTTAACCTGATGAAAGAACTCCAGAACTCCCTGCCGACAAACAACACACCCCAGTCCATCATTTCCATGTTTCTAAAGGTCGCAGAATCCATTCTAAGCTCCAGTGAAAGAAACTTTCCTAGCAACCAGGATATCTCTAACATTGCAGAAAATGTAACACACATTATGGGCCAACTAATCCAGTCCCTGCTCTCGCCTGAAGAGATGGCCTCCGTCACAGTTTCTGAGCAGGTGCTTCAACATCTAAACCATGCTCTAGAGGTGGCCATGTCTGATGGTGGTCTACAAAACGAAAAGTTCACAAAATCCATTGTCAGTGCTATTGGTGTGGTTCTGGAGAGAATGTCTAATGAGACTGGACGTCTACCTCAGGACGGAATTGACAACATTCTTGGTGCTTTTCATGGTTCGCTCCAGCTGATCCTGAACCCCAATATGAGCAACTCTCAAGCTGGAAACATCACACAGGAGATTATTAAGCAGGTGGATGAGATCGTTCATGCTCTTTTGCCAGCCGAGGCAACTGAAGTGTTGGGTCCTATAACAAACAGCATTTTGATCTATTGGCAGACCATCTCTCAACCTGGTGGACCTGACAAATGGAATGAAGTGTAAGCCTATAAAACATATAACTCTACGTGAAAGATCATCAGCCTTTTCGTGCTTGTCTCCACTAGCTTGAATTTCTTGCTTCCAATATTTGGGGGGTTTGAATTAGGCTACAGCATACTGTAGATTGTGTGTGAGGATCAACATTTGTTATTTTGGAGAAAATCATGTTTACTCACTGAATGTATATGTCATATTTGATGATACTCTTTCTATTTTTCAGCATTCTCAGTGTGATGACCGATCTTCAGCATTCAGTCTCGTCTAACAGCCCAGCTCAGCCCATCATTTCCATGTTGCTCAACATCACCAAATCCATTCTGAGCTCAGATAAAGTCAACATGACAGAGGACTGGATTGATACCCAACAACTGACTAGTTCGTTTAATGGAACTGTCGCTTTACCTCAGGATGTGGTTGACAACGTTCTTGTTGGTTATTATGGTGTGCTTCAGTTGATCACAAACCCCAATCTGAGTTACACTGAAGCTAGCAACCTCACAATAAAGACTATACAGACGGTGGATGAAGTCATTCAAGCTCTTTGGCCTGTGGAGACTACTGAGGTGCTGGTTCCAATCACAAACAGCATTATTACATTTTTGAACAGCATGTCCAAACCTGTCGGGCCTGATAACTGGAATGAAATGTAAGTTTAGGGAGAATGGACATTTTTCAAATTTCCCTATAAAAACAGTACTATAAATAAAGATTTATGACACTTGAAAATATAATGTTCCCCTTTTTCAGCATTCTTGATGTCATGGAAGAACTCGTGATTTCCCTGCCTTCAAACAACACGGCTCAGTCCATCATTTCCATGTTTCTAAAGGTCACAGAATTCATTCTAAACTCCAGTGAAGGAAACTTCACAAGCAGCTGGACTGACCAACTGGATGTCGGTAACTTTGCAGATAATGTAGCGTCCACGATAGATCTCGAACAACTAATACAAAACCTGCTCTCGCCTGAAGAGATGGCCTTCTTTGCGATTTCTGAGCAGGTGGTTAAGCATCTAAACCATGCTCTAGAGGTGGCCAGCACCGATGGTGATCTTCAAAGTGAAAAGTTCGCAGAAGCCATCGTCAGTGCTGTAAGTGTGGTTCTGGAGGGTGTGCAGAATGAGACTGGACCTCTATCTCAGGATGGGACTCACAGCATTCTTGGTGCTTTTCATGGTTCACTCCAGTTGATCCTGAACCCCAATATGAGCAATGCTCAAGCTGCAAACATCACACAGGAGATTGTCCAGAGGGTGGATGAAGTGATTCATGTCCTTTTACCAGAGGAAGTGACTGAGGTGCTGGCTCCCATCACAACTGGCATTTTATCCTATTTTAAGACCATTTCCCAACCTGGTGGACCTGACAAATTTAATGAAGTGTGAGTGTAGAAACCTTTTGAAACACTTTCACACATACTGTGTATCATGTGTCATGATAGCTATGCTGTTTTCTTATTTCCAGAATTGTAAATGTGATGAGAGTGCTTCAAAATTCTCTTCCGTCAAACGGGACAGCTCAGTTCATCCTATCTTCGGTTCTTAAAGTCACAGAGCGCATTTTGAGCCCACAACAAGGTAAGTGTCTGGTTTCATTTTACAAACTAAAAACCTCATTGTTAACTCATCGTTGGCCTCTATCTCTGTTTTTGGTAAACCTAATGTATTTTTTTTTCTTAGGTCCTGTAAACCCTTGGGAATACTTTGGAGACTTCAGTCTAGACAATTTGAATAAATTAACAGCACAGGTTAGTGGAGTGAAGCTGCTTTTTCTCAAATGTCTGGGAATGACAGCTCATTTACATTAAACACCATTTTGACACAGTGTTCGTATATATGGACAGTACAGTATGTGCAAATGTTTATATTCAGTTAAGTCTAAAAAAAATATAAGGTCAAATTAATCAAGCAAAAGGTCAAATGTCCTCCGAAATCTATGAAAATAAGATATATTACAGATGTAATCAGATTGAGATTTGAAAATTATTTCTCTATTAGGGCCTTACAACGAATTACAGTATTTTACATAATGTGCTGTGTATAGTAATTACAGTATATATATATATATATATATATATATATATATATATTGTATATATATTTAAGAAATATGTACCCAATTTATAAATAAACTGTATATATATTTATATATATATATATATGTATGTATGTATATTTAATATATAAATATATATTTTTCCAAAAATTATACATGCATCTGTATGTATTCAGATATACATAAACAGTAATTATAGACTGTACTAACATGTATGTAAAGTACACAAAAACATTTATTCTGAAACGATTACTCATGTCTAATCGTTGTGCAGCCCTTTTCTTTATTAACTTTAAATACTGAGTGATTTTTATTTTAAAGTACAAAATATTGTAAAAATTACAAAATCTGCTAAAATACACAATTTGCTTTCAACATTTTGTATTAACAGTATAAAAATAGAGCGATTCTGTCGAGTACATGTAACTGTATGTTTTTATCAAACATTAACATGTTTTTGATACTACAGCTGACAGAGTATATGAGCTCTGTGTCCCCATTCTTGAACGAATCCTCTCACATGGTCACGCAAGCTGCAGCCGTACTGGTCCAGATCATCTCTGGGAACGCTGACGAAATGACCTTTGACAAGTGAGAAAGATTATCTTTTACCTATTGTCAGCATAACAGTTTTAACATATTGTTTATGATGTCGGTCATGTTTTAAATCTCTTCAAAATGATATTTTTAATAATTGGGTCTCTATGACCCCAAGCAAAAGCAGTTTAGCATTTTAATGAAGGCCATGTACTGAATGTGACTGTGTTTGTTGATCAATAGGTTGGAGGAGATGCTGGCTGCTTTCTTACCAACTTTCAGTGAAACTGCTCTGTGGGAGTCATTGCCCTCTGTTGTCTCCACAATGCAGACGATCATTGTTAACAGTACTCAAAACATACAGGCGCAAACAGGTAAGGCACTTCAAATAACACTTCAAAAGAATTGGGAAGTGGATGTACACATTATACAGATTTAGAACTGCACTGGGGAAAAAATAATGAAAAATGTCAGTGTATTTTGTGCTTTCCATCAAAAATATAGAGAGATTATAGGATAGAAGAGAGAAAATACATGTAGAAAATATGTGCAACAGAAAATAACAACAACAAGATATACGTACTATGAAGTAAAAAGATTGTTCCCTTACTATGAATACAGATTTAAATAAGAGATCAGTGTTGAGATAGACAGCGGATGGAAAATAAAAATATTTGAATATCACGGTATATATAAAAAATCTTATGTTCATTTAAAAAATTAAAATGATATTATTTACTTTTCAAAAATGTGTGAATAAGCGCCCAGGCTGTTAAACTTTAAAATTGTCTAAATAAAAATGATAAATAATTGAAGAGTTTGGTTCAAAATGAGATAAAATCAAACTGCAGTTCGTTTGTATTGATTTTGGCCATAATAACAAAAAATACAGCTAAATGACACAATAAAAAGAATTAAACATAATAAAAAACATAATTTGTGAATTGTTTTAAAAACGGAGTTATCTCATTTTTAAACCAAACTCTCCACAAGGCAATTTTTATTATTTTTTATTATTATACAAATAAAGTAAAACCTTTATCAAAACATAAAACGGTTAGTTTTACTCATGCGTCATACTCATTTACTCAGTCATATTTTAAAGTCATTTTGGAGATCATTTACTTTCATAAAATAGAATAGAAAAACCAAGATGTTCTTCAAAAAATGACCTTCCACAAATTATATAAACATATGCTATTGGGAAGACTAAATTAATTTTAATTTCTTTTCTTCCTCTCTGCAGCGTTCTTCTATTCACTTCAGGAGCCATTGCAAAGCCTTTTGTCAGACATCTTTGATGGCGTGAATGCAAGCAGTTTCAACACTATGAATATTGTTGGAGGATTGCCACAGGCCCTTCTTTTGACCGCAGAATTTGCTGGACAGGTTAGAGCAGGATTCATTTGTACTGATGTGACTGTGTGGTACTCCAAGACCTTTCAGGAGAATGTAAAGCATGCAGGTTTTTTGTTACAAAAGAGGGTTGGTTTTTCATAAAGGGATATTTGAAGAATTTTTGTCTTTCACAATTGCTTTGTAGACATCAGTAAGCAAAGATCATGATAGATTAGTCTATAGACCTACTGTGTCGTCACATGCCTACTATGAGTTTCAAGTCTTTGGTAAAACTGGAAAAACCAGTGACAGAAGTTATATAAGCATGACAGTGTAAAACCAAAAAAGAATATGTAATATGATTGGGTTATTGTAGGTTAGTTTAACCAGAGAAGTCAAATAATAACTTATATATTAATATAAGTTAATTATATAATAAGTCTTATTTTTTTTAAAGACCGCCTGGCAAATGAATTTTGTCCTCACAATAACTTTCATTTAAAGGTTAAAATCTAGTTTTCCCAAGCATCAAAAGTTTAAGACTATGCAGCTTATAGGCATGGGTTTGAGATAACAACCGCTTTATTTTAAACATATTATTCCCTGTGTAACTTATTTTGTACATTCAAAAAAAGAACTGATTTACAGCAGAGGTTTGAGATCTTGTGAAAACGACCCAAAAATAAGACATAAAACATAAAGACATGTATTATCAATGTCTTAATTTGAAGAAATGTTTCATGAGTAGCTCTGCTTGTTTTTACAACAGCTAAGCCCTCAAAGTAAAGAGATAAAGGTACAGGAGTATAACCAGGGACGGATTATGACTTCAAAGGGCCCCAGGGACAGTTACCACCAAGGGCCACCCTCCCACAATTTTTCTGTTCTTTCCATTAGCTGCGAATTCAAAGTTATAGAAAGTGAAAGTTAAGATGATAATGCATTTTAAAAACCTTCTCGCTCTGCGTCAAAATCATGCACTACGCTAACAATAATCTGTACAGGGTTCATAGACGTGCAATATTTTCTACACAGTGAAAAATCAACAATGGACTTAATGAAGTTATATGAAACACATGTCTTTAATTAACTGTCGAATATACACATATTTAATGCATTGCATAAATAAAAAAATATTTCTCACCAAAACATGTCACTTTTACACATATGTCTGTAAACATCAAATTTTCAACCAAAAGATTCAAAAAATACAATTTAAATGTGCTGTAATTTAATAAGTTAAATTTAAGATAAATTTAATTTGATAAGTTAAAATAATATAAAAACATATGTTGCCATGATTTGTTGATCATTTAATTTTTTACAGGGTTTCCACAGAGGCCTTTTTTAGGTTATGGAACCCATATATTAAACATAGATAAACATGTGCACAACCTTGAAGCCCAGGGCCCCCTCGGGCTCATGGTAGTCATGGACCCCTGGATACTGGTCCGATTGGGCCAGTCAGTAATCTATCCCTGAGTATAACACATATTTTGACACTCGATAGCAGTGTTCCAAAAAGTTTTGAAGCTGTATGAACAGTGAAAGAATCGCTTTTTAAAGTATACAGATTTTGTGTTTGTAAAAGCATGGGGTATGTTTATTTTTGCCTTTTCTAAAATAAACCTACTTCACATTTTAAGTGACAAGCCACAAAAAGGTAACATTTTTTGATAGTAAACCATTATGAACGTGTTATGCTAACTCATTTTCACACACCTGACCTGTTTTATGTTGGGGATTACTCACTTGGTGTGCCAAAAAGTACATGTTCACATGGTTTTATTAACAACTGATATTTGGCAAGAGTCCCAACTAGTTGGTGAATCAATTGTACATTTTACAGTGATCAAAGACGTTGCTTAAATTAAAAAATATTTTCAAAATGGGCTCCAGCTTATTCTCGTGTGTGTCAATCAACGCACAATATATTTGGACTAAAACAGCACATTAATGTTATTCAACAAGAACAGTTTGGGTGGTTGCTGAATAGGTGCTTTTTTAACCGGTTTGTCAGTAAAAGCAAAAGCAATAACTCAGCAATTATTTTATCTTGTTGTATGCTTCTTTGGCAACAAATCAAAGCTGTGTCACAGAGAATTTAAGATCTTGGCTGAAAAACTAAAGTTTGTAGGTTTGAGCTTGAGGCAAACCAGGATACATGGGTAGTTTATTATTTTAAAGATACACGTATTGTATTTTAATCTTGAAAACTTACTTTTAATATCATGATTTTGATCAAATATAAGTGTGAAAACCAATAGTTCACTTGTGTTAGATCATCACTTGCATTTATGACATTAAGAATTTAACAGACACTTCCTTTAATTTCAAAGTTGAATTATTGCTATGTTGCTAAACTAAAGTAATCTAAATAATGACATTTTTCATCACATCTTTCAAAAACCAACAACTAAATTATTTTATTTCTGCTTCATCCATCAGGCTGTTTTTGAGGGTAATGGCCTAAATTGCAGCTACGTGCTGGAAATATGGAAGGATGTTGGAAATGTTGCTGGCATCAGTGAAAATGATGTTGTCTTGTGGTGTAACGTCCACCTACAGCCTGTCACGGTAGCTTTCAGTACACCAGAACTTGTGACCACAGCCTACAATATAACGGTGAGAAGATAAGTTACGTAAATGTCATTTTTAACCATAGGACTGGCATGAATTTTCAACACTAGATGGCAGTGTGTACTAAAGACTGATCTGATGTACACACCACCCTGTGTATTTCTGTTATATTATAGGAAATGGACCCTCTGTGGGCAAATAAGACTGCAGACATGATGGTCGAGTTGCTGGAGACGTTCTACGGAGTGGCTTTAAACTACACCTTTGCTGGTGAACAGCTAATGGAAAACCTGTTGAATTACACGTCAACATTGTCCAACCTCTCTGTACCAGAATTAACAAACCTGGCTAACTGGAACGCCCAGCTTTACCAGACACAGCTTCAACAAAGGTGATAAAAATAGCGTACTCGTGTTCTACAGGAAGCAAGATATTCTCAAAATGAAACATGACCCGAGTCGTATTAAATAACCCCAAACAAATAGCTGTCTCATAACTGACAAAGATCTTTTATATAGATACACACTCGGCACCTTCTTGAATCCACATTGAGTTTTTTACTGAGTATTTTTTTAACTGTGTGAGTTTGCCCGAATGAATTGCCAGCGACAAAAGCAAGCAGCCATTTAGACGGCACTCACACGCTCATTATACCTTCCACATTATCATGCACCAGATTAGATTACCGAAATACATTCCCAAATTTGTTTAGAGATTTGCGCTTATTGTCCATAATGGTGAGGGTTTGGATTTATGCAACCAGTGCAACAAAATTAAATTTACATTAAGGTTGATTTATTCACTTTGACTTCTTTGCTTCCAAACAGGTTTGATAGTTTCTGTTATTCTGTTATCTCTGTCTGCCCGCTCTTAAATTGATTCTGCTTTATGTGCTCATCCTTGTAATGAACTGACTACTGATAGGAATCAAATTATGCGTTTGCACATATGTGGGCAAATCAATCTCTACAGAACATTTGTGCGCCTGCTGTAGATCATTGACCATGATGGAAATTCTCAGTGTGTATTATAACTGTACACTTCTATTATTATAACGTGAACCATCACGGAAATAACGAACCAAATCAAGATGAACCATTTAATAAATTGTCCTCTGATTTTCAGATTTAAATGACGTAGACTGTGATACCCACACTCTACAAAAATAATGGGCTATTTTCAACCCAATTTTGGTGCCAAAAGGGACGAATCCCTTATTTGGGTTGTTTTATCTTTTAACCAATCATTGGGTTAAATTAACCGTTTTCTCGATTTGTCCCTTGACCCAACACTGGGTTGAAAATAACCCAGAATTTTTTTCATATTTATGTATATAACGTAAAACGACCGCTTATCATATGGTCCAACAATATCAATATTTGTATTAAATAAAAAAATTAAATTGATAAAAAAATTGAATCTCTAATGCAGAACACATTTATATCAGTTTAATTAGATTTTCAGGCAAAATTTATATATATGCTTCATTCATTCAAAATGAGTTTGTTAATTTTGTTAATTTAAAAAGACAAAATTATAGAACAAAAGTATGGGTGATTACTTAACAAAACTAAAAGAAATGCAAATACGTTGTTTCTTAACACTTCAAACACTAAAGATTTGTAAAAAAAAAAAGATATGTCTGGAAAATGAATACGATTTAAGATAAATCACAGTCACACCATGTGAATTTTTTTAAGGCGATGGCCAATTCATTGATGAAAAAGATGTTTGATTAACTGCAAGAGATATTATCTATGTGTACTTTAAAATTGTCATGTAGAAAATCTAATATACCCTTAAAAACATCTGTGCATTATTTACAATTGTTTAAATAATTATTTAACATTTAAAAATCTTGTCTAAATTCAACTATTTTTATATACTAACTCAGTTTGTTGTATGTTTTTCAGCATGTCCCAATTGCAAATGGCTCTGGACCAAATCGGCGATGAGCATCCTGGGATGATGCCATACATCAATGCAATTCAAGAAACCATACACCACACCTTTCAAAATAGTCTTCTGCAAAACTCAACTTCAGACTCTGAGATCATCATGCAGGCTTTAGAGATTGCCCTAACTGGAATGAACTTTACAGAGGAATCCATCAATTATTTTCTTAGTGGCGACATGTTTATGAACCCAAATGGAAGCATAATTGACAACATTATAAATGATGTGATCAAACAAGTCATTAGTATGGAATTGCTGGGAGATTCGCCAATGTTGTATGGAATAATGCAACAGTTTGTGAATTTTGACAACACAAGTGGCATCCTGTGGAAAATGATTGAGTTGGTCAACTGGATGAGCTTCACTGAAGAAACTGGAATCAACTTTGTCATAGAGGGCCTGCCCAAGCTGTACCAGATTGTGCGGCAAATTCTGCCATCTGTAACCACGATGACATCTCCACTGCAGTGCTTTGCTGATACTTTCATTGACATCGCAGGTAATGTTTTGTACTTGCTGAGACAAATCAAACAAACCAGTGAGCTTTTTGACCCGGTGGAACACTATCTGAACCCATTCCAAATGCAGCTGTCTCAAAGACAAAACCTACATGAACAATTGTCCCATACTAGAAACACCAGAAGACGCACAGGAACGAGGGAACCAGTGGACGACTTCCTAGACCTTCTTGACATCGACTACCAAGCCTTGCTTCAGATTCTCTCCATTCCACTTACCACAACTGAGATTCTGGAGACCATGCATGTGTTCTTTGCCAATCCAGACCTAGCTGTCATACTGAAGGGGTTTTCGGGAGTAGGTCATGAGGAAACCATTGATACGAGTCTGAATGTGCTGTCCTACCTGACACTCCCCAATAATGGAGAAGAACTCCTGGAGATGTTCATGGACATTAACAATGAAGGATGGAATCTGGAAAACCTACATAAAATAGAGAAGCTAGCACAGAGCCTGGGAAAAACGGTCGATGTGGCTATGGGGCTTTCAGACCAGCCTTCTCTGAACATCTCGCAAAGAATTGAACATGTGGCTGGACAACTTCAAGCCTCTGTGACCAACATGGTCTTAAATGAAGGAAATGTCACCAGTGCAGTCCACTTCCTTAGTGCCCTCAACACCATCCTTTCTGAGAACTTTAAGGAAGTCAATGATGTCAGCCCTCAAGTCGCTAGTAGTCTTCAAAACATACTTGGTCCTTTTTCAAGTCCAGAGTCACAGATGAGTGTGGAAGCCTATTTGACAGCCGTGGACCAAACTGCTGAAGCCTTCTCCCCTCTACTCTCTGGAGATGAAGCAATGTATTTCAACATATCTAGACAAATGCTCAAAGCCTTTGCATTGCTTGAGGTGTATCCTAAAGATCAGAATGAAGTCCTGCATGCCACCAGCCTGATTTCTGACTCTCTGAACCATCTTCTTAACCTTTCGAAAATCACAACGATTCCAACCGGGCAGTCAGTCGAAGAGATTACCCACCCCCTAATCCTCAACAGCGCGTTGGCCACCCAAATCCTGTTTAACCTCTCCATGTCTAACTACAGCCTGAGCAACAATGCGGAGATGGAGTGGCAGCTGAACCAAATTTTCAATCAGATGTCTGCTGACCTCCCCATGGAAAGCCATGTGTACCTCCACTCTGTGAAATCGGCACTCTTCAGTGCCCTTTCAATTGTATCCAATGCTACAGAAATCATTCCCAAATTCCCACAAATCTCCAAGGAGGTTACGGACTCTCTCCTTTCCTCCCTAAACATAACATATGATCCAATGTCCGAGGAAATGTCTCCAGTCGACCTTGCTTACATCTTGACGACAGTGTCTAATCAAGTGTCCGTGAACCTTTTCGAAGGCCTCATGGCAAACGACTATACTATCCAAATCTCTCAAGTGGTGAATTCTTCAAGTGAGGCTTTACTGAATTTGTATCCAATAATGCCTCTTGACGGACAACCATACCTCAATATGACAATCCACCTCATGGAGACAATGACCTCTGTCGTCAACGACTCAAACTCAGTTGAGGATGTAGACGGGGCGGTATCTCTCATAGTCAATACTATCAACAGTCTGCTCTCAATAGTGCCGCAGGTCAATACGAACTCCACGGACAACATCATGGTTAACCTGGAACAGACCCTGAAGGTCGTTCTAATGATCCTCCAAATGGACCAAAACCCTCTTGCCCAAACGGCTGACATTACCCAGCAGCTGATGCACACCATCCAAAACCTCCTCCCGCAGGGCAATGGCAGCATGGAGTTTAATCTGGCCGAATTAGTGCTGGGGGCTGCCAACATAAGTATTGAGCATCTGCAGATGATGAATGACACCAACTGGACAAACAAGTAAATTTACTGCCTCTTTCACTCGTCTCTGGTTATGAGCTCATAGCTGGGTAGCATTTTCCATTTCCTTCGCAAACATATTTCTCAGCTCTCATATTTTCCGCCAGTTTGACATTTACTCTGTTTAATTGCTTACTACTTCAAAGAAATATGCTTCAAGGCTCTCAATGAAACGTACTTGGAGGTCATGAAAATAAATGACATTATTTCACTGTACAACAGTATGATTAAGTTCATGATTTAACTTTATTTGTGTTTGATTAGGGTTCCTTTGATGCTGTCAGATTTAGCAGATGCTCTTCCAGATGACCTGCAGTATGCTAGTTTTATTAAGACCGTCATGAGGAGTTTGGCCAACGAATCCCAAGGTATAAATCACATTACAAGATTTACTCATCAGAGCCACTATGGAAATAAAATCCCGTTTTGTATGGTGGTAACCCCAGCATGAGGATTTTGCATTCTTCTGTGTGTGAATATGTTATGAGTTGGATGCATAATTATTATTTGTTTATCTGAATCACTGTTCTGTGCACTGTAAATTTTTACATGCTCCTACCTCTATACTCTATGTAATTCCCATATATCTTAAGTAATATACAGTGCTTAAAGGGACTGTTCATCCAAAAATCATCATTTATTCAACCTCAAGTTCCAAATCTGTATAAATTACTTTGTTCCAATAAACACAGAGACATATATTTGTAAGAATGCTTGGAACCAAACAGTGCTTGGCCTCAATTGACTGCTGTACCATAGTAGGAAAACTTACAAAGGTAGTCAAAAGTGCCCCAAAACGGTTTGCTTTCCAAACATTCTTCAAAATATAATCTTTTATGTGTTATACAGAGGAAAGAAATTCATACAGGTTTGAAATCGGTGTATGATGACAGAAATTTCATTTTATTTTTGTGAACTATCCCTTTTAGTGTATGTGTCCAAACGTTTCCAAAGGTTTTCCTTACTTGCACTACTGTCGAGTTATTAGCTGACTTTGCTTTAATTTAAATCGCTTCGCTGATAAGTCACACGTCATACTCCTCGGTTTGCTTTTTATTTGCTGCCGTTCTTCAATAGCGCTGAGGTTTTTGTCGAGCATTTAATTTCCCCATAAGTGTCTGATGGTTTTTATTGCTGGAGGTGTTGCACATGCCCGAGCTGTCAGATCTAAATCAGCACACGGCTTCATAAAGCGTTTCAATGTCTCTTTTTAAGGGGGGGATTCGTTTCTAGATCATTTGCTGCTTGCTGCACTGTGAGTTTGGCCCGAAAAGGGGAGTTAGGTGCAAGTAATGATGCCTTTGGGGAATTGAAGTTGCTTTAGCTTTGCGAAAGCTTTATCTTTGTTTTTCCCCTTCCTATTTTTCTTACCACTATAGAGAATCTCCACCTTCTGCAGGAAGTGTTAAACACTCTCTTTGAAGTCGGCTCAGCCAATTGGATGAACGAGAGTTCGGGGCTGATACTTGACCGCCTGTTGGCTCAGGTGAGATCATTGAGTGTTTACATACAAATTGATGCACCTTTGTTTCTAACACCAAAACTCAAACTCCGATTATAAGGTTGAAAGGTCGAAAATAGTCCATGTAAGGTATTCAAAGTCTTTTGTAGTTCATAAAAGATGCCGCTACAGTTGGAATATTTTTGTTTATCAGTTCTTTAATCTTCTTTTCGTGATATTACAGGTGTGTGCTCTGGAAGACATGTCCTCTGTGAAGTTGATCAGCCAGTCGTTGTCGTTGGACCACAAACTGCTGTGTACCTTGGCCATTCCCACCATCCAGGTCATCCGTCAGCTCACGCTCGGCGCAGTGACAGAGAGCATTAGCATCTACGATCTGATTTTCCAGACATTTGTGGGAGACCTGAGCACTTACCACACTGCACTGGACTGGTACTGCTTACCCAAATGACCTTCAACATAACCATCTTAAATATTTATAGAAGCGCTTCTGCTCTGTCGGTTGTGACGCTGCACAAACAAAATTGCAAATTGAATTATTACGAAAATGCAAACAGTTCCTTTTCTTATGCATATTTACTCTTCCATTTTTGATGTTCAGTATTTCTTATTGTTTTTCTCCTTTGAATTTCCATCTGTAGGACGTCTACGATCTCTCAAATTGTTGGTTTTGACATCTCTATGCTAAAAAATCTGAGTATTAATATGCCTGCTCCAGGTTAGTACCACTGACGCTTTTCAGCACCGGATATTATCAGAGGGTGGTCCGATCACTCTTTACTTTATTTATGCATGCCTTCTACCTCACAGTGTCTTTTGTCTTTCTTTGACAGCTGAAGTGGAGGTATCAGAGCTGCTGGAAAACACAACCCTGTTTGTTGAGGATGTCATGCGGTATACAAGCTTTCCACCTGAATATCTTAAGGCACTTCTAGAGTCCCCTCTACCAAGCAGTAATCTGCAGGTACACCACAACACTGTCCCTATGAACACATCAAAAGCAGCTCGGATGTGCTCATGAAATGGTTTCACACAGTGTGAGGCAGAAACAGGAGAGAACCAAAATACAATAAACACAAACCCTACTGGGTTTCAGTTTCCCCCAAGTGGGGTCCAAAATTAACTTTTGCCACATTTGTGCCAGTCAAATTAAATTGGCTTCCCCAGTCATATTAATTTACTGTTTTAAATATTAAATGTGTTTATATTACTCCAACTCATCAAAGTAAATTTTGACAGATTTTTCTAAATTCTAAGCAACTCCGCAATGGCCAGATTTGTAAAGCCAATTTGATTGTATTTAAACCTTTAATGCAATTTAGTGTATTTAGAACTTGTGATAAAAAATATTCTTGATTGTTAACATTGCTTTATTAGTTAATAAACTATTACTTTATTATTACTTATTAGTTAATGCATAGTGAAGTAACATAAACATTACATTTTGAGTTAAAAATGTATTGCACCATTTTTTTTCACTCTTTCCGTGTAACAGATCTTGAAATATTTGGAAGACCTGAAGCAATGTTCCAACCCCTCATCTCTGGGTCTGAGCCCTCAAGGACAGGCTGTCTTTAGTGCTTTCTGTGATCTGCCAGTCAATGAATGGTACACCATGACACTTCTGTTGGTTCGGCACGTGGACATGAAGTCTGCAATATTCAGGGTAAACTGCTGGAGTTTGAATTAGCGTAGCAAACAGAAATCAGAATTATGAACTTCACGTAGACAAAACGTAAACTGCTTTATATGTCATTTTTAATCATTTTCAATATGAATCGTCTATCACACACACTGCGTATGCTGATAGTTAGTATAGATTCTTCTCATTTACTTTCAGATTATAGCATTGAATGATAACATTGTCTTCTCTTGTGCTGTTGTCTTGCAGCTTGTAGTATCCAAAGAAATTCAGGATTTGGTCGGAGTCATGCTTGAGATGATCAATTTCCTGACAGAAATGATGAGCAAGCTGTCTCCCGCCCTAAAGAAACTGCAGGAGTACCTGACAACAATAGAAGATCTTAACCTAGTGGCCAACAAGGAGTTTCACGGTGTAGGTTCTCGCTAATATCTTTTATATATATAAAAAACCTGTTAATATTATTACTTTGTTCGGTTTGTAAATGCCTTTTGGATTCTCTCTACTCCAGCTGGTAAGAGGAAAGCGCTCAACCATATCGAGCAAAGCCACCTTGAGCACCATCTCTCGCGCCTTGTGCAAAAACGGCATCCTGACACTTTTCGCCATCAGTAAACTTCCCATCGCAGCTGACACGGATCCCTCCGTCCAAGAGGTCCACAGGAGGGAGGAACTCATCGAGAAGTTCAAAATCCCACACGATGCCAGTATGAAAGCGTTTACTTTCTTAAAGCGAATTATTGCGATATGATAATGAACTGTCAGGAATCTGCTTACTTGAGTTCATATTGAATGATGCCAGGCATCATTCATATACTGCTAATGTTCTGATCTTCAGGTCCCTTCTGTATGAACCTCTACTTGGATATGGTGAATACAACAGGGGGCGCTGTGGCCTGGGCCTTCCTCAAACCCATGCTGTTGGGACAGGTCTTGTACTCGCCAGACACGCCTCTGACCAGAGAAATAATCAAAAAGGTGCTGGTTTAACATACTCTGTGTATTACAATTATTTAAATTTATACATTTGATCAGTTTCATTGTACTTCCTATTTAGAGGTTAAAGTTTGACTTTCACACAACAGTTTTCCCAGGATGTGTTTGAGATCTTAATAATAAACTTTATTAAACCGATTGTACATATATACAATATATAAAGAGTTTGGTTTAAAAATGATATTTTCAAAAAACATGTTTTTTATTGTGCATTCCAATTAATATCAATCAAACTGCAGTTGGTTTGTTTTTATTTAAGCCACAATAACATAAAAATACAGCTAACTAACACAATAAAACACCATAAAAACATTACAACATTATAAAAATGATTTATTATGACATTTTTCCGGAGTTATCTTTTTTGGAACCAAACTCTTCAATATATATATATTATAATGTGTCAAAGAAGCTGTTCAAAGAAATAACAAAAAACACATTGAACCCACATTGAATAAATAAAGGTCTGTACTGTGACAACACCAAACCTGATGGATCAATCGGGTGAATATAATGAATCAATGTTCTCCTCTTGTTATCTTGTAGTCAAATTCCACACTGAATCAGTTTGGTGATCTGAAGCTGTATTCTGCAGAGTGGTTAAAGTCATCGTCTTATGTCATGCAGTCTGCTAATGTTCTGGCTAAAACATTGCCGATTCTTCAGGTACACTTGGACATTTAAGAGTAAATCAATTAAACTTGTTCCATAAAGCGAAGTCTAAGTGTTGTCTTCATCAAACTGCTCTTCACAGAACTCTCTGCGCAATCCCTTCGTCCAAAACTTCATTCAGACTCAGACTGGTATTGATGTCACACAGATGAGTGCAACGCTCAGCCAATTCTGTAAGTTTGACGTGCTTGAGGGTTTTTACAGAATATGTGAGTTCTTAAATCTTATACTGTTAATCGAAGAGGATATCATTTATAATTAAGAGCAAAACCCCGATTAAGTTAAAGGTCATACCAGAGGTGTATAAAGACATTACAGAATGAAGTATTATTTCATTTAATTTTATTTATATAGCACATTTAAAAAACAACCATGGTTGACCAAAGTGCTAAACAATGTCCAGAAACAAGACAATCAAAATAAAATCATCACAATGTCTCAGCTCAGCTCGAAATAAAAGGAATACTGATGTGTCTTAAGTAATGACTTAAATGAAGAGAAATTCCCACGGACTGAACAGGTCTTATGTGTACAGGTAAATTATTCCACAAATTAGGTGCCACCACTGAAAATGGAGCGGTCACCTTTATTTTTAACCTGGTTCATGGAATTATGTTATGTTTTTATTATCTCAGAATGGGCAATTTATACCTATAGACACTGCAGGGCCCCATACATGAAATTGCCTAAACAGTAGCCTAAACGGACAAACTGCTCTACAGAGCACAATCCGCAAATATGTTATCTCCTTCGACAAAGAAGGGAAAACATGACGACATCTTTGTCCTGTGTCAGCCACCGTGGTGCTTTGAAAGGGAGGGGAGGATTGAGCCATGAGTTGCAATTTGGGACCTCACTGCTAGATGCTGCTAAATTTAATATACTGGACCTTTAACTAAACCAATAACATTTGAATCTACCGACGTAGAAAGTTAAGTAACATACAGCTGGAATGGCATGAGGATAGGTAAATTATGAAAGATTTTTTGTTTCATGAACTGTTCTTTCAATTTTCTTTATGTTGGCAATACTTGAACCATAAGCTGTTATTACACCCAGAAAGTTGGCATAAAAAAGTTCATAATGAAAGTGCAGCAGTCAGCGATACAGAAAGTTTTGCTCTACTTGCTCAAGAAAATGCAGTCCCAACTGAATAGGGCTTTAGATTTTGAAGACTTAAAAGAACACCAATTCACCACACACCCTCATAGCAACACCCAGAGAGGCATTGCTCTATGCAGTCAAGAGCATATTGTCCTAAAGGTGCAAAACACAATCTATAGTGGTCCAATACATTTTTCTCTTTCTGTTTTATTTTACAGCTAACATGACAGTTCTATTAGACCAAAACAAGCTCATCATGGATCAGATCACCACCCTCTCCAACCTGATGATGAACCTCTCCTCCTGTGTGAACTTCGACCGATACAAAGGCTTCAATTCTTCTGATGAGCTTGACATCCGTGCTGAGAAGCTGGCTCAGAACCGAGAACTCTACGCCAGTGAGTACACACACACACGCATCTCAAGATCCCTCTTCTCCTCATTTCTCCTCTCATGCGTTTGGTTATAGTCTCAGCTGAAGAAACCACACATACCGAAGAGCCATCGGGCTGCAAAGCCTGTAATTCAATACATTCGATTCAAATCCCTTGAGATATAGATTAGCGTTTTATAGAGGAGCAGCATGTCTCAAGGGTTACCATGACAACAGAGAGGCAGCTTCCAGACCGGAGGCATGCTGAAGTTTCTTTTTAACACACAAGTTCTGCATCTTCACAGGCGTCATCTTCAAACTTCCCAAGGAAAAGTCAAACTCCAGCCTGCCCCCTGAGATCGACTACACCATCCGCATGAACATTGAGAACTCCATGCGGACAGACCGTGCCCGGAATCCCTTCTGGGTCAAGGATGCCTTCATCTCGGCCATGAACACACAGCGGTACAGTCGAGGCTTTGTATACCTGCAGGAGAGCATTGAGAGAGCCATCATTGAAATGCAGACGGGTAAAGCCATTGATGGGCCCGCCGTCCAGATCCAAGCCTTCCCGTATCCCTGTTACTACAAGGATGAGTAAGTTTCTTGCAAGCATAAACTCTCACAAACTTCACATAGACGAAAAAAAAGTCTAGTTAAAGGTGTAATTAAATTGTTCTTTAAAAAATTTCTGCTGTGGAACATAAAAGAAGATATTTTGAGAAAGGCCTGTGGTTTTGTGTCGACACAGTGTAAGTCATGAAGGGGCAGATGTTGTTCGGTTGCCAGCATTCTTCCAAATATCTATTGTGTTCTACACTAGAAAAATTCTTTTCATTTTTGGGTGTACTATCCTTTTAAAGGGACAGTTCACCCCAAAATTAAAATACTGTCATCATTTACTCAGCCTCAGTTCGTTTCAAACCTGCATACATGTCTTTGTTCTGAACACAAAGGAAGATTTTTGAAAAATGTCAGTAACCAAACAGATCTCATCCCCTATTGACTTCCATAGTAGTTATTTCACCTACTATGGCAGTAAATGGGTATGAGATCTGTTTGGTTACTGACATTGTTCTGATGAAAAACATATTTGGAACAAAGATATTTATACAAGTTTCATTAAATTATGACATAATTTTCATTTTTGGTTGAGCTTAACGTTTATGTTATATGATATTGTCACGGCCTAAGGGCTTTTATGACACATTACGTAAGGTAAAAAAGACTAGATAGCTCTAAGAAACTGAATTATAAGACCAGTTCTTTTTGTCCACTTTCTTAACAGAACAGAACAGCATGTTCAGATTTATTTAAAGCTGCAAACCTTTTTGCTTAAAAATAAATGAAAGTCAGTAATTCAGAAAGTACATAAAAATAAGTGTTAAACCTCACCTTACACTGATTTACAACGGTAAGCTTATAATAATGATTTATCATTTTAATTTTCTGTTCAGATTTTGCAGGAAATGTCAGTTGTTTTTCTGAACACTTAACTTAAGTACGTAAAGTTATCTGCCATTTTATGTCTCAAATGTAGATGGCGATAGAGAGGCAAAAGTTACATTTTGCATTACTTATTTTCATTACTTCATTCTGATGAACACAGTGAAAGAAATTTGGAAAAACGCTTGTAGCCAAACAGTTCTCGGCCATCATTGTTTACATTGGAAAAATTGCTCTTGAAATTGATTCATTCTGTTGAACACAAAAGAAGATTTCTTAAATAATGTAGGAAAGCAAACAGTTCTGAGGCACTGACTACCATTTTCATTCTTCCTCCTATGAGGTGGCCAAGAACTGTTTGGTTACAAGCATTCTTCCAAATATCTTCCTCTGTGTTTATCTAAACAAAGTAATTAAAATACAGATTTGGAACAGCTAATAAAGATGACAACAATTTTTTTATAACTTTCACATAATTTAAGCTGGTTTCTATTTAATACCCATTGCTAACATTGTTTGTAGTTTAACTTCTTGAATTAAAAATAAAATTTGCTTATCAAACAACACACAGTATGTGCCCTTCAACAGTTAACGTCAAACCTTTCCACCTTCCAGGTATCTCAACAGCATTGCTTTCGTCTTCCCGATGGCGCTCATGATTTCTTGGGTTCTGTTTATTGCCAACTTTGTGAAGAAACTCGTCCACGAGAGGGAGCTGCGTCTCCATGAGGTACGAAACCAGACCTATTTTATTTGGTTTGCAGAGTTTGATAGCTAGCCCATCGCTAGTTTGAGAAAACACTATCCAGGTTTATTGTATTTCAAGCAACTGTTTTTTTCTACCAGTACATGAAAATGATGGGCGTCAATCCCATCAGTCACTTCTTTGCCTGGTTCATTGAGAGCGCCGGGTTCCTTGTGGTCACTATCACCATCCTCACCATCATTTTGAAAGCAGGCGGCATCCTCCCTTACAGTGATGGCTTCGTGATCTTCCTCTACCTGTGTGACTACGGCCTCAGCATCCTCGCCATCAGCTTCCTGGTCAGCTCCTTCTTCGACAAGACTAACATCGCCGGGCTGAGCGGCAGCCTCATCTATGTGATCAGCTTTTTCCCCTTCATCGTGCTGATTCACCTGGAGGACAACCTCTCGTTCCCCGTGAAGAGCGCGCTGGTCTGTATTGTATTCATTTAGTGTGCTATAGAACATAATTACTCAGTTACGTTTGAAGATAATGAAAAATAAAAGCTAGCCAAAAATGACACCTAGGCTGGTTATTAGTTGACTTATTAGTCGAGGTGTGTGTTATTTAGCTAACTTTAATGTTTACTATGTTGTCCAAGAACAGTATTAACCGTATCAGCGCAAATTCTTTGATATCCCAGCTTTGAATGTCCTAATATGAATCCGTCTGACTCCACAGGGTCTCTTTTCTCCGACATGCTTCAGCTACGGTAGTCAGTATATCACACGCTATGAGAAACAGGAAGAAGGTGAGTTGACTTCAGAATATAAAGTGCCTGTAGTTTGTGTTTGTGTGGGGAAAAATGCATTAACTGAATGTATTTTTTCACATCAGGCATCCAGTGGAGCAACATGTATATTTCTCCTCTGGCCGGTGACACAACATCCTTCGGTTGGCTCTGCTGGCTGCTCCTCATCGATTCAGGGTTGTATTTCATCATCGGTATTTACATCCGCATGGTCTTCCCAGGTATGTTTGAACCGCTCACTCTTTTACGGTTAATTTAAAAACGATCGTTACAAAAGGAGTTGCAGATATTACAGTTTTAATGGAGCGTTCTGTATTTTAATGGTTACGGGGGACAAAAGCACTAGTGCAGAGCACAAAAGATAAAAGAAGATAAAAGACCAAATGAGATCTATCACATACCATGCACGGAGTACAGTACAAGTTGTTACCCTCTGGGTTATAACCATATTAAACATAACTTGGTTGTTTTTGTTATTTTGTGGACAGTGAGGTATATTTCAATCCCATTCTCTCATTTAGGCAAGTATGGCATTGGGGTTCCATGGTACTTCCCTTTTACACGGTCCTACTGGACGGATATGTTCAGCTGCTGTATCAGATCACCAAAGAAGATTGGCAGAGGGCTTCTCTTCACCAACATGATGCAGGAGCACAACAACCGTGATAAAAGCAAAGGTACATGTGACACAAATCTAGACTGATTTGGCCCTGAATGTAATGCTCATTAAACCTCAGTAACTGTAGTGTAAATTGTAGCCCTTTGGTTTCATTCCTAATTGTCATATTTAACATTTACACTTTATATGTTACCATATTTTAACACGTTCTCATTTTCTTTCCTGTTAGGTACTAATACATTCTTGGCTAATGGAGAAGAAGACCTCTCACGGTTGCCCGTGGGAGTCTCGCTCCACAGCCTGACAAAGACCTACGGCAACCGGCATGCGGTAGACAACCTGAATCTTTCTTTCTACGAGGGACATGTCACCTCTCTACTGGGTCACAATGGTGCTGGGAAAACCACCACTATGTAAGTATATGTCTTTTACGTCCCGTTGCATTGATTTACAATAGTAACATGCAGTGTTTTGACTTCTACACTACACTACAATATGTTTTATGAAGTTATGCTTTGCTATGCTATACAGTACAGTACTATAATAGCCTGTCATACTTTACTGCAATACATTACATTACACTGTACTATATCGTAAAACACGATACTGTAACATATACACTACTATATTTCAGGTCACTCTTGACCGGCTTGTTTGCACCCACCTCTGGCACCATTGAGGTCTATGGAATGGACATGGAGACTTATATAGAGGATGTGCGGAAGGAGATGGGCGTGTGCATGCAGTATGATGTCCTTTTCGATCACCTCACCACCAAGGAACACCTACTGTTATACGCCCAGATCAAAGCACCCCAGTGGAACAAGCAGGAAGTGAAGGACCAAGTGTGCAGGTACCCCTGCAATGGACAATCACCATTGTGCTCTCGGGCATTTATGGGTTTTTAACTTTAAGTCACTAGAGATAAAGCGTCAGCTAAATGTCTGTTTTTTCTTTTTAAGGATTCTAAAGGAAACAGACATGTACTCCCACCGACATAAACGTGTTGGCACCCTGTCAGGCGGCATGAAGAGGAAGCTATCCATCTCCATCGCCTTCATAGGAGGCTCTCGGCTGGTGGTGCTGGATGAACCGACCACCGGGGTGGATCCCTGCTCTCGACGCAGCATCTGGGACATCGTCCTTCAGCACAAGCAAGGTGAAACTGCCCTTCTTGTCTTTGAGAATAAAACTTCCCCGCTCGTACCTGTAACCCCTCACACACCCAAAGGACTTTGTTTGTTCTTATCGGGTATCTGACACTTGGTTTAGAATTTAATTAGACTTGAATGGATTTTCTCAAGGTGCGCGGCGTCAAATCCAGACGGGGAAAAATCCCACCGCAGATGTAGTACTGACTGATTGTTATCCGTCATGTTCCCTGTGTTCTCGCCTCTGATGTTTAATTATCTTCCTGTGAGACAGTTAGCGAATTATCTCAAGCGAGGATTTAAAACCGCAAGAGCGGGTCGTGTCTCTGGTGTTATCTTTGAACATCGCCTTTGTTCGGAGTCTGTCTTTATCAGTAGATCTTTGATTTGACGTGCCTGTGTTCTCGCTTTGTTTAACTGCCCAGAACGCACCATCATTCTTTCCACCCATCACCTGGACGAGGCCGAGGTTCTCAGCGATCGCATCGCCTTCCTGGAGCTCGGAGGCCTGAAATGCTGCGGTTCTCCATTCTACCTGAAAGACAAGCTGGCTAAAGGTTACAACCTCATCCTTACGAAGAAGGTAGACCTCATGTTCTCTCTTTTAACCTGGTCATAAAATCATTTTTTCAACTCATATTTGTCAGGTGGAACGGGGAACTGTCCTGATTGAAAGGCATTTCTTGTTCATTGCTTTGCATAATCGTGTCTTCCAAAGGAATAAATGTAAACAATTCTCGTTGTGCTTTTGGTTTACTGTAGGTTCAGTGTCCTGATTCAACGGAAAAGTTTGACAGCGAGGAACTAAAACAATTCATTCAGTCCCACCTGCCCGACGCTAGGCCGAAAGAGGTAGACGTAGGTGACGTGGTCTACTCTCTCCCGCAGTACAGCCCTCAGAACGCAGTCGCGTACCAATCACTTCTCAACGGTCTGGATCAAAACCTGGACAGACTTCAGCTCGGCTGCTATGGCATTTCAGACACCACCCTCGAAGAGGTAATCATCAGATGAAGAAATCAACAACAGGGCGCAACACCAACTGCCCACTTTTTCAGTAACATCGGATCCTGAAGATTTTTCAATTATTTTCTCCATAGGGATTTTAAAGGCATATTCCAACCAGCTCCAAGAATGAATTGGAATTTAAAGCGATTTGATATAAAGCGCTAGTTCACCCAAAAATGAAAACCGTGTCATCATTTACTCATTCTAAACCTTTAATGACTTTCTATCTTCCGCAGAACACAAAAGAAGATATTTTGAAGAAAGTTGGTAACCGAACAGCACTGGACCCCATTCATTTAGACTGTATGGACACAAAACCAACGCAAGTGAATGGGGTCCAGTTATCACATTTTTCAAAATATCTTCTTTTGTGTTCTGCAGAAGGAAAAAAGTCATAAATGTTGGAAATGACAAGAGGATGAGTAAATGATGATCGACATTTGTTTGAAAAATCCCTTTAAAGCAAAACGGTTTAGAAACATTCCAGTTTTATTTTACAATATGAAATATGCGTATAAAAATGCATTGTTTGGAACATATGGAGGCCACTTTGTTATATAATTTGCGATTCTTAATGGGAAGCAGGTTTTTGTTGTCATGCCAGCGAACCAGTACTGCTGATAAACACGTTTTATCTTTTAGTGGTTTGTTATTGGTAAAGATCATATCGATTATAGAAAACACAAACTTAATGTAGTTTATACCCCAAAACATTTCATTGACCTTTTCTTTTTACAGGTGTTCCTGGAGTTAACTCAAGACAATATGGAACCTGATGTAAACAGCCTCCCCTCCGTGTCAGAGTCTGTGCTGGTGAATGACTTATTTGCTTCGAGTGACAGTATTGCGGACGACATTAACAGCATGTATCTCGGAGAGAAAGCCAGTAAGTGGCCTTTTAAAATTATCCCTTCCTTTCTAGAATATTAGTTTCACGACCTGTACTTTCCCAATTACCCCTCTCAAAGCTTTGAACTTTAAAAGCTCATTTTCACAATTTTCCTGGAATGAGACGGTTTCAGTGATTGCCTGGATCTCACATAGCACGCTTTCTCGTCCCCTCTAATAGGCCTCACCGGCAGCTCGAGCATGAGTGGGTTGGCCCTGACAGCACAGCGCGTGATGGCAATGCTGCTGAAACGTGTGCATCACTCCAAGAGGGATTGGAAGGGTCTGATCTCGCAGGTGGTGCTGCCTGTGCTCTTTGTCGTCGCCGCCATGGGTCTAGGCTCTATCAAGAGCGATCTCCAGCACTTTCCAAAGATGGAGCTGACCCCTGCTCTCTACCACGTCGATGAACAATACGCTTTCTTCAGGTTGGAATTCATGAAATTTTGGTATTGCTAAAGTATAGGCAATCTGCTTGTTTTAGAAAGTCACAAGCTTAAAGGGACAGTTCATCCAAGAATAATCCTGTCATAATTTTCTAACCTTTAAATTGTTCCAATTGTGTATAAATTTCTTTGTTCTGATGAACACAGCAAAAGATATTTGGAAGAATCCTTGTAACCAAACAGTTCTTGGCCACCATTGACTACAATAGTAAGAGAAATTACAAAGGTGCCACAGAACTGTTTGCTTTCCTACATTCTTCAAAATACCTTCATTAGTGTTCAACAGAACAAAGAGTTTATACAGATTTGGAACTAGGGTGAGTAAGTGATAGTAAAAGGTTTATTTTTGGGTGAACTTCCTTTAATGAACAGTTTTTAAGAAGTTGGTTGTTTTGGTAAGGCTGGGTGATGCAGTCAAAAAATAAGTTAAAAAAATAAAAATTTCAGCCTATAGATGGAAGAAGAAAATATACAGTGGCTCCAAACTGTATATGGTCCCTGTGAATTCTTAAGTCCCACTTAACATGTATGAAGTTTATTTGATTAAATAACAAAATTACAATTCTTTGAATTTCGTTTAACCAACTTTTTTTCTGATAAATGAAGTCAGTCTACTTCAAGTTCAAAGATCGAACTTCAAGAGAGTTTTCAGCACATTCTACATTTAAAAGCCAGCAACTGTGCTTTCTTATGTACTTTTATAATTTAAAACCTAGGAAAGTGTGGAAGTTTTTGAAAATTGTGGTTGTGCTTTCTCAACAAATAATTGCCACTTGGTTTGATGATGTGTTGGTGGACGGAAAAACATGAATACATATTTATTTTACTTTTCGAAGCCGCAGCATTTACACATTTGCCCCTGAAATGGCTGTTTTAAAATAAATTTAAAATAATTTTAAAACTTTAAACAAATTTTTATAATTAGACAAACTTGATCACAAACATTTTAGTTGTTTTTCCACATTCAACATCATTTATCATTAAATATCAACACTCCTGAAACATAATTTGGCCAATCAAATTTGAGAACTTGAGCTTAGTATATAATCACCAACAAAAATATCAGATATATCGTAAATATTCAATCTATATTGTCGTTCTCTCCACAGTAATCAGAATTCCAGCAGCAGCAGACTTGTAGACAACATGATGTCCTATCCAGGCATTGACCACTTCTGCATGAAAAACCCCAGTAACCCGTAAGTAATGATCTATATGTCTCGGTCGAGTCGGGTTCTGTGAGATCAGTAATCAGACCACAGGCTGCTGTGAGCCACAAGTGATTACACATCACAGCATCAGCTCACCTGGCCACTGCAAATGGCTTTCATTTTTGCTGGCTATATGATTTCAGCCTCTCAGATCTTCTCAGGTCTGTTTCTAAGCTTCTGGTCACCATCTTTCTAGTAGCTGAGCCCAGATATTCTCTCTGATTGTATCTCTGGCTCTTATTGCCTTCTAGGTGTTTTTTACACTAATGTCCCATTTCGGTTAGCTATCAATGTTCTATATCACGCTTTGTGTAATCTGTGTCATCTCTGTTCATCTTGAAGTACCCCCTGAGATTTTAAGTAAATATTTCAAAATTTTTAGAGCACATGTACATGCAAAACATGTTTGTTTATCAACTGTATCGGTCGTAATTTACATAACTATTGATATTATTAAACCTGTAACATGTCTTTGTAATTAATTGTTTTCCAAAGTAATGGAAACAACTTGCATTCAAACTGGTACTTGTAAACATAAACAAATACCATGTCAGAGCACCCCTGCAATTCCCTCATGAACCACCAGGGATTCACGAACCAAAGTTTGGGAAACCCTGAACTAAGATGAAAAAAAACTTTATTGTGCTAAAAGTGTTGTTCATTGTTAATGCATGTTAGCTATCGCATTAACTAATGTACACAAATACAACCTTATTGTAAAATCTTAGCAGAATTTAGTTTTCCGTAGGTTGGCTAAACTCACCTTTGTGAAGCTTATTATTAATAAAAATCAATTGAAATGGGGGGTTTTAAGTTTAAGTATTTAAAGAAAAGGTTTTAACACTTGAGAACATCTTTCATAAATATCTCCCTTTTTTTAATTTTCATGATTTTTAATTCCTATGAAATAACTTTTACCAAGATATCATGAACAGCCTAAAAAGAAATGAATGCTTTAGGAATGTGAGTACAGTGAGTCAGCATCTCACGAGTCTTGCACACTATAGGCGTTTCTGCTTATGTCACAGAGGGTTCTGCCCCATTAAAAACAGGTTATGCTTGTTATGGTTGGCACGCATCCTCCACCCCCTTTCCAGTACATCTCACATCTCAAGAGCTTCTCGCTGATAACTTCACAATTATCACAGCGCCTGTCTAAAGTGCCTCTCTGTATCTCTGCATGCACATGTTAGCAAGGCAGAATATTGTATTCTTCTTGTCAAAGAAGATTTATTTTTCCGCAGGGTTTGCTTGGAGAGGCATGACAAAGGAGCAGAGACTTGGATCTCCAGAGGAAACAACTCGGCTAAGTTTTCCACCTGCAAGTGTAGCGAGCAAACGCAGGTGGGTCAAGCATAAGCATCATAACAAAAACCACACTTGCATATTATCTGTGTTGGGTTTTTGTCAGCTACGTATATTTAAAATTAGAGGCGTGAGGCAGACCCTGTTGGGTCTGTTCTGTCCATTCAGAATAGAGGATTCCTGAATTT
This sequence comes from Triplophysa dalaica, assembly GCF_015846415.1. Lineage (NCBI taxonomy): Eukaryota > Metazoa > Chordata > Actinopteri > Cypriniformes > Nemacheilidae > Triplophysa > Triplophysa dalaica. The sequence goes on along the minus strand of NC_079549.1, from coordinate 19,915,949 downwards.
GAACGGAATTTAAATTCAGGTGGTAAACAGGAATCTACATTTAGATCGAAATTAAAGAAATCAGAGTTAAAAGTAACTCTGTCACTGCTTGATAATGCAGAGCAAAGATATCTTTTTGTAGAATTCCCTGTGATAGAAAGATTTAAGACATCGTTTGACCAACCAGGCAATAAAAATGTTCTGATATAAGATTCTGAAAATATTCTGGAAATTAAATCAAAAGGCAGCGATTGTTAGATTTCGTATTGTAATCATCCTTGTAGCAAAGTTTCTGTTCATTACATCACTCACTTTTCTTTCAATTTTAGTCATGTCCTGCCTCAGGTTACGATCCTCCTCACATAAGAAATCCATCATCCCAGATCGTCTACAACCTGACGGGCATCAACATAGAGACCTATTTGCTGTCCACTGCAAATGACTTCATTAGAAACAGGTGAATTGTGTTGCACACGATATCACGGCATTAATCGAATTTCAAAAGGTAATTCTTATGTCACGGGTTTGAGTCTTGGCCGGGTTGAATAATAAGATTCATGAAGAGCTGGTAGGCTGGTTAATAATTAAAGAGGAAGCGCTTCAGTTTATTCTGTCTTTACTGTGGCATTTCAACCAGCTGACATTTTCCATGCTGGTCAAATAGCACGCAGGGTGTGAAATAAAATACTTTATTACGCCTAAAATAGTACGGCTAGCATTTATTATTCATACATTGGTCTTTTTTTGAATAAAATACACAGCCCTGCCTCGGGCCGTTGGTAAAAAATGAAAAAGACATCACAGCTCAGGCAAGAAATTGGGTGGGAATTCATCAAAGACATAAAACTGGTAATTAAAAGTATATCATGGAGAATATGCTTTAGTGTCCCAGAGCACTTATACGTTTATCGTTACATAAATTGAGCTGTAATGTGAATATAAGGATGTGGTATAGAACATCAAGGTAATGGGGACTTTAAAGTTATAATGAGAACCAGATCGACCCAACTTGTGAACCAGCAGACAGCGGCCTTCAAACATATCGGGCATTAGCAAAAAATACGCTTTTATTAACAGTGTAATTTTTTCCAATTTAACTTGAATATTTTAAATGTATTTAATTATAAATTATACATGTTTAAAAGTTACACATTTTCATGCATTTGAAATATAAAAGGACAAATAGTAGATGCATTTGCAATCAAAATACTTATTTTATGTTTTTCTGTAAATAAAAAAACATTTCTCACAGTGGTCTTATATTTTTGGATCCCACTAACACAAGACGTGTTGTTTTGTTTCAGATACGGAGGCTGGGAATTTGGAAAGCCCCTCCCTATTGATCTCAAGTTGGACATGTTAGACGTACCACAGAACAGAACTCTTTCTAAGGTAATATTGTTTTGGGATTTTATATTTTCCCCTGTGACAAGGTGCCTCATTATCTCAGCATCACAGTTTATGCAAACCCATACAGACATATTGAAAACATGGAAATGAAAGGGGCTTGCAAAGAGTTTTATCGATGTTTGTGTTAATATAGGTTTGGTATAATCCAGAAGGCCACCACAGCATGCCAGCTTACCTCAACAGCCTCAATAACTATCTGCTCAGATCCAGTCTGCCACCTGAGAAACGACAACAATACGGTAAATTAAATCTCTCTCTTTTATCACCAGTAGCTCTCTGACCGGTGAAAGAGCTTCTTTTTAGTCTGTGAAATTGCATAGATCTAATAATTGCATGTATTGCAGTTAGGGGGCGTATACATAATAACACAGTTTTCTACTAAAACGGAAAGCTGTGTTTGCTTTACGGTTTTTCATGTACGCAATAGCTGCATTTTTGGAAACGGGTTTCAAAGTGCAGCTTAAAAAAACACTTTTTTACAAGTTACTTTTTCACATGTGTATTACATTGAGTTCAGTCTAAAGGTATGTAAAAGTACTTGTCACTCTGTAAAGAAACGCTGCATGCTTGTCAATTCGCCATATATAAACCGTTAATACTTTCTTCCTTACAAGAACTCAACCCACATTTAAACATTTTATCGTTTCCTTGTAAAATAATACAAATTCAAGACCTGATATCCTTTAAATTGTGTGATTTGCACGAGTGCTTTCCAATTTTGTGTGCGATATGCATCAGGCAGTCTGTGGGCAGTCTTGCTGAAACTATTGTGCACTAAACACAAGAACAACATAAATAGCAATACCATAGCCCTTAGATAGGGGGCAGTGTTTCTTCTCGATTGTTCACCACAGAGGTCCGAATGCTAATTAGAGGTTCTGAAATGAAGCAATGGATCTGGACCGACGCCCCGGTCTTATTTCAACACTGCCAGGCTAGTCCAGTTCTCGAGATTCACTGTCTGCCTCCAAGCAAGATTAACACAATCCCAGCAGTCAATAACAGAAAGGGAGGGCGCAGTCATTCACATGTAGCTCAATCCTGGAAAAACAGAACATAAATTCAGCAGAGCTTCACAGGGAGAGATGCACGTTTCATAAAACAAAAGATTGATTGGTCACGCGAATACTTCCAAATGTGCTCAAATCCTTTATTGTCTTCCTTATGCAGCTATCTCGGTATCCAGCCACCCCTATCCTGGCCAAGTTCAAGGAGAAGATATCATGTAAGTACACAAGCTCACACACGCCCTTGTGTCTGCCAGCCAGAGCTGATGAAGTACTCTGTGGGACCAGATACAGACTGAACATATTAGTTGGGCCGGTACCAAATCATGGGCCCACTGGTGGAGAAAAGAAAGCAATCAGCCAAATGATGAGCTTTAGATAAGATATGCAAACACCGCTCTGACATTTTCATTCCAGTGGAGCACTTGAACTAATGTAATTTGACTGTTGTATTTACTCCTCGTTGATTTTTTTTCCCCAGCTCGGCTTATTGATGACTGACCCAATATTATGTTTGTTTAGTTTCAAGGTGGTTCAGAGGTTAATTGATTCAACATTACCACCAAAACACGGTTGTAAAAGGGGGGTTGACAAGATGAGGATGAATAGAAGTTGGGTGGCTAAACCAAAAGATGATATGAATAGTATGGGTACTCTGTAGCCATATTGGAAATATCTGTTTAGGGATGGAAATTAGTCCAGGAAGTGAATTTTATGGGAGGCGGAGTTCCAGTTCACATATAGAGAATTTCCGTTTTTAATCTACTTAAAGGGACAGTTTACCCCAAAATAAAAATGCTCTCATCATTTAGTCACCCTCGAGTTATTCCAAATCTGAACACATTTCTCTCTTCTGATAAATACAGAGAAATATATTTGGAAGAATGCTTGTTACCAAACAGTTCTTGGCCACCATTGACTATCATAGTAGGAAAAATCCAAATTTTAGTGGATGCGCCCCAGAGTGTTTGCTTTCCTACATTTCTCAATCTTCTTTTGTGTTCAACAGTGTACAGTATAAAGCAAATGTTCCTACTTTGGTAGTCAATGGTGGCCAAGAACTGATTGGTAACTGTTTCCTTATATAGACCCTGGATCACAAAACCAGCCTTAAGTAGCACAGGAACATTTTTAGTAAAAGACAAAAATACATTGTATGGGTCAAAATGATCGATTTTTCTTTTAAACCAAAAATCATTTGGATATAAATTAAAGATTATGTTCCATGAAGATATTTTGAAAATTTCCTTCCTTGAAAATATAAAAACTTAAATTTGTGAGTTATGACCTGCCACAGTGCCACTGATAAAAAAATTCAAAGGCAATTTTCTCACTATTTAGATTTTTTTGCACTCACAGATTCCTGAGGTCAAACGGTTGTATCTCAGCCAGATATTGTCCTATTCTTACAACTCATACGTCAATAAAATCTTTCAGCTTTCAGATTATCTAAAAATCTCAATTTCGAAAAATTGACCCATAAGAATGGATTTGTTGTTCAGGGTCACATATGGCATCACTGTGAGGAACCTTTTGACGCACCTTTTTATAGATAAAAAGACAAGCAAGAGTTTGCTTAAGTTACTTTCTTATGTCATGATTTTATTTATATTTATTCAGGCAGAATCAATCCTCTTTGCCCAGGCACTTCTTAAGGAAATGCGAGCGATTCTCGATTCCACACTTAGGCTGAAGTGTCTCTGTTGTGGGTCTTTCTTCAAGATCAGTGTTCTTTTTGTCCTTCATTTTTACCGTGTTATTAGTGGCACGGTTTACATATTGATTGATTGGAGGAAAGGCAATGTTTAAAGCTGAAGCTCAGCGGGTGACCACCAGAAGAGGATGTGCCCTGCTGAGATGATCTTTGAATCTGCCTTACACAATTCTTAGAGATAGAGAGAACTAAATTCTCCCGACTTTCATCTTTCTCTCCCTACTGTGCCTTGCGTCCTGGGCTGATATGTTTGGTATTGACAAAGAACGGTGTTAAGATCTGTCAGAAATATTAAGCACAGTTTGTATTGTGAGGCTTAGACTGGGGGGGATCAGAATACCAAACTAGCACTACCCTTACTTTTTTGTAGAAGTAGTATGTCTTCACTGCACAGTATGCTGTAGGCATGGCACAAAGGTTTTCGCTTTTTGCTCACAATGCTTTAAGGCTTGTTAAAGTTGAATCCTGATGATTGTTTTTGTGCAGGGTTGGAAGTCTGGTCAGCATTCTGGTCTCACTCTGCGTCATCACCGGCTACTCCATCATGACTGCCAGCTTTGTCATCTATGAGGTTCAGGAACATCACACCGGTTCCAAGAGACTTCAGCAGATCTCTGGCATCAGCGAGCATTTTTACTGGATCATCAACTTCTTCTATGATATGGTAATTCATTATTCATTCATATATTCATTGATAGATTTATGCTTATCAAACAAGTTTACCCAAAAAGTATACAAGTGCCTCTCACTTGACCTGCCATCACAGAGGTATTTTTCCCACTATGCTCATAACAATTCATAATGTCACTTATGAAGGACATGTACAGCTATATTGTGGCATGGTATTTCATGATACAAAAGATATGTTTTTGTTTACAATGTGACACCTGTTTTTCTTTCTACTGGTTGGCAACATATATGTTTTAATATTTGAATGCTTTTAGACGTACCCTCTTTAAGGGTTTAGCTTTCTTAGTTCACTTATTTATCATTTTCAGCGACACGCCTATTCAATTTTGATTAATTTACATGTAAAGATCTGATTAAACCCAAGATAGTGGCAATTCTTTAAACAAGTACAACAAAAAATTGTGAAATTGTGATTTTTTTAAAATCAGAAAAGCTGTTGCTGTTGGATGTCACTCCTGAGGTTTGATTTTTTTGTTGAAATTCATCAGACACTGGACAGGAATGGCCCACAAAAAATATTGAAATGCTGATTAAATGAAAATGTGGAATGGTCTTTTAATATTTTTCTGCGGCTGTACATATTATAACAACTACACATTATTGTTTATATCAATTATATTATGTTTTTGTATTCACAAGGCGTTTCTGTTCTATTCCAGGCTCTTTACATGGTTCCTGTGGTCCTCTCTGTGGCTACGGTAGCAGTGTTTCAGCTCTCGGCCTTCACAGACAGGCAGAACCTCGCCGCAGTCACTCTTCTGCTGGTGCTATTCGGGTCAGCATACATTACAGTTCCTTTTACATCAGAGGTTTTCCTGTCCACACATCCCCTTAGGACCTCTCAATAGTGACTGGTCCTCAAGGCACTAGGGTTTTATCAATGCATTATTCAGCAAACAGCACACGTGGTGACGTCGGTCCCGCTATAGAGGACGCTTCTGTTAATTTGCCGCTTTTCAGGTAAACGAAAACTTATTTTCCACAGAGGGAGAGCTGCTCTGAGCTTTCCTGCAATGATTTCACACGCTCCATCGGCCAGTTAATTGCATTGTGGAGAGCAGGGAGCGCAGTCGCAGTCAGACTTGAAGCTTCAGAGCTCCGGGGCTTCTTGGGAGGCCATTCTTCTTAGCGTAAAGTCGGCAGTGCGGTTCCACCCGGGTTCATCTGCCTGCGAGCTCACCAGCTCTCGGCCCATAAATAACCACACATCACAGCGATCAGCTGGCTTTCTCCTCACCCTCGCTTAATTGCTTTTGTTTAGCATCCTTCGGAGCGCCGCAGACTTTCCATCGCTAACAATAGACGCGACCGCCCGACAAACACACACTCTCCCGCAGACATGCAAACGCACTCTACCCCTCGGATTAAACACATCCTATTCCTTGACCCGTTGACCCCAATCACCAAGAGTAATGAATAAAGAAGCAGATCATTCTGCAGGGCTGGAGTAAAGAGACAAAGCATCACAAAGAGGAAATAGATGAACTCATTTATCTTCCAGGCTCTTAGCTCAACTGCAGAATATATTTTGTCTCCTTTGATTCCCTCTGTGTCTTGTACTCAAAGAGGAAGTAGTGGTCGCTTTTGAAGCTTGTAGCTTACCACATTGACTTTTTTTCAGCTTTGCTACATTCCCTTGGATGTATCTTCTGTCTGCTGTATTCAAGGATACAGAGATGGCCTTCATCGGTTATGTGTGCATCAATCTGTTCATCAGCGTCAACACAATCATCTCCACTTCCATTCTCTTCTTCCTCGGTCAACTCGACCCCAACGAACTGGTCAGAATACACTTTTTTTCTGTTCTCCCTACATAAAAAAGTGTAGAGGGAAATATCAGGGAAATGATTTCTCTTTTTTCTATCACTGAAATATTTCTATCATTGAACTCTGTTAGTGCATCAACAAGTTTTTACGTTGTGTCTTAAGGTAATTGTCTTCATATATGATGTTGTCATGTTGTTAACAGCTTTGCAATAAAGCAATGTCCAGAAATTTTAGTTTTATTTTATTAAGCAACTCGTATGAACAGTCACATGTATTAGATCTGAGTAACGTTTTTTTTTAAACTTCTGTTTTTTTACATTACAGAACGTTCAGGATGTGTACCGAACCATGAGCAACCTGTTTCTAGTCTTCCCTCAGTTCAGCTTTGGAAACGGGCTGATGGAGCTGGCACGCGTTGACATGCAGGTTCAGATCTTGAACGCTTATGGGGTGGACGCCTACAAAAACCCTTTCAGCATGGATGTGCTTGGCTGGATGTACATCTCCTTGTTCCTGCAGGGTGTCATCTGCTTCACGCTCCGCCTCTTACTTAACAAATCACTCATTCGCAAAGTCAGGTACGTGCTTGAGGCTTTGGTATTTTAAAGCTTAAAGGTCCAGTGTATAAAAACTTAGCGGCATCTTGCGGTGAGTTTGAGAATTGCAACCAATGGCTCACTCCAACCCTCCCTTTCGAAGCACTACTGTGGCTGACACAGAACTCCGATGTTGTCACGTTTACACCTTTTTGCTGAAGAAGATAACGTATTTTCGAAACGTGCTCTGTAGAGCACTTGGTTCACACCAAACACGAATTAAGCGCTTTGAGCAAGTAAATTACATACAAAGTCAATGCAAAGACTCTTATAGACGCGAACTCGCGGCAGATGGTGCGAATGACGTGGGGCGGCGCTATTGCCCCGAATATGCGTCAATCTGGTCTTGTGCAAAGTTTTAAAAAAATATTACTCCGATCGAATCACTCACTCTCATTTTTTCCCGCGAGTATAAAAGAGCGTGGCACGCGACTGTTCACGTTTGGTGTGAACCTAGCATTAGAACAACGTGGGGAATACTATGTAATAGCACCTGCGTTCTTTATATAAGGTCTTTATATATATCTGAAGACATTGTTATGTATATTATACTGCATTTCTGGCAATAGGTCCATATTGGACCTTTAAGTCTTTGATACTTTGTTTGGGGTACGAAAATCTTTTGTTGAAAGAGTGGGACAACGTTACTTGCTTAAAGGGATATTTCACATAAATATGAAAATTCTGTCATCATTAACTCACCTTTGAGTTGTTCCAGTTCTGTATAAATTTCTTTGGTCTGATGAACACAGAGAAAGATATTTGGAAGACTGCTTATAACCAAACAGATCTCTCCCCATATTGACTCCCATAGTAGGAAAATTCCTGTTCTGTTGAACAGAAAAGAAGACATTGTAGGACAACGAACAGTTCTGAGGCACTGTTGCATTTTTTCCTTTATGGTGGTCAATGGGGTCCAAAATCTGTCTGGTTATAAGCATTCTTCCAAATATCTTTCTCTGTGTTCATCAGAACAAAGAAATGTATACAGACTTAAGTGTGTAGTTATGTGTAAAGTTAATCTACTTTCTCTACAACAATCTACTATGCTATCTTACTTGCTGAGACAGGTGTGAGATATTTGCAGGTTGTTTTTTCAATAAAAAAAATGTAAGATTTATTTTCAGTTGCTTTAGCGAAAATGTTATCATGAATTACTTTAAAGCTGTGACCGTGTGAGCAGTTATCTTAAAGTGCTTGATTAACAACCATTACTGGAAAATAGTTTGAAACATTTTTTTCGTCCTTCACAGACGGCTAATCTGTCGTAAGAAGATCGTTGCTCAGAGCTATAATCCCAATGATGATGAAGATGTGACAGCTGAACGCCTGCGAGTGAACAGTGGGGCTGCGAGTGCAGATATTCTGCAGGTTAACCAGCTGAGTAAGATCTACCAGCATCTGAAGAGGAGGGTTCACGCTGTCAATGGCCTGTCCGTTGGCATCCCAGCTGGAGAGGTCTGTGTTGTTTTTATCACTGACATTATTTGCACAAAAACTGAAAATTTGAGTCAACATGACACTGCCTTCGCAACCATTTTTCTGTAATGCAGCATATTTCCAAGTGAAGCCATCCATCCATGAGTAAAACATAAACTGATTGCACTGTGAAAAGTTTAAGATACACAGTCGAATGTGTACCGAGGAGAAATGCATTTAGACATTCACAGACATTCAAGACGCTTGAAATATCTCATGCATTATTATTCCCCTCTGAAAGGGAAGATGATTTATGATTTAGCTGTTAGGAATAATTGATGAGAGCAAAGCATTCGAATGAATGATCATTGTCTTCCTCAGTGTTTTGGATTGCTGGGAGTCAATGGTGCAGGGAAGACCACCACCTTCAAGATGCTTACAGGAGACATTAGCCCGACCGACGGCTCGGCTAAGATCTGTAACATAGACGGGTAAGGCTTTTATTGTACTGCGCCATGTTTGAAACACTAAAACCCTTTTACAAGACGTTTGTGTTGGGTTGTCACAGCGTGCTCATAAATCTCAATGACCTGTGTCTGCAGGAGAATGGTCGACATCATGGACTGCAGGAGAGAGGGCATAAACATTGGTTACTGCCCCCAGGTGGACGCTCTAGATGACCTTCTGACCGGAGAGGAACATCTCTATTTTTACGCTCGCATCAGGGGCATTTCCAAGAGAGAAATTGACCGGGTAAGGTTACACCTGCATCAAACTCCTTGTTTGTCCAGACAAAGGCCACTTTCTGATCAAAGTGACTTACAGAAAGAGCAAGTTGTGCAACTGAGCACGTGCAGGCGATGGAGGACAAGAGATGAGCTGTGAAACACACCAGCTGTTTGTTAAATAACGACAGAACTCCTTTTTTACATTTTTTAAAACATCAAGACATTTTGCATCTGTTCACCAAGCCCGTCAACATCTTTCCATGCTCCTTAACAACAGGTTAATTGTCCTTGATGAGGAAATAAGGAAGATATTTGGGCGAACTGAATCGATTGTTCTGTTTGTGAATAGCACAAAGCGGTGATCTACCAACTTGACCAGCATCAAACCAACATCCATCAAGTTATTCATGCTGGTCTAAGCTTAAATAGATCGCAGGGCAGAGATAGTTTGGTGTAGTCAGAGTACTGCATTTGACAGGAAGCGATTGGCTCTGCTCCACATTGATTCATGAGTAAGCTAATGAATCTTTTATTCTCTCAGGACTATTAAGAGTTAGCAGTTCTGGAAAACTTGTCTTTGGCTGCAGATATGAAATCTTTATCAGTTTTACTAAAGACTGTTAAAAGGACTATGGAAACGTGTCATATTAGCAAGCTTTTATAAAAATCGGTTATAATGTGCATACTTAACAATAGTCTTGAAAGGATTTTTATCAATTGTTAAGAACAACAAATCAATTGTGTGATATAGACGTATTAAATAAAAATCAAAATAACGTAACATTTATTGATTCTTTCCGGAGGTCTACCAAAAGTAAACTTTGGGTAACATAACTTTTGTTTATCTTGTTAAAACAAGTATTATATAAATAAATATGATTATAAATAAATATAAAAAACTTTATTTTATTACAAGTAAACACAGAGCAGAAGTTAATGAATTTCCAATTAAACCGTCTCTAAAACAAATTAGAGCTGCACAGTATTAAAAAAAATGTGACAGCTTGCTAAATAATTCTATATTCAATAATGCTTCAGGTTTGTACATATAATTTGAACTTTATATAAATAAAACTGTAAATGTAGGTATTTAACGTGCATGTTTCACATCAAAGTGAACACACCGTTTGCGTTCCAATCTGCTTTGTGCATCAACCTAAAACTTGGACTATATATCACTTTTTTTAGTGCAAAAAGGACAATCTTTCAGTTATTGCACACCTTTGCAATATGGATATTTGTGATATTTCTGTCATTTCTATATAATGTACAGCCCAAAAAAGATAGTTCAGACTCAGATCTGGTCAGGGTGTCAGATTTTGATAAAATGGCAAGTCGAGGCTAATACACATCACTTACAATTCATTAGTAAGAATTCTGATTCTAATTATTATTACGAAATCTTTGAAAAAAGTCTCAAAATCTAATTCGGATTTTAATTTCAACCATTAATGTGACTATGATTTCAATTATTGAAATGGTCTCACTCACACCGAGTCAATTTCAAAGATATTAAGAAGATTATATTTTATAGAATGTTCTTTATGCAGGATGATTTTATGTAGAAAACAATAAATCACAAAAAACAACTTTAGCTGGGTTTTCACAGATTTGGTTAAATTTATAACAAATTGGTATCTTATCAACATATCGTTGCTTATAAAACACCGTAGTAAAACTGTGGCAACTTTGCATTTTTCCGGTGGATTTGATTGCAGCGCATCCAATCAGATTTAAGTCTGAACCGCCTGTTTCGTACAACACAATTGGCCATGCTGTTCTTAACAGCTAAATGGATAAAAATAAACGGGACGGAAAAAGTATTTGGAAGATAAATCTCATCGGCTTATCTCCGTTTACTCTTTATTACATCCTGCACAATATTTTGATCTAGAGAGCTTAAGCTTGAGACGAAAATATCACCTCCGTTAGGATCGCGGGCTGTGACACGCATTTATGACATTATGAGCACATGCTCGAACACACACATTCCTCACTGTCACTGTCGTACCCTTCTCTTTTGTTCCTGTGGGCTGTTTTCCGACGATGCTTTGGACGTTGTTTAGTCTGCACAGATAACTCATAAAATCGATCATGAAGTGACATTAATAGGAAAACAAGTTGTGTGAATTGTTTCTTTAGGTTACATTTCTATTTAGGTTACATTATACAAACGATTCCTTCATTTGTTTAAGGTCTATATAAAGTGCAACCGTGTTGAAGTAAAATAAAGGAAAATTTCTGCGTTTTAATAATGATGTTACCCTGCAATAAAAAGGTCATCGAAGGAATCGACTCAACAGTCTATGAACACTATCACTCATCTTTTGGCTAGAAAATGTCTTTGTGTAAGAGCTGCAGAGACTTTGAAATTGCTTCTGTGGGTTGGCCCATTAACTTGGATTAGCAGAGGATTGAGAGGAAATGGTTGGTAAATTCTGATGTCTTGCGGGAAGCGTAAGACGCAGACCCAGAAGGATGATCTGTAGGTGTACATCACCCTGACCATTTACGCTTTCTTGCAGGTTTATGTGAAGCTATTTAAATGCAGAGAATGTCTACTTGGAGTTTTTGATGTATGAATCTAGTTAGTGAAATGAATGCAGAAAGCATGACACAGTGTGTGTTTGGGGTCAAATGTCAACCGGCATTTAATCAAAACATTATTCGAAGTGACTCATTACGTTGTCAAGACAGCACAGTTAATGTGTTAGAACAACTTGTTAAGCCTTTTTGGGCCAATTACTGCTTCTGTAATATCAAAAAGACAGTGTATGGCAATTATGACAGAACGGTAAATGCTTCGGTAAATGTGTGAAGATGTAGCAGTTCTTAAAGAAGAAGTGTTGCTTGCTTAAACACGATACTTTGGAGGATATTCTGTATTATAGCATACAAAGCGCCTCACTTTAAAAAAAGACTTGTGCCTCCGAAGTGCTTTTCAGACGAGTGCTTGGCTTTTTCAGCCACTTAAAACTGCTTTGGTGGACACACTGGCTTAGCAACCACATTACAAAACTAAAAAAAGCAGAAAAACGGTTGCAAAATCCATGCCTTTTTACACAAAACTGCGATACTTTTAAACTGTTTCAGAATTAAAGGTGGAAATATTTTTTTTATCCACTGTCAATCAGTAATGTAAAATGACATTATCTATGAAAAAGAGTGTTCATTTAAGGGGATTTTGTTATGTAGATCTGGCAACCCTGAACCATCATGGTGGCCCCTCTACAAAAATAAAAATCACAGTACCATCGATTTTCAATATTTTACCGTTTTCATGTTCAGGTCGTGAACTATCTATTGCAAAAGATGGAGCTGAATTACCACAGACAGAACACGAGCGAGAGCTACAGTTGCGGAACACGCCGGAAACTATCCACAGCATTGGCCCTTATCGGAAATCCTCAGATCCTTCTACTGGTAAGCAAAACAACACACATCCTCCTGCAAGCCGATGCTTGTTTATCAGTTAGCAAACCTTACATCAGTGCTATCAGTTGCTAGTAACCGCTTGGCATATGCTGTGTCGAGCGTTCACTCGCAGGGCTTTGAGTAAGTAAAATGTTAAACGCCTCTGAAATGTGTGGGTGTGCAGTGTTCAGCCAAACTCTCACAGCACATCAGTTATTCAGCATCGCATTTACCTGGAGAGTATGTGGGTTTGCATCTGCTTCTGTAAGCTTGAAGAAATATTCCACTTATGTTGAACTCCTCTTTCTTTAACCTCTTAGGATGAACCCAGCTCTGGAATGGACCCACGCACCAAACGCCACCTTTGGAGAATCATCCAGGAGCAGGTGATGGGCAAATGTGCTGTGGTGCTGACATCACACAGGTAGTACTGTTTGTGGTTTTTATACATTTTTTATTTCTTTAAATCTTAAAACGCCACTTAATGAACTTCCAAAACGTCCTAGTATCAGCATACAGGCCCAGTTTTATAAGCAGATTTGTGCATTTGTTATTGTGTGCTTTTTCAGAATTGTATATGTCTGTCTATATTGGTTTTTGACAAATTAGACGAGTTATAGGAGAGTTTCACCTATTTGTTTTTGTGTCTTGTAGTATGGAGGAGTGTGAAGCCCTGTGCACCCGTCTGGCTATAATGGTGAAAGGACAGTTCACATGTCTCGGGTCCCTGCAGCACATCAAGAACAGGTCAGTGGTTCTGCTTCTGACGTCCAAGTCATCGCTTTTCTTCTTCCAAAACTTTCTCTCACGTCTCTTGTTTTTCGCACTTATTGATGCTCTTGAGCCCGATATCTCCTGCAGACACTTCATAATTTTGTCCCTGGCGAAGCAATAATCTGTGTTTATCTGACAGGTTTGGCAAAGGATTCACCGTTAAAATGTACTTAGCGGGAGCCTCCTGTGATGTGGATATGATCAGCAACTTCATGCAGCAAAATTTCCCCAGCGTGTACCTAAAGGTGAGAAAGCAATATAGAGCTCAATGAGGTTTAATATTACATTCAGTTCTTTCTGTTTTTAAGGAAAATATGCATGCGGTTTTTAGGGATGAATTATGCATTTGGATAGATTGATTGTCTTTGCTTGAGAATATGCTGTTTTTGTTCATAAAGGACCATCATTCCAACATGGTGGAGTATCACGTGCCTGTTGCTCCTGGTGGTGTGGCGTCCATCTTTAACCAGCTGGAGTCCAACAAGGCTGCTCTGCAAATCCAACACTTCTCGGTCAGCCAGACCACGTTGGATGAGGTGAGGCATATCATTACAGCTGCACGATTGACTGAGAAACAAACTATTCTTTTAAATCTGTCATCATTTACTCCAACCATCCAGGTGTTCAGAATGTGTTGCATGCAAAATATAACAGCATATGGTTTAGAACAACATGAGTTTAAATCAATTATGACAGAATTGTAAAGTTAGACGGAAGGGGGAATAAAGAGAGAAGTGGTGATGTGGAGACTTGCAGTAATCATCTTGCTTTGCCTCCTCAGGTTTTCATCAACTTTGCTGAAGGGAAGATGGACGCAGACTCGCAAGAAGTGACTGACGGCTCAGACGTCGACAGTCTAGACTCATACAATGCTCTAGACACATGAACTGCTTTGATTTGCACACCATAGCATTAACTTAACCTCTAAAAATGAATTAATATATATATATAATATATATATATATATATATATATATATATATATAGGAACTTTTATTAACTATAAAGTTTTGGTGTCATGATTTTTATGAAGGACAAAAGAAAATCTGTTTAATTTTGTATAGAACAATGAAGGCTCTCAATATCTCATGAATATTTTTTTTGTTTGTTTCAATACCACATGCCAAACTATATCCAAGACATTAGAATATTCTCTTTATTTGTCTACCTTAAGACACATCCAGTGCTGCTTATCTAAGTAAATCTTTTAAACTTAGTAACCAAAATTATGAAGAATCTTACCAGCTCTACCTATTTTTAACTTGAATGATTTAACTGAACCACCAAAATGTGTTACTTACTGCATAAAACGTGTGCAGAGTGATGATTTGATACTGACTACTGGCTCCATTAATGCTGAACTTCTTTGGGGTTCATATAAATCACTGTGACCTTTTTGACTTCAAGATATAAATGATTCTTCAATATCTGCACATCTTCACTCTCATTAATATTTTCTCTGAAGGCACATCTTTAGAGCGCAAGAATGTACTGAATATTTCATTGGCTCCCTTTTCTGTCTCCTTCAAGGCACGGTTCCTCTTTGAAAATGTACCGAGCGTATTTATACATTAAAGCTTTTTTTCAAATGCAGTTGTTGAGCACCTGTCTTCTTCAATTTAGTGCAAATGGGTCTTTATGTTTTATGTCATAACATCCCACCACTAAAAGCCAACACGTTTGGATTTTATTGTTTATTCAGTTTCATTGCCATTTTCAGACAAGGTTTAACTATGGCTTAGATATTTAAATATCTGAAGATATTTAATTTGGTTACACGTATTTAAAACATTACTGCTGTGGATCTTCAGACAAAAAAATCACACTAATATATTTTAAGATATATCAAGTTATTTTCAAGCTCAAACATTAATTTTAGTCCGGGATATTAGCCTTAAACCTTGTCTGTAGACTGAACCTTAATTTGTTCATTTTAAAGAGTAAACATGAACCAAAACAATTTATAAACACCTTTACCTCGAATAATTCTAATTTATACATGATTGTTTTTATACAAAATTATTATATTTATGTCAATATTGTTGTTCTTGTCGTAGAAAAAATAAAAGACAAAATTCAGACCCTTAATGAAGTCCAGTTGACCAGGCAGCAGAGTTTGCGTTCAAGTCAGGGCGAGGACTGGATCCTTGCCAAAGATTATAGATATTAAAAAGATGCCGGAGTCAATTCCTATGAATCCGAAAAAGTGCAACGTTTAACAGGGCTGCCCAGGTGACAACCATAAAAAGTATTTTACCGCAATTTGAGCATATAATACAATGCAGTAGATGTCAGGTGTAAAAGTTGGTCCAAAACATGTTGTTTTATTGTTAACTTAGCAATAGATTTTAAATATGTCAGTTATCCCCAATTCAAGGAGATAGGACTTGGTCTTCTATGAGTGAAAGAGCTACCCGGAAGCGTTGCAAATATAACCGCCAAGTGGTATGACTTTGCTCACTAGAACCCGTGCGCGTTTGGCGCCACCTACAAATAAACGTACGCGGGTAAATCATTACAGAAGTAGCGTAGTATATTTATTTCACGAATTGAGATCAGGTCACCTTTAAGACATTTATTTGGATCAGGACGAGAGCCTTTGGCACACTTCCGATTACTTCCCTTGTATTGGAAATGGGTACGTTGTATAACTTCCTGGTTGTCTTATGACGCCAAAACGCATCACATTTGTCCAGCTTGAGCCACTTTTTAATATTATTTTGCAGCTCAGAGACCTGGTGTGACTTGGACTTTGTGAACATATATGTTTTGCAGGTAAAGTAATTTGGAGATCAGAGATAAAGCCATTTATGACACACAGCATGACCGGGTCTGCATCAAACATCTGAAACAACAATATATAAATACAGGACTGCAAAGAGAACAGGATTTATTATAATGATGTGGATCAGGCCCATATTCCAGCAATAAAGCGCATTTAATTTGTCCACATTAAAAATACTGTTTCAATATTTACTATATTAAAATGACACAAACTTATTGTATTCTTATAATATTTACAATATAACCTAGAGTAAAACGGTAGTATATTCTTTAATATTTGCAAAGTTTAATAACACTAGTGTGTAGGGATTGTATTTCGGATTAGATTACTGTTGTAAATGCTAAAAAATACTACAGTATTTTTTCATGCAACAATGAAATGAATATTCCTACTCTGATTATATTTTATTCTGTAATCATATGATTAATGCAGTTTTTGACCAGGCCATCATCAAGAATTGTATAATATACTAACATACTTACACTGCTATGTGGGCAATAAACTTTATTTTGGCTTTATTTTATACATTAAAAATTACTTGGAGCTTTTAGGAGGTGATACAATTAACTAATAGCATGAATATCTCACTGTACCATAATACCAGAACATTATAAATAGGGTTCTCTTTGGGCATCATGAATATTTGTAAATCAACATACTATATAAACTCTGTTTGCAATGGAAAAACTCGATGGGGCATCCATCATAAGATCCTTTGTGGTTTTTCTATTAAATAATAAAACTGTTACTGCATATTACATATAATGTATGTGTGTCATTTACTGTAGGTCTTGTGCCGGTCCTCATGCTTGAGAAAAGCTTTGTGTTTGTCACAGTCCTTAGGTGAAAGACATTGTGAAGACTGCAAACTGGATTCCCTACTGAACCCATCAGACCTCACGGGTAGGATAAGTCATTCAAGAAGCAGCCAATTATAACCTCAACACACGAAAATTATTTCATCCCTGAGTGCAATGTACTGAACACTATGGACTTTTTGAATTGATGTTTCTTTTTTCACCATGCTTAAATCCCTGAGTGAACTTTCAGCCTGTAATGACTGTAATTATGCAATGTAATTATCCATAGTGGTTTTTTGCTGGTGGCTCATGGCTGAGTTAATACCGGCTGATGTTGCCGGCGGTGGCGAGGTGTGCTGTTTCACAGACAGGTCTGTGCCCCGCGGGTCAGGCCGTTTAACGCTGCAGAGGAGATTGAGATGGTGCAGAGTTCATGCCGGGTCATCGTTGCCGGTGCTGATGTGGCATCAGAGACCACGGCTAGGCAGGGGACGCTAAGCGCTGCTGAATAAATTTTTACACATTAACACTGTGCGGGTGTAGCTGTGCCAAGTTAATGTCAGGTGGAAACAGTTAGCCACTGCTTAAAATAATAACGTGGGGTCATTTTTACAGCATGAAAAAACATTGGTTCATTGAAAAGGAATAATTCACCCAAAAAATTAAGTTCTGTTGTAATATATTAATATATGCCTTTCTTTACATGTGATATGAGTGATGCAATTTCGAAGGCTGAGATGCAATTCTTCTTCTGTTTAGCCACGCCCAAAATCTCTGACTCGAAGAAGAAGAACTTCAAGATCTGGTTCAGCCCTAAAAGTCGTAAATTACGGTGTTGTGTCGAGAAGCCTGTTGCCATAAACTTACCAAATGGAGATCGGGAAAAACCCACCACGTCACCATCATCCAAACCTCAAGACCTGTCCGTCTTTAACTTCACCTCTTCCTCCCAGGAGTCTGAGTCTTCCAGCCCTTTGAGAGAGAAGGTGAATAAGAAAACAAAGTCGAAGAGGGTCCGTCCAGCCTACAAACAAGCACGCCGTGCTAAAAGCCCCAAACCGCAGACTCGGGTGAAGCAGGAATATAAGAGGCTGAAACTAGAAGCAGTCAACCATCAGTGGGGCTTTGGTAAAGAAGCTGCTTTAGACAGCAAGGATGAAGAGAAGCTGAGCTCTGGAGATGACAACAGAAGGGTTGGTAAGAAAGTGTCTTTCGGATGCATGGGCAGTCTGCCTGGGGTACCTCAGAATTTGCTGTCCCAAGATGAGACTCAGGATCTCAGTTTGGATGAAAGCATCCTTGACAATCTAGAAGTGGGTGAAACTCAAAACTCCTATAATGAGGTTCTGAATGAAAACGCTCAGAGTCCTCCACAACCTTCTCCTTCGGGAACACTTAAGAGAGAGAACCAGGACGGTGATGATCCGCAGATGACACCAAAAAGACCCAGATCTAGTCCAGGAGGCAGGAGGAGATTATCTAGAAGTGCATCACTATCCACACCTCACCCTCCAGCTGGAAACCCCTCTAATAGGTTGAGAACTTCCAGACTGTCACTTTCAGGGAGAAAGAGGTCACCAGTTACGTCAGTCTTTGGGGGAAGTCAAGGTGCGCGAAGTAACCGAGGGTGTCTTACGTACATGAAGAGGAACCACATGGGAGAGACGCCACTGCACTTGGCTGCGATAAAGGTTCGTGCTTCTTAACTGGTTTTGCTTTTCACCAAACTGCATTGGCCCAAAATATACAAATTATTATCATGACATTGGCTGAATAGAAAACGTGACAGTTTTATAAATGGATAAACTACCAAAGTCTTCCTGTTTTTAGTGTTTATTTTGGCGTCATCTGCCCAATTGTGACATACATTTGTAAGCTTTAAAGGACTAGTAGTGTATTTTCATTTAAATTCATCTTTTGTGTTTATTACTTTTAATCTGATTTAATTCATTTTTAAATCCCCAAATGTTAAGAACAAGGTCAGAGATGTCTTATTTTGTAAAAGTAGATTACGGCCCACACACTGTACACATGAGTTATACAAAAAAATATGAATTCACAAATAGTTATATTTGGAAATACAAATATTTATATGGATTTTGGCTACACAAATGAATGCCCTTAAAACATAGCCGTAACTTTTTTTATTTGTATATACATTTTTGTGCAACTTCAACTATGTTTGTGGATTGCTGTCTGTGCTTTTGCAAATTCGTAAATTTGTGAAACTCTACATTTATTTGTGGATCGACGATTATTTATTTGGAAATATGCAACAAATCTGTCCATATACTCTGGTTTATGCTGCTTTCCAGACAACTCTGATTTCATATATGTTACCCTGGAGAACAAACCTTATGGGTCAATTTTTCGAAATCAATATTTTTACATAAATTGAAAGCTTAATAATTAAGCTTTCTACTCATATATTGGTTATTAGGATATGATAATATCAGGTGGAGATATAACTGTTTAAATATCTGGAATCTGAGGGTGCAAAGGAATCAAAATATTGAGAAAATTGCCTTTGAAGTTGGTAATAAGAGGCACTGTTACTGGTCATCCGCTCACAAATATAAAGTTTTGATATATTTACGGTAGGAAATTTACAAAATGTCTTCATGGATCTTTACTTAATATCTTAATGATTTGGGGCATAAAAGAAAAATCTATAATTTTGACCCATACAATGTATTTTTGGCTCTTACTAAAAATGTTCCCGTGCTACTTAAGGCTAGATTTGTGTAACACATTATGTCGTAAAATATCCAACTTCTGACCTCATTATGTTCCAGTCAGCCACGTGTCACATTCGCATATTTACCATGTGATGTCTCTCTGAGACTCCGAGAGGGCGTAACAACAGTTTTATGCGTTATATGGTTGTTATTCAAACCTAGGCATTTCTACATAAACAGTTTCATTAACGTTCATGTTCATACATATAACATTTAGTAAAAATAGTTTAAAGTTTGTTTACGGTTCACATAAGGTTGCAAAAGACTAGTCGCCATCTTGCCTGTGATGTCAAAGGACCAGTCTTGAAGATATGGGGGATGATCGATTTGCTCAGAGGTCGGATAACCGACTTTGCTTGACGTTCCAGGCGTTTACTGCCGGGATTAAGGTCAACAATACCCAAAATCCGAGTCTGAAACTCAGTAATATTCTTAGACACTCTGATTGCCATGCAAGGTAACCTACCAGAAATGTTTTTTGTACTCCACTCTTATGGGAGGTATATCTGACACTATAGGTAAGGTAAATCAACAAAAAATATATGAATCCTAACTAGACATTTTATTAAACAATTGGCAATTATAATTGACCTGGGACTCCCTTTTAACTTCAACACCAGTGGAGTACGACTGCTTCAAACTGTATTGCTTGAATCAGAGGTCGTTCTTAGTTTGTATTCCAGCGGTGAGTAACTTTGGCCATTCCATGATAGATGCCAGGTGACTGTGTAAGTCTCGTTAAAACTGCCCAGACGTTTTCACCCTGGTCATTTTTTCAGGGTGATGTGGAGGGGGTACGGAAGCTCCTTGCTCTGGGTGTCGACCCCAACCTGAAGGACAATGCAGGCTGGACGCCATTGGTGAGCGTTGAGAAAGCACACACAAACGCACACAATCCAACATAAATGTTTTACTCCGGACAGTCTTGTTACTTGTTCGGGGTTGTCTGAGCTGAAAATGGTTGGAAAGCTTTTCCTTGTTGGGCAAATGTATTTTGCGTAGCATTTAATTTGATGGAAAATAAGAGCAAGATAGAGATTTTAAATATTGCATGCAGAAATGTGAACATAAGACAATAAATGATTAAGGAGTGCAGTTCTTTTTTTATATAATTATATTTTATTACATTTTGTATGTAATAAACATACCTAAACATACAAATGTATGTTTAGGTATTGTCCATTTTATTAATAACTACGAATAACTTTCATTTCGTTGTGATATTTTTTATTTACACTCACATTGTTAAAAACCTATATGATTATTTCTTCTGTGGAACACACAAGAAGATATTTTGAGGAATGTCTCAGTGGTTTTGTGTCCATTCATTGGTAGTCGATGGCGTGTATTATATTGTTTGGTTTTCACATCTTTCAAAATATCTTCTTTTGTGTTTTGCACAAGAAAGTCAGTCACACACTTTAACGCATCTTTTAAGAACATGAAATTAAAGGGTGAATATTCTTAAAAGTTGAATTTGGCAAGAAGTATTTGTATTTTATGTTGCAGCATGAGGCTTGTAATCTTGGTCACCTGGGAGTGGTGGAGGAACTGCTACAGCAGGGGGCGCTTTTGAACACTCCAGGTTATCAGAACGACTCTCCGCTACATGACGCTGTGAGGAGCGGACATGTGGCGGTGGTCAAACTCTTGGTTAAACACGGAACGTCTCAAACTGTTCTGTGAGTACTTGACATCACACACTATGACTAACCCATCAAACGCTTGTACTGCTCACCTGAGGTTTGCTTAAAGATGTCACTCAATGGTCCCAACAAGACCCACAAGTCTGGCATCAGTGCAAAAACAGTTTAAGATTATGTAACAATTTGTAACTGTGAATTCTTATTGGACAAATTCTTTGCAATCTCCATTTTTTTGTCCTTCTTGGTTGTAAATACAAGCAACGATTCGTGACATCACAAGACACAGCGTTTTATTCTGTAATCATCAATTCATCTTGTAACCTGACTGTGCCTTGTTGTAGAGCTCATGCAGAGATCTTCAGCTCTAAAAATAGATGCCTACCTCCCCGCACATGCCCTTTATCTTAATGAACTCTTATTTCCCAAAGATTGGCAGTGAACTCAGATACACGGATGCTCCGCGGGGGTCCGCGGCTCACATCCCCAGGAGCTCTTTGCATGCGCGATGCTCCGCGCTCGGTATCTTTTTGTCTGTCTGCCCTTTGTACATTGATTGACTGGTGCTGTGCCGTGCTGTACGTCGGGAGAGCGAAGCATCAGCAGATTTATGCTTCGTTAGTCAATGGTGAAGCGGAGCATCAGCTCCGTCATAGAAGCACCGCACAGAAGCAATCCACTCCTGTCAGACATAATCAATCACTCTCGCTCCTCACGGTCTGGAGTGGGAGCAGAGGGGTTATGGTGAGAGCTCGCGCGACAGTCTGAGCTGTAACGTCTTGTATGAATTGACTGGTACATCTCTGTTGTACCAGCGTTGATCTTTAATGCTTTTCAGATCTGAAGAGCCATTTCTTGGGAGACCTCGAATGTGCCGGACTGAGACTGAGCTAGTTCTAAAGACTTACTGCTTACATAGGCATTTTGAAACCTTATAGATGGGGATGTCTATCGATGTTGTGAAAGTGGGCAGGGCAGACATCGATAGCTGTGGTCTTTAGGGCTATCTGCTTGTTATGCCGGACATCACATACACACATATATGGAAGGTCAATTGTTTCCGGGTCCAAATGCTCAAAAGATGCAATAGGCAAAAAACTGTTGACTGGTGACTGTTGTGTATACTTTGAGTTAATAAATGTTTCACTTATATATGCAAAATGAGTAAACGGTGCTCATGAAAAATGTTTAAGTAGTGGGCCCACTTGAAATGAATGGATGCTTGGACCTGAAAAAGATATTCCTTACATCACCACTTAACAACCGACTAGATCGGACCATTTTGACAGCAAATCAATTTATTTGGAAATAATAAACAAACATTTTGAAGGTAAAAATGTTTTGTAGAAACATCATCATTGTGACTATGAATAGTACTCCCCCCAAAACTAACAATAATATCATAATTTACTTAACTTCATGTCATTCCAAACCTGTATGACTTTCTTTCTTTTGCAGAATATAAAAAAGAGATCTTGAAGAATAACTAAACACAACGGGCCTCCATTGACTTTCATTGAATTCAAAACCACTGACACATTTCAAAAAAATATAGTTTGTGTTTCACAGAAGAATTAAGGTTATATCAGCGTAAATGAATGATGACAAAATGAAATGTCCGTTTAAGATCCAACCAGGGATGTTAAACTTAAAGGGGTCATATTGTATGTCTAAAACTAACATTTTTCTGTGTATTTGGTGTCATACAGTGTGTTTACGCGGTTAACTTAAAAAAAAAAATATATATTTGTTTATAACCCTAACCCTTATTGTTGTGAAAAGCGCTGTGTGCTCTGATTGGCCAGCTACCCAGTGTGTAGCATGGGGCGGAAATGTAACTCCTTTACCATATTCGGAACATCAGCCTTCAAAGCATCTTAACAGCTGATAATGTCACTAGTACCGTGTGAGTTCAAGCCCGAATATAATATGGAAAATGCATTTGACCAAGCGGATTAATCAACTTTGCCAACAGAGCGTAAAAGATTGAGATCGGTAAGGTTTTATTTAAAAAAAAATATTAGGTTTAACAATTAGCTATCTTCTTGAGCAGGCTTTGACGCTGTGTCTCGACGCAACGTGACAAAATCAATAAAACATATTATGAACGAGGCATAGTTACTGAATATAAGGACTTATGTTTACTTTTTTCTTGTAGCATCACGCTGCAGGGGAGAACAGCCAGAAGATATGAGGCTCCCGATGGTTTCAGTCTCGTACACATTCTTCTGCATTTGTGATCGTAGATTGACAGAAAGCTAACGTTTGAATAGTCAGTTGCAAATTCTTCAAAAATGAAAACGTACTTACAGGCTGTGATTAAGAAGCAACAGACTGTCTTACGAAGTTGGATTTGCCCCACTTTTAACCAACAGCCTTTGTGCACAACCAGGTGTTAATGTGCTGCACACACTCTGATTTTGGAGTTGTGCTGTTTTAGAAAAGTGTTGTAAATAAAACTTAACCACTGATTTCCAATTGCGTCCTTGTTTGAAAGACGCTAATACGTAGATTTTCTTTTGTAATGAAACACACAGCGTCTTCACGACATGGTGGCAGCAACAACAAGACTACAGCGGGAATAGACACGTCTTCTTTATTTGCGTATACATTTTGGCCGGTGTTCTTCAAGGCTTCTCACGAACTGACATAGAAATGTGGGGGCATGTTTAAACAAGGCGTTTTAGGCAGGTTTGAATGAGCCTCCACTTTTAAATTAACCCTCTCTTTTGCAATTTTACATGTCTAAAATGTGACCCTGGATCACAAAACCAGTCTTAAGTAGCACAGGAACATTTTGAGCAGAAGCCAAAAATACATTGCATGGGTCAAAACGATTGATTTGTCTTTAATGCCAAAAATCATTAAGATTTTATGTTTATATAGAAGATTATGTTCCACGAAGATATTGTAAATGTCCTACTCTAGATATATAAAACCTTTATTTTTGAGTGGATGCCCTGGGAAGGCCTATTTTTAAATATGTAACCGATTCCAGAGTCTTAAACGGTTGTATATCCGCCACATCCTACCAACCAATCCTACCAACCATACATCAATAGAAAGCTTATTTATTCAGTTTTATGATGATGTTAAAATCTTAATTTCTAAAAATTGACACATAATCCTGGTTTTGTTGTCCAGGGTCACAGATATGCATGAAGAACTTTTAACACACCAAAGATAGAGAAAAACACGAAATTGCGTCATTTGTCTCCTTCAAATGGTCTGGTTACATTTTCTTCTTTTGTGATTTTTTTTCAAGCACCAAGTCAAAGACCGTACAAGAGTAAAAAAAATCTGGTATGAAAAATATACGTGATTCTCCCTAAAATTAGGATAAATGAAGCTTAGAAGGCAGCATAATCACATTGACAGTATTTTGGGACAGCCTTTGTATCAGGAGATACCTTAAAATGCTGCCTACTTAGTCAGCTAACCAGGTTAAGGAACCAATCAACTGAAATCTGTGTAACTCTTGGATTTGAAGCTCGATTGGTTTGTTTGTTTGATCCGAGCAAAGGAACGTGCTCGCCGGCTCTCAATCGATGAGACACTGTTAGCTCCAGTGCTTAGCACAGACGCACCTGATTGCTTCGCCTGTGTGAAAAGAAACAGCTGGAGGACCTCGGAGGACTCATTTTCACATCTCCATCGATCTGTGATTCATTGGTCCTCGTTACCGCCGGCGTAAGTGTCTGATTTGTCAACGGCAAGATTGATGCAGTAATCGGGGGGGTTTAGCTTACTAATATCTGTCTTTAGCTGCATTGAGTGTCTGTAGGCGATAAATACACACCTCTATCTTATCAGTATGGAGAGCACACACATATGTGGCGGACATGTATGAGACAGATTTGGCATTATTGGATTGTCACTCCTGGAGTTTGGAAGCTGAGCTATGCACCAAAACAAAATAATTCACATCCTATGGGGGTGTGAAGAGGCTGTGGGCTTGTTTGGAGGGGGCTCATGAATCCAAATGAAATTTTATGGACCAATGGACCTCTTAATTGTCCCCAAGGTGTTATCTCAGTGCTGAAGCTTAATCTCAACATACATCCTTCTCTAACTTCCCACTCCTTTAATTTCCACGTCTGTTCCTCCGCCTCCCAAAGGGGACAAATCATTTTTGGGTTGAACAAACAGATATATTTGGCCTACTTTGGGTCTTAACCTGTCAGATGTGCTTGCTGAGTGATTTATACTATAATTTTTGCACATAGCACTAGGGGTGTGACAAGTTCGTGTACCACTTTGGGAGGGCTATTACGTTAGTTTAAATACATTCACAGGCAAACCTCTTCAAAAAATGATCATCTGTCTCTTACTTTTATGCAAAGTTAGCATAACAAAAGTGTTTATGTAGTTTTAACGGTTTCTCTGAAGGCCATGAGAGTTCAGTGAGTGGAGGAAGTCATTTCTGAGTTCTGTATTTTCATTGCTTTACTATTCTATGCTTGCCGATATTGATTCGGGATCGGCCTATTGTCCGATCACTCTCTCTGTGTCTTTTCTTCGTGTCCTCCGACAAAACCCTCTTTGGTTTTTTGCAGGCTCTGCCATGGGGATGGTTTGGAGACTTGCGTTAACCTAGATGGTCTAGTCTTATTGTAAGATATTGGCTAACATCACCCAGGCTATGATGGGCGGGGCTTGGGATCCTACCCGCAAGCCAAAGTTACAAGTGTGATTTCAGTCGATACAGGGATGCTTAGGTGGAATCGGTAGTAAAATTCGTCCAGTTAAGAGTTCTCCTACCACTAGAATAGATTATTTTAAGGTAAAAAACACAGCTTGTTGTTGCTAATATTAGAATAGTCATTACATTTAAATACAAAATGCTGAAAAACTTTATGTCTCAATGTTAGTTAAGTAATGCATTTATTAACGTTAACAAATACAACCTTATAAAATAGTTAGTAAACGTCTATTGCAAATATATATTTTTTTAAGATTTGTTCTGCCCTATAGTATTTATTTGTTTGAATTTCCATTTAAAAGTACTTTATTGACATAAATGTGATTGCCAAAGCATTAAGCATAAAACAAAAAACAAAAAAAATATAAAAAAAAAAAAATTACAAACATACTAGAATTGTTAACTTTATAATTGTAGGTCAGAGAGTGAAGAAAACCTGAAAAAATTTATCCTCCTGTAAGATCAAACCAATGTATTTAAATTATATTTCAATATATTGTAGTTTGCATTAAAACTACATTTTTATTTACTCAGGAATATGTTTGGCCTGCGGCCTGTGGATTATGCACTGACTCCAGAAATGCGGGATGTCCTAAGAACAACCCCCGAGGCACCCGATCCTGTGACAGCCCCCCTGGTCCAACCAGCCAGCCTCAGTAAGGTACATGACCCAGACACGACTTACAATCTGACAAAAGCAATCTCACAAAAGCAACGTAACCATGAATGTAAATGGAGTGCCTTAAAGTTTATTTGTATTCCTGCAGGCGTCAGGGTGTGTGCGGGAGACCGCTCCGATGGTGCTGATTGGCAGTCAGCTGACGCCAGCTCAAAGAAAGCAGCTTTTTAAAGCGGCTCATCTGCTTGGAGGGAAACCAGTAGAGTCTTTTTCTAATGCAGGTACGCTTCTTTTGAGGAACTATACACAGGAGTGAGTTAGACGGTAATTTTATATCATGGTAACCATTGAAAAGACATTTACAGCTGATTTGACTCTTATTACAATTAATTTAAGGCTTATATATAAAAATGTTCAATGTAAATCAATTCACTTTCGTTTTTGTCTGTAAAGAATAGGATTACTCCAATACCACATGGACTGCCAAAACAGCTCGGCAACCAATAGAAAAAAAAACAAATCCTTTCCAGCGCAGTAAAATATAGTGCCGCTTCTTTCTGTGCCTTTTGTCCCATCACTGGTTTTGAGGAGAGCATTAGCAGCCATCCAGCCCGAGCATAAGAAGATTATGAAATCATACATTATGAAACCAGCACTTTCAGTGACAAATGAAGCTCTCAGGAGCCTTTAGAATCCGAAATCACACCGACAGACAAACAGTGTCTCTCAGCGACTAAGCAATTGAAGTTGGAGCAGAGCAGAATTCAAGTAATTGAAGTAGTTTCTCAAAAGCACATATAGCTGAGGCGAAATGTAGTTTTCTTTAGGAATAAGCGTTGTTCTTTGTCAAAGAGTTTTTTGCTTGTTCTTTGTCTGCGGTTTTCTTGAATTGAAGTTATTTTATGGGCTTGGTAAGATGCAGTTCTTTTATTGATGTGGGGTCTCGGCAAAGCATCTTCTTTACCTACCATGGACTAAGAATACACTACATTCAAGTTTTAGGGTCACTAAAATATTTCACCGAATCAGTTTAAGGCGTGTAATTAAATGTTCGAAATAATTTTATTCTAAAATATAGTTGTGCCAACATATACTGTACATTTCATTTATTATTTACTAATAAAGAAAAGCAGCCAATAAAAGGGCCTTATTACGTGATGCTTTGGAATTCTTGTTTCTGATTGGCTAGTTGCAACATTCCAAGGTATTTTATTCCCTGATTAAAAACTACTAGGGTGCTAAAATATAACATAGTTTTGATTAATTTCAGATTTTCTAGTCACAACCGTATTCTCTAAGTTACATTGGTGTTATTCCATAGTTTCAAAAAGTAAAATAAAATGAATATGTGACCTTAAACTTCTGAAGTAGACTTTTGTAATGATATTTTTAGCAGCAGTGTTTTAATTAGGGTGCCGACGGTTTGCATGTGAAACCCTGTTGTGACAGCTTGGAAGTCTTTATTTCACTCATGTCTGACAGTGGCAAACATTTTTTGCCCTCTGGTCTCGATTAGGCCCGGCTACACAGGAGCCATCGCTACCAAACACAAGATTGTTCGGGTGTTCAATTCCACTTAACTACAAATAAGAATTGTCTTAAAGAAAACTGCATTTCCTACTCTTTGCATAAAAGGGAATGGGAAATGAAAGCCTTGCTGAAAATGCCGTTTTGCATGGTTAATTTTTTGTGTTTGGTTGTTTCTGTCTGACCCAACACTGGGTTTAAAAATAATCCAGTTTGTATATTTAAAGTACATTTATTTTAAAGTCGGATGCTTTTCACTAAATATCTAGTAAATATGGTAGCTGTTTAAATAACATCTGAACATGTTGTGCAGTAGTTGTTGTTGTTAAAGCTGGATTTGTTCACATCGTTACATTATGAGTTTCCTGCTTCAGGGACCAAAAAACTTACCTGGATTTTCCCAGATTCTTATTTATTTCTACATGTACTTGTGTTAATATGTTTTTTTTTCAATATTATTTGCTAAATTTGCTGTTGAAATTTACTTTGCATCATAAAATATTTTAACACCTTTCAGGTGTGTTGTGGATTGTTGCTCTCTACATCTTGACCAATACAGATGAGCATTTAAGATGTCATAGATATTTGAACTTAATACACAAAACTGTATTATGTCAGATTAAATGTCCTGCTACGCCTGTGTACAATTTTATTTGCCACCAAAATCTAGAATGAAAGTGGTACAAGGATAAGACTGGTACATTAATGAAGTTTTTGGGGGAATGCTGAACTCATATGTTAGTCATACATCTTAAAACAAAACCAACTTAAACTTGTGTCTTAATTTACATGTAATCTAATTGTTTTCATGACAAAGCTCAACTTACTAGTTAGAAAAAGTATTAAACAGGCCCCAGATCTGTTGCTAAAGAATTCATCTTGAAAAAGCAATTTACTGCATTTCTACATTTTTTATTTGATGCTTTTCAATTTTATCAAATTTATTTGATAAGTTATCGCGCCTTCAATTGGAAGTCTCAGAGGCATCTGTGGTTACCAAAGTACATTAGTTTGCTAATATAACACTATATTATCACATAAATCGTGTTCATGAGATGTGATTATGTTTAAATGTTTCTGTCTTGGCTTAAATGTCTTTCCAGTAACCCATGTGGTTGTTCCAGATGCTTCCAACCAGTTGTCTACCCTAACCACGCTTCAGGGCATCCTCAATGGCTGCTGGATCCTTCGTTTCAGCTGTAAGTCCACAGCAAATGCAGTTATGTGCCATTAAAAGAAAGAAATGTAATCTCGAGAAAGAAATCGGTAAATTGTCACTGTCCTTCTGAAACCTTGTATGTCCAAATTTGCTGTTTTTCAGGAAATGGAAAAAAAACAGTTTTTTTTAATGATTACATACTATGTTGTAAAAGTTGAGAAGCACTTTTTAATACTTTTTTTGGTTGGATATTTGCAAAACACAGTGACAAACATATTAAATAGTACTGATTTATGGCAAAAAAAAATCACAAAATATAGAGATACAAGGTTTCAGAAGGACAGCAGCAATATTTGGAAACAGCAACTATTTTCACAAAACTATTTTCATAACATCTTTCAAAAAGTATTGCAAATAAACTGGCATCGCAGAGACGTTTTCTCAAAGCTTTATTTTTATCCATAAATGTTTGTTTATATAAATCAATGAATATGTAAATAGTTTACAGTTGAAATACTTTCTATTATTTGGTTCTGTTTCAAAAATCACTGTTCCTTTTGTTTCATACATTCTTGAGTCTGCCATCTACACAGTGTGTGGTCATGCACTTCACACGAACATCACTGGTGAGGTGTTTATTCTCAAAGCAGCTGTTTTTTTTATCGTTTTGATATCCAGCCTTTGGGAGACAGCAGCTTTTTGTGTTAGAAATGTTTGGCTGTGCTCTCTCAAACCCATGCTTTCAAATCCATTATCATCTGTGTCATCAAACATTTCTAATAAGATACAACCACTTTCGTATCTTATAGTTGTGACTTTAAAAAACGTACCTGCAGTAGAAAGTAGAGATGGATTGCGATTTTATTTTATAATTTGCATGCATTGCCGACAGTGTTAGCTGTAAGGCTGTGTGCAAGTTGAAAAGCTCTCGGATATGTTTTCTGATTCATCCGTTCTTTAATTCATCCACTTCAAAACAAATTTACATGGACGTCTATGGCCATTACGTTGTGACTTTTGCTTCTTTTAAGTGCGTCCTCGAAACATCCTAGTTGACTAGTCATTCGCATGTCAATTTTAAAAGAAGTAGTTTTGGACACCCCTGGCTGACTCTTACCTACGTAATCTGGGATTTAAGTGCACAGCATCTCTTGAAATGAATCGTCTTTCTCAAACGGAAGAAATAAAGTGAGTTTGAAGCACTTATCAGTTAGTTCAGTCTCCCTGTCTGTCACGCCATACAGTATGAGCTCTGATACCCAGCTTCAGTTTTTCCCTTTCTTTTTTATGGGTCTCTATGGCTCAGCGGATCACGGTCCAGTGACCATGGGTGTATAAACTGCCAGCTCTGCCAATCCACATCCACCCACCACACACACACACTGTCGCTGAGCTTCAATGTCTTCTCCCATCATTGTGAATCTAATTAGCTAATATGCTAATGGCTCTTTGCTGCTCGGCTAACAAGCTGGCCCTATCGTCCAAAGGAGGAGGCAGATTAACCCCGAACGTAACACTGTCATCGCCGTCGCCCTCGCGGGACCTTGGGTAATGAAAGCTGTAATTAAAGAGGCAGAAGAAGCACAATTACAGCTCGTGATTACCACAGAGGATTCTGCGTCTGCACTCGTATAGGTGGAGTCTGTGTCCTGACGCTCGGGATGCAGGGATTGTAACCCTGCTAATGATTCTGCGTCTCAAAGCCACAGGATTTTTCATCTAAAGTTGGTTTTTGTATTCGGATAAGAGACTTTGGGAGGACTTGGACCAAGACGGTCGGTCCCCAATTTGATTTCCACAATACTGGGTTCATTAGTGTATACATAAAATGTTAGACGAACTCGATTTGGAAGTTAAAAGTGAATCCCAAACTGTTGCAAAGAGAAGCAAAAATGTGATGAAACCATGTGAAGATTAAGCGCAGAGGCTCTTCTTAAACCTGCTTCCTGTGTATTTTTAGAAACACTTTACAAGGTGTCCATTTATTCCCCTTGTCCTTTTTCTGTCAACATTCTCAATAAAACAACAATAGCTGTCTGCTCCCGCAGAAAGCCACTAAAGTAAAAAAGGGCCATTTCAAACACGCACAACTAGGGCAAACGGAGCAGAACGCCATCAAATACTTGTAAACAAGTTCACCGGGCGAAGACGGATAGTGATGGAGGTTTCATTTTTTAGTCGAAGGAGCAGCCGACGTGTCGGACATCCTTGAGAGGCATGGAGATCAGGTGCCGTTGAAGACCATTTGTGAAATGTCCTACCCGACAGAAACGAACAAAGCCTCGTAGTTGAAAAAGATGCTTGATGCTCCCAGCTCTGCGTCATCGTGCCCGGAAAATCTCATCTGGCTCTATAACTTTACCTCACTGAAATGCAGAAGAAGACTTGCAGGATTTAAGTGTGCATTGCATCACTGTTGTTGCGCATGTTTGCCTTGAAACTAATGTAAATAACTATTTTTAGGCAAAACTGAATAAGGAATAATTAATCCCAAAATGAACATCCAGTCTTAATTTACTCACCTACGTTGTTCTAAATCTGCATGCAGCTTAGTCATTTTTTTTAAAAAATGGAAGCCAAAATTTGGTCTTGATACTTCTGAACAGTTCGTAGTGACTTCGGCTGTCAATCTCTTAAAGGTACAAAACACAAAGAAAAATCGAACTGAAATAACACGGTGTGACAACATCACAAAGGCAAATGAGATTTTGTGTAGTTCACCCGAAAATGAAAATTCTGTCATGAATTACTCGCCCACTGTTCCAAATTTGAATCAATTTCTTTGTTCGATTGAACACAAAGTAAGATATTTGGAAGAACGTTAGCAACCGACAATTCTGAGGCACCATTGACTATCATTATAGGAAAAATTGTGTCTTTTTTGTGCTGTTGAACACAAAAGAAGATATTTTGAGGAATTTAACAAAGTAAACAGTTCTGGGGCACCTTTGGCTACCATTTAAATTTCTCCTACTATGGTAGTCAATAGTAGTCCGAATGTCTTTGTGGTCAACCGAACAAGAAATTTTTACAGGTTTGTAACAACTAAAGGGTGAGAAATTCATGACAGAATTTTCATTTTTGGGTGAACTTTCCCTTTATTTGCATTTGTATAATTTTGCATAATTTAAATTAAATGAGGCTTTGTAAAAAGCATAGTTAAAATTTCTTGTAAGAACTGTTTCTTTAAGACACTCAGGTGGGTTCATCTGTTCATCTCTCTCTCTCTTCCAGGGGTGTGTTGTAGCCTTCAGGCAGGCATCTGGGGCGAAGAGAGCGTTTACGAGACAGGTGAAGGCCCCCCACGTGCCCGTGCAAACAGAGACAGCCTGGTGAGTGACAGGCCGACATGTGGATGGTCTAATAGCTATCGACACATTTTCCTCTCCAGAGAGGAAGAATAATAGCTGAACGAAGCCCACTCCTGGTTCTGTCCTTTTATGGTCTTTCATTGTCAGTCTGCCGTGTTGATCTGCTCTCCTCAGGCTTGTTTGGCTTTTATTACTTGACTGCGCTATGGATTGTAGCTCGTTCAGAAAGGCGCGCAGGTTCTCTGAGGGCATGGTATTCAGAAGGGAGGCAACATACTTGTCGCTTTCAGAAAGGACTGTGTGTGTTGTTGTGAGACAATATAGGACAGTGGCGATCTCCGCAGGCCATGATGTTCAGCACAGTCAAGCTTGTTATTCTGCTCCTATTACTAACGTCACACAAGGACTGTAGGGTAATGGAGGTGAGGTACTCATTTGAGAGTATGTTAAAGTCTCACCCTTGAGTTGTTCCAAATCTATATACATTTCTTTGTTCTGATGAACACATAGAAAGATACTTGGAAGAATTCTTGTAACCAAACAATTTTTGGCCAACAATGACTTTCATAGTAGGAATAATTGCTTAAAAAATTATTTTCTGTTGAACACTAAAGAAGATTTTTGAAGAATGTAGGAAAGCACACAGTTCTGGGTCTCCTTTGACTACCATTGTAATTTTTCCTACTATGGTAGTCAATGGTGGCCAAGATCTGTTTGGTTCCAAGCATTCTTCCAAATATCTGTTCATCAGAATTAGTGAGTGATGATAGAATTTATATTTTTGGGTGAACTGTTACTTTAAAGCCATATAACAAAGTGTTGTGATGCTTGTTTTAATGCAACGGTTGAAAAGAAGGTGGAAAGTAAAAAATCGCTGTGTTGTCTAACTCCAAATCTAGATTTTGATCGTCTGCAATCATTGGTGGTATTTAGAATTTAGTTTAGAATTAATCTAAACTTTATCTTATTACTTTAAACGAGCCTCATTTTATTTCATTGTGAAAGGTTGATAGTCACGGTGTTCTTTAAGAGCCCTTGAGTTGCGAAGTGTATTAGGTTTTGGTCAGCTCTGAAATATTTCATCGAGTTCATGCTTTAAAAGGGTTCTTTAGGTCACAAAAGTCAGGATCTCTCAGATGATTTTATTTAAAAAAATGTAATTATAGTTAAAAAACTATTTTTAAAATAAGTAATGCAAATCCAGACATAAGCTACATTTTATGGTATTAATACAGACTTTAATGTTTTGGATCACTTCCTCTTTTAGGACAAATTCCATAAGGCTGGAATGGAATCACTAATATTCATTGTATGAGAATTTTGATGCACAAATGTGCTTAATAGCACTATGAATTTAATGGTTGAGTAAAAACATACATACAGATATTTTCAGTTAGTTTCATCAATATGCATCTCATTGAAAGATTTGTAGGCGTTAAGGGTTTTATGTATTCTATATAGTTTCCTGTTTTTGCTTCTGTCACTATTATCTGTAAAAAATGTATATATGTGCTTTGCGAAACTGTAAAAAAATACAAAAAAAAATGATTTTAATTAAACTTATTAAAAAAAAACTTTTATGCTTATCCACCATGGCATAGAGTTTAGCAATAATGCCCTAAACACATGTGCTGCGGTTATCATGAGGGAGATTTGGGTTTAAATAGGACCTCCATTGTGTCCCAATACATTGACAACATATCTATATTAACAGTGCTAAAAGTACTAGAGTCTACTGAAGTTCTAAAGTGTTCATTGCTCTCATCTTCTTATGTCTCCAGCTGCCTCGACTCTTTGATGGCTGCTTCTTCTACATGATGGGTTCCTTTCACAAACCACCTAAAAATGACCTGCTTCCGTTAATCAAAGATGGAGGAGGTCACCTTCTGAACCGCCAGCCTAAACCCGACAGTGATGTCACACAAACCCTGTGTGCAGCGGCCTATCACGCTCAGCCTGGTTCAGACCAAGCTCTCTGCACCCAGTATATCTTATATGATCCTCAAAGCTCCTACAAACCCTCAAAGGTCCGTGTCGGAAAGGTCTGGTCGGCTCCATCAACTTGGCTTGTGGACTGTATAGCTGCCTTTCAGCTCTTGCCTGTGCCAGAGCTCTAGAGCACGTCCCTGCTGTACTTTGCATTTAACTTTTATGCCATTAAAATAACTCGTTATCTGTTGGAGACAAAGTTTTTTTTTTTCTTATCAGAAGACAGAAATCCTAAGAACGAATCGTAATTACAGCGTTTTCAGCAAGCTTTTGTATGTGTGTGGAAAAAAATAAAGAGCTCGCTATCCCCTCAAGATGGACGTCACGTGTTTAAATTGAGTATTTGCACGCCTTTCAAAGTCTATTGTGCTCGTTCTTTTTTCTGGGGCAAATTATGCCATGTGAAAGCACGAAAGCTATGAATAAGTTGCCATTGTTAGGATTCATGACCTATTTTGAGCACAATCGCAACTCGTCCGCAACCATTCAGAGATCTCTTGGGGTTTATTCTTTTTCACAACGTGTACATCTTCATCAGGCTTTAAATGAAATGCTAATGGCTCAGATCACATTTGTTTTTAAAAGCAAATGTTATTCATATAGTCCAGGAAAGGATAATTAATTGACACCGGCTTGCGTTGACTTCACCAAAGCAAAAGTGGCACTGAGATCAGAAAAACAACCTGGGCGAAGAGAAAAAGCAATTAATTCTCCGGTTGCAAAGTTGATGCTTTCAAACAAATGTTTTTGTTCCCCCTTTTGTTTCTGCTAAGGTTAAAAAAATGAAAGATTTCTGGAGCTCTCTGGCCATCTCCCAGGATGCAGGTTTCAATGGGATTAGTCAGGGATGCTCCTAATTGCTATTGATTGCTGTGAGCCGCATTAAATTGCTTCGCCTTAGACCTGCAGGGACGTGGCGGGAGGCAATTAGTGGTGCGGACAGGGTTTCATGGGGTGATTAATTGGAGGGTGGCGAGGGTCCTGTGGGTATAGGGAAGCAGCTACGCACCCAACTCTTAACACCTGACTTTGCAAACTTTATCAACGTTACTGAGAGTTAGATTTCAGAATGACACGTAGATACTCTAAAAGGAATAGTTTACTCCAATATGAATAATCTTTCATCATTTACACAGCTCCATGTCTTCCAAACCTGTATTAGACCATTACTTTCTCAGAACACAAAATAAGATATTTTGAAGAAGGTTGGTAACAAACAATATTGCCTTCCATTGTATGGAAACAAAACCACTGAATAATTTCTCAAATTATTTTGGTGTTCCACAGAGTACTTGTTGCTTTCCTTGTGAAACCTTGAATGTCCAAATTCTCGTTTTTTCAGGAAATGGAAAAACATTGTAGGCCTACTTTTCAAACGGTTAAATACTGTGTTGTCAACGTTGACGAGCACTTTTGAATACTTTTTATTGGTTAAATATTTGGCAAACCCATTGACAAACATAAAGGGTGACTAATCATAATGATTTAATCACAAAATAAGGAAATACAAGGTTTCAGAAGGACAGCAGCGATATAGAGGTTTTGAACAATCATGAATTGAATGAGGGTGAATCTACGATGTTTATTCCGTAATGTTTTATAAAAAAAATGCTTTTTGTGAGTCTTACATGGGCTTTTATGAGTCTTTATGAGATTTTGCGACGCAAGAGTTGGCAGACTAATTGCCGACCCTGGCGTACCAAAAGCTCACTGGCGCCATCTTGTACAAGCAGCGAATTGGATCCTAGATTTTCCAGACGTCCATGATCATCATTTTATCCTAAATGTATATTAAAGGCAAACACTATGCAAGCCAAAATAATCACATTGGTGCACCTTTAGGCTTATGTGACCGGTCAAAATAACATGGTGGTTATAGTAGTTATCACAGGTTTCAGATATTTCGAACCTTAATTACAAAAATTTACGTCTGGAACGGCACTCGAAAGTCGGATATCCAACCTTTGAACTCGTGGCAGATCGATCAGCTCCGACCCTCATACGCCGCGTCATTTAACATCACGCCCTATGCTTCTAGTGAGATTAGCGCGGAGTTTGTGTAAAGGTATGTTAACTAATTTATTCAAATATAAATATCGTTTTAATCACTCTTTTATATGCTGTGGCTGAGTGGAACGCACTGAGGTCGGATGTAATGTTTAGTACAATTAACTATAAACTGGGATGTTCCCACCTCCAGTTTTCTCAAACATATGAACATGCGTTAATAAATTTTGCCTCAAGTGAAATCAAAACAAGTAGTTGAAACCACGTTTTTTATTGGGGATTATCTTGGGTACTCTGGCCATCAAAATAACCAGGAATTCGCTTTCGAAAAAGTTAACGCATTTGCAGAATAATCCTGACGGCCCTGAAACCAGCTCGAGTACATTTAGAAAACTTATCCCATCCGAGAAGCGCTTCATTAGACACGGATGTGAAATTATAACGGCAACTGGGGCCAAACTACAACCCATCTTTGGATGTTGAAGTTTGTTGGTGGTGTGCACCAGGGAAACTTTCGGTTCTGGCTGTGTTTCTGGTATTTGTAATGAAAGGTGCACTTCTTCAATAGCTCTCAGAGCTCTATGATTTCCTTGTGCCACTTTCTGCTGCTGCATCAGCACTTTAATGCTCTTCTAGACAATGACGGATGAGGAAAGCAGCGGCAGAGTAACAGGAATGGAGTTGCTCTCTTTCTTTTGGGCTCTCTGACCTCAGAGCAGCACCTGTTTTCATAGCGGGCGCAGAATAAAGTGAGCATGTCTTCAGCTTTGCCTTTGATAGAGCGAATGTGATGTTTCCACGGGGTAAATGAATAGCTGGGTGTAAAATCCTGCTGTCAGCAGAGAGGAACTGCTCATGTCTGCAGTATCGGAGATCGCACCCTGTGCGACTGTCGGGAGGAGGTTTGCTAACATTAGAACGAAGAAAAAAATCAGCCCACACACACCATCTTTGTTTTTTACTGAATAACACTTTTTTCGCTCTATTTAACAAAATATTTGTCTTCATAAATAATACACCTTTGTAATCCTCTTTCTATCTCTGAAGTCAGAATACACATTAAATGTTTGCAGATATTTACATGTTTATACATTAGAAAGGGCACCTGGGCGTTTTCCCATGTAAAAATGGAACGCACATATTGTAATGATAATTATATTCTCTTAGGAAGGAACAGTGCACTCAGAAATGAAAATTCTGTTACCGATATCGTGTAACACAACAGACATTATTAACCATTCACCCAATCATTTTCTAGAAAAAAGACCAGTCCAGCATCTCTCGAGTGGCCGGATGGAATAACAGGAGGGTGAGTAAATTATAGAATTGTCATTTTTAGGTGTACTGTTCCTTTAAACAATAGACCTAAGAATGTTAAATATCTTTTAATGTCCCTCAGTGCCAAGTAATAAAAGCTGATTGTTTTGACAGTATGTTTTCCTCCATTACAGGTGTTGTTTGTTTGTTTTCAGGCACAAATTCATATAACAGTTTTGTTTAGAAAAAAGAACAATCTTTCACAGCTTCCAGCTACAGTTAGTCAGTGTCTCAAAAAAAGAGATGTTTCACCTTTACAAAATCGACAGTGAAGGGCAGAGACATTGACAGGTTTTGAAGGCCATGTGCACAGAGTCAGATCTCAGAAGCATGATGCATAACGTCTTTTCGTCGTCAACAGAAGGAGCCGGTCCGTCCTTATGAATCAGGAACAAGACTGCATGAGGAGGTACAAATAAGATCTCTTCCACGTCATCAGGCCGAACCACTGTGAGTTCCTTGTGATTGTCAAAAGGGAGCGGAGGGGAAATTCATAAACAAAGCCAGGAGGGTGTTTTACGTGTCTCGGCTGATTTTCAGTCAATAAATAAGCAATAAGAGACAGTTTTAGTAATGACCTCAGGAGGTCCCGTGCGGAACGAAGTACCTAAGCAATAAACAGCTGTTAAAGAACGTTTGAGGTTAATATAAAAAGATTTCAAAACTGCATTTTGATCACATAAAAATTCAAGGACACAATTTGTTTCAATAGTGCGAGAGTATGTGAATTAGGGTGAATATCACGAAAGATTTCCAGAACTACTTGGGTCACATTTGATCCCAAAATGGAAAAATAACTATTTGCCGTTTCTTAACATCATTTTTAAGAAAATTAAGCACATTTTCCTGTCAGCCATCATAGTAATGTAAAAATCAATATATAGTCACTGTCCTTCTGAAACCTTGTATGTCTTTATTCGCTGTTTTTCAGAAACTGGAAAAAATTATGAAATACTGTGTTGTCAAAGTTGACAAGCACTTTTTAGTTCCTTTTATTGTACAGACACTTGCAAAACCCAGCGAACAAACATAAAGGGATGATTAATAGTACTGATTTATAGCAAAAAATAAAAATGACAAAATATGGAGATAAGAGGTTGCAGCAGCGATATTTTAATTTTGTCAAGTATTTGGGTAGTTGACAAATATACATGTGTCCTGTGGTGTGACAGCAAAAATGTAGTCAACAAACCTTTATAATATATTATTTTAAATGGTTAATGTTCATATTTATAATATTAAAAAAGCATAAGAGACATTTACCTTCATTGTTATTTTTTTCTACGTTTTTGCTTTCACACAATAGAACACATTTACGGTATATTTGTCAACTACCCATACATACATGGTCGAAAGTGTTGTACTGTAATATTTTTTACTAAAATATAGTAATACTGTATATACTATCGGATTAGATAAAAATAGGAATTTGTTGGGACCTCCAAAGTTTCTTTCTGAAAAACATTTGGGAATGAAACTACA
The DNA here is from genome assembly GCF_015846415.1 of Triplophysa dalaica. Lineage (NCBI taxonomy): Eukaryota > Metazoa > Chordata > Actinopteri > Cypriniformes > Nemacheilidae > Triplophysa > Triplophysa dalaica. Next base: position 19,876,372 of record NC_079549.1, on the reverse strand, counting down.
ATACAACTTCTTTACAGCTGGATAACATAAGTTCATGGCAGGAAAAATCTAAGGTGATTCAATTCTGGATTCAAAAGATCACTTTGAGCTCATTTTGATGTTAAAGTGAAGTGCTAGATGCATCTATCTAGAACATAAGTTGAGCAGAAAACTCCATCTGCAATGTGATTTTATAAAGAGTTCTGTGATCATTGGAATGACTGTAAGTAACAAAACTGAAAAAGTCTTTACATAAGACTACATAAGAGGAATCTTCAACTCACGTTCAGAGTGTATTCAGTTCGTATTTAATTCTGTTCTTTTATCATTTACTATACTCTATATGGGATTTATGGACTTTTACATTTCATTATTTCAATGGAGACTTTTATGATGTGTTGACTTACAGGATGAGCCTTGACATCCATCTTGAGCTGTAGGGATACAACAGACTTAACTGAAAGCTCAGATATGGTAAAAGGCGGTGGATGAATGCGTAATGTTTAGATGTCGCACCTTATAGGGGGAGTTCAGGCAATTGCAATCGTTTTCCTCTAATTATCGAATCCTCAGATCCGTTATTAAGCAGCTCATCCATCAATGCTTTTAGAAGAGTCTAAAAGGTTAAAGGGAATGAATTTTCTCTAGTACGAATCGCAAGTGCTTGGTGAAGCTCCTTTTGAATTAATTTATGTATTAATCATTTAAAAAAAAACGGAAATAAAAATCAGGAAAGTAGATGTTTTTGTAAGAGGCTCCTTGAGCAGATCTATAGGCGCTGCTTTTGCTAAATCTGAATTATGGCCGCCACTTACCCGCCGTGCTTTTCACATGCGTGTTACTAAACAACCATCGGCGAACGTGGGCTGAAAGAGGCTCTGAATGTGTTTAGAGGTTCTTATTGGTTTAAGTGCTTCTCAAAGTGCCTCGATCAAAATCTCTCCTCTTTACTGAAAGCGGAATTGCCGTGCAGCGTGGTTGCGCATGCACCGAAGATCAAAAGAAGTGTTTTTCACTGTTGCTTTGAAGCACAAGACCGTATGTAGATTCGTTCCTTTGTTTTAGCCCTTCGAATGCCGGGCTTTGTGTCTGGGGTACACAGGGCAGAGGCGGGTAATTTATCACAGCATATTGCCTGATTAAGGAAAATTAAAGTAAGCTGCTTTGGGTCGATTAATTGCTTAGATAACAAGTTCAAGCTCTTAGCCTCTAGAAAAGCTTGTTTGTTTGGGATTGGAAGAGAAAAACAAGGGTATTCCGAATCCAGACAGATGCGAAAACTCTGCATTACTGCAGATATTTATAGTGCATACATATTATGTTCGGTAGCTTTATCATTGTCAAGGTTCTTTGAAGCCTCTTAGATAAATAGATCAGGGGTCGGCAACCTTAGGTGCTTGTGTTTAAAATAGCAAACAAAATTTGGGATGAAACTTAAAGTTGTAAAACATCTGAACGACTATGAAGCTTAATTTATATCTACTTTTGATTTTGGAGTGAAGCGTGACCCAAACAATTTTGTGAACTTCATCCTAGTATGAACTCATCACAGATGAAACAAACGTGTCTGAATTTCACTTTCTGCCAAGATCTTTGTGTGTGTGTGTGCATTTATGTATTTGTGTGTCTCAAGTTGTCCAGTGGTCTTGGTTTTCCAAAGTGATTGTGCGGTCTGTCCAGAAGACATGGCGCACATCTCATCCCGCCCCCCTTCACCGCTCTGGAGGGGTTCCTACGCCGGCTGACCGTTGAGGCATTCCCGCCGCAAGCACTGCGCAGGTTTCCACCAGTCTCCGCTATGGCATCGACAGATGGTGCAGTCGTCCACCTTCACTTCAATGCCAGCTGGGATGATCGTCGTTCCAGCGAAGCAATTTGGACCTGTCACATGGGGGGAAGAAACGAGGAGGTTTTACGGAAAGGAGAAATGAGAGAGCTCTTGGGAGCCTCTTTTGGAGATTCTGGAGTGACTCGAGGCTCAAGGGAGTTTTGAAAGCAGAACAGACACGTGGATGTTTTTCACGGCCATGCACCGACGGGCCTGTTTTTGTAACACTAAAGCTCTTTTGCTCCTCATTCTGCCTCTCCTTTTCGTTTTCTCTAATTCCCTCTCTCTCTCTCTCTCTCTCTCTCTCGCACACCCATCCTCTCACCGCGATGTTTTGCATTCTAATGCGCTACAGGCTGCAGGGCTGCTGTGCAGGCTTGCTGGCACTCTGCATGATCTGAGCACGCTCTGTTCCCTGTGTTGTATTGTAGCTTTGTAGCCCGGACCATGAGACTTGTAGAAAACCTCTCTGACATACAGTACACACAGTTCAACTTTTCAGATGCTGGTATTTGGCTCCAAAAATATTTTTTTATATTTTAAGTCCTAAAAGGAAAGTTCACCCAAAATGTAACATTCTGTCACCAACATGTAAATGATTTTATTGGGTAAATTGTCCTTTTTTGGAAAGTATTTGGGGACTTTTTAAGTCTGTAGCTCTCCATCAAATCATTGTATTATGATATATTTTTTTGACACATCCTGACTAGTCTGACCGTGGTTGCAAGATCTGCGTTTCAAAACCAGCTCAGGGGAAACAGCCCCATCCCAAATATCAATATACCAAATATGCCACTACCACACATAGATTGTATATATAACAGGCACTGTTATGCATTTTACATAAACTTCTTGATTTTCCTCTTAAATTAACCACAGTAGCAGTAATCATAAACACATTCTGTTTATCTAAATAAACTAATTTGTACCTTAAAAATCATTGCTTATCAACAAAATCCTTCTACCTGCGGAGCAAAAATGGCAACAGTTAAAAAGTAGTCAGATTCTGTGGGAAAAGGACGCACCTGGCAACCCTGAGCCTGACAGCAATATCAACTTTTTTATATTTTTTATATATATATTTTCCAACTTTTTGTCCTATTGTTACAAAATATATTTTTTATGTTTTGTTTGGGCGACACCAGTGGCAAAAAGCAGTAGTATTTTAATAAATGATCAGAATCAAATCAAAAGTGAAATATGCTGGGCACATTTTTACAATAATACATATATATATATATATATAATAATATATATTATTTTACAATAATTTCCCTGAGATAGTTTTATGGGACTATAATGTATTTTTTACTGGCTGAGGGTGACCAAATTTATCCAAAAGATTCGGCTGTGCCTTGCAAGTAATTGACATAAAGACATTGCCATGGGATTTTTGACGACGGTCATTAGCATTTTAAACATGTTTGCTTTAAATAAGTGCAGGAAATGTTTTTTAATGTCTTCCAAAACTACATCTTATTAAAAGTGGGGCAAATGATAGGTGATATCAATATTATGCTGATGGTGGTCTAGGAGTTTGTGTTTAGGTTTTGTGTTAAAATGCATGTCTCTATTGTGCTGTCCAGTAAAGCTTAAGTGTCTTTAAAGTCAACATGAAATATAAAGTGACTTGTAATAAAAAAATGTAATAACTGTAGAATGTTTCTTTTTCAGTTGACATAATGACCCCCTTTAACATCCATCTCATCCAATCACCTGCCTCCATTCTGAAAGGTAATGCCTACTTTTTACATTTTAATCAATTCCCCTGGGATAAACACCTTTTTGTTTTAGCTGAACATACACTTTAGAAAGGCATAAAATTATAAAAGCAAAATGGGTTGTAAACAGCATTTCATGTTGACTTTTAAGGAAAGAAGTCCTGTAATTTGCCATTTTGGCATCTACCCCATGCAACAAGAAGGAACGAACAAAAGTGTCTGTTTGTCCACATTATATCAACTCAATGCAGGCAATACAATGAATCTTGCTTCTTTAGTTAAAAATTTCACAGTAAGTTAAAAAGATGTACATTCAGGATTAACCAACTAAGTTTGGAAAAACAGACCGTTTTCTTCAGCCAATTTACTGAGTATTGTGATTTATTCTTTTCACTTTTCTATGCGTGGTCCAACTCCTCGTGTCTGGTAAAGCACGTACCCTCACAAGACCCTAAGGGAGGATTGGTGTTTGTGCGAGACAATTCTGCTCATCCAATCAAGTTAGACTAAAACTGTCCAGTCAAAATCCCATTAAATATTAATCCTTTTATATTGGTTTACATTTAGGCTTTATACTTATTGATCTTATGTAAGAGAATCGTTTTTTAAAGAAACATATCTTGTAAACAATTTAGAAAGTCAAAGTGAGTTGTACATAAATGTAAAAATCTCTAAGCATTTAAAGAGATTATACTGTAGTGTTCTAAATAATTAATTATTATGGATTTTTTTTATTAAAAATATCTGTATTGTAGGGTATGATGATCACAGCAGTGTTTTGGAGACTTTCTATCGGCATCCTTCATGTGGGTAGCTCAGATCTACTAGAGGCAACCCAAACTAATAGTAAATTATTGCCAATGTTTGTAAATACATTGCGCCATTAAGATTTGATAGAGGAAATAGGTGTTTTGAGCTCTTGTCAATGGTAATGTGGTTTATTTTTCATATTAAATGATTTGCACCAATCCAAATATCAAAAGACATGTTTAGGTTGATTTCCCTGGAAAGTGTAAACAAAACTTTTTTTGATGACCTGTCCAGTCCACCAAAGCAGCCTTTTCCAAAACAGCGAGGAACCTCAGAGTCATATTTGATGAACAGCTGTCCTTCAATGATCACATTGCAAAGACGATGCGGTCATGTCGATATGCCTTATTCAGCGTTAGAAAGGTTGGACCCTATCTCACTGAGCATGCAGCATAACTCCTTGTCCAGGCCCTGGTAATATCAAGGTTGGACTACTGCAATTCTCTCCATGCTGGTCTTCCTGCAAAGGCTATGAAACCACTCAAGCTGGTTCAGAACGCAGCAGCACGCCTTGTCTTCCAACAGCCCAAAAGGGCTCAAGTCACACCCCTTTTCATCTCTCTCCACTGGCTACCAGTTGAAGCCTGTATCAGATTCAAATCACTAATGCTTGCCTACAGGACCATCACTGGATCTGCACCGGCATACTTTTACAACCTTCTACACTACTACATCCCATCAAGATCCCTGCGTTCAGCAAACCAGTGGTTCTTGTACTGCCTTCCCTTAAATCGCTTTCCCGCTCATTCTCATTCACAACTCCTTCCTGGCGGAACATTCTTCCTAGATCGGTCCGGTCAACCACATCTCTCACAACTTTCAAAATACGACTTAAAACCCTTTTCTTCTATGAATACCTGACTGATAAATGAGAAAAAAAATAAAAACTAACCCTCTCTCTTTCTCTCAACAGTTAGTGGTCTAGCTTTTTTTGTAACTAGTAACTTTGTATTGGTACCTATTGCATTATTGCTCCTGTATGACATATCGCTTGTTGCTCCTTAAACTCTTTTTAAGTCGTTTTTGGATAAAAGCATCTGCTAAATGACTAAATGTTTATTCTAAGTCAGGTTATCTTTTTGTCCAAATAATGGAAGATTATTCCAAGTGTTAGGGAAAAACTTGATTACATAATTACGTTTGGTGCAACACAATTTATTTCTACAGTCTTGTGTGATATAGGCCTCATGACATTTTTATATATGTGTATGTACAACATATATACTCTGTATATGAAGAGTTTGGTTCCAAAATGAGATAAAAAATCATGTTTTTTATTATGTTATCATGTTTATATTGTTTTATTGTGTTAGATGTATTTTTTGTTAAAATGGCTTAAATCAAAACAGACCAACATCAGTTTGATTGATATTAATTGGAATGCACAATAAAAAAACAGAGTAATCTAATTTTGGAACCAAAATCTTCATATATTTGTTTGATATAAAAATTTGATATATTGAAGTCAGTTAGGAAGTAAGGTATTTAATACTTTCAGCCCTAAAAACACAAACGGGGGCTTCAGAAGGACTGCTGATTTAACTAGACAATATTTGTGGAAGTATTCTCGATGTCAGTGAAAGTCAGCGGGGCTGGGCATCGAGAGCGTGTTCAAGCATCATGACCTCGCTCAACTGGGGAAAACAACTGGATTGCCATTTAAACACATCACAGACATGCTAATAGACTCGCAACGAGGCGGCAGGGTTTGCAGTGCACAAATTGCTTTACACCAAGAATATTTTGCACGCTCTCAAGAGACCTTAAGGAGTTACATGCTCTGGAATATTTGATTTCCATCAGTAAAAATTATGAGCAGCTGGCAAAAGTGCAAAAGCAACCAGTTAGCGAGAAAGAGGAAGGGGAATAGTGTAGATGTGTGACTACTAACCAAAAGCTGTAATTCATCGTTCAATTTCCTGTATCCTTAGCTCAAGGGCACCATGGCCAGGTCTACCAAACATGTTTTGTCTACTGTATGTTATGAGTCTAAGTCAAGTCTCAATGATTCTCAAATGATTTTAGTAAACCCTTCACGTTCTTTGCTTACAAGCATAAATCCAAGAATCGTCCATCTCTGGTACCAAACAAATAATGGACACATTTGGTGTTAGTATTATTATGTTGATCCTTGTGAACTGAGACAACAGTCAGTTGTGAATCCTGACTTCACTCTGATGTATGCAGTGAATACAACCCATATATATTTTTTTATTTATAAATGGCAATTGCGGTTTAATTATCACATTAGGCCATATAGCAAATAATGAACCGTGCAGCCCTAAAGCCAACCGTTTACAGCTCACTTGTTGCAAATCATACATGTAGCCGCCACCAAAATAAATGTGTTGCATTGGAGACCCACATCATTGCCCTCATAGTAGCCTGCAACCCACAAGCTACCAATTACTATGGTAACCACTAATGCCAGTGAGAGATGGGTGCCCACGATTGGCTCACCCACATAGAAACATGGCCAATTGTCTTTCCAACGATGCATTAAGTGAGATTGGTATTGCTGCATTAGTCCACATTAACACGGTTTTAAAAGGCGGCCTCAAGTGCTGCGGTTTAGAAGCATGATTCAACAATTAACACTCAGTGGTTATTAGCTTACAAGCGTGCACATCGCGTTTTCATGAGGCTTAATCAAACCAATCCTTTTTTTAGGGTTATTGGGCACAAAAGGCTTGGATTCCAGTAATGTTTATCAAATTACTTTCCCCAAAAATGAAAATTCAGTCTTCATTTACTTATCCTTTATGTTGCATTCATTTAAACCCTTTGGATTTCTTTGCTGAAACTCAAAAGGAGATGTTATGTTATAGGACTGATAGCCTGAGACTCTAAATATTAATAATGTACTATAATGAAAGATTTAATGAATGTGGATAGTGACTGGGTATTATGGTGTTTAACATTCTGCTCTTTGTCAAAAGAGCAGAAAGCCAAAACAGGTTTGGAGAAACATGAGTAATTTCATAATTTTTTTATTAAAAGACTTGGGTAATTGTGGCATTTCCTTAGTTTCCTAGTGCACTAAAAAGTAGACTTTATTGCACTAAGTACAATTTATTTAAGTACACTTCCAAAATGTAGAGTATTTAAAGTGCTTTTGTCACAGTAATTTTGTACTTCATATACAAATATATTGTTTTTTGTACTTCATTTTGTCTCCGAATAGCACAGTAAAGTATACTTAGCTGCATAAGTTTATCTTACGAAGACGAGCTAAATCCTATTCTTTTGTATACTTTAAGTACATATAAGTGGATTAAAGATGATTTCATCTAAACAACATCAACAAACGTAACTGCGCGTGCACACTTTTATTACCCCAACTGAACGTCCGGTATATATTCACAAACAATAGAGTACCTGTAGATTATTTCTGATAAAGATCAAAAGAAACCAAGGAGAACCGTTACTTGGCTAAACTTCTCTCTCCAATATTTTGAATTTAGACTCCAATAACAAACTCAATCGCTAGATGTCAGTGTACTACCATACGGTTTCTTTCAATGAGACCAAACTACTGGACCCATTCAACAAATTGTTTATTTATTAAAATGAACTTACAACAAAATTCAACGAATAGTTTATATATTATATTATATTAGCACTTATTAAATAGTAAAGTAATAATTATATTTAATAGGAACTTAAATAAGACAAAAATAGACGCTAGCCTAACACTTTAAGTTAACCGGGGTCAGGTGTGCGTGTGTCCGATGAAACGGTTTATAATGCACATTTTGAAACAATGGGTTGAAACAAAACACAACAAGAGTTATGCTAAAAAAAACGATGGAGCCATATCTGAATTTTGATAGACTGAGACTTTGCAACCATTGTCATTGCTGATCTTTTTCCCAAACCCTTCAAGACTGGAATAAGGTCTCTTGACATTTACTGTCTCAGTACATTAATATAAAACAACCAGAGAGATTACATGACGGACGATGTTTTTGACTAAACTTATAAGAAGTGAATAAACTATGAAAGATGCAAAATTATTTCAGTGAATAAACCTGCATATTATAATTTCTTTTTACATTGAATTATACATTTTATTTACAAAATCGCTTATTGCAATAATTTTAATTCACTCTCAGTAGTTAACATCTGCTTTTCAATAATAATATCTATCATTTTACGAATACATTTTATAACTTATCCTCATATCACTACATACTGATAACAGGCCAACATGACTGAATTGCGGTGTTACTGCATTAAGCTGTTTGATGTCCTAAATTTCACGATCATATTCAAATAAATAAGTCTGTTTTGACTAAGATGTATTGAGTTCTGAAAGTTACAGTATGTTTTCAAAGTACATTGCACTCTTCAAAGATCAAGGGAAATGGGATTCCTCAGGATATGACCCGCTTAGAGATCTTTGGAGCAGACTCGACTGCGTCCTCCAGGGGATGGACTCTACCACAGCCTCCCTAAAATGCCACCACCATGAGCTCGTCACGGCACCCTGTCTGCCTGGATTAGTTCTCCTCCAGCCCGCGGGATAGGTTTGTGTATCCGCGTGTATGAAAGGATAAAGCCACAGCGAGTCTCCGTTAAGCATCTATACCTTACACCACACTTCAGATTGTAACGTGGATCCTGGAGAATGTAGGTCAATGTGTGCCAGAAGGGAACAAGACAGGGAAATTTCATAGATTTTTAAGTTGCAAGATAAGATGTGATTTCTCTATACTTTCAAACACATCTCTTGAGACTGTCTAAAGACGAGCTCGGTTTTTACTGCGCATTGAAACTTTGCTGCAATTTACAAACCTTGTGTAGTTTTGTTTTGATCAAACCCATCACGTCAACCAAATGACTGTTTGTCTGACGGGGTCATGTATTTAGCGTTTTTTTGCGTAAAAATAGATTTCAGTCAGATCTCAAATTAAAGACCAATATACGAGTCCAGAAAAATTGTTATTAAAAGTTGAGACATTTTTCATTATTATGGTACTGGCCAGATACAAGATTACCTTAAAAACAAGGGCTTTCGTTTTATTTTTATGAATAAGACTGACATAGCATATCACATATCTAATTAAAAGCCCTCATAAAAATATAAGAAGTTAAGTCCATGGCCAGGTTTCTCGGCCAATAAACATCATGCCGATCAGCATTCTTTGAATTCGACTGGTTCAGTGAGCTTGTTTGTGAGAGGGAAACATGCCCTCCGTGTCAGGCTGACTCAGGCATATCTTCTGCCCTTGGCCATCCAGTGAGCCATTGGAATCCAATAAATGTAATTTTGGGATCAGTCCTTGCTGACTACTGCATGAACACTCAAGAGATAGAGGTGTCCCCACTGGCCAATTAATCCGTATTTGCATGGTCTTAATCAATAGGACACTGTTTATCTGAACCAAATTTCCCCTGTAATTGAGCAGAGAATTAGTAATCAGACCTGGAGATTCTCCGATGCAATAGAAAGTTTCATTGGATTGAAAACGACCTGTTTGTGGAGTTCTGTGTTTATGAGGACAAAATTATTTTAAAAATCGATTTAGTTTGGGCCCTCGTACTATGTATTTTGTAGACGTCTTGGGATGGCATAAACAACACTGGTTCAATGCTGGTCCAGCTACCCCTCATTTACACATGCTTGTGCTACCGGAACTGATCACGGTCATTCTAGTCAATGCTTGTGTTTACACCATAAGCCCTGCGGCAGGTTTCAAAAGCGTCGCTAAAGAGATGCGCATAGTCTATTTTTGACGGACCCTGCGTCCAAACCGAACAGCAGAAACAACATAACAGGAAAAAAAAACAGGTCCTTTTCAAAATAAACACCCTGTGCAGACTCCCCATCGAATGACAAAAGAGTTTCAATATTTTTCCTATCTAAAACTTGACTCTTCTGTACTCATATCGTGTGCTAAGACTGGCGGAAAATGAAAAGTTGTAATTTTCTAGGCTGATATGATTAGAAACCATACTCCCATTCCGGTGCAATGATCAAGGAAGTTTGCTGCAATAACATGGCAGCAGCAGGCAACAACTTTCCCTTATGGTTACTGATCATCAGCTTTTTTTAATTGTGACCCTTAAGCCACAACGATCACAGCCATCTCTCTGTTATTTCATGACCACTGATTTTTACCAGCCAGCAGAACAACTAACTTTCCTTGGGGAATACGGAGCAAGTCTTTTATAATACACCTGCAGCATTTTTTGTCTAGTCTATAAACCTAAAATAGGAAACAGGTTGATCTTACCGTTTTTACAGATGGGGCAGCATTGCTCTGGCTCGTACACTGGGTTGACACATTCTGGTACAGCACAGTCAGCAACCACACAGTGTACTTCGTTATTTGGCTCGCAGCGACACCATTCACAGGCCGAGGGCTGAAGAGACAGTGACACAGAACAACTTTTAAAGGTCTGGCAAAAACACATTACAGTTTTGAAATCAACATTTACACTATTTACTTCTTTAGTGCATATTTCTAGTCTTATCATACATGCTTTATCAATGTTCATGATTTCAAATTGTAAAATGTTTTCCTTTATATTTGAAGAGTGCATTTGCAAAAACAGATAACTCTTAACTCTTAAGATAACTTTTTTTTAAAACATGTTTGTTTGCGTTCCAATTAATTTCAGTCAAACTTCAGCTTGGTTGTTTTGATTAGGTAATAATAACAGAAAAATCAGCTTACTAACAATAAAACAAAAAACCAAGATAACAATAAAAAAAACATGATTTGGGAAATGTATTTGAGGCGTCATCCGATTGAAAGAGTTGTGAGTGAGTGCGTGTGTGGGTATCCAGTCTCCACACTGCATACCCATATTTTACCTGTAAGTTGCATTCAGGAACATTTTCTTTTTTATTTCAGCCATGTTTTGCGATGCATGATCTCACAGCATACCATTGTCAATTTTAATCATATAATATAATTTCCAAAAAACTAATTTGTTGACAGTGAAAATGCTAATGCAAAGGAGGCCAGTGAGAGAGAGCTTTGCAAGTAAACCTGACTCCCCGACTTCAAGGAGTTCTCCAATGAAAGACGCTTAGCCTCCCCATGAGAGCATACGTCTCCCATACCGGACCCATGTTGGTTTGAGGGTTCAGTAGGATTAGTTATTCTAGTCATTTTGGAAAGCCACTAGCTACAGGATTAATCCTTGTTCATAGGTATAAATGTATTCATTATATTTATTAAAGTTGAATGATTTGTAGCATCTCCCCGTGCCTCGGGGGTTTTTCTCAGGGTACTCCGGTTTCCTCCCCTGGTCCAAAGACATGCATGGTAGGTTGATTGGCATCTCTGGAAAAATTGTCCGTAGGGTGTGAGTGCGTGAGTGTGTGAGTGAATGAGTGAGTGTGTGTGTGTGCCCTGCGATGGGTTGGCACTCCATCCAGGGTGTATCCTGCCTTGATGCCCGATAACTCCTGAGATAGTCGCAGGCTCCCCGTGACCCGAGGTAGTTCGGATAAGCGGTAGAAAATGGAATGGAATGAATTTGTAGCATCAGGCTCCCCGTGACCCGAGATAGTTCGGATAAGCGGTAGAAAGTGGAATGGAATGGATTTGTAGCATTTATTGGTAATATCATGTATATTTATTGACACCCCACCCCGGACCTCACTAATTTTCAAAGCCTGGCTAAGGCCATGCGTAGACACACTAGAAAAGTTCAAGGATTTTCGAATATCCACATAAAAAGCGTGAGGATACGTAACAATCCTTTTGTGTCAGAAAAGTGAAACGCACTGACTTTTAAACCATTGATGCAACCGGGAGATATTAAAAACAAAAGGCAAGCATCTAAACTACACTATATCAGTGTTTTCGTAACCCTACTCCTGAAGATACTGCCGTTTCGGGTGATGCTGCAGCTGCAGAAGGTGCTACAGAAAATGATCCCGAGGAGGCTCATGCTACGCTACACACAGGGTCCCACTCCGTCATGATAGTGTCCCAGGTCGCAATTGCGTACTCTGTTAGCCCGCTAGTGTATTAACGCCATACTTTCGGCTGAAAACTCACCCCCACTTTTAAAACCACTTAATAAAATGAGCATATTTGTTATCATTAACATAACTGTAAGGGGATTGTTGGCATATTAAATTGAATCTAACAAAGCCAACTTCACAAACGTCAGTTTGTGTGGTGAATCAATAAATTATGGAGAAAGGGAGAAAAACATATACTACAATGAATATAATTGTTTTAATAAATGAGAACGCATGGCCAGCCTTGTAAAAGTCAGGCTGGAGACGCTGTCAGCAATCTATACGGTACTTGATGAAACTGCACAAATGTTCATTATAAATCTTTAACTATCAATGTCAATAATAGACTCAATTTGCACTCAAAAGTGTGATCCAGTGTAAAAAACTTGGCTAAAAATAGTTATTTGTGATGAGCATCAGAGTTTGATTTTTACCATTTAGTTAAAATATGATTCACTGTACCATCTTTTTCTTACATTTCTATGAGCTGAAGAACCCTTTTTCGCCACAAAGAATATTTTTGTGAAACAGAAATGTTATTACTGGATTAAAGGTTCTTTATGGAACGATTTCGACAAAAATGGCTTGTGAAGTTCCTTGATTTTTAAGAGTGTAAATCGAGTCCTTTCTTACAATTTTTTTGTTTTTATTAAAAATCCTTTTTTACTTGGAAAGTTCACTATAAATTGTTGGCTGTAATTAAAGGAATACTTCATCCAAAGATGATTTTATTTTCATCATTTACTCGGATTGTTCCAAACCTGTATAAATGTGTTTGTTCTGCTGAACACACAGGAAGATATCTGGAAGGTTTTCAAATCTCACCCCCATTGAGTCCCATAGTATTTATTTTCCCTTTTATGGGAAAAAATGCTAGGTGAGATCTGACATTCTTCTAAATTTCTTCCTTTGTGTTCACCAAAACAAAGACATTTATACATGTTTGGAACAATCTAGGTGAGTAAATGATGATAGAAATAAACTATTTGGGTGAAGCATCCCTATAATATGAATGTTCACTTTACACTTATAAGTTTAAATAACGATAATGATGAATCATAAATAATAAAACTGAAAAGCATCCAACCAATGAAAAACGACACTTGCATGTCTGTAATAAAATACACTGCTTCATTTGCTAAATATTACACGAAAACACCAAAGGTCGAGATGAAATACTCAGTTTAAATCATAAACAGTGCCTTGTTAAGGTTGGTCAAAGGACCTTGTGAGCATTAAGGATGAACTTAGTCAGCATTAAACTGTATTTCTGGCAAACTCTGAATCTTTGTTTATTTGTTATTGTTAGTAATGGGTCTGAAAGGCCAGTGTGCTACAGAGGTCTGATTGGGTTGACTAGTGCAGCCTTACTTCATTTTCAACTCAACTCTGTAGCTCCGTCAAAGTGATCGATGGCCTCTCCGCAGCCTCTCTCACAGGTCTGTTTTTTCTTCACACAGAGAGTTTTGAGAGACGACCTTTTCAAGGAAGTCTCCGGGTGGTTTAAAGTAGCTCTCACTTCCTGATAATTGAACCAGCCGTGCCCAACACGACCAAACTCAGGAAATCTATTTTCCAATTTACATATTTGTTTTCCAATTTACATATTACACATTATCCAATTTTACTTTCTCTCATTTGAAGTTCTGTAGTGGGTTTTTTTTCATGCCAGTATTGTAAAGTAATGATCTTTTGATTGTGGGGTTATTATAATAATTCACAGGTAATGGCCGACTGTTAGGCAATGGGGTCCTCATTTATTCGAATTTCTTATAATCTATAAATGTATTACGTTTTCCACACATTTGCATTAAAACTGCTGATTCATCTCCCCTTCATGGATAAATGCCAGCTAATCTTTGAACTCATTTGTGGAATAGTTAGAAGATCTCACGAATACATCATGCATCTGCAGTGCCTAAGCAAAACAACATTTCGGCTGTATCACAGTGGTTTTGTACACAGTACAGTACTTCCATGCATCTGTAAGTTACATAATTTGGTGTGAGGTAAAAAATTGATCATTATCTAATTTACATGTACATAATATTTAAACACAAACTGTGAATCCTTTTAACTAACCCCCAAAACGTAAACTGTTTAAAGTCAACAAAAAGTGCTGTCGGTAACACATTTTAGCATCATAAACTGACATATTTTTGATTGAAACATGATGATTGAAAGACAAAAAAATGCCTTCAGGATTTGATTTTATCATAAAATGTGGGGGAGCTGAAATACAGTTATCAAATAATGATCCTTTTATTTTTATGTATTATCAGGAGTGATGTGCACAATAAGACTACAAGAACAAAACAGAATTAATTTTGATATAATTTTGATATATGTCGACAAGAAAACTGTCTGGATTCAGTCATGGATTCAGTCATATTTGCTGAGCTGTGTTTGTGCGACTGTCATTTTTATGTGCGGCAGACATTTAGAAAAAAGGGTGAGTAGTTCACTCCATTATTTTATTTTGCTTCATAAAAGCCTCTATTGAAAATTGTATTGATAAACAGTTTTACGGTGTATTTTTTCGTGCTGAGTTCAGCATGCGAGAACTCTCCTCGCTCAGTGCTGTCAGTCTGAATGCTGAAACAGTGTGAAACGCTTCCTTGAAATCCACTCTGTGGCTGATCCAACTTGTTCCGTTCATTCATTTCAATTATTCAAAGAGTGACATTGATTACTGTTTGTGCCAGCATGGTTCAGACATGAAGGTCTCGGGACAGTCGGAGGTTAGGTCCCCTGTCCTGACTGCGGTCGTGACCTTTAGTATCTACACATTGTGTATGGGGAAGAAACACTAATAATCCTCTGTTCTCCGTTGATGACAGTATCCTGTCTAGCGGGAACACAGCTTGTGAACTTGCCCATTTAAATCATCTTGTAGGAGCAGAAATACAACGAGGCACGAGTGTCTATTTTTCTCAGTGTTTACTAAGATTAACATTCTTGCTCAGGAATGGGCTCTGATCTTGAACCTTTTGCTTTGTAAAGGGCACTTGAGTCATGAATTATTATAAGATATGCTGTAACAATGGTGTTGTTGTGCATATTGTGTACAGCTGGAAAGATTTTTTTGTGCATCTACTTCAGGATCGAGGAGTTTTACGCATCCTAAAAGGATCTACTTATGTTCCATACATGTTAATATAAAACAACAAGAAAATGAGGCGGGCTTCTTCAGAAACAAAATTCATAGTCCGCCATTAAATACATAAATGCATACACTACTGTATACACAATATGTATGCAAGAAGCTGTCCAGTTATGTATTGCATGTTTCATATAATAAAACTAATATTAGGAAGACTTCACTTATTTTACACCTTACCAGTAACAATACGTCTAATGGGCTCTCAGTTTAATGTAAATGGCATGTTCTCTTGATATTTTAAGTTCACTGTCTTCCTGCTCTCATATCCCTTATATAAACTTTGGTGAAACTTTGTATGTGTGCTTAAAAAAAGGCTGTGATGAAGCATTTTGATGTCATTTGATGTTGGCGATAAAAATAGAGATGCAGAAATTCTTCATTCGATGGACAATTTGTAGCCAGCATCACTTTCCCAATTCTGCCCTGCAAACTATATAAATATTTAAGTAGATCAGTATTTCTGAGAATAGCTAACTCCATAATATATATTTTGGTGTTTTCATGACAATGTATATTACTCTACATATGTACATAGTACCGTAGCCTAATATATATATATATATATATATATATTTTTTTTTTTTCTTTTTATGGTTATAAAGTACTATAGGAATAAACTTGAAACATACAGTATATTTATGTTTATGTCAATATGTAGGTGGGATGGGTGTAAAGTGTGAGGATTCAGATTTAATTCCATGGTTGGTTCCAAGTGTCATAATACCAGAAAAGTCATGCTTTGTTAGTTGTTTAACTGGATTTTTAAGCGTTTGAGGAGATCAGTTTAAAGGAATAGTTCACCTAAAAAAAGGAAATTATAACTTGTGTGTGATACTTTCTAAACATTGATCATTACTTTAAAATCACACTTATAGGATCAAACTTTACATAGAATAATTCCCTAAATAAAAGCTATGATAAGGTTTCAGAAGACTTGGAATACAGCACAATTCATATAAACTATTTATACGGTTCCTTTATGTTATTTTCTGGCTGGACATCTGTGGACACCGTGAACTGATAATAGATAAGAGCTGTGTCAAAAATTCCCTTTCTATGTTTTGGGGAAATATAACACCACAGGGGTTTGGAATGACATGAGGGAGAATACATAATGACAGAGTTTTATTATTTGGGTGAACTATTCCTTTAAGGCATCTAACACACTCTTCAGCACCTTTGATGTTGTTAGGGCAACTTCTGATGAACAGAGAATTATGAGGGCATGCTCTAAAGGCGCTGGTGGTGCCCCTGATGGTTAAGCATTGAGCCATTAGTTTGGCGTTCTGGGTAATGTAGTTTCAGGTATGAGGCTCATGCGAAATGCATTCACAAAATGTTAGATTACGATGGGTTGCAAGGGTTGCATACTTGTGTCACCACATAAGCACAACACCAGGAATGGAGAATACAAAGCAGAGAGGATTGTGGGAAAATAAAAAAAGTGACCATCAATTTAAATTTGAAGCATTAGAATTTCACTTGCTGAAAACAGTTCATAGTTCTAGTTTCGTCTGGCCTACTTGGTAGATTTCAATAAGTGATTTAAATTAAAAGTATGCTTCTCCTCAGGCTCTTGTGTCGGAAAATCAATTTAAGCAATTCATTTCAATAGCTTTTTATAGCCGGTTCCCCTCACAGGTGTCTATGTTTGAGTGTACAGTCACTAATTACTGCATTATGTAGCATATGCAGGTGAGAGGGGAACTTCTTTTTGTATAAGAAAGATGGAGAGAGAGGTAGAATTTACTATTCAGCTATTTCTAAGTGCTAAACAGATTACCCTACATATCGGTTTGAATAAAGGTGCAGGGAATGATAGTCTCTGCCATGTGTTGATGGAATTTAAATTGACATAGTTGAATATTCAGCCTGAAAAATGCACCGCTGTCTGTTCTGAGACACCGAACAATAACAACGCAGCGTTCGTTTGTCGAAATGTTGAGCGATACTCATGACAAGACAATTCAAAATCTTGAGGAATTGAGGGTGTCTGGAAAAACAGTTTTTTGTAATAGTAGAGGATTCAGCAAGTAAAATCCACATGTTTGCCCACTTATAAATATATGTAAAAGGATACACATATATATAATTATTTTATTTTGTCTATAAATAATCTCTTAAAGAGACAGTTCACCCTAAAACAAAATGAACTTATCACTTACTCTCCCAGCATTTCCAAACTCTGTCTCTCTCGTGTGAAACACAAAATGAAAATAACAGAATTTACCTGAATGACAAAGCTATTTTTTCTCATACAATGAAAGTGGATGGCGACTAGAGACAAGTGTGGTCACCATTCATTTTCATTGCTTGTAAACAGGCACATTATTTTTACATAATCTTTGTGTTCCACAAGAAAAGTCAGATTTGGAAACAAAAGTGTGCAATGTTCATCTTTAGGTCAACTTTCCCTTTAAGACATCTCTCCAAACGTAATTTGTTGTCACATCTTAAATTTCTCACCCTCTCCCACAGGTATTCCCATCCCTGGTGATCCCAGGCACACAGACGGGATCGTTCAGAGCTCACATCCCGGCCCTAAACTTTCTGCCTGGGATCTGAACTCACCCTATCGTTCTGGTCTCTTGCTTGCAGATGAGCAGTGGCTGGGGGCGCGGCGGTGAAGTGGCTCCCTTCCACGGCTGCTGGGGAACCCTGTAGGTGAAACACCTACTGAGGGTAAGTTACAGAGCGCTTTTGGTAATATAACACAACAGCAGAAAAGGAACCACTTCCCACCTAGAGCCCCAATCCCACTAAAATGGACAGTTCCCCCAAAAATCGAAAATCTGTCATCATTTACTCACTCTCGAGTTGTTCCAAATATGTGTACATTTTTTTTTGTTTTAAACACAGAGAAAAGATATTTGGAAGAAAGCTTGAATCCAAAGAGTTATTGGCCGTCAAAGGTGCCCCCAGAAGTATTATCTTTCCTACATTCTTCAAAATATCTTATTTTGTGTTTAACAGAACAAAGAAATGTATAACGCAAATTGTCCTACTATGGCAGTCAATGATGGCAAGCATTCTTCCCAATATATTTCTCTGTGTTCATCAGAACAGAGAAATCTACACAGATTTGGAACAACTCGAGGGTGAGTTATTGAAGACAGTTTTCATTTTTGGGTGAACTGTCCCGTTAACCTGTCATCTCTATTTTACCACTTAGAAAATAATATTGTTCACACTGCCAGTTTTATGTACAATGAGGCAATCTGGGCAGTTAAAATGACACTGAAAATGTACAGTGTGAATTGCAATGCACTAAAAATGAAATCAGCCAAAGGGGCATCTGCACACAAATGCTTAGCCCCATCTCGCAAGATTTCTGAGCCTTTGTTGCGAGTATCTGTAAAAGAAACATTTACCAAAGGTACAGTTTAGTGGAAATCAGAATAGCTTTCACACAAGCAGAATAGGTGTAGTTCAAATATGTCATCCAATAAAATTTGTTACGCAAAGACATTCATTCAACTGTTGCATTGGAGCCGCTGTAATTTTATTTATATGCTTTATAGGAGACGTGCAGAATAGTGTCAAGAGGTTTGGCATCCCCGTCCAACATTCTCCACCCCACCATTGAGAGAAAGGGTTAAAAGAGGTACATCAACAAAGAAGCCACAAAATTGGCTGCTATACATTAATCTCTGAGGGTTTTGATTGGCAGGATTATACAAACATGCTCTTTTTGACTCTCATTGGCACACTGTAAATAGCAAAACTGGATAAACTATTGACATGCTTTAGAAGAGATTAATTCTGATTCATTCTGTTATGTCGGTCTAACTCCTTTCAAAACACTCAGACGTGGAAACGTGACATTTAATAAACTACATAACTGCTCAGGTCAGGCTGGGTTACACAAGTGTCGATGTGCATCGCTTTGATGTTACACTTCACTTCAAGAATCCGTCGCTCAGCTGTCATCCACAGTGATTAGCGACAATAAAAAGCTCTGCCCGACTGATTGCTCCGGCCCATCCGGCAGCCTCTCTCGGCGCCTGTAAGATTCGTATCTCTGTGGGACTTCTCCCTCTCCCGCCGAGCCAAGTAAATGCACTCTTCTATAAGAACAGCTCCGGAAATGCCAATCTGGCCCACACCAAAGGTTACCCTGTCGGCTTCTCTTAATTGGATCAGCTATCAAGAGCTGTAATGCCCTTTGATTATGCTTCTCAGCTGGACCTCAGTGTTTGCTTTCTAATTCAAAGAGATCTGGCTGGACGCTGGTGAGCGATGATGCCTCATCTCAAATTCAAAAATGAATTCCCCTATTGCTTTACTTTGTTTTGGAGTTTTCGGCTGTGAGATTTTTTGACAGGCCTAATCAAAAGCTTGAAAAAGGCAATGAGAAGCTTGAAGTAAAAGATGTTCGACTCTGGCAGGGACACCACTTAATGTCTGAGAAAATGTGCAGATGAGATGATTTATTGATGGATTTGGTCTTTTTTTAAATAGGCTTATATGGATAAATGTGTGCTGCTGAAATGCGTTTGCATCAGAACGCTACACTAATCTGCTGCCGTCTGACAAAGATGGACAAGGTTTAATCCCGGAGACTTTAATTTAACATGCAATGATTGACATTCACAGTCTTTCCCTAATGCTAGTTATGAGGTAGCCTCAGTACTTGTTAGTGCCCAAGAGAACTATTTCACTTAAAATATTCATACTACATATTGTTAATACATATAATACTATGCTTTTCTAAAAGCTTTTCTCTCGTTCATTATAGAAACAGGTTGATACTTAAAAAAGCAATGTGTATTGCAATAAAATGCTGATTTTGTTTGGCCTGCCGCATGTTAATACGACAGAAATGAAGAGAGATAACATATAAAATGTTGCCAGATGGGAAATACATCACTCAGTGTGAGACTTAGTTAGAGAGTTTCTACACCCCCCTGTAATCTTCACATTAAACACAGTTTAAGCTTTTATCTAGTGGTAATATAGTCTGAGATAATAATCTTTACAATACAATTTAATGTCAAGAGAAATGTTGCATAAGACAAGGCCTGGTTTTACATTGTCTAGAGAATAAAGTCTGTAAATCAGATGTGAGCTTGAGACAAATTCGGGATGTCTTATTCTTGAGAAAGCGTTGAAGTAGATTTAAGATAGAGGCGATACAAATGTGTAAATAAAGTTTCAAAACATCAAAGTTAAAATGACAGGGAAATATTAAATTCTATAGGTTTTTGCTCAATTTATCCTTGAAATAGTATTTTGGCTTAGTGCCATGAAATCAAACTTTACTAATGAATATCCACATTTTACTAATTGTGACAATGAAGTCGATTGAATGAATTCAAAAATGCTGAACGGTACAGAATTTGTTTCCGAGTTCAGATTAATCGCTGCGATGTTGCCAAGAGAGATGAAATCCATAAATGCAACAAGAGCTGGAAATAATCTAAAGGCTGTTCCGGTGCGGTCAAGTCCAAACACTACATTTGTGTGTGATGATTTATTGCTTTGCCCTTTGTGGATATCTAGAACCTAAATTACAGTTTGCAGTAGCTGAAACAGACCGCTTTAAAGGGACAGTTCACCCAAATTATGTCATCATTTACTCTGTAAACATTTATTTGTTCTGATGAACACAAAGATATTTAGAAGCATGTCAGTAACCAACCACTTACTCCCATAGTATATATTTTCCTAACTATGGCAGTGGGATGTGGGATGAGGACTGTTTGGTTACTGAACTTCTTCCAAATCTTCCTATGTGTTTGCTGAACAAAGCAATGTATACAGGTTTGGAACAATCTGGGGGTGAGTAAATGATGACAGAATTAAAATTTTTGGTTGAACTATCCCTATAACCTCAGATATCTTAAAACATAACAGACACCTCAGAGACATGACTCATGACTGCATTTGTTGTGATCACATCATTCACAACAAGTGGGTGGAGTGTTGCTGTGATGACGTGCTGAGAAAAAACTGAACATTTTTTGGGGAAATTTACACTTCACTGTGAGTCTTTCAGTTATTGTAAAAACGACTTAAATGTTTAGTCCTGACCTAACCTAATACCTGTCCGGGAAACTGGCCCATACTCATTTTTGTCAGATGAATCTCCAGTTGGACAGGTGACCGCAGAACAATACTCATGTCCATGGCAGATGGGTCTTTGAAAAAATGATCCATTGCTTTGTTGTTTGATTGATTTGTTTGCTTTGTTTCTCCGATCAATATAAATAACTTAAATCTAAAGTCTAGAGAAAATGCACACAGATGCACACTAGTTTTTAAATGGATTGCTTTGTCAAATGGATGGTTTCTGTGGCACAGCTCTAATCAAATTACATTTGATAGTGATGGATTGAGTTTATCATGATACGATTTTGAGAGTAAAAAAGAATAAAACTTTAGGTAATCCCACAACATCCAATATTGCAGTCATGCTCAGATCCACCCACACCAACACTTGTAAACACACACACACAGGTTTCAGGACTGGAGGGTTAGTCAGTATGGAGTGATGAAAGAACCAGCTAAAAGATTTCATCTCCCTTACTAGTGAATTTTGACAGATGATGCGAGAATTGGAAAATATTTTTCCACATGCAATCTTCACAAGGATGAAATAGATTAAGCGTTTTTGGGTCAAATATTCTTGAAAGAACCAATTTCTGATCCTTTTATAGTTTTTTTGCAATACAAATAAGGTTTTGTGCAATAGATTGTAAATATTACTGTAAGGCTCCATTATGGAACCATACTGAACCATACTTTCACTGTGAAATGTTTTCCTTTAATAGTTTATCCACGTAATGAAAAGCCTATTACACACTTTATGCTGCTCATGCTGAAACATCAACTGGTGTTGTATAGAGATAAGAGTGCTCTGCTTTTTGTAACGTCACATTTCTGATAAGCAGCGTGATCCTACCTTGAATTCCTCCAAGATTTTATACGTTTTCCCTCTATATTCACAGAAGTTTTTGACCTCTTTGCACTCGGGGCAACAGCCGTTGTGTTCCACCTTGGTGCACTTTGGGTGTATTTTAGGGCATTCGGGTTGGTCACAAACGGGTCCGTCCTCCGTGCACACGCACGGGCAGTTCGAGTGGCCGGGGAAGAAGCGTTCCCCGAGCTTGTACACGAAGCCACTGTCGTCCACGCAACCCTTCCCTCGATAATCATCGAAAATGATGTCATTGTTGGCAGTTCTCTCGGTCTCGTCCTCGGCGGTATAGTCCTCGGGGCCGACAGAGGCCGGTGAGACGGCGGCGTTCAGGGAGAGCAGCACGACGCAAATCGCCGGTAGAAAAGGGCCCATCCTTCGCCGCGGCAGTCTCGACGCATTCAAGGAGAGTGTCTCAGGTCCCTTAAGTGGTCAGTTTCCATGCTGCAAATGTGACACTGAAAGGAAAGAAACGTAAACAACCCGTAATTGTGCATACATTTTATTTCGTTCTTTTGCAAGAATGGTCACGATCCAGTATAGACGACAGTGGAGCACACTGGTAAGGAATCATAAGTTATAATTTTGTCTAACTGCGAATGTTTGTTACCTGGACACGGTAAAGTGTTGCAAAAGCACATTTCATCTGTTGTCAGGACAAAGCCAGACTATGAATACTTGATTATAGTAACTGCACGTGCCAATCACTTGTAAAGTTAACCACGTCTATCAATGAAGAGCGTTCCCACAGACAGTAGGTGTGTTTTCCCCATTGCCTTTATGCGTAATGCCGGATCATGATGTCAAGACACTACTTTAAAAACATTAAAAGAAATGGGTTTGTTCGGGAACAGCTAGTGCACAAAGTATCAGATGTGCTCGACAAAGTTCTCTTGCAAATGAATGTCTAATTTGTTTCCAATACGTCTGTGCGGAATTTGGAGACAACAGGTAGCTAGCTCCCCAGCTCCTTACCATTGCCCGAAGCACTGCAGATAGGTGTGCAATGACCATGTCCGTAAATTCTACGCTCTGAATTTCATCTTCTCTAAGAGCCCCGAAGAAACGACACGGTTTCTGTGTCATTAACGAGTGCGTAATGGGCTTTGGTCCAAATGCTTTCTCACCCGTGAAAGCAAGAGAAATTTACCATAAAACTGCACACTGGCAAAGAACGGCGTGAGACTCGCGCTTAGAAAAGCATTAGAGCTGCCAGAATAGAGCACTAGTAGTAAGGGAGAGTTTTGTTAAACAATTAAAGATTCTACCTTTGACAATGTATTTGTAATAAAGTGACTGCATCTAGCATGTTTAACGCATCGTTGCAAATAATGCTTACTTTGAAGATCAATGTATTTGTGTATTTGCCATCATTATCATTACGACTAATGGTGTGACTGAAAGATGGTACGATTCGTTTTGCATTGAAGTATATGGCAACAAACATGAATGCTTCATTTACAGAGACTGGATTAGACTTACCTCGTTGAAATGTCTGGTCTCACTTTATTTTAATCGAAACCGATTAAACGTTAAATGTGAATAAAAAAATCATTCCATTTAAAATGTTGGTGCAAAAATGCGCGTACTCCAGCAGAACCGATAATCCGTACGTCTTTGCGTTAATATTAACAAATGAAAGACAATCAAGCCTCTGCCCCGCTATTTTGCCTTCGACTTTGCAGATGACATATCCAGAAACGTAATTATCCTTCCCCGATCATTACGTGACCCCTCACAGTGTTGTATGGACAACGAAGGAAAAAAGATCCAAAACTGCTGTAAAAATGTACTTCCCTCTTGGGTCGTCTGAACATTCTAGCCATCCGCGGCATTTAAATCAACTCCCAAATACTGCAGGTGGAACAGTAACGCCATTTGGTCTTCAGCACCTCTGCTGAAAATATAACGAAAGATTCCTTCAAGTAATAAGCAAGAATATATTCGATATCAAAACGTCTCCCAGTGTGAAAGTAAGTTTATCTACATTGGGGATGCTCGCTCCTCACACACTCCCGCGCACCGTCAGAGCAGACAGAAACGCACCGTGAGAGACTGCACTATGAAGTTGAGTGCGGAAAGGAATGAGAACAGAGGAGCGTTTCATCTTCAATAGGTGGACTCAATAAGTTCAGCACCGCGGACAGCGCTTTATTCAGCACCATGGACAGCGCTTGATTCAGCACCATTGGCACATCACATTCTCTTCGCTTCTGTAAGCATGAACGATGACACGTGCAACAGGACAGTGACTGAAAATCACAGGAAAACGCACTCTTTACCGACTTGTCCCAGCATATCTTTAAATAAGAAAAACGTCATCAAACAGAAACCAATGGGCATAGATTGCATTGCGTAGGCTGATTAATTGCAAACCAAAATTGCGGAAATATGGAAAATTGTGGTGCAGAAGGCAACCTATAGAGGCCACTGCATTACTGTATTTGATAGCAAGTTGAGTGTCGGCAAAGCAGGCATTATTAATTATAGATCCGAATTAGAACGTGAGTAGAAATTATTCAAATTGATTTTGAACGCAGATCCCAAAATACAAGCTTTTCACTTTAGTTTGCACTTTTAATACTGTTAACACTCATTTCATTAATGGTCGGATCAGAGCAATTAAAACTGCTTTATTGTTCACATGGTAACAGAGTAATGTTTTCTTACTTCTAAAAGTTCTAAGATTAAATTGCGTAATAGTCGTTTTCCAATACGCACATATACTATACAGTATGTCTTTCTAAGCACTACAAATGCT
This sequence comes from Triplophysa dalaica, assembly GCF_015846415.1. NCBI lineage: Eukaryota > Metazoa > Chordata > Actinopteri > Cypriniformes > Nemacheilidae > Triplophysa > Triplophysa dalaica. The sequence continues at coordinate 19,851,204 of NC_079549.1, read as the reverse complement.
GTCTCCCGAGTCTGCTCCCTCACCTAATTATCTTCATGAATGGAACATTCAATTTCTAAGGCTCATAAAAATGGATCCAAACCAAACAAACAATAACATAGGAGAATTAGCTATTGACATAACCATAGTAATTGACGAAACAGTACATGTGCATCACGTAACATCTTGAAACGCACATGAAGCATGAAGGATTTGTTGATCCGAACATTGTCTTCGGTACGTGTAGGGTTCACTGCTGAATAAGATTCCTGCAAAACTTCCAAACCACTGATGGCAACCCATCTTAAGCCACATGCTGTTCAGATAGCTGTGAAAATCAATAGAAAGGTATCTAAAGGCCAGGACACATGCTTTGCTTTAAGATGTGAAATTTCAGCTCTAGGTTATCTGCCCCTGAAGATACATTAGGCCTGTTTCAGATGGGAATGTGTGGGCCAAGCTAAACATGAGAAACTATCTCTTAGAGTCTTCTTCCCAGCGTGACTCTAATCGAATAAGCATAGCTCAGAGGGAGATAGAGTCTGGAGTGTCTTTGGCTTAACCTTCACTCTGTCTTCCTCTTTTAAACCTCTCCATAGAAAGTTGGATACACTGACATGCTGATGAACCAAAGGAAATACTTCGTATCTAAATTTGAACTGTGCAGTTTGTTCTCTACCGAAAGCCATATTTTCCGGGCACGAAGCGTATGCCTCTTCCATCACGCACTTGTGCTGTGGTCACATATGCCGACACATACACGCTGGACCTTTCAGGGCACCCGTCACTTCATTTAAGAATCAACAGTGTCTTACCACGAGTGATGTCATCACTGCCTGGTAATTGGGGCATGTTTTCTCGGTTTCCCGTTCGGAGGGTGTCATCCTCTGTAAATGATCCAATCCTAATTGGCCTCAGCCCCTTCTGTGTCGTGAAGGGTTCACAGACAGGGTCAAATCCCGGTTATAACTCTCATCACGGAAATCATAACACAAACGTGTGAACTTCTATCAAGCAGTCTGGAAGGAGTCAGTGTGACATCGGATGATTTTAATACAACTATGCCTGTGAAACTGGAGTGTGAGGTTCTTCCAAGCTTCAATGGTTAAAAAAGGAACCAAGTTTCACTATTATGCAGAAAGTGTAAAGATTTAACAGGCTCATAGTTTATTAAAAAGCACATTCATGCAGACTTTAAATGTAATTCACCTAGAACATGTCTTCTTTGAATTAAAGCCATGCAATCTATATGAATGAGATATTTTTTTTAATAGATAGATTTAATGATATCACAACTGGGGAACAGTGTTATGGCACTGATTCATTTACTGATTATTCTGATTGACTTGATTGTAAAGCAAGGGAACACAGAACGCATCTTTGGCTCTAAAAACAGAGAGCTAAGTAAGGCTAAGTTCACATTCTACCTATTTTTAAAGCTACTATCATCTTTTCTATATTACAATCCTATGACTTAAACTGTGTTTCCAAATAAGTCATGAGCACTTTTTTAAGCGCCAGCACTGCCGTCTTTTTCTGCAGCTCAGAGCGTCTTTTGAAAAAAACTACGTCATGCACCTTTTTCATAGCTAATCAATGACTGCCAAGATGCAAGACCTATTGTTTCCATAACAACGTGCGAGGAAGGTGATAAGTCGAGAATAGTTTTGTATAAATATACATTTATTTTTCATTTTCAATAACGTTTGATTGCATTTCTATCGAGAAATTAGTATTGTAGTTTTGAATGGTTGATTGGTTATTGCAAAGATACTCTCTTTTTATAATTCAAATAGTATTCCATTCTGAAGCATATGAGTTTTCTGAGCTGCCTTCGTGCACAAGGCTTCCTCTGAACGTTTCCGGCTGCTTTTATAACCACAACTCTGCAAGCTCTTTTTAGGTAAAAAGGCACCATTGTCAACTTTTTCTTGCCAGAAAATAAATAAAATCCGAACATACCCTAACGATTAAAAAAACATAAGCAGCACTTTTGCCAACTTGCTAGTGTAAACAAAAGCTTGCTTGCCCCGCCTACGGGGTCTTCTGATTGGTCCACTGCTGTGGAGCTTAGATTGATGAGCTGCACTGGGCATTAAAGTTGAGATTCATTCACAGGGATGTAACGATTATAATGTGACGATTCAAGTCGGCTGAGATGTTAAATGAATCACAATACATGTTTTGAGGGGCCGCTGTGTTAACTACACAATTGGTAAATGTGGATAGGCTGACCGTCCATTTTCTTTAAAAGGGGGTTAAAAATACGGAAGTTAGGAAAAGCATAGACAAGGTTTATATTAAACTTTGTCTTAAAAAATGAATAATACAAAAGTATTTCTAATATATGTAATTTGGAATTTGTTTTACAAGTGCGATTTAGTTTTGTTATTTGACATAAAATATATTTTTATTTGACTATTTATTCAACTTCACGCAGCACTTATGCGCGAGACGCCGGCGTAAAGTCAAACATCCGTCTAGCGCGTGTTTACATAGAGAAGCAATGAAAATGTACTGAAACGGAATGGAAAAACACGTTGTGTGGTACTGTGCACCATAACATGAATAAATTAAGCATATTACTGTTGTAATCTTTTATCCTTTATTGATTTACAGTTCTTGTTTTTATTAAGGCTGCTGTTGTTGCTGTATTTTCCACTTTACGCCGTCTCTCTTGTGGATATTATGCAGAGATGTTTTTGTTATTGCATTATTGTTGTTTGTGTTTTTAATGTTGTCAGACTGAGAACGGTAATGACCTGCATACTGCACCCACAATGAAAGCATTATCTTTCAGCATCAGACTGCTTGTACATTTAAGTTGAGAACCCAAAGAAAGAGGGTCAGTTACACATTTAGCATTACTATACATACGTGTTTGTTATACTGTGCAACAATACTTTTGCTGAGGAAAAAGTTTGGATCATATTTGAGGAGAATTATGAGAGCCCACCTTGTTGACTTCCAGTCATCAAACATGCTGTCTGTTTTCGGAGAGTCAGTAAAGCTATTAACTCTGCAAGGACTGGAATCGCTGGCGTTGTTACGCCCACCTATTGGGAAAGATGTGCATCGACTCCCTTTAATTCTTGGACGACTTTATAAATGACACTGATATGACTGAAAATCGGCAAGTGGGATGCCAGGTTTTACTTTGGGTTAAGGGAGGTCACACTATGAACAGGAACAGGAGGACATTAATCATTTAATGTCATTTTGCCTGCCTCTCTGTGGTTCTTTACCGTGGCACAGTTCTGTGACTACGGCTGTTGCAAACCGCGAGTTGCTTTCCATTAGCTCTGCTACTGTACCTCGATGATCCATTAGCTCCGCCACACACCCTAAAAATGAAGAATTACTGTATTCACAGTCCTACAAACACTAAAACATAGAGGTATGTCATCCATTAGGGTGTTTTCAAATTCAACTTTTATGTGTTTATCTGAGGCTCAGGAGAGTTCAGACTGTCGTCTTGTTTGTTATGCTTAGAGGGCTAAACAGAGCCTATTTGCGTCTGATCAAATCGCTGCTGAAAGCATCAGGGAACATCCACAGAAACCATTCAGATTCAATTAGCTAATGGAGGAATAGCATATTTCCTAAAGCCTTTTTTGCCTTGGCAATGCTTTTCACAGCAAGGTCTTCAACATTGTTATAATGGTTTAGCCATTAGGGCTCCATTAATAGACTGCTCACAACTTTACAACATTATATTTGGTTAAGGCACTTCATAGTTTCACAATATAAACGGCAGAGTAAGACATGCCTAAGGCCCTTACAAAAATAGCTCCGTTGTCGTTTCTTGCATACAGTAGATGTGACTGTTGTCTCGCATGTCTGATGTGAGGTGGTAGCTCCACCTCTTGAATAGAAAATTAATTGAAGAAGAGTAGAATGATTCTCATTGTGGAGGAAAATATGACCTCTTGAAATTTCACAGTTCCATATCTGTCTTCCGTGGCAAATCCAATTCTGTAACAGAGGTGTGAGTCCCTGGAGATGAATGAAAGCCATTCATTACACTTTTCATTATTCGCTAGTTTTATGATTCATTCTTAGTTCACCTTCTGCTGAGAACTTGCCGTAGACTTAGTGAATGATGTATATGTCCCAATAATCTACAATGACATACGATATTCACTTGACTTTCTATTTGTTTAATGTTTGCATTGTTGCAAAGCACAAAACTGTAGAGATCAGAGGACAAAATAGAATAAGAAAAGGGATATAAAACAGAAAGTCAAAAATATTTCCAAATGTACATCATTAATGCTTACAAAACATTTTAGACTGTAAGTTGCTAGAATAAAATGCAAATACAATTTATAAAAATATTTATTTTAATTACTAAATTACTTATCTCTCCTTTTTTCTCTGTTTCTGTGTCTTAAAGTTTTATGAAGTTTGGTGAAATTTCTTTTTAAAACACATATGTGCTTTACAATGCAAAAGAAGAAACATTTTTGTCTGAATGGTTCCATTAAGAATCTTTAACAAAGAAAAAATCTTTCTGTTCCACAAAAGGTTATCATAAGAGAAAAGGGGTCTTTAGATCGTAAAATATCATATAAGGACCTTCTTATAAGAACCTAAAGGGTTCTGTGGAATCACTACCATTTGTAGCACCTTTCTTGAAGCAGAAATGCGTAGAACGTAGCGACATCTAGCGCTGAAGTTGTGAATTGCAACCAATGGCTCACTCTAGCCCTCCCTTTCGAAGAACTACGGAGATACAAATTTACGAAAATCGTTCTCGAGAGCAGTTTGTCTGTTTAGAAACAACATCATTACATTTACATTTATGCATTTGGCAGACGCTTTTATCCAACACATTGTAATATTCTATACATTTATACATAGGTATGTGCAATCCCCTGGGATGGAACCCATAACCACAGCTCTTAATACCGAGCTACAGGAAACCTGTGTACATCATGAATTCTATTTAAGGGGATCTGCGTTGTATGTAGATAGAAATAGCTCATTCTAAGGTAATAAAAATAACGCTTCATTATGTGAGGTCTTTATACACCTCTGAAGACATAGTTGTGTATATTACATGGCATTTCTGTCAATAGATCCTACAATAAAACGACACAATGGACCTTTAAAGCGACTGTTCGCAATATTGGTTGTGGAAAAAATAACTAAAACCAATTACTGAGCAAGTTCATGAAAGAACGGTGTTTAAAACTTTGTCATTACCCTTGCTGGATTCACAACGGAAAGCTTGTAATAATGGTTTGTAATTTGCCCTGTCGGGTTGACTTTCCTGGAGATCCTTCACCTATGCATAATTTCGTCACAATCGTACACAGAACGAAGAGGATCCGGCTGTTAGCCCACCTGTGGATGCAAGTGACACAACTGTTGGGTAGGATTTTAAACAACTTTTAGTATTATTTATGTCGACGTTTAGTACTTTTACTTTAAAAAGCCAAGCAGTGTTGACATCTGGGGATTCATCATTTGTGAAAAACAAGAACTGATGACAGTTTAAAAAAAGAAACAGGGAATATGATCGAACTCGTGCGAAAATTAATATTGGCAAGGCATTTCAAAGATGGCGTGAACTCTGCGATCTGAAAGGATTGTAAACGGATGCAGACATCGCTTTATTTCTTCGGAACAGGTAATACATTTCAATATTTCAACAGATAACACAAAACCGTAGCGCACTTGTACTGTTTCATCGGTTGTTCTTTCTCTCTATGTTATGTTCATTATGATTATTGTAACTTAAGACCTATTCGCACAGGATTAGTATAATCTTGGCACCTCCTGTGATGAAATACCTCCCCACATCTGTATTTCATGTGGCGCGAATTAGCAAGGACAAGTGAAGCCTGTGATTCTACTCAAATTTACGGATTTATATCCTGGCCATGATAGCACAGCTTTGCATATAGTATATATAGTTGTATGGTGTATAATGAATTACGACCGTGCCTGTCAGCATTTGAGACCCGCGTGCAGAGATCTTCTGTCCGGTTCGCGTTACAAAAGTTCATGAGAAATAACAAAATGACCCAGCACCCGAAATAATATCAGTACACTTCAACGCAACATCTATTTGCGCTATTTGTGTCTGTTTATGTTCTTATTTGTTTCGTGTTATATCATCTGCCATGCTGTCTGTGTTTATTATGCGCTACTGATGTACAGTGAAGATTCTCACCGCTGCACTGTCACACGCCACGACCTACAAACTGAGATGGCGACAAAGAGGCAAATCCTACAGACTGCTGCTTTAAACGTGTACGCAGGATTAGTATTATGAAATATGCTGTTTAACTCCGTTCCAAAAAGTCCATTGCTTTATATTGTCATGGTTTTCTCTCCCTCGTGTCATTCCAAACCCACATTTCTGTGCATTTGTGAATGTGTCTCCGTTTGTGAGCAAGTTAGCATGTCAGAGAGAGATTGCCCTCAATCAGTTAGATTCACACAGCCAGCACTGAAGGTCATTCGTCATGGGTTTAATTCATTCAATATAATCAGGCCCAAATACAGCCCTCCTGCTGGATACGCACACAAAGCTGTCTAGACCCTCCCTTGACAACAGACCCCCTGCTGACGGCACATTGCCTAACTACAAAAGGCAGCACTTTGCTGACAGAAACCAAATGGTGCTTTACCAAACGACACCAGGTGTAGCCCTGTGTCAAAGGTCTTGCTTTTCAACATCTTACGTTGAACATCAATATTTTACAAGTGATTGTGACGACAAGTAACCAAAGGATATAATTACATGGGAGTAATCCTTCTGGTGTAATACTCTGCTCAGATATCGTGTTCCATTAACAAGATCACAAATTATCATACGATTTTAATACACATGTCCGGCATGCTGAGCAACTTGGGTGATATGTATCTGGCAGACACTTTAACCCACAGAAACATTAATTTTCTATATCAAACATTTAATTCTTTCCTTTGAAAATGAACGTTATATGCTTTTCTTTTTTAATCAATTTTACTGCTGTTTTGTTGTTTCTTAAAATCTAAAGTTGCATTTGTGATCATAAATCGTTTGCATTTTAAAGAGACGTTTTATTTCTCTTTGCCAATATGTAAAAGCACTTTGAATTGCCCTAGTGTATAAAATGTGCTATATAAATAAGCTTGGCGTGCCTTGCCTTGCTCTTGCTCTTGTGAGAAAATGTAAGCATGCACATTTCATTTACAGTTTCACTAAATTACAAGGGTAAACATCTGCGATACGGCCCATTTAAATGATAAAAAAATCTATAGCGATAGAAAATGGTGATGATTCTGAAAGAAGAGTTTGGTTCCAAAATGCGATTAGAAATTTTCTAAAATCATGTTTTTTTGTGTATTCCAATTAATATCAATGGTTTCTTTTGATCAATTTGGTTTGTTTGTTTTGATTTAAGCCATAAAAACAAAAAAAAAAATAATGCAGCTAGCTAACACAATAAAAACATGATAGCATGATAAAAAACAAGATTTTTTTTCCTTAAAATATACATACTCGAAAAAGTCAGTCTGACTAATTGATTCCACCAGGCTGTATTTTCCCATATCATCCACAGTACTTATGATTTTATGGTCTGGGTTTAAAAGATCGTTACACACAATGTTAGTCACACTGGGACATAAAGTCTGGATTCTCAAACGTCTAATGGGAGCAAATAAATCAAAAAATTTTGGCTTTGTCGAATACGACTTGCAGGGGGTCAATCAGACAGTCAGTCCATCCCTCTTCTCTCCAATAATGTACTATCACGCTGCCTGCCCGCCGCAGTCGTAACTGGGCAAGAATACAGAACGGTAATTTATAGAGTCATGCTTGAAGCCGGAGATGTGATTTTCTTACTGAAACGGCAGAGTGCATTCAAAGTGATGTTTTGCATGCTGAGGCGGACCCGATGACCTCATTAAAACCTGTCAGAGACAGATCAGATGAGGGAAGGTTACCGTGGATACGGTGACGCAGTCTGTCTAAAAAGGCCTTGTGATTACTGTGTGAAAAATAGCCGTGCACCCTGTCTATTCTTATTCCACAAAGGCACAAAATGAAAATCTGGAAGGAAAAGGGAGGTGAATCTGCGATGAAGATTTATTCTCTCAGTCATGGTTGTGTACTGGAGTTGATGAGATGTTGCGATGACCACATGCTTTTTAGGATGAGCAGATTTACTGCAGTAAATATTGCTCACTATAGTACAATGACGTCAGTCACAATGTGTAATAAATAAAAATAATAATAATATAAATGTAAGTGTTGTCACGAGCAAAACTTTTCTAATGGACATTTGTTATCAATTCCAAACGAAAATTCCTCATGTTCTTTATTAAAGATTATTATTATTATACCTTCTAAAAATCACTTTTCTAGCTACCAGAACTTTAAGACACGGCACAGGCCCATTCCAACAGCATCAACTGTATGTGAAGACTTTCATGTGACATGAGAACACACTTTTCCAGTCAGTGGCACAATGTTGCCCAGAAGACAATGACACAGACACAAAACAGAAATATAGGTTGTGCAGCAGACTCTCAACACTGCTTGGCCCTTTAGTTTGTTGTCAACATCTTTTCCGGATGTCTAGCACTGTGTCATGTGATCCCTCCCCATAGCAACACAGGCTCTCTGTTTATCTCTATCTTTCAAAACAGCATTTTCCAAACATGTAGGACTGGTTCTCAACTTGTTTAATGAAGATCTCGTCAACATGCAATATGTGCTTTTTTTAAATGGTAGATTTTGTAATCGTTTCTAAAAAAAATGACAATATTCAAACATCGTTTTTAACATTTACACTAAATATTTGCATTACTCATTGATTCAAAACATTTTTTTTGTCATCTGTTGCCATAGTTTCATATAAATGTACTGTAGTTAGATTTACAGTGTGGAATACATTTGCTTATTACTGTTATATAGTTTGGGCATCTATTTTAATTTACATTTAGAAGTGTTGCTTTTTGCCTCGCTGTCCCTACCAGAACAGATCTGTGACATATTTTGGGGCTGTAAAGAACCACCAATATACAGATGCTTTAGATAGACACTTTATGATATGAACCTAACATCATATCACGTTTACCTCTCAGGTGAAATATTCAGAGGCTAAATCTATTATTAGCTACACAGTTGGAAAATCAACCTATTTATAGCGGCCATGTTGACTGCTAAAACAGGTGAGAGGACCCACGTCTTCTCAGTCCATCTCATTTTCCAGCTGGGCTCAATCGCTGAGCCGTAACCTCTTTCTCTTTGCTTACAGTCTTGCATGCAGTTCTGCATGCGAGTCATGCTCAGGGACAGTCTGGTTGAATCGTCCAGACAGTTGGAGATCTTAAGTACCATGTGGTATATCCATCCATTAGCAACTCCTCACATACACCAATTTCTAGTGTGAAGTTTGTAGCAGTGCTCTGTTCAGAGGAACCATCAATGTGATATTTCAGCTTTCATAAAAATGCGATCTTAAAAGGATATTTTTAGTGAATGAGTTTTTTGTTCAAATAATGATAGTGAAACGCTGATGCTCATTCGACTAGCTGTAAATACTTCCTGGCCGGATCCAAAGAGAATCCAGTCTCATCTGAATTTTGACTGTTTTCTATATTGAAAACAAACATCAACAAAATCTCAGCTTTTTGCTGATATTATCAATTATATTATAGCAATTCAGTTACAGCAAAAAAATATATCAAAGAAACAGTATAATATGCTCAAATGTACTGACTCAACACTCAACACCGCAACAAAACTGAATATATCTTTCTAGGTCAGACGTTATTTCGAAAATTGTTAACCTTAAACCCACACAACAGAGAAGCCGTTACAGTCCAAAATGTCTCACTTTATTCCACGTGAATACACTAAAGTGGCTAAACTCCCTCCCCAGATCATTTTGTTCCATTCTTCTCCACTAGAGCTGGGCAGATGATCCTCCAATCCTCAGTGCTAAACGGAGACCTGCAGCATTAAGCAGTCCTTCATAAGCCCACTCTGCTGATTCTCGGGGGGCTTGTCCTTTACTTCTCATGGTCCACTGCCTTCTCTCATTAAGGTCTGCAAAGTGCTCAGCATCTGTCTTGTGTTGACCCCGTAAAGGATTCTGCCTTCTGCTTGCTAAACCAAAAGCTTACTTGCATGTCAAATTGAGAGCAGTCAGGTTACTTTGAGCTATGGGTTATTCATCAACGGCTTGTCATTTCTTTGGGCTCTAAAGCGACTCGTACTGTAGATTGCTACTGTATAGAGAATTTTTACAGCTACAGGATTTTTGACCAGCCGGCCATATAAGACGTTTACTTTATTCAAAGCATGCACAGGCAGTAAAAACAATGCATACATTCTGCATATATAGGAACACAGAAAATAACTAGAAGGAAAAAAAATCTCCAAAGACTATTTTAATTAATGCTACTCTCATTTAAATTGGGCAAACATCCGTGCAGTCATACACACGTGGCTAATGACTGAATGCTTGACATTCTAAAAATCTATTACAAGCGGGGACGGTCAGATATGACAGATTTCAAGGATGAATTACTATATGCAGGTAAAACCCAAGAAATATCGCATTAGACTTTCCATCAAAAATCTGAGGACGATGTTTATAAGTTTGATATAGAGATGCACTCCTTGTTTTCTTGGTGCCGCTAACACCACAGTCTTACAAAAAACATATTACAAGGAAAACATCTCGAGACTGTTTTTCAGTTGAAGTGTTTTTGACGCATTAATAATACATGGGATTTAGGTTCTGCTAATGAAAAACTTACCCGGCTCATGGCGTGAATGTTCAGCCGGAGACTGTTCAAAGCGAAATTTCATTTGCAGAAACAAGATTTGTGTTGTAAAAGAAGGTTTCTATTCTCAAAACTACAGGCCACATCTGCAACAGTCTCAATCAATTTCAGGATTAGAGTAACCTTAAAAAAATCGTTGTGTTTTGTTTGTATGTGTCCTTAAGCGATTGCGAGCAGACATAAAAGTTGTTTGCCATTTTTAATCAGTCCACTGTTAAGATTTAAGACACAACCAGCTGTACAATGTTCATGCATGTATCAGCTATTATGCAAACCATTGTATTTCGTTTGCCCATGATAGTGTGTATTTTTGAATCATCACATTGAGAGAATAATTGATGTGTTTCCATATGCTTAGCTTTCTTGAGTAAAATATATATATATCATGTTTTATTTTTGTTAATCGTTCATGTGATTAGAAAAGGAAAATGGTTCCAGAGCCACGTGTTACTTTAGGTAAAGGATTTTATATGTAAATCAAAATGTGAATTTAATTTTGTACTTAATTGTTCTTACTGTCAGTTTTTTCACTTTTAATTCATAAATGTGTGTTAATTGACTTATTATTCTCAATTCTTGTAGTTAACAGTTATTTTTATCTAATGTGAACTATTATGACAAGGGCCCCTCACAAAGGTTTGCATAGTGCCCCCATACGTCCAGGATGGGCGGGTGGTTAAAAATATGCTTTATTTTTCTAGTGATACCTTTTTTTGCTGTACAAATATATTTAGTAAGGAACATGGGTGGTCTCATGGACTAATTATTAATTCTACAAGTATATTTTAAATGTTGCTCGATAAATTTATAGCTTCTCTCTTTATTCATGATGAATAATAAAGGCTTTTGATCACAGCTCTCGAATATTTAAAGGATAATTGTTGCATACCTTCTCTCATGCATCTGGGAATACCTGCTGCTTACATCAGCACATATGTTCTTAACCACAGCGGCGTACACCTTCAACAGATTTCAAGTATTCCCTCCAGAAAATGAGAGCAGGCGGCAGTAAGAGTTCAGCTACAATTAATTTATGACTACGGACCGATCACTCACCAGCTCCTGGGGTTCAGTCTTCAAAGAAGAAGAATTACACAGTAGGGGAGCTTTTGATAACACACTGAAAAAAATGGAATAATTTTCAGTTAAGATGGATAATTGAAAAAAATGTCTTGAAATTGGGCACAAATCTTCATGCTCTATGTCTGCCTTAAGAACAACATGCGTTTCTCATGCTATGTACCATATGTATAGCCTTGGAAAAAAGAGACCATTTCAAATTTTCATTCAAATCAGCATTTCTAGATGTATTGTGGCCATTCCAGTCCAGTATCTGTTGAATTTCAACAAAATAAAACGTCAGGAGTGACAAAAGTCATTCAACAGTAATGTGAAAGACTGACAGCGTGATAAGACACATAAAAACTTTTCCTAAAGACATGTAGAAATATTACTGTGGTATTGCTCAAAGTGAATATACTAGGGAACTTGTTTGCAGTTTTTGAGGTTAATTTTTTATTTTTATTTTGACCATTCACCAGTTTACATTTGCTGCAAATAAATCTAAACAGAAACAATATATTTTTTAAATTTGGTAAAAAATAATGTTAGTAGTTCACAAAATTAACCAAAAATGATCTTTTAACCCAAACACATCCCTATAAATAGTCAATTTTAAATTCAGAAAACAATCTCTGAAATGGTCTCTTCATTTTTCTATATATTTCCTTTGGCCTTGTTTGCCGATTTTCATCTTTGATTTCAAATTTGAAATCACACATCACACAATAGATAAAAAAACAGTCTCACCGTGCAATTGTTGTCAGACACGTCATTGGCTAATAAAGAACAATCTCTTTGTAGTTGTGGCATCTACCTGCAGGTGCTGACTGCTAACCAGCCAAACCTTGATCAAGATAAAACAAACCAAATTAAATCTTGTCTCACATTCATCTCATTGAGTATCCCGTTTCACTCAGAAATAAGTCGGATTATGGAACATGTAATAACGGCTCCTGTGGTTTGGTCTTCAAAGCAGCCGAATTGCTCAGTAGGACAGCTTTTCATAACGCAAGCTGGAAAGGAAAAGAATCATTTTCTGTAAAGATGTATAATTGAAAATACGTCTTCATATTGTGATCCAATTTTACTGGATGTAAAATAGGTAGCAAACGGTTAGTGACTTATGTTTAACTTTTGCCAACCCTCTGTCTGTATTGTAATATTACATTGTATTGAAAATAGAAACATAAACGGACCGAGATAAAGTGATTGCTGGAGTCCGTATTATATGAATGCTAATAAATAAGGAAAATAGTTAAAATTTTGCTACAGAATTTATAATGGATGACTTCTGGATTCTTCAAGAGTTATTGTCACTGGTTTATTCAACACCCTAAACAAGACTGCTGTTTTAAAGAAAACAATAAAATGTTCACATCTGTTCATTAGTTTCTTTAGCACCTGTACAGTATAGTGCAGCATTAAAACTGTACATTTTTGTGGGCTGATGCTTAAGTTTTATGACAGATGTTAAATTCTAACCTGATGAATTACTTGTCATTATGAGCTTTATAACAAGAGTTAAGACACATCATCATGCGTTCAGGAACTCAAGTCACAAACCAAAACAATGCAAATCTGACAATGCTTGCATTGAAAATGACAACCTCATTATGAAAGCAGACATTGTGAGCTGTAAGGTAATGAAGCCGCTAAAACATTAAATAGGATTTATAATGGCAATTAAGAAAATATCCACAGTATGATCAACAAAACTGTCTAATAACCCTTCTGTTTCGATCCATTCTAGGAGAAACTAAATCATAAGGATCTTCTGTGCGACAAGGCCTTCGCCTCCACCACAGTGCTACGGGTTATTATCTTGACAATCACATAAAAGCATTCCTGATAAAATCACATTTGGAGTAGCTTTCCCTGCAGTGGCGGTCGGCACTCGCTGGATTCTGCTCCTACTGGCAAAAAGTTGCCTCCAAAAAGAGATTTGATCTCACACCCAGTCAGCCTTTGAAGAGATTATGCTAAGCAGAATGTAGTAATATGTTTCACACAATGCGAATGACAAAGCCCGGTGCCGCGCATTACACGCACACGCTGTGTAATTTTCATTAATCTGAAATCTAATGCTCTTTGCACGGACATAAATTCCCAGTGGGGAATATACACTGTTTCTAAAGCAGAACGCTTCCGTGTGACAAATAGCAGTTGTTCATTTTTCATTATTAGTAATTAGTTTTTTTTAGATCTTCCAGTCTATACTGGAACTATTTATTTACGTATAAAAATAAATGAGGGTTCATGTAGTTATTGAGGCCTCTGGGATTAGAGGAAACAAATGGAATATTTGTTTATCTATTTATTTACCATTTTCTAAGATCACCGTATGGCTCTATTATAGGGGCGGAGAGTTTATATCTGCTGCCGTGACTTATCTGTTGTGCTCTGGAAGCAATTAAATGAAAGTGGAACTCTTGGGAAAGAGTTTTTTCAATTGAATAATGAGCTGTGTGTTTTGCATTGCCTTTCAACACGTGGGTAGTGACCCAAAAATGGATTGCCGGACCTGGGACCAATGTAATGTGGTTTGATTGAAGGCCTGCCATTACAAAAACAAAAGATATGGATTGAGAATGGATATGGATTTCAAAAGCTGATAAACCAGAATATAAGTACACAGAATATAACATGGACAGGTTACAAAATAAAACCAAAAACAAATAAACAGACTACATTAAATATGGTTTTAATGCATGTTCACACAGAAATGTGTGGTGAATCTTTGCCTTAAAGGAAATGTTCACCCCTATAAAAATGCTGTCATCATTTTACGCACCCTTATGGTTTCAAATCTGTTTAATTTTCTTAGTTCTGTTGAACAGAAGATATTTAGAATAATGTAGAAAAACAAAACCTTTCTGGGGCACTGTTGACTACTATAGTAGTTTGGTTTGGTTCCTACTATGGAAGTCAACATTGCCCCACAACTGTTCGGCTACAAACATTCTTCCAAATATGTTATTTTGTGTTCAGTGGAACAATAAAATGTAATTAGGTTTAAAACAGCTTCTGTTGACAAGTCAAGCCTTGTGGATACCTGGTCAGATAGGGTTGACCTGAACCATTTTACTTCGAGAAATCAACTTCACTGTGAAGCCTCGACCTGAACCTTTTGACCTTGTGGAAAAGCTGGAAGCACGTGGGAAAGATTGTGGAGAACGACTTGAGAATCTTGAAGGATGTGCTTGTATGTTTGTTCAGTTTGGTTTCTAGGTTAAAAAAAGTACAAGAAAAAACACAGAATAGAATGAATTTTTGAGTCAGCAGGAAACTGTACATAACTGTACATAGTTACATAAGCTTAAATCTACAACAAAAGCATTCGATCCATAAGAAATAAAAGAAATAAGAATCCTTTTAAAAATGTTACAAGTTCATCAGCTATGTCCGTGCTTTTGAACTGCCAGGAAAAGCGAATAACATGGACCTGTGACAGCAACTGCTTAGAACGGAATGGAAGATGAACAGCTTTATGGGGCCTGAAACACTATCCCACTGGATGTGTTCTGGCTCCAAATCCCAAAATTTTCCTCACAGCAGACGTCTGGTCGAGTGCCAGATTACTGTTTAGTCAGTTGCTGGGAAACACTCCAAGACGGCAGATTCGCTGTTTGCTCCCTCTGAACTCATCAGAATTCCCAGCTCTTCCATACGGAGCTTGAGATCACTGAGCCTTCGAACAGGGAACGCAGGGTCATAACACCGTCTCCTACTGTGCAACTCCTGCTGTTATGGGTTTACTGTCAGAAAGCACAGACGAATGCAAAAGTTCACAGATGCTATTTGTTAATTTTATTTTACAAGACTTTGCAGTTGTATATCTGCGTAGTTGCTATTTTCAGGGTTAGCAACGCGAGACCTTCAAAACATGTCTCATTATTTTGGAAAAAACAGGGAGATATTGGTTTATCCTTGATGTTGTTCATGAGCTAATTTAAAGGTCTAATGTATGAAATTTAACGACATCTAGTGGCGAGGTTGTGAATTGCAACCAACGGCTCCACCCCTCCCCTCGACCTTAAAGAAATTTTGAATTTTTTCAAAAGTTCGCAACTCAGGATTATGGCCTTTTCAAAGATGCTTGAGAATATTCGCAGTCAACGGTGAGCTGAGAAGTTTAGCGTTGTCCTTTTTCACACTAAAGAATGAAACTTTTCAGACGTGAACAGACAGTAAAGGTCAAGAAAGTTGTTAAACACAGCGGCTGATCAAAGGCTAACGCCTCTTCTCTACTCGCTGCTTATTGTCATCAGACGCTGGCCTTTCTCTTTGCCGGTCCACATGCTTCTAGACTTTGCTCTGTCGTCAGGAATACGGCTTTGGTTGAGAACAAGGCTCATTTGTCAAACACTGTTAGCAGCTCCCTGGCAAACGGTTTACCCTTTTATCTTCGTTCAAAAGGAGATTTGCTGTCGCGCTTCCATATTTAAGCTGTCACGGCGTTCTTTTTTTTGGAGCCTGCACTTTGTGGGCCAAGTTTAAACAAGAGTGTTGGCTTAGAAAAATAAGAAAGCAATTTGCTGTTCCAACAAATGGCTGAATTAGGAAGATCCACAACTGCGGGCATGTGCAAACCTTTGAAGTCTAAGAATTGACAGTGCTCTCTGGAGTGTAGTCGTTTGCTTTTTTCCTCTAGTGAGAGAGGTTTAGGGCATCTGGAGAAATGATCCCAAGGATGTGAATTAGATTTCTATTAACCGTCCACGGCAGCCATATGTGTCTATTGTATTTTTAGCACTTAAAACACTGGAGCAGTTTATTGCTGTTCACAATTACTGCCATTAAATGATTAGTTATTGTTGTGGGAATTGTGTCAGGGCACATTAAAGCAATGTTTATCACAGTAAATGGCAACCTTTCATTTTGTGTTCTAAATAAAACAATTAATCTATTTTATTAGAAAATGTAATGGCAGAATATTATGACATTTCTGTCAAATTAGGAGCTATTCTGCAATGTAATGCAAATGTAACGGTTGATTTGCATGCTTTGAATGCATTTTCTTACCCAATTGCTTAATGTGGTAATGTTGTAATGTGTTAGCACATGCTTAATAAGTAAGAACAGAACCTCTTTATGCATATTTCATATTCATGTATTTTTAGTCAAGTATATGCTGACTTCTAAAACACTAACTTTAAATATGAGAGGCTTGAAAGAAAAAATATCTCATTATAAAAACTTGCTGTAAAACAATTGATATATTCCCTGCAGATCAACACGATGGAAAAATATGCTTTCGCAAAGGCAAACATGTCAGTACAGCATCTACCAGTAGTGCCCAATAGGCTATGCTAACCAAACTTGACCCCTTGGTCTCGATCCAGTCAATGCCTTGGAGCAGAAGTGAATTAAAATAGCACCACTAACGCAGACGACTGTATCTCAGAATCTATCATTTTTAATCATCAAATCTATATTGCCAGTCTAGAACATGGAGGAGAACTGCAGGCAGCTGTTTGCAAGACACGACAGCTTCTGATACTGTCAGCGTAATACATATGAGTTTTCTCACGTTTGTGGATTATAACAGTTTGTCATGGGGGATTATACCGTGCAGGTACACATGAGCCTTTTTGAATCATAACAGCGAATTTAGAAACATCATTCATGTTGTATTCCTTCCGATTGAGCAAAGAAACACCAAAGATTTGCATTTATGGGTTTGCCAAATGCATTTATTTAAAGCAATTTACATCACCTCTAAAGTTATACATTTAATCAATAGGTGCGTTCCGTGGGAATCGGACACGTGGACTTGTCGATGATAGTGCCATGCTCCAGCAGGCAAGATATAGGAACCTTTTAATGCATGATGTGTTGAATGCATGGGGTACTAGAAGTTACTATGATGTTAATCTCAGACATCACGCCTACCGTTGGCTAAACGTCTGATGCATGAGGCACACTTTTCTGGAAACACTTCTGCACGTTCAAAGTCGTCATCTGATTGGTTGAATTTCACAGGATTTCCGGTAGACATGTGTGTCGTGTTCTTTAACGGTCTGCCTGGAAACAACAGAGCCTTTTGATCATATAAATAAGCGTTTGTGTTTACAACGGTTGCTATCAGAATTCATTATGATCGACTTAACGCTCGTTTCTTAAAAGTATGCGAAGTTCATCGGATAAACTAAAAATCATTGTTGTTTCTGTTAACTTTTGACAAGTTCGTGAATGTACATCGGTCTGTTACTGCGGGGACATTTCCACGCCTTTAAACATGACACGGCACAAAACAAAACGTGATTGGTTACTTTTACCTGTCAGTCTTATGGCCTCTTGGTCAGCCTTTCCAAAGAAAGCAGCGATAAGTTCCTTCAGTATGAAGGTCTGGCTACATGAGACTACTTTAATGTTGACTTTTGTGTTATATTGTAATGTTGTGTAGTGTGTTGATTATGCAGTTTAATTCCGAAGCATTTTATTTACTAAAAAGTACATAGTTCAAATTAGTTATGTTACTAGGTGCCACCATGATCACATGACTGTTGTGAGTTTGGGGCAGAGCTGTTGACAGACAGAGTTGCGACAACGGAATTTAAACTTTTTTGAGTGTCACTAGATTCATTGAGCCTTCAGATAGTTCAGGTAGATTTTCTTCAATCCTTTTATTCATTAAATTACGTCTTCAATCAGGTTAAAAATGTATGCAGCAGCTCCATTGTGGAAAAACTGTTCCATTTAAGTGAACGCAGTTGATACGAATCTCTCTCTAAATGGCTCTGGCTGCAAATTGTGAATTTGTGCACACATTTTTAAATAGAAAGGTCTTACTTTTGTGAGTTAAAGGGGTTATACTCATTGCTAGTCATTCGGAAAGATTTGGATACTAGACACGCCCCCTTTTCAAAAACCTAGCCTTTCATAGTCAAAAGTAAAATAATAAACAGATACATTTTCTGCATTCTTCTTTATCTGGACAACAACATTTGTTTCTAGATACTACTACTTCTACTACTGCTTAACGCTCGCTTAATGTGTTCATGTAGCTCAACTTGGCAATGCAATGTGCAAGCAATGCAGAGGTCGTGGGTTCAATCACACATATTGATAAAACACATGTATACACTAAATGCACTGCCAAATGCATACATGTTAATGTAAATAAAGACACACTGTATTTCCTTGCTAGCATCTGGTGTATAATACTGTGACTAGCACTGGACCAAAGATCTCAGAAAAATATCTTTTTTTTTTTTTCACACAAAAAGGAAAATTCTGTCGTCATTTACTCACCCTCTTGGCATTTGAGAATGTTGGTAACCAAACAATGGCAATACCAATTGACTAGCATTTTCTGTACGATAGGTACCACCATTGTTCAGTAACATTCTTCCACATATCTTCTTTTGTGTTCTGCGAAAGAAAGTAAGAAAGAAAGAAAGTCATAGAGGTTTAAAATAACAAGATGTGAATTTTCATTTTTGGGTGAACGATCAATTTAAAAAGTAAATATTAGTATCTCAAATTAACATAGTAGGACCAAATGTATACATATTTCTACCTAAATGGTACATTTTAGGACTTTTTTAAAGGACGCCGTCCCAGTGACAGCTTGGGTACCTTTTAAAGTGTACAGTATGAAAGCCACAAGAGAATACATACATGAATTACTAACAACCTACAGAGGCATTACAACCAAACCGTAATACATACTACATTATAACAGAGAACTGTAGAAACAATGTACAATAATATATCATTTATATAATTTATACTGTAATATTCACTTGTAGTTATATTATCAATTTGGAGACTGAGAGTTCTTTCAGCATACTCCAAACTCAGCTGGCAAGCTATAAATGGCTTCCAAACACACACACGGACGTTTAAATACGTTTAAAACAATCAGTGCTCAAGTCATGAGTCATCGTAAACATGAGTTCCAGTGCACATAGTAACAAACCGTGAGCTACTAGAGCTCCGATTCTAAAATGAAATGCGCTTTAAGGGGTAAACATGAGTCATCGCTAACATTTCACAAAATAAGAAAAATAATGTCTGAAACCAAGTGAAGAATTGCAACTCAAGCAAAAATAAGCCTTTTACATGTACTTAATAAAAGACATGACATAAATGATGAAAAATCATTGAAACAGTTTTCTTTACCAGTTTCAAGAGAAGTCTGATGCACATGACATACACTCATTCACTACTTCCTGTTTTTTCTGTTCATTTAAATTAACTTTTTAAAACTATTGTAATGAGACGACAGCAGTAATAAAGAAATATTTTTCCCTTGTTGCATTATATCTGTTATGATTCCAGCCTTTGTGTGTCCCCTGTTATCGTTTGTCTCAGTGTTGCGTTCCTCATGTTGTGCTTTTCCCTGTTTTATGAATTTTTATTGCTCTCATCAGTGTCAGTATGACGCAAGTTTCTATACATATACATATTCACTGTACAGTATGTCAGACTCCAACAAGCAAAACTGAAGAGTGGCGTGCCTTTCTATTGGTGGTTAGTGCTGGTCGACCAACTATTGATGCTATACTCACATGACTGCTTTGACACAGAGAGGATCTGCGAACATCAAAAATCTTTTAGCCGAAAACGTTGCTTTTTTATTCCTAGAAGAAAAGTTCCAGACCTCTTGAAGAATTATCGCTTGGCCTTGAACCTCACATGCAGTTTTATGTCCGGGTGATTCTTATTTCATAAGGCACATTCACTGAACCCTGCCGTGAATCTCAATGAGCTGTTGATGTGTTTTGAGATCCACATCGGTCAAGGCTAAAAGACAAATAAAAAGTAAACATATGGAAAATGTTGACCAGCAATAGCAAGTTATGGCATTTAAAAATGGAAAATAATGAGAAAGTAGCCACCTGAAGGACTGCAGGGGAACGTGTAAATTGACCCGGCTCCCGTAGGAAATAACTCCCTTCCCATGCCTTCTTTGTGACTGGGCTTGTCAATGAGACACAGATGGGAAATGGCAGTGTCAAAAGTCTGATGTTTAAGCTTGTCCGCCCTGACAGCCATGGAAATGGGACCCTGCCTGACCTGAATGTGAATCCAGCCAAGCCCTCATCTATGGGGCCGTCGGTAAACACACCTTTCCAGTGTCAATCAAGCCGCTGTCCTTTCTGTTCTCCCTGTCAGATTAACACGGCAATATCCCCCCTGTCAGTTGTCCAGCCAGATAACAGCCACCAAATTCATTTTTCATTCAGAAATCGTCTGTAAACCCCCAACACAGCCATGACCGTGCCAACACACACAGTTGCGACTGTCTGGAATTACTTTGCAGATGAAGCAATCCAGAACACAGTTAGGGAAGTTTTTAATGGCTGTGATCTGAAAGAACTGTTTAAGGATTAACCGCAACAAATACTGCATAAATCAGAATGGGTTGTTTACCCAAAACATCAGTCATTATTTATTAACTCTCATTCCAAACCTGTATAAAAGTGTTGCAAAAGATTTAAAGAGATAGCACACTAACAAATTAAAATGTATTTATCCTTTCTTCACCCTCATATCACTTCAAACCTGTATGACTTTCTATATTGTCCCGAACACAAAAGACGATGATTTGAAGAACGTTGGTAAGCAAACAACATTGAGCCATATTGACTTCCACTGACACAAAACCATTTCTCCAAATATCTTCTTTTCTCTACTGGAGAAGAAAGAATCATATACAAGTTTTCAACAACATGAAGGTAAATAAAGGTGAAAACGTTATTTTATTGTTGCACCAAGTTCTGCCCGACTTTCAATGAATGAGCTCCTCTCTTCAGAGTCCCACCCTCCAAAAAGCACTCAAAACAACTGACAGGTCTTCTGATTGGTTAATCATCGATGGTCAGATACTTTTATGTTGTTTACATTTCATAGAGAGATGTATGATATATCAGACACTTATGTCACGACATCTGTTAGGTACTAGTGATGTTTTGCAAGGAAACAAACTGAATAGGAAACACAGGCTTTAAGAATTTCATTTTTTAGAGCCCCTGACAGTTGCGGCTGTGCAGGTCTTGCAGGGCCTGTGAATGTGCTGTGGCACTGATTTAGACTGACAAGGTGACCTCATGACTTCTCTGTCACAGGGTGGCCCAGTTTCCACGCGTCTGTCTTCTTTACTGAGACACATGTCATGTAACCCTTGGGTTTGTGTCAAAGTCCTTCTCTGTCTCATGCTCAGTCAAGTTTGAGAGTATTCAAATGTACAACTTCGAAAACTATTGGATAACATGCGTTTAAGTAATAGTTTACCCCCCCAAAAACATTGTCATCATTTACTGGCCGTTATGTGGTTTAAAACCTGTATATGACTCTTATGTGGAACACAAAGGAAAATATTTTAAGAAATATCCCAGCGGTTTTGTGTTCCCACAATGGAAGTCAATGGGAACCAATGTTGTTTGATTTCAAAAGTTCTTCAAAATATCTTCTCTTGTGCTCTGAAGAAAAAAGAAAGCCATACATGTTTGAAATGACATGCGGCTGAGTAAATAATCAAAGAACTATACCTTCAACTCTTGTATTTGGGTTGGACATAACTTTCCAAACGTGGGCATTGTCAGTTTATTTAGAAACCACCTGGCAATGCCAGAAAGTAAGTTGCCATGTTAATTCTTTTCAAATTATAAATGAATATAAAGATTTTTACTTCCATTTTTTGCAGAACATGGAAAGGGGACCAACTGGTCCACATAACAAAAGAGATGCAATGCTTAACAACACAAGACTTACGTTTATATGTGTTTTTAGGATCCGTTTAAAAATGAATATATGATAGAATGAGCCCAGTTTTTTCATAACTTTAATGCATCTTTGCTTTGTCTCCGTCTTTGCACATTGCTGTTGGATGACTTTATGGCATTCCTGAGGTTTATTTCTGTTGAGACTGGAATGGCCACAATACATCTAGAAATGCAGATCAAAGGCAAAACTGGAGTGAAGAAGAATAAGTGAAACACCAAAATCTGCTCTCAAAACTACCACTTTTGTATTTTATCTTTCATCTTCTCTCCTTGCGCTCTGCATTTCAATGTTCATCTGGCAAAACCCAATACATTATTCATTGTTGAACTTACACAGGTTACAGCATTAAGCTTCAGCACACCTTACATCCTGCAGTGGTGTAGAGAGAATGGAGGCAGTGTGGGATAGGCCTGTGAAGGATTACAGAGGAAACACTGAGAAGTAGCAGAAGTGACTGGTAAAAGGCTTTTCACACATTGCGCCCACATCTAAAGCGTCCATCCCCAGGGAGCTCCTGCCATTCTCTTCTGGGTCAGAGAGGCATTTGATCTGTTTTGTTTTTCTCCACCAGACTCACCTATGGTTAATCCATATGAAATTCAATCAATATAGATGGATCTTTGTGCAAAAATGTCCCCATCTATCTGGCCATTAGATAATAAAGCCCTGACCTTAAAGGGACAGTTCACTGAAAAATAAAAGTTCTGACATCATTTACTTACTCTCGAGTGTTCCAAATCTGTATACATTTCTTTGTTGTGATTTTTTGTTGTGATTTCTATAGAAATACATTTGAAAGAATGCTTGTCACCAAAAGATCTTGGCCATTGACTATAGTAGGAAAAATGACAACGGTGGTCAAAATGCCCCAGAACAGTTTGCGTTCCTACATTCTTCAAAATATCTTCTTGTGTTCAACAGAACAAAATGATTTATAATGCAATTTTTCATACTATGGTAGTCAATGGTGGCCAAGAACCATTCGGTTACAAGCATTCTACCAAATATCTTTCTCAGTGTTCATCAGAACAAAGAAATGTATACAGATTTGGAACAACTCAAGGGTGAGTAAATGATGACAGAATCTTTATTTTTGGGTAAATTGTTCCATTAAATTGCTTGGCATGGAGTGGGATGGTTTGTTATCCATATACATGGTGATTCTTCAAATTAACAATTATTACTTAATACATTTGATTTTTTTAACTTAACATTTCATCTTCGTACCAGTTGCAAGAAAAAGTATGTGAACTCTTTGGGGGATGCTCTGCCGCCAGCTGGCAAATTTCTTAGTTCATCAGGACATTTTACAGAAAAATAAAGGATCTGTCTGCCAACAGAAGCTCAACAGAAGCTGGGTGATGCAACAGGAGAACAACCCAAAGCACAGAAGTAAATCAACAACAGAATGGCTATAACAGAAGAATTTGAGTGATCCTGCAGTGTGTATGAATTATAATACGTTATAAAAAAGGTACTACGTTAACATTCTTCAGAGCATAATATGTATACAACAATAAACAATGTATTTACAAAATGTGTTCATCTTGCTTAGTGTCAATTTGCACATATACATATACTTATATATACATATCACAAGAAAATTACAAACACAACAATGGTATATTTTATACTGTAAATTAACATTAATGAAGATCTGTGGTTCTCAAACTTTTTCGTTGTTTGGCCCCCTTTGTGTAGAGTGCATTGCTTTGCGATCCCATAAATGAAAACGTATAATCTTAAACTGAGAATTTTAATTAAAGCAAAAACAAATTCTGTTATGCAATGCTGGAACTTTAATACTTATTTTTTATGTTCAAGTGCATAAAATGTATGATAAACTGGACCCCAGTTTGAGAACCACTGATCTAGATGAATAAATGCTTAAATTTTGTTAGTTTGTTACTAATGTATAATTTAACATAAATGTTAATGCAATGCAGCAATCGCAATGTGGGTTAATTCGTTGCGTCTTTATACATGCAAAATGTATTCCACGGACTGTATTTCCAGTTGCCGAACTGCATCACAGTTATAAAGACATTCACTGGTCCAGGAACAGTAAATCTCTTAAGTGAAATCAGCTCTTTATTGCATTTGTAAGTCTCTCTTTCCAGCACCCATGGCTCTTGTTTGTTTTCTGCCCGAGCAACAGCCTCTCTGAGCGCATTCTCCTCATATGATTCGATTACTGCTAAGTCACTGCACTCTGGAGAACCCAAAGGCACAAATAGCTTGAGGTCTGGCATCCACAGCAATCGCACCCCTGGCCATTTGATCTGAACATTCAGTGGCTGCTGTCATTGTTATTTGCCGCCTTGAAAATGGGTCGTTACCTGCATTTTCATTATCAGTCACGCTAAAGTGAGCTCGGTGAAACGGACCGACATCAGAAGGGCACCGAGGTGGGGGTGCAGTGAGGAAACACTGGGTGGCTTGGAGCAACTTCTATTGTTCGAATATCCTTTGAGTGGTGGAACACCCCCACACCACACTCCCTCCAGTCCTGTCTGCAGTGGATTTTAAATATTTATTTCTCTCCCACATCATCTATTATGTGACACTGCACTGTGAATTTAAAGTGCGCAGATCAAAAGGCCGGAATGACATTCTCTCCAATGAGCATTTGGATCCCGGTCACGCCGAGCCACCCAAACAATTACGACACTGCCCCTGATGAATCTGGGATACACAACTGATAATCATTTATACAGTGATTTATGTGTTATTCGATTAGCAACTACTTGTTATATTAATACACTGCAGAAAATCAGCGTGTTAATATTTCTGTCTTGTTTTCCAGTAAAAAGATTTAAACATCTAATAATACACATAGTACATCTGTAATCTTTACTTTCTATCCATTGGCAAATTAGCTTCTTTAGAATTCAAGACATATTCTCTGGAAACAAGTCTTAATCTTATAAAATATGTATTGCAAGTATTTTTTCTGTATTATATCAGCAAGGAGTATAATAAAATCAACACTCTCTTTTTCCATTTTATCTGTTTATAACTCTGAATGGACACAACCTAATCAAATATTAATTAACATTAAACTTATTTTGTCTAAGGTCAATGCTTTTATCCAAAGGAACTTACAGTGGTTTAAAGGTATAGACTGTTTCGAAGTTAACGTCCGGTCTTTGTTTGTTAAACTGTCTGACTAGTGGATAATAATATAATATAACAATTTATAATTTAATCAATTTACACCGCGTCAACAGTGAGACGACAAAAGACAATAGTATGCATTTTACGCATTATAATATAAAATTGTACCCACTTGCGGCCACACGCAATATGACAAACACAATTCGTTTGTTATGTCGGGTCTGGTGCAGACACAGTGTTATATTAATATTCATTTATAATAACAGTTTAATGTACATTCATTGCATCAAATAAAAAATGTGTTGAATTGTATTGTACTTATTGCAACTCCATGCGGCAAGCAAACAGAACACCTTGTGAGAAGCGAACAGTGAGACTAGACTCAGGATTGATTTCAATAGAGTTTGACATTAATTTGCTTCCAAGCTAACAACACAATATTCTAATAAGAGTGAAAATACACAGCACACAGAATTGTCAATTAAATGTATTGAATTTGTATCGACAGTCTTCAATTCTGAATGTCAACTTCATCTATGAAATTTCTCTCACGCCTGCAATTTCTGTGAGACTCAAAACGTATCTCACAACAGCAGCCAGCAATTCTTCAAACCGGGCAGAACCTGAATAGAACAGCGATGTGTGTGCTGTCAGTGATTCAAGTCTGATTCTCCGTCAGGCAAAAGCACGGCGCCAGAAATGTGGTGTGTGTCTTTATTTCGTACAGAGAACACAGTTAGTCACGCGTGATTCAATAACATCCACAAAACAACAGAGTGTGGATCTGTCTGCATGAATCAAAAACACATTCATGTCGTTCATATTAAGTCTAATTAATGAATCAGTTGTGACAAAATGGTTATTTTCTACTTCTTTCTTTATACACTTTACACAAACCGTTAGTTTCACTATCCACTATCACTATAGTGTAATCCAAGATACCCAAATTTAGTATTTCAGGGGTCGGAATATGAAAATTCATGGTCAGCCAATACAGTAAAAATGTCCTTTATCTATTAAAGGTCCTGAATTAAGTATCTTTTGACAGAAATGCAATATAATATTCATAAATATGTCTTCAGAGGTGTATAAGGACCTACATAATGAAGTGTTATGGGTTTATTACCTTAAAATAAGCTATTTGTATTTACATATACCACAGTTCCCCTTACATGTAATTCACCATTTTGTTTGTACAGTAGCCCTATATGGACAAACTGCTTTACAGAGTGTGTTTAGTAAATATGTTATCTCCTTCGACAAAGAAGCAAAACGTGACGACATCTTAAGCCTGTGCAGTGGCGGACTGGAAGTAAAAAGTGGCTCTGGAGTGATGTGAGTAGAATTTGCTTGCAAATGTTGTTTTGCATCAGCTATAAAAATCCGAAATCAACAATATTCAAGTCTTGAAAAGTTTGTGTATAGGATTTATAAATTGAGATGAGAGGAGATAAAACATTCACTCTTTGGACTTAAAAAGTAAGTAGCTTACTCATAAGCTTAATGAAAAGAGCTTAAAAAGCCGTTTAAAACTATACATTGAATACAAATTTGACAGGAACATGTACAGTTTTTTATTTTCCTGAGATTATAGTTCTGCAGTCTATTAAATTCTTCCATACTAATAAAATGGACTATATACACACAGTCATATTTTATGTCTCATATGATATAATCTAATCTGTTTCAGTGTGTTTTTAGACATGTTAAGTCGAACAAACGTCTTAAATTATGTGACAAACAATTTTTCAAGTTTTCAACAGCAAAACTCACAAACATTTTTATGGTAAAACCATCGGCTTTGCTATTGTTTGCCTTCTTACATCTCACTCCACGGTCATCATTAAAACAGAATGCCCGCATTAGAGTTTGCACATGTTAAGCGCCCGCATACCGACAGTAAATTCTGCCTCCTTCAATTTGATTGGCTGAAACTTCTGTCTTCTTAAATTTGATTGGCTGGAATTATGTGAACCCGGTCCATGTTTAATTTGATTGGTCAATCTTTTGACATTGCCGAGCACTTGTTACCGCTGGTCTTTCCCATTTTGGTTAACTATATTTAAAAATGAAAGTTCTAGATGGATTATGAAACATATTCAGAATAAACAGAATCTACAGATTGAATGTCATTCAAATTCAAAGTTTTACACATTCAGTCTGATTGATGGATGAAGATGTGCACATGCCATGTTGCAAACACAGCTTATAGGTAACATTAACCATAGGTTATCGACCACATGCACAGACTGAAAATGCTAAGATATTAACGTTCCCCTGCATTGTTCAGCATACTTCAGTGTAGCCTGTGCTCTTTTATTCATGGGCTTTCTAAAATGCAAGAGAAATGCCACAGAAATGCTCTCAGAATTCTGATTGGTGTCTCCTCTGCAGTAGAGCATTACTGACTGAGAGCCCATGCGTTTTCAAGGTCACTGTTGAACACATTGGAGACCTGAGGAAGTGTATGTCAGGAGAATTTAGCAGTTTACGAGCGTTCTGAATGCGGCACTCAAAAGAAACCAATAGCAAAGAGATTGCACTCTTTGTTATACATTTGACATATTTTTCTCCATAATACATATTTTTCCCTATCCCAGATTACAGTGCAGAGGACATTATAGTATAAATAGGCAATCTGCAGGATAATTCCCTAAAACTATCAATCCAATGCTCATACTGAGTCAACTAATGGCATCCGTTTGTGGCGGGATCGATTAAAGGCAGATTGGTGGTAAGTGTTTGCCAAACTAAATTTAAGATAATAATTAGTACATATCAGTGATATTAATAGAACAAAAATTACACACTTTACCTATAAACCATCCTTGATGAAATACTATAGCTCTTCTATCATTCATCCTTTGTTCCTGAGAACTGAGAACCGTACAAAAAATGTTTAAACATTTTATTTTGAAACAGCTCTTCTAAAATTGTGCTGCGGTGTGGAACTCCCCTCTTACAAAACCTAAATCACTGAAGCATGGTTTACATTTGAAACCCATTGTGCTGCGAAAGATTTAAAAGGAACTCTAGCGGTATTTAGATACGCTGCAAATCCGTTTAGAGGGCTGCCTTCAATTTATAGATCGTTTCCAAGTCTTTCAATACTAGTTCAGTTGTCTGCCTTGGCTAGCCTCCCCACCGATGGACAATAAAGAGCCAGTCAGTGTGATTTAAGCAATTTAGAATAGAGATTAAAAAGAGTCTTATATCCATGGTAATTTATAAACCCAAGACAGTTCATTATTGTATTTCTAGCCCTGTGTGAAAATAGTAAGCACAGGTTTCTATCTGTATGTGTAGATGGGTAATATTTAGTGCTCACGTTCATAGGTTTGTCTATGGCTTCAGCTATTTATTTTTGCGCTGCAGCGAATGTTATTCATCCACTCCCCATTTTATTCATGCATTTGCCATTTTATTAATGCATTCCCATTCATCTCAATAGCAGTTGCTCGGCAGGTGAACGCAGCCCTGCGCACAACACGTTTTCAAGATAAAAACACAACATGCTGTTACCTTTGGACAATAATGCACAAAAAAATATTTTACATGTGGTATTACAAAACACACACATTACATTACACAACACACCCAGACATTATATATAGCCTTCTATTTCTATTATATAGCCAATATACAACATAGATATACATGTATACACACACACATACACACACACAGTTGACAAATAACCGTACTATGTGTCCTATGATGTGACAGTTATTATAAATATTTATATATATATATATATATAATATATATATATATATATATGTATATATTAGAGCTGACAATAGGTTAACATTTTTAATCGCGATTAATCACATCCTTTTCATGCGATTAACTGCTATTCATCGGACATGTATAAAATTTGACATGCACAATTTATTTTGTTTAACATGTTTATTTTAGTGCTGTCAATCGATAAAAAACTAACTAATCACACACTGCTTTGATGTTTTTAAATATACTTTTACATTCTAATAATTTCACATTTTATCTCCAAATGAATGTAGAAGCAACACATTTCTTTTACAGCATCATTTTATGAATAAAAGCCAATATTCTAATATTGTTGGCCTTGCAACTTATGTATTTACTAAAATCCCTGTGTACCGGAAGTTGTGACGAACACCTTTCTGAGTTAAAAGGAATTTCAAAAGATAAAATCAGTGGGCATGGCTTGCGTTTCTAGCATGTAGGAAATATACGGAAATTAATATAGTCTTAACTGCTAAATACATGAAATACAGAAGAATCCTCATTAAAGGTACAAAATCACATTGATTTCCAGTTGATTTTTTTCTTTGATTAACATTAGTGACAGGAGTCACAGCAGGAACATGACCACTTTAAGAGCTGCCGCTCTAAGCAGGTCTAAAATGCACTTCCTATTTTCATTGAAGACTGTGCTCGCGAAAATACAAGAAAAGTTAGCTGTATTGTTTGAGTTATTGTGGCATTAATCGAAAAACAAACCAACTGCAGTTTGACTGATTTTAATTGGATATTATTTTTGCAACTAAACTTTTCATATATATATATATATATATATATATATATACACACAGTATCACAAAGCTAGTATGCCAGTGCATGTATAGGCTATATATAGCCCTGTATTGTATATAAAGGCTATATATAATTCATAGGAATTTATATACTCTATGAATATGTTCTATAGCCGTTGTTAGTTTTTTTCTAGATATATGCCATATATACAGTACAGTATATGTCTGTACAAATATACAGTATATAGCCTCTCTATTTATATAAAGGCTATATATAATATATTTGATATTATATATAATATATTGCATTACATTATATATTCAAAATATATAAATATGTAAAAAGTACAGTATAGGAGGCCAAGCTCTAACACACTAGTTGAAGTCCAAATTTCTTTAAACACTACTTAAAATGACATGACTTTCATTGTGAACACTGTTGCCTAAATTTGTAATGTTTCACTGTAAATTAAGCAGTAAATCAAGAGGGCAAATACATTCCATGCCAGGAACGTGTATGACCACATTAAGGAGGTTTATTAGAGCCAGATCAGTCATAGCTGAAGCGACTCATCTTGCTAACATTGACAGCGTGTCATTCCTGCATTGCTGGAGGGGCAGCTTGTTATTACGCTTCTGATCTGTTCTACAATATTCAACTATTTGCTTCTGTCGTCCTTTAAAAAAGACATGACGGGGCACTTTAGAAAAGGGATGACTGTGGGGAGATGCCAGGTTGGAAAAGGATGTGATGGATATGGGTGGGTGGTGTCCTGGTTCCTGCCAGACCTCGAGACAGATGATTCTGCAGAAACAAAAACGTGGTTTGCACATTCAACTCACATCAGCAAGGAGCTGAACTAAAAAGCTGGTGTGCACGCTCTGCTTTTTCCAAACAAGCCACTCGCCATAATTATCTCTCCTGTCTTTCGGCTAATTGCAAATGTGCTGTGCATTGAAGCAGCGTGTGGGATCCTGTTTGTCTCCTTCAACGGCAGTTGGCATCAGAGCTGTTTATGCGCAAATGAGAAACCGGGCATGACAAATTCGGCTGAGTGATATATTGCCGGCTGAAGGTGGTACGGTGTGAGTAAAAGACAGAAGCAGAACTAGATGGCATGTATCAATAGGAACCTGTGGGGTGAGATTCATCTTCTGTACTGTTTCTTTGTGGATGAATGACCCCACCTCTCCACATTTCTACACCATCAGTCACCAGCGCAACTCTTGAAACATCACTCTTGTTTTTGGTGGCGGTGGTTTAATGTTGTTCCTGGATGGTTTTCTTTGATTTGTTTGAAAACATTCGGCAGATGAATGCTGTATCCAGCCAGCAGCATTTTGAGAGAATTTTGTTGCGTGCACCTGTCCAAATTAATATTCCTTCATATCTGAACTGCCTGTGGCTACTGTATCAAGATGTAAAGAGTGTATCTTATCATAGAAACATGGTGAATGCCATGAGTTTACGTTAATCACCCTTGACCTCTCTTAAAGTAATTATGCTACACAATGTTTTTGCCTTTTGTAAGCTGCCAATAATCAGTTAGCCCATTGTTGCGCTAGAAAAAT
This sequence comes from Triplophysa dalaica, assembly GCF_015846415.1. Taxonomy (NCBI): domain Eukaryota; kingdom Metazoa; phylum Chordata; class Actinopteri; order Cypriniformes; family Nemacheilidae; genus Triplophysa; species Triplophysa dalaica. The sequence goes on along the minus strand of NC_079549.1, from coordinate 19,819,426 downwards.
ACAATGTAGCTCCAGTTAAGTGTAACTGACTGCTAAATTTAATATAAAACACTGATGATAATAGATATTTTGTCATCTAAAAAGCCTTCGAACAATAATGTTTACTGCTAGTATTAATAACACATTGAACTGCTCTCTATAAGAAATCACAATACCAGCTTTTGATTTTGCATTGACTCGTTTCTGTCACTATTATGACATTGGATTAAAAGATGCCATAGAAATACAACAGCAGATTCATCTGTTTTGATGTCACATAAAAAAATATCCCCGCAGTCCTTCTGATTTTTGGTTTTGGCCGTAAATTATAATCAGCAGACACCCTTTATTTTTGTCACTTGTTTTGCAAATATTTAACCTATGAAAAAGTGCTATTTAATCATTTATTAATAATAACTTGAATAATTTTAAACATATTGCATTTTTACAGCAACAGTATATTTCATTATGTGAGAATGACTAAGTAAAACATTTCTCATTGAATTTCCCAAGTCCATATCAGTTGACTTAACTTTACAACTCCATACTGTATATTGCACTCTAAAAAATGTTGGCTTATTTTCAAGTTAAATGAACCCAGAAAATACAAATTTGACCCAACAATGGGTTAAAACAACCCAGCACGTTGGGTTGAAACAACCCAGCATCGGATTATTTATAACCCAATTTGTCCATTTTTGACCCAAAGCTGGGTTGAAATAACCCAACATTTTTCTAAAGTGTACAAACCGTCTTATTTGTTTTACGCAATTTGAGAAGAAATGTTGCGTGATGCTTGAATTAAACACAAGTAAGAACTCAATCAAATCTCCTGCACTATGACAGATCAACCTTTGAACAACATTCCCTACAAATAAGCCTAAATAAGAGTACAGTTGTACTAAACCACCTTCACTGCACAGATCCTAAAAACACTTGTGTCATTTATACTCCATCAAAGACTTTAATTGCTAACACCGCAGATGCTAGATATGTTCTTGCGTAGAGATCTCCTTTTGTGAATTAAGGTTGAAACTACAAAAAGAAAAACTGACACTGGCCTCTCATTGTGCGTCAATGCTAAAACAACAACATGGAGGAGTGCAGTGTAGGGACATAAAAGATTTTCCACTCTCTGTGATTGGAATGGGGGGAATAAATCTAGTCAAACGGTAAATCACAGAGATGGCTGGTTCCTGTTTATGCCTGCAACAAATGATAATGGCTTTAGATAAAAGGCAATTTTGCTTAAAACTGTTCCAGCGTGGTATGTACGAAAACGGCAACCACAAAGGGAGACATATACACGGATAATTCAGTTTGACGTATATTAGCCTCTTTTCTGAGGAAATGTAGTGGAGGCAAAGAAAACGGCTGGAAACAAGGACACAAGCCTGAAATGAAAATAGGACCATGTAGATCACGGTAATAAATAAAGTCAAGGTCAGGACGTATGCATTAGCTTAATCCAATTTCATAATAGCCCACTGAATCTGACCTATCTGCATGGAAAAAGGGTATTTGAGGACATTTGGAGTCAGGTGCAGTTTTGACAGGACTTTAAGCTTTCAGGAATGAACTCCGTTCACCCTGCTGTGGCCCTTAAAAATATTATGCCATTGTTGCTCTTGCCTGAGTTGACATATTATCTTTTGAAACACTGGAGAAAACTAAGTCTTTTGTCCAAAGTCTCCAATGGCTTCAGCTTGTGTCACATGTATGAACCATAAATTGCTACTTGCAAGTGGTATTTGCCCCCGAGTGCAAGATGAGTCATGGATATTTTTGGTCCATTTCCCCAGAAGACTACATTCATATTGAGGTCTATATACAGTTAGAAACATTTTTGAGATCTCTTCTTAAACTCTCAAGGAGACACGTGAGGTTAATTGGATTTCTAAGGAGATAATATAGAAAGCAGGACACATGAGCAAAACTAACCAACTGATCTAATTGCTGTTATGGCGAAACAGTTGAGATATTAAAGTGAAAGTTCACCCCAAAAAATAAAAATTCTTTCATAATTTAATTTATGATGTGATCTACATATCAACCTCTTGTCATCACGCAGAACACAAAAGATATTTTGAAGAAAGCTAGTGACCGAACAGTGCCGCCACCCATTGACTTCCATTGTATGGACACAAAACCAATGGACACAGGACCGACATTCTTCAAAGCATCTTCTTTTTTGTTCTGCCGAAAAAAGAAAGTCAAACAGGTTTAAAAGGACTTAAGGGTGAGTAAATGATGATAGAAATTTTATTTTTGGATGAACTATCACTTTAAGGAGATCTCATTTGTGATTTTTCATACCTGTGGGAAGCCAGGCACTTACTAAAGCTTTACCATTGCAAAATACAAGCATTGATTTGGAATTGTTTCTCACTCATGTTGGACAGTGTTATCGATCACCTGTCTTATCTTAGACAGGAAGTACACTTCGGCCTATCCTGAGAGACCAAACGTCTGAACATTCGCAGGCTGTCTGTGTGAGGAACTCGGGTTCGTCTGCGGAGCAGCAGATAGCGATGAGGTGAGATAACGTTTGGCCTGAGGCCTGATTGATGAAGTGTTTCGGGGGAAAGCAAATATTTATTAAAGTCAGACCTTTTGAAATATCTGCAAAGCCAAGATAGGCCGGCTGTAGATTCGGACTGTCTAACTGGTATTCTGTTTGAAAACTCTTTCGCCTGGGCTTAGAAACTGTAGTTTTGTTAGTAAAATGTATATTGTAGCTGATATAATGTCACATCAATTATTAATCTAATTTATAGTATTTAGATCAAACCAACTCATTCCTTTGACCGGGATGTAAGGTAAAGATCATGTTCCATGAAGATATTTTGTACATTTATGCCATAAATATATCAAAACTTTATTTTTGTGAGTGGATGCAGCAAAATCGCTGCTCGCTCTTTTAGAATTACCCACTCAAGTTTGGCATGCAAAGCTCAGAATTTCAGCTTTCGGGTTCATCTGCTCTGCACAATGTCATTACAGCAGTAAGGCAATAGAGAGGGTTAAACCAAACCTGTTTCTTCATAGCAATTGCCTGCTAGAGCGCCTCTGATGGACAATTTATTCAAAGGGGATTTTTTCAACATAAAAATTTTTGCTCCCTCAGATTCCAGATTTTCAAATAGTTAAATCTCTGCCAAATATTGTCCCAACAAACCATACATCAATGGACAGCTTATTTATTTAGCTTTCTGATGATATATAAATCTCAATTTCGAAAATTTGACCCTTATGTTTGGTGTCACATTTAAAAAAACATATTTTTTTTAATTGTTAGAAATTACATTAAAACACATTGCTTGTCGGTTTTGAGCTAAACTAAAACACTATTAAAATAAGCAAATGTTTTAATATTTCCTATTCCCCTCAAATATCAGATTGGATGATGTATGTTTTACATGCTAAACTTATACAGTATTGTTTTACACCACTGCAATTTTAGGTGGGCAGCACCCATGTTACTTCTTCTTCAGCTGGATGCTCTGTCTTCATGTCATGGCTTCTTGTTTGTCAGCCCTAATTCATCTTGGCAGTGGAACACAAGGCTATGCTATGTGAAGATTTATGGGAAACAGAGAGCTACGCTGACAGTCTCTGGCTCAGCCATCTTCTGGGACAGAGTTCCTGGACTGACACTAATGCAGCAGTGTGTTCCTGAGAATTTTTCTTCAGCAAGTGCAGGGAACATTTTATCATGGTGCAGTATGTAACTGGTTTTGGGGAAGCTATACCGTACTGTACTTTGAAACTGTGGATGGCCAAAAAACAGGGTGCTCATAATTAACAGCAGAGCCAAGCACTGGCATTTTGATAGGGAGTGGTGACCCAATCCTAAAACGGTTTGTTAAACAGAATTTGGTATTCGGGGAAATTTCTTGAATTGGTAACTACAAAAAGAAAACAATATATAAATAAATTAAGCCATAAAAAACTGAACATGTTAATGCTGATTCAATGCTTTCTGAGTTTTACAAGACTGTTATGAAAATAATAATAATTATTCAGCACACACTTCGGCCACACAAGAGTTTTCAAGTGTTTTCCAAACGCTGGCCATCCACAATGAAACATCTGAAAACGCTGACCTCACTGTAAAGTGCATGCGTAAAACGTAAGAAGTTTTGGCACTTGGTCACATGGCTATGTCATTTGTCTAAATTCAATGCCGTATATAGTATAGATAGATAGATAGATAGATAGATAGATAGATAGATAGATAGATAGAAAACAATGAGATTACATTAGAGCCTCAATTGACAGTGCAGTTCCTAAAAGTGCAAATACAAAGAATGTAAACATAATAAGGTCCAACATGATCCGCAATAGCCTAAAATTGAAACAGGACAGTACGACATAGAAAAGGAATAAAGTTTATGAGGTAGAGGTAGAGAAACAGTAATAACCAGTAGGCCTAATGATGTATATTGCTGTGATGTGGTGCAAAATAAATCCAAATTTAAAACGACTGCTGTGATTGAAACTTAAATAAACCTGGTTGTTGGTGTTGTGACGGTGGGTTAAATATTTGGCTGGTGGTGCAGGATGTGTGCTCGTTGTGTGAGGGACATTTTGGCTGCTGCGGCGTTGGACAGGGAGGAATGGGTGGGTTCACTGATGGGCACGCTGTGGTGGAATGAGTGAGAGATCTGAAGACTGCACAAGAGATGTTGTGACAGCCTAGCAATACTCTGTTGTTGAGCTCAGTGTCCAGGGCCCTCCAGTAGGGACACAGTTGGCACAAAACAATTTGTGATATGTTTAGAAGTGAGTGCCTCCTTAAGACAATGCGATCACAGCGAATATTGTGAGATGGTCAAAGAGCTCACGTCTCCTGTTTGGGAACGCAGTGCATTTTATTTCGGTGTACCTGTTGAATGCAATTGTGAATTCCGTTAATGACAATAAACGTGAGTGGTTCTGTGTTTTGTTTTTTCAGTGACTGAAAAGTCACTGCAATCTACTTGCCGATTGGTAGATGGCGGTGGAATCAGAGACAGGAGGGAGAAAAGTCTACATCCGCACCTGCGAGTATCTGGGCCCTGACGCTGGTGGCAAAGGGAGTAGGTTCCAAGGTGTGAGTGTTTGTTTGGATGGCAGGGAGAGGGGCGGCTGCTTGAGACATGTGCGGAAGTAGCACACAAGTTTGGAGCAGAGGCTGGGACAATGGGAAAAGGAGAAGGAAAAAAGGAAGTTGTGCAGGAATATAATAAAGGAATAGACAGAAGGTTGTGTGGATGTGGTTGAAGCTGGCAAGCACATGCTGTCGTTGTCTAGGTGGCTGTGGACTGGCGTAGCGTCGGGAGACGTGTGGCACTCGGATTAGCTAAGAGAAAGTTGGAGGCTGTTGTTAGCGTGATCCTGCTATTTCGGATTGAGGACCGGTGCCTCTTCCCAACGGTGGCTGGAATAATAGTTTTCTCGGTTCGTGGGAGAATGACGCTGCGTACCTAACTGGTCTTGTCTCCAGCTTTCGACAGCGGAGTGGATTTAGGAGAAGGCGCTCCTAGCTGGCTGGAGGTCTACAGGCTGTATAGCTCCGCTTTGGTCAACTTCCTTGACAAGGGGACTATGCCGTATGATAGAGCCTACCTTAGGCTTATGAAGGTTCACTTCTTGATTTGAGGAACAATGCGGAGAGTCGAGGCGTGGAAGGAAGCCAAGGAAGCTGTCTAACCCCTGGATCGTTGTCGTCTTGGGGTGCAAAAAGCACTGCGGGAAAGCCGGCGGCCTCATAATGTGTCCGTGGTTTTGGTTGCGCCGTCTTGGCCAGTGCTGGTGCTTTGGATGGCGGCTGTGTTGCTGAAGAACCCTGAACGGCTGGGGAGTCATTGTTGGCATAGAGATTGTTCTCTTACAAGATGCAGTAATACTGCAAACATGTAGAGTGAAGGTGATTCAACTATTTATAGGGTGAAGTAATAGCTAACGAAAGGCAGCTGTGTAATTATTTGCAAGTGCTCCTCACTTTTTTATAAAACATGATAAAGTGGAAATGACTTCAGCTGCCCCCAACGACTGAAAATCGCGAATACAAAATGCTGTGCAAATTTAAAGAAAATCCACCAAAAGACACCTGACATCTTGACATTTTACATCTGACATCTTAAAACAAAAGTGAATGCAAAGAGGCTGTAGGTTTACTGCATAACAAAATAACAAAAAGCTACATTTTCATTCACAAGTTATATTATTTGGACAATAGCTTTTGCAAAGACGTTAAAAAAAATAATGGCGTTAGTTAATTTTCCACGTTGGTGGGTAGTCATGTTTAAAAAACGGAACATTGCAGAGCAATACCTCAAATTATTAATAAATGTCCAATTATTGAGATCAATTATCAGACACTGATCCCTTTATAGATCTTTATTTTACACAAAATTAAAATGTCATAGTTAGCAGGATACAGTCACAATATTCTAAATCAAATGCACAAAATCCTTTAATATCACATTCCCAGAGTGCATCCTATAAGTAAAGGACAGTGAGGCTATTGCCTGCAAATGTCACCTTATTTCTAATAAACATCTATCTCATATCAAGATCAGTAAATTTTTATATCCGCAATGTAATGTTTCAGCAGTCTGGGGACCAGCTGGACTGTCGGGACATGTGTGTGTTGGTTATGAGATGGCAGCCAGTATAATATGGAGCCTGCGGTCAATGTTTGACCACATGGAAGGTCCAATTAGTGTTGACAGGTACTGTGTAATGTCTGATCTCAACACTCACCCCAATCCCATCAGCCCCCTCCAGACCAAAGGAGTCAGAAAGGAGCCATGAAATGAGTCACCTTCACAGATGAAGCTTTTATTTCTGATAGACTGAGTTACAGTCGAGAACTGTTATGAACAAAAGCTTCTTTAAATGTAGTCTAGATGCTATATGAGCAGCATTTTAAAAGGAGAAACACATTATGACACATTCGCAGAGAATGGACCATTTTAATTTAATAAAGGTATTATATGAATTTATAAACGCATTTAGATTTTTCCCTCTTTTGTTGAAATTCATGCACTGAGAGTATCTTGTGAATGAGGTGTTTTAATGCTGAAATACCGGATGCTTAAATTTACGCAACTGTTTGGTAATATCCTCATTTCTCCTTGTAAGCAGACAGAAATAGAATATCCACAAGGATAATAAGAAATGGCAATTGCTCTGAGGCAATAGCTACAAAAATGACACTATTTTTCCTCCTGGCGTTGTCTTTTTTCTCAGGCTTACACATCGGCACACAGTAACAAACATGCAGAGAAATGCAAAATTACATTTATTTTTCACATGCCCTCAGGCTTTAATGTAGCGCAGTTCATCCGCAAACTATTTTGACAAAACAAATGGCGACACACAACAAACTGACAAAATCCATGCTCGAGTGTGCCACCACTCAGCTCTCAAATACCGTTCAATTCACACCTCTTTTCTGACAGATATGTCTTATGACACATTGGCAAATAAAAGACTGCGGATTGTTTGGTAGACTTACAAATGGAGGGTTACCACTGTGGTGAAAATTGCTTTTATAAAGTGCTTCCAGACAGAAAGTCAGCGAAAGGCAAATATTATGCATGACTGGGACGAATAGCATTTCAGCGAGCAATGGAAAATCTGACTAATATAAAGTCATTGCCTGAAGTATTTTATCAAGAGTCAGGCTAAGTAGATGCTACAAAGTAGTATTTTCTGGAAATGGGTGACCAGTAAGAAGAAGGTTACATGTACTGACACTAAATAATTGAAAATGACGTTTACACATAAGGTCAACTTATAAAAGAAAATGAACAATTTAACTAACAAAATAAAAAGATTCAAGTATAAAGTTTCATGTTGATTTTAATACAACTATGTGTGTAAATATTAAGTGTGGGTCAAAGATTTACCTCTCATGCACAGGTTCAGAGTCTTTCCCTTTTTGTATTTCTATCCTCTCTTCGTTCGGTTATCTCACTCAGTTTTTTCTTTCCCTGACCTTGGCATCACGCTGTCAGCAAGCTTCCTTTCACAATTATCAGTACCGCGGCAGGGCAGAGGACCTGTTCTGATTCAGCAATTAATGCCCCCCTCCACCTGCTCCCTCCTGCCCACAGTGACACGCCCTCCCAAGAGAGTTCACATGTGCCCCTCACATCTCAATGAAAGGAAATGTTGAAGCAAGGTATGGTGAGGAATAAAGGGAAAAGAAAAAAGCTACCTACTTAGCATAAATAAACCATCAAATCGCCAACACTTCCCTCCAGGCTGCACCATTGTCTTGTATTTACCATGAATTTAAAAGAACACCCTCAAATGAAAATTCAGCCATTACGATCGCTTTCATGTGACATTTTTACAGCAAGACAAACCTTTTTTCAAACGGAACAGAAGAACTGTTTTGAAGATTTGGAAGAAGAATTTTTAACAGTTTATTTGAAGAATGCTTTATTTCATGCAAAAGGAGTTTTATTAAGGTTTAAAAGATGCAAATGCAAATAAAAAAATATGATCATTTCAACCCATATGACTGGTGTGTTTTAAACCCATACCATATACAGTATATGCAAGATATATATATGTCTTTGTTTAAGTTTGAGAGAAGGAAACTGGAAAGAACTATTGAATTATTTCAGTGTTAATCTAGTTCAAATAAATCTGAATTTTCTATTTATTTCAGAAATAAAATTTTGAATTTAAAATCAAATTTGAGCGGATACCTCATAGGTGAATGAGGACTTCATTGAACTTGCATGCATTACATTTATGCTGTTTATTTAACTTTTTTGAAGTCTGAAAGCATTAGCAACATGCACAAATCTTCCCCTCCTTAATTCCACAGAAGAAAAACAAGTCATACCAATGGATAAACGGGGTAAAGTATATAATTTACAGAATTTGGGCAAACTCATCCCCTAAAAAACACATGCTTAAGAAACGTGTTACAGTTGAAAGTGTGAGAATGCATTTTTAAATCTTGAGTCATTAGGAATAGGAAATAAGTAGCCTACATTTCATGCCCACGAAGAGACTACTTTCAATCCACATGAACCGAGCAAACGATCAAGTAGAGAAACGATGAACGTCCAAATGAATTCCTCCAAAGCCAAACTTGTATTGCTTGAACCCTTCTTGACCTCAGATCGCTCTAATTCCAGCACTCTATTTGTCATCATTTGCAGGAGTAGCTAGACCCTGACAGCGGTGATGATTATAATAACGGCCACGTTATTTACCAAGAGTGATTGAACAATGTTTTTCCAAGACAAACACTCTGCATGTTAAAGTGAACCTGTAGTGACTTCTAAAGTGCACTTTTGAATTTTGGTTTGGGCAACAGAACAAGGGTGTATTAACATAATTCGCCTAAATACAACTACATTTAAAAATAAAACACTATGACTAAACACTACATTATTAAACTCTTAAAACGCTAAAAAGTTATTTTCAACGATTGGTTAAAACAAACCAACTTTTCTGGTGGAAGCAACCCAGCAAGAGATAATTTACAACACAGCAGTTGGGTTTTTCCCTTCTTGACCCAACACTGGCTTGATGATAACCCAAAAAGGGTTTTAGAGAATATCATTAATGAGTGCGGATTGTATCCTACCACTCTTAAACAAATAATACAGAGAACATATTGCTCCATACAGGTTTTATGTCATTATTAAATGAAGTGGATTGAAAAACACAACATCTTTTATCAATTTGCAAAAGCAACATCATCGTTAAATTCATTCTTCACTGAAAAACTTTTTTTGTTTGTTGAGAAAACAAGCCTACTTTCCTTCATGACAAGCCACCTTACACAAATCAAAGGACTGTGTAAGTGTTGAGACAACTGCGGTTATTACTGTAAACGTTTATCGAGGTTACACAGAATGCTGTTATGCAACATCCAGACAGAAAGTTTTTGAACTATGTTAATTCAGACTGATACTTCCAAAAGATTTTGTACAAGCAAAACAATTTCATAATTTTGCTGGCGACACATACCTGTGGCAGTGCTGTGTCTGTCCAAACATCTATCATCTTTGTTTTAGGAGATGATTACATGCTTCACCTGCCATAAATGACAGCCTCACCCTGTAGTCAACACACATCTCAGTAACAACACAATTAAACCAAGATTCAGAGCAAAAATAACAGTTTTATAGAGATTATTTATGTTATTAAGAATAAATTTATATATCATAAATCAAAAATATATAAATATTATGCATATTGTATATCTGAAAGGGTGAAGATGGGGCTGGTTAGCATGCGCTTGTTAACCAATGGTGAAAGACACTATTACTACACCAAACGGAGACAAAACAAATCATTGCATCTAAATTATAATTATTCTAAATAAAATGTTTCACAAGCAAGTCTCCCAAGGCCTTTGCGTGAAAAATGTTTGGCTGAAAACCCGTTGCATATTTCTCATCGCATGTCTTGAAGAGATGCCGCCACTGAGATGAAGGAAAATGCTAACGGATATTTTCTCTGAGAATTACAGACCTCTGTCCACCAAATATTTCATGCCTGGTGGACACCCATTGCCATTCTGTTTGGTATAAGTGGTTTGTCTATTAACATTTCAATTGGATGACCGAGGTGATATAAAATCAATTGTAAATGTGTTTTCATGAATCACATTTCCTTTGCCAGAGTAAACGCAATCAATTTGAAAACACTGCTGAGCAAATTTGGTTACTTCGTGACAGACAGGAATGGATTATTTAAAACAAATATGAGATCTGTATGATACTCTAACCCAGCCGCAACCTTGATAAATGGTATCTAATAGCTTTACACTAAAAAATGAGTCATCTTTAAGATCTGACAGCATGTTTGAATCATTTGTGGACGCGATCATGAAGGGAAGCCTACTGTACACATGTACATGAAATGTAGCACACCAGAAAATCCATCAGCTATTTACATTTAGTGTCAAAATATCAAAATTCATAATTGTATGCAGTATAATATTGCAATTATAATTCTATCAATAAAATGTTCTCTTTTTTGGCCAATGAATCACACTCAAAGTGTAAAGTTTGGGTGGAGAGAAAGTGTGTAACCATTGTGACTCTTAAGGCAAAATGTTAAATTCAAATTTTGGATTCTACAGTATTCAAAACACAACAAACATCTCTTTTGGGTACAAAGATGTCTGCTCAAGAACACTGTGCTCCTCCCCCAGGGAGAAAAGTGGCTTTAATTCTGCCAAACAATGGCCTTTCCTTCAGTGGCAATAATGTCATTAGACTTTTCTTCCTCAGGGTGAGCACAGAATCGTATTCTGAATATTGTGAAATTTCTCATCATCTGGTATCTCTGAGCTTTAGTGTAACAATGCAGCTCTGATAACCTTCACGGGGCAGGGAGGAATAGAAGGAAATTAGTTTTTTCCTCTTTGAAGGTGACATTTTGGAAGAAAAACAGAGCCTGAAAATCATTAGATCATCAATTTCATCATGTTTTTTGGTTACACTTTATTCCCTGCGGGCAAGCAAAATCACAAACAAGATCTGTTTAAGGTCTCTGTTGTTTCTCCTGCACAATAATAAGATGAAATGGCGAACAAATATCAGCGCAAATTCCTCTTCAAATTCTTCTAGAGCCAAATTATCCAAGCTATGTGATTCGCAGCAATTTTAAAGTTCCTCACTATCTATTAGGGATGTAACCATTCAGTCGTTGAAATCAGAATATAATACTGTATGTGATGATTCAAGTTGGTTGATATGTTGATACATGATTTGAATGGCAGGGGCTGCTGTGTTTACTGCAAACTTGGGAAACATAGATATGATGATATTTCTTTAAAAAATTCCAAGTTAGGAAAAGCACAGAAAAAATCTTACTTTGTTTATATATAAAAGAGATTAGATATTTGTTTTAAAATTGCAATTTAGTTTTGTTATTTGACATAATAGATATTTACAAGAATATAAAAGGGCACTTGTTCATTTATGATTTGTCTTAACTCATTTTGTAAAAAAAATTTGGAAAAAAATGTATTGTGGGATCAGTTTCATGAATCGTACATCCCTACTAACTATAGACCACTTCGCAATATGTAAATACTGGTCCAGAAACACTTTCGGTTTCATTTTTTGTTGTTGTTAACTTACATATACAATTATATCTACAAGATTTGATTCTGTTTATTAATGTTACTTTGTTTGTATTTTCTGTTTAAACGTTTGTGCAGGCTTTAAAAAATGAAACAGGAAATTCTTCTGGACCAGCATTCTTTATGTTTTCCAAAGTAGTCTATAAACAACCACTACACTCGAATAAAACTGCTAGTTCTAAACAACAAAACATCTAAATCAGGCAAAAGAGTCTAAATTTACTTTTTGCTGAGCATGTTGTTTGAAAAACTTTTCTTTGTGCTTTGCTCCACACCCTGTATTTTTGCTTGCAAGTGGGTGTGGAAGTGCAGTCCAAAAAACTACGGTCCCCCTCTCATTTATTACATGAAATTAAGCTATCACTCTTGCTGCTGACTGGCAAAGATGTGTGCTAAATGAGGGAAACTGGGAGCCCTGATCGGCCATGAAAGCGTTCCCTCTGGACTACTTGATTCCCTTTTTCAGAAAGTCTGCTTGGCCAATGTCTGTCAATCCGGCGAATAGCCGCGGCTTATCCACAATACAGGGTTCATCTACTGAGAGGAAATTACTAAAAGAAGAAATAAAATGCAGGAAAAGAGTCAAGCGGAGCCATGCAAACTCTGCAATTATGATTCCTGTGCCAGACCAATTTAAACTCATTTGTCAAGATGGAAGACGGGGCGCTTCCTCTCGCTCTCTTGATGTTGTGCGCATTCACACAAGCGCATAATTTGCAATTCCGGACTATTATTTCCGAAAGAACACGCACAGTGTAATGCGAGATCTAGAGGCAGAGGGGCGGATTCGTGAGGTTGGAGTATACGATGTTGTGTTTCAGGGCAGAATCTTTGAATGTTTTCATTGGTCATAGTAGGTTCAAGGTGACCATCTAATAAACAGCCGTTAAAAGTAGATTACATTAATTCTCAAAAGCACTTTTCATTCTTACCCTAATTTCATTTTTTTTTCGTGCCAGTGAGGGTTCTTCTGTATTGAAAGAAACAGGAATAACGCATGCGACATGAATTTTCTAGAATTTTAGCGGCGGTTTGCAAGTGCCTGAGCAGAATCATAACAGAGATCACTGAATTCTGCAGAGTAACACTCTTGACGCATCATCCACAGGGAATGCCATTACAGAGGAGCATCATTTTATGCCGGAAAGCACTGAAACACTTTCAGATGTTCCGTCTGTTTTATAATTTATGGACGTCCTTTACAATCTGTTTAACTTGGTGAGTTCTAGTACCTGTCTCGCAAGAGGAAAGCACTTAAGGCATGTGAGGAAGGCTGCACCTGTCCATTCTGCATTTAGAGTCATTTTCGGCTCTAAAGCTTAAAAGTAGCACTTTGCTGATTTACAAGGAAACACCCGTCAAGGTCTTGCCTACAGATGGAAGTGGTGAAGTCATACCAGTGTACGCTGCAGCTATGAGTATAAAACGCATCTGTCAAAGCAGTCTATTCGTTATCCATTCCATGTGCAAATGCCTGAATAACAAGGTGGCAGCATTCCAGCCATTCTAATGATAATATTAGCAGAGAGCTAATGTATTCACAGCCATAAAGAATTCATCTGTACTATGCGTGGTTGCTGTTTACATTCTCCACACGCTGCACACAGCAGCCGAGGTAATTGTTTGGGTTGCAATCATCGATAAAAATGCTTTAGCACTGGAAGATTTCGTTTCACATACTTGCTTCCCCTATTAGAAATTTTAGCAATTTAAGTCAAACGAAAAGAGGCTAAAAATAAGTTATTTTCTGTAATCTTGTATGTTTTACATATTACCATATACAGTAGGCTATATCGTAACCGCCAAATAACAATAATTCACACTCTTTTATCTACAGTTCGTGTTGAATTCTAACGTTTTGGAATTGTCAGCCTGCAAAAAACAGTTTAACGTAATATAAACCCTTTAGTCAACCGGATCTTACACGAAGACAAAACTATTTTACAAGGTGGTGATTTTGTTTTGTATTCCAACCTGATCTCATGTGGAATTCGTAACTATTTTAAGAGATGTATAGGATGTGAATCGAACAAAAAATCATTATTATTAGAAAATATAAATACCATCTCTGGCACAAAAGCAAATCGTACTAAAACAGGGCTGTACTGGGGAGGAAAATTGGCCTTGGAAATTTTTGGCCCACAGAAGCCCTCCATTATTTTTGTTGACGGTGGGGGGCTTGGGGTTGTTGCTAATGTGTTTTGTCGATGGAGGTGGGGGGAGTTGAATGGTACTTGTTGTGCGGGGGGGATAGGATTACGCATGGCACCATGTCTTTTGCATTCGCCGTGTGTGCATTCGTTTTTAGAATACGTCCGGGCCCAATACGTAAGCTGCATCCGGGAGTACGCCCGGTACGCCAGATGGCCAGTCTGCCCCTGTACTAAGATGTACTAAGATCATTCGAATTCATTCAAATTCACCATCTCGTTAAATTATTGTGAATCCCTGTGAGATAGGTCAATGAATTAGTAAAATGTGAACTGTGAAAAATCATATGATTTTTTTTAAAAACAACAACTAGATTATCCACAAACAATAACAATCACTGGGGCTAAATTCCAAAGCAGATCATGCAAATCAATGAATGAGAATTCATATGAATTAGCCATCAATATGCCAAACCACAACATGAAGAGTTTAGTTCCAAAAAAAAATCAAAATTATATTTTTTATTGTGCATTCCTATTAATATCAATCCAACTGTAATTGGTTCATTATAGCCATAAATGCAGCTTACTAACACAATAAAACACAAAAAAACATGATAACATAATAAAAACATGATTTTTGGAACCAAACTCTCATATATACTTTGTTGTCATGCATGTGCTAACATGCAGAATTTCATATTACATTATGGTTGTTCCTATTCCTAGTTACACAAACTGATATTAAAAATAATGAAAAATTAAAACTAAGTGAACATTATTTCATTAATAGTTAATGATTGATATGAAAATTAAATAATGATTTACAGACTGCTAAATATGTACAGAAAGTAATGTCACAGTTCTGTTATTCAGTTGAATACTGACTTCCACAAGTGTTGAAATGGCTTACTTTTCTAATAGCAAAAGGTGTTAATGTGCATTTCTTTTCGCTTTCTTTAATCAAAGCTGTGCATCTAAATGCCAAAAGTGGTCAGGATGCCCTTTGGAGTTCCACAGTTCGAGCTGTGGGGCTGAAACAAGGGAATAAAAGCTAAAATGAATGAGCCATCCTGCACTCAGAGAGACAAATGACTCGGTGGCCGGAACCATTTGAAAGATGTATAACGACAGGAGCTTGTCCGTTACGAGGTTGGCTCTCATATTTCAAACATGCATAAAAGCACGTCAGACACAAATGTGCTTTTATCTAGGCTGTGACATTTGTGAAAAAGGGAGTGCTCAGACCCTGTGCTGTATCAAAGACAGAATGGCCCATTTCATGGCTACTCAGTCTGTGCTGGCAGGGTAAATGACAGGGTTAATGTTCAAATATGAACATTTCTGCTTATCATTAGAGGAAACGTAAAGTGCTTAGCGTCTAAAGCCTGCAGGAGATGACTGCACTGCTCAGCATGTTGATGACTGTAATTGCAATAACTTACACAAAATTTGTGTTATGTGTATTTCAAAGTGGATTTTAACAGTGCATAAAAAGCACAGGATCTAATAAAAATTGTTGACACCAAAGATGCAAAATGACATGGGATGATGTTTCTTAAAATAAACACACTCATAAAAATAATGTCTTGTTCCATCTGGTGTTGTGGTCAAAACCTAAGATAAAGAGCAGCTTTCAAGACAGATACTTTTTTACATTTCTTTTGCCCTTTATAGTTCATATATTGATAGGATAGAGTGAAATTATGGTATGAGAGAGACAGGAATGGAGCCAGGAAAGGGCCACGAGTCTGAACACAAACTCGGGTTGCCCAATGTACCGCTGCCCAACATGGTGGGACAATCTGCTGAACCACCGGCGGAGACACAAGTCTTAATTTAAAATCCAGAGTCTTCTAAATCTGAGACCAAAGCAATTAAGAAATTGTATTGAGACCGGGCTCGGGTACTACAAAATTGTTTAAACTGATGGTTGGGTCAAATATGGAGATTTTCTTTAAACTAACGGTTGGGTTTGTCCATACCAAACCCACTGTTTGTTGAAACAACTGTGACTTATTTCACTTAGTCACTTGTTCGTGGATGTCCATACTCTTAATAACTTTCCTCTTTCTTGCACTGTAAACCCGGATAAATTCTTCTAACTCAAAAATTTGAGGCAACTGAACACACACAACGTGGACACACACCCAGAGCAGTGAGCAACCATTGCTGCGGCCCCAGAGGAGCAGTTGGGGGTATGGTTGCCTTGCTCAAGGGTCTCACCGTGGTATTGAAGGTGGGGGGAGCGCTAATCCTTGACTCCCCCCACCTACAATCCCTGGGCTCAAACCGGCGACGTTTTGGTTACAAGTCCGAGTCTCTAACCAACTGATTATTTATAACCGATTTAAAATGTTAAATACATATCCTTAAAATGTTATTATTTATGTAAGATTATAAAAATACTAATAATAAATAAATACAAACTGAAACTGGAAGTCGTGCAAAGTTATCTATAAATAAACTCGGATTGAAGTTAATTCAACAATTTTACACACGTGTTACGGCTGGTAGAAATGATCACAATTATTAAAACCAATATAAACCATTGCCTAAAGTCATGCCGAGTTACCAAGTAAGAGCAGAGGAGTCCAGGGACGAGTGTGTCCGACATTTTTGGATGTAGCCACGATAAAAGCTCCCATCACACAGGAGGATTACACTCTGCTAATGCTCTCACAGTCTGCCATGATCCCTTTTTCCCTTGTGGGCTGTTCTGATAACCCCTTGCCCCACCTATCATGCTCTACAAATATGCTGTTATGGGTTCTCTTCAGTCAGTACCACCAAATAATCAGTTCAAATAAAAGCAAAATTAGCATGTAAATCATTACGACCCACGTGGTCAACCACTGGTCATTTCAATATTTTTTTCTTTACCTGTAAGGTACTCTTTTCTCTTTTTAATGTGATTATTTATTTAATTTATGTACCTCTTCTAGCATGAGGCTAATTTTGGGTACACAGTTTGCATGTTGAAGACGTATGATTAGCTGCAATGGGATTGTGGTTTCAAGTGTCCTCTTATAATTTTTTTTCCTGATTACTAATTCTTTGAATGAAGGGTAAGAACCCTTATTACACACACACAATATGAATGAACAATCACAAGTGATACAATTAAAACAGTCATTCTATATACAAGACACTTTGCTGAAACACATTCATCTTATTCAATCAGTTCAAGATTTGTGTTTAAGTAAAATAAGAAACATTAGCAACATAGTATATTACTATAAAAAAATATGAAGTCAATCTCACTCTTCATTTAACCTCAAAGAACAATGCTGTTTTTAACGAATGACTATTATTTTATATTGTTATATTTTTCATAGTGCCAGAAAATAAAAAACAAGTAAATACTTATTTTAGATTTTCCTTACAGAAGATTCTACAGAAAATAATATGTCAGGAATATGTTGACTACAGCGTTTATCCACATTATCCACAAAATGCTCAGATCAGTATACTAGTGTCAAAGCTAGATTAGTTAGACAAACCTGCATGTCTGAGAATTGAAGAGCTTATCTGTGAAACAGCTCAAACAGAAAGTGACAGAAACTGATAACAGGGTGTACAATTAATGCAAAGTCTATTCTTGAGTCCATATCACAAATTCTTATATTCAAAAGAAAGACAAAAGAAGAGTAAACCCCCACAGAAGTCACTGACATACACCAGACTGCATAATAAACAAACTGCAGAAAATATGTGAAGTGTGTGATTTTTTTTTAGGCAATGCTGCTTTGTCGAACAACAGGATCCTAAGATAAACAGTGCAATGTTTAACAGCGCCACCAAACCATGATACATAAATACAAGTTTTGAGAAAATGACATCAACCTTACTGAGATCTCTCGGTGATGTTATTTACATAAAAATATATTATTTTAAAAAGCAAATCTCTGACCTATTAAAATAATTAGTCAATAATAAAGTCCTAAAAAGGGACATTTTACAATTGCTGCAATTACACAGTGTCAGGGGACCTACATTTCTTTTCTCAATGAGAGCCTTTGCCTATGGAGCTCTAGTGCAGGGATACACCAGAGCATAGAGGCAATAGGCACATCTTTGCCTGTACAATTAAAAACTATTTTTAAAAAAGCAGTAGGCATTAAATTACGTCAGCACGTAGATGACATTAGACGCATGACTGCAGTTCTGGTGTCTCTACAACAATTTCCTTAAATGCATTAAATCTGATTTAACACTGGATACAGAAATAATGATTATTTTCCTGCAAAGTAAGTTTGGGATTTTTATTTCTTCTGGCATGAGCAAAAGCTTGGGCAGAAAAAGAAGGTGAAAGGTCTATCTCTCATCCATCTGTGAGAGATCGCCCATGTGAAGTGTGATAATGGACAGTTTTCACAAGTTTGTCTGCTATTTTGAAGTCTAAAATTATAGTCCATAATAACAGTTTGCTGTCCTCAGCATTTGATGCTCTAAAGATTCTAAATGAAAGCAAAAAATATAGAACAAAAACGGAGTACTTGCTCTCTGCCATGTTCACACTATGCTATGATACACCAATCTGACAGACAGGTAATAGAACCAGATTGTATATTTAAGAAGCATTGAACTCACCAACGACTTGGCTTCAGATCTCCATAGAAATTATCAGATTAAAATGATAGATTAGCATGGAAATAACTCCTTATTACCACTGACCCCATGTTGAAATGATTTATTTAATAATACCTAAAGCATTAATTGAAATGACATTTTTTGTATGACTTATATAGAGTAGGTTTGAACAATTTGCCAAAGCTATAACAGATGTTTCCATGGGCAATTCTCTCTGGAAACAATGCTAATTAAATGTCAACTCTGACATTTCCTGGAACTGCCAGGGATGAGATTCATGCTTGTACTCATAATTTCCCCGGACATCTATCCATAATAATGGCATTCCTCAAATATCAGCTGACACACATGACCATGTTTTCTCCTCCTAATGGATTACCTCATCTCAAAGTGGTACTCGAGCAAAAGTTATTTTAAGAAATAGGCATAAGGGGGATGCTGTTTTTGTAATGAGATTTTTCATCAAAAAATAGACACTCAAACTATTCTAAAGTATATGGTTAATGGTAGGTAAAATCCATCTTTACAAGGTCTATCAAGAATGATCAAGTGGTGGAGCAATGGTGTTATCAACATCTAGGCCATAGGGAAAGCATATACTTCAAACATTTAAAATCACATAAAAGCCTCCGCCAGATTTATAAACGTTATTATTTGCTGTTGCTCGCTTCACAATGGCTGTAAACTCAAGTAGCTTTGTACCGTGTCTAAAAATAAAGCACTTTTAAGAACCTATTTTTGTATCCTTCTCCTTTTGTCTTAATCACACCCTAACAATCCATTCGCATTCTTCTTATCATGAGACCCCTTCTTCAACCTGTCACTGTCAGATGTATCTGCCCTGGTTTAACAAAGAAATCTCATGAAATGGATTTGGGGATATGTGCCTAGACTAACAATAGTATAAGTGACAAGTAGCAATTAGAGAATAAACAAACAATACCTTGGAGCTGCTACTGCATATGGAATAATCTGAATTTGGAGGAAATATACTGCTACATCACAAAGCTGAAAGAAGGGAAAAAGCAGGTGGACTCGATAGTGTCAAGCACTTTTGCTTGATAGACAACTGAACATATACTGATACCATGACACCATATTAAACTGTACATAGATTATTTAAATATTTATTTAGAATGATTAGGTTTATATTTACAGAAATAAGAATTAAAGGTCTCATCCTCCACATGTATTGTGGCATATAATCCCCCCTCATATCATTTGTGGCGTCACATATCTTGGCATGCTGTCAGAAGAGTCTTTTTATAGCTAAACAATAACATTTCAGATGACATTTAGTTCACGCAGTTGAGATAACAAAGTGGTGATTTGCATAGTTATGAAAGGTTAAAAGTGCTATGGGATGAATGTCACCATTTATGCAAGTTGGGTGCTCTTGTGCTTTGTAATATTCACAACCATTTATTTTGAGACATAGTTTAAAAAGCTGATTTGCTTTCTTTCAACCGTACTTCATTATGTGCAAACCAAAAGCATCAAACAGGTGCCTGACAGCATTTAAAAATGTGTTATAATTGGTGTGTGAAACTGATAAATGGGAACGAACTACATAATTATTCTGCCTCACAAAATAACATTTGCAACCCTGGGATTTATGAAACTGATTAAAGCAGAGGGACTTTCTCCAGTGTGTTTTAACAACTCTTGTACGGTATGGGCCAGATTCCTGGAAATACATAGCAATGTAAACAGTAAAGTATGAGCAAAGAGTTAAGAAACTTTTTTGTCGTCAGCACGGTGCGATTTATTGAAACCCTCATAAATCCCAATGTGAGCATGCGCAATTTCTAAACCACATATAGGACAACATATAAATGCCAGACCTCAAGCAAACTGATGATTCCACTTAATTGGGGATCATTTCTGAAGAAAAGTTTTATCAGATAATAAAATACATTTTATTTATACTTATGTTTTTATTATATGCTTACATATTTGTGATGCGATCTGGGAAAACCCGTCGCGCTGTGACGTTTTCTGGAATATTAAAAAATAATAATTTTTCATTAAATTATTATTCTATAACCTCTTGTCTATCATCTCTATAAATACCGTAGCACAATTGACAAAAATAGCGATTTATAGTGGCTAGTTTATGTTTAAGGACTACAAAGACGTTTTTTTTTTAATTTATTAAATTCTTATTTAGAGTAAGTCTAACCACTGAAAAGTGGCTTTTACTCTATATTTGACTGTTGTACTTTTATTTTCATCACCTGACTTTAAACCCGTTTATATCCAAATTCCTTTCCTCTAAATCATAGCCAGTGTTGGGTAAGTTACTCTGAAAAAGGATTAATTACTAGTTACTCATTACATATTCAATAGTGTAATTAGATTACTGTCCAAATTACTCTGTCCAAAAAGTATTTAGTTACTCATTACTAATTACTTTATCTGTCCTACATCAACCTTGACTAGTTAAGTGATTCAAGAATATACATGAAACGGCTTATTGAATTCATTCAAATAATATTAATAACTGACAAAAGTATTACAAATGTGAGAATTATACATTAAAGCACAGATTTTAAAGTAAGACTTTGAATTTTGAAGTCCATTATGCTATTGCACACTCATATATTTAACAAAGTATTTAGTTTAATTACATCAAAAGTAACTGTATTTAAATTACAGTAAACATATGAGTAATCCCTTACTTTACTTTTTCAAGGGAAAAGTTATTTAATTACATTAACTAATTACTTAGTAACTAGTTACACCCAACACTGATTATAGCGCTATGATTAGGAAAGGGCTTGAACCCAGCTTTCATATAGCATCAAAAACTGTAATAGGCTATGTAAATTTAACCCATCTGTTGGGTTTTCCTAGATCTCATCACATTTATTTTAAAACCTTGTTCTTTTTATAGTTTATGGAGTTTTTAAGTGATGTCTTAAGCTTTACTGTGCACTTGCAATTTGCAGTTTCTTTAACAAATCATCACTGTCTCACACACTGCTATCTTCTTGACAAGAAACTAATTTCGAAGTGGATTTGATTAATTTTGGTTATCATAATGAGATGTGACAGAGGATCACATCTCCACCAGACTGACTGTTTGAACATCAGAAATAATAATTGGCTAATTATCAATAATAAGACGCACAAAATCAAATATCCAAGATTGATCAAGGCCATTATCAGATTTTTTATTAGAGGACACAATACATGTTTTAACAGATCTAACATATTCTTTGTTTAAGTGCCCATAAGTGTCGTTTTTTAAAGTCTCTTGATTGTAGAATGACCTAAAAGACACCTTTTACAAATACTCAACATAAATTTTATTAAAACACATTGTAACCTTCTGCTCTGTTTAACGTGTTATCAAACCGATTTTCTTTCCAGATTTGGATAGTACATGTGTGACTGCTTAGCCACTGAACGCATTTTTTGCAGCCTCTCTGTCACATGTTGAACAGTCCACAGTCCTTTCTCACTTTTGCCACTGTCTCCACCAATCAGAAGTGCTGTCATACATGATTACATCTGACCCCTCTTTTCATTGAGGTCACACTTTCCTAGGTGTTAAAATCTATTTTCTAGCCTGCTTCCATATTCCCCTGTTAGCGTGCTTGGTCTTGGCCTTACTCAGTTGAACTCTTGAAATCTACGATTAACCTAAAAAATTATTGCTGTCCGGGTCATTCTGGGACAAGCCAGGTGGCAAATCAGACAGCTTTGGAGCCGTATCTCTCTTTCTCTATGAAAATATGATGTTAAATAATAAAAAAATATCTAAGTAAATTGTATCAATACTTATTGAAAAAAAGTTGTCCTTCAAACATGTTCTGTAATTTTATAACTAGTGTCAGCTTGCTTTCTAATGGGGTTATAAAATAAAGTTGAGTTGTTCTGACACATTTGGGACCTCCATTTTAATGTACCACATTTCTTTGGTGCTTGTTTTTTTTTTAAACTATACGGACACATGTGCACCATTATCCTTGAATAAAAGTACTACGGAAGTCTAAAAAACAAGCTCATATGGGGCAGAAACTTTTATAGGATGCTGCAAATATAGTTGTAGTGGAACCCAAACTAATTTGAAACAGATGAAGCATAATGTTGCATGCATACACTTTGCATTTCTCAGCTAAACAGCAGTCAATAAGCATAAACAACATGCAGATAACACGCTGTAGGTCACAAAAATAATTTTATCCCGTGAAAAACAATTTGCTGTGTTAAGATGATTTGTCAGGCTAAGATGAAACCTATAATCATTTCCTGAACTGCATATTTACAAGCTGAGGGTTAATTATCAAAGTCAATGAGTGAAACAGCACTTTGCTGTAATTTTCCCTTGTACCGTCAGGAATTCTTTTCAGCCATGAAGCTGTTCGGAGCGATGCTCATGTTCTCTGTAAAAAGTGATAAGTCTGTCACAGATACAGAGCAGAACCATACGGGAAGTGACCTTTTAGTATAATGGAGGTCGTAAAAAGTATTCTCGTGATGCTTTTACTGCAGTACATAAAATAACACTTCATGGTGAGTTGGTACAGTGATGTAGAGCTGGCGTGCTAGCCCGGCACCCTATATCCTTCACAATTATATAGTTAAATCGTTAGAAATGAATGACTTTTTTACGTACAACGTTACAATAATCTAGATCTAACGTATATTCTTGTTTTTCATTTCCTGCACATGTGACCCCGCTGTTAGTTAACCAGCCAAACGATTTAGATACAAATTTGACTTTTAAGGAAATAACCTTGGGCTACTCAATTAAAACAGCATGGTGGTTTTATCTCCGCAGATGATTAAATGTTTGTTTAATTTAATTTCCTCCTCGTAGATGATACAATAAAATGGTAATTTAAAAGGGCTTAGCCTCTTATTTTGTAATTTATCATGATTTATAGAGCAAGAAAGGTAGATGCCAACGTAATGAGAAAGAATGGTTGTTAAATGCCATTTTAAAATGGTCAGCTAATTACAAACCCCCTTTTTTCAAACATACTGTAGCATCCCAAAATATTTTGGTTAAGCCTCATCTTAATGGATGAATGATAACATCCTACAGGCCAATATATGTGTACTGGTGTTACACTTTAACTTCAAAATAACATACAATTAATTTGCATAACACTTTTTATAAATCATAAGGTTCTATATATAGCAGTAAAGCTGCATACTAAATTAAGCTTTCCAAAGGAATAAACTGAACACAGCTGCTCGATTCTGAGCTTTTATCAGCATTATTAGTATTACAATAAGGGAAATGGGAAGTACACTTCTAACTTAAAACAATAATTTTTACGTGGTCATATGGCACGGCTAAAACAAATATTATCGTTTGTTTTAGATGTAATGTAATGTTTATGCATAATTTAAGATTAAAAAACGCTGTATTTTCCACATACTGTACCGTACATGTTTGTTTCTCCTCTTTGCCCCGCCTCTCTGAAAGGCACAGTGTGCTATGATTGGACAGTTAGCCAGTGCATAGTGATTGGTCGAATACTGCAAGCGTGTGATAGAAATGTAACGCCTCTTACCATATTTGGA
The DNA here is from genome assembly GCF_015846415.1 of Triplophysa dalaica. Classification (NCBI taxonomy): domain Eukaryota; kingdom Metazoa; phylum Chordata; class Actinopteri; order Cypriniformes; family Nemacheilidae; genus Triplophysa; species Triplophysa dalaica. The sequence goes on along the minus strand of NC_079549.1, from coordinate 19,795,045 downwards.
ATATCAGGTTTCAAAGCAATTGTACTGACAGGTTCGCCCACCTTACTTGACACTTAACTGTCTAGGTGAGCATTCACTTTTTTATAGAATGCATCTTTTGTTCTGATACTTACATTTTTGCAAACATACGTGTCTAATACATGCATGGGGAAAGACCACACACCAAAGACACAGAAAACACGTATTCGTGCCATATGACCTGCCTAGTTTATATTTTCTTTCATAAAACAAGACTAAATATCTTAGATCACTTTCTTGTTATGAAACTGTATCGTAATTTAAGATATTTTAAATAAATGTAAATATTTTACAATCATTTTTTTTGCAGTGTTGTTGTGTTTATGCCGGTCTCTTCTTGCTCATTTTGAATCTCAAAAGTCAAAGTGTTGAAATTTTGATTAAAGTAATTGAGAACAGTACTAAAGTAGTATTAAGTAGTAATTAAATCTACAGTAAATTACTGGCAAACATGCTGCAAAACAGCAAAGTTTTACAGTGTATTTTCAAATGCCAAAAAAAGTTTAAATTTAAAACAAAATCATTTACAGTATAGCGCTATCTTGCAAGGCAGCAGAAATGTGTAAAACTACTCATATATACAAATATAGAAAGGGAGAAGGTGTGAGTGGTAAAAAAAGATATTGATTGTAATATCCACATCGTAACTCTGTCCCCAACTGCAATAAATACAAATGACTTCTTACTACATTTAAAGAATGACATTGTCTGGACCCTCGGCACATCACTGATCTTTTTTTATCCGTACTCTCCAGTCCGGTCGCTCGGGTCATCTGACTCGTTTACTGGCACCTCCACATTACAAACTGACATCTCTGGGTGGCATGGCATTCAGCTGCTATGCTTACACATGCTTTGTTACCTGAATTACAGTGAATGGATTCAAAACACAGCTGTTACTTAAATAAACATGGCACCTGAGAAAAAAAGTAGCATAGGAATGTTATTACAGTGCTCGCATACTGCCAATGTGAACAGGTTTTTGCAACCCTGCAAGTACATAAGATATTGATATTAACACCCTGAGAATACACTTTATAAATAAATCCCCATAGATTCTTAGTAGTGCAAAATGGCTTTCAAGATTGAAATGTTTCTTGACTGAAAAGTTCTTTTGGGGAACCAAAACAAGTAACTGTGAATAGCCCTTTTTAGAACTTCTACTTTTAGTTTGCCATATTTGTTAAATTATTTATTAATTATTATTATGACAGCTTTCCTCTAGCTCAGTGGTAAGAGCATTGCGTTAACATCGCAAGGTTGTGGGTTCCATCCCAGGGGATTGCAAATACCTATGTAAAATGTATAGGGTAAAGCAATGTAAGTCGCTTTGGATGAAAGCGTCTGCCAAATGCCTAAATGTAAAAATGTCTAATTGTTATTATATTTAAAAAAAAATAGACTGCCCAACTTTTCCCAAGAAATGACACACAATATCAAAGATCCACGAGGGCTGATCAAGGCCATTCTAGGACATGTGATAAATATTTCAACATTGATGAAACATAGTTTGAAAAGGTTTTCCATTTTTCAAGATATTTCAAAAGTTGTCAAAAGTGTCTTAATTGAAAAAAGAATTACCCATATATATTGCAAGGGGCACGGAAACATTTGAAGTGGGTGACAGGTTATAAGTATTATCACCTTGATTGAATATTAATTAGGTGATGTAACATTCACACAATACTCCTTGCTGAATGTAAATTAAGGTTACCGCTTTCCTTTATGTCCATTTTTCTGATTTAATAATATACTGATTATTTCCTCAAGCGTAATTTCTACAGATGTGTGGGGGATATCACTGCTACAACATGGCTGATACAACACTATATAGTATACGGCACACTGTTTCTGAGTTAGTTGTATTTATTTATTTATTAAGCAAAAACATTACTGTCCAGCCAGACCCCTGCCAGCTCCAGTGACTCCAGAGTCACAGTCTTAGGTCCCAGCATGTTCTGACAGTGATGAGGTCCTTATGCCTTCTTTGTTTCTTTTGTGCCCCTCTTGTGGAAGATTGTGCAACACAAACCGTCAATGGAGCATGAAATTTGGCCAAGCATGCATTATGGATGGGACAAAGGCGCTTTATCTTTAGACCGCACCCCTGGCGGAACTTTAGTATAGTGCATTGTGTACTTTACTGTATTAGTTAGGCCAAATAAAGTCTCATATAACTGACAGCAATGTTTTCCCCAGAATGTAAATATTTAAGCAGGCATACTAAAGCATTTATGATGAAAGGGAATGGTTGAGGATGCATTTCATTAAGCAGAATCATTCTGGCCCGGAAAATGTCAATCAAGCGATCACTTAAATTATGATAGTCACTTAAATATGCTCTAGTTGACTATTAATATTTATTTTCAGGAATTTAACAGCTACTGCACTTAGATAAGACCTCATGTTATGTAAAATAAATTCAATCAGCTTAGTATCTAAATTAGTAACCTGAAGTGCAAGTCTTGAAAGCATGAAAAAAGTCATTTCTTACTGCATGTCCAAAGTGCCAAATGTACAGCATACACACCAAATAGAGGAGATTGATGGCAAAAGTTGTTACACAGAGTAGTTGTCATTAGGGCGTTCAGTCAGTAATATTTGTATATCTCAGATTTGAAGTCAACATGTCCACCGGGAATCTTCCAGGTCCATCGGATCCGGGCTTGGTCAAAACCATGACGTATAGGTATAGTTTGAAAGGTTAACTGTTCTGAGAACAAGGGTATTTCTCATAAATGTCAGGTCAAAGTGATTTCTTTTGAATTGTTGAAAATCATTTGAGGCAAACTGTCATGCGTTTTAAGTACAAACATTGACTTTGAAAAATAAACCCATGAGAAACATTCTCTGAAATAGAAAATGTGACAAATATAGCCCCAGTCTAGCCTTTTTCAGAACAACCCATTAAATCAAACAGAACTAAATTTTATCTGTTCAGATTCTTGATGTTTTTTGGCACTGCATTATATAATGGCAGGTCACTATAGTTCAAACACAAGTTTGCCATTTAAACATTACATAAACTTGAAATATAAAGAGAAAAGGGATTAATAAAATTGCCTTTTAAATTTAAAACCGGGGTAAACTGATACTATCACTCTTGTCCGCTTTGCCATGGGCAGCCCTTTAGTTAATTTACAATGCACTCGCTTCCACGTGATTTGTTAGCATCTCATAAAAACATCCTCTCTTCGGTGGATTTCCCTAATGTTATCCATCATGTAGATAGGAGGAAGGACAGTGTCATTAATGCGTTAGAACATTTGAAGCGGCTGTGAAGTGCACATGTAATATTCATACATGATATAAATGCGCTACTAAGACACTGACTGATATGATACTGTTGAGGACCATAATATATACAGCCATGAGAAAAGTAAGGATCTAACAGCCAGACATAAAAACTTGAGTAAAACAAAAATAGTTTAAATGAAAAGTAGAATGTAAAATGTGCCAATAAACAGGAGCTTTCGATATTACAAACAGTGTTTGTATTATAATGTATAGACCTTCCATGTTCTGTTTACTGATATTCTAACACAAACGATAAATAAATAAATAAATAAAAGCAAATTGTACAGTTTAAAGTGCAATTTTTTTGCACCATCTGGGGGTGAGGTTACGAATCAAAACCACTTGTTCCACCTCTCCCTCATTCCCTCATATGTCCTTCTTCGCCGAAGAAAATAACGTATTTACAAAACTCACTCTGTAGAACAGTCTGTCCATTTAGCGCTACTGTAGAAATAGCATGGTGAATTCCATATAAGGGGACCCGCGGTGTATGTAGATAGAAACAGCTCATTCTATTGTTTTAAAAACATAATACTTCATTATGTAAGGTTTTTATACACCTCTGAAGACATAGTTATGTATATCCTCCAAAATATCCTCCAAACAATGAGAACACTGGACCTTTGAGGTACACAAAGCAGATGCTGTTGCAGGGTGGTTAGGATGTTCAGATAAACAGAGCAATATTTTTGATGGCACCACAGTGTTTAAACTGAAAGGAATTCAATATACTTTAAATATGATCAAATATTTCTTGGGTTGCTATATGAGTTAGAAATCAATACCCGTGCATACACAAGAGAGATTTGTTAAGAAACCCATTTGTCAGTTGCTCTTTTAAAGGTCACTCTGTAAGTGAAGTGTACACTGTACAGAAAGGGTCAAACGTTTAAAACCATAAATAAAGCAAATAATTTAAAACGAGAAGACAGCTAGATATTTATGAGCCTTATAGTTTGACTTAAAATGGCTAAAGTTTAGTTCAGATTGCTCTCCAAACCCATAACCTCCTTCACTTTTTAATTTAAGGAAGTAAATTCCATAGCACATCTCTCCAGTTTCCAGGATGGGGCTGCAGCAGCTGTGTGTAAGTTCCTTCTTAATGAGAATGTAAAGTCTACACTTACTATTAACTCTGTTCGCAATTTGGTTGCATTCTTTGGTTTTAAGGCAGAACGAAGTAAAAATAAAAATAAAACAACAAATAATTGAGTAAAGTATTGGTTTGAAATCATTTACAAATTTATAGTTGACCATGGCATTAAAAAGTGGTGATAAAAGGAGCAATGTCTTTGGTTATAAACCAAAAGCACATGACAAAGGATGGATGGTTAAACACCAGCTTTTATTTGACAATGTGTCTGAGACAAAAACTTGACTTTAAAATAACATAACTGTGCATATTAGCGGTGTATGGACCTAGTTGGATTCATCTTTATTTTATGTCATTAATACACACAATGTAAAACAAGAAGAATTTGCAATAAGAATCATGCAAGAAATTGCATGAAAAAAAATATACAAATAAAGAGTAAAAGAAACCAAAAGTAACAAACTGTGGGATACCAAACGTTTCAAAACGTTACAAAAGTTGTTTCCTCAAGGTGAGAGTTTAGAGCAAAACTCCAGATGTCTTAAAGACAATACTTTAAAGTTAAGAGCTCTGGTGTTGGGTTTGGCTCAAAATACCTTTAGCCTATGTGCATTAGAAATCAACTGAGTAACATTAAGATCCTGCATTTAGATGTTGCTGCCTTTACAGTCTCTGAGAATTTTATATGAACCTAGAATGTATTTTTCAGCACCCGCCTACACTACTAAAAGCCTAAAAACTGACAGACTGAGAGCAAGAGCTGAGCATCGTTTATTTCCTTTGGTCTCTCTGACTTGAAGAAGCAACAGGGTCCAGAGTATTTATAAATGTTCAAGAGACTGACCAACTGCTCAGTGCAAAAGCCACAGGAGAGGCTTCCATGCCACGGGACAGATGGAGCTATGTAGACATCTGAGACCTGCATGAGTATCGTGAAAATGGCACTGGAGGATGGCTTCAATAAGGACTATAAAAATAAATAAAAATCACACAAAAACGGGGGACTACCTGGGATATTGATGAGCCCTTCAAAGCTAATAATGTATTGACAGGAAAAAGTCCTCAATCGAAACTATTCCTGAAGATAGCTAAGCCCTCACAACCAACCAATAGTCCTTGAACATCTTTTAAGAAATTGCAATCTTGACCTTAGGGGAATTTGTTACAATGAGACAATGAGTTAAACTAAAAGTTTTTGACAATTTATTATTTTTGAGTGGGTTAGTGTGGTGAAAAACACACCACACTAAAAATCCATAATAATTAATCTCATTAACAATATAATACTTTTACATTATCTGAGGTCCAAAAACACTTGTGATTAAAACTATAACTTCAGCTCAACTTCTGCATTCACAATTCATTAAAAGCTATTAGTACTACGTGTCATTTGGACATAATGCGTACAGTACATTGAGATGATAGGATCAGAGTTTTGTGTTCCAGCAAACATTTAATTTAGGCAATCAATTATCGCTATGCGTAATTAAATCTCAGTGTGGAAAAACTAATAAACACCATCAAAGAAAAACAGATAATTAGCAAGAATTTAGAGTTTAGAGAATTCTGAGTTTTATTAGGTTCTGCAAACATTCAATGACGACTGTTCCCTCAGGATTTATATTCAGATAAATCAGCAGGCTAGATTTAAGTCATTAAGCATCATTGCCTTTGAGCATAATGTCTCAGTCAAAAAAAACCTCTTCGAATGGCTTTTTTGTGGTATAACCTTTCCTCTTTTAAAAAAATGAAACTAAAATGAAAATAGGACACCTTGTGCCTAAGACCAAATGTGATTGTGCACCCTGACTTTTTTGTCTGGTATTTCAGCCTTGGGTAACGCTGCCGCTGTCAGAACATTTTGAGAGATTAAAGTCTGTTTCATACGGTCATATAACGAAGAACAATGAAGAATAAAACTAAATGTACTTTGCCAAGAGTGAAAGATCTTTTTTGTAATTGTAATACTCACTATCACACATCAGATACTAACATTTGAACTTTTGCTTACTATTTAAATGTTAATATGGCTAGGAAACCGATAAACATAAAAGACAGAAAAAGCTATATCAATATAAAAAAGGAAGATCTTGTTATGCAATGTAAAGGAAAAACATTTTAACAATGCATTGTGCTGTGAAAGCAAATATTTTTTGGAATCATTCGATTGTTCATTTTGTCAGTATTACACACACTCACTCAAAAGCATTTGAAATGCAAAGTAAAAATGGAAATTCATTCATATGTTATTCACCGAGGCAAAAAGTAAAGCTTTTACAAACAACTGGGTAAAATGTAACTGCCTCTGGTTCGGTGGCTGCAGAATCCCTGAGAAAAAAACGAAATAAAAATGTCAGTAAAATACTATAATGATTTGTTTGTCCTATTAGTCAAGGCCTTTCACTGAGGCCAAAAATATGTTTCAATGATTTTTGTGAGGGCTTAGATCTGAACCCTGAAGTCAAAAAGATTGACTTACAGAAACCAAAATATCCTTCGGCACCACTGACCAAAAGAAAACTCTGGAAAACTGTGTGTCACTGAGTATATAAGACACATTCTTATTACTGGTCTGTTGTGAAAGTTTTCAAAGGGTGCCACAAAAGAAGTTAAAATTATGGATCGCCAAACTCTATCCACGGGGAATTTATGTCTGGACAATTTACAGCTCTATAGTTACAAAGTCAGAACTGATTCTAGAAAGTGACGGGGCTTGAAAGACGAACCATTCACAGACACGAACAAAGGACAAAGAGTATAAACAGATCAGAGCTCTTCCTAAAGTCTGCAGGAGTCAAAACTCTGCCAGGAAAATGTTAACTATTGTATTTCTACTTTACATGTTTATCATTTACGAGATGCTGTTATCCAAACCCACTTAGACAAAATGTTTCATTCTTCCTCATTTCTAAGATTTAAAAAGACATAAGAAAACCAAACAACTCCCTGTGATGCTGTTCAATGATTTGATCAAAAGCATTTTTGCGATGACAGACTCTAGACACTTCCACCTGCTCACAGTGCAGAAATGAATTAAGTACAAAACGTCTAGAGCTGACAGAAGAATATTCTGGAGTTGACCAAACACTCAGCACGAGCGCTTTCACTCCAGCCAACTCATTTCAATGCTGCTGCTTATCTTTTTTTCTGGTCCAAGTCATTGTTTGGCAAGACCGGAATGAGATAGCCAACCAAGTCTAATTATTGAGCTAGTTCTGTTGTTTTTCTTTCAGAAATTGTCTGACAGTCTTTTGTGGCATCAGATGAACCCAAGAGCGAGCTGAGCACTCTCTATTTGTTCTAAGAATTAGTCTACCTAAAAATGAACATTCTGTCATTTTTTGCACCCTAGTGTTTTCCAACCCATATGAGTATTTTTAATACAAATATGTTTTTTGTTGCTCATGTTCATGAAATTAAAACGAATGAGGAAAGTTTAAGCTTTAAAAAGGATGCAAAAGCACCATTACAATATCACAAGTTCTTTCTTTACATTCCATTTATTTTGAGGCTATACAATTGTTGTTTCGTGATGGAATGCATTTCATTCCAATTTTTCCACTATTTGCTATTTCAGTGTTGACTTAAAGAACCGAATCAGTCCAAATTGTAAATGAGTCAATCCTATGGTGCATTGGGCATCACTTTTTTTTAAACTCTTTTAAAAGTCCAAGAAGAGCTTGGGCAGGTGTCAAGAACATCACTGAAATTTTGGTCTGTCCATCATATAAAGCTATCCTATGGCTCCAGAAGACATTGAATAAAGCTCAAGCGAGACTACTTTTATGGTACTTTTATAACACTTTTATGTCCAGAATTATTGCAATTTCATGGGAGTGAGCAAGCAGGACAATTACATTTTTACTTCCTTTTTGTTTCACAATCACACAAAGTCACGCAAAGGTTCAAATTACCACAAGGGTGAGCAAATGATTTGTATTTACATGAATTTTCAATGCTCTATGTTTTCGATACTTTGTTTTTGAGCATAATAACACTTCTTTTTTCGTTACTAAAAACCTAAGAAACCCCCAATCCTTCAATGCTCTATTCACGCATGACTGCTCACTGTGAGACTCTGGAGTATCATTTGTCTCCGTGGCAGCGTGCAGCCTCTCCCGTCAGATCCAATAGACTTACCCATTCACACTCTCTCACATAATCACAAAAAGACTACAGACATGGCACAGACATGTGCAGCACACACAACTCCAACCACACAACGAGAATGACTCAATCTGAGAAGCCTTGCGGTTTTTGGACAAAGTACAGCGCGCATCGCCTTGAATTGTTCGTCACGTTCTATAAATCTTCATGACGGCTAATCTATTACAGATCTAATTCATGCAATTTATATGGATTAATGTGATGAGATTACATACATGCCAATGTCTCAATTCAAAATACTGTATATAGGATTGGCACCAACCGAGCATTGCAAGAAAACCATCCAGTTAGCGTAACGGTTAGCGTACAAATTTCAACCGCACTTGTTTTTCTAAATAACATTTGGTGTCATTTTTAACTTGTTTTTCTTGCTTGTGATGGGAAACGCATTGCATGCTAAACCAACTGTCATAACAGACTTTACAGCGGGTCTTGCTATGGGAGTTTACCCGATTCATTGCACGCAGTTTGTCTTGTAAGCGTTGATAAGGCGTAATGAGTATGCAGTGTTAATTAATAAACAATGCCAAAGGTTCATGAGTGGCCAATTAATAGTGCTTAACAAGCAAACTGACGGATGAATGGGGACATGATGGCCCTTTGCTCAGTGTCCACAGACAGCCGATGGAAGGAGACGTCCCAGGTACGTTTGGAACAGCAAACAATACGGAATAGTGCATGCGCCTTCAATATTGCGCTACATACTTTCCTTTTTTTTTAAAGTAAAACTCCGTGCCACATTACTGGATGAGGTCCACATAGGTGTAGCGGTCTCTCCACAATACACATTCTCTACTGACTACCAGACTTCCTGCAGTGGACGGAAATCCCTTGAGAATTGTGTATTCTAGAATGAAGACAGAAAAATGTCGAGCAAAACATCGGCCTCTTTTCTGCTTGGTGATTGAGCAATGGCAGAGGGACTCTCATTCTTAAATGGTGAACGGTATCGATTGCTTCTGTCCTTGCCCTTGCTGATACTGCACACAGTGACACGGGACCAGATCCCTGGGGTCTGCTGGTGCCTTCAGCCACTGGACGAATGACAGGCAGCCGGATGGATAATCCTCAAATAAATCACCGCCAATCTACGAGAGTAATTGGACAGAAAGGGAAGGTGAGGAAAAAAAGTGATGGAGTGAAAGGGAGAATGACAAAGACTGAGATTTTACAATACCGGATTGGAAATACACTTTATCGGAAAACAGACCTTATTAGGTCTTACAAATACAAATTACTCTTTACATTATGGTGCTATTTGTTAACATTATTTAATGCATTCTCTTACATTAGCTAACACTCTACAATTTAGTTTTTCAGTATGTATTAATCCCTGTAATGTTAGTTCAAGTCACAGTTATTCATATTAATTCGTGGTGCATTAACTTATGTTCACAGACACAACGTTTGATTGCAATATTGTGTCAGTAAATGCTGAAATTAACATGAATTTATATTAATAAATGCTGTATAAGTATTATTGTATTTGTTTATTTAAGATAATCCGTTAACTAATTGTTAACAAATAACCCTTTATTGTAATGTGTTACCAAAAAATGCAAAAGCTTGCATAATGATTGCTAAAAATGTTTACGCAATGAAAAATACTATATATTTCAAAAGCTGAGAAAAGAGTTTACATTTAATGTGAAAACTTGTTTACCTCCAGCATGTTTTTGCTAGATAATAAATACTAAATTACAGTTTTGACACAGTGCCCATATTTCACTTTTTTACACCTCTGGTGCCTTTTAACACCTCAGACATAGTTATCCATCCCACTTGTTTTATTGAACCAATAACTTTTCCACAGACTGGCTCTCAAAATTATTTTGTCTCAATTTAATTTGTTTCTGATACTGCTTAGATTGTGAGCGTACATGAGAAAACCGACACCCGTTCGGTTCACCTCTGCTCTGTGAGAGAATGTGGCTGTGCCTGCTGTATTTTCGCTCTCCATTTCTCAGATCCCAGAAATGCCTGTTTTACTGTGGACTGAGAAAGGAGATGGAGCCCTTAAACAACTGGTTTCCGCTCTGGTTTGGCAGTTTAGGACAGTTCTGTAACTGGCCCAGAATTAGCCTTCTGCTTTTCACATACTATATACACAAACGGAGTCTCAATTTCACAGACATTCATTTACCACATTTACCCACCGATTCATAGGCCTAAATAGATTTGCAAAACACCATTAAAAAGGCTTTCTTTGGACATCAGACTGTAAAATCCTTTTGTGGATTCAATGTTTAAAGAAGAGATGGTTAGGTTTCTAAGTAATTTACACCTTCACCCAGCAACAGGCCCACCATCTACCTTTCTCCTTCACATCCTCTGTGTTACAGACACACATTAGTTCAAATCATTAACTTTAGAAGACGCTGCAAAGCCAAACGAAGCCACCCTTACTCCAGAGAGAACATTGCTTTACAAATGACCATTTCATGACAGTTCTTAGTGGCTGAGCACAGGTTCAATTCTGGAGTAAATTGTTTGTACAGTCTACCTTGTTCAAGCCAATATGTTTGGAAAAAAGCTCTGTTCTTAGCCATTACACCCAGAGTACTTCTCTAGAGAAGTCTCCTAATAGTCTCCTGCTTGAGACAGGTGCTCTGCAAATTGCTTCTTCAAAATGATTAACGATTTCAAGTTTATTTGTGTGTGTGTATGTGTGTTCGTGTGTGTGTGTAGGTATGTGTGCGTGTGACCTACTGCCTTTCCTACCAGGAAAGTGAAATTGGCACATTTGGTTTCAAGGCTGTGGACTCGTCTGGTTTAAACCTTCTGATATTTGAATACAAACAGACTGATTAAACATTTAGTAAGATTGCAAGAACCTTTGTTATGTCATATTTCGCATGACATAGAAGAATCAATGAGACAAACATGCAAGAATCAATAAGAAGTGAAGTGCCAACATATTAGTATTTAGCAGTGGTATGTGTTTGTTTAGATGATTGCATTAGGTAAGGGTTAGAGTTAGACACTCCTAACATTTATTGACCCAATGAAATTATGGGAGTATTAAAAAAAAAAAATCACGGTTTCTTTTGCTTGTTTTCAGAAATAATCTACTTGGCTATTGTTTGTGAATGCATATCAGAAGTTAAGGTTAGTCCACTACCTTGCGTATGCCCGGTAACGTTTGTTTGTGTTGTCACTTTGAAACCGTCTATATTCACCTGTTTGCGACTGCAGTATCTGGTGAAGTTGAAATTAAGAGTGAAATTAAGACTGACCAATGTTATCGAAATGTCAAGTGGGCCAACAAAATAATCATTTTATTTCTTCCATTCAATTGCTTCTAATGTAATTATATTAAACAATACTACTTATTATAGTTATCATAAAGTCTTGTTTATTTTGGTAGTTATATTATGAGCAGTCTGTTCTATATGGTACATTTTGCTATGGTAAACACGCAAGGTTAAAAAATGTAGTGCGGCATATTTACAGACAAATGTGATGAATGAATAGAATTACCAAATTTATAAAAAATAAGGCATTTTGATCAAAGCGTTTCAAAGCAACATCGGCTACAGGAAAATCAAATGACTAATATTTTAGTAATTTTAACAAATAGTCCAATGTATATAGAAATGTCCCAAAAATTACAGAATATGAAAAAAATTCTCCACATTTCCACATCCTCTTTATTGAAGAGGATTTTGTGACCTCTTCTCAATGGAAAATCTTTCAGCCTGTGAGGATGTTAAAGGATGTGTTTGTCTCATTTTGAAGGACATGGCAAATTGTATTGGGCTGGAGAGGACTAGGCCAGGGATTTTACCTTTTTGTAACATCACATTGTTTGGGCAGTGTAATACCATAGACACCACGGAAAAAAGTAAACTTTTATTCTTTTTCATTGAAACAATAAAAGAGCGTGTCATGAATTGTGAGGCAGAACCCAATTGCAGGCAGCGGTAGTACGTGGGGAAACAAAAAATACTTAAAAGAATAAAAAACACAAAACAAAGACCCGCGATGGGGTATAAACAAGGACACAAGATAATAGTACAAGGAACAGGACGTAAACTAACTAACACTAGACGTACATAACACTAGACATGAACTAACCTGAACTACACACTTACGAATTACTTACAGAATTTGCAACAACAGGAACAGGTAATCACAGTGCACATCTGAGGAACAGAAGTACAAAGAATACAATGACCGAGCACAGGACCAATTGACCATTGGACAATTGCTTTGGTACCTGATGTTCCAAATATGGTAAGACGCGTTACATTTCACTACACACTGGTTAACTAGCCAATCAAAGCATACCTCGCTTTTCAGAGCGATGAGCTTTGTAAAAAATCTGCACATTTCAGAGAGGCAGGGCAAAGAGTAGTTACAAACAAGCACGGTATGTTGAAATACAGCATTTTTTAACCTCAAATCGAATATACACATTTTATTAGATCTAAAACAAACCATGATTTTTGTTTTGGCCGTGTCATATGACCCCTTTAAAACAAGAGAAAAGCGTCCTGTTATCAAGAGTGCAGAAATGTAAATTAGAAGATACAAAAAGGTCACTTGCCCACTCAGTAAAAATCCTCATTTGAAATGGAAAACTGCTGTGCATTTGCAGAACAGATCATTTATATTCCATGCAACTCGAATTTTAGTGGAATGTACACTGCACAGATTTCCACAAATTTATAAGGTAAAGTTACTCCATAAGTTACATCCTAATTATGTATCTAACATTGTCTCAGTTGTCTGTGTTGCCGCTGTACTCCAGTTCATTTTTTGTCAAGCTTCAAATTGATTTGATGCCAAATTGAGGCGTTGCAATCCATGATAGAGATTAAGAAAGATGTCAGAGGTAGTTGCTTAGTCTGTCACCCCTCTATCATTCTTAATTGGTGTGACAGACCTGCAGCAGAAGAGGGCGAGACGCCCACGGCTAGTGAGACGCAGCCTTAAAATAACATAAGTGCTGAGATGCAGGGGTTTTAGGTCATAAATAGCAGTATGATATTTTGGACATCTTGTGACATGTGGCAGCTACTGGGAACATATTATGTATTCTTAACAATTTGCATGACTTTGAATAGTTTTATTTAGAAAATGTAATTATTATATATAATTTACAGCATTATTTTTTACATTGCATATTTTTTAGTCTACTTTAGCAAGCTGCTGGACAGTTCCAAATAAATGACTAAAGAGTGTTCCACACACATGCAATACCTTCTCTTGACTGAAGGAATATATAACGTACGACATTAGAGCTTTTGTGTGCCGTTTCAACAGACTTCAGAGCCACTGGAGCTTCCAAGAAGTTCTTCATGTTAAATGCTTAATTATGGTTCATTTCAGAAAACAGTTTTTCTTTTAATTACTTGCAGCAGCATTAATGAGAGCGTGTAATGCAGCGTGGTGTGAACGACTGTTGCGCCTGAACAAACAAGATGAATAAATAACCGGCATAAAACGTTATTGATGATGAATATTATTTTATACTCCAAACAACTTTTGATGAAAGGTCCGCGCGATTAATAAAACGGAGGTTGAATGTACAGAGTCATCATAGGTGTATTGTTAACAAGCCATCTGCTGATAAACAAATGAATAAGCAGGCGAAACCAGAGGAGAAAATCGAGAGGCCACTGGCCTGCATGACAAGAGAGCGAAACCGTGTGCAGGGGGCAGCTCAGAAATCCAATTACCCTGGCTAATAAGATGACATTCTGACATAAACCCTTTCAAGAAACCGTGGACGGAATGTTTTTAGTGCTGCCAGGCACAACATTTCCATAAACATGTGCGGACGTAAAAGTTCAAGTGTACTGTGGTAAATAAGCACCTGCGGAGGGCAACTCAAGTGAATTTCTGCTGGAATTTTTCTTGGACTGGATCTTCATTCAATCGTTATTGGCGTAATATACTTTTAGAAGACAGAATAAAGAATATGCTGTGTGCTTATTATAGACCTGTCACGTAAAACAAGTTTTCACCTCAACAGGCGCAATCTCACTGCACAGTGTGATTACTCATTTCATATGTGCTTACACAGAAGTCTTAAAGGTACAGTACCGTAAAACATCTTATTACAATTCTAAACGTTGAATAACGGTTGAAAGATGACTATAGTGTAAAAAATACTTTTTGGCTGTTCACAAGATTATACGTGGAGGAAAGTAATGCATGATATGACCAGCTTGACTGAATATTGCGTTCTACTGTCATCTTTAGTTCATCTTCAGTATAAAAATCTCTCAGAATAGGTTGACCAGCCGTGCATTTAGAATATAGCAAAATTGAGTACATGTGCCTTTGTGAGCTGGGATGTACGATTGTGTATTAATGTATGAAAGAGCTCGAGTATGAATGAGAAACATCACATTAAATGCTGACAAAGACAGCAAGGACATCTGCCAAGCATGTGAAATTAACAAAATGAGCTCATCTGTTGATTCAAACCAAGAGCACGAAATCTCACCAGTTTATTGATATCTGTAGAATAACACCAAGACGTATGTTGAAGTGCTTACAGTCGTGACAAACATCCATGTTTCAAATTACATGATTTTAAGTTGACCAGTTGTACAAAACATTAAGTATTTTTACTTTTAATGTTGCCAATCAACCAAATTTTGACTTCTTCATAATGTGCTGAATTTATAAGTAGAAAGGGAGTTAATGAGAAAAAAATGTCAAGAGCAAATAAGACCCAGTCGGTGAAACCACGTTTCAAAATCTAATTCTGAGATCATCAAAGTTCGATTTCAATTATTCATTTTTGAAAAACCCTTTTCAGTCAATATTAAAGCTATCAAGGTTATATATTCACAGAACGCTCTTTACATTTTGTAGGATGGTTTTCACATAAATCATTTACAAACATATTTTTTTCTTTATAAGAACACAAACAAATAATTTATTTTAAAAAATGGAACCTGGATTACACAGGTAAAATGATCCAGTTACATCTATATATATTGAATTTGTTTAGTAGTTTTAATCTGGTTCTAATAGCACATTGCTGCATTTTTTATTGTCTATTGAAAAGGAACAAAATCTATGACACCAGCCAAATTATGCCATGTGGTCATAAATTTGTGTGGACCATGACCCATGGAATATGATCAGAATGTGGTCCAACAGCGTTTTCCTCATGACATCAAAGGAAAAGAAAATCTTTAGAAAGGACAGAATCATTCTTTGAAGTCATTTGCAATATATACCGAAGTAAACGTATTGAAAGTCTACATTTACTGGTAATTGCAAATAGTGGTGTTCGTATTCCACATGCGTTTAGTCAAATTTTAGTTCCAGGGGAAGCGTTTTAAACTACTTGCACGCAAGCGAAACCCATGAATATGTCATCAAAGTGCCCGTCAAGAGAATTAGAACTCCATTCCCAGAACCCTCTCTCTGCAGTCTGAACCGCTGCCCAACTGCATTAAGTTGCTTTTCTCTTTTCACTGCCTTGAAGCCTCTCAACACGGCTATTTTCTATGCTCTTTTATCCCCCAGAGTGCATCTCAGTGTCCTATTATGAATCTACAGTTAATAAAAGCCTGGCCACAGTATGGTTATGCTTCTTCTGTAGGCTGAAAAGGCCTTCTTTTACGCAGTCCCTTTGACCCAGTACTGACCTGTGTGACCCATTTAGTGTTCGAACAGCTTTTCTCATGTTGATGAAAATAACAGTAAAACTTCTGCTGTTGACACACGCTGCCCAAGGGTATACATATTTTTCTAATTTATTTCTCAGAGAAGAAGAGCCGAATTTAGGAAAAGCTCTTAAGAGCAAGTTTAGAGATAAATGGTGCTGAAGATCTTGGTTAAATGCATAAAATAGCCTATGATAAATGTGCTATTTGAAATGATTTACTTGTTATGAGTAAAGAACTTTGTACCAAATTGAGAAATTTCCTCAATATACCATAAATTATAATGGTAAATTCATATAAAATGGTTATCAGGAATGAGCAATAAAAAACAATTACAAATCGGATGGTTGTGTGATTTAATCTACAAGAGAAGGGGATCACAATTTACATCCAAATAGTAATTGACCTATAAGAAACAGAATACGATCCCCATTGGCAGTTATACAGTAGCTTTGTTAGAAAGAAACTGTAAATAAACTATCTCCATTATTTTACTTCTGTTGCACCATAAGGGCATATAAGAAAGTATTAGAAAGTTCCAAGTAAGAACTTATGCTTACCATGCACTAATTTGATGTATTTCTTCAATCAATGTAATTTTTTCTTGTACTTCTTCCTTCAGTATTTGTGCACATAAACAGCATTTTAAATATGACTTCTGTGAATTAACATGGTAATCTTTCAATGTAAGCCTTGTGTAAATGGGCTACATGGGTACCTTAAAAGCATTCACCTAACCGAACAGCCATTTTGTGCACTACAAAATCTTTTTAAGGAGTACAATGAGCGGTTTATGCAGAACACGGCACTTAAACTGAAGCACTGAAGAGCTTTAGTATGGCAAATGGGAAATGCACAGGACACAGGAAATGCTCAAATTGTTCTGCTTTGTGTTTCTTTCACGACTTGAACTGACAGATCTGCCTGCATTTTATTCAGACAATATGCTCGTGAGGTTTTAAAAACATCTATAAAAATGTTGAAACGAGTAGTTTGAGTGAAACTGAAATTAAGAATAAATGATCATCAAGCATCCTAAAATAGACACTTCTGCATCACTATTCATTTTTAGTCAGATTTTTATTCGTTTTTGAATACCTAAGATCATAGAGGTACAGTATATGCATTTCATAATGGTTTTTAATGCGGTTCAAATTTGAAACACATTCACAGAAGGATGAATTTTCTTAAGCCAACACGCCAGTTAATAAGTCTCAGCAAGAGTGAAATGAAAACCTTGTTCATCAGTCCGTTGAAAACGAGATGTTGAGGGTAAATGATTTCAAATACAGTTTTAGTGCTCACTGCCATCCAGTGTTTCAAACGTTCAGATACCTGAGCAGGGGTTTTAAAGGTCAGAAGAACATAATTCAGCGGTGAATTTGATCATCTGAAGTGAGAGAGATCTGAGCGGCGTGTTGAAAATGAAAGGAATAATGTGAAATTTAATCAGCCGCAGTCTGTTTCACTGTGATTCGCTGAGGCATACTGTACGTTGTTTTTCACCCCCACAAAAAACAAACCATAGCCTCCCATCTTCTTTAGGATAGATTTATTACTTCATTCACCGCTCCACGACGGAAACACGTTCTGTTTTTATTGCAAGAGGCCATTTTGTATGAAAGTATTCAGTTAATTACACAACTCAGTGGCTTTGGTATAGGCTCCACATTTTCTCATTAGGAAACAAGGGAAGCTTGGTCTGAATACTCATGAGGTTAGTCGTTTAGGCAACTTAATTTCATCTCAAGAAAATAATTTGTACCTGAAATTCGGATCCTGCCATCCCATGTCAACCTGTTACATTAGCTGTATTAGACAGAAGTCACCCTTAATTACTGTAAACTCATTTTTTTGATTTTTGAAATCACAACGGTGCAAATACAACTCCCACCAGAGTCTGAGATTATAACCTTTCTTTCATTTTATTATCAGCACAGCTGTGATTATCATAACATGAGCTGTGACATTTACATTTATGCATTTGACAGGCGCTTTATGTGAATACAGTGCGTTCCAAGGTTACATTATTTCAGTACGTGTGTTCCCTAGATATTGCACTTTTGTTTTGATACTATAGCACAAACTCTTTTGATATGTAAAAATAATCTCAATTCCTTTCATTTAAAAAAAATTGCCATAGAGAGAGATTCTACCCGCCCTAGGCTGTCAAAACAACCATACCCTTGGTGTTCGGGGTGAGGATATCCTCTGTAGAAATGATGTTTTCTCAACGCTGATATCAGGATTAACATCTGTTCTGCTTGAAAGTGTGTTGCTTCATGAGGAGCAGGTTAGACACATGTTGTCATTCACTTTGGCTGGTAGAGGTCATAGCAATCAGATGAGAGGAAAGCACTCTAGCATGAGTAGGAGATTAGATCAGATTTAACTAAATGGAAGCATGGAAGACATCAGATTTCTAAAATACAGTTTTCTCCCAGTAGTTCCCATATTAGGAAATAATTATCATGTTATAAGATTTATGTTTTGTTTGAACAATATAATGAATATTATTATTTATGAGCCAGGTTTAAATCAACATCTAAAGTAAGGAGCAAACGTGACCTTATACTGTAGACCAAACTGATATTTTGAGAAATGTCTCAGTAGTTTTGTGTTCATACAGTGGAAGTCAAGGTGGCCAATGTTGTCTGGTTACCAAAGTTCTTACAATTGTACTTGTAACATACAAAAATATAGTCTTTACTACTAATGCCCAGTGTATGAAATTTAGTGTCATCTAGTGGTGAGGTTGCCAATTGCAACCAACGGCTCACTCCACCTCTCCCTTTCGAAGCACCAAAGTGGCTGACACAGTACTAAGATGTCATCACGTTTGCACTTCTTTGGCAAAAGAAATAACGTATTAACGCAAAAGCACTCTGTTGACATAGTTATGTATATCATATTTCATTTCGGTCAATAGGTCCTGAAAAATTACAAACTGGACCTTTAAAAAGTACTAAAGACGTTTGCAAAGTCAATGCATGAAAATAGAGCACTTTGAATACATAGTATACAATAGTGAATTTTATGGCTCGTTTTCACCTGGGAATTACAAAATGTTTTACAAAAATAAATTTTGACATTAAGTAAAAGTGTAATGCCTTTATGTGTGTGCACAAGCAGTGAAAACTAGCCACTGTTTAAGACTCAAATAACCTTGAGCACATTTCTTGCATGCCACCCATCCATACTAAAACCCTTTTGATTATTACACATACATCTTCCGTCCTTAAATCTCTTTACATATGGTTCATGCCTTCTGTCCATCTCTCACCGCTATTTAACATCTTTACAAGTTCATTCCCACAGCATGCACCAATCACTCTTCCAGTTCTTTTTTATGCCAGGCCTTAGACATTATCTAACTAAACAGCTGCCAGTAGCGGTGTGAGGTCTGTTCACCTTCCATACAATATTCTGCTTTCTCTGACAAACAGATGGATCAGTCCATTCCTCTGTATGCAAAACGTCACGGGGTGAGGCCTGAGAACTGACAACCGGTGATACCCAGGGTGCATCTAAAGCAGTTCCCTTAACAGAGCTAAAGACAGCTGGAGATAACTTACAGTCTTTACAGGTGACTTTCCAAGTATCTTGTTGTCATAGCAATTTAGTGGTTAAATCATCAAGCTTTTAGGTTTGTTGGTCACAGCTGTGCCGCTATTCATACTGAATGTATTAAGTTTTGAAACATTGAATATTTTTGGCTCGTCTGTTGACATCCCTGTCTTGTTTCAAGATAATTAAAGAGGCAAAGATTCAAAAGGTGCATTAACATATTTATGTAAAACTAATTGGAAATGGCAATGCTCTTTCATAACCACACGCCTGTTTGCTTCAATAGCATCCCTACAAGGATTATCTTTTGTTTGCAATATTTTTCTTTTTTTTTTAGCACTTTGATTGTAAAGATGCTGACCCACCCATCTGCTACAATGCTCATCTGTGCTGCTGAAATTGCTGAATTCTGTCTTAATGCTGATCTGCATGCTTGCAAAACTCGGGCAGGTAGTTGGTACAGGGGCTTTCTGTGAACCCTCAATATTGGAGCTTGTGTTTTGTTGTATTTTGAGCGCCTGTTCTCCCTCAACACTAGTTGTTCTTGCATACTAAGCGTTTGACATTCTGAATGCTTCATTTATTTTCGCTTCCCGTCAGAGGAAATACAAATGTGGGAAGGAGAATGCACAGTAGACTGTCACATCCCCTTTTACAATTTAATGAGAACTGCTAATTATCTAAGCCCACTGCATTAGGGAGATGGAAACAAACAAAAGGATATGAAAACAAACTTATGAAAGTCATATCAATGGTTGCTATAGCAACTCAAAATTGTATCATTGACAGTACTTATAGTTATGTTGTTATTTTCATCATGTATATGCTTACAAGTAAGCGTTACAGGTCTGGTACCCTAAATGTGTATGTTGTGATTATTTTAGCAAACACCAAACATGTTTTCCATGTCATTATTGTAATAAATCAAACATTTAGAATGCAATAAAATATACTCTATACATTTTTGCCAATGCAAATTATGTTTCAAAGAAAGATCTTTCTTGTCAGCAAATGTTGATTGGTTATTTTTTCCATTACACCCTGTCCTAACAAAACGCGATGCGACGTCACGACACACAATAAAAGGTATATTATCACTGAGAAATACTTTTTTATTATAAAAAATGTTCTTGGAAGCCTAATTCTAGTTTGACACAACTTAAACCCTGCAACAGGGACATGAGACTGGTGAGCTTGTATGACTGTATCCTTCGTCTTTTCATCTCAAAAAGAAAGAAAATAAGCACAAAAACATCACATAGGCAGAAAATTAATTAGTAGCAAGAATAAACAGGATAGTCAGTTTTCGTCTGAACACATGGTGCTTCAGCAGTCTTGTAAACAGAATCCTTTAACAGAGCCATCTAAGGCTGAACATAAGAGAGAGCAGCATTATGTACTAATAAATACGACGAAGACTATAATTCATTTTTCCATCAAGTCAGTCTTATCCTCAGGCTACCCTCACTCTTACATTCACTGTATTAAAATAATAACTATGAGCTTGGCAACAAACAGTCTATTAATACAAACCAAGTGGAGATCTATTTAGAGCGTTTTCAAGAGACATTTACATAAGGGATATTAAAAGACACCTAACTATTAGTTAATGGCTAGAGGAATGTTTTTAATGACATAAACCTTGCGAGTCATAAACTAAAATTCATTTTGTAATGATTTATGTATTGTCTTTTTTTCCCAAAACGTTAAAAACACAATAGGCGAAACAGTCAAGAATGGTAGGCTCAACATCAAGTGTGATGCAGAACACAGCGATATGATCAAATAAACCATTGTTAATAATTAAGAATTATTTTTCTTTCTTATTGCAAATGTTAATATTCAGAAATATCTTTGAAGTTCAATCCTATAGCCCAATGCAAACAAAATGAGTAATGTTTCATTCTAAGTGCAATAGCTTTCCTGTAGCTAGCAAGACCAAGGTGCAATCCCAGGGATACAATTGTTACAGTACACAATATAAGCTGTTGTTTTTCATTGTCTGTGATAAACCATTCAGGTCAAAGAGGTTAATTTTAATATATGAACTGTACATGTACATATGTGTTATGTTATGTGCTTAAGAAAAACCAGTCACACCAATTAACCTAAAAAAATATAAAGTGCAAACTTTGTTATGTGCTGTCCTACAGCTTTGAAGGAGCCATTTATTAAAATCACTATTTTAATCCGAGCCTTTGTTATATACGAGGGAATAGTATTTTCGCAAACATCATGTAAGTGTCAGAACTAAAAAGTAAGCCCTTGTTACTGAGATTACATCTGTTATTGACACCATGCCCAGAGAACACCAGGTTCTGGAATTCACCTATCTATGACGACATTGATAAGTTGAACACCACCTCCACAGAAAAATACTTCTCTAGCCCCGCCCACTGGTTCGTGCATGAGAGAAAGATAGCTAAATATTCGGATTCCAATATTAGGAATGCGGGTTTAAAGTTTATTTTTAAAGACGTTCAAGGATTCCTTGGTGAACAAGGCACAGGTCGACACTGAATTTGTGGAGAGTTTAAAATGAAAAAGCAGTGCTGTGCCTTCAATACTGGATCCGATAGGAAAGGCGCAGCAACTTTATGCGAGTAAAACATTTTTATACTATTCGTCACTATTGCTTTATTAGAGATTGCATGATGTGCCCTGAGCACTATTCGCATGAGATTAGTATTACCTGGGGACCTCTAGTTTATTGCAGAAGTTGTCTGTGAGGTTAAGCCTGTGAGAATCGCCATCTCTGTGATTTGGTGGGCTCATATATAATTTTTCAAGGTTTTATACACCGTTTGCGAATAATGGAGGCTGCTTTAAAGTGTTTTGGTATTATTTCGGCTGCTGGGTGATATCCATAAGTTACCGGGAGTCTCCCATTTGTTTATTTATCATGGAAACTCTCGTAACATTTGAGACCCGCGATCGCGGTGATCTTTTGTCCGGTTCGGGATCACTGGTCTAAAATGCTGACAGGTACGTCATATATCATTAAACGCAATACAACTATAGGCTATACAAACTATACTCAAAGCCTTCCAATCACATCCGGGATAAGTAAGTAAATTTGAGTAAAATCATCCCGTGCGAATGTGTCACATGAAATACTAATGTGGGGAGGTCATTTATAAACCAGATGATACAAATTCCCTGCGTAAACTGTGAATGGTGCTAATGTGTAACCTAACGTTGCATCTCTAACTAGATTCACAAAAAGTTCCAACTACGGAAACTGCTATCCAATCAAAGTGGTGGCGTTTTCTTCCAAGTGTCTTCAATGCGGAACGCCCATTAAAACGAGTGTTTGCAGAGCTGGAGTCAAAACCTAGGTAGAAAATAACCTATGACTTATTGATTTTGATGTTTTTGGATGTAAAAACCACAAGAATGTCATAAGTAGACCTCATATAACAGTATAAAACAATAAACAAGCACAGTTCATCAAACTTTTAAGGATCAGAAATAAACACTTGAATCCCTCAATTATTTTGACCCGAAATGTTTCAGAACATTTGGACTCTAAAAATAAACTCATTTTACGATCATTATGCACCAGAAGTAATATGATTCTGGAGGCCATTCCCTTTGCGCTCACGTCTGTAATTACATGCAGTATTACTTTTTAAATCTTATCATATTGATCAAGCGCCGCCTCCGTGCTTCACATTATCCAGTCTAGACCGTTCCAACAGTCGTCTCCAAAAAGCCCCAGGGCTGAATAAACACATGAGCTGGTTCAGTTATGAAAGATGGATATGTGGATGATAGTAGATCTATTACTGCAATAAAACCAGGTTGGTAATACGGATTAAGTACCCTAGTGATGCGTGCATTCTAAAAGCCCAGGCCCATGTAGGGTTGATTACACGGATTACAATTTAGATTACATTTGTTATAGTTGAAAACATCAATGGTTATATTATATGGTCAAAGAAGTTGTTAGTCATCATTATGTAGATTGTGATCAAATATTATAATGGTGCTCTCAGTAGGTGGTTTGTGAATTGGATTGTGTGAAAAGCTAAAGGAGATTTTTTCTCTCAGCGGTTGTTTATATTAAATTGATATCTTATATTATTTGTGTTGAATGTCTTTTCCAGAGTTTAACAGAAGTATCATCACATTTTGTGGAGTTTGCTGTAGGTGAGACTGTCTATCCTAATATACTACATAAAACGTTTTTTTCGAGTTTTAAACGTAATTTACATACTATTTAAATACATTGCAATATCTTTTTAAAGGAGTTCATTTAATTGTACTGTAAGTTATATACCCTTTCACGTTGCTTTCTTTCATACCTACATTTTTAATAATTAATATAATTATAAAATGAAAGTAAATGTAAAGCTCCAAGATGACCTAAAAATACCACAAAAGTAAAAGACTCTAAAAGTGTATGTATGGTGCATTATATTCTAAATCCACAATGATGAGCTATGGAATAGATTGTAACCATCCATACATGTCATTCCTTTAAAGAAAAGCTTGTCACATAAGTTGTCTTGCTGTGATGTATATGTGGCTGTTTAATAAAGTGACATGTAGCTTAATGACAGTACTTATGTTTTGCCAAAGCAGCAGTCAGTCCCACAGGAAAGCACTGAAGGAGCTCACAGTTGCCATGGTTACCGCCTCAGGTGAACACAGCTCTGGTTCTGTTTGCAAATGTCTGTTTGGTACCAGGTGAAAATACCCATCCAGACTAATTCAATCCAACAGTTTTAAAGGCAGTAAAAACTAAATGCTGTTGAAGAATTATGCATTTTATATATTTTTATATATTAATATATGTTGTACTTATAATAAACCGGACACACATTTATTGAAATACTGAAATATATATTTGCCCTTACAGAAAAAGAGATACATTTTACGTTTTTCAAATGTGTACACATCACAAGTTTAATCGCATGTGAAATACCATGTGGTGATGCTTTTTCACATGTGGTGGCATGGGTTGTAATATGGAAATATACATTCTGTAAATGTGGTTGCTTTACCTGTCAGTTATATGGCATCTCTGGGGTTCTTGGCCAAAGAAACCGGCATTAAGTTCCAGACCTTTAGTATGAAGGTCTGGCTACACAAGACCAGTAGATGAGTGACTGAGGTCCAGTGAAAGAAATAGGTCTTCTGCATTAGCATTACATACGTTTTTATTCAGATCTCGTCTCCTCTGCCATTTCTGTGATTTATTTTACTAACGTTTTATCATGACTCGGACTCAGCCATAATCGTGTGTCATCTGCTCGATTAATGAGTCGATATGCCCAGCTAAAGTCTTCAAACATTTGATCATTCATTTCAGTTTGAACAGCGGAGGAACCCTGTCAAGTGAGCCAGTAAACAATCAAGGTTTTTCATTATCTGCCGAAAAATAATCCATTCTAATAATCCATCTATTCAGTGCGCTAATAAATGAACTGAGCGCCGCGAAAGACTGATGACTTTTTAAAGATCATAAAGCAATCCGGAGGAAAAAAGCAGGGCTGGATTATTCAAAAGTGTTTTAATTTATTAGGAAATTCTGAGAAGAGGACTTCCCTTATCAGCACAGATGCTTTCATCCTAAATGAGATTCTTTTGACATTTAATTTGCCCCCACGGAACGGTAACTAAAATTGCAGCGGTTGAACCCCCTTCTCTAAATGTCATTTAGAAATATCATTTTCTATTTTGGAGATAGGGAAAGAAGAAAAGAATCAGAGGATAGCATCGGCATTTGAGCTATCATCTGTAATGTGAAGATTCACTGAGAGGGAAGATGTTGTATGGTACAACTAAAAGCATTCAAGATAGTGTCAGGCAATCTAGATAGATATCATAAAGATTTGTACGCAATGGGTATGGAGAAATACAGGAAGAGAGTTGAATCTGGATATGAACACAGTTAGTAATACAGTAGTATACAGTTAGTAAAATTAGACCAGAAAATAATGGCACAAGATTTAGAATTGATGCTGCTTCTTTGTGAGTGCAAATTTTTATGACATGAATATTTAATGGACCACTGAAGGTATTACAGACCACCCCAATCTCTGTTAAATCTGACAAATAGACAAAGACCTTAAAGTGGTGAATTATCCTGAACAAATATTGGGAGATTTGAGTGTAATTGGTTGAACCCCAAGACAACATATCCAGATCACGATTCACTCTACCAACGGCAAAATTATAAAACTATTTGCAAACATAACGTACTTTCAGTCACTGAATCTGGTATTAATAAACAATGAAATTATATTTATTATATTTTAATAGTGTTAATATTTTTGTATTGATATTAATATTTTTATATTTGAATTTGAACGTTTTTATAGAAGTATTTTACACTATAATTTTCCCCCATACATTTTGTATTATCTTTCACCCTTTATTCTTAATATTAATTATCAATAATAATTAAAAATATTTATTTCTTGTAATAAAATAGTATTTTCTAAAAATACAACAAAAATACGTTTTTAAAATGTACTTTTTATTGGTATGCGTTAAGGTAAAATCAGTTTTTGTTCTGTGAACTACTTACTTACTTATTTACATAAAAAATATTGTTTCTATTTGTATTTATTTGCAGAAAATGAAAACAGGTCAAAATAACAGAAAATATAGCAGACATCAAATACTGCAAAGAAATCAAGTTTATATTCAGTTTCAAAGAGTTCTAAACCCTTAACCCTAAGACCTCCGTGTGTCTTTTGAACCAAAATAATGATTGTTTTGATGACATCCATCCAGCTTCCATGACTCCCCATAGACTTGTAGAAATTTTCATTGTCAAGGTCCCGAAAAGTAGTAAAGTCATGGTTCATGTGATCATGGACTGGAGTGGCCACAATACATCTAGAAATGCTAATTTGAAATAACATTTGGAATGGTCTCTTAATGTTTTCCGTGGCTGTATATAAAAATAATACTGCTTCTCATTTTGAAGAGCATTCTGTTTAAATCTCTTGGTACATATTCTGTTCAGCACTTATAAGAGCAATCAAAGTTTGACCCCTGAAGGATAGTTATCAGCTCTCTCCTCCAGAGGGAAAACTGAAGAAGCTCTGCACTCCACACAGGGTGCTTGATCTGTTGAAGGGTGCAAACCGACTAGCTAAAACTTTGAGCTTAAAACAAGAGTGGAACATAATTAGTTGGAACAAAGCTCAGAGATTGAACCCCACTCGTACCTCTGCTCCTTCTTTCAGTTCTGATCGTTGCAGACAAATATTAGCCAAATACCACAGTCTAAATCTCTCTGAACTTTTATGTTCAAGACAAATTACAAATTTATGCTCAACAGGCATTCATGGCATAATGTGTATTTTCTGCTAACATTTAACAAAACAACTTCAACCTCAGTCAACTTCAGTGTGTGCATGTGTTTATATTGGCACTTTTAGGCAATGCTAAACAAGATTTGAATTCATGTTGACACGTTTTTCTGAAAAGAATTACAGATGTCCACTTGCATAGACAGTAATAGACAGTATGTGGTTTCTGTTGATTTGAAGAGACGCTTTAGCTGTCCACTGTTATCTCTAAGCATAAAAAGCTTCTATTTGCAGTTGCAATGCTATGCCCCTTTTAGGTGGACTTTAGTCACCTTAAATTTCTAGCTTAGCCCCCCTAAAAAATTTTGAGTAATAATAATTCCTTTGTTCAGGAATTTGAGATTGCATTAAAACTCTTATTATGAAAACGGTGGCAGCGGAACAGAGTGTAGTAAATGCCATCTTCATCCTTATAAATCTTTGTAAAAAATGCATGAAAACATCATATGAAACGAGACCCTTTCCCATCCACTGTATAAAGTTTTGACTGCGTTTAACCCTCATCACACTGTTAACTAGTTGTTTACCTCCAGCAAAATAAAAGCACACCAATGGCGGCATAGTTTAGAAAATGACCATGATGATATTGTAGAAATGTGTTGTCCATAATGATGTGCTGTTTTATTATTCTGACCTAACGTTAGTCAGAGACCTGGCGGTAGTTTTGAGAGCCGGGCAGATAGAGTTAGTTCAGCCTGAAACCGCTATGTTATTCATTGTTCTGAGTTACGAATAAACTAAAGTATACCTAGAAGCTCTTTGTCGTTTTTCAGACACTTCAGAATTTCTTTTATTAATTTAAAAGATATTGTGGACTGAACATGCACAGGAGTGAAAGCGCTCGTGCTAATCAGAATGAATGTCAGGGAAACATTATATCAAGTTTTCAAAGTTCTACTTAATAATGACTCAGAAGTTGATTGTGACATTTATTAAATGGATTTGTGGCTGTTGTTGTCACTTTGAATTATAAATGTTGCACGTTGACCAGTTTATGTGATATTAATTTTAATAACCATAACTTGTCGTTATTCTGCGTATTCAATCATAATTATTTATTTTAGTTAATAATATTGAAAACAAACGCCCCTGCTTTATTGTAAGTAAACAACTCCTTGAAAATGCAAGAAATGCTTGTAAATCCTTGTTAGCTTGTTTGTATTCTGCTGGTTGTTCACATTCCACAGAAATGAACCAGCAGAAATGAAATGGTATTGAAACACAGTGAGTGCCAGGCAGAAGAAAGACTCCACAGTTGTGCATCTCCTATGAAAAAATAATTTGGGGAGAAAGGACGGTAACCATATTTCACTGTAATTTCTTGAAATATGAGACAGTATAGACTATAATTGACTAAAGAAACAGTGACAGAAGGTAAAATAAATGGCTCCTGTATTTATGCTATGAGACGGTGCCAGAATTAGAGATAATTGCAAAATTAATCTGAAATCTTATTTATCTGGCAATGAAAATGCAGTGTTTGTTACTCTCTCTGTCAAAATTCAAATGAAAAACATGGTAGACATTGTTTGATATTATAAAACATGTCTTCAATAGGGTTGTCACCATAGACTCTAAAAAGCACAGTGACGTCCCGGACAGTCTGAAGTACTTTTTGAACCCTAAAGTAGGGGTAGATTTTTTGAAGCTCCAAGAAGTGCATCTATCGATCAAAGAATTACTTGATTACTCAATATGGATATTTCTCTGAAACAAATGCATCGATTCGCTTCGGAAGACCTTTGTTAAGACTACAGCGCCGCATCGAGTAGTTCTTTGATCGATGGATGCAATTTTTGGAGCTTGAAAAAACCGACACCCATTCACTCCCATTCCACCGCTTGGAAGTAAAATGATACGTGATATTATAACTTTGACTGCATTATTCTTCAAGAAGGAAGTCATATTCAGTTAGGATGCCTTGAGGGTGATCTGAAATATCCTTTTAAGTCACTTCCTTATCGGTTTCATGGGAGAGAATGGACAGTTGAACCTTGTTTGTCACTTTAACTTATGGGTCATGTGATGATATTTTGATGTGTGTGCCCCCAATGAAGTGGCCTAGGATATGTTCACGGTTGATATCTTATGTTTTTTTATCCCCTTATGAGCTTGGAAGTCATCACCTAATTTACATTTAAATATCAGAGATCTACGATATTTCGATATTTTACACAAAAATTATGCTTAGTATGTAATCTTATTAAGCCTTTGTGAATAGTATTACATTCAGTTGTGCATTTTATCCAAAGCGACTTACATTGCATTGTATTATTCCGTTTTTTATAGAAGAGCATTCAAGATGTTGGAGCAAATGTCCACCACAGTTAGCATTTTAAAACTTCAGACTGTCATTCTGAGAGGTGTAGTTCCTTAGGCTTGGAAAAGGACACTCTCTAAATTGCTCCCTGTGAAAGCTGTTAGGTGAGTCTGTGCATTTTTCACCGACTGCGAAGATGGATATTGAAGCCAACTGGCTTGGGATTTTGTCCTTATTTGTACCTCAAATAAAATGACACTTAAACCTCCAGGAAGCTTTATCAAGTTGTACACAATGTGCAAAATAAAGAAACTGATACGCGCAGGTCTTATCTGCTAATGTTGTTCTTATTGGTCTTGGACACTAAATTACAGTGAAAACACAGCATTTGCATATGGTTGGTTATTTTTTATATCATTATACTGCATGGATTTATATTACCTAATACATCAAGAGCATTCTCTGCTTAACCACAGTCTGCTATTAAATTCCGATTTTCATTCTGTTTTTCAGAATTATACTCACCTGGTTCTGCATGAGGAAATTGTATTAAATAACACCAATCGCTATGTTTACTTGCGCATCTTTTTCCAAGCGAAGCAGAACCTAATTTATAAACTGTGTAAACTCATAAACTTCTGCTTTCATCTTTAAATACTTTAAAAGCCTTTTGAGACAAGAGATTCATACTCGCTTCTGTTTGCTACTCATCTAGTTCACTCGTTGTGCTGACCTCAGCATCCAAAACCCTTACCCAACTACACCAATAATTCCACGGGGTATTACAGCGAGGGCTGCGAGGGAAACAAATTCAAATTCTGTAGGTGCACGGTGTAATCAGATTTACCGCAGTGGAGGGTTTTTACAATAATGTCAGGGGAAGGCTTTATTAGTTGGGGAATTAGGTCAGACAGGAGCTCGTGAAGAATGGCCTTTGGTATTTCTGAGAAGATACTTATATAAAAGAATCCACAACTACAAACTATAAAATAAAAAAAACTGAAAGTATAGAAAATGAGTCGGCCCAGGTCAGTCAATGAGTGAATAACACACTTGATATACTGAAAGCTCTTTTAGTAACCTACAGGCTATATGTAGTGTCTGCGAATGGGTAACATATGTCCCTTTTTTCAAAGCTGCAGTACGATCCCTTCCCATCAGACGTGCAATAAAGATGCAAGTCTTCATTGTTATTATCTCACTGTAAGCCTAGAAGCCAATAGGCTGCAATAAAAGAGATTTACTCATTGGCAGTGACACAAGTCATTTCCATAAAATGAACATTGAGTGGAATTTAGTGGAATTTTTTTCTTGGCGAGTCGAAGGGAAAGACAGAAAATATATATATTTATTTCTCGCCTCTGGAAGTTTAGTCCAAGTGATCCAAATGAAGATTAATGCAAGCAATATCGGGTATGAAATTTCAGCATTCACTGTCTAGAATTCTCATACTTTTCTTACTCATCAGAAATCACTCCTGTTTCAGCAGCTACGTACAAACTGAGTTTGTTCAAAGGGGTCAACACAGAACAGTGACTAAGAAAAAATTACAGAATCTAAAATGTTTTTTTTGTTGTTACTACAGTATATATTTTTATTCGTTTTATTGTTCTATACATTTTTGTTTTCATATGTAATTAAAAAAATTTACTCTTCACCGAATCACTTTCTATTGAATTTATATTGATACAATGGAGTAACCAGGAAACCGGATTCACTACTAGTTTCGAAAAGTTATTAAATAATAACAAAACAGAGATCAGAACAAAGAAACCAAGAAGACCCATACAACGACTGATGGAAAAATAAAAACACTATACTATATATACACGGGAGCATTATTGGGCAAAAAAGTAGCACTTGAAGGAACGAATAATAATAGAAACTACAAAGAACTACAAAATGAAATGGGGAAACATGAACTTAGGAATACAAACTTAAAGTTCACATAACACAGGAAAAGCAATGTCAAATCATAAAAGAACCCCCACCCCTCTGAGAGCGGATTCCAGACACTCTAAACAACCAAAACATATAGTCCAGGAGCCTTTTTTAATATATTTTGTCGTGTCGCGCCGTTCGCGTCCGGTGTAGACACGGTGTTAAAATGATTAATAACAATCGCGTCATGATGCAAGAAGCTGTTCACATGTCGTGTTTTTTTACGCTCTCGTCTTGGGCCCTGACGGTCATTTTGCGCCCTTGTTAAACGCCTATGGCCCGATTCACATTTCGCATCTAAAACCGTGCAGAAAACGCGCTGCGGCGTTTTCCTCTTTTTTCCAAAGCGCCTGGACTTTGCGCTCCCCTGGTGTATGTCGTCGCTAAGCAACCATGGGTCAATATAGCCGTTGAGACGAGGAGGTAAAAACAAAGGATATATGGCTTATATGCACTGAAAATACATTATAATAACTCTACTACTATATTTAGTTATGCTGTGATAATCTATGTCTCTATTTTCATTGAGCTTGTCTATATTGGCTAGTTGGTGCTTGTGCCTTTCTGAATCGGGCCTGATCACGGTCATGTTGTCTAAACCCTTACATCCGAGTGACTGCTCTCTTCCCGACGAGCTGACAGAAACAGCCCTGTTAACATTAGAGCCGATGACATAAACAAATGATTTAAGTGCTCAGTGGTAGCACTGAAATGGTAACTCACAGAGGGATACTGTGAAATTTGTTCTGAGACAAAAGCGCAGCAGGACGATACTCACTGCACCGCGGAGCGTGAACGGAGGTAATTGCGGGATGCAGGGACAAATCCAGCGTGCCAGTCCGATGTGCCCCAGACACAGAATAATGCAGGAGAGGGCTTGATTTACTTTTCATGCGTTAAATCTAAAGTATAAAGGACAAAGTTAATTATGACTGTGAAAACTGATTTTTGGTTTGTTGTTTATATGGTCGAGAGCTGACCAGAGCTGACTTTGTGTTTAGACGTAGATCAGTGGTTTACAAAATCTGCCTAATGCCTCTCATAACGCAAGAGTGCTATGAGAGCATGCTTTACCTTGAATGCAGTTTAATCCCACAAACCACCTGGGGAGTGTGGTGCTTGATTTCAGTAGAAACAAACTGAAAATGCATGGTCACCTTTGCCTTTCTCAACTCACTTTAAAAAACAAGTTGAATTTGTAAGTTAAATCAAATGTACTTTAGAAATCACTCAACTCAATTTTAAAGCTGAAGTTAGCTAAACTTGATTGTTTAAGTTAGTTTAGTACAATTCAAGTTCAAATGACTTTTTAAGGCAATTTGATAGATCTTATAAATGTAAGGCAACTTCTGAACTTAAGTTGAAATTACTTGCATTATTACATTGTATTTACTTCTCAGTATTTAAAGGCCTGATCTCAAACAGATTTTGTGTTGAAAATGACTAATAGTCTCTCCAACACAAACATCATTTCACAGTTATGTAACATCACTGACGCACACTCTTCCGAATTACTGTACAACAGCAAATCTTAGTAAAAATTCTATTACTTTGTGGAACATCCTGTTTCATTTAAGAGTCTTATTTTTTATGAAGACAATACGTTCAATAAAATTGCACACTATTGCTTTTTTTTGTAGCCTTTCTGTGAATATGTGTGTAGTGATGGGGTACCCAGAAATATGTTTATTGTAGGAGGGGTACGCCATTGCAAAAATGAAACATATTTATTTGAGAATAAAGCTGTGCAAACTGTGTTCAATGCTAGATTTTGTTGTGTTTGTACATTATATGATTTGCATAATTCCTAGTGCACCGAATGCTAAAACAACACACAACATGTGCAAATAAACACCATTATCAGCAGGTGCAATTCCCCTCATAAATGCCATATTTAAACACACACAATTATTCTGCACTTCAATACAATGCTGTTATGACTGTGAAACAGTTTTTCTTGTTCCTCCTTGTAAATACAAAATAACAATCCCGGGAAATAGGATTCATTAAATAACAGAAATGTGTAAATAAAATAATAAAATGTTTTTTTCACTGTACCATCCGCTGTCATCACTTTTTTCATTGCCACGTTCTTTCAATTTGCGTGTGTGTGTGCACGTGTTTTGTGCACATATGTGCGTGGGAGTGTTTGTACGCACATGAATATGTGTGGATGTCTTAATTGAATTCAAATATCACTGCACATACAACGTTCGACTGACTTCACTGCAACAGTTTTTTAACTGGTAGCGAACCGGCATCAATCATAAAGTTTTGTTATCATCGTGTGCTTCGTGTGGGTGTGAGGCCTGCATTTATAGTGATATTTCTGTGGCTTCAAACAAATTTGAATCGATCTTTCGCTTGCAATAACATTTTGCATTCTCTACAGTACCGTAAACACGTATCTGTGTTGGGCTGGTGATATATTTTTAATGACTTGCTAAACTTAGCACACTTAAAATACTACTTTTCTGCTTCCCATACATTTACATTGAATGTATATCATATCTTGATTTTGCGTGTCCCATTTAATTCGAGCCTTATTCAGTGATCCTCAATAATATTTAAAGATTTGCAGTAAACCACTAAGCATGAGTTATTTTGTAAGGGAATGGCACTAGACAGGCACCTCTGTGAGCTTCGTAAGATAGAGATTTATTTGCAATATTGCTGCGAAAATTTTAAATAGACATTGTCTTAACCATAGATATTTCACATTAACGTCGAGAGGGAAATGGAAGGGAAAAAGATATGTTTCAAAAGCATGAATTTAATACTAAAAAACCTAAACCCAGACGATTTAGCTTGTTAACTGCCTGCCAAGTGCCCTTGAAGTCACTCGACCAATTGAGCAGATTTACCGAATTAGCCTGCTCGTAATTGGATGAAGTTCCACAAACAGGAGGCTAAAAGTTTGAATGAGCTTTATATTCATTCAGTCAGCACCTTGTCTTTTAAACACAGCCATCGAATTTCGCATCCACCCCGAAGGCACCAGTCAAGATACTCTCAGCTGCTTTAAATTTCTTTTTGAATTCTCTATGGAACCGTTTGAAACCGAAGTAAAAAAAGATGACTCCTGCCCAACTCCTTGGAGGTGTTTGTTTTACCCGGAGAGACTGTCAAAGCGTGCGTTTCATGCAGTGCATTGTAAATACTGATAAAGAGTCGGTGTGAGAAGGTAAAGCAGATGCTAGAGCTTTCTTCTGCGGCAGATTGTTACATTTATTTTACAACCAAGAATATAATAGTGATGATGGTGGTATGGTGACGATGATGCGTCACTAAGCAACAGATCCAGAATGTCTAGTGATGATGGAGAATATCAGATAAACATAGTTTAGTTACAATAAATGGGAGGAATAAATCATTGTGGTATACAAACTGAATTTAGAAAGGTTATTTTAGAATAGTAAAATAAATTTATAGACAATAGTAATATTGCTTAAAGGGATTCTTCACCCAAAAATGATCATCATTTACTAGCATTCCAAATCTGTATACATTTCTTTGTTCTGATGAACACAGAGAAAGATATGTGGAAGAATGCTTATAACCATACAGATTTTGCCCCCTATTGACTACCATAGTCGGAAAAAAAAATGGAGTCAAAAGTGCCCTGGTTTGCTGTCCTATATTCTTCAAATTGTCTTCTTTTGTGTTAAACAGAACCAACAATTATAAAGTAATTTTTCCTAATATGGTATCAAATATAAAAATAAAGAAAAAAAAATAAGAGTAAAATAAGTACATGTACAGCATGTCAAAAAGTTGTAAAAGACAAAGCACTTAAGTGTAGTCATTGTGTCAAAGATCCTCTCGTTTCTCTTTTATTGCTGTAAAATACATTTTAGTGCTTCTATGCTGATGTCATTGATTTTCAACTAGGAATTAAATGGTTATTGAGCACTTGAGATGATTAAGAAGATCAATGGTAACCGCATTTAAAATGTGTCCATTCAGTTGGCAACAAAGACTGTATATTATTCCTGGCAGATTTCTGGTCACTTGATGGCTCTTTTTGACTCCGCCCCCAACTGCAGCAACCTACACTCATCTACTGTATATTTCAAGGTGAGATGTTTGCCATTCTCTATATTCAATCTATATTCAGCACACTGTTGCTTCACTGATCCTGTTGATTGTGAGCATTAGCGGGTGTTATATATGGTAAATGCTGGCGTGTTTAAGGGTTAGTGGCGGTATGCTGAGGTTGAATGCATTATAAGGCAAGTGAGATGAGGGTGTTCGTTGATGAGATGATTGATCTGCCCTTCAGAGATTTTCAGAGATATGTCACATTTTTGTTATTTATGTTTACAGCCTCTTGTACTGAAGGCATGCATTATTCATGTAATTTTGGAATACGTTTTGAGGCAGGTTTATTTTAAATTACAGCTGCGTTGCAATGTTGCAGTCAAGTCTTCACTACGACTATTTACTATAAGAGCTGGATATATGAAATCTCTGATAGGCTTTTCTTATGACAGTTTCTTATCGTATTTGTTTATTTTAGAACAAAACAATACAACAAACGTAAGATTTTTTATTGGCTATTTGATTTCATACACCAGCCCACTGTAACCTTACATGTGCTTATATTGATCATATTACGACTTTGTTTTATGTAACCAAACCAACTCTGGGAAGAATTGCCAGTACTGAATTGCTGTTATTTTGACAATATTCTCTTAAAAACTACATGGACAAAAATGACCTTTTCTCCAACAACCGAACTACACGCACGCACAGGATTGTGGGACAGACAATAAAAGATATCTTAGCAGACATATTGAGCAAACATTTCAGACACACACCTACCTTATTATATGACTAAAAGCTTTTGAATGAAATTTCAATCAAAACTCTTCATAGAAATACTCTCCTCATCTTGTATTTTGAAGATAGTTTCAGGAAAGCTTTTAAAGGTCTACCATTAGTCTGCAGACTTCAGTTGTGTTCAGATGTAGTCTTGTATGTTTGGGTCTGGCTGTGTGTATGTGTGTGTTTTTACTTCTTTAAGTCTCAGACAGTTCTTTGTTGTGTCTTACCAGTGGACTCATCTCTGAGCAATAAGCAGGACTCTCAAAGAGCCATGACGGAAGTATCAGAGCTATTTAGAATACAAAAAGACTTTGGGCTGCGTCGGTAAATGATTGTTTCATTTTTCTTCGGTTTTTGGATATACATGTTAATTATGTTTCAGGCTCGTCTGTATACAACCAAACTCTGCTTTAGAACAAACATGTTGTCATCATATAAATGTACACATCACTTAGAGAAAAAAACTCATGCTTTACCAAATGTTTTCATTACCTTTTGATAAAAGGTTGGCATGCATAAACATCAATGGTGAAGACTGTCTAGGCGAAGGTAATGTGTCCCACAACATTTTCAGTGTAAGAGGGAGATGAGAAGCTGAACCTCATTATCCATGTGGTTAACAGCCCAAGGACACTGGCCGACTCAACTGAACTCATCTAATCCAGAGAGACGCAGCGGTGGGGCCCAGCAAACAGGTGCACATGAAATATAAGCAAAATAAAAGCATCACATTAGTATCTGTAGCCTGCGGTGGGTTGTATTGCCAATGAGGAAACCTGGACAGCTGTGCTTTAGGCTTTTTTGATTCCGAGCTGATAACACATTTGTGCATGCAGATTTGGTGGCTGTAATAAGCTTTGCAATTGAATTCACTTGTGTTCATTTTATTCATTTAAATTAGTAATTCAATTTATCTTTTGTTATTAAATTATATTACCTAAGGAATGCTTATAGGGCATATAAACCTGTGTTTATAAACCATATTTATATGATGCAAATAAAAACGAGGCTGTGAGGGATATAAACACAGAGTACTGTTACAAAACAAAGAATGTTATTAAATTTCTCATGACTTCTATCTTTAGTCTCGAGGTCTTAATTTTTTGCCCACTGCAGCTATTTGGGCAGATTGTTTGCAAAACATCAAGTTACTCAACAGCAAAATCCACCGGAAACACTGTATATCCATTATTCACAGCCTCATGTTCATATACGGTACGTCAAATTGTACATGATATCTCTGAAAGTTGTACATTTTTGTAGAAGTCATTGAGCTATTTTAAATGCTTACACTGGTGTTATTTTTATTTATAAGGACGTTAGAAATTTAACTTAGTAAAGCTACAGTCAAATATATGATAAGTGAAGCTATACAAACAAAACGGCTGAGATCCAAGTGCACATTTTATTGCATTTATTGTAAATAAACAGTAGAGTATCATTCTACAAATTATATTTATATCAAATGCCATGTTCCAGACCAACAGCAGACATTTAAAACTAAACTAGAAAAAAAAAACATGGACAGTCAACCCAAATTTCTTGTCTTGTAAATAAAAATGAAATGTAAAGTTTTTCACCTTTCATTTATTTTTGTACTATACGGTTTCAGCAAAATTAACATAAACATTATGTGGCCCAAACCTAACTCCTGGTAGACAATTGATGTACAATAAAATATTTAATATAAATTAAATATAAATTAAATATAAATTAGTGGTGGGCATAGATTATTTTTTTTTACTCTAGATTAATCTAGATTAATTCCAAGATTAATCTAGATTAATCTAGATTAAAATGGCTCATTTGAATTCTGCCGAAGGCATTCAGAATATGTGTGCTACCCAAATAATGACTAAAAGTAAGTCTTTGAGAACGGGTTTCTCAAGCCAGGTGGCGCATTAGACCAGGGGCTCATCTCCTGTTTCCAAAATGCATCACAAACTGCTTGAGAAAGCTGTTCTACTATGATAATTGGTGATGAAAATTAAATTATGTTCAATAAAATGAACTTGTCCCCGTGACCCGAGGTAGTTCGGATAAGCGGTAGAAAATGGAATGGAATGGAAAGATGAACTTGTGTTTACTTCCGCATTAGCTAAGGGATGATTTGCGTTTAGGTGGTACTTGAGACTGGAAGAGCTCCTACAGTACATTTACATTTAGTCATTTAGCAGACTCTTTTATCCTAAGCGACTTACAAAGAGTGAGGGAGCAACAAGCGATATGTCATACAGGAGCCATAATACATTAGATCTCAATACAAAGTTACTGGTTTCAACTAAAGCTAGACCACTACCTGTTGAGAGAAAGTTTTTTTTTTTAAACCAATTCCGCATTGCACAAGGTGCAAACAACCTTAGTCTTGTCGATGTTTCCATTGGGAAGCTTCTTAAATATTAATATTCCCTGAAGCAAACCCGGCGGCTTCATAGCTGCATCCATGTGAGCACGTCACGTTTGATGCGGTAATTTCACAGTAACGTTATGTTGTTTTCATACCAAACTCCAATGGCGTGTCAAGCGCGAGTGATTTATATGTTAATGCAAAGAGCCAATAGACCTACTTGCTGCGCGAATCGCGCGAATGAAGCCCTGGTTATGAGATGATGAGGCGGCTTCTGCTTCCGCGAATGACGCGAATCACGCGAGTTGAAAAATCTCGTTCTCGCCCCGTACAGTGCAGTTAAGCTGGTATACATCCGCGCTAAAATATCAAGGTGAAAGTCATCATAGCTTGCGTAGTATAGACCCAGCTCCCAACCCAACTTTGAGAATAGATTAACGGCGACATTTTTTTATCGCGCGATAAGAGTCTCACTGCGTTAACGGCGTTAGCCCACCACTAATATAAATAAAATGTTATATTATAACCAAAGACAGACTGTAAGTTAACTTTGGGCCATGTGCGTGTGTCTGATGAAATCGTCTATATCACCAAATGCCCTTCCCCAATCAAGTCTTCTATGAAGATCTACAGATGCCAGCATTCTGGATTAGAGTTGTTCATGCGATCTGTTAAGCACAAGCTTGTGTTTGTGCATCTTAAAAGCTCCTTCTTTTGCGTTCTGAAGATGAGACCTCTTGCCAAGCAGAACTCCGACATTCAGATTGTAGAAACGCCTACAAATATACTTCACATGAAAGAAAACCTTCTTTTTGACACTAATGCAGAAGCGTGTTTTTTCTAGCTTAGAGATCTAAGCCGTTGGTACTGTAAATGGATTTTCAGAGTGCAAACTCTACGTTCCAGAAATATTAAAAAAGATTTTAAGACATAAGTGTTTGAAGAAATCTTTACCACAAGGCTGTACGTTCTCTTTATGAAATAAATAAATTTACCCTATATCGCCGGTTTTCATATTATATTCAGCTAATTTCCACCTGTCATCTCAAATGAAAACGAACGTTTGTTTTGTAAATGTGTTTGTAAAAGTGATAGTTCCCCCAAAATATTTTGAGAAGCGTGTCAGTGGTTGTGTCCAAACGATGGAAGTCAATGGCGGGGGTCAATGTTGTTTGGTTACCAACGTTCGTAGCCTGTTAACTGTCATCCGTTCCGTATACGGGACACCTAAGTTTGCGTCAATATTGTGCATGTCATTTCTTATCGAATCATGACAAACTATGGAAACTGGAAAGGTCTAAGACTCTAGAATACAGATTTCTTTGGTGTTTTAAAAATAATTTATTTAGGGAGAGTAATTGATTCTTTTTTATAAAGAGTGTGCTAAGATTTTTTGTTCTCCTTTTGCGTCCCATATTTTCTTATCAAAGAAAAACAAACTTTTTTAACAATAAACCTAAAAACATACCTTTGATTTATTTCTTTTGTTTGTGTGATTTTTTTAGCAATAATCAGCTACTTTTCAACCGTAAGTCTCTATTCCAAAGAATTCATGAGTTACCGCCATTTTAGTTTCAACATGCGTTTTCATGTGTAGGCTCAAAAAGGACTTCGACAGTGTGTTCTACAAAAGAAAGTCAGCATATCTAACGATATCTTCCCTCTGCCTTACTTCTGAAAAATACTTTTACATTAATCTCTCATTTCAACTGATGTGAATATTGTTCCCTGGACACACGCTTTGTTTATCGTTTTCCAAGGTCGCACCTTGCGTTTTGAAAGTTGTCTAAATGATTAGCGTACACTTAAGTGTTCAGGCCATCATGTCATCTGGGAGAAGACGCTTAGCTCCAGGCAGACCGGCGGACTCCGCCTAAAGAAGAAGCTCTGCTCATTAATCATTTAGAGGAGCAATTTGTGGAGCACCTGTGTACCGAGCAGGTAGCTATTAGGAGGATTCATTAAGTGGAGGACTGCAGATGCAATGGCCAGCGGCAAAGCTCATTTAAAAAAATATTGGTTTCTTTGAATGCTGCCCGATAAGAGGCAACATGTGCAATTTCCTCTAGAGAAAACGTTGTGTATTTATGCTGTTAGTTATTTAGTGTGGAAACATCGGTTAGGGCCTGTCATCGGTAAGTGGGCTTTCAAGTACACACTGTACGTAACGAATGAGCCAGGTACATATTTACTGAACACAGTCTGTGCTGGGGGCAAGGTTTGCGTTATGCAGAAGACACAATGGATGGAGTCTCTATGAAATATTTGACATTTTATTGATGTAACAACATAAATTGATCATGTAATATAGCTGATTTAATCTGCAGTGCCAGTCATTTGTCAAAGCGTCTCTTTCCTCTTACTCGGTGTGTGATGGAAGTCACAGTATGACTGCAGCACCTCTGTGCATCTCTCCTCTGAGCACTCTAGTGACGGGACAGTCATTCCAGTGTCATTTACTTTTAAGTGAAGTCACTTAGAGCCTACGTTATCTAGTATATCTGTCACTGTAAAATAGATAGTGCTGGTTCTTGATGCAGATTGGTCAATACTATAGCGTTTGATTATCATGATGAAGCTCAGCTATGAGATATGCTGTCCTGTATGTTGCATAGTTATTTTCTATTACTGGTTACTCTTATGTTTGAAAAACTAAAAATATGTTATTGATGTGTGTCATTTACTCATCTTGAACTATCCTTTTAAAGGCTTAGATGTATATTAATCTTAATTGAATAGTTCACCTTCAAAATGAAAATTCTGTCATCATTTACTCACCCTCTTGTCATTACCAAACTGCATGACTTTTTTTTTGCTGCTGAACCCAAGAGAAGATATTTTGAAAAATGTTGATAACAGAAAAACATTAGTCCCCATTGACTTGCATCGGTTTCCTGTCCATAAAATAGAGGATAATGGGGACCAACGGTAATTGGCTACCAACATTTTTCAAAATGTCTTGTTTTGTGGTTTGCATTATAAAGAAAATCACGCAGGTTTAACATTACAACACTGTGAGAAAATGATTTCATTTGAAGGCTAATTCAACGAGGATGGTTCGCTGAAAAATAAATCATAATTTCATTTACTCACCCTCATGTCATGCCAAATCTGTTTGAGAACATTTGTAACCAAACAAAAATGGTTCTCAAAAAAATCTTCTTTAGTTTTTCACACAAGAGAGTCATATGCAGGTTCTGACTGACATGGGGTTAAATAAACTGACATATTTTGTATGAATGATCCCTTTCTATATTTTATTGTATGGTAAGTGTTTTTTTAAGGCAATTTAGGTAACACAGACAAAGATAAGTATAGAAATCTATAATTACAGAAAAAAATTCTTAGGAAAATTAATGTGGCGTTAGTAAAAATATAGTCAAAGAAACATGGTGGATTGATTTGTATTACCATTAGTGTATAGTAAAATATAACCACTTGTATTACAGTTAAAAAAAAAGTTATTGACCGTCTCAGCCTGAACAACAAAAACTAAAGGTATGTGGCCCAAACTTAACCTCCGGGATACCTTCGCAAAGAATCAATAACTGTTGAGTAGTTTTAATATAATACAATTCATATAAAATAAAATATTATTAAGAATTAATATGAATGTAGATTAAATCTAAAATAATTGGTTAAATTAGAACCAAACACAGGCCGGAAGCTAACAGTGCGTGCATCAGATGAAAGCACTTATAGGTTAACTACAGTAAGATTACTATGGTAAAGTTGTAACAATGTAACAATGAGTCTGTAGTGCTGGATCCAAATACAGATTATATATTTAATAAAACCAAAGAACACAAAAAAGAACATCATAACCGATCTATAATCCCAGACAACTAATAGGGGAAACACAGGGGTATAAATACACAAACAAATGAGGGTTAACAAGACACACCTGGGTAGACAATCAAAAATAACCAAAAGAAAACAGAACTACAACGGACTACAAAATGTGACTGAACAGGAAGTAGAATACAAGTCCACAATACTCAGGGCAAACACACACTGGATTGTGTGAGTAAATTTTGGTTACTAAAGTTTACTTTAAACAATGGTTACCATCCAAAAAAAACATTTTTAACTCATTCGCCGCCAGCCTTTAAAAAAAAAAGTTGCCAGCCTACGCCAGCGTTTTTCAACATTTTCACCCAAATTGAATGGCTCGCAGTAAATTTTCTGTAAAGGATATATGGACAAACAATATGTCAAATGAAAGAACAGAGTCTCAGCTTTTAAACAAAAGAAACCGTATTCTTCTATCTTCATTTGTTCGTTTTTTATCACTCTGTAGATGTGGGTAGGTTTCTTCAAAAATGCCCCATTTTCATTGAACAGCTGAGATAATTAACGATTTTTTGTCACGGATTCCGCCCAGATTACACTCAGAACAATCATTAAAAATAGCTAAAACATAGACGTTCTAGGTTCTGGGATTCTGTACTTTTTCCCAAAGGTGTGTCATAGAGTCACCTGCTGTAGAAAAGTACAAACAATGACTGCCGTAAAAACTCGTCTTTGGCGGGGAAGTGCTTTTTTTTAATTGACGAGATCACTCGTCAATGGCGGTCAAAGAGTTAAAAGGGACAGTTTTTGTGACAGTACAACTCTCGTATTTTGAACAACAAAAAGTGCGTTAAGTTTAGTAAATGTATCTTGAACACTTATAATGAAAGTCTATGAAAAGTTCTGCAATGGCTATAATTAATGGTGGGGAAAACACAGACTTTTCATTCACAAAATGTCAGAAACATTCCTTCTAATTGCACATCGAAACGATCAAACAATTATATGTGTAGGAGTAGTTTAATGGTATGTTATTAAACTATCAGGAACATTAATGTGTGTCTTACACTCAGTGTTTGCAGAAAAACAGCATTTCTCGGCATCAAAGACGTGCTAAATTGAACAAACTACATGACTGGATGATGTTTGATAAAAAAATAACACTGCGCGTCGGTTTGAATCTGTATTTCCGTACATCCGGTTACAACCAAAGAAAACGATTCTTGTCGTCCAAATGCGAATGGATTTTATAAACATATTTAAATTGACTGGATGCATTGCAATTAGGCTGTGACAAAATGCTCAAGAATTCTGTTGTGTTAGGTCATTTACATTAACTGAAGTGAACAAGCAGGGAAAAATCTATTTTAGAGAGAGACGTTTGTCAAATGAGCAGTGCACTACCATTTGAAAGAACCCCGAGCATTCAATACCATCACATGCAAATGAGTCTCGCACAATTTGGTGTCAAGCTAAAAAGTTTTAAAAAGTTTTCAATCAGTTTTTGTCACATGTCAGAAATAACAACAGTGGAACTGAAGAAGGGCAATGTGGAGTTTGACTGCTGTGATAAATATGCAAATGTCTGGATTGATTAAATGACACGAGCAATGTAAAAACATCACTTCCTATCAGAGGAATATCAAATGGTTGTGACTGCCGCAGAGTCGACACACACACACACACATATATATATATATTTCACAGCAGCTCAAAGCGTAGAGACACATTTTTGTGAACTGCTAGCAGTATCCCCAAAACAGGTCTTGCATAAGCAAGTGTTTCTGTCAACTGTAGTTGCCTTCACAAGCTGAAAAGTATGATATGTTTAAAACACAGCATGTGACTGCTCCACCAGTGGCCTTTCCTTCTAAAAACTCCAGCAAAAGCTTTGTTGTATTGTGACATTGAGTTTTTATCACTCCTCCTTTGTTGTATGAGTGTTGTACAACAACGCTTGGAAATCCTTTATTTTATTTATTTCAGATTCTGGCCCTGACTGTGTTTCAAAAGGTTTTTCAATAAAA
This sequence comes from Triplophysa dalaica, assembly GCF_015846415.1. Classification (NCBI taxonomy): domain Eukaryota; kingdom Metazoa; phylum Chordata; class Actinopteri; order Cypriniformes; family Nemacheilidae; genus Triplophysa; species Triplophysa dalaica. Next base: position 19,750,744 of record NC_079549.1, on the reverse strand, counting down.
CTGAAGACCAGCATCTCTCTCATTCTGTCAACCATTCCCACATTGAAAAAAGTCACTTTTTGCTTATTTTTGATGCTTAAGCATGCATGAAGAACTTTTTTACGGCTTAGATAGAGAGTCGTTGTGATGTGCCGTTTAAAGTGTCAGGCTACATTGCCTTCAGTTTTGAGAATTGATACACATTCAAGCATTTATTTTTACTTCTGTGCTTATTTGTACTTCTAAAGGTTTTTCATACCATTTTAAGCTTCACTCCGCTTGTGCTCAGCTTTTTTGAAAATCAATTTTTCTGTCTTTTTTCCCAGGTTTCTCCAACAACACATTTCACGGTTACGGATCTGTTGGGTCTGCAGGTATTGGATGTATTGGATGTACTGGAAGGGTTTACATGTTATATAACTGTCTGTCTTTTTTATCGCATTGGACATTTTGTTTGTTTTTGGCCGATTTCTTCCTTGTTTACTGTCACTCTTTCTACTTTGATAGCAATGTGAATGTTGTTGGCTTTCTAGTCTCGTTTGTTTGCTTTCATCTCTACCTTTGTCTACAGATTTGTCTCTATTTTGCTGAATATTATTCTGGTGTTGACAAGGCCATGTTGACAACTTAAAACAATTCATTAGTTAATTTGTGGCATTCTTTAGGCATATTCTCTGTGGCAAACTAAATACATTTCATCAACATCCGATAATAAAATGTATTTTCATTGTGGTTTCAACACATTACATTGTTTATAAATACTGATTTAATTTGAATAACATTAATATCTATTCATGTGATTTATTTATTTTGATTCCCTTTTCAGCCTTTGAAGGATGTTAATTATTTATGTAATTTTAATATTTATACAGCCACAGAAAAAAATCCATTCCAAATGTTCATTTATTCAGCATTTCTAGATGTATTGTGGACATCACAGTTAAGTTTCTGTTAAATTTGATCAAAATCAAACCTCAAGAGTGACAAAGTCGTCCAACAGCAATGTGAAACACTGACAGAATGACAAGACACATGAAAACCGTGATAAAAATCAAAGTTATGATTTTTGAACTTTTCCTTAATACATGTACAAACATTACTGCTGTATTGCTTAAAAGTGTATGTGATCTTTTTCGTATTTGAGGTCTGAAAAAATAAAGAGCATCTTTTCTGTTATTTTGACCTGTTTCTCCAGTTTTCATTTTCTGCAAATAGAAACAATATTTTGTTTGAAATTTTGGAGAAACATTACATTTAATTAAATACATTTTACCTAAACACACAGAAAAACTGAAATCGATCTTTGAAATGGTTTATTAATTTTATTCCTCCTATGCTTGTATGGATGTCACTTATATTTATGGATAAACATATTTATAACAACAGATCCTACCCAATTTACCAACATACAAGCATTTTAGTCACCTTGGTCCTTCTAAGCAAATCTGTGCTGAAACTTTAGTTTAGCAGAGTCGTTTCAAGAATCAACTTCCTCAACAACCTCCCGAATGGCTCGCTTCCGTCTTCACAAGCGCACATGCGATTGTAAATCCGGCCCGTTTCAGTGATTGCTTCTCTCACAATAGACAGCATTACATGCAATTACTCAGCCTTGGGTCTGAATGGCTGCTAGTTTTCAGCAGACGGAGCCAGACAGCTGGGCATCACAGCTGACATAAATGGCAGTTGAAGATTGGCATCTTTTAATACCACGCTGCATAAAAGGCTAATCTTGCTCAATCAATGAGCCATTGAAATGCTGTATGGAGTAAGGTAGGGGTCAGGGGAAGACTTTGCTGACTGCCGATTGTTCTGTATAGGAGCCACATTCACTTCACAGTAGAGGCTATTCTTCTTTTTCAAAGAGCATTTGCTTGTACTTATGATTTTCTTTCACATTTCAATGCAAAGCGATATTGACGCTGCACAGACGGGCACAATTTTGTTTTTCTCGTGCAAGCCACGGATGGCCGGAAATGCTTCTTACCAAGTAAATAAAAGTTCAATGTTTGGAGATTTTATGTGAATACTGAAAATGAAAGATGAGAACTAGAAAAATCTTAGCTTAGTTATTGAGATGAAATATTGTGTGCAATACAAAAGACTGATGTATTAAAGCACCTTCTGAGATTGCTTTTATAGATTGCTTTTATAGTCAAAACTTTTAGAAAGTCTTAAAATCTTTTTTTTAATTCTGCAATGTTTCTGCGCATGAAATGAGAGATAACTTTTTCAACAAATTTATGTAGAAAAACACAACGAAATTATCGCAAATACTTCAATGAATTACGGAGAGGGCTGTCAAGATTTTTATTTTTTCTAAATCCCCCGTGCATGTTCTCTATATTCTGTTCTCTTCATCATTTGTGCCATTCGTCTGGTTGTTGTTTAAGCATATTTCTTTCATGTGTAGTTTTTTAATTAAATTTATGGGAAGCATGAATAAGAAAAGGAACGCATTTAGGTTTTATTATTCCACACTTCAATCATCACGGTAGCACAAAAATATGAGAGGAGAACTAGTGCTTTTGAGGATGCTTCTTTAAAACTCAAAGTTTAGTTAAATCATTGACAAATCAGGCATTTCACTTCCTAAATCATAATACCCAACACTCACCCACTCGATATACACAGGTTGTATATTTTTTGCCACCCTGTTTTTGTGATTCCACCACAGATTTGAGATAAAAAAATGTCTCTGTGGTATGGGGTATTATATCAAATTTCAAATCAAATCAGCTCACATCGTACCATAAGATACACTTTTATAAGAGAATCCTCCTGGAACCTATGCCCCTGAGCAATCCACAAAAATAACTCCAGATTCTTGTCTCTCCAAAGTTCAGAAATATCTGGATCCATTATAGTAAAACAAATGAGCATTTTTAAATGAGCTGTTTGTAGTGCCATATGGAAAAACGACTCTGCAATTTCCTGCTTTGTTTCATCTTATTTATTTTTCATTTCAGCTATGTGGCATGAAGGAGAATGATTGTTTGAACAACTGTCTCGGATGCTTTCGGGGCCACGGGGTTGTACTTATCTTGTCCACACAGGTGGGGGCCATATTGTCGGTGGAGCGGTGCTGAATTCTGGATGGAAATCTGTTTGCTTGGCTTAAGTCCTTAAGTTGACTCCTAGTTAAGCATTGAGCTGCAAAACCTCATAAACATTCTGAAGACATGATAAATGGAAAATGAGGTTTAGTTCCCATCTAATAGTTTTTTCTCATGAAATACATTACAATAACTCTGTTTTGTCAAATGAAAGATCATATTTTACTGAAGGGCTTCAATTTGGATTTCAATTGTGAAATTTAAATTTTTATGACAGATTTGTTCTCCCGACCAAAAAAGATGAACATGAGATGAATGATGTTGAACTCTGCGGCTGGTTTTAAATAAGTCCAATCTGTTCAACAATCCAGCTAATACTTGGAGAGGCAAACAAAAATATTGGACCATCTAGAAACTAGCTACAAAGTCTCAAAATACAGAAAACACATTTAGATCTGATACAGCAGTGCAGATTCCAGTTTCCACCTTAAAAACTGTTTCAGGATTCAGCTCATGTGCATACGAATGCCAGAAGGTTCTTCTGAACAGATGGCCCATCATACACCATGAAAAGAAAGAATATAGTTGCTGGCAGCGTTCATCCATGAGACACCATAAATGCCAACTATATCAAGCTTTGCAAGAGCTAAAACAGTGAAAGGTGCTTTTCTATAATTTACTTCTGCCTCAATATACACAAAGAAATGTTATGGACAGACCATAAAATATAAATAAAATGCAAAAATAAAAATAAAAGGATTTGTATAAGAACACCTTGACCACCTTACAATCTTGTATAAAATTACTTATACGGTGTCCATGGATCAGGATCCATTTTTTAAATGGCTTCAATTCACAAAATCCTGCCTCAGTGCGTGCATGTCCATCCACATCATTCCAATAATTAAATTCATATATAGATCTACAGTTGAAATATTCAACAGAATGAAAAAAATCTGAAAATAAAATGAAGTGCTTGATCTACGTTTTGTTTGTGCGTGTTTTGTTCATGATGATCTTGTATTTTTGATTTTATTGGTATTGCAAAACAGTCACATGACGGTTGTAATGATGACTTTTGACTATGGAAGCGTAGCATACGTTGGTTTAAGGAACAGAGCTGACGTATCAGAAGCCAAAAAGGAAGCTCATAAACTCAATATGAGGCTGTAAACATCTGGTAACACACAGTAATATGGTAGCCATGAACACAGATTGTGTTCGCATGATCGTGAGCCATTATCATTAGTCTCAGAGGTGCCTGTGCCTCTAAGGGGTCATTCGTATTTCCTATATGACGGTGATTATCGCCCATTGCTGATTACGAAAGCAATTACTGTTCATTTGGCATTTAGCACAAATCTGTTAAAAGGACACAAGGTTGAAAGCATTACTTCATCTGCTGAGACAGCATACTGCAGTCATGTCATTTTCATTATAACATGAAATAATTAGCATTTACACATGGGTTGTAATTATTATTTTGATGTGTTTAAATGGGGTCATTAAATGAATTCTTTACATCGCAGCATATGACAGCCCCTATTTAATTTGTTCAAAACCAGTAGAAATTTAAGCCATGCATTTACGTGTGAGCTTTTCATACATCCTGTCAACTTTCATAACATCATGAGGTTTTCATACATTACAAAGAGCCACAATTTTGAGCAAAAATACATGCAAATAATTTTCGCAGGAGCAGTTACGGACGCTTATGCAAAACCTGAGATTGCGGAATAATGTTTTCCCTCCTCCGACTGCAAAAAGTGCTTATGGTAATTATGGCCAACTGTTCTGAATTAAAGCTAGTTTTCTCAACACGAGACCTTTCAAAGACTGCAATTTCTCTCTGGAGGATAATCACTGCGGTTTTCAATCTCAGAGAACTTCGTCTGTGCAAAGGTTTCACACAACCAAGCTGAAATATATGTTTTTTCTGCTGTTGATGTGTCCTAAAATTACATTAAAGCAAAAAATTTGACCTGTATTTTAGTGGGTCATTTTATGCCCACTGTAGAGGTCAGTCATCTGTGTTTGTGTTGCCAGGCCTTACATAATTTAAGAAGAAGAAAAGGGCAGAAGTAAGAAAACCTTTCTGTCTGCAAGTTCTTGTTTAAAAAGAAGGCAATTATAGAATTCTGCTATTATACTTTAATTATATTATACAGCTATCGTGTAGCTCAGAGGTAAGAGCATGGCGTTAACAACGCCAAGGTCGTGGGTTCGATCCCAGGGGATTCCACATACTTAGAAACAAATATATAGGATAATGCAATGTAAGTCGCTTTGGATAAAAGTATCTGCCAAATCCATAAATGTAAATGTAAATGTAATTATATTATAATATCATATATCAATATATTATAAAATATTGTTGTTCTTTTGAAATCTCGGATGTCCAAATTTGCTGTTTTACAGGAAATGGAAAAAACACTGTATCTTTTAAATTATTAAATACTAACTAATACTTTTTATTGGTTAGATATTTGCAGAACCCAGAGACAAACATACAGGGCCACTTATAAAAACGTATGGCAAAAAATTGAAATAACTAAAAATGGATATGCAAGGTTTCAGAAGGACAGCAACAATATAATATATCATAATTTAATGCAATTATATAATAATTATTATATAATTGTTTATAATTGTACTTTTATATTATATTTTTTCTGCTTTTCTAATCTTAAAATGACAAAAAAACATAACCAGTCTGTATTTTAGACACAACTACTAAATATTTAATATAACTTTTTTATAAGATTAATATTTTTTACGTTAAATTTATATTTATAATTATTGTTATATTTTAGGTTTTGTCTCGGCAAGTAACAAAAGTTTTGTATACAAAGCTTTCAATCAAAGGTTTTTCTTAAGTGGGTTTAAATGCATTTAACTGGTGGTTTACAGCATGTTACCAATATGCCAGCAATACCATTCCTTGATATTTCCTTTGCCTGACTGCGGAGACATTTAATATATGTCTCATCCCTTACCTTTGGTGACCTTACCAGACCTCATTTAAAGTTGCTAAAAATTACTTTAAAAATATTTCCTTTGTACTTGTACTTTACTTCATGGGACCTGAGACACAGTGTATTCATAAATATTCAGTAAAGAGTCCCTGCCCACCACCTAGAGCGAAAATCAATGGTGCAGTAATGGACCTGAAAAGACGCTTTGTTTCAAAAAAAGATTCGCCCACCAGCATACCTAATGATAGCACCTTGCTGATAGAATGATCCATCGGGACACTCCGCAAGCTATCATCAGCATAAAGAAAGAAAGAGCCTTGCGGTTCTTAAGCATTCAGAATTGCCGAGCTCGGAGGGGGAAAATTACGTTTGTTTAACTGCATTGTACGTGGAATAATCTACTGCCAGATCATTAAAATTTATAAGGAGGTAACACGAGACCGGAATGAGATTTTGATGAGATGTCAGTGTCTTTGAATGATGTTTCCTGAGACGCATACAGGTGAGATATATTTTGGCAGGTGATGGATGGAGCTGCAGCAAGGTAATGTTTGTCAAGAGGTCCCTCTAGTTGATATTTAAATAAAAAACATGAATACACTGAAAGCGTTTGTAGTGTGGCTTGTTGCTTTAAAAGTTGTTGAGCTTGCCTGGCGTTCACAATTTATTCCTCCCTTTATTTGTTTATAATCATCTGATTCTTATTTTGTAGAGTTGCATGGTCACATCATCTCTCAAAAGCTCTTGTGTCAGTATTTTGCCTTGAACTGAATTTACCACCCACTTAGAGCTTCATTCACAAAAAGCCAGGCTTTAGCCTCCATCAGGCCCCTGGTCCCATAAAGACAGCAGTCGTGTGTATTCCACATTCTTTCACTTGCCACAGGCAGTGCTTTTTGGCACAGAGTTCTCTCTTCACTACTAAGGGAATCCTCAATCTTTGCCTTTGCTCACCATTATGCTGAAATTCAGTGGCACGTGTTGTCTAAAATTGAGAGAAGTGTATAAACTGAAGCCCATGCAAAAGTTCTGCGGCCCTTTTGGAGACGTTTTTTTGATTATTTTATATCATATCTTCACCATCAGAGACATTTCTTTTAAAGACATTTTAAAATATACCTGTATGATTAGTGAAGTGTTTTGGTTTTACCAGGTCTTTTGAGTGAACTATTCAAAGTAAAATATTCACAATCATGTTCTTTAAAGAAACAATTTTTTGAGCTGCCAAAATCTGAAAAAGCATTATTTTTGAACAAGGCTAGCAATTTTAGATCCCGCTGTGAGAGCTTAAACTGAAACATTACAAATTGTCTATTTCAGAAAGACGGCGAGACTGGTCAGTGCTGTTTTCTGGAGTATAACTCAATAATTGTTGACATACAGTATCGGTCAAGCTCTGCAGGAAAAACGCCTCATGTGGCTTGTCGTTACTACCCAGTGTGAAAAAAATATTATATGCGGTTACACACCACAGCTGTAATACAGTCAATATATCATTAAAAACATTCCACATTCAATGTCCTGAGCCATTCTTAACCCTAAACTTTGTTTGAAGGGACAGTTCACAACCCCCACAAAAAAAAATCTGTCATCATTTACAACTCGAGTTGTTACAAATCTATGAACATTTCTTTGTTCTGATGAACAAAGTCAAACATATTCCCATAGTCAAAAAAAGTGCCCCAGAACTGTTTGCTTTTCATCATTCTTCAAACTATCTTCTTTTGTGTTCAACAGAACAACTACATTTATAAAGCCATTTTCCTATTATTGTAGTCAATGGGGTCCAAGAACTGTTTGGTTACAAGCATTCTTCCAAATATCTTTTTCTGTTTACATCAGATTTGGAACAACTTGACGGTGAATAAACAATGACATATTTTTCATTTTCGGTTGAACTTTTCCTTTAATACAGACTGCACAATATAAATAAGGTAGTAAATCTATATGTTTGTGGAAATTATTTGTTTGAACGTTTGTGGAACTGTCTATTAATCAAAACTGTGCTGACTTCCGTTTTGAGATCCAGCTAGATGTGTGTTTTAACAAGTTTAATTCATTTTCATGACAAGTTTTTAATGAATATACCTTTTGGTAGGTTTGACTTTCGTGTGCTTTGTTTTCACTGTCACCTAGCATGCATTACATTTCCTGCTTAAATTACATAAGCTACAGGCTTTTATTGACTTATTTAACGTCCAGTAAAGATTCTGCGTTTCCCTGAAAAGCCATCAGAATTTGAATTATAACATTGTGAAAAGCAAACTATGATTGTCTTTACAGTTGCCAGGTGACCAAAAGTCTGAAATTTATGAGAGAAAATTAATAATGACCGTTGCCAAGCTACTCATAATTAAAACAATAAAGTTAAGCTACCCGGAAAATAGTTAACTACTTCAAAGTCTATTTATACATATACAGCCACAGAAAACATTATTTTCATTTATTCAGCATTTCTAGAAATATTGAGGCCATTCTTATCCATAGTCTGTTGAAGTTTAACAAAATCAAACCTTGTAACACAAAGTAATCAAACAGCAATGTGAAAGACAGACATCATGACAAGACACATGAAAACTGTGATAAAACGTTATCACACAATTTTTGAACTTTTGAACTGTTACTCTTGTATGGCTTTAAAGTGAATTCAAGCATCTTTTCCTCCAGTTTTCAATTTCTGCAAATAAATTTAAACAAAAACCATATGTTTATTTGAAATTTGGGAAAAATATTGTTAGCAGTTCACAGAATGAGACGAAAATTATCATTTTACATAAACATATACCCATACATAGTAAAATCAGAAAAACAGAAAATTATTTTGAAATTATTTTTTCTGCTGTTGTATATTTAAAATATAACTTTCCAATAATTTACTCTAGTTTATAATTTAATCATACAATGAAACAATGCTAGTTATGACAAATAGTTGTGTGGCGTTAAATATTCTGGGCAGTTTTAGTGCATGCATAATACTCTCCTCTCTATTTTATAGATTAATAGCCAACCTTTTCTTAACATTTTAAAGACAGTCGAAAAAGGTCAACTTTGTAGAAAATGATAATTTTGTGACAGCAATTTATTATGTTTAAAATCTGTCTCAGTCTGTTCTGAATATGTCAATTCAGATGAATCATGTATCTGCAGCATCACAAGAAATTATACCTGCCCCAGGTTTCCTTTCACACACATTTTCTTAAACAAAGTATGAAACACATAATTATAGCTAATTAAGATGAAGTACCTTGACAGTGAACTATGTAAATTAGAGAGAATACTCTGTCTGATTGACATGTGAAGCAAATTGCTCCCAGTAAAATCTGCCAATCACTTACTAGATCGAGTGTCGTTTTCAGTTTTGTGTGAAATATGCATGAATGAGTTGTGGGCACGTCTGGTGACTCAAAAATAGAAAAGGTTATGTTCAATGAGAAGTGATGCAATGCGGTGACTACCAATAGGAATCAAGTCACAGGATCACATGCCATGCGAGTAGAGCGTGGGCAAGATGATAGAGAATTTAATGTTACTATGAGCAATTTCACTGTTCAATATGATTTGTCTCTGCCCATATATAGGGTTATAATACAAATGATGCATGGAAAAGCGTGTCAGAAATCATAAGCATTCTAAGTGGGTTTGATTTGTGCATTATGAACTGCAGCAAATGCGTTTTCTCCTAGAATTGTCAGTTTTAGCAGCAAGAAGCCCGACTCTTTGTCAAAGAAGAATGACATCTCATTTTTATCACTTAAACAGTATTTTATTGTGAGTGAATGTTTATTTAAGGATACAGTTTTGTTTTGCTTGCTCTCAGTGACTCCCTATGTTGTTAACTGGCATTCATTAGCACTTGATTTGTGATCATACAATAGAAGTCAATGGGTGACTGTGCTGTTCGGTTAACAACTTTCTTCAAAATATCTAATTTTGTGTTCTGCAGAAGAAAAAAAGTCATACAGGGTGAGTAAATTATGACAGAATTTTATTTTTTTGGAAAAACTATCACTTTAAGTAGTGTTTAGTCATGATTACTTGATTTTATAAATATACACAACATTGGGGCCTACTGTGCATAATTTAAGCTTTCTGAAGGTTTGGAAAGCACCAAATTTACCACCTGTCATTCTGAAAAAGACAGCCAAGAGTTCACGACAGTTCAGTCAAGCACAGATATGTAGTGATGCTCTGAAACTAGCTGTATACATGTACATGGGAGGCTTGTCTGGTTCAATATTGTGATAACCCACAATGAGTTTTGAATGACTGTCCTTAAACTAAACAGGCCGACGCACTGATCCACTGACACACTTATTCATCCAACCAGGTGACTCAATCTTGCCACCGTACCGCAGGCTTTCTACTAGAAAAGCAAATGAATAATTACACATAAAACTCACGCATATAACGCCATAGGGATGCTTTCAGTATAACATCTGCTACATTCTTATGAAACCTGTCTGAATCTGCCAGCGTTTATTTTCTGTGGCCGGAGACAACATTTGCATTTCAATGCACATTTGTGCACAGCCATAATGATTTTGAAACCCTGTTCGTATCATCTGGACAATGATGTAACGTCAAATATCACAGATTAATTGTTATCCGTGTCTATTGTGCTGTATGAGTCGACGGATGAATCATCCTTTTGTCTGAGTCCTGTGATGTTAATGTACATTCTGGCTCGGTCTCCAACTGTGGAGTTTCACAATTCATCTTTTTCATTTGTAGAGGTTAAACAATTCATACGCAGTCATCGTTGGACCTGTTAATAGACCAGAATCAAATTACAATGGACAAACAAAATTTGGATTAGAGATTAATATTTGCCACCATCAGAATGAAATTTAACATGCTAAACGCTTCAGAAATGCGAGGAAGCATCTCTTTGAACAAAAGAGGGTTGCTGGAAGAACATGAAAATTGTTTCTCAAAGCAATATAAATTGCATTTGTAGCGCAGTCTGAAGGTCTGAAACCAATGAAAAGATGGGATTCAAGATTGGAAATTTAATTTTTGGGCCTTACAAAATATCAGATTTTGTTATTTTTGTTCAACTTTCATTCAAACTGTTATGCTTTTAATATAATTTGTTTTGGAAAAAAAAAAAAAATTCAGAAGCGATTTACAAGCAGTCTGAAACGTACATTATGTCACAGCTTCAAACATAACAGTACAGATAAATATATGAAGAATTTAAATAATTTGACAGTGTTTGAAATTTAGCAACATCTAGTGGTGCGGTTACGAAGTGCAACCAAAGGATTTCTCTGCCGCTCCCACCTCCCTTTTGAAGCACTACAGGGGCTGACACAAAACTAAGATGTCGTCACGTTTTTGCTTATTTGCAGAACAAATTTACGAACACACTCTGTAGAGCAGTTTGTCTGTTAAGGGCTACTGTAGAAACAGAATGGTGAATTCCATGCAAGGGGAATTGCAGTCTACAGTAGATAGAAATAGCTCATTCTAAGATAATAAAGGCATAACGTTTCATCACGTAAGGTCTTTATACACCTCTGAACACATACTTATGTATACTAAATATATATTATATTGCATTTCTGTCAATAAATCCTCAAAAAATGTAAACATTCTGCCTTTAAAAACTATTTGTTTAATTAAAAAGTGACATACATTTCATGTTTAAAGCTCCTTGACTTTAACTGGTGGAAAAATTCATTCTAGCCTCACATTTAAGACTTGTTTTTCAAATTGTCACCAGTGATGTTTGAAGCAGATGAAGCGCCATTGATTCTTCCCCTCGCAAGTTCGAAAAGCAATCTCTGATTCAGATTTCTTTGTGAGACAGAAGGATGAAAGATTGATGGATCTGTGTTCCCCTCTACGCGAACAGGCCCGATGGGAGTCTTCAAACCCGAGCACATCATGAGAAGGCCATGCTTTCCTGTTGCAAGCGGTAATTGATTTTCAGTCAAACCTGCTAACAGCCAGATGTTCCTCCCCTCATAAAGTGCATTATTCTGAAATGAAGCATTAGCCTGACGAATGGCAAGTTATATGTAATTAAGCAAAGTAATATGTGATGTTTTGCTAATAAATACTTTCAGCAAAATATGAATTACTGTAATGAAAATGTGATCTTTTGTTTAGATCTTTTAAAATGTTTTCCATATCATTGGGACAGACTGCATTTATTGAAATCATTTTATGTGTGTACACAAAAAAGGAGCATTTGATTTTAAATTGGATGCCTTTTCACTTAAATGGGTCTCCAAATCTTCTCGCACAAGACTCATTCTTTGGTATATGGCTTAATTTTCTTCTGTTTACTGGCCCTCCTTTGAGGATTTTAATTCTTTGGGGCTTTGTTTGTTTGTGGGCTGAGTAATTGGAGCTGTCATTCTTACAGAAACGCAATGACATTTCGCACACGTACAGTCCTATCGTAATTATCATTATGGCTGGACCGAAAGTCCCTGAAGATTCATTGAGAAAATCTTGGAACGGAGTTTTCAAAACAGGTTTGTGACCCCGTAAAACAGGCAGAATGTTCTTCCATAATCTTTCTGCAAATCTAAAAGGAAGGATTCATGGTGCAACGTTTTACAAAACACAGGAAAATCGTTACTATTTGACAAATGGTGGAAAGTGCTAGTAAAGCCACATCAAAACAGCAATCACCATTGTCCAGTAATAGAGGTTTTAGAGTCAGACAGGTCACGTTAGCTCCCACAGCCCGAAAATCAATATACATCCGCCCGGATGGGTCTGACATACTACCTCTATTCAAGTCCACTCGAATGGAAAAGGTTTGCTGGTTACTCCAGTAATAGTAAAACGGTGGGCTGTTTTTACTGAGGGATTGAGACCCCATTACTAAAGCACGCTGGACTGTGGCCCAGTATATGACCATGCATTTATCTTCTCTGTATTGGCCCCAAAAACACATCTTAGCTTGAGATAACTGTTGAGCTACCATATCTGGCTAGTAAATCAGACGCCTGGCCCTGTTCTTGGTTAGACAGACGAAAATAAATCCTGTATTTGGAGAATCAGTTTATCAGTACTTTCCTAATGTCAGTCTATCTATGCACTTTTTTATTTTCTACCCACTCTTAAATGTTTTAATAGTTTTTAAATTCTCTTTAATGGCATGCGGTAAATAGTCAAAGCAGTCCAGTCCACTTTAGGGCACAAACAAGCCTTTTATGTCTACACATGATGTCTTTTAAACTTAAATAAATGGTAACACTTAAGGTTGTATTTGTTAACATTTGTAAATGCATTAGCTAAAACAAACTACCAATAGACAATATAGTTTTCCAGCATGTATTAAAGATTAAATAATATCTATTATATAAAATCTTTTTTTCAATTCATTTTTAAATGTTTATCTACCAGAAATTGAGTCGCCAGCGTGTGTGCAGAAACACCCTGTAATAATACAAATCCATCTATTCTTCTTTTTGTAATCTCCTTTAAACCATAACAGTGACACAAAACAGGGTGTTGCTGATTCCCTATCAATCTGATGTCACATTGTTTACGCCTGCCCATGACCGCTAACAGACTCTGCCTTATGAGCACGTAGCTCCATCTTCCGCCAAAGACATGCTGTCAGCCCTTTTCAGGCAAGAGCAGATGTAGCCAGTAGCCAGCGACAAAACCTCTAAGAAACAACAAAGCTGTGATGTTGTCGGATGTAAAGTGGAACATAAAAGTCTTTATGTTCCATCAATACGTGAGCCGGAGTTATTAACGATCGAAAGTTCCGACGCCGACCACGTGTCGATGCGACCCCTAGTCTCCCGGTAGCCAGAAAGGTTGAAAAATCAAAGATCCAGGACCCGGAGGCCCAGCGGCTCGAGGCGCTACGTTCCCGGCTCGTTGGTCAGGAACGCCCAGAAGACCAGGCTCCTGCAAGTCGCCTTCCGCCGAATGTATCTCCGGCTCCCGGGGTCGCAGCGATATAACGCAGATCAGTATAGCCTGGGTTTCTCCAAAAAAAATATTCTGATGAGTGGAAAAGTACCAGCTGCTAGCGATCAAGCTTCATCTCTGGAAGAAGTAAGTATTAAATCGACATTCTTAAATAATGTGTTTAGGATGTAAGCGGCTGTTGTTTACATGAACAAACGCGGCTAAACCTGAGACTTTACATTGGTCCACGGACATGTGTTATGTCGTAACGTTAGTGGTAAAATGCATCTCACCCATCGGTTTGGAAGACTTGTGACCAACATAATTTCTGTAAAACTTATTCATTATAACGAAAGAAAGTTATAGTAGTGTCTTTCTCGATGAGTTCAGTGTTTTCTCGTATGTTCTAAGTGTGACAGATAGAAACAGAGTGCGCATTTGTAAGATAATAAGGTTACGCAGAAATTGATACTCAAAACGTAAAAGCACCTAGTTGCTGATCTTTCCATACTGTCTGTCATATAGAAGTTCTCTGAATGCATGTTTTTGCCTATATCAGTGTTTATGTCTGTTAGTGATATGAATGCACATAATTAATCATCAATGGCCAACATTTCTTACATCAAATGGTCAGCATATGTTGTTCTTTCTATGTTTTTGTCTTTTCGATTTAATTTGTATGTATGAGCAAGGCATTAAGGTGATTTTTATTGCAGTTAGTGTATGGTTTTGGTTGGATAGGGCATTACAGACGTAATTGCTTTCCGCCATATTGCTTGTCTTGATGTCATCCAAAGCACATGTGTAAGCGCTCTACATCCTATTTTGCATACGTTGAGGGGAGCAGAAGCACATTCGCATTTAGAGAGAAACACACAAAAAATGGCGCGTATTCCATTGCAGCCAAAAATGGCCATGTTCAACATATTGTAATAAAATATATGTGGTGTATTTTGAGCTGAAGCTTTAGAGACATTCTGGGGAACCACTGACTATTTTTACATGGCAGAAAACCCCTGGATTAGTGGCTCTTTAATGTTGGTTAATGCCAATGCAATTGTTTATGATAGTTAATTCTGCATTAAATAATCGATTTAAGTGTATTTAAAAATGTAAATGCTGAAATTAAAATGAACTAATATTCATAATGTTGTATTATTTTTTGTTAATGCATCTGAAGTCTCTATGAAAGGCATTCTGAGCTTTGGTTGCCAGACAAAACTGCAACAGGCTTTTTTAAATCACAAACCTCACTCCTACTTTAAAAATAAGTAACAAAAACCTGTTTCAGCAAACATGATGAAACCTGCTTTTTGAATTCACCATTACAAGAAAACCTCTCTAGTGTTGACAACTCAGGAACTACAATGGGCTTTTCTCCAAGCACTTCATCCCTCTGTACTGCTCTCTTCCAGCACATTGTTATGTAGGAGACAGAAGAACAAGTAGCATGTGTTGTCTCTGGGTAACATATCACATTTGTCAGGATGCCTGCTGTATGTGCCCTTATGCAAAGAAAATATGTTTTCCTATCTATTCAAAATATTCAATAATTTAATACTTCAAAATATACATAGTGATTTATTGTTATTATATTACAATATATAGAATAGTACATAAGGAATTGCCTATACGATATACATTTTATATATATTAAATTCATTATATTTATAAAATCATTTAATATTTTAAAATATACAGAATAACAAATAGTATCTTAACTATATTACAATATATCGATATATGTCTTTCCTCCTTTATATTTCCTGAATGACATGAGTCATTTTAATTTGTTAATTGATTAACTAGTTTGTTTTACTTTAAATTGACTTTAAAGTGTACTTTAAAAATGTAGTTTTTTTTTATTTTTAGTATGTGACATAGCAATGAATAAAAACAAATTATTCCCTCAGGAAACACTGCCGACATAAAACAATCATTGCTACAAAAGCAACAGACAAAATGTTTAAAATATTCTCTTTTCAAAGTATACGTTCACCACAAAGGTACAATCTATCTATATTTTTTTTATTTGTATACAAAACATTATCACCTTTTAACATTGTATCACTGACAGACACATCAAAACAAATACAATCTAAAATAGAAATGACATATTAAAAAAAGGATGCTTTCTCGCCCACCTTGACTCAACCAATGCTGTCTCCCACTTTTTTATCTTACAGCATTATAATGCAACTCAGTTGCTGATAACTTTCAGACATCAGGAGGGTGTATCCTTTCCCTATAGCCCAAAGTTTTACGAGAGTAGTTTTACTGTGAGTATTTGAGCCCTCTGGCAATCTTCATTGCCTCTGTGGAACGTGACCATCTCCCTGATTGATAGTGACGCTTCCTTCTGAGAAGAAAGGAGAGGAATCTGTCTGGAGCTCGCTCTGATGCTCAGATATACTGCGGAGAGGGACGTTGTAAAACCTCATGGTCTTGTGAGGAATTTAAAAACAGTGGAGGGAATTCGCAGTGTTGTGCGCTTGATGGAAACAGTACAATCCAAAATTCTGTTCTGATTTATTCCAACTTGTATGATATTGTGTTTTGCATAAAAGACTTGTGTCCAGTATTCCAAGTCTTCTTAATAGAGCTTTGTGCTAAGATTGATATAGGTTTGGTTTTCCTTAATAATCTCCTCTAATACTAATACTCTAACAGTCAATTTTGCATTTGAGATGTATGGACTATAGTTTGTCATTTCCTGAGTTTGACAGGGCCTTGTCATCGTTTGCATTTATTGTATGAAAACATACAATTATTTTGTGCTTATAAGATAGAAAATGACTGCCTTGAAAGGACATAAAGATACGTTTTCTCTTCAGTATGAACTATTAATTTCAAATGCTCTTTCATTTTAGCGGTAAGAATGTGTTTTGAGAACATCCGTGTTTCACTTTTGCACTCTTGTAGTAATAAAAACAACATTTAAATGAACAGATATAATGTATTTATTTATCAAAATAAGTGTTAAAAAATATTACACTGAAGGTGTAAAGAAGATATTTTGAAGAACACTTGACTTCCATTGCATAAACACAAAACTGAGACACTTCTCAAAATATATTCTTTTGGTTTTCAGGAGAAAGTGTCATACACATGTTTTGAACGATATAAAGGCAAAAAAATGACAGGATTTTACATTTTGGGTGAATTAACCCTTTTCACATTTTTTGTACAAACTGGTCATTTCACCAAACCATTTAAAAAATGTAGAATTCAAGATAAGGTAATGAGTTCCAATATAGCTCACCACTGGCCAAAATGTAAAATGACATGTAACGGCAATCTGCACTTAAACATTCTGGAATAAAATAACAGTTTCGTGAACAACTAAGTTTTAAGATGATTGATCTGGCTAGAAATGTTTAAAGTTTGGTCTTTTTATGGTGTTCCATTTACTTTTCTTTTAAAACTATCTTTAATGTAAACATATATTGTATTAAAGTTACAATGCTATGTGCTTCAGGGAATATCACAACATTCTTCACTCTTCTGACTGGAATGTTGACACACGTGTCACGCCTGATGGAAATGTATGGCTGAAAGGTTTCTGGAGATTTATGCTGCCTTATGATCCAACAAGCCCCGCGTCCCAATGTTCACCGAACATACTGTAAGTGTGTGTGTGCTCATGTGTGAAGACTACAAGCTGATCAGAGTGAAAATACAGACAGCCCCTAACATGAATTTGACAGCATGACAGAAACCGGGCTGGATGATTGATGGAGAACTAATCTATCGACCACCTCATATTTCTTCCACACGTTTACAGAAGTGTGTACTGTCCGCAGCGGTGAATGCTGGTGACGCAAGTACTCGATTTGTGCAATATTTTCTTTTACAACGACAGCATTTTTTGGTCAGAAATTGCTTTAAAGTGAACATGACATTAACAACAGACCCTGTTTCTTAACACACGTTTATGGTTGTGTGCTCAACTCTGAAGTTTTTTTTTGTCTTAAGCTTTTCTCAAGTCCAATAGCTAAAAAGATTAAAACAGTTATTTTGCATTTATATTGTAGATATGGTAAAACACGTTTTACAGTGGTGTTTAATAAATGTACACCAACCAATTTAATATCTAACTAAACTAACTTTTAACGCTAGTTATATAAATCACGCTGCTATTAAACAAGGTGTTAAGAAAAGGTCTCATGTGAATAATCTCTTTACTTTAAAGTACGGTATGAAATGCATAAATCTTGTCAAAAAGAAGCCTCGTCTTATTGTGTAAGCTTCTCAGATCCAACATTTTAACTATTGTTATACTATAATATTTATCTTTACTTTGACAGTGTTCTGTAATATAAAACCGGCATACTAAATAATCTCATAACAGCGATTTATTTGGCACCTTTTTCACATTTGTTATTTGAAATATTAGTTTTATATCAGCGCCCACAACTGAATTCCCAGTCAGGCAACTTCACGTGGCAGCATTTGAAGTTACTTGTTGGTTTGGGGTAATCACTTACAGCGAGGGGTGATTGAGGCGCCTGAAAGGAGCTATCAATAATTCACAAACTTGAAATGTGAAAAGTTACTGCAATAGTATGAGAGAGGAGAATTAAATTGAGCCCCGGGACATTCTGGGTAACTTTCTCAAAACAATCAATCAAAAGCTCACCATTGAGCAAATGAGGGACACGCATTACAATCAAACTACAGTCACTATAGTAATGAATAGTAATTTTTTATTTCTCCTCTTGACATTAGAAATACTTTTTACATTTGAAACCCTATAATTTTATCTAACAATAAATAAATAGTAAATACACACAGCGGCTCGATTTACCTCCATAGTAATTTACATTACCATAGTAATTGAGCGTATCAGCAAATACAAGCATATTGAGGTTTTAGTGATTAAAAATAAACCTTTAATTTTTGGTTATATAAAGGGAAAAAATAATAGGCATGCTTAAGATTAAATATGAGACATGGAGGAAATAGAAAAAATGATGTTGTAAAGCGCAAGCTGTAAAAATATCAAATTATGCAAAATTATAATTATGATACATATGACAAAGAAATCTTTTTTCTATTCCAAAACTGTTTCAAATGTAATTCCCAGAACCAGAATGTTATCCAACTAAATACACATTTGATATAAGATGGAAATTACTTCTTGTACAGAGAAATGAGAGTTCAGATAAAAATGACATTTCTGTTCTGCAAAACGTTCTGGGTAAAGTCAACCAAGGTCTGTAGTTAAAGTAACATGCAATTATGCAAATCCACATTTGCTTGTCATTACCGACTGCATTACCCATCAGGATGCCTCATAAAAGCAACATATCAGCACAAAACAAGGGCAAAAAAATCTGACAGGTAATATTCCAGCACGCTATTACACCCCACAACGATTACATCGTAACCATCACGCTCACATTATTTCAGCTCCATCATCTAACATCTTCTTTTAAAAGTTTTGAGTGTGTTCTGTGAAACTTCAGGCGTACCTTTAGCGCATTCAATCACCTTGATTTCATTCGAAGATCCGACTGCAAATGCTACGATGGATAGCGCGGGTGTTGTGGCTGCTGCTTTTATTCAAACTTGTACCAACTTCATGAAACTCCTTTGAGAGTTTTTCTTTCGAAAAGAAAAATCACTGCACCTGTGTTCTGTGTTGAGGCCGCTTGGTAACCACTAATGCAAAATACATGTGACAAGAAACAAAATCAATAAATAGCAACATCAAATTGAGAATTCTTCCCTCACTGTGGCATTTATAGATTGTGTCTGAACTGCTCTTCCGCTTGGATGTGGATAAAATAAAAAAGTCCCACTGATGGGATATGGAACGTGCTGAAAACTACAAGAGATGAAGTCAAAAATAGTCAAAGAAAACACTAGCCTAGAGGGGGAAGAAATATGTAAAGCAAAAGATGACTGTAAGATTGTGTGAAGCCCTGAAGAACAACACATGCGGATAGACGGGGTGTGCAAAACCCAGTGATGGAGTGTGCGAGTCAACATCCAGGTCAAAAGAGCTGAGCAATGAAAATCCAACCACAAGCCTTAAAAAATGTCAGAGAGAGACCTACCAGCCCTTTTTAAGTCAGTATTTTAGTCGTTCACCTCTTTAAATTCTCTCTAAGCCCATCAAGAAAAATAAAAAGTCAACAAATATCCACTAATCAATATTTGACAACCAATGACTTCTTAAAACACCTTTGGTTGATACTGAAAACATAAAATGCATAATACATGGTCAAATATGAAAGTAAATGTAAGAAAATGTGTTGCATAAATACAAACAAACACATCGGCAAGTTCATATCAACTGCTCAAAAACACGCTGGTGCATCTCCACATTTTCATTTTTCCACCCTGTCCAGGCGATTGAGATATTTCTGATAAAAACGAAATAAAATAAATAAAATCTCCCCAAAATGACAGGTTTATTCATTCAACAGATCCTATGCCCCGGAGATCAGACTTCCACCCTCACCAGCACTCGCTGACAGCTCTATTTTACCGAGCCTCCCTGTGAGATCTACCGCTCAGAAATTTATCCACGGCAACAACTGTTTAAATCAAAAGTGAATGTATATTTCAAGCTCTTCCCGGTCTGAATGTAGCCGTAAGCCTTCTCATTACGCCAGCCGTCATTATCAGTCATTTGCATGATGACGGTTAATTACCGGCCCGATCTGTGGGGATCGGCAGCAGCGGTTTAAGATACGGCGCAGATATCCTTCTGACAGAATTACTTCTCTTTGGGGAGCTCTTGGAATGCGAGAAAGCAGAAATCACTTTCAAATAAACCGTAATGAAGCAATAAGCATCGCACACCAAGAATCGATACGATTTCTCTAATGCTGTCATTTATTAGAATAATTTTATTGATTCTGTCGAGAATGCTCCGACACTTAGTTGATTTTAATTTAGGCTTGCTTGCACTAGAGGCACAAATGTTTGTTTCTAGGGGTATTAATGTTGTGATATTAAGTCTGTATTGAACAAACATTAGGACCGTGGACCTTCAACCTCTGAACAGCATTTGTAGAAATTTCGAAATGCCAAAGGCCCCTGAATCCATAAGTGGTTAAAGGCCTATTCACACCACCAGTAATAATAACTTATAAAGAGAACGATACTAGACGGATATTGGATGAGGTTTTATTTATTTTAAAGATCAAATGTGTCATTTTTTGGACTATCTCTTTACAGAAATGCAATATGATATACATAACTATGTCTTCAGAGGTGAATGAAGACCTTACATAATGAAGTGTAATGCCGCGGACAGACTAAACATTGAGCATGCAAAATTCGTTTGGAGGGTGCTGCGAAAATGGCCGTTAGCTATTCCGCCATCTTTAAATTTCTTTACCGAGAGGTCATGCTGTGACGTTTAGATCTTCTATTGGTCACACTCACTCACGTGATGCGAATTCGCATGTCAACGTTCACCAAACTAGAACTTGGCCACGCAGCGAAATGTGAAATATCTTTGGACGGGCTTGCGTTTCCGGTCTGATGAATTAATACATGTGTATGAATGGAGGTGAATAAAACAAAAAGTCAAGTGTGACCATGGAAATTATGTTTTTATTACCTTAGAATGGGCTTTTTCTATCTACATACACCGATGGCCCCCTGATATGGAATTCACCATGTTGTTTCTTTAGTAGCCCTAAACGGACGAACTGCTCTACAGAGTGCATTTCGCAATACGTTATCTCCTTCGGCAAAGAAACGAAAACATGAAAACATCTTAGTCCTGTGTCAGCCACCATAGTGCTTTAAAAGGGAGGGGTGGAGTGAGCCATTTGTACAGCCCAATTTCCTGAAGAGGTCCTAACCAGGTGAGTGTAAATCCAGGCCGACTCATGACGTTAACAGACAAATGTGCTCTCACTAAAAGCAAATCGAATCGGACGCAGCATCTTCTAAAAATGGTTGGATTGTCGCCTTTATTTCCTCCGAAAATTTTAAAATATCCCCTCCATTACCATCCATAACATCGAAAACACACAGACTATAAATTTAGATGTGAACAGACTCAGCTTTGCCTGAGGTGCCCGGGACTAAATTGAAATTCAGGTCATACCAGCCGCCTGGCCAGAGCAAAGAGACAGTGTGTTGTTGGTTTGGAGGAGAAACCTGTGCACTGCTTATTACGGGCCGGCCCGGGAGATTGACAGACCAAAGTTACGCTCTCATTTCCTCAGCCCTTTAAAGGATTGCAATCTTCTCCTCTTTTCTGCGCTGTCTGTCACTGTGTCACTATGTGACCAACGGTACTGTGGGATGATTCACCTCTCTCTCTATCTCTCTCTCAACCTTTCTTCCTGCCCGCCCCTCCTCTCACTCAGCTCCATATAAACAGCTATCAAACTGTTCGGGCAGGCCTTTGAAATGAGACCGTCTCAGAGGAACCATAAACACAAGCTCATATAAATGATATTGAATTTATATGAGCTATGTGACAAGACCCCCTATATTCATAGGGGGCATATGAGCATTAAACAGCAAAGCTTACACACAAACTCCTTTTTGTGGGAACTGTGGTACATAGCATGACTAAATGTATGTGGGAACTGAAAAACTAGCCCATTTGTGCAACTTGAACATTGCAAAATGAGCATTTTGAGTTGGGTTTTAGTTTGTTATATGTCAATTTGCATAAGAGCTTCAATTCTTCTGTGAAGTCTTTTCACTTGACATTGAAATGTGCTTCTATTCAGACACAAGTGCATCATTTACATGTGTGCTTTTTTCCAAAGCAACTTACAAGGCACTCCGTGTATCCATTGTAAAGTTTCATGTATTCTTTGGGAATAAAATCTATGATCTTGAGTGTTGCTAGCATGCACTTAAACAGTAACAACTACATTAAAATCCATAAACTCAAAAATCAGTCAATTTTTTTTTGTCTTGGATTACGTTATTGGATCCTTGACATTATGCAATTGTTGCTAATGGGTGGTGATGACACATCATTTAATGATGGAAAATACATCATTTAGAAATGTGTGTCCACATACTTTACCTTTGGCCATGCTGTGTATGTGCACATGAAATATGATAGTAAGATCTCCAAGCGTGATAAACGATACATTCACAGGCTATTTATAGAGCGAGACCAGTGATTGTGGCACTTAACAATGGAACTTCCTCTCCCAGTGATTAAATGGTTCGTGGACCGCACGTGTTGACTGCATAATGTATCGGTCTGCCTCTATCGCACTCTGGAAATATTATTCCGCTGTACTGTGAGGGAATCAGACTTTCCTCCACACAGATTTATTGCTGCTTCACCACCCTGACTCTTAGTTGAATATTTATGCACCACCGTGTTCCGTCATCAGTCACCATACAGGCCCAAGGGTTATCGCGCATCTGCTTATATTAACTGACAGACTATTCACAAAAAAGCGCAGGAACATGTCTGATATAGACTAGTCATACTTCATACAGACTCAAGTTCATTAAAAAAAAAAATACTTTTGTCTTTTGATGAAAAACACCTCAGGGGACTAGTTATTTCAAAAATGAACATTCTCTCATAATTTACTAACCTTTAAGCCATCCCAGATGTATAAGACTAACTTTTTCAGTCAAACACAAGTACAAAAGTACGTAGAAATATGTGTTTTTAGATCCATGCACAAAAAGCAATAATGTACATACAGTAAAACAATGCAAACGACTCCAGTGGGTAAAATTCTTCTGAGGTGAAAGATAGGTTTGTAAGAAAAGAAAACAGTTTGTATTTGGGCTTATTGAGTGAAATTAAAACCAAAACAGGCCTATTTGAGGCTACTTTGAAATGTGGCGATGTGTTAATCTTAAAATCCTATTGATTCATGCAAAAGCCAATAAGATACAAAATTATTGATTTCGGATAATAATAATTTATTTTGATGTAAATTTTGTCAGAAATAATTCACCCAAAAATGAAAATTCTTTCATCATTTATTCACCCTCTTGTCATTTTAAAAGTGTATGACTTAATTTTGACTGCAGAACACAACAGAAGATATTTTGAAGAATGTTGGTAACCAAACAATGGTGGTATCCATTCACTACAATTATATGGAGACAAAAGTCAAAGGTACCTTCGTTGGTCGTACCAACATGCTTCAAAATATCTTCTTTTGTGTTCAGCAGAAGAAAGGAAGTCAAACAGGTTTGAAATGACGAGATGTAAAACATGACAACATTTTATTTTTGGGTGAACTGTCCCTTTAAGTGCCTCCTCACACACGCGCTTATCATTTCGATATCAAGTTTTACCTGTTTCTCTGCACCTAGGGGACCATCTATGTATTTATAGACAGACAGATGTGGTAGTGATAATGGACACAAAAATGATTTGCGAGTCCAAAAAAGTTTGCAGGGAACACTGGCATCATGCTCTTACCTTAAGGCCAGATCTGCATCCACACTGCATCTTCGTCATGCCTCCACCGGACCTCTGAGATACCAACAGTTTCATTTTGAGCACTGAGGGTCAGGTACCAGGTCGCAGGATTTCCCCAAACCACAGCGTCCCATCCAGCCTCAATCCCGATCACACAGAGATTCGAAGTTCCACTTTATTTAATGTGCAACGGGATCGGTCTTTGTCCTCTAACACTCTGCCTTGTGGGAGACAGCCAGATCTGATTTGATTCTTTTGCATTTTAATTAACCTTTGCTAGTACAGTGATGCCGCAGCTGCCTGCTCATTATTAGGGAGCATGTTCTGTGCCACCGCTCTAACGAATAGCTCAGGGACCTCCGTTTCATCTCTTTAACATAGAGGAGAATGAAAATGCAATCTGAACTAGAAGTGCCTACAATGGATTTTTTTGCTTTTTATTTGTTTTCATTTTTTGCCTATATTACCTTTCAAAGTGTGGCATCGCCTTTGTTCCTAGCCTTTATTGTAATCAATGAATATTTAACATCCCCCGGTAGTGCCCTGTGAAGAATGCTTGATAGGCATGTGTTTTATGCAGATACCTCTGCGTGGGACTGCAGTCCGCGGGGAATAGCTAGCATCCTCAACTAATAAGGTCCAGCGTGAAGAACAACCTTTGATGATAAAATAGTTATCAGTGTTGAGTCTAACTATCTGCCCTGTTCTCAAAGGAACATTTTATAACAAGCACTACTTCACTCTAACACATGTTTCATTTATGTATTAACTGTTCAGATGTTTCTCCTAAATTACTTATAATATTGATGAAATAGATATAATAATTTAGTTTTAGAAGTATTTGAAGAAAAAGGTATGTGTACATTTCTCACTTAGACCGCGGACGTTCATATTTTCAAATCTAACCAGTTTGAGAGCTGCGTTTACATGGACAAATTGGATTGAATGTAATCAGATTGTGCATTCTGAATGAAGTGTTCACCGAAATACCCACTAAAAAACAGTGTTTTAAAGCACTTGTTGTGTATATATTTTTTTTCAAACGGCACAATTTTTTTTTTAGTTTTAAAGTAAAGTCTCGTGAAGCACAAGCACATCCGATGCGGTTTTACCATGACAAAACTACCAAGATTACTCTTGATATTTTTCGTTAAAGGTCCAATGTGTATTTTTCGGAAGATCTATTAACAGAAATGCAAAACACATAAATATGTCTTCAGAGGTGTATAAACACCAGAAGTCATAAACTTACAAACTGCGCTACTGACCGTGTTTCGTAAATACGTTATTTCCTTCGGCAAAAGAAGCAAAAATATGACGACATGTTTGTCCTGTGTTGCCATAGAGCTTTGAAAGGGATGGGTGGAGTGAGCGATCAGTTGCAATTCGCAACCTCACTACAAGATGTCGCTAAGATCTCCACATTGCTCCTTTAAAGGGATTTATGTCTCTTCAGATTCAGTCTCACTTCTGATTCTTAAGAGATCTCGTTCACAATTTTTCTCTCTTAATTAGCTCTCATCAGATATCTATTAGGATTACACAAATTAAATATAGCCTGCCGTTGTCTGCGGTTATGGTATAGAGGTCCTTTGGGCTTTGCTTAAACAAACATTACATCATGTCCTCAGATGATAAATAAACTGACTGTAAATGTGAGAATTATAAAGCTTCACATTCAGACACAAAGAGCAGCCATAATTAACCACAGAGGATTTTCAAAGCCTTTGTGATTCACTGAAGCGTGAAAATAAGCTTGATGATGTGTTTTAATGTCAGAGGATGAAAAATTTCTAGAAACCAGACGATTACTGAAGAGAATCTTTAGATATTACCGAGAGCAGAAATACACTGAAATCTCTGATTTATACGCGGTCGATGCATTACATCGTTGTTTTTGCTGTGGGCTTCTGCTTGACGTTTGAGGCATAGTTTAGCAAGCCTTGTGTACTCACAGCTATCTGACATTTAATCAGGCCGGACATTTTTAAAACCCTGTTTCCCAAAACATCTAGCACAGAATATTGCGTTTTAAATAACATGTCCGGCAAGGCTGATAGCCTCACGCGTCAGTTCACGGCATTGAATTACATTTAAATGGTACATCAACCCGAACTCAACTAAACGTAAACACCAAGTATTTACTTTGTCCTCAAAAATGGTGTCCCACTCTGATGAGTGTACTTTACATGTTCCTTACTAAACTTTAAAGGGACAGTTGACCCAAAAATAAAAATTCTGGTATTGTTTACTCACACTTGAGTTGTTCCAATTCTTTACGATCTCTTTGTCCTGATCAAAACAGAAAGATATTTGAAAGAATGCTTGTAACCAAACAGTTCTTGACCGCCATTGACTACCATAGTAGGAAAAATGACAATAGTAGTCAAAAGTGCCCTAGAACTGTTTGCTTTCCTACATTCTTCAAAATATCATTTTCTGTGTTCATCAGAAAAAAGACATTTATACAGATTTTGTGTAAATGAAGACTGAATTTTATTTTTGGATGCACTGTCCCTTTAAGGCACAAATGTAATTTTCAATCAATTAAAAAAAATGCCAAGTCCCAGTTTTTCACATTCAATATTTTTTCCAGAACTATGATGCTAACATGAGGCAAGGTTGCATTATTACAATTTAAAAAAGAAATAAAAGAAACAATTTGTCTTCTGTTGACAATGTGTTGTGGATGAATAGTTGAATCTGCGAGTTGCACAGAGATTGATTGCACACATTAGAATGTCTTCATTCTCACAATGACATTAAACACCGTTTAAAAAAAGTGTTTTCGCCAAATTCACAACATATTGCATATTAATGATATGTTAATCAATTTTTGCTTTAAGTGTAATTACTTTTAATTACTTGGCTTCCATTTCTACGTAATATTCTTCTGATTATCCACTTTATTTTTGAACACCTTCAATTTATTACACAGTGGGAGGATTAAGTGGCCAGATATACTGTATCATATGAGGATTTATTCAATCACTTCGTATTTTCTCTTGGAGTTGACAAAGTCAGTCGAAATTTGTACATGACAGACCACGAATTCGTGTTTTTTAAAAAGTGGAGCAAACATTCATGGATTCTTACAATTTATAACGGACGATTGGGGGCGGCTGGTTGCTCTTGTATCGCAGGTCTCCACCGAGCTGCAGCATCCATTACAACTTTCTAAAAACAACTAAAAACATACTAATCAAGAATTGTCTGTTTTTATGTCTTTTTAAATAGAGAAAATATTTCATGTTGTTCATTCTCTCCCTTGCGTGCTTCATGTTTAATCCTCCTATAGTAACATGGCCTGGTAAAGGCTAGCAGTAGCCTACTTTTGTAGTCAAATAGGTCTATTATCCAGGAGAAAGGACATGTAATAGACAAAATAATGAATAATGGTAGGGTGCGTGACATCCAGATTCAGGTCAGCTGCGTGTAACACGGTCGAAGCGAATGTTTTATAGATATTTAGCATTTGTACCGGCTATTGGCAACCTCTTACCATAAGGCTTGTTTACATTTTACATTTACATTTAGTCATTTAGCAGACGCTTTTATCCAAAGCGATTTACAGGTGGGGAAAGCAATGGAAGCAATTGGGACAGCATAAGGACAACAAAAGCATAAGTGCATTCAAAAAAGAAGACTGGTCTCATATAACCTAACAAAGCATACAGAGCTAAGTTAGGGTTTTTATTTTATTTTTTTATAAAGAGTAGAGAAGAAATAGAAGTCTGAACACAAACAGCGCAAAGATTGCGGCGTCCAGATTTACGCCCAAAACATGGTGAACAGAACCGCATACTGTACATTTTTTCTCATATCTCTCACTTTACAACTGTAGACAAGTACTCCCTCTCCAAACGCTCTATCCGACACTGAAATATGAATAAATATTTTGCATACAATGCCAGTTTGTAAACTCCATCCCCTCTAGTTTCGATATGCTTCTTAATATTAGTCTCATTCATTGCTTTTAAAGGAACAATGTGAAACATTTTGTTTTGTGCTCACACTGGATTATGAATAGAGAAACCTGAAGGATTTGAATATTAGAGATTTATAAGTCCAAACTTATAAAGTTAATACAATCGACAATGTGTAGGCTTGAGACTCTCAATACAACCACTGTGTTGGAAGCATGCATAATGTGTGGAAGTGTCTATTAACTTGCTTAACTAACAAATAACTTCAAAATTATCATTTTACACCACACAGACGAGGGTGTTATGTTCGTTAAAAGGCTGAAAGAGAGTAAGGCATCTTGGACCATGCCTTGAGAGAATATGTGTAACAATCTTATTTATTGCCTGTAAACCAAATTTAAAAGCTAAATAGTAAAGTGAATTTGGTGAAAGGATCGGCCTCACTGCGGCTTATTCTGATGAGAGACAGACTTGAGCACATTAGTACTGCAGTTCACATAAGTGTCAAACAAACTCAATACATTTTGACGTAATCAATGTTTCTAATAACGTCAGTGATGTCACAACACGACCTGGCTTTCACAATACATTAAGGCATCGCTTGTAGTAAAAACCAGACTGTAGAGCCGGGTCTAGTATCAGAGTTAAGGCCCATTCACACTGAGAACAATTACTATATTGGCATTCACAGCAATAGATGATAATCTTATGTTTATTTTTAAGCGGTGTTAGAAATTTGGATGGATTTGAATGGGCTGTCAATGTAGATTTAACCCTATGAAATTGATTCCAGCAATATGGTTCCTCTTTATTGTTATCTTTATGGTTGTCTTTGCAGAATTTAAAGGGATTGTACATTATATACATAATGTTATTATCCGTTACTGTAAATGTTATCGTTATTGGTGTGATGCAATGTGTAGCCTTGAGGAACACAAATAGGCATATAAACAAAACATTTTCAAAAGGCAAAATGTTTTGTGCTTAACTAATTGTTATACAAACACACATTCAAATATAAGTTTGTATCGCCTGTACACTTAATACGAGGCACCACTCCACATATATGAGCACACGCACTACCCATCAAGCTGCCCCCAACCCGTCCGGTTTTTTTATGACTGCCATTGCCCTACATGAAACAGCAACTGGACAACAGACACTGAAATATTCATTTGCTTATATCGAAAACTTTCCAGCCGCATTTTCAAATTTTTGCAGGCCTCTGTGGATGTTGTGGATATTACAATATGAAGAAGTGGTGTTCTGGAACATCTTCGCTGCCTGTGAATGCCATAAAAATCTGATAAACTGCATTTTCCATACAGATCAGATATTGGGCCTATCAGGGAACTTATAAAAAATTGAAACAGCCCCTAAGCTGAGCCCATCAGTGCTTTCAGAGCTGAGAGCGCATGAATAAAACATAAGCCGAAATGATGATGAGGAGCAGGATGGGATTCTCTGGACAGGCGGTGACTGACTGAATCAGCAGCGGTCACTTGACCTCTGTCGTCCCGACGGAGTGTTCACGCCTTTTGCCTGGAACTCATTTACGACACAACACCATCATCAGAGCTACAGCCTGACAGGAGATCAGTTAACCCGTGACATCTTCCACAATATACCGATCTCGTACTGGGTTTCTCCATCATCATCGTTATGTCTTGACGTTTGCCGAAAAGTATACACTGATGCCACAACTTCACAATGGTGCTCTGATATCAAAATGATAATGATAATTTAAGCATTAAAACATTAAGTGTCATGCTTTTCAAGACTTGATCATGCCGGTCATTATCCCTCATAGCATAAAATTGAGACATCTCAGAGATGTTCCATGTCAGATGTCATATAAAAGATGTCTGTAAAATGTTTTTGATTCAGAATGTATGGAAAGCTGCCCTTTCAAAGAAATTTGTTAGATGTTTTTACACAGAAGACACTTACAGATGTTCATGTGCCATATAGAGAGTTGGTTTATAGGACAGGTACGTCATGAATACATCTGCTTTGTAAAAAAATCTGATAAACATCTTTAACAAAGCAGTTTTAGATACATTTTAAATGAACATCTTACACACATCTTCTAAATGTCAATATGAAATGTTTCAGAGATGTATTACAGATGAGGAAACACAAAAAAACATCTTGCAGATGTAAATGCAGACGTTTCAAAGACTAATGTCCACTCTCAAAGAAGACACCATTTAGACACTGTTTATTCGTACAGCAACCACTTTTATTTGAAGTGACCTAGAAATTAGAATAATAGCAGCTAGGGATGTTACAATTCACTCAGCTATAGATGCGATATGTTTAACAATACCGATCTTATGATAAAATTTTGTTTTTACAAAATGAGTTGAGACAAATAATAAATGAACGTTTCTTCCCCACCGCAGTAACCAGCAGAGGATCAGCTATGGCATCAAAATTATTCCTTTTTTTGTTTGATTGTTGAACGCAGAGTACATCAGGAAAACAAGGATTCCTATTGTATTCAGAGCGCCGCCATTACTGTCTACAATGCGTGGAATGGTGTGCTGTGATAAATAGCATTCTGCAGAGAAGTGAGACTGGCCTATATTGCGGTTTGGAAAAAAAGGGAAAAAACAAAGACAGTATAACACTGCGGATATCGCATTTTTCGTAAAATTAAAACGTTTTTTTTAATGCCATTAGTCATGCTTTGGAAGCAAACTCTTCATATATTTTATGTCAAATAACAAAACTAAATTGCAATTTTAGACCAAATGGCAAATCAAATGAAAATGAATAACACAAAAGTCTCTTTAATATAAACAAACTAAGACTTTGTCTTGCTTTTCCAAACTGGATTTTTTTTTTGATTTTTTAAGAGATACCAGCATATAAAATTGTGCAAGTTTGCACTTAATGCGGCTGCCCCTGCTGTTCACAATTCATTTAACATTTCAACCGACTTGAATCATCACATATGATAATAGATTTTTAACCAGCTCATGGTGAATCCTCAGAGCCCCAAAAGCAGCAGACGTGATTAATCCAAGGAGAAAAACAACAAAAGAGACTCAATTGTTAGGAGATCAAGAGGTTGGCAGATTGAAGACAAGATATGGTGCTGCAATCTAGATCATCCATACGTGCCTGTGGCTCAGAGCAAAGGTCATGGTTTCAATTCAAATAGAACACGATTACCAATACAATACTTTTATACAGTACCTTGAATGCATTGTAAACTAAAAATCATCTGCATAAATGTAAAAAGCATTAGATGGAGAGCCAGTTAGCGAAGTAGCAATTCAGCTGAGATTAGAACTGCACCAGAAGCTTGTGAGCATGGTCAACCGACATGCTCAACGATACTCAAAAAGACATCAAGTGAAAGATAGTGTGTGAGTCTCCAGTCACATTTACAATTTCCAGTATCTAAACAGATATTTACATCTAGATGCCATTCTATTTGAAGCCATCCACCCTTGTATACCTGCCACAGTATTGACACTTTTGATCCCACTCGCTTGATTCCAGCTGGACTGGCGCTCTTCATATCCACCGATGTGTTAAGTGGTTCCTCAAAAGCAATCCACCTCTGACACACCTCAGCACACATGTATTTCCTGGGTAAATAGCTCGGCTGAAAGCAGCGAGCTGACATCGAATCGTTGCGTATTCTTTCTAACCTCAGCAGGAGTCACGTCATGTCTCTCCTCTCAGATTCTGACCGTGATACATGACCGGGTCAGATTAATAAAAGATTAAAAAGGGCAACTCTTTACCTCTACTGTCTTCTGCATGACTGATGAATTAGCAACATCACTCATTTTAAACAGATCACCGTTACAACATCTAATAACAATATATGTTAAAGTAACGGTTGACCCATGAATGAAATTGTCACGACTTCCATTCATACACGGAATCCAAAAAGCTCCATCAAGCATCATGAAGCATTACCAGCAGTCCATGTAAATTGTGCACTTATTTAAAGTTGTCTAAAGACATACAAAAGCTTTGTACAGAAAAAGACTACAATTTAGGACAGAAATGCACTAAAACCTACAAATAACTTCCAACGACAGCAGGAAAAAGTGCTTTATAAATGTCTTTGTTCCATTGAAGAATGAAGAAAGGCAAACCAATTTGGGGCACTTTTGACTACCTTTGAATTTTGTCCTACTATGGTAGTCAACGGTGGCCAAGAACTGTTTGTTTCAAAGATTCTTCCAAATATCTGTCTCTGTGTTCATCAGAATAAAGAAATTTATACAGATTTGAAGCATTTGAAGGTGAGTAAATGACAGAATTTTTATTTTTGGGTGAAATGTCCCTTTAAGTACACAAAGTCTATGTAAACCATGTCCCACAGTGAAACATACCAGACTTCATAGAATATTTTTTTAGCAAGAACAATTGCGCAACAGGGGGGCACGGTGGCTTAGTGGTTAGCACATTCGCCTCACACCTCCAGGGTTGGGGGTTCAATTCCCGCTTCCGACTCGTGTGTGTGTGGAGTTTGCATGTTCTCCCCGTGCCTCGGGGGTTTCCTCCGGGTACTCCGGTTTCCTCCCCTGGTCCAAAGACATGCATGGTAGGTTGATTGGCATCTCTGGAAAAATTGTCGTAGGGTGTGAATGCGTGAGTGAATGAGTGAGTGTGTGTGCCCTGCGATGGGTTGGCACTCCATCCAGGGTGTATCCTGCCTTGATGCCCGATGACTCCTGAGATAGGCGCAGGCTCCCCGTGACCCGAGGTAGTTCGGATAAGCGGTAGAAAATGGAATGGAATGGAATTGCGCAACAGCAGATGTTAATGACAAAATTTAACAGGCCAGTGGCATATTTATAACAGAAAAATGAAACTATTGATTTTTATACAGTTGTAATTATTAAGATCTCTCATGAATTTACACTCTGTGCATGTGATCTCATCTTTTGCCTACAGCTATGGTCGCGGAAACAGAGACGCATCACAACCGTCGCCTTTCAACAAAAGATTCTTTCATCTCATCACAAAAATGAACCATCAAAGAGTTTTGCTATTGTCTGCATTCCTTTCACCTGCTAGTCGGTGCTGTGCTTACAAAGTAGAGAGGGGATTGAACCACCGACTCTAACAACCATCCAAGCAAAGTACTGTTTTATGATCCTGAATGAGATGCACACAAGTTCAGAGCATGATGGGATTCTCCAGGTCTCAGAGACCAAGACAGCGTCAGCTGCCAACACCAGAAGGCAAAGCAATGCACCATTATTTAGCAATCCCTGTGTGTGGGTCGTAAAGACAAACAGTGCACACAGTGTTGCATCTAAAAAACTGAATCTCAAGGTGACTTAGTCTTTGATTAATTCTTAAACTCTTAAGAAGTAAGAGGCATATTAAATCATGCATTAAATTAATACGAATTATGTAGATATAAATTCCCATGAGTTTAGGTTGGATTTCTTGATGATATGTCAGGTACAGATTATACAGAGGTGAAAGAGCGCCTGAAAACAATACTTGAGTAAAAGTACAGATATACAGCGAAAATTACTCCATTATACGGTTAAGTCACAAATTACTAAAACGACTTGAGTAAAAATCTGATTTTAACAGTACCCAGAGTATTTTACTCATACTGAATGTAGGCTCAAATAGGCACTAGTCCTCAAAACCTAACATGTAAGACATGTAAGTGAAAAACTTGTAAGGTTGTTTATTTTCTGAAATCATATTAAAACTGAACACCTCAAAATTGCAACAAATCAAGGTTGACACCCAGCCTACGTCTATTACAAACACCCAAGTCTTAGTGCTCATAAGTAAACGAACACCCTTCAAAAAGGTCTCTTCAGTATTACAGATAAATAAAATAATGGTAAACTAAATCTTTTAAGTCAAAGCCTTTTTGCCCTCGACATGCTAGTTTTGGCCTAATCGCCGGCAGCAGTCATGTCCTCATTTGTCACAGTCACCGTTCTGCCCACTCACCACTGGACTACATCACCCATAATCCTTTGCATCTGATTAGACCCACACTCGGTTCACATTTATGAACTCTTTATAGACTGTTCCATTGTATTCACTATTTGTCCGGTATTGTTAGTTTATGCGTTGCGTGTTAATGGTTTCGTGCATACCCCTGTGTCTTCATCATCTTGGATTGTATTAAAGTGTTCTATTGGATTATATTCGTCTCTGGAGCATCCTTCTGCATGTGCCGTTTCACTAACAAATGTAAAAGTAATAAAGCAAAAACAATGAACTGTGGCATACATTTAGAAATGATATAACTATTTATACACAGACAAGTACAAATATAAATAATATACATACATACATTTATATACACACACACACACTATTCAGTTGTTGCTGTAACAAGGAATCAGAGTAATATAATTCAGGGGGTTTCAAACTTTAAGATGCGAGGGACCCCAAGATATGATAAATCTTTCCTGGTATACATATTCATATAGTGCTAAAAACTCACTATAAAGATAAAAAATATACAGTTCTGGAAAGTATGCATTTAGCAAGAAAAAAAAGAGAAAAACTTAGAAATAAAAATAAATACTTACAGATGAAACAGTAATAATGTTCTGTAGACTTTTAAAGTTGTTTCTTTGCCTTTTTAATTCTCTGAGATTTTCTGAGAAAAGGGGAATCTGGGAAAGATGTGTTCCCACTTAATAATTGAATGAATGAGTTGGCGAATTTGAAACTGTAACAGCCTTCATTTGTTACCAAATCTGTTGTGCTTCTAGTTCATCTTATGTAAATGAAAGCAGCATGTGTGTGTTTCCAACACACAACACATGTTTATCTATTCAAACAGCTTTGACTTTGACATCTGTCGGACGGTTGCGAGCGCAGTGAATGCTTCCCACACAGATGCTGGCTGCTGATTTCTCATTTAGCTTCACAGATTCATACAAACAGAAACAGAGTTTGTGGATTTGGTATGACATAATATGGTGAAACCTAGGACTAGTTTTCAAAAGAATATGATGTATTTATTGAGCCTCTCCTGCATGCCAGCAGTAAATCCTCTTTAATAAAGACGTTTAGTGGAACCATGAGAAAGGAAATATTTAAAATAGGACAATGGATTGCAATTTTAGGATTTCAGCCTCTTGGGGGTGCAAAGTTTTTAAATGATCTTGATCTGAAAGTATCTTTTGGTTTGAGTGTGGCTGTGGGTTTAAATCTCGACTGGTCTGAATATACTTATTTTATGCACAATACTGAGAAAAAACCCAAATAGAAATGCCAGAAAACATATTTGATTAGAATATTGTAGCCCTAAAACAACAATAAAAACGTTTTTTTAGAAGTCAATAGCCTATGGCAGTACCAAATCCAAACCACGACCTAATGAACCCAACTCCTCACCTAATGACCCAACCTAACCAATGACAAAACTCTGCTGGGGAAACCTGGATCATTACCCACAATGCACTGGAATTTTAATTCAGTTTGCACCCTACTGCAATATTCATTTTTCCATAATAGCAGCATAAGTTCACCAGCTATTTCCTTCCAAACTCATGCCCTTACATTAACAAATCTAGACATTCTGGAATGACAGCATGTCAAATCTATAAGAGTCACTGTCAGTCATTTAGTATGAGTGAATGTATACCTGTCAAAGGCCTGGAAATCGAAACGTATATGACATAGGAAGTCATTACACAAGGGCCAAATGCGAAAAAAAAGGGTTCGAGCTATTTTGTAAGCGGAAAACGTGCTGGGAAATCGAAAACTCATGCAGAAAAGTATTTTATGTCTCATCTTTCCACAAGTAAGGCCACATATGGAGAAAAGACAAGAATTTTTGTTTGACCTTTCAAGCATAGAATCTCTCTCTCACCTACACTTGAAAAATCCAACTTGCCGATTTTTTGTCTTGAGGAAGTAACTTGAACATAGTATTTTTATTTAATGTAGTCAAATTATTGTTTTGCATATACTCAACAAAATGAGCCTAAATATGTTTCTAACAAAGATTTTTTTGTTGACAGGACCTCGTTTTTGGTCAAAATGCATCAGAAAGTTTGTTCAATTTACAAAACAGTGTATTCTGAACAAGCAATATTGCAAGAGTTAAAAAGTTCCCTAGATGCATTGCAGCATGTTCAATTCTGTGTTTCCGTTTTTCTTTCAAAGATTAGTGTTTTAGTTCTTGCTGGCTTAATTTATGCTTTAATATCGTTGTTACTGTTTGTCATTAGTTGAGTTTGTTCTTTTAATGAATGATGATTTTAGATTGTTACCATGGTTGAGATTTGTGTGTTCAATGTTGATGTGTAAATGCATGACAGTCACTAAACAAGTATGTAAACACTCAACACAAACTGTTTAAAAAAGTGAATTGATCAAAGTTTGAGTCTGTTTGAGGCAGACAATGTATACAACTGTAGTAAAAGACAAATAAAGAGTACATGAAATTTTTCAGTGTGATAATGTAACATTTTTTATCCACACAACAGAAATATATTAATTGCCTGAACAGCAGTAATTGGTGTGACAATTATATCTTTATTAGAAAAATAAGACAATCAGCATAAACAAACAAACTTAAGTTGGCTTGACAAAGTATCATTTATATAATATACATCAAGTTGCCTCATTGTTTTACATTGGCTCATTTTTTTTCACAGTGTAAAGAAAACAAAGAAATCACATTAATCATGAATACAGCTCTATATTATACATTCACAATTCTTATCTTGTAGTTTGGTCACGTTCCATCGCTTGCAATACAGACTTGTCGATAGGCCTAAAGACAAATTCAGTGCCTCTGAATGGCCACCAGATTCATTTCCACAATAGACAAGAACAAAAAAAAAACACACAATTGTAGTCAGTCATTTTCCCAGTAAGTCAATAACAGCGGTTGTAATGCTAATCTCTATTACTCTGATTTAAATTGTGTTGCCCTACTGTAGGGATTAAAATATATGATGTATAAATAACATTTCCAGAGAATAAATCCAAGCCGCTTTGAAAGCAGAAAATCTTAAATTCATCCGTGTGCTCTGTGGTTTATATTTATCTACACAACCCTCATTCCCAGTCTGGGTCCTGTGTTAAAAATGAAGACTGTGTCACTACTCTGCAGCGTCTCTTAATTTGTGTTTGTTTACACGGAGTCAGCTGAAGTTTCTTCACACGCTGATCTATCTCTCTTCCTCCAGAGAATATTCTGCCAAGCTCAAAGTGCCCACTGCTTGTGTACGAGTCTGTGAGGCGGCATCATTCCCCACATTGTTACCCCGCATCTACTCGCGATTCATGTACATTCATGAATTAATAAACAGAAGCAAAGCATAACTACATCAACACCAGGATATTACACAGAATATAAACAGTCGGAGGGGTGGGAAATGAGGTAAAATGTGTTGTGGTAGATGCTCTGTTGGCTTGTGCCCAATGTGGATGTTCTAATATTAATGTGTAACTTATACAGCTCCCTCATACAGTATGCACCATAAGATAATGACTCCATGTACATCACCATTGAGACGGTTTACTGTTATGAGCACAATGCCGGTTGTCATGCATACACATGGCTGATTATTAGATCTGCTGAAAATCAAATAAAATTCTTAAAGAGCCACTGAAATACAAAGAGCACTGTTGCATAAAACACACACACACACACAAACAAATAAGCATGTAGGTAGTAGATAAACATATGTGCATGGTGCAAGCAGTAATTCTGGCTGGTATTACAGTCACTTTCCCTGATTTATACGTCCCTGTAGGTTTTTGCTATTCACATACTAATGAGGTGGATTGGACCCTAATGGGCTGCTTTACTAATTTAAAGATACTGCTGTTTTTACTGCACTGCTTTGAAATACAACCTTGAGCTGTTGTGATTGCTGGAATTTCAATTAGCCGTAAATCACACGATGGGCGGCAAACAATGGGGAGATACAAGAACAGTGCAGAAATGGTTATTTTGCATGTGTGTTCTGCTAAAGCAAGTTTACTTCTGCTGTGGCTTTGAATTTTAACAACATATTTTTGTATAACCATAACTGATTTGAGAAACAAGATATGAGCTTTGACTACGATACTTTATATTCACAATATGACAAAACTTTGTAATATAAATCGTTTTTTTACCTGCTATGTTTCTTGTTATACGCTACTTAAAGCGGGCGTTACACAAGAGGTATCTGCCAATCTCATATTAATCTTGAGTACCTATAGAGTAGTATTGCAAACTTCATATCGTCGAAGAGTATTAAGTTTGATCACATTTATAAAAGATAGATACAGCTTTACGATTGTTTCCAAAAATATATGCCGCCCTGCGGGGGGGGGGGGGGGGGCTAGGCTTAACCAAAGCATGTGCACACCCATTGTCAACAAAACACAGACATCAGTTTCACTCACCGCTGGCGGTTCGTGTCTAGCATCTTTTTGCGCTGGAACGGCTCAATATATCAGTTTCAAACTATCTTCAAATCCATCGTTATATCCACAGTTTATGTGACATGCATCACCCAAATGCAGTGAACAAACAAACACCTGAACTTCGCGAACGTATGCTCTCTCTCTCCCCTGCTTACAAGTGAAAGTGACATCTGTGCATGCTCCTTATCCTGGTCTCCTTGCTTCCGTGTGGCTGTGCCGCAAGCTTTTCTGGGAGAATTGTCCAATAAGGGACTAAGAAAAGTTGTTATAAAACAGTTTTATATGTTTGAATTTTTTTTTCGAAAACTGTTTGATCGCTGGGGGAGTGTATAGAGCACAGAAATACTACATAATACATCCAACTCGTTTTATGACAAGTTGACCATGTTAAGCATGAGAAGACAGCACGTTTAACATTGTCAAGAAGTCAGAATGCATGAAACACCGTTTTATGGCTGCTTTAATGTGTAAATACTTTGTGATTTTTAAGGTCCTACATTGGTTTATGGAGTGTCAAGTTTATGTACTTGGCTTTACAACTTACATTCACACACATCAACATTACGCACTGCATTAAATGTCATTTTAAGGACATTGTAATAGTTACTCTTTAAAAGAAAAGTTCTTCAATTATTCGCCCACATAACATACGAAACCTGTATGACTTCCTATCTTTATAAAATAAGATATTTTGAGAAATGTCTTAGGATTTTGTGTGGATACAATAGAAGTCACAAGGGGCCAATGTTGTTTGCTTACCAACATTCTTTAAAAATTCTTCTTTTGTTTTTGTGTTCATACCAGTTTATAATGGCACAGGGATAAAAAACAATTAAAGAATTTTCATTTTTATATAAACTATCCCTTTAAAACATAGAATATATAGAAGCTATAGTCCCTATTGACCAGCTTGCTATTGACCAGCATCCAGAATCTGTTTTACAAATCTAAATATGACACGGAATAAAATCTATTGGTGTCCGTTCATACTTGTAAGATATATTGGAGAACAATATAACCCATAGCGTAGCCCTTGTCGTGAAACGCATGCCCTGAATGTACTGTAAATCTGATAAAAGTGTAACCTCTCAACAAACAAAAGCAAAGTCATGTCTTACACTAACTCCCAACAGAACTTAATCTTCCACAGTACCCAATTAAAAAGCCATTTACTACCATCTTCTGGCAGCTTCTGCACAGGCGCTGAGATCATTAACTAATTTGTATGCTGACAAAGACAAAAAGGATTCACAAGGGAATGTCAGCAGTGGCCTCATGTGGGATCAAAGTCGACGGCTGTCTTTGCTACTGAAGTCCCTTTCCTTTCACAAACCTGTGAATCCAGCTCTTTGTTCTGTCTAACCATGTACAACCTCAGAGGAGAACATGGCTGGCAAGGATCGACTTGTTGGTCAAATTCAATTAGCTGGAGTGCTCGGAATGCTCTGTATTCTTTTATCTTTGTTCAAAAAGAGAATTCTGCATCTGCCCTCAGCAG
This sequence comes from Triplophysa dalaica, assembly GCF_015846415.1. Taxonomy (NCBI): domain Eukaryota; kingdom Metazoa; phylum Chordata; class Actinopteri; order Cypriniformes; family Nemacheilidae; genus Triplophysa; species Triplophysa dalaica. The sequence goes on along the minus strand of NC_079549.1, from coordinate 19,710,641 downwards.
ACAGCCTCAGTGCTCAACCTCCGTCGGCTGAATTAGAATAAGGATTTAGAGACGAAAGTGGAGAATTATGAAGTGGGTTCACGTAAAAAACGTGTTTTATTCCTTTATGGTATCATGTATGATCATGCGCAGCTTTTGTTTTCTTAAAAACAATCATGGATAATTTAACATCGTAAGCGTTGCAAAGAACTTGATCATTCGAAATAATAGTCATGGTCTATTCATGGCTGCTGAACTGTCAATATGATTCTCCTATTGAATAAACATCATGTGCTCCGTCCCATTTATGGAATAATTATGTAGATTAACCCTGCGACGTCTGACTACGACAGTGGTAATTTCTGTCCATTATAAATGCAGGCTACGGTAATTTAATGTCGAGAGGCAAATATGGAAATTTTTCAGGGCTGTTATGGATTTGTACCCGGCAATGTATTTTATGCAAATGTGTTAAAAATGTGATCGTTTAAACAAATAGACAACAGAGTTTTGACAGGGTTTCGATAACTAAATCGCAAGCTTTAAGATGATGTGTGTAATCTCCGTGCCACAAGCAGCATCAATCGTAATTGCAAAAATAATGATGTGATGTGATCTTAAATGATGTTTAAGACATGTCAGGTCAAATATGTAACGACATTTAAAACTCACATCATTATCTAAACCAATGTTAACATGAGTGATCGGAAAGCAATTTTCTTTTAAGCGTTGACATAAAAAAATAGATCTGAATTACAGAGGGATCATTTTCTCACCATCTTCTCATTTCAAACCTGTATGACTTTCTTTCTTCTCAAGAACACAAAAGAAGATATTTTAAAGAATGTTAGTAACCAAACAACGGCGGTAGCTATTACCCTGTATGGACACAAAACCAATGCACGTCAATGGGCATCACCAATATTCTTAAATATCCCTTTTAAGCAATTACGTTTTTTGCTTTTCTGTTCAGTGTTGAAGAATTCTGGTTTGCAGAACTGTTTTTGTAGTTGTTGGAGGAATGCACATTGAATCCTCTTCCCTCCTTTTTAAAAGAACAGATTTAACTTCTTAGAAGTCTAAAAAAAATTTACATTTTCAGTAACAAAAGGATAAAAATGTATTTTATTATGAGGGCCATGGCATTTTCTGGCCTTTATTGCTAACAACCTGAGAAACGTGCTAAACAGAAAGGGAGTAACTGGCAATATGTAAAAAATAATTAGCCAAGATGAAAAATGTGATATTTTCTCAACCCCTGCGATGCTCTTTGCATGTTCGCAAAGCTGAGGCGTGCTGGGGCACGAAATTGCCCGATGCTTCTGGCCTTTACCAATGGTAATGACACGGATAATGGAACCATCTATTTGTCCGTTGGGTGAGTAATTACAAGCGCAATGGAGGAGGACACAGAACCCTTGAGTGTTAAAAGCTGTTGGGAGGGTGAGATGATATTTGGTTCCATCTGGAGGGACAAGCGGGGCTACAGATAATGAAGACAACAAATGCCAGGTTGGCATCTTCACCAGGCACATGGGAAAGAAAGAGCTGGCACTAGAGCTGTCACTGTGTGAACTGACTAAATGTCCTGCTCAGGGCACCTGAGGGTCTTTAGCTAAAGAAAGTTAACTAAAAATTACGTTTCCCCAAGTCTCCATCTGCTGTTTTTCTACACTGGTTTCATAAATGTTGCCTCAGCTGTTTTAATAACTGGGCTTACTTAAAAGTTATTATGTGCGCTAATTAAATCTAAGTAGCGTATCAAATACACAGTGTGAAAAAGTAGATATTTGCAGAGGTAAAAAAAGAGATTTAAAGCAAAAGTACATTTTGTACTGGACCTAAAATGGTTCATTTAATATCAAAAAAATATATACTTTCTGCCCTTCGTAAAACACAAAAAAGTAGTTTATTATGAATATTTTTTAATTAAAGTAAATGGAGACTAAAGTGAGTCATTTGGTTAGCATCTTATTTTGAGTTCCAAGGAAACACAAACAGGTTTGGTTAAGCATCAGGGTGAATAAATAATGACAGAATTGCCACAGTCCATCCGGGCAAGAGGATGCACGTTACCAAATCACAAAACTATTAAAGAGGGGGTTCAACAGTGTTTAATGCATTCTGACTTCTTTAAAATGTTAATCGTGCTGGCTTCTCATGCTTAACATGCTCAACTTGTCAAAAAACAATATGATGTAGTGTTTCTTTCCTCTTAAACTCCTCCACGGTTCGTACACATGTCAGAGTTTTTTTTAACATGAAATTCTGTTACATAACAACTCTTGGGCAATTATTCCTGAAAAGCATGCCAATGCGTCAACCAGTGAGGGCGAGAGAAAGAGCACTTCCGTCATGTGCTTTGCAAAAGTTCAGCTGTGTTTGTTAGTTTGCTGCATTTGGTTGAGGAATGTTATAGACACGGTGGATATGGATGGATAATAAATATCTAGCTTAAACAAATGAAGGGAACACTTAAAGATCCAGTTTGTCAAATTTAGCAGCATCTAGCAGAGATTATGAACTGCAACCAATGGTTCAAACCACTGCTCACCCCTTCCTTTGATGCACTACGGTGGCTGACACAGGACAAAGATGTTGTCACGTTTTCGTTTCTTTGCCGAAGGAGATAATGTGTTTACAAAATGAGCGCTGTAGTGCAGTTTGTCCGTTTAGGGCTATTGTAGAAACAACATGGCAATTTACTAGGTGGAAATAAGAAAGTAATAAAAACATAACGCTTCATTATTTAAGGTCTTTATACACATCTGAAGACACGGTTCTGAATATTATAGAGCGTTTCTGTCAATAGACCCTCCTTAATATTACAAATTGAACCTTTAAATCACAAATTATATCTCTACGAACAAAATATTCAAGTTAAAAATCTGAAAGTGAGTAAAAGTTCCGGTAAACTGGCAGAAGTAGCATATTACCCTAATTGCAGCATTAAATAACTAATTCTGATGACAGAAAATGATACTGTGATTCATATTTTGTACTGTTGGTTTCATATTGGAATCTATTAAAAAAATTATTTCGGATCTAAAGAGCAAAACCTGCTGTTTGCGGCTGCACTTACAACCAGGCGAAGCTTATTTCATCTGTAAAAAAATGCGCTTCGAACACAGATCCAAAGTTAAGACCGACTGCTCTTGTGAGGGACTGTACAGTTTTTAAAAGATGAACTTCAAAATATTGACCACTTATCTTAATCAAATAGTTAACAAACATTAAACATTACATAAACTGAATGTGCTAGTAGTTTAAAAAGAGAGTAAGCAGTTTTAAAAGGGCGTTCAAATAGATTTAATGTAAAGATCAATACACTGTATGCTCTTCAATAAAAACGCGAGACAGTAAACTGGATTTACAAGGATTCGTAACTGGATTTTACCGACGTGTTGTCAAAATCTGTTGGAATAAATCACTTCATGTGATATAGGACTTGGACTACATTTCTCATCTGATATGCTTGGTGTACAGTAGTTATTTCTTCAACTTATCGTCTCATTTACAAAACATAGAGAAAATGTTTAAAAATGTAAAAAGGCAGCTTTAGGATTTGATCTTTAGTAGATTAATGGCCAGCTGACAATACAACAGCTTTATGATATATGCATGTGGTCCGTGAAATGCTTGCAGTTCGCTTTTAAATACAAAAAGTATATATATTTACCACAACTTTAAATAGCACACAATCGACATCATGCTAAGACATTGAAAACCCTCCATGATTTTCAAATTGCTCATTGGTTTACTGCTACAACAACTGAATGCATATAGTTGCGAAACATCCGTCGTCAAGTATGAAAATCATCATCACATTCCTCTAAAAAGTACTTGAAATTATGCTGATGTAGTTTATAAGTGCTGTCAGTGTGTACGTTTACATTCTCTATAAACGAATGACTTGAAATACATCAGAAATACGTTTGTTTAAATTGAACCGGAAGTTTCTCCCATGTCTCGCGCAAAGCATCATGGGGCGTAGGAAACATGTTGATACATTTTCTGAAAATGTATACAGGAAATCAAGATCGACTGCAAATGTCACATTCATAAAGCAGAAATTGCCCGTAAATAATTGACAGCTTAAAATCGTTATATTCTAAATTCAGAACCGTATGTAAACCCAACCTATAAACAACTACATCTGGTATGAAATTCAACAGGCAAATATTCAACTTTATTTACCTGCTCTAACAATTAGTTTAACAGTTAAAGTCATTACCTTAAAAATAGCACTACAGGTGCACCTTGAGTGTCTGATTCTCCAGTCAACCTGAGCAGCAGTTCTCACTTCATCAGAGCAGATGGAGAAAACGGCCACACGAGATACTGTCATGCACTTGAACAAAGTTTTCTGCCATTGGCGGCAAGTTAAACGCAGGTAATTAGAAGAGTCTGGTGTGTGGGAGGCTCAGAGCACTTGCGGTTGCTTGTGCCTTGGCTACCAACTGTCTCATGTCTGCCCACCTCTTAATAACACCATCTGGCCAGCAGTGGGGGCCTGTTCTTATCACATACACAAAGGCTCCCGGACCGTGACCATTTCACCGGTTTGGATCGGTCACCACTGCAGCAATTCTCTGATTAGATTGCCTCACACATGACCCAGATGCCAGGAGGACTGATGAACCGCCACGGCCCTGCTTATAAAACACGAATGCTGACGGGACCAGGCTGGCGATGGGAAGGTTGCCGAGGTCACCTGGGCTTTTTGGAAGGGATTGAATGCTGATTTGGTTGCGGAACAAAGGACACCTGCACAGTTTTCTAAAGTAATGGGATTCGATGTTTGTGCTGGTGCCACCATCTTTAGATTGTGTTAAAATTCATGTGACATTATGATTTTGGCATTGACGCATGACCGATGAACAGCTTCACAGCTGCATGTAGTCCAAAACGGAAGGGGGCCAGGAGTCAACATGCTCGGGAGAGATTTCCTTCTGAATGAGAAAAAAATGGGTATCAATTCACTGAGGAAACACTCAGAAAAATAAAGAGAAACTAACTGTTTCCGAAATTTACTTTTGACTGTATAAAGTTTGAACCCATTCATTATGAATTCAATGAAATTATCTCAATTTATAGTCAATAATGGGATAGTTACTTTTCATATAAAAAAATAACTGAACGCAGATTTGAACTGTAGTAGTATATGAATTTAAAAAGTATTGAATTATGAAAAACATTATTCTATGCTTGATTATTACAAAATTATAATCACGATTTCTTTTCCTCAATGCTGAAATCATGATTATTTTCCACGGTTCCTCGTTGACTTTGGAAACAAAGTCCATAAATTAATAAGTTGTTAATAAAACAATCATTTAACACTACATTCTAATAACAAATTAAAACATGGTAAAAAAAAGGATGAATGCATAAATTCAAATAAATAATGAAAATAATTATAATATAATAATTTTAATTGTAAAATGAAGTGAGACTAGCCTTGCAAAACAGAATGCAGCTAAATAATTGTATTACATTGATTATTTTCTTTTCATGATTGTTGGAAGCCAAAATTCTGCTTCTCTTTTTCTATATAACACGTCTGAGAATCATATCAAACTTTGCTGTACGTCAGAGTTTGAAGAAATTTTGCTATAAAATTGAACTAAACATTATATACTCAAACAAAATTACAGCAATACATCCATTTAGAGGTGAAATAAACCATTCTGATAAAAATGCTGATATGTACATATAGTCTTTTTAAACACCACTCCTCTTCATTGAAGTAAATTTAGGAACGCCGAGTAGAGTGTGAAATGCAGACAGAGAGAGTAATCATAGTTATGAATCAGCTCTCTGAGGAATGACATTGGAACAGCGTGAGCTAATTAAATGGATTTGAGTAATAATCTAATGATGTCCACAACTATTCACAGCACCAGCACACATACTGTCTGTTTCCTGAGGGACAGACGGCCTGAACATTTATATATGAGGATCAGAGCAAGACCGATAAGCGTGAGAACTTCAAATTAGGGACGTTTTTGTATGTGCTAATATCTCAGTATCGCAGCTAATGATGTGCCTGACACATAATATGGTGTGACAAATAATTGCGAGATTAAGGGAATAGTTCCCAAAATAAAAAATGTGTCATCTTATTCACCCTCGTGTCATTCCAAAACTGTATGGCTTTCTCTCATTGAGAAGTTCAGCAGAATCTTTTCTAACAAATTCTGAATCTGCACACGATGAATTTGATTCTTTATGTGTTCTATGAAAGAAAGAAGTCACATTGAAATGATATGCGGGTGAGTAAACGACGATATAATTTTCATTGTTGTGAGTCACACTTGTACACCCAACCATCGATTCCTTGTTAATGTTGGCCATCGTTTTCAAGGAGCAATTTCTCTGACATCCCCCATTTAAGATCAGGAGGGTTTGCTTTTAAAATGGGAAAATGCTCAACCTCCCAAGAAGAAATCGATGCTTTCTCAGAACTCTCATTCAGACTCCTCTGGGAAAAAGAACAGTGGAAAATATCGTCCATGACCCGCAGTTCAAGTGATGCTGTTCAAGAGCATCTAAAAAAACTTGAGACAGAGTAATGCAGCTTTTATGCTCTTGAAAAATGCAACGCTTCGTGACAGAATGAATTACATTTGAAACATTTTAATGAGAACGTACTCGGTTCTTCCTCTCTCAGCTCAGATGAAGACTACTCAACATTTGTGGAATGTAACATCATGCCTTGCCAAGGTTTGTGGTTCCAGATGATTTGTTTCCATTCGATTTCTCTTCAGAGATTTACCAGCTCAAACGTTACAAGGTTTTACTTAAAGCAAAAAGTATTTCAATCATAAATAAAATGAATGGCAAAGTATAATTGGATAAAATTGATTAAAAAGATAGTTTACCGCATCTTTCATCAATTATTCACCCTCAAAAGGTATTCCAAATCTTTCCTCTGCAGAACACATCATATTTTTTTATAAAACTGGTTGTCACCTCACAACCTTGGCCCCCTCAAAACTTTCAATGTTGGACCACTGAGAAATTTCACAAAATATATTTTTTGTTCCATAGAGGAAAGACTCATTTACAGGTTTGGAATGAAAAATCTTTATTTTGGGCTAAACTTTCCCATTAAATAGCCTAAGTATTTTATTAGGGAATAAGTTACTCATTCCAAGAAGCACAGAAAAAAACAATGGTATAGCATAAAGCTATAGATTTTATAGTATTAATTTATGTATTATTTTATGTCATCAAATAGAAGCATTACTCATATGTGTACTTTGCTTCAAATATGCTTCAAATATAATACATTTAAGCTCCAATATTTCAAAACTTTTTTGATATACAATGAACTCAAATCAATTGAACAAGTAGCATACTTCAAAAAAATCAGGGATTTGTAACTTTGATATCAATTGATTATCCATATTAAGTAACTTCCACTTTTATGGTTGCAGCACAGATGTTTTTTGCAGATTGCATTAGTTAATTTAGATAGATTCGCTCATTTTTAATTCACAGTGCTGTATGGGAGTGGGCTTAGCCCTGTTGTCGGATTTTCAATTCCAGTGGTTAAAGTGACTTGCAAGATTCGTGATTTCATGTTTTTGAGTCTCAGCAGAGCTATTTCAATGTAAGAACTGATATGTGTAGAATCTTATTTAACACTTAATTAGTCTAACTGATGTTGCGAAACATTTAGATGCATACAAATATTTAAGTACTTCAGACTCAATTACATTCGCAATGCTTCATGGGAATGTGTGATCACAATTTTCATTTCCATGGAAACAGCTACTCTGTATAAGGTCAAACAAATCTCACTCACTGTTTTTAAAAACAGAAGATGAAGAACTTTATTTCCTATGATGCCTATGATAATACAACTAAAAGTACCTTCACTTATAGTATATATTGAATGCGTTTTGTTAATCTATTATGAATAATATAAATGAATCCAAACCAAAACGTTGCACTACATCCCAGCGGGCACCTCGATGTCAATTTGATGTCAAATTTCAGACAAGATTTGATCAAGATGGTGCACCACATCATTTCAAATTCAAATCATACATTAAATTCTTCAAGGTTTTTAATGAGGTGAAAATATGAGGTTTATCCCATACTGAAATTGGTTAATGTAAGTATAGCCCAATATGTTTGACATTGAAATGACGTCAAATCAACGTTGCATTATAGGCATTCATTTGATGTTGTATTGACATCATATTGACATCAATGTAAATCCAGTTGAAATAGCATTTTTCTTCTAACTGGCCCCTCAAAATGCATATTTGTCACATCTTTTGAAGCAGTTGTTGGATTTGTACATGAAAGTGGACTGCTGTAACTTCTGTGGTAAAAACCACTTTTTTTAAAAGTATGTAAATACTCATGCTGAAATAAAAGGAAACAGTGATTGTTAAATTTTACAAGAAAATATACTGATTTGCCAATAATACATTCAGATGTAATTACAATTTAAAATATTAAAAACAAAAGCAGCATTTTTGCTGTAACCCCACATAAAGTATTATGTATCCTTATTTTTGTTATTTATAGTGATATTATATTACTGTAAAATTAGAAAAACATTGCTGTAATTGAAAATACTCATAAAATTGTAATACCTTATAATGTATGTACCATTTTTACAGTATTACAACTTCATGTTCATTTTAGTCAAAAAACTCTTATAACTTTTTTATTATTTTTTATAAATTTTTATTTTTCCTTAATTTTTATTAATAATCATTAATTAATCATTAATTTTATTATGAAAAATGTTGGGCCTACAATGCCCATTTATTATCTGTCTTATGTATTTCTTAATACCACCTGTAGACGGCGCCATGGCCTATTTCACATTTCCGGGTTTCTCAGCAGCTGAAGTTAGTGAATGGACTACAACAATTAATTTATTTTTTGTGTGAAATTTGATGCAAATGTAGTATAACATATTATTTTATATATACACGTAAAAATATAAAATTTATAAAAATATTTGGAGGATTTACTACGTTGACCGTTGAAACGTACGTCATCACGTCTTGCGTAGAGGCCAGTGTTTGCTATGCGGTCGAAGCATTGGAGAAGGTTGTCGCTTTTTATCAGGTGAGTAATAAACATCTCATGGAATAAAAAATACGTTATATTGGGTAACTTTGAAAACCTAGAAGATTGTGTTTTGATGAAATATATGACTTGGCGATATATTAGAATCTGGTGAATTGAAATATCCCGCCAGAAGTACCGTGAAGATTTCTGAGGTAATGTTAATGTGCGATCCATTAAGCGTGTAACGTTGAGTTAACGATTTAGAAATGTCAGTGAGTAATGTTAGTTTTGCAATTAATATTCGGATAAAATAAAAATGCCCTCATTTGAATCTCTTTACCGATGCTATGCGACAAAGCGAAACATACCCATAATTATAATTCATAATTTGATACACACTGATGAAGTGTTCTAAAATGTCCTGGTAGAAGGTCCACTGTGTCAAGCAGGACCGGTCCACTGTGTCAAGCAGAACCAGCCCACACTACTAAAGGTACCAAAAGCTGGTTCAATGACCATTTGTGTTACTGTGCTCAAAGGAAAACTTCTCAGCTGTTCTGGTCACTTAGTTGTATTGTTCAACAATCTTAACAATCATTGAATACTGATATGGTTGTCTTTTTTTTCAGAATTCTTACAAACAAATTGATGTCAACAATGAATATGGATGGCTCAGGGCTGAAGAAGGCCTTTGGAAAACACGGCTATGTCGTGTTATAATAGGTACTACATTACTTTTCTTGTATGATTAGAGGATGTAGTGTCTATCAACATATGCTACATTTTAAGTAAATTAAACATGTAATGCTTCAATTACAATCTTGTCTTAGTAAACTGACACATTTAAAACATTTAACAACTCTTAAATATTTGCAAGTAGTGCACATTTCTAAATTTAACAGATACTTATTTAAACCTGGGAACATCTTAGTGTTAATAAACATTTAAGAGCAGCAACTTGCATTAACTTCTATGTACAAGTGATGGTTGCTGAAAAATGTTAGGTATATTTTAATGTCTTAAAAGGTGTGCTAATTGTGGTTTCATCTTCATTTAGGTGCACTACAGCAGTCCAAACCTTCATTATCAGAGGCTGAAATAAAAAAATACAGCTAAAAAATCTCCGGTCTGCTCCCGATAGATGTGGGGGTATGGGACGACAATAGGGGAAATCTGCGATTGATGTGTGTTCAGATTCTGAATAAGTAGGCCTTAAGCCAATTGTTTATCAAAATTATTTTTGTTCATTTGGGATATGATCTGGGAAAACCCATCACATGGTGAAATAAAAAATACTGGTTTTAGTATCATATGAAAGCTATTAAGCCCTTTCCAAAACTGTTTTTATTTAATTTACAAATTGTTTTTATGGAGTGGGTGGTCTAGTGGGTTAAACCACTGAACTGGTAAATCAAAAGGTTGCTGGTTCTATCCTAGTAGCCACCACCAGTGTGTTGCTCAAGGGGGATTGTCCCTGTAATAAGTGCACTGTAAGTCGCTTTGGATAAAAGCATCTGCTAAATAACTACACGTAAATGTAAATGTTTTTAACAAATGGAAAGGGCTTGAGAGCTTTCATATGATATCAAAACCTGTAATATGTACAATTTTGTCATGTGATGGCTTTTTCCAGATCACTTAATATTTATATATTAATTTAAATGTTAATATTTAATTTAAATGTAATTCAAGGAGGATTTTATATTTATTAGTGGTTTAAGAACATTTTAAATTTCTGGAATTGTAGCTGATTGTATTTAATAAAACATGTCTTACATTAAGTACTGTTGTTTCATTATTTATTGGTCTAGAATAGGACATCAATTTGTTAAAAAATGTAAAAGAAATTGCTAATCAAATTAACGTCAAAATTTGATGTCAATTAGATGTCTATTTAACATCAAATGCCCACTGGGAAGTTAAATCCCAGTGGGCATTTGATGTTAAATAGACATCAAATTGACGTCAAACATCGGCATCAAAGAATTGGTCAAAAATGCAAATCAAATCGATGTCAAAATTTGACATCAAATTGACATCAAATTTTGACGTTAATTTGATTAGCAATTTCTTTTACATTTTTTAACAAATTGATGTCCTATTCTAGACCAATAAATAATGAAACAACAGTACTTAATGTAAGACATGTTTTATTAAATACAATCAGCTACAATTCCAGAAATTTAAAATGTTCTTAAACCACTAATAAATATAAAATCCTCCTTGAATTACATTTAAATTAAATATTAACATTTAAATTAATATATAAATATTAAGTGATCTGGAAAAAGCCATCACATGACAAAATTGTACATATTACAGGTTTTGATATCATATGAAAGCTCTCAAGCCCTTTCCATTTGTTAAAAACATTTACATTTACGTGTAGTTATTTAGCAGATGCTTTTATCCAAAGCGACTTACAGTGCACTTATTACAGGGACAATCCCCCTTGAGCAACACACTGGTGGTGGCTACTAGGATAGAACCAGCAACCTTTTGATTTACCAGTTCAGTGGTTTAACCCACTAGACCACCCACTCCATAAAAACAATTTGTAAATTAAATAAAAACAGTTTTGGAAAGGGCTTAATAGCTTTCATATGATACTAAAACCAGTATTTTTTATTTCACCATGTGATGGGTTTTCCCAGATCATATCCCAAATGAACAAAAATAATTTTGATAAACAATTGGCTTAAGGCCTACTTATTCAGAATCTGAACACACATCAATCGCAGATTTCCCCTTTTGTCGTCCCATACCCCCACATCTATCGGGAGCAGACCGGAGATTTTTTAGCTGTATTTTTTTATTTCAGCCTCTGATAATGAAGGTTTGGACTGCTGTAGTGCACCTAAATGAAGATGAAACCACAATTAGCACACCTTTTAAGACATTAAAATATACCTAACATTTTTCAGCAACCATCACTTGTACATAGAAGTTAATGCAAGTTGCTGCTCTTAAATGTTTATTAACACTAAGATGTTCCCAGGTTTAAATAAGTATCTGTTAAATTTAGAAATGTGCACTACTTGCAAATATTTAAGAGTTGTTAAATGTTTTAAATGTGTCAGTTTACTAAGACAAGATTGTAATTGAAGCATTACATGTTTAATTTACTTAAAATGTAGCATATGTTGATAGACACTACATCCTCTAATCATACAAGAAAAGTAATGTAGTACCTATTATAACACGACATAGCCGTGTTTTCCAAAGGCCTTCTTCAGCCCTGAGCCATCCATATTCATTGTTGACATCAATTTGTTTGTAAGAATTCTGAAAAAAAAGACAACCATATCAGTATTCAATGATTGTTAAGATTGTTGAACAATACAACTAAGTGACCAGAACAGCTGAGAAGTTTTCCTTTGAGCACAGTAACACAAATGGTCATTGAACCAGCTTTTGGTACCTTTAGTAGTGTGGGCTGGTCCTGCTTGACACAGTGGACCGGTCCTGCTTGACACAGTGGACCTTCTACCAGGACATTTTAGAACACTTCATCAGTGTGTATCAAATTATGAATTATAATTATGGGTATGTTTCGCTTTGTCGCATAGCATCGGTAAAGAGATTCAAATGAGGGCATTTTTATTTTATCCGAATATTAATTGCAAAACTAACATTACTCACTGACATTTCTAAATCGTTAACTCAACGTTACACGCTTAATGGATCGCACATTAACATTACCTCAGAAATCTTCACGGTACTTCTGGCGGGATATTTCAATTCACCAGATTCTAATATATCGCCAAGTCATATATTTCATCAAAACACAATCTTCTAGGTTTTCAAAGTTACCCAATATAACGTATTTTTTATTCCATGAGATGTTTATTACTCACCTGATAAAAAGCGACAACCTTCTCCAATGCTTCGACCGCATAGCAAACACTGGCCTCTACGCAAGACGTGATGACGTACGTTTCAACGGTCAACGTAGTAAATCCTCCAAATATTTTTATAAATTTTATATTTTTACGTGTATGTATAAAATAATATGTTATACTACATTTGCATCAAATTTCACACAAAAAATAAATTAATTGTTGTAGTCCATTCACTAACTTCAGCTGCTGAGAAACCCGGAAATGTGAAATAGGCCATGGCGCCGTCTACAGGTGGTATTAAGAAATACATAAGACAGATAATAAATGGGCATTGTAGGCCCAACATTTTTCATAATAAAATTAATGATTAATTAATGATTATTAATAAAAATTAAGGAAAAATAAAAATTTATAAAAAATAATAAAAAAGTTATAAGAGTTTTTTGACTAAAATGAACATGAAGTTGTAATACTGTAAAAATGGTACATACATTATAAGGTATTACAATTTTATGAGTATTTTCAATTACAGCAATGTTTTTCTAATTTTACAGTAATATAATATCACTATAAATAACAAAAATAAGGATACATAATACTTTATGTGGGGTTACAGCAAAAATGCTGCTTTTGTTTTTAATATTTTAAATTGTAATTACATCTGAATGTATTATTGGCAAATCAGTATATTTTCTTGTAAAATTTAACAATCACTGTTTCCTTTTATTTCAGCATGAGTATTTACATACTTTTAAAAAAAGTGTTTTTTACCACAGAAGTTACAGCAGTCCACTTTCATGTACAAATCCAACAACTGCTTCAAAAGATGTGACAAATAGATGCATTTTGAGGGGCCAGTTAGAAGAAAAATGCTATTTCAACTGGATTTACATTGATGTCAATATGATGTCAATACAACATCAAATGAATGCCTATAATGCAACGTTGATTTGACGTCATTTCAATGTCAAACATATTGGGCTATACTTACATTAACCAATTTCAGTATGGGATAAACCTCATATTTTCACCTCATTAAAAACCTTGAAGAATTTAATGTATGATTTGAATTTGAAATGATGTGGTGCACCATCTTGATCAAATCTTGTCTGAAATTTGACATCAAATTGACATCGAGGTGCCCGCTGGGTTCTAGACTGCAGCATACATCACGAAATGATATGTGACAATGCTCCTGTGAGTGTATATTTACATTCAGCCCAAGTATTTATACACATGGTTGTGCTATAACTAATTATGGATTCACCGGCCCCCATTTCTCTCGGTCTACTGGCTTTGCAGAGAGGACGTTTTTCTTTTGAAATGCATCAAATTGGTTTCCAGCTGCTCTGCCTTGACGCACATTCTGCATGCAACAAACAGCCAGCAGGAAGAACTGCGTGTGTGTCAGGAAGACCAGGGGGAGAGCGGGGCGATTGCAGACTGCCGTGCTCAAATATTTTTAAGACAATGGAGAGGCTAAGAAATATGTCAAATAAAACTCGGGAAGGGACAGGAATGTCTGTGAAGTTTTAATATGAAGGTCCATATTTGGAAAAGAAAGTCAAGATTGAATTAATTCCGAAAGTGGACAAAGGATTGAACTGGCAGCAGATGCCCCACACTTTCTGTAAAGTGCTCGACTTGAAAGAGAAGACACAAAAGATTATCGTTTTCTCTTCTCATTCAATATAAACACCAATAGGTGCTTAAAATATAGACATTTTCCCAAACAGCTGAAATCACATACAGGTATATAACATTAAGATTCTTTTTTCAAACTAAAGACTTTACCTGCTTTTTCATTACTTAAAGGAACAGTTTACCCAAAAATTAAAACTCTGGCTCGTAATCATTTACTCACCCTCAAGTTCTTCAAGTTTGTTTGTTCTGATAAACACAGAGAAAGATATTTGAAGGAATGCTTGTAAACAAACAGTTCTTGGCCACCATCGACTAGTTGGAAATATAACTTTGTAAATTTATTTGTTCTGTTGAACACAAAGAATGTAGGAAACCACTCAGTTCTGGGGCACTTTTTCTTACTATTGTAATTTTTCTTATGGTGGCCAAGAACTGTTTGTTTACAAGCATTCTTCCAAATATCGCTCGCTGTGTTGATCAGAACAAAGAAATTGAAATAGATTTGGAACAACTTGGGGGTGAGTAAATAATGACAGAATTTGTATGTTTGGATGAACTGTCCCTTTAATGGGTTCAGCATTTTGTTTAGATGATATGTGTATATAAAGACAACACACACAACTAGGTTTCAGCAATTGTGTTTTCTATTTCATGCACTCTGAAATTGGTTCTGTTTGTCACACATATAACACATATTAGAGATAATTTAAATAACATGCCAATATTCCCCAACTTTACAGACTTAATTTTACATGATGTTCAAGCCTCATTTATGTTGGTACAAATCACAGTGTGTTCCACTTCCTGGTGATATTTCAAACTTGTTAAGGTTTCATTGTAATTAAAGATGCCGTGAGCGAATCTTGTTTAAAATAACACACATAAATCGCTACTATCAGACAGACATCACTGAAATGGGTGTCAAGAGAAATCACACCTGTCTCCTGGCAGCCCCGGGCTCTATAAACCGAAAACAAATATGACGAGTGGCCCATCCTTTTTTATCAAAAACGCTTTCGGCCTGTCAATCATTTTACAAGTACGGTTCTGCTAACATCGGGTTGGCTGACATCAATTTGGAGGGTGAGGTTTTGGAGAGAGGATCTGGGGTTTAAGTTTGGAAGAATAAACTTATCCATTTATAATGTCAAATTGAAAACGTGCAAGGGAACAAAACTCTTCTAGTTTATACATGTGCGTCTTGCGAGTTTGTAAAGGCTTGATTGGAGAATTGACTGTGAGGTGACACTGTTGTAACAGCAAAAAGCAGGTTGAGTTAAAAAAGAATTGTTTTTCTCACTTTATTGACTATCCCCACCTCTCCAGTGCGCCTTCTTGGAAAGAAGCATCTCTTTTTTTGTTCTAGTCTACAGAAAAACATAGCCTGCAGGTCCTGGAAGAGTGGTTAAACTAAAGAATAAGTGATTTTTGAAATTGTTGTTGGAGACCATGAATGAACCTGTTTACACAACCGACAAGCAGATGGCTCACGTAAAAGCGAAGAGTAACACAACATGTTAAAATGAATAGGTAGACATTATTGCTGAGCTCTTTCAAAATGTTTCTGCCAACAGTACGACCGCTTAGGGAAAAATATAAATCAATAGACACCAAAGAATTAAGCTTTTCTGGGGTTAGTCACGAATGGTTCACTTACCCGTATTCTCTTTCTCATAGCTGATGAATCCCTGTCAATGTTATTGATTTATTCCGGCAACCCTGAATACACCTGGTTCTCCTTCATCTTTCATCTTGGTCGGTGGCCATGTGATGAGTGTGGGCCCGGGTCCAGATACAGTTGATAAATGGAGGTGCCACTGATGCATGGGTAAGCACTTTGTCACATTTTTGGATGAGACATCAAAATAACTGGGAAAGAGTATGGAGGTGGTATAAACCAAAATAATCTGAGATGTCAAACATGTTCCTTTAAGGAATGTTCTGGGTTCAAAACAAGTTAAAGGTTCAGCAGGGCCCAGTTTACTAGAGATGCGCCAATATATCGGCTACAAATCAGTATCAGTTGATAAAAACACTTTCTTTACACTATCAGCCGTTGGTTGATAGTCTAAAATCAGCCAATGATCAGGGTCGATATATCCTAATATCCAATTAAAAGAGGCAAGAAAAATAATCTGTATGTAGAAAATGTTACGAAACATTACCAGTCTGATGTTTAACTATCCAAAATAAATAATTTGATCGTTAGAATCAGTCTCTGTATGGGCAAATTTTCTAAAGCAGAAAATTACTATTTATTTTAATTGAACCCAGAACATTTAAAAGTTATTCTTAGGGATGGGTGTCGTTTGAGTTTTATTGATTCCAGTTATTCTTATCGATTCCCAGTTTTGATTCCATAATGGACTACGTGCACAAGCATAGCGATGAACATCCGCTGTCGCCAGAAGTCAGGATGTTAGTGCTCTCGCACCACACCAAATGTCAGTGTTTACCTGATATCTTAAAGATCTGCCAATATAAGCATTAATGATGTACACCGTATCATTGATGCCTGGTCTCCTGCTCCATCAAGCCAGTGGGACAAAGAGTTTCAGCTCTATATATTGAGTTATATCCACAACTACGATGATAAGTAGTTTAATCTTGTAATAGTTTAATGTTGTGTGCCGACAGCTAACGTTAGTGTCTTATTACGGACTAATTTAAGAGTTCTATTAAAGATGATATACCTGAGCTAAATCCCCGGGAACATTAGAAATGCTGGGTTATTATAGATTATAACTGTTTATAAGGTTCATAAGTCATAGCTTCACCATACACTCAAACTGTGAGGTTTCTCAGCTTTCCTCTTGGATCTGTAGCACAATGACTTCACCTGAGCCCTGATCTTTATTAGAAACTAAGAGGGGGAGAAAGTAAAAACGACTGATAAATAATAATAACGTTAAAATAAAAATAAACACGTCGCTAACTTGCTTAGCCACTAATGTTAGATGTCAGCACACTACATTTGATTAAACTACTTATCATCGTAGTTGTGGATATAACTCGAAATATAGAGTTTAAATACTTTGTCTCGCTTGCTTGTTGCCGCAGGAGACCAGGCATCAACGATGCGGTGAACATCTTTAATGCTTATATTTGGCAGATCTTTAAGGCATCTTGTAAACACTGACATTTGGTGTGGTGTATATAAAGTATAACATTTAGATGTCAACCTGTAGGTCATTAAGCCTGCTTATTAACTGGTTTTCAAAAATATACAGTATTTATAAGCACCGTTTTGTGCATGGACATAGCAACCATGTTTTGACTTATTTATTACAACTAGTATACCATAGTTTACCTACATCATGGTTAAACTGTAGTAATAAAAATAAAATATGGTAAATTTGTGGTTACTGTGCTGTACTGCAATCACTAAAGTTAAACTATGCTTACTTTAGTAAAAATAAGGTGGATTTTCAGAAGATCTTTTATTGATCGCAAGTTAACACATGCACATTTCTGAGAATATTCACACAGGAATTGATGAGAAGAATTCAAATATTTTTTTAAGTATCCGATTTCTATTCTTTTTGATTCCGATCCGATTCCTAACCTTTTGATTTTCGTTTGCCAACCCTAGTTACTATAAATAAATAATTGGACGCAGCTTATTTAAACCGATCAACTCATCATCTGTTTAACTGTCTGTAAAATGTCCAATTAAATTTCATGAAATTTCAAAGCAGTAGAACAAATACGTCATAAAGAACAGAATCCGAACTGCTTAACATCTCTTTTTGCCTTTAATATTTTAGTCAAGACAAATTCCTCCATGTTTTATTTATTGCAATTCATAAAGATCATGCCTCATAAAATAAACAAAAGATAGGGAATATGACAAACGGCATGCTGGATCTCTGATCGAGACTCGTTTGCATCATTTCTGTTGCAGATGCTCAAATGTGCAGGCAAACATGTTGTTTTACTTTTAATGAGACTGCAAGAAGGATCCCTTCAGTCCAAAGTGCTGTGTGTTTATCTGTTTTTTTTTCACGATTATAAGAACTTAATGCACTTTTCTGTCTCACTTTATCCATCTTCTCATGTACAAGGAGAGCTGAGCATCTGATGTTTAACTGGCATTTGTATTGCTTAACTTTTCAGGAGGTAAGAGATGTTCAGTAGGCTTACTGTCATGGGGATTACATCTCACAAAGGCTTTCCTCTCTGACTGACGCGTCTACAATATAACTCAAACCAAACTCTGCTGCGTCCGAATGAATGCTGTCTCACAGTGGGATGCATGTCCTTGTCCATCTTAGCAAAGGAATTTTTTGTACCTGTTTGTTCGAGGGTACATTGTGTCTGCCAATTATTACTCTCGCTATTTTTATTTATTTTAACAAGCATGCATCTCCATTACCATTGCTTACACTTCAGTCAAGAATTTTCTAAACTTGAGCACACACTGTTAACTAATCACAGGTGAAAATAAATTAATGTTTATATTAACAAATTTAGTATTGTATTCAGAAACACAACAAAAATGCTGATATTGTCAATTTTGTTGAATAACCTGCTTTCTACTTAGATACTTTAAAATATTTTTTTACCTTTGATTCTTAAAGGGATACTTCACACAAAACAATCTGCACAAAATTGAAAGATATTTGGGAAAATGCTTATATCCAGACAGATTTTGCCCCCCATAGACCACCATAGTAGGAATAAATACAAGTGTAGTCAAAAGTTCCCCAGAACTGTTTGCTGTCCTACATTCTTCAAAATGTCTTCTTTTGTGCTCAACAGAACGAAAAAAGTAATATTTCCTACTATGGGAGTCAATGTGGGGCTAGATATGTTTGGTTATGAGCAAATATCGGTATCGGTGTTCATCAGAACAAAGACATTTAGACAGACTTGGAACAACTCGAAAGAGAGGAAATGATGAAGTATCCCGTTAAGTCTCATTTTCAGACAACAGTGGATACCAACTACAAACAAACACTGTCGTATACCATGTTATATCATCAGAAATGAATGTGTTCTCAATACAAGACATTTTCTTGTTATAAGTTAAAAACTGAAAAAAAATCAGTATTTGTACAGTGACTTGACTTGACTTGACTTGACAGTGACTTGAATAGGCAAGTCAAAATAAATAAAGGCTATTTCATACACCGCTGTCTTGAAGAAAGAAAGCAAACTGGATCTAACAAAGAAAGAGAGAACAGCACAACAACAAAAGTACATAAGAGTCTCTTGTTTGAAAAGCAGCCCTCTCATTGATGCTCTGCTGTCTACGGCATTGAACAGTGCACACTAAACATCATCTTCATCTGCAACAGAGAGGATTCTGGCCTCAAAGCCAGGGTCACATCATACCGTCACATCAGACCATAAGAATATAGCAAAGATACGTATATTCATGGTCTCATTCCCCGCGATTCCATTTTACAACCTTTATTTAGTGTGTAATGTTGCTGTTAGCGCATATGCAATACCTGCAAAATGATAAAACTCAAAGTTTAGTGCAAAGCGAGATATTGTCTTAAACAGAATTGGCCTTCTAGGACTACGGAGAACGGCTGGAATCGGACTACAGCCCTCTACTTCCCGGGTAC
Source organism: Triplophysa dalaica (assembly GCF_015846415.1). Classification (NCBI taxonomy): domain Eukaryota; kingdom Metazoa; phylum Chordata; class Actinopteri; order Cypriniformes; family Nemacheilidae; genus Triplophysa; species Triplophysa dalaica. The sequence continues at coordinate 19,690,558 of NC_079549.1, read as the reverse complement.
CAGGGTTGCACGGTAAACTGGTTCTGGAAATTTACCAGTACTTACTAGATTTCAAATGGTTTAATTCCCAAATTTTGCTTGTTTTAGTACTTGAAACACTGCTTTTCCAAAGTTCACCGCTATGTGAACTGAACTGACGCAGAACCAGCAACATAGAAAAACATGATGAATCGCTACAAGCACTTTTGCGACCGTTTAAACTGAGAGGCTGTGAGTGATTTATTACAGATTCGGCCCTTTCTACTTTTGCTGAGAGATCTTGAGATGGTTTTATAGTGTAACGTATATTCTTCATGCTGCGATGGGTCTGTACGTCCCCATTCAACAGCAGACATAGCATATATAACTGTATCTCTGATCTAGACATCTCAGTTAGCCTACTTATCTTCATCACGTCTTATACATGTTCTTATACTGTCAAATACACACGCTGCTATGTCAAAAACACAAAAGGTTCACATAAGCACAGTTTGTTGTGTTTTAAATGTATATCTGCACCAAAAATCCGCCAAGGGAATACGCATAAAAAGGGCAAGTGAAGTTGACGTCATTGTAACTGTTTATTGCTAAAAGCCAAAGGTTATGAATAGACGTGTACTGAGAGGAGCACCAACCAATCACAACAGCCTGAGAAGCGGAAGCTCGCTGATATGGTAGGGGTGGGACATATTCACACACACACTCTAAGCGGGGAAACCAATCACGACAGACCTGGTCAGCTTTACCAATCAGAACGTTTCGGAAGGAGGGACTTTATAAATAGACTGGAAGAAATCCAGTGGTTTTCTTAGAAGAGGGACAGCGCTGAAGAATAGACTTGAAATATAAAGTGTTTTTCAAAATTAGAAACATGAACATCAAACGTTAAACCCCCAAACAACATGATCAAAGTTTCAAAAACAGCAAAAGAATGGCTCCTTCAAAAACCTTGAATACAACATTGCACACTTGAAGTAAATTCATACATGCATAACTCTGTTCAGAAAGAATATTTGACATTTGCAATATTCACCTGATGACGTGTCACAAGCGTATCACATCTAGGCAAGAGATAGCAAGACATGAAACCTCACCTAAATATCACTGTTAGAGCCTAAGGTCTGCACCGCTGTGACAGAAGGGCCCGAGTCATATCTAAAGATCAGAACACCACTGAGTCATGGACTGGACTCTTTTTACAGCTAGCAACATCACAACTATTCTGAGATCTATTCCACTAAAAAAAATATTTAAAAACATCACAATAGGAACGTTATTGTGCCATCTTTATTCTCCAACATTGGGATGAGTTTTGCAAAGACAAACATAACTCACTTATTTTATTACTTTACGTGATCATTTTGCATCAAGCCATAAAGTCGTCACAGTTCTCTCGGCCCACTGTCTGCATTTAATCTGCCTCACTACGATAAATTTGTTTTATTCAAGCGTAATTTGATATGAAAACTGACCCTAAGGAACAAATTCCCCGTGATGTATGACACATTTCAATTTCCAATTACTCACTCTGTGTTCATGGTTAGATGAAGCATCTAATCAGTGGTTCAGAAATGCAGGTACTCCGTCTGTGACAGCACATGATTAGAATATAAGAGCGTGAATTACCTTAATTCAGTCTGACACGCTCTTAAAATCACTCTCTAATAATTTGACATAGCAGGAGCTTTGCCCTTCAGAAATAATTAGAACTTGTGAACAGAGGGGTCAGTGCATAAGACAGTTTTTTCACCCGCAAGTCTGCACACTAAAAAAATCATTTGTGGATTTGCAATCACTGAATGATGACGATGTTATTATTTTATTAGGCTTCTGACAGTGACCCAGCATTTCGGAATAGATTTACATATTGAGCTCATAATTATCTCATAAGTCATCTCTGAGACAACTCTGCCCCCTGGTGATCCATCCAAAACATGCAACCTAATGCACAGGAACATGCAATCATTTCAGCATTACAAGGCCCAGATGGAATCGGAGGGATTTTTTCACATTTTCCTTGGCAGGAAAATCTGTGGATTTCTGCAGTACAGATTTAGACGTGATAAAATGAATTAAATGGAGCTTAGAATGCTGCACTCTAATCGGTAGCTGAAAGCAAATTACCCAAAATATTTAATAAACAATCATGCAAAAAGTAAGGGCTGTGTTTAAGCTGGCAGATAAAAACATTTACGCAGAGAAAAGTGGTTTTCAGTATTGCGTATTTTTGTCTGCAATATATTAACAGACTGTCTTTTATTCTTTTAAACAGATTATTTGACAGTTTTACATTCTGCTATTTTAAAAATATCACCTGCTTATTCCTTAAAAATATGTAGTTGTTCTACGTTTTATAAATCGGCTTCTTGGTAATCTGCTTGCAAATATTTAAAAAGACCCCATATATTTTGTGAGAGCACAGAATAATATGCAAACATATGAATTGCCCTGTGAGACACATAAATAAAAACCTAATTTAAAACCCAATGCTATGGAAAACAAAAACCAAATGCAATTCCAATAAATCATTTGTGTTGTCTGCGCCATAAGCATTATTCTGTTAGTTGTGAAGTAGCCCTGCCTCACATGAATCCTGCAGGCTATCCTTGCGTGTTAAATCTGCACGCTGTCGACGTTGGTGAGCGGTTTGTGACATATTAACTCGTTCCACCACACCTCAGAGTACGACGCTGACACTTTCGCCTGCGCCTTATCATACTACAACAGCGTTCCTCTGACCAACGCACCGTCTAGCAATTCAACACTGCTCACAATACATGCATGTCAGTCAGATAAGGAAAGTGTGTACTGTATGGAACAGCTAGAAAATGATGGGAAAAAATGAAAATAAGAAAAGCTCTCTTGTAGGTGCAGAATTGAGGCCTGCATGATTTGTATACATGTCTACGTCATGAAGCTCGAGGGACAAACAAGACTTGGCTTAAGCCAAACAACTGCACTGAAAAAAATAACTTGTAGAATTTCCTTAATAAAATCCTCGTAAAAATTTGCACTCATTTTTTTAAGTAAGATTTTCTGCTATAATTTAAAATTAATTTACTGAGCAGAATAAAATGAATTCTACTAATTAAAAACATTTAGTTTTTGTTAAAATTTCAAGTAAATGTTACTTAGAGCAAACAAAGAAATGATGCTGAACAAAAACATGTGTCTTACTCAAACTTCACAGATCACTTACTTGCATATTGAAATATATACATTTTTACAACATAGATGGTCAAGTAAGAAGAGACTGGTGGTCTCTATACTGGCATGAGCACAGTTACAGCTCAATAAGTGAAATAACACACTTCATGACTAATATAGTGCCTCCATCAGCCTAGGCACAAGCACCGCTCTTCTGAACAACGATAACAACATGAAAAACCCAAACTAAAAAAATAATACCAAAACTCAAAGATAAATCAACAAAAAACACCAACAAGTCATTCTTTTTACTATAAAACATTTAAAATGTCAAACTGAAAATTAATCTCCTAATGCAGTCAGACACAAAGCATGCTGGGAACTACAGATAGACTGGAAAGGTAGTTTTATCTACAAAAATTATTTGTAATCTCAACACAAAATAACTTAACTCAAGTAAAACAAAGTTACTCAAACTAAATAATTAAAATCTTTAATTAATAGATGTTAATAATAATTTTATTAAATACATTTTATTCCCGACTCCTGAGATAGGCGCAGGCTCCCCGTGACCCGAGGTAGTTCGGATAAGCGGTAGAAAATGGAATGGAATGGAACATTTTATTCCCAAGATTTTTACGTTATTCAAACAATTTTTATTGTTTAAAACAAGAACATAATTATATTAAGTATATTAAATTAACTACTTTTCATAAAATCTACAAAGGCACATAATAATTTTTTTTCAGTGCAGAGAACTATTTAAATAACATCCTTCTAGTTCTACATTACTTCAAAACTATTTAATAAAAATAACGCAGTTCGACAAAAACATTTTCAGACGACACCAAATGTTCTTTGAAAGTAATGCGAACATACTCAAAAGCAAAAGAAAATTTGCATTAGTCGTGTGCAGTTCCAAACCAAGCTGGTCACAATGATATGACTGGAGTTTATGTTTGTCCTCAAAATGTGTCCTGAACAAAGTGAAGGATGGGTTTGTTGACGGTCTTGAATTTGGAACAGAACCAGAGCAGACAGGGAGATTCATCACAAAGCGACGCAAGACATCATTTGTCGACGAAGCTCTTTTAAAAATAAGTCCCACCACTCCCATTTTGTGACATCATTCATTATTCCAAATGGATGTGAGAGGCCACATCATACATCATGAGACGGCCATACATCATCATAAGACAATAAAATCGAGCGTCTCGAGGTAGGCGGGGACGCTGATGTCATTTCCTGCCTGGATTAATTGTGTTTTATCATGAGTATTAGTGGAAACAGCCATCCTTCATAAAGAATGGAGTGGAGAAATAATAAAAACAGGCATCCTTTAAAATGACTTACTATGCCATGATGATTTTTGCTGAAATTTCCGTTTATACAATTTGACAAAATGTCTTGGTCAATGTTCTAAAACTTAAAAAAGATTAACAAAAAAACATATTTGTGCATGCATCATTTGCATACTTGTTTCCAGAATGCATTATGACCAGCGAAGAAAAAATATAAACAGGATGGTTATAGTAAGAGAAATCTATATTATGTAGAACTTAAACTTAAATTTAAAGCTGCCTACTTAAAACGCGTTGTGTCGTTCAGAACGTTGCCTTGGAAGGTAGTTCCCTGTGTAAGCAAATGGCAGCACACTAGCTTATCTCTAGAATTCATTTTCACTTGTCAAGGAATACTGGATTGTGTCTACTCAGAGAAATACCAAGACATTAATGGCTTCACACGGATCCAATGGAGAATTGCAGCGCGGAAAGAAACCAACACGTCAGAGCGGATCAAACCTCCCGCGAAAGGCGGTCAGAGTCGAGCAGGTCCCTGATATCAGAACAGACCTTTTTAAAGCCTTGCCTCAGGGCCCTCTCTCCAAGACGATTCGCCTGAGCAGAGGAGATGCGTGAACCAAATCCAAAGGAATCAACACAGGGTGTGTGGCGCACAAGTCTGACAGACGGTGTGAGATGAATTCTAAAGCACTGCCTTCAAGGGGTGACAGACACTTTGGGGCATCTGGCATTAAAGCTCCTCACACGCCATACTCATCTTTCTGTAAACTTTGTAATGGTGAAAAATATTTGATTGGCACACATTTACGTATGCTTTCCTCAGCTCTAGTTCCCAGACTGGGAGGCTTTACTTTATGAAGACTTGTGAACATGTGACCCTCCATAAAAGTATAAATTGATGTATTTCGGGGCTGATGTCAGCCTGCTAAACCCGCATTTCATTTTCATGTTTGGATAAGGACACTTCATTTGTGTGTTTCTCAGAACTGAAGTGGTGTTGCCTGAGGTAGCGTATGGCAACTGAGAAAATAAAAAGAAACAGGGGTAGCCTAGAAACACCTTTGGCAAGGTTAACAGGTACCTTTTAATTCAAGACTTTGTTGTTGTGCATAAAGGAAATTCTTCATGCTTGATATTTAGTGTTCGACATACTCTGCAGAATTCTAATAAACGATTTAATTCAATTTATCGTCACGGATTCAGTGTTTTATAAACTTGCACAACGTACGTCAGATTGGTGGAAGAAATCAAACAGCCGTGTTTGCAAAGCCACTATACTTTAAAAAAAAATACAACTTGATGGCTCAATGATAGATGTCGAAAAAACTAGACCCAACTAATAATATAACTGTACAGGAAGAAAAGCCAAGTAAATATACAAAATGAAGCAAACTCTAGCACAAATGTCTCTTGTCATAAACATGTGCATTGGTCACTGATATCTCACCAATTATTAACCAAGAAAATAAGCCAAATAAACGTTTCACAAGCTGGAGTTATTACCATTAATAACGGCAATAAACGCTTTTCAAAGTCTGACTATTGAGACTCGAAGTAACTGGCGGCTGATTGTATTTTGTACACCACGCAGACACTTAAACGTCATGGTGCATTTTATCAGAGAAAGTGCAACTCCACCATTCACTGTATGTAGTTACAGAGTAATTTAGCCCGGTCCAATATGGTGGCACAGGTGACGTATTGAAACGACAGGCCAACGCGCTCAATGCGGCGTACGTTTGCACGTATGTTCCTTCTCACTTTGTAACGTTAGAATCTGCCAATATCAGGGCCCTTGAACTACACCACAAATCTTCACACGCTTTCCTAACTGGGCCGTCGTGCGCCACCTACAGGACTTTTTTAAAATACACTCCGTTGATAACACACGACCCAAATAATCCTATTTTACTGAACAAAGAATCATCATGAAATATAAGCAGAACCTTTTTTCATAATTTGGGTAAAAAGGGATGTGAACAACCCGCTTTAATCAAGTTGTCTCGAAAAGACACACTTAGTTGACCATCATCTTCTGCAGCGTTGGCGAACTGACCCCTACAGCATATGTTTGTGATTTCTTCCGCTGGCTATAGCTCGAGCCCATAATGCACTGCTCCCCGCCTTCTATTGGTGGATGGAGATAAGACAGGCCAGCAGCAAGGATCTGCTGGACTGTTGGGGTCACACAGGTTAATTGCTTTGTGCACAATGCAACAGATCATTAACCATGTCAGCACTGAGGGTACACAGTTCTCCAGCTCCCATTAAGGGAAATTTTCACCTATATGGAGCATTTTGAATAAGCTACTAATAATTATATCTACTATTAATTATGATTTGTTGTTACATATCAAGTGCACTAAAAACACCTACATATGATTCTTTCTGGACCAAGGAATGTTCAATGTCATTTGAAAGCTACTTTGAAATTTAGTGCATTTTAATGAAGGGTCAAGTACCCACAGTACTTGGCACACTGATTAGACTGCGTTTAAGTAGTCCTTCAGTGTCCCTATTTTGAAGGTTACTGTGAAATGTTTTCCACTAATCCTACACGTTTTAGATAGAGATTGTAGATTTGTTTTAATAAATCCTGATGATAGATAAAATAATAATTCCAATAATCATACAGTAATTGATATTATACACTAATATGTACACTATTGTTCAAAAGGGTCACATATTTTTCTAATAATAGAATAGTAGTATACCTATCAATAATATGAAGCAATACAAATACTTTGTTGTATGTTGTCTTTGAAAAATATAAATCAAAGCTATTTTATATTTTAACGTTAGTAATCACCCTCGGCCTGGAATTTGTCAAAATGTACTCTTGGCGTTTCATCAACCAGCTTCTTACAGTTTTGCCCTCAGCAATGCTATTTAAAGAGCATTTACCTTTATTCTGGGCTCTTTTTGAAAAAAATTGTCTACAGGACAACCTCATCAAAATATTGTGTGATGTGACCCTTAACTTTCAAATAGTAATGTTTATTAAAAATGAATTATAGGTTATTTTTGTTTTAACAATAACTGGCGGAACTGCATTGAACTTAAAATGATGTCATCATTTACTCAACCTAAAGTAGTTTCAAACCTGTAAGACTTTCTTTTTTTTTAAGAAAGTTGGTACCCATTGACGATTGAAGTGAATGGGTGCCGCTGCAGTTTGGTTAAGTTCGAAATATATTTTTTGTATTCTGTTGAAGAAAGAAAGTCAAACAAGAAGGGTGAGTAAATGACGACAGCATTTTCATTTTGGGGAAAAACGTGACATAGAAGCAGTTTAACATTTTTAAGAAATTATGTTTTGTGTTTGTGATCACTGATTTAACTACGTTTTGCTTTTATAATTGATACATTAATGTTATTTATATAAAGCATTTTTATTTGAAGATCCAATCGTTTTAATTCCTGGAAATGAAACTGGAAATTATTGAGGGTCAAACAAGATGCCAATAACTGTGTGGGTTGTGTGGAGGTGTATTTGGGATGTGGAGATAAGGTGACAAGGAACGTGGAGTAGTTCATTAGAATGAAATCAAATAGGGCAGTAGTGCTAAATTACGCTTCCTCATCATTCATTGCGGGTTGCAACTTATCAGTCTTGTAGCTCTACATTAGAAATCCTGAGTCTTCATAAATTCCACATCATTGCAGTCTAATGACGTTGTGTCTAATGAGGATCTATCTACGTTAGGAGTTCATGGATGCGAGGCTTAGAGAGTCGGGCTAAATGTCATGTGACTATCTGCTCATCCAAAGAACTGCTAGGATATGATCTTGTCACCTTAGTGCATGAAAAATTAACCAAGGTACATAGAACCATTTTCCTACTTAATATTGACTTGTTGGCTATTTGTTCTTAAAATCAAAGCATGGGCTTTCGTTATTGGCGCTGATGGTTTTTTTTACACTTCTTGCTCTAAATCTGTCACTGTAGATAGAGCGTTTCATCAGCTTCATTCACACAATCCCGGCCTGCAGCTCATCTACAAAGGCAGAAGATTTACAGACAAAAAGACCCAAGGCATTTCGTCAATGTTTTGGCACCTGTAGCGGCTCAATTACTTAGCAGCCTCATCTGTGCACGGGATCGCAATGTGTTCCATGGCAGGTTCCCATTTTGCTCCTCATCATGGTGTAATTAGAGAGAGATGGTGGAGATTGAATTTGCGAGGCGTCGTCTACAGAGCTCTCACTGGGAGGAACAGTAGCTGGTAATTGAGAGTTAAGTTTAGAGAAGGAGTGGAGGTTGAATGAGCGGCCAGATAGATGACTCACTCAATGCGGAGACCTGATGGAGTCGTGCAACAACAGGATACTTCATTAAGAGATTTTTTTGGCACCTGTGGACTGGCTTCTCCCAATGGATATACCCTGTTTTATATTTTCCTCTTTGGAAATTGATACTGGCAGAGCTCCTGATCTCAAATACCTAATACAAAATTATTTCAACTGAAATTTTTATGTTAACTTATCCAATTTTATTGTCCAATCAGGTTGGCTTTAGAATGTAACTGAGAAGGGAAATACCTCCCACTTTTGACTAGTTTGACATACAGCAAATCATAACTGCTGAAGCCTAATGGCCGTGTTTAGATATGTCTGTGAGCCGGACACTGTGATTCATGCACTTCTTGTTTACTATACAGACAGTTCTCTGAACAATACAACACCTGCAGACATTTTCAACCTGATTGTTAAATGAATATGGAAGTGCAAACATGCTGTATCTCTCGTTCTGTCTATCCAAGGCTGTACACATTCAGTAGTTTTTAATATTCTGGTGAGATTAACAAATCCCTCCTGAGTCCTACGGTATGTACAGTTTAACATCAAGCCACGCTATCCATAAAAATAAACCTGCAGAGTTATTTATATTCAGAAATGTAAGCTAAGTGCATTTGTGATTTCATCATTTATTTGTTTGTTTTATGTTACAATGTACGTTTCATTTATTTTATTTTGTTTTAGTTATTTATTGTTAAGGCGCCATTTCAGATTTTCTAAATGTTTTTTAGTTTACTATGTGTTTTGTTTAGTTTTAAGTAATATTTAGGCTGATATTTTATTTGATTACAGGCATGTTTCAATTATTTTAGTTTTAGTAATCTGTTTGAGGTATTATTGAGATTTTTGATTCTGCAAGCAGTTTTATTCTTTGTTTATATAGTTGTAGCTACCACCAGGGGGCATCCTATAATTACTCTTACAAGTTTCATCAGTGTCAAACAAAAGGTATCACGCATAGGCTGAGGTATGTTATGATGTCTAAAAATTGCTGTATGGTTATTGGGACAACTACTATGGTTATGCCAAATACTCAGATTATACCATTGCATACCTCATAGTATTTTCAAAGTATTTCAATGGATTTTTTATATATTTTACCTGCATGACATTCTAGTTCCATGATATATATTATTATATATATATATAGGATTATCCGATGTACCAAAACAATCATTTTTGTGAGAACCGTATTGTCTGACCGCAGTCTGCGGTGAGAGATCCATCGTATCAGTTCTGTTGGTAATCTGTTGGTTTGTTTGTATATTTTAGTGACCTGCTGAACTGGTAGTGGACACAGAGGATCAGAGAAAAGTGTAAGAAGTCATCTCATGCACTGCTGTCTAATATCTACAGTACACTTCCTGCTCTCATGCTCAGTTTCCTCTGACTTCCTGGAAAAACATAAAGGTCAGCATTACTGAAGTGATGAGTGATTATGTAATTTGGGTTTTGTTGATACTCTGTATAACTGCACATACCTTGTTTTCTTACATGGGCAGACGATGACAGATGGGTTCATTTAAGCAAGCCCAACTTTATAACTCCCCTGAGTGCTTAAAACAGTATGTTATGTTTATACCTAGGCCTATTTACCATTACTGCCACTTTCATTTACCTCAAGCAAAACATGTCTTGAAGGTAACGGAAGTTCAGCTGTAATACATAAAGGACACGTGTTTCAAACATCTGACCTTCTGGGGAGATTAAGCTTTTGATGTGCAGGAAAGCGCTAGGACGACTTTGAATCAGGATCGAAACAGGTGAGGGTTCCTACCAGCTTTTAAAAGGGTTTTAAAACTTGAAAGAATTTGCTTTAAGAAGATAAAAAAGATGACCCTTACTATTAAAACTTTCCAAAGGCCTGGATATAAATAAATTGGCAGGAGTGTTTTGGAAAGCCTTTCTGTTAGAGGTGTTATTTAAAGTGTTATATAGTTTATGTATATACACTTTTTAGAATGCACACTTTAAAAAATAAATTGATATCTTTCTAAATTATATCGATTTGAAAAAGGCAGATAAATTGAATCTTGCTAACGTTGTTTAAACCGCTTGGTTACATGCAACTAGAGTTAAAGGTCACATGCAGAAACACAGTTTGTACATGCTAATAAGACTTCAAATGCGGCTGCACCGCAAAAGCACACGTGTTAATGTTGCTAAGGAACAATGCCAAACATAATGCAGCCACAAGCCTGTAAGAAAATGTTGGCTAAACTGTTGTCCATTTAGCAATGATTGTGTGAAAGAGAAATACTGTGTTGATGTCGAAGGAAAGGTCATTATTACCTACTTGCAGCAGAATTCTGGCAAACACTGGGTTATTAAGTCATGCCGAATCTGAATCACATGACCCTAAATGTTTTTCATGGATACCTAAGGGACATTCATTTACCTCAGAAAATAAGAATGTATATAGAAGTGCATAAAAAACATGGCAGAGTAAAGGTTATGCATTACTGCAAATATTATTTACAAATTAAGAGAAGTGTTGTGAGATACGTAAGAAAAATGCAGTATACGTTAAGTTGCTAAATTCTGCGATACGCATTGCGATAAAGTAAGACTGTGAAATCAATTTAAATATCAAAATATATTTAAAGACAGAAAATTATACAACCAACAGACATGTTTCACATTCTTTTTAGTTATTGATCATTATGTTCCACACATCAGGCACATGCGCTCTGCTCTTTGCATCAACTTTAGAGTTTGATTAAACATATCTTTAGGATTTTTTAAAGTATTTAGTTATCGCAAAACATTGAGATATGCACATTTGCGATATTTTGATAATTTCAATATATTGTCCAGATATAGAGTTTGTATAAATTGTTACATTTTTCATTTTATTCTATTTTTCTTTTCAAATGTTTCAGCATTTTTAGGATTTTTTTTATTTGACTTCATTTTGCTTATATAATTATATCACATGCTCCAGGGTTGGCGTAAAAAATCAGATTTTATCCAAGCATGATTTGAGAATTCCCCAGGGGCATCTTTTTAATTGTAATAAATGTTGGGAAAACTGATGTATTTTGCAAATTTTACATAATCAATATAACAAACAAGATTTTGTATTATTTTAGGTCATGAAGCAAAGACATTTACTTTATACTATAATTATACTAATAAATTTGAATATTTTTTTACTTTTGTCTTCAATATTTAAATTTTTCACCATAAAAAAATCTGACAAACTGAAATAAAAGATTGCGGTTTCAGACTTTTGGACCCCACTGTTTGTTTGAATGTATGTTGTCTCTCCGTACATTTGTAAAGTGTTGCTTTTGCTATACAAGTGAGTGCAAAAGCCACGACCAACTACGAGAGTGCTTACATTTGTATAATTTTCTCTTCATTACCATTTGTATTTAAGCAACAGTTGTTTTAAAAGAAGCAGCCTATTGTCGTGTCAGTAAATTCTTTGTGCATTAATTTCTGATGATGAGCGTAAGATTAATCATCCATCTGTAAAATGTGTTGCACACTACTCTGCCAGTAATAGTTCTTTTTTTGTTCTCAGAGGCCAGCCAATGTAGTTTTGTAATGAGCTCAATAATTTGCCTAATTGCTTTTTTCATGGGATGAGTCAAAGTCTGCTTATGAGTGGAAGTGGTTTGTGGAGATAAAGGTACAGTGAAGTGAGTATTTGATAGTCATATCTCACCTGGCTGATGACAATACCACCCACACAATACTGGAAGCCCTGCTCAACGTCAGGCAGTCTACAGGTGCCATGACCCCACAATCAGCACAATTTCTCCCCTGCCCACTTTTGGCTTTGACACATTTTCTCAGACTGGAGCAGGAAGTGATAGATCATGGAGGGCTGTAAGGAAACATGTGGTCTGGGGTGTCAGGGAGAAAATGCAAGCCTGAGGAGCACAACATCGTTGCAGAACACAAAACATTATTATTATTAACACATTATTTTGAAGAATGTTTGTCCCCAATTGACAAAATACTGACATTAGCATTTCACTAAATATCTTAGTTTTTGTTCCATTGAAGAGACATATACAGGTTTGGATGGAAAGTACACTGAGTACACTTCAGTAATGTACTTAAAGGGCTCTTTTGTCACACATTAATTTTATGTTTAATGTAGGTCTTTCTGTACTATTACTCTCAAAATCGCAAAGTTGAGTACGCTAGATCTTTTTTATATTAAGAATTACTAAAAATCTATTTATGGTATTTTAAGTACAACAATTGTGTGTGAAAATAGAGCACTTTAAGTACAATTAAGTGTATAAACGTGCACTTTTTTTCACCTGGGAAGTCTCGTGTTGAGAGTTGATATTGCCATGACAATGGGTGTGTTCTTTTTGTTGTTGTTGTTTTGACCTCATGTGATCTTTCATTTTCTTTAATCAAAGCAACTCTGCAGGGTTAACAGATGTGTCTCGTGCAGCACTTTCTCAGACTCTCTACTCGAGCTATACAGATGTTGACACTTTGAACAAGGCGAGTTGTAATGCGTCCCACACCGAAAATGAAAGCTAACACTTTTCAGTTTTCATAACAGCTATCATTAGCAATTGCAGTGTAAGCATGGTTCTAACATGGAATGTGTCACCCAGAGAGTTTATTCCTCAGAGGTTGATCAGGAGACTTACTGGGGATTTTAGTTTATTACAATTCCTTAGGAAAAATACAAATAAACACAGATGAAACGAAAATATTTTGAGAAATGTCTCAAGAGTTTTTTTGTACATGCATGTGAAGTCAATGGAGGCCAGTGTTGTTTGGTTACTAACGTTCTTCAAAATATCTTCCTTTGTGTTCTGCAGAAGAAAAATGTCTAACACAGTGTCTACATGGATGAGGCCGTCGCAACGAGACATGACAACCTGCTTCATCTAAATTATTTTTTCGCATTGAGCCGCATCCAGTGTGGATGCGTTCGTTTCTAACGTCTTTTGTTGTGTCGCGTCCGGTTTAGACACAGTGTTACATGTTTGGAATGACATAAAGGTGAGTATATGATAAAACAATTTTCATTTTTGTAGTCGACTTTTCATCTCAGATGTCTCTGGGTATCAGATATATTCCTATTCAAAACTATTGACCATTTCATTTGCAGTCATGTAAAATCATTGACCAGATATACTTTGTTGGAATGGCATCAAAAGTAAATATGCACAATAAATAACCAATTTATTTAGCTTTCCAAGAAAAAAATATTGTGGCTCATTTGGGGGAAAAATTTCTTACTAAAGGGCTTCAGCACCAACAACATAAACAAATGGTATGTGGCACAAACCTTACTTCCGGTAAACATACGCAAACTATCAACAACTGCTGAGTAGTTTCGATCTACTTAAATTAAATGAATATACAATACAATATTAATATAAAATAATATAAATATACAATAAATTGTTATATTATTACCAAACAAAAGCCGGAAGTTAACTTCGGGTCAGGCCCATGCGTCCAATGAAACCACCTATAACTTTACATCCATTTATGCGAAACTGAACGGAGATAAGAGATTGTAAGAATGTAAATACATTAAACATTTTCAGTCAGTTCACAGAGCAAAGAAGCATTTCAGTTCTCATCTATAGTGACATTTTAACCTCCGAGTCTCTACCATGAATGGATAAAAGGTGTGGATGAAAAGAATCTTGATGTGTCTAACTGTAGGGGTTCATGAGTCAATACTAAACCATTTGTCAATCCAAACCAAGCCATAAGATAAACTGCATTCTGGGCAAACGCATTAAACACAAAAAACACCTCCATGAACACAGCAGGACTTCTTTGAATAGTCTTTAAATGAATGCACCAAACCTGCGGGGATTCCAGTAAGTTTTCATACCTATTGGATTTTAAAATGCTTTTATTGGAAATGTATTTTGTATTGAATGAATGATGTTGGTAAGTTTAGCTAAGACCATCTGTATGTTCACTTGTGATTTCTGATTCATAAATCACATCAAGAAGTAATTGACAACAAAGCAAAGGTGGCAAACGGGGAAGACTACAAATACAATGCAGTACATAAATAAATAAAAAATTATAACTTAGTTTAACGTGGTATGGCATGCTTTTTCCCTAGCAGTTGTAGCCTACACTTCTAAAGGTGGTGTTGATAAAGTCAGCCAGCGATGGTAATGATTTTTGTGGTTTAAGTGACTCAGTTCAGTGCCTGTGGGTCAACTCATGACTCCTACATTTGATCTAATAGTGGTGGAGGTGACCAACTTTAGGCTTCAGCTGTGACTAATAGTTGACTTCTGTTTCACTACAGTATACATTAAACAGTGATTTGTCATTTTTACATTTTCCATCTTTCAGAACAGCTCACGTTAATCGTTCGTCTTTGCAGCTGAGATAGCAACGCTACTCATTTAAGTACATTTTGCAGTAATGTGGCTGTGGCTAAGCTGTTATAGTGCTACGGTGTAGATTTTCAAGGAATAAGTTTCAATGTAGCATGAAAAAACCCTGTATTGCTGGTTTTAATCACACTATTCATGGAACTTACAGGCATGAGAATTGATTGGATGCTCTGCAAGTGTTGGGAAGTTAGATTCTTGTAATAGTGTGTGAATTTGTTGAGAATCTTCAAAAAACAGTTCGTTCTAATGCAAGTTTTACAATGCATTGCACATCCTATTTTTGCAGTAATGTAAGTTAGGAGATAAATACTGCTCTGGTTACAAAAAAGGGGACTTTTATTATCTGATTAATGCCCACCACTGCTAATATAACATGCTTTATTCATCACCTGAACTGAGTTTATATCTTTAACCAACCCGGTATCCCACCGAAGCATGTAAACAGACACAGTGGTCTACTCGAAGATCTGATGCAGTGTCATGGTTTGCCTCCTCTAGGCGTGAACATGACACGCTCAGTTCTTTGCACTTGTAAAACTGAAACGATTTTATTATTATTTGTTCTTATATATAAAATAATAGATATTTTAAAGCATTAAATCCCATTCCTTCCCTTACCTCCCGACGATTAAAAAACAAGCAACAAACAAAGAGAAGTCGGCTGCATTTTCGCACGGTTTGGCGTGATACTGTGTTGAAAAAACTCTGATCACATTGGTCGGAGGTCCAGGCCAGGCCTTCTAAAACCTTGCATCTCCATATTTCATGATTTTCATTTTATACAAAATGTCATTATTATTGGTCATCCTTTATGTTTGTCATAAGGTTTTGCAAATATAACCAATAAAACCGGAAAGTATTTTCTATTTCAGCAACAAATTTGGACATACAACGTTTTGGAAGGTCTGCGACGATATACAGTACGTCCAAAAATGTGCAGCTTAGACAGCTTCTGTTGCATAGTTGCGTAAATAAGTTTGTTTATCTCTCTCTCTCTGCATTGCACATGTCCTTGAGTATAGATGTCTTCCAGATTGTGTCTTACATGCCTTTGAGCAAAACACCAGCCGAGATTTGGAGTTTTCTCCAAAGTATTTTTTCTTTACACACTTCATGCATGCAAGCTTCATCTGTCTTGCTTGTTTTGATGTTGTCGTGAATTTCATGATGATGTAATTGTGATTCTCATCTGTATCATTGTTCTTGGTTGTAACAAGGTCTTGTGGAGTGACTTTTTGCCTTGTTTTTCTTCTTTGTTTTAATAACTACAACTTTTGTACCTTGATATTTTAAACACATTAAACCCTCACCTGCTATTCCACTCATTCCAGACCAAGCTTTTTTATGCAATAAAAATGAGCACCATAAAAGTATACAAACAGTCCATAGGCTTCATATGTTAAAATATATTCAAAATTTACTGAAAATCTTGAGTTCAATTTACCAGGATATTCTGTTAGACAAGACAGGAATGACAAGAGAGTAAATAAAAAAAAAATTGGGATGAGCTGTTCCTTTAAGATATGCGGCCGTTATTATGTTATCTCTGAATGTGCTTCTGTACCTGATCTCCACTCTGGATATTTTTTTCTTCATTGCTGTACTTCTCCTCAGGCAACATGACAGCAAGAATTTATTTAACTCACACAGGGTTTATGTTATATTTTATAGAAGCTGATAACAAGCATAACGTTTATGTTTTGTCCTTTTATTTTTAGTATCTACAGTTGAAGGGGAGGAGGAAGGTCAGTTCATTAAGTAATTTTTCTGATGAAATCTTGAGGATGTAAGAAAATCAGCTAAGGAAAATATGCCGACATGCAGGCTTATCGCTCGGCACGCTGTGCGAATATGGAATTTTGTTCAGCTGGAGGATCATATGAAAGACCAATAGTGCCACCTAGTAGCTTATAGAAACCACAATTTTTTTTTAAGAATATATAAAATTCACTCACCATGAAAAGATTATTCCGTTATAACCTGACAGTTTGAATTGGCTTTTTTTTTAAACCTATGTTTGCCAAAAGACATTTGTAAAAATCGAATGTCTTCAGGAAAAAAATCTAATGTTGGCGTGGGCCTTAGTGTAAAGCATATGTGTGGCACAAACCTTGCACATCCCATGACTTAAGCAGGGGACATGTGATTGTTTTTTCTCAAGATGCACATCAGTAATGTTTTTGTAAAGTATGTTTTAAAAAATGAAGTAAATATCCTTATTTAACTACGGCCTAGTCATGGTTTAAGATAATCCCTGTCCAGGAAACCGCCCCAATGGTTCATAAACCATACATTTAACTTTTCAAGCATGTTTGTCACACTTTTTGTGTGACACCAAATCTGTTAATTTATGAAACAGAAAATACACATATATCACTTACCTAAAATATCAAACCATAAATAACACATTAAATCACGTGACTTTCTGTCCTGACCTTATACTCAGACCTTTATTATATGAAGGTCTAAGTATATATACAAAAAATATATATAAATTAGTTTCTTTATTATGCATTCCAATTAATATCAATCAAACTGCAGTTGGTTTGTTTTGATTTTAGCCATAATGACAAATACAGCTAACTAAAACAATAAAGCACAATAAAAACATGAAAACATAATTAAAAACATGAGTTATCTCATTCTGGAACCAAACCCTTCATATATTTGCTATTTTCTCAAAGTATGTCAGTGTGGCTTTACCATAGTTTTTAGTTTATCTAGGTTATTGCGAAATATGATGATATTTGAGTTTTAGTTTATAGGACACAATACAAGAACAGCAGAACGTATCTGCTAAAGGAGGTGTACATCTCATATAAAAAGAGGGAAAATTACTGATAAGTTTTGCAGAAAAATATGCTGATTCACAAGATCGCTAAGGCTATTGGGACGATTTGTATATCTGTCTGTTTCTCAATGACCCAAAACATACAACAAAAACCATTCTGGAGTGACACAACTTCTAAAGTTCACAAATACTGTCCTGTCAGGTATTAAATCTAGGTTAGAAAAAAAGCGTCTGTGAATACATTCATATGTGTTTTTAAATACGTTAGAAAAAAGTCTCTGTGAACTTTAAAAACCCTTACAACATGTTTAATTTCTTAACTTAAGATGGAAACCATGTTAAATGCTACATTTTACATCATTTCAGAGATGTATCTTGATTTATCCTATTGATTTAAACTCCAACATTCGTGTTTTAATATCCCGTCTTCCACATCTTGTGTCCTTGAGGATTTCAGCCTTTTCTCTGTTTATTCGTGTTTCCATTTTTATGTCTTTTCCATCCTGTAAAGAGCGATGATGCCGCCACGTGAACTGCAAGCCCACCTACTATAATTTTCAGTTACAGTAAGGGCATGTGAGGACATTGTGTTGCAAAATAAAAATAAGATGGACTCTTAAAGACAGAAGTGAAGTAGCAGTTGCCAAAAAAAAAACGTAGTTTCTGCAACACCGATATGTTTGAGATGTGCTTCTTTAAGTCTTAAGCAGGAAATGGCTTTCTCCTGTGAAAGACCTTGGGTTATTTCCATTCTTGGGTACGAAGACGTTTCCTGTTTAAAAGTGCATCAGTGGTTGTTGAGAGGAGCTGATATGCACCCTGCACGCTGTCGAATGACTGTCACATCTCTGGCCATCCAAACTGTATGCAGGCCTGTGCACATATCCAAACCCAGCACGTGTTCTCAGTGTGGGTGTCTGAAACTCAGAGGTTTTTGCATTGGTTATATATGCTTTGGTTCTCTGCAGCAAGCATATGTTTGGTGACATAAGATGTTGTGGTGAAAATTCGGGTTGATTTTGAATGTATGTTTAGGGAGTGGGAGTGGGTACACAGATCGATGGGTTTTATTGGTTCCACCAAGAAACTGAAGCTAAATGAATAGTATAAAGCACAAACCCAATGCAAAAGATTGTAGAGTTGTTGTGGATTTATGCAAGTGCATATCATGTTTGGTGTGCGTATGTGTGTGTGTGTGTGTGTGTGTGTGCGTGTGTGTGTGTGTGTGTGTGTGTGTGTGTGCGTGCGTGTATGTGTGCTTTGGGGTACAGAGTGTTGGAAGCTGGGGGAGGTGAGAGAAAAAACGTCAAAAAAAAAATTCACAATTAGAATATGAGGAAAACGAGGCCTGTGGTTTAGACTGTTTTTCTAATCAGTGGTTTTGAGGCACATTTAGCTTGAACATGTGTTGCATGTTGTTATACTTGAGTGCATCAACGTTTGGCAGATTAAGATTCAACAAATTCCATCGCTTTGCTTTTTCAGCCTATAAGATTCACTTCACTTTTATCTATAAACTTGGACTGATTTAGCGTCTAAATATTCATCACATTCACAGGGTTCACACTTTGGTTAGAGTTCGGGGTTTTCTCAATTGTATTTCTCTAATATTTTTCTTTATTTTAAACTGAAGTCATATAAAGTTTTTCAGATGGAAAATGTGTATATGTTCTTAGAAATTATGGTATTGTAAAAAATATATTTTAAGGGGACAGTGGTTCCAATATCTCACTTGTAGAGCACCATTGACAAGATCATCCTGAAGAGCTGTGACATTCCTGATCACTTTAAATCGAAGAGGTGATTGATATTGAGAAACAATAAATCCTGATGTAACAGACACTTTTTTTGTTGGAAAGTTTCATTTTAGGTGCAGTAGATGTGTGACAAATTGGTAAATCCTTTTAATACAGCTTGAGTAAATAACAGAGTAAAATTGTTGAAAACAGACAGATGTATTAAACGGCATGCTATTGCAAAATGACTGACTGATTTGCATGCTTGGTGATTTGTTTTTGTGTTCTATCGAAACCTGTAATGTTATTATTATGACACAAAGTTTAAATTATACATTGCAATAGACAAAAGTATTAATAGACTAAGTATAAACATTTTATAATTAAATGTAGAATGCAATGGGCCCCTTTTGATTTTTCTTTTTTTTACTTTTGGGAAAAGCAAAACGTTCCAGATGTGTAAAATGTTTTGTTTTCACAATAAAATGCAAATTTGTGCTCGTTTAATTCTAACCTTTTTTTAATAATTAAAGATTTACATTTCTCTTCTGTTAAAGAAATTGCATTGGTCTGTATCATAAACAAACTTGCTTATTAGTTTTATATGTTTCCTTTAAGTCTGTGAATTTGTTTCTAATTTTTAAAAGAAAAAAAGTGGATTTTTCTTAAGAGTTGTACTAGATAAGAGGCAAAACAAATCGGCAACACTATAGGGACCAATCCTCACTAACTAGTTGCTTATTAGCATGCATATTATTAGAATATTGGCATGACCATGTTCTACATCCCTAATCCTAACCAACACCTAAACATAACAACTATTATATGAACTATTAATAGGAGTTTATAGAGGCAAAATTCGTAGTTAATGGTTTTTTTAAAATCGAGAATTGGACCTTAAAATAACCACCAAAAATTCTAATTAAGGAGTCATACCATGTTATTATAAGGGATTGCATTTTATCTTACTGCAGAACCTTTAACACACTTGACATAAAGTAAGCGAACCTTGATACCCTTGATTAAGCCAGCACAGGATGTACAATGAACTTCATGCCTCAGTTAGCACATTTGCTTTTCCATTGTCAATAATATGTGCACTGAGACTGCTGAGTTTGTATCTAAACTGTATGTTTATTTTATCAACCAGATTTATTCAAACTAAATGGCAATATTCTTTCATTTCATTTTAGCATTATCACTTCCCTATGCATATTATAATAATCAACTACCAACAGCACACTCAAAAAAATGAACTGTTGCTGCTGTTGGTTGTACTCAACCCATCCTTGTTCTCAGTACATAAAGAATGCAAGTAACTGAATTAACGCAAGCTCTGTCAGCTTTACTTAGCAAGTGTTTGACTGGCCAACTCAACATTGTTGAGTAGAATAACAAATCCTTTAATATTGGACCTATTGTTGATTTACATAATATAAAAAAGTTAATTCAACATGACAGGTTGAGGGGGATTTTCAGTTCCCAGCATGCTTTGCGTAAGACTGCATTTTGGTAATTTAATTTTTTTGTGTTATTTTAAATATTTTTCAGTAAAGAAAAAAGACTAGTTTGTGCTTAATGTTCATTTATCTTTGAGGTTTAAAAGAGTTTGTTAGTTTTAGTATAAGGGTGGCCATTGTTATGAAGAGTGGTACTTATGCTTAGGCTGTGAGAGGTTTATGCACGTCTATGATGTCTATTGTACCACTGAAAGAGCTTTAACTGTGCTAATGCCAGAACTGAGATGCCTCTCATCTGATTTGCTCATTGTATTTTGATTTACATGCAGTTAATCTGTATATAATCTATGTATGACAACAAAAAGAACAATTGAGAAGGATAAATATTGAGTTAAATAAACGTAAAATTACTGGTACAATCGAAATGGTTTGGATTTACTCAGAAAAGTTTTGTCAAAATGACATTTATTTTGTTTATACAACTAAAGTTTTATTCGTTTGAATTACTTAATATTGTTGTGTGGAACCACTTGATGCAGCTTTTTAAGTAAATTCAGCAAATACAGTGTAGAATCGTGCATTACATATGCTTCCCGTTAGCACCATTATCATTATCATCTTCACATTAGCTTTTCTTTATTCATTTATAATAATTTCACATATTTTTTACTTTTACGGAAGAGATAAATTAATTTACAGTTTAGTAATATGTTTACATCCTTGATTTACTGGCGAGTGTCAAGTTTAATTTATTTATAGAGCAAATTTAAAAACAGCGCACATGCTGACCAAAGTGCTGTACATGGTGAATAGAAGCTAAAAAACAGAAACAAGGTCATAAAAAATCAATATGAGAGGGAAAATACAGTTTCTAAGTGTCAAGATTCACTATGCAGTTCCTTAGTAACAATTCTTAAAGTGTGTAAACTTAATTTGAGCTTGTCAATTTTACGTACTAAATCAAGCTTATTTATTTAGTTTGTTGTAAATCAACAGTAGACCATACTGCTATGGTAGTGACACCAATGACACAGATTTAAATCCCAGTGAATGCACATATTGATAGAAATAATTGTCTGATAGCCTAAATGTAAATAATTGATATGTGTGTGGGCTGTGAAAACAATAATAAAACAAGGTAATTTGATGGATTGCTGAAAAATACAAAGATGGGTGGCGGGGGGTGGTAAACGGGTAATGTAAAAAAGAAGAGATGAAAGAAAGAGATGTAGGAGAGAGGGTGTCAGAGGAGGGGGTGTCTAACGGTTTCCCCTCTACTTCAAACAGTGCTCTTCAAACTGTGGAAAGTTAACTAGCAGCCTCTGAACAAAAGCAACTGATTGTTATCTGAGAATACTTATACAAATCACCTTAATGGTAAAATAAACAAACAATGCAACCTCAAAGACCCACAGTTTACCTCATTGAAACTGTGACCTGATTAAATGGCTCAAACTCATTTTCCACATGATCCCTTTCATAAATGTTTGTGTTCGAGAGATCTCAAACAGTGTTTGTAACAGTCAGTACTTAACAATCATTTAAATGGTGTTTGATGTCGTGAAGTATTTAATTGATTTTTTTTTTTCACATTTCACATTTATGTATTATGTTAACTGACCATTTTTATGAAAAGAAGTATTGTTTTCAAATGTTTGCTACTAGAAACCATTAGACCTTCAATTTACTGTAAAAGAAAAGAATGGAAATGCACAACCTTTCGTGACCTGCTCCAATTCTTCCTGTTATCATTTTAATGGTCTCATTTACACTGTTATGATGTCACTATTGCCAAATGACATCACTGATTCATCCTATTAAGGTCATGAAAATAGCTGGCAGTCACCGCCTCTGCATTCCATTACTCAGGTTATTTATTCTTATTGGGTCTTATTTTAATTTAAAGATGAATGTAAAAGAAAAGAAGACGTCTTATCTGAAATTAATTGTAATAATATGCTTTTTTAATAATAATTTAAGATTTAAGAAATGAGTGACATCCTTAGCATTTACAACGAGGCATTGTGTTTGACTGACATCACCTGCTCTCTCCTCCACAGATCTGACAGGAATCCAAGTAGGTCAGTGGAGTTCTTCTCCTTTCAACCAGTAGAGGGAGCCCAAGAGAAATATTACTGGGCTGTCACTCCACTCTGGACTTTGCGCAGCCAAACATCAGTCTGCTGGTCTATGCTGGTCTGTAGGCCCCCATCAGTGACCTGGCTGTTATAATAATCCCTTCATTTATCCACCTGTAATGTTTATTTGAAATAAGGTTTTGAAGATTGAAATCTTATTGTGGACTTCGATATAGCTTAAAAATAGAAACTATAGACATAAGAGTTTATTGGTTGTAATGGAAACCATTTTGTGGGACTCTACTGGTAATGTGTTGGGTTGTTTTGGTGGAATAGGATGAGGCGGATGGGATCCAATGGAACACCATTAATTCCTGTTGGATTAAGGCCCAAAATGCATTAGATGAATATTGTTCTTGCATAATGGTGAGCAGCTAATAGTTCATAATGGTATTTGTAATGGAAACCATTAGAATTTGTATTGTTTTAGCAGGGAAGAGACTAATCGGGGGATCTTGTAAGATGTGTAAAAAATGTGCTTATATCACACACATATTCACAAAATACAATAACAGTAAGCCATATTATAAAAGTAATATTCATAATTTGAGAATAAATGTTAATAGATTGCAAGCCACGGGGTTTGTAATAACTGGCTTCATTCTAACCACATCTTCTTTATACATTTCTTATAGATACCTAAATGGTTAAGTAAGAAAAACTTATCTTAAAAAAATGCATTAATAAGGCGTCTAATCGACTACCGAGCAGCACCGATAGATCCGTTTCTCTGTGTCGCTGCTGTCCGTTCTGAAGATGGAGGAATAGCCTAACTGTTGCTGTGGGTCTATCGCACTGCAGCGGATGATAGTCGCTGTGTGAAGACTACACTGCCTCCAACTCCACATCCGATGAGATGGAAGTACGCTGTTAAAGGTAACCATAAATGACCAATGCGGATGTAAAGGTATGGAGCAGTTATCGGGGTAGATATACGAGCGTCGGTATATTGTGGGTTTGACAGGTCCAAAACCTGTCACTTGTTGCAGGTGCGAAACTGTTCGTGTGTCTCTTTAACCGAATACCACGTAGATGCTCGTAGCTCGTCATTGTGAATGGAAACAACGCCGCATTTGTTGTGCATTAAAACGAAGTTGTCATAAAGCGTCTGCCGGGTGCACGCGCGCGTGTGTAATTGAATTGTCTTTTATCGGTTTTTGTGTCTAAACGCTTATTCTTGAGGTTTTGTAGGTGATGCATACAGAAAGTGTGCATACTGTCAGTCCACCTTTGATAGAGTCTCAGACAGGTGGAAATCTTGGGCTGTAAGCCTATTGTAGGCAGTTCCCATCGTTTCCTTATTTATGGCTTAATTCCCTTGGAACCGGTGGATCCAGTTGAGTGTTTCTTTCGCCCGAGCCTGACATCGATTGACCCAGGTGTTGAGCAGGTTTCACTTCTCTATGAACACTTGAAGCAGTTTAAGATCAGAGGAAGAAATCTAATAGTCGAGGGAAAGCGCGTAGACGCGTGTGAAATGGAAAGGCTGACGGGCTTGTTCGGCGCAAAGGAAGTCACCAAACCATACAAACCCAACAAGCAACTCGCTTCCTAACTTTTTTTCGTTTTGGTGCAAGATCGTCCCCTGTTTGTGGCCAATATGAACTCCAGTTGACTATGACAGTCAGAGGACTTCATCATTGCACTAGCTTCTGAAACCTTTGTCATTGGAAATAATTGAACCAGCTTTTTCATTTACGAAAGGACTTCTTGGGACGACTTGCGTTTTCACAGGGGGGAGACCAAAGAAGGTAAACGTTTTTTTTTTTTGAAATCGTGTTTTTAATATGTAGCTTTCTTAACGTCTTTGTTTATTTGAAGTTATAGATGTATCGTTTAGTTAAGGCAGTGTATTTAAAATAAATAGAAAGTTTGTATTCTGGTAGTTAAAACTTATTTCTTTTACCAGAATGTATTATACAAAATACCGCGTAACACATATATTTATACTCCAACAGTGTCGGTTCAAAACATATTTCAGGAGTTTAGTTGTTAGAGGAAACACATTAGCAGTGAGGGACTGGTCGAGGACAGTGTTATGTACTTAATGAAGGGGACAGTCGGCTGTCAGTGTGCGCACACGCGTGCAGTGATCAGTGCGCGCGCTGGGGCCACTGGAGACGTGCAACGGCGCGAATGAGGTCAATCTCTTAAGATTTTTTTATAATTTCCTCAATGTTAAACTTTTTTTCCTTTTTCAACTCAAAGTTGACTTTACATCATAAATGAATTCAGCTAAAATTCATTGAAATTTAAGAAAGCTTCGATCAGAATATTGTGTAAAGCGATTGATTTTAACTTAAAGATGTCTTTTCACGAAAAATGGTTTATATAAGTTTCATCATGCCTGTGTACTGATGGGCAATTGAACTTACCAAAAATCAGCTTGACGGACATGTTATTTTTAAGTCTAAGCTTTATGGATTGTGTATATTGCGATATTTTGAATGTATGTATGCCAACAATGGTTAGACAGCATATCAATAGCATCAAATCAAAGTTTAGTTTAATATTCTTTAGTTTAATGTTCCATAAAGTTAAGTATGTGTTTTATTGACATTAGTAATAAATACGTTTACTCAATAAAAAGCTGATTAGGTTTATACTTAAACAAAGATAAGTGTTTTACAAAGATTATTGTCAGTGCTTTTTAAGCTCACATTTATCATTGTTTTCCCTAATTTCAAACCTTTTGTAATAATTTGGGTTCAGGGCTGTAGATAAAATGAACACATGTTGATTGAGTTATTTTCTTTCTTTCCATCACCAAAACACAAAGAGTATGCAATAGTTATTTATATAGTACTTCACAAACATCATTGGAATTTCTTATTAAATCTCTCGTCATCAGTTA
Source organism: Triplophysa dalaica (assembly GCF_015846415.1). Lineage (NCBI taxonomy): Eukaryota > Metazoa > Chordata > Actinopteri > Cypriniformes > Nemacheilidae > Triplophysa > Triplophysa dalaica. Next base: position 19,664,494 of record NC_079549.1, on the reverse strand, counting down.
AATTACTTTTACCCAGTCAGTTCTAAAATATTATGTGATTCAATTCATAACCAGGTGATTATGATTTACATAAAACTAGCTCTATTTCATCTATTCCAAGCTTTTGATTTATTTCGTTAAACATGAAGCCCAGCCGTTATTTGTTACACCATTGATTATCAAAATAATGTTTCTGTCTAGCAGTGCGATCAGCTGGAATCGCCCGATATAACTGCTACTTCTAGTGAGGGGCAACAACATTTTGTATTTGCATGTATGATTTTTGCCAAACCAGGAAGTTATCACTTTATCTGTTACTTCCCTAATACTACACAAGAAAATTGATATATTGTATTTTATACACCAAATGCGCATAAAATGGTGTATTGTTGCATAGTTAAAAAACCCTCAAATAATCGAAAGGTTTAAAATTGAGAAAAAGTATGCCGTTGCTTGTGTGTGTTAGAGATGCTTGTGAACCGGTTTTATAACATTGAAAATGTTTTGAAGTGACGACTTTACAAGACTTCATAACCTGCTTGATAGGAAATTATATAAAAAGGAAACAAAGTGTGCCGTGTAAACAATTAAAGTCTCATCATTTTATGATTTGTGTTTGTTTTTAAAAGACTTCTGATCTGATTGTTAACTATATTCTAGATTGTTTACTAGGTGTTTATATATTTACTATCAGTAATGCTTAATGTAAAGTGGTAATTGTGACATTACATTAAGTACTGAAATCATAAAGAATCCTTCATCTTTACTTGTGTTTCTCGTATTTATTTTACAGTTCTGCCCCCCCCCGACAATGGACATGGAAGCATCGAATGGCTATATTGCAAGTAAGTAGAGAACATGTTAAAATGATTTTAAAAGTATCAAAATAAGCAAAAATGTTATGCCGGGGTTGTTCTGTATAAGTTTTGTTTTGATAGTATTATCTTTTGAAGTGAAATAGAAAAAATCGATTCCGTGTAACTCTACTGTAGCCAATGAGATAACAAACATCATCTAGCTAAAAATATCTAGCTGTACCGCCATCATAATGGTCATATTATATCACTTTGTTGTCTGTTCCTGTGGGTCTATATACGGCTCAGCCTTTCACCTTACAGTTACACCTATTGACCATAAACTTTCTCCTTACGTCTTGAAAAGTAATCCTTTGAGATGTTTGGTTACTGAACCAAACATCTCAAAGGATTATTAAGAAATGTTTTCCAGATGCACGCATTTGAAAATGTCCAACTGAGACAAGAATAAGGTTATCTATTTTTACCTTTTTGAATTGTGCAAATATTTGTGTGTTATATTATTATTCGTCCACATTGATTAATATACCTACTTTAGATATGCTATCTTAATCCGGCAGCACATTGTGGGAGTGCGTCTGCAGTCGTACACCTAGTACTAAATAAGTACACTAGACAGGCACACAAGATCCCATTGAAAAGCTAACTGCATTTAGTTTTGGCTCGCCTTGAGATCTGTTATCTGGAGGGGGCTTTAGTACCAGGTGCACAGTGGTACCTTCCTGCCTGGTACCTCCCCCGGCAGATTCCCTCAGATGGAACGTGGTGATAAAGAGTCGTTCATCTCTACATTTTTGCAGGTGTCTTGGAAAAAGAAAAGTGTACCGTTTAACTTGGTTCCCAAGATATTTTTTTCCTTTCAGAAGGTTTAATTATAATTTGATAAATTAATGAATGCTCATTCACACGTCAGATATGTTTTCAATATTTTATCCACTTTTACTGGAAAGTGTCTCGTGTTCCTTATTTTCGTATTTTCTAACTCATTTTAAGTCTTAGCAGTTGAACATCTCAGATTTAGGAATAGTTAAACAAAGCGATTCTGGCTATTTCTGTTTTGTATGCAGTCGGTCTTTCGTTCATCTACCTTAAATCACATGCCAATACCTTAACCTTTTGTGTGTGCTATTGATATGCAAATACAACCGTGTCCACTTGAAAATACCTTTTTAAAGAAATGCAGTTCAGTAATGGCAGGTGGCAAGGAGCGTGAGTGGGAATGTGTTTTGTGTTTGATGTGGAAGGATGGTTTGGAGGTGTGTAGACAGACAGGATAAACCTGATCTAAGCTCAACCTTGAGCGTCTACAACATGCCACGACCAATCGCTCTCTTTCCAGGGAGAACTGATCCTGTTAAAAAGTCCCTTTTTTGTCTGTTACTGCTGTATTGCAGAACCGGCCTTTAAGCTCCGCCCACTTCCTACTGGCAACCATGATTTACAAATCAGTTCATCGTCCTATCAGTATTGCTCTTTAAAGAGCTGTTTAGTTTATTGATAATTATTGCACAGTATGGCGATGCTTTTCATATTTAGGACAATTTCCCACTGTCATAACAGTCTATTGAGTATGTGCTTCAGGCAGTAATTGTACTAATATTGACCATAATCGTTTTTTAATAGTACATGTTTCTGGTCTTAATATGCACTTATATGTGTACATGCGTATATGCAGTCGACACACATGTACGTCAGGTGAAATAGAGACTGTAAAATTGTCCTTAGTTGTGAGTAAAAGTAAACAGTAAGGGCCAGATTTACTAAAAAGGCCAAAATAGCGTGAGAGATCAATTTAAAATGGTCGATGGGGGTGGATATTTTGCGGGTGATTTTCTTACAAGGGCCACAATCTACCAAAAGCACAAATAAGTGCAGGGTTTAGGAAAGGCTCTGCTTCTGAAATCGCCTACTTCCATACTATACAGTAGGCGAAAATCAGTATGCGTTTTATCAGTACTGTTTTAACGGTCGATAGGTAGGTACTTAATCAAATTCAGTACGTACTGTCACATTATGCGATTTCGGACACAGCTATGCTTTTTTGGTGGGTTAAATAAAGGCGTAAATACCAGTACAATGACGTGTGCATACCTTAGTAAATTGCGTGGCGTGATTCATTTCAAATACTCTTCTCCTATAAAGTTTACGTATGAAGAACTCCTACAGATGCATATGCAATACGGTCTGTTGCAAATACTGCCGAGTCCACGCCTTTTCAGCGATCATTTTCACTGCGTGCCTTTAGTAAATACCTGCAGTAGTTTTTTTGTGTCAAAACAGGCTTTTGGGCTGCTGAAAGGTGTTAGTAAATCTGCCCTTAAATGTGTTTGTCCATCTATGTGTCATCTCTGTGTTTCTCAGCCCTTGGCGTGAGACTCCGTTTTGTTACTCTCTACCAAGGCTTTAGAAAACGGATTGGGTCCCATCCTACACTTTTTCTTATTGAAAACCAGATTTAATCCGGAAAACCGTCATATTTCAACCCGTAGGCCGTGCCCTGATTATTTTCCCTGACGATCCGCTAAAACTGCGCACGGAACAGTCCGGTCTGTAGGTTGCCATCCTTTCTCAGATTCGGTGTATGAGCAGCATCACTGAGCGATCTGAGTGAACTGGGATCTAATTCTGACTCAGCAGTGTCTCAGGCCAGACCTGTAGTCACTCCTGTAGTCTCCAGTGGGCCTACGGATTTTCATCATGCATCACTACCCGGGGGCAGACGGAAGCCTTTATAATAACAACAGTGCGCTGTAGGCCGTCATCCCACAGAGTGGGAATGTCAGAGTGATTCGTAGAGAAGAAAATACAACCAAGTGGAATCATTGCAGACTCATGAAAGAGAAAAAGCGCGTCAGAGATTCTTAATTTGATTGTAAGTTGTGATACTCATTACAGCTCTGTTTTGGTTTGGCGTGGGGGTAGATAGTTTTACTTAAAGATGCAGTCAGTATCTTTTTTGGGTTGAACGTAAATCATAATCCGTCATTAAGAAACTGCACGAAAAATCTGTGTTTAGAACCATGTCTTTTACCCTGATAGCAGCAGTAAGCGTATAATAGTGATTTATAATTTGAGCTGTCGGTTTGAGAAACATATCCTTTGACTTCAACCCAAGAAGATAGCAACATATTTAAGAAAGTTGGGAACCGAACCACAGTGGTGCCCATTGACTTGCATTGGTTTTGTGTCCATACAATAGAAGTCAGTGGGTACCGCCGTTGTTCAGTTACCAACATTCTTCAAAATATCTTCTTCTGCAGAAGAAAAAGTCATGCAGGTTTGAAATGATAAGAGGGTTTGTGGTTAAAGAATCAGTTGAATCTGTTTTCACATTTTCAAGTTGTGGATATGATCCTAATTTTACAGGGCAATGACGACTAGTCATTCAATCAACCTGCCAACTCATTTATTATTAAAATGCAATTTCGCACATCCCTAGATGATTGATTTACAGTATGTCTGATAGGAGAGCTCTTTTATGCACTACTGTACAGAGTTTGGTTTACTCTCACCTAACCCAAGAGGCCATCAGACACACGGCTCTGTTATGGAAATATCCTCCCCTCAGCCGTTAGTCAAATCGGAGTGGCTGCTTGTTTCCCGTTGCCAAGGGACTGCCGGTTACCTGAGATTTCCCTCAACCCCGGCACGGTAACCAGAGACGAGCTCTGGGATTGTGTCATTGGCTGTAGTATCTCTCTCAGTCAGTCTGACAGTGTCTGTCCCGCTGTGTGACAGCACAGATATCAGCCTACCTCAAAGCTTCCATCTCACTTCTCTCTCCTGACACACACCTGAAATTCCCTTTGAATTAGATTTCTTTGTATCACACTCAAATATGTCCTGGTTAAAGCCGCACTGTCAAGACAAATAAGTGTATTGTTAATCCTGCTTTAGATTCAGAAAACTTGACACTAAACATATCAAGAAACCATTTTGAGGCACTCTCCTGAATCTCCTTCAGACAGGTTTTAATAATAATTCTAGCCAGCTTTAAAAATGGCAAAAATATAGTTTAAAAAGAGTTTTGAGATCTTGTTCAACACCTACCCAACAAACCTGTTTTAGGGAGCGACTTTGCTTATTAATGAGCAATATTAATGCAGTTGAACTATGACATTCCAGGTACTTTCCATACCGCTCCGGTTACAAACCTAGAGTTTAGGGAATGATGTAAGCCGTAACACCGTCTGCGATGGTAGCAAATGCATAATGCAAACTTTTTGGGCTGTCTAATGTCGTTGCCGTTGTATTGAGTGTTTGACTCTGAATGGGTCAGTGGGTAATGGGATCAGGGAGCAGGATTCGGTCCCCCTGAGTGGACGCGTTGAAGCCGTATTATTTCCCAAGGCTCGGGTGCAGAGAGACAAGGAAATCCTATCTGGATCTTAAGGATGTGGCTGAAAGCTTAACAAGCTCTCCGCACATGAAATGATGGCACACGGCTGAAGCGTAGAGCTAGTCACTGGCCCTGGAGAAATTTCAACTCTGGTAACGGAGATGGGTGCTAAAAGCGGTTAAAGGTATACACAGCTGAAGACCAGGAGGATATGTTGCTCTCGGCCTCACTATTTATCGGCCAAGAATAGGAAAGCGAAAAAGTTAACTAAATTATAGAAATTGGCTCATCATTATTTTTTAGTAAAAAAAATCTATAGATATCGCAATAATATTAGCACTGTGCCTTATTTTTGCCGTGATAACATGTTGTGAAAATCTGATATCGTGTCAGCCCTCATTTGAGTTTTAATGCATTTTTAAAGCATATTCTCTTTTCAAACTGATTGTTAATTAGTTTTAAACCGTAATGTTGGTACTATATATTAAACAATATTTAACAATGAAATAATAGTGAAGAAAGTGCATTATAAAAATTTCTAGGGTGGTATAATAGTATAATATGTTAGTATATTCGAGTATAATAGTATTGTATTTCAGCAGGAATTGTATTCAAGTATTAAACCAAAGCAAAGCACAGAAGGAAGAATGTTAGTGTACGTAAAGTGATAGTTCGCCCCAAAATGAAAATTCTGTCATCATTTACTCACCCTCTTGTTATTTCAAACCTGTATGACTTGAAAGCAGAACACGAAAGTAGATATTTGGAAGAATGTTGTTAACACGCACCTATTCACTTGGTTTTGTGTCAATACAATAGAAGTGAATGCCGCTGTTTGGTTATCAACTTTCTCGAAAATATCTTCTTTTGTGGTCTGCGAGAATAAAAGAGAAAATGATGCCATTTCTGGTTGATCACTTTAATACGGTAAAGCTGTGGAAAGAAAGTTATTAACAGGAAATAACAGTGGGAAGTGTATTAGTTAACTAGCAGGATAATATACACTTTATATTAGAGCGTATTGTATTAGGAACAGATTATAATAAATTAAGCAGTCGATTTAAGCAGGAAGTAAAGTGTTTCTGAGTTTCTTTAACCTCCGTTTCCATCAACGTGGCTTATATATGAAAGCTGTTCCTTGAACTGTCTGCTTGTGCTGATCTGTGTGTTCACAGCAGTATTTAAGCACAATAGCTGTGCTGCCTCAAGCAAGGCAATGTCCTCAGTGCACTTGTTTCTGTCTGTCTCCTAGGTAACGGCGACTGCTCTCCCAGGAAGGAGAACTCGAGAATGCTGGTGGACCTGTCGATCAACACACCCAATGGCCAGCATTCCCAAAGTCCTGATTCCCCTGCCGGTCAGTCACCTGTCATCTTCTTAAATAACCTCCCCTCCACACCCAAAAATTCCGTCTTCATTTAGTTTCGCTCAAGTTGTTCCAAATTTGGATAAATGTCTTTGTTCTAATGAACACAGAGAGAGATATTTGGAAGAATATAAGAAAGCAAACAGCTCTGGGCCACTGTCATTTTTCTTACTTACTTTGATAGTCAATGCTGGCCAAGAACTGTTTGGTTACAAGCAATCTTTGAAATATCTTTCTCTGTGTTCGTCAGAACAACAACAAAAAACACAGATTTGGAACAAATCTCAAGGTTGAATGAATGATGACAGAACTTTAATTTTTGTGTCATTTGTCACTTTAATGATTTTGAACAGGGAGAATGCTTGTGTTCAAGTCTTTTAATTCAAAAATTTAACGCCACAAAAAAACGAGTCTTTAAAAAGGAGAAATAAATGAGTGAGCATCTGCATGCTGGGGACAGAGGAAGAGGCTTTATCTTAAAATGTAAAAAATAGACGCACGTTTATTTCTGATCTGATGGGATAGGCCCAGGCCCTTCCTCAAAGCAAACTGATGGTTAGACCGAGGGCTTGTCAGCATGATGTTGCGTATTAAGAAAAGGGAAGCGCACGGTGCTGAAAGATGGAGACACAGAGCATAATCCCAGATCTAGATTGTTCTGGTAGATAATTTATTGGTCATGTTGCATGCAGTAGGAGGTTGAGAAACATGTTACCGGGTAAAGAGAAGTCTAAAGGACACTTTTAGTTTTGTTAAATAATGATCAGTAGTAAGCGAAGGCTGTGCACAAATGTTTTTTTATACAATAATCTGCTTTAAAACAGTCTGAGATGTTGGTTTGTTTTAAGCCAAGGTTGGGTCAAATATGGGCGATCGGTTGGGTTTGTCCATATTTGATCCAACCATGCGTTAAACCAAACCCACATTTTTCGAGTGTTCAACTTTCTGTGATTTTAAATTTCAAATTTTTAAGAATACAGAGATGGTCCATCCAAACATGAAATCTCCCATTTTTAACTCCCCATCATGATGTGCCAAACGTGTATGACTGGATGAAACACTTAATAATAATATCCAGAGATAATAATTAATATCCAGCGATAAATAAAAATAATAAATGCATGCTTTGCTTTTGCACCTTTTGTGTAAGGCTGTTAGCCACTGGCTCTGCTGTTTGTGTGTGTGTGCGTTCGTGTGTAAGTCGTGCCTCCATTCATCCTCTTTGATCAGGATGAGAACGCTTTAAGATTCTGTATGTTGTCCCGGCAACCATTTCAAGTTCACTCCACCGCAGTCATCATTGACACTCCATGATGTGAATGCTAGAGGACACATTAAAATACAGGCGGCTTTTTCCTAAAGATCGATGTTTGACGGAGAGTATCAGAGCATTTGTTGCAACAGTTTGAAAGTGTCATCTTGACACGGTGAGGTAAAACAGTATTAACTTTTATCTGTGTGAATTTATTGTGTAACATATGCCAAAAGATTACGATGTGTTGTGAGATGACTGCATTTCTGCGAGTTTTATTCTCTGTGAACTTGATTCGTCTCTTAGAAAGTAAAGATCTCTTGTGCAACGGTAGGCAAGTACACATGTAATACTTCGCTGGAAGTGCCAGTGGGTGAAGTGAAGGTTATCGCTCGACTCTGCCACACAACACAGGTCTTTCAAAACCTGTATGTCTCTCTGTGTAAACAGAGCGTCTCTTCACTGAAAGAACTTGTTTTTGATCTGCTGTAATGTACGGCATGCTGGTCTTTATCTTATAGAGTTCAGCTGCACTAGGATATGGCTTTTTAGACTCAATATTGTTAACCTGGATTAACTGCAATGCTGAGTTATCTTATTCAATATTTATATTTCTGAATTTAACTCTCTACATTTGTTATCCTTGGGTTTATGTTTTCATTTGCATATTTTGAAAGTTAATAGCATTGTTTGGACAAAATCTGTGCATGATGTGCATCCAACGTGTTTTATTGTTTGATCATCCGCTCTAGTCTTCCTAAAGGGACAGTTCACCAAAATAAAACTCTCATTATTTACTCGCCCTCTTGTCATTTCAAACCTGTATGGGTTTCTTTCTTCCGCAGAACACAAAAGAAGATATTTTGAAGAAAGTCAGAAACCGAACCGCAACGGCACCCATTTACTTTATTGTATGATCCAAAGACGCAATGCAAGTGAATGGGTGCAAGTTATCAACATTCTTCAAAATATCTTCTTTTGTGTTCTGCAGAAGAAAGAATGCCATACAGGTTTGAAATGACATGAGGGTGAGTGAATGATGACAGAAGTTTATTTTCGGGTGATTTATCTTGATGAAACATACAGCAAGAATAATTCTCACTTCATCAAACCAGCTTATGTATTTATCTATAATACAGAAATTAAACATAATTTAAAACATTGTAAAACTAAGGCTGTTTCATACTCTGCTTAAAAAATAATACTAAAGAACCTTGCACAAAACACAATAGATAATTCAAAGGCTTTAATGGTTGAAATGGGAATTGTTTTGGTTTTAAACTATCATGGTGTCTATTGGTGGGGTGTTATCTGCAAGATTTATCTTATTGGAACAATGCATTGAAAACAATTTTGTAATGGTTTTAATGGAAAAAGGTAATGGTTCATTATGGTACCTTAATGGAAACCATTCAAATTTCTGTGATGGTTTCTGTTGTTTTCAGCAGGGTACTTTGTCTTAAAGATCTGTGAAATCTGTATATATATCTCCATGGGCCCGGTTTCACAGACAATGTTGAAGTCACTTTTAATAAAGCATAGGTGGTGTGCATCTATAGACAAAACAATAGCATTGACTTATTTAATGATATGACAGGCCACTTTTTTATCAGTTAAGACAGCTCAAACATTCATTTTAGTCTGGTACAATTTTAAACCTTGTCTGTGAAACCAGGCACATTTCTAACCCCTTTCATAATCCAGGATTAAAAGATATGGAGGTCAAACTGGTTTTAAAAAGATGTTAACCCAGGGTTAAGTGTAGTCTAAAACGCTTGGAACTACTGACCTGAGGGATTACAGATTTCTGTCATACTTGTATTCTTATAGTTAAGGATGAGCAAATGACCTGAGGGAAACCACTCACACGAACGGAAAGGACAGGGGTGATTCAAAGTTTAGTCTCCAGCTCTCGCCCAGAGATTAGACAGGTGGTAAAATAAACAAAACACAACAAAAACAAACAGGTTTGTCTGGATGGCGGAGAAAGGCGCCTGCTCTTTTTTCCACCTGCCAAGAGAACCTGGAGAGTTTGGTGCATGCGTGGTTGAGACGGAAAAGTCGCGGGCCGGGCTTTTGCGTGTGTCGTTATGTGTTTATGCGTCCCTTCTGCATGTCTATTTTTGTCATGCTCTGTGTATCTGAGCGCGTGGGGGTGGCCTCCCTGGAGGTTTTCTACAGCCTGCATACAAAGATAAATGGAGTCTCCGACTCAGTCCAGACCAAAGCACCGGTCTAAACCCGGTCTCCCACCGCCAGTCATGTTTAACTCCACCTGCCTCCTGTTTGTGCTCCCCTAGAGACTACAGCTGCGACGACTTTTTCTCTTTGCTATAATCCCAATGCTGTTGTTATGTTGGGGTACAGATTTCTTGGTCACTGTGCTGTCATAGTAACCAGTGATTTTAAAAGAAATGCTGACATTGTCATTCATTTGCATTTGGATGTCTTTAGGGATACTTCTAATACTTTTGTAAATATGTTTTAGGGTCAATATGAAAAATAAAATTTCTCATAAAATTTCGTTTTTTTAAAGGGATAGTTCACCCAAAAATGAAAATTCTGTTTCCCGTTTGCCATTTCAAACCTGTATGACTTTCCGTCTTCTGCGGAACACAAAAGAAAATATATTTTAAAATGTTGGAAACTGAACAATAGTGGTACCCATTGAATTCTGTTGTATGGACACAAAATTAATGGGTACCACTGTGGTTCGATTACCAACATTTTTCAAAATATCTTCTTTTGTGTATTGCAGACGGTAGTAAACAGTGACAGAATTATACATTTTGGATAAAAATTCATTTGGGAACTTTGCTTATGCCACAGGATATTCCAAAATCCCATTGAACAATTTATCTTTTCTTTTCTTATTTATATTTTCATATTTATAAGACACTTACCCTAACATTTTTATTTTAAAGGTCCGTTGTGTAATTTTTGGGATGATCTATTGATAAAAATGTAATATTATATACATAGTGAAGACCTTACACAGTGAAGTGTTATGTTTTTATAACCTTAGAATGAGCTATTTCTATCTATGATCTAGGATATGACGGCATTGACAGGCCCCGGTCCACTGTTGGTCTAGTGGTTTTTGGATATTTTACTACAAAATTCTTACAAACTCTACATTCAATAGTTCTGAATTGAAAAAAATAGAATATAATGCTATGTATGTATTGTTTTCTTACAGCCCGTACAATCAAACAAGAGGAAGGTGCTGAAGAAGAGACAGAGAGACAGCCGGTTGGTCCAGATGAGACGCTCCACAGTGGGGAGGAAGGGTCTGGATTGGAGGAGCCCATGATTGACAGCCCAAACAACCTTCAAGATGCTGGGCCAGGAGCAGAAGCACAAAGTGAAATAGGAATAAGACAGCCAAATGGTATGTATAATAGTTTGATACACTTGATAAGATCTAGAAAACAAGTTACACATTTCCCAGAGTCATGTCAATCTCTAGATTATAAAGTATATACTTTTGCTCTGTGCTATGAAAGAATTTGATCAATTAAACTTTTTGAATACTTGTCAGCTTGTTAATATCATTCAAGTTAATCTACAAGATCCAAGTTTTAATCTAATAATCTAACTATACACATTTTAAGCGTTTGCCCAAATTCATTGTGACACTTCTCGTGTATATTTCGACATTACACATTTCACCAACTTCCCATTAAAATGGCAAAACCATACCGTGACCAAGGTTTGTCGCGTTCTTCCTTTTTCAGTTTTAAAAGGGTGTGTAGAGAGTCGCTGTTCAGTAAGAAGACAATAGTTAAGATTTATTCTCAGGGAAAACATCCCAGGAATCCTCCATAACCTGTTCCCGAGCCAATGGCTCACACTGAAACTGCCTGACGGCACGATAGCAGGATGGGCTCATGTTTCACTTTTCCAAGTCTTTATCTCGACACACAATGAGAACAAATTGTACTTGGTTAAGTCACGGCAGCATCCTGCTGACCTGTAGTAGGTGGGGTTGAAAAACAGATGATGGATAATGTGGTCACTGAACCTTTGATTGAGAGTCATGAGCTATATTTAGAGCAGGTGCTTAGTCTGCAGGTCTGATGCATGAGTAATCCAATTAATTCAAAACACCAACAAAAACCGAACAGATTTCATTGCAGAGGCTTTCAGTAGTTAGTACAGACGTGACGGCTATCTTTGACATACAGAAAAGGAGCTGGCTGAAACTTCAGTGGGTGAAAATCGCAATGATGGAAGTAACATAGTATCATAAGAAATAATCTATCAGAGACCATTTATGAAAAGTGATGTCTGATTTTGAAAGCCTATTATAATAAGCATTGCGTTTATGTGACGTATCGCCGCATTCCTTCGGAAACCTTGTATCTCCAGATTCATAATTTTTTACTTTATTATAAGTCATGCTTTATGTAAGTCACTGGGTTTTGCAAATATGTAACCAATAAAAAGTATTAAAAAAGTGCTTTTTAGCTTTGACAACACAGTATTTAATCATTTAAAAAGTACATCTTTTTCCCTTCTTTGAAAAACACTGAATTATGACATCAGAGGTTTCGGTAGGAAAGCGACAATAAGTATAGAGTACACGTAAAGGTTTAGGGACTTTTGACTAAAATGTTTGTGTTGATCATAAAACTGTTTGAAATTAACTGTGGAGAAAAATATAATTGTGCCAACATACAGTATACATTTTTTTCATTACAAACATATTATTAAACAAATGTTTTTAAAATGTGTGTCTTTGACCAATTAATGAAAATAATAGCAGATAGAAGCCCGTAATAAGCAGGAAGCTGGTTAAAGTAAACAGATACATGACTGTCATAAACAAGTTATGAAGCATAACAAGTTATAAAGCACGACAATTCAATTAAATATATTACTGAATAAAGAAAGGAAAAGCCAGAAGTATATAACATTGATTACATTGAATATACTAAAATAAAATGTTATATTTGTTCTCACAACACAAGTATAATTCTAAAATGTGGGAAAATATTGATAAAGTATGAAAGAGTGACACTAAATGTTTGAACAGTACTATAGTTTCAATACGTTCATATATGTGTTTTTTTCTCAATCCACTAGGTGAACGGCCATTCCAATGTAACCAGTGTGGAGTTTCATTTACTCAGAAGGGTAACCTGCTGAGGCATGTAAAGCTGCACACCGGAGAAAAGCCCTTCAAATGTCCTTTCTGCAACTACGCGTGCCGTCGCCGTGACGCCCTGTCCGGACATTTGCGCACACACTCAGGTCAGACATCTTTTAGTAAGAACATTAACTGATAACAGAATATAATATTGATAGCACTTCACTACTTGAAAAACCAACCACATCTGTCCTTTCCTGGACCCGGGACGGCTCAGGGGATGCGTACAGACAGTCTAGTTAGCACTGCGGTTAGACCTCTTAGGACATGCTGTTGTGTTGACTGCAAGCCTCGCACTCCGCCAAAGGAAATGCTCTCTGTCAACCAAAGGGAAATGTCGCTTTGGTAAAGCGGCAGTGTCTAACCCACTTTCATATCAGCCCACCATCGATGTCTAGTGTTGAAGATCCAGGTCAGATGATACCATCAGCAACCGCCTCAGGACTTCATGAGCTGTCGCTCATGGACGGATTTGTTCAGATGCATAGGGAGAGCAGGACCAGCCTATCATTCTAATCGAGGTTTTTTTTGTATGTTGTCATTTCCTGTTTTGCAGCTCTGATCTGAGTGCAGGGATAGAGCAGTTTTTAGGCCAGGCGGCTGATGTCTGTGGTGTCCTGTTTTTGTGGGCAGACGGTCTGAAATATTTCTTAAAAACATAGCTGTGTTTGGGTTTCAGATATCCGCTGATGTTCGTAATGGGAAAGCGGATGAATGCCGCATGCACGCACAGTACCAGTCACAAGCTCGATTGGATTTGTGTTACTTTTGATATTATAGATAATGAACAAACGTACAAAATTGGTCTTGTTTAACATAATTTTGAAGAGAAAGCAGAATTGGACTGGAAGAGCAGCTAACAAATGTCCAGCATATATCAAACGCCAAAATAAAAATGCTGTTATCATTTATTGAATGACTTTTTTCTCCGGAACACAAAAGAAGATCTTTTGAGAAATGTCTCGGATGTTTAGTGTCTATACAATGGACGTTAATTGGGTCCATTGTTGTTCGGCTACCAGCGGTCTTCAAAATATATGATCTTGTGTTCTGCAGAAGTAAGAAATGTATGACTGTGTGAAGAATTTTCACTTTTGGGGAACTGTCCCTTTAACACTGTTTTCAAATTCTATTAAAGAAGTTTCCACCTCATGATGTTGTTCGAGAGAATGCCCAATGCGTGAGATGTAATCTAGGGAAAGGGTTACTTCTTTGAAAAATTCAAAATATGAGTAAGAATAAGTAGGGGTGTCCACATTTTTGACTGATGGTGTTGATTCTCCATCATTTTAACAGCAAACTATGCAAAGTTTGTGGTGGATGTGTGTTGTGGTCTATCATATTGATATCAAATGTCAATGAGCGAGCGTTTACCACCAAAAGCCTACACGCGCAACTATATCTCCGGAATCGTGATGTTGAGTACTTAAACATATGCGACCAATGAGATGCAATAGATCGTTTGCAAAGCCTTTTCCATAGGCATCGTAAGGATGCACCACAAGAAAGGTCTGTTCTACCATAGCGCCAGACACGGTGTAGTTCGAGTCATTTTAATGAGTAATTCAAGGACTTCAGAAACAATGTGGCTCAAGGCAGGTCTATCCCCACTCCTTAGTGACCCATCCGCCTTCCCATTAGCCACCTCAGCTGAAGAGGAATGCTAGGAACTCGGCTGGTCCGACGGCTTTTTGTGCATCTTTAAGCCCTTGGCAATAGGTGGATTTGTGGCGAACGGCCCAGGGAAGTCGATAGGAAGCATAACGTACAAATGGTCGCCATCCATATGCTCTCATGCATGCATGCCACAGACTTGTATCAGATGTGCTGGAGAAGACGATTACTTTGTGAAACTGAAACATCATGTATTGCTCCACTGTTTAAGGCGTGTGTCATAATGTTGGTGACTGTTTTGGTTAGCTCTGGCTGTTTTTGCTGCCTTTGTAAAATAATAAAGGCAGGTTGTGTCATTTGGTTGTAGTAGCGGGTAGGTTAGGATGGGTGCGTGTTGAGTAAGTTAAGTACTTTTGATAGGCAGTTACTTGAAATGAAATGTCATCCTCATCGCACAGCTTCCTGTTTTCAACCCAAATGGATGCGGTTTAGAGGGCTTTAACGCCATCTGCATGTATTTGCATTTGAATAAATGCTTACAGAGGGTTTTTTTTCTGAATCGTCCAAAGTGTGCCACAGGAACTCGCTGGGTTCGGAGCTCGGCGGGCACAAGAGGGGTTTGGTACAGATTGTTTATAATAGGTCATGTTTTTTTCCAACACACAGTGTATTGGTATGATGTTTGTCCCAGACTTTACAGTTTGCAGGTGTCTTAACAGTTCATTGAAGCAAACAATTCACTTCTTTTTTTTCGTTTCCATTTATACAACAAATTTGTACGTGTGGATGCACAATATCCTCCAAAACGTCCTCTCACATTTCTCCGATCAAACCATTTCTCATGCCCCATAAAGCAGACACTCAAATTGTGAAAAGTTCATGTTAGTTAGAAATATTGAAAGTGCGACCACAGATGAGCTCACCAGGTGAAAATGTTTTTTCCAATACAGTCACCTACTGACTGAATTTGTTCTCATAAAAATCCTTAAACTGTTGACTTATAGGAGTATGCCCCAAGACTACCTGACCTTTACCGAATTACATCAAAAACCGAGTTCACGAAAGGTCGAGTTATCAAGTTTGCAAAATCTTCAAAGTTGATGGGAGGTGAGAATTCCCATCAATGTCTTATTAGTCATAGAGATGATTTTCAGCGTGAGTTCGAATTCACAATGTCTTGAATGTATTTTGTTTCAGGTTAAATGAAACATAGGCACAGTTCACCCAAACATGAACGTTCTGTCATTTACTTACCCTCCAGTTGTTCCAAATCTGTATTTGTCTTTATTCTGATGAACATTAAGAAATATATTTGGACTAATGCTTGTAGCAAACAGTTCTTATTTTGAAGAATGTAAGATATTTTGAAGAATGTAAGAAAGCAAACAGTTCTGAGGCACTTTTGAATGCCATTGTAATTTTTCCTACTATGCAGTAGTAGTCAATAATGGCTAAGAACTGTTTGGTTCCAAGCATTCTTCCAAATATCTTTCTCTGTGTTCATCATCAGAACAAATAAACTAAGACCAACTCAGGGGTCAGTAAATGTAAACTCAGTAAACTATCCCTTTAAATAGCTATATTACTACTTTACTCTCCCTTATGCACACATGCATTTTATTGCTGATGACAAAATCAAGTTGACGTTCTGGGAATAAAGCAAATTGATGGATGTTATCGTGACACTTCTGGATGGAAACAAACATAACGACTTTTACAGAGAGATGGATCATTTACGATGCATTATGTCAAGTATGTCAACACCAAATCTACTTTCTCACAGAAGTCACACAGTGCATGTTGTTTAACATGCGTTCTACATGTGAAAGGTCACTCCACACTGTCTCGTTCAGTTGCTGTCTCACTTTCACTGTTTGCTCTAGACCGAAAGCACTACGTTGCTTTGAAGAGGGTTACCGAAAAGCGTCGGGGGTATTTTCACAATTGGCACACTTTACAGGTAATCCCACGGGCTTGCTAGTAACAGGTGTGAATGTTCATTATTTTCTCACGTGCAATACAAGGCTGGTTAGCTGCTCGCCTGGAGCATGACTCAATTCGCTAGGCTGGTTTTGTTTCGGTGTAGCGCACTTTATGAATAATTCTGAAAGTCCCTTACACCAGAGGATTGACCACAGAGCTTAAAGCATCGCCTATATCAATTTCTATCAGGTTTTAAGCTGACATAACAGAACAAGGCCGATGTGACGGTGGCCTGCGATACACCGATGACTGAATAAGAAAAACATGACAGATCATTGAATGAATCAGCCGATGGATGAATGAAAGGTGGAATGATTCAATGAAAGAACGGTTCCATTAGCTACTGGAAAACTCACAGGCCGATACATCTCTAGGCTACGCACAGCCACCTTCACACCCACAGTGGAAGTACACAACGCTTGTTCCTATTGCTTCTTTGTTTGGAGGTTTGGTCCCTTGCGCTGACCTAGTCTTAGTGGAACCGAGACAGTGAATCACTTCACACTATCCGGTTGAGAAGAAACACTCTTCTATTTACACTTCAGAGACTTTCCAAGTCATCACTTGAGTGCGGTACCAACAACAGATGTTGATTTGTTCAAACGCAGCTACCTAACATGTCGTTCCATATTCCATATGGTGTTGTAGTGGTTTCTTTTTGTGCGGGTTGTTTCTTTGCAGAGTTCGACAGGTTCAGTACGCTGAAGACGGCTCACCCTGGGTTGCATCATCGCAAATTGTGAACGTGTGCCCACTCACGGTGTTACTCAGTCAGAGACTGAAACTCGGTTGTGTGAGCGGTCTGAATGAGTTGTTTTGCCTCCTAATACTTATGTTTTTCTTTTTTTTATTGTCTTTTTTAGTGGGCAAACCACACAAGTGCAACTACTGTGGGAGGAGCTACAAACAGCGCACATCATTGGAGGAGCACAAGGAAAGGTGTCATAATTACTTGCAGAGTGCTGGCATGGACTCCGCTCCCAATCCTGGCCCGTATCCAGGTGTGGCTCATGACTGCTTTGTTGAGATATGAGAGATGACTTTTGTTGAACTAGTTTATTTTCTAGTTTAATTTGGGCTTCTTGAGAAATTGTTTTGTTGTTCCGTGGAAGCTAAATGATTTGAATTACTAACATATTTGTACAGAGACACAAACTATTCACCTTTAATATTTTAAGATTAAAGGGTTAGTTTACAAAAACTCAAACTTGCATTATTTATTCGCCCTCGTGTCATTCAAAACTTGTACATGACTCTCTCTTTTGTGTAACACAAAAGAAGAGATTTTGAGAAATTACCCTACAATGTAAGTCAATAGGGGCCAGTGTTGTTTGCTTTGCGACATTCTTCAAAATATCTTCTTTTGTGTTCTGCAGAAGAAATGAAGTCTTACAGGTTTCGAATGACACAAGTGTGAATAAATGATGATAAAAAATCTTTTGGGGTGAACTGTCCCTCTAAATACTTTATGAAGCACATTAGAGTCTTCCGTAAGACCTTGTGAGGTTCCCTAAATCTTAGTTGTTTTATCTTTTTAGGGGATGTTCTGAAGGACCAAAGGCCCATGGAATCGGCCAGCATGCCGGTTTTCGACCGGCCGCCTGTAATTGAAAGGTTGCAGATGAATGTGGGTAAACGGAAGAGTACCACGCCACAGAAGTTTGTGGGTAAGTGTCACCTCAGCAGAAAGTGTGGTTGAATCTACTGTATGCAACACATTGATCTTCAAAGTTTTAGTAGTGCTAATAACGTAGGCAGGTCACATGGCGCAAGAAACTCAACGTCAATCTCACAAACGCACTCGCTGTTGCCAGTTCTGACGTGGTGATAATAACACTGCGGGGAAACACGCTCAGAACAATATTGTTGTTTTTAGTTAGACACGTGTGCTTTAGAATAACCAAAATCAAGAAACAATTTGAATCCAATTTGCATGGGCCAATTCCCTGTCTCGCAGGCCAGTTAGAGTTTTAAAGGTGCACCAGATAACAGCAATCTGGTGTGTTTCCTATGACTGTACACAACGATCCAGACGCTTGAATTAGCTTTTTTTATATGTTGATAATTTGTGAACAGGGTGTAGTCTTAAAAATGAAATAGTGTGATTGTTACATAATCATAGTGAAAACATTCATTTCGTGTACTTATTGTGCAGTGGTATTCTAAAGGGACAGTTCACCGAAAAATTAAAATTCTGTCATCATTTTCTCGCTCTTGAGGTGTTCCTGTATACCTTTTTTTGTTCTGATGAACACAGAGAATGCTTGTAAATAAAGAATTCTTGGCCACCATTGACTACCATAGTAGGAAAAAGTTCAATGATTGTAAAAAGTGATTTATGAAAAAGAAATGTAAAAAAGTAATTTTTCTTCTATGGTGGTCAATGGTGGCCATGAACAGTTACAAGCATTCTTTCAAATATCTTTCTATATGCTCATCATAACAATGAAATGAATTCACATTTGGAACAACTCAAAGGTGAGTAAATGATGACAGAGTTTTCATTTTTGGGTGAACTGCTCTTTTAGCACTAATAAGGTTAAACTAGCTAGTGAATCAGATGCAGGTTTTTCTGCATTTGAAGGTGGGGTCTTTAAATGTGTGTGTGTGTGTTCATGCATGTGTGCGCGTGAATGCATGTGTGTAAATTTAATCTTATATTTATAAGAAATGTTTCTTCGTACAACCCATTAAAGGAATGAAATAGAATAAAAACATTTTTTATAATTCTAAATGTAAATTCTTGAATGAGTTGCAGAGAAGTGTACAGTAGCAGGAGTGCATCGAAGAAACATACTAAATCTTATTTCAAAGGAGATTTTTTAAACGTTGCATTTCATATCTGCAAAAATCATACTAGGTATTAAAGTGAAAGAGAGAAAAAATTCTTGAGTAGGAGTTTTTTTTCATTCTGTGGTTTTTGCACACCTGTATCTTTGCCATTGCTTTTACTGTGTACGCCAGAGCAGCTTACCGCATCCATATTATGCAGGGGTTAAATTTTCGCACTCTGGTCTCCAAACGGGGCTTTCCATCATTAATGCATGAAAAACATAGTAACAGTTCGTTCACTGCGCTTTTTACAGTAAACTGCAGGGTTAGTAGAAGTAGATATTTCATCGTAATGGAAAGTGCTTTGAACCTAATGTTTTTTTTAACTGTGCTGTTTATTAAGGTGAGAAAATGGTTCGCTATTCGTACCCCGATCTGAACTCGTACTCTGAGATGGGCCTGAAGTTTGAAAAAGAAGCTGAGCTGATGCAGGTCCAGATGATGGACCATGCCATTAGTAATGCCATCAACTACCTTGGTTCTGAATCTCTGAGGCCGGTCGTTCATCACCCATCCATATCCATGGCTGAGGTGGTACCCATGGTCAACCCTCTCTTCCACCCCGTCTACCCGATGGGCCCTCGCATGGACCGGCCTACCAGCCGCGAGGCTCCTCCCTTGCCGCACGCTAACCATGAGTTCCCGCACCCAGCCAACGGCGCGATCCCATTGGTCAGATCCAAGAATCCTCAGTCAGGCCGAGACGGCTCACCTTGCAACAGCGGGCAGGATTCGGCCGACTCAGCACGGAGCAGCCCCCGGGACAAGCTCAGCATCGGCACCGGGCCCAGGACCAGATGCAGTCCAGGATTTGGCCGGGCGGAGGAAGCCAGGGCGATCGAAGGAGCCCGCATCGCCGCGAGGGATGGGGTCCGCGTCTTCGGACGGGAGGGTCAGGAGCTGAGGGTGTTCCAGTGCGAGCACTGCCGCGTACTGTTCCTTGACCACGTCATGTATACCATCCACATGGGTTGCCACGGTTACAGAGACCCGCTGGAGTGCAACATCTGTGGCCACTGCAGCAAAGATCGCTACGAGTTCTCGTCGCACATCGTCCGTGGGGAGCACACCTTTCGCTAAGAGACTCCTGCAGAGGTTTTCTGCAGTCGCAGCATGTACAAGGCTTACTTGCTCACATGAAGCATTATGTGAGCAGATATATGAAGGTTTGGGTCCAATGGAAACGTTTTCATTTTGGTACTGTTGGAAGATTTTCGTTCTGGTGAGGGGATGAGTATGTTTATGATGTGAATGTTTGGTTTAGGCTTGTTCACTCTATCCTAACAAACACCACATCTTTTCGGTTAGTGGGTTAGTTTGTGTCAACCCTGTTGGTGTTTGTTGGGGACAGAGTGATAAAGTCTAAATCTAACAGCCAACTCTGGAATGTCCGAAAAATATCGGTGTTTGATAGCTTTTGACTTTTTATTTTTAATTTACCCCCGACCCACATAAACATTCCCAATGTTCGTTTAATTGTTGTGTGTGTACTGAATCTTCCAGCAGAGCAGCTATATGTTACCTTAAGTTGTGAAGTTTTTTTGTTGTCTGTATTTTATCTGAGTACCTCGACGCAAACTGTCACTCCTGTTTCACGGACCTTGATCGATTTTACAGGTAAACAGAACAAAGTACGTCACCGGAGGACCAATTGAGAACTAAATCGTGCTTTAGTTCTGAACAAAAAAAAGACTTTAATTCTTGGCTTCTTGCTGCTGTGGCTTCTCAGTGCCTTGCTGATGTTTTGAGTGGCACAATTTGCCTTTTGATGGAGTGTTTTTATCTTTGTATCGTTTATCCTCAACAGTCGTTTCTTTTCTGTGAAGTTCTAGGAGAACTCTACTGAGACGGGCCTTGTTCACTTACCCTCATGTTCTGTTCATCAACTTTTGTGTCTTTATATGTGGGCCACAGAGACCCCAATGATTTTTGTGTGAAATCAATAACAGCAAATTTACCTTTTATTTATTTAGTAATTTTGTTAAAAGTCTCTCAAAACAAACGAAAACGTATTTGATATCACAGAGTATGCATGAACTTTTTCAGAAATGCGGCTGTTGTCCGGTATACAAATTGTTAATCAATACAATCAAAGTAACTTAAATGGCCAAACTGCCATTGCGTTTAGTCACTTTTTATTTTACAGGATCTCTGAAACGGAACATGAGGGTTAAAGATATACGTATTATGAAAATATCCCTAAAGTACTATAAGTTAGTACAATAACAGACTTAATTCGATGAAGTGTTGATGACAATCTCCACTGTGTCTCACAGATCTAAATATGATATGTACGTAGAGATCTTTTGCAGACAGATGAGGTTTGCGCGCCGTGTTTTGCTGCTGTTGTAACAGTCTTTGTCGTCTTCTGCGCTCTTATGCACTTGGCTGAAACTGCACTGTAAATGCCTTGATAAACCTGTTTTTGCACTGTTAGCTTGAGGCCTTGGGCAAAAATCTGCTATTTTCATGCTATTGATAAAGCGAGCAAAGGTCAGCGTGCAGTTCGGCTAGTCTTCGCACAGTATACGGTATCGCCATGTATGTATGATTTAACAGGAAAAAAGTCACAGTATATAACCGCTGCACCATGCTTTAACAACAGGGTTGCCATATATTCTTCATTCAGCTCTGAGACCAAATGCTTTGAACCCGGCAAACTCTTTTTCATTATTTTGGTATTTCTTCTTTTGTTGTACAGAGTATATTTTCAGTACCGAAACTTATCTACATGTGTGCATGCCACATAAGTTATAGAGCATTCACAGGGCTTCTGAAATACGCACTTATATTTTTGGTTAGTTTCTGGTTAGGTCTAGTTAGCGCATTTTGGAAACAGAGAAACGAGCGCAGTGAAGAAAAAGAAAGCTTTTCTCATGAACAGAACAAAACAGATCTTTAAAATCAGATGGCGTGACAAATGCGATTTTGACTTATGTTGATGTCAAAAGATTGGAGAGATTTAATCGCTCACCTAGACTGCACGGGAGCATCACGAGATACAAATGCGGTTTATTTATCAGCCCCCCCAACCCTTTAAAAGTTTCTCATGCTCGATATGGTGAAGTTCAGAGAATCGTTCGCTAGTTGCTTCACGTTGTTTATAGGGCATTGAAACGGTTTATTTTTTCTTTCCTTGTCATCTCTTTCTTTGTTATTTGTAAATATTGTGACATTAGCACTCTGTAGCACAACCCATAAATCCAGCTTTAATGAATGTGGACGGCTCACTGCGGCCTTCACGACGGTCAGAATCTCACTTGCACATTTGATGAGCTTTTCCGCATTGTAGCGTTTTGCGTCGGTTCTCGAAGAGCCTTATCACTATCTTTCTTTAAAACCTAAATGCCTTTGCTGTGCCTGTTGTAGTTTTCTTACCCTTTGAAAAACTTCGCTTTTTTATTTCTGCTTGGAAAAAAATTGCTAAATACTGTGAATATGCCCTTTAAACATTCTGATGAATAGCACTGATAGAAGCGCAGTCGTGTTGTTTGAACGTACCGTTTTTGTTGCTTTGCCTTTTTTACATGCAAAAATAATATCACGCCACACGCACACAGTCTCTGAATTTCTGGAACTTTTTGAAGAATTGATTTGTTGTGAAGCATGAATATCTTTGTGTATTTTTCGTTTGATTTTTCGTTTTATTTGATTGGTGTCACATGCAGGCATGATCATCAGGCTCGCTGAATGTGCTCCACAACTCCAGGGCATTTTTACAACTAGTATCATCTTATTGTACAGTATGTTATACTTTTTTCCCAAAAACAGGAACAAGGTGAAGGAAACAATGATGTAAGACTATGTTTACAACCGAATAACCAAGAGCACACGAACATAACATGTTCTTGTGAGTCCATACTTGTGGAAAGTGGAGAGTACTTGAAGTTACGAGAACGGCCCTCTAAAGTCAGGTTTCACTTTTTACCTTAAAGTGTATGGGACTGCTATTTTCTCATCTGTGTACATATCTATTTTTTGTGAGAGAACAGTGTTTTTACCTGTTCTTACGGACTGTGGACCTTACAAACGGTATAAAAAAAGGTTTGCAGTGTATTTTTATATACAAGTGAATAAATGTGTGAATTACATACAGTATATTTTGGTAAAAATGTTGAAAGGGGGTTTTCTTTTGCTGTGTGTTGGTTCGCTTTTTGGGGTTTTCTCAGGTACAGTGTTGTCAAAATCTTGTAAGAAATAACTGCATTTGTAAGGAATGTAGGTTGTAGGAAATGAATTAATATTGAATTGTTTGGCTCAAATGACTCAAATGACTCAAATGTCAAATATCCAAATCGATCTATATAAATATATTTTTTAAATGTATCCATCTTTCAAGAAACACCAGGGTTTACTGATGTGAACTTTTTTCTAAAAGTTGAAATTTGTAACTTTGAGAAATCTTTGAGAAATTTGTGTTGTTGATTTTTGAAGCATGGGCTTTTCTGCATTAAACTCAGTCATCATCAGAACCTGTTTGTTGTTTGCTTATTTCAACTGCGTTAAATGTGTGTGCATTTATATTGTTGCTCGTGTGAAATACTCTTTCGATTCAGTATCGAGCATATGTGGTCATAATATAGAGACCGAGGCGTTTTGGAGGACTTGTGGTTTCAGTCAAAGGCCATTTCTTTCCTTTACACTGTCCTTCACTAGTTTGCAAACATACTTAGCAGCTTAAGTGACAAGTCACACCAACAGCACGCATGCAGTGTTACATGAAAAAACAAGCCAGAGATTGATATTACACTTACTGGGGGATAAAGAATAAGCAAGGACAAAGGTTTATTCTTTATTCAATTAGAATGACCTGCATGAGACATTAAGACTCGTGCTTTGAAAATCAGTTTGTCATAGTTAACTGCCTCAATTGGAATGAATTATTTATTTAATTAGACCTGATAAATATTTAGAATTAGACTTTCAGTGTTAAATTATGAATAATACTTTAGCCTACTAGTCAAGTTTCAAAGTCAACCTCTTCAATTCAATTCAGTCGAAGCGATCAAAACTTTCTAAATATAAAGAAAAAAACTAAGTGCGGTACTACAAAACTCAAAGTATCTTATAGAATGGTAAATGATACGTATGAACCTCGTATCCTTTAATACCAATGAATCGTACTACCATCTTGTGAAGCTCAAAATATATTGTCACCAATTGTTTCGCTGTGAATTTCCGCTGACAGTTTTTTTAAGTCAGTATTCATAATACACAGCTGCCTTGTCTACCTCAATTCTTAATTTGAATCACTATATTTAAAATACATATTTTTTTAAAACTACGTTTCACAATGCTGCCTGACATAGCAATGACAAGTTTGATTGACGGGACCTTTTGTAACATCACAGGTATTATCTCCCTATGCAAACACCTGTTGTAGCAGGACATTTATATGTTTTATACAGGCGCAGACATCTGACTTTATGTTGTGCCGAATGTGTTCTTAAGCCCTTGATGAACAGCAACGAACCCGCTGGGGCTCCACTAACATTGCATAAATTCTGTCTCGTGTCACAGTCAGTGACCTTTGCCTGTGCTTATACGCTTGGTTCTTCAGACAGGTTGCCAGGTGGTTCTGGGTACCTCCTTGTTTGTGGCTTTTCATGCAGCAATACTGGCATCCCCTAGAGCGCTCAAAGTCCACATGCATCAAAGTGTTGGCTCGACACTTTGTGCCTGCAGCGCCGAAGCCCCCAAAGATTGGCACGCTTGCAGATAGATGAGAGAGATTATGTCTGCGTTGAAGGGGCTGTGTTGGTTAAGAGCTGATTGCAACAGCGCATCTCTAAACCTCCACTCTGCCCTCCCTATTGTTTGGGGTTTTGTCAGTTTGTTACTGTCTCTATATCTCTCTCAATTTTTTTTGTGACTTTCTTGGGCTGATCTTGTCTGAAGCATGACTCATATCCTTAATGGTGAATGTGAGCTTTATCTCTCTAACTGTCTCTTTGCCTAGCTTTGATTTTAGGAGCTCTGCCAAAGCATATTCTCGTGCACTTTCATTGGCTAATAAACGTTTAAAGAGACATTATATTGATAATAATTAAGGTATAGTTTTATTTCTTTGTATACTGTTTTGAGGGACTTTGGAAATGTAGCCTACTTTTTCTTTTGTAGACGGGTCTGTGCCGATACTAAATGGATTTCAGTGATGCAACTTTATTAATATAGCACTTTGTACTACATGATCTAATTCTACTTAATAGTTAAATATTCTGGCACAAAACAATGGGGTTTTCGAATAATGAACAACTTTGATTAAGGTGAATAAACTTGAGTAGATGAATGTAACAGCTTGCAAGGTCAAAGCCAATGTTTGAGTCCAATGCAATACGTATGTATCAAATTAAATGTATATTTAAAACGTTAAATTTAGAAATATTGACTCTTAGTAAGTTACAGCCCAACACTGGTTAATGCTGAGGGTTGCTGGTGCACAAACATGTGGGGATGTTCATGTTTCAAGTTTTGTCTGTGTAAAATCCTAGGGAAGCTGCACGCCAGGGTTCACCACAGTGTGAAGGAGAGTTAAAACTGAAATGTGACGTGCCTTCAGCCCGCATGCTGCGGCAGATGTACTGCTGAAGCCCTCAGAAAGGTGTGAAGTTACTCTGTGGTGTATTTTAAACTTCCTCATTTTGATATACTCACACAACTTGAATTGTGAAATAAGAAGAACTGTACAACTCTCTTTTACCTTTTCACTTTTAGTCGCCAAATATAGATTTGGATCATGATGTCAGACTTTTTATTGCAGTGAATATCTCACAGGGTTGTTTTTTTTAATACAGTTTGTTGTGTACAGAAACATACAGTATAACATAAAGTGCTAGACAAAAGCAAATGATCTTTTATTTATAGTGTAACATGCCATTAAAGTGCCTCAAGCTTAAAATGATTAAGTGTTGCTAACTCGGACAAGCGACCGGAGTTCCTTATGTCTTTCAATGGCAGCTGTCAGAGTGAAAAGAAGTTGTTTTAAATCATTTTTGACACACCCTGTCATCAAGGAGATTTCAAGTGGGACCTAAATATGCCATGGAGGGATGGATACACGATTTAAAATAAATATCGTGGATAACAAATTGAAATGGGAAGCGAGGGTTTACAGATCACAATGCAAGCGAGTGAAGCCTCATGCTACGGTCGTCACAATCACAGAAGACAACATCTAGGATCAACCGTTCATGTACCGCAGGGTTTGATTAAATTAATTTAACTAGTTTAATATGAAGATGCTAAAATGTAGACCTTCATTTATAACCTACAATGTATGCTGTGAGAACAGTTAGCTATTTAGGGTTTGTAAGTTAGCATGGACTCACTAACTTTAACATTAACTAGTTTTATCCAAAGATACGATATGGGAGCACAAGATGACATCAACGATCTGCTTGAAAACTATAGTGAAAGTATGTCGACCAGAAAATAAACGGTTTTGTCTTCACTGATTGATGTTGGGTCGGGTTATTGCGCCCACATTTTTAGGAAATTAAATAAAATGTATTCGAATAAGAAATCTTTGTTTTGTTATAAAACCTTTTCACTTTAACTACAAGTTTCAAGTTTATTTCTCATATTCACAGATGTCAGTTACATACAAAAAATAGTAAAACAAATTATAATAATAACATAAAAAATATATAAAAAGAGAGAGAGGGGGAAAATGTAAATACATATATATGTATAAACTGTATATATTTACAGCATAACAATAACGGCAGATGTGGCAAAAATATAGAGTACAGTAAAGGATTAAAAACGTTCAGTACAGTAGTTACGCGTGTATACATGAGTGATTTGTGTGACATATACATAAAGAGTAAAGAATTAAAAGCGCAGGTGCAGAACGAGTAGATGTACAAAAATTGTATGCATGAGGTATATGTATTGAATTAAGATGTGTGTGCAAACGTATGCTGGTAAAAGAATAACACATGTTTATGTCTATGAAGTGGTGTGTGGTTATAATGTAGCTTGCATTTCAGATGCGTTATATATACTGCATATAGCATATACAGTGTATACACACACACACATGCAGAAATCAATCTGTTAATAATATACCTTATTAAATCACATTATTATATATTTATTTGATATTTTGATTTGTAATTTGATGATAATATTTAAAAAGTAGTCCGTTTTGAAAACCACTAGGCAAACTGCTTGCAGACTTAAGTATATTTTGACTTTTACTACTTTGCATGTTGTATTTCTGCACAGACAACTTCTCATTGTATAAATAATGTTTATCATTGCGCTATCAAATTTAAGTGATTGCTCACGTTGACTGTAAAGCAACTTTTTTTGTTTTGACTTATCAAAACTGTTAAATAATGTGACTCAATTTATGAGAAGTTTGTCGTTTCATTGTAGTTTTTCCATAACTCTTTTGACTGATTTTCACTCTTTTTCTAAAATCATTGTCTTGGTTTGTAAATAAGCCACAGGATCTTTCTTTCACACTTTGAAAAAAAAGATTTTCAGTTACGGAACAGATATCACTCATCTCCCGAAACTTCTCACCAAATTCCACAGAATCTGATTCATATTTCCAAATATCCAATTTCCCTCCAATGATCAAAACCAACCATGCAAGTCGGCTCCAATGACGCGTGCCAATTTTTGGATTTGCCAAGTACTGATCATTGTGACCCAGAAATATCTTCAGGATTGTTGTGCAATCATCACAGGTGACTCCTATTCCAGTTTTTCCAGCTCGACAATGTGGGGGTTGCATTAGCTGGTGCTTTGTGCCATCTTTTGCAATGGCGAACACACCCTGTTAAAAATGCATGTCTTTGTAAGACCAGTCCTCCTCACACCTCGCAGTCAGACGGCAGGATTTGGCGCACGCCGTGACAGAACATCCAAAAAATGTGCGGAACACAAACTATAAAGGCGGTGACTCACGTATATGCGCTGGACAGAAAGTTATGAGAATTATGTGGGAAAAATAGAGCGATTGTCATGCAGTGTTTAAGCCCTGGGAGTGTCAGGAGAATCCAGCTCCACAGGTGTGGGCGGTTTGCTGCCCGTCATAAGGTTCCAACAGCCAGTTTCCATTCTCACAAAGCCTTAGGAAAGCAAGGCCACTTTCTTAAGAGCCCGAAGCTACTGCTGAAATCCTACACAAGCTCATGGGAGGTGAAGATGTGTGAGATAGAAAAGGTTTGTTGCTGTCAACATTGTGCCTGGGGCCAGTTTCATGAAAAACCGAGTTGAGTTAAAAAAAACAAAAAAAACTAAAATGTACCAGCTAACATTTTTTTCTCATTTTCAATGAATACAAACTGAGCTGTAAGTTGTTGAGCTCTTGTAGCTTTGTTGGTACAAATTGCATCAGCAGTGTAACAAAAATATATACTTTAAGTCACGTTAAAAGATAAAAGTATAAATGCACATAAATTAAATATGTAATATACTTTTATTCCATAAAATATCTACTGTAAATACAATGGGAAAGAACAACAAAAAAATGATCTTTGAGTTCTCAATTTGATTTTTAATAAATCATGAAATATTTATTTTTGCATCAATTCCGTGTCAGGTGCACCATTGTCAAATTCTCAATCCACACTGTTTCATTGCCTGACCCTCTGTGGCCAGCAATATCACACGTTCGCTTAGCAACGAGGATGCTACACCTCCATCTTGGGTTTTTGAAGGGGCTGAGGAGTGCTATTTCCTGTTCTGAGCGTGAAAAAAAAAAGAACAGAGAAAGAGGGAGAGAAAGAGTCTGCTGCAAGGGCCTCTGGGTATTGACTGGTTTGTGGTTAGGCAGTCGGAGAGCTGGGGCGCAATCTGAAGCGAGAGGAGGAAGAAGAAGCGGGAGGGGGCTTCTGCGCTCCTTCCTACCGCTCACCAAATTCATACTGCCACTACCAAGGGGGAAACTCCCAACCTTGGACCCATACTTGAGGCAAAATCGAACGCTGAGCCCTAAAACAAACCCAGAACTGTGCACTTGCATCCTTCAACGGCACAAACCGAGGGTTACGAGTATGCACCTGCGAGGAGCTTGTGTGAAAGGAGATGTGTGGAAAGAGACATCTGTGGAGAGAGGTAGAGGAAAGTGAGAGAATGCGGAGGAACTCTGGAGGGAGCTGAGGGCGTGCGGAGAGAAACAGAGATAACTGGAGGAAAACTGTGAAACAGTGGTTTGATAAAAATGGGTGCACAGCTGCCAATAGCTGAAGTGAAAACAGGAAACAACTGAAGATGACATCTCCCGACACATCTGACAACCCCGTGATGACATCGAGACGTATTTTAGGACTTCTGGATAAAGCAGGAAAGACAATTCAAGGGTGGATGGCATGAAGCGATGACCCCGGCACTGGTTTCAGCTGGCATTAGGCCTCAGAGTTTTAGTTGCTTGCTCACTTGGTTCACACTTTCACATCCTGAGCAGACGTTTGAGTGTTGCGAACTGAAAAGGTCAGTGGAACGTAACCACAGTGGAGCTGAGGGAGCCAGTTTGCGACCGAGGACCCAACCCTGGTCCCGTGGCACTAAAAAAGTGAGACTTAATCAGCAAGGCCTTATCTCATAGATGTCACTGTGGAAGCATTTTCAGAGACTTGCGAATGATGAATATACATAAAACAGTGTAAAATAACATCTGTTTGAATGTTATTTTTATTTAAAATGCACATTTGACAACAATCCCCATACACCAACTAAACCAATAGATCTAGTAAAGATCGAAATGTGGACTTCTGCACTATTTTTTTTTTTAAGAATTGTGCCGTTAAGTGAGCAAAAATATGTTTAGGTTCTTCATATGAGTCAGAATTAGTTTACAGTCTGCCCACTTATTTTCTTCCAAACATCACGAGGTGTCCGGAAGATTTTGTGCATTTCATGCATTTTACGGCTCTTCTTTTACCATCTAAAAATTTAGTTTTCTAAAAAAAATGTGCATGACATTTTATATAGAAAAACTAAGGCTGATTCTTCAGTGGTCTTGTGTTCTCGCTCTAGTAAGGTTTTTATAGACCTCTGAAGACATAGTTATTTATATTATGTTACATTTCTGTCAATAGATCCTCCAAAAAATTACCCACAGCAACTTTAAGCATTTTTACCAGAGAAACCAATTCAGGGAAATGTGTTTAAACTTTAGATATGTTCCCACAGCTCTCTGATTACATCACTGCATACACCACGTAACCTTACATGACAAACCAATTCACCTCTCTTATTTGGCATTGTGCCTCCTTTTCCAAATGTCACAGCGACCACTGTTTCTCCACTGTACTGTAATGTGTAGGAAGACTTTTGGTAGTAGTCAACTGTTGATGAAGTAGAGTGTATATGTGGGCTGGTATTGGTTGTGTGTGAATGGAACGATGAGTGTGAGGTTATGACAGGTCATACTGTGTGTATAAGCTGTATAGTTACAAAACTCATAAGGCGATGACACAGACTGGGTGGAGTATTATTTAAAAACACTTGCTGCTGCCCTGACAGGAGGATCCAGATCTCGTCCTGCGAGCATGGCATTGTGGGTGCAAAAGTGATGTGGGATTTCCCTGAATGCATGGCAAGCAAGAGATGCAAAACTTATTTGAGCATGAATTGAGATGAATGCAAATGCAAAGTATAGGCTCTTACTGCATTCCATTCCATTCCATTTTCTACCGCTTATCCGAACTACCTCGGGTCACGGGGAGCCTGCGCCTATCTCAGGAGTCATCGGGCATCAAGGCAGGATACACCCTGGATGGAGTCTCTTACTGCATTTAATATACAAAAACGTACCAGTCTTGCCAACACACTAAATGGTATTACACAAAAAACGGGGTGTAACCACTAATATTTACAAATTTGAAATTCATTTATTTCATACAGTATTTTTTTTCTGACTTCCAGACAAAGGGTGTGTTTTTAATACAGGTACAATTTTACACATTAGGTGTGAACAGATGCCTTCTCTTTGTCTATTTTACTATTCTGATGCTGCCACAAATAATTGTGGGAAACAAGGTTTTCTAGTATGGGCTAAAATAAATGAATAGCTTTTTCATCTAAAATTGGACATGTTTCTAGTAACAGTGTATGCATAATGTACAAATAAAATGGCACAGTCTGCATTTACAATTTAACTGACAAATACAGAAGCGTCTGATACTATCTGTGTGTAACTGTGTTTTTTCTGCCAAAGATATTCTCTACGCAAATATGCACACACATAACTACACGCGCATCACCATCTTAGGCCTCCGGCATTCTTGTATTGTGCTTGTAATGTCAAATTTGTTGAATAAACGTTTTTCAGTGTTTTATTGCAAAACATTTTTGCAAAATTTGTTTGAATAGCGCTATAAAAATATTTTCTTACTAACTTAAACGTTTTAAGGAAACTGTTTTTTTATACAGTGTATAGCACAGTGTAAGTCTTTTTATAACATGACATCTAAACATGGGAAATCATAGTTTTTGTTTCACATAAAATAACTGTTTACACTCAAAATACAAACTGTGCGGTAGATTACATCTAGGAATTACATCCAAATTTCGCAAGAGTGATTTGAAATCCTGCGAGCACTCAACTCTCGCGGTACTTAGCTGTCATAAACCGAGCGCTTTGCGCAGCGCTGCATGAAGAAACTCAATTCAGTATGCAGAAGTAAAACAATTACCGATGATTTTCAAACTTTAATCTGTTTAAGATGTAATGTTATAACGTCGATAGCCCAAAAATAGTATTCAAAAAAATTGTCTGCCAGTAAGTGAATTGCAAAGGTTTTAAAGTAAGGGTTAAGAAGAGAACCAAACACATTTCCAAATGTAGTACTGCTATTGGATCATCCGGTGTCACGTGAGTAAAAGTTGTGTCTTTTCATTTCTTTTAGCGTGACAGATTAACTACGTGTGTAAGTAAAACAACTACAGCCGCAAATGATTAACATAAAGTTAGCATTAATGTCGTCGTTCGTACGTCATTTTGTTGCCGTTGATTGTCTAGACGCATTTATTGCGCTGAATTAAAGGAAGCGATTGTATGCCATCCGAGTTTCTCTGTGGCCGTGGGCCTTTCATCACAACAGAAGTTGGTTGAATCATTAGGAAATTGTGGAGAGTCCGAATGCTGTTGAGGGTTTAGAGGTGGGAGTGATCATCAATGTGGCTCGTGTTTGGAGAAAAGCACAAACTGACACTTTCAGACAGACGTGCACGAACAAATACACCGATGCACACGCGCTGACGTACAATGTGAAGTTTCCGACATGGCGCGTACACACAGACGCAATGATATGAACTCTCACATGCTGAACGCACGCGCTTATCTTGGTTATGAGTGGTGGATCTGGTGTCAACTCTTTTCTGTATCTGTATATAAATAGTGATAGCTGTGAATGTGAACCATCTACATACACCCTGACCCACGAGAGACCGCAGGGCTACACGAACTCTTTTTATAGAGATTAGAGCAAGTTCGCAGACCTGCATGAAAAAGAAGATATGCGCATAGTCTCTCTGTGGTCCATCTTACACCAACATTAAAGATAGCGAACTTTAGTCAGGGAAATTGATCATTTTGTGTTTAGATCTCTTGCATTTTTCATGTTTTATATCTCATGTAACAATCCAATGGTGCACGAGTGCTGCAGTCGAGGAGGTAGTAGCCAGGCCCGATGCTGCCTCCATGTGGCATATATCCTGTTTTAGTTTGTGCCAAGGCTGACTACTATAAGAGTGTGGGTCTGTTTTTCTCATACGTGTCCAGCAGATGTCGTAATTGTACGGAGTTCATTTTGATTCGATGGTAATGTGTGGAATTTCCGTAAAACGTGGAAATGTGGTTCAGATGCGTCTTTTGTTTGGTGCTCTAATGCTGTAGAATTCAGACTTTTCAAATAATTATTTTGATTTGATATATGACACCATTTAATTACTATATTAAAGATAAAAAACTATGGTGTAAGTTGGGCCAACTGTCTTGAACGTGCAAAACATTTATTTGTATGCCATTAATTTATCATTATAAAATGAGCGTGCACGTGACCTTGTATTTGGTAATGGCAGTGCAAAGGTTTTTGGATATCAGTGCCAGATTGTAAAAATCTTAGACATATTTGTTACCAAACTTTTTTTGCAATTTGAGACCGTTTTTGTGTGCTCAGAGAAATGAAGTTAAATTAAGATAGTCTTGCATCTAGAGAGATACACCTCAGACCAATGAGATGCTGTCCCTTATTTAAGTAGGTTTTTTGTTTTAGTATTTTATGATTTAAGCAGTAAAACTTGAGCCATACTGCCTGCAATTCCCATGAAGTCCTGTAGATGGCAGCATCGCATTGTTAATTCTATCATAATAAAAAGAGCTTTTGGAGAAAGTCTATGAAACATTACAACAGTATTTCATCAGTCCATTAACCAATGATTTAGTTCCTTATTTAAATCTCACTCTATTCAATTCATGCTGGCTCCAGTGAAAATTATGGCCGGCAAGTAATTTAAAACCCAATTGACACCATCTTCACAAAGGTAGTTATTAATCTGCACTGCTGAGTCACTATCTTAACCAAAGTCTCCCTCTCCCACAGTTATATATATTTCTCCTCGTGTGTTTGGGTAAATGTTTGTAATGAACGGTCTAAATGAAACTAAACGGATGTTACACACGGTACCATTTACAGAGAGCTTTACCCGAGTCCGAAAACTCTTGCGACGAGTTGGCAGAGAGCATCCACCAAATTGAAAACAATTACACAGTCACTGAATTCCCTTCGAAGTTCTGATGAGGGCGCTTAGCAGTGGCAGTGGCCACGTAATGGTGTGTATGTAATTCGGTAATGCCTCTCATTGCTCAGTGACTCCAGATCTAAGCGACCTTAACAGCCTTCGAGTAAGAAGACACAATTTGTCAATTGACTCCAGGCCATTAAGAAAGTAACAGATCATCAAACTTTAAGGAGAATTTAGATAACCGAATGCAGACTCATTCAAAAAGCGTAATTATGTCATAACTTTGCAATTTGCACATTCTGATGCTTTGATCTCTATTAAGGTCTATAAAAGAAATTCAATTACAGTGCCATTCAGCCCTGGTGTTTTCTTAGAAATGGATAATGCTGACGTTCCCTGTTCTCTGCAGGTCGCCGTGGAGCGATTTAAGCCTGATACAGACTGTGCGATTTTGGGCTGTCCAAGACGAAAGATGACAATCGTGGCGAATTCTGTGGTCGTGGCTCCTAATCGCTGGTCCTACATCGCACAGTGAGAGAGACCAAGAGACTGCCAGGGTCAGGACAGGGTATTGCGATCAAAGAACACCTGCGATCATATTCAGGCAGTGTCAGAAATGAAGCTTGATCGTACGAGCTACGCCTACTGAGTAACCAATAAAAATGCAACAAGAAATGACGTATTGATCAACACTACATGGCAATAAAAGTTCATCGCTGTGGAGGCAAAAAAATAAAAAAGATAGTAATATCGCTCTCTTCCTCTGCCACCTTTACTTTTATATTCCAGCACACATTTCCTTTTTTTAATTGCTTCACATTATACATTGGAATAATAATGAACATTTATTTTGAAAGAAGTACAAGCGATGCATTTCAATATAATGTATATCATTACATAGGCTATATGAAAAGCACAACAGCCAAAGTGTGATTCATGTTGCTCACACTGATGACGTTTTCTAACTTGCGCCGAAGATTCAGGTGTCATAATCGTACAGTGTACATGCATGTCGTTTCCAAGTTTATTAGATCTAGATTGATAAACATATAAGATTGATAAACACACTGTAGTCTGTAGCAGGCTTTATTTTAGGATTAAAGAGGTAGGACTACTTAATATGCGAATGCAGAGATTTGGCATATATGTCTGTTTTTTACGTTTTGTGAACGAGATAGCATCTTTTTGTGGCATTGTATTATGTCTTATTTAATTAATTCTCTTTCTTGTAGTTTTTCTGATCTGAGTAATACAAATAGATGCTAACTGAATAAATTGAAAAAAAAAGAAATCATTCACCCCAAAAATCTGTCATTGTTTACTCACCCTTTTGTTATTTCAAGCCTGAACGACTTTCTTCTACAGGACACAAAAGAAGATATTTTGAAGAATGTTGGTAACCAAATCTCAGCAGTACCCTTCGGCCTTGCATTGTTTTTTGTCCATACAATAGAAATCTATGGGTACCGATGTGGTTCGGTTCGCAACATAGCCTATCTTCTTTTGTGTCCTGCAGAAGAAAGAAAGTCATACAAGTTTAAAAAAAAAGGGGAAAATAAATATTCGTAATTTCTGGGCGGACCATACCTTTAATGTAAGTAATTTGATATATTAACCTTGTCTGTATACAGAAGCATCTCTGTGGCCTTCATTTGATTTGAGTTTTTGTACTTTGTCTGAACGTTATGCATGTTCTGTATACATTTAATAGGGTCGAACTTGCTTTTATAACAAAATGTATTATTATAGTTTGTGTCTTGAACTGCTCACTTATGTAGCTTTAAAAACACTCTTTGTGAATGAATCTCCTATGATCTACCATTCTGATGGTCCGCTGGGAACTAGCATTTCCTGAACGCAAATCATTTCAGTTTTCTAATTCTCTAGTAGTTGATAGTTTGTGGGATGCTGTTAAGTGCTGGTGTTTAAATGCAGGAAGTGTAATGGAAGATAGCAGGGGAGAGAAAGACACCAGTGGAAATAAGCTCTGCCTTGTTGATAAAGCCGCTTCATTACTTGGATATTATGTGTCTGGAATCATTATGCATAGGAGGGCCTTCTGAATCTCAGGTTTTATTGGCAGCCCTTGCACAACTAACTCTCATCCATTAGACAAATCATGGAGTCGTGTATTAGATTAGCTCTAAACCTAGCATCAAGGCTGTTGTTGCCAGCCGGCGGAACCTTTGCTATTCGCTCTTCTAATCCGGAGAATGAATAATGCGATTGAGAGCATCTGGAAGAAATTGTCATACATAGCATTCCAAAACATTTATTAATGGAACAAAAAAGCCTTTCCAATATTTTGTCGCTTAATTGCATCGTTCTGTGCCAAATGAGAACAGGAAAGCAGCTTGTTAGGTGACAGCTGAAGGTTTTAATATTTAACCAAATCACTAAACCTGGTTATTCTTATCAAATGCAGACAAGCCTTTTTAAATAATAAGATGCCAATGTCATTCAATGGCTCTCTATGCTTGGAAGGAAGCATCTTGATCTCCTGCTGGGTCGGACCCTCGGTAACCCCAAAGTAAGGTTGTGACTCCCTCCTGTGGCGAAAGGTCACTACTACAGTAACTATGCAGATATGTCACACACCAGCAGAACAGGCTGACAAACCCTTTCTTTGACTCCATCAAAAATGATTAAAAGAAGAGTAGAGTTTACAGGAATCAAGGGCACTGTTAAACCGAAAGTGGATACGTTTCTTTTTCATCTACTTTAAATCACTAAACACCAAGGATTTCCGTGGACCCCTGAGGGTAGAAAATATTTTTCATTGTGGTACATTAGAATGTATGCCATATGTTTTAATATTTTCATTTTATTTTATCGTTTTAATGCTTGTTTTAACTCTGTATAGTATTTTTGTTATTTTTTGCTAAATAAGGTGCATATGAGAATTCAGTTGTGCTGTTTTTACTGTGAACTCGATAAATAATCATTTTAATGATAATTAATATGTTTAATTAATTAATTTTAATTATACACATATTCACTGGCAACTGTATGTTTGTACCGTGGAGGACAACAGACAGGTAGGCATGTTTAGTCAAAACAAAATGTAAATGCTGACGTTTCATCTGTTTATTTTCATGTAGAAGCGTGTAACCTGTCTGTTTGAGGGTGTGTGAATCATACCAGATGTTTTAAAAATTGCGTATGATTTTCCTCATCTATGACAGGTGTGAAGGTGGATTTTGTTATCTAAAGGAATCTAAAGGATTTGAGCTGAGTAACATTAAGTTCGACGTCAATATACCAACTACATTTACATTTAGGCATTTGGCAGACGCTTTTATCCAAAGCGACTTACACTACTTTATCCTATACAATTTACATAGGTATTTGCAATCCCCTGGAATCGAACCCACAACCTTGCGTTGTTAACGCAATGCGCTTAACACTGAGCTACAGGAAAGCAGCTAACTTTACTTTTGAAGTATTGTTTTTAATCACAGTTTATTTACACAATTTACACGTGGGACAACTTACTCGATGCTACTGTAACATTTAACAAACGTCCTAATAAAAAAGACGTGTATCTACAACAAGACAGGTGTATTTAAAAGCGAGCGCTCCATCAGCCAATCCCAAACCTACGTTGAGCATCGGAGGGAGGGCTCTTATCTAATTTTACCGACTTTGAACCAATCAGACTAGCGCAAGGCGGAGCGTAGTTGCAAGGGGGCGTGTCTCCGGCTTTGTGCCGTAGCAGCGCTGAAGAGACCTGAAGAGAGTAATGGCATGAGCTTTGCGTCGGGATCCCGTCAAACCACAGTACTGCGAATTTCTCGCAGCTAAACTTTTACGCTGTTTACGGAGGACTATTTACCTATTACACGGAGCGTCTCGTTGAATTATTTGCATCAACACAGAGCGGGACCACTTCAGAAGTCACTCCAGAGCAGTTGCGTTCCAAGACATTTTAAATATAAAGGATATGATATTGGACATGTGAAATACAAGGGGAACTTCAAAGATGAAGCTGGCGTCTTGTCTGTGTTGCCTCGGCTTTCTTCTCACTTCAGTGGCGATCCGGCTGAGCCACTCGCAACAAGGTGAGTAACGACTGCCCATCGTCTCGTGCGCAAAGGTGAAATGTTCTCATGCGCGCAACCTTTAAGCGCGGCGTACTTTTTTGGCGTTCCCATCATCTGGTGTATTGAACCATCGCATATTTTTTTCTCATTCACTAAGCTTGCGATAATGAAAGCTGTCTGAAATCTATAAGACGTTTGTATATTAATTAAATGACTGTCATTCATTCACCACCACAATGATGCATCATATAGATTTCGTGTATGGAGTCCCTGTGTGTTTGAGTGCAGTTGACTGGCATACAGTTGGAGCTGTGGCACTGATAGCGCAGAATGGCACTGTTGAAGTGGCAGTGAAAGGGGCATTCAGTGTTCGTTGGACGTTGTTTTGTTATTCTCACCCCGTACACTGTCTGAGTAAGAGTTTAAGCGCTTGTCTGTTTCCCTGCGTGTAAAAGTCGCTTTGTTGACGAACCTCTGGCGTGTGTTTGTGGTGACTGGTTCATATTTTACTTTTTTTGTGGGGCAACAAGAAAACCGAAAACAGCTTGAAATGACATCATGCTATCAAATTTAATATTAAGCTACAGCCCTAAAATTTCTTTTTTAAACTTGTATTTTGTAGCCGGCAATTTTAGGTGTCCTTTGTGGTTTGCTTGTATACAGTTTTTCTCTTTTTACATGTGACTATGACTGTGGCTATGCAGATTATGGGCAAATGCCATTTTTATACCAGAGTGCGAATCAAACCAAAGATCTCCTGTTGTACCACGTAATAATCAGAATTCATTACAACGTTGCGTCCAGATCTCCACATGGTGGTGGTATATGAACCGAGATACACGAATCACATCTCTCTCTCCCCCCCTCTCTCTATTTCACTCGCGCACACAAATATGATGAATAGTCAGCTAATCCTCAGACGTAGCTCCATCAAAATGTATCAATGTGAAACACCAGTTCGATTGCAGTTGTATAAATGATGTTGCAATTACCGATTATTCATCACAGTCGAGCTAAATTGACCTCATTTGAATCCAAGTAAACTTTAGCGAGGCGTTACCAGTTGATCATTTAGAAATGGTTGTACCATCTCGTGCGTTTGCTTCGGAATAAAATAGCAAAGTAGTTAAAGTTGTAAGCTACTGTATAATAAATACAATAGGTAGGCTATTAGTCTAGATCAGAAGAACTGATCATTGACTAAAATACAGAATCGACCGTTTCAGTTGACCAACTGAATGTGGAAGCACACAGTTTGATCTTTATGGTTCATTACTAGTGTCAGTGACTTTGGCAAAGAAGCGCGTTGACGCACTTCTGCTCCGATGCGCGCGCGCACACACGGGTTGAACCTGCGCGCTGCCCTGGTCGATTAGATTATGGATGAAATACATAAAAAAACGACTCGCACAGATACAATTGACGAGTCAAAAAACGAAACGACACAATTTTGCAAAGTAGAATAACATACTGATCATTTTTATAAGTTTAGCTATGTGAAAGAAGAACCGTCGAAATAGTCCACAATATTCCAAATAGTTCTGCTACTTACAAAAAAATCCATTATAGGAAATTGATAAATACATCCGTAGTGCTATTAAACATTACGCATGTCACATCAAAACATTAATTGCAACTTATTCACTTAAGTTTCGAGTTGATATGTCTTCATTTCATAAACACTGTTCTGTGTAAACCCTGAACCTCGTTCGGTTTGGAGTTGATGTGAGGTTTGACAATAATGATCCGCTTCGTGTGACCACTGCAATACGCAGTCGTGTTTAAATCACCGTATTGCTCTTTATCTGTATCGGTTATCGCTTCAGTCTGTCTGAAGACGGCCGTGCATTTAAATGAGTCTTTTTTCCGTGACATTTCGGAGTCGTGCCAGTAGAAATACTTGTGGGGAATAAGAGGAACACAAATATCAGTTTGTTAATAGGCTTAGGTTTGGATTAAGTCTCGACAGAGTGGAGAGACTTGCTGTTGACGAAAATAAATCGTTCAGCATTTAAACTCTTCTTTTCTCTATATCTGATCTTTTTTCCTGGCTAGGGTTACTGCTACAATAGAGCTGTATAACATTTGAAAGCATAGGTGACTGATACTGTGCACACCAGTTCTTCTAAGAAAAACCGCTTCACTCGAGTGGGTTGTTTGGCTTGTAATAATAGCAGAAACCTTTTAGGTGCTAAAAGGCTTTTTTAGGTTGCGCTACATCCTATTTAAAGGTCTCTTTATGTTAATAGTTTCATTTAAAACCAGATCTACTTAATGGCAGACCTTTTACAGAGGTTTGTTTTAGCTTGGTTAGGTAGCATTTATTTCAGTGTTGTTATATATTGATTTAAATTTGTGTTAACTCGGTGAAAGAAAAACAGATCTTGGCGCAGTTTTGTCCGGTCTGGCATCAGAGCTAATTCAAGATTTTGATTGACAGGGCCCATATGAGGCCCAAGTATCCCACGGGAATCCTCTCTATTGCCCTACTTTATCATAATGATAATTTTTTGCCT
Organism: Triplophysa dalaica; assembly: GCF_015846415.1. Classification (NCBI taxonomy): domain Eukaryota; kingdom Metazoa; phylum Chordata; class Actinopteri; order Cypriniformes; family Nemacheilidae; genus Triplophysa; species Triplophysa dalaica. The sequence continues at coordinate 19,623,900 of NC_079549.1, read as the reverse complement.
ATAAGTTTTGCCTTCATATCTGCTGAAATGTTACCATCCGGTCATATGCAAATGTCCTCATTCACATAAGTTATCAATTTGAACTGCAGCTTTGATATGACCCAGCCTCATTGTGTATTTCCGGGGACGCACATTTCAAGTTCACAGTACATCTAAATGTTTACATAGTTTAGAGCAGGCGAGAAGCCCTATTAACAAAGAAGGGTAAAGTATTTACTTTTATTGCAGCTTTGAGAGACCAGCATCTCTCGCGTCCTTTTTATTTAGTCAAAGCAAGAGGCCACGCCGCTACAAACGCCTGCCTACACGGCAATAAGCCATTGTCTCACAAAGCCCATTTATTCAGTTTTTCTCCATCGTGGTCCAAGAAAGGCAGGTTGACCTCTGAGCTCGTGTGTTTCAATGGGAAGAAAAGCAGCCTTTGATTCTGTTAGTAGTGCCAACTCCTGCCAAGCGAAGGCGGGTTCCTGCGCAGCGTGCTCCTCTCTGCTTCTGCACCGAGTGTCTCTCCCGCTGGACCTGCTCTGACTGACTGTTGCTGCAAATGCTTGGCTTAGAAAGGTGCCGCCTCATACCGATTTACTCTGTAGTGCAGAGAAGCACAGACTGATGGGAATTAGCTACTTCTAAAAACACATTTTTATTGTTGTTTGCTGTCAGTTCCTTTGGCCTTCCATCACTCAGAGCTGTCGTAGGTTTTTAAGACTGATTTAAACACTGTCAGAGACCCGAACCTACTGAGACAGAAATAAAATATTGTACGATTTTTTAATGTTTTTTTTTTGTTTCGCATAGGACAGGATATAATATGTGCTGAACCCAGAATAACAAATGTACACATTTTGTCAACTTTGTTTCACCTCATTCAAGACCATTTCTTCTTTGAAGCGCAAAAGAAGATATTTTGAGAAATGTCTTAGGGGTTGGGGCCACTTAGTCAATGGGGCCAGTGTTGTTTGGTTATCAACATTCTTCAAAATATCTTATTTTGTGTTCTGCAGAAGAAAGTCATACGTTTATGTTTTGAATGACATGGGGATGTGCAAATGATACAATAATTTTTATATTTGGGAAAACAATACCTTTAAGGGTCATTAACACAAGATAAGCAGAGCTTGTGTTTATTACTGTATTTTTTTTACATTTGAAATTTTAATCTAATCTCAAGTGTGAACAGCCTCTTTCCCCTCTTTTCAAAGTTCTTTTTTTGAAGGGGAATTCTCTCCGCTCTAGTGTAAATCCAATTACATGGTCATTTGACAGTATTTGCCGAGCAGTATTGTGTTACAATTAGTGCCTGCACAGTACAAAATGCATTTACAAAGCCTGAAGTCAAAGAATAACAGCGCCCATAAGAGAGAGACGGTGTTTAAACGGCGTCCTTGCTTTACATTCATATGCACATGCCGTGTTTACCGTCTTCTGTTGGTTCGACACATTACTGAACTGCTGTCAGCATTCATACATGCAGTGTTTGACCATGGCTAAAAAGGCATGGCAACTCATGTGTAATTCATAACACAAAAATGTTTGCTGACAACACATTACTACAGACGACAGCTTTTCCCATCTGCAGAGTATCTAAAAGAATCACATCAGACAGAAGCCGAGCTATTCGCTTTTCTAGGTCAGTTACGTGGTAAGTCAGAAGTTCAAATCATTTAACCTCTGACTGCAAAGCCCTGCTGGTGGGATGCTTTCTTGTTATCTAGAACAGTAGTGATTGCCAGTTTGGCTCCTGCTGTTTTCATGATTCCCATTTTTTAAGTTCAGCAGTAATGTGTTGAAACAAGAGCAATCACACTTAACTGAATGTAGTGGAATCTAATTGTTTCCGAACAAAAGAGGCAAAAGAGCATTTGCATCTTCATCTTTTGAGCTCTGTTAGTAAAGGTTTAGTCAACCCAAAAAACAAAATGGTGTCTTTCAAATGAAATGTGAAATGCAAAAGAATATATTTTGAAAATGTCTCAGTTTTGTGTAACGATTAAAAGTCAATGGAATGGAAGTCAATGGGGCCAGTTTGGCTACCAACGTTCTTCAAAAAAAAATGTTTGTGTGTTTTCTTTAGTAGAAAGGAAATCACGCAGGTTGGGAATGAACTGATGGGTGAATTAATAAAGAAAGAATTCAGATTTTGGGATGGACGAGCTCTTTAAATAACCAAGTTTCTAAAATAATCGGTCAAACTTCAGTACAGGGGGCAATTCTCGCTATTAACAAACCATTAACTAAGACTTTCCCCCCAATAAATTCTTAATTTGTTGCTTATTAATAATTAGTAAGGTAGATGTTAGGTTAAGGTATTGGGTAGGATCAGGGATGTAAAGTATCGTCATGCAGAATATGTGCTTTATAAGTACTTATAAACAGCCAATATGCCAATAATAGGCATGCTACTAACAACTAGTTAATAGTGAGAATTGCCGCCTATACTTAAGTGCTACCAAATAATCATTCAGCTAATTTTAGATGAAAGTACGACGAACCACTTCAAGACGTTACAGCAAATCATTTGATACCGTTTTCTACTTTCGCAGACTGTATAGATGATCTCGGATTTGCCTAAGAACAGTTCAGACTAGCAGGCGAGTTTTATAATAGTCCTCTTCACTTTCAACTGACAAGGGTGAAAGATTGACAGCCATACAGGCAATAAACAGCACAATGCCAATCAGTCGCTAGCCATTGTTTCACGCAGACTTGAGTTCCGCCTCTTCGTACTGACAAAATTCATAACATTCACTTTTCTGACTCATTATACAAAGTGCTATTCAGATGTACATGAGCTGTTCAGACGTCCATAACTATGAAGTTTGAGAGCTGCTTTTGTCCCTCATTCGTAAAGGCAAAGACAGGCTTTGTCAGCCTACAATTAAGAACAGCAGAGGAGCTGTTAATAAGTGCCGTTCTGAGGATTTCGTCTGTTTGAGGTTATAGAAGGAGAGAGACAAACATTGGCTCTGATTGACACTGCCAATCGTTTAATACGGAGTCGTCCTCTTCTGGCTTCTGCTTTCGTCTGCTTCAATCCTTCCCTTTCAACTTCTTTCATCTGTTTTTGTGTGCACGCCACAAAAGGGAGAAATTAGTATGACAATAGATATAGGCCTAATCTTTCCTAAAATGTGCTCATTACCACGGTGCGTGGAATTAAAAGCGATTCTACGGAATTAAAGTTAATTGTGCATCCCCCATTTCACGTCTTTCCCCTCTGTTGTTCTCTCGGAGGACAACTGCTGTTTCTTCTTATTTAAACCCACATCTTAACCTTTCTGTAGTCTGTAATATTTTTATTTCTATAAACAAATTGCACCTTACACTACTGACCGTTTGACGTTGTTTTGGGGCAGTTTATAATTTTTATGCATAGTAAATGCAGGTTAGCATCATAATTCCAGCAGGGCTTTGGGCAATATTGACCATCTTAAGACGACTGCCGTGGCCAACTGATTGTAATCTTGACAAGCTAATGTGTTCATGTGGGGGAAATATCGGAGAAGTAGTCAAATGTGTGGATGAATGGACGGTCAAAATTAAAAAGCGGTAATTAGCGGAGGAGTTAAGCGTTTTCTCGCTCTTTCAGTCTCTCTGTGTCATTGCTGCATAATTAAATGTTTGTATTCCCTCTCAGGGACAGATTTTCATTGTGCTGTGCGCAACAGATACATTTTGTCCCCGCTAATGAAGCTCTCATGGAAGTGAGCGGTTATAGGTGATTTTGCGGCCCATGTTGGCACATAATAGCAGACATCAGGGAGAGAGAGAGAATGAAAATGTGAGCACCGGTCAGTGAAAAGAGGAAGGAACTAGTGAGAATAGAAAAAATAGATATTTTTGGGTCTGTCCAAGATTATTCTGGTTCCCATCATAACAAGAGTTTGGCTGAACTGGGAAGAGCATCCGACCAGAAAAAAATTCTGAAGTTGATGCCAGTTACAGTGGTTTCCAGTGAAATGCTTCCATTTTAACATTAATATACAGTATATATTCACACTTTAAATTCATAATATCTATCCTTACATTTTTTCTGAAATGAAATTGGAATGAGGAATGAGACATGTTAGTCAAACAAACAGTTTATAATAAATTGTAAATGTTTCCTCATGCTAATGTCAATATTGTTGTTTGATTAATGACTGTAATAGGCAAAGCAGGTCTGTTACGCTTCATTAACATGGCAAAGTCTTCTGCCTTTGTTATGCTGTACAGCTAAATCTACACTTATAGCCCTATATAATTGTGTTTATATTATATAAAGTATGTATTTGTGTGGAAACTGTCAAGACAAAAAAAATCAGTAAGATGTGTGCAATCTTTTCCTCATTCCAATTTAGTATACCTAGACAACCATAAATTAGCACTTAGGAACAGTTCACCCAAAAATAAATATTCGGGCATCATTTACTCACCTTCGAGTTCCAAATCTGTTTAAATTTCTTTGGTCTGATGTACACAGAGAAAGATATTCGTAAAAATGCTTGTAACCAAACAGATCTTGGCCACCATTGACTACCATAGTAAAAAATTAACAACGGCAGTCAAAAGAACCCGAGACATTGTCCTACATTCTTCAAAAAAAAAGATTTTGTGTTCAACAGAACGAAGAAGTTAATACAGATTTGGAACAGCTCGAGGGTGAGTTAATGATGACAGAATTTACATGTTTGGGTGAACTGTTTCTTTAAGTAAACACTGTGGAGCTATGACAACAAAAGCAGTGTTTATCTGAGCATCCCAGCCGGCATTATATAAAAACAACATTGTATCAAGCAATGCCGTGACTTTGAGGCGGGACCGTCTGCCTGTCAATGACAGGGAACATGTTTAGAAACCATGTTTGAAATTATTTTTATAATTCAATTTGGTGTCGCTTTTAAACTTTAAAACTGTGCCTGTACTGACGGCTAAGCTCTCCTGTGGCCGAGCAGTCACCTTGGTGCAGAGAAAATATAATGTCTGCCGTAAAGCCACATAAAGCATGGAACGAGTGGAAAGGGGTAAAGGCAATTGACCTTGGCTGCCTGGCTGACTGCAGGAGGGATGAGCCATGTGCTGAGCAAAGACTGTCGTTCGACCTGTAGAACCTTAGAAATTAAAGTTAAAGAGAGTCGGGCTTACAGGTGATTGGCTGACTTTGCCGCTGAATTATGTAGTTATTTTACACTGTGAAAGTCTATTATAAGCTGAAAAATCATACTGTGCTTTTCTTCCCCAATGAATTGACTGTGATGCTAGCTCATTCCTCTGATAAAAGGTCGAACAGCAGATAATTGTGGGTAGGGCAGCACTGCAGGCTTTGGTACAATACTATGAAAAAATCCTATGCAAAATACCAATTTCAACTCTGTAAAGTTGCCTTTTGTGGCTGCTGTCTGTAGACAGCAGTACTTAATCTAGGTGGTCCGCTGGTGACCTGGTTATAGATACAGACACACAGACACGGCTGAGATTGAGACTTGCGGTGTATGGGCATGAGCATCATGCTGAGTGTGTGTACTGTTGGACTGTCCCCTGTTACCTGATATATACACATAAAGAAGACGCATTAAACCCCCCAGCAAGGTGAACAGAATGCTGATGCAGGAGCATTTTGGAATATGGAGTGAGACATGAGGAAAGAGTCTCTAATTTTAGCTCCAAAGAATTAAGGGCCAGATATTCGTTTTCTGTACCTTTTTTTGGCATAAGGTTGAGTGAAAAGAGCATGGGTACAGTTCCCAGGAGCAGTGGTAAAACGTCCACTATCAGAGAGGCTGGACAGCCCAATAAATCAGAACTCACTCAGGGGAGCCACAAACTTGTGACAGGGACTTTTTATCCTGGTTGACCACCGGACATCTAGAGTCAGATGCTGTATGCCTGTATGTATTACTCTTGCCTGCATCTTTTCTCTCCAAACTCACCCCAGGGGTGCTTATGGGATTGTGATCCAGGTTATGAAGGGGGTAAAAAGTTATGTTAGCTTCATTCATATGTTAATCAAGACTCTCTAGTCTAGAGTCTAGATGTTGACTAGAGTTTTGTAGACACTGATAAATAAGGAAAAGCTGATTTCCTAACTATCCATAGTTTCTGAAATAAATGCTTTTCATGTTGTACGTGTCACATGTGCAATCCATCCGTCACTTGTCTGTACATCATTTTCCATTTTGGGGTTTCAGGGAGGGAGAGCTGGACCCTATCCCAGCTATGTTGGGCTAAAGGAAACCCTGGACAGGTGGCCAGTCCGTCACAGAGCAGATATTTCCTTTTTATATTGACATTTAATGGAGTGATGTGGAGTTTTTAGCGGTATCTAGCGAACCGGTTGGGAATTGCATCCAACGGCTCACTCTACCCCTCCCTACACAGCACTACGGCGCCTGACACAGGACTAATCTGTGGTTGTGTTTAAGCTCTTTTGCCGAAGGTGAGCAGTTTGTCCGTTTAGGGCTACTGTAGAAACAACATGTCGAATTCCAGGTAAGGGGACCCGCAGTGTATATAGATAGAAAAAGCCCATTCCATAGTAATAAAAACATAATACTTCATTATGTGGGGCCTTGATACACCTCTGAAAATATAGTAATGTATATTTTATTGCATTTCTGTAAATAGATCTTCCTAAATACCGTATTATACAACGCACCTTTTATAGTCACTAGTGAAGGACTCTGGACTGTGTGCCTTCTTGTGGGGCCATTGGCCAGTTAGAAATGTCAGCATTTCAGATCATCATAACTCACAAGTTGAGCTCCTTCCTCGTATTTCTTGGTAAAAGTTAATATAAGATAAACTGATTCCAAACCAGAAGTTACAGCTCCCAAAGCTGCATGGGCAAATCTGTGTTATCGCATTTTCTATATGTTTTCCAAATTTCAGAAATTTTATCATAATACTGAGTGTTTCTGTTGACATGCTGGTGTAGCTGACGGTTTGCAGTGTATGTGTCAGGCACTCCCAGCCTTTACTGTGCTTGTTTTTTAAAGGAAAACAATCTCTCACTTCTCTGCCTTCACTTGTTTGACATTTTCCAATTTTCTCCTTGTCGCTTGTTAAGTCACAGCCTGGTATTGTATTTGAGAGTGATTTTATTTGTGATTGTGCGGACATTGTGTAAATCTGTCGACAGCCGTCGGCAGTTTTATGTCTGATCGAAGGAACTCTTGATCTTTTTGATTTTACGGCCTGACTAAATTCTATTTAGGGGGGACCTGCTGTACCTGTTCTCCTGACATCTTTTTCTCTAAACATTTTTTCTTATGGCCTTGAAGGCAAAAGCTCATGTACGTGATTTATGTTTGCTACCTTGACCAAACTCGCTGTAATTGATTTTGCCGCAAAACGCAGCGGGCTAGAAGATACGAGGGGCAAATCTGGTTATGGAGGAAGAGGAAGTTTAAAGGAAGTGCCTCAGAGGGGTGTGAACATGGCGGTGGGTCATTGTATCAGTAGGAGTGAGCCTCAAGGAAGAACTTTGCGATTTGATGTGGGCGTGTCAAGTGATACAACACTGTTTAGAAAAGTTGAACTGTGCAGTGACATCAGACGCAACAGACCAATGGGAGTGAAGGCATTGAATTGGATCTGTCTCGTGTGGGAGATTGTGTATAGGTAGAATGGAGGAGAAATGAATGCTACTGCGAGCAATGTCACCGTTCTTTGTGCCTACATGCAGGGATGGAATGAAAAATAATGCAAGCAAAGCAGCATAAGGAACTGCAAGCGTTCTGAATGAGTTTGATTTATGCATTGATAATCCTCGTAGTATGAAATATTATCCACTTGCAGTTTATTTGCAAAATTACAAATTTGTCAGACACTTCACCCACAGCGACTTACAGACATTCAAGCTACATATCACTGCTGTCGTCTAAAACCTTGTATCTTCATCTTTCATGATTTTATTTTTTGTCAGTGGGTTTTACAAATTTCAAAAAAACTTTGACAACACAGTATTCAATCATTCTAAGTGTACAGTGTTTTTCCATTTCCTAAAGCGAATTTAGACATCCGAGTTTCAGAATGACACTGAAAATATTATTAGTTTCCATGGCATTACATTTTTCCCATATATTTTGGATATTTAAATTTAATGCAATATGGATGTCTAGCAGTAGAAACGCATACAATGACCTTACATGCATATCCTGACCGAACCCAAGCGTCCCTTTCCTCTGTGTGACACTCTCGACATCTTCTGGAGTCCTCGTAGCGTGTGTTGTGGTCTCAGGATAGATAATAGCCAGCGTGGCATTTCCCAGACTCCTCTTCCATTACCAGAGCTCTGTATTCTCTCTTGGGGTTAGACCTGTAAAAGAAAACCAAGCTCGGAGATGGGCCAGAAACCAGCTGAACAACAAGCACACTTTGTTAAACACCCCCTGTGATGGCGAACCCGTCTGAATAAGTTTTCCCCTAAAACACACAGCGTCCCTACATGTTACTCCTTTAGAAAGTGGTTTTGTGGGGTCAGGTTTGCTTTTTTTTCATAGGGCAAACTGTGAAACTGTAATGGCCTGTCCCTTTCTCTTTATGTCGCCCGCTGACAAGCGCACTAGCTGACGGGTCAGGTAGAAGGATGAATAAAACATTGTACAAGATGCCAGCTTTTGTCAATCGGTCACATTTTCTCATTGGGAAGGTGAGATCTTGTCATCGATCATAGGTGTCTCTGTTATTTTAGCCAGAAGGTGACAGTAACATGATAAATGGCTAGACTTTACAGAGCAAATGTACTGTATATATATATATATATATCATTTGTTTCTGGGATCTGTAGACGTTCATGTGTCAGTCTCTGGTGAAATGCCTTCACACAACAGCTGGGCCCATTTCCAGGTATTCTTGTTTATCTGTCTTGTTTTTTCCTCTTTCTTATGCAAACTGTCTTTGAATACATCCAGCTGGGCCCATTTCCACTTCGCGCTCTCTTCCTGAAGTCGATGACTCGTTCGGGCTCACATCTAATTAAAACACTTGTTCACCTCCCTTTATGCATGTTCTCAGTGCCCGTCTCCGCCTGAGCTGTTAAGGCACCAGCCGGTTACAACCTCGACCTGTACACAGAACACACTGCACTAACATTTCGCTACAGAATCTCTGTTACATCATTTTTAATATTTGTTCAAATTTAAAGAATCTGGAATCTAGAAACACTTTGATGTGATTCCAAGCTTTTATTACTTTCTTATATGACACATCAAAAACGTTTTTTCCTGCATATCATGGTGTGTTATGGTACCAGCAGCCCAGAAAATAATCTGAACAGAAATCCTCGGATTTAACAAAATAATATTGTTTAAGTTAAGCAACATCGGTTCTGTGCAAATTAAATTCTGAATCCTAGCTGCTTTGTTGTCATCATGGCACTTATGACATGTTTTTACATTTCAGTATGCAAATAAATGTAAGAATGAATCATTGGCATTAAAAATGTAAATGTCATTGGAAGTCAGTGGAAGATTTTTCAACTTGAATCTTACATTTCATTAGCGTCGAGTGCAAAGGCAAAAACATTGAAAATATCTGCAAAAGTTTGAATAAGTTTAGTACTTGAAAAGGAGAATCCAATTCTGTACACAATCTGAAAGTGAGAATTTGGACATGAACTTCTGTTGCCCTGCAAGCGTAGGAATCACATTATGACTTTCCCATATGCCCAGCATCATCCCAGAATGCCCAGAGTCCATCCCCTCACACCCTGCCTCTGCTCAACCGGTTACAATCAGCACTGTTGCTCGCGTCAGCGTGGCATGGGTTTAATTAGGAGGGTATAAGGGCACCCAGCTGCCAGGTCCTATCATTCTAATGGGCACTCATACTTTGTGCCCCAGGGGGAGCTGGCAGGTTTAGCTGCTCTACCCACCAGCATTCCTCTATGAGCACGGTCAGCAAAGAGAGGAACTGTCTGTGTGCATGTGCGGGGGAAATGGAATATTACCAGGTCCTTAAAGGGATACTTTCAATTAAAATTTGAGAGGTGAATTTTATTATTTACTCTTTTAGTTCTTTAAGTAGGAATTGTTCGGGACTCACCGACTCGCACTCTCACTTTCAATGTATAGGCGAAAGATGCATTGAACGTGAATGTTGACTGAAGGATAGTTGACCCAAAAATAATTCATCTGTAGAACACACACACAAAAAGATTGAAAAAAAGGTCTCCGTGTTTTGTGTCAATACAGTGAAGGGGAGCCATTGTTGTGTGCCAACAATCTTCAACATATCTTCTTTGTGTTATGCAGAGAAAGAAAGTCATACAGGTCTGAAATGACATGAGGTTGAGTAAATGACGCGAGTTTTATTTTCAGTCAAACTATCCCCTTTAAATACCGTCTTTAAACTTCCAATTTTTTTAAAAGTCAAATAGATTGAGTTGGCTGAACTGTCCATTCAAATGTTCTGATTTCTTATTCTTAATACACTTTTGATAGCATTACAGTTTACACAATATTACAAATCTCAGCTGTGCAAATGATTAAATGTCATCTAATATTTTGCTGCATAAGAGACTTAAGCTTAAAATAAAAATTTTGGGGACTGCACAACGCTGTACGCAGCTGTACGCAGAGCACCTGAATCAGCAGATATGCTGCTTTGAGTTATCGATCGCTCTGGTGCCTTTCTCTTGCCATCCGTCACGTTGTGAAGAGAGTAGCCCAAAGCAAGACAGAGGGATCCCAGGATGCTCTGGTTTGAACAGAGAACAGCCACATCACTGGCCAGTTTTTAATAGTTTCTGTAACATTTTCTGCCAAGCACAGCAAATCCTCTGGTTACCTGCCAGTAAGCATTTGTTATAACTCGTATATATGGACGTACATTGTAAACAGCATGATTTCTTAAAGTTGAGATCATGTGGTTGGCTCCCTCTGGTACAGCATTTTTAAACTATGATGTATTTCTTTCTTTACACTCATGCGTCTTCAACATTTACAGATCAGTAGCGTCTAATGTCGGGTGATAGTGTGTTGGCTGCAACATCTATTCTCCGGTTCTTCAGCCATCACATCTGTAGCAGTTCCCTGTGGAAGCTTCTGGGGGCATCAGCAGAGACGAGGAGTGGGGTTCATTTGCCTGCTTTGTAGCCATCTGCCCCTGCATTTCCCAAATTGAATTAATTAAAGCAACAAACCTGACAAAATGCTCATTAGAGCCATACTCCAGATTGTTGCCACAGTTAAGCAGGTGGGGTGTGGAGTAGACGATAGGTCCGCCGACTATGTATTTAGTTTTCCAGACTCAAATATCACTTGTTACAACTTGACATGTACATTTAGTTTGTTTGAAACATAAAATTGCTGTTACGTTACGTAAACTCGTTACGCTCTTTTCTTTACATGTTGATGTCAAATGACGTCAAACTGGCATTTGTTATCATACCTCAATCCATAAATCTAAACTATAAGCACCTGTTATCGTATAAGAATTATGTATGTGTGTGACATGTTTATGTGTATATATATATAAATACACAAACAAACATGGATTTATTTAGGAAATATAAGTTACATATATTTATATTTATGCTTAAATGTATATACATTTACATAACAAATATTTTCATTATGTAAATAATTGTTATAAACACATCTAGGCTATGTGTGTGCATTTAGATATACAGCTGCGGACTAAATAAGAGACCTTTTCAAATTATTTAAATTATTTTCGTTTTTTCTGAATTTACTATTTATAGGCTTCTGTTTAGATAAAAGGATTATTTTTGTAATAACAATATTTCTACCAAACAGAAACAGAAAAGATGCTCTATATTTCTTCAGACCTTAAATACTCCAAGGGAAAAAAAAAGTCCACGGCTAAACATATACGTAAATTTGCACACGCACATACTCAAGCATTTATTTTGGGACCAAATTATCATTCATTTCTGTATAACCATAGACAAACTCGACACCTAAAATAATTGTAATTTCCTATTAGATCATTTTGTGTATCACTGCTGTGAAAGTTCAGCTACAAGTTGTAAGCAAATTATATGTACAGAAGATAAACAAACCTTTGAATTATCTCTTGCTTGTCTTTTTATATAGCGAGAATAGAGAATGTAACTGAACATACATTCCGAACATTAGAATTGCGGGAAGTGATGGTACTCGCTCTCTCGCTGACAGAAAGGATACAGCCTGTCGGGCTGCGAAGGTTTGAGGATTCGCACTAATGGCTGAGATGCTAATGAAGGCTTGAATGAATAACTAAGAGGAGGGATTGTTTATGAGAACTGCAGGTGAGGCGAGACGAATTTGCAGTCGTGCTAGCAGAAGCTCCGACAGCACGCAGCTGCAAATTGGCAGCGGTGTTCTGCCCCGTAGTGCGTTTCGCTGCCTTCCTGGTTGTACACGCACACAGAGCGCACCCACATACACACTCGCCGTGGCGAGAACTGTCACCGGCACTCAGATTGTCCGTCAAACTGGCGTCTTGGGCCGAGAGAAAGGCTAAAAGGCCAAGTGCTGATTGGCAGAGGACATCTCCTCACTTCAGCACCAGACTCTCATTGCTTTCCTCTTCTTTATTTGGCTCTGACCCATTTTTGGGGTGTTTATATATGTATGAATGGAATGGTTTGATTTTGGATCTCTCGTATAATTTGTGTATTTTCATATTGGCTTTTTTAAGCTATCTACAGTATCAAGTAAACAAGAATTGTCATTGACATAGAATATGCATTCGTTTCAACCAATCGGCATTTGGAAAATGTTCTGTGTATTTAAAACCTTAAACACTCTTATTAATAAAGATAATCAATTGATAATCAACTTATAACTATTCTTGACTCATTTTAAATAATTAGTAGATAGTTCACCAAATAATAATCTCATTTACTCACCCTCATATCATTCTAAGCATGTAAGAAAAGATAATGTTGAATAGAGACATTTCTCAAAATATCTCCTTTTGTGCTTTGCTAAAGAAAGAGTCATAGGCAGGTTTTGTACAACATGAGGGTGAATAAAAGTTGACACAGATAACATTTTTAGGGTGAAGTATGCCTTTAAGCTAATGATGATAATAATTAAACTGATATTATCAGAACACCACACAATCTTATTATAGAATCTAAATGGTGATTTGTGGGCAAGTCTTTGTGCCTGAGATGGAAAAGACTTGTATGCATCCAACTTGTTCCCCAATGTCTAATCAATAAAGCACAAAGCAGAATTCCCCGATAAGATCTTTTCCAAACCTTTTCTGAAAAAACAGCTAAAACCAATTATGTTTTGCAGCAGATAGTTGGTGAAATTGAGAACAGAGTGGTGTTTACTGATATCCATATGCTGAGCACACAGGTGAGGAGCAGTAATGGTGAAGTACATGGCAGGAGGTGGGTAATCCAACACTTTGGCTTGCACGGAGTCATATTGAGATCACAGTTGGAGAGTTCGCTCTGTTTCTCTAAGTATCCCATCAGGAGAAGGGGTAATACTTTGCTTGAAGGTTATTTCGAAAACCTTTGTGTTATTCTAGATGCACATGTACCTTAGATTACACAGTGTAACAAATGTTTAGTTTCGCCCGACCTTTTTATAATTTTTGTACAATTCTGTGGTGCTAATTATTGTGGTAACGTTTATATTCATGTTTATTTAGCTCAAATCAATTTTAAGATTATATTATGTATTATGATACTGTATATCGGTATATTGCCAAAAAACAAAAACGGTACAAATTTTCTAATTGTGACTGTCAGATAATTGTAGATTTTTGGGGTGGGGTGGGGATGGGGTGAACGAGGATGGGTTACTACATCGGGAACTTGGTGTTTGAGGACTGTTTACTTTAGACATACAAGTCAAAAACGTTAAAATGTACACTTCAGAAGTTTTGGACGACTAATTTTTATTAACTGTTATGTTTAACCATTGTTTTATAACCAGTAATAATACCGTTATGAATTAATGTGTGAAATTTGACAATTTTTGAGTACCGCTGATGGTAAAAAGAATGAATATGATTTTCGAATTCAGCGTGTTAAACTTCAGTAAAAATTTAAGTGAAACACCACTAAAAATATATTTTTATTTATTTTATCAAATTTTTATTTTTTTTCGCATGAACCTCATGATCATGGATTACATTCCCTGATATAATGTACTTTAGTTAAAAGTACCGATAGCCGATTACGATACTTATTCAGATTCTGAAGATATAATTAATATTTAACCTTCTGAATTTAAGAATTTATATAATGACTATTCATATCTAAAAACTACTTCTCAACATTTCCTAAATATTCTAAACATTTCCTAAATACAGATCAGAAATGAATTGCATTTTCCTGTCCTCTTTAGATTGAGATGCTATTATTGACCGATGCAGATTATCAGCCGATATATCGGTGCATCTATAGTTAAAAGCGGCTGCAATATGCATGTCATTTTGTTTTAAACCGATTGCAGTAGTGTAAAGCCATGTGAGTTTGCACGCCTCTATATAGTGTAGCATATGTATGCCAGAACGCACAAATAAATACAGTTTACAAATACGTGTGGCATCTGTGGCCAATAGCACGAGGGACGGTGTTTAATATGATCTCTGCATTCCAGTCTATCCAATTGAAGGCTGAAGTCAGCATCTGTGCTCAGCCATGCAGTGTGATCGCTCATCTATCTCTCATATGTTGGTCTCTCTTCTCGTTGGAGTTCAATGAGCTTATTTGTGCTTGCCTGCTCATCTAGGTATCCAGTTACCCATCTCCCTCTGGTTTCGAGAGTAGGGCGCAGTCAAGTTTCTATAGCCGCTGGAAGCAAAGCAAAATGTTCAACGTTTAGAATAGGCTCCTAATTAGTGGAATTAGCTGCAGATCAAAGAAGACAATTAAAGGTGGTACGGGCACAGGGGCGGGCATGACGCCGACTTCATTTGCATCTCAACGCTGCAGCCTCACTCGGCACGCCATCAAGCTTTTACAGCTCATTACCAGCATTTGAACAACGTGGTTGTGCAGATCTACAGCTCCACTGTTGAAAAAATAACATTGAAATTTCATTGTGAGCTTAATGTGTGTATTATCTTTGATGAGAGAAAGACGGTCAACACGTCTAGAATACAATGCTATATACAAAATAAGTATTTATATGCTTTACATACATGTAGGTGTTTTTGAGTAACATGCATGACCTGCAGGGTTTTCTCTTAACATACGCATCTGAACTATTTGCGCCTTTTTGTATTTTTCTTCTACTGGTGTGGATATTAATATATATATTTAAAATTTGTTTGTTTGTGAGAGAGAGACAGACAGACAGAGGTCATTGAAATGTGTGTGGTTGTTATTTTCATTGTGCAGCATCTTTGATGATCAAACATTATTGATCACATGTCATACTGGAGGGCCATATCGCATCAGAGAGGATCATGGGATGTCTGGCTGCTGCTTTCTCAATACTGTCAGTCAGTTTCCTTTTACAGCTATGATCTTCGTCTGAAGTGTTTGATAAATGGCAGGTCTGTAACCGAGCTGACCTCTCGCTTCTGCTCAAGTGTCATTCTTTAGTGCTCAGGAGACCCATCCACGCTTATGTTAAAGTACAGTTCATGAACCTGAGTTTCAATGTTGCTTATTCACCGCGACTCTGCTGCCGGTAATACTGTATTATCGCTTAACATCAGAAGAACTTATGATTAAACTTGTGTTGTTATGGTTATGTTGCCATTTTTGTGTGGATTGTTTTGTGAATCTGTCACAAGATAATAAACACTTTTTAAAAGAGCCTATTTTTGCAGAATGGGGCAATGCAAACCATATTAGAGTTCACAGAAAACCAGTTGAAACGGCACAGCAAAGCAATTTTAATAAGGAGGGGGGGCATTTAAGTGAGGGGTCTTAAAGGGGCAACAGTTCATTTTAATATTAAAGGCCAGAGAGGTGCTGGAATATGAATAAATTATTACTAAATTATGAACTTTACTAACATTTTTAGTGGCTCTCATGAGTAATAATTATAAAGGATCATAAAAATAAATTATAGGATGGCTTTAATTCTCTATTTTTATATCTTTCTTTTTGTGCGGTTCAAGATTTTATAAGCCTCCTCTCCAACTACTAGAGACTCTACAAGTATTCATCACTTTTTTTGCAACCGTAACTTGATGAGAGTTCTTCTGATTTATGTGTTGCATGTAGTGGAATGTCGACTTGCGGCGTACCGGTTGAACAATGCAATGCATTTTATCTTCTCCGGGGAGGGCGGAAAGCTCGCCACTTTGTCTTTATGAGGTGTTTTTAATTGTTCGTCCACATGTCCCCTTTAGCTGCTGACACGCTCTTTGATTGATGTTCCTTCTAATCACCATAATGGCTGGTGGAGTGTAATTCTGCCAACGGCGTCTCTCCTCTGGCACTGAGAAATGCCCCTGGAGCACGGCCTTCTTCTGTTCTTATTGAGTGATGAGCGGAACGTAAGTCAGGGTGAACCTGGATCACAGCTCCACTGGGGCAGAGAAATAAACGTCGCTCTTCCTAATGTAATCGTCAGATATTCAGCGACAGTTGGGGTGACAGATGTTGTTGTAAAGAGCGTGCAGGTCAAGTCAGAGCATTTAGAGATTACAACAAGTTTTTCATGATCACATTCAGCTTTTTAACATTCTAAGTTGTCAACAACTTTTTTTATGCAAACGCTAAACGGATGTTTTTTCCAGCTGAAGCTCCTTATCCAGCCAGCCTTAGGTGATTTTCTCATATTTCTTTCCCTGCAATGCTTAAATTTTCCACATTTATTCAACTTAATTTTCTCGTTTCTGTCATCCTTTTTCCTTTATTCTTCCCACTCCGTCCTCTGTTTTCATTTTCCACACTATCTCTTTATTACTGTCAGTAAATAGCATTCACAAAATGGGATTGTTAAATATTGCACTTATCTTTAAAAGAGCAGCTGTAGCTGAACTGATAGCGTAGCCAAAAGAACAGCCAGCGGCTTTGGTACCTGCACAGAACTTCTATGGCTGGCGGACTAAATGGAAATGGTCTGTTTGTGTCTCCTGATCAACTCATTAGGGGTGGAATAGCACTTGAATTGTATTAGACTAACATTATGTGATGCCTTAAGTTTTTGTTGTAGACACAGAATGTTGGTAAACTCGAACGTCACTCACTGCTGTTTCTTATTAGACTGGTATTAAAATGGCACATGCAGCTCTTAAAGGGACGGTTCACTAAAATGTCTGCCATGGTTTACTCGTGTTGTTCCAAACCTGTCAAAAAATATTCTTTCCTTGCAAACAGTTAAGAAGGTTGAGTTGAGAGATGAACATGCATTTAGTGCGATATTTGGCATGCTGTTGCTTTGATAAAACTCAAGCTGGCATGGACTCAACAAGGATCATGAGGTTTTGTGCAAACATTTGATCTCAACATGATTTGAGAATGTTCCAAAGATGATCTTCAACAAAAATCTGATCTTTTGTTACATAATCAGTTACAGAATTGGCCCATTTAATACATGTACGTGACCTAGAAATTGTGCATTTTTTTTAAAGAGTACATAACTAGGGATTGTTGTGTCCAACAACAAGTTTATGTACATAGAAGGTGAAAAAACGCTATTATTTCGTAACAATAGGTAGTTATTCTTACTTTACTTCTTGACTGACTCTCAAATGATTTGTTCCGTGATTCACCTGTCTAATCCCCTCCTTTCCGCTAGCCTAGTCTGATGTGATTGGTCAGATGGTCTATTCTGCTGGTCTAGCGCGAATGATGCTCACAAGCTACAGTGTTTGGGGGAGAAGAGTGAAGTTTTGCGGGCAGTCCTAGTAAAACGTATATACACTCACCTAAAGGATTATTAGGAACACCTGTTCAATTTCTCATTAATGCAATTATGGTGGTGTGGGGGATGTTTTCTTGGCACACTTTGGCCCCTTAGTGCCAATTGGGCATTGTTAAATGCCACGGCCTACCTGAGCATTGTTTCTGACCATGTCCATCCCTTTATGACCACCATGTACCCATCCTCTGATGGCTACTTCCAGCAGGATAATGCACCATGTCACAAAGCTCGAATCATTTCAAATTGGTTTCTTGAACATGACAATGAGTTCACTGTACTAAAATGGCCCCCACAGTCACCAGATCTCAACCCAATAGAGCATCTTTGGGATGTGGTGGAACGGGAGCTTCGTACAACCCACAAATCTCCATCAACTGCAAGATGCTATCCTATCAATATGGGCCAACATTTCTAAAGAATGCTTTCAGCACCTTGTTGAATCAATGCCACGTAGAATTAAGGCAGTCCTGAAGGCGAAGGGGGTCAAACACAGTATTAGTATGGTGTTTCTAATAATCCTTTAGGTGAGTGTATGTAATGTAAATCTGCAGCGGTTCGCGAATCAGACTAGGAACGACTCGTTTGCGTGATTCAGAGTCGACTCCCTTTTTTCCAAGCCAATTACTTTGTTATTCATACACCTTCGGATTCACAACTTGGCAGACAGCCGGGCTTACTTTCAAACACAGCAACATTACACACAGCATGAAATGTCATTTTCATGATCTCATGTATTAACTCTTTAAATGTTTCAATTTTTTTTAAGCCCTAATGATTTCAGAGATGTGAATTTGTACTGAATAAAGATAGGACTTTTGCTTATGACATCATGGAACAATCTTAAAAGGTTCTTAAAAGGTTAAACATTTAACATTTCTTTTGTAAAAAAGTTTCTTTGAATTGGGAAAAGGTTACACGGACTATATGTGGTTTTATCCGACACACAAGCCTAGCCCAAAGTTAACTTCAGCCCTGTGTTTGGTTATGATTTTTTTTATATTAATATTAATGATTTCTTTATTGTATATTAATTGTATCAAATTCAACTACTCAACAGTTATTGATTCTCTGCAGGGGTCTACCAGAAGTTAAGTTTTGGCCACAAAACATTGTTGCTGCTGAAACCATGTATAAAAAACATGAGAAAAAAGGTTATTTAAGAGTATTTGATTAGAACGTTCTTTGAGGAACCGAAAATGGCTCTTCTATTGCTTTGCTCCAAAACAAACTTTACTTTTTTACTTAAATACATATATCTAACCATATGTTTTGGTGGCATTTTGTGTGTGCGGAATTGAATTTGATTTCTATGTACTACACCTCCAGTTACAGTCAAAAGAAGCCTATTGTTTAACAGCATGGGCTTTGATTTCATTGCTAGAAGCGAAAGACATTTGGGTCCTTATTTAGCTGACGGCATTGTTCAAAACACACTTAAGGAAAAGCCTGTCTCAGCTTTTCAGCCACTCTGCACTGCTGCCTTTTACAGCAATGTTGTCACGGTACAATGGCCCAGGTTTTACTCCCTGGGTCATAATCCATATCTCTTGACTGTCATTTAATTAAATGGCTAACGGCTTTTCCTTTGTGTGCGGCCCACGCCCCGGCTGGTGGACTGGTGTGCTGCGAATTGGCAGGCCATCAATCTGCGGCCGTGTGAAGGGTTCTCCCTCCGTTCGTCCGGCTATGGAAGATGAATAGATAAATGGAGTTTCATTATGCTTCAGTGTCACCTCCTCTCTCTCCCCCCCACACGAATGCAGATGCAGCAATGCTGAGATTGTTCTCTTGCCGTCGCTGACCGCCAGCTCTGTCTGTCTCAGTTACTGATGGTTATGCAGTGAGGGAAAGTAAATTGCTCAGAGTGAGCACATATGCGTTCACCGAGGAGCAATATACAGTTGGACAGTTGTTATTTTCAATAAAGCCAGACACAAAAAGGAGACCTCTTGTATCCAACTGAAGGGGTTTATTTTGCATTATTGGCAGGCTGAGCACATTAGTGTTTATTGCACAGCTATGTGATAATAAATAAGTATACAGGAATATTTGAATAATTTGAATTGTGTATTACATAAAATAATGTGTACATTACTTTAATTGTATATACACTGTTATCGAAATGCATAGAACCAGATCTTCTTTGCGAAATAAGACTAAAACTGAAAGAATACCTTTTTGTTCTTATCTTCAATTAAAACTAGCTACTTATGTATCCAAACGCATTCCAATTTCAATTGTCATTGAGGTATATGGACTGTTTTTTTGTTAGAAAGTAATGTACAGAATATTAATGAGTACATGTTTTAGTGGCTTTTGTCCTCCATGTTTTTTTACCGAAGCATATTCTGCCTATAATAGAAAATGATAGAGGTTGTTATACCAAGATAAATCAGAATAATTCCACCCACCAGCACAGTGTGTCTCCCCTCGCATTTTAAAGAGAGAGTTCATCCAAAACTAAAAAAATGTGTCAGATCATTTACTATCCCACTAGTCTGTCGAGGCGCACATGACTTTCTTTTATGGAGCGCAGACTGGAAATTTTGAAGGATGTACTGGATGTTCTTGTTTTGATTTCATTACAGCGGATGGGACTCCAGCATGATAAAAAACGCATGATAAAAGTCTGTCTGAAGCCATACTATAGCTTTGTTTGAGTAAAACATTGTTACTAAAAATCTTGATTTACATGCATTCAAATAGGGTGTCAGGAAACATAACCAAAACTATATCATGATGAAAAGTTGAATAATGTCTTGTGTTTTTGGTCATTCCTGACAAAGCTGATGTATTGTCTATTGCTTTCAGAAGAATGTACATGAATGTAAAGGTCACATTGATTACTGGTCATTTTGGTCCATGATAGCCCCAGTCTTCATTCAGATTCCTCACATTCACCTCACTATCCGACAAACTTTCTATCGTCCTCATCCAATAGTAATTAGTCCAACTGAATAGCTGGAATTAGAGATTTGTAATGTCTGGTGCACGAGTGTGTTTGCCAGCTGGAGCAGATGCTCAGAAAAAGCTCAATAATATCACCCAAAGCTTAATAGAACAAGGATGATAGGACGTACAGAAGAAAAAGAAAAACCGCTTCCTTTTTAAAACAAAAATAAGAAAGTTAGTAAGTGCGCGCGCGAGGGAAATAACAGAGAAAGTAAAAATTAGATTTAGCCAATTAGGGTAGGAAGCCACTGGTAATTATCTCTCAGGAGACCTCGATGAATAGTTCTGCATATCATTTACATAACATCTCTCCCCGTTTGGTCAGAGAGGATGCGCCAGTTTGTGTTAGGCTATATTCTCAACTGGTTTCGTTTCAAGACCTAAATTTTACATCGGACGTCACATGACTGTGTTTGTCTTTGCTGCATGGAAAACTGTATTTGATGTAATTTGAGTATTTTCTTTTACCGTGCTGTTTGAATTTGCCTCAAAATGCCAAAGAGTTTTTGTTCGAAGAAGAAAGTCGGAAAGCAAATCGACCCATTTATTTGGCTGTAGGAAGTGAACTCGAATATTGGGATCGGCATTTTATTAATAATAATTATAACGCAGCTTTGTGGAATACTCGATTCTTATTGGTCAGTTACAACATTTACATCGGGCTCCTGACGGCCCCATTGGGCATTATTTTGCGATTACCACCATCTGGATGTTGAAGTGAACTGGACGTTGAGCTGAGGTTTTCAAACTGGGGGCCCCAAGATGGATACAGGGATGACAGTTTTTGTGGCATTATATGAAATATAGAAATGTGTCATATTTTTTGTGCAGTCAAAAATCTGAAAAATAAGATCACCAACCAAAAACGCATGTCTCTGGATTGTATAATTTAATATGTTTAAGTAAAATAATATTTTACGTTTTTATTTGGGTGGTTTTAGAATCACCGCCACTATATGACTGTAGGAGGTACATCTTACATCATGGATTAAAATACTTCAAAATTTCAACATCACATGTATATGCTATTTCCAAGGTAATAAATATTGCGTTAACAGATGTGATTGTACGATAATCCACATGCCCTGTTTTTCATTCTTTTAAAGAGAGTAATGTGAAATTTTACCTCAGATACACTGTACATGCATTACATTTTGACATTAAGCTTTTCATACGGTTATGAAGGTAAAGTTGTGCTCTAAGTTGTTCAGAAACTTTTAAATTGCAGTATACTTTGTGTGCTCAGCTGTACTTTAAACAAGTGGATGCTGGAATACACTGCAGGGCAACTTAAAGTTTTATTTTGCAGTATGAAGAAGTTTAAAAACAATCCCTTTAACTGTTTGAAACAAAACTCAACTCCATTTTTTCAATCATTCTTCTTTTTTTATTCCCTTTGTTGCAAATCAGCGTACAGCATGTACAGCACAGAGATTTATAACTGCAGGTTATGTTTTCTCTTTTTTCCACTTTCCTTTCTGGTGCCTTTGATGGAAAAGAGAGAATTAAAGTGTTAACTTCCTCTTTTATTAGGAGGCTTAATTTAATTAGTCGCCCATTATCAGGACCCTTTGCTTTCTTGTGAAGGTTTCCGTTGCTCCGAGGGAAAAGGAAGTTAGTGCCTCCTGGTCTCTAAGGAGGAAGTGTCCTTTTAATCAGGCCTCTGTTTGCCTTCCATTAGCATCTTTGAAAAGCCACATTCACTGTCTGTCTGGCTGCGATTAGAACCGAAATGCATATGCATAGTACGTTAAATACAATTTAACACAAGAACAGAACCAATATGCTCTGGAATTACTCGTAATGAATTGTTCACAATAGAATCAGAGCAGTGTGATAGCCTATAAAAAGTAATATGGACTTAAATAATTAAGCATTTGACCACATTTTAAAATGTGAAAAAAAACATATTGCTGGGTTTGTGTTTCAGTTGTGATGTTTTAAGAAAGCACCACACAAAGTATATTGTATTTCTCACACCTTGTAGTTCATCTAATAAACGATAAGATGGTCGTGGAATTAACCGTTAAATGTCTTATAGTTGATCAAATGAAATAAAAGAGAGAATTTTCAGAAAGAATAAATTACCAACCACTTAAAAATGCAGCTATGCCTTCAAGCTTCCAATGTTTTTTTACCCCCCGAAGTGGATACATTGTTATTTCGTCCACTTAAGCTCAGACGAGGGGCCGCTCTTATCCTTTTGCTCCTGCAATGCTTAAGACTTCTGGGAAGAGCGTTTCAGGCCTTGCCCTCTGACATCACGCACCTTCTCTGAAACCACCCCAAATTCTCTTTAGGAGAATGGGGGACTGCATACAAGGGGTCCATTGATCGGCCCCAGGCAGCTCCCAAAAAAGGGGGTAATGGCCCTTGTGGTAATCTATTTAGAGAGAGGATGGCGAGGTGAGAGC
The DNA here is from genome assembly GCF_015846415.1 of Triplophysa dalaica. Lineage (NCBI taxonomy): Eukaryota > Metazoa > Chordata > Actinopteri > Cypriniformes > Nemacheilidae > Triplophysa > Triplophysa dalaica. Next base: position 19,600,757 of record NC_079549.1, on the reverse strand, counting down.
GGAGGAGATGGAACTCATGCGCTCTGTTGTTTCGCAAATAGTCATTGTTTGACTCTTTAAATCATACGTGTGTTTGGTTTACGGGTCAGTGATGTGACTTTTTTGTCTGGATCTATTTAGTTATTCATATAGGCATTCATTTTTTTACGTATGATAACTTAAAAACACTTAACTATTTAACTGAAATACACTTTGTATATGATTTTGACCCATTAATTAAAATATGTTCAGATTATCAGTCCAAATATTGTAATAATAAGGAAAAAGGTTTATTATAGAGGCTGAATTTCTGAAAAAGGCTGAAAAATAATGTTTTAATCTTTAAGCGCTGCAGTTTTGATATATAATAATATTATCAATAACAACAATTATTTGGTATTTAATTAATGATATGAATAATATATTTGTAAAATTTTGATCAAAATTTATTGCCAAATCAAGTGACATAACCAACATGCAGAAAGCCATTTTATCGTTACATGGCTTTCACAAGAAAACTACGGTACAGGAAATGATGTCATAGAAAGCGACCCCTAAAGACTCATGACTCATGTCAGGGTCATGACAGATATTGTGATCTTTTTATTGCATGACAAGGTTAGCTTAGTTTTTTTAAATGTCAAACCCAAAAGACAATTACAAAAATGTTTACCCAATTTTTCAGCGTGTATACAGAATGTACATTTAAACATTTCTAACCCGAAATCAAAAGATATCCCAAATACTTTAGGAGTTGGCTAACCAACACCTTACCTCACACAGACCCTAAAATCACAGCTGCAACGACTAATTTAGCTAATAATGCTAGTTTCACAAGGTGGCAAAGCAATAATAAATTGCTACCCTAACCCCGCCCCTAAACCTAACGTCACGGGAGTAAAGTCATATCATGAAAAAAACATACTAATAAGATCGTAGGAAGTAGGAATTCACACGAATGAGCCACCTTGTAAAATAGGTATTAATTCCCATCAGATTGCGTTGATATATATCTATACTAAATATATTTTGTATTAAAGTACATTTGATGGAAACGTCGTGCTGGGTGACACACAAAAATTGCGTGCTGACTGACACGAAAAAAGGGGGAAATTCGTGTTGATGAACACAAATTAATAGATTACGGTTCGTGACAGACAGTGTTGTTGTATAATATGAAACCATGATATAGCGAAGACAGCTTTTTTCTCGGTTGACGGTGACACTTCTTGACATTTGAGTCACCGAATCATTTTTGTGTAATGCATGAAACCAACACAAATATAAAAATTACATTTTAATAGTTTGGCACATGCATTTCAAACTAGATTTGTAAAAGATTTCTTCCGCCCTCATCTCAAAAGAATGTTACTCATTCTGATGAGCATATTGAAGTTGTCTAGGCTACAGTCTCAGAATATTGTCAATACGCTATCTACTTTTAACAACAGATTATTTCTCAAGCCTCCATAAAGTCATCCATCAGAACAAAATGAATACTTTTAACCTCTCACAGGGGAGTCTCCTGTTTCTCTATCATTGCCTATTTGCCTAGACGTCACGCTGTGGCAATATATTCCAGTCTGACATGAGTGGGTCAGAGAATTGTGAAGCACTTTTCATTTGACGTCATCAACCTGGTAAGCTTCTACCCACTTGCCCTATATCACCCATGGCTTTAAAGATCCATTGCATTACTTCAGCAGCAGTTACTGCCCCTGTAGATATGTTTTTCCTCAGAATAGCTTCGGCCTGTCAGTGTATGCCAGCAGTAGGACATGTTAGTTTTCTGCTGGAAATTACTCATTCGATGGCACGGCTGCTCATTTCATCGGATGGTCCTGACTGAGTCATGATTCTTGACCACGAGTAGCGAAGGCTGTCTGAAACTGACCGTCGAATGACCTGGAATGACAACTCTGTGACTCACTAACCAACGGCTCATTCAACAGTACTCTGCAAACAACTTTGGAAAAAAATTGTGAACAAAATTGACCTGTTGTGTTTTATAGAAGAATAAAAAGCATATGGGTTTACAGTGACATGAGGTTTAACATATTTTATAAAGTACTCCTTAAAAAAACAGACACCTGTTGTTTTCAAATCGGATGTCTTGAGTAGTGCTGGGCAACGATTTTATTTGTTTTTTGGTGGCCCATCCCAAGCCTGTACCGATCAACATCCCACCCCTTATGTGACCCATGGTTTGTCTGTAAGTTTCAGAGCCAGTGAGCAACAGATTTTCAAAAGAAAATAATACTGTATTAATGCACATTAATTGATAAATGCATTAACGCGATAAAGCATTTACTTACCCATCCCTAGTCTTAAGCACTATGCCGAAGAACGTAGCCCACTCCAATCGCCATGTTCGAATAAAATCAGCTTGTAGAAGGAAAAAAATTGAGGGGTTGCTTCCTTTTCGCAACCACAAAGACTCCATTAACCCCCCCTGAGTCTTGCTTATGCATGTGTTTAATGAATACAGGTCCCACAGTAAGCAAGCTCGAGCCCCTGAGGGAAAGGTAGCTTGCTAATGTAGCTCATTTTCCCGCCACTAAGTTGACAGTAATACCTCTAAATGCCTCCCCGCGTGTGCTGTTTTCACACCTCCATCCATGTTTCCAGCTGCATTCCAGAACACGGGAGCCCACAATACAACCTGCACACTTGTAGTTTTGCTAAGGCAAGCATATTTGGGTAAAACTGTATTACTGTTAATCATAAACTATAAATGCAGTCCCATCCTTCTTAGTTGTGACAGTTTACCATCTCTCCTCCCTCACCATGCGATTACATCTTGGAAATCCAAATGTAGAATTGTATCTACGTCCTCCAGGAATTTTCCATTTTCACGACAATCAGTCGTGACGTGCTATTTGGCCCAATTCTGTCATCATTTAATTCCAAATCTGTATACATGTCTTTGTTCTGCTAAACACGAAGGAAGATATTTGGAAGAATATCACTAACCAAACAGAGCTCGTCCCCCATTTACTGCCATAGCAGGGAAAATAAATACTATGGGAGTCAACGGGGGATGGAGGTTTCAAAAGAACATATACGGCATATGGCTTTGATGCGTGTCTGGCCGCTGAGCATTAGTTGTTCTGAATTTGTGTCTGGCCGAATTAATATTTTACTCTGTTCTGTCTTTGTTTGCTGAAGCTGATAAGCGGTGAGGTCAGCACAGCAAACGTGTCCCAGAGCTGTGTGAGGCTGCACATGACTTCAGAATCAATATCATAATTGCAGTGAAATCATGCCTGCTATCATAACACATGGCCAAGTTGAGTCAGCGACGACAAACGCAATAAAAACAACAACATTAAAAACTATTGACAAAGTTACAACACGCATAATTGAAATTTCACTCTCTTTGGCTTGCTCACTGAAATCCTGTGATACGTCCACAACTAAGCATTTGGTTTAATCTCCAACATTCCAAAATCGTCAAACGAGATCCTGTTTTTTGTATTTTCTACCAGAAGCATTGCGAATAGCTTTTTTGAGGTAATATACGTCATTAACTTCCCATTTCTATTTGTGCCGTGAAGCGATCCGTCCACAGTCCCCTGTTTTGTTGTCGTATTTTGTAACGTTCCTTACCCCAAGTATCCCTCCATTTCCTCCATGCAGACTGACAAAACGGGGCACTTCAGCCTGCCCAATCGATACTCTTTCAAATTCTTCTCTTTTTCTGTAATGGAGTCGCCATCCTCGGGCTGCACCAGGGTCAAGGTTCCTTCAGTCCCGGTCGCTGTTTAGTTTCCCAATTGATTGGGCGAGTTCGATATCCTCACAGATCTGCAGAAAAGGTCAAGTGGTTCGGTCGCAAGAAAAGGAAAAACACTTTACATTCAACCACAATGCAACAAAGACCCCGAGGTCCAGTAAATGTGTCTGGTGCTTAGTGTATAACATTAAAGGCTCGCAACAGGAGTGCTTTACCACAATTTGGTCATCCCCTCAGGTAGCAGACATCGAGCAGAGGCAGTTGGTACTGTAGAGGCTGTTGCAACTAATGAAGACAGGCAATTTGACTGAAAAGAGGGGTCAAGCAGAAATAACGTGCACTTTTGAAAGCGAGACGGGCATGAATGAGATGCTCGTCCTAATATGTCAGCTCTTGTGTTTGGCGTATTCGCTCGAACTAACATCAGAATTAGCGCAAGGCTCTTTTTCCGCCACATAGAGATGAATGTTCATTTTCATACAGGGTTTTTCTTTATCAACGCATTGCCATTTGAGTGAAAGAATGTAATATATGTGGATGAGTGACTCGATTAGGGAAATGCATGCTGGGGTCGTTGGGTCTTCCACTTCATTCTCAATCGAATTTAGCATCACATGTAGATAATGTCAGCGCGGCTGATCTTTAAAACCTCAGGCGATTGTTTAAAACCTTGTAACGAGGGTCCAAAATGAGCACTGGACAAGTGTCAAATGTAAGTTAAAATTGGCTTGGGCTTTGTTGTAATTTAGGAATAATATTATATAGGAGCAATATCATTTATAAAATACTTTTTTTTTTTCTCAGAAAATAATGCAAAATAAAAAATACAGTCTCTATATAGATATAGATAATATGTAGATATGGATATGTATATATATATATATATATATATATATATATAAATATATATATATATATATATTTTGGTAGTTTACATATACAATTGGTTGATATACCACTTGTCATGTGGTGCGACATGCAGTAGCAAACATTTTGAAAACAATAATAAGTATAATAAATCAAATATTTATATATTATGTATATGTATAATAAAAAATATAGACAATAAAAAAATAGACATTTATCCTTATTGTTTTTATAACCAAAATGACTTTGAATTGAAATTTTAATCAATTTGAAGTGTCTTGTGTAGCAAAATCGAATTATGAAACCTCACACTGTTTTATTTCACAAATACTTCCAAAGTTGAGGAAACCTTAGATTGGTGGGTTTAGGACAGCACATGCTATAGTATTATTTTTCTTTTAATCTTCCGTCTTTTTCTCCCTGTCCCTTTGTTTTTTTGCGCAAACTTTTCATTATATCTTGTTAACATCCCAATATCTTGTCGGTTCCAGAGGTCTCTACATATTTTAGTCATAAAGTAACAGCTCCATTAGGCCCTCTCGTTTCATTTCCTGTTAAATGTTGTCAGCATGTGGGATGCAATCTTCACAAAGTATGTGATACCAGTTAATGACATCAGAGGGGATTTTTGGTGCAGACAAGAAAATGGCTCTCATAATCATTTCATGAAAACATCATCTCTCTCAAACATTTTAAAGCGGACTTAGCTGCACGCACGAGAGCTTTTCCGCGTTGTCCTTCACGTTAAAGCAGCGAGGAGCGAGTTGTACGCGGTGAAATAGTGTTTGTTTTCCGCATACCACCGGTCATTAACATAAACATTTTATCCGCGTGCACGCATACCGACCATGGCGGCGTGCCACGGTATGCATCATTTTTACGCCGGATACTCGGCTACAGCAATCTCTACTTCATATCACTCTTTTCAGCACTTCATTTGCTTCACAGATTTGGTTTGGCTCTGAGCGCTTTGTGTGTGCGTTGGCACCAAAATCCACTTCTTCTGTTGTTGTGTGCACCACGCAGCTCGCCGGTCCATCTTGCACGTTGTCTTGTCTAGGTCTTGATGTAGCGTGTGTTGTGTCGTGCGAGTTGCTCTCATTATCTCGTTCCTTCTGCTCTTCTCGAGTGTCAATATTCTCTCCAGCCCTCCATCTCGGCTCCGCTCTCTGCCCGCTCCGCATTTAATTAGCTCACTTTGCCAGCCATTTGTTGGAATCAGAATCCACACCGACGAAGCTCTTCAGCATAATTATCCCAAATATGATGCTGGACTATTTGGGTTGGAACTCGAATGCACCCCCCACCAACCCTCTCACCCAAACGCGCGAGTGTGTCTGCCAGAGCTTTCTGCGGTCCACTATCACGCTTTTGATGATCAGCATAAAGTCTTGTCCATTTCGCAGCTTATTTTGGCCTCGAACTGCTCAGTCGGACAGGAGGTCCTTTTTGAGGGGGGGACAATCGGTGTTCATCTGAAGTCAGTTGGACCACCACGATAGATCAACATGCCACCAAGTGGTAGGGGATTAAAAAATGGGACAGTACAGTAAATGAGGCTATTTGTGTAACGGATGTTATTATTTATTAGTATAAACAAATTACATACGGTTGCATTATATTGTACAGTAAGAAATATTTTGTAACTGTCCCTTTTTTTGTACAAGTATTTGCATACTCGTGCCTACCACCCCCATACCCCCACCTTGAAAGTATGTAAGATCTTTACCGCTGGGTGGATAGTGGTGGTTCTAGATTGTTGACTCGAACCAAAGACTTACACACAGACTCGGGAACCAGGAAAGTCTCCTGCGGCCATGATAAATATTGCTGGAGTTTGGTCAGTGCATTGTGTTTGAGGAGGACAGAAAGAGTGATTGGTTTTGGTTTAAAACCAAGTTGCTGCAAACAAATACAGTTGATGTTGGAGAAGAGCAGGGAGGAGGAAAGAGCTGTGGTGAGAAACAGCAAGGTGCTGGGCGGATGTCCATCTGTTAGCAGTGGAGCGGATCACCTGCTCTGGTGTGTGAAGCTCTCGCTGTGGGGTTGAGCAAGACAAATGCGATCGATCTGTGATGTGAATGCCACGTCCCTGCTGATATGTGTGCAGGGATATAACTGATGCTTGGATGAAGTAAAAGATCTCAAAGACTACATACGTTCAGATAAAGAATCTGCAATGCTTAAGTAAAAAATCTTTGCAGTTAAATATTAAACAACAGCATCGTAATCATGGTCCATTAGCTAATACCCAAATCAAACTTATTTCCTTATTCCTAATTGAGGAATGGTCAGTCTTGTGTGTTCCTTCTTTAGTCATAGACTGCACCTCACACAGATGACTTTGGGGGTGAGGGTTGCCTGGCACAGTCTACTCGTACAGAACAACAAGACTATTCCTCTCATGGTTCACAGAGTGACAGCATTTCAAGATCATGTAAGCCCAGCCTGTAGCCTCTCTGTGCCAGGGCTATGATGTCATACATGTAACAGAGTGTTTGTCCTGAGAGGGAGGATTGTTCCAGATGGAGAGATCTCGAGCAGGGCCATATGGATGTTTATGTGCTCCATTGGCGGAACTTTGCCAATTGGAACCTTCCACATATATGAAATACGTAGAGGTCTGTTGTGTTTACATCTACTATATAAATCAACAGAATCAACTCTTGAACAAAATATTTTTTTCTCATTCGTTCATATTTTCTATTTCCCCCCTCATTGTATAATAGAAGTTAACTAATGAATTATACAATGGTACTATGCAAATACATACTGAATCACAGCTTGGTTAAATTTTATCATTTTCAAAGCAAAAAAGCAGCCACTCTTGCCTAGAATATGCACGATTATACTTTATAATTTTATCAACACTGGGATGATTTTAAATTTAAATAGTTTCAGTTATGCTTGGCTTTTAATGTATACCTTTTTGATCATTTCATCCATATTAAAAAACATTTTAATTTCAATTGCAATTTTAGTACATAACATGAGATCATGCAAATTACATTTCATGCAGTGAGTACTTTTGTTACGAAATAATCGTGTTTTTACACCTTCTATGTACATAAACTTGTTATTAGAAACTGCATGAACAAAAGTAGAAACTTAAAAATCCCTAGTTATGTACACTTTAGGAAAAAGCATCCTCACATTGAAAGATATAACAGATCATGATTATATCATAATTTAATAAAGGTGCTACATGATGCTGTAGAAACTTTAACATCCAAAGAACCTTTCTGTTCCACAAAAGGTTCTTTGTAGTGGAAAAAGGTCCTTTAGAATATAAAAAAAAGTAAATTGTTCTTTGGGAATTCAAAATGGTTAATTCTGTAACTTTTTGTAGCACGTACATGCACCATGCAGTGAATTTTCAGCATTTTCCCACAGGCCACATTAGTTCATTATCTTTTCCATCACTATACTTCCCGATAATGTCATGAATAAATAACATTCACACAACCGTGGCCCAATAGTCCGAATCCGGCCTCGGTGGAGGTGCTGAGATGGCAAGTAACTCCTCTGAAGAGGTGGTTTGTTAAATATATTGACCAATTTCAAACGCCGCTGGTTCTTAATGAACTGAGAACCAGTGTGGTGAAGCGTCGGTCAATACCGGGGAAATAAATAATTAAAAGCGATGAGATTTTTACCTGTGAAATCCACGTCCAGTCAAAGACAGATGAAAAGAGAGCAGTTTATGGGCTGTTGATGGATTTGTTTATCTAGAGCCGCATCCGGAATATGGATGAGCTGACCTCTTCAAAAGGCGTGATTATAATTTAAAATATCATCATTTACATATGAATTTTAGCACAGTTGATGTTTTAAAAGTTTGCCAAGGACATTACGCTGGGTCTTCTATAGTGACCGATGTTCCCCATTGATACTTTTGTCAGCGCTCATAATTCACTATAGAGTTTTATGGAACTCCCAAAAACGGCGCCCTGGAGCCCCATCGCTGCAGATTATGGACAGCATATTTCCAGGTTTATAGAGTGGGCTGTTCATTTAAAAGCTTTGGAGACTCTAAAGGCTTGTGTCCTTTAAACTAAATTGCTCTCTTAGTGATCTTAATCCATTTTCACTGTTCAGTAATCTGTTTTTATTAAGTATGTAATACTGTAAAAAATTCTGTTCTCTTCTACTCAAAATGTTCTATCGAATTGTTGCATCTAGATTTTTTTTTCGGCTTAAAATTTTGATTTGGGTTCTGCTATTTAAAGATGGGTTAACACACGCAGTTTCTGCAAATCCCATATTATTCTTGAGTACCTACAGTATGCAGTAGTATTGCACTCCGTATCTTCGAAGAGTATTTAGTTTGGTCAAATTTATAAAAGAGAGACACAGCTGTATGATTGTTTCCAAAAAAAAGATGAGCTGGCGGGAGGGGCACGGAACTACAGCACGAGCACACAATACATCATCGATGTCCCGTTGTGTTTTACCAACAAAACAAAGACATTTGACTTAGTTTGACTAAACCGTGTGCGGTTCATGTCTGGCATCTTTTAGCGCTGGGACAGCGCCATCTATCCGTTTCAATTGATCTCCGAATCCAGCGTTATATCCACCGTTTATATAACATTCATCACCTAAATGCAGTGAGCAAACAAAAACGCTTTACTCACGTCAGCCGAGTGAAGCGGCATTGATGTGCGTCCTCTTTCTCACAAAGCCTGGTTGATGCGTGGGTGTGGTTTTGCTCTCAAGCTCATGCGTGGCCGTGCTCTTTCTCTCGGTGGATGACACGTGGGCATGCTTTTCAGGGAGAATAGCCAATTAAAAGAATAGGATCCCTGTTACGAAACAGGGATCCAGACTTATAAAAAACTTTCACAAACAAGTTTGAGTGCTAAGGGAATGTATCGAGCACAGAAATACTGACCATGTTAGTTGACCATGTTAAGCATGAGATTTCAGCACCTTTAATAGTGTAAAGAAGTCAGAATGCATGAAATGGCATGTTACCATCTTTTATTGTGTATTATCTGTTGCATGACTGTTGAGTGAATTCACTTTTCCAAAGGGAAACATTGTCTCCCGGACACTTCCCCTTATAAACCCTGTGAAGCTCTCTTTGTGCATAACACTCTGCATTTTATAACCGATAACTTCCCTCTCCCACAGCAGTGAGGTAATAACCATAAACCACTGAGGCAATTTATCTGTAGATTATCATGAAAATATATGGTTTTCTGTCGCAAACAGTCAGAGGAAAAGAGAGACAGAGTGATAGAGCGACATTATACATAATGAAGCAGTTTATGAATGAAAACAGCATGGCATCCTACAGATTTTTCCCTCTCTGAATGAGAATTTGATGAGACGATGAATGCCATTGATACCTGCAGAGATGCAGGTAGTGCAGATTCTTTCCCAGGTATTTTTCCCAGCTTTTGCACTTGATCACAGGGCGTAGCATACAACTTGTAGACTAGAGAAAAGATCTGAGGTAATCGCATGGCCTTCATCTCCATCACGTCCCTTAATCTCTTTGCAGCAGATGACTGCTCATTGACTAAAGGTGAAACTCCAATACAAGCTGCACTGCTGAGCTTTTGGTATGTTTTTTGGATGACTATCATTTACACTCTTGCTGATTTTGACTTCTTCAATTCTATTCAAGGTTTGTAAAGAGAACAATGTTTATTTGATTTCTGAACACTGTTGAATTTAAGTGGGTCTCTTATTGTGAGTATATTGGTATCTGTGAGTGGGAGTACAGATCCCTTCGGGTTATGTGTGCTTCTTAAAGATGCTTATCAAAGAACTGGTCATTTTTTCTAAACTTTTTGGCTTTAAGATTGCATTAAGGTTTAAGAAATAACGAAAAATGCATGTCCCATTGTGTAAATGTTTGATGAGGAAATGGAAATTAGTTTTTTGAAATACGCTTAATTCTAGTCTTTTTGTTTTATGAAAGTAGAATTGTAGTGAACATGTTTTAGAGTGGATTGTTTACAATTGGTATAGTAGGCTATGGGTTTAACACAAATATCATGGCTAAACTATAGCTTGTATTGTATTGAGACTAAACTATACTTGTGTCGACTGTGTTTTTACTACATTAACCATGCTTAATACAAACCATACAATCAGTATTACACTACTATTTAGTATATATTTCTTATTTTAAAGGTATAGCTGCACGCAGTTATGTTATGCCTCGATTATTTTCCCTGTTGTCTGATATCGATCACAAAATGAGACCCAACGACATCATATGTGACCCTGGGCAACAAAACCAGTCTTATTGGTCAATTTGAATAAAGCTGAAGAAATAACCCTTATATTGATTTATGAGTTGGTAGGATATGACAATATCTGGCTGAGATACAACTGTTTAAAACTCTGGATTCTGAGAGTGCCAAAAAATCTAAATAGTGAGAAAATTGCCTTTGAAGTTGTTAATCTGGGCCACTGTGGCAGGCCATCCACCCACAAAAATAAAGTTTGTATATATTTAATGTAGGAAATTTACAAAATATCTTTATGGAACATGATCTTTACTTAATATCCTAATGATTTTTGGCATTAAAGAAAAATCAAAAATTTTGACCCATACAATGTAAATTCCTGTGCTACTGTTGACTGGTTTTGTGATCCAGGGTCACATATCTGTTTTCAACAAACGTGAATTCAACAAACCACTACCAATAAGACTATCCATGATAATCATAAACATTTACTCAATAACATCTACTCAAAAGTCACTGACTGCAGCTGTAATGAGTCAGAGGAGAACTGGCACTCCCGGCTGAGACTGGTTCCTCCTGAGGTTTATTTTCTTCATTTATTAATCATTGGAGTTTTGGTTCTTTCCCACCGTGCCGTGTTGGCTTGTTAACCGGGAAACTGCTTATATTAGATTATCTTCTGCAAATTCCATTAAGGCTTCTTTTATTAGGATGGTCCCCTCTGTTTGTACTCTTTTTCACAAATTTTCCCTTTCTGTGTTTTCTTTTTTTCCATGTAAAACTGCTTTGAAACAATGGAACATTATACATCTATATAAATAAACTTGACTTGACTTAACAAGAGTTAAACGAATAATAAAATCATAGTAACATAAGGATACCTAAAATGTGTCACATTTTCTCCAGCATAACTGAAGAGACATACAGACTTCTGCACTTTTGTTTGTAGATGTTAATTGGGTTATCAGCTACTGTTCTACAGTGTGCCATCCCTCGGGCCAATCTGAGCAAAGCGAAGGCCGCTGGCATAAGTCTTCTACTCATCCAGCCAGGCAAAAAAAAAAACGACATCACGTCTTATCCACTCACATGCGTGCGGATGCTTTGCTTCAGGCCTAGTCACGCTCGCGAGTACCGTATCCAGATCAGGCCCTCTCGCATTTGCCAGCAAATTTAAAGCCTGCAATTATCATGTCAGTTTTTGGCTGTAACACAACGGTTGATGGTTTTAAAGATGCAGTGCTGAATAACCGGAATAAAAAAATTCCAGAATTGGCGACTATAGTGACGCTCTCTGAATAACAAAAAAACAAAGAAGGAAAAGGGACACAAATCCAAGACTAATCTGTGGTGTCATCCCATGTGGGGTCTCGTTGAAAGGTGTTTCAGAGCATGTTTGACTAAGGACCATGTCGAAGTCATTCGTTTTAGATGATGTTGTAATTATACTGAAGCCCTTTAAAGGATTGAAGCAAAGACTCAACAGTGATCGTTCTATTAAAAGAACATTTAATCATAGATCTCAAGGGAGGCTAATTTGGCACTTGCCAGGAAATTTAGGGGAACTTCATTCTGTTAGTAGTGGCATGATGGGCACACGCTTAGAGTCATCTTGAGAAATTTTCAAATTCCCCCCAAGACCCTCTTAGTTTATCCAATTGAGCTTTAAAGCATTAGAGATTGTGCGAGAGGTCACACAGCGACAAACGTGATACAGTACAGTGTGGTAGTTCAACAGCCGGTACCACCAAACTATATTTAGACCAAGCAGGCCTCACACAACAACTGCCGCGCAACATAAGCTTGACCAGCCCACGACATCTGGACACAAATCCTATATTTTAAATCGTATTCTCGTTTCGGTTTACCTTCACGCTAGCTGTGCTGAGAGGAACGGCATTGTGGATGTATGCAGTAGTGATGTTTCTGCAGGATACTCATGAGTTATTCAGACTCCATCTATCTGAGAGAAGCACACGCTTTATGAATGATATTCAGCGCTGTTCTGTTTTGATGGCAGTCAGCAAAGCACTGGCTGGGACCAAAGATTCTCCAGCTTCTCTGCCAGTTTGCTCACTGGGCATATCCAACAACGAGAATGTGTGAACCAGAACGTGGTTATAATTCAAACCACAAAGAAAAAAGATGAGGTGCAAACAGTACTGCAGCTAGTTTTTTTAACTAGGACTGTCACAATATCAGACTTTAAAGGAATATTATAATTGATTCACCCTCATATGGTTTAAAACATTTGTAGGAGTCTTTCTTCTGTGGAAGACAAAAGAAGATATTTTAAGAAAATAAATCTATTTTCTCTTTCTTTTTGCACACCTTTCATTTCGTCACATATCCTTTTCCTGTTTCTTTTCATAGTGTGCACGTATGTCTGTTTGCATCTATTGTGTTGCTTGTGTGTTAACTCGTTCCATGCTTGTAAGAGGCTGTTGCTATGTCAGCACATGGGTTTTTGCACAGGGACCAGTGACACTATGACGGCAGGCTGATGGGAGTCTGACTTGAGGAGGTGACGGCTGGATGTATTGCTTTTTGTAACCTGACAGCCAAGCGGCAGACATTCGGCATCACTCGGGCTGTCTGCCTCCAGCTCAGAGAAAACGGTATAGCTCGCCAGAGGAGGGGAGAGAAAGAACCGTTCCCCTACCACAGTATCACTGTGAGCGGGAAACCATTCAGCATGCAGACAGTCAAACCATCCAGATGCCTGCTGCCAAAGCATGACAAACCTCAGGTGTGTACACAGCTGCCTGTCAGGACATACCTCAGTCCTAAAGGTTGCACTGTCACCTGAAAAGCATTGTTCTGTATTATCTCTCCGCGTGTGGAGACGTATGTGCCGTGCGTTCACATTTGCGCTTGAAAACTCACAGAATCCCCTTAAGATTTGTGCCGTGACGCATCTGAAGCGGAGCAGATGAGAGACAGATGGTGTCGTTGGGTTCTCCCCGACTCGGAGCCAGAATCGAGTCTGTATCATTTGGGTACTTCCAAACCAGCCACCCCGGCCCGTGACTCAGGGGCCGGGGTGCAGGGTGGAGCCCAGCGCACACGGAGAGGAATTCAACGGTACTAAACACACGTTTAAAAGTTCTGCCAACCATTTGGCAGGAATGCGTGCCGCGTTAGTGCGCATGTGATGCTGGCAACACTGCGTCTGGTGTAAAGCTATTTTCAGAATGGCCTTCAAAAATCTGGCCCTTGCGCCGTATGCCACCTGCTAGTTTCACTCAGCGTAGAGCCCGTATCGGAACGCGCGCACACACGCGCGTAGTCGCCTTTCAGCGTGATGTTTACTGTGTTTTTTCTCCTCACCTTCAGAGCTGTCTCAGTTCATTTGTTTTACTTCGTAGTCTCAGCCGAAGACATTTGTCAGGATCGCTGCTGACAGAAATCCCTCAGCGTGTGGGTTTGCTGTCGAGACTAAGCTCCGTCGTCCTCTCGTTCAATGTTCAGTTGTGCTAGGGATTGTGTAGATGTTCCTGAACATGTTTTTATGTGGCGGTCTGGAGCTGCGCTGAGTGGTGTGATTGTTCATCGTGCTCCTTGAGAATGTTGTTCAACAGGCTGTTTAAACAGATTGTATGGTTCATCTATTTAGTACTCCTACAAAGATTTGAGATTGGAACATTGTGCAGGAATAAATGTTGTATTCTGTGTTGTCATCTATTGTGTCTTATGTTTATATTATAATTTTTTTAAATATGATTTTTTTGCACTGTCTTTCTTTTGTCTGTCAGTCTGTCCGTAAGTCTGTCTGTCTTTCTATCAATCTTTCTTTCTTTTTGTGTCTGTCTGTCTGTCTGTATTACTTTATACTCTTAAGTGATACTGGAGGTATCTGTTGGCCCTTTTCCCACAACCCCTCCTCCTCCAGCATGCAAACCAAACAAACACACACACACGTAAGTCTGCCATGCACTAATATCCCATGACTTAACTCAATGCTTCATACGGCCATATCACCCCCTTGTCTGAGCCTGAACAATTCTGGCTGCGGTTCTCCCGGCCAGCACCTCAGGAGAAGAGCAGAGCGCTTGCATTTAAAGTCAGCAGTACAGCATCTCTCTTCACACACTCACTGCTCTTTGTTGTGGGCGAATGCTGTTTTCGTAAGTCAATATTGTGAGTTTGAGGTCTGAAAGTACTGACAGATCCATTCTCTGATTTTACATCCACTGTGTTATGTCTCTGTCAGCACACATGATTGTGGATCAATTTAGAAAATTAAGCAGAATGTGAAAGCTGTATGGCTGTTTTTGGTCTTGCTCAATAATCTGCTTGCTGGGTTAATGGCTTTCTTTTTTTATAGATTTGTATTTTTATCATGCTTTGATTCCTGCACATTCTTCCGTGGAAAATCCTCTAATCGTTCATGTGAGGCTTGGATTTCGACATCTTCTGGTTAAAATTGCATCACCTATTTTTAGGCGTTTCCAAATAACCCGCTGTGCTGCATGAATGACCCGTCTCCGCGTGTCAATAAACTAAAATCCAAGGTTAACCTAAGAAATCATTTCCTTTTTTTATTGACGTCCTGTCTTCTCAGGAATCTGTGTTAATGAATGAAATAACCGTACACTATTACTTTTAGCGCTCAAGGTTCTTGTGTTCGTATTTCTATCAAAATCTCTTTTGCGCTGAGCCTCTTGTAAAAAATGAGAGAACCAGAGGGTACATCATATGTGTCAGTACATCAATGTGTCAGATATTTTCATAGTTGGATGTAAAGCACATTTTTCACAACCGAGAGGCAAACACATGTATTGCTGTTCCTTTATTTGTTCCATGTTAAATGTCAGCCGTTATTAAGTGTCGAAGGAGTTGAGAAGGCTGTAGAAGATTTTATTTTAACCGTGAGGTGTATCTTTCCGATCTCTGTCTTTGACATGCTCTGGTTTTTCTTACATGAATGATGCTGCACTCCAGAACAAAGCCTGTGGTCTTTAGTGGAGGATGCACATTGTTCATGCCCTTTGAACGGCTGCCTTTCTGTTAAAATATCAGTAAAGATGAAGGAGTGCTTTTTGTCTGAGAGTTTAACAGTTGTGATATTGATTTAATTAATTGATTAACGAATGATTACTAGGGTCAATTTCAGACATTTTTTATCATGCAGTCTCCACGTGTAGTTGCTTTATGTCAAAATGTGAAGTATTACACAATATAAAAATACAAAACTATTATAAACTTAAATTCCATTTCATTTGTTCCTCACTTATATTTTGAGGGTCTTTCAAAGCTTTCTGTGGTCCCTAATGGCTACTGAGTCTTTCATGGACTGTACTTGGGGCGGCACTGACAAAAGATCATTCTCTTTAAATGGTTAACACGGTCCTTCAGTAAAAGCACAAGGGTGTTCATTATGAAAGGTTTTCTGTTCTTTTTGCAGGGGTTTTTCTAGCAGCAAAGAATGATGGGATGTTACCCTGGAAGGACGACCCTTTCATGGTAGAGAGAATATAATAGGGTTGGGTAGAATGGTCGATGAGTGAGTTTATTTAGATTTTTTTAGCTTTTATATTTTTAGCAGTGCTCTAAGGAGGGTGAATAATACACTGGAGAGGGCATTAGGTTATAGAGTTCATAATTTTTAGATTTATGAAATATATAGCGAAAAAATTAAGAGGACATTCCAGAGATAGATTTTCTGACTTAAACATTTAATATTTGTAGGTGTGTGTTTGGGGGCAAACTCCTCAAATTTCGGGGATTTTTTTTTCTATTTGCATTTATTTGCAGAAAACGAAAACGGGAGAAACAGACCTCAAATACTGCAAAAAACAAGTTTATATTCACTTTTAAGCAATACAACCCGTAACATTTGTAATTAGGAAAAGTAAAAGTACTTTTCCTAATTAGAAATATTACAAATTAATCATGATCAGTTACATGCAGAATAAAAGTTTGTGTTTGAAACAGGTCACTTTCATAATATATATCTGTGCAATGAAAATATTCATTTTTTATTTATAAACACATGCACATGCATGCATATATTTAAGAAAAATATAATATATACAAATAATAAACATCAAATTTATGATTTCAATTATAGGTAAATATAAACACATCAAAAAATATTTCCTCAATATGTTTTTGTGTTTATAAATACAAAAGTAATATGCTCAGTACACAAACTTTTATTCTGCATAAGATTTAGCCCTTGACAGCCCTATTTAAATGTATTTTTAATTAATTTTAGTTTTTTTGTATAAAGTTTATCATCAAATATGAATGCCCTCTAGAAAATACATGTGTGATAGATGACAAGCATAATTGATAATCCACCTTCTTAAATCAACTAGTCTTTAGGAAACCTACTGATAACTTAATAATGAAAACGTATGTACTGTAGATTCACACATGCCTACTTTATAGGCGACAAATGCTAAACAAATGTGCCTCAGTCCAGGTCAAGGTGAAGTTGGCTCTGAGTCTGCAGACAGGGGGCATGTTTGCATGTTCTAATCCCATGTAATAGGCTTCACCAGCTGTTAAGAAGGGACAGTTGTGCTTTGTATCGCCTCAGTCCCCCATCAGGCCCATCATCAGCCTATGGGAATGTGCAGCTGGGGAATTCTTCCCCACCTGTCTCTCCACGGGCAGCCCTGCCAAACGCGGTCACGGCTAAATATAGCCTGCGTTATGGAGGCTGAGGGAAGGGCGCGTGGGGGAGGTCTGAAGTGCCAGACCTGGATGGGGGCGGGTATAAATAAACAGAGGATTGGGTGGCAGGAGTGGGCGCCGTAGCTGCAAATTCTTACTGTGCCAAGTCTACGATGCTGAGCGCTGCCGATGGGCCGTGCCAGCTGATCCTGGACCCTTAATCTGACAAATGATGTCGCATGCATGCAGTGTTGCAGTGTTACTGTCCATCAGCTGGTTGAGTGTGGTGCCAGCTACGCCAAGGTCTTGGGTTTAATGCCCTGGGAAGGCACAAAAATGTGTAGCATGAATGCACTGTAAAATGCATAATTGCAAATATGTAAATGTGAATAACATTGCTTCAGTATCTCACATTAAAATCTTATTTAATATTTCATTTGTTTATAATAATATATATTTTTATAAATACATAATATTTATACATATAATTTAATGTAATGTTATTAATATTATATAACATAATTTAGGTTTATTTTATTTAATTGGTCAAAAAAGCCCAACCAAGAAATTTTAGTGTACGTATTATGATTATAAGTCTTAAAATAAGCATAAATATGTTTACTTGTTGAAACTGTAAATAAAGAATGGTTCATTTAATTATTATAGAACTGTCCAGAATCATTATATGGAATCGTAAAATTGTACATACTATGTCATTACATAGATCTTGATTTGTGAACTGTAAGCTTTGCTCTTTCATTCACTCAGCTGAGGCTTTGACTGTCAAGAACTCAATCACAGTGCAGTCACGCTAGCAAGTGGTCCGGCCTGTCCCCTCTCAAAAACACTCGAAGGAATAACAGGCCCAAATAAGAGAAGCAACGGCCTACTTTATCAGCACAGCCCTTAAAAGCCCGACGTAGCCTCTTTATTTTTAGGATGCACCCTGTGAGGAAACTCGAATGCAAACACAGACACTTCAAAGCTCCCTCTCCCCTCTTCGCCGATTCTTTCTTCTTTTTGATTAAAAGGCCTTACATTGTTTTTATCTTGTTTTTTAGTAAGAATCAGCCTTGTCAGCCAATTTGAGTCTTCTGCTTTGTGCTCTGAATGGCCTCAGAGGTAGAACTCATTCTCTGTGAGGCCTGTTGGTATTTTATTCTCTTTTGTGACACAATCGAGATGGAAGACCTGATTTATCCATCTGCCTTCGGGGATGGTACATGCGTTAAGATGCTCTCTCAAGTTAGTTCAAAGAAACATTGCAGGGGCCTTAACAAACTGTAACGTGGGAATTTGGGAGGAGGGATATATATACTGTATGCGGATAATTCAAATGTTATACAATAAATATGTCTGTCGCTCTTGGAGGAATTTTTGTATTGTATATTTTACTTTTGTATTGGTCAGAACTGTTGAATTGGATTTTGAATTTTCTCTAAAAATTGTAATGTTAGTATAGAGATGTGGTTTTTCGCTTCTTTGGTGAAGGCCTTAACGTATTTACGAAATGTAGAGCAGTTTGTCCATTTAGGGCTACTGTAGAGACAACATTGTGAGTTCCATGTAAGGGGACCCGCAGTGTATGTAGATAGAAATAGCTCATTCTAAGGTAATAGAAAAGTCTTTATTCACATATGAAGACATAGTTATGTATATTATATTGCATTTCTGTAACAAGATCCTCCAAAAAATTACACACTGTACCTCTAAATATCATTTATTAAATAATGATGTTTAACTTGACTTTTTAAACCATTATGACAGATGTTTCTCCAATCTCCAAAAAAGAATTACAGGGACTAAAGTAAAGCTATGAAATAAATGTGAATAGAATAGTCCAGACAATACATTTTTTTGTGAAGACTTTGTTCAAATATGGGACCCTGCACGACAAAACCAGTCTTAAAAGGTAAATTTTTTGATTTCGAGAATTTTACATCATCTGAAAGCTGAGTATAAGCTTTCTATTGATATATGGTGTGTTAGGATAGAACACTATCTGGCGGAACAACAACTGTTTACAAAGATGGAATCTCAGAGTGGAAAAAAAGCTAAATATTGAGAAAAACGCCTTTGAAGTTGTTAATCTGAGGCACTGTGGCAGGCCATCCACTCACAAAACGAAAGTTTTTATACACTTACGGTAGGAAATGTATTAAATATCTTCATTGAACATGATGTTTACTTAATATCCTAATGATTTTTGGCAAAAAGAAAAATCTGTAATTTTCAACCCTATAATGTATTTTTGGCGATTACTAAAAATATTCCTGTGCTACTCAAGACTGGTTTTGTTGTCCAGGGTCACATATAATAGTTTTAATTGCAAACTTTAGTATCCCCATCTTCCATGAAACTCTAGAATACATAAGATCATTATAGAGTATTTGACTGAGGAGAACATTCTTACAAAATATTCCCTTCATTTATGCCTTGTTTTGTTTATTTCCACGAAAAACTGTGCCCATCAAGTAAGATGGAGATCTGTGGTACCGCACGCTTCGTCAAACAGGCTCCTGGTGGTAGATTTCTCAAGGTTGTGGTGGCTCCGTGAGGGCCTATGCTATAACTGTGACACAACCGTGGAGTTGCACGGGCGACTGGCAGCCCGGAGCTTCAGTTGAGAGGAAGATATTTAGATCACACTCTTTCATTCAACCGTTAAGATCTGTACAAGATCCTTCCTGTCACTGTAGATGCTTTATGTATTTTGTTATGTCATCTCACCTGCATGTTTTGTTTATCATATTTCGTGTTGTTTTAGGTCAGCACAGGCTGTTAGCAGTAGTTATGTTGGATGTACGGTGGGTGTACAATATATGGTGCATTCTTGTGGACTGCAGGTGTGTCTGTGTGCGCCTGAGGGGCTCTTGAATGTTTATGTATTCTTCACTTTGTGTGCTGGCATATGGATGTTTTAGCATTTCTGCTGTCACACTTCACTAGTCTTGAACAGTGACTCGGTGAATGGAGGAATACGTGGATCACAGAACATTCTTACTCTCTCTCTCTCTCTCTCTCTCTCTCTCTCTTTCAACCTCTCCCCAAGCAGATTGAGATAAGGTGCTTTCCATCACTTTATCTTGTTCCTCTGCTTATCGCTGTAATATTAAACCATCTCTTATTTCTAAACATCCACCGCACTTGCTGCGTCTGTTGAGCTGCATTACGCTGCTGTCTACGTGTTGTCTGAGAGAAATGCGTGACTTCAGGCCTTCGTGGCGTGTGGGGCGCCTGCGTGTAATAGACAGGAAATTATTGTATAAATAAATGCTCGCCGTGAGAATCTGAATTAGTCAAAGGAATTGATTAATGCTTGGTTTCCTGATGACATTTATTGGCTAAACGTCAGGTTACATTTTTCTTCATCTCTGATCACTATTGGCAGGCTTTCCAGTGATGGATTTGAGACCCATGAACCCAGAGAGATTCTTATTTATGGATATTAGCAAAGTTCCTTTTAGGTCACTTCATTTGTCTCCCATCTCTTGTCACAGCGCTTTGCAGATATTTCAGAGGAGTTAATATATAGAAAAGTAAACCTATGTTGTGAAAAATGGAAATAACAAATGTATTTCATTAGCTCAAACTGTGCTTAAAAATAGTTTTCCGGTTTATCCTGTGTTTCTATAGAAAGAATACAAAAATGAATTTAAAGTTTACAGATTTCCAAGGCACAATGTCTTGTGTCCTATGACATATAAACAAAGTGATTATTTGCAAAAACAGATAACTTGATCTTTATAACCTTTTTAAAAATCGTGTTGTTATGTTTTTATTGTGTTTTATAACACTGATCTGTGGAATGCTTCATTCTGATTGGCCAAATCGTGACATTTGCAGGTTCATTATTATCAAATAACAACCTCTCAAAAATAATTTTGTCAGGTTTTTTGCAAATTAAATATAAATATATATTATATTTATATTAAATATATATAATATATATGACATTATATTGACAAATTATTAAACCAGATTGGCTGTTTATGACATTTGAACATTGATTCTCATTACTTACTTTCAAATACACATTTCACGTTCAGTTTTTTTCTCATGTGGCAAGAGCTGTGTAATGAGCAGAATAACACACAAGCTACTGGCTGTTATCGCAAAATAAGACCCTTCTGTGTGATACAAGATCTCACTGTCAGGGCTTATTTCTGCGATAACAACCGGCTGCCTGTACATTATCCCTTACTTATCGTGTTAGTTAGCTGTATTTATTATTAGCTGAGTTATTGTTTAATTAACTCATTGCTTAATCAAATCAACCAAACTGAAGTTTAATTGATAAGAACTGGATTGCACAATAAATATTTTTTAAAAATATTGCCTTTGCAAATCAACTCTTCAAATGTAAGTGATCTTTAGACATAACCAAACAAATATTTAGTGACTACAGTGCTTATGGTAGTGCTTCATGGTAGACATTAAACCATAAGTTGAAAAAAATCACATTTTAAAATGGAGTTTAACCTTACATTACAGTTTTTATCATTTGCACCAATCACCAAGTTTTATGCACAGGATTGTGGGATATGAATGACATTGAAGTATAAGTCTGTATCTAGGTGCCTGAGAAGGCGACATTTTCAAGCTTTTGGGCGCATCCATTCTGCAGATATGCTGTAGTCAGTAGCACAAGTGTGAGACCGAGACTGAAGAATTGAAAAAACATGATGTAGTGAGTATAAATTCCAGAGATTTATATTCACACCCTAAATAGATGCCAGATATAACAGCAGGCCATCCCTTAATATTTCCCTCCTGTGTCAAGTTGTTGGATTACTGCTCATCCGTAGTCTTGTGTGCTCTTTCAAATCAATGGCCAGCATATTGAAAGCTGATGTACTGAGGTAATTACAGCTCTTAATTGTTTTCATCATTCACTGTGCAACTCACTGAACCACCAGCAGCTGCTGCGTGACCTGTTGTGTATGTGTGTTATCTTGAAAACGTGTGTCTGTACTGATAAATGTGCACAAGATCTCTTGAACCAGTGAAATCCAACATGTGACGTCACAGGTAAGGCTCGACAAATAGAATTCAGGCAAGTCTTGGGACGTGAATTTTTTTTCAAAATATTTCGGTTTAACCAATTCTTTGCATTCATGCGGAAAAAAATTCATGTTGTTCTTATCTTTTCACGTTTCATGAAAGGAAAGTCAAATGATTTTAAATCAACACAAGGGCGAGTGGAAGATGATAGAATTAACATTTTTGGATGAACTGTTTCTTTAAGAGATGTATGTGTTGCAGCATCTCTGTGGTAAAATGTTTTAGACTCAATTCGGAGGAGATTGATCCAAAGAACTTTAGTTTGATTTGTGATCAAAACTCAGTGGCGAGTACAGAAAGACTCAGGGCAGATATTTATCGAGATCCTTAACCAGTGGCCTATGGGCAACATACAGACCGGTACTCATTTTTTATCTCCCTTCAGTTGATTTTGACAAAATCATTGTGGCGTCTGGTGTATCTGAGTGCTGTCTGCTTCAAACTCAAGGGTGACTTTAAAAGCACAGCGTTGAATAAACTTTGAGTATGTTTAAGCTTGTTTAGCCTTAGTTAAGGTGTTTTTAGTCCCGCTGCTGGAGACCCACATCAATCCAAACCTTGATAGACTTCTTCGGGTGAAACATACAGTATTGATTTCCAGTA
This sequence comes from Triplophysa dalaica, assembly GCF_015846415.1. NCBI lineage: Eukaryota > Metazoa > Chordata > Actinopteri > Cypriniformes > Nemacheilidae > Triplophysa > Triplophysa dalaica. Next base: position 19,577,678 of record NC_079549.1, on the reverse strand, counting down.
GCTCAATTCGTAGAACATACTTTAGCAAAGGTTGTGTAAAGATTGTGGGTTCGATCCCAGGGAGCTCAAGAAAATGTGCTGCAAGTCACTTTGGTTAAAAGTGTCTGCCAAATGCATATATGTAACATTTGAAATCCAAATTAAAGAATGTCGGGGTGATCTGGTTCTGAGTCTACCTCACATAAGGAGGTTGTAGAGAAGGCTTTATCTGACCCTTCATTATAGCTATCTGGTAGTTATCTGTTTTTAGGATGTTTAAAGACCAGGGTCAGTAAAATATTCAAGATGAAATTCAGAAAATTGCATTTATAGAATCGCTTGTGTGTTGCAGCAAAACTTAATGGAGCAACACTTTGGCAAAACCCTTGCATTGTCCTCCTAACAACCCCCTACTGTTAGCACACATAGTATGAGTTTCTACATAGAAAGCTTCTTCTTGTAAAAGTCTTGTATAAAAGCTACGATTTAGTTTTCCTGGGCATGTTCTCTTCATGTTGATACAGGATTGTCATCTTGAGTCGAAAGTTGTACTTGTAACATCTTATATGTTTAAAACGTAGCTTACAGGGATAGTATGCCCTATAAAAGATTCAGTCATCATTTTTCACCTCCATGTCGTTCAAAACCTTTGTATGAGTCTCTCTTCTGTAAAACGCAACAATCTTTTGAGAAATGCCCCAGTGGATTTATGTCCAAATGATGGAGGTCAATGAGATTTTTCAATGTGAATGAACTGTCCTTTTAAATCTCAGATATCTCTTCTGAGAAAGTCTCAACATTTGAGTCAAATCAAGTTTGACTTTATAATTCTAGATTCTTTTTAAAAAAATTGCTAATTTCCTTCTATTTCTTTGTTTCTCCTCAGCAACTTGAGAAGAAACATCTAAGACAAACTTGATACTTATATGGATAGTTCGCCTAAAAAAAAAATTCTGTCATCATTCACGCATTGGTCTGTTGAACACAAACAAAAAAAAGATATTTGGAAGATCTCGTCCCCATTGACTCCCATAGTATTTATTTTCCCTACTATGGGAGTCAATTAGATCGGTTTGGTTAATGCCATTCATCCAAATATCTTCCTTATTTATACGGATATGGAGCAATCTAACGGGGAGTAAATGATGACATGATATTCATTTTTGGGTGAATATCACTTCAAATAAAGCACAAATGAGAATTCCCCTAATTCTCCTGGGCTGTAAGAGCAACCTCAGAGCAATTCAAAATCCTCAAATCATCCCCTAGTAGTGCTTATACATCCCCACACAACACCTCATTCCTCATTTCCCCTCAGGAATGTGTCTGACATGGGAGAGATCTCTGATTTTCCCGGATCTATCACTTGTCGCTCTGATGATTGGCGGGCAGATGGGCCGTGGTGGCGTCAGGGTTGAAATCCAGCGCGTGACGTGTCTCTCCTCATTACTCTCCATTAGGCCGTTGCAGAGTACGACTCCCCACTGACTCGCCATTACTGCCTAAGAGCCGAACCTGGAGACCCTACCGGGGCCCGTACACACACGCGCACGTCATTTCACACTCCGGTGCCGATAATGGAGGTCACATTGAACCTCATCATACTCCCAACCCCCAGCATACCCTAGTGTTATGGTAATGACAGCGTCTTTGACACCTTAGCAGTCAATTCGACATTCCCAGCGCGACTGATCCGCAGCAGAGAAATACCATGTACACCCTTGCCCTTTCCGATAAAAAGAGAACCTTTTTGGCTTTTTTACATTTTTTCCCTCTCTCTTTTCGGATGTTGAGCGAGAGTAAAGCAGTCTGAAGATGAGAGGAGACTCCTCTTTAAAGCTCTCAAAGCGAAGGCCTTATCAAAGGCCCATCCCGAGGAAATCAGAGTCTTGTTTTTCCCTTAAATATTTCAATTACCGTGCTGATTAAAGGACTTGTGCGATTCAAGCAAGGTCTCTTGGAGCCGATTCCAGAGCGCTCGACCGAAAGCTCAGCTGAGCGAGAGAAGTGCAAGATGATAGGTGCAGGGTGGTGGATATCATCATTCTCTGATCTACGCAGTCAAAAGATCTGCTTGTGTCCTGTTTATATTATGTTTCATGCCTGCTTGCTGAAGAGAAGGACTTTTGGCACTCTCTCTCTCTATGTGTTGCACCAAGGTAAAAAGAGACATGTGAGATGCTTTTTGGCACGCTAGTAGGCTGGCAGGATTCTTTGTTTTTTACAGGACTGTGTTATGAGCTTTGAAGAAAAAGTTAATCTCACAACTCCCCAGTTATCAGCATCAATACATATATTTATATGCAGAACGATGTCTCAAACCGAATAAAAAGTGTTTAATTTCTATCCACCATGATATGGTTATCCCACGTGGTTTGGCTTTTAGTATGCACAGAAGTCATTTTGAATACATAAAGCCACACATATCCAGATATATTTCAATGTCTGGTGTATTTTAAATGTGTTATTTAAGCAAAATGGTTCCTGTCCAGTCCTTTAAATGAGCAGTAAGGCATTCAGAATATGAGCATCTCAGAGATGAAGCTGTGTACCGTATTAAAAAAGGCTGCAGGAGACAGTGTGGGTCAGGGTTGATGTGCTGTTAGAAAGAGCTGGATGAGATTTGAGACATGGAGTCTGAGAGAGGAAGAGAAAGACCAAGGCTGTGCTGTTTATTCCTTCATTATCAGAATAGAGAAGAGAGACACTTAAAGCAACAGCGCTCAGTAATTCAACATCTGGGCCAAGGCAGTCTGAACTATCTGATTCTTATTATTTCCCTTTTTTAATTTGTTGCTATTGGGCTTTTTGTTCTTTTCAATAGTGCAAGTGCAATATGTGTTACGACATTACCTTCAATTCAATGTTGTTCTACTTCCTGTTTGTTTAAATCCTATATATTTTTTAAATCAATTGATAAAGGGAAATTTTCAATTAAAAGCCATGGTTATTTCCCCCTTTTTCTATATATTATTATAATATTTATGTAATAATAATTGTAGTAGACTAGGCGGGGCATGACCGTGGTTCGAGTCTGGTGAGTAATTGTGAATGAGCGCCAGCTGTGTGCACACCGGGCTCGAATCACGTAGGAGATTGGGAGCATATAAAAGGAACGAGCGACCGGACCGTCGAGGAGAGAGGACCGGGCCCGAACTTGTGTTACGGTTGTATTTGTATTTGTATTTATGTTTATGTTTTGTTCGCCGGCGGTCGTCTGTGAGGGGCTGCCGGCTGTTATATTATTTTATTAAATGTTTGAAATGTCTTCCGGTTCCCGACTCCTTCCTTCCCTACTTGAATCTTGTTACAATAATTAATAATATTTTTTTTTCATAGTTTCCTAAGAATTCATACGATCTCTAACCGCCACATAGAATTTCTTCTACATTCTATTTTATTTTTAATAAGCAAAAAATGGGTTCACAATTTTTTTTTAAATAAGTTTTTTTATATTTCTTTCAGTTTGTATTTAAAATGTTGTATTAATCATAATAAAATATGTTTTAAGTAATAATTACAACCCAATATAAATATATTATAAATTAATATTTTTTATCATCCATTGTATTCATTGATTCCAAACATTTTTTTTGATTATTATAAATTCAAAAGTAAACCAAAAGTTTTTTAAACGGTAACATGGATATAATAGAATTTAAATTTTATTGTCTATATCTCACAGCGCAACTGTCCTCCTATCAAAAATGATACATTGCACATCGTAAGATGTTTGTATTGGTATCATCAGTCTTGAAGTATTTTCTGCCAGTTTGTGTTGGCAGGTTTATCTACCTCGAGCAGAGGCAGATCTGCTCAAAACAACAGGCATTTTTAAGGCACTTGTTCTCGCCTTCCTCTCTCGCCGACTCCATGTTTGTGTTCGCCTCATCATCGGCTCATTTGAGTACGGAGCTCTAATTAGCCGAACACAAATCTGTGCCTCTTTTCCCTCAGTTATGTTCTTATATAAGCTCCGCAGCCAGCAAACAGGTCTGACCTGAAAAGGGAAGGCTTTGGACTCGCTTACACAAATACACTTTCTCGTGTTGCTGAATGAAGAATATGATTTTGTACTTAACAGAGATCCGTGGTTGTTTTTCTAATGGAAGTGACAGGGCTAGTTAACACTAGCAAGTGAGCTTTCCTGAACAATAAACCCGCCGAGTAAAAGCTCAGGAATGACAGAGCGCGGGATATAACAGAGCGGCCCAATTTTACGCAGGCTGCTTCCCGCCCCAGCCGTCCGCTCGTAACCAACAGGCCTCTTGACATTATAGGGCCCAGGGGAAAATTTTATTGCTCGGAGGCTGCTCTTTTATAGCTCACAAGATTTGATCGTAGTTCTTAGTTGCGTTTCGTTTGAGGATCAACTTTATCTTAGATGTTTGTTCTTTGATTGCTTATATGAAACTGATTCAAATTTTTTAACACATTAAGAGTAATGTAGACTGTAGAGATAAACCAGTTTTGGATCATATCATTAGACATATATAAATATGACATTTTTATAGACATGTGCCATTTTTAGATCTATTCTCTAATAACTCTGTGACGTTTGTGAGAGATGTCTATGTATATTTGGGCTGTAAAACGATTAATCGCGATTAATTTCATGCCGAATAAAAGTTTGTGTTTACATAATATATGTTTGTGTACTGTGTATATTAATTGTATTTATAAACACAAAACATACATGCATATATATTTAGAAAATATTTATTTATATTTTCCAATAATTGAAATTGTATATGAACGTTAATTAATTTGTATATTTTTCTTATATGCAGGCATGTGTATGTGTTTATACAACAAAATTAATATACACAGTACATAGAGATATATTATGTAAACACAAACTTTATTCTGGATGCAATTTATTGTGATGAATCGTTTGACAGCCCAATTTCTCAGCGCTGCATTGATATTTATGGGACTTTATTCTAATTGCTGATTGAAGAAACTGCTGAGAACCTAAAGAGATTTGCATTGTTTTGTATAGGGGAAGCTGTAAACATCTTCCGGCAGACCCTACTGGTAAAATCGTTTTGCATGTTCTGCCAAACAGAGGACAGACAGCTCCGGATGCCACGCTGCAAACCGTGACCCCAAGTGCCCTCGTAGTAGAACCCGACTGCGTTTCTGAACAGAACTGGGCTCATTATAATTGCTGCTGGCATATCGGGCCACAATTATCAACGCCGGCTTATTGAGTCTTTAATTGCCTCCTTTAATTAGTTCACATTTGGCGCAGAACAACGTCAACCTGCTGCAGTTGAAAGTGATTAGCTCCAAGGACGTGAGATGCTGAAGACAAGCCTAGTGGCTCTTTCTGCTGCCGTTGGCTTCATTTTACCTTCACTTTGAAAAATCACCTGCTATTAGCGGATCCCATATGAGAAAACGGCATAGATAACGGCAAACTTTTCTCTCTTTCTACCTCCACACAGTTTACAGAGTGAAATTTAGAGAGAGAACCTCAATATTACGCCTGGATTAACGGCTCTTTGTTAACCAGAGGGAGAGCGTCGGTGTGCCTACGCATAATTACCTGGTTAGGCGTCTAATGAATGAGATAATGTAATAATTTATCCATCAGGCTATTTATGAGGGGAAATTGAAATGTTTTATAGGAGAATTAAGGTAACAGTCGCTTTCACCTCATCTTTAGGAGGAAATAATGAAACAATGACGGTCCAAGAGTATGTATAATAAGATTAATAAAACTTGTCAAGGCTTTTTGGTTAAAAATATAAATTTGTATTTGGGATATAAAATGCATGTGTTTGTTGAAGGGACACTGGTGTGGAAAAACCTTGCTTTCTTCTTTGCAAACATCATTTGTCGATTATGTTGATAACAAAAGGTCACGAGATAAAGAATTGGCGACAGTGTCGGGTTTTTTATTATTGTGCCTCGAGACCTGAGTCCAAAATTAACATACTGTATGTCAAGCATCAAATGTGAGTCAAAATGGCCTTTTTTGAGCCAATAAAGTCAAGATAATATGATGTTTATATATGCTTGTTGTATAGAGTAAATAAAAATATATATTATAATCTGACCCACACTGTTGAGTGACTTGTATGTTCACCTAATAAAATAAATAATCTACAAAGCTTTAAAAGTATTAAATAATACAATATTTTGTATAATGTATGGTTTCTGTATATGAAATATGTTAGCATTTTGGATGTTGAAAAGATTCGCATTTCAAGTACAAGATGAATTTGTTACTTTAATACACTCACATGTATTTTACCATGTGAACACATTTTGAATGCATATTCAAAGTTATAAGGCATGTGATCTAACAGAAAGCATGAGGAGAGTCCTGTCATCATTAAATGTTTTTTTGACACAGGCACGTCTCCCACCTGCTCACATAGCAGAACCGGATTTTGTGAGCGAGATTCTCTGAAATCCTTCATCAAAGACCCCGTACCCCCTTTTGTAACCGTGTTCTGTTAATGAGGTCCGAACACAAGTATCTTTCTGTAGATTCAAGCAGGGTTGTGTTGGACACAGTGATGCATTCAGAATTATTAATGGAGAATGTTTTGGGTCAGAGTCAGTAAATTGAGCAGAGGCCAGTAAAGTATGGAAAGACTGAACCGAGTTCTGTCTGTGCTCTACTCTCAAAGTGCACAATGCCACCAACTCTTCTGGAAGTTCGGCTTATCCCCTGGTTAAGAAACAAGCCCTTTGGTTAGTAGAAGATGTTCGGATGTGTTGTGTATGTGTGTATGCGGTCAGTGCCAGAGGCGGTTTGCTGTAGGGTGATCATTACCCAACTCTGCTGTCTGAATATACTGTAGTGTAAACATTTAAAAACTCCCCTGGCCTGCTATGGCAATTCAGCATAACTTTTTCACATTTTATTCTGAATTTTTATTTTTTATTTTATTTTTTTCTTCCAGAAACTCCAAAGTTCAGTATGATCAGTGTAATTACTTTATATTTTAAATGACAGTATTGTGTTATACGAAATGTACATTTTTGTTATATATAGTATTTCTACCCGAGAGGTATTGCGTAAGCCTGACCCTTACAGAAATGCCATGAATTTCACATGAGCAGAAACTCATTTGAAACGTGTCCAATTTCCATGTTATACCCATGGGTTCACATGTGAGAAGAATGGTTTCTGTAATGCTTTATTATTGATTATTAATATGCAAGCTAAATAAATAATCGATAAGTTATGCAATAAAGCAAAAACAGCTGGTTCATTTTTTGTAACACTTGAGTTAAAAAACAAAAGAACAGCAATTCAAATGTGAACAGCTGATTCAAAGCTTGTAGAAAAACATCTAAAATGTGTAATATTCCGGCCGCCGGGATGACAAAAATCATAAAGAACATTCGTTGTGTAGTAAAATGACATGTTTTTCATGTTATTTTACATCTAACGTGTCAGATTACAGACATGTACTGCACATTTACATTTCTTTACTGCATTTTAAAATGATGTGAAAATGGCAGTTTTTTTATTTGATATATTCCCACCTACTTGCTTCTTTTACAATAAAGAAAGCTGTCTATACTCTAAACACCTGTCTGCGAAACAGCTCACACGGTAGTCAATTTTCTGGTGTCAGGTTTTTAGAAACGCAAATCTTATACTGCGCTAGCAGAATTTCTTTTGGGTTTAAACCAAACATCATCAAAGGTGTGAAAAGCAAAGATTAACATTAAAGATTAAACAAAGACAAACTCAGTGTTCCCTCACAACTGGATTCCATCATTTAGAGAAGCGATTTCACATTTATACTGTATATTACAGTATATTAAAAGTATATTACTTTTCTTTTGACCTTTTTGGTAAACTCTTGCTCATGTACACCCATAATGACTGATTTTCAGATAGACAGGTTTAAATCCTCGACCAGTGTAATTCTGTTATGGGATGCATGGGATGATCTTACTTCCCGCAGGAAAATCTTGTTGCTCTGAGTTTGCTCCTGAGAATCTTAGGTTCTTATTTAAAGTGTTTACTTTTTACTTTTTAATTGCTTAGGACAAATAGAGATTGTGTAGTTCGGATAAGCGGTAGAAAATGGAATGGAAAAATAGAGATTGTATAGACACTGTATATACAGACAACAAAGGTCATAAAATCTAATATCGGGTGATGACTAATGATTGAAATATTTAATAACGTCAATTGTTGGATATTGGATCTGAGCTCATTTTGTGCCATTGTTGAGACTTTTCTTAACCTCCGTTGGAGACGATTGTTAGATTTTCCTTTTTGCAAAAGGTTCCGTCTACTCTCCATTTGATTCTTAAAGAAACAACTGAGATGTTAAAAAGTTCTGATCTGTGATTTTTCCAATCATCAGAATTATTGATGCGCTGTAATGACGGCTGTCTTTTAAAACACATCGATCTACGTTCACCCATGGCACCCATCCATCACGGTTACTATTGTCTCAATCCCGCAGCTTGACAAGAAGTCACGACCCAGTTTAAAGGTCAAAAGGCACTCCAGTTGTCATCACAAAGCACTTCGTTCCCCAGACTCTCTGAATTAGTATTGTTTACAGGCTTTTGTTTCTAAGTTCTTGTAGTATTTTGTCTGATCTTCTGTTTTAAGCGTGATGGCTTTTGGCAAGTTCTCATCAGCCTCATTTGCATTCCACAATCTTTGGTTCCATTGGTGCTTTGAAGGGAAGCTCCCAGATGCACTTATTTCTGCGCAGTGGTTCGTTTGGGAAACTTTGTTAATTAGTGTGTGTGTGTGTGTGTGCGCATGCCGCTTGTTTTAGTGTTAATATAGTCTCAAGACACCCAGCGCAGAAACGCTTGTTACGATGTCTCCTTCTGTTCCTTCTCACATCCACAAAGATGGCCTCATTCCAGCATTAGAGAGCTCTAGAGCTGGAGGCCAAGCATTTGATCGATCTAAAGGTTTGCAGACGTCTTCATCACTTTGTGTCATTAGTTTTGTAACGTTGTGAAGTGTGCTCAGAAAGACGGTGCTTTGGACGTGTTTTCAAAACATACTTCATCAGCAGCTGAGACAGGGACACAGTTCTTCTGGTCTGACATGTGCTGACCACAATTCTAAAATGTGTTGCAATATCAATAAGGAGCATAAATGTTTGTACCAGAATGAATGAAAAATCTGAGCTTGTATATCTTTTTAATGTTTCAATTGTTTCTTCTAGGGAGCAATGAGATTAAACAGAGAATCAAAGGAAACTTGCTTGAGCTAGCTCAGATTTACCAGTTCTGCAGTCAAGTTTTCAAATGTAGTCGAATTAACTGAAGATTTTAATATACAATTCATCCAAGACCACTTCTCTATATGTAAACACTCTTCCAGTTTAATTTCTTATTTTATAATTTTTTTTAATCCAACATATATAATTCAATTTTAACTCTTTTTTGTTTTTTGGCTCATAATCATAGGAGAACCACTTTTAGTGCTATTTAGAAGCATATTTTGGTGCTTCAGAGGTTCTTTAGGGGTTCTTTGGGATGACCGAGGTGCTGTATAGAACCGCTGAAGAACCACAGGGGACTGACTGGTTCTTTATACGGAAGCGGTTCTATATACGTAGCACCCTGGTCACTCCAAAGAAGCTCTGAAGAACCACTGAAGCAAAAAGATATGGTGCTAAATAATGGTGCTAAATAGCACTAAAAGTGGAACCCCTATGAATATCAGCAAATAACTACTTTTAGTGCTATACAGCACCATTTTTTTTATAGTAAGATGCACCGTTATATCGGCCAATAATTGGTATTGGATAAAAGCAATTTTCCACACTATCGGCAGATAGTTTAAAAACAGCCGAGGATCAGGGCCGATATATCCTGTCAATCAAAAGATGACAAGAAAATGCAATGAATTTGTGCTCTGGGTATAGAGATTGTTATTGAACATCACTAGTTTGATATTCAATATTAAAAGTCATTATATGAATTATACACATTAAGAAAGTTTAGAAATATTAATTTATGAATCAGAATTTAGTTAAAATAACCACCAAACTATTGGTATCAGTATCGGGAGATATCACTCTGTTCAAATTTCTTTTTTTTTCTTTCTTGGAATGAAGCAGGTGTCATATGTCATTTATTTACATATTTCAAACCCCCCTCAAAACCTGATCGAACAAGTTGTCATAAGATAACAATCTTGTCTTCAGTCGTGACATTTAGAGTTACATGGTTCAAATTTTTGGTTTAGTCTGATCCTCCAGGTCATGTGTGCCAGCTGTTATCCTCCTTTGTAATTCAGCTGTACTGCTTTCGTCCTGCGCGCTATCAAGACCCCTAGCTTCCTTACACATCCTTATCTGATATTCTCAAGATGGTGCCTGCCGATTTCTAAACTACTGTGTGGGCCCTTTATGTGTGCGGCATGATGTAGCCCAAACGGCACACGTCCTTGTTCGTGCTGCATTACAATTCCTGAAAAAGGATGCGTGATCCTATTTAACACTTCTAATTAGATTAAGAAATCTAATAGGTAATTAGAAATAAAACAAGTGTGGTCTAACTGGAACAGATTCAAGAACTTATAGAACAACTGGCCTGGTGAGAAACAAAAAGGGCAGATTAGTCATAGCAGATAGGAGGAGAGTTTGGAGTTTCACTAAAAGAGCAGTTATTATTCTGGCAGCGAATGTTCTTGTCCTACTTGTGCCACACCGGCTGACTAAGTGGAAGGCGGAAACTGTTCCTCGTGGCGAGCATAGCTCTGTAAGTGCTGGAGGCCCTTGGGAGTTCCTTATCTACCAGTTTAGATCCATTTACAGAGGTGAGAAGTCTCTGTTATCCGTGAGCCTCTGCCTCTTATGGCTCCTGCCAAGCTTTACCAAGAACCAAAGAGGTCAGAAGGGCACGCCGAGGTACAAGGTCTGATTATAGCCCTTAAATGGCAGATCAATAGGGCTCGACTGGTGGCCTCATTGATCAGAAGGATCGGGGAAGAAAATTTACTCACATTCTTAGGCCATTTGTCCCGGCTGAGGCATCATGGCGTGAAATTCAAATTATTATTGCAGCCAGCTAGTTCCAGAAGGAGCTGGGAGGACGTGAGGCTGTATGCATCAGCGACTGCTGTCCTCTATTGGGACTAAAACTTGCCCTTTGCGTGAGTCCAAATTTTATTGGCGAGAAAAGTTTAGCCATGTAACGGTTCTACTCAGTTTCTTTTGCTTGTTATCAGAAACAATATATAGGCACTATTATTTCTGAATGTGTAGCAGAAGCAAAGAGCAGTCCATTACCCCGCGCATGTGCAGTAACGTTTGTTAATGTTGTTTATTTGAAACCGTCAAAAGATAGATGAATATGATAGATGATATATAATGCTTCTAACCAAAAACATTTCGACACCCTTTGACTCCCTTTCATATTCACCCTTTGAATATGATATATGATATATAATGCTTCTAACCAAAAAGATTTTGACACCCTTTGACTCCCATATGTAAAATGTCTTAATCATTTTTTTTGTTCTGTTGAACACAAAATAAGACATTTTGAAGATTACAGGACAGTAAACAGTTCTGGGGCACTTTTGACAACCATTGTATTTTGTCCTACAATGGCAGTCAATGGGTGTCGAGATTTGTTTGGTTATAAGCTCAACTCAAATTTATTTAGCGCTTCTTACAATTTCCATTGTTACAATAAGCATTATTCCAAATATCTTTCTCTGTGTTCATCAGAACAAATAAATTAATACAAATTTGGAACAACTCAAAGGTGAGTAAATGATTAATTTTTTCTTAATTTTCTTAATTTTTGGGTGCAGTATCCCTTTAAGGCATTTTGCACAAGACATTTATTTCCTTTATTATATTGTTGTCAGACATTGTTACTAGTTGATCTTAAATATCTTATGACAAAGCAACCTAAAGAACATTACAGAACAGCATTAAAATATACATTTTGTGAAGGATTTCTTATGTGGTCTTATAGATATGAAATGAGATGTTTATGCATATGAGAACATAATCTATTTTGTTCAATAAAACCGTTTTCCATGCTCATTTCTTAGGTCTTCCAAAACCTTCAATTCATGTGTTTAGGTATTTAATTGTCCGGACCCCGGCTGGTAATGAGGGTTTATTTACTGAACCTCAAGCAGTTTTAGTCGAAGACCCTTGTTGTACAGGTTAACAATAGCAAAGTTATAAAAGAAACTAAATTAAACTGACTCAATATTTCTCATACAGTAATTAAAAGATAAAATAAAAAAGGGGAGAAAAAAAACAGAGCGACAGATATCAGTCTGAAAGACAAACAGAATGGTCATTAAAACCAAGCCGCATGGGACAAATGAACTGCCGGTTGTTGAACACAGTGAGGAATTTAGTTCTCTGGCCTTGGACCACATTTAATTAAGATTGCTCTGTCAGACATGTGAAGAGCACAGGCGAGGTTGATTTAGCCCGGGTTTGTGTGTGCTAATGGAGAATCAATGGGCTCTGTAGCAAATAGCTGCAGGTCATAGTGGTGTTGTCTCTGTTGCTTTGCCTTCTCTGGAGAGATTACCCCAAAAATCATAAAATTCAGACCAGAAAATGATTTACTGTGATTCAAGGGGTCCAACTTTTTGTGTAAACTAGATTTGCTCCAAAACCACTAAGGTAAGTGTGAGCAGCTCAGGGGTTCTTCACCGTGCGATCATGCACGTCATTGAGAAACTGAATCAATTATTGGGTTTAAACAGGTTTGTTGTCTGTGCTGGAGCATCTTGTGTGGATGCTGGGGACCAGAACATATGCTGACTTTGGCCAATCAGATGGTGGCTAAATATTTTACTGCGGGGTTTCCCAGACAGGAGGTTCATGAACCCTGTAGAGGTTTGTGAGAGAATGTGAGTAAAAGCAATTTTCTCTCCTGGCTTCAAGTATTCTGTAATTGCTCGATTCTATTTTGCTTGATTATGATTATACTGTAAGAATTCTTGAAAAGTTTACACACCTAGCAAAGATAAACATATAGCCTACCAGTTTTTAAAACGTTTAAACATTTTGGGGTGGTTTCCTACTCCCAGGCTAACTTCAATGTTAGGGATGTCTTGAATGAAGACGAATCTGACTCATCTTAAAATATATCAGTGAAATAGTTTTGTCTCAAAATGCACACAGCAATGTTTTTTGTAAAGTATTTGTTTTTTCGAACGACTTGAGTATCCTAATTTAACCAAGGCCTAGTCCTGGTTTAAGATAAAAAAATCACTTTATGTCTGTGGTTGCAGGATTGTGCCTGTTTGTGTTGTCCTGCAGATAGCAGGTACTTATATACTTATGTATTCGGAGAGTTCAGGGAGAGATGTTGGATGTGCGTTTTCTCTCCTTCTCTCGTCCTCTCATCTTTCTCCAACAGAATCAACATGACAATAGATTGTATCTGGAGATGAGAGGAATATTAACTCTATTTGAGTCAATAGTCTCTTGTGCACGGAGGCGGTGATGGGTTACGCACACAGGCTTGACTGATGCATAAACCAAATGCTACCAATATTCCTGCTTCAAAGCTGTAGCTCTGCAGACTGAACAATAGCGCTGTGGATCTGTCTGGAAGCGAGAAAGGAAAAGAGACTCCTGAATACACACTATCCGTCCGAAATTCTGTGCAAGATAAGCCAAAGATGTGTGGATTCTTTATCTTGTGTGTTTTTGAAGTATTTGTATCTATCTAGGCAAGTCGCAACATTTATTTTTTTGTTTTAACAGTGCTGTATTTCATTAAGCTGTTCTTTAGGTTTAAATCGGTCTAGTTGGTTTTCCAGGCTGGCCAGCTTGTGACCAAGGCTCCTAAAAAACAGACTTGCATAACTAGGAGGCTAGGAGACCAAACTATCTTAGGCTGGTTCAAGCAGTTTTTGTTAGCAGGGTGTGTATCCGTGTATGTTTTTCTTATTGGCTCACCTAACCCACAATCGCATAATCCCCATAAATGACCCATAATCCCTTGCACATTGATGAACCTTAAATATACGAACATAAACATTAGACAGAATTTTTGTTGGCAAGAACCGACACGTTGAGAGCCGGGTCATGTCCTTTCTAGCACATTCACCCACTCTTTTGCATTTACTCTCCCCTTTTCCTTTCTTCTTTGGCTTTTCTCTTGCGTTTCAGATAGATTTCTAACCTTGTCTATGCAGAAAGGGTTAAACACGCCTTTCTCAATGTGCCGCATAGTAAGATTACATTCAGTCGTCAATGCCAAGTTAGATATGCAACCTGTCTGTCTGGTACAGAAAAGCAGAAAGGAAAAACACAGGTTCTCTCCGCCGCAATCAAGTTCATAACCTGATCACGGCCCCATGTGTCTGGGTTATACATATAATATTACAGATTTCTCCATTCAAACATAGTCAAACTTTGTTTTCCTTTGGTTTGAACAATAACTGAAGCCACTTAACAATGCTGAAATGTTTGTTGTATTGTAGATTTTTATATTAATGTTCTGTTCCTGAATAATGATGTGTTAAAAAGTCAGTTTGTAATGTTTTCTCCTTTCTTTGTGTCTTTGCAGGTAAGATGCAGACCCTTGTTCCCCTTTCAAAGCACAGCTACGCCGCACAAGCCAACAGTAACACAAAACTCTTCATATTTCACTTCTATACAGCTCTGCAACAGTTGGCTTGTCAGTCAGTTTGTGAATGCACAATGGGCTCATAATTATACCCTGCTGATCTCTCTTGGTCTGTGTCAGATGACTGTCTGAGAGTTTTCTTTTTTAAAGCCACAGAGTACAAATTCAGGCTTTTTGAAAGTTTTTTGATGGTTGGCTTGACAAGGTCTTGCCTGGTCTTTTTATGGTTTCAAGGCAGATGTTAGATTGTTTTGGTTGATAATGTGTTGCTATGTGGATGCTACCCTTACCAAACCAAACCATTTTGACCCAACGCTGCTGGGTTGAAATAACCCTACATTTGTACAGTGTATAGTTTTTAAAGTTGTAGTGGTTTTCACAGTTTAGTAGTTTAATTTGTAGTCAAACCAAATTGACCACATATTTACTATGATCCTACCATAATAACCATACTTTAACCATGGTATTTGTGGAACAACTAGGGTAATACAATTCAAACTGCCAAAAATAGTTTAGTACCAGCCTGTAAATCATAACTATTTTACGAGGGGGCTAATTCGTATGAATTTGTATGGATACATTTGTATGTGAATTGTACATACACTTAAAGTAGAGTATGATTATTACACAATGTAACATTGTAACGTTTTCTTTATGAAGTTTAACATGCTGAATACGAAAATCAAGTATTATAACTAAAACTGTCCTCACAAACCAAGTTTCAGATGTTGTCACTCATCATCCCTTCATCCCATTTTCCCTGTGCTACAGACATTTTTAGATTATTCGGACTTTTCATGAATCGCCATGAGATGTTGTTTAGACTATGCTATAACAAAACCATTGTTAATACTCCTTTAAGGGAAGAGTGTTCTGGTTGGTTGCTAATACAATTTTGAAAGGCACTTGTTCTTGTGTTGTGACTGGTTGCTAGGGTTCTTAACGTTGTGTAAAGTGTTGAAAACTGATGCAGGGTGTAAGAAATAGGTAATTTAGAGCTTAGCAAAAAATACACACTCACGCTTATGCAATTACACACAAACGCTTTTGCATTCCAGGTCACTGTGCACCTAATGTGAAAATATGCTTAATGAACATCTTCAGCTACATCACACAATTATGCTGAGAGAGGATTGCTCAAACACGTTTGTTTTAACACGGCTGATCACAATGCGTGCTCTTTTTATTCAGTAAATCATTTGTTTGGCATGCTCAAGAACTGCACTTTAAAATAAACTGATACATCAGCATGTTTGCCCATGCACTTTTGTGCATGTGCAGTGTGTATGCATGTATGTACATGCACATATGTTAAGGTGTGTATGTGAGCATGCATTTCATCATACAGTTGACTTGTCTGATGTGGAGGAACGGGTAAAGCAGAACCTGTTTTCACCACCTATCTTTTTGTGTCATGCCACCTGTCGTGCACCGTTTCACACCACAGATACTGTTGAGACAACGAGTGAACAACATTGATTTGTTTACACTCTGTCACACCAAAGCATTGTGGGTAATTATTGAGTCCGCTTGTGCAGCATCTAGTTCACTGCTTTCAAAAGGAAAAGTTGTAAACTGAGATTGTGTGTCTGTGTGTGTGCGCAAGTTTGCCTATTCTTATGAGGACCAATTGTAAACTTGTGTGAGGAGTTTTCTTAAAGTTGTTCACCCAAATGTGAAGATTCTGTCATTATCTACTCACCCTATTGTCATTTCAAACCTGTATGAAAGGAACAGCGACGGCACACATTCACTTGCATTGGTTTTGTCCATGCAATAGAAGTGAATTGGTGCCGCCGCTGGTCACTTACCACATTTCTTAAAAATATCTTCTTTTATGTTCTGTGGACGAAAGGAAGTCATTCAGGCTTGAGGGTGATTCAGTGATGGTTTAAACTTCATTTTTGTTGTCTTCTAAACAAATAATGTCAGTATTTTTCTGTGAGGGTTATGGGTTTGGTCAATATGATCTTGTCATTATCTTAGTATGAAAACTAATGCATTGCGTCTGTTAGAGGCCTTCACTAATATATCTTCGAAGTGGTTTTGCATTTGTGCACAATTTGATTTCAGGTGGTTCACACTGTTTGTTTTCTTTCATTGCTCTCTTATCACCTGCACACCTCCAATGTCTATGTTCTTTCTGAATTCAAGATTAGATACTTACTGTTCAGTGTTTACCAAAAACGATATTGTAATGCCTTAAGGCTCACTTCCAAGTATTAGGTCACAGTTGTGAATATTTGCCCAACATGCTGTGACTTAAATGATTTTGTAAAGGAAAAAAAGTGCTACTGGCTGCAACGTTTGATTTGTAGCACACAAAGGTTGTGGTGAGGGTGACATCGTCGTGTTTATTTGAGAACTGAATTCGCATATCTCCAGACTCCAACAGAGCAGTGACCTGGGACCTGGCCGAGCAGTCGGCATAGCCCTTATTAACACGAACCCCTACTGTTACAGCAACCTGTTACAGTAGCTTAGGATGAGAAAGAATGAAAAACAGAATAGTCAGAAAGAAGGAAACAAAGAATGATGCAGACAAAGAGACTGTAAGCGAAAGTAGAATACAGGCAAGGCGATCTGCCGTTCCTGGAAATTCTGTATTTTCTAGTCATGGCTGTGTTGTCATGGTCACTTGGCTGAGCACCAGCGAACGCGCTGAAGAAGTGTGTGTGGATATATAAGTCACGGAACACAAATATGCGCTCAGAAAATGTCTCATGCGCTCTGCACGAAGGGGGGAATTGTAAAATCACTTGAGTTGATCTGTTGCCCAGCATGTACCGATTACACAACTGTTGTCACTCCTAAAACCAATTAATAGATCTGCCATTTGACTTTTTACTCATCTTAGACATGCATTGTTTTTGCACACAAAGCCTTTGTTTATAATCACGCCCTGGTTCTTTCATTGTTAATGAATGCTAAAACTGAGCTGTAGTCTACCGTAATGCCAGGGTCATACTCTAGGGAGGTGTTCAACAAGTGTTTATATGTAGTTCACCCAAAAAATCAGTTATTCACCCTCAAATCCATTCAAGTATCGTCCTGTATACGACTTTTTTTTCTGCACAAAAGAAGTCATTTTAAGAAATATGTCAGTGGATTTGTGTCCATATGATGAATGTCAATGGGGGGCGATGTTGTTTGTCTGCCAACTCTCTTTAAAATATCTTCTTTTGTGTTCTGCAGAAGAAAGTAAGTAAGTCATACAGGTTGGGATGACGCAAGGATGAGTAAACGTTGACAGACATTTAGGGCGAATAAGCAGAGTATGAGAAAAGTTATGCTGAGAACGTGCCGCATTCTTGACATGTGCGCAACTCGATGAATAAAAAATGATGTGCTTGGACGAAATGCATGAAATCAAGTGTGTGTAGCTAGAAGCATTTTTAGTCACAGACCTGGGTATAATTTGCTGTTACAGTAGGTGTTGCAAACTGACTTAACAATTGAATGTGGCACAACGTGTTTCTCTGGAGATGAAGTAGATAACATGACCTCATTTGACAGGTCCAGATGGCCTCACCAGGCCCAAGCTCCTCCTTAGATGCTTTTGTGCATAAGTGGGAATGTGTGATTTGTTGTTATAGCGCCTCATGTTTCTTCCTCAATTCTATGACCAACACTGATAACCATGGGCGATTTGAAGTATTTAAAGTTGTGTTTCTTGTACATTTAGATTCTGGAGGACTGGTTGTTAGATTGCTTAAGATGGTAAACCAGTTTGGTGGTTGGGGTGGTAGGTCAGGGTGTTGCAACCATGTGACAAACAACATATTTCAAACATTGGAGTTTACACACACAGTGACCCCTACTGGTCAAGAGATGCAAGGCGAACTGAGGTCGAAGGAGTTCATCAGACGACTTTTGTGTATGTGTATGGGAAAAACTTAGTTGTTGAAATTGTTTGAATAGAAACATGTCTGAAGTATTTAAGCTCTCCTGTTCATTCGATGAATTATCACATTTCTTTTCAAAAAGCTCATGTCATAAGAAATAGGCACAAAGCCTATGCTTGAATGCATGTGGCACAACGCTTGATCTCATGTGGGGAAAGCATATACAACCTCAGGGTCAAAAGAGGTGATGAAATGCAATTATGATTATGACAAAAAAATGTTAAATTATAAGTGGACCTCAGGGCAAATAAATTACAATAAGAAAGTTCACCAAGACCCTTTTTAAGTTAGTCAGTTTTCTATCCATGACATGGCGTGTTATGAAAGAGAGGCGATAATTAAAGATGAGACCCCCCTTACCCATCTCTTATCCTCCTGTGGTCAGTACGTCCTGGTCTCACAGACCTGAGATCAAGAGGTTGACCCGAGGTGGGTGCTGATAAGTCAGGGCTCGATGAACCTCTTACTCATTATCATTGACCTGTGCTAGTCAGAGGAGAGAAAGAGGCTGTGACCTGATCCTCCACAAACTCCCACCAAAAGATATCACCAATTAGCCCAGCAATAAAAGCCTTTAAGACCGCTGCGAGTCAGACTAAAATGCAGTGTGTGAGCCAGATGCCTTAGATAGACAAATGATGCAGGTGATTTTTTTTATCTACTTCAAAGAGATATTTATTTGAAAAGCATTTTCTCCAATGCATATAGTTTCAAAGGAGCTTTACAGAAAAAGCATGTTTCTATGTTACCACACAAAACTAAAATAGTCTAAAAGAGGTGATATATTCGAAAGTGTAGTTGTGAGATTAAGTTTAAATTGTAGTGTACAATAACCAGTAATGTGATTTTGACCTTAATGGCTGTGCAGACGGGCTCATCTGATCTCTGTCTGATCCCGGACCAGTTCGGCGCGGACCAGTTTCCTGATCCCCCTAATTCCCTAATCCACTTCCTTTTACAATTAATGTCTGCAGGAGAGAGGCTTAGCTGGGATTTTTCCAGCGGGATGATACAAATGCTCTAGATCTCTTGTTGCATGCTGGGAAATCAAAAGATTTCAACAGAGAACAAGGAGGTATGGCCACGTAGCAAGTAGAGGTCGGGAACATTTTGATATTGGTATTGTGAAACTTTGAAATATTTATCTATTTTTTCTATACCAGTATTTATATTATTTATATAAAAAGCAAATAAAAAAAAAATAACCTTGATATCAAAAATTGATACTCAAGGGATAGTTCACCCAAAAATGAGAATTCTGTCACCACCCACCCTCTTGTCGTTTCAAACCTGTGTGACACTTAAGATGGTAGTTTAAAGAATGTTGGTAACAAAACAACGGCGTTACCCGCTCACTCCTATTGAAAAGACACAAAACCAATGCAAGTCAATGGGTACCACAGTTGTTTGGTTACCAACATTCTACCGAATATCTTATTTTGTGTTCTGCAGAAGAAAGAAAGTCAAACAGGTTTGAGATGAAAAGAGGGTGACAGATTTTCCTTATTGGGTGAACTATCCCGTTAATATTACGAATGCCCGTAATGTTCCACAGACATCACAAACCTAAGTGCTTTATCTAACGTCTCTCTGTAAATGTTGGTGTTTGGTTTTCCAGTCTCACAGGAGTGCTTTGGCATTCCGGAGAACATTCCTACCCCTTCCCAGCATCACCCGATGGGGCGCTTTTTAATGAGATGGCAGAGAGCCACAGCACCGGGTCCTCCCAGCCGAGCAGGCAAAACTACGGACTCCTGAGGGAGCGCGGATCAATCTTCTAATCAATCAGACGTTATGAGCGGCTCTCGTAATGAGGATTTATTCAGCATGCTGCGCAGTTACATGACTTCACGTGCAGTCATTCATGTTCGACAGCCGTATCATAAACGTGCTGTTCTTTATTAAGTATCGATCGTATAATGCGTCCCGTAAAACGTGAATCAGAGCAAATAAAAGCAGATTGTTTAAACCGCCATTCGGTTAATAAGGGTTAGTAATACACAAGTCATTTCCGATTATTAAAATGTCCCTCATTAGGGAAATGTTTTCTTAAGCTCTATCCTGAAGCTGTTTCAGTGTCTGAATATGCAAAGGCCCGTCTAATGACCATACTGGGCTGAAACTCCTGATGCACGGATAAACCGGGATTAGGAGATGACGGTTTCCTGGCTGCTCCAGATCAATTTTGCTGCTGTCTCTGAACACTTTAAGCTGTCACTCTTCTTTCGAGAGTCCATCCATCAATCACTTTGTCATATTTCTTACAAAAAACAGTGACTAGTCAAGCTATCAGTTGGGATGAAAACAGACAAACAAGACGGTTACGTTTGTCCACATATGATAATAGTACATTTTAAAATAGTCTCTTATTTTTTTCCACGAATGAACATTCAGATTTATTGTGTATATAAAAATGTAATACTGGATTATAGTTGAGAAATATAGGCTACTGTACAAGTGTCCTTTGGTTAAAGCAAAAATCTAGAAAACAAAAATACAATTTATTATTTTATAATATTAATATTATATAAAAAAAATGAAAGAGATTTATTTTGATTGTTAGTTTTTTTGCCATGTCACACCATAGGACATGTGTACAGTTTGTTTGGCAACTACCCAAATATTTTCTTATTATAAATTCAGTAATTCCCGAATCAAATACAAATAAATCATTTTGATTTGCCATTAAACTAAACAAGTTCTTTAAACACTGTCTGTTTAAATATTGACCCTGTATTGGGCTAGTCTAATATTTTTGAAACCCAAAACTGTGAGAACCATCTTTAATTCAGTTAAATGTGTTTACTTATTTTCATAATAAACAAGCAGCTTAAATGATAGTATAAGCCATACAATCCATTTAAAAGTAATAAATCATATTTCAAATACTTTAATACTGTAAGAATTTAAATACTTCAATTAAATTTTATTTAAATAATACTTGATGTAACACCTTCTGTTTCTCTCTATCCGCTCATCCGTGTCTCTTGACAGCCCCCGTGAGATCACAGGTATAAATGAGCCCCTCACCTCAGCCCATGCTCTATCAATCAGCTTAAGCTCGACTCAATATCCAATCAGCTGCGAGGAAAGGTCTCCTCCGTCCCTGGTCCAGAGCCAAGGTGGACTCCAGGGTCCCGGCACGTCTGTGACAGTGCAAAGACTCTGTGGCTTAGGCCCTGCTCAGTCAGGACTAATCCTCCCAAAAGCAATTAACACCCTGGTGCAATGTGGGTAAACGGGGAAGGCGGCTGGGGAGACACGAACGTCTCACTGCACTGTGCTCCAGGTGCGCGAGCGCGTCTCATTCAGCTCTGAGATTGTGTTTGCCCCTTGACTCCGCTCAATGTGTGGGATTATCCCACCAAACCCTGGGACGAAGAGAGAGAGAGAGAGAATAGGTGAGTGACAGGTCACGGGATGATCTTTTACCCGAGGTTTATGGTGTGGACCCAGCCATGTCATCCTTCTTATTAAAGACTTCTCTTTCTCTCTGTGCACAGACAAACCATTTTATCTCTCTCTTCATGCGACCCGTTGCCGTTCGGATTCTTTTCACATTAGCCTAATAATGATCTAATATCTAAGAAATTCACAAATGTGCTAACGATTTGTTCCACGCTCTATATTTTTGCTTGTTGGTTTGTACTGTAAAAAGTAGTTGAGATTAAGTTTTACATTCACAAAGGCTGTTTTTTGATACTATCTAGTAAAACCTCAATTACTGACTCAGTGTTCACAGTTTTCCATGATCATATATGTTTTTACGGTGGAGCAGGACGGTGCAAACCTCTTCCAAGGTGGTCCAAACCATTATATCTCTCTCTTCATGCGACCCGTTGCTGTGAAAGATGGTTGGCTGGAAGTGATTAGGATTCTTTTCACATTAGCCTAATAATGATCTAATATCTAAGACATTCACAAATGTGCTAACGATTTGTTCCACGTTCTATATTTTTGCTTGTTGGTTTGTACTGTAAAAATAGTTGAGATTAAGTTTTACATTCGCAAAGGCTGTTTTTTTGATACTATCTATAGTAAAACCTCAATAACTGACTCGGTGTTCGGTTTTCTGTGATCATGTGTGTTTTTAAGGTGGAGCAGGACACGGCTGAAAATTGCAGTCAGTTTACTTTAGCACATAAATATGATTTGCTACTTGTATAGTGTCTGGTGGTAATAGGAGGAGTGAACATTTTCATTCTCCAGGTGATTTGATTGGCTCTGTGTGCAAGATGAGCCATAAATATGTTTGCTTCTTGCAATATAAGCCAAGAAGAATGTTTGTAGACTGTTTGAAAACATTAATTATTTTTGCAATTCTGTTGCCAAATGATACACTTCACCTTTATGCCATCAAAAAAAAAGAGGCACTCCAATTACACAGATGTTTGTTGATGCCTACTATTTTCATATCTCAATTGCTTTTGCTCAAAAAACTCTTCCATCATTTTAATTTGAAGCGCCTTGACACTTGGATCTTTTATTGAGTGGTGAGATATGATGCCAAGCACACAAACACATGCACACCTCTTCATACGTCACTCATTAAGGCACCCACGAAACCTTACAGTATTCATGTAAGCAGATGGAATTGTGGGAAGGCCTCTGATTGATGCAGTCTCATTGAGAATGCAGAGAGAGAGAGAGTGTGAAAAGGAATAGGATGTGGAAACTGACACTAATTTATCCGTTGGCTTGAATCTCATATTTTACAGAGAAGCGTGACGATGCTTTGTGATTCTACAGGCCGTGACAGATGTTGTAGGAAAAGCGTGTGTATTTGGTATTTGTGGTGAAATGTAAAGTATGTGTGGGTATGGTAATTTGTTAATTTGTTAGGTAAAGTTTAGATATTGGATTAAATGGTAACGTTGGTTTTTAAAAAAGCATTAAAACCTTTTATTAGGGCAGATTAGAGATGTTGTCTCTGTTGGTCCACAAGTTTGATTTGCACTGAACCAAAACAAATTTGGGTTCACAGAAATAGCTCTAATGTGATTCTCATGGGTTACGGATCTTTAACCTGTGCTGCTTGAGGGTCTTCCTATATTGAACTTATACAGTGAACTGAGTGAATAAAGCGGTGAGATGCATTAGTCCTCCAAGAGGCTGGTGCTAATGAACGCTAACAGCGTAACAACGCAGCTAAACCGGATGCAACCGGTGTGAAGCGACACGACAAAAGACATTAGAAACGCATTAGAAACCGTAATAATTGTACATTTTGTCCACACTGGATGCAGCGGGGCGTGACAAACCCATTAAGAACAAGCAGGTTTTCATGTCGAGTTGCGTTCGGTGTAGACACAATGTTAATGGTCTTTCTCACTGACCGCGCAGTCGCTAATCACAGTATTACTTTGATTACGTTATGTCCACTCACCACTCAAACTTTGTGCTTTTGTGTGTTAGGCCTAATCCTCCTGAAATAGAGAAAAACATTTATTTTAAGAAAATCTTACAATTATGTTTCAATGCTGTCATTTTTAGGGAGGTTTTGGGTATGTGTGAAGTTTTAGACTAGAGTATTCTTAAATGCTAGCTGTTAAAGGGATAGTTCACCCAAAAATTCAAATTCTGTCATCATTTACTCACCCTCATGTTATTTCATACCTATATAAATAACAAAGAACACAGAGAAAGATATTTGGAAGAATGTTACCAATTTTCAGTTCTGGAACATCATTGACTACCACAGTAGAATACTGTATGCTCAGTGTCCTCAAAAATTCCTCAGAAAGGACGTTGAAACATTTAAACTTGTAAAACGTATATCAGACAAATGAGAGGTGACATTGTTAAACACAGTGTTTCCTCTCATTGGGTCATGTTTTGATAGAGTCAGGCTGTAATTGGCCTGTTGTTGTGTGGACAGATGCTCAGGGCACCGATCCAGATATAACCTCACACTGAAAACGTCTCTCACATGGTTGGACTCCAACAGAAAGAGCCACGCTTCACTGCACTACGCCCATGAGAGGAGAGAACGGGAGGACTCGCTGAAGTAAAACAGATAAAATCTCCAAAAATGAGATCCACAACAAAGCGGTTGCCAGAGAGAGGTAACCATCAGAAGAGAGAGGCAGTGTTGCAGCCAACCATGAAGAAAGGGTCGCTCAGTTGTTACTCATAGAAATCTTGGTTGTTTTGTTTTGATCTCAGATGTTTATTTTTTATATTTCTTATAAGATAATATTTTTTTGTGAAGAATGGCTTATTTTCCCAAATGTCCATATTAAGAAAAAATCAGACTCCTCAAGTCATCTTAAAAAAGGATCCTAGTAATTTCAGAAGTGTCTCCTTAAATCATTTGAAGAAATATCAACAATGTCTCTTTGTTCAGACTTTCTCAGCCACCTAACACTGTGTCTTCACCGGACGCGGCGCGATGCTTGATGGGATTGTTGCAAATATTTTAATATGTAAAAGATCAAAAAAAATGAACCGGGAGTGCTTCTGAACCAGTATTTACATTTTCCAAAGTGGTCTGTAGCTCTTTTTAGCCGTATCATATTTTTTTAGAATTTAGAAAAAAACTGAATCAAAAATTTTGATATTGTTTGAGATCTGAACACACACCCGTAAGCAAAAGGCTATTTGATTTGCATTTAATCTTATTGCTATCTAGTTGAAAGAATTGAGATATTTTTAAGGTGCCATTCTTCCACATTTCTTGTCAAAATTTCCAACGCAGTAATCTTCCTGCAATGCAGCTCGTTTGATTCAGAGGCTAAATAAAGTGCTTCGCTGATGGGGCATGCTATGAGCATGATGTGTGTGGGTGGCTATGTTGTTTTGTGCCCTAATAAGTTCACCTTTTAACCGCAGTCCTGCTCTAATGCCTATTAGCCCGGTGCTTGATGGGCTATTGAGTGTCATTAGGAAACCATAGGACATTTTCACCTTTATCACTCGTCTCTATAAGTGCTGTAATAATGCAGTATTCTTCGGCCTATTAAATCTCACTCTTTTACTCTCACATGCACCCAGATGTGCAAGAGTTGAAGACAGGAATAAACAAAGCTCCAGTGAGCTTGAACTAGACAAACGTAGACGTCTTCACATATCATCTAAGCAGTCTGAATAGATACGAGTAAGATTTCCTTCCAGAAACGACCGTGTTTTCATGTGAATGTGGCCTGTTATTAATCCCTAAAGATCCTGTGTGTCTCATCTGTCTCCAAGGTTAGTATTAAGGGATCCATAGATGCTTCCACTTGCGAACCAACAATTTAAGGCCACTTAACCAAACTTATTTGGCCTGTTTTAAAACGTGTACTTTTGATGGCTCACATTTAAAATAAAGTATAGACTAAACTAGATTTAAAACTAGTTTTGGCACCTTATGCTTCCAAAAGGTATAGTTGTCTCTTTTGCCCTTACGCTAACACGACACGACAAAGAGATTAGAAATGCATTAGGTTATATAGCAGTCTTAAGTAACTTCATTTTTTTAAGTTATATTTTTGGGATTATTGCATTTATTAATTATAAAACTGTGTAGAGAGACAGGAAGTCATTGGGAGGAGAAAGGGGAGCAGGATCGGGGATGGAGCCCAAACCGGGACTCAAACTTGGGTTTCGCAGGACTTCGTTGCACAACATGTCTGGAGCACAGTCCACACAGCAACAGGCTCCGACAAGTCTCACTCTATTAATATTCATGGTTGTATTCGCAGCATAAGCTAGTTAACCGTGAATCCAACATGTAAGATTTAGTTTTGTTTCAAGATCCATGGCAGTCACCCACCACTGCTTTTTGAGAAATATGTGTATGCATACCGGAGAGAGGTTCCTCATTGGCTAGGCATGTTTCCTCATGTGCAGTCACATAGCAAGATGCTGTACCAAGTTTGAGTTTTGAATATATTTAATTTTACTGTACAGTGAAGAAGCTCAAAGATACTGTAGCAGAAAATGAGAGGGAAAGAGAGAGAGAGAGAGTAGTACAGTAATCTTGGCTGGCTGACCGTCCCTCTCTCCTCTTCTTTCCTCTCTGTGGTTGCTTCTCCATGGGAGAGTGAACAGGTGTGTGTGTGTTGAGGAGGATAAGCTCCTCGCTGCTTCTTTCGGCTGTAAAGAGGTTTTAACTGTTCTGAACTTTGTTCCTTTTGCATTGCATCTGGTCAAAGACAATAGGTATTAACAAGATTTTTAAACAGTTTGAATAGGGGAAGGTGCAACTTTCAACATGGCTGCTTTAGCGACAGACGTTTTATTGTTCCATTAGCGAATACTTTTTAATAGTAGTCTATAAACATTAATATAAAAAGCACTTAGTGTTATATGAGTTGTTTGAAGACATTGCAAGTGGGGAAGACTTTTCCTTAAAGGGACTTTGATCTGTTAAATACCAATGCTATTTATTGGAGTTATTTGGCGAGTTAAAGCAGATATTATTCAATGTCAGAATAAATAATAAATACATTTATGTGCATGTGCGTATTCTTCATTTCATTCTCTAGTGTGATTTTGTGTCTTCCAGAATCTGTGTTGTTTACCACCTCATCCTAACCCACTAGATCCCAACCATAAATCTTCTCTCAATTAGAAACGGCTGCCCCTCCCTCTGATCATGGCCCACGGTGCCCCAGCAGCCCATCGGAAGGGTGCGCATGCTCAGGGTTCAGGGACGATCCTCCCCACACATTTGAAATTAGATCCGTGACTCAACTGCCGTCTGAACGCAGTGTGTTTTCCAGAAGCGTGCGACCTCTAAGTTAGAGGTTGTTAATAGCTACACCAAGGGTCGCTTTTTATAAGCAGCTAGGAGGAGGGGAAGGTAATCTAAGAAATAGCAGTGAGTGTGAGCGAACGCAAAGTCCTCATTTGATTCTGAACGCAGAGCGCGACTGAGCCGCAGGTATCAGGAATGGGACGGTTTGATGCAGTGTGACAGAGATCAGGCAGTGTTTAATGATTCACTCTCTTCACTCGGCGGATTTTATTGTGTTGGGTCTGTCACGCGCCCACACCGTTATTAACGGCGCTGGATGCATCTTCACACTGATTTTGTTTGTTACTTGTTTGTTGTTTTTCTTGTTTCTTGCTTTCGCTGTCCCTCGCTCTGATTTTAAGTTCAGATAGGGTCTTGAAATCTTCACATACTCATTTTGGACATACTGAGCAATCAAATGCAAAAAAAGAAAAGTTTGTATAATGCATGTAACTTCGGCTCTGTTCTGAAACAAGGTTTTATTTAAAAAGATTCACTACGCTCTACCACACAATGCTGCTTATTTCCAGCTCACTGGAAAAGGACGCAAAGAGCACCATATGCACCAATCGCATGATTTCAAGAATGCAAATGAACGTGATTTTGCCAAATAATTCAGTAGAGGTCCCTCAAGTGAACGACTACGAGATTGAATAGAATTTTACAAGTCCCTCTGGTGAGATGAACACAAAGTGGTGTCCTCAAACTAAATTGTGCTGCCACTGTATTATTTTCAGCAGAGCATATGGAGAGGAGAAACATGATTAGAATTAAGCATTTGTTAGTTAGTACATAAATTATAATTCTAGTATTTGTGCATTTCTTGGACAGATATTAATGCACACCATATCAACATATGGGCAGTTTGTTCATTACAAACCCTTACAAATATTTAGGAATCAACTTTGTAGCACATACAGTATAAGTGAATATATTTTGGATGGTTTAATTTCTTAATTTTTAGCGTTTTTCTGCGTCATGTTTAAATGGGTGGAAAGTCTCCGCAGTAGTGGACTGGTGTACATTCACGAACGTGTTAAAAGTTAACAGTAACCAAACAATGATTATGAGTTTGTGCCGTGATCTTTGCATACTTATAAGAATAAAGCGCTTAGTCGATCGCGATGAATTCTCATTGTAACCGATGTAAACACGACAGCTTACTTTTTAAATCAGCGAACTGTTAAAGAATGCGACACGAATCCCTGAAAATCTGTAAAAATCAACCAATCAGATGGCGACTGCGCATGTAATGAAGTGTTTCCAGAAAAGTGTGCCAAAAGCATCAGACGTTCAGCCGACCGTCTGTGGACGTGACGTCTGAGGCTAACTAAATTCAGACCGGGAGTCAACATGAGTCAATGGTCCGGTGAAACCCTCTATAAATATGGAAAACTGCAATGCTCATTGTTGGTTCATGTTAGCCAATGCATTTACTAACATTAACAAATAACCTCACAAACCATCGTTCAATCTTATAAACCTTGTAAACTGTTACGACTTTCAGAA
Organism: Triplophysa dalaica; assembly: GCF_015846415.1. Lineage (NCBI taxonomy): Eukaryota > Metazoa > Chordata > Actinopteri > Cypriniformes > Nemacheilidae > Triplophysa > Triplophysa dalaica. Next base: position 19,548,992 of record NC_079549.1, on the reverse strand, counting down.
ATCAGAAATATTTGTTCAAGGTGGTAATTTTGTTACCTGTAGTAATGCTCAAAGGCATATTTGTAGTAATTTAAAATAATATTTTTTTTATTAGCTTATAACGCATTCAATGTATTTACAAATACCTTGAAACTGATCAAGTTATGTAGGAAGGAGAGAAAAATAAGAGTAAGAGGAACAGAAGCAAAGTTAAGAAGGTAAAAGAGAAGCTGCTAGTGTAATTGACAGCATCAGGAAAGTGAGTGATAGATTGCTTGATTAGTGGCCTGGCAGGGCTGATCTCACAGATGGTACATTAACAGCTGCCCTGCACCCAAACATCATCCTGTCCCTTCACTCCTCCAATCTACATTCATCCTCTTTCATCAGCCCATCCTGTCAGCTTCTCTCTCGCCTCGGTGCTCTGCATCAGGCCTTTACGTCCCTCTGGGTTAGTCTCTTCAGTTCAACACGAGAATTCTTAGGAAATTATTTTTGGGCTAGAGAACTTTGTTTATTTTGTCTGTTTCATTCCCTTCCCTGCTGAGTCACTTTACAATTCAGTGTTTATCGTACAGTGTTATTTCCTTGGTGTTGCCAAAGCCCTGCTGGTTAGAGGTCACATGTTTGAATCCCATACAATTTACTTTAGATTTAAGTGTCATTATTCTGCTCATGTGTGTTCGATACTTAAAGGTCCAGTGTATGAAATTTGACAGCATCTAGCTGTCAGGTTTGCGAATTGCAACCAACAGCTCCACTCATTCTTTCCCCCTTCTGAAGCACTACGGTGGCTGACATAGCATTAAGATGTCATCACGTTCTCGCTTCTTTGACCGTGGAGATTAACTATTTAGGAAACGCGCTCTATTGAACAGTTTGTCCGTTTAGGGCTACCATAGAAACAACATGGCGAATTCCATGCAAGGGGACCCACTATGTACAGTATGTAGATAGAAATAGCTAATTCTAAGGTAATAAAAACATAAGATTTTGTACACCTCTGAAGATAAAATCATGTATATTGCCTTTTCTGTCGATCGAGCCTTCAAAACATCACACACATCACCTTAAAGTTTTGTTGTTTGCTTTATAAATCTGCTTGTATTTCTAGGGCGAATGTCACAATTATTGCTCATATTACTGTTGGTACAGACAAAATTGACTCAGCTTTTTTAAAAAAGAATTTAAAGGGTTTATTTGCAAAAACAGGTAACCCAGTTTTTAAACATTTTCAAAATTCATGTTTTCATGTGTTTTATTGTGTTAGTTAGCTGTTCTTTAGCTACTTACTCAAAACAACCCAACTGAAGTTTCATCGATTTCACTTAAAATGCACAATAAGAACATGAATTTTGAACATTTTAATATCTGTTTTTGCAAATTCTTCAATTACATTTCTACGTGATCATTCTTGATAGTCTGATTGATAATTAAATGGCCACCCCCCTAACCCGGGGAACCACACGGTAACATGCTCCATCCTATAGTGTTGCGGTGCTGTGTGTGTGTTTGCAGTTTGGACAGGTGCGCTCCCTGTTGCAGTGTTCAGGGATTACACAGTAGTGAGAGCTCGTGCCAAACTCCTACAGCGAGAACACACAGCCCGAGCTGTGGGACTTTAATATGATATCATTAATAATATCAGTTTATACGCACGCCACATCAGAGCCAGCCATACAGAATCTAGAAAACAGATCACTTGTAGTAAAGAAGACATTTATTTTTATGTTTAGCTATATGGTAGTTGTATTTGCCAAATGTGGAAATAAATACTATACTGTATGTGTGTTTGCTCCAGCATGCTTGCATTTGCCATAAAGAAACATGATCTGTATATATATATATATGTTTTCATATAGAGGATAGAATGCATGAACATAAATAATCTATGGTTTACATTACAAGAATATGGATCCATGTTGGTGGATGAACTAATGACTTCCACACACTAATGAACCTCCTAAAGGGCCTTGGATCACAGTCCAAAGCAAACCAGCGGCTGTTAAGTTCACCCATCAATGTGAGAATGTACTACAGTATATACAAATGTTGGCAGTGTGTTTCCTGCGTGCCCTTTTCAAATGCCACCGAAGATTAAGGTAGGCAGTAGAGGCCTGAAAAAACAATTCTTTGTGACAAGCGTGTCCATTTTTGCATGGCAGAAAAATATCACAAATGAATACTGTAGAAATTAAGGATGTACGTTACTACACGTTTCAAAGCGAGTAGTTGATAAAGTCTGTCTGCTTTGAATAATTTGTCTTCTTCGGGCTGCTTGTTGTCTGCATGTGTAGGGATGTGTTTTAAAACAAGATGTTTGTTAGAGAAAACAATAGTTTGAGCTTATTGAGGCAAACAATATTTTCTGTATTAAAGGGATTATTCACCTATATTGGAGGTGGTACCAATTTACTTCTATTGTTCAGACTCAAAACCAATGCAAGTCAATGCATACCACCATTGTACAGTTACCAAGATTCTTTGAAATATCTTACTTTGTGTTCTGCAGAAGAAAGAGAGGTTTGAAATTTGAGGGTGAGGAAATGATGACAGAATTTTCATTTTTAGGTGAACTCACTTTATATAGTCAACCATGTTGACCCATTCTTAGTACAAATCATCATCATACTATAAACATCACCCGCTTTACTAAATCTCATATTTTAGTGAATTGTGGAGGCACTTCATCTCATCGTTTCATTTCTCTCACCGTGCTTTGCATAATTGCTTGGTTTTCTCTCACTTGTGTGATAACAATTTCCTTTTCTTCTCATCCTCCTTGAAAACAGCTCCATTTATTGATGCCATTTGCGAGAGCCGCGGGTGGCTCGTCTTGGTGGACGCGCTCTGTGTCTTCTCCTCAGCTTGGATGGTTGGAGGACCATCTGCTGTGAGGAATTTCGAGTGGTTCCGAAGTGGAGAGGCCTAGCGAGTGCGATGCCTTGCTGTGTAATCGCTTCTTTTGCCTTCTCTAAATCCCTCCCGAATCCACCGGCGGCCCACACACGCCCACTCGCCCCCCGGCCCGCTTTCTTCTTTGTGTTCCTTCTTTCGTTTTTCATAATGGAATTATGAGGGTTTAAGATCAAACACGTCTGGAGAACCTTACGCAGACGGGTGTCCCGTTGCGCTCCGCAGCACGAAACGTCAAACGCAGCTGTAGGTGCTGTCTGAGGAAACAAATCACACCATCGCCCACTTTCTTTGCGTTTTCATCTTTCAGCACTGGTGTTTGTAGTATATCAGCCTAAACAAACACACTTGTACGCACATGCCTTCCACTTCTCTGGTAAATATACAGTAATGTATTCCCGTAGAATTTGTGCTGCGGGTGAGCGCAAGGTCGATGGCTGAGGTGTAAATCGCCTTGAATACTGAATACTTCTCCTCAGAGCGACTACTTGTTGTAACCTTGACCTCTGTTGTTGCACTTCTTAAAGAACAGTTCACCCAAAAATGAAAATTCTGTCATTTACTCACCTTCAAGTTATTCCAAATCTGTGTAAATGTCTTTGTTCCTATGAACACAGAGGACGATATTTGGAAGAATGCTTGTAACCAAACCGTTCTTGGCCAACATTGACTCCCACAGTAGGAAAAAATGCTTTATAAATGTCTTTGATCTGAAGACATTTTGGAGAACGTGCTTGGTAGTCAAGTGTGGCCAAGAGCTGCTTGGTTACAAGCATTCTTTCAAATATCTTTCTCTGTGTTCATCAGATCAAAGACATTTATACATATTTGGAACAATATACGGGTGAGTAAATGATGACAGAATTTTCATTTTTGGGCGAACCAGAATCTCTTAGTCTGGTTTGAGGCACAGCGATGGTGATGATTTGAAAACTAAGAGAACATTTTTAGTGTTGTCTATTTGAAAAAAAAGTCTAAGAAGCTTCAGAAAGGACATTTTGAATCCATAATATATATTTTATCTTTCTTTCTAAATCATTATTGAAAGATTGTTTCCACCCTACTCGGAATCATCCACCCTTTCCCGTCACCAGAGAGAATGGGGAACTTGAAGAAAGAGAAAATAAACTTCCTCACAGTTAATCCTGCGTGGTGTAAAATCATTTGAGCTTACTTTTGTCTTCGTTTTTTATTGTATTCTTTTCTGGTGTCACGTGAGGGCGTTTGCCTGCGAAGGAAATGCATAAGGCAGGTAAAGAGATGTCTGTTTGTTCTTGACATCACTGGAGCATCAGGCAGCAGTGCCAAGATTGGGTTTGTAGGTCTGCCAACAAATAAAAGCGTTTGAGTTTCAGTCCCAAAAAGCACAAATAAAAACAAGCATTACTACTTATCCACCGCAAAGGCACATCAACTGATTTTATTGCCAGAAACACAGTCTCTAACATGGACATTAAACCAAAAAGTCTGGAGAAAGATTATTTTTATTCATATAACATAAGCGATCTCATTATTTTATATATAGGTCATTTATGCTAAAATTTGGATCACCAGTGCCACCGAATTGAATCACAAATTTACTTCACTGCTACATTATAATCATAAATTATGTTTTGCTATTTTCTTACATTTTTGAATGGTTCATGAACATCTGAATTGAAATGAGTTTTATATTCTTGATTGGAGAAAGTAGAAGAAATTCTCTCTTAGGAATGGCTTGACATCGTGAAATAGCCATTTGCAACCAAGTCATTCATATCTGCCCTGTTTGATTTTCTCTTCCATTTTGCGTACATCATTCAATTATTAAGCTCAATTTTTTCAGATATTCTCAGCAGTCATACTTTGAGTGGTTGAAGGCAGGCTTTGTCTAATGGTCCTATGTTCTCTTTCCTATGTGCAAGAGGTCATTCTGTTGGGACCTTTAAGACATTCAATTTATTTCCCACCTAACATCCGCCTCTTATGGGTTTTTCTTGTCGGAGACCATGTGCAGCCCAGCAGAAATACCGCATTACTGGTTCTTGCTCAACTATTTACAGTCTTTTAAAACAGATTTACCAGATACAGTGAAATTCAACGTGGCTCTGTTCCAGGACATATTGCATTTTAGTAATCCCCATTGTCAGGCAGTGTTAAATGTGAACAGAAAGCTTTTCGAAAGCTTTCAAACTTTTAACAACACATTGTCTTCGCTGTCTCCTTCAGTGGAAACCGTCATGGAGGAAGGTCTAAAGAGAACTGCGGAATATGATGGAAACATATGGAGTTTTAGGGCAGGTGCTCAGTTTTAAAGTCCGTATGCTGGGCAGAACTGTAAAAGATGACACCTCCTCAGACGCTTTATGAGAATATAGATAAACAGACTTTTCTCAAAACCCGGTCAGGTCTAGCTAAATAACATCACAGTCAGAGAGTTCACCCAAACATTTTAATTCTGTCACCCAATAATGGCCAAACCCATTGGATTGCATTGGTTTTGTGTCCGTACAATAGATGTGAATGGGTACCGCCATTGTTTGGTTGCCAACATTCTTCAAAATATCCTCTTTTGTGTTCTGCAGAAGAAAAAAGTCATACAGGTTTTAATTGACAAGAGAGTGAATAAATAATAACAAAGTTTAATTTTTGTGTGAACTGTCCCTTTAAGAGACCTCATGCTAACATACTTTCTCTTCGATCTTTATTTTAAGGGTTTGTTTATGTCAAGGCTTTTCTTCATATTCAGTTCTGACATCTGAGATGAACAGGGCTGGTGTGAGTGAACAGGGCTGAATCGCAGGAGGATTTGTATAATGTCAAACAGGATCTGTGGAATTCTTGTGACAAGAATTTCCTCTGTACATGGTTCACTATGATCACTGTTTAATATAAGAAAAGAACCTATCTCGGCCACTTGTGATAAGAACTTTGACTTTTTATAGATGAAGGTTCTTATTGGCTGTATTTTGTCCTAGCAATTTTGACTATTTATTGTTCAGTAAGGACAGAAAAAGGCCTTGATTCTCAAAACGCATTACACCTGGTTATGAGGGGGTGGTAAACACATTGAAAAGGTTGCGTGCTCCTCATCGGTGTAGGCGTAAGCCTTCGTCTGACTTTTATCTGACTCTTGTTCCAGATGTTTTGACCTATCTGTTTTTATTTTCCCAGCATGCCCTTTGGCATTATTTGAACACACTACAGCGGACAGGGACAGAGCCCCACTGAGGGCAGAGTTGGCTGACACCTTTTTTTGGCATCATAACTTGAGTTTTGAGTTGACTTTGAACTATTTTTTTCAAAATGTAGAAGTCCCTCCTTATTGGATGCCAACAAGTCCCCGGCACAAAATGTATGGGTCTGTCAGTCTCATGTCATTCCAAACCTTAATGACGGTCTCACTTCGGTGCGCCGCATGTTTTTACAGAATGTTTGCACTGATCAAATTCTAAAAAAGCACCATCACAAGAAAACCATATGGCGAGCCCGTATGTTCTTTAAGTTGTGGAGTCTGATGCTGTATGATAGCTTTGTGTGTGGAATACAAAAACTTGTCGATTGACGTTCTTCTGTTTTGGAATGTGTATCCATTCTGAAAAGACTTTCTTGTTTTTAAACGTATATGTTGCTTTATGTAAGGTTTTTGTGTATACTGTTGGTTAGAAAAACACTATAATTTTATCCAAAACACAAACCTTATTTTCATACAATGCTTTAGTTCATAAGTTAGTATGCATTGAAATAGTCATTTAACTTACTTCTATTCATATATAAAAGATATATCTTCCTTTCTGGATTTTCATGATCTGTTAAGGACTACACGCATTATAATATCTGTGGATGAGTTTTAAATGAAAGTTTATTATAAAGCAAAACTTTTCACTCTAATGTTTCACTTTAATTATTTTTTCTTCAGCTGCTGCAATCCTCCGTTTAAACTCTCGTTTCTTCAGCAATTCAATCTAAATCCGTCCTACTTCTGTCTGCGAAACAAACCTGTCCTACAGAACTCAAGCATGCATGTACCAGCCTGGCTGGCAAAAATGAGAAAACGATTACAGGAATCACTGACCATTTAGCTGAAATTACAGACTACAAAGGTGATTGTCAAAACCAGCCTGGTGTCTAATGACAAATCATTTAGACCGCATTAATCCTCGGTATGTTATTAGACCAACCCCTTTCCTCCTTGCAGGAATCAAAGCCTTTTTCTATGTCTCTCTCTCTCTCTGTTTTAGATGCAGGACTAAAGGCTAAGGCTGTGTCTTTCGCCATCCTTTATTTCTTTCTTCTGTGGCAGCAAATCATGACAACAAAGGAAGGTCACTTATGTCACAGTGTGACAGTGCAGGAGGGAGATTATATGAATATGTGTTATAAAACGTGGAGTTTCAATATTTCTTATCGCTCTGGTATTGCCTGGATATTGTGAATGCTGACCTCAAGGCTCTGGCGTTCATATGCCGTATCCTCAGTAGATATCTAATAACAGATGCACTCAAGAAAAGTGCTCACCGTCCTTTGAGTTTCATTTTTTAAAGGAACAGTTCACCCCGAAGTGAAAGCTAACCCCATTCTGAACCTCAGCGTGTTTAGTCAGTTGTTCTTTTCCATCCAGTTACAGTCACCTGTGACCAAATGGTGGTAAAACTGCTAAAGGAACCTGGCCTTATCGATTTTGAAACCGTTCATAATTAGTTATTGACTGATAATTTTATGGTCATGATCAATATGATTCACACATGATTTGTAGACCCAGGTTTTGACGTCCTCAATAATGACTTAAAGGTCGAGTGTGAACATTTTTGAGGATCCATTGACAGAAATGCAATATAATATACATACTGTAACTATGTCTTAAGAGTTGTATAAAACCTTACATATTTAAGCGTTATGTTTTTATTTCTTGGAATGAGATATTTCTATCTGCATGCACAGGCACCCTTGAATTGAATTAGTCTTTTTATAGCTTTGTGGAATAATGGTCACTTTGGCAGACGGTGTAGCATCATAGTGCTTTTGCTGTTGTTTTAGATGTGTGAATCAAACCAAAACAGCGCATTAATTCACATAAGAAAGAGTGGAGTTAGAGTAATTAATGGTGCGCTTTCCACCTCAGCCATCTTTAATTCAGCAGATATTACATAAAGCTTCTTGATGTACTGTAGCCCAGTTCTGGCAGTTTGGTATCTGTGTTTATATCTGACCCTCAAGAGAGGCCAGACATCTCTCTTCTCTTTAATATTCTCTGATCTTCAACCAGCCCTGGTTTCTCATGTTAACTCTTCTTCTGAATAGATCAGCAGGGCTGTTATTTATTCACCCTCTCCAACTCTCGCTCCCAGTCGCCTTTTTTATTTGATTGCTGGTCTGGTTTTGTTTTGGGGCACAAGTGTTTTCATGTATATATCTACAGTACTTGTGAATCATTTTGAGTGGATTAGATCTCGATTCAGGACTCATTATATCAGTAGCGGCGTTTGCTATGTTTGATGGGCCTCAAAACAAGAGGGGCCTCTATTTGTGCATGAAAAAGACAGCCGCCCCGCCAATCACGTTGCGCACACACTGGGGTTGAAGGAGCTTGAGGGAAAATTTTCACCAACATTAAATAAAATGGCCCCTCAAAGTCATATTTATTTTATACAACAACAAGTTGTTAAAGGTCCCATTACCCACAAAACCATTTTTCAACCTTTAGTTAGTGTGTAATGCTGTTAGAGCATAAACAATACTTGCAAAATGATAAAGCTCAATGTTCAGTGCCAAGCGAGATATTGCCGTTAACAGAATTCGCTTTTCAAAGACTACAGAGAACGGCTGTAATCGGACTACAGCCCTCTATTTCCCAGGTAGATGATGTCACTATTCCAAGTGCTTTTAAAAACCACCGCCCAAAGAAATATGTCAAAAAAGGGGTGAGGCCTTCCTTAGAGAAGAGGAAGAGCTGCTGGAGTAGTGTTTGGTTATCAGAGATTGTAAACATTTGACTGGGCTGATTTACTTTCACTTTCATCACAGTCCTGCAGCTGGTAATTAGAATTCAGCTACACACATTCGAAGATAACCAACGGTCAAATAACAGCTTCCATGACTTTAACATCAGCTGTGAAAGTTGTTCTGTGTAATAAACAGATATTGTGATATTGTGAAAATTGCGATCTCTAACAAAGATTGACGTTTGTACATTCACTATCACACCTCCGTTACACTTCGATCGATCCGCATGTTTTTAACTGATAAAGTGAAGTTGACGTCATTGTTACTGTTTATTGCTAAAAGCCAAAGGTTATGGATACACGTGCAGTGAGAGTGGGACCGACCAATCACAACAGCCTGAGAAGCGGAAGCTCGCTGATATGGTATGGGTGGGACATCTTCACAGACACACACACACTCTAAGCGGGGAACCAAACACAACAGACCTGGTCAGCTTTACCAATCAGAGCATTTCGGAAGGAGGGACTTTATATAGACCGGAATGCAGTTGTTTTCTTAGAAAAGGGACAGTGGTGAACAATAGACTTAAAAAATATGTGAAATATAAAGCGTTTTTTTTTGTATTAGAAACATGAAAATCCATTGTTAAACACCAAATGACTGGCTCCTTTAAATCTGTTAACTTGTTGGTTTTTCCCAATGAAGATCTCCACACAAAGCCAGCAGCTGAATGGTTACACCACTTTGAGAAACAGACGGCTGTGTTTTTTACGGATTGAACCAAGTTAGTCATTGATTCAGATGCAGTTTCGAATTTGTTTGCACAAATCAGTTGAATGAATGGCTCCTATTTTTTAAAAAGACGTGGTGACACCTACTGCCGGTTTAGTGTCATTTTAATTCAGTAAAAATCTGCATTTATCAATATTTAATAATAACATGTATGCAATATTAATGTATTCAAAATTTATAAAGCGTTGATGTTGATGATGTTGTTTGCCATGCATTGTTAAGTTTTTTCCTGTTTGTGGTTTTATGATAAACAGTATTACTTATCAAAACTGTGAGATTCTCAATGCACAATGCAATATTTTACTATAAGCATTGCAATATTTCAGAATGATTAGTTGTCTTTACTTTCCTGTGTCGTTCCTTCAAGATATGTCTTTCCTCTTTTCATTAAGCAGAAATGAGGATCCCAAAAAGCCTTTTAGATATTCAACTATATGACACATTCAAGTCAAGTCGGAAAATGTAATGTAAGAATATTTGAATTCCATACCACAAATATCATCTTTTTAGATGACTCAAATAGCATCTTGGTTCGAATGCTGTTTCTGAGACAACCTCAGCAGAGCAATTACATTTTCATGACTTCCTTTCAACAAGCACAAATCTTTTACTCTATATCGCAAAGCATACCGCATTTTATGAGTAACTCATAAAGGTAAAGCCAAACATCATTTAGGCAGTTTACATTCCTTTCACTTTTCAATGTATGGCTGATCATTACTGGTTCACCTTAGCGTGTGTACATCTGCTTTAAGTGAAACGCTGTTGGAACTGCTCACATTTAAGATTGACCATCATCACTCTGTTCCTCTCTCACAGGTCAGCCGGTAGATCAATGTGAGCATAAACATTCAGTATGGACAGTTCCCGTGTTACGGATGTGACATTTGGAGGCGAAATGTGAACTGTAACTTTTCAGGGAATGTATTCATTACTGGCTTGTCTATCAGGACCATTGCTATGTATAATTACAAAGCCCCGAGTCCAGACATCAGAAAAATCTCAGTCTAGACAAGTTTACTCTTTCCAGTTTAGATTAGAAAATGAACTCTCATTACGTGAATAAACTGAGCAATGCATTTGGGAACATTTGTAGAATCTATATGCTGGAGACACGGATTTAGGGAGATTACATTTTCAAAAAACTTTATAGTAGTATTTTTATTTTGATTTTACAACAAACATCATCTTTTCATTTCGTGTGTTATTTCCGAGATCCGACCTCACGCCCTCTTACACCCTCCAGGCTGACATATCCTGGCTTGCCCCTCTGCGTTTGTCTTTCTAGTTTGACGTATTGCCATTATGTGTGAATGGCATTGCTCGAGGACGAGAGGATTCAAGGTCTGATTTGGAGTAGGGTGGGGTACTTGGACCTGTGGCAAGGACCCTGTCCGGCCCTTTAAGTCCTCACATAGGCGGGAGTGGTGGCAGCTGGCCCTTAACCATGTGTGTGCCCAGTGCTGGCAGCCCTGTTTCTTTGCTCTTCTCATCCCTGTGTCAGATGGCATGATTCAGGCAACGTTCAAGAGCTGCCAACCCAACTGTCTGTCTCCCTGTGGCAGTTTCCAGTCTCTCACAGAGACGGAGAGGTCACCTCCCGAACGCCAGATGACTCTTTTGCTCTCAGACTCTTTAGTTGGGTACGTCGCATCTTCGGACAACGGCCATTTTATTAAAGCAGCTCCAAGTGATGGATATAGGTTGTATAAACAGTCTAAGATGATGTCTTCAGGGTTATCTGCTCTCTGCTCATCTGCCAAGTCATTAAGCAGAAAAGCATCCTCTACCAATAGTAACAGCTTGCTGGTTTCACACCTTATTTTTCCCTCATAAAAAGAGATTGATCCGAGAAGCGGATTGGAACCGCACGGCCCACCCACGCACAACAAGCTGTATCTCCTGCTTTTGTTTTGCTTCTTTGCGTGTGGTTAAACAAGCTCTTATGACAGACCACCTAAATTATACTCAAACACAATATAGGCTATACAGTGTCATGTTAAAGATATAATGATACTCTGAAAGTGTTGTAAGCTAAGTCCTTTATTTACAGGATATTGATATTTTAAAATGTTTTGAGTTAAATGGTACTTTTTGTATAATTTGTATAGACAAATTGATTTTAGGAAATGAGCTGCTATTAGTTCAGTCGTTGTCATGTGATTTTGTCAAATTCAGTATGATAAAAAAATAAAAAAATAATTAAAATTTCTAGATAAAATACCATATACAAAAAATAAACAGGTTTGTCAGTTATACCATAGAAGAGCTCTGCACATGTATTTTTTTATACTAAAGGACATTTCTTGTCATTCTTACGCATTTATGGAAAACTTATGTAATGGGTGCTTCATTTTCTCAAGAGACATTATATACAGTTTAAGTTTTTTTCTTTGGAGGATATATGAAAAATATTCAAAGAACTAAGGCTAAAACACTCATACTGTATACGGTGTTCATTCATTTTAAAGACAAGATGGTTTTGCACTATTGTGCTAATAGGGTCTCAAGAACAACATTGCAGACAAAAGCTCTTATTCACGGCTTTTTCTGCTATGATTTTGTTAAAGCCCTTTCAATCTGAATACAGAATAGTTCAATTTTCCTTTTCTTGTTACTAAAACATGAAGGATAGACATGTTGAGTCTCACTTAAATTCTTTTGACATATCCATTGTCGAGCATTTAGTAGCATCTTGTTAATGTGGTCAAATGAATGTTTATTGACAGACTTGTTGAACGATAAACTCAGAATCCTTCAATATCTTGTAGTAGAAATACAATGCACAGCTTTTTATTCAGTTGTGAGCATTTCAAGGTTTCCTGTACTGCAGACTTCTTTTAACTCACCCGCCATTTCAGTTCACAAGGTCTATGTGAGCTGCGCTCTTGTCGTCACGTTGGCTGGAATCTTTCTGTTGGATATGTTTTCATTATGGTCCAGTCAGGCAGGGAGAGTTGCTGAGATGCTTCAGCATATCCACAGGATCCTGTCAATCTCGACAAAACATACAGGCTTCAGACCTCTGGCTTGTAATGCCTCATTGAATCTCAGGACATAAAAATGCCACATGAGGGGAAAATGAAAGCGGGCCTGTGTAAATAATCATATGAGGGTTTGTAGTAATTCAGACGTCTATAGAAAAACAAAATTGAGAGGTGGCTTTCTTTTGATAATGTTTAAATGCCATGATTTTTTTTTTTGAATATTACTTCGTAGCACTATATTTTAATCATGATCACAATAATAAGGGGCTTTATAAGTCTTTTAATGGATGTAGGGACCTTATGATTTTCAACAACAAAGACATCTTTGATCTATTGGTTCATCAGCACCAAATTATTTTGAGTATCTGGACTGCAAAGGTTGTCTTGAGACTTAATTCTAAATTTAATCTTAAAAGATTTTTTTTCATATTGCTAGTATACTTCATTCCAGTAACATTCATTTATTTTCATAAAAGGCCTATTATTAGATTATTCTTAAAATATGATCTCAGAATGTTTAATCGCTGTCATATTTTCTAATTTAGTCTTTTAGGGTTGATATATTTTTGGGCGCTTGCGCTTCATTTCCAGCAGGATATAAAGGGTGTTTATCTTGTACAAACCCTGTTTGGTTTGAAGCCAAAGGCTTTTTTTACCTGTAGTAATTGTTTGGGGATGATGGTTTGGGATGTTACCCGTGGTTTATGGAGCAATGTGAACATTTTCGTGATGTAATCTCAGCGCTGCTTTAGTCATGTGGCATCAGAAGATTGCCTGAAGCCGGCTGGCTGATGACTTCCTGTGGAAGTCCCAAAGTTCAGTGCTGATTGACTAGATATGAGTCGGCCCTGTAAACATCGACAGCAACTTCCACCAAAGGTCATCTACAGCAGAATTAATGAAAGAATTGACTGAGAAACCGTTATTTCTGTTTCAGCAAATGACCGTGGCAAAATGGTGAGTGACACAAAAATAAATTAATAATTATTTTCTGTCTATAGCTATAGCTAAGTAGTATAAGTACTGAGTACAAAAATGGATAAATATTATTCTATCGCGAAATATTCACATGTATGCAGATAAGATGTTTGTTTGCATCATTTATAAATTAACTTCCGATCTATGTTTTGTTATAGTCAGGGGTTAAATTGGGATTTTTTATGTACCAGAGCTCTGTGGGGGATTTTGAGGGGTGCGTATATGAAGCATAAAATCTTGAAGCATAAAATCTGGAAATCGAGCCTTTCTGGCCTTTTCAGCACATTATGACTTAAAATACTAAAGCGTCCATTCCACGTGATGCCAAATTTCAACCTTAAGTTGGTGTGTAATGTTAGAGCATAAACAATATCTGCAAAATGATAAAGCTTAAAGTTCAATGCCATATGTTGTCTTTAATAGAATTCGCTTTTCGAGGAAAACAGAGAACGGCTGGAATCGGAGTAAAGATAAATTGTAATTAATTAATTTAAAACTTCTCAACAGTTACAGATGCTTTGCGGTGGTCTACCCTAAGATACGTTTGATTCCCGTACATTGGGAATCAAAACTCATGTTGTTGTCGCTGAAACGGTCTATAATGCCACAGTCACTGAACCTTAATAGACCTTTTTGAGCATTTATGCTTTAATTTGAACTTTTTTACCCGCACCCGTTTAAGGTAAATTGCACCAGATTCTCTAGAGCTTTTCACAAAAAAACATTACTGAGAAATTGAACTGAGTGAGTTCAAATGAAAAATGTAGACCATTATTTTACAATAAAGGCTTCTTTAGGGATGAACCCACGACATCGAGGTGAAAACATTTTAAAAGCTTTCATAATCCTTAACTGATGGCTAGCCATGAGAAACACACATGATGAACAATTGGCCTCTGTACAAGGACACAAGACTCACATTCTCATCATTTCATGTACTACAGTATCTCCCGAACTCTCCATCATGAAGTCTCCGTGTGTTCTCTTGCCACACATTGATTCTGTGAAACTAGAATTGCAAAGGGGGATGATCTGGTGCTGAAAAAGAAACAATGTCGTCCTGTGATTGGTTAAACATATAATTACATTTGACAATAATGAATTGAGAGATGTTGAAAGATGAACTTTTGTCTCACCCATGTGTAGTCTGATGTGGCTTCTGTAGCTCAGTAATAGAATGGACTGATGTATCAACTGTAATAAATAGTGAAGATCAACGGGTCTGACACTAATCCTGTTTGGAGCTCAAAAGGTATTATGCTGACCAGCTCTGTCAGATCACTCTGACAGGCTTTTGTTTGTTATGATTGGCAGGAGAGTTATTCTGCTGGAGCTATCATTCATTTGGATGAGGTTTCATATTGTTAATGTGATTTCATTTCTGTTTTTTAAGGCTGTTTTTCTTTCCAATCATGTATAGTGTTTTTTGGCCATATGGAATATATTTTTCTTTCACTTCCTCATTGTTCAAAGAAAACAACAAGAATTTTTGGAATTAAAAGGACTGTCTTTCCAAAGCTAATTGTTTTCCTCAAATTTGAATAATATTATTATACATTTCTATAGCATTAAGATTTGTCAGCACTTAGAGAAGAAAAAGGTAAATGTTGCCATATGGAAACTAATGTATCATCACAATGGACAAATGGCCATGTTTCTGCATTGCAGTAATGACTTATTACAGGGGGTTTTTTTCAGATAGAAGTATCAGTTATATTATTGCGCTTTTATTTATTTAGAAGTGTTTATACTAATATAATTGTGTTTAAAAAAAAAGGTTATATATGTATATATTTATATAAAACACCACACAATTGACACTTTTAGGTGCAATGTATAAGTACAAATGATTTATTTAACTTGAGTTTATAGAAATCTATATGTATACATTTATTTAGTCATAAAAGAAACATGATTTTACTTGTCTTTGTTTTGTTATACTCTAAAAAACTTTATTTGGTTATAAAAGAATGAACCCAACCGCTGGGTTGTAAATTAACCTATGCTGAGTAGTTTCAACCCAACAAAACAAAGCACTGTTCACATTAACTAACATTAACAACTAAACCTTTGATTTTTAAGAAATGATATCTATGATTGATTTAAAGTCTAGTAGTGGAGCTATCTCTGTAAAAAATGTGAGAGAGATGCAGTTTGATCAGAGTCGTATAGCAGATATGATATCACAGGATGAAGAGCAGTGTGGCACGCAAGCCAGTCCTCTGTGAGACCGGTTTCATTAAACGAGTGTTCTGATAAATTCTTGTCACTGATTGGCCTATGTCTGCTCCCAGCTGTTTTGACCTAGTAAATTACTTCCTGTGTTGACCCTGCTGTGAAAACTCTGAAGTGTTCTGAGACGCCCATCATTACTTCCTCACCGTGAGCAACTACAGAGAGACAGAGTTGTTCCTGTGATCTAGTACCTCAGTAGAAGCTGTCAGTGTCTTTAAGTCAGTGATGTCAAGAACTAGAGTTATGTTTACCTTCTGTGCTTGAATTTTAGTATCTGATGGTTCATTACGATCAAATACTTAGATACAGAGTTTGTAGTCATGGCTGCAGGCCAGCGATGGCAGCGGTGAAGGTTATGGTGTAATGTAATGTTGGCTTTACAAACAATGCAACAGTCACTATCTGGTGCCTTTCCAAGTCAAGTTCGCTTTTTATCAGGGTCAATCAGAGTGATCTACAGGCCTGGTGTACAGAGCAGGACAGATGGATTCTCCCAGAGCTGTGAAGTTTTAGCAGATGCGCTCTTAAATGTTTTGCCTGGCCAGCAGCTGAATTCCCTCAGCATCGACACTGTATCGTACCCTTGAAGCATCAGATGCCAGTTCGAATGTGGCTGGATGATAAATAGAATAGGCCTGTTGTTGATGGTGGTCAGGATAGTGTTTATGATTATTTTTTATCGTTACTAGCTTTTTATGTCTGCCAGTAAGGACTTAACATATGTATACCAAAACTTGAGATGCTGTTTTTGTGCACTTTATCTTTATCTTATTCTGTCATTATTTACTCATCCTTTTGTTATTTCAAACCTATACGACATTCTTTTTTCCGCAGAACACAAAAGAAGATATTCTTTTCAATATTCTAACCAAACAATGATGGTACCCATTGACATACAATAGAAGTGAATGGGTAACGTCATTGTTCGGTCACCAACATTCTTTAAAGTATCATATTTTCTGTTCTGCAGAAGAAAGAAAATCATACATGTTAAAAAAGATAAGAGGGTGAGTAAATGACGACAGAATTTACATTTTTGGGTGAACAATCCCTTTAATGTCAAACACACACAGCACCAATACAGTAAGCTCTTTCCATGCTATAAAACATTTATGGTTTTCCACAAACTGTCCATTTAATGTTTTACATTGGCAATGTTTCTTCTAGAAACCGCTTTCCTTCCATTCAGAAACACAAATTTAAGAGCCCTATTACCTTATTAAGTCTTTATGATTAGCAAGGCAGAGAAAGTTGCAGTGAAGGACAAATTTTCAAAAGAGTTTTAGTTTTGTTTTGCAAATTATAAAAAGCCAGTGCCATTTACCATGGCGTAGTCAGCCATTAAGAGGTCTGACAAGCTTTTGAGCATCTACAAACAAACACGAATCAAGGTCATGTTGAAGGTGGAGAACTGAAACGGACAATCGAGAGACTGGATCTTTAGTTCACTGTGAAAAACAAAAACTGCAGAAATGTTGTAAGGTGTAAATGTTCGTTTTTTATGGTTTTTAAAGCAATTATTCTTCAATTTGGGAACACAAAAATGTTAGAGATTGAGTGTGTGTGTCTTTTTCTTGCCCCAACAATTCTGAATTAATCGCAGACACATCATTACCATAAATATATTATAAAAAGACTCAAATCAGCCACGACAAGTACCCGTGTTGCTATTTAGCGCTAATTCATTCAAGTCTGAAAAAATCCAATGATGGAATGCATTCATTCCCCAAAGCATGATCTCACAGCGGCTCGTGCACTCACATCGAATGAAATAATAGATATAATGGGTAGAAATTATGCTTAACTTAGACTCTGTTTGTTCTTGTTAACAACTCCTGAGTGTTGTAATTGAGCCGACGCTTCACCGGCTGTATAGACGGCCATATTCGAAAAAACATCCCCCACGTCTATCTGAAACTTTGCATGTCTAGACTTAAAATGATGAGAAATGCTTGCGAGAGAACGTGGCAGTTTTTTAATAACTATGAAACCCGGTGGCTCGTGGGCTGCCCGTTTGATGGAGCTTTACTTACAAGCCATTGAGTTCATCATTACACCTCAACATTATTCCACCCTTCCTCAGTTAGCATGGGCCACCGCTGCCGCCTAATTCACTTAATTCCTTGATTATCGATTCCACGGGCCTCTAGGCAGAAAGGTCAATGTTTTCCTTGTGCTCACCTGAAATTTATAATGTCATTCAAAATGAGGAGGTAGTCAGGGAGAAGAAATGGCCTCTGCAAAGGACAGAAAGCAAAGTGACCGAGACAGGGATCTGCCGTCTTATGTCTACACATGCTCTTTCTAACTAGTATCTTTTGTTCCGATGTCACCCACTCTGTTTAAATGATAATATATTTTTTTATGTGGGTTGAAATTTAATGACAACAGGCTGAAATTTTGTTGTGACTTAGACATCATTATTATCGCAATACTTGCTCAATAACAAATCTGTGTTAAAAAATTATGCATTGCAGGTTTAACATATGTAGTGCTAGTCTGGTGTCAAATTTTGTTTGCAAACATGCCGTAGATTATTTTTAGACTAGATTTTGTGTTGGGCACGAATTATAAATCTTTGGCAATGTGATGTAGAATGAAGAACATGTTACATCCAATATTTTTACAATAAATAATCTTTTAATAGTAAGAAACATTGCATATAATAGGAGTCATTTGATTTTGCCGGTCAGCAACAAACTAGCATCCACATGGCATTGTGCTTAAAGGTCCAATGTGTGATTGTAATAGTATCTATTGACAGAAAGGCAATATAATATACATAACTATGTCTTCAGAGGTGTATAAAGACCTCACATAATGAAGCCTTATGTTTTTATTACCTTAAAATGAGCTATTTCTATTGACAAAGAACTTTGTTTCTACAGAACATGCTTGTAAATATGTTATCTCCTTCACGAAATAAGCGAAAACTTGACGACATCTTTGTCCCGTGTCAGGCATCTTAGTTCTTCGAAAGGGAGGGGGAGAGGAGGAGTGAGCCGTTGGTTGCAATTCGCAACCTCACCACTAGATGCCCCTTAATTTAAAGCTCCAAAACTCTTTAACAACTGCCTAGCAAAACCCTGAAAACCCTCTACAACACACTGGCAACAACTTTGGCATGATAATGCAATACTTAACTCAGTGGTTAGTGTTGACAAAAACTGAATACTATGGAAAAGATGCATTTTCTAATGTGTTGTGACATTGAATTCCGTGTTACAGAGAGTAGATATAGATTTCAGTGGGATGATTGTAAAGGATTCTGTCAGAAATGCATCAGAAGCAGTCAAGCATTCTCTCCTGTATTAGCTGATTTATTAAAAACTAGATGCCCGTCTCTACTTTGCCAGCGCTTCTGTTTGGTTATGCAAATCAGATCCTAAACTTTAATTCTCAATGTAGCAAGATCACTCCAGGTGAGAAAAATCCCCCGGTTTTATTAAACCCATCTTCTGCTGGCATTTCATAGCATCCTGATAATAGACCAGTGAACAGATCCAGATAAAAAAATTATAAGGACACAAAAGTCAAAACGTTTCTGTCAAATGCATAAATGAAAATGTGTGTTGCAGCCAATTTAGAGCTGTTTTTCAAATTGAAATCTCAAGTATAAACTCTTGTGTTTAAACAGTTGTGCCAAGGCTGCGTTAATTCGTTTAAATGGATTCACAATTGTGTGCAACTGTTGATCACATGCGAATGGTGATTTTTGATTCACACGCACAGCGGAGATATATGTGCTCAGGACTTCCTGATTTGTTTTCCATAGAAGAAAAATATTCATTAATGTTTGTTACAAAATGAGGTTAAGTAAAAAAGGACAGAAGTTTTGTTTTTTTGGATGAAAGGTTCCCTTACTGACTCTGTCTCTGCACATTAAACTGCCACAGAAACAAATAGATACTTTATCTTTAAGTATAGCAGAGGTCAGCCAAAGCATTGATTGTTCCTTTCTATTCCCATCTTTCCGGGGGGCTTTTCACAGCATGCCTCAGTCTTTGGTGTCATCAGCAGTTTGGTTCGACCGCCACCACTGAATTAGAGGGAGAGATGGGTTGTCTTAAGAGGGAGGCAAGTTTTCATTCCTCAAAAATGAAGGCATCTTTCAAGGTTAGCTCAGAACCGGTGGATGTACCGCCATCATTATTTTCAAGCAATATTATTTTAATCATTAATCTCTAACACACGTTGTATCCTTCAAATGAGATTTGGAGAAAAGCAATAAGGCTATGCCACTGCACTCAGATAATATAACTGCACTGTCAGGTGCCGTGGGGAGGCAGGGCCTCAGGCCAAGCCCAACTGCAGGAGCGGAGAAAGAGAGATAGAGAAACATACTCTTGCATAGGTGGCCCTCAAAAACCATAAGGTTAATCTTTTTGAAACGTTTGCTTAAACCCTGAAAATAGAACAGGATAAAACTAATTCAGATTCTTTTTTTTAGACATTCTTTACTGATGTTTGTATTTATTTCCATTACACTTTTTTCGTTGTAGCAGCACAAGCTATTTTTAAGTTTAGTTTACTTAATATGTTGATGTTATTTTAGTTTGATTTGTTTATATATATTTTTTAATACATCGAAAAAATTATTTATTATCCATCACATTTATTTTGCCCCTTCAGTGTAAAAACCCAGGACCTAAAGTAACTCATGGTTTGATCAAAAATTGACAAACCAACTGTTGAATTATTAATCTAACTTTGAGTTATTTAAATCCCAAAAGCTGGGTTGTTACAAGATAGTTTGCAACCACATTAGTATATTTATATTACATTTATGCATTGGGCAGAAGCTTTTATCCAAAGTAGTAGGCCTATTTGCAATCCCTGGGATCAAACCCATGACCTTGGCATTGCTAGTGCCATGCTCTTACCAATGAGCTACAGGAAAGTCAGTAAATGATGACAGAATTTTTATGAGAAAATGTTAATACGAAAAATAAGGTAAAAAAAAATGACTTGGGGTTGGGTAAAAATAGACAAAAACATGGGTTAAAAACGATTTAGTTTTCATTTTACATTACATTTTTATTATTCAAGTGATATAGTACATCATTTACTCACTAACGTTATTGCAAACCCTTTTGTTTGGTGGAAAATAAGACAAATTGTGAGAATTGATTGGTTAACTCTGAACCTCAGGCAGAACTTAGAAAGTGTGGCCAAACAGTGGGACTTTGTTTTTCGAGCCCAGAACGATAACTTTCTCGTCTAGCTAGCCAAAGTTAGCCACAGAAACACCACAGCGTTCCGCATCTCCTTTTGCTACATCCATCCCACACATCCCCTGCACGACGCAACAGCATTGCTACCACTGCCAGGATCAGGTGCGTCTCCGCCGGGGGACAGACGTAGACGTGCTCCCTCTCTAATGACAGCAATGAAAGGTCAGAGCACACGTCGCCCCACTTTCAAGAAATTGAGTTATAAAGACTAGCCAGTTCGCGCTCTGCGTGTTTCATTCGATGGCTCTTTCTGGCAGCTGCCCGGGCTCAGATGTGAAGAGCGTTGGCTTGCGTAATGTAAAAAACGGAAAGAGAGACGACAGCCCCCCTCTACGGAAACCTCAGTCTCTGCCACCCCTCTATCCGAGATCTCGTTTCCAAAGTCCTCAGTTCGTTTCTCAGAGTCTCTTCATTACATTTGGTGGCAGATGGAGGGTCTGGTGAGCTTGAGCTTTATTCACTGTGACTTGTTTTTCATTAGCGGCTAATATGACGTCAGGAAGCATAACTGCCAGGAGCCAAGGGGTATATAACAGTTATGGCACGCGCAGGTTAGATCTTCACATGCTGCCTTCAAGCGTGAGTGTGTGTATGGTCTCAGTTCTCGGGTCTTGTTAGTAGAAGACTTAGGATTCATTAATGCTGGTGCTTCAGCAAGTGAGCGTAAATGAGTTTAATTTGTAACAGATGTTGTAAGTGGAAGGAACTTCACACTTATGCGTTATTGATAAGGCACTAGATTAAAAAAGGGAAGTCGGTTGTTGAAAAAAGTGGAATCTGGACAGAGCCGGGGCCTTTGAGTATGGCTTGTGCAATTTACACATCCCATATCCATATTTCCAATGCCAGTATTTATATATTTATTTACGTTTTTTTAAATTCCATATTTATTACTTTATTAAAATAGCCTAATAAATGGTCAGAGCTAAAGCTTAGCAGTGGGTGTTCATGTGACTTAAAAAAAAAACTGTCACCTCCCCCTTTACTGTATATAAGTGAATGTTGAACATTTCTTGTAACTGATAAAGTTTAAAGAGAACTGTTCTTCTTCCAGTGTAAAGCACAACTATGCCAGTCTCTGTAGGACAGCTCTGCAGTGAGGAGGCTGCGCTCCTTTTCGACTGATTGAGCCCAGAGTGCACTGGGCTTCCGGCAGTGATGTTCTGGAAATGAAGGCTGTACTTTTGAGGAACTCTACTTAAATTTCATCTTTGACTGCGAGTTATTATGTTTCCATCTAACTCAACCCAAGAGGTAGAGAACAGGGTGGGCGGCTCTGACAGATGCCTCAATGCCAGGCGATGCCTCTCATCAAGCAAAGATAGCAAACCAGCAAATCATAAGCTACATTTCAATATGAACTCTCTTTTCTCACCAAGTGTGTTTAAAGCAGAATTATCCAAGTAATATCACGGCACACTTACTGTAAAGTGTGTCAATAAGGGACTATTTTGTGGTCCATTTTTTGGTTTTTACATATAGTCTTCCCCACAATAAAAAGTTGATAAAGCCGCTCTGGTTACACAAAAGTGTTTGGAGGCTTTACAATGGCATAGCGCACAATATAATTTATAGACCACTTTGGAAACACAGGTCCAATGCTGGTCCAGAAAAAAATCATAAGAATAGAAAACAACCAACAGAACATTTACAACAATCAAAATGTTAAACGAATATCTTAATAATACAGCTGCGGAAAAATTTAAGAAGCCATTCCAGATTTTCATTTAATCAGAGTGTCTAGATGTATACATTTTGGGGCATTCCAGTGTCTGTTGAATTCAACAAAATCAAACCTCAGGAGTGACATAAAGTCATCCAACAGCAATGTGAAAGACTGACAGCATGACAAGACATGTTATAAAAATCGAGGTTATCACAAGAAGATATTTTGAACTTTTCCTAAATACAAGTACAAATGTTACTGTTGTATCACTTGAAAGTGAATAACAACTTGTGTTCTTTGCAGTATTGAGGTCTGAAAAGTACAGAGCATCTTTTCTGTTATTTTGACCTGTTTTCGTTTACTGCAAATAAATCCAAATGGAAACAATACTTTTGTTTGAAATTTAGGAGAAATGTTGTAGTAGTTCACATCACTTTACCTAAACACATACCTATAAATAGTAAATTCAGAAAAACTGAAAATAATTTTGAAACGGTCACTTCATTTCTTCTGCGTCTGTATAGCTATGATTTGGGAAAAAGACAAAAAAGATAGTGCTGTTGGACCAGTGTTCACATCTTACGAAGTGGTCCATACAATTATACAAGGTGTAGTATATCTATTGGGTCAAGAAGACTGTTCCCAGCCCTTCACTTATGTGCGACGGCGGAGGTCTGTGAAAGCCCGATTGTTGCGTCACCGTCAGCTGCTGTAAGAACTGATCCGTTCTGTTCAGCTGCCAGCTGAGATCTGTAAGTCTATTCAATTACCCCAAACACCTTGGAGATCAATGGCTGTATTTATTCCTCACGGTGAGTTAAGCAATTCATCTTGTATTAGGAGTGACACGGTCTTCCAAGAAATCAACTCTGCTTTCATCTCCGTTCTCATGTCCCAGACGACGTATCGATTCCTGATAGGAAAACAGTGAGAGTGGAAAAGAGCAAGAGATAGCGAGCGTCAAAGAGATTGAAGAAGAAATTGAGACAGAGTTCGGAGAGTTTTTGCTAGGCTGGGAAGTGAGTTCTGTGCCAGAAAAGAGGCCCGGGGCGTAATTTCCAGTGGCTCTGGGCTAATTTGTGTAAGTGAGAAGACTGACCTCCTTGAAGATTAAACAATTAGCATGTCTTAAGCCCTCGGTGAACACACCCAGCATGTCCCAAGAGAAGATGACAAATTAGAGTCAACCTGAATGAACTCCTGGGATGTGTTCTGCACTTTTTCTGTCATTCCTGGCTTGAGACAACCTGAGCCCGTCACCGGAAGCCTTACACTTTTGATCGAAAGGCTTATTGAGACGTTTGTTGCAGAACATTGAGCCTGCAGAGGTTATAACTGATTTAATTATAGCTTAGCAGTTCTAAGGTTCTGAGGATAAGGTCTAAAAAAGGTCTTAAAGCCATAGTTTGCAGAAAAATCATAATTTATTCACCCTCAAATGATTTTATATATATATATATATTTGCAGCACAAAAGAAGATATTTTGAGAAATGTTGATATGGTTTTGTGTTCGTACAGTGGAAGTCAATGAGGTCCAGTGTTGTTTGGTTACCAACATTATTCAAAATATCTTCTGTATTCTGCAGAAGAATGAAATGCATACAGGTCTGAAAGTGGGTAAATGATAAAAGATTCTGCAATTTTGGGTGAACTGTCCCTTTAAAACAGTTGTGCTTTCTCCGTTGGCTTGGAACACTTTAATGACTTCTTGCTCCGTTCCATTGTGTTCCAGAATCCGCTTCATGCACCTCATCGACTAGCTGTTCCGATTCACCCAAACACCAACAAAACAGACACAAGGCATTAATAATACAGAAATTCCCCTCGTGTGGCTTTTACTGATGTTACGGAGATGTAGTGGATCTGTTCAACCAGCATTATCATCACCCGCACAACCTGCTGCAATTCAATACCCTGTCTGAGTGTGAAGGAGAGGCATTTGCCTGAGCCTGTTCAACAGGGATGTTTTGATAGGCTGAAATAACATGTCTAATTAGCATTACTTCAATTCAACACGCACAAAGGCCGGTCTGTAATTGCTTTAACCTGCAGCTTCTTTGTGATGTTGCAGTAATGAACGTTTATATAACAACACAACCATACGGTTCTGTTGATCTGTCTTTGTTTAAAGCGAGACAGTAATGCTGGAGTTTCTGCTGGGCCTGCAGAATGTATTGTCAAATGGTCTCAGTGTTCTTGTTTGTTTAGTAACAGTCAGAAGTTTAGGATCTGTGTCATTATGTTAGAACGGAAGATTTGATAGAATTCACCGGTGTTTCTTTTAGGTGTCATCTTTGTCTTAGATGTTTCTCCTAAAATTGTGTAGGTCGGAGGAATAGAGAAAGATGGTTAATACCTAATGAGTATGGAGCTATAAAATGAATGTATATTGTTTGGCTTAGAGAGTTTGTTTGGGATAAATGTGATGAGAAATAATTGTGTTTATATTGCCATCTTTAATATTACATTTGACTGCAGACTTGGCTAGTTTTGACATTGTTGAGATCACTTTTCAAACTCTAGAAAATACTTTTTTAAACAGAATTGTTGCAAATCATTTGAAATGTAGAGAATCAAGCAAATATTCCTCATTTCAAAGTGATAGCTCATCCAAAAATATTTTAATCTTTTAATCAACCTCATGACATTTCAAACCTGCATTACTTTGGTAACCAAACAACATTGCCCATTGACTCCCATTGTATGGAGACGGAAACACTGAAGCATTTCTCAAAATATCAACTTTTAGTTTACGGAGTAAAGAGTGACATACAGGTTCGGAATGACATGACGGGTACGGTGAATAAATGATGACAGAATGTTTATTTTTTGGTGAACTATCCCTTTAATTTATTTAAAGTCCTGTGAATCGGGAGTTGCGATTGTTTTTATTTCTGTATTCTGACACATTTCGGATTTAAAAATTGGAGAAAATGATTGGGGGCGGCTTGCGTTTTTCACTGCGAATTGATTGGATGTGTAAAAACAGCCGTTGCATTGATTTTGAAATGAAACTGGCAGCAGACGGTCAGTTGAAGGGGAGGAGTTAACGGATGCTCCCGATCAAGCCGTCTAATTTATGTCATTTGAGATGGATAGTCATTTCAAGTCGGAAGTGCATTTTCAGATTTTAACGTAAGATTATGAGGATACATGATTTTTTTTTAAAGAAAATGACCCACATTGATATGCTGTTTACTATGAACGCCACAATATTTCATGAAAAAATAAGAATTGTAATTTTTTATTTCACAGGGACTTTAAAGATTTTCATGATTTAAACAGGGTTTGGGATTGTTCTTTCTTTATATGGGTGGGTTACATAGATGGATAAAATGTCTGCACTGTGTCAACTGTATAAATTTAGCAAAATATTGTGAAGTTGTGATGTTAACTACAAGAAAAAGCATGGATCCCTTGGTTATTTATTTGCTGCTGTCTGAACCACCAAAACGTTGAGCTTAAAGCCCAGAGCTGGCTGTGAATCTGTTCGGTGTGAATGTGCTCTTGTGTTGCCTGGGAATCTAAGGGAGCAATATTTTCCCTTGATAGCTTTGATAGCTCATCCTCTTGGCCCTGCTCTTCATCAGACAGCCAACCCTTTCACATACTTAATATATTATATCACTTGTTGAATTTGTGCCCTCGTCTAATGTAAGTGAAGATTGCTGCCTCGGTTGAATTCTACTGCTGTTCGTGCCGTGATTGGATCGGCGGAGTGTTTGTATATCTTTTTAAATGTCAGGCACTGGCAAGTTAACATTCCTCTGTTCAGCATTAAAACGAATTATAATCGATTGGAGGCATAATGAGTGAGACAGTCTTCCACAAATTAAAAAGAAACAAACAGCACTCGGCTGGAATAACTGGAGCGTGTGAAGTCTTGTAGATGGGGTTATTTTCTTTGCTTGCATGCAGTCGCCATCATTCCGTACGAGCGTCTCTGTATTTTATTGATGGAAGAAGTCAGGATAGCAGTGCAGTCTCACTTTCATTTAGTCGTCCGTGTAACGCCACATACCCATCTGTTAAGATGCTTTTCACATGTACCACTCACACTCCGATCTGTAATTGCCCTTCAGGAAGAATGTGATGTCTTCTAAAATAAGGCGTCCATTTTCTGCCTTGATTTCAAGTTTTTTTACTGTGGTCAGTGTTTTATTCTAGTCTAGTCTTGTATTTTGTTCTACATACTCAAAAAGTACAGCACATTCTGTCATCTCACTGGACGTCACACATGCTCAACCCTAGTTATGGTTTTAGGAAAAGTTGTTTCAATGTGCCATGGTTGGTTACTGCTTTGCTAGATTCAGGTGGTTCTTTAAATATAATATTATGTTGTGTATATCTCTTTTTTTGCTCTACAGAAGATGTCATACACACTTTCATGTAGAAGGGAGCAGATGCACTGAGGGAGGTAGAGAAATGTTCTGCGGTCAGACCCCCGTTTTACGAACTGTAAGACAGATGAAGAGGGAAACGTGTAGAACAGCAGACCCTGTCACGAGTGGCCTGCGGTGATGGATCATAAGATTAGTGTTGCCTCTCACAGCTCGCCCATCGCCGTGGCGACACAAGTGGGGGTAGCATGATCTGGAATATGCTGCATAAAAAGCTCTTATACAGTGACCAGACTTTTTAGTAAATCCCATAGGACTTAATTTTTTCTATAATAGGGGATGTCTACTAACGATAGCGTCTCTTTTATTTTTCGCATGCTTTTTGAAAATCTGTGGAAATTTGCAATCATTTAAAGGGATAGTTCACCCAAAAATAAAAATTCTGTAATAATTCAATCACTTCAAACTTGTATGGGTTTCTTTCTACCACAGAAGATCTTTTGAAGGAAAAAAGTTATCTGGACCCCTTTCACTTGCATTGGTTTTGTGTCCATACAGTAGAAGTGAGTGGGGTCCAGGGCTGTTCGGTTACCAACTTTCTTCAAAATATCTTCTTTTGTTAAAGAAGGTCATTGAGGTTTGAAATGACAAGAGGGTGAGTAAATGTTGACAGAATTTCCATTTTGGGTTTACTGTCACTTTAAGTCACAGAGTTGGTCAGAAAGCTCCAAAAAAGCATCAACAGGCCATTCATACACTGCTTCTCCATATCAATCCCACATAAACCTCCGCACACAAACCATAGTCCTTCTCCTGTAACCCCCCCATGTTGAGAAACCGTTCTCTATTCTAACAAATTATGCAGATAAATCCTTACCTCCCTTTTTAATGACAGTAACAGAAAGTAGGAGGAGCCGGAGGCTCCGGCCACTGTAATTAATGAGTACTGTCCGTGTATAAGACGAAGATTCATTCCATGGGCCACATGAAGGAACAAGACGGCCTTCTGGATGAACGATACACTGCAGGATTTCGCTCAGGCGGGGCTGTAATTGATGGTGGGGGGGGGCGCTTCGGCCATAAATGTGCTGTTAAAACCATTAGGGAAGGTTACAGTTACACCTGTCTGATGCCTCCACTGAATGTGTTGTGTGTAGAAACAGAGTTCCGCTAACTGTCAGCACATTTCTTTCACTCTCTAATTGCCAATGACCTACTGCTCTGAAACAGTGAGAGTCACTATACAGCAGCAGATTAAATGCCTTCGGTTATGGCCTCTATGTGATAGGCCTGTGATAATAAATATCCCTGCTGTTAGCAGATGACATGGATTTATGGCTCGATCAACATCACAAGAAATAGAAATTCAGGGCTTGATGAGATGAGAATACAGGCTTATTGTTGGGTTAAACTGACGGGTATTGAATGGGGTAAAACATGTGTGTGGAACTGCGTTGGTTTTTTCAGTCAGATTGGGTTTTAGGCAAGTATTTCATTTTGCTAATCACATATTTTGGTGAATGTTTTACAAATATAACAACGCTATTTGTAATAGCACAAATTCATTAGGGCCACCATATTGATTGCTTCTTTAAAGGCGTAGGTCATCCAAAAATGAACAATCTTTCAACATTGGCTCATCCGGTTGTCATTCCAACCCTGTATGACTTTCTTTCTTGTGCAGAACACAAAAGAAGATCTTTTAAAGAGTACATAACTATGGATTTTGAAGGTCTTACTTTGGTTTAAGGAGTGTCCAACAACAAGTTTATGTACATAGAAGGGCGTAATTTTTTCGTAATAATAGCCAGTTATTCTTACTTTACTTCTTGACTGACTCTCAAATGATTTGTTCCGCGATTCTGATGTGATTGGTCAGATGGACGACTCGTTTGAATAATTCAGAGTCAACTTCCTTTTTTCCAAGCCAATAACTTTATTCATTCAATCCTTCGGATTTACAATTTGGCAGACTGCTTACTTTCAAACACAGCATTATTACACTCTGCATGAAATGTAATTTTTATGATCTTATGTTATGTACTCATTAAAGAACGTTGGTAACCAAACAACATGTGAACCCAATTGATTTCGATTGTAAGGACAAAACCACTGAGACCCAAAATATCTTCTTTTGAGTTCCACAGAAGAAAAAGGTCAAACTGGTTATCAGCGACAGGAAGGTGAATAAATGATGACAGATTTTTTTGGGGTTATCCCTTTAAGTTGAATGGGAGGTATTTTTGTAACTTTACTTAATATGGAAGGCCTATACATGGACTCAGAATTTCCTAAATGTTTCTAACTGTCCACACAGCGACATTATTGAAGGCAGCTGTCTGGCAGATGTCCTGCTGGTAGGGTTAAAGCAGGAGTGTGGCAGCTTTCCCTGCTGTGAAGCGTTTGTGGCCCCATGGAGAGAGTTTACGCTGCTAAACACATCATATCGGATAATCCCCCCATATCTCTCTCTCTCACTCCGGAAACCTGTCACAGGTAACACGTTAAAAGGGGCTCAGAGAATGTCACGTCTCTGTTGCTTAGGCTGAGTTTGACGTACATGCACACGCCGATGTGCGTCTAACAAAACTGTAACGTTTTGCAGATAAAATCAGACAGTGAGCCGGCCCACACAGTGTCTGCGCCCACCGAGTTTTGCGGAAAGATTTCACTTGTCAAACTCCACGTATTTTGTTCAATCTAATGCCAAAATCTATTTGTTTTAGTGCCTGGTTTACACAACAAATTATGTAAATCAGGTAACGGTGTGAATACATGCAAGAAATTTGAGCTGAATGCAATTGTGGGTAGGTTTTGAGTATTCCAGACACTGTATTTATATATATATTTTTAATAAAAACACTACATTTATGCACATGAAAAAAAATCTATTTATTTAATAAAGGACCACTAAATGAGATCATGTGTAATAGTTTCTTGTAAATGTAAATAACCTTTCGCCGTGTATCGTCTTAAAGAGAGGGATTTGGAAGCCACCTATTTAGCATATGAGAGAAAGGCTAGAAAACAAAACGATATGGTTAGCGTTCCAATTTTTCTAGTCTCGCTGCAAATCCGCCACAGCTCAGTAGAGATAAACCAGAGCTTATTCCCTTCCAATTCCTGTCAGGATAAGCTGAAGCATTTTTGAGTTAAAGTTTCTCTTCTGATTCTGTAAATTCTTCTCTAACAGCAATGAGATGGTGAGATGAAATAAACAAAAAGTGGAGTGTAGTCAGCGTGGCCCATTCCAAAGAGAACACAATGAGAACCTTGTCTTCACCTTTTAAACCCAGAACGGACTGTTGTGGGATTATGCTGTCCTGTGTCGGGACGTTCAGGAGGGTGGTGGTCAGGAAAAATCTTAGGTTAAGAGTGCTTAAATGAATACAAAGAGTCTCATTTTAAAGTACATGTTTCTGTTGCAATAAGTTGGTCAAACTAAACAGGTGAATTTGTGGAGACATTATATTCATTTCAAAAGGTTTCACTGCATTTTATCTGATCCCCTGTCTTGTATCCAATACAGTTTTCCTGATGATTTCATGAGACATTAACCTCATACATTTACTCTCCGGGCTCTTTAAAAAGAAGTACACCGATTATTTATAGGTGCAAAACCCTTGGTCGGACAAATTGGTAATGTCACCATGCCCTGACCTAACACGTAAGTTTAAAGTCACAAAGGCACAAAGCTGCAGTGCTCAGTCAGCTGAGTCACTAAAGTGTTTATAATACCAATATCTGCCCGTCCCATATGGAGCAGGCGGATCCGTGCACTTGTGACCGAGACGGTAGAGGACACGGTTACCGGACCGTAGCACTGTCACGCAGAGATGTAATCATGACTGTCATTATTACCATTTAGTCCTTCACCAGATGCCCTCTTAACAGCCCTAGGATGCTGTCACCAGTAACACCGCCAAACTTGACTGTAGCGATGCAGAAAGTTTTCATTGGTCGTCTAGATCAAACCATCGCTATAGCCCTCAGGCGATCATCTTTCATTTACAATTGGCTCACATTCTCGAAACCGATGCATTGATGATGTTTACTTCAGAAAGTGACATTTGCAACTTGATTTAGCTCAATGAGTTGCTGGTTATCGGCATGACCTTTTCTGACTTTGCCGTGGGTCCAAGAAGCCTTGGAGAGGCTTGGAGAGGCGATATTCAATAAACACCTGCTTCATTAATGAAAGCATTTTTTGCCTCTACTGTTGAAATGAATATACCAATACAGGAATGCAAAACATTCATGGCTACGTCCGATGAGAGTATTTATAAATGCAGCTGAAACTGATGAGAATAGAGGTTGTGATGTGAAAATCAAATGATGTAAAAGCGCATTTTTGTGTGCGATACTTTTGTTTTGTTCCAGACTTGAAAATATTATTGAAATTTTTGTGTTTTTAGTTGTTTAGGGTTGACACTGCCCTTTGTCTTTTGTTATAAAACTACATTGAAAAATCCTCATCAAGAAGTCAAAACGAACTAGAAGTCATGGGAATTCATTGGTCAAAGGTGCTGGAAACCTATTAAATTTTCTTCTCTTCTTCCCATTAACTCTATTTTTCTTGTCTTCTTGTGTTTCAAGGAAATGGCTTTGCTGTTTAGATTCCCATCGGCTCACTTCATAGTCCTAAAGGAATCTTTCACTGTCCCGGTGATAAGAAAATGCTTTATGTATTCCGGTCGTGTCGGATATATATACACACCTCGCTGACAAATGCAAGGCCGGCAGGAGTTAGAACTATGGGGGGATGATAAACAGTTTTGTTTGCGCATCTGTGAGTGAGTAAGGAAAGAGAGCATTTTATTTCTTTGATTAAAAGCGTTAGAAATGTGTGGAAGATGCACTTCAGCATGCCATAGTAAGAAAAATATGTTCAAGTTATATTAGTTAAAACTACAGAATGTACAATGTTTCATTCTAGAGAAATGCATTTACTTTATACAGCAAACAGCCAAGAAATAATGAATGAAATATACATTTTTTATAAATGATATACATTTTTATGTAATCAGCATTTCTAGATGTTTTGTGGCCATTCCAGTCCAGTGTCTGTTGAATTTCAACAAAATCAAACCTCAGTAGTAACATCCAACAGCACTGTGAAACACTGACAGCATGACAAGAGACATCATCACACAAAAAAAGAATGCTGAAATTTTCTTAATATTTGCAAATATTTCTTAAAGGTGAATATGAACTTATTTTCTTCGCAGTACTTGAGTTCTGAAATAATACAGAGCATCTTTTATGTCATATCGATCTGTTTCTCCTGTTTTCATTTTCTACAAATAAATAAATATAGAAACAATCTTTTTATTTTAAATAAGGAAGAAATATTGTTAGTAGTTCACAGAACGACACAAAAATGATAATTGTACCTAAACACATACCTATAAATAGTAAATTCAGAAAAACTAAAGAGACTTTTAAAAGTAAGTCTCTTAATTTTGTCCATGTCTGTGCAGTATCTAGAAACTCTTTAGCCAAATCCACAGTTCATTAGAAATTAAAATGTTTTTTGGTTGCCAAGTTATAAGGAATAATCACATATGCAAACTCATTTTGCAGAGAGGTCTATTCCGTAGTTCAAGTTCGGTGACAAAAATCTTTGAAGATGGCAGATGAAGGGAGAGAATTGTGAATTATTTCGATATTTTTTCAGTACCAGGACACATTGATTCGAATACAATTCAGTAAAAATTTAAAAATGTATTATTTATCCCAATAGTTGTGTGTGCTGTGTATTTTTAGGTTTATTAGAGTATTGTAGAGTAAATGTAGCACTTCATAGCAGTTGACCAGATTTCATAACAGGTTACATGATGTTTACCCCAAATATAATATAGAAGGAATAAAATATTACATTTTTTGATGATCGTGTGTAGACCGTAGAGAGAAACGGAGCATCCTTTTTCCTCTTTCTGTCAATCAGCATATCTAGATCTCTGTCTAAAAACAATGAGGTCGTTATAGATGGTTTGCTCACCATTGTTTAATTCAGCCTAAACTTCTGTTCTACAAAAGAAAGGGCGATGACTGAATTTATTGTTAACTGTTCTTTGAAATGGAAAGCTTGTGGTAAAATGGGATTTCGTGGCTGCACTCCAGACAGCCTGTGAAGAGAGTAGCCTGCAGAACATTTTATCTGATGCTTCTGATGTCGGTGGGCTTTTTAGCTGTCAGAAACGAGTGTAGGAACCTCCCCTCTAACAAGATTATATTGCACAATTCACCTATAATTTCACAACAGTGCCCTCGAGGGCGCAATAATGCTTTATTACGACTAAGCTTCCTTCACAATCCCTCCCTCGCTCTAATACATGTTAACGGTTATTGAAAACATCCAGCTCCGATCACCTGACCTGAGCATGTTTCAATTTCTCTCTATAAAAACCTGTGTGTTTTTTAATAGGACAATATGTTTTTCTACTGCTTTGTATGGGATAATGTACAGGCAAGCAGGTTGTTATCGCAGAAATAAGCCCCGGCAGTGTGATCAGGACCTGAAGCGAAGTGATCTGTATCATACTGAAGAGGCTTATTTCGCAATAACAGCCGGCTGCTTGTACATTATCCCGCTTATTACACGGCTACTTGGCACATGAAAAAAAATGGACATGAAATGTGTATTTTAAATATTTCTTAAGCTCATTTTTACTGATTGCGGACCTTCCGTGAGGAAAAGCAGTTTACTTTCAGTTTTAAGGTAAGAAACGACGTTCAAATGTCACGAACAGGCAATTTGGTTTAATCATTTGTAAATATAATGTCATATATGTCATTAAAAGACATATGTATATTTAAGTTGTCAAGAAAAACCTGTCATAATTATTTGCTGCATCCGGGGTACCATGTGTCGTAGTTTTGAGAGGTTGCTATCTGGGAATAAGGAACCTGCAAATGTCGCGACGGGCCAATCAGAATCAAGCATTCCAACGTGTGATAAAAAAGGCATAGTTCACCCCAAAATTAAAATTCTGTCATCATTTGTTTGTCTCAAGTCGTTCAAAACCTATATATGACTTTTATTGGGACACCAAAGACGATATTTTGATAAATGTCTCAGTGGTTTCGTCTCCATACAGTGAAAGTTTTATGAGTTCGATGTTGTTTGGTTACCGACGTTCTTCAAATTGTTTTCTCTTGTGTTCTGTACAACAAAGAAAGTCATACAGGTTTAACAATGACATGACTGCGCAACTATTCCATTAATTGCTTATTGTGAAGAGTCAGTTTTCGTTTTTGTCTTAATATCTCAATTAACCCAGAAGTCAAACTGATTTCTCAAAGGTGCACTCTGTTACTCATTTAAGAGTTATGAATGTAATCCAATGAAAGGATCATAGGGAGATGAAATGTATGATGACTAATATCTAAATCTAAAGTAAATGTGTCTGCATTGCCAGTTTTGGGTGGACGGTTCGGGTGAGGAAGTGCTTGAGATGTTGTGACAGTGGTTCAGCGAGGCGTGAGATGGTGGGTACACACTTGGCTCAAAGTCGATGCCAGCTGATGCAACAGATGGCAGATGTCTTTGATTGGTTCAAGGTGTTTGATGAGCAGAAATGGTTCTATTTAATTGCTTGTCAAGTTGTCCGTCTGGGCTGTAGCCCCCTTGTCTGTCTTAGAGGCTTCTGGGGCTTCAGGGCTGATTGAACTGCATTGCTGGATAGATTGAAGAATCAACCGGTCTGATATACATTTCGTGCATCTGTTGTTTATACCATCAGAATGTAATTTCTCTCTTTCTTCCTCTCTCTGCAGTATGCACCGGCACAGAGAATAAACTGAGCACTCTGTCAGACTTGGACCAGCAGTATCGGACCCTTCGCAAATATTACGAGAACTGCGAGGTGGTGATGGGCAACCTGGAGATCACCAGCATCGATCGCAGCCGTGACCTGTCCTTCCTCAGGGTAAGTGGGAGATTTTCTTTGCCATTTATTATGTACTGAGGGCTTGTTTTTAAGCTGTGGTTTACAAATGTACTTTGACAATATAAGTATTGTTTTTGTAGTCATTAAATATGGTTTAATCAGGTTTACAATGCATTCACACTACAGAGTTTAGATTCAGTTTAAGACCAGAGATCCCTTTTGGCAAACTGGACCAGCAGATGCCATCGGGTATGGTGTGCAACTCACTATGATCCAAAAATAAACTTAAAAGAAAAACCACACTACCTCTGAGTCAGACAGAAGATAAATGAGCTGGGATAGGAAACAGTGTCTGACCTCACTGCTCGACTCCCTCCGTCACAATAGCCCCGTCCTCGACAGTGTGCCCGGTGACATTATGAGGATAATATGGGGTCAAAGAAAGGTCAGGGATCTTTTCTTGTGGAACAGCACATGTGAACATATTGTGTGTCTGATCCTTCTCAACCCATCGCCGGCTAGCTTCTCTTCGCTCATCCCTTGCCTAACTTCAAACTGTTGCAATTGATTTGATTTGAGTGGAAATGTAGCCCATGGGCTATGATTTTAGGTGAGATGCATACAGATCTAAGTGGGCTACTTGTGACTGTGGGCTAGGAGCTACCACTTGTCTTCATTGAACTGTTTCTGTTCATTGCATTGCATAGGAAGATTTTATTGTGCAAGCTTGCTTTCTTAAAGCACTGGAAACTTTATGGTAATCTTGGTCTTATGTCTTTCTTATATTTTCCACTTTCTGATATTGAAGAAATCTTTTATTTCGATATACAAGACAAAACATACTGTATAGGCTTAAGGTTTCATCTGATTATTTAGCTGAATGGGATTAGGTCAACAGGGCTGAGATTTAACGGAATAGTTTGAGCAAAAGTCCAAATGCTGTTATTCTGCATATTCTTACCCATGTCATTCTTATATCTGTTTTGCACGAATGATAATATTCTGAGAAATGTATTTGTGGTTTTGGTGTCAATGCAAAGTCAATAGGGGTCAATATTGCTTGGTTACCAATGTCCTTCAAAATATCTTTTGTGTTCTGCAGTAGAAAGAAACTCATATAGATTTGGAATCTTGTGTGTATAAGTAAACGATGAAAAAATGTTCATTTGTGGCTTAACTGAGAAATATTATATGAGGCCCAATGAGTTTTCTATTGGCCCGCCTCATCACAAGTCTTAAGAAAGGTTTTTCTAGTTGTCCGACCCTCCCAGTGACGACCCGAAGGGGTGATAAAATTCTGCTTGGGGTTTCTGCATCGATAATTGGATTTTGGGTACGCCGTAACCCGTGACAGTCTTATCATATAAAAAAACACACAAAGCCTTCCCTGCAGGTCAAGAGAACTTCAAGCAACCATTGGCTTCCCGCAGAGGTAATTGGCCAATACGATTGCTGGTCTCAAAGTAACGGTGCAGATAAACCGAGTCATATTACTGCTCGTCCTCAACAGGATGATGGTTAGGGGGAAGAACACACTCTGTGCTGAGACATCAATCTAAAAACAATTCTAGCGCATGTTTATTTCTTCACACCATGGGGGATCGCAGACGTAAAGCAAAATAGTGCTTGAGGGGAAATGCTTAAGGTTTTGAAAATGACTGCCATCTTTGTGGGCCATCAAGGTCTTTTTGTGTCTAGGGGCACCCGGTTGCACAGGTTAATTGAAGATGTTAATTGAGAACAACAGCAGAGGGGAAGGGGGCGGAGCCAAGCGCGTATTTTCGGTATTATTTTAAAACATTAATAACACGTTCCCCCAGGGTCGGCACGTCAGCAGGGAAAAACTTCACCTTGAAGAGATGAGGAGAAGGAGAGGAGAAATCTTTTCAGCGCTTGACTTGCTGTCTCTCGGGTGATTGAAACTGATGCTTTCTTTTTAAAGATAGCCAGAGATTGATGGCTGCTTCCAAAACAGACAGAATCGCTTTAGTGGTAAACAGAGTTCATCTTCCCATGCCTTCTGGGCTGATGAATAAAACCCCTATGTGATAAATAACTGTAATTCCACCCTTATACAATTTACACGATTCTCTCAGGAAGCTAAGGTGAGAAGGCATCCCAGAGATTTCTTTACGACGTTGTCCGGTCCGTGTGAGAAACGTCGGTACGGTGGGAGGTGACCCCTCTTACAATTATCTGCAGTCTTTGATTGGGCCATCTTTCGGCCTTCCATCCTCATAAAATGCATTATATGCTTAGTTCAGGATTTAATGAGCCGATATAGAGTTAATAACCGGTTATCATTTCCAAGAGGAAAGCGTAAATATTTCCACAAGGCAGCATGTCATTAAGCTGAAGATTAGATACTGCCGAGTGCTTAGAGTCTGAGGTCTGATTGGAAATATGACCAGATACGGTGTTGCCAGGGAGCCCACGCTTGATTGGGACCAAACCCGTTCTTTCTCTTTTTAATACCACCCTGTCTCTTGCTCATTGATGGACAATCCTTTTACTCATATTGTTCTGTTTAGACAGTCAGTTTTGGTCTACCAAACCCAGACAATGTTCCTGGAATAATATTTAGATCTCCTTGCATCACAGCACTGCTGTATCTTTGTTAAAGTGACACCTACAGATTATATGATTTGCTATTAAGAAGTTTACTTGTAAATAAATGTACTTGTTGATATAAAATTTTCACATTTGACTTCCAGTAGGGTGATCTATATCAATGGAACATTCCAATGTTTAAACGTGTGTACTTGTTTATTCTACACTATGCTAAGTTATAAATTCTGCACTAGAGTTTTTACGTGCAAATCTGAGTTTTGATGGGCAAAAGGTGGTAGCCATCAGAAACCTTCCACTCCACTTTATATAAAAATCTCTCCTTATTGATTTAAATAAGACTTACCTTGGAGCAGACAACAGTTTAGGATCGCTTTCCTGTTGAGTATTGTTCAAGCACCCGTTGCTGTGTGGGAAGCGAATATTTGATTCTGTGTTTAACCTTGAAAATATGCGGCTCGTTTTTATGAAGATGAGCTGCAATTTACCTTCATAAACTTTAAGAGAATAGTCTTTGAAAAGAAATAAATCATTGTTGTGTAAAGTTTGTGCATGTGGCAGGTCCAAATCCTGGTGAATCGTATAGGCTGTTTAATTCTAAGGCAGTGTTCTTACTGATTTGCACAATCTACATACCCTATGATGTATTTTGAATACCGCTTATGTAGACAGCATGTATAGATAAATTGTAAGGCTGTGGTAACCGCGTTTGTTTCTATCACCCATGTATAACCTAGTGGATCAAAGGTCAGAAGTCTAATAGAAGTTAAAAAGCGTGGTGAGGACTAGACTCGCAGGTCTGTTACAAGTGACAATACTCAGCTTTCAAACAGAGAACAATTGTAGGGTGGGGGAATGTCCTTACCGTACTTTTAAGCAGTCTATTAACCTTCTGCATGAGGCCTTCAAGGTGTTACGCCCACGATGACTTCTGGCACTTTTCACAAACATAGTGCTTTACACTTTGATGTCCCATTTTGTTGTTCAAGCAAATCTCTTGTTAGTTTGTTTTATGACCTATTAGACATACTGCCACGGAACATACTAAAGTGATAATTCACCCTAAAATTCTGTCATCATTTACTCACCCTCTTGTCTTTTCAAACCTGTATGACTTTCTTTATGAAGAGAAGATATTCTGAAAATGTGTTGACCGAACAGCTATGGCAGTCAGTAACTTGCAATGGTTTTGTGTCCATACAATAGAAGTCAATGGTTGCCACCGCCGTCTGGTTATCAACATTCTTCAAAATATCTTCTCTTGTGTTCTGTGGAAGGAAGAATGTCATACAGGTTTGATATGACAAGAGGGTCAGTAAATGATGACAGAATGTTCATTTTTGGTGAACTATCTCTTTAAGAGACCATTCCAAATTGTCATTTTATCAGCATTTTTGGATGTTTTGTGGCAAATTACGTCCAGAGTTTTAAACACTTGAAATGAGCTTGAATAGAAATTCAGCATCATCTGTTTCCTGCCCATAGAAGGTGCCATCTCACACACCTAGAAGCACATTCACAGAAATTCGTATTCATTGGATCACCAATGTGCATTTTGGTCATTCTGTAATAAATCTGTTTTAAGAAAGTCCCTGTAATGGCAGCAGTTTTCCAGGGCTGATCGCTTCACGCGTGCCGCGTTACATCAGCTGTGATCTGAGAGACGCCTTCGCAGCGGCCTTCAATATTAATGAAGACTGATGAACTGTTTGGGAGTCCACGTCTGTCAGCGCTGCCTGGATGGGAGTGACATTCGCAATTAGCAAACTCTCAAGTTCATTCCCATCAATTTAATATGACACGAAGACGGGCCTAAAAGGGGAGGAGAGAAAAAAAAACTTGTGGGTGATGGAGAATTTCATGCACTGTGTGTGAATTTTGGGTTTCTTTCTTTTGAGTGACAGATTTGTCTTAGACGCCAGAGTTGCAGGCAATGAACAATTTGGATTTTCATGGATTTCTGCATAAACTGTTTATAAAATTTGATGTGATTTTCACAAAAATAGACAAACACTTAAACACCAAACAATTACCAACACAGTATGGTAAATGTTTACATGGTGTCCCCTGTTAAGACATAAAAACACATCAGTGTTTGTTTTTTGTTTAAGCAGTTAATGTTGTGGCTTAGTTTCAGATTATATAACCGCTTTATGCAAAAATCAAGGTACCAAACCAGGTTGTTCCTGAACCTGTATAAAATAGAAGGTTGTTTTACCTCATGTTTATGCACACAGGTTAATGTAGTCTCGGAGAAAAGACAAACACTCCCACACAAGCTGGAAAAAAAGGAGAAACGAGAGACACTCGGCGCGTGGACCGTTCGAGCATCTCCTCACTTCTCCTGCCTGCGGCGAATGTCAGCACAGGTTCATATTCACAGAGGTACGGTGCACATGGCAGTGTGGCCGTCAGGGATGTCTCACTCCTCGTGATGACGAGTGTCATCCGGCTCTGTCGGAGAGACAGAACCTCGGGAGACGAAGAGTTTTTGAACTTGAAGAGATGCGGTGAGACACAGGGAAGGGTAACAATGCAAGAAACCTAAGCGCTGTGTTTTAGTGTTTTGTTTTCTATAGAAGTTGTTTGGATGTGTGTGGGGGGATCTGTAACTGTTTGTCAGCAGGTTTAGAGCTGTTTTGTGGATGACTGCCAGTTATTTTTTCTTGTGTCAGCCAAGAGCCGAGCATGTACAAAGAATCTATACTTTTCCTTTTTGCAGTAAAAAAAATGAGGTTACATTTTTGCATTTTGAGTGTTTGAAAAACCTGTCCATTTAATCTTAGCTGTAGTTCACGCATTCGTGCAGTAGGGGTCGGTTTGCTTGACCTCGGGGGCAGGAATCCGCTGCTAAAACACTGCAGGTCATGTGTTTAATAATGACGGGGTCAGTGTTTAGAGAGACGGGATGAAGTTCACGTGCTGTGCTTATGTTGTAAGGAAGATGCATGATATGTAGTCAGGAGGCATCCGTCTCTCACGGAGCACACTAATGATGCTACAAGCCCTGATGGACATCTTCATTACAATCAGATCCATCTTTCCACAGTTTGTCTCGACCACACCTAC
Source organism: Triplophysa dalaica (assembly GCF_015846415.1). Classification (NCBI taxonomy): domain Eukaryota; kingdom Metazoa; phylum Chordata; class Actinopteri; order Cypriniformes; family Nemacheilidae; genus Triplophysa; species Triplophysa dalaica. The sequence continues at coordinate 19,508,413 of NC_079549.1, read as the reverse complement.
CTGTCCAAACATGTACTCAAACAGATGGCTATGTCTTAGCAACACCCTCACCCTAACAAAATACAACATCATCTGCCACATAGATGAAACTCAGTTCTCATAACAGTTATGAATAAGGATGATTGTTGTGATTATATGCAAATTAATAGAGTTTGTTTTTGTAATACAGTAGAACATTTATTAAAAGTGTAATTTCCCTGTAGTCCTTTTTGATCTGTCAAAAGGAAGGTGCTGGGAAATGCTTGTATTATTAATACTTTTATAAGGACTATTAATACTTATAATACTAAATAATAGGATTATACTGCTTGCATGTTTTGTTTCAATCTGTTGGTGACACTGTTGCTTCTGCCAAATCTAAAGGTTGTATATTACAAATATGGCGGTGTATAGTCCTGATTCCATTTAATAATTTCTTGTCTAAGTGTTTGTAACAGAAAGGCAGTTTATTCTTGTTTGAGCATTTGACCTGGTTTCCCAGGAGTCCCTCCAGGATTTTAGTCTGTGCCTTTGTGTCTGTGTATCTCTGCTGCTTGAGCTGTTAGCAGGTTTTATTTCATAAACATCACAAGCAACGCGTCCCATGTCAGTACTGCCAGATTCACAATCAATAACCATCTTCATAAATGCGTGCGCAGCTTGACATCTTTTTATTTTCCTGGCTTGTTTGTTTGTTTTATTTTTTCACCTCTAACATCCTCCTTCCCTCATGCAGGGAGGGATCTCCTGCAACTGAAGTTCAGTTGTTGAATTCATGTCAGTAACTGTGGGGACTTGAGGTACAGTAAAAGTCTAATTGAACAAATGTTTGTGTTTTATGCATTCGGACAGGTACAGAGTGAATGTACATGTTTACTGACATGTACTTACATGTTAAACTTCTTGGCCATTTAATACATTTATACATCATTTTTTTATTAATTCATAATTTATTTTACCCTTTTACAGCAAGTATTCATGTTTTGTTACTCAACCAATTTTTTTTCTGGTTATATATATATATATTTTTTTATATTAAAAAGGAACAATCTGTAATATAGTTGAACATCTTGAATAATTCTAAATCTCTGAGGTTGGAAAAACAATTAATTCAATCATTTTTAGTTAACATTAAAAAAGGGACTCGTAGACCTGAACACCGCACAAAGATAAATTTTTTGGTATCATACTTTTAACTTCTTTCTTGTTTTATAATTATTTTGTTTACCTGTTTAAATTCGTACCGATAACCAATATAAAGCCATTTAATAAAAGTCTCCACTGTGACAACTTACCCCAAAAATGTGACAACACTCAATGAAACTTTATTTTTGTACCATAATAAAACACAACAGCAGTTGACCAACGTTCTTTACAAAAAAAAGGCAATTTAAAAAGAAAGATAAACAAATATATTATGTCCCTAAAATAATAAAATTATACATATATATATATTTATATATATATATATGAATATAAATATACAGATGACACCAGCAGCTATGGTATGTTAATAACAATAAAAAAAGTCCCAGCTATTCGGTTACATCGTCACAAAAGATCACACTAAAACAGGACTCATAGACCCGAATACTGCATAAGGATTAATATTTTTTTATAAGTTTACTTATTTTTTATACTCATTTAATTGTTTTAAATCACAGTTATTTTTATTAACTCACAGTTTTCCGTAATAATTGAAAATCTGAGGATGGAAAAACAATTAATTCATAATCTTTTACTTAACACAAAAAAGGGACTCAGAGACCTGAACATTGTCCAATATCAGGCCATTTAATGAAAGCCTCCATTGTGACAACTTTCCACATATAGTGTGATGACAGTCCCTGCAGTAACATCATTACAAAAGATGATGTCTATTCAATGAATAATGTAGCCAAAACTTTAAATTATCTCTTAGAAACCAACCTACCCTCAAAAATGTGTGACAACTATCCCTGTTCTCCACTATTACAAGCACCACTACTTTCTCATGTACCAAAAGCAAGGTGACTTTCAGCAGCCCGGGGGCATGTTGTAAAGGTGACAAGCCCCTTTGCGCGCTGGAAACTTCCTCTGTGTTAACTGAGATGTCTTACACCCACCACAGCAGAGCGCACAACCTGACAAGCTCTCCAAGTCTCTCATATACGCTCACCAATCCCAGAGAAGAGCGTGGCAGACAGATAAAACAAGCCCGAGAGAAAGAGAGAGAAACGAGATAAAAGACAGAAGATTTGGGTTCTTATCTCAACAGAACAGTGGTCATTGAATAAAAGACCACGAAGGGAAGCGCAGCCGGGAAGACACAAAAGTCCGTCTGGGGTGGCACTTACACCAGCCGTCTCATCGTCCAATCTGTCTGACGTTCTCCGTAGTGAGAAGGTGAATCTGAGAGAAGACCATCACGCACTAAATGAAATTTTCACAAAAGCCGACACACTTCAGGATCTCAGCGCGGGCTGTGTCAGGCTCAACTACCTAACAATGACTGAAAACACTTTATTAACGTCTGCTCCCAGATAACAAAGCCATCTGGAATTAAGTGGAGATATCCCCCATCCACACACTTCTCATTTAAAAGAATTCATTCATGATATGAGACAGCTTTTAGTGGGCTCTCCGGGGAAATTCAACACAGTGTGTGTCTATACTACAGATTCACAGCTTGAAGTTTTCAGTATGAAAGTATTTTCTGTTTAGTGTGGGAAAGGTTATCCATCAATCATGTTTGTAATGTAAGTAGGTCAGAACCTGGCACAGTGGTGGTACCCTTCTGTTAGAGCACTCACTCCCTCCTCCTCTATCTTACTTTGCTTTGGTTTGTTATGTCCTTCTTGTTTTTGCTTGGTGGATGCTAAACTGTAGCCCATGGCTTTAAAATCAGGACCATCATACCCAGCACATTTTACTGCAGTAGGATGTATTTTAGAGTGAAGCGGAACATTCATAGAGCAAAAAGGAAAATTGGGAATTGATTGATTCTGAGATGTAGGTGTACCCGAACAAAGCCACACTACTTATGATGAAGCTTTTGGCAGCACAGTTTGCATTACCTTCAATTAGCAAGTTTTTGGCGATTGGGGACAGGTGGGGCTCGGACCGCATCCCTACCTCCAAGTCGGGAATGGCAGAAAAACTTTGATAAACACTGATACAGAAAGCATATTATATTTCCATACATTTATATAAAGAAATATGATCATTAAAAAACACGATAACCCTCACAACCAAGCCTACACTCTGTCAATATCTTACTGGTGAGACGCCGGCATGAATCTGCCCTAAGACCGAGAATAGACATGACATGAAGGCAGACTCATGACACACTCTTCGCAACCTTTAGTTGGAAAACGGCATGTTTAAGATGTTAATGTGACCTTACATGTTTTCAGGTTATTAAAAGGGATTTGTGTTCGATCATCCATGTAAATTTACTCAATGTCTAAATAGCAATTTGGCATTAAGGGTGATGGTTAACCCAAAAATGAAAATTCGGTCATTTCAAATGGCTTTCCCTCTTCAATGTCGGTAACCGAACAATGGCGATACCCATTGACTTGCATTGGTTTTGTGTCCATACAATAGAAGCCCTTGTTTGGTTTCCAACATTCTTCAAAATATCTTCTTTGTGTTATACATAATAAAGAATGTTATACAAGTTTGAAACGACAAGAGGGTGAGCAAATGATGATAGAATCATAATTTTTGGATGAACTATCGCTTAAATCTTATCATTGTCAGTGCACAAAATACATGTTTGTACTATTTAATCTAAGTGTTCCATACATTTTGATGAGAGATTATAAAGACATTTTGGTCACACTTTATTTTAAGATCCAATTCTCGCCGTTAACACACCATTAACTACAACTTTTGAGTCAATTAACTCCATATTTCTTCCTTATTAATAATAAATAAGATAGTTGTTAGGTTTAGGTAGGCTATTATATGACAACCAAAATGCTAATAATGGATATTCTAATAAGCAACTAGTTACCAAATAATGTACAGTAGGATTTGATTTTTATGGAAAAAAAAGACATTTGCAAAAGCGTTATTAAAATACATACCGTTTACTCAAACCACTGTTCCGAGATGCTTAGATATTTTCGAGGTTATAAAACAAGAACGAATGGCCTCTGTTGGCCATTTTAACATCACTGTTTTTATAGCAGTCAAGACGAACCAGCTAGCTGTGGAAGGAGGCCCTGAGGACGGACTTTTAGAGAAAGGACAGAATGTGTAAACCATGGAAATGAAGACTAATACCTGCAGAAAAGGGCTGAACAGCTGGGACACGCTCTGACGCTTGATAGTACCGTCTGAGCGGCACGTCCACGCCACCCCAGCTCTCCGCAGAGAGGCTGACAGTCAGACAGGTGCGTGTGTATCTGCGTGTGACAGAGAGACGGCAGACGCCGGGGCCGGGTGGGAATCCATCTTGTTTTGTGGTGTTCTAGCTAGGCCGCCGCTATTTCCAGTCTTTTGTTTCTATTATGGCAGGGGTCCTTGAGCGCGAGGGGTGGGCTTTTGTGCCACTTGAATATAATGAGGATTGGTCGATGCTTGTCCTTGTGACCTTGTCCCGAGGCGGAGGAAATGAATCGCACGAGGGGTGTGCAAGAAAAGGTCTGTTTTTAAATCAAGGACTCACCTGCTTTTTAAGAGATGCTCATTATAGAGATTAAAATGTGATTTATTCTGGTCCGACGCCATGTCAGCACAATCAGTTTTGTAAACAAATGTCTTTGCGTTGTCCACTCTGTTTACCGTTTCCCGCGCCGTCTTCCATTTTCACACAATAACTAGTGGCTGTTTAAATAAGAAGTCATTAGAATTACATAGCCATTTAGCTAAGTGACATTGGGTGTAATTGTACCATCCATCAATGGCTGTGTAATAACACACTCCGAAGAGCTGAATGTTGATTAGCCCACGGCCAATTTCTCGTGTAGCTGAAAATAATGACTGAGGAAAGGCCACGGGGCAAGGTGAGATCGCCCTCCAAGGAACCGGGCACAGTCACTGACCCGTGCCGGCCAAATGAACTCTTCTAAAACAAATTAAGACATCGTCAAAAACTCCCTAGAACCCTTGAATCCCGTCTGCTCGTACGTGAGACACTCAACACGCTCATAACTCATCTTCTGCTTTCAGCTTTACTCTTATGAATATATATTTCTCTCTCTTAAACGTTATTATGTTTTTCTTTTGCCATCATTTCAATCTTTATCCTTCCCATTTCTTGTTCGCTCCTCATTTCTTGGTTCTCATTTTTCACTCTCCCCTCTTCTTCTTTATTTCCTTGATTCTGTCTTTAGCTTAAGGCTTCAGCGTGTGCAATGTTTGCCTCCTGTGTGTTGTTGTAGCTTTATAAGAGAACAACAATCGCACCGCACATTTCCTTCTCTGTTACCCTTTCCCTCTCTGCAGAACCCCCCTGAAATTCAATTGTCGGGCTATAATTACGGGTTTAACTAGGGACTACCGCAGCCATTAATCAAGTTCACCAAAAAGCACAAGCTCTGCCTGGGCACTTTCTCTAAGTCCTTGTATCTCAGCATGTGTGGGCTAAACACATTGAAAGGGCGCTGTGGTCCAACAAGCTTTGAGCCTCGCTTCTATACATTTTCTTCAAGCATGAGAAACGGTGGTCACCACTAACTAGATTTGCTGTTCGTGAAAGGCATTACACTACATCGCCAAAGGTATGGGGACACTAACTTCTAAACTAAAATTCAGTTTTGTTTGGTTAAAGTAGTTAAAAATGTACTCACGGTTTTTTGTATGAATTGAAAAAGAGCACTATAAAAACAACGATGTCAGACAGAAACCTCAAATATATAAATAATATAAACTAATATGTTTAAATTGATTAAAGACTGCATTATCATAGCTCTTTTTATTTAAATTTTCATTGGTGACATATTTGCAAAACCCACAGGAAAATATGGTTGACCACTAGTAATGATTTATTCAGTGCTGGAATTGAGCAACGTTTTTTGGGGGGTCCCCACATAAGATTTTTTTTGGTGGGGGTTAGTCTCGCAATATACAATTTATACGAAATACACCATAAATTTGTTAATAATATAACTAAATACTATTTATTAAAAACAGGCTTACATAAAATTCTGTCTTTAGAAGCTGTCTTTAAGCTGTCTTGGAGACATGACAACTTGCCCATGAACGAACTTAATATACATTTTTGTAAATAATTAATTCACAAAATTGAACATATCCATAGCATGAATTTAATCACATTTGTCTTTATCATTTTTACTAAAATAATATTCAAATAACTAAATAATAAAATGTTTTTTTAACCCCCTGCGGGTCCAAGATGGATCCAGGGGGGCCACAGGTTTTGTGCCATTTTATGAAATATAGTAACGTATACTAAATTTTAATCAACCAAACATCAGAAAAATAAGACCACCAACAAACAGCTGATGTTCCAGCATTGTATAGGCTAACTGGATATGTTTTTGGTTATAACGCTGTAAAACCTATAATACACCTGAGGCTAAAATGATATTTTTAAAGTTCAAATAGAGACATTGGTGCAGTCTGCAAAAGTGTTCACACAAAGCATAAAAAGGATGAGAAAATGTAATACAGTGATTGTCTTGCAAGTAAGTCTCATTATCAGAAGTTGTTTGTGTTTCTCATACCGTTGTCTGTGTTATGTTGACTCGAGTGCAGAGGACGCTCAGTAACCTCAGTTTGGTTTGTGAAGTGGGAGGCAGTGGCGCGGCACCGGGGCTAATGAACAGGGTTATAATTGAGAACGAGCGGGCCAACGATATATTCAGCTCCCAGAAGCACCGCTGAAGTATTTGTGCCACCTCGCCCGCTAAAAGAGCTCAATATGAGATCCATCCCCTTTCATTGTACTGTTTTAAAACAAAGGTTGCCTCGCTGGGAGGGGAGGGCAGATTAAGACGCTTTCCTCAGTTCTTCCCTTAAATAGAGGCGACAGACTAATTTAATTGCTCATCAGCTAATGATGCTGTTTTAAAGTGCTAATATCTTTCACCCTGACAGCAGCGAAGATAAGAGGTGTAAGCCGTCGAGGACAGATCCAACGAAGGGACAGTGACGTAGGGAGAGACAGAACCAAAAAGAAAGAAAAACATGGAGAAATAAGGAGCAGTTGTGTAATTACAGACCTTTACAGTGAAATTAAAGCATTGTTGAATCGTGCCGGCTCCTCCCTGCACCACTGTTAGGACTTCATCTTTCCCTCATAAATACAGTCGCGCTGCGTAATTATAGACGTTTTGTACAGTTTTAGGCACGAGTTGCATTGAAAGGCAAATTGCTCGTTCTCTTTCTTCTTTTGTTCACGAGTCGTCAAATTCAAATAATACGAAAAGTGCGAGGGAGAACGTGAAGCGACTACGTGAGTAATGCCCGTTTGAAAAGCCGCTTATTTCCAGGGAGACTGAAGTCGCCTGTAAATCAAAATGTGGCCGGACGGAGTTCTGACAGCATTGCAACCTTTTGAAAATTTGATGATAATGCTTCAGACCTCTGAGAGGATGCGGGTTTGAATTTATTACCTGGCCGGAAGGCCTTTTTCTCGGGAAAGCTCATAAATTTGCCTGCAGGGGAACGGTGAGCACAAAGTTTAAAGAGAGAGATTGACTTCGCTCACTACGGGTCCTGAAACATTCCCCTGAGATGCAACTCAAAGCTCAAAACGTACGTTTGTACGGAACGTTTGCCCATTTTTTAAGTAATAAATTAAATATGTGTCCTTTTTGAAAGTTGTGTAAAATATTCTGGACATAAGTAGATTCATAAATTCCTAATTTATTACATTTCTGATTTTGGCAGACATGTTTAGAGACTTAAAGTTTGTTGATGGTACATTTGTATCGGTATTTGTGTTCACTGCTATTTATTAACTTAAATTAACATGAGAGAGTAAAGTTTAAAACAATAACACATTTTTGGTATGGTATATACAAACAAACGGGAAAACAAGTGTGTGCGCTTATTGGACAAAAATACAAAAATAAGAAGCTTATGTAGCGTTAATAATGGATTGTGATACTTAACAAACCCCATTTTTTTTTAGTTGGAGATCAGTTCTCTCTTACCAAACCGCCTTTATTTACTGAATCCACATCACAAGCAAAAAATCAATTGACAGACTTGGACACGTTGTGTCCATCCAGGTGCTCTGATCAATACGAAGAGCACATTAACCCTTTGGAAGATGAAAACACGCTCATTGAATTAAAGATTGTAAAGGCGGTCGATTGTATGTGAAGGTGTAGGTGTGCACATAGCAAAGTGGCTCTTGAGGTCCAGTTTATTTCTCAAGTACATGTTCTGCCAGTCTCAGCCTCAGGTGACACATCCCACTGACTACCCACATCTTGTGTGCAAGTAAGGGCACATGATTTTCGGTGTGGAAACAAAGTCATGTTCACAGTGAGTGCTTTTGAGAAGTGATGGGTGGATTTGGCTGTGTTTACTGGCATCATATCTTAAGAGTTTGGTTTCAGGCACCTTGAAGAAACTAGACTAGATATTCACAAGACGTGAAATTCTGCTTTGTTTTTGACATGAATAATAATCAGGATAAAGATTGCAGTTGACAGAAGTTCTTCATCAAGTCACATGTTTTGTTATTTTTACACAAATTCAAAGGAACAGCTTTGTGGGCAGTTCAGAATTTCTTCGGGGAAATCTAATGTAAATTCTGGGCCTTCTCCTAGTAGTCAGTGCTCAAGAGCTAAAGAAAAAAGAGAGAGAGAGAAAATCGTCTTATCTTTCCTTTTTGAATTTATTACATGAAACCCATCAACATTACCACTGTAGCTAATATCACTACACCATCCATTAAACTGAGCTTTCCTGTGAATGCATAAGGATAACAGCCCAGTAGTGTGCACAGTGGAGCTAACAAGCAAGACTGCCAATAGTTCAGTATGATTTGACTAGCTATCTGAAAAACACTTCAGGAGTAGTAAAGATTGGCTTAGAAAAACACACAGAGAGGTCAGACTAATGAGGTTTCAGATCATCAGCCATCCGGATACTTAGGAACATCTTTCCTTTGAGAGAATATAAAAAGCCAACAAATCAATCCACAAAACAACAATTTTGAAATTCAAGTTTTAAACTTTGCCATGAACTGCTGTTTTGACAGTTCTTGTTTCTTGACAGTTGTTTCTATTTGGCAGAATTGAGATCTTAATTTTTTATATTTGATTTTTCATTGGTGTTCTGTTATTCACAGCCACATTTTACTGTCCAGTACTCTTATTTTACGCCGAATCTCATGCCTTTCTAATGCCATAAGGAATTGAATATGAGAAATCTCAGATTTGTTGGAGTTTCGTTTCTAAAGAAGTTGTTGTTTCATTTATGTAAAATCTCAAGTGTTTGGTTGTGGTTTCAAAATGTGGTTATGAATTTGCATTTATTTACCAAATGAGGTTAACATTTTATAGTCTCTGGGGTTGTTGAGTACATATAAATAAAGTTTTTCAAATATCATCCGAGGCATGTCTTAATACATAATATCTATTCAGCCTCTAAAGAAGCCTCAAAGGAAAGTGTATTACTTTTCATTTTCATCTAATCAGATATTACATTTATACTCATAAAACAGCTCTATGACAAACAGCTAAAATGAGTTTGTGTAAAAAATGTGCTGTGCTTTCTCTATTAAATGAAAAAGGCACTTAATTCTCTAAAACCGAACTGTTCCAAAGAGACCTTTATTTACAACCCCAAAGCGCGTTCGTGGTAACTTCAATAAATTTATTTAGAGATCACGTAAATAATTAAAAACTCGCTCTTATCATTTTGTGATTATTTTGATGAATATGACAAAGCTGTGTGTTCAAAGGGACACGTCTCTCATTTCAGTGCTGCCCGAAGTGATTAAACTAATGAACAATGACTTCATTTAGCGTTTTAATTTCTACGCAGCAGATCTTATGCATATTTATATTTTTGAACATAAGCAATTAACCTGATGCTGTTTTTTTATATCTGGGGGAAAGTCATTCAAAACCAATCAGAAGTGACGAGCTGGTTTAGAAGTTTCAGGCAGACGCTTTCTGCGTTGGGTCGATTCTCGTGAGACGCCCGACGAAACCTTTCAGAGACTGAAAATAAGCCCATGAATGACAAACGTATCAGTTACAGAGGCTTTAAATGGCCAGATAATCATAAACAAGCCTTTACAGAATTGAAACGACTGAGAATCATGCTGTTTGAAAAGCACATTGTTTTCATTGTGTTCTTCATCAGAATAGGCTCTCAAGGACTACTTGACTTTGTCTTTTGGAGTTAACCTACAGGTTAAATGTTAAACAGAAGAGGGAGAGAAACTGAGAGAAAGAGATAAAAGGAATGAGAATAAATTGCATATTAATTCAAGTCATTGTTGTTCCTCTCCTTTGACACCATTGCATCTTTTTCAGGTTAATGGATGTATTACACTGGGGCGTCCCATTACTGTTTTACAAACATTACAGGAACGAGTCAGATTTTCATTCTGATAAAATAATTTGATGTGTACTGCTATTTTCTAAACCAATCCATTATAGTTCTTCTCCACACCAGCGTACACTGGACATCACAAACTGGTGGCATTACTGCTACACGCAATGGCAGCCGCAGCTCTAATTGAATAATTGCCATTCGACCAAACGATCCCAGCGCGGGTCCACTTCTCATCAAATGTGTGCAATATTAAGCATGACACAAGCGGAACCGGCCGGTAATTAATGCACCAAATCAATTACAAATCACTCTATTTGGAGAATTCCTATGAGGAGAGCCCCTCATTATCAGAGTTCTGATGGAGACCCGCTCCACGAGGAGAGATGCTTCTTTTCTTTAGCTCAATCTCTGTGGATAGTAGCACGTAGTGTTAGATTTACACTGCTCAAGGAGATGACTGAAGTGCCAAAGTCACAGGTCTGTACATGGCGTTCTTCTCTTCTACACAATCATCTCTCATTCTCACTTTGTCTGAAACTAAAATAACACAAAACTGCTAGGAGGCCATTACTGCCCAGTGTGGCAAAATCTTGGAATTATTTTTCTTCTGCTGGAGCTGCAGATAGTCATAGATGAAGACAAAGTGTATTTGATGGATTTAGTGTTTTCGTCAAAGTTTATCTTATGCTGCAGACTTGTTAAGCTCATAGACTCACTTTTTGCTAATGAAGTTGAATCTCATTATATGCATTGCCGGCGTCGTCGTGGAGGCCGGGCGGAGACCTCTCTGGACCGGAGATCCGTGCCCTGGACCCGGGGACCAGACGGTGCGCCAGGTACCTGGCCCTAAGCCTAAGTCCACGGAGGAGGCGAGGCCGGGCCTGGGTGCACTAGACCCGGGGTGAGGTCGGGAGAGGGCCGCCCGGAGCTACGGCCCTCGGAGCGTTCCGGCTACCGGGAGCTCTGTCTCCGCGAGGCCGGGTCTCAGAGACTCGAGGCCGGTGTCGTCGTGGAGGCCGGGCGGAGACCTCTCTGGACCGGAGATCCGTGCCCGCGAAGACGGCAGTCCCTCCCCGGGAAAGGCGCTCGAAAAACTTGTCAAGAAACAAGTCGGGCGTATTATGTAGTATTTCTGTGCTCGATACACTCCCCCAGGGATCGTACAGGTTTCGGAAAGGTTTTTTCAAACATATGAAACTGTTTTGTAACAACTTGTCTTAGTCCCGTATTGGACTATTCTCCCGGAAAAGCACACAGCAGGGCCACAACGCAGGAGCTCAGGAGAAGCTGCGGTCTTCATTGCATTTGGGTGATGAATGTTATAAAAACGGTGGATATAACGCTGGATTTGGAGATCGTTTGAAACTGATATATGGAGCCGTTCCAGCGCTAAAAGATGCCAGATATGCGGTGAGTGAAACTTGTCATGATTCCGCCTAACCATGTCAGGTATTACTTGGTCTTGAGGCGGAATCAGACAGGATCTCTTGTTTTATTTTGGAGAGAGACTATTTTGGCACTTATTTGGCGCCAGAGCTTGTTCCATGTTTTGTTATGTTACCCCTCGTGGGTGTTTGTTTTGTAATTTATTATTTATTAAAAGTCTTGTTAAACCCCTTTACCTCCCTGTCTGCACCTGGGTCCTCTGTCCCACCTCACCCACCCTGAGAATCATGACAGAAACTGGTGTCCGTGTTTTGTTGACAATGGGTGCGCACATGCTTTGGTTCAGCCTACCCCTCCCCCCCCACACGCGCCATATGTTTTCGGAATCAATTGTTAAGCTGTATCTATCTTTTATAAATGTGATCAAACTAAATACTCTTCGAAGTATGCAATACTACTCTGTAGGTACTCAAGATTAATATGAGATTGGCAGAAACCCTGTGTATTACGCCCGCTTTAAAAGTATAGTGCCTCAGTGATAGCTTGGGTATATTTTTTCTGACAACTTATACCATAGTGAGAAAGTGAGCGGAGTGACGTAAGGTAAATGATTGTGTATGAAAAGAATTCCAGATTTAGGCTTACAGAATAAAGCACAGTATATATTATTAACTTTGTCGATTGACGCAAGTTGTCCAGTTGTCTCATATTCTGGACTGTTCCATATGCAACATATAATGCAGAAATAATGAAAGTATGCTATTAAAAAAAGGATAATATCTGTCCAAAAAAGGTAATGTGATCAGGGCTACAGTACATTTGAGGCTAAGCGTTTTTCCAGAAACACTAAAGTGGGTGAGAAACCGAGCCAGTCCTGAGCTGTTTCAGGGTTTGTAATGCCTTCAGAAATCATCAAGAGCTGTTTCACAGAGCAGCAGAATCCTCATCCTTCTTATGTCTGTAAAAATTTACCTTTCAACTCTCGTAACAACTCAGTTGAAGAGACCTTTAAAACTCAAGCAGATTGAATGTGCATAAACCTTGATTTAACATCTGCTTCAGAGACAGAGAATCTGATATGCCAGCCGTCAGGGCAAAGCTCATACATCATTGTCTGCCACCGATGATGTCATTTCCTAGGCTCGGCACCCGCAAAGTTGTTCTTCCGTCTCTGAGTGATATCCACTGGGTTCAGATGTAGCACTGAGATTTTGACCTTCAATGCACACAGAACAGACCGCAGAATTTGAGGTTAATGCATCAGAATCAAATCAGATAATTTGCTGGCTTCTTTTTTTTCTTGTATAGGTCATGATACATTTTACCTTTCAAAGGTGTACTTTAAATTCTCATTGGCCAGATACAGATCATACTGCATCTAAATTCGAATAAATACAAATAAATCATTTGTTTGATAAATAATAATTGAATAGTAGCTAATGCCAAATGGTGTTTAACTGCATAGTCGTCATATGAAAAAGCTTTGCAGTTCTGTGTGTACCTTTTCTTCCAAAGAGACAAAGTAAAGAAGGCATTCTTGAGTCTATAGAAATTCTACCATACTCCCATTTTTTAGTATTCCAAACAGCAGCACAGGAAGTACAACTGGAACAGAGGAAGTCCTTGCAGTGACAGATCAAATGAAAATGTGAAGGTTTGTCCCGAAGTTCTTTTTGCGATTACTGTCAGCATCACATATTTGACACATCAGCGTTCAGAGGACTTGAAAAGTGAACGGACACAGACAGACAGTGTGTACTGAATCTCATCTGAATCAGACCGAAAATGCTTTTTAAGACAAAATGGAGTGACAAATGGAGCAGACAAATCCGCTTTGCCCGTGAGGATGAATGGAATGTGTGAACACGATTTTGATGAAGGTTCAATTTAAAGAAATAGTTCACCTAAAAATAAAAACGTAATTTGCTCGCAGTCAGTTGTTCCGAACACATATTGTCTTTCTTCTGTGAACACAAAATGAGCTTTTTTCTCTGCGGGAAAAAAGGGAACGCACAATTTGTATATGTATTCCCAAGTTTTCTAAGGCCAAGCGAAAGACTGCAAATTATTTTGTTATTCGCTGATCATTTTATGCTCCACCAGAGTTCTATGTGTTTGAGTTTAATTAAAAACAAGGCATCTTTGACACCAACATCCCTCTTTCTCGTGTCATGTGACTGATGATGAGCAAGTTTGAGAAACGTGACCATTTGTTTGAGAATTTAAGTGTTTTTTTCTTGTTTAGAACTTTTCTGTGTGAAAAAATATAGGCTTGGGCATTCTGCTATACATCTGTGTGCTTCATCGAAGAAATAAGTAATAAAAGAAACAATATAGCATGGATCGACATGGGGTGAGTGAAATCTCTTTTTTAAGTGAACTATTCTTTTAAAAAGAGAGAGGGAGACTGTCAGATGTGGGCTTATGTCCAGGACAAAGAGTAAATGGAAAGGATGTGTATCATGGAAAGGGTCAGCGAGTGGGGCAAGATAGCCATCGTTCTTAATTACTGTTGAGCCAAATCAATAATAGCACAGCAACTCTAGCTTTCATTAAGTGTAGATAAAACAAACAGATGAATGATTATATTAAGACATCAGAGGAAACACAGGGCCTTTTATTCTGATTTTATGGGATGTCTCCCTGCAGCGAGTCGCAATAAATCGCATACACACGCACGGGTCTTGGTCTCCTGAGAGAAGATGAGAGTGCTGTATTTAGTGTCACCACTGTTCTGCTGTTGTGATCTTGGGTCCATGGGGAAGAGGTGGAAAACAGGATAAAAGATAGACTTCATGCAGAGTGACAGGCCTTTCTTTCTCTAGCAGCAATCACGGCTCTTAACACATAATCCCAGCCAGACTCCATCTTTGAATGAGGCGTCCCTGTAAGTACGCCCACTCTTTCAGACCCCCTCGGAGTGCGAGATGAAAGAGTGTGTGAGATCCGAAGGGACCACCCACTCAATCAGAATTGTGTTCTGTAAGAGTATTACACCTGTGACACCTTACACTCACTGCGATTAACTAAATTATGCGAACCGACTTTCAAGACAAGCCTTTTCTGTTTCAAATCCAAGTGTCGATTTGGATTTTCTCGTGGTTTTGATTCAGATTCATGATCCGTTAAATGTTCAAGTGATTTTGTGAACCAATTTTAATGGTTTTATGAAACATTTCAAGAAGGGATGCACCGGAAATATCCAGCGGCTGCATCTCCCTTCAGTGCTCGCGTTCACTCTCTCACTAGCTGTTATCAAAGGACGATGGTGTAAGCGTGCCATAACAAAGTCTAAAACTTAAACATATCACAATAAATGCTCAAAAACCACCGAACAGAAAATGACACGCAAGCTCTGTGTGATTCACGACTGCGTGCATTGACTCGTGATCGTTTTAAGGCCGAACTTTAAATGCAACAGACTCTTCACAGACGGCAGGTGCTGATATCATCGAAGATCATGTTAGGTCTTTGTACATGAAAAGATTTACTGCCCATATGTGTTCTGCCTGTTATTTTCATTAAAATGATTGCGCACCGTACATAAACTTATTATATGAGCATAAGTTTGACTATAACTTGAGTACTTTTATGCATATAGGCCTAATAGTTCTAGAACTACAATGTTTAGATAATTGGTAAAAATGACAAGGACAAGTATATTTGTATGTTCTCCTTAATGTTTGTGGTTTTAGTGTGTGTAATTAATAGAATTCAATACAAAATATTTCAAATTTTTTAAAACAAATTTTCGGTAGATGTTTTTGGCCTAGTGCATCCTGAATTTTCATTTCGGTGCATCCCTAATATCAAGTGTGAGTGTTTGTTTGCAATTTAGAGATAACTATGTTTACAGATGTGTTGACTCTGTACAAGTCAAGAAGTTTAAAAGTAATAGTCAGGAGAAATAAATTGGTGTAAAAGTTTTTTTTTTCATTTTTTAAAATCAAATCAAATAAAAGTCAAAAGATGAAGTAGAGTTTATTTGCAAAAACAGATTCCATTTAAAAAAAAAAAAAATGATATTAGTAAGGTATTTTTTAGTTATTTTAACTTAATGAAAACAACCCAACTGCAGTTTTATTGATACTAATTGGAACAATAACAGCATACAAAAATATAATGATCTGTTTTGGCAAATCAACTCTACTTGTAAACTTAAATAATGCATATTTATTTCATACAACAAAAATAAAAAATAAATGAAAATGACACTAAAACAGTCAACTAAAGTATTTTTCTGTCAACATTATTTTTTAAATGAGCTTCATTTAACAAATCAGAAAATAGGCTGTGTGACTGTTATTATTTACAAGGTCTCTAATTCATTACAATTTACATTTATTCACATAGGATGTGATTTTATCCAATTGAATTCTCTAAAATTGTACTTGATTCATGCTTTTTTCTAATAATAATATATACCTTATTTATACACAATTTGCACTATTCCTCCTGAGATTAGGTTGTAAATATTTCATAATTTTAGGATATTTTTTGGAGCATTTAAATGACAGTATTGCTAGGGTCATGTGTTTGAAATGTTTATTGCGTAACATCTCTTTGCATCTGGTAAAGCCCGTTCTATATTATTCTATATTATATTCTGAAACCAGTTTCAATGAGCACACAGATGGAGCGCTCCTGTGCCAGACATGTTGCCTAAACATATTTCAGTCGCTGTTAAAGAAATCATGTTTGAGCATCAAGTCTCTGCAGAGCCAGATGGTTTGAAAAGCATGTTTGCTAAATCAAAGCCCAAAGCTCCATCAATGATTGGTGACATCATTCTGGTGGTGGGCGGCAGTCTGCTCCTGTCTGCTCTGTTTGAGGCAGAGGCTCGAAGAGAATGACTATAGAAACCAGTGTTTACAGTGCTGTCAGATCTGGATGACGGCTCACTCCTTCAAAACATGTCAACTTACTCAAAATACTTACTCAACTTACTTCTCAAAATTCGTTTTGAATACAGAAGGACATGAAAACATGATATTTATTGAGGAAAATAGCAAATGAATATACAAAAACATTCTTGGAAAAATTTGCTTACTTAATTTTAATAATAATATTGTATTGATAATTTAGTAATTTAAATAAATAATAATAGAGAATGAAGTCAAGACAAATCTGATGAAGCTTTGGGTGATTTTTTTAAAAATAGTTTTAAAGGCTTCAAGTCTACAGACTCTTTTTTTATCATATATTAGTAAAGGATTTTGAGATTTGAGGCCATAACAGATTCTGTATGTAAACAATATTTGTATGTTTATCTTTAACCTAGCCGACAGACATTATTCCAAAATACAACAATCTATTTTATTAACCTGCGATATGATATTACACAGAACTGCTCCCTTTCTGTCAACTCCGCTCTGGAGTTTCATATATTGACTGTCACAGAATGTTTTGTGGTAATCAACATATCCTGCAGGCTTCGCTTATCAACAAGGATGACATGAGTCTGTTGCACCGTCTAAACCAATGAGAATCAAGCAGAGCGCTTAGCTGCGCCTCTCATTCACAATTCCTCACACAAAGCAAGTCTGGTGTCTCCGTCAAAAGGGATAAATGGAAAGAAATGAAGAATAAATGGACATGGAATTGAGAGGGATCAGGATTGAATAACTTTGGGAAATGATAGATCCTCTTTTAGCAGTAACTCTACCCGTAGAACTAAAAAAAGGGTTTGTGGGATTTTACAGTACATGTTTATTCACCTATATTAGAGGTACAAAGTATTTAACCATAATTTTTAAGGTAAAAAATATTTAGTATAACCTCATTGAGTAACAGTGCATGAAAATCGGTCGATTAATCAAATGTGAAATCACATTTGCTTATATAATACACAGGGTTGCCAGATTTTTGTAACAAAACCACCCCTTTGGCCAATCAAAAATCTTAATATGACTGTTCCAAACCAAAAATGACTACACTGTAAAATGCTGCAAAGGAAAATGGTAAAGTGCTGCCAGTACATTATCCATTAATTTTACGGAGATTTCTCTTAATTTTAGAACACAACTCAATGCAGTGCAAAATCGAAAATACTGGTGAAACAGCTGTAAAAAACTATCTGCAGAAAATTCTGTCAAATTATTACAGTACATATTAGTAAATATTTTGCATTATATCAACTTTGTGTTATGGAGTGTCCAACAACAAGTTTAAGTACATACAAGATGTAAGAACCATTTAATTTTCTAATAATAGGCAGGTATTATAACCTCACTTCTTGACTGACTCTCAAATGATTCGTTCGGCGATTCATCTGTCTAATCCCCTCCTTCCAGTCAGCCTACTCTGACCTGATTGGTCAGATAGTTTAGTCTGCTGTAATTGGTCTACCGCGTACAGCGTCACAAATGGAACGTGGGCGGGTATTGCACCGAGTGATGCAAATCTTACCCGGAAATGAAATTAGAACGACAGGGGACTTGTTTGCAGGATTCAGAGTTGACTCCGTTTTCCGCAAGTCAATAACTTTATTTGTTTACTTTCGGCTTAACAACTTGGCAGACTTCTTACATTCACACACAGCAACATTACACACTGCATGAAATGTCATTTTAAGGACATTGTAATAGTAACTGTTAAATAGACTTTCTACAACCACCAGGGAACAACCACCTTTAACAAACAGAAAAAAAATCCCGTTGCTACAGTACAAACGTCTGTTCTGTGTAAAAAACGCGGATTTGGCAAACCTTAAAAAAAACTTGCCCTTTCAGTTTATTGCATGGTGCTTTAAAAATGCTAATAAATGACAGATACTTACTCCACTTATAAGTTACTATAATGCTCCAAATTAAAATTAACATAATGATAAATACATACTCATTATAAAACCCTTAGGTCATTTTAAAGGACAGAGGAGAAACGCTAAGCTTGTAGTTTTCGGGAGAGTCCACGCAATGATCCAAACCCAGGACGTTCTGTGCATTTCTCCGCCCACCCTTCCAGCAGGCATAACAAGATCCATATGTATGTAAATGATGGTAATTAGGATAACAGTATGCAAAGGGCCATGGGCTTTGCTATACATTTACCGTCTTTTCTCTGGAAACCTCTCTGTCTCTCCCTCTCTGTTGTCTCCTCTGAACTGGAACAGGTGGAGTATTAATTATGCATTAAAATATACAGAAGGCCAACGCTGATCCACTCGACTGGCTGTGCACTCACCATTCACCTCGTGCTCAACTCTCCATCTCCTCTTTCCCTCTTCTCATCCCTGTTTGTCTCTTCATTCCACGCTTGTTTGTGGACTGA
The DNA here is from genome assembly GCF_015846415.1 of Triplophysa dalaica. Lineage (NCBI taxonomy): Eukaryota > Metazoa > Chordata > Actinopteri > Cypriniformes > Nemacheilidae > Triplophysa > Triplophysa dalaica. The sequence continues at coordinate 19,489,303 of NC_079549.1, read as the reverse complement.
AGGACTCTATTTCCACACCGAGCACGTTTCGGGGTGTGAAAGGGAGGTTTTGTTTTCATGGCACACTTCCTCTATAAGAGCATTTTAACGGCGAGAAGATAAAGAATGTAAGGAAATCTTGTGAATCTGTTCGTTTCTTTCGCTCCCTTTTCTGTTCGAGCTAGCTATGACTTTCAGTTTGTAGAGTGCTGTTTGGCTTTCAAAGGTAGGCCCGGGGGTAAATTCGCAAACGGTTGCGTGGCTTTTGGTCGTGATATTTAAGTGCGAAACATTGCGTGTTATTTAGTAGCCACTTTGATTCATCAAATGACAAAGGGGAGAGTTAAAAACTGTCTTACATGAAGATGTGCTGTGTAGTAGAGGTGGGCGATATATATCGTCTGCGATAATATCGAGTTTGTTGTGTAAACGATGTGCAAATTCTCATTATCGAGTATTTAAATTACTCCGAAAAAACACGCATTAAAACGCCACACATTCAGAGGCTGCAGCAGGGCGTCACGTGATTGCTGTTCTGCGCATACACGTCGTCATCTCTCTCACAGGCATGGTAAGCGAATGGCCGCCCGCAAGTTGAACACCGGCGCTGTGCCGAAATCTGTGACCCATCGAAATCTGTGACTAGAGAGCTGTTTCGTAATTATTCACGCGAGAACGTGCCTGGCGCACGTGAACGCGAGCGCGGAAGGGGAGTTTCTTAACTGTTTACCTGACCGCCCACTCCACTATGACGTCATGTTGCCTCGCGCTCTTGTGTTTGTGTAGCTTATGCGCGAAGCCGACTTCTGGAGAAACAGAAGCGGCGACTGAATACTGCACAACAAGCTATTTCATTTAAAAGACAAGACCCGAATACATCCTGTATTATCATGACGGATTTGTCTTGGCTCATAATTTGAACTAAATCTGCATGTGAACAGTGAGCAGTTTGCCTATAATGTTCTATAAAGTTTCAGAATCTGTCCATGCCAGTGTGTGCTTTAATAATAGTGACTATAGTTTATTTGTCTGTAAATTGTGGACCTTGTTTACTTTGATGTCATTTGTTAACAAATGTATATTATATTATTTAAGATAATCTGATTTGGAAGTGCACCTTTTGGGCAGATTTTCCTTTTTATTTTTTTGCAATCTTTGTACTGGGCAGTACTTGAAGTTAGGTATTTGTTCAATAAGGCCATAGGTGGTAAGGCAATAAGGCCCTAAGGACACATGGTTGTGTGCAATATGTTACAGATCAGAGTACTTTATTTACAGATGCTATTTGTTCATTATTATTATTATTTCATCTTGCTTGTATGCTGCACAATTTACGTTACAGCAGAGGTGTACAACTGAATGTTTACTCAGAGTTTGATGTTCTTACATTAGTTCAATTAGTATTTTGTATGTCTTTGAATTGTTTTTACTTCAATACTTACATGTAAAAGAAAATAAATAAGCAATGTTTTCATTTTACATTGTGCCCATTATTATCATCAGTGATGAATTAACTCTTTTTTTTAAATCTATTTAAATTGCCTTTTTAAATCACATTTTTAATGGATATCGTGTAATTATCGTTATCGTTAAAATCACCAAAAATATCTAGATATTATTTTTTGTCCATATCGCCCACCCCTACTGTGTAGTACCTTCGCTGTATATTGCTTATTTCATAACCTAGAGGAGGTACACAGATACGCTTTACTTGGCCTTTTACCAGATGTCTGTAGGCTATTTGAACTTTCTCTTTCAGGAAAATGGGCCAAAAATGTTGAAGATTCAAACTAAGTGGAAACAAATGTGTGTGGAATAAGAATAATGTCAACTAGCGATATAACTATTGGAGCAAGTCACTTTATTTACTGAATATGCACCCCACATTTCTTTCTGAATAGAAAATACGTCAACACAGGCTAAAAGGCACAAAAATACTATAATTCTAATAGTACTTTACCCTTCATATTTCAGATGTTCTGTCGATATGAAATTTAACAGGGTCCGTATCAACAGTAAGTCCTCTTCTGAAGTTAAGGTGCCCTTTTCCTGTCAGTATCACAAGAGCTTTAAGTGGACCACTGTCATCTGAGCTACCAAACCCAGCATCATGACCTATTTTTTCCCCCTATCTCCCCAGCTCATGCCTCATAGAAGAGCATAAATTGTATTTATAGATTGGCTTTATCAAGACTACAGGCCTGGAGTCTCTAACAGAAGCCTCCAAATGGTTCCTAGTGCTGGGTATTTCCTTAAGTGCTCTATTAGCACACCTGTAAAAGAGCCTCTCTTATTGGTTCCTGAAAGCATCCTTGGACTCTGTTGTCAGCCTATAAATAACAGACTGGATATGCAGAAGTGTTAAAGGAAACAGAACAGAACAGATATGTGTGCAATATAAACTCTGACTCAAATAAAAATATCTCGAATCATTGTTGTTGAAATGTTTTATACTGGGATTTTAACTCCCCGTGAACAGGAAGTTGCAATTGTTTTCACTTCCATATTCTGACGTATTTCCGAGTGAAAGGGAATTTCAAAGGAGAATATTTGTGGGCTTGGCTTGCATTTTTTACTGCGGATTGATTAGATGTATAAAAACGATAATAAATTTGTGGTAGACTTATAGTTGAAGGGGAGGAGTTAACAGATGCTGTCTAATTAACGTGGTTTGAGATGGATGGTCATTTCAGGGCGGAAGTGCATTTTCAGATTTTAACTGAAGATATGAGAGTATATAAATCTTAAAAAGACAGTTACACACATCATAACGTAATTTCTATAAACGCTGCAATATTTCATGAAAAAGATAAGAATTGTCATTTTTTATTTCATTATTATTTTAAAACATTATTTTCTGAGCTCTAAAAATAAGGGGCCTCTAAGGGTCTTAGCCTCTGACTATCCAAAATGTATTGGTTGATTGTCCGTGATATATTGCACATAAAAATTACAGTTATTTGTGGTTTCCATTTTAGACAAATCCACATACAACCTTGGAGACAATTTCAAAATTATATTTAGTTTTTCTAAATTATGTCTTTAGGTAAAATGATAATTTTTGTTTCATTCTGTGGACTACTTATAATATGTCTCCCAAATCTTTTGCAGAAAATGAAAACTGGAGAAACAGGACAAAATAACAGAAAAGATGCTCTGTACTTTTTAAACCTCAACTACTTCACATAAAACAATAACATATTCAACATATTCTTTAAACAACACAACAATAAGTAATAAGTAAACCGTTACAGTTGCATTGAATGTACTATAAAACTGAATAAAGCATCTAATTTTCCATTGATTATGTATGTAGCAGTTCTCTCGTGAAGTCATATTGGATGTGTTGTTTTTGTTAATGGCAGGTAAGAGCTTCTCATTGACACTTTGCCATTAGCTATAAACTGAGCTTGTAATCACAACAAGGTGTTTACCTTTATTTATGTGGTTCATTATTGAACAAACAAAGAGAAGAAAAAGTGTCCTCATTCTCATCCTATTTCTTCCTCCTCTGCTCCTCTACTCTGGGTACTATTGATCCACTGGCTTGAAAATAACAAATTAGTTTGAGAAAGAGGAATTAAATGGTGCTGGAAAGTGAACATGGGAAGCCAAATAGGGTGTGTGGAAAATCTCAGCAAAGTAATCCTTTAATTAAATTAGGAGTAGTGCAACAGAGATGTAGCTTTTTTCCTCTTCTGCTTTTTAGGTCCTTTCCTTTTTCTGTCTCTTAGACAGCAGCAGGTTCCAGAGGTTGCTAGGTAACTGGGATGGGTTTAGTTCCTGGTGACCAAGAGTTGATGGCAGGATGTGGCAGTAGTGCATTGGCTTTTTGTTGGCCGTAATGACAGGAAGAGGAAATTGACCTTGCTGGGGTCCCTCTAAGGCTTGGCTAGTGTCCACACTTTTATCCAGACTTTTCAAAAGTCTCGGTAGGATAGGATTCGAATTTGTGAGTGGAGAGACAGCAATTTCCCCTTCATTCTAATCAGTCTGTTGTTTACTTTGACTACAAATCCCAGTAAAGTTCTAATCTTTTCTTAATCCGCTCCAGGTTTTCCACCCCGCTCAATAAAGATTATATTAGATAAACACTTACTGTAGAAAGTCATGTTTGCGCAATTTTTATACGGTTGTGAGGACAAAATACTAACATGCCAAAGTTAAGACTCACTTAATCTTCCCTTTTTCCCACATTTTACAATATTGTAACCTCTGCAAACGTATGGAATAGCAGAAATGTATGACGAATGTATAAATATAGAAATTATGTTGTGACAAAACACCCTACAACAAATCAGTACTATTTATACTTTGGCAACATGGAAGTATTGCATTGAACGGTATTGTATACTTACAATTCTTAGTATTATTACTATTACTTTTATTAAATCAGTTATCAATTTGAACAAAAAAGTTTGTAATTTTGATCATCAATGTCACAAAAACATTTTAATATTACATTTTCTTTATGATGTTTATAGACCACTTTGCAAGATTTCAACACTGGTCCAGAAGAATCATTTGCGGTTTCAGTGTTTTATATCTCAAACATATAATACAAAAGTTTTTTTGCAGTTTCATTAATATTTTAAATTAGTTTTTATTTTTAGATCTTTAGTTTTTATCTATTTGTCTACATACTTTTTATTGTTTATTCGTTTTTTATTTTGCTGTATAAAATGTATTATTTTTATTTGTATTTAGTTTTTGTTTATAATTATACTTTCAGTACCTTTAAACTTTTTCTTTTATTTCTGAGGCAAAATGTCAATAAAAAGAAACCCAACAGAAACGACTTCAAAGTATTAAGTTTGATAAAACTAAAATGACCTTGTCTGAAAGATATTCACTTAACATATTACATCTTTTATAAATGTTCTGTTGGTTGTATTTTGTTCAGAAGTTCGCCTAGATCAGCGTTGAAAGAGCGTTGAACCTGTTTACATTTTCAGAAGTGGCCTATAGAACAAACAAACTATGTTTATGAAACAATAAAGTTGCAGTAGGGGCCGTATACTGTATATCATCTCATACTACATCTCATGAAGTCGTCTACAAGACATTTCTTGCTTATCTGATCTGCTCCCATGTATCCCATAACGGCACTTGACAAAATCCTCATGCCCACCATCAGCGATACCCCGCGTACTGCACATGTGCGGGAAGTTCTTCCTGCTATATCTGCGCAGTCGGAGCGCATATTAAAACAGTTCATTAACCCAGATAAATGACTAAAGCTCAGACTAAAATGGCCTCGCGTCTCTGCCCATTAGCTGGACATCAAATGATGACAGCTGCAGGACCGGCCCTGTCACTCAGCATGGGCTCTGAGCTGAAGTTCACGCTTACTGACTGCTGTCAATGAGACGACTTCCCAATGCACAGACTTCCTCAGGGCTAATTCCACCCCCCCAAAAGTGTCATCATTTACAGCAGGAGGTGCTCTGTCAAAATGAATGAAACTGTGTCTTCCGTAATGACAGGCGCTGTGTTGGCACTAGTATGTCACGGTGAGGGTCTCACAGATGCGGTTGGATGGGTCTGAGTCACCCCCATGATCGTTTTCAGTCTAATAGAGTGTAGAGAGAGAGAGAGAGAGAGAGAGAGAGAGAGAGTGAGAATACCCTTTGGCTTTTTGTGTCCTACTGCTGCCCACTCCACACACTTCAGCTGAGGAGTGTCTGATGAGCTGAGAGCCCTGAGATGAATCTGTGTGTAACTGTACATTAAAGGCACTTTATAATTCAAATTTGTTAGAAAGATGTCAAACCAAAAAGTTAAGCACAGTTTTAATTGGAAGAACCTAAACTCAAACAGGTTGCTGGGAATAAAGACACTTATATTAAACCCCACTTTGGGATTTGGTGCATGGTGCATGGTGCAGAGAATGGTGTAGAGTAGGCAAAACATTGAAGGTACTTTTAAAGTATTTTATGGACATACTGTATTAGCAAACTAGCGTGTCAGGAAATATGGGTTTTATTTTAATATACTGTACCAAAAAATGCACACTAATAAAGCATTTGTATTGGTTATTGTAATTAATATTGTCTAGGGTCTTGACTTGACTCAGCTTCCTAAGTGCAATTATGAAACACACATAGAACATGTTAATACTGTTTTACCGATATATTTTAATAAAGAACTAAAAGTATTGTCAGAGAAACAATTGATCTTGCCTGTAAAAGTTATACCTAGAAAACACTGTTGTTGGGGGTGGTCATTTCACCCCGAAACAGACTTCTGTCATCATTCAAGGTCTTTGCACATACAGTCTGAAATTTTTGTGTGCGTTTTTTTCATATTAGTAGCTCATTTGTCCGGTTTGTCGAATTGCTACGGATGCGAAAAACGAAAATCAAACCCAATTTTTTATTAATAAAAAATAAATATCACAAAAATAATGTCAATCACATTAATACTGCCTCCGATATTTTCGACCGTCATAAAAACATCGGAGGCAGTATTAATGTGATTGACATTATTTTTGTGATATTTATTTTTTATCGTGCAGAAATTTCGGACGCATGGCCTTTACTCACGGTCATGTTGTTTCAAATCTGCATAAATCTATTTCATTCTGATGAACACAGAGAAAGATATTTGGAAGAATGTTTGTTACCAAAGAGTTCTTGGCCACCATTGACTACCAAAGTAGATAGCAACAAGGGCCTGAAGTGAGGTAACTGAAATTCGAGGGTGGGCGGAGAGGAATTCTATCTTTTATCCGCGTAATAGCCTCCAAATGCCTTGCAAATCTACTTTTTGCATCTGATTAAAAAAAAAAAAAAATACGTGCTCAACTTGACTTCCCCAGTTAGTAGAAACTACAATCTCCACATCAGAAGCGTTATTTTAGTGCTCACTAACCTCCCAAGCGTAATTGTTGTCTCTTTGAGGAACCTGACTGAATTGTGTTTATCATCATTGACTCAACTAGTGTTGTGAGTTCATGACAGAGCCACCTGTTTTCCTAAACAATAGCAGAATGTGGGAGCGTTTGGGAAAAAGTCAATATTTTTGTAATTTTATTTGCCACCGGTGACACAGAAATTACAGGCTTCGACTTCGAACAAATATATCTGTAACACTGAAAACACCTCTGTGCTGTTGGGTTAATGGCTTTGCTTTGTCCTGTTTGCAGTCCATTCGGGAGGTGACCGGATACGTGCTCGTGGCGCTGAATCAGTTCGACTATCTGCCCTTGGAGAATCTGCGCATCATTCGCGGGACCAGGCTATACGAAGACCGCTACGGGCTGGCTATCTTCCTCAACTACCGCCGAGATGGCAACTTCGGTCTCCATCAGCTCGGCCTCAAGAACCTCACGGGTGAGTCCCCAGGTCACATGTTCTACGTTCATTTGTTAGCATTTTGTTTTCTCTCACTCACTTGAGACGTTCTTGATTGAGCACAAAATGGCATGGCTTTGATCATCACGTCTTCGTAAAGGAGAGTTTGTCGTTTGCTTTGATATTCACCCGAATGCATCTGTACTAAAGTCATGAATCAGGATATGACTAACTGTGTTTGACTGAGAATGTACAGTAACGGTCAAAAGTTCAGACACGCTTGATTGAGTTTGTGTTTCTCGGGATCTTAAAGTCCTTTTGATCCTAAGGTTTATGCTTAAATGCTTGAAATATCAATTGTGCTTATGACTTCATTTTTTACAAAATAATTTTTGCAGTCAGGGCTTTTGTGAAGTTGGTGAGTGTTCCTCGATATCTATGGCAGAACAAAGAGAGATTATTCATGAATATGGATATCATGCTAAATTGATTTCGCACAACTTCCATCAAAAAAGCTTTAGCTGGAGGATTGGACGGCATGGCCATTGGCAGTGCCAGTGAAATACTGCTGAATATCTACACCTGGAATTGGATCCATAAAACTCTCTGAGAGGTTGGGTGGAGAATCACAGAGCTTGACCATCTTAATAACAGCACTGCTGTTCAGCTCTCATATGAAGTCTTTATTATAGTTCAGATCTGTCAGTTTTTCAAAAGTGGTTGAGGTTATATAAACAAATAGATCTTTTAAGTTTATAAAGGTGAAAGAGATGTAAACAGAGGCTTGGATAGTGTTTGCATGAGCATTCTCGGCGTAAACATACAGACACTGCTGTTTTCTTTATAGTGCAGTAAAGTTTGTTTAGGGCCATTGTTAAGCATACAGTATATGGAACCCAGTGTACATATGTTTTACACGTATTTTGAATATTGGAAACATGAAATATGCCAATGACATACTGTATATATGAAGAAATAATCTCTGTAAACTATTTACATATTTAGCAAAAAATAGACAAATATCATTCGGAAAATAGAAAAACATATTTATGGCATTAAAGAGTAGGCCTACATAAAATAAGATCATGAAAATTTCATTTCATGCAGTGTGTAATGTTGCCATGTTTGCAAGTAAGGAGTCTGCCAAGTTGTAAATCCGAGTGTGAATGAATAATAAAGTTATTGGCTTGGAGTCGACTCCGAATCAGGCAAACGGGTCGTCCCTAGTCCGATACACGAACCGTTGCGGATTTACGTCTCTACATATAGTCCCTGCCTACGTTTTGCTAGGCATGCTGGGAAAAACTTCACTCTTCTCCCCCAAACCGTAGCTTCGTGGTAGACCAATCACAGCAGACTAGACGATCTGACCAATCATATAAGAATGGTCGGAAGGGGAAGGAGGGGATTAGTTGATGAATAGGGCAACAAACCATTTGAGAGTCAGTCTAGAAGCAAGGTTAGAATAATTACCTATTATTACGAAATAATAGTGTTTTTACACCATCTCTGTACATAAACTTGTTGTTGGACACTCCATAAACAAAAGTAGGAGCTTAAAACTCCCTAGTTATGTACTCTTTAATATGTCAACATAATTGGGAACATTGTGTTTAATGTCAGATAATTGTGTTTGATGACCATCTCTCGTACTGTTAACTTCTGTAGAAGTCAAACACAAAATTTAGAGTCGGGCTTCACACCACATTGGCAAAAGTTTTTTAATGCTGGCATGCAAGTGTGGAAATGCAGGTGCAATTGTAATGTTTTATAATTAGTGTTCAGATTATTGACATTTGTACAGTAAATATGGCTTAAATACAGTTCAGACCTCGGTCTCGGTTATTTGTTAGTTGTTTGGTCAAAAATGTTTTAGATACAAAATTTTCAGAAACCACCAGAATAAAAAAAAGATGTATGGTGCCACTAATGGAACGGAGTACTCACTTCGCCTTTTCGCTTTTACTATGAAATCTCATATTCTTTATAAAGGAAGAAAAGATAACTTTATACACTATTCAGTTTATTATCAGCTCACTCATTTTTAATAAAAGGAAAATAACTTTGGTTTTGATTTCACTAGTGTCTTTAAGAATGGCATGATAACCCGAAACTGAATGTATTTCCTCTGAATATTTTCTATGTAAGAAGATTGAAAGTAATTTCTAGCAAGTTTAAAATTATTAACCAAAGTTATTCTGGACAAACACCATCTTGCTATTACGAAACAGTGTTTCTGTTCCAAGAAACATCTTCACTTGCTCTCATATGCTGGGCAAATGAAAGAGTGCAGAGAGACACGATGTAGCAGACCGGTTCAGCTTAACGGGTAAATAATTCAGTCCGTGTGTATTGTTCCACTTATTCCAGTCTCTCTTCTGGAATCCAAGCGATGGCGTGTACATAACCCGAATGTGCTTACATCATCGCGTTGCATTTCATACTGCATTCTTGAAAGATGACAGTCTTTATGAACATCGAGAGGAGCAGGCGCTCCCGAAGGAGCGTGATCTCCTCTCTCAGGCAGTCTTCTATGGAACAGCAGGGGAGTCGAGGAGTGTTTGAACACCCAGCCATGCCCATGGGGAAGAAGATGATACAGAACCTCTGCTCGCTCATTTCCCTCATTTCTCATCAGTGTCATTCCCTTCCTGAAATATGCTGTCACTACCTTCCTACCTTTAACTTTCTCTCTCTTTTTACCACAGTAAGAGTGCAGTAGTGAGGGCTTGTAGATAGTAGGAGAAATAGCTGTAATGTAATTAATAAAACTTTAAAACTACCAATAGTAGCATACTGTTAACAAATACATCTTGAATTAAGCATTATGTTGCATTGAACTCAGCGCTCTCTCTCCCGTTCTCTCTCTCTCTCCCTCTGCATGTGCTGGTCAGAGCTACATATTTTGACTCTTTTGATCCCCTGTCATAGCATCATCTCGTTCCTCGTGTTTAGCACTTCTCCAGGGATGTGTAAAGTGATCAATATCATCTGTAAACGATATCAAGGAGAATAAAGGTTATTCCCTGTCCTGTGCCTAATCCACAATCTGATCAAATGAGCCTTTCGGCGTTGCTACCAGAAGTTAAATCTGTGGTGGTAGAAATTGTTCCGGAAAAAATCTATTTCGTTGGTATATTCCGATATTGCCCTATTGATTTTCTGAAGACAGTGTGTGGGTGACAGAGATCTGGTGCCTGGGAGTTAGTCACAGGACTTCTCTTATGACCGAGATTCAAAAGTTCTCACTGCTGGGTTAACATGGAGCTATTCATTTAAATATGAAATGAAAATTAAGATTAAATCAAAATTAATTTCTTTCAAAGCTTCTTGAAATGTATGAATGTCTTTGATTGGGGACTTTTTAATGTAATCGTATTTGTATATTTCTTTTAATAGTTTTAAAAATGAAGTTTCTTTTTGTCTTGAGCACTCAGAAACATGACTAATTTGGCTATTAAAAAAACTCAACTTTTTTTTTATTATACCTTCTTAGGAGCATGTTCTCTGAAGTCTATACGTATACGCATTGTACTGTAAAGTTATGTAAATTGTGCCTGCAAATGAATTTCTTTATAAAACTAGCATTTTTTTAATTATTTCAACTTCAGGAGGTTAATGATGGGTTCATACCAACCGCGAACAATCGCGTTCCACCCGGTTTATTACTCGGTTCATCCTTCGCAGAATACGAGATTGACGCACGTTCGAGGCAATCGTGCCGCCCGATTCGCGTCATTCGCATCGCCTGCCGCGATGTGACGATGTCATCATTAAGCCAGCATTTATTCAGTTTTTTATTTTTTACTCTTCATTATTAGAAACGTATTTTAGACATAGTTATATGTTAATTCAAATAGTATCACTATTCATTCGCAGTGCTATCCAACTCAATCTTATGTTTAAATGCATACAGCCTTAGTGACATTCTTTTGTAACGGTTCCTGTTATTTGATTGGTTATGGTAACAATCCTATCCGTACAGATGCCTTTATTAGGAAGTACTTCCGTTTTTTAAGATGGCGTCTGCTCTGCGGCATACAGTATCTCGTAGAGGTTTCTCTGGTGACTCTTGCAATGTTTTATTGTTTTTTCCGCATGCAAAGAAAATTATGTCAGTGAGTATGGTGATCTAGAGACTGTTCATTTCCGGGATTATCGAGAATTTATCCTTTTGCACGGAATACCCGACAGATCGTTTTTATACTCTGTAAGGATACCGTTTCGCAAAGGTGTATTCAGACGGAAGGAGGTCTGAGAACTAACGCTGATTAATTAATTGCTTACGGAATTGCCGAGTCATGGAATGGGATTTAACTGCATGAAAAGGAGTTTGTGAGTAAATGACAAGGGCTGTGGATACCGTGGCGGATGCGGGATCGTATTATATGACTGTTTTGTTTTGCTGCGAGGTCTTTTGTGCGAGAGCTTTCTCTTGATGCAAGGAACTGAATGTTTTGGATTACTTCCTACTAAACTACTCTTTTTCCTCGGCGGGATTACCCACCCTTGAATTGAACTTTTCATTGGCTGGATTTGATTCTTATGAACTACTATGTGTTCCCTGGCGGGATTTTTCTTGTTAAGGGAGACATTCTAATGATTTATTGTTTCCTTTTTGTTTATGAATTTACTAAATTTATAATTTTTTGATCTAATGATGATTTCTGTCATTTTCTATGAATTTATGTTTATGCTTTGATGATCTACTTATGAACTTTCTATGAATGTATTATGTTTATGATTTTTTTGATCTAATGATGATAACTCAACTTTTCTATGAATTTATTATGTTTATGATTTGATGATTTTGGAATTTGAATATACCTAGTAGTAAAAATGAATAAGATGATTTACTGCGTTCCGTCATTGTGGCTTTATCGCTAGGTGAACGAGTTTTTTTGCACTTTATCTCAATTTGCTTAATCCTAACCGAAGGGTCTGTGGTTATTTCGATACCCAGGCCGTTGTAGTTTTCTTGAGGGAGTTTAAAAGTTTGTTTGATTAAATGACAGTAACTCTGTCTGGCACCCCTAATAAAATAATTTAATCAAGCAAACTGGTAGACACAGGAAACGTTACAGCGAGTTTGTGTCTATACCCGTTGACATTGTATGTAATTTACCTGCGAAATGCTTAACTCGCGTTTGTTAAGAGGATACTCAGTGTTCCAAGATGAAATACAAACAATTGCATCAATTTTATGTAATGCCTTAATAATGCAACTAACTACTCTACAATACATGAAGATGCTCTCATCAATGTTCTCATTAATTATTACAAACACAGTCAAAATACATAAATTACAATAATATAAATATAATACATAAATACAATTATTTGTGAATAACGTTTGTGAATGTTTTTGTAGTTGATTAAACCTATAAAGAAGATTTGTTCACATGTAGGGTTATCTAGGTAACTAATGTGTATAATATAATTTTTAGATTTTACTATGGCGACTCCAAGTATTAAAATTTATAATATCAGTTCTCAAAAATCATAGTTAAAATGGAGTTTATTTTGCATGACAATACATTATGTATAAATCCTTCTAAGAATATGGTGCCGTCTGCTTTGTCAATCCTCAAGCAGCAGTTCATTCTTGTCCACATACCCATGAGGCCTCTGGAGGCAGGCGATTTGTAATAATTATACCCCGTCCCACTGCTAAGGCAAAGGTTAAACTTCACATCTTTTCATTGACATTTCAAAGTGACACTGGGTTGTCAGTTTCATAAGAATTAGACATGTTTTTCATGCCTAGGCAAATATTTTTTTGTCTTTATTGTTTTTCGTTATCCTTATTTATTTTTTATTTTTTGTTCTGTGCAGCCAAGCACAAATGCTTGTGTTAAGATGGTAATTACCTCACAATAATAACAGCCTTCAAGAAACAGATGTGTTTTTGAATTTAATACATTTTTTCTCTATTTCTGTCTTTTTCAACTAGTTTACAGCTTTTCTATAGTTGCGTGCAGTTTTTTCTTTACCCAAATGAAAATCTCTAACTACAAATATGATTATTTTGTCAACTGTGAACACATAGCATTTACAGGGATACTCCACCCAAAAATGAAATCCCTCCCAATTGTTAACAAACCTGAATACATTTCTTTGTTCTGTTGGAAACAAAGAAAGATATTTGGAAAAATGTTAGCAACTGACATTTCTGGGACATCACTGACTTGGTAGTCAAAAACATGGAAGTCAAAGGTGCCCTAGAAATATTCATTCTTCAAAGGGCCCTATCATACACCTGGTGCAATCCGGTGGCACTAGCGACGTGAGTGCTTTTTGCTAGTTTCAGCCTGACGAAATTTTCACGTCCTTCGCCATGTTGTTTAAATAGCAAATGCACTTATGCTCATTTGTGTATCCATGGGTGAGGTATGTTCACACCCACTAGTTGTGCGTTGCAATTTTGAGGCATTTGAAATTGACATCAAAAATGTTTTTGTTATTTAAAGAGTGCATAAGTAATATGTGGCGGATGCACAGCGCACGTACGTTCTGCTTTTTACACAGAGAGAGACCTGCAGCAGCCCACAGACCTTTCTAAATATGAACAATTAAAGGATTAAAATGTAAATGATCATTAATGTGTGCATAAATATCATGCTTGTCCCGTATATGGTCTGCTTGTGGAGAAGTTTTCAGTCTTAGGTCATGCAAACTCCGCCATGTAAATAGAAAAGCGCCACGGTGGAGGTGCATTTGGCTTTTAAAGGGAATGGGGGATGAGACTCTTTTTGGTTATTTCACGTCACGCCCAAAACACACCCATGACTCTATGCAGGTTTGGAACAACTTGAGGGTGAGTAAATGAAGACAGAATTAAAATTTTTGGGTGGAGCATCCATTTAAGTGACTTTTTTAGTTAGCCTATATTCTAAGGAAGCTTTGTTTGTATTTCTTCACAGAGACAGCAATCCCATAATGCACTGCGTTAACCTGATAAGTTCGATATCGGTGAGTTTAGAAGAACAAAAATTAAAATGAACAAAATTACATTTTGTCTCATAAAAAGTGTTATATTTTAAGTATTGTTTGGCTTTTGTGTAAAGATAGATTGCATTATTCTTTATTTCACCTCCCTAGCAGCTTTATTTATTTACTCTATCATTATATATTTTTATAATTCATCTCTTATTACTTTTTACAGAATTCAAGTTGTAGATATACTGCTCATTGTCCCTATTTTCAGATGAGCTTCACTTTTTTGTTATTCATGTAATATAAACATTGAGGTTTCTATGTAAAGCAAATTATCTTGAAAGAGGACTTTGTTTTTGTTGAGGTTTGTTTTTGTGCTTTCTCAAGGTTCTGACATAAAACTGTGCTAGTCTTTTAAAGGCTCTTCTGGGGTTGAGTTCTGCTGGGCCTCAGGCTGTCTCTTACAATAACTCGATCACAGTTTCTTGTTGTGTGCTGTTCTTGCCCTTTTGTTCACTTTTACAGTAGATTTGCTCTTAAACAACTTTCTTACGCAACACCGTTGTATTCGGCTACATGACTTTCAGGATATCTGTGCCCTGAAAGAAGGATATTGTACTCTAATTTTGCAACCCCTTTAGCCTACATTGTCATATTTTTTGTGTTTAATTTTGACGTACAGTTTACTGTTTTAATATAAAAGATACATTTATGCAAATCAAAATTTTAAGATAAATTTAGACTTTGATTACAATTCTTAGGTCAAGTACCTTAGTCACTGACCATTTGTTTAAAAAGCAAAAAGAATAGATTAATTTAAGTATTTTTTTCAGTAGATTTCAATAAATGTGCATAGAGTTTTAGGTCATCCGTTGTACAGCATTTGTTGAAAGCACCATTTAAAAATTACCTTTTATTTGTATACACACACAGAGGGTTGTACACACAGCGGTAGCTCCACATTTTTACTCTTAAATGCCTGCACCATTTCAAGCAGAATATCTCAGTGATCATGCATTAACCTCCATGAGTCCTGCTCAACGTCTCATGAAAGCGTTCTGGAACAGCACACAGGAGATGAAAGCCAAAAACTAGAAAAGAGAGAGATCAGGAAGTGACTTTCTCAGACACACGTCTGTCTCTCTCCCTCTTTCTTCTTTTCCCCATTTTGTTTCTCTTCTCGGCCAGGCGCAGTCTGTGTTAAGGGCTCCAAGAGGAAAAAAGAAGATTACTTTTGTTGGTGCGTTCACAACACTCATTTCCATCTTTCGTGCGGAGGCTTCCAGACCCCGGGTCACTTCCAATTGTGTGTCTAATTGATTACTTCCCATGCAATTACGTTTGTGTCATACTCGATTTTTCACTGTTTGAGGCGCTGGGGAGTGATCCTCCTTCTGAAGGACAACAGTTGCACTGCAGCAAATCTGGATTGTGGTTATATTATTAATCTGTTGGCGCAGCTGTATTGCAGTAATAACCAGCGACATAAACCGCAAATGCAAGGTTACGGAGGCAGAAAAGACAGTGTCGTTGACAGAATGTATTATCGGGAAGCTGCGTTGACAAAAATAGCAATCTTTTATTAAAGGTGAAATGATTTCTGTACCACTATCTTGTCACCTAACCCAATTGAAAGAATAATTCAGTGTTTGGTTTCCTGAACACGTCCTCCTGTCTGCAATTGGTCCGTGACCTGGCTCAAACTCACGCTAGGCTGCGCTAGGCTGTTCAGCATGTTTATTAAAAAAATATATATATATTTTAATAGTTCCATAATATTTACACATAACCATTGAACACCTGGTAATATAATATAACATTACTTCTAGCAGTGTTTTAATGTAAAAAATGTATCTGTTTTTAAAAGTCACACATTTTAAAGCGGTCCTGACACACGGGGCAAATCTCATATTAATCTTGAGTACCTATGGAGTCGTATTGCATACGTCATATCTTCGAAGAGTATTTAGTTTGATCACATTTATAAAAGATAGATACAGCTGTAAGATAACTTCAAAAATCATACGGCGCGTGCTGGGGGGGGAGCGGTAGACTGAACTAAAGCACATTGTCAACAAAACACAGACATCAGTTTCAGTCAACGCATGAGGTTCATGTCTGGCATCTTATAGCGCTGGGATGGCTCCATTTATCAGTTTCAAACGATCTCCAAATCCAGCGTTATATTCACAGTTTATATAACATTCATCACCCAAATGCAGTAAACAAACGAACACCTGAACTTTGTGAACATATCCTCTCTCTCTGTATCTCTCGAGCTACTGCACACAATTGAAAGTGACGTCTGCGCATGCTCCTACTCCTGCTCTCCATGCTGCCACGTGGGCATTCTTTTCCGGGAGAATTGTCCAATAAGGGACTAAGAAAAATTGTTACAAAACAGCTTTATACGTTCGAAAATACTTGTACAATCACTGGGGGGGAAACTAGGTAATACGCCCAACTCGTTTTTGACAAGTTGACCATGTTAAGCATGAGAAGACAGCACGTTTAACATTGTAAAGTCAGAAGTCAGAATGCATGAAACATCGTTGCAGCACCCTTTTATGGCTACAACACAAACAAGTGATAAAAAAGAGTTTTGCCATTTTTGCTTACTTACATTCAGTATTCTTTGTGCTATTTATTTCCTAATTTTGCTGACTGTTTTCAAGCTCATTAATTGAAGCTTTTGGGAATTATGTAAGCTGTGAGAAAAGAATGAAATTAAATATCGATGTTCATCCACAGAAGGGTTTTCAAAATTTTAATCATTCAAGAAATTGACCTTCTTGTCCTCAAAAAGGACAGAAAATGCACAATATGATGGTAATAAAACCAATAAAGGATTAACATAAATAACTAACTTGAAATGTAAAATATGTAATTTGTTAGATTGAATTGATACGATTTTAAAATGTATTTTAGGCCTCATATATATCATACATAATGTATGATTACATTTATGATCATTATAATATTTGATGATGAAACATGATATAATACTACAATAAATTTGGGATGCTTATCACACTTTGATCAAATGTGAAACAAGTGGTTTTGGAACACTTTTTATGGGAATCACACTGATAACAAATACATGTTACATATGGGTTTCTGGGATCCCTTATTTTTTTCTTTGGGAATTTACACCGGACACAATTTCCCCATATGAAAGTGAGGTGGCTCTTCTGTAAAGAAGTCAATAGTTCAAAAGAGTAACATGCAAAATTGTGCTGTGATTTAAGTGTTTCGGAGCAAAAATAATACTATTATTTTCTTTGTTTTTTAGAACAACACTAGTTCCTTTTGACACCCGTAATTGAATATTGAGAACAAATGCAGAATGAACTGTTCTTCTCTATGGAGATGAAAGGATGACAGAACAAAAAACAAAGCCCCGGGAAATGGAGTAGAAAAAGGGAAGAATCCTTTCTTCAGGGTTTCACTATTTAAAGCCTATGAAGAAAGAAAAAAGAAAAGTGGTAATTACACAGAGATCAAATAGAGAGCACAGGGCTAGTGCTAATACCCACTCGCCCACCCCAGTCACTGGAGAAACCGTGCCTATTAATAATGAATTTGGTGTCATCATTAAGAATCTTAATGATTAAAACATCTCCTGGCTTCAAACGCCACGTTGCACAATCTTAAAATAAAGAAAATAAATCATGCATACATAAAGAGATAAGAGGAAAACTATGATGCTCTAAATGTTACCTAAACATATCTATACCCAAACAAAACCTGCACCTGCAGAATTCTGCAGGAAGCTTTACAGATTTACAACTGTGGATTTCTGAAGAATTAAAGAGATGTCATTTGCAAAGCTTTGCACATTCTCCGTCCTTATCTGTTTGTTCATAAAGAATGCATAGTACACTTTTTGAAACACTGTACAGCTTTCAATTTTAATAATGATAGATAGCCATCGCATTCAGATCTAAAGAACAATTGAGCCAATTGGAAAAGCTATAATGTGCATGTAGTTTTTATGACCAACTTGCACCTGCATGCAGGATTTTACAAAAAAGTACAGCTGCTCAATTTTCTATCTGCTCGGACAACAGAACATGTTCAAGTGAGCAAAAGTTTTGCGTATATAGAGGAGTCCACTTGGTGACTAAACAAATTGTACTACTACTACTGTAGTTACAAGCAGAAGTTGACAAATATTATGGGAACTACAAGTAAAGATCATAGAAAAGGTACAAGTTTCATGTGTTAATTAATAAAAAAAATCGATAATGATGAGCAAATCTTGCTGTTCGTGGCTGCGCTTACGACCAGGTGAAGCTTATTTCACTTCAATAAATATTTCACGTCTTCTGTAAAAACGTGAGACAGTAAACTGGATTTACAAGGATTCTTTACTGTCTTTTAAAAGTGTTTTGTCTGTTGGAATATAATACATCATGTGGACCACATTTCTCATCTGATATGCTTGATGTAAATAGATATTTCTTCTACTTATCGACTTCTGTACAAAACGTAGAAAGAACATTTAAAAATGTATAAAGGCATCTTTTGCATGTGATCTTTAGTATAATATTTATCAGATTTATCAGACGTTTGCAGTTCGCTTTTAAATACAAATATATATATACCACATCTTTAAATAGCACACAATTGACATCATGTAAAGTCATTGCAAACCGTCCATTGTTTTCAAATTGCTTATTGGTTTACTGCTATAACAACTGAATAAATAAAATGACTAAATATCCGCCTTCAAGTATTAAAATCATCATCCCATACCTCTATAAAGTACTGGGAATAATGCTGATGTAGTTTATAAGTGCTGTTAGTGTGTAAATTCACATTCTGCTATAAACGAATCACCTCAAATACAGCAGAAATGCGTTTGTTTACATTGAACCGGAAGTTTCTTCCATCTTTCGCGCAAAGCATCATGGGACGTGAGCAATTTAAGGATATGGGATTTTTATTTGTTCTCTATTGGAAGAACATGTATTTTCCTTTACAGCTGCAGCTACTTGACTTTACTTATCAACCTTGAACCATGACTTGCAGTTGCTAGTCGGTGGCATATTCTAGAAAGCACCATCTTAATATTTTTGGTCCTTTTTCCCACAACAGAAAGACTGTAGATTTTGAATGCCTATAGACCACTTTGCAAGATGTAAACAGTGGTCCAAAGGCACTTTTCATTCGTTTATGTTAAAATCTTTTTAATGTTATAATATAATCTTAAATATAATCGTTTAATATTTCGATTTGAGTACAAATTTTCTCTTCGTTGTATTTTGTTAAAACATTTGCTCGGTGTTAATAGAAAATGAAACAGGAAGTTCTTCTGGACCAGCATTGAGAAGCACTGACTTTCTGCACTAATTTTTATTTTTTATTTTGCAACAAAATAAAAATGTAAATGCATTCATAAAGTAGAGTATTTTTTTGAGATGACAACATTACCTGTTTTAGCACGTTTGTTCTGCTCAGCACAGAGTTCAGATAGCAGCGTGCACCAGTGTTAAGTGAGCTTTGACATCCACATGTTGTTGCTTCCCCCATTTGTCTCCATTACCTGTAAACCGCTGCTAATGGAGTTAAAAGTCTCTAGGGTGTTGTTAGCACCTGACTTTACAATTTGATTCGAACCTTTGTGAAATCAGTCATTATGTTTGGCAGACTCACCCACACATACACAAACACACACACACACAGAGAGAGAGAGCTGGTCTGTGATCCTGAGCTGTGGTTTATGCGGTTGATTATAATTGTCTGTGTGTGTTTTGTGAATGTTTGGAGACACGCCAATGCATGGAATTGAGAGAAGCAGTACGAGAAAACGCGCAGATAAAAAAGTAGAACGGCTCTAGATGTTGAATAATTCAGTACAGGCAGCACACAAGGTTGGAGGGCCAGGCGTAGTGCAGGAACTCCAACCAAAGATGAGCTGCATACTCACGCCTCACCTTTGTCTCTTTCTCTCTCACACACTGTGTGTATGAACAGCACTCATAAAGCTGCAAAACTTGCTCGCCTGTCCACTCCAAGCTGTTTCAGCTCTCCACCCTCTCAGATATCAGACTCGGGCCTCATTAAAAGTTAATGAGAGTCGTGCAAAGAATTTTAATGTCAATTAATAATCAAAACATTTTCTCCACATCTCTCGAGCCCCGGGGCTATATTTTGGAGCTGAAAATCAGCCACAATACTGGAAGGCGTGCAGAACAGGAGGAGTCATCAAAGTTGCACTTATCCCAGACACAGACGAGACCTCAATCACCCTGATCAGTCTGAGATGATGTATACGTAGCAAGTGATCTACCATGGCATTGCAACGCTCAGCGGGTTATGGCGAGTGTTTCTTTTTTTGATGTGCGACTCTGTGATGGAGTGAACACAAACCAGACGCACATGCACACACACACACACACACACACACACACACACACACGTACTATAATATTTTTGCCGTCTTTTGATTTGAATCATTCACATCTCGTTCAGCATCAACTTCTTAAACTTCACCTTAAACCAGGAGTTCTTTGTAAAGCTACAAGCCTACTGGAAGATATGCATCCAACCCCTACTAGCCCCCTGTTCTATGTTTCCTGTTTTTAATTTAACGTTGTTTCATCAAGCACACAGCGGGAAACACTATTGAAACACTTACGATTGTAAAGCCAATTATCTTCGCTCCTGTCTATCACAGACCTCTAATTTCCACAATGTCAGGGGGGTGGGAAGAAGAAATGTAATAGGTTGATTGGTCAATTTGAGACATAATGTTCATGCAATAGAGAGGTGTTTATGCATTAAGATGTGAATTATGTGTCTATTAGAAGTACCACGTATAGCACAGATCATACAACATATTCTGATTGATTATATGGCATCATATACATTGAAGGGAACATCGAAGAAGACTAATGCAATCGGAAATCGGCCCAGACATGGCTTCCTTTAAAAGGTCGTCTATCAATTCATCTTCATAATGTTTACAAAATATTTGACCTTTTATAAGAGACGGCAGCTCTTGTTTTTGATAGGGATGTCCATTGAATTTTCAGAATCAACTGCTCATCTAATCAATTGCTGGATTAAGGATTGGTTCACCTGACCCTGATCAGACATTCTTAGGGGACATGATGCTTTTTTTTCCAAACGCCTTGAGGCATATTTTTAATTGTGCGCATTTAACTTTCTCTATGCTGATGTTTGTGTTTGAACATTTAACATCCTAGAATGTCTGATATTCTCACTTTGTGGTCATACATTTTGTTGATAATGTTTGAATGTTCTGTAGGCAGCTTCATAATTAGCTTGGTGTCATGGCTCTGGATTTGTCGTTTAAATGCGTTCACTGTGTTTGATTACAAATTATGAACAGTCAGCGTTGGATGATTGGGCAAAATCTGTATAAAAAAGCAAGCATTGTATTTGTGAAGAATTGAATCGTATGCCCCAATTAAAAAATATTCTTAATTTAAAGTTAAACAGCTTTTGTTGATGTAACTTTAAACAAAGTGCATACATCATTGCCACTGGAATAAGCCCTGGATATCCACTGACCCTAGAACTGCCTCTGGGGAATACAAAGGCGTATTAAGATGACTTTACCTGCCAAATGGCTACAGCACATGAAACAATTAAAGGGATACCTCAGTAGTGTACATTACTCTCTGGATGGGTTAAAGGCAGAGGTCACATTTTGGGTATGGGTCACCATACCTGATAAAAAAAGTGCCCCAGAACTCTTTGCTGTCCTACATTCTTCAAAATGTCTTCTTTTTGACAGAACAAAAAAAATCCCAAGGTAACTTTCCTACCATGGGAGTCAATAGGGGGAAAAGTCTGTTTGGTTATAAGCATTCTTTCAAATGTATTTCTGTGTTCATCAGAACTTTAAACATGATGTTTTTTTATTGTGCATTCCAAGTAGTATCAATCAAACTGCTGCTGGATTTTTTTGATTAGAGATCCAGTGTGAAATTTGTTTGGAAGATCTATTGACAGAAATGCAATATAATATTCATAACTATGTCTTCAGAGGAATTACATAATGAAGGGTTATGTTTTTGTTTCCTTAGGCAAAGAAGTGAAAACGTGACGAAATCTTAAGGCTAAAATAAACTACAAGACTTTTGCTCATATATTGCCCAAATTTTCAGTCTGGACTTGTTGCAGAAAGTCTGTGCAGTCTGCAGATTTGATCAGTTAGTGTGTTTCTATCTGAAACTTTCAAAAAGTCTGCAAGTGTATGATGTCTAGTTCAAAAAATATCGGTTCAGATTTTAAGTCATGTGTTTGTGTATTCCAGCCATTAGCCATGTGTCAGCTACCGTAGTGCCTCAAAATGGACGGCTTGAGTGAGCCGTTGGTTGCAGTTCGCAACCGCACCACTAGATGCAGCTAAACATCACACACTCGATCTTTAAGTAATAATAATGAAGTAAATAAAGCTGGTTTGGTAACTCACAAAATAATGCTAAATAAAAAACAGCTGGTGTGCATCTGAAGTGGTGAATCTTGTGTGTGTAGATGTTTCTGCAAACTGGCACACCAAGGTCTTTCCCTGTCCCCTCCATGGCTTAATAATTAACATGATTATTTTTTTGCGTAGTGAAACAAAAAAAGGTGTTTTATGACTGTGTTTAATGCAGTGGAGGGTAATAGGACATGAAGAGACCATGCTGCTGTCCTGCCAAGCGTTTGGGCCACCCAGGTGGGGTCTGCCATGCGGATGAATGCATGCTGCTAAATATACCCGAAACCCCTCCCTCTTTTCACCACCTGGCCTCTCGAATAGGGATCTAAGCATAAACTGAAATTATTATTCTTAAAATTTCCTAATTTAGCCCTCTTACATCCCTTTGTAGCACTTTTCATGAACCCATGTTGGAACCAACATATTTACTTAATCGGAAATGAGGAAGACAAATATGTTTGGTTTTACTCTAATTTCAGTTAATGATTCTGGTTTCATTGCAGGTCTATCATCTGTTAGATGCTTTCTTGGAAAGAAAGAATAGAAACTGTTCGGACAGCAATTCTTACAGCATTTATTACCATCAGAGACTTTTGCTTAAAAACTGTGAGACGTGTTTGTAAACTCCATTTTCAAAATGGTTATTTTTGCAATTTTAATTAGTGCCACTCATGTCTCAGAAATTACACAAAATAGCTTAAACTCTAATTTTCGATGAACAATAATCATCTATGGCTTTATAGTCTATTTTAGGCGGTTATAAAATTCAGAGGATAAATTCAATGGCATTCTGCCGCTTTCTCTGCTGCCAAACAAGGGAATTAAGGGTGACCGTTATCCAAGGTCAAGTTAGGTCACAGTGGGGTTATTTGTATTCAGGTTCTCATGGGTCTCATTTTGGTATGTCGTTTTTATTGTCTCAATGGAGTTTCCAGAGACAAAGCTCAATGAGGTGAACCAGGTTTTGCTCTAATATCTAAAGCATCAGTCAGAATCCTCCTGTGCTTCCCTATCTATTATACTGATTTTATTTTCATTCAAGAAGCTTTTAAGCTCTATTTTTTTTCTTTGTTTTCATTTGTAATACAATGTCACATGCATTACTTTTAACCCATAACCCCTAAGTCTTCACTGTAGTCATATTCAGGCATGCATAGCACAGCTCTATTATAACATCATTCATCACAACGTTGACCTGCCATAACTGCGTTCACATCTTCCCAGTGGAGATATCTGGCCAAAACCACATGTGCTGTACATTAACATGGATGACGGTCTTTAACTGCGGACATAGCATTACTGTATGTTGTTTCCTAAAGGATTTCATTTTAGATGTATATTCTCATAAGTGTGTCACTGTATGCAGCCGTTTCACTGCTTTAATTCAGCAAACAAGCCCACCTACAATACCTGACCCAGAAACGGTAACATAGAGGTCATTCCAGTTATTAGAACGAGAGAGAGAAGTCTTGCCCTCCTGTATTCCCTTTACTCCATGCTGTTAACACCTTTCCTCTTCTTTTTTTTATAAAAAAGCAGATGCTCTCTGCCCCGGATAATTCCATAAGCCTTTAATCTAGGCCATTTTTCATAGACATTCAAAGAAAACAATTGCATCGGGATAACTAAATGTAATCAGCCTTCTTTAAATACAATAACCGCTGTGAGGAAGTCACTGCTGCTGTGTGGGAGGCGAAGCAGATTGTAGGTAAATCCCCCCTAACAGTCTGAGACCCTCATCCCTCTAGCAGTTTATTTATTCTTGTTGCAGAGCACAATAATACATTAATAGCCATCCAGACCTGAACCCTGACCCGGTCCTCATACACACAACTGAGACAGGATTTCAAATGCATTTTCACATTATTTAGCAGTATCCGTTTTATTTGACTGTTTTGTGAACAACTGTCTTTTTGCACTCGGGGTTTGCTACAAACTTCTATTCACAGCGTTTAATACACTTTCAATACTTTATTGCTCATATATCATGCCGTTTCAGTGACAATTTCCTTTATAACATTTGTCCATAAAAATTGCCCTCCTGTGAACAGACAGGGCATCCTATTTTACGCGCAAATTTTTTTTTCTTTTTTTCTTTGTATCAACCTTGGTTGGATTTGAAAGGGATTTATTTCAATGCAGTTCCTGCCCGTTATTTATTGCCTTTGTCATTGGTTTTCAAGAGTCATTATCTGGTCGGCTCTTTGTCCCTGCGCAGCCTGTCGGCACTCTTGAGCAAAAAAAATGATGCATTGTGTGCTAAGAGAGGGTCCTTGGTCCAGAAGAATTCCAAGGACCGAAACAGACACATGTAACGGGAAGAACACATGTTCTGCTGTCAGCGACAGTCATATTTGGACCATCAAGAGGCTCCCATGATGCTTTGCCAGCCGTAGCCACTCATGCTTGAATGTCAACAGTGTCTCGTTAAAAGTGCATTTGCTTGCAGCCGGCGCGGCATGAACGCCCGCTGAACTACTGCTGCACAGGTCCGCGCCTTCCCCCGAACGCCTGCGGCATCAACTCCTCATAAATGCTTTTATGTAGTTAAATTAAAGCCGTTGTTCTTTGCAGGTCAGTAGTTAAATACATAAAAGTGCAATTAAATTCAAATGGAGTCGGTCTATGTTTTATTTTTGCCACCAATGTTCCTCTAAATTTAAGTGAGGAGCTCTTTCTTTCTCGGACCTTGGTTGAAGTGTTCATGAAAAACCTATCATTGAAGCTCATTGTGGCTAAAACTTTAGCAAACAGTTCAGTGCGATCTTAGTGTGATAGTGCTTTAGTAGTACGCGCACATTTTTCATTCATTCTAAAGATAATGCGTGGTTCATCGGGAATCAGAGTGAGGTAACCTAAAAATGCTAAAAACGTTATCTGACATATAGGATCAACCAATCTTGTACACGTACACATCTAGTGATATATAGACATCCATAAAAATTCTTGACACAGGTCTGTCTTCGGTCTTGTTCAATCCCAGCATGTAAATTGTACCCTCAATTTTGGAAATGATCCATTTTGCAAAAAAGAAGAAACAAAACTGCAATAACGTTCTGTAGACATTTTTCCATTTTTGCTTGTTTATCCTTGAAATATTCTGGAGACCCCTTGTTACTTTAAGGAGGCGGTGGTCTCCGGACCAACATTTTGAAATAGATGATACCCTTAGGCACTGGGAACAAGAGCAATAACGTTCACTAAAACTACAAGTGAAACGTATCATACATAAGCTTTAATGTTTTTTCTTTTGGCTGATTTTTGTTCTACTCGTCTATAAGAAAAATCATTCAGTGTTCCCTCTCATTGTTTGTTCAACTTTACTCGCCACATTTTTTACCCAGACAGCATCTCCTTGGTAACGCGACTGGAGAGGCCGGTCTGTGCGGTGCGGAGCCTCACTTTGATGGATAGCGCATAAGATCACCTATTTGTACAGTGGCGGCAGGGGAAGTTGGCACTGTCTGGTGTATCATTCCTCATAAGCCCTGCCAACCGAGGTCCCTCTGCGCCACATGTAGAGCCAGTCTGCTGCCGGTGACTGGAGTGAGGTTGCGCTGATGTTGCCACTGTTTGATAAATAGATGGCAATAATCTGGATATATTTGATCTTTTATTTTTTGAGACTGAAGTGTTACAGTAGATGAAGATGCATGAGGAGAATGCTGTATAGATTCTGAAGTTTAGCTGATGGAAGGTCTTGCGTTTTAGATTTGTATAACATATATCTCTGGTGTCAATATTATGTATTATGCTGTTCCATTTAGCTAACTGGCTCAATAAAGCCTCTATTGTCTGAATGTCCATCTATCCAGGGCAGTGATATACACATACTTGAATTCTCATTCACGTCTGCTTGCATGTGTGACATAGAGAAAAAGACTGTGTTCCAAATCCTAGTGAGCGGCCTATATAGGCAGCATTACATTTACACTGTGATCCCATAATGCCGGCTCAATGATGGAAACTTGCAGAATAGCATTATAAGCGACGTTACTGGAAAGTATTTTTCACTCCATTTGAGACAAAACTGAACCTGTGGCTTTTATGGACGTAAGAGGAAGTCAAACAGTCATCTGAATGAGTCCCGATGTGAGGCCAGCTGTCACAACTGTGTAGGGAGACACTTTACTGAACCGAGTGCCAGTTCTGGCATCTAGAAAAGATGTGTGTGTGTGTTTTCTTCTATCCCTCCAGCTGTGTGTCCTTTGATAAAAGTAACTTGTTTGCCAATCTGTGCCAGGTGTGAAATTTAGATGCGGATTTTAATGTAAAATAGTGTATAATACAATACACAATGTGAAATTGCAACATGTCAACAAGCACAAATATATGCATTTAAAATGTCTTTTTTTCTTGCTATAATGTTTGCTAAATAAAAATAAATAGAAAAAAATAATCAAAGAAATGACATCTAAGGTCAATGTTTAATCTAAATAAGGAAATAAGCAATAGGCAATTCATTCATAAAATAGAAAATATGTTATAAAATTCGACTTGCAACAAGAGAGACATAAATTAAACTGGTCCGTTGTATTCCGCAGTAGTCATTTCATGTAAAGATATTGTGAAACTGACCTTTTTATATATTAAACTTGTTATTCTATGTTTCTCTACAAAAATGTTTATAAATGATTAATGATACAAGTGGCAGCAATCTTCTGGGTG
This sequence comes from Triplophysa dalaica, assembly GCF_015846415.1. Classification (NCBI taxonomy): domain Eukaryota; kingdom Metazoa; phylum Chordata; class Actinopteri; order Cypriniformes; family Nemacheilidae; genus Triplophysa; species Triplophysa dalaica. The sequence continues at coordinate 19,461,967 of NC_079549.1, read as the reverse complement.
TGGACAGCTGATTTATATGATGACTGCATGTATGTAAAAACACATTTGGGAAAGGTCATCATATGAATAGACTATCTACAGTATATCTGTCATCTCAGGAAGCTGGAATGATGCAAGCCATATGTGCTTTGATCTGCTTCTGTATGATCAAGGTTTTATGATATAAAATAGGAACTTTATCAATTAAAATAGGTACTGACTGACCCTGTGTTTTTTATTGGTGTTCTAATCTGATGTGCACACTTCAGAAAAAAACTGAGAGCAAGCAGCTTTCTTCAATGGGCTGGGCCGCCTGAGGACCCCATGCAGATTTTACCTGCCATTCTATTTATTTGTTTATCTGATTCCTGCCTCCAGGAAAGCGGCAGACATTTACGTTCATCCCTCCCGGCATGCCAGACGGAAGCAACGCTAAAATTAATTTATCCGTTGAACGACAGGTTTCGCAATGCCCTGTAGAGAGAAAGGAAATACACAATAACAACGTCTCCAATCATCCGTGGCGTACAGTTTAATCAAGCTTTTGTTAGGCTATTATCAGTTTCAGAAGGCCCGTGGTTATGAATATGTCTCATCTGTTCTAGCGCCACCCGGTTAATCGCATACAGCCGCTAAAGAGAAATCTGGTACTGTAAATAATGCAAATCTGCCATAAGCTTTCCACTGTTTTGTCCACGCGAGTGAGGATTACTCCAGACGCCGGTTTATGGGAAATATTAAGATCATATAATGTTCATCGTTGCACCGTGTACCCACACAGGGACATCTCACTTGTGAAAGCCTTGGGAGGGGAAACCCAGATTGAGTTCTTTCCAAATCCGGTGATCCGTGTGAGACGCTATAATGCACATTGGGGCAAGGGATTGCGAAGCATCTCCCTGCAGATAAAATGTGAAATTACAAACCTGTTAGTACTGCTGTCCAGAATGCCAGAGATTCAAATCTGAGACTGATCTGACATTGTCAAGGAATGTAATTGTTTTGTTTTCTCTGTTCAAATCTGCTGAGAGAAGTCATTTCTCAATGGGCCAAACCGTAAGAAGGAAATCGAGACAAAAACAGATTATTAATAATAGCAATAAGAGTTATATTTGTCCTGCCTCTTTGTTAAAGCATCTGTCATATTCAACTACGGATTCCGGATGTTTGGGGGTCAATGGGGGATGTTGCTGACTATCCTAATCTCAAATAGAAGTAGAGGATCGGTGACGGTTGAGGGTCAAAATGAGTCAGTTTGTGCAGACATCAAAATGTTTTAATTTTCTATGATCTTCAGAGAGCTAACTTTACTGTCTACAACCTAAATTTTGTCATCATTTACTCACCCTCTAAACCTGTATACATTTCTTTGATCTGCTGAACATAACGGAATGTATTTGGAAGAATGTCAGTAACCAAACAGATCTCATCCCCCATTACAGACATATTAGAGTAAATAAATACTATGGGAGTCGATGTGGGGTGAGATCTGTTTGGTTACAGAATTTTTTCCAAATATCGTCCTTTGTGTTCAAGAGTACAAAGACATTTTTACAGGTTAAGAACAATCTGAAGGTGAGTAAAACATGACAGAATTTTCATTTTTGTGTGAACTATTCCTTTAACAATAATGCAAGGCATTGATGAGGTCACCTTGACTAGAATGATATGTTTGATGTACATCACTGAGGTTGATTCCTTTGTGTTTTGACAGAAATTCTGAATGGAGGGGTGTATGTGGACCAGAACAAGTTCCTGTGTCATGCTGATACCATCCACTGGCAGGACATTGTAAAGAACGCCCGGACTGATCACCTGGTTGTGCCGTCCAATAGCAGCAGCTCTTGTGAGTATTGCCCTAATTTGATCATTTGAATCGCTGTTAGTGGTAAGTTGTGGTCTAGTGGTTGGGGGTTGAACTCGTAGCCATAAGGTCGCTGATTCTCAGTGCCACCACGAAATGACTTTGAGCAAGGCACCTTATCCCTGTTTGCTCTGCAGTGATAGCTACCCACTGCACCCTACTTGTAAGTCGCTTGGGATAAAAGCGTCTGCCAAATGAGTAAATGTAAAATGTATATTTTTAATGAAAATCTATAATTTCAACACAGCCGATATGATTCAAGTGTGAACTATGGATGAAATTGTGCAACGTTTAAATCGGATGCAGTCTCTGTATTTGATAAGAGCAACATTACCATTGAAGTCAAATCATATATCAAACATGTTTTCCCGGTTCTATCTGAACGCAAATAAAGTAACAAATAATTTTGTCATTGCAACAGAAGAAGACAGCGATAGAAATAATGGGTTTGCACTAATCTGATCTATCAATCCTTGATCCATTTTCTCTCACTGTCAGGGATATTTTAATCATCTCTTGTTGTTTTGAGGAAGGAGATGTCTTCATTGATTTTATTTAGTTATTTAGTGAGGCTATTTACATTGGCTCTTCAAAAACCTCTTGGAAGAACAAATGCTCTCTAAAACGCAGTCCTGCCCTACCTACCAGTGTTTATCAATTACTTTTTCCAATATACTTAACCTTCAGATTGGGCTGGAGACGGCTGTACAGAAGGTAAAGCATAGAATAATCTTGATGGCTAGTGTAAACATTGAGACCTTGATCACACTTCAAGGTGATTGTCACGTTCAATCACTGATTTAGATTTATTTAAACTCATTCTTTTGGCGCTTTTCCACTAGATAGTACTGGACGGTACTGGTCGGACAGTTCCTAGTACCTCATACTTTTTTGGTACCACCTCGGCTCAGGTTCCAAGCACACTGTACCGATACCAAAATGTGACTTGTCTACACACAGGTCACTGATTGGGCAGATAGAATCACGGATTTTCCAAACTCTCTGGTATTTTAGCAATATTTTGTTTTGCTGCCATCCGCCATCGATAAGCTCATAACTCCCGTAATGTTGGTCTCCCACAAAGCTATCAGAGGATCTATCAACTACAAGTTATTTTATGAGGATGATTAAATAATTATTAATTTTCGGGTGAACTATTCTTAACTAGGCTATAACAAAATGGGCCAACCCTTCCTGAGAATCTCATTTAAGAACACTGAGTCATTGTCAGAGGATATGGGAGGACAAAAAACAAAAGCAGAGCAAGCACAAAATTGGTGACGAAGGGGAGATAGTCAAAAGTGGCTGGCCCGTGTAGTTGAAGTGAGTAAGCCACAAGTATAATTACTCTTAAGTGAAGTGGAACAGAAACTGGGGACAACACTCCATCAGTCAGACATCCTCACACTGCAATTACCCGACAGTCAATTAAGCTCGGCTGGCTGAAAAAACGGAAACAGCCCAGCAGATGAGTGTAGCAAAGCCATACAGAGCATCTTCTCTGGAGCGGGAAAGACGCTGGCAGAGCTCTGGGGAGGTCAGTGAAGATATTGCTCTGTCAGTCAGGGGCTCTTTCCCAAAACGCCGGAACAGGTTTAGAGCGCACGAGCGAGTTCTGTCTGAAAACAGAATCAGAGGCATTTAATTCAGCATTGCTTTAAAAATTTTTTGTTGAACTTTGATATCAGCGTTAAACCCAGCAGAAGAAAACTTCATTTACGAAAAAAGTTCTACACGTACCTTGTTCCTTTGGTTTAATAAATATTTTGAATTTTATTATGTTTCATGCTCAATACGATTATAGTTCTGTAGACTGTGAAAAAACATTTGCATAGAATATGTGAAAAAGTCTTTTGACAGATTTGATTGAGGTCGGTATGAATGACTACAAGAACAATATGATAGAAAAATATGATAGTAGAATTGTACCATAAATTAAGCATCAAAACAGTAGGGCAGTGTCGGCTTGGTCACTGGGAGACTGCATCTATTCATTTATTTATTTTATTAGATATTATTTATTAGAATGATCTTGCTAGTTCTATAAACACCATGCACTGTGCTGTGTTTTGCCTTTCTGTGTTTTTCTTATTTGCTGTGGTAAAGCTTCTCTCGAACAATGCACATTTTGAAAAGTGCTATATAAATAAATTGAATGGAAAACTCTTTGTTATATCTTCAAAATGTAAAAACGTGCTCAAAAAGTCATAATAAGACGTTTTTCTATTACTTTTTACTAATGTAACCAATTTTTTATTTGTTTTATAAATTAGCTATTAATTTTTTTAAGCATGATTAATATCTTTTAAATTAAGATTACCTGTTAAAAATATCCTGTGAAAAATATAATCTGTACAATATCATTTAACTAACGGTTTTCGACGGTATTTCAAAAGTAGACTGTAATTTTTTTGCAATTCATCGTCAGCATGTAATTCAGAAAAATACATGTTTTCTTCTATTTTTCTTGTAAATTTGCAGCCTTTTCTATAATTTGACGTATATAAAAAATAAATTTAAGCTGATAAAAAAAACTGTATTACTCTGTAAAATTAATAATTATTATTATTATTTGGACATTAGATGTGAAGAATCTGAAAACATATTTTTACATTTTTTAAGTTAATTTCTGTGTTCTTAATTTTGTAACACCTTTTTATGATCCAATAGATTTTGATAAATTAAATGATATATTGCCATACACAGGATTGTGAAGTATGGTTTATATATTTTGTTTCTTTCTGGTTGCAGGTCAGAGATGTCACAGAGCATGCAATGGACGATGTTGGGGACCAAAGGAGAACCAATGTCAAAGCTGTGAGTGTCAATAGTGACTATATACAGTACATGTACCTAGTCCCTTATTTTTTTAGTTTCCAATAACAGCAACATCCTGCACTTGCCCTAACATCACAGTGAAATCTCAGTGTACAATAGCTTTATTCTTTAGTTAAACATTATTTAATTTTCTTCTATTGGCATTAAGCAAGTTAAAAGAACTCTGAACCTTCGAAACACCTTTCTTGAATCAAATACAATGACATTTAGACATTTGGCAGACTCTGCCAGAGGTCATTCTGTTCTGTAAGAGCTCTCCAGATTTTTCTGTCGGCCCCGATGATGGCACCATCCGGCAGGCCACGCCACATCTCTGCCCTCCCCATGGAGGACATTCGCAGCCTGACTCTCCCTCTACTCACACCTGTAACGCAGAAACCAGCTGCACTTAAAACTAGCAAGATTAATTACTTCAGTTTCCCAAAAGTGACACACAGCTGGATTTTCTGCCTCCCTTTCAGAGTTCCTCTCGACATGCTTGATCACAACACATCGTAACTGTGATTTCCCTCGACATGTTCTCATCACCGGCCCAAGCACAAAGTCAGACCGTTCAAAAACATGTCATTACCGTCGCCTCAAAAAATGCAGTCAAAACACTCACCTCATATTGCGTTTTTGTGCACGAAAAAAATAGAAAGCATGATTATTGTGAAATTGGAAACATAATGCTGTATAATTTGCATGATGTTACATTGTTAGCATGAGCAAATGGATGCTAATAGGGTGGTAACATGGAAACTGTCTATCATTCACAAAGTTATACACAACACCTGCCCTTGCATGTTTTTTAATTAAATTTTACGGCTTAATGCTTTCAATTGACAATGAGTGTGTAGAACTTTCAGCTCAATTTAACACATTTGACTACATTGTGCCCTTATATTCTGTTGAAGTCTCAGAGAGATGTATAAAAACAATATGTATCTCATTTCTCTTCAAATTTACCTCCATATTCCCCTGCTATTATAACTGTATTGCTCTGTTTTGCAACAAAGAAGGCAAATGTGCGATCCATTTTATTAACATTGCACAGAAAATAGCAAAACAGATTCTGTTTGGACCTAATAAAGTGATGTCTGGCTATCAAGACTATGTTTTTGTGTACATGACAGTATCATCACATAGATGTGCAGAGCGGAGCAATCTCACTGCCGTTCCTATAATAGCATTTACGGAATTGCAGGAAAAATGTCATGAACCTCAACCTTGTTCTGCAGAGTGATATTGCCATTTATTCGTTTAATGAACGATCATTTCTAAAGACTCCTCTATACAGTAAAATGGTTTGGCCGGTCAAGTGGAGCAGTATGAGTCTTTTCTCCGCTCAAACACTCTATAATTTATCATAATGTGCTTCCGATGTCCTCTCTCTTCTGTAAATGTATCTGTAATTTCACTCTCTCCATCTGTGTGCCAACACACTCATTTTACTCATTCACTTCTGTTTTTTTATGCCATTTTTAAGAATTCTAAACGAAAACGGTTATTCAAATGGGGAAACCATGCTTTGCTGCTCTCTCTCTCTCTCTCTCTCTCTCTCTCGCTCTCTCACTCTCTCTTTCTCAGCCTTTAAATTGAAAACCACAAATCTTGCTACATTAATCTGTTTTAGAATATAAAGGCCTAATGAGGAATGACATATTCAGTTTTATATGATTGGGCAAATATCTGCATTGTGCAACATGTGTCACAAACATTTTCCATTTCCTGAAAATGTAAATACTGTGTTCTCATTCTCTCTCTCTCTCGCTCTCTTCACTCTCTCTCTCCCTAGTTTATTCTGATCTCATTTAGATAGTCATAAGGAAGTATTTGCACTCTCTGCACAAAGACACTAGACTACATGTCACTGCTCTGCACAAGATAAATCCCATCGTTGTTCTCCTGTCATCTCACCCTCCTCACCTCCGTTTTTTCACCATGGAGTGTGACAGCGATTACATCCGGAGCTGTCTCCAGTCGCCTAGCTCGAGTACTCCTTAATTGCCCAAATGATAAGGATGAAGTAATGGAGTAACTGTGCAACTGTGAAATAAATTCAAGTTTAATCGTACACTAATGAAGCTATTTCACAAAATTGAGGACATTAAACATTCTTGTCGCATTTTTGTTTTTTTATCCCTGTCATTTTAGCAAAGTTAAATCTTAATTTCTCTTCATTTTAAATTTCAATATAGTCTATTCAAATATAAAAAAAATTCTCATTTCGATTACATTCGCCATTAGTTTGTAAATTGCTAAGCGGGGATTATATCTAACTAAAAGAAACGGTTCTTGACCTAAAATGTGTTTGCGCTATAAAACATGACCGTTAAGCCCCTAATGAAATTCTTGAAGGATAATTATTTAGTTTGATAGCATTCCGTGTTTTCTATCAGAATGATGTTGTATGAAGAGATCTTTTTTATAAAAGCCTCCTTTATGGCAAATGAAAACATGTCATTGCTCCTCTGAGCGGGTCTTTAGTTCAGTAAAATGTATTTTTGTTTGTTAAATAGGCCATTTGGTCTGTGTGCAGTAATGGCTTTGCTCTGCTGTAAATGGCAGTGGTAGAATAGTATTATAAAGGAAGGCCAGCTTGTGTAAGTTGCTTTCAATCTATGCACACAAAAAAACACACTGGTCCTCCATATAATAATGTACTGAAAATGTGAACTCTTTAAAAAAATGATGATCTGTCCAGGGCTGAGATGGTAGAGGAGTGGCTAAACTTTAATTCAACTTTAGATCTTCAGGTATTTCTATTTTACCTTAAGTTTTTGATCAACCTATAGATGTTTTCGATATTTAAATCTAGATTTACATTAGCTGCAAACTGTACCCAAGTACATGAATACAAAAGCTGCACAATTATAATTGCCGATACCTGCTCTCCTGGTGGAGGAACAGTTTAAAGAAAATTGTGCTGAGCAAGTTCATTAAGATCAACACGTTCGTAGCGGAAAAATAACACATCCGGTTAAATGCAATTCTGCAGTCCCCTTGAGTACTAAGTTTGTTACCTCTAAAGCGCCGTAAGAATAATGTTCATCAGGACTGTGGACTTGCAATCCGAAGGCAAAGTATTTGCATCTGGAGTTGCGTACTTGCGTATCTCTTGTCTTATTTTAGAAAACATTCTCAGACTCATTTAGCCAGTACACTGGAGATACATTCTGCATACCATATGGTGGAAATTACTGTAAATGTCTGTGTTCATTACGGTGAACATCGCTAGCAGAAAGAGGAAAGCAGTTTTTTAGCTTAGAGACCGCATGTCTCCACATGTTCTCCCTGGCCAGGGCTTTGTTTACTCACAGTAAGGCAAGAAAATTACATTAGTTATACTGTTTGTTTTGCTTAGTCAGTGTTTTTTCAAAATGGGTTATGTATCTTACACTAATAGCCTCTTTCTTGCTCTCTTTCAGTGACGAAGACGGTTTGTGCTGAGCAGTGTGATGGCCGCTGTTTCGGGCCGTACGTCAGCGACTGCTGTCATCGCGAGTGTGCTGGGGGCTGTTCGGGCCCAAAGGACACAGACTGCTTCGTATGTCTGCATTACATTTTTATTTACATTTAGCAGACGCGTTTATCAAAAGCGACGTACAAAGTAGGAGAAAACAATACAAGCAATTTGTGCAACAAAAAAGACAACAATGCATGGTGCTGTAAAAACTGGTCTCAGTCAGCCTATCAAAGTATACAAAGCTCCACAAGACGCATTACTCCTTATACACACCTCTTAAAGGGAAAGTTCACCAAAACATGACAATTATGTCATGGTGTACTCACATTCAAATATTTTTGTTCTATTAAACACAAAATAACATATTTTGAAGAATGTGTGAAACCGAAGTGTTCTGGGGCACTGCTGATTACCTTAGCAGTTTTGTTTCCTATGTAAGTCAATAGTGACCCAGAACTGTTTGGTTATCAATATTCTTCAGAATATCTTATATGTGTTCAACAGGACAGAGAAAATTATACAGGTTTTAAACAACTTGAAGGTGAGTAAATGAGGACAGAATTTACATTTTTGCTTAAATTTCATTTTAACTTAACTAACTGTAGTCAGACTAGTGGTTCTAGTTGGCAATCCATAATTTTGGCCTGTGTCGATCAATCATGGATAATATGACTTCAGCTGAAAACAGAAGGAAAATCCTCCTGATCGCAGATCACATCCCAGAGTTTGTCCGTCCTCTTTTTTGGTAACTTTCAACAGCCGAATGTAATTATGCAAAATTTATTATAATATCATATATAAAAAGGGGTTTTAGTCAGTGTTTATGCCACATGTAAGCAGCGTTAATCTGTCATTGCAGATTTGCGAATTAGCTTTCATTTGTCACTTTCCAGCTAGCTGTCAGACTGCTAATGTTGCACAGCGTGTAGGGAATCATGTACATAAGGTATTTTTCTGGACGACTAGTAAAACTGAGTAGCCATGCAAGTCCTAACTTACAGACACAGATAGGGGAATTTACTAAAATGCTGTTGTCTCTGTTAAAGATATTTGCACAAAAATATCTCCTGGTTAAACTAGTGTATTGTTAGTTTGTTTTTGGCTATAATATAAAAATGTATTTATATTTAAATATATGTTATTATTCATTTTAAGGTATATTAATATTTCATTGTATATTAAATTAAATAAAAAAACGGAACAGGGATTGATTCTTTGCAGGCATCTACCAGAGGTTAAGTTTGGGCAACATAAAGTTTGCTTATGTTGGTGATGCCACTGGAACCGTCTATTGCTGTTGTTTTTTCATAAAATTGGAGCACACTACTGAGTGAATGAGCCCTTGAATGCTCACAGTCTTCTTATCAGCCATCACATAAACCTGGGTTTAGTGAGTCTAGAACTCATTCAGTAATAGCACCAGACATATTCCAGTTCTTCTATACCTTATCTGCTGTTTTTGTCCGGATGTGATATGTGCTTCTGTAAAGAGCTCCATGTTGCCTACAGATGACTCGCTTTTGACCAAAAAATCTCCCTATAGGACACGTTCTTTGCACTAGAGATACCATTAAAATCTCATTTCCTACCACAATGCCTTGCCGTGAATGAGAACGGGGCCACACCTCTGTGGCTCTTTTGTAAGGGGCTGCCTGGGCATATCCCGACCGCCTCTGACTGCTCTTCTCTCCTCAGGCACTCGGAAAAGCGATTTATCACACTTTTCCGATTTTAATTAGTTATCCTCAGCTGTAATCATTGATATTGTACTTCTCAACTGTTCTCTTTTAATTGAAAATGCACTTTCACAGCGTGCATTGGGATTTGGATCAATGCCTTTCTTTTTTTTACATCTCAGCAACTTTAAGGCAGAAAACGCATGTTTCTGAAGTCAGATCTATTCGGCTTTCTTATTACTTTATGCAGGGCTCATTGTTATTTATTAGACGCATTATTGCATTATTGGTATTATGTAGTATTGGTGTAGGTTGCCATTTTCATTATTTAGTGCGTATGTTGACAATTATGTTGTTTGCTTTTTCCAGGCCTGCACAAACTTCAATGACAGTGGCGCATGTGTAACGCAATGCCCACAGCCCTTCGTCTACAACCCCACCACATTCCAGCTGGAGCACAACCCACGGGCCAAATACACCTATGGAGCATTCTGTGTCAAAAAGTGCCCACGTAAGCAAAAGCAAACATGATGCTCATACAAGATTCTAGCAGTAGACACATAAATGGCTACCAGGTGGCACGTCGAGGCGCACAGGGAGGCGTGTAAGCATGTTTAAGATTAAATGTAAACGAGTCGTATCGGCTGCACCTGAGTCTCTCTGACATGGTGCGGTCCACACATAAAGCCCCAGGAGTGATCATATCTGCTGAATCTCATTCCTGTTCCTGACCTCTGTTTTTCCCCATTAGCAGCTAGTCAACCTCGTTCCTCTTTTCCTGGCAGTGATCCGAAGAGTGCAGAAATTCAAAGCAAAGAAAGAAAAAGGAAGGTGAAAAGGAAGGAAGGAATAGTAAGAATTAATAAATGAATGAGAGAAGGATGGAAGAGAAAGAGAAAGGAAGAGATATAAAGAAAGAAAGAAAGGATGCAAGCAAGAAAGACAGAAAGAAAGAAAGAAAGAAAGAATGAAAGGAAGGAAGGAAAGAACTATGCTAGAAACATAGATACAGATGTGTAAAAGAAAGAATTTAAATTTTAAATATGTTAATGAAAGAAAGAAAGAAAGAAAGAAAGAAAGAAAGAAGAAGAGAAAGAGATAAATAAAGAACTATGCTAGAAACATAGAGACAGATGTGTAAGAAAGAATTTACATTTTAAATATTTAAAAGAAATAAATAAATAAAGAGAAAGAGAAAGAGAAAGAGAAAGAGAAAGAGAAAGAGAAAGAAAGAAACAGAAACATGCTATAATCAGACAGATAGATAGACATGGAAAAAAGAAAGGGTGGATAGATTGATGGATGAGCGGACAGACAGATAGAAAGGAAAAGATGTATGAAAGGACAGAGAAAGAACTATGCTAGGAACATTCAGACAGACATAAATGTAAAAGAAAGAAAGAAAGAAAGAAAGAAAGAAAGAAAGAAAGAATGAAAGAAAGAAAGAAAGAAAGAAAGAAAGAAAGAAAGAAAGAAAGAAAGAGAGAAAGAGAGAGAGAGAAAGAGAAAGAAACAGAAACATACTAGAATCAGACAGATAGACAGACATGGAAAAAAAGAAAGGATGGATAGATTGATGGATGAGCGGACAGACAGATAGAAAAGGAAAAGATGAATGGATGTATGGACAGAGAAAGAAAGAACTATGCTAGAAACATTCAGACAGACAGACATAAATGTAAAAGAAAGAAAGAAAGAAAGAATGAAAGAAAGAAAGAATGAAAGAATGAAAGACGCATTATTGCATTATTGGAAAGATATAGAAAGCAAGAAAGCAAAGGGAATGATGTATGGATGGACAGAGAAAGAAAGAACTATGCAAGAAACATTCAGACAGACCGACATAAATGTAAAAAAAGAAAGAAAGAAAGAAAGAAAGAAAGAAAGAAAGAAAGAAAGAAAGAAGAAAGAACTATGCTAGAAACATAGAGACAGATATGTAAAAGAAAGAATGTAAATGTTAAATATGTTAAAGAAAGATAGAGAAAGCAAGAAAGCAAATGAATGAAAAAAGAAAGAAAGAAAATGAAAGAAGGCTATATTTGGGGTTTTATTACAGAGATAGAAATCCTGTCTGTATTTCATTGAAACGATGAAAGTTTCCTGTCACCTGACTGCTTTGAAGAGGAGTGAATAGAGACAGAAAGTAAGAGAATACAGGGACGGAATGAAAGGGTGCTATGATAACATTGATGGCTAGATGATAGGTGAGCGTCAGCCCCATTATTCCCCTTCGCTGGGCTGTCACTGGTGTAGAATGAAGGGTTTGCACACTGAGAGATGCCCACTTCAGTGCTCAGTCCATGATGAATGTTATTGTGGAGTACTCAGCCACCAGCCCTGTTACCCAGACTGCCCTGCACCGTCACACAAGGCTAAGAGGAACGGCAGTGTTTCTTCAGGTTGTCATGTGACTCAGTGGCTTGATCGCAGTGGTTTTTTTTAACTCAATTTTTTGTTGTTCCGGTCATTTGAAGTTTTGGCCTCATTTGTTTCTGATTTACCAAGCTTGTGCTCTTCATATGCAACGGACGTAAACACACACATTTAAAAACATGCTCTCTTATTGGTTAGCTCAAGGTTTGAGCGCTTCCTTGCGTGGGTTCATCTTGAAAATAGATGTTCGATTGTGAAAGCTCAGTCTTCTTTTATCTGGCCCTCTCCTCTCGGGTGATGTATGCCACGCCGCACAGACACCAGCGGAAATGGGCCTTTTCCATCAAAAGCACACCAGAGTCCCCACCGCATCTGAACAGACGTGTTAATGGTTTCGTCCGAGAATGGATGTTTCTTCTCTACCATTACAAAATGTCAATGGCCTTTATTATAGGGATTGCCTGGAGTTTGTTCAGGGGCTTCTAACAGTTTGTTCTCTCTCTGCGTGTGGCGTGACAGATAACTTCGTGGTGGACCACAGCTCTTGTGTCAGGGCCTGTCCGAGCAACAAGATGGAGGTGGAGGAGAACAGGATCAAGATGTGCATTCCCTGCACTGATATCTGCCCAAAAGGTACTCTCACTATTCAAAATCCACCATCAACATATCAGACACTTGAAAAAGTAAAGCTATGTAACTATGGTATTCAATTTTGCGGCGTTTGACTTGGTTGTTCTGGCTGCTTTTACAGCATGTGATGGCATTGGCACTGCCAGTCTTCAGGCGGCTCAAACCGTCGACTCCAGCAACATTGACCGATTCATCAATTGTACCAAGATCAACGGCAACCTTGTGTTTCTCATCACAGGGATTAAAGGGTGAGTGTTAAGATTTCACCATTTTTGGCATTTTGCATTATGGCTTAATATCGATTTTTGGATCGCAGAAACCCATTTCACCTATAGTGTTTTTTATCAGACAACAGCAGCTTTAATGATGCGAGAAGGGATTTGTGGAACATAAGCATTAGAAAAGCACTTCGCATCATGGCGGTGTAAAAAGTACAGCTGCCAGTTTAATAGGACACATTAAAAGCACATTTAACACATTTTGTAAGTGTAGACAGTCCAGAAAGACCTGCGAGACCTCTGTGCCAACTGCTGACTTTCACAAGGTCTCTGAAGACAGCCGCAGTTAATGTGCTTTTATACAAGACACATTGGCCCCGTAAGCACTGTGAGGTGGAAGAAATATTGGATTGTCAGATTGTCAAGAAGTCATTTGACCTCTAGTTGACCTTCCCCCCAGTGGCCTTTTTCTGACACCATTGCGTCTGATTGGCTGGCCTTCTAACCCCACATAGCTGACTCTGCTTTTAAAGAGCAATCCAGGGCCAACACTGGCACGTACTCTGGGGATACCACGTACACACACACACCATTACTGAGACACATACATATGACATCATGTCCATCGCATATATTTCTTACACGTATTCCCAATGCACAAACTCTCAGTCATGCTGCATCAGCAGGTGTTGTGTACAGTACATGGCCTCCCTGAAGATCTAAAGCTAAATGATGCTATTAAAAGCTTCTCAATAGACCCTCATAAAGAACAAAAACTCAGCATACTGGCATTGATAAGCTCACCGAGCACTGCCCATAATGAATTGATATCCAAAGTTTAGACTTATGGACTCTTTAATGAGTTGTATTATATTTGTTAAAGTTCGTTATATATAAAAGGGACAGTTCACCCAGAAATCCTGATTCTCCAAATTTGCATAAATGTCTTTGTTCTGATGAACACATAGGAAAATATTTGGAAGAATGCTTGCAACAAAACAGTTCTTGGCCACCATTGACTACCATAATAGGAAAGTACAATGGTAGTCAAAAGTGCCCCAGAAATGTTTGGTTTCGTACATTCTTCAAAATGTCTTCTTTTGTGATCAACAGAACAAAGAAATTTACAAAGCAATTTTTACTAATATGGTAGTCAATGGTGGCCAAGAACTGTTTGGTTCCAAGCATTCTCCCAAATATCTTTCTCTGTGTTCATCACAATAAATAAATGTATACAGATTTGGAACAACTCGAGGGGGAGTAAATGTTGACCAAAAATTAATTTTGGCTGAACTGTGGCTGTCTCAGTGTGCTTCAAAATCAACTTTGTTTTTATAGCAGAATTACTTTTATTCTTATGGCTATAAATAAATAATCATCGATTTCTATTGGCCTTCATGTGTTATAGGGATGTATACCACAATATAGAGCCCCTGGATCCAGAGAAACTCAATGTGTTCCGCACCGTTCGGGAGATTACCGGTAAGTCCTTTTTATCTGTAAAGCCAAATTCATTTTAAGGAATGACACACTATACACTGCCCTGAACATTTCCCAAGATGTAATGGAGGATGAGGCAGAACCAGGGTTCTCCATATGGGACCAATTCTCACTATTAACTAATTGCTTATCAGCATGCCTATTATTAGCATATTGTCTGTTTATTAGTACTTATAAAGCAAATATTCTACATGAACATATTCTACTTTCCTAATCCTACCCAATACCTAAACCTAACAGCTATATAAATAACTATAAATAAGCAACAAATTAGAAGTTTACTGAGGTTAAAATAGTAGGTACCATAGGTAGTAAATGGTTTATTAATACAGAGAATTGGACCTTAAAATAAAGTGTGACCAAAAACAATTATAACTTTATTATAACATATTTACAGTTTCTTATACTATTTTAGTGGTAACCTTTTACAATAAGGTTTTTGTTAACATTATTGAATCCATTAAATAACATGAGCTAACAATAAGCAATAGTTTTTCAGTATTTGTTAATCTTTGTTAATATTAGTGTAACCAGATCTACTGGCCTCGAACTGGGTTGGTTCGGCATGGGAGTCAGGCGCTCTAACAAGGAAGATCCCAGTGCCTCTTGAGGTCGGGGAGTGAGGTTTTTGCACACCGCACATCGCTTCACTATCTTGCCTCCGTTACTTTAGTTAAAAGGACATTTGATGACAGAATTTTGTAGTTTTGGTGAACTATCCCTTTAATGTCAAATTCAGGCTAGTTCACGCTGCATTAACGACACTTGATTTAAAAATGTATGTGTGGTTGTGTGTCTGTAGATGTGAGTGTGGGTCGTGTGTATATGTGTGCATTTGTACCAGTGTCCATTTCTCGACAGCTCAACGGGGAGGCCCTGTATTCTGTATGATGAATACATGATGAGGGAAGTTTCTCCATCTGACTAGAGCTTCCCTTAGGGGACCAGGAGTCTAGGCTTACAAGAAGCATGAAAGCAGTTAAAAACACATGGAGAGGTTCTCTCTCACTCACTGTGTAACTCTCTCTCTATGGTAACAGTGAAGCAGGCTCTCAAAAGTCAGTCAGGCATGTATGTCAGACCGTCACATCTATATGCAGGTGGTCACGGTCCCTGACAGAACAACATCTTCACTGACAAGGTGTTCTGCTCCGTGACCCCTGCTTGAAGACTTTGACAGATGGAGCTTTACATTCTATATGTATTTCATTACGGTTTGCTCTTTTAAATCGACCGTGTTATCAGAAGTTGATGTTTGGACTCGTATACGAACTCGGCCATTTAGCAACGACTGTCATTGAAGATCACACAGAAGGAGATGTATTCTTCATGGTCA
Source organism: Triplophysa dalaica (assembly GCF_015846415.1). Taxonomy (NCBI): domain Eukaryota; kingdom Metazoa; phylum Chordata; class Actinopteri; order Cypriniformes; family Nemacheilidae; genus Triplophysa; species Triplophysa dalaica. Next base: position 19,446,102 of record NC_079549.1, on the reverse strand, counting down.
TAAAACACCAATGATTAATCCATGTTCCTCAGTTTAGGATTTTAATTTTGGATGGATACACAGTAATACCTGACCGGTATGATTTTCTGTAAACCCCAAACCCGAAGCATCAGCTCTGACGGACATTAAATAAAAATTTCAAAGCCTCAGTTGGATGCTTCCCTACCAGTATTTGAAGATTTGAGAACAGCCTGCAGCTCTCCGTGCCGCATTCAGCTCAAGCCCTGTGTGAACTCTCATGTTTTGAGAGGGAGGTGGACAGAGGTGGATATCCCGATTCACCCTCTGGGCTCTCAAGCTGTGAGGAAGGGTTACAGTTGGGCGACCTCAATATTTTTCAGTGCTCAATACGACCACTCTAGCAATGGAAGTCCCGCCCTCCAGTAATAAGAGCCAATCATTTAAGACTGCTATCTGGGGGGCGCTCTGTTAAGAGCGATAAGTATTTGACAGCTTGTGCGCAGTAGCTGGAGCCACCTGTACTTTTAATTTTTTTATGTCAGGTTTCATATTTGTTCAGAAATAGGTTATTTTTGTTTTATTTTGGTATTATTGACCTGAGCCAACAATTTATGAGAAATCCTTCAGATAGATTGGACTTGCTCTAGTATGACTGAAATATTTTAGAATTATAATTTTAATGTTTTAAATAATTAATATTGCATATAGGAACTTATAGTCTGTTTAATATTTGATCTGTGTTTCTCTCTCCTTTATCTTAAATGTGCATGTCCGTTTGCGTGTCCGTGTGTCTATGTGTGTTAGTACGTGTGCATATTGTGTGTTTGTGGAGCGTTTGTATGTGTGTATGTCTGTCTTCTGTGTTTTCAACTTTTCTTGTTTTTACAGGTATATAACTTGCATTGTTTTGCTTATAGTCAATATGTCTCATGCACAGCTGCCTTGAAACAATGAAAATTTGTAAAAAGCACTATATAAATAAAGTTGAGTTGAGTTGAAACAGCCACCCAGAGCTGTTGCAAATTTGACTGTCCTGTAAATGGAGATTTCCTTAAAGTGACCTTTTTGAACCACCCGCTGGGACAACAATCAATTATAAAGTTTAGCAATCCATATTCAACAGTCATTTGTACACCAAATGATACGATTGAACAATCACAATGAAGTATTGATCCTACATTCACGGTGGAGCATGTCTTTAAATTCTCAAGGGTTGGCAGCTGCGTTGTGTGTACTTTTTTTGTGGGCCGGCATTATTCTCCCGATGTTTGACTGTAGTCTGGAACCGACAGGTGCTCGGTGGATCCTAGTTAGCACTATTAGCATGACGAAGTCTCGCCTCTACACGTTAAGTAAACAGATTACAACACAGACAGGCAAGCAGCACACACACTCACAAAGTGCGAATTCCCATCGCAGCAGTTTTGTCATTAAGGCAATTAGTGTCAGTAGACACCAGACTAACAGCACCTCACTGAGACACTTCCTCTAATCTGCCTGTACAACCTTAGACAAAATGACGCTTGCCGAAAGCGCAAATGCTCTAGTTAACTCAGTTTCAGCTTTTTAGTCTGGAGAGATCGATTTATAAAAGTTTTAATGATGAAATTTTAGCCGTGTTTGTGTTAAGACCGTCTCTAGTTTTGCCATTAATAAACTCTAAACTCTCAGCATGATTAATACGCTGTGAGAATTGCAATGAACAATGCGTAAAAGCTCGATTAGTATCAACGTCAGGATATGTGTAATTTGGATGATTCAGATTTATGATTTATTGATGGGATTTTTCTCTCCTCCAGAAAACCAGCACTGGTGGAAAATGCCTTAATCAGAAGCCTGTATGAATATTTACTGTGGATTTTTTCACTAGACTTTTTAATGGGCTTGAATCTAAACTTAATTTTAACCGAGCAAAATAAAGCAAACCGGGAATGATAGTGTCTCTCTTCTAAACTATCGTTTTATTATGAGCAGAACGTTATGGCCTAGAGATACGGCTGTGATCAAACCTCAGCAGAGATGGGAATAATATTTATATAAGCCTCTTAACACGCTACCTCTAAACATGCCACTGTGAAAGTAATGAATTAGTTTCAAGGCAATCAAATATCTGTTATGCAACTGACTTGATCGTTGCAAAAATGCATCATCCAGGCTTTGAATTGTTAAAAGTAGTTGAAGTGATTTATGTTCTCTGGTTTGCTTTACAATAGTACACTCTCTCGCTTGTCTGTTTTTTATCTTCTGTGATATACAGAGGATTGTCCTCAATAAATAATGCATTTTTAAAAAGGCTTCAATAGCTGTCTGTGCTTCAATCTGCATTAAATCAACCAAAATAGATACATGAATTGAGACAAAAACCAGGCACTTTACAGTGGTAGTGGTGTTGTTAGTGCCATTTTGTATCAGGTAAATTACCACTGAATGTGTCATCTTTTATTTCCAGGTTTTTTAAACATTCAGTCTTGGCCGGAAAACATGACTGATTTGAGTGTCTTCTCCAATCTGGCAACCATTGGTGGGAGGTCTCTCTACAGGTAAGATGCCGCTTTTTTGTCTTCTCAATTTATCAACACAATTCACTTTTGATTGGAGGTTTGAAATAGAGCTGAGTTACCACATTAAAGTAATTTCTGACAACAGAGAGCTGCTTAGCATGGCAACATTTGTCTTTTAAGCAGTTTGTCAGAACATGCAACCATTATCGGTACTGGTCATTGAGCATTTGTCAGCTTTTGGTCAGCAAACAAATGCACAAATATTCAGCTGCAAAAATATTGAGGTCATTTGGTTATCACATAAAAATATATTTTTGAACTTTTAATCAATACAAATAAAACTATTGTATATTATATTATATTGTATTGCTTTAAAGTTAATATGAACTGAAAAAATACAGAGCATTTTCTACAAATAAATACAAATAGAAACAATAATTTTATTTGAAATTTGGGAGAAATACTGTTAGTGGTTTACAGAATGAAACAAAATTATAATTTACCTAAACACATACCTATAAATAGTAAATCCAGAAAAACGTAAAATAATTTTGAAATTGTCAAAAAAAAATCTGCGGATATATGTTATTAGTTAAGCCAAACAAACAGATATAAACAAACAAAATTTGTATTAAAAGTACAGCGTTTACACCTTAAGCTTAGTTTGGAATAGATGTCGGTTCATGATTACGTGATTTCATAGATGCGATTAATTATCACAACATCCTCTCCACATATAATATGCATTTCATCTTATCCTTTATGGTCCATGTTGGATAGATTTTGTGTTTTTAAAGATGCCAAGCCTTTCTTGCCAAGAGTTCAAAGAGTAGGAGTGAAAAGCTCCATTCACACAGTTCCACGTCCGTTTGATCAGTTAAAGAACCAGGAGAAGCGAAAAGAGAGGGTGCATGTATGTATCCACCCGCCAGTTTTAACATTTGCGGGATCATTTGCTGAAAGCATTAGCACTGTACCAATTACTGTCTGTCACGTAATACACTAAAGAAACACACAGCGTCTAATGCATCTGACACGGAGAAGAGAGAGAGAGGAAAGAACTCTTAGAGAGTCAGGTCAGTGCGATGAGAGCGATGTCAGTGTCTAAGTGCACCTGCACGTTCAGCTCTCTGACTCTCTCTGACGGCCGTCTCAAAGCCCCTTTGATGTGCTCTTCAGCACGCCTGCCTGTGATTAAAAAACACTGTCATGATTATGGCTCCGTATTAACTGATCTCAACAAATCTGCAGTGGGAGATCTTCACCGCCTGTAGACGGGGGATGAGTGCTGAACACTTGCTTTGGAATAGAAAAGTCGCATTGACACATCATTCCCTTTGTTTTTGAAATTATGAACCAATCTCATTTTTTAAGATTGCTCTTAGAAGTTTAGATCTCCTTCCAGCATTTGTTCTGTGTCAAAACAAAGCTTTCCAAACTTTTAAATCTTTTCATGCAATCTATGTGAGACATATTAAAGTCTATGTATGAGTATGAATCATTGAAGATTTTTTTATATACTTGGAATTCAAATGATTTAAAGAAATATATTCATTGCATAACATAATGTATTTCATGTATTCATAGCATAAATAAAATATGACAATTTGTAGTATTTGTATAACTGTGAACTACTTACATTTATAAATCATATGTATAGTGATTTATGCATGTTTCCCTTTTTTAGATTTTTTGTCTAGAAACAAACTTCTCCTTTTGTTCTCTTCTTTTTAGTGGTATTTCTCTACTGGTGTTAAAGCAGCAGTGGATTTCCTCACTGCAGCTGCAGTCGCTCAACGAGGTTAGTGCAGGAAACATCTACGTCTCTAACAACAGCCAACTTTGCTACTACAACACCGTCAACTGGACTCGTCTTTTCCGCACCAACACCCAGAAGGCCCTGATCCGAAATAACCGGGACCCCAAAGAGTGCAGTGAGTCTCTTGCTCTGTACCACTTATTTTGAGTTCGTATATCTTGTTCCTGTGGGCGAAAAACTCGATTTGTTAAGCGTTGCTCTTTTAAAGCTCACAAGATTTGGTGGAGTTCTCATTTAGGTATCACCTTTTTTAATGGGTCTTTTCCTTTTTGCTTTGGAGAATTAGAAATAGACACAAATGAGACAAGTCATATAGTATAGATGTATGTATGTATAAATGTTTGCAATCATATTGAAAATTTGGGAATTTTTTTGGAAGTTGAACATCTGTGTCAAGGCTTTAGTCAGTGATGTATATTTACACACAAGATTTCCAGTAGTTTCAATTCCGTACCCTATAAACTCAACTTTAATTTTTAAGTGAACAATTCCTTCAAGACCTTCTTCGTAGAAGCTATTTCTTTTTATGGTTGAGTACATTTACTGATAAAAGTTGTGAAACTAGTTTTCTAAACCCAAGAAGTGCACTTACAGTTAAGCAAAAAATCAATATGTCATAACCTCGGCACAGTTCTGTCTGGGCCTCCGTGAGTGCGAGGATATTGTTATATCCATTCCCAAGAGGCCAATCTCAGATAAAAAAAACAGAACCTAATGTGCCTGACCATGTGCATATATGAGCTGTAAGTTTTTTTTGGGGGGGGGGCCGGATGTCATTCATTTGGCCCAGTACCGGTCTCAGACCCCCAGCTGCTGTGTGTCCTACCTCACCCAAACCGCTGTGAGGGTTCACGGCGTCTCATGCAGAGCGCGCTGACTTTGAGGCACTAAACTCTGTCACTCTGGAGTTGGCTGGTGCCGCTACCCTTACCTCTGTCCGGGTGACTACTCCTCACTGAGACCACCGGAGGGTCTGGAGTTTCTTCACAGATGGAAGGGTCAAGAGTCATCTAGATGTTTCACTTCTTAGGAAAGTCACTGAGTATGTGTGCTGAAGCAGCCCCCCTATGATGTCTCACTTTTACCCTTCATAAATGCCTGGAGCCTTGAACACTTATCAGCACTACAAAGTTTTAAGGATTGAAAGATGTTGATTTATGTTACAGTAAAACCTGAAACATATAAAGTTACTTTTTGTCTAAGACCCATAATACGGTGCGTTTTAGATCAGGTCGCCAATCTAATCATCCGTTCTTTGCAAATGTTAAGTTGCTCCTTAATCCGTTGTGGCGAATTAATTGCAGAGAGAGACGGCAACAATTTCTGACATTTCAGATGTGATTTTTTTCCAGAAGCTTTAATCACCCAAGGGACTTCACTTTCTCTAGTGTGTCGAGATTTCGTTGTATTTATTATTATGTAAAAGTTGTTATATGCTCTTTTCCATTACACGGATGTTGTGTTGCAAAACCAATTGTTGTCTCGAGTCAACCGTTGCCTTGTGTCGATGGCACTGATCCCTCAAGCTTTTATTCCCTGGACACCAACCTAGCTCTGCTTTTGACGTCAGCACATCCCAAACTGTGGGATTTTTAACAGGTCAAAACTTTGATGTTGGGTTCTTTTTTATCAATCTAACACAAAAAGTACAGCAGAAAGTGTGTATTAGAAACCAAGTTGGTCCTTTAAACAAAATGTGTTGCTTCCGAAGAAAGACTTTGTGTAGTTCTGTCTGAAGTGTTTACATTTTTGTTGTTGCTGATTCATTTTTTGATTTTAAAATATAACGATTATGCCACGTGGAAAATACGCCAAAGATGATCATTGGTGTTCAGTGAAGTCAAATCAATATCCAGGAATTGATTTTCGAAATAATAATGGAAATTATAAGATGGAGAGGAGACCGAATGTCTGAGACAAATAGGCAAAATCCTTTATGAGCTTCTTGCTTTAGTGTCTGTGTATATTGCCATGACTAAACAAACCGATTGTTACCGATTGCATCTTTAATAAAAATGTATTGGGAAATATCTTCCTCTCCATTGTATTTGATCGAGACTGTTCATCCTCTTATGCATTAAAGGTAGGGTCATCGATTTCTGTAAACTCTTAACCCTGCCTTCAATGACAACATGGACTACTTTTGTCCAAAAAATTGATCTACGTTATCTCTGTTTTATCCATTTTGAACATCTGTTTTAGATAATTGGATTAACAAAGTTTTTGTGGTCTCATTTTTTTGGACCTTCAGTTTCCAACTTCCCATTCATTTCAGAAGTTGATTCATTTTAGAGGTTAGAACTACATCTGTCACACGTGTCTGTGAGTCCTCTTCAAGTATAGTGTCAGCATTATTTTGCAACTCTCACAGCTGTTGCAGGATCCAGCTCCTCAGTGGGTGGGCGTCCGGACCATTATGTCCATTCAGAATTTAATTTCAAAATATAAAAATTTACATACAACAAGCCTTTACAAGAGTACAAGATATACATGACCGGACAAAATGGTGTGTGTGTTGTTAGATCACAATTTGACAAGATTTTTTCTTCTATACACTGCATGGTTTACTAGGTTGGTGAGATGACAGCACCGTTCTGAGAGGAGCATACAACCAATTGAATTCCAACAATGGACATAAATTAGTTTTTCATGTTGATATTTAGTATGAATAATAACAAAAGTCAATTAGAGCTGTCATTCTTAATAATTGAATTGCCAGAGTAGAATTATGAAAACTAAATTAACTTTTTGATCAACACTGTTTAGTACATGCTCATAGTCCATACACTTAGCTATAACATCTTTAATAGCCATTTACTTGCATTCCTTTGCAGTTTTAGACCGTATGGTATGCGATCCATTGTGTTCGGATGCCGGCTGCTGGGGTCCGGGGCCTGACCAGTGCATGTCCTGTCGGTTCTTCAGCAGGAGCCACACCTGTGTAGAGTCCTGCAACCTGCATGAAGGGTAAGCTGTTGAATTATATATATGGTTTATTTGTTCAAGATCTTTACTAATATACAGTATTTCATCCATTTGATTTAACTTTCCATTATGCTTAAGTGTACTCAAATGTGCATCTGGGTCAACATGACGGAACAGCTTACAAATAATTGAGGATCTATAAGTCTTTGTGACAGTGATTCTGTCGTGCCTTATTTTCTAACCTGTGCTACATTTTTCATGACAAAAAGCATGCTGTGTTATTCTGAAAGGGAAATTGAACCTTTTGTATATTCATCGTTCATTCACGTTGAGTTGAAGGAGGCGTGTCTAGCTAATGTTGTAGATTTCTGTGGTCCCTGGGGATTTCATAAAGATGCAGGCCTGCATCCTCTAGGCAAACAAGCACAAAACATCAGAGCAGTGTGTCCTCAGGCTTTGAAAAGCAGGTTACGATGATGAAACGTAAACTAGGTTGAGCTGATACACAAATAACAGTGTTTGGGTGGACAAGATGAGCAAGGTTCATCTCCTACCTCAAGTGACGTCTACATCAAATATGACGACGTGTGAAGAATCAGAAACCATGGTTTTAATTCCTTGGGTAGACGGGAGAATTTAGTGCATATGAGAAGACTTATATGCTGTACAGAAAATATACTTTTTAAAAATGTATATGTATACATTCTAGAAAATGATGTTATTTGCAATAGGTCTGTCTTTTCTTGTCATTCTTGATTTTCTTTAGTCAACAAAGATAACAGTGAAGAGGTTGGGTGTTTATTGTCTTTGTGTTGTTGGCTGGTATGTAAGTTTCACATAGTATAAAATGAAAACTCACAATAAGTCATTTAAGCTTACCGTTGCATTTTGTTAGCACGGACCAAACACAAAGTATCCATAATTCATGCTGGTCTAGTCCTTCATTTTTGCAACAGTATTTTTCTATGGTTTTGTATGGATAAGCTGGCCTTGTTTTTGTCTTGGTTTTCACAATTAGAATAAATACACAATGAAACTGTTGATCAGTGTTGTTGAGAAGGTAAATCGGAGATTGGTTTTGAATTCCCTCTTTATTTGTTTTGTGCCTTCGTAACGCTCGAAGGGAAAGACGAATATCAGCATTTGATTGATTTGACTGAATGAACCAGTGAAATTTATTTTCTCCTTCGCCCAGAGCTAAAACAAGACAATAAGCAAACACATTCACATTTTGGAATAACAATGAATGCCGTTTTACTTGTTCCCTTGTATTTTTTATGCAGAAAATTGTATGCTTTTCAATTTGTAACACAAATCCCATTCTTTTGTTGCGCAAACTCTTGTGATCTTATCTGTGGTATTCTGATTGTATCCAATAGTTTTGATTTGTAGTCCCAACAGTTTAAAAATCTTTAGTTCAATAAAAATATGTCATAACTTACAATTTCCTACATTTGGAACCCCATTTCGTGAGGTAATTGTGGGCTTAAAAAGATAGTTCACCCAAAAATGTTAATTTTGTCTTTAACTCTTGACATTTTAAATCTGTATGACGTTCTTCCTTCAGCAAAACACAAAAGAAGCTATTTGACAAAAAGTTGGTAACTATCTATTGTATGGACACAAAACCAAAGCAAGGTAATTGGTGCACAACATTCTCCAAATACATATATTTTTTGGAAGTTTTTATCAGATGAGTAAATGATGACAGAATTTTCATGTTTGGGTGAACTATCCCTTTAATTGGTGATGTCACTTGTCATCTCTGTCAGTGATTGTCAGGATACACAAAGATATCGAACCCAAATGCGGTGGTAGAAACAAAGACCCACGAGGGGAAAACAACAAGGAATAATAATAAACAGATTACACAGGACACGATAAACACACTAAACTAAAACAACAGTTCACATAAACTGGAACTACACAACTTGACTTATACTTGACTTTACCGGATTTAATCTAAAGAGTTTTAGATGACGGAACGTCATTCACAAAGTAACAAAGCAAAACGAACCAGCACAAAACAGAAAACACAAGGGCATTAAATAGGGGATAAAATCAAGAGGGAACAGGTGCGGGCATTAAATCATTACAATCCATAATGAGGAAACGAGAGGGCGGGACAATTAATGCCATGTCTCTCTCCACACTAAACATGTGGGCTCTGTCATGATCCTGCCTCAAGACTAAGAAAAGCATGACCAAATGGGGCTGAACCATGACAGTGATTGACAGCGAATCAGCGGGCAGGGTGCATCTGTTCATTGAAGGCTGTGTGTAGCTCAGGGCTGGTTCACCCTGCGATCGTCCCACATGATTCTTTTGCCTTGCAGACTGTCTGGCTTTAGGCCCAAGCTGCTCACCAGGCCCTACATTGTCGAGAAGCGGGAAGCAGGTTCGGAGAGGTACGGCACGGCTACAGGCACACCACTGTCTCGCACTGTCACGTGTTATCCTTGCCACACGCGTCACCCAGTGTTCCGATATCTGTGTGTGAATGTATCTGTTTTTACAAGGTGATCAAAGAGTCTGTGTTTGCTCTGTCTCTGACCTCTGCGGTTGCACTCACTGTTCACTATGTTAACTCACTTTAAATTAGAAGCAAACAGACAAAAAGTCAAGAGATTACTAATTTGTTGGACGTACAGTTCAGAATTGGATAGGCAAACATATAGTTCCAGTGATATTAACATGCATCTCAGGCAGTCCGATCTCCAGTCTGAAGTAATAACTGTCTGTTAACCCTGTTGAAAAGCCAGCATATGCTGGTTGAATAGGGTTTGAATCATGGTAGCTGGTTGGTGTTGGTTTAAACCCGTTCATTTGCTGGTTTAAACTGGTCATGTGCTGGTTTAAGATGGTCATGAGCTGGTCATAAACTGGTCATGTGCTGGTCCTGAGCTATTTTAGGACCAGCTTAAACCAGCTCAGGACTAGGTTATACCTGCACATGACCAGCTTAAACCCGCACAAACCAGCATCCTTTACCAGCATATGCATTTTTTTTTCAACAGGCAAGGTGGCTTGCAACTTCACATATTCGTATTTCTTCTGTCTCCCCCACTGGGCTACCAAACTCCATTTCTCTCTCCAACTGATGTCAGGTTTCAAAATGTCCACCAGAGTTAGTGGATGACAAAACGAAAGTGTCGAAGCACTTCGTGATTGTTTGTTTCAAAAGTCCCTCGGCTGATTTTCTCAGCATGGTGGTGTGAGGTGCCCCTGTGCTCGCCTGATGAATTGTCACTTGGATAGGTGGTGAAAGCCGTTGACTGCTTGTTTTTGGTCAATGGTAACTGTGTTTGCCAGCTGTTGCTAGATTTGGTAGCAGCCATCTGAGATGTGAACCAGAAGTGCTATAAACATCAAACGGATGTGTTAGATTCCACTGTCTCCCGTGTACGGCCGTGCAGCGCCCCAGGCACTGAATTCCCTTTGGCTGTGATTTCACAATGGCTCGGTGTGTGAGACGGCGCTGCTTTGAATTTTCCTAACTGTATGACTGTATACTTTAATTCAGGTCTCTGGATGTATGTAATAACTTTAAATCTAGTCTGAAAATTGAACGATCGTAGAAAGATTAGTGGTAATTGTGTGATGAAAGCTGTTTAGACCCTTCGGATGAAATACCTGGAAGAGCCTCGAAAATCGCAGTGCAATTTTCAATGTTCTGCATATTTCAGTGTTCTCGAATACCTATACAGATTATAACTGTATGTTTATGTTATGTACCATGTGATCTAATCCTTCTCTTTTTTTTCTTCTCTCTCTCGTTCTCGCAGGGACTTGCGTGAATTTGCTAATGGCTCAGTGTGCTTGGAGTGTGATGCACAGTGTGAGGTGGCAGAAGATGATGGATTTACCTGCACTGGACCTGTGAGTTTCATCTCTGCATGTCTGCTTTTCACCTAGTGAACCATGTTCATTGAGCCAGTCATATGATACTAAAAATACCACGGTGTTACTATGAATTAAATATCTTGGAGCTTTTTTGTAAAGGATCTTCATTATTGCTTCCACCATGACTGAACAGTCAGCCTGAGCAGTATTTTGACATGTTAATGGACCATATTTCTCCGTTTAAAAATGGGAGGAATTTGAAAAGGTCTGCAGCCATGATTTTTTCTTACTGAAACATGAACTGTATTTTGCGATATTCATTACATTATTGGCCTTGTATGATTGTGGGCTTTTTTTGCCTTGCATATTTGTCCAGACCAGTCTGGCACTCACAACACATATTCGTGTCTCATAAAACTGTTGAGACAGTGATTTTGCGCTCCTTATATTTTCATTTTGATGGATCAGAGGGTATTGTTTACCAAAAATGAAAATTATTTATATATGTCAGGTCGTGTCAAACCATTCTGCAAAAGAATGCAAAAGAAGTCATTTTGATGAATGTTGGTGCCCAAACAACACTGGCCTCCATTGGCTATTGTATGAACACAAAGCTGAGACATATCTTAATATATCTTATTTTATTATCAACAGAAGAAAGATTCATTGTTTTGAATGACGTGTAGGTGACTTGTTTTTTATTATTGCTACATTTTCTGTGTCTTTGGTGTATTATAAGTTAGATACGTAAAATTGCAAAGAATTAAAGTGTCGGAACAAAAGATGCATTCTATCTAAAAGCGAATGCTCACCCAGACCTGCCTGAAATGCCTTGTAACCGCACTCCCACAAATCTACGTCAGTTTCTGGCACGATTTGACTAAGACTGCCCAAATGTATAAGAAAGTAAGATGGGAGTACCTATCAGTACAACTGCTTTTGAACCTAATGTTCCAAATATGGTAAGATGCGTTACATTTCCGTTACACGCTTGAAGTATTCGACCAATCACTATGTAATGGTTAACTGACCAATCATATCACAACTCGCTTTTCAGAGCGATGACCTTGTAAAAAAATCTGCCTGTTTCAGAGAGGCGGGGCAAAGAGTAGATACAAACATGCACGGTATGTGGAAAATACAACGTTTTATAAACTTAAATCGTCTATACACATTACATTACATTTAAAAGAAATGATAATATTCGTTTCAGCCGTGTCATATCACCCTTTAACATGCAATGACGAGACATTTAGCTATATGTATGTCTAACAAGGTTCAGACTATCATTCTAATATTGTAAAGTGGCAGTTCCTATTACTTTTTTTTAACTTGCATTCGGTCCCGGCCAGTGTTCATTTTACATTGGATGTATGTTTATTTTAATCCAATGTGATCTCTTTCAATATCTATTACCTTGGAGCACAGACCGAGCTGAACAGCAGACACTGATTTCGATTGGCTTGGTCCAATGATTAATTGAATCCCTTCCTGAAGTGTACTTTCGCTGCTCTGGGATTGATTTAGCTTCTTGTTAATTTAGTGAGAAAGTAGATTAAGTTGCCTAATCTTGGCAAGTGTTTACAGAGCGCCCTGCACCAAAGAGGGACCTGAGAGTTGGGCGAATAAGCTGTTTCGATGTCCATGAATTTGATCAGACTAGGGGAGCATTTCCACGGATGTGCTCAACTCTGTCCCTTTTTGCAAAACAGCCTCGAGCGCTTTGGTTTAAATGGATGACAACATGAGGAGGTGCGTACGGTCGTGCACTCGTGTGTACGTGTGTTGCACAAAAAGGATTTGGCCGATCCGTCTCTAATGCTGCGAGGCCTCAGGCTGTTGTCTGCTTGACTCAAACCGAGAGGTCTCGCAGATGACGCGATCATGAGCCCATGGAGACTCAAGTCAGACACAAACTCTGTAAACTATGTGCGTGTCCTGACTTTCTTTAGCAGTTTGGCACCCCAGAACAATGAACCTCTTTATATAACAGATATTCTCTCTTTTATGTAGATTCTTTGCTAGATCCCTAGATTTTATTGAAATAATAGTAAACATAATAAAAATTTCTATCGACAAACCATAACCCAAACAATAAATTACCCATAACCCCATCAAAGTCTTTCAGATGTCTACTAAGGATCTTAGTATCTGAGTTACTGAAACAGGGGTTTTCAAACTTTATGATGCCAAGGACCCCCAAATATGATTAACCTTTTGTGAGTGACCCCCTATTCTAAAATATGCATCCATCTGTATTTTTTCTGTGAAAAGAAACGTTTAAAATTTGTTAGATAAATAGTAAATAGGATATTATTAAGACAACACATTAAATAGCTGGCAACAATTTCACTTTGAGTCCCAAAAAAGAAACTATGGTGAGTAAAACTCACTAGAAAGATTCAAATATAAACAGTTCTGGAGACTTTCAATACTTAAATGAGCAGATAATCAATGTGGGCTTTTGTCGTTTTTCTGGGGACCCCTTGCAACCTTCAGGAGGCCCCCTGGGGGTCCCCGGACCCCAGCTTGAAAACCCGTGATCTAAGAGATGACTGAAATTCTGTTTCGAGAATAAAGACATAAATACGTGTTGTATTTCCTTTGTAATTTCTTATTATAATTTCTTGATATTGCCGTAGATGAGGGTTTTTAAGACTATCATTTGGCAATTATACATCTTGAACATCCATGAGCAAAACACGTCTGCATCATGTCTCATGTGTCTCAGACCTCTCGTGTAATTGATGGAATTGCTTTCTGTCTCCACTGCGTCATCTAGAGAATTTACATACTCGCACAGCTTTGTGGTCGGAGGAGACGCATGAATGTTAATACCCCTAAAGCTAGACTAGCCTGCTCCAAAAATGTTTATTTTTTATTAGCTTGTTTACAGTTGAGTGGTCTATCCTATCCGTAAAACAACACGGAAACATCTGCTGCACAAAGGCGTAATTAAACAACACTAACAGATAGTTTCTTCATTTTTGTTGTGGAGAGGAAATGAAGATGTTCCTGCAGCAGGTGTCTGGAGAAGCAACACAATTACCTGAGATTCAGATTAGCTTCTTTTTATTCAGCCTGGGAGGAGTTTCTGCACAACCCTTATCTCTGTTTTGAGATGTAATAATTGGTGTTTCCTCGACGCTCGATGGATGCTTGGTAATGCTGTTACCCGGCTCCTCGTGGGAAGCACCTATATGCGAGTTTATTTTGAGTTTGACGTAACGTGAAACACATTCTTTCCTGAGTTTTTTTCGTCTGCATCTTGTTTCTTTTTAATTTACAGATGGAGACAGCTTTTGCTACATTGCTTTCTCTGTGTATTTGATGATTTCTTTGCTGCCACAGAGGATGATGGGAAATGTAGTCACCTTGTACACTGGCTAAAATGTCCTGCAAGCTATATATAACCGTTCTTTATCAATGCCAAATTGTACAGTCAACATTCCCAATTAAAAGCTTATTATGACAATTGCAATTCATTCATGAATAATCCAACGTAGAAAGAAAAATTCATGCTAGGCTAGTCGAGCTTTTCCCTCCCTTTTCGTATTATGTAAGTACTAGGCCACAGCTCCAACAACTATTTAACATCAATCGGGAGCCGTGCATATGTTTGCCGAAAGCGGCAGATTTCACGGAGTGGAGCTGGATGTTCTGTGTCTGGCTCACATGGCCGTATACTCGCTGCTGCTTTATTGCATCAGAGCCGGTTTACAGCGTGAAATGAAGAGCAGCTGTAATTGCTTGAAGGCATTTATTCGTTTCTCACAAGAGGTTCAGTCATATAGAAGCACAGATCTTCGGCAGACTTATAGTATCTGCATGCAGATGTTTCTCAAGGTGTTGTGAGTGCTGCGCGCACCTCGGACCCTTAAAGGATCAATATGGAGCGTCTTTTCATATAGTCTGAAAAATGTTATTTGTCATTTAGTTGATGAGGTGCCTGTGTGACTCTAACAGTTCTTATATTGATATCCAAGCAAACAATTCCCGCTCTTCTGCCTCCTCTCTCCATATTACCACCATAAATCCTGCGCCGGCTGATTGTTATGGTCATTGTGTGTGTGGTGAGGGATGGTTATTATCAGTGCTTGCTGGTATTTTATGTCTCCTTTACCTCCTCTCGCTCTCTTTTTCCTCACGCACAGGGTCCTGATCACTGTGTTAAATGCCTTCACTTTAAAGACGGGCCCAACTGTGTGGAGAAATGCCCCGATGGCCTCCAGGGAGCAAACAGCTTCATCTTCAAATACGCTGAGGCCAACAATGAGTGTCACCCTTGCCATGTCAACTGTACCCAGGGGTATGGATGTGTTTGTTAAATGTTTGCAAGTCATGTGTGTGTTATGCGCAGTATTTCTAATGGTGTCATGACAAAGACGGCAGGTGCATTTTAAAAAAAGGACAAGCATGAAAAATATGTTGCATATCTATTATTTATGTTTTGGTTGTTTATGGAATACTGTGCATATATTCATACGTGCAACATGTATGTATTGCAATTACAATGTAACATAAGAATGAATTAGTTTTATAAATAATTTGTAACCTACATTCATTAAATATTAGAAAAAGCTGTTTCCCCTCTATTTTTAAAGCAAAAAACCCACAGTGCTTGCACTTAGACTAATTCATGCGCTTGTTTGCTACGTCAGTTCTAGCCTCAGGATGTTCAGAGAGCCTATTCCTCAATTCACTGACCCTTTTAAGAGCACTTGCGTCCTCAGAGCTGCCTGTGCATAAAACGTCATTAATTTTAGAAGAAAGAGTTTGCCCTTGCTGCGTCTCGGCGATCTTACTTTGGACTAAATAACCATCACGCTCTCTAAATTTATCCTGCTGGGCACCTGCAGCTTAACCTCTGGCCCTCGGGGATCAGATGAGTGACAGCTCAGATTTCCTGTACAATAAAGTCCGCTGCGGGAATCATGCACTCTCGCTTTACACAGGATTTGTGTTTTCTTCCCTGTCACATGAAAGCCGGCAAATGATGATTGTCTCATCTTTACATACTGTATGTTGTAGATATGTATTATTACGCTGGTGTTTGATACGCATTTGTACTTTTCCTTCAAATCTTTCCTCACATTTTGTTGACTTATCTTGCGTGTACATGCCTTAATTTATGTATTGCAAAAACGTCATATCCCCAACCTTCTAAGCACCTTGTCTTTCTACAGTCTTCTAATGTGCATTTTTAGGATCATCTTAACCCCTTTGAGACTCATACTCACAACAGGCAGGAGAATATGGTTGTAGTAAAGCTGTTTAAAAACATCTGCTTGTGAATAGAGGAATAGCTCTCCAGATGGAAGAACTTCCGCTGAAAGATGCACACACACGCTCTTCTGTCTTCACTAATCTCCCTCTAAAGAGAAACTGTCTGTAACAGAGACATTTACCTTTCAATCCTAATTATACACCCTAGATCAAAGATTCTTTTTGTCATTTTTTCTCTCTTAATTCATCTTTGTCTTTAGTCAATTCAGTAAATATGAAGTTCAAGGTCACTACTATTGCTTTTTTATTTTAGTCATGCTATCTCGAAGAAAATGGAACTCTGTCGTAGTGTAAATTGTGAATATGGGATACGGATGGCAACTATTGTAAACAATTGGTAGTAATCTAAACAGTTGGGTCAGAAGTTATTAGGTTTGTGTACAAGAAGTTGACTTCTGTGCATTAGGCCCTGCGGTGTAAATTCAGCCGAACAAATCTGTCAGTGGTGTCATTAATATTAATCTTAGAAAATATTATAACCACTTTTCTTGTTTACTTGAATAATTACGTGAGAAACTTCTTTGGAAAAAAATGTGCCAAAAATCTATATTAATTATATTATCTGATTCACTTTTTAAATGAAGAAGTGTGTTCAATTGCATATAAGACGGTAATATATTATTATTTGTCTGAGCTCTGTAAACTAGCCTTTGGATAAAAAGTAAGCGAAACTTTCTAATCTTGTTACATATGTGGACCACAACTAAACAATGTAACAATGTCTTTGTTTTAACTGATTGACTAATTTATTTGTATTTTTCTTTCTTAATTGTTTCAGATGCACTGGACCCCGTCTACAAGACTGCATTGGTATGATGGACAGGTATAATATTTTTATTATCTTATGTCTAAATACCTCTAAGAGTAATCATGTCTCATATTTGGCTCTATTCTTTGAGTGGCACGCATTCTCCTCTACGCACACAAATACACACTCAGTCTCTAAGGCATAGTGACTTCCACTGTCAGTAGGTTTGCAAGGTCAGAATCTTGGCACCAGTTTCTCTCTCATCTTTATTTTCTGTCTCGCTCGCCCTCCCTCAAGCCATCATTTATTCATGGCCTCTATTTTGGTGTTGCGTCCATCATCTAGCACTAGATTCTAATCACACTGGCATCAATAGAGCATCACTGTCCAGAGGTTCTTGTCACCACATAATTCTGTATTATTCTTGAGCACACAAACACAATACAACCTCTAACTTCACAAGTCAAAAGCTCAGACCATATAGAAATTTTTGATTTTTTTCATTTATAACTTGGAAGTGTATTATAAAATAACTAGTATATTTAAGTATTTTAATTATTTTGTTACAGTAATGATGTTGATCAGATTGCCTTGCATCCACGTCCAGATTCTCTAGGACATGTTTTAAGCTATCGGTGTTGTCTGAACATCTCCATATTTCATGATGTTTATTTTTGTTTGCCATAAATTATTATTAAAAGCCACCCGTTGGGTTTGCCACTGGGTTTTGCAAGTCTTTAAAAACTATTAAAAGTGCCTATGAACTTTTATAACATAGTAGTTAACTATCCAAATTTACAGTTTTTTCCATTTCATGGAAAACATCGAATTTGGAAAACCAAGGTTGCTGAAGGACAGCGACGATATGTGAAGATAACAGAGATCTTTATGTTTTTAATTTAGGAAATACCTAATAATAAGTCATTTAAGCACAATGTGTTAAATAAGTAAAACATTTTCCCTTTTAACTTTCAAACCCCACGTCGGACATTTAAATGTACCATCCTCTTTCTGCTCTTGATCATTGTTTTAGTCCCAACTGCCTTTCGACATAAAACCTCTCTGCCTTTCAACTCAAGACCAACAGACAGGGTGGGGGTTGTTGGAGATGGAAAGTTATATAATGACTGAGCCACAGTTCTGTGATTAATGTGCTGCTGTGAGGCCTGCGTGCATGTGTGTATATGTGTGTGAGAGCATTTGCTTTGCAGCATATTTGATAAATTGATATCACTTTCCTTCGCTCTCATGGGAGAACAGGAACAACATACCATTAAGTGCTCGGAGCAAATGCATTTGCTATATCAAATCCACCGTTATGTTATACAGAGCGCTGGCAGGGAGGAAGTCAAAACTAAGAATCACACGTCTCAGGTGAGGTGCCACAACCATTCAAAGACTGACTGATACCTGGTAGGATAAAATTATCAATCTGATAATTTGTTTTTTAATAATTCATGTTCCCAAGGAGCGTTTTAGAGAAGGAACTGCACACAGGATTCTGCGATTTTGGTGCTTTTCGATGGTGGTATTAGATTCAATTATAATCAGAGTTTTATACAGTTTAAGGTTGTAGATCGACTGATAAAGCATGGGTGTAGCAATGCCAAGGTCATTGTAAACTTAAATGCACAAGTAAATTTAAATAAACTTAAATGCACTAGTTGGTTTGGATAAAAGCTGGTATCTCTGCCCCAATTCCAAAAATACACCAAGGTTGAAATAAAGACTGCAATTTGTTTTAGAATGAAGAAATTCCACAATTATATCCAATAACAAACTTGAAAGCAAATCACCAATTGTTTTAATATATATATATTTTTCAAGTAAAGAACAGTTGACACAGATCGCTGTGGAAAGAAGTGACAGGCTTTTCTCCAGTATATAGATAAATCTTGTTCACTACTAGTCTACTGAAGAATGTGCGCTGGTTGTTTGGACAGACTATCACAGTACAGACTGCGAGCAGTAACCCTGAAGAAAAGAGCAGTAACCCTGGAGACCAAAGACACTCTTTCTGTTTATTTATGTAGCGCTTTTCACAATGTGTATTGTTTCAAAGCAGCTTAACAGGGGCAAACAGGAAAAACAGAAAAGTTAAAACACAGCACAGTGCATGGTATTTATATAACAAGTAAGATCATTCTAATAAATAATATCTAATTTCTAAATAAATAAATGAATGAATGCAGTCTCCCGGTGAGTAGGCCAACACTGCCCTGCTGTGGCGAGGAACCCAAACTCCAATGATTGATTAATGGAGAAAAAAAACCTCGGGAGAAACCAGGCTCAACCGGGAGGGCCAGATCCCCTCTCACGTGTCATAGCTGCACTCAGACTGCTGACGTGTCGGTTTAGGTTTAGCATTTAATACCAAATATTGTAACTTCAGCATTAATAAGACAAATAGTCCGTCTTTGCTCTTGGTTGGGGATGTAGTGGTCTGTGCTTGGATTGTCCGATGGTCATATTTCTCTTGGCTGGTGGTGGAATTGCCTTAGATGGAGCTGGGATGGTCAGTCAGTCTGCAGCTGTAGCTGGCATAATCTAAAATTGGGGATGGGCATCTGTCGGTCATCTGGACATGGTGGAACTTCTTCCTACCTCGGGATGGGCATCCCGAGGCAGAGGCGGAAAGAGAATAAAGAGAATAATTAGCGTAGCTGCTGTTCATTAACTATGCATTAAGTGAAAGCTTGGCTGAAAAGATGTGTCATTAATCTAGATTTAAATTGGGAGAGTGTGTCTGAACCTCGAATAGTATCAGGAAGGCTATTCCAGAGTTTAGGTGCTACGTATGAGAAAGCTCGACCCCCTTTGGTGGATTTTGTTATTCTAGGTGTTGTCAAAAGTCCTAAGTTTTGAGATCTTAGAGAGCGTGATGGGTTGTAACGTGATAAAAGCTCGGTTAAGTAAGTAGGTGCTAAACCGTTCATGGCTTTGTAATTAAAAGAATTTTAAAATCAATACGATACTTAATGGATAGTCAGTGAAGCGATGATAAAACTGGGGTTATGTGATCGTATTTTCTTGAAATAGTAAGAACTCTGGCAGCTGCATTCTGAACTAACTGTAGTTTGTTTACCGATGATACAGGACAACCACTTAGTAGAGTATTACAATAGTCAACCCGTGAGGTCACAAATAAAATAAAAATAAAAAAATAAGCTTTTCTGCGTCTGCAACACATAAACTATTTCGTAATTTGGCAACATTTCTTAGGTGGAAGAAGGCTGTTTTTGTGATATTTGAGATGTGATTCTAGTGAAAGTGATATACTCAGGGGAGACGTCTCTAGTGTGTCTGAGGTGAGGCAGATGATTGGCAACCCTCACAACAGCAAAGTCACATAAAGAAGATAGAAACGCAATGTAGGGCTTAGTAGATGCTTTCATTATTTAGACATTGAAAACTCATTTAAACAGGCATGTGTTTTCATAGCGCTTCAGCAACCATTCATAGAATCAATGGCATTACTGTGAGCAAAGCACGCTTGTGCCGAAAGGTGCAAAAGAAAATTGTATCTCTTCAAACCATCTCTTGCTAGCTTGGAAAAGACATGGCAGGTTACATAAAACAAGATGTCAGACACCCTGTCCCGCGTCTCCTGCAATATACGGCAGCGGCACACTACGCTACACGCTGACAGCAATGCAGCATCAACATAATTGCCTGCTCATTGTCAGTGCGACAGCGGCTCCCTCATGCACATGGGATCTATACTTATGGCGGTCCATAAGCTTTTGTATTGTGACTGCAGATCAATATCGAATTAACGGGGGAGATTCTCATCTGGCCCAGAGATAATCTAGCAGTCTATCGCTCATCATGCTCGGGCAATGTTTCACGCTCACGTCTTATTGGATGGGATTTCATTTTCATTCCACAAACTTACAGTTTCACGTTTACACAGGAGGGAAGACCAAACAATAACATCCACAGAGTCGATCTTACGGTGTCTGGCTTCCCCCTGCTCGGTTTTAGACAGAAATAACTGGCTTTTCTTGTCTCAAGGCAAAAGATTTCATCTAGGGGTATGGACAGGATGACTTTTCTTGCACAAAACAAGCTATAAAAGCACAGGACAATGGAACAGAATGCAAACATTTCTTAAAAAAAATAAGCTCAGGCTTGTTGCTAGTGGACTGTCAATGAGAGGTAAAAGGGATAGTTCACCAAGACATTTTAATTCTGTCATCGTTTACTCACCCGCAGATTATTCTAAACCTGTAAACATGTTTGCGTTCTGCTGAACACAAAGGAAGATATTTGGGTGAATGTCAGTAACCAAACAGATCTCATCCTCCCACATGGGAGTTAATGAGAGATAAAATCTTCTTCCAAATATTTTCCTTTGTGTTTAACAGATCATAGAAATTTGGAACAACCAGAGGGTGAGTTGTCCCTTTAATAGGACATTGAATATATTGGTTCCATTTTCAGCTTGTTTTAGTTGCTTTAGTGTTGTAAAAACTGAAGTTAATCATCTATTTATTTTGATCTGTTTATTCAATTTTATTAGAGAATTTGTTCTATCATAATTTTCATTTTATGCTTTTTGATCTTTAATTTATGTTCCTAAAATAGGTAACATCTCAGCAGTGTATGCTTTTCCATTCTAAATTATAATGTTTTGTTAAACCTATATTAATATGTTTATATTTATACAGAAATGCTTGACATGGTCCTCAGAATTTTTTTATATTTAAACAGACAGTATTTGCTTTTAATAACAATGCACTCAAATTTTACTAAAGCATGAGCACACAATACATCATCACATTATCCCTGCATAACTGTTGATTCACAATAAGTTCAAATGGTGTACCTTATGCACATACGTGCCAATTGCCAATAAGACACAGACATATGCCTCAGGGTCACTAACCACTGCTCTGTCTATCAGTTTCAACCGATCTGCAAATCCAGCGTTATATCCACAGTTTATATAACATTCATCACCTAAATGCAGTGCAGAAACATACACAGCTGAAGTTTGCGCGTGCTTTTTCTCACACTCTCCATGGTTGATGCGTGGGCTTGCACTTTCATCTCGCTCTCACGGGTTGACACGTGGACGTGCTTTTCTTGGAGAATTGTCTAATAGTGGACTAAGAAAAGTTGTTACGAAACGGAATAACATGTTCGGAAAAAATTCCGAAGCCTATACGAAAGCTGGGGGTGTGTATCGAGCACAGAAATACTACGTCATGTGTCCAATTCGTTTTTGACAAGTTGACCATGTCAAGCATGAAAAGCCAACACGTTTAACATTGCAAAGAAGTCAGAATGCATGAAACACCATTACACTTCCCCTTTAAATCGTTTTTTTCTTAAAACTTTTGAGAAGCTTTTTAAGAATTTTAAAGTTTTTAAATCCCAGGGATGCAATGCAGTGCTAGACTTTATGTTTCTAGGAACACCTTTCTCATTCACCACTATTGTATACATACTACAGAACAGTTTAAGAATAACACTGTGGCAACAAAAGTTTTGTTGATTCTCTTACATCCCTTTGCAGAAAGAAATGGGGATGAATAAGGACATGCAGTGAAACTTATTGTGAAAGGCTGGAATCAGAATGACAGAGCTGTAGTAGGACAGCTTGTGCTATGTATTGTATGCAGTCGAGCCAATGTTGTCCTGTCTTCCATGCTAACTGAATTAGGTCTTTCATTAATTTTAGGGGAAATGTTCTCGCTGAAATTCATGCTGAATGCTCAAAGTTCAGCCCAGAGAGGACTGATGCAAGATGACATCGGTCGGAAAGGCTTTATCTAGTTCTTATTGAACATCTGTCTGAGAGAAATGTTTTTTGCAGGTTCCTGTTCATTTATGAAAGATTTTACATTTCCACCCCACTTTTCTGACTTTTCTCCATTTATTGAGGGGGGAAAACGTTTTGTTTTAGCTGCTTTTGACTTACAGGAAAATTCTGTTATGAATTACATCTCCTTTCAATTTCGCAAGGGTTTTTGGAAGCATTCTGTTGTGCTGATGACATCCTCAAACATTTTGTAATGATATTGCTCTTAATTTTTGTTTTAAATATTAGACCACATTGAATAATTTGATAAAATAAGAGCAATTAATGTTCTTCAATGCTTATACGTATTTATTCATATAAAACGTTATATTAGTATAAAAGTTCTGAACACAAGTTTATGACTCTGGTAACATACTGTATTGGCATACTTTAACCATTAAATAATTATTTGACTCATTGTTTAAATAATTAAAGTTGTAAGCGAGTAGTCATTTATTTATAATTTATTTTCAAAGTTTCTGAAGCAATATTAAACAAAAATGTTTGTTGGGCATTTAAAGTTATTTTTGAAATGACCAAATTTCAATTTCTTGATATGTGTAGCTTGTAATGATAATTGTCTTGCCTCTCTTTGGCTCAGGACTCCGCTCATTGCCGCCGGGGTTATCGGCGGGCTGTTTGTGGTGATCATCGTGGGCTTGAGCATTGCAATATCAGTGAGGAGGAGAAGCATAAAGAAGAAGAGAGCCCTGAGACGCTTCCTGGAGACTGAGGTTAGACACGCTCAAGCTTCATACCTTCTATACCTGTCAGATTCAGACGACCATTTTTTATAATTCCATGAGTACTGAAAACCTCTAAAAGTCAAGAGCCAATCGGAGACCAGAAGCAGCTCCTGAACGAGAAGCATGAGGAGCTGAGTGTGATCTCTGGGCCCTCCCTATGTCTCAATGAGAGAGGAAGTACTCAATAGTGAGAGGAGATGAGTGAGATCATTTCCTGATTGAATTTTCAAGATAATTCATGCACGTTTTGCAAGAGGCTTTTTAAGTTTTAAAGTAAATCCTTGCCCACATCATACTGGCCTAAAATGAGACTTACAGACAGGGATGTCTGTGGTATTTAGTGCATCAGCTGTCATGATTCAGTTCATTAGATATCAGTTAAAGCAATAAGCCACGAGAGGCCCTGCAGACCAGGGGAGTTCAATCGCTGTAACAAATGGATTTTACTGGCTTATTGGGGCAACAACACTATGATAAAAGACATTGATGTTCAATAAAGAGTTGCATTTAATACGAATAATCATCAAAGTAATCCATTAGCTAAGCAATGTACTTCATGATCATTATTGTTTACTGTTACCAACAGTGTAATAACTTGTGTGGTCACATGTGCCCGTCTTATTTTAATGATGATACTAATGCTATAATTGACTTCACCCAAACATGAATACTTCTTAATATTTCTACAGGTCCTTATTTTCTTTTTATCCTTCTTTCTACTTGTTCTTTTCATACATCTTAATATCACAAGGTTTTTCATATCCCTGTGTAGGTGGAGGATTCATAAGAATGCAGGTTGCGTATGAATCCGTAGGTTCCGACCCCTCCTCCTCAAATGTGCATATATCCGTATGACCCGAGGCTCTGAGCAGAGAGAATAATATCTCCAAAGATGCGGAGCAAGCCCACGTTTGCTTCCTAAAAGAAATCGTATACCTTTAATGTAAAAATGGACAACACACATGCCAATAACCCAAACTGTCTAAAACAGCGTTTCCAACATTTTTATGTGTTATATACACAGCCTCACCTTTGCAAACTGTTCAATTTTTTGGTTCAGAATTATTGTCAAACCACATCTAATTCCCAATTATTGTTATTAAGGTTGCCACATAAAAAAAATAATGCCTTGGGTTGAGAAATACATATATTTTCTTTTGAATTATATATAAAATTGTACAGAAATACATATTTGAATATTTTTACGGTTATAAACATGTAAAGCACAAGTATTCCCTTGTGTGCACGATCTTAAATTTGTTTGTCTGGTTAAGTAGAATGTGAACCCCAATGATTTCTGCTTAGGCTTTAAGCACCTCTGAGCTACATCAGAACCACGGACAGCTCATGATGTGTGTTTCAGCACCAGCTGGTCCGGACAGCTCCCTGTATCACAGCTCATCTTTAAAAAGACCCTCCTCTGGCTCTCCTCCGCCTTCTTGTGTCCCTGCTCCTGATTTACAATTCCATTTAAATGAAGAAGTGCTATTGTTTTTTAATCAGGCGGCTGTGATGAGCCGGGGGACGGCGCGAAGGGTCGATAGAACGACTGATTTACGTTCTGTCTTCCTCTCTTTTGCTTTCCCTCTCTCACAATTTCTCTCCTCCACCCTCTGTCTTCATATTTTTTATCAGGTTAACCTTCCCTATTTCTCTGTCATTGTTCCAGTATCTTCTCTCTTTGCTTTGCTCTTATCTCTGTTCCTTTCTTGCATTTCAATGGTTGCTTGATCGCCAGGGGTTTTCATTCATTGATTGGACTCCCTTACTAGGATGTGCACCACATAATAGCACAGAAAGAATAAATAAATTACAGGGAATTCATAAACTGTGGTGTATGCGCTGCAATTTGTTTGAGTTAGTGTTGAACATTAATTGATTGTCCAGATTGAATGTCCCAGATTTATAACATCACTTATGGAGACTCACTCTTTTGTTTTTCACGGTTCAGTTGGTGGAGCCCCTTACGCCCAGCGGTGCGGCCCCTAACCAGGCCCAGCTGCGCATTCTGAAGGAGACTGAGCTGAAAAGGGTAAAGATCCTCGGAGCCGGAGCCTTTGGCACTGTTTACAAGGTAATGATCTCATAGAGACCTGCTTGTTTTTACAGATGTGATTTTATGACTCATTAAGCAATTATAAACATTTCTATTGTTTAAAATAAGAACACCTCCATGAGGCTTTGACTTGTAACTCTTACAGACCATGTGTGCTACATACTTGTTGAGAAGAGCTGATTTTATTTTTAGCTCAATAAACAATTTAAACTTAGTTATCGACAAAAATAAATCCTGTAGACATATTTATATTAAATGAGTACCTGTGCCATATTTAAGAAGAGTCTTCTTTTGGCTTGAGCCACACCATCAAGCACCCACCCAGAACACCTTATGAAGTGTATAGCAGCACCCTCGCATACAAACTGCAACACTTTACACCAGCACCACTCATTTTTTCTTCAGAAATGTAAAAATGTAGTTCACGAACAACAAAGCTGCCATTTTCAAATTGTGATTCCAGGGCATCTGGGTACCCGAAGGCGAGACTGTGAAGATTCCTGTGGCCATAAAGATCTTGAACGAGGCAACAGGCCCTAAAGCCAACGTAGAGTTTATGGATGTGAGTGTCACTCTGTTCTGAGGCCTACAGCTCTTATTTTTGTGTTTTTAGGCTTTTCTCAGCGAATACTCAGCCCTTTCATGGTTCAAAAGGAAAAATGTATGTAAACCTCAAATTGGCCCATCCTTTCAGATGATGCAAGGACTATGAAATGCTTACCAAAGGTTCTTTATGCCCATGTTGTTTTCGATCGGCAAAAGTGTATTTGCAACTTGCACAGGCCGGACACGAGTGAAGATGACCGTACACTTTGATGTTAGTTCTGCATCTATCTTCAGTGAATTAACGGGTGGACGTCTGCACATACATACATTTGCATGGTTTCTACGTGTTAATCCCAGTGCATGGCCATAAGGACTACATTATTTCCCAGTATTATTTTATTGGTAATGAGCTGCCCTCCCTGTTGCCAAAAGGATAGCAACGGGGTCGTCCTAGAAGTCACTTAGGGCAGGGCAATGAGGGTTTGTTGAAGAACAGGTCTCCAAATGCCGCTCAAACCATAGACACACGTACAGGCGGATCAAACGCGTGGATGCCGGCCCCTGCTGCTGATTGGCCGAGCAGCATGAATGCACGCAATCATCTCGGCAGCTGGAGAATAGCAGGAGCGTGAATGCTCATTATATAACTGTCAAGTGTGTAATTTTATGTAGTGCTCAGATAATGGGTTTTTGTGTGGGTTTGTGGATGTCGAATGTGTATTGCAGACTTAGTTTTTTTTAATGTTCAAACATCGTAAGAGTGTCCGTTCGAGACCAGAAATCATACTAATGGCTGAGGCATCTCTTATTGCGGCAATATAACCTTATGGCCCGAAGTTGCATAGTTTTTCAGAATTATCCCCTCAGCTGTTTATGAAAATTATATCTTTTTTCAATTCTGTGTTTCTTCTGTATGTTTCCATGATAACATGATGCTCTGGGCCATCCTTTGTTTTAACAGAAGTGAAATATGTTGCACATAAGCCAGAAATGATTCCTACAGGAGAAATTCAATGTGCGTTTGTATGAAATGTAAAAACATGCTCTGTTTTAGTTAAGGAGCCTCATAAACATTTCATCTTTTTGTTTTGGATTGCTTGATTTACTAAAGCGCTGATTGGTGCCACTCTTTGTGTGCACTTGAATAATCATACTGGGGACCTGGACCCCAGAGAGTTAAGAGGAGAAAAAAAGAACTTTGAGTTAATTACAAAAGGATCAATTAATGTGTTGGATTTTTGAAACTATGGCCCACGTAGCCATTGAATTTTCCTTTTGATGCACACACATTTTTAAAACAAAAAGTATTTGTATTTGTATATTGAATAATACACATGCATTTATCATGTCTGGTTCACTATCAAAAAAAGATATCACAAATTCAACTCAGATGTTAATTATGCTCATTTAAAGTCCATCCGATTTTAGATCTATTTCATCCAGACTAAGTTACTACCTCTTAAAATGGCTGAAGTGAATCAAAAACTCATTTTGTACAAATTTTAGCTACTTGTTTAACCATGCTATGTACATTAGTACCAAGTACATCAACAATAAGTTAACTTTTCTACTGTAATTTAAAAATATAAACAAAAATTATGACAATATTATTTCATCAACATATGTGGCCAAGTCTGTGAAAACAAGGCTCAAAAGTCTCAAATTCAAAAATGTTTTGATTTCAACCATTACTTTTACTAAGATTTTAATCTTTAGCACATCCTTACGCAGTCAATATTAAAGATATCAAGTTTTTCCGAAAATATTCTTTACATCATGTAGGATGATTTTATGTAGAAAGTAAATCTCAAAGATGGTTTTTAACAGACTGGGTAACATATTTGGTTCAACAAGGCAGGCAGTGAACTGAATTTACTGTTACACTAGTACTGTATTAACTCAGAGCGAAACATTGCAATTGTGGTTTTCTGTCTTCTGAGTCCCTGTTTTTTCCCCCAGGAGGCTCTCATCATGGCCAGCATGGAGCATCCTCACTTAGTGCGGCTGTTGGGTGTGTGCCTGAGCCCCACCATCCAGCTGGTCACTCAGCTAATGCCCCACGGCTGTCTGCTGGACTATGTGCATGAGCACAAGGACAACATTGGCTCCCAATTACTGCTCAACTGGTGTGTTCAGATCGCCAAGGTAAGACTTAACACATCCTGACTATCCAGAGGAGATTCAGGAATCTGGACTGTTATTCCCAGTAGGGATGGCCCATGATCCAAATTTGAGTTAGAACTCAACATCATACAACAGCAAATTGTATTTGGTTATTTATTGCCATTATACAAACACTCAATTTACAGTATTTTGACCATTTTTTGTTTAGGACACTTCTGGCTCTTTTTCATCTGAAATAATTTAAATATTGTGTTATGTGGTTGTTCGAGCACTAAAGGGTGCTCTGCATAATTACGCAGTTTTCTGTTTAAACAGCTGGATGATGCACAACAGAATGATCTCAAGGGTCCCGAGACCGCTTAGACCTATTTTTAACTCAACACATCGTCTTAAAAATGCAACACTCATTATGCAAGACGCGTTGCGGCACAGTCACCAGACACGTCCATCTGCATGTACACATAGATGTTTAGAATCTGATGCCATGTTCTTGACATTTTGTCGAAGGCAGCGGGTTTCCTTCCAAAAGCGATTCTTAAGTAGCTAAATGTTCACATTACAGGAATTTTTCCAAAAGGGTTATGCATTTCTTTACATGAAAAACGAGTTTTTAAGTGGAGCTAAGTGAGTGTCGAGGTGTGTCTATGTCTGCCGTTTGAACTCACATTAAATTATTGATCAGTTCTTTGCTTAGTCTTTTTTCCAACCAATCATCCAGAGAGTCTCATTCTGACACATTTCTTTGATAACAGACCCCCGACCAGGTTTGCTGTCTGTAGCATTCTGTTTATCTTCCTCCCACACCACTGGTGCTTATATTACCTCTTCTCAGTTTCGCATAGAAGTGCATGCGGTTGATCTTAGAGTAACAGTGCCTCAAAGGCTCCTGGGATAGATCAGCAGCACGGCACGTGCGCTCTCTCTGATCTGAACTTCACATTGTCACTGCTTTACTTTGTGTCGTCGAAAGCCACATCTCTGACACCACTGAGGTGCGCAGCACTCCGTTGCCTCTGTTTCCAGACGATCCAAGACTTTTAACGGGGCCTTTATGTAAATGATTTAAGTATCTTTGAACAGTGACAGGGCAGACATTTCAAAGATTATTGTTTACAAAACATTCTTAAAATGAGAAGGAAAAAGGGCTTTACCTTGAATATGAACACAGGTTCATACAGACGTTGCATCACAGCTGTTTCAAACTTAACATATAATGTTTTCAAGCAGATTTTAAGCTTCTTTTACAGTTTGGCGTATTTTATCTTCAATTATTTTAAAATCAAGATGAAATGGCTTTTAGAACAGCATTGAACTGATAAATGCTATATGTTTATTAAAAAGGATCATCAGAATCGTTCCCTTAACATTGATATAAAGTTAAAACTAAATCTTGAGTTTAAAAAGGCAATATCGTTTGTTGACAACTACTGTAGATTTGTGTTGCAAAGATCTAAATGTGAAATCAGCTTTTTGGATTAATCTCATGCATTTAAATCAATAGTTTTGTTTAGGTTTAATTTGTATTGAGTATTTTTTTGTTGTTTTTCTCACATGATGAATCCAGAGGCTTTCCAGTCCATTACAAGTACTGTATATGTAGATTTTTATACAAAATACTTTGATCATTTGTTACCTGACACGATAAAATCTTAGGCTATTAATTGTGTATTATACACACCTTTTGAAAGACTTTCTATGAGCAGACAGTTCAAACCTGTGGTGGAGGAGTAAATTCAGATAGGGTCTGCCCTGTGGCTTTTTTAAAGCTATTGGGTCAAGAGAACCAAAGCTTTAACAATGTCATCCCATATACTCGCTGTGGTAAATTGCTGCTTTCAAAATAATACCTTAAAACAACCTTTGACTGAAGTATTATGCTGAAATATAGAGGGATATGTTAGTGCACAATCTTTTATACTTTCTATACTTATTGCAAGGCTTTGTAAGCAATTTCAGTGATCATCTGCCCATTCATCTTTATCAGGAAAACAGAACTTTAGAGTCTGTAAATTCTTTGTTCCACATAATTTGTTATTTGTATTGCACAAACTTGTAGCACAGCTCATTTTGAAGCGGAAAACGAAATTTCTATGTATGTTTTGTTGCGGCGCATGCATTATTGATATAGCAAAACCGTCCTATATACATTATTTACAAGCACCTTATTACCGACATAGAGTATGTTGTTTTTGCAATGCCCTCCTCATGCAGCTTTTCTGACACATACACACACATACACACACACACATACACACACACAGGCCACCTGGCTATGAGGAGCTGCTTCTAATGAGGCCAAAAAGACAACTTAGAAGAAAAACAGCAAAATAAACAGAGGAAGGACACAATAAAAGTCTCTTGCACTGCACTAACGATCAGTTATTGAGCACTGAGCTGCAGGGAGAAGCTTTGAATAGTTCTATATAAGATAAAAAGAACAGCCACTGTTTCTGCTGTGTGTTTTTGCAGGCAGTGAGATGATGTAGAGGATGAATTCTCCATTGTCCTCTTTGCACAAAATTCTAGATCTGTGCTCAAGACAATTAGAGACATCTTTATACTTTAAATGCAAGAGACAATGCGACTCACTTGTCTTTAGAATTACACATTTGGGAATGCTGAGACATTGAACTGTTTACCAACATCTGTCTCGGGCTGCATACAAATAGAAAAAAGAATCTTTCCGTTATTTTCTTCACATGTCCAACATTTGTTCATTTGGATGATTATTTTGATATGCATTTATTTAACAAAGCAAATTATCTATACATTACTGCTTGATGATGCCAAAAGATGTTATCAAAGAGTACCGAAGTACCAAAGATGTTTCATCAGTCTTGTTCATCCAAAATGCAAATCTGAATGCAGTTGTTGTTGTTTCTACATTTTAAGCTTCTTTTTTCATAAAACCACAATTCTTCTGAATGAACAGATGCAGTCTGTTTATATATATATATATATATTCAGTAAACATCAAAATTCTCTTTTTGTTTTCCACAGAAAAATATATTGAATATATTGAATTTGAAGCAGCTTTGAGAAGATCCATCCGGTGAGAAAATAAGTCAAACGTGTCCTAGTTGACTACAAGCCTAATTTTTTCTTCCCTCCACTCAACAGGTTAATGGCATCTGAGAGTCAGCGGCATATCTCAAAGAAACGTACTACATGCAATAGATTATTGATGAAATAATCAGCCGTGGACGTTATTTTGATGAGTAGATTAATAAATGAATAATGTCTTGATATGAGATTGGCCAGAGGTGCCTGCCGCACTAAACCAGCATTTCCTTTTTATTTCTTCCACATTTTATTACACACTTTGTTCTCTATTATTTTTGCCTTTAATACATTTCATATAGGCATCTGGAGCAGAATTTTCCTGATCAGATAGATACAGACATAAAAACCGACTCACTCAACAGGAGTCAATTCTCTTCTGATATGTGTGAAGCTGAAACATTTACCCTCACCAAAGATCACCAGCAATTACTTTTTTATTGGATAAAAGGTCAGACGTTTTGAAGGTTCCACATTCATTTAACTACCAACATAGTGATTCTGATAAACTTGATTCACATAAACAAAACTTTATTTTTAATAAATTTGTATCATTGATCATTATTAATATTTGATCAATATAATATTTTTTTATTCCAACTATGGAAATCAGTGGGGACCATTTTTGGTGGTGGATTATTCCTTTCACCCTATAAGCAGCAGTAAGTAAACAAAAATCTTGAACCTTTTGCTTTTTCCAACATAATCACTTTATTTCCTACTACAACCTCATTTTGTTTTGTTCTTCTAACACTCTGAGACCGGGTTTTCTGCAAACTCTCCTAATGCAAGAGTGTGTCGGGATTGCAATTCCTGTTGCACAGTTCCGTTGCATTAGCAGTGCAAAGGTCATAGGTTCGAATGCCAAGCAAAACACATAGCTTTGATGCATTGTGCTGTCGCTTTAAATAAAACGTCTGCCTAAACTTATGCGGGCTTCTGAGGGTGTCTTCAATAACATGTAGAGCAGTACGCCGTAGCACCATCTCTCAAATAAACAAAGTGAAGTAGACAACCAGCTGCAGCCATGCAGGACTGATATTTCAAATACTAATTGTACAGTAACATTCACGCAGTAATTACACATGTGGCCGTTGTGTTATGATTGTTTACCGCCAGAGTCTGTATTTTCAGAGCGGCGTTTATGAAAGCAGCTTAGAGGTGTAATTGTTTAGGAGACAGACTGTGACGCACAGAAAGTGACAGCGCAGGCAAACAGTAGACACAGCAGGAAACGGGAAAATGTTCACACATGCCTCCAGTCTTATTAAGGCCGGCATAACACTTGCTGATTTTTTCAGCAGATTTTTTATCGTAAAACCCTGTTTATGTAGATCGAGAATGGGTGTCGGCTTGCACGGGCTAGTCTCTCAGTTGGTGGCTGATAGCCGCCCCTTCTCCATGACGCCCAACATGTTTGATATAGTCACACAGTTAACGCTATAGGCTCGATTTTAGTAGTTCACGAGAACAAAAAAAACATCATATGGTCTGCGAAATTGTTCTTATTAACAGATTGAGAACATTTTTTGGAAGGTTTAAAAGTAAGGTAAAGCACAGGACTGAATTTCATTTCAGGAAGAGGGTCTTATTATCAGGTGGATGATACGGTCTTCATAACAGGCAGCAATTATCGTAGTTATCTAATCAGGATCCATCTGTGGAAATGTCGGAATCCCCCATTCTTCATCCGTGAGGCTCATGCAATTGAATTGTCGAGGGATGTAATTGTGTTGATGCTAGATATTCAATGGTTTTAAGTCGAGATGACAATCGTCCCGCTTCTTACAGTACTAATTTAAAGCTATGACCAAAGAGGAACACATTTGAAGATGTCTTAAAATTACACCTTTCCTGAACAATGTAACCTAATTAGCTCAATAAGTCCATAATTCAGCATTGTAAGGTTGTCGTTCCGGTCGGCTCCTGTCTGACCCCGGAGCTTCCTGTTTGAACTGAACCTTGCATTTAAAAACGTTTTATGTTCTGCCAACTCAATACCAACAAAAGATATGTGCCATATAATTTACTTTAAAGGCCATCCGTACTGCCTATATTCATGCCAAATAGATTTAGTCGTCCACCCACACATCTATTCTCACTTTCTCTTTCTCTCGCTCTGACTCTCCTGCGAAGTTAGACTACTAAAATTTTAAACAGGTGAGAGAGTGGAATGAAACCGATCTCACAGACCACAGAGGCATTCCTCTGCACAGGGACAGCTTGGTAGACCTGCATAAACTAAACCAACTTTCCGGTTGTAGGGATGAAGTGGACACCGACAGTTTAGCAGAGCTTCACTTTCAATTATCTGGGCAGTGGAGCCGCCTGCCTAACGGAGCAAATTTAATTGCTTTGACCTCCCTGGAATTGTCCGGTTGTTTAAAGTGGAAAGAAAGGTTGAACAGAGACCTGTCATTTGTTCTCTCATTTCATTGAACGTGTGATAAGTCACCCAAGCACAGCTGTCACCTCTTCAAAAACATCTAGGAATGACTAAGAACGGAGAAAAGTTTGTGTTTTGATGTTGATGTGACCATAGATGTTTTCTAAACCGCACAGAGCTGCTGTCTGTAGTTGTGTTTGCCTCGGTTACTTTTTTTTACTGAAGGAATGTGCAAATTTTCAAAGTTAAGGACAATTTGAATGTACCGGTTTCACAGGTTGATGATAAACTATTTGGGGTTGTGAAGCGTTGTCTCACTCTCTCTATACACTTTTATTATCAGCTTTCATGGGTAGCTCTGATCTTATCTACCTGGTGTCTCTACCTGTCTTTTGTTTTCTCCCCTTAAAAGATTTTTATCTGAGATGACAGAGACAGATGTCCTGTTCTGGTCCTACATTCACTGACTGAATTTTATGTAACCTATAACTAAACATAAATCGGAAACATTTTAAATGTGTATCACAAGGTACATCAGTCAAAGTTTTTTTTAATGTGAACGCAGATAGATTTGTATGATTTTACAGTTATTACAGTATATTTTTACATTTTAATTATATTTTTAAAATCTTTTACAAAGCAAATTTATTCATAGTTGTTTGAAGTTTGATTTCAGCTTATTGATATTTTGAATTAGCATTAATATTATTTTTTGTATATGTTAATTTTAAAATGATATTTACAATTTAGTTCAATATTTTATATTAAGTCAATATACAGTAAATATGAATATTGATTAATGTTTATTTATATTTTAATTTTCATATTTTATTTATATTCTTTCGTCTTTTTTTTTATTTATTTTTATTTTAGTTTTTATTTAGGTTAATACTTAAAGTGCCTTAACTGTTACTAAAGGTATCATTTCTCGTTTTTATTTAATGTTTAGTTTAATTTTTTCAAATAATATTTAGACCAACATTATATTTTTTTATAAACAGAAATATTTAAATAGTTTTAGTTTATTTAAACAATAATAACTGTTTCAATACAGTTCAAAATAAGGAATTGTCATTCTCAGTTCTGTTATAAAGTTGCACAACCCTGCTTCTGATTTCGTCTTTTCTTTTAGTCATTAAGGCTGTGCTTACATACAGTACCTGCATAAATGGGTTTTTTGCAAATACAAATGTAAATATTTAATCTGAATAAAATCGCTTGTGGTCTTGCTGTTTCATCGAGCCCTCTGCAATTAGCTGGAGACGATAATGACTTGGATCGGATGTTGTGCTGTTTCATCAGGTCAAGTTAGCCGTATTTACCACAGGCAGCCATCTGTCATTCCCTAGCATGCACAGAAAGGCTGACTAGCCTTGTGGTTGTAGGAAGAGACTATCATGGACTGCTCACTGGCAGCTCCGGGTGCACAGATGCCCATTTGAAGCAGAAATATGTAGGAAAACAGAAGAGCTTGTTTAAATCTCTGACTGACACGCCAGTCCGTCGGCCCTGAGGTTTGCCGCCAAGGCTACAGTTTCGGTTTACTCGCATGGTTTTAATTCGTTTTAAGTCAACACACTGAGCACTTATGGTGGAAATAAACTGACATATGCACACGCAATATAAGTCCCTGAGAGATTTGCTGCGGATCCAAGAGTGACAGACTGGAGCTTAAAGGAATATTACACCTAAAAATGAAAATATTATTGTTTTGACTCACTTTGGATGTAACATAGAGGAACAAAAATGTGTCTTGGTGAAATGTTAATGATCATTGTTTAAATTTACAATTTAACAGAGTTGAGCTTTCAAAATGGCTTTTTTTGTTAAAATATAGAGCTTAAAGTTTGTTTTATCCACTCTAGGTTAATCTTTAATATTTAGCTCTGACATACCTGTCTGGCATCATCTCACGTTCTTCTTCCATTCTCATTTCTTTCTCTCTATTTCAGACTTGCGCTTGAGCAGTCTAAAGCAGTCATTTGCTGTCAGTTGCTCTAAAACACACAAATGCACTTGGAATAGCTCTTTAAGTTAAACAAGCATAAGAATGGATGTGCCGTCCCGCCTCAAGCAAATCATTTTTTCCCCTTCTGTTATTTTCTCATTGCAGAAAAAGCACTTTTCTATATTCCGTACACTATATTACAGACATGTACAGTAAGCATCAGCAGAAAGGCGCATTCAAACAAAGAGGTCTTCTTGACCTTATTGATCTGTTTGGAATCATGGTTTTGACATAAAAGAATTGCCTTTTACAGCCATGACAGTGCTTTGAAAGCACAGTATGTATGAAATATAAAAGAATCAATGAAGATCTCAATTTAACACTGCTGGGAGAAATAACTGACATGTATAGAGATGATAGATACGTATATAGATGCGTGTGTGCAAGTCACTAGGCATGCCCATAGAAAAGTGTATTGCTATGTTTACATGAATATTTTGTCTTGTCTACGGACATGCACGGTGAGTTTCATGACAGGCAAACCAGTTGAGGTGAATCATTACTTTTCCCAGAAGGCTTATGCTAAAATTCTTATCATGGCTGCCACAGAGGTTTAGGCTGCTCATTGTCGCAGTGGTGCCAGACCTGCCTCTGAGGAAAGGCACGTACACCCCCCTTCCACACACGGGCCCCCGG
The DNA here is from genome assembly GCF_015846415.1 of Triplophysa dalaica. NCBI lineage: Eukaryota > Metazoa > Chordata > Actinopteri > Cypriniformes > Nemacheilidae > Triplophysa > Triplophysa dalaica. Next base: position 19,409,651 of record NC_079549.1, on the reverse strand, counting down.
CGCCGAACACAACCTGCAATATTGATTCGCGAAACCAACACCTAACAGACATCAGCGAGCCGGCCTGTGTTTTGAAAAACAGACAGGTGTGTATTATTTACTGTGGCCCGAGGAAGGCCAGACCTCACTGTGAATCTGTAAACAATCGTTGAGGCCAGGTCAGAGGCAATGAAGAACTTTGAGAGAAAGACAAACAAAGAGAGAAAAAGACTGTTAAATGGAACAGAGCCAGTGTGTGTGTAATAAAACTGCTGCTCAAACCTGAAGCTGTTTGGAAGCAAATGAATCACCCGGCAGATGAGAGTTAAACTGTGCGGTCGAATGCCACATGACGAAAAAGATTATTTCAGCAAATATACATTCATACAGGATTTAAAGATTTTATTTAAAAGAGAAATTCACTTACAAATAAAGCAAAATGCTTTTTCTGGTTCAAAACAAATTTTGAGTTGTGTTTTGAACTGTATTGTATTAAAGGTTTCACCTAAACAGCCTATAATCACTCAGACGTTTCATCTCTGCATAGATGTTAACCTTCTTATCATGCAAGGTTATAAAGTTTCTGATGTTTATAATTTTCGTTATTGTAGATTTAATATTTTTGCAAATAATAGGCCATATTTACTGCATACGCAGATATCAGATATACTATTCATGACTCATACTGATTCCCACCTGCTACATAGTATGGAAGTAGGCGATTTCGCATGCAGGGCACGTCTTAAACCCAGCAATAATTTTCGCTGCTCTTGGTAGACTGTGTTGGTCATTATGGGAAGGAGATATCGCGCCTGTGGTTTTTTATGTTCGCCTTGTTATTAAATCACCCTCAGACATGTTCACTCCCATCTGCGCTTTTTTGAATTGTGGTCTTGTACTATTTTGCCCCGCTTTGGTAAATCTGGACCCAAATCGGTTTAATTTTTTGCTTTCGACATGTTTTCTCGAATGAGTGAGTGTGTGTGCCCTGCGATGGGTTGGCACTCCATCCAGGGTGTATCCTGCCTTGATGCCCGATGACTCCTGAGATAGGCGCAGGCTCCCCGTGACCCGAGGTAGTTCGGATAAGCGGTAGAAAATGGAATGGAATGGACATGTTTTCTCTGGAAGTCCCTTTTTTTCCATTAAATGGTTAAAAATGTTGTCACGCGTGACTTGCAGCTTAAAGAGATTCTTCCAGTCCCAACAAATTGAGCAGTAAATTGGAGGAAAGAAGGTTGAATTAAAAACATGTGAAGAGAATGACAGCATTGCAAAGTACGGGAGAGAGGGAGAGAGTTTGATTTGTAACCACTATTCCTGTTTCCTTAAAGAAAAGTGGTTAGGAGGTCTGGCTACATTCACTGTAGTATTAACCAGAAATGAGCAATGACTAAAAAACCTCAAGTTTCTATCGGTTGGCATCTATGCTGTGATTGGAATTTTGAGTCTATAGGGTGCCATTGGACCACCCTGGAAACAAAGCAATTTTTAGACTCCTACAATGAGAGCTATTACAGTTTTTAGATAGATGCCACAATTCATAATAAGATCTGTCACATACCATTATAAATTGATGGTATTGAAGATTTCAAACATTTCTCAAATGCATCCAAAACTAGATTAGTTTCTGTACGATCATTTTTTTGAAAGAAAAATCTGAGTCAGATGTTGATACCTAAATGGAATACAACTTGGAACGAAACCCTATCAGTTTTACGATAGAGTAACCTCCTAAGTGGCATAGAGAAACATTGGTTTTCTAAAATATACTGTTCATTAATCACATAAAAACAAAAAATGGCCTTTAAAGGAAAATAAATGATGTCATCATTTACTCATCCTCTTGTCATTTAAAAACTGTATAACTAACTTTCTTCTGAAGAACACAAAAAAATATATATTGTTGTAAAAAAATGTTGTAATCCCAATTGAATGAGTAAATAATTACAGAATTGTCATTTTGGGGTAAATGATCCGATTAAGTGGATATTGTCGTAAAATTGTTTTTAAAAATGCATGGAGGGCCACAGTTCTGATCTCATCCAACATATGACTCCACTCTATGTTTTAATGCTTGTAGGTCAAAACGGAGGACAAATAATGTGTTTTGGGTGGGGGTGATGCCCCCTCTCCCCTATTGTGGCCATCACACTGTGTTGTTAATGAATTTGGACCCCCACCCCAAGACCTCCACAGGTATACAGGTCTGTAGGTCTCACCTGATGGAAAGGAGCACGTAGGTCTCGCTCCGCCCTCACGCCAAGCACATTACCAAACCCATCTGGTGCACTGTGCCCCACGCCACGTACTGCCCAGTCCATCAGGACAAGGTCATGTGTTGCCGTATGTTCTGGCTCACCGTTTCACTCCCCAAAGGCCCAACACCTGAGTTCAGAACAGTACACTACAGTGCCAATATAGGTGTCACTGGAGGAAATTGGACCAGAGAGAGAGAGACACGGTAAAGAAAATGAGAAAGAGAGTAAAAAAAGAAAATCTGGTTACAGAGTTCAAGGACACATTGTAATACAAGTTAATTCGGCTAAACAATGTTAAGTGGCTTGTTCAGTACATGAAATGACTTAAAAATTAACCTTATTAGTAGTGAAATAACAATGATTCAAAAAACTTTTTAAAGGACAACTATTGTCATGTGTCGTATTGTGATGACTTTCTATTAATTTACTGAATATTAATTTTGACCACTCTTGTAGCACAATCTTTAAAGATGGAAATAAAATAAATAATAACTACAGGGATGTTCATATACTGGAGAGAATATTGTGTTGTATAACAATATCATGCTTTTCTATATGCTTGAAACATGGCAAACACCAAAAAAAGTGACCTTAGACACCCCTATTGGAAAGGTTGCCGTCTTAAAATGTTGAATGGTTTGGGCCTTTTCACTTTTCAAAGACAATTGATTCTGCCAGACACTGAGGATTATTTCACAGATTTACTAAAAGAGTGGCACAAGAGGTAAAACCTATGACCTAGAAAGCAGGTGCGGAATGAAAACCTGACAGAAGAATAAAATAGCTTGAAATGAGAATGCTGCTTAAGCCTTATATTATTCAACACATATCAATAAACCAGACACCCAGTTCCTGGTGTCTGACAGAGAAGTCAAATTCCTACATGCACACGATCAGGTTCTGATTATGAATAGTCATTAGTGGAGTCTATAGAGCTTAGAAAGGAATGAGCAGGTTCCCTGTCTGTGAACCTAAATGATCCTAAAATGCCCTTGAAAGTATCCAAATCATTCACCCAGAAAATCACTATGAACACATACCAAATCAAATAACAATAACATCTTATTTACGCACCTGTAGGCCAGTTGAAACTAATTCAAGTCGAATCTAAAATTATAATTTTTCTTATCCTTTTGGTAGATATTTTCAGACAATATTTTCAGAAAACAAGTAATTTGCTTCTTACGTAAACATATATTGATTTAGGATTTGTTTTTAATATTTGTACTGGTTATATCTATATTTATATATATATCTATATATATAAATTGCATATATATAATCCAATCTAAATTTTAAAATAAATACGTATATAATGCATTTTGGAAACAGCATAAACTGAAGCAATACAGCATAAAAAGTTAAGTATAACAGTGATTTTATGGGCCTTTGTGGCTTATCATATTTTATTCAATAAACTGCAGCACTTTAATGAATTACATTAATTATTTCATAAATTATTATTAATATTTACAAATGTGTGAAAGTGCCTAATAAATGTAAAATTAAGTATTTCAGTATTTAGCTTGTGTTCAGGAAGTTTTCAAAACTGCTTGTTTGGTGCATTTGAACATAAAGAACATTGAATGTATACAATTATTAATTAATTATGAAAATGATTTTTTTTGTCAGTTAAGCGTCAATTTTCCACATTATGCTAACAGACTCCAGCACCCTGAAATTTGTTATTTAAGTTTTTGTTCAAGTAAGCCGAACAGTATAAAAAATACTATTGCTTAGCATAGCTCAGCACTACGCATGGTTACTTTAGATAAGATATCAACAGGAATGACATATAAAAGTTAATTATATGATTTACAGTGCAAGTGTCAGTGATATCCTAAAGGATTTGATCAGGGTCCTGCCTCACCTGTCTCTAATTCACTTTCTGCAAGCGTCCGGGGTGGTTTCACAGTGGCCCGATTGTCCTTCCCCTGTCTAAGTTCCATATTGGTATTCTGTCACTTTGAGGTCTGCTGAATGGGTACCGAAGTGTGACGGACAGAAGCCGAGTCAAACACACAATGGCACACTCACACACACTTAAAAACAGACACACACCTCCTCTTTCCACTTTTCTATTTTTCCCACTCATTTTAATGAATTTGAAAAACATATCAGGATAAACCTCCAAAAAAAGTACTAAACTGTACTTTTTATGTAACAATTGCTGTTAATGGGGTGGTACCCTTAACTGCCCCTTTTTGTACCTCTACATGTACAAAACATCAAATATTTTACCTATTTTGGGGTACATAATTGTACCCCTACGTAACCCTTTTGTGTAACCAAGCATATCTATTTCCCTAATATTTAACTACCTTAGAATTTTATTTGGTGGCATTTATCTACTTTCTAATAAATATGACCATTCCGACATTGGTTGAATGCACCAGTAAACCTCCATGGTTACAGAGACAGGTGTTATATCTCAGGGCACCTATTTACCTAATATCTGTTGGGCAGAAGAGGCATTTAATGTGTGCTATTCCAAAAGCTTATGCACCTTTCAAAAGCCCATATTTAGACTAGTTTCATGTCATCACCACCAAAACATGGCTATTTAATACAGCGCAGCTTTCATTTACCCAGAGAAACACTGCAAGACATTAGCGCTGTTATGTTTCTACCGTTAATTTCTCTCTCTCTCCATCTCAATGCACTGCTCTCTGTTTCTCTCTCTCTCACCACCTGTCATCTTCTGTAACCCCAGTCCCCCTCCTTTTCATGATTATTGCACCGGTAGTCTTCAGTGGCATGTTTACACAAACTACTTAAACAGGCCTCTTTTTTGTCAGCCGCTCAGCTTTTAATTAGCCCTTTGTCTGTGCGGCACGCAGCTTTATTATTTCTACTATGTTCGTGCTGTGTGTTTTCCAAACACTTGAAAATTGGTCACTGAGGGAGCCTCGCACAGCCAGTATGCGTCTGAGGGAGATTCTTTAACCTTTATTAATGCACAGTCCAGGTGCCGGCTAATAAGGACATCATTTCTCATAAGTACTTCTTATTTTTGATTTTTTTTTACAATTTTAAAACACAAATCTGATGCTGTTGGGACGCTGATGGAATGACACAGTGGTGCAAAAATGGGGTATGCAGTATATGCAGTGCATAGGGGCGCCACACGAGGGGGGGGCGCCATTGTGCCAAAATATTTTTGAAAGGTTTTTTATAAAACGTTATAAATAATAAGAAATACAGAAAAAGTCATCATCTAAAACGATTTATGTTCCACCATTTTAAACGAGTTCAATAAATAAATATTTTATCTAATTAAGTTATTATGTCAACCAATCACTCTTTGGAGGTGAAATGACCAAATTGGAAAAACAAATACCGTTCATTTATTTGCGTTATACAACGGGAGTCTGTCATGTGATACATCTTATTCTGATAATAATAAATAATGTTAATAATACTTTTTGTTGAAGGAAAGGGAATAATCTAAATGTCTTATGTTGAAGGCCAAAATAAGAGTATTTCCTCACTGGCACATCTCTAATGGGCTACAACTCGATTGTTACTTATATTTGGGATATTTAAAGAAGTTGTGTTTTTTAAAACTGGACACGCTTTTTTGTTAAAGGTATTACGTGTCAATAATGTCATAAGTGAAACTCACTTTTCAAAGAGTACAATAAATAGCCTTATTCGGGGTTTTATTTAGTTATTATAAGCAAAATATCAATAAAAAAATTTAGCCTCTTATCCGAAAATATATGTAAAATATAGCTAGAATGACTCCAAATGTAATATACAACTTGTCTGCAGATTTTTTATTTGTTGTGTGTTTTCTATATTGGGTTGGCCGATGGGTGGGCGCCAACACAGACCTCGCATACCCCTCAGAAAATGTGCATTTGCGCCCCTGGAATGACATACCAAGATGGTCGAATCGGCACATGACTGCATTTTCAATCAGTCAACTTTATCTACGAGGTCAAAGCCCCAATTTTTCCTAAAACGAGCCAGCTGGCAAAAATCCCCAGTGTGATTGAATTTATAATCGATAGACTTCTCCCTCACTTTTGTTGATTGTCATAATTTAAGTGAGTGATCCACTGACAGTTTGGGATTAATGGAATGGTTTTAAGGGAGTACAATTGCTCAGAATAGACATTTGGAATACTGATGACACTTTATTAACAACGTGTTCCCTGGTAAATAGTTACTCTATCAATGAAGATCCATCCACTTTTTTTTAGAGTTTTGTGTCCGCATTGCATTAGGATATAGTAGTTTTAGCAACTTGTTAGCAACTGTGTTTTGAATACAATATAACTTTAAAAATCACGAGCGGTTATAACTGGAGAGTCTTATGCCATTAAATAAAATGTGAACATATTCCGACGTTTGGTTTACCACAGACCTTATTTTAGGTGTTTAACAAAAACAACATACTTTGACTTTGGGGCGGTGAAACCGGAAGTGCTAAAATGCTAACTCGCCTACGGGTTTTGTGAGGAAAAGACTGATTTTAGTCAGATATGGTTACAGGTAACTTATAAGAGAGCTAGAGAATCGGATGTTGAGAACAGAATCAGTTTCTTTGCAGTAGGTACTTACAGGTCACCTTCCTCACTCTTTACTCGGATTATTGTCAGTCTTATTTCACGAGCACAAATTCTCCATTGAGACAGATAGCACACGCAAGGATTTAGGCTTTGAATAATAAGAACTTTAAATGACTGCGAAATGACAAAACGCTTAATAAGTGTCAAAGACGATTTAAATACGTCTCTCAGGAAATGGAAGACACAATTTCAAAGGTCAAAAGTGAGCTGAAAGGAAGTTAATTTAATCATGGCAGTTTATAGGGGAGGCTGTAAAGGCGTAGAGAAAGTAATCCGATAATGATGAAAATGGAGAGTGTTTCATTTCTTTAAAACTCTACAGTAGTTTTGAAACACAATTACTACACACGGAGACAAATCCTTTCTGAGGTTCCATTAGTGTGTTGCGGAAAAAAATCCCTGCTTTAAAGGAAGTTTAAAGAACAAGTTACTCTTCCAAAAATAAAATTTGTAAAACGATCCCCCTTATGTTGTTCTGTGGAACACGTAAAGTTTTTTTTCTCACAAATAATGTTTATGTTATTTTTTGATAAAAATGAACAGGAAGTGACGGTTTACCGCACTTTAATGATGTTCAACACACACTTTGTTTTAGTCCTGAACTGATATTACTCACTTTCTAAAACATTTGAACTCCCACTTGCCTTTCTGAACAAATATTGACCTGTGATCGAACAGGGTATGTCTTCTTTAGCCGATCGGCTCTTTCATAAAGACATTCATCTTGTCTTTGAAGTTCCTCACACTGATGCATACAACAATCTCTATCAGCACGTTCACTGCATTAATGGACTGTGTGAGCCATTGATTTCTAATTACACTGAAGTCCACTCTGGGGATAAATATTGTGTGGCGCGGCCATCTTGCGGCTTATTGTAATCAGAGTTAGTATTGATTGGCTGTCTGGACTGCAGAAGTAATCTGTTTTAAATACACTGGGACCAGAGACAATGAGGCAGAGCGGCCTGTGCTTTGACTGTGGAATGGGCTCAGCCTCATTCCAGTGAGAAATGCAGAACAACTAAAGAAAACTGTAATGCACCGCTTGCACACCCCCAATGAGAAAGAGCGAGAACACATGTGAACACCGTGTAGATTGTACTTTTAACATATGGGGATATTGAATTATACCACCATTGTGGTAATGTTATAAACTTTGTGTGAGATACCTTGACTTTGTTTTAAAAATGTGCTAGCTAGCCTGCTTCCTTCTAAGGCAGATTTGAAGTACTTTAAGTATTATGTATGAATTGTTTTAGAGATGCCAAACCAAGTTTTAAGCTTTAACAAGTTTTTGTTTTATTGTATTCTATTTGTTAAACAACATTGGTCCAACCAAAAAAGATATTTTTACTGTGATTTTGATCTGCCTTCATTTTTAGGCACAATCAAATAGGCTTTAAATCATCTTACAATTTAAAATGTTTTACCAGTCGTGAGCGACTGTAACTTATTGCAACTTATTTCAATAAGTTGAGGTAATGTAAAAACTATTGAAGAATTAAAATAGGACAATAAGTATTGCAAACGTTACTGTTTGTGTGTACGTTGCATGGGCTTATACGTAAAAAATACGTGAAACTGGTTTGTAAATGGTTTAATATTCTTGAAGTTCTGTTTGGTGTTCCTGTAAATGCAGTTTCACAGTTTTTCGTTACATGCGGGTGGTTCCAGGGTCCGCCCACAGCCAGACGTATCCTATCAATCAAATAAATTATATATATCCGACCATGGCTGGCAAATTGTTTTCGACAAAATGCATTCCAGGAAAATCCTATCGACTGAACCTTTGTCTGCTTGCTTCCAATATGATCATAAATAAGAGTCAGGGGGGCACCTTCAGATTTTCTGAGTGGGCAGTGATTTTCTCCTGAGACTATAATGTATTGCCCTCGAGAGCACTCCAGTTCTGTGTGTGTGTGTGTGTGTGTGTGTGTGCCGTCCTCTCTCTATATTCTTAATGCTAAATCAGCTGCTTTTCAACAAGCTCCTCCCACATTTCTCTTGTCTCTCATCACAGAATCAAGCAGCTGAAGGAATTCCACTGATTCTATATAGAGCCACATCTGTGTGTCCTCTTTTGCATCCACTTTTTTAGCATCCACATAATTACCAATCACACTGAAGAATAATACCAATCTCTTCACTGTCTCAAAAAAATTGGTTTATTTGAAATTGATGATTATTGAGTGTGCTTTACGAAGAAGTGTTTTTGGTCCTGTGAGTGTAGTAAAGTAATCTATGGTATCCACATGGTCTCTTTTGCATCCTCCATGTGGAATATATTTTTCAATGTCTTTCATAGGATATAAGAAAACGTCTTTATAAGCACAGCTATGTTGATATTCTGATTAGTTACCCAGAGACGTATTCAGTTCCTTTCCACTTTATCTCCGCAAACTCAAGGATAATTGCATTTTGATAGACGATTAATGTTAATGTGGGCTCATTAATGTTTGAAAAGACCTTTGGCCACATCATTTATGCAATCCACCTGGAGTGCGGAAGAGGGACAGCAACCGAATGGTCGGGTGTGCTTCCTGTCCCACTATCTTCCATGTTTCACTTCCTGTCTCTGCATGTGATTTTATTTAAAAAAAAAATTTGGCTTCTTATTTGTGATTTTATGGCAGGTTAGGGGACAGAATATACAGATTGTATAGGAAAAAAGGATGTCTTTGAAAACATGTACTGGAAACCCAACTTGTGTGCGTTTGTTTAGAATCGTATGCTGTATGTATGGATTTGATATAGCGCCATACAAAATGTCAGGTCATTGGTAGGCAAAGAGATGAGTAGCTTATTTTTTCCAGAGAGTGTTATCCTCACACTATTTCCTTGGATTACCCTTCCTTGCTTGGAAAAAGCTTGCATACACATGACACGAGGAGATTTTTTCTTCTTTGTGTATTTTAAAGGACCAGCCACAGAGACTCAAACTGATTATCATTTCTTTTTCACCCCTTTATAAGCACCGGTGGGCTGAGAGCCTCTCATGAGAGGTCACTGACCTCAACCCTGAGAGACTCCACAGGCTTATTGTTTCATTTATAATATCTGTGAACAATCCCATTATATCCCAATCTGTGGCCTTACTAACTACAAGCGCTGTTCGGTTAATCACCACTTATTACTGTAAGAGACACATTGGGTAGGATAATGCTTAGGCCGTTTTTCTAATAGCATTTAAGCTTTTAATGGAAAAAAATATTTAAGGTTTTATGGCAGCACATATTTAGAAATGTATAGCATAGACTGTAGACTAGGGGGAAGCACAAATATTTAAATAAAATTATGTTAACTACTATGCATATTTAGTGTTCAAGGCCGCATCAAACAGCAGGTAAAAAAAAATTCAGTCAGTCATTATTGATTGTTTTATCACTCGCTGAATAGGCGTTTCTTAAAGGTATAATAACAAAATAAATGGCTGTTTAATTTTAAGAGTAAAAAGGCATTACTGCTTTCACCAGACCTTATAATACGAAACGTGTTTGATATAACCCCTTTAAAGTCTGCAGTGTAGTTAGCTTATACCACTTATTGAAAACGTAAAGGATTCAAGGTTCACTTTATTTTCACATTTGCATAATTACATATGTTTAGTCCTTCAAGCTTCATTTTAAATCAGATGTTATGTGATCATGGTATAGAAAGGTGCTATTAATACTTTGATCTTATCAACCTCTTTCTCAGGCTCTTTCATATTTCAGACCCTCTTGATTTTCTTCCTCTTTGTGATTCTCTTTTTTTCTCTCTTTTTAGTCTTTGTCTCGTAGTGGAAAAACCAACAACCGTTTATTCTGGGTGGTGGTAATGGATTCACAATATGTATTGAAGGATTACTGCTCATTGTGTCATTGAATCACATGACCTCAGACTTGGTTTCATTCGCGAGTCTAGACTTTATACATTTCCGCAAATCAAGCCATTTTTGCCATCATTGTACTTTTTGTGTCCGTCTTTATTATGTTTTTATAATACTTGTAAATTGATTTATTATTAAGATCTCTCACCATCTAGTTAGGAATTAAATATGAATTAGAAATGGAGAGCAGATTTGGGTATTTTAATTCCTAGGTTCTTTTTTGGCATTTACAATTAAGGAGTAATTTGTGTAATTTAATAAAATGGTATAAATTGTCTGTAGAAACCCATATTAAAGTCTGTTGAAGACCTTGCTTTGTATATTTAAAAATAAATAAAATAAAAATCCTTGTCAGAACGTGACATTTGTTCTTTTGATATTATAGTGTGCCATTTATTGTGGTGTGAATTTGATTAACTGCATTTCACCACATTTTTATGGTGGCAATTTCCCTTAAGTGAGTTTAATTTTCAAGCGTAATGTACGCTATAGTCAGAGGGACAGTTGTTTTTTGTAATGCCAAATATATGGTATATTTCTCTTTATGTTTCTCATGAAAAACCTGGATTTTTTTGCCCCACTCTTTCATTTATTTAATTTTCTATATTTTATTTTTATTTAATCATTTATTTTTTTGTCTGCTTGGCTTGGTAATGATATGTTACACTGGGCTCCAAACGTATTTTCTCACTTCTAAATGCTTTCCTTCTTTCTCTCCCTCTCTCTCTCTTGCTCTCTCTCTTTCCTTCTTTCCTTCTTTCTTTCTTTCTCTATCGGTCTCTTTCTTTCTCCCTGTCCGTCTCTCTCTCAGTAGAGCTGTCCCAGCCTCTTCACCAATCACATTAAGATTTAAATTTCATCCAGCCACCAGCTCAAGGGCACTTGAAAGCCTGTTTGAGGGAAGATCAGAGTGGCTGTTTTCTCACGAATGGAGAGCGGCCCTGCGAAAGGGCTTCCATGCAGCCATTCCGACTAAAATCGATTACATGCATTGTTTGCTCCTCCAGAAAATTGATGTCTGGAGTTTTCATTGTTTAGCAATACATGGCGACGCCTGAGTAGAGGCTCATTGCTTATCAATGTGAACAATCTCCATTAATAAAACCACAACACGCTTTTTTTCGGTTTAATCCTCTACAAAGTGTCTTTGAAAGTTATACCAGAGTAAAAAAACTTTTTTTTTTCTATGTTTTCTATGTTAATTAAGATGTATAGCTAAAAAATTATACTATAAAATTAATATAAATGTGCTTTATTTTATTGTGCCAAATCTCTAACATTTAGCATAACATAGTTACTGTTACTCCCCTCCTGTCCCAGGAAGAAGCCAGGAATGAAATATTGTCAAACAAAGATATTTGTGTAGATTTTTAATTATGGCAGCAGTTATTTATCAAACCATATAATGATGATCATATATCTAGAAATGTGATGTCAAATTGTTCCTAATGATGTGATGGATCTTTTATTTTATCATTACACTAATACAAGAAGAATGTGATTAGGTAATAGGATATAATCATGGTGCCATCATGACGTTTTATTAGATGTTAATATTCCATAAAAGATAGTGTTAATGATAATTGTAAGCAATGATTTTGATCGCTACACAACTGTTAAATTGTTGCTGCCAGAAATGATGATGATGTCGTGGCGTGGTCTAATCTTCCCTGTGTTGTTTGCAGGGTATGATGTACTTGGAGGAGAGGAGACTTGTGCACCGGGATCTGGCAGCTCGGAACGTCCTAGTGAAATCGCCCAATCATATAAAGATCACAGACTTTGGTCTGGCTCGTCTCCTGGATACAAATGAGAAGGAATATAATGCAGATGGGGGCAAGGTTAGTGTCACGTACATGCTTTTTCAGTCTTGTGTAGCATCTATTACCATATGCACTGATGGAAGAACACGTTTATCAGATACAATCTCTGAGCAGTCAAGAGATTCCGGCTCTTGGGGTTCATCCTGTCAGTTTTCTTTACCTCCCACAGTCTTCTTTACATGGCATTAGAGCAACTAATGAACAGAAAATCACAGAATATTGAATCAGAACGCGGCTCATTGTCCCAGGTCAGCAAGCAACCACCCAGAACTCTCTAGCTACAGCCTAGGAACCATAATTGAAGCACCCTTGTAACCCCATAGCAATGCATAAAAAATATTCTGATCACCTTAGCAACTACATTGTAACAACCTGGCAACCGCCCAAACCACAGTAACACTGGGGCATGGAATTCTGCATAGGCAAGCACTACACACATTAACTCTGAATGTTGTAGAAATTAATTTACTGCTGCGTTTGCTTAGCTTCACATCATCATTTTTTCTATGGTTTTGTACCCGATGCACCTTCTTATTCCAACAAACCTCCTACCCACCTGCTGCGGTGTCCTTTCCTGTACTCCAATCTTGTTCACTTTTATTTGATCTCATCCGTTTGGATTTGCTGAAGTGAAACAGATTCAGTATCAGAATATGAATAGTTCACTATTGTACAGTATGGGAAAACATTACACGCAGTGTGTCCAACCACACAGTATTTATCAAACGTAGGTGAATACAGAGATGCACTTTGAGCAGGTCGATTTATTGAAAACACTCAAATGTTCTTTTTGTTTTAGATGCCTATAAAGTGGATGGCCTTGGAATGTATCCACTACAGGAAGTTCACCCACCAGAGTGATGTCTGGAGTTACGGTGAGATGACCCTGTTTTAAATGCAACTTTAAAAACATCATATATTCATATGTTGATCTCAAGCCTGAAAGTGAGATACAGATGTGAATTTAAAATGTAAACCAGAGTAATACAGAGAATGAGGTTAGAGTGCCATGCCTTTATTAAAAAGTGTACAGAAGATATTTGGACAAAATATGTTTTAAAAAGCCTCTTGGAAAGTCCAAAAGGCCTTAGATTTTTTTCAAAATTCACACTTAAAACAAATGATTCCTGTAGCTGTTATTACAAAACATTGTTCAAAATTGAGTCAAATTACAAATTGGGTGTATATCATTTAGACTCTTTTAATGCATCAAGACTCTATAGACCCCTTTTCTGTTAGTAAACTTTGTGATGCATTTTCGTGGGTGGAGCATAAGTGGAGGCAGAAAGATTCCCCTGGCCGCTTTACTCATGCTAGCGAGGACGTTTTGATAGCCTGTTTTTTGACAATGACTGAAGAGAGTCTGATGTAATTTGAATATGTAAGTTCAGTCACAGCCTGGGACTGTGACTGTTGTTGAAAAAGTCAACTTTAATGGAAGGAACCATATTGGCCGACATGTTCACGTTCACTCAATGGATGGACTGTCAGGATTAGGTTTCCTTCAGTTAAATTGTCTGTCTATAAAAGCCAAGTGTGTATAAGCAAGACAAACAGAGAGAATACATCTTTAGTATTAACAGTGGCAGACGTTAGCAAATGCAGCTTGAACACACACACATAACAGCCTTCTCATTGTTATCTCTCCCGGGTTTCTACTAATACACTTATGAATACTGAAAACACAGCAAGATGATATTTTAAACTCCTTATGTAGCCGACTCTGTGCTGATTTGTATTGGCCGCCACCAGTCTTCCCCTTGTTCTGCCTCCCGCTAATGCCATGACGTAATCACCCCTGGTTGGGCCTGGGTTCCCCTGAGGTTTTTTTTCTCGATGGGAGTTTTGGGTTCCTCACCACCGTTTGCATATTGTTTTGCACTATCTGCCTGGCCGGGGGGGCTGCTTTGGAATTTAGAATTCATACTTGTATTCAATGTGTCTCATGTACAGCTGCTTTGTAACAATGAAAATTGTAAAAAGCGCTTTATAAATAAAGTTGAGTTGAGTTGAGTAATCGTGACGTCGGCTCAAAAGGGGTCTATAGGAATTGTTCAGATTATGAGTCAAACTCACAAGAAGTTTAAATGGTGTTATATGGACCTGTTTTCAGGAGTGACGATATGGGAGCTGATGACATTTGGAGGAAAGCCATATGACGGAATCCCAACACGAGAGATTCCCGACCTGTTGGAGAAAGGAGAGCGACTCCCACAGCCTCCCATCTGCACTATTGACGTCTACATGGTCATGGTCAAATGTAAGTGTGCTTCGCTTAGATTCTTACCTGTATCATTCAATTTTAACACTCCAGCCCCCCCCAAAAAAATTATTATTAAATTTATATACAGTATATATTTAATTACAACCAAAAATAATTGGCCTATGTGGATGCTGACTGAAACATATATTTGCTAAGTGTGTATTGTTTTGAATAATAAAACAAAATGTTATTACCAAACAGCATTAAAATTTGAAAATATCCCTATTTGAGCAAATGCATAATATATTCACCTCTTTTTTATTCTGAATATTCATGGTATATGTGGGGTCAGAGGTCACCCTCCCATAATGCTGTAGTTGTAAACAGACAGTGATGTAGGAACAGTGTTGTTCCTCTGGGGTGGTGCAGATCTTCAGTATGAGTGACAGTAGATGGCCCTCACTCTCACCTCTTGCCATGAAACAGGTTCCTCTAAGCAACAAACAAACACAAGGCTTTGAGCGACGAGCCTATTAGATTCTTGACATCATAAAACTCCATATAAAAGTAATGCCTCACCCATTCCCACACTGTAAATGTCTTATTTTTATTTGTTTATATAAACCGGGTGACAAGTTCAAATAAATTCTTCGTATGTCTTGTAAACCACAAAGTAAGAACAGAACATAGCACTGTGTTAGCTTGTGCTCTGTTTTTCATGGTTTACATCTGAAGCTCTTTACTGTCCGTGTCCCCTCCAGGCTGGATGATAGATGCAGATAGCAGACCCAGATTTAAAGAGCTCGCTGCAGAATTCTGTCGAATGGCAAGAGACCCACAACGTTACCTAGTGATCCAGGTAAGAGTCTCGCAGGTAAGATCCAGGTAAATATTAGCTTATGTATGATACGTTTACATTTAATTTCTGAAACTCAATGCTGTCTGTACCAGGGAGATGACCGCATGAAGCTGCCCAGCCCCAACGACAGCAAGTTCTTCCAAAGTCTATTAGATGAAGAGGAGCTGGAAGATCTGATGGACGCCGAGGAGTATTTGGTCCCACAAGCTTTCAGCATTCCTCCTCTGGCATGTACAACAAGATCACGCATGGACCCCAATAGAGTGAGTATTCCACCTATTCTCACTTTACAACACATCACGCTCTGTCGTGGTTTGGTGGATAAGTGTGGTTTGTTTTGGTAGTTGCGTAGTGTCATCAGAAATGTTCTCAAAATACCCGTTCCCACCATTTTATGAAAACATGTGGTCGCAATGGAATTGTCGATTTCCGGCTTTGCTGCTAATTGTTGAGTTTGTAATGTAATGGCAAAATTGGCCCTGAATTCTCTTTTTAAATTTTTTACGTTTTTAGTCCCTAGTTGTGAATTTTGGCACGAAGCAGCAAATTACTGTCCACTCTCTGACTGCAGTCTGTTCACCATTTCAACAAAATGACAAAACAGAATGTAAACATACGCCCCTTCTCCTGTATGAGCACTTGAGTTGATAACAAATTATAATTGCATGTGCTTCTTTTTATTTTAAAAACAGCTACTAGAATTGTTTTTGGACATTGTTAAACATGATGCTATTAATCTCACAAAGCTTTCATAGGGAGGCACTGACTTCTCTGTGAAAAGAGATTTGAGAGAATCAATAAGCTCTAATGGCTCTATTCAGTATAAATCACACGAATCGAGATGAATAATGAAATATATCTATTATTCAAATCATGCTGTATAAAGGACAAGAGGTCACACAGGCATCCATGCACTGATACATGCATCATGCATACACTTAACCTTCAAATTTACATATTTTGGGAGACCTTTACATTTGAATGCACTTTCTCTTCTCATTCTATGAATTGTGCTCAAATTTTTTGCTTGTTTAAGACTAAATCGAGTTTTCAAATGAGTCCATTGTCTGACTGACTTGAGCCTTGGGGTAGATGGATGCTCCCACAGGCTTTAGCCAATTAAGTGACGCCCACAAAAGCACCCCAACGCCCTGCCCACTTCCTGCTGCTGACAGACACTCAGCCAGCTTTCCTAAAATGAACCTGTCCGCCCTCTGAATATATAATCATGTATGCGATGACAACAGAAAGTGACGTTTCCCAAAGACTATTCTTAGGAAATAACGACTGCCTATTGATGAAGGGTATAAAGAAATCCCAAACTATTTTCTCAGGCACTTATTATTCTTCACTTAAAGAAATCCTTTTATTTCAATACGCATCACAATTTCAAGCATTTCAACATCAGCTGTCTTTGCGACACATATTAAGGCTTTCCTGTGGAGAGGAAAAAGTCGACCCCAAAATATCTGTGCCTATAATGGGCTCCGTGGCTGGGCTTTCATTAAAGAGGCATGGCAGTGTAAATACTGGATCCTCACTAAGGGAAGATGATATTTGCTCATAGACAGGGAGTCCAGAGATGGGTATTTGCTCTCTGTTTGTCACCCATGGTCGTGTTATTAACTGTTTGTGTACGTGGCAGAGCCAGAAAAGGACAGCCAATCAGAAGACAGCTCAACTCTGTAACTTAGAGAGGCAACATTTCAAGGTTCGATCAGGCTTTGCTAGGGTTTTAGAATGGATTTGATAACAGTATGAGAGCGAGTAGGAGGGCGGATGTGATGAAACGGATGCTTTTTTTGGTCTAGACCGCATTTGCTAGCGGTGCGTGCCATTTTGCATTCTAACTTGCGTTTTGTTTTCGTCTGACTGGGAGAGAAAAGAGAGCAAGTGGTATGAATATCAATGAGGGAAATCAATCCTTCAGAGCCGCTTTGGAACATTACAGAAACCTTTCGCCTGCGGTTTGCCGTATAAACTGAGCTTTGGGAAAACAAAACTATGCCAAATAACCCAAGTAGCGGATCAGAATATTAACGTGAATTCATCTCTAATCGACATGCTTTCGAGTTTAGGTTGAATAGAATAAGCACATTGGTGTGAATGGTGGGTAGTGTGCATTTGTCTCGCAGTTGTGCTTTGGACATTGACGTTTAACTGTTCTGTAGAAGGAATTTACCATCCCATCATGATATGCATGTAGAGCAGGCTGGTATGTTTAGAGCAGTACTATCAGTTTTATAATATTCATATTTAACAATTTTATTTATTAGTATTGTCCAAACTTGTGTAACTTTCTTTATTCTGAAGAACACAAAATTGTGTAAAAATGTATAATATTTAATTACATTCAAACTATGTTTCTTAATAAATGATAAAAGTTTTTGTTCATACTGCCCATTCTTCTGTGTAAGTTTTGTTATAACAATCTTAAGTCGTTTGTTTCCTCGTCTTCAGTCAAGCACTCTTCCCAACAGAAGCCGTCATTCAGAGCAATGAGCTTGAGAGTGATCAAAGTGCATCGTGGGTGGCTGCTGGAGAAGAGAGGGTGGAGAGGGATAGATAGATGAGACGATGGGGAGAGAGAGAGAGATAGATGAGATGGGTATTTGGTGCTTAGTGGTGAGACGAAGGAAATGTCTGGGGTAAAGCAAAATAAGGACATTAAATTCAAGACACAGTCAGTGTTTCTCTGGGTAAAGAGAGCACCTGCAAAATGACAGCAGAAATATAGAAGTACAAAGAGAAAATTACGAAAAGGGACTATACTATTACCATGCATTCTTAGACATACTTCAAAGAACCATTTTACAGTGAACTATGGTACTATCTGATAGTATTTTTGTTTTATGGCACCCACTCAATTGGTAAACACTGGAGAGACATTATTTTATTTATGGATTTGTGTTTGCAGAACCAGTTTGCATACCAGGATGGAAGTTTTGGCATGGAGGAGATGATGGCCACTATCCCTCGGGTCGTGGCTGTGTCTGCTGTAAGCCCAGCTTGTTCCTCTCAGAAGCAATCTGTGGCCCATCAGGGGGCCTCGGGGTCCTCCGAGGCATATGAAGACGGCCGCTGTAATGGAACTCTCAAGAAGAAGGCTTCACCCAGGGCGAGCACCGGGGAGGACAGCTGTGGTCAGCGATACAGCGCAGATCCAACTGTGTTACTATGCGAACGTGGAGTCAGAGCTGAGACTGACCAGGATGGATACATGGGCGCCATGGACAAAAAACCCACAGGTAGTTGAAATAAACTGGAACGAGCAAAGGTGGTAGAGAAGATTATGCGAAAAAGCGCTCGTGTTGTGGTCTATTACACTTTTAACACTTTCATTTGTTTAACCTTGGTTAATATTATCATAGGTTATATTGTTTCATGTTTCTCACTGTTCTACTTTACCCAGGGTTAGTTAGTTAATAGTTGTGTAACAATTTATTTTACAAAGTGGTGCTGCCCTCATTTTAACATAAAAAATTAAGGTAAAAATTTGTGGTTGTTCCGTAGAGAGTCATTAGCTATCAGCAGTGTTGCTACAGTACAAACTTTGATAGTGACCTCAATAAAAATTTGAATACTTTTGTGAACTATGTTGAAGCACTTCAGCTAAAAGTTTTCCAGCCTTAGTCACAGCTTAGAACTTTAATTTACTCCAGGACTTCAGAGAAAGCCCAGAGCCCTAACAACCCACTGCGTCTGTCAGGAAATCTTGAGAGATCAATGATACTTGGCATTACCTTACAGCACTAGCTGGCAATCATCAGAATGTTATAACTTTGAGTTCTATCTCACTTTTCCTCATTTCTTTTCCCCTGCAGATTATCTCAACCCAGTGGAGGAAAACCCCTTCGTCACCCATCGCCGAAACGGTGAGGTCCACACTCTAGAACGAGCTTACCACAACGCCTCAAATGGGCAGCCCAAAGTGGAAGAAGAGTATGTCAACGACCCTCTATACCTCAACACCTTCCACAACTCTGGGGAAAAGAGTCACAATGTCCTGAGGAAGAACGGAGTCCCTGTGGCTCACCCAGCGACAGTAGCAGCAGCAGCTAATTCTGCCGCTTCCAACAGCCAGAATCTCGCCCAAATCGTGCAACCAGCAGCACCCGGTGCCCTAGTCACAGCACAGCCTCTATACCAAGGCCAACAAGGCATCTCCACACTCTCAGGCCACACCCTCCACTCGGCCCACCCTGGACACACCCTTCATCCAAAGCACATCCTTCATCCCATTCACTCCGGGACCATCATGGCCGACAAAAAGCCCAAAAACACATTTGACAATCCCGAGTACTGGCAACACAGTCTTCCGCCCAAAGGAACACTTCACAGTCCCGAGTATCTGCAGGACTGCAGCACACGCTTCTTCTACCGGCAGAACGGTCGGATTCGGCCCGCTGTGGCAGAAAACCAGGAGTACCTGACGGAGTATGCGCTAAAGCCGGGCACGGTGTTGCCACCTCCCCCTTATCGCCAGAGGAACACTGTTGTGTAGTAACATCTGCCGATGGAAGCGAGTGTGGATACAGGTAGAAAGAGAGACCCTCATATTGTGTTCTCACCCTGGCTCTCTCACACCAGCTCTCTCACAGGTTGTCTCCAGTCCTCTCCGACCTGGGTTTTAACAGTCAACAACCTGGAACTGATGCGCTTGAGTCACTCCAGACGCGTTGGTCACAGATGACCACATCAGTCAAAGCTCCACGCTTGTCTTTCCTCACTTTAATCACCGTATAGACCTGTCTCCCACCCCACCCTTTGGAAAGCTATATAACTGTGATCTTCCCATCATATGGCAGATGTTACATTTGGTACAAGAGGAACTTGCATTTAAGTACAAGCCCAACGCCACATTGTATTCGGACGTAAAATGAAAATGCAACAGGTTTTAATCTTGTGTTTATTCGGGTTTGGGATTTAGATTTAGAGCTGCAATATGGTTGTAATTTATCACTTTGACTATTGTTGCTGTTAGTATTGAAGACGGTTTAGTTTATTTTAGCAATCCATACAACCTGGAGCTCACTAAGATTCTTTGTCGTGTAGCCTTCTCATTGGGGTCTGGAATGGAGGATATGACCAGTCAGCAATTGAATTGCATCCTAAATGCTATTCCATACATACATGGTTTGTACGCATATGTATCATTTCGCTCAAATAAGGCACTTTCATTTTTCTTCTTTATAATTTTGAGCCCTCTCTTTGTTTTAAGAAAGACTGGATTTATTTTCCACCTGCTTGTACACTGGTAACAGTCCTGCTGTCCACATTAGACTACTGAGCGACACAGCAGCAATGTGTAAAGAAAACGTGATATAAAGAAACGCGACATGCTGAGAAATGCCAACAGCTACTCTTGTATGAAATCCAGAAGCCAGGCTTTACAGCAGCCTGAATCAATAACTTCATAAAACGAGATCTGCAACCGTCTACTGTAATCATGTTTTTATTGTTGATCTTGCCACCATCGATCTTCACACTCACACGGTTGTCACTTTAAGGCACCCTTCCTTTGTTTTTGCCATTTAATGTGGGGAATTTAAAACCCAAACTGGGTTTACCGTGAACTTCAGAAACTAAAATCAATACTAGCGAACCCAACATGTCTGTCTTGTTCAGACGGACGTACGCCGAATGGATATTTACACGGCTATGGGAGACCAGGTTTGAACGAAAGACTTAACAGCACACAACTCCTGGCTACAGTTTTGAAATATGGCCGGACAACTGTTACATCTGTATAAACTTAAAGATCACATGCGAATCCATCCAACAGAAGTCTGAGATGCACATAACCTGCAGTGGGAAATGATTAAGATGGCTGCTTTTTCTAGCTGTGTTCATAATAAATGTGACTTTGGAGACGTATGAAACAGAAGACAGGAATACCATCATGCCATGAGGAACAAATGAGAATGCGGGAATGGAACGTTTGCCCCAGGGCTAGAGATGAGACTGCCTCAAATCTGTCATCTCCATTTGAACCGTCTCCCGTAATGACTTTCTATATGGAGTGTTGAAGTTCCAGAATACTCATGGAAATAACAGCAAGGATGGGTTTAGAGGTTCAGCGTTTTGTTCCACTCGAACGGTGCGACATCCTGGATATGAACCATGACATCCATGTTTCTCAGATTTGTGTATAGTTTTGAACACTGCCAGGCACTTTGCTTCTCTGTTGAGAGGAATAATAATGTGATGTTGGTGGCTGGGAAATGTGAGGTTTTTATAGCACTTGCCAACCTGGCACAGGTTGCATGCGTTTGTTTTGAACACCAACAGCACTGATTGAATTACCATGAATTTAGTCGACATGACTATAGCAAACATCACCTATCCATGTGCGTTCGTTTTGCTGCATCATGTTTTTTGTGAGTCTGTGTGTGTTTGAAGGTTTTGCGGTTCCATGGAGCACTTTAAATATTGGACGTAGCAAAAATAGAAAGGAATGATATTTTCATTATGGGTATTACGGTTCCCATGTGACAATAGATTAGACAAATGACATTTTTGGCGCTCTAGTGAAAAACAAAATCAGGGAATTTTAGTGACATGTGATTTTGCCAAACACAGATGTTTACTAATGAAAGTGTTTATCGCAAGCTTTCCAACAGTCTGAAAAAGAATTCTCTGCCAATTCGTATCTAGCTAAAGCAACTGCTTAATAAGATATTGATATAAGATTTGAATATGACTATACTTAGCAAACCTTTAACAATAATATAAGACACTTTTACAGATCTTGAATCAGATACTTGAAATTGAGTCATTTTAGCTCTGATAGAGTTTGGGATAACTTGCTTTTACATTTATGATGTAAGTACAATGTGTAGAATTAAGGCCATATGATATTTCTATTCATGCTTATGTTTGTGATAACCCCAAATGCTTAGTTATGTAAGGCGTCTATGGTCTAGGGCTATCCAAAATGCCCAAAGAAGGAAATGCTATTCGGTTTCAGTCCTGGAGGGTTAAGTTCCCACCATAATGATAAGGATCAATATTGTTCAAGATTGTTTGAAAAGCAGTTGTGTTGCTTTTCAGCCAAACTGTCCAGGACAGCAACCCTTCGGGATTTGAGTTGAATAGCCTAGACATAAGGTATCACCCACTGTTACGAGAATATGAATCATTGTAGACCCTTTCGGTTACAACAGGTGGGATGGAGATTGAAAAGCCCTATGTGATGGGAATATAACTATCGTGCTTAAACTACTGTTAGCGTTCTGCAGCGAAGTAAATCGTATGTAGCAAAGCTGCTGTGAATACAGGGTGGATAGAGATCTTCTTAATTCATCAAGCTGCAAATTGAGGAACATGAGATGGAGAAACTGTAACTGGTGTATCTGGATGACTCATACGTTTGTAAACACTTTTACAGAAAAAAATTATACTCTCAAGTAACGCTGGGAGGTGATGTTTGGAAAGAGCACAAATGTTTTGTCTCAATGCACATTGTCGAGTGGAGTAACTCACAATTATCTCGAAAAACACTTGCTGTAAGACCTTGGAAATGAACTTGTGTAAATATATGATTTTATAAGGGGCTTGGAGATGTTCATGTATGTATGGAGGGTTGTTTTGGTGAAGGCTTCTCACTTTATGTTCACACTTTTGACATTTTACATAACAAACGTTTTTAATACAATGCACATTTATTCATCAGGTAATTGTAATACACATGATTTAGGTTGTGTGTAAAGGCAACCATTAAATACATGTTTAATTGACCTTAAACGAATCTTACAATTATAAGAGTGTTGTCATGACCCTGATCTTTTACAGTGTTGAGAGGCAATTAGCTTTACAAACTACTGCTTGCATATATATATAAGCAATGTTATTTTATTTTCTGTGGTGTATAGGGGTACTTATGGTATGTTATTGCACTTATTGTTTAAAAAACAGTGGTATCTTCCCACTAAGATCCATTTTGGTATGCCCTGGGCTTTTCTTAAAGGGATGCTCCAACCTAAAATGACATTTCTGTCATGAATTACTCACCCCCTAGTTGTTCCAAAACTTTATACATTTCTTACTTCAGTTATAAGATATTTGGACGAATGTTAGCAACTGTCAATTGTGGGGCATCGTTGACTACCATAGTAGGAAAAAAATCTTGTAATTTTTTTCTTCTGTCGAACACAAAATAATAGATTTTGAAGAATTTAGGGGTGCAAACAGTTCTGGAGCACCTTGACTTCCATTTTAATTTTAACTACTATGGTAGTCAATGATCCTCCAGAAATCTCAGTTGAAAACATTCTTCGAAATATCGTCCTTTGTGTTCAGCAGAACAAAGACAGTTATACAGATTTGGAACAACACAAGGGTGAGTAATTCATGACAGAATTTATGGATGTCTCTTTAATTTTAGCGACAAACCTTGGGTTCAATTTATTTTTTTAGTTTTTAAATATTGAGTTGTCCTTTGCTCAACTGATCGTGTGCTTGCATACAGTATCACAGCATCTTCAGCAATGTTCAGAAGCACCATGGAAACAAGCTTATTTATTGACCTCTCTTTTTATTGCATTTTTTGTCTTTTTGTTACGCTCACTGGAATATGGCATGTGATCATATAGTCGGGAGGTACGGATAGATTAAGCACAGTAAACACGTCATTTTATTATATCACAAGGACAACTTAAAGGAGGATGTCATCTTCCCACGGCATTGACATTTGGAATGGTTGTTCTTCATCATTTTACTACTGTATGTCAATGAGAAAATGTGAATAGTATTTTTATAGACAGTTGAATTGGCCAGATGTATTTGTAAATAGCCGGAAAGCTCATGACCCTTTTAAACTGATGTTTTTTTTCCATTTTCTTTTTTCACCTATATTGTGTGTGACCAGTTATTCTTATTTGATGGCTGTATATATCTGTAATTTGAACAGCACATATCTGATTTTGTAGACCTTGCAGTTTCTTTAAGTAATTTTGGTGTTTTTGTGACTGTATGTAGCCCAGCTTGGTGCATTTTGTGTTATCCTCTGAGCTCAGGAGGTAGAGGATGTTTTCTTTTGGTCATGCTCTTTTCCCCATCACCCCACATCCTCAATTTACTCTTTTTGTACAGAATCCAGCGTGGGGGATGTGACAATAGCATTTGTATCTCCCAGGATCTCTCTGTGCCCGAGTTAGGCTTTTCCTGACTTCCGTCCTGGTCCCATCGGTAGTGTCTTGTATACTTTTTCAGTGTATAGTTCATATTCATACAGCAATCCCTCTTTTTTTTTTCACAACCGCAGCCAGCCACGCTGTTAACCCTCTGAGCTCAGCCCAGCGCATGGCTGTAAGCTCAAACAACTGCAAAAGCCACAATTCTGTTCCTGGCCTTTGCAGATTCGCCCCTCTCTCCAGGAGATTCATAAGCCAGCGTGTGTTATTCGCCCTGTCAGGTGGACTAATTGCCTGAAGGCTCCATTTGGTCACGTTGGTCTTGAGTGACGGCTTGTCAAAACTAAAGTCAAGTCTTGTCATTTTTGATCCGGGGATGAAGAGGGAGTCGAGGAGTCACTGGTTGAATAGCTCATCTTTCCTCCATTGCTTTCTCATTCCCCAAAGCTAGCATTTAAATACTGTTTCACAGTTTTGTTACCTGAATCTATATTTTTAATTTAATATAAATAAATACAACACCTGATATGTCAGTCTCTGTGGATTTTTTAATGCATCCAGCGTTCTGTGTACGTGACATTAAGATGACTGTGAGATTTCTTGAATGTCACAAGCTGACATTTTTTCACAGCATTATGAATCCCTTGATGGATAGTCCATCGAACACACTTGAAAATCTCTAGGGAAGCAATATTTCAGAATTTTAGGCTCTCAGGCGTAATGGTTTCTGAAAGCTTTTAGATTTTGGAAAACGCATTCGAAAACCTTTTTTCGTGTCATGAAAAAGTACAGATTACATCCTAATGTCAAAGTGAACCGGTTGTAGAAACCGCTGTGATTGTTCAGTGCTAAGTTTGGTCAGAAGTTCTGTTTAACTCAGAATTAGACACAAGGTTCTTATTCTCCTAACAGCATTGGATTGCAACAATCACATAAATTATTCCCTGCAAATCAAAATGCAAGATGAGAAATTACGATTATTTGTGACGTTCGCTTGTGTATGATAGATGTTGCTCTTTTCCCGGCAGTGACATTTCATGGGATTGTCACTGGAAATCCAATATTGTAAGTGGGTGTGATCAGTATTGTTTTTATCATTTTTGCCTCGAATCATATCACTTTTCCCAAGCACATAATTGCACGTGATATATGCAATCCATCATTGTTACACCCCCACTTTTCCTTTATGACATTCCATATGGATTTTCTCGGTAAGATCATTTGAATCTCTGGATCTATAAATATGACCTGATGTTTTTGTGATGATTGACTGCTTCTGTTTTTATACCTGTTGTTCGAAGGATTTTTTGCTATAAACCAATTATGTAGTAATGTAGTAAATTAGGATCATATATGCTTTCACTCAAATAGGCGTTCCCATAATATTATTCATCATGTTGTAATTTTTTATACTTTTATTCAAATTTGGTAACAAAATTAAGCTACTGGCTTAAAGAAACAGTTCAATCAAAACTTTTAAAAAAATTGTATCCAAATATCAAAACTTATGGATGGGTTAGCAAATTTTTCAAAATTCAGTAAAAATGTAATTTTTGGATAATTTTCGGCAGAACAAAGAAATGATTTGAAAACCTATAGAGGGAGTAATTCATGACAGAATTTTCATCCATTGGACCACCAGCACCAGAATCTTTATTGGAAATTGTAAAGGTTTTATTTGAGAAAGTAGCCATAAGCTTGAAATGTAAGACTTAAGTGTATGTATTTATGATACTTATTTGCAATAAGGGAGTAAAGGTTTGAAAATTTTAAATATAAATAAATAATGACCAAATTTTAATTTTAGGGCTTTTCTAGATTTTTTGCCAGACTGTACAGTGTACAGTCCACTGGACCACTGGCACCAGCTGTATCTTTATTGGAACTTTTAAAGGTCTTATTTGTGAAAGTAGTGATAAGCTTGAAATGTTTTACTTATGTGTATATTTTTATGATAATTGTCTGCAATAAGGGAGTACAGTTTGACACTTTTCAATATACATAGATAATAGCTGTTAAGTCTATCTTTTTCATTTATGAATCATCTGGGGCAAAGGGCGACACAATTCGACTTCACAACGAGTTCACATGAGTAAAAGGCCGATGCAAAACCGAGCATCTTTTTCATTTCCATAAAAGCAGAGATAAATGTTGTGCTTCGTCATATGCCACGAAAAAGAAAAGTGTAAAATGCGCACAACATTTTCCGTCTCATCTCATCTTGTTTTTTACCATCTCATCTCTTTTTTTTCATAACATCCCAGGCTACGCAGTCTAGTGTTACTGAAAGCCCTGTCGTACAGCAACGCGCACGGAGTTCATGATTGAGTGGGCCCGGTATAGACCACTAAGCAGAGGAAGACTTCCCCTGAGAGCTTTCATTATAGAACGCATATTACATTCCCCTGCAGTGGAGAGATGAGGCACAAAAGCCACCAAACTAGAGTCTTTCATTTTCCCTCAACACGCCCGTCGATATGCCTCAGCCTACAGGTAACCTATGAGCCAATCTCCAGAGCAATCTCATTGACTGAATCCCATTACAAAATATAATTTTGAATGTAACAGAATGATTGCCAAGCCGAACACTTTAGCGTTCTTTCACGTTGGATATTTTTCCGCCCGCTGCCGTTTTGAGCAATGCTGTACAAGGCTAATCTGTAAAAATGGAATAAAACCTCATTTATTACTTGGTGTGTGATACATTACAAGCTCACAGTAAATGCTCACGAGATGTTCCCCCTTAATATCGGGCAGGGAAAATGTCACTTTAAAGAGTTTATCTACATTAACCCTCAGAGACCCACGGTAGCAAAATTGCAACACATGTATAATATGATTAAATAATACATTTATTGTTAATGTAAATCAAATACAAAACATCTGCTACAATGTCTAAGTATGCCACCGTTCACATTTTGGTTGTCATATTCAGTAGAAGACATGCAATACATATGAAATATTTTGTTACTGGAATATGTTTGTTTTGACTACTTTCTTATTTTAACTTGTTTACTTTTTTGTGAACTTACTTTTACTTACACATAAAGGCTGATGCTATTTCCCTTAGCTTACCCCTTGGAGATGCTCACATGCAGCTCTTCATTACCACAGGAATCGCTTTAGTGATGCATTGGTTGTAAGCGATTACCCATGATGAACAGCCTGTGGTGTGTGTTACCAAAACACCACATGAGCTGAACACTGAACACTGAAACCTATGCCTATGCAGCAATTGTCTAGTATTGAAAGTTAATCACAGCATCAAGACCCATGCTGTGCATATATCTTTTACCCTGCAGTAAAAAAGTTGCCTGCTATATTCTGCATAGAATGTGTAAGAAATATAATCTGACATCTTTATTCTGCGGTTCCGGTAAAGCCCCAGCTGCAGTCATCTGAACGTGTGATGATTCTGTTACCTGCTATTTTCATAAACCTTCATAACTGCAGAGAGTACAATTTCAACGTACGCTTAGAAACTGAACTGTAATCGCAGAAACCGAGAAAATGGAAAGGTTTGAATACTTTTAAAAGACACTGCCTACAGTATGTTTGAAACAAAATGGCCTAGAGCACAACGGACGGTGCAATACTAACTATAATTTCAAATGTAATAGCCTATGTACAGGAGTATGCATAAAACAGCTATGTACACATATTATGAATATGCTCTTTTACTCTTAAATAAAAGGAGCTTTCCAATCCCATAGAAGTACCATTTAGGGCAAAATGGTTTCAAAAAGAACCTTGACATTGAACCAATAACAGTTGCTCATTTCACAAATGGTTCTTTAAAGTGGAAAATTTTATGACATTAAATGCTTACTAGAAAAATGGTTCAGTGGGGAATCAAACATGGTTCATTTGTGGCATTGCTATGAAAAACACATTTATACACATTTTAACCCTCCTGTTATGTTTGGGGTCACACTGACCCCAAAAGTCTCTGTACATGTTCGTGCATTCTTTCAGTTTCGTGGATTCCTGTAAACGTTTTGTTTAGATATGATTTGGTATAATTCATGGTTCCGTTGCTTTGGAATGTCGTTGTTGTACACCCAGAGGAAATGTTGCCATACCTTAGGTTTTGGTGAAACAGTTGTGTGTTGTTACATTGCCTAGTAACTTTACATCAAAATCTGGTTTTCAAAAAGGGAAAGAGAGAAAAGAGAGAGAGGAAAGACAAAGAAAAAGGGTGTCAAACTGTAACTCAGTTTTTCACCAAGAAAGGTGGGTAGCCTATAGTCTGTGAGTGGTATTAACCTGTTGGCTTAATGTCCATAGGGAAATAAGCTAGCTAGCTACAGACTAGTGTTAGCCTAAATTTAATCACTATTTAATCAGTGCAGGGAAACTTTTAGCAAGATATTCATTCATATGTCTAGCTAACTAAAAAAATCAGCTTATTTCATTGTTTTGAGAGGATGATGTTAATTTATTTTGATTGAAAAGTTAATATATATTTAAGTTTGTTCGTTTTTCTTTCCTTTCATTAATAATAATAATATTAATGAATAATAATAATAATAAAATAATTTTGTTAAGAGAATTTTCCATTTTGTCAAATATTACACTAAAAATACATTGAGACTGTGAAAGCCTTACGCACATTTTTTATCGTTCCTTTTAATCTTGCATAATAGACTTGCATGCATGAACAAATCACCAGCAGTGATCACCAGCAAATCATCTTTTCAAACTAAAAGAAGCAGGACTGTTGATAGGCCTTTATGTAAAGCTTTTGATGGGACATTTGGGACAGGGGGCCCAATTCGATTTTTTGTCATGGGGCCAAAATTCCTGGCAGCGCCCCTGGACCCAAGTATCCTAAAGAGTTATTTGTGTGGCCTGCAGAGTTTCTGCCTATGTGGAGTGTTGCAAATAAGTTGCTAACAAGGTTCAGTGAATGCAGTTGCTTATGTAGGCAGCAGGCAGTGTTTAAGTTCACAAGGTTTCAGAAGAAATCAAAGCTTAGTGTGAATCACTACCAGACTAGATTACTGCCCCATCCACATACTTACTGAGCCTTTGAAACACCCGTTTCCACCAAGACCTAAGAGAGGAAAGTGCTCTAGTACACCGGGAGGGAGACTCGGCTGAGCACAATGTCTCATTAGTGTGAATAGAGAATGATGCAGTCTCATTTTATTCATCACACAATTGAGAGATGAAACGTAAACTGTGAGCACAGAATGCTCTCTCAATTTACAACGGTGTCTTTTTGTTTCTGCTGGCTCCTCATACACACTTGCCTCTTCGGACTCCATTCTCTTCCTATAATGACGGAAACGTGGTTAGAAATGTTCTTGTCTCTCTTTTTTTAATCACACAGCTTCGTTTAAGCAGAACGAAGAAAATTACCTCAATTATTTCTCTCCCACAGCAGGATCGTTCTCTAGGTCAGCTCCATCCTCAGGTGCTGCTTTTTATCACAATTAGCAATCAGGAAACAGCCGTCAAGCAAAGCTGTGGCAGGACGCGCATTCGTGTGTTTGTGTTGGCAATCACCGCGGGGCCCGTCTCTGCTGCGCCGGTCTGAAGTGAACTGATCTCCAGACGTTCACACTCTCATCCTTCTTTCTCAGCTTAATTGTTCTGCTTCTTTTTTACACATGTCTCTTCAGCAGGAGCTGAAGATTGAGTGCTTAAATCCCATTAGTTATATTATTTTACGCTGTGCTTTCACACAAAAGCTATTGGTCCATTTGACGTCAGAGTTTGGTTTGTTCGGTTGGGGGAAAGCTTTACCCATTTTTCACCTAAATGGAAAATATGTCTTGGTGCTGTTTTTTTCGAAACAGAATATCTTTTTGAAACTACTTTTTGAAACTGTTTTATCTTTAAGGAGCAAAACCAATGATACCGTTGCTTTAAAATATCTAAATATCCGAATTAAATCAAAATGAAAGCTTTATTCTGTTTTTAGTATCAATGTGTTCTTAAAGGGATAGTTCACTTAAAACATGGAAATTCTCATTGCTTTTGTGTCAATACAATAGAAGTGAATGGGAAGTAAACTAATTTGCTCCAACACTTCCAAAATGTACATTTAGACGATATAAGCATTCCAAACTCTTTTATTCTAGCACATAAGTAGAGTTTTATTGCATCATTCTGCACTTTAATTTTGATCAGATTTCAGGGGTAAACTTAATATTATTGTTTATTTCAATAGGGGGAGGACCTACCTTATATGATCCCCCCAACTTCCAAAGTCCTACAACTTCAGTCCTTCAGTAAGAAGTCAGCAGATGTGTTGATCAACTTTTGCCCTTCCATCTCTTTTCAATTTGTTTGTAGAATTGGCTCACACATCTAATCTCCAATGTAAAACCAAGCATCGCCCTCACTGCTTGGCAAGTAAACAACTCAAAATGTGGTCTCCTAGACCGCTGGCGCCAACAAACTATCCTCGTAGAAGGTATGAGTCACGCCTTCAGTTGGGTGATGAGACGTAGCAAGTCAAGAGGGAGCCCTGAGCACCTCTGCAGAGACGGCTGGGAGAGACCGTCTGGATGAGCAGGGAGGCCCGGGGGTCCTGCAGTCATCCCGGGTCAGCAGCCTGTTCCTCTTCATCACCCCTCACCGCCAGCTGGTTTCTAAGCTCAGTGTATGTTTTTCAATATACTTGCCAGCCCGGAGAATGTTTCTTTCTTTGTATAGTCCCATGAGAACAAGCTATGAATGGAAATTTATACAATGAAAAATGCAAGGCAAGGGGAAATGTAGTCAGTCATGAACTCTGCTAATAATCTGTTCGCTACTTTAGATAAATATTACAGCAAAAAGACAAAATGGCACATGCTGAATCCAAAATAAACATTCTTTCCTACAGTTCACATTCGCTCTCAATGTCGCACACATATGCTGCAATTAGCAGTTTTGGAAAGTAATGCCGCTATAAAAGTTACATTTTTTGTAATATGACAGCTGTTCAAAATTGGTTTGGTGTTGTAATCATGACCACCTAAACCAGGTGTTTTACGATGCGAGGGACCACCAAATATGATACATCTATATATTTTTGTCTAAAGAAATATTAAGGCTGTATAAAATAAATAATACGTGTGATATTGTGATATATTAAAGGTTTTCTGGGGAGCCCCTAGAATTTTCTGGAAGCCCCTTGCATGGCCAAGACCAAGACTATGAGTGGTCTAGACTAAGGTTTAGGTAAGTGGTTTGGTGGTCTAGACTGGTGGTAGAGAGCGAGAGTCCAACCAGACTCCTCCAATTCAATTGAAAGATCAATATAACCTGAACAAGTCTTAAATAACAAAGTAACTGTAGATGTCATTTTTATGTGTAGGTCTTGGACTTTGGTTTGTAGAAGCAAATTCTTGTTTATTTAATGTTTGTATGGATTGAATATCGCATTTGAAATCATGCATTTTTAGAGCTCTTTGATGATATTTTTAACTGATGTTATAAAACAGGTACTTTTTGTATTCATTTAGTTGAAATTTTTTACAAACTCCTGTTCTTGCCTGTTCTTGTGCAACAGTAACAAATCTGAATTTGGGTAAATTTGATAAATAATGATCTTCAACAATATTGATTTTTGATTGCAGACCTGGCAAATCTGAGTTCAGTCTTTTGAAACTAATAGAGACATTTTTGATGTTTCTGAGGAGACTATCTTAAATCCTGAACACAACATTACCATTTGCTCACCTTGCAATTGAATGTATGTGTATTACAAATAACTGAGATATTAAAGAGATCTCATCTGTAATTTTCTTTTTTATGCAGCTTAGTATGCTTGAAAGGTTTTGGAGTAATTTTCTGGACACCGATACAGTCCTCAGACTCCAGAGATAGTAGACAGTGGGGTCAATTAGCTCTACAGGGACAGTTGTGTCAATGATGGTGTATTTTCCACTCACAGCTTGGTGGTTGGTATTAAGGAACGGCTGCCCGCTGTTTCTATGCCCTCTTGCTCCAGTCTTCCACGCTAAGGTGGAAAATATTACAGCCTAACCAAAACTCTTGGGAGTTTCCTGAAAATAGTAATATCCCCACAGGAAATATGTGACTGTTGTCTGCAGTGTTATTGGGTTTTAACAGTAATAACCGTTGCAATTGCGGGGTCTCAAGTCAACATGTCTCCACCTATGGCCCTTGGCAAAACAAAGTGGCCGGTAAAAATTTCAGAGAGGACTCAAATGTCCAATAATTGCAGCTGCGCTCAGGACCGGGCCATATAGGGTCGGAGCGAACGTAAGCTACTAATGCACGTCATTAGCATGTCCCTTCATTCACCTAATCGCTGTGTTGACTGCATGTTTACACATGTGTGTATGCTCAAATGGAGCGATGGGATTGGATGTGTGATGTCAGTGACTAATTTATTTTAAATTCCATTTTCAGCATATACCTTGTCAGACAATCTGTGACGAATTGAAGCAAAACATGAAATGATTCATGACATCTGTTTATTAATTTCCATGCACGTTATTATTTCTTATTTTTAAGCTTTTCTCTACGCAGAAAGCTAAAGGTTTTTGTAAACGTTGAACTAACCTCACTATTTTACATATTTTACATCAGCATCATTATATGATAATAGTTGTCGCATTTATTTTACAACGAATGAAAATGAGACATACAAGCCTTTTATTGTTTTGCAGAATTTAAGTGTTTTTTTATGAAAAAAACTAAGTGCAATACTGTAGCACCTACTTTACTGTATTGATATCACTTACAACACGTCCCTTTGAACTCATTTAAAGTTTAATGTGATTCCTTTGTTCCATAACTGATTTAAGTAACATCCTTGTCACATTCATACAGTGTTTATTCAACACAGTCTCAAGGGAATTTGTGACAAACTGAAATCTATCATTCGTGTTCGTGACACGAAATTCCCCCTTTTTTCGTGTCACCCAGCACAACTTTAAGTCAAACATATTTTATCATGCGGTATATCTCATATGTATAAATATATACAGTATCAAGATTGTAAACATGTAAATGTGCATAGTACACTGCGGTGTGTGTATTAAAAGTCTTGCTGAGTGACATGAAAAAAATTTGTACCTACTGGCACGAAAAAAGGGGGAAATTCGTGTCCATGAACACGTATCAATAGATTCAAAATTTCGTGCCTATGCCACGAACTGCCTTGAGACTGGGTTGGTTTATATTGTTTATTTGCTTCGTGTGCAGCCAATGAGAAAATATGACGTATATGAAACAAACTAAAATAGGTTTAAATAGGCACTAAAATGAAAATACTAAACACAATGTAGGATCTGGCCAGACCAAAGGTGAGCATTTGGGGCATCGTAAAACACCCTGACCTCTAAGCAGGAGTCTCACCGGCGCCAGCAAGTCTGATCCAACAGCCCTCTCTTAAGCATCCTTGTAACACATCGTTCCTCAACCAGCCGGAGTACTCTTTCGCGGTGCCTTGCGGTGGCCCTGGGGCTTCGGTGGACGGCTCGACCGTCGCCCCCTGGCGGCCGGCGGTGGCTCCTCCTTTATCCGGGAGTCGGGGCGGGTTCCCCGTCCCCTGTTCCTCCCCCTTGGGCGGACGGACGCAGGCTCCGGCCTCTGGCAGGCGGTGGCTCACCCGGCACTTCCGCCCCCTGCTCCTCCCCCTCGGGGGACGGACA
This sequence comes from Triplophysa dalaica, assembly GCF_015846415.1. Classification (NCBI taxonomy): domain Eukaryota; kingdom Metazoa; phylum Chordata; class Actinopteri; order Cypriniformes; family Nemacheilidae; genus Triplophysa; species Triplophysa dalaica. The sequence goes on along the minus strand of NC_079549.1, from coordinate 19,375,327 downwards.
CAGGCTCCGGCCTCTGGCGGACGGCGGCAACCCCCCCGCTCCCACTTGGACGAAAGCCACCCCACCTCGACCCAGGGGCGCGGCAGCAAAGGTCGCCGTTCCACCGAAGTTTTGACGGTGGCCGCACTGTGCACTTCCGTTTCCCCAGAGCCACCGTTTCGGGCAGCCACTGGCGGACGCCCTTCGTCCGCGCTGCCCGAACTCTCCGGCACCGCGAGGCCACTCGGCAGCGAGGACTCTCCGACAGCATGTCTCTCCTTCCTCCCGGGTTTCGGCACCAATGTAACACATCTCAATAAAATGGAAGGAAGGAGTCGGGAACCGGAAAACATTAAACAACTTTTAATATAAATAATAACAGCCGGCGGCCCCTCACGGACGACCGCCGGCGAACAAAACATAAACATAAATACCAATATAAATACAAACGTAAAACAAGTTCGGGCCCGGTCCTCTCTCTTCGACGGTCCGGTCGCTCGTTCCTTTTATGCTCCCATCTCCTAAGTGATTCGAACCACGGTCTCGCCCCGCCTACTCTACTACAATCCTCCATTTGGTCAGGATTGATTCTAACGCCCAACCTTAGACTTCGAAGGAGTCCCAACAACGAGGATGGAGTGCTCCCCCAACGAGTATACCATATGGCGGCAAATAGTTTCATTCCTCTTGAAATTGTCTTTCTTTTCTACTTATCCACAAAAGAATGTTCTAAATGAATATACCTCTATATCTCCACATTTTATGTTTGTCCCCATGTTATTCGGCCATTGCCTATAACCTCAAAAGCATGTGTGTTTAGTTGTATTCTGCTTATATTTTCATTCTTGTACAAACTTCAGGTCAATGTACTTATAATCCTGGCATGTTTTATATCTAAATGTTTCTCTCTTCATTCCTTGAAAGATGATGTATAGCACAGTAATGTGTTTTATACCATACTCCTTTTATGTCATTCTAAGAGTTTTACAGCGCCAAATTCCTAAGTGGTCCTAAATGCAAATGAGCTAATAAGCGAAACAAAGAAACTTGATTTCACGCCTAAAATCATCTCATCGCATTGGAACGCCCACCTTACAGGGGCGTGAACCCCCCCGAGTTAAAACATCCGTAAACGGAGCAATCGATGCTCTTCCGTGTTTTGGCACGTTCCAGTTCGAACCACATCCTGAGACCTGTCTCTCTCTTAAGAGACAGTTTTTCCATTCGGCAGCTACTTCGGCAAAGTTTGTTTCTGACTTCGTCCGCCAATCCGGCTCCAAGAAAGGACCCGACGGATCGAAACCACGGGACTCTGAAACCACTTTTTCCACGGCACAAAACCTTGTCCAAGCACACTCAAAGGAAACCAATTAAGAATTGAAACTATATTCTATACAGCTGCGTTTAAGCCGTAACCCCTTTTTACAAGGAGATTGTCCTCGATGGTTCATGCAGATGTGAATAGCTGTTTGTAATACTAAAACTTTTGTTTGTTAATCTCTTACCTTTCTTTACTGCTTTTATATTTCATGTTACGTTTGTCTTAACGTGTTATGTCTAGTTAGTTTTTATGTTTCCCCTTTTAGTATAGTCAATAAACCCGCATTTGTTATCTACAGTCGAAAGTGTATAAAATAGGTATAGTTAATCATCATTAATTATCCGTATTTTACTGTGATCAAACTCATAGTTCCCCGAAATACAGTACAACAATTTAGTTTAATAAAATGTTGTAAAATAAACCTAATATATAAATAATTTAAACTTATATAGCAACGCAAAAACTAAACAAATAAATAACAAAATGCCAAAAGCATTTAACCAAAATTGCCATTAAAAAGAAAAATCTAAAAAGAAAGAACAATTTAAAGTATTAATAAAACAATACAACAAATCGAGTAACTTTGTCAAGACTACTAGACAAGGTTGCCAATGCCATCCATAATCATAAACCAACCCTGATAAGGTTTATAATGTGTCCTCCACACTTATTATATTGTTCATGCATTCTTAATAATGATATATCATGTTATTCCACCCTTTCATTCCATTCCATAGGAAAACTCCAGTAAACAGACGTATTCTTATAGTCACTGCATAACTGTACTTATAATTATGTCTGTTTCAGACAGTCTAGCAGCTCTAATGGTTCACAAATGCAAACACATACAACATTATTAGATAAATTTGCCCACAGACAGCATAAACACACACATCATGTAGACAGTGCGGGCAAGAGCCCTGCAGATTATTAACCCATGTATAGAGATGCTTAGCTCCACACTTTGCACTTAATTTGCCACAGAGTTTGTTTGTCTCATAGGAATGATCCGCTGACTACTGCGATGATAAATAATAATACTGTTTCAGAACAATGGATAATACTGTCCCTTTAAGGCAATTGAAATCATTCAGAGGATATTCGTAATGCTTTTCTTTATTTTCAGTATGCTTATTCACTTGCATTGTGGCTCTGAATTCTACTCATATCAGACAGGCCCGGTGAGAACTCCTTCAGACCTGAACCCTTCAAGGGTCTTACTGTCCGAATGGGTGTTTCTGCTGGTGTCTGCTATTCTTCATATACATACGGTGTTTACGTTTTTCACAAATTCCTCTTGTGTGTCAAAAAGGCTGTCAAATTGATCACTTCTTGCAAAATTTACGGCACCATTAAAATGAGTTGCGTTAGTTTGCCATAAAAGCTGAAATGACTGTTGTTGAAAACAAGAGGGTTATTTTTGCATTGTTTATCTTTGGGGGCTAATTGAAGTGTCAGAATTAATTACACAGGCTGTGTCCTCTAACCGTCCACTGGCGAATGACAGCATCAATCTCTCTCTCTCTCTCTCTCTCTCCTTACGTTACTATACCAGCATGACTTTGTGTAGGAGTACATGTCTGAATGAATAGTTCCTTTAATCTTTTCATTAAGTTGTCCTGTTTAACTGGAACTATACTGCATGTACAATCACATATACTTTAGACTAATGCAGATGTTCATTAAAAAGTGCTTAAAATACTTAGTTATATAGTTGGGCTACTGAAAGAATGAATGAATGGTTGGTTAAATGCAGTGTTAGGAACATCAAGATAATAGCAGGAATGATATACTAGATTCCTTATTAATTTACTTGAATTGAAATCTTGAAAACAAAATCTTGATCCTTAAAGACATCACCCTCCAGGAAATGACATCATGAAAACCAGAAGTGCAAATGTTTAAAAATATTAATGGATTTTATATATTCTCCTATTTAATGGATTTAGTTAATTAATCTCATGCCAAAATGTTCCACACTTTTAAAAATGTATAGAAATTTGTATGAGAAATGTTGAAAGATTACCCTTAAGTTGCCATTCCAGCAAAAGCTAGTGTAAGAGGCCTATATTGTTATGATATAGCAAAAGAGTTTGACATCATAACGTTATTTGGGCCTGGCGTTTCATTTTTTACTGTCAAGCATATTGTGATAATGCTGGATATGTTTAAATGTCAAAAGAAACATTACTATCCCACACAAATGAGAGGTATGAAATGTTATTGCTTTTCTCATCTGCAGATAAATCAAAGGTGATGACATGTTAATACAGGCTGATAGACTGATGACATGTCTTCGAGACATTCTGGCACCTGACAAATGGCTACTGTATGTTTCACTCTCTTTTTTCCAAGACTGTTCTGCAGTCCTCTAATTGCCATTTAAAAGTTTTGGGTTCAGTTGATGGATGTCAGCCTGAACCGTGCGTTACGTCCTTCGATTGCGCTTTAATTTATCCTGACATCAATCATTTACCCCGTGCTTTTCATTACGGACGATCTCTGTCTCTGAAAAAAGGCTAAGAGCTCTCCAGGCTTTGTCATAATTGTGGCACTGTAATATGAAATCCCTGATGTTACAATTTGTAGCACTAAAGTTTGTACAAAAGAAAATGTTGAAAGAAAATATCTTGCCTTAATTCAACAAAAACACCATTCAAATATTTATTTATTTACTGCAGCATTTAAGATCCGGTGTATTTTTTTTTTAATAGTCATCTACTTGCGAGGTTGTGAATTGCAACCAACGGCTCACTCCACCACTCGCCCCTCCCTTTCAAAGCACTACGGTGGCTGACACAGAACTAAGATGTCATCACATTTTCGCTTCTTTGCTGAAGGAGGTAACGATTTTGCGAAACACGCTCTGTAGAGCAGTTTGTCCGTTTACGGCAACCGCAGAAACAACATGGCGAATTCCATGCAACGGGCCAAGAGGTGCATGTAGATAGAAATAGCCCATTCTAAGGTAGGAAAACCTAAGGTAGGGTGCACGGCTATCAAGCATTATGAGCGTCTACAGGTCTACAAATGCCACTAATGCTGCATTGCACAATTAATGTTGTTCAAACCTTTGCTCTGCTTTGTTTGTCTTCTTCTGGCAATTACGTTCATTAGTCGGTATGTGTGATACAATCATGAATTAGACTGCTTATTAGTGGAGTAGTACTGATGAGCAGCGTGATGTTACTGATGTAAAGTGTGTAGATTATTTTTATTCTCCAAACAGATGACTCTTCCAATGGGATACGATTAATATCTTTGTCTCATTTTTGTCTTCATCCTGCTCTCAAAATACATTAAAAATACTGGAAAGTGCAGCTTAGGCTTGTCCTGGTACATGTGTTTTGAAACTCTGGACCAATGCAGTCATTACCTTAAGTGTTTAAAGCACGTAGACCAAATCTGATTAAGGTGGGACAATAAATTATTACTAATTTTCCTTTGCTCCATTCGTATCCAAATTTCTTGTTTTAAACCTCAAACCTCTTTGCCTAATTTTCTATTAACAAAATAAATGGCAAAAAATAAACAATATTAGACAAATCGTAGACTTGGAATGTAAGGTTCTGTCTGACATTTTTGTCAAAATTTAGTTATTATGTGACAACTTATTGACATTATGTGATGTTTATTTTTAAATGTTGAACATTGTGGTGCTTTTTTTTTAAACAAAATATTTTATATACAAAGTCAAATGGAATGCAAAAGGTGAGGTGAAGGTGAGACCACAGCTCATCAGCTCAAAACTGAATGCAAAATAGAATTCCAAGGTGATGAAATGCTTAGTTAAAAACAGCTTATACGGAGATCAGACTACCTATAAACCAGTGTTTCAAAATGCAGCTACCATCTTAGCTAGCAGCTGAAAAACCAGCAGATAATTCTGTATATTCTGTATTATTGGGTATAACATTTGATTCTAATACCCGTGAGTATTATCTCAAATATGTGTGTCATCCAAAGCTTTGACAGCTCTCTCTCAGGCTCCGAAATAAACTACAATAAGGGTACACTTTCTTCTTTGGTAATGGTAGCTCTCCTCCAGGTCTCACCTGTGCTCAGGGTAATGGTGTTGTATTCTTCCCCCGTTGCTGCAGGCTGTAGTGATTCTAAATTACTGCTGCACATGTACCACAAGAGAAAAAGAGTAGTCTTCATACTGAAGGTCTGGAAGCTTTCGACGCTTTCTTTGGCCAAGGCCCGCACAAGAGGCCATATTGCTGACAGGTAAAGCAACCAATCACGTTTCATACTGCTTCATGTTTAGAGGTCTGGAAATGTCCCCGCAGTAACAGACGGGTGTACATTCACGAATGTGTCAAAAGTTAACAGCAACAACGATTATAAGTTTATGCCGTGAACCTCGCATTCATTTTTTCATGAAATATTGCAGCGTGTATAGTCAAAAGCTTATCAATGTGGGTCATTTTATTTTTAAAATTCATGTACCCTCATTATATTAAGACCTGAAAAAGCACTTCCGTCCTGAAATGATGTAAATTAGACAGCTTGGGCGGAGCATCCAATAAATGTCCTTCAACTGTCAGTCTGCTGACATTCATTTCTAAATGCTTATCGAGATTCATTCTTTTTGCAACCGTTGTAAAAACGACAGCTTAGTTTTTAGATCATACAGCTTTGTTTTGTTTCCAGGTGGACACACACGTCTCCCGGAAATCCTGTGAAATTCAACCAATCACGACTTTGAACGTGCTGAAGTTTACAGTAACGTGTGCCATATGCATCAGAAGTTTAGTCAGCGGTCTGTGGGCTGAGACTAGAAAAAGAGAAACCAAGCTCACCAAAATCACAAAACCTTTTGTGTAATTTTGACCTCAGAAAATGAAAATCTTTATGAAGAAACTAGACGCATGTTTAGCTTATGTATTATCTCCAAAATAAAAAAAGAGAAAAAACTGATTGCTTTTGTTTTATTGTCCTAGCCCGAAAAAATGCTCCTTCTGACTGCTGTGTTCTATTTTAGCTCTGGTAAGTGCTCTCAAGCAAATCTATTGCCCTACAAATGTTTGCCCTGGGTTCTGATGGGGGTTACCATGGTTACTGCTGCTCTTGTAAGTGTGTAGATAGGAAGAAGTTACACTAGCTGTCCATTGCTACAGGCAGACTCGTCGCCGCCTAGAGGACAATCAAAACATTACATTACATTGCTCCTACTTAAATGGCCTTTTCAAATATGCATCCTATGTGAAAAGATACAAGTACATACCTGTAGATGACGGATAATTGGCCTTGTCCCATGTTAAGCATTTGTTGTGGACTCATAGCCTATTTTTACCATAAAACAGGCCAGCCTGGAAGTAATAAAACTGTGTAATACTCCTGTGATCATAATTACAACACAGACATTGTAGTAAACATATTTAGGGTAATTTCTTTATTAAATCCAATTCTCAACTGAGTTTAGATGCATTAGGTTTGAGATGAAGACGCTTTAAATGAGTTAATTTATTATTTTGTTTTCATTTATGAATTCTTAGGAATTCTAATTGAGAACTAAAATGATCAATGAATGGTTTCTTATTTCCTACATCAGTATTCACAAATATACTGTTTTTTATATATATAAAAAAGGTCTTTGTTGACCCCAGTTATTTGAGCAGCAGTTGATTCTGAAATGTATTAACTTTAGTATAAAGTGTGCATTCTGCTTGGGTACACCAGGGGCCTTAATTATAAAATGTTGTGTAGAAACCATCCTAAAATTTACTTTACGATCATTTCAAATAGTATGTACGTGTGATACAGTTAACGGTGTACGCTTCTCTATCAGTTGTCTATTAATGATGTCTATTTTATGTCATTGACATATAAAAGAGTGGCTGTCAACGTCCAAATCTTATACAATCGGCAGGAATGGCTTATATTTCCAAAAAACCTGCACATCACTCGCCAAACAAATGTGCGTGCGTCCTTTTAGACCCTGACGTGACGCACTTTGGCACATCAAAGACCATTTTTTTTAATATTTAAGATTTTGCGTACGATCTAATCTGTGCGTACACGCATTTTATAAATGAGACCCCAGCAGGATCTTACAAAAACGAAAAATTGCAATAAATATGGACATATGTCCCTTGTCCGGTCTTTGTCCTAAATAGGTCCTAAATGCAGACCTTATTTCATCTATTTGCTGGATCCGCACTGGTGTACTACTACACAATCTACACAGCATAGCATGATCAATGTGTAAACTGAAAGGGCTGAAGGGGAAATTAGCGGGTACTGCAGTAAAACAGCCGTTTCTAAATATAAAAAGCACTCCTTTTATACAGAATCTGATACCACACTCATTTGTCTTGCTTCCAGTAAAAGTGGAATTGAAAATGCTTTGTCAATTCAGAATGGTGCATGACCCTTTTGTGAACCCAGCCCACAGAACACATGTGTGTTAAAACTGTGAAGACGGCAATGAGAATTTTATCGAGTGCTGATCTTCCTTTAATTCACGGTTTAACTCTGGACAGCTGTGCTTTGGTCTCACCTTTAGGAATCATCTCACACACACTGGGTCCACAAGGATGTTTTCTTACTGCTCTCGTATCCCCTGCTCATTTCCACATGAGTATCTCCTCTGAGCTCCACCCAACTGTTGAACCTCAAGGAATTGAAGAAATCCGTGCGCATGCATTCATTCACATTTAAACACAACACTCAATATTCATTCTATACTCCTTCATGCACAGATAGTCATGAAGACGCATCTTAACGGTGTGAACAGTGACGGTACTGAAGAGGATATAGTTAATAAAAGCGGGGGTATGAGGGGTCCGTACATGGCTGGGGGCCTAGATGCACTGAATGATATTGCCCACCCAAAACAGTTAAAAATGTGATTTGTGTAGTCACTTTTAAATATTTATTTAATGTTAATGTTTTGGTTTAAACTTTCTTTAAATATGTTATGTATGCACCGACTAAAGACATTCTCCTTCTTGCCTCAATGTAATTTATGCATTTGGCAGGTTTTTTTATCTAAAACAGCTTACAGTGACTTGTCCCTTTGATCAATGAATGTTTTCAGCGTCATGTTTTACCAACTGAGTGAACATGAAGATTATGAGAATTTTCTGTGTGGATCATGCAAATAGAATTGGACCTTTGGAGATAAAAAGAAGTTATTGGACTGTTGACCGACGTCTGTGTCTGGTGTGCTGTGTGATAATGTCATGTCAACCTGAGATCTGTCTAAAAATAAAAGGTTTCATGGCTGTGGATTTCTCTTGAGGAGCTGCCATTTCAAAAGTACTTGCAAAAGTTAGGCGTCGTGTTACAGACTGATATGCCTGGGGTGGCGCTGAAATTGACTTTAATATTGCTGTAAGTCAGTAAATAGAGCATTGCGCAATATTGGCTGCTATTTTTGCATTTTGGAGCTTTAACCGATCGTGCATGAGACAATAACCTCATGTATTTGGAAGAGAAAGCCTCTTCAGCAAAGTCTCCGAAATGACAAATGCTTATATAAAAGATCTAAAAATAAGACGTAATATTCATTTTCTGACTCCCATCTGTACTTTTATAGATATAAGGGATTGCAATATAGAAATCTAGAACAAAAATATAATACAGAAATAGTTAATTAAATATTGCTTGTAGAAAATGAAGCCTGTGCAATTTTTTTCGAGGTGAATTTACCACTTTTTTCATCCAATTCTCATTACAATAATACCTAAACAGTATACTGTTGAGCATAGAGCAGTGATCATTTTGAATTACGGTGATGAATTGAATATGTTAAGTATTACAGTATTGAGATATACTATTGGGAACAATGAGAAGAGACAGCTCAATACAACTGGATGCATTATGGCATGTTTTTGTGAGAAATGCAAAGTGTCGAGAGTCTTTTTTCTAGGTGCATTTTTGGGTGCATTGGGAAATCATAACTTTGAAAATGACCAGCCTCTGTCATTTACAGTGGGGTACACAAGGTCTGTCTTAATGTTGTACAGCAAACAACACATTGTGACAGCGGAGATTTAACCCGAGGCTGAACGTAATCTCATCAATACAGACATTTCATATGTTTCTGCAACTCTGGGATTTAAAGTTTGTATTGTTTGTACATTTGTGCACCCAAAGGAATGTTTTATTGCTCACATTTGGATCTTTGGGATATTTAATAAGTTTCAGAAGAATAGACACAAGTGAGAAAATGTTCAAATGTACTATATCTATAATGTGGATTTCACAGCCCATTGGGTCTAAGAGGAATTTGTTGAGAAATGTTTGAGTTTATTTTGTAAGACTTTGGTATTTTGTAATACCAGGGCACTGTGAAACATTGAAAAATCTCTTAAACGTAAAAGTGTTCTTTCTGTTTAATCTCACAACTGTACAAGGGAACAACAGACACACAAAAAAAGTTTTGTAAGGTTATAGTTGTATAAATAGAACGAAAATACAACGGAGGGCAAGAACTGGGATTTACCTGCTTTCACAGGAACAGACGATAAAGATTCATTCTTAACACTCGTACGTTTCTTCCTTCAGATTAGATAAACAATTTGACTCAGTGTGTCTGACAGGTCTGAGAGTAAAGTCTCTGTGGAACGCTGCACTGAAAAACGCGTAATTTCATTTCGTGTGTAAATATCTGTTTGGTGTTGGCAAGCGTAGGTTCCCCAAAAGCTGAGCTGACAACCCAGACAAGCAATTACTATTTTTTGTGTAGTTTACAGGTGACAGACACAGAACCAAAGAACGGAGATGACAAACAAACGGACGCAAGCGACCTGCGAGAATCAATGCGCACATCAATTCAGAATGTACTGACAAGTAGATGAAGTGTGTTCGTATGTATTTCCATACTGTACGTGTTGAGACCGCCATCAAGCAGATACACAAACACACAAAAAATAAGTTTTCTTGGGTGTATTGTCAAGTTTGGGGGGTTTGAAGAAAGTCTCCAAAGGGTTGAGTGTAGCTTACTTTTGGCAGTTTGTCTGTTTAGAAATGCACCTGTAAAGGCGAACGATGAAAATCTAGATTCTTTTAATTCTACTGTCGATGTCTGATGTGCTCATGCCATCTGTGCAACGTGCATGTTTCCTTAATACATGAATACATTTTTGCATGACTAATAATGATGTTTATATTACATGCAAGGATATAGCTTTGGTTTCAGTGAATTCTTCAGCAAACTATTTCATTCTCACTGGCAGTTCTTGTGGTTCTTGTGCCACTCTCTAAAAAGTGCTGGGTTGTTTTTGACCCATGCTGGGTAATGACTGGACAGAAAACACTGCTGGGTGGAAAGTTACACAATGTGGGGTCTCTCAACGGCCGTGGTTGTTTGTAATGGTACTATTACTACTATTGACTAGAATAACTATTTTAATTGTTATTCAGGTTAGGTTCTACACTCAAAATTGATGTGGGATTAATTTAATTTTATCAAGACACCCATTTCCTCACAATTTACTTGATTTATTAGAAAATAAGTTTTACTTGTCCGCACAATAAACCCAGTTTATCAACTTATTTGATTTAATTTCAGCTGAATGTAATTAATTTGTGTTGAGCCAATTCAATTTGAATGCTTCAGTGGTGTAAGCAAGATGTAATGCATGAAGCAGGAAGCACCAAATAGTTTATTGCATGACCATTTGCAGAGTAGTTACCTCGTCCCAACCCAAGTAAAACTTTATCCCTTCACCACTATGGCAACCCCTCAAAAATCACAGACAACAGAAAATCTTAACATTACAGAACAGTAAACACTAACAAGACTCCTTATCTTTCATCCTTCATAAAAACACACATAAAATAACATTACACTTTCTATCAAAATCCAGTTACAAGGGTAATGCATGCTGGGAACTCAGTCCACTGTTTCAGTGAGTCAATGATAATTATTCAGGTTGTCCCAACACAAATGGAATAAGTTTTGTCAAAGAGTCGCCTATTTATGTCAGTATTACATATTTAAATTGTGTTTGAACAAGAAGCACAAACAAATGTGTTAGATCAAACTATATTTAATGAGTTAAACCAACAACCCCCAACAATTATATTTTTGAGTGTAAGGTGGTTCAAACCATGCAGTAAATGTTCACTTATACTAGTAGCTGTTTTTTGAAGTTGGTCATCGGATTGTCAAGCAAACTCCATATTACAAAAAATGATTCACCACCTTAAATCGAAATGAACCACTGCTTTGATGCAAATTACCAGCTTAGACAAAAAACACACAGCCGCCAGTTTAGTTCCAGCAGGGAAGATATTTGCATTCTAGAAAAGTATAAAAGTGTGTGGAAACCAATTTCTGTGCTTCTTCCTGATCTGATTGAACCGAGAATCTATAAGATACTAAGAAAAACAGCAGTTTATAAAGAGAGATGAGTCTATTAAAGCCTTCTACATTAAATTCTTGGCAAGGGGTTTTCTGTTCAGTCTGTGAATTTTTCAAGTAGAAACATCCACGCACATTTAAACGCCTTCCAACAAATCACACAGTTTTTAAAGTAATAGCAATTTATTTTCCATTCCCTGTCACCGAGCGTTTCCTGATTGGTGTTTAATGAAACACTTTCATGAAACGTGTCCTTTGGGAAATGTCCGTGGCGTTGCGCTGGAGGAGCAAGAAGCCTCGATAAGCTAATTGATAGATTGAGTGTCTCACCTCCCCTCCACTGAGCTGAAGAGGACCGCCTCTTTGCATAGAGGGGCATTATGGGTAAAGATGGTATTGGGGAATTTTGTGTTTTGCTCTGTTCCATTAATGTGATTAATGAACTAATTACCGCTGTTAAATTTTGCCAAGAGATAGGAAACGAGAGCCGAGGTGCATACGGATGTGAGCGTGTGGTTGTAAAACTGAAATAACGCCGCACATAAACACAAACAGCATTACAATGACGTGCCAAAGCATTTGCCGTGTTCTGCTGATCTATAGCGCCGGCTGATGTAATGCGGGTTGAGTCACATTTCAGTCTCTTACTGATAAATACACACCATAATATTGTTACAGTATGTTGTCATGTTGTCATAGTTTTGCAATAACACAACAATCTTGCAGGTCCTCTGTAGATGCTTTACTCCCCAAGCTGGTCATCCCGAAGATTTATGTTATAGACTAAAATGAACACTCCAGGGAAATGGCTCTATAAATCCAATGAAACTTACATTTGCACCAATAGTAATCATGCAAGCCCAAAGCATTTTTATGGATGCCCTCTGCTACTGCTTTAACTTCTGCCCCTGGCTGAGGGGTCTAGGTACATGAAGTATGGTTCTCATTAACATTTTCTTCGGGAACATATGAGGTTTTATGAAGGCATAATTGAACATCTTGTTAAGACACAAGAGCACTTTTATTTGTTTACTGGGCACATCGATGGGGATCGTGGGGACTGTAATCCTGGATTCCAGCATGCGTTTGGCAGGTATGTGTTTCATTGATGAATGTGCTACGGAAATGGCCGTCAGATTTTTTCTTTTCCTTCGTTGTATTTCCAAGCTCAATTAAAAAAGGATTTTCAAGGGTTAGGTCCCCGTTATCCAAAAAGTTATAAAACCTAGAGTAGAGTACTTTGAGAATTGACTTCTACAGGAAAAAAACTGACTTCAAGTGCAATATTTTAAGTTCTTTATTCTGTTTTAAAATTATTGAAGACGGATGAACTTCTATAGCAAACACAGTGGATCTTCCCTCCTGGAGTTAACAAAGCTATTATTGGTTTTCCAATCACAGGCATCACACATCATTTCCTGTGTGGAACGAGTAGTTTGCCTTGAAGGCATGTGACGGACGCGAAACAAAATCCCTTTAAACTGTTATGGTTCGCCTCTATTCTTTGTATTGAATCCATTGTTGCCATTTTGATATTGGTGGGTATTGCGTGCCAGCTGCCACGTTGAGGAGTGCCAAGGCAGATGGGATAGCAGCAGGAGGTATTTTGGGAGTGAGGAAAAGTACACGCAATGTGGCGATGAATCTGTCCTCCCTCTCTTGTTCTTCTCTTTGCACAGTAAGAGCTGTTTAATCCACTGCTGCCCTACCTGGCCGCAGTAAGAATGCTGTATTTAAAAGTAAACCACCTCTTTTGTATGTATATGTGGACTTTATGGACATGTACAGTATGTGGACTTTATGGACATGTACAGTATGTGGACTTTTATGGACTTTTCATATGCCAGTTCTACTTTCTACATTGACGCATTTTGCCCACATTTTTATTGAAAGTTACTTACAATACAGCTCATTCACGAGCAGTCTCTTTATTCTTCGCTTTTTTATTTACTTGTATATCTGTAAGCGGTGTGGCATGCGCTGTGAGTCATAATATGCCATGCAGTGTCAGCAGTCATCATGATTTTTGTCCCATACGCCCTCTACGTGTTAAACTTCTGTAACCATTGATCTTCTATGCTTGGCTTAAATAAAGTGTCGCCCCAGGACAAAAACTATTCATTGCGTTTAAACACCCAATGGATGTTTTGGTTACCCGTCTCGACTTTAGTCAGCTGTACTTGCCCAGAGCGGACGTGGCTGTCACCGTGCAAACACACACACCGACTGAATATCACGGTTTGTTTGGGTCTCACACATAGAGGTTACCATACCACTGGTTAAAATACACTTCACGCATACACAATCCCTGTATCGGTTGCGTCTCTGTGTCGCACCTTAACTCGGAATGAAAATCTCCTCTCTCCGCATTACCATCTGGGACAGAGATTTTGTGTTTGTGGAAGATTCTGTTTATTTTCTGTCGGGCCTGAAGCCTGGATCAGCGAAGATGAAAAGGCTTGGTAGCGTAAAGCTCTCTTCCTTGCCGCTACATTTGCAGTAGTTATTCATTCATGACAAAACCCATTCACGTCTTGACAGGTAACGCTATTCTGATGTATGTCACCTGCTCCCGGTGATGCACTACCCAACCCCCTCAGCCCTCTCGCCCGGGCGGCATTTCGCATCTGACGGCTGTTGGCTCGGGCTGGGAGAATATTGCGCTCGCGTTTGATACGCAGCGTAGAAAACTCGCTGATGAGGGCAGTCAGAGAGAAATGTGTTTAGATCACTTTTTCAGAGTAATAGCTGGTCGGTGTGTCATGAATATGACTCTGTCAGGGTAATCAACATTTTCTTCCTCGAATTGCACCGACCAAACACACATCCTCCCCTGTTTATACGTCAGACCCATGAGTCAATATGATTTACTTTAGCCTTCTGAAAAATCACCAACCAGTATTGGAAGTCATTTGATACTATGCATGGGTGATACGTAATACTGCGAATGAGTAAGTGTAATATTGAAGAAAATTTTGAAAAAGTTACTAAAGCATATGTAGTTTCTGACTGTATAAAAGTATTTAATAATAATAAGTATCATTGGATTATACTATAAGAAATAATTTGTACATAAAGTTAGTAGATTCATTTGAACAATGGACCAAATGTGCCGTCTACTGTACCTCATTGTGACAGTTTCAAACTATTTATAATATTCAAATATAAATCTATTAAAACGTTAAACATGAACACAGCTTTTCCACATCAACCTAAGTTTCGTTCTTTACAAACTTTCCTTTTTCTAGTTTAAAAAAAGATAATTGGGAAACAGTTATTTAAAGGAGCATTGCTCAGATTTTAGCGGCATCTAGTGGTGAGGTTGCGTATTGAAAGGAACGGCTCACTCCAGCCCCCCCTTTCGTAGCATTACAGTGGCTGACACTGAACTAAGATGTTGTCACATTTTCGCCTCTTATCCGAAGGAGATAAAGTATTTACAAACCTTGCTCTGCAGAGCAGTTTGTCCTTTTAGGGCTACTGTAGAAAAAACATGGTGAATTCCATTAAAGGGGACGCGCAGTGTATGTAGATAGATAGCAAAGGTAGTAAAAACATAACGCTTCATTATGCAAGGTCTTTATACACCTCTGAAGACATAGTGATGTATATCATATTGCATATCTCTCAAAATGTCCTCCAAAAAAAACTACACATTGGACCTTTAATATAACCACCATTGCTGTTTTAATGCAATTTTAATTTTTCAATTGAATTATAAAAAATAACGCAATATTACCTTATCATCTGTTCCAACAACAACAGTGTCACAAGTATGGTCAGACTACATGACACTTCTCTGCAGAGAACATAGCACTACACTGCCAGGCGTGTGTTTCTCTGTTTTCACCTCATTCTGTAGTTGTCTCTCGTTTCCTATCTCTGGTTCTCAAGTCCAGACTAGCATTGTTCCTCATTGCTTATACATGGTTTTCTCCAGCGCTTCTACTTCTGCCAGACAGCGAAAAACAAGCCTGGCCCATTAAATCCGTGTTTACTAGAAAACTCTGCTACAATGCGACTGAATGCCACACAGATGAATAAAACATTGTCCCTGACTCAGGCCGGGAGAGACTGACATCATAAGTTAGAATGAGACTAACTGTCATAGCTTTAAAGTGGGTAATGAAGTCAGACTCGCTGCTGTGCCATTCATGTGCAGTCAGCTGGCAGTGAAGTGAACCTTCGCTGTTCTGTATGTGACAGAATATAGAAAGAATAATTTTTGAAACTAGAACAATGCAGATTTCATCAGGTGAGTAATGAGACTCATGGTTACTGTATATAGCTTGGAAATATTCTTTTGGCCCTTAGAACATTTTTCTATCGTTATTGAAAACAAGAGGAAAACAAAAATCCCATTAAGATGAAATTACATATTAGTCTTTTATGCATTTTTGTGGACTTTGTCCCTGTGTTTCCTTATTACCATGGCAACAATAAAATAAAATCTGATATTCAGACCTGTGATGAAGGTCGGAGGCATTTCAAACTAATATCAACGCCAGTGTCCCTGTGCTGTCAACTAAACCACATAATTATAAGCCTCTCAACAATGCAAATCCAGTGTAAACAGTGCCATGACAACACATTACCTGTTCATTTTCAGGTTTGTGTATCCACGGAGAGTTAATATTAGCTTCCGGAGAAGCTAATGGTCCATCTCTGTTTATATACTTTGCTTGGAGAGGGAGGTTTTGGCTAATTGTCTTCATTGTTGTTGGCTGTACATCAAACCAGGGCTTTCCAACAGAAGCCATGTAAATTATTCAGCCAGTATAGCACAAAACTACAAAAAGAATAAACTGACGAGAAAAAGATCAAACGCGATTAATTTTGAGCCTCGATAGATACAGTCGAGAGTTCTTTGAAAAGATTTAAAAGCAGAAATTCTGCAGCAAAGTCTTTTTTCTGTTGACTTCTATTGTTCTGTAAGAATGCACTCATTAGGAACCTTTTCAGATGTGCTTCCGAGTTATTTTTACCCTGAAGCATGGCAGAGGTCACAGCACACAGTACTTCCATAGGTTTCATATGAAGAACCTGCTTAAATTCTTTGGAAAGCCATCCGTGAAACTCTGCATCCTTCTGCCAAGCTCATGACCCTCTCTTCTCCAGGGATGAAGCTTATTGGCCAGACTTCCCACCATGGAATCTCATGTTTGTAAATGGCCTGCTCAAAGGCTGCCTGAAAGAAATGTTTATTTTATCACATGATTTGCATTCGTGTATTAAGTCGGCTAGCACAACTACTCATTTTTATTAGTCGACTAACACATACATGACTAACCGTATGGCATTGCAATGTCAGCAGTGTGTTGATAGAGATTGTAATTCTGCATTAACAGATTCTTATGTTGACCTCAATGATACAGATGTAGGTGAAATATATGAATTGATTGATCACACATTATGGCATCCATGTGAGGATTTGTAACGCACACCATTTATCCTGCAACAGCTATAAGCACGAATAAAATATGTTTAAGATCAAGGAGTGCTTTAACATGTACAGTCTTACTCCGATTATGTTTAATAAGCTGACAACAAGTATGGTCATGTTAACACGTAAAACTTTTCTTTTATCTGGGAAAGGTCATAAACGGCGTAAGCAAAACCGCTCAGCAGAGGTAGTTTTTTGGCTATTACTCCGATTTCATGTTGCATGTAAACGCCTTTGCCGGTTTTCTCCAGTTTTGTTTATGTGAGCATGCAGTTAATGTAGAAACAGCAAAATGAAAAACTATTCTTGCATATGGGCAATTCCAGCGCTATGGACGTGACATTTTGCATTATGGACATGACATAAAAATGCTCAGAAAATGAATTTGTTACGATATATTGAACCATCCGTTAATATTTTACTGAACCCTTGTCTATGAAAACATTTTTTTAAATGGAAATAAGCATGTGTTATGGATGTGACGCAGTTTATGGGAAACGATAAAATTGTAGGATTTCTCTAAAATAAAATGCACAATCCTGAAGCAATAATACCCAATGAATGGAGAAGAGAGGCCTCTTTATAGAACATTAAATAGTTACTTTATGTTAATTTTCACGTGTCCATTTATGAGGAATATGTTGCGTTATGGATATGACAATTCTGAAAATGCACTTACCTGACTATGAAAAATCATGCACTAAATACAAAACAAATGCTTTACAAATTTGAAGAGAGATCTCACATGGGTATTTGAACCACCTAATGTTAATATCTGTGCCGTTACCATATATCGCTGGTAAAAACTTTTCGTGGTAAGGTTGACCTTTTCACGGAATTGCCCATATGCAGGTACTGCGAACATGAGAAGAGATATAAAAATGTAGCTTGTATGCAAAATGTATGCATTTTTAATTTCTTGACCGACTATCGATGGTGACGTCACTGCACCCGTGAAACCTTGCAAGTCCCAAACCTCCATGTTAACGCAGTTTTCTATAGCCGGTTTCTTGATATTCATGTAAACACGTAAAAACAGGTTTTTTATAAGCTGATTTTTGATAGATATTGGCTTATATTGATCATGTAAACCCACTCAATGTGTATAGGCTTTAAGACTCTAATAAACAGCTGCAGTGTCTGGTGCTCTAAACTTCTTCTGCATTCTTCTTCCACAGAACTAGTCCTAAATCAAACACTTCTGTAATGTTCATTTCTCTCCTCCCCTGCTGACGCCCCCAGAAATTATAGTATTTACTCCAGTTTCATAGCCTCCTCTAACCTACCATATTCATCTCTGAGATATACCATTTGATGTCACCCTTGTAACTTATTGAACCTGTCCTGTAAAAATGAACAGCTTTGCATTGGAGATGAAAGCGCTGGTGTCTGCCATGCGTGGAGATGAGAGTGTCTTTAATGTGCTCAAAGCGAGTTACAAATCTTCAGAGACAAGCGCAGCCACGGAATATTAACGGCCTGTTGGGGAAACGGGGTAAGGTTCGACATAAACGGGTGCTGAACAGTTTTTGTTTGTAATGGGATTTCGGCAAAGTTCCTAAAAAGTTTGTTCACTTTTCCCATTTTTCTCGACATTCTCTGGCATTGTTAGAGATTGCTGGAAGTTTGGACTGTCATCTGTTTATTTTCTTCCCTGCAGACACTTTTGAATGTGTTATCCACACTTGTACTGTTATCACACCTGAGAATATAGGTTTGTATCACCGTCTAGTTACAGGCAGATTTGAATGTGTTATTTTTCAAATTTCAACAGAACGGACTGAAAATGTGTTCTGACGGGAACTATAAAGAATATTGATTATCCAAACTATCCCAAAAAGTTTGTAGAATCACTTTCTTTTCTAAATGCTTTCATCTTGAGGCTGGAAACTACACTTCATTTCTGTGTTACTATTTTCTTTTAGATGGTCGTTTAATTGGTGCCGATCTCCCAGTTGTTAAAATTTTGCTAGAAGGTTTTTGTTCAATTGTAGCGCGGGATAGTAATTATGACCCAGTTACTCTAGATGCTGTTTCTTCAACATTACAAAGCATAACGTAGCATTTCTTTTGGGGTATCTGTGCAAAATATGAACAGGAGGCTTTCTGTGGATGGATTACATGCACTCCTGTCATAAACATCACAGTTCTTTCATTGTGTGATCATTGTTGGGTGTAACTAGTTACTGTATTTTAATTACTTTTCCCTTGAAAAAGTAAAGCAAGGGATTACTCTTATTTTTTCTGTGATTTAATTAGTTACTTTTGCTGTAATCAAACAAAATACTGTGTGTTATATATACGTGTGCAATAGTGGAATTGACATCAAAAGTCTAATTTTAAAATCCGTGCTAAATGTGTAATTCTCACATTTGTAATAATTTGGTCAGTTTATAACACTACTTTATGTAGTTTAATATTATTTATTTGAATGAATTAAATAAGCTGTTTCATGTCTATCCTTGAATCACTTAACTAAAAACTTAAAATAACAGGAGAGTTGTGGTTTTGTCGACTCATACTCGCTCTGTGTAAACTGATCTCACTGTTGTTTGACACTTGCCACAACTCCACAATCATCTGATTCACCTCTGGATCAGCCACAATCATCTTCTCTTGTGAACCGAAGTCATATTAGCTCTCTGTGCATAAATACAGTATGTATTATGAGTGGTGTGTTTCAACTTGTCGCTCGCGGGATGTTGAGCGAATAAGTGATGTTGCTCCTGTATTAGGTGTTTTTAAAAACACGCAGACTTGATCAAAAACGTGAATGAATAAATGTTAAAGAGAAAGGAATATGGGAAAAGAAAGCAAGATGCAAATCAATTATGTATAGCGGGGGTCATAGAAATGGTGAACTTTGTTAGCTGCTTGATCCTTTCAAATAAGTGATTAAACTTCTTTTAAAACAGGGACGCTCAGGGGACTAGATTAACAACATAGCCAGACTACTAAAGAAGCTGAAAGTTTACCATTCAGAGAAATCAGACAGTTATATTACAAGCTGACAACATTAATGTTTCTTAATGTTTTACTAACGTATCAATTTGTTCAAAAGTACAGAAAAAATGTATTTCCAGTTCCTTGAAACTAAATAATATATATGTATAGTATTATTAATAGAATTCGTTTTTTATCAGTATGCGACTGTACTGTACTAAAAAGCATTATGTATACTTTATAACAATAACTTTATTATCTTAATAATTATCTTGATTTTGATCTTGATTTAATAATTTAATATATTTTTACTCAGAAAAGCAATACCAAATTCATTTTTGAGGAATAGGTAATCTACTCAATAATAGATTTTTGTTCATTTTTAACCAAATAGCGTGCATATAGTATTTAAATTGTGTAGTGGTGAAAAGTGATTTGAAATGCACCATAGGTGCCTCACCCTAACCAAACATTTAGAGTAAGCAGCTTAAGTCACTGCAATACTCGTTCTGCTCGATTAAGTTTTTTGAGCATTTTGGTTTAGTATCACATTTATCCGTGTGCAATACCCGAGCGCTCTTTTTATCGGGTTATTCCTAGCAAGCAAACACAAGAAAGGAACAGTGAGCTCAAATGAGGTATCATAGAAAGACGCCCGCCTCTCTCGCCTTCCTCCAATTAAGACTATTTATTCTGCGTGTAGCCTTTTCTTGAGACGATAAGGCGCGGCACGTCCTCGCTCTCGCTGTTCCTTCGAGCGTTTCCGATTTATCCGTGTAGGAGCAAGAAGACAAGCGGCTCATATCCATAATTACAAACTGATTCAATCATCATTGTTGTCATTACCGTGACTGATGCATGCTTGTGATGGTAGCACAACATCACAGGAGTGTGACACTCAAAGACAATGCTCTCCCTCCTCAAACATACCTGTGTCAGTGTGTGTGTCTAAGACATGGAGAGAGATCAAAGTGAAAGAGTCAGATTTAATAAAGGCCATTGTTCTTGATTTATGAAGTGTGACATGTGATGATTTCATAGGGATTAGATGATGCCACGTGTGGGACAGGCATGTCAATGCATGCAACCCTTAACATGCAAGATATCTGATCAATGAAGACTCATCAATGTCAAGCTCCCCCTCTCCCTTTCCTGTAGCTCAGTGGTAAGAGCATTGCATTAACAACGCAAGGTTGTGGGTTCGATTCCAGTGGATTGCAAATACCTATGTAAAATGTATAGGATAAAGCAATGTAAGTCGCTTTGGATAAAAGCGTCTGTCAAATGCCTAAATGTAAATGTAGAATGTTGACGGCTAAGCCTTTGAATAAAATAGCCCAGGCTTTAACACCATAAAAGATGATGCAACACGGGCTCTCCTATGCAAGGGCTGATTGTCATACTTGGAATAAACGTTGTTCTAGATCATATCAACATACATGACTTAACATTTTATTGTTAAATAAACTATCCGTTTAAATCCTAAAGGCAAGAATGTGTTTCTAAAATTGCTTACTGCGTTATCAAGTCTAATTATAATTTCTAACTGTTTTTTAAAGATCAACAATCTAACGATAAACCAATTTTCCATTCCAAGCCCATGGTCTGTTTAATCCACATACAAGGATCTTCTGTATTCAGAATGGTTCTGCGCGGATCCGAAAGCCTCTAATTGGTTATACCTCCTCCTGTCGGGGATCAATAATGTATGTATCCAAGCTAATAATAAACCTAATTTGGAGAGAATGCAGTATTGGTTTAGGTGAGATGATGATATGTACACTAACAGCAGGGAGTTCCTTGAGGTTTTTCAAAGGCCTTCCTGAGCCGGAGGAAGCCATTAAAATCTCAATGGCAGTTTTATTTAAGAATCTGATATCTCTGTTTGCCTCTCCAGCGTTCCTAGGTATTTAAAGAGAGGTTTGCAAAAATGAGAACATACATATGTAATGTGGTTATGGATCTGGAAATTATTGTATTTATAAAAGCGAATGGAGACACAGGTCCCAGTTCAAAGAACACATACCCTAAATTTCCTAGTTTATTCTAATTTATTACTTTGCTTAAAATTCATGTTAAAATAAACTATTCAAAGCCTTGACATTAAAACATCTTAGTGTTTTTTGATTCAGAGTGCTTTGATGTATTTGTATATAGTTTTACATAGGTCACTCTTTTGTGATGCTCAGGTGATCCCAATGGCCCTGGAAGCAGCAATAGCCCCCTCTGCTGGCGAGAGCATACCTCTGAGCACAGCAATGCAAAATCAGGAATTGATCTTTTCACATGAATCTAAATGATTCATGGGTAATGCCAAAAAAGACACATCTCCTTTGAAAGACATCAAGCAATAAATTACGAAAGTATTACAAAAGTATTACGAAAGTATAAGTAAAATGGTAAATATCCATTCTGATTGGGAAAGAGGGTTCTATGATATTTTGATGATAAAATATTAAGTTACTGGTCATTTAGAAGTTGTACTAGTCAATACAAAATAAAAACAGCCTATTTATAGATATCCATCCATCCATTTTCTACCGCTTATCCGAACTACCTCGGGTCACGGGGAGCCTGCACCTATCTCAGGAGTCATCGGGCATCAAGGCAGGATACACCCTGGATGGAGTGCCAACCCATCGCAGGGCACACACACTCACTCATTCACTCACGCACGCACTCACACCCTACGGACAATTTTTCCAGAGATGCCAATCAACCTACCATGCATGTCTTTGGACCAGGGGAGGAAACCGGAGTACCCGGAGGAACCCCCCGAGGCACGGGGAGAACATGCAAACTCCACACACACAAGTCGGAAGCGGGAATCGAACCCCCAACCCTGGAGGTGTGAGGCGAACGTGCTAACCACTAAGCCACCGTGCCCCCCTATTTATAGATATATTCATTATAAAATCTGTATTACATATTTTTCAACGATGACAATAATCATTCTCCTCCTTTTGCTTTTGTCCTCCTCCTTCTCACCAAAAATTATTTGATTATAGTTGATTATAGTTGGACATTTGATTTTAGTCGTTTAGCTGTGTCAAATTAAATCAACATAGTATAATACTGCCTTAGCTTGATATTAAAAACTTGCTGGGGGAGACTTTCCTTTTCATATCAGGCTATATCCAATGCTACATTATTAAATTTCTCATATATAATATTTCTTGAGTCTTCGCTGTGGCTTCAATGCTAACAAAACAATGCACCGTTATTTGTTGTGCAGTGACGTAAAGTGGTCATATGACATTGCTAAAACGAATATTATCGTTTGCTATAGATGTAATGCAATGTTAGTACACAATTAAAAAACGCTGTATTTTCCACATACCGTGTATATTTGTCTCTCCTCTTTGCCCCGCCTCTCTGAAATGCGCAGATTCTTAACAAAGGTCATCAATCTGAAAATCAAGGTGCGGAATGACTGTCCAGTTAAACAGTGCGTAGCGATTGGTCGAAAACTGCAAGCGTGTGATGGAAATGTAACGCCTCTTACCATATTTGGAACATCAGGTACCAAATCAATTGTACTGACAGGTACGCCCACGTAGCCTACGTGTCGTTTTTATATTTATACTTCTACGTCGTTGTCCGCGTCGACAGGCAATGACCACTAGGTGTCAGTGTCCACGAACGTGTTCCTTGTGTAACCAAGACAAGAGCCGAAGAAGAAGCAGCTAGTTTGAGAAGCATTAGCAGTAATAGCGGCAAGTTAACAGTCACTTCTGTTGCAGATCTCCATCCATCTTCTTCCGCTTCATCCTGGGCCGGGGTCGTGGGGGCAGCAGTCGAAGCAGGGATGCCCAGACTTTCCTCTCCCTAGACACTTCCACCAGCTCTTCCGGAGGACACAGAGGCGTTTCCAGGTCAGCCGGGAGACAGTCCCTCCAGCGTATCCTTGGTCTTCCCCGGGGTCTCCTCCCGGTGGGAAGGCGTTCAGGGGGCATCCGGAAAAGATCCCCGAGCCACCTCAGCTGTCCCCTCTCGATGTGGAGGAGCAGCAGCTCTACTATGAGCTCCTCCCGAGTGACTGAGCTTCTCACCCCATCTCTAAGGTCCGTGTAAGGTCCGCATTGAGTTGGCGTGTTTTTACACTTTTGGAGAGGTGCCCGTCAGGGTACGCGGCTCTGCCTTACTTGCGTATACATTTGGCCGGTCAAATCATACCACAAACTGACATAGATTTGTGGGGTGTGGTTACATGAGGTGTTTCAGGCAGGTCTGGGTGAGCATTCGCTTTTAGATAAAATGTGTCTTTTGTTCCGACACTTACATTTTTGCAATGTCACGTGTCTAATACATGCATGGGCAACTTATAACACACCAAAGACACAGAAAAACACATTCCCGCCGTATGATCCCTTTAATCATTATTACTCACGAGTTGAGATGGCTTACAGGAACTTGGCCAGCTTTGGCCCAAATGAGTGAACATAGTTTTAAAACCAAACCACAACCTGTCAAATTTGCTGTTATTTTTACAAGGCTATCCATCTAAATAAATGCTTTTATAGTATACATAAAGTAAATAAAGTATATGAGTCAGACATTGGTCTTGTAAAGCTAGTGGCATAGAGGCGACAACCAAGTGCAGAAACAAATATATTATAAATACATAAAGTCGTGTCTATACAGTATAAAATATAGAAATATATAAAATGTGTATGACAATACATATACATAACAGAAGTCTGTAATATATTAAACATCTGGACTAGCAGGAAAATGTATATTGCTGAGCCTTGTAGGCTGGCCTGGAATTTGGATCAGATTATGATTCAGAGGGTGTTCAGACTGGGCAAGGCCACGCGCTCTCTGCATGGCTCTGATCGGCGATTTACCAGAGAACAATAAGGCATCTGCTTGTCATAAAGTCCTTTTTATGTGGATGTTTCACAGTTGCTCATTGTGCCTTGTAATTCCTGCAAATTATCCATCAACCATCCACTCAGAGAGAGTATGATGTATTGTTCCCATGTAGCGATTCAGGCGCATTCAACTGCGAAAGTTACTTCAGAAGTAATCATTGCAAAACCAAGCTGTGAGTAGACCACAAATCTCACGCTTGTGCCTTTCTGAATGCACATCAAATGAATATGTGAATGTGGGCGGGAGGGTTTACAGGTGATTGTGTTTTTGTGGTGGCTGTACCGCACACCGGTGCAGGTGTGGGTGAGGAATAAGTGAGACTCAAGCAAAGGGTGATGTGATCGCTGTCTCTGCACTCAGCAGGGTGCGGAAGTCCGGCGCTGGCAACATGCTTGTAACATGTGAAGGAAAGGAGGGGGTGTGAGATCCACGTGCTGGTGCCAGAAATACACGCCAGGCACAGGACCGCAGGCGATTCCACCTATGCCAACCCATCTCTCCATGAGCAACATACAGGTCCGGAGGACAAAAGAGAAAAAATCAGGACAAGTTCAGTCGAAAAAAAAATCCTTTCACTGTGAGAAGCTCAAAAGGTAATGTTGTTTGGTATCATTAAAACCTAATCTACAACATAACCACATTTGTGGTGTAGATTAGTCTAATATAATATAATAAATTAACATTTTAAATTTACTTTTTGCATTTTGGGACTGGACTTCACTTGTAACTAACTAGAAAGATAATTTTTTATTCCGATTTTATGTTTCACAGAATAATACGTTTTCAAGTTTCAGTACAAGACAAGGCCGAGTATATGATTTACATTTTTATTTTAGGTGAACTGTCTGTTATCAAAAAAAATACTTAAAAGTATAGTTTACCTTACCCTACTTCTTTTTTGTAAACTTTCTCTTTAAATAAACTCTCTGACCCTCAAAAAGATCAATGGGACACACAGGGAAGCCATTTTATAGCTCAGATGTTGAAAACAACCTTGAAAACCTAATTTCTCTAATGACAAACGGTCAAATCCTCAACAAATAAAGGGCACCGTTTACATATCTCATAATGAGTTCCACCTATGGGGGGGAGAATGTTGCTTGTCTCTTCGCAGAAAAACGACAGATCTATTCTGCACTCCAATTTAGAAATCATCCATTTAATTTAAATAGCAATATTGCTTCTGAATTGGGTGTTGACGGGGTGACGGAAATGATAAGCCACGTGCGGTCCACATTTGTATCCGTCAGAGTCTTTTTTCAGGCTTATTTTAAAGTGGGGTATGTGTGCCAAGGAAAAAAGGGACATCAGAGAGTGCGGCCCTAACGCACGTACCTTGTTCTCATTACTGCTAACAGCCTTGAGCCTGCCTTCCCATTACGGAGAATTACGCTCAATTGTATCAACTATTGGTCACGCAAGGCAGAGCAGGCCCTGTTCCCTCTGCCCAGATCTCAAGTGGGAAGGTTTTTTTCAGCTTTCCGTTTATGGATTTGTCCTAAACCTCAAAGGACAAATCAGACAATTCTGGTCTAAAACTATCTAAGCTTTCAGAGAGAGCCATTAGACAAACATGAATACTGTGTATGTACTGTTTGACTAAGAGAGGCTTACTTAGTAAAGACTGGTAGAGACAACAGAAGATTCAGCTTGATTTAAAGAGTTTGATTCAAAGCATCGAGTTATCTCAGCTTTCAGAGACCGACTGCTATAATGATGGATGGTTCTGATAGGTTATGAATGTACTGTTTGAAAGTATTTATTACATTAACATTGCCAAATGACTTTTAACCAAATCGACTTACAAAGAGTTCGGGGAGCATTATGTCATACAGGAGCAATAATTGGTGCCAATACAAAGCTACCGGTTTCAACGAAAGCTAGACCACTACCTGTTGAGAGAAAGTGAGAGGGTTAGTTTTTCTTTTCTTTTTCATTTGTCTGTCGTATTCACAGAAGAGATGGGCTTTAAGTCGTTTTTTTTAATGTTGTGAGAGATGTAGTTGACCGGACCAGTTAGGAAGAATGTTCCACCAGGAAGGAGTTGTAAAGGACAATGCGCGGGAAAGTGATTTACTGCCCTAATGAGAAGGCGATTCAAGACGCCGCTCGTTTGTTGAACGCAGGGTTCTTGATGGGGTGTAGGAAGGTGTGAGAACCAGTGATAGTTTTCCCATTCATTACTCATAAACGCCTTGTCCATTCAGGAAAACCCACGCGGGATTAGCAGAGACTCGCAGCTCGGGTCCGAGCCATAAGAGCCAGGGGCTTGTATAATCAAGAAAACTATGACGGCCCCCCACAGTCTAATTAGTTTAGTCATAGTTTCAAAACGTACCAAAAATATTTTTTCGGTTTTAATATAATAACACAGCGATCTCTAACGTTGTTTGTAGTGTTGTTTCTGGATCTGATTCAGGTAAATCTGTCATTCATCTGCCTCTCATCACTGGCTCTCATACACACACACACACACAGGTGTCCACAAACCAGTGGTGCGGTGTTTACAGACTTTTTCCTTTCATGACCTAACAGCAGCTTAAAGTTACTTGTAAGTGAATCAGTGAATGATTACGAAACAGCGTGTACAAGCACCTGTCATTGTAACTGACTGGACATGACCATTTGTCTGTAACAAGTATTTTACGTCTGAAAACAGAAACATTAAATATGTAAACGACTTCGGCTTTATTGGGTATTAAAATTCAGTAAGTTCATAGAATGCATGTACGTCGCGATGACGTCACAAACATGCTTATTGGCACATAATTTTACATTGCACCATAATGACGGGTAAATATATATTATGATAGATATTTTACGAGCCTGTCCATAACAACAGACAATGAAAGAGTCTAGCGCAACCTCTGGTCCAATGTGGGTTTCTTAAGTAGGGGCTTGACCTGGGCCAGTTGAATGTGAATAGAAAGGGCCGGTGAGCAGGGAGGTGTTGATGATATGTGTGAGAGTGCTGATTATGGCCTGCAGGAGATGGGACAGGATTGAGTCAAGGGGACAGGTCATTGGGTGGCTGGAGAGAAGTCTGGTGACTGGTGACTATTAAAGCATTTCACTGGCCTACACAAGCTGATATGCCACAGATGCTTTTTTCTATTGTGTTCAAAGTGTCTATCAAGCTCCAATCATTTTTAAGCTGTTGACATCTCTTGCTAATGTTTGATTTGATGTTGACCCATGATTGTCTGTGATCACCAAATAATTTCTAATAAACAAATGTACTTTTAAAGGTCCAGTGTATGAAGTTTAGTAGCATCTAGTGCTGAGGGTGTGAACTGCAACCAACAGCTCACTCCACCCCTCACACCTCCATTTCAAAGCACTGCGGTTGCTGACACATGACTAAGATGTTGTCACCTTTTTGCGTCGTTGCCAAAGGAGATAACGCATTTACGAAACGCACTCTTTAGAGCGGTTTGTCCTTTTAGGGCTACTGTAGAAACAATATGGAAAACTCCATGCAAGGGGACCTCTCAGTGTAGATAGAAATAGCTACTTTTAAAGTAATAAAAACACTAAATTATGTAAGCACATGTTTGTAACACAATTCTATTTCAGATTTTTTCATTTTTACTTAGTTATCAAATCTGCCACTGCGATAAAACGAAATATGTCTGTATTGAAGTCTGTGTGAATTTGTATGAAGGTGTTTTTAAAGTAAATATTTTTACTGGTAAACAAGTGAAAAATAACTAATTAAAATCTCACTTAGATATCACCTTAGTGACATCTATAAAGTGTATGTGATATTTGTTTACATATTAATTTACATATGTTTTCTAGGAAAACAATGATCAAAGAAACTTAAAATCCTAGTGCAGTCGAAGGTCTTTCTCCATCTTTCAAATTCTCCCACACACCTTTAGGTTCCCACTGGTCATGTTTTTAATTTGTCTTAAAATCCAAACTCTAGTTAGCGGTAAACAAAATTACACAATCAAGCACCATCACCTTTCTAATCCCTCACTTCTTCATCCCTTCTCCCGCCTCAGCCACTCTCCTCCCCCTCGCAGGTTGCAGGCTGGGAATATGAATTACCTGACTGGCAGTAGGCGTTCTGCTTGGCTGACAGCTGTCATGAGCACACAGGATGGATGGAGAGAGAAAGAGAGAGATGAGTGTGTCAGTTGTCTTCCCTCCTTCTCCTGAGGCACTACGCTCATTTAAGCGATTGTATAATGAAGAGCTTCCTCCTGAAAGTCCTTCCTTCTTAACAGGAAGCAGTGAAGCATTGTAGGCCACTGACGCAGAGAAATGTGTGTCCCAAAGCTTTCAGAAATACCACATACTGCTTTGCTTTTTCATCACCATAGCTTCACACTTGTGCTACCATTATACTATACTAACATTTAAACAAATTTTAACAACATTCTTCAAAATAATCTTCAGAACAGAACAAGGGAAATTATTAAGTATTTTTTCCTTCTATGGTAGTAATATAAAAATCTTTCTCTGTCAGAACAAATAAATGTATACAGATTTTGAACAATACGAAGGTGAGTAAATGATGACAGAATTTTTATTTTTGAGTGAACTTTCCCTTTAACAACGAATTGTCACATACTGAGAAGGCTCCCAGTGCAACCCTTTGGCAGATGTCTCTGGTTTGTTTGACAATGTGCCGTTCTGTGTTGCAAACTGCTCACTAGTGGGGGGATAAATGTTTGAATATTTAGGGGGTGTCCCTCAGGGGATAGGTTGTCGCTTGGTGCACTTAGAATCTCAGACCGAGTATGGGAATTCTTCCCGTACATGCCCTGTGCGTACGGGCCATGAAAACAAATTAATCCAGATAGTCTGGTAAATGTCACAGGCAGACATACGGAGGAACAGAGGGATCCGGGGAGCCCCATCCTCCTCGTAAATTACCAGGGCTGCTGAGTAAGATGCTCCAGCATTGCCACAATGAGATTGGCCCCGTACATTTGATTTTCCCCCACTTAATCCAAGCTAACCATCTGTGAAAGAGGGGAGATGTGGCACCCCAGCCAAATGGGCTGAATTCATAATCAGGAGGTCCTCACAATTATTGCTTAATGTACCACGGTATTATAGTACGTGCCATTCTGTCCGAGTGGCTATGCACATTCGTTTTCCCCGGCATTCGTATCACCGTTACAGCGGACTAGCTCACGGTCATACTCATTAGCTGCCTGGTTGGGTCGTAGGCGATAAAAACAACGTTAAGAGCTCGCCACAAAGCCACGGCCTCGTTCCGTGCAGGGAAATGATTTCCTTTTGAAACTGTCCCTCTGCTGTGTAAATTATGCTCAGCGTTATGGGTGACTTGGTTGGGCAACACTGACTTGCCATTTGAAGAGAATGGCTCAGTCAGAAAGTCCCGCTTTTTTTTACCTGATAAATCCACAAAAAGTACAATCAAGAGAGATTTAAGTGTTAATGTCTTTACTTTGGAGCACAGTTTTTAGCAATTTCTTAAATTGTGTGCGGAACCATTGCTCGAATACTGTCTTGCAGCAGGTCCGGGTTTTGCCATTTCTCAATGATTCCACACCTCTTCCATTATCCCTCTTCAACTCTGTTGCTCTCTTCATTTCTCCTTTCTTGTGACTCCAGTGTCTTTTAAGGGGTGCAGTCATGCAAGGATCCATTAGGCAAAAACCAATTTCACACAGAGCCAATTTCATAAATATTGAAAGCGAGCCCACCCTCCACCCTGCTTGAGTAGCTTTAGAGGGATATACAAAACCATCAACAACAGGCCCGGCTTTAGCACCCTCTCCACTCACGCATTATATTAAGCCTCACTCAACAGATTACAAAAGCTCACCTCACAACAGTACGATGCCAAGCCTAACTGATGGGCGAATATTTTCCACCACCAAAAGTTTTTTTGCTTACTATGCTTACATTGAGTTTTTAAGGTTAAATGTATGATGTAGAATGAGTAAGATCTAATTATAAAATCTAATAAACCAGGAAGATCGTCTTTGAGTATATAACATATAAAACTGAGGTGTAAGAGCCATGGTGCAATGGGCTGCTGCACACTTTCCTATGTGGAGCTCAAATGGATCCTGTTTTATGTCTACCATAACCGTATTATGTTTAGCAATGCCAGAATGTCTATATATGGCTTTACACTGAATTCAACTCACAATGAGTCATTGTTTTTAGCACATTTAGAATCATTCATTCTTATAGAGCAGAAATATTACATCTAAGTTTGTTATACATTTTGGTACACAAAAGGTTAGATGCTAAAGAAAAACTCTCCCCAGTCTCCTCCCATAAAGAGTAAACAGCAATGATAAACTAATACACGCCCCTGTGTGTCCCCATGGTTCATTCCACACACTGAAAGACTCAGAATAACTATTCACTTCAGAGAAATATCATACAGTACTCCCTCTCGCATCATGTGGGCTTTGCAGAATTAATATTTTAAATTGTATTTCAAATTAAGACGCGAGGTGCATTGGGTATTTGTTTAAAGGGGAAGCAAATACTATTGCAGTGAGCAGGAAGCCCAACGCTGTAAGAAGGAAGGAACGTGGAAAATGATGAAAGGGGCTGAAAAAGACAAAGATAGCGTTGAAGAAAAACACGACACAGCAAAGAGAATTGGATGTGGGCTGATGTTTAACTAATAGTCACAGAGAAGTAATCAGCCTGAGAGCATCTTGTTTCTTGGTCTCGCCGAGAATGTCTAGCAAAATGAATACATGCAAATGATGGGATTACTGTGCCCCATGCTGCAGTTTGTCGTAAAGATTTTTGGGACACAAGCTACGTGAAGTATCACCTTGAATGTAAAATTTTGGGATGTGTCCGAAACAGAATATTTGGTTATATCCTTGAGAACGTATTGGATTGGTAAAAAAAGCTCTAACTCTGTGTGAAAAGTCAGCTAGGCTATAGAGAATCATTAGGAGAACATAGAGCTCATTGGTAGTGCTGGATGTCTGGAGACGGAGGGGGTCTCGCACCTCACTGGTATTGGGAAATGGGACTTGAGAATGTTGAGCTCAGCTATTGATTATCTGCCCTGGTCTAATGGCTGGCACATTTCATCAGGTGTTATAGCCTGTAGAGAGGAACAGGTGAGAGGAGGAAAAGCTCTTTTCTACTCACACTACCTACAAAGTAACTCTCACTGTCTCGTCATGAAGAAAACAGACTTACAGGCAACATTCAACATTGCACTTGTTCCATCATTTTAGAAACCAAAGCATTCTCCGCAGGGCACTGTGCAATGTTGAATTTCACTTAAAGCACATATTAAAGTTCCATAGAGGTACCAAGATTTTTTCCATCACTAGAATACCAATCACTTCCTACAGTTATGCTTAATTACATATCTTTTTATAAAACAAGGGAAGTAAAACTACAGACGGTTTTGTTATATGAAATGCAGAATGCCTCATTCTGAGTTTGTTAAGCCTTCATAGAAAATATGACAGGAAAATTGTTGAATTCTGTTTCTGGCTTTCTCAGACAAGGTAGAACTAATTAGGCTTTAAACTTGTTCATAAAAGACAGTAATTTTGAACGGTAATTTCAGATAGGAGGACTAAGGAAATAAGAAGCGAATCAGAAAGCGGACGAGTATGAAACCAAGCTGTGAGCTGCTTCAATTTACAATAACAGACGTTAAATGTCTCGTCTTTTACAGTATATGCAACACATTGGCATCCTCAGTGGTTTAAACATGTGTTTGTTACTTGTTTGTCTAGCACCTACTGGGCAATAATACGCAGGATAAAATATGGCATTCTACACTGTATGCTTACATTGAAGATGGATTAAAAACATATGCCCGTCACTGTATTGATCGAAAAAATGGTTCAATGAATGCCAATACAAAAATTATGACCTTTAAATTACAGTGCATGTCAAAGAATTGAGATCTGTATCTACAACATACTGTGACATTAGAGATGCTTAATTGAACTTTTTATTATTTATTAGGAAAATTATTAAGTTGTCTCCTATCGTTTTCTCATTGCTGTACATGTTTTTAAGGGAAAGTCTCAGATCTTGTCCTATTTAAAAAAGAACATCCCAGCAATATACAATATAAGAAATATATGAAGCATAACAATCAGTCTATCCAAATGTGTAGGAAAGGACAAAAATGAGCATTCCACTAATACACATTTAGCCCGTATATTAATAGCCTGTTTTTTCAATGTAATGACTTTACCGTCGTGGTATGTCATGCGTTCAAACACAAGACGTTTTCTTTAATTTCCCTGATGAAATTTGACATCTCCCTCTTCTGACTTCTCCAACCGAGATAAATAAGCTCAGGTACATAATGGCCAAATAAATGAGATGGCACTTAAAATCACTCATCATTTATCTGTCATGTCTATCCTAGACACCACCAGGCACTTCACGGGACAGCGCGCTTCGTGCGTTGTCCACGCCCCATGGATAATTCATTAGCGCAGCATGAGAAACCAATGTCAATTAGTGGGCCATTTTTTCTTTCTTCAGCAAACAGCGGGCCTCCTTCAGCTCAGGCAGGTGTCCTGCATTATTCAGTATGGCTGAGTCTGCACACTCGAATAGCAGAGGGACACGGACAAGCAGAGCTGCCCGGCGTCTGCGATCCACAGAGAGACTGCTGAAGGTTAGATCGTCATAGTCGCGACGCTTTCCTTAATGAGCTTCAGCTCAATTTGTTCCCACCTGCAGTGAAGTAGTGAAAGAAGCAGCGCAGGCTTCACTCATCTGTGCTAAAGGAGGGTTAAAATGCAAAGAAATGATCAAATTATAGGTAAAGACATCTTGATTTGGTTTTCCTGCATCACTTTTCAGGATGTCTAAGTCACTGCTTTTGATGTTGCGACTGCTCTTCTATAATTTTAAAGGTCTAAAATGAACGGTCTTTAAGCATAAGTGAAGCTGTGCTTTGGTGAGTTTTGTAGCCCATTTGCCATTAACTTATAGAGCAAGGCAATCGAATACATTATCTTGATTCAAGCTAACTTTTATAGCTATTGCACTGATGAAAAGTCGAAAATTCAAGCAAAACAAATGACATGACATGCATAAACATCAGACTTTGATCCCAAAAAGCCAATATGGGTGGGGCGAAGCATCTCGCCCTTCGCGATCCCTTGTTCATATCAGATTGTGGTTCATAATGGATGATTTGCAAAAGAGTTTGACTGGGTTTAACTGATAAAAAAAGAACATTTGTTCATAAAATCACTGCTTCAACAAAGTGGCATAATAGACTGTTCTTTATTATACAATTTGTAATAGTTCATTTATTAAAATATTTTATAATTAAGTTTCATGGACGGTCATATTTATGACCATTTCTGGCCCAAAGGCTCCTAATTTACATACAATTCACAGGTGTTTCAATGCTGTAACCATTTTTTACTTTTGATTCATCTTCCATTGACATCATTCTGTCCATCTTTTTTAATCTACAGCAGGTGACTGTAAATGTGAGGTCAAGTGTTTTAGTGGCACGTGCTTCCCAACAGGAGGAGAACATTGCCATCTGCCGTTTACTTTGCTCTTATGGTATGATGGAGATGAAATATGACGCACCACAGACGAATAACTTTAATTTGAATGATGGGTGCAATTAACTCCATTGCAATTAAAGAAATTGGAGTTGCACAGCAAAGGAATGTTATTAATCCACACCATGTAACAACCACTCATTTTAAATAATGATGTCCTGATAGATTTTGCCAAAGTAATTTAAAATGTCCACCTCTTTTTAAATATAAAAAAATAAAATATGAATTGATTATTTACTGTGCTTTATCTTAAAGACTTTGGCGGTAAACGAGAACAGGATTTCCCAAATGTTCATTAAAATTAAATGATAGGCATACAGAAGAGAAACAGAACTATTTAACTTTTACAATGTTGCAAAATTAATTAGATTTTGAAAGGTTAAAACAGCTCAAAGTACTACAAGGTACATCACGTAAATAATTTAGGTTCGGTATTCCATTCCATTCCATTTTCTACCGCTTATCCGAACTACCTCGGGTCACGGGAGCCTATGCCTATCTCAGGAGTCATCGGGCATCAAGGCAGGATACACCCTGGATGGAGTGCCAACCCATCGCAGGGCACACACACTCACTCATTCACTCACGCACTCACACCCTACGGACAATTTTTCCAGAGATGCCAATCAACCTACCATGCATGTCTTTGGACCAGGGGAGGAAACCGGAGTACCCGGAGGAAACCCCCGAGGCACGGGGAGAACATGCAAACTCCACACACACAAGTCGGAAGCGGGAATCGAACCCCCAACCCTGGAGGTGTGAGGCGAACGTGCTAACCACTAAGCCACCGTGCCCCCTGGTTCGGTATTCACTAGCTAAAAAAAATTATTGATGTTGTGCCACAGTCCATTTAAATCGTAAAATGATTTAAAAAAATAATGAAAAACTTGTTTATGGGTAATTTACTATTTATTAAAAGCACAAATATAGCAAATAAAATTTTTAGCTTTCAATTTCAGTATGAATTTTTAAAGGTATTACAGTTCAGAATGGTATAGAGCCCGGCGACATGTAATCCAAATAATCTAAAATAAATTCAAAGAGAGCAGGAAAGTTTATCCTTGCCTCTAGCAAATGCAGATGAATGGAAGTTGTCTCTCCTCCCTGAGGCAAAGACTACATCTTCTGTGTATTTGGACCACATTTAATCACACACACATTTGTTTATGGGAGAAATGAGTCCTCATACAGTAAAATCATAGATATACATGATATCTTTTTTATGTCTAATGCATACATAATAAGGAAAGAATTCAGTCCCTGTCAGTAAAGATATTTTCTTTAGTACATTTTTTGTCATCAATCTAATACTGTTCTAATCAATTTAACAATATAACAATGACATATACTGCTAACCGGCAGAGGATAACAACCATCCCAGGTGCTATTTAAAGGTCCAGTGAGTAATTTTTGGGATGATCTATTGATAGAAATGCAATATAATATACATCGCTATTACTTCAGAGGTGTATAAAGTGCTCATACACAATAAAGCGTTATGTTTTTGAGCCTTTTTGAGCTATTTCTATCTATAAACACCGCGGGTCCCCTTGCATGTAATTCGCCATGTTCTGTCAGCCGTCGTAGTGTTTCGAATGCGAGGAGGAGGGGTGGAGTGAGCGGTTGGTTGCAATTCCTCTTTAAAGCTCCTGCCAGCATTATATACGTTTCTTATACAGTAATCTCTCCCCTATAAAATTTCACCATTTAATTTTTCCAGCTAAATTTAATCATACATTCAGCCTTGTGTGACTAGCAAATCATGACCTCTGGTAGCTCTGCATACAGCGTACTAATCTCAGAGGTCCTTACTAAGAAGCAGCACTAAAACTCATTCATGTATAATTAAAAGTTCTCACCGCATTCCGAATATCAAGGCACGTAGGAATCCTCCGAGAGGTTTCACGTGGCTGGGAAAATATCAAGCACCTGTTAATGTTTCGCGGTAATTACATTCTGCAGTATTTCTTGCCTCTTCTCTTTTCGACTGGTAATAATATGAAGAGGGTTAAGGATCTATTTTGTCACCGTTGTCAGAAATGATGTACCAAACGCTCATCGGGGACCACAAGTCATTACTTTATACGCCCATTCTGCTTCAGTTTATCCGCTGAATAACAACCGCGGGCAATGTTACATTTCTGTGGGAAACAAAAAAACATTTGTCATATGGCCCGTTCAGGTTTTCTTATTCACTGGAAAAAACAATTCACTGTATTTAGGGTAAACTCGATTTACAGAATTGGATTATTCTATAGGCCTAGCATATTTCCTAAACTAATAAAAGTAATGGCTTCAGCCCCAGTCTGGCAATGTGAGAGACAGCTATTAGCATATTCCCCTCTTGTGGGCTTTGTTTATAGACGAATTCTCACTAATGTCCGGAGTTCTCTCCTGGTTGTATTGAAATTGGATAGGCCTATTAAGTTCAGGTTGAGGTAGTTTGAGTTCAGGTTGCTTTTGAGTGTAAAGTCTATTTCTCACGGGCCCTCATGACAAGACGCTTTGTCCTGTCCTTTAGTTTTAATAGAAGCAGACAGGTCTGTGAAAAAGGAGGCTATCAGTGCATGCCTGCCATCTTTAAAGCTTTTAATCAGAGTCCCAGACTAAAACAAATTAACCTCCCGTTCGCTTAAAGAACAGCGAGACCCTTCAAACGCTTTACCAGGTAAATCAAGCGCAATGAAATAAACCTTTGCCAAATTTAAATCATTCCGCTCATTGGAGGATTGACCGACGTTGCTGTGTGGTCATTCTCTTCTCTTACCCAGAGCACGTCAGGTATTAGCCTGCGGCCGATCTTGAAGTCCTAAACCGCACTAATGATCGAACAGGAAATGTTTTCTGACCATGTTCTGAACGCTCATCACAATTCTGAACTGCATTACATTTCGGCGAATTGGTGGCAAATTCATATTCATTTGAATGTTTGCATTTCATACATACATACATACATACATACGGGTGGACCTTCATGCTTGTTTTTGTAAAATTCATGTTGTACGAATATAATAAAATCAAATCACAATTGCACAGCAATTTGTGTTTATTTTACGAGGATTTACAAATTCATATGAATTTATGTCAGGTTTAGGGGGTTATGGGTGGGCTTCAATTATTAGCCACCACGTAAAATAGTTTAATGTTGCCAATTAGGTCGGTCATTCATGCAGACCGCAAAACATTACAACAACAAAAATATTATATTACTACTGTAGAAACAACCAGGCAAATTCCATGTGATGGGACCCACAGTGTACATAGATAGAAATAGCTCATTATAAGAAAATAAAAAAATAACGCTTCATTATGTAAGGTCTCCATGCACATCCGAAGACATGTATATTGCATTTCTGTCAATAGATCCTTCAAAAGATTACACATTCGACCTTAACCGCACTCGATCACAATGTTTAAATCCATTTCGCTTAATTTCCCATGCAAACTGCATCAAAGATTTTCAATCATTTTAGCAGATGTACAGCACAGAGCTGTTTTGATTCAACAGCTGCAAAATAGCATCAGGGTCAA
Organism: Triplophysa dalaica; assembly: GCF_015846415.1. Classification (NCBI taxonomy): domain Eukaryota; kingdom Metazoa; phylum Chordata; class Actinopteri; order Cypriniformes; family Nemacheilidae; genus Triplophysa; species Triplophysa dalaica. Next base: position 19,337,384 of record NC_079549.1, on the reverse strand, counting down.
AACAGGGGCATATTCGGCATAATGCTTTAACATGCCCTGCTGTAAATGAATGACCATTAACCAATATGAAATGGCTTATGTGTGAACTATTTCACTGGCACATGGGTCCCCCTCATCTGGCTGGCATAAGGTGCCATCTGCCTACAGGAGTTTCCTATACCCATGTGCCAGATCTGCGATTCCCTCTGATCTAATAATAATAATCTCTAACTGCTTGAATAAAGCCACTCGAACCATAGGAAATAATGGTTTAGCCAAACCTGAAAATTATGCCATTGTTTACCAACACTCAAATCCTTCCAATCCCTATCTGCTATTTCTGTCTTTTGTGGAACACAAAATGAAAGGTCGAAAATGTTAAAGAGATTTTTAAATAACAGGACAGTGTACACAATTCATTTTTAAAATAGCTTCAGGTGGAAAACGGACTGAAGTGATTATTCACATTTACAAATAATCTCCATTAAAAACAGCTTTTGATTTGAAAGTAATATTAGCGAAATAATCGCATACTTATTCTTTTAATTCACTTTTTTAACCCCGTCATAAAGCCCTCGTCTTAATAAAATACAGATTCCTCTGGTCTCCTCTAAACTACTGTAACTTCCCCCACTGCGGTTGTTTCTCTCCCCTTTTAGTTCAATTTCTCTCTGAAATATCTCTTCATTATGAGCTAAGACGTAGCCTACTTAGATCCCACACAAACTCAGAGTTTAACTGATGTGTTGGGATTTAATTGTGGCATCAATATCTAGACCACTACATAATGGGCAAGACTCTAGTGGGCTGTTTGTTTATAATATCAGCTTTTTCCAATTAGCATTACGATTAAGTGATGTTTAAGCGATAACCATAATGCATGCAAGCCGGGTAACACTAATAGGTGGCCAAGTGCCGGATATTCAGATTAATGACAGATTAATGCAACAGGGATCTACCAAAAAGCTTCAGGTGTGTAATAAACCAATGGCATTAGTGTTATCTCTGAGAAGGCAACGTGAATAGATAAACAGCTTTATTTGTTATATATGTTTTCTACTTTCAAATACATTCGAGCTAGCAAAGATATTCATTTTTCTTGATGATACGAACCCGGCATTTGATGTTTTGTGGGTTTACACTAAGAGGTAATATTTTAAATTATGGCCAGACATAAAAAGGATATGAAATGGTGCATGAAAATGTACGATCTACTCAATCTCACTAAATATGTTAATTATAGATGAACTGTCCTTGCTTCAGATTAAGTCGAGATGTATCGTTATCTTTTACTTTATTTTTTTTGACAAAGGCACAAACACTGAGATATTCATCAACAATTATTTTGGTGAAATAATGTTTATGGTGCAGTGAATTTTTTGGGGTATTTGAAAAAGTGCTGAATTCAAGAATTGCCTGAATATTGGCCTCATTGTCTAAAGGCCAAACTGTTTAAAACCATTTTAAAACACAGTAAAAATGTGTATGGAAGCATTTACCTTCTGGTGATGGATAAGGACACATTTTTGCCTTCATTAGTTAGCCAGGCAACAAGAATTGTTGGAACGCCATTAGCACTGAGCCAAAGCTGACATACCCTCTAAGCTAAACACAGGCCAACAAAATTATCATGGACAATTTTGTTCATTATTCATCATGTGAAAAGTAATTTTGTTAAGAAAGGAAACCGAATTTAGCAAAAAAAGCTACTGTAATTCCATCCCAACAAAAGTGGAAGAAAATGTTTCTATTCTTGAATCATGAGACAGGCAGCTGTCCTCAAAGGCAGCTTTAATTCCTGCATGGAGCCTCATAAGTGACCAAATCGGAACCCTCTGAATTCCATATGGAAGCAACCCAGCACAGCACAATATTGTGTAAAATCATTGTTAATAACACTACAATTTAATGGGGCTGGAATGGAGCAAATAATTTACCTTAAAGCCATCCACAAAACACTGGTGAGCAGCGGACAATAAGAGATTGGTAATCAGAGATTGAAAAAGCAAGAAGGCCAGAGGTCATATATTCCCAGAGTATGGGGCAGAAGAATATTTCTAGACGAAAGTTCTTCCTCCAAGCACTTCCAGATCAATAGCATAGCCTCATGTTCATGGAGACTTAACCACGGGCTAGTAATCTGCCTTTGAGAAGCATGTCAGATCTACAGTCCCCAGGTACAGCCATCAGGCTGGTAGCGTACAAAGAAATCCGAGTTTGTATCGAATGAGAATTTCATGCGCTCAATCGTAGCCGAGACTACATTAGAGCACCGTGCCGCCCGAATGCCATCAATGACCCTGACGAGATTTGATTTCCACACTAAGAGCAGACATGAATCGTAAACATCTGAGAGCGAAGAAGGAAATCACAGAAGAAACATCAATGATGATATTACATGAAAAACAAAGGCTAAATTCCAACCCGTTCTCACTCTGACTCGTCACATATTGACACGCATTTCATTCAAACAATAAACCGGAACATTAGCTAGACGCAGTCGATTGCAAGAGCCAATACCAATAACGGCAGACAGTGATCGTTTTCTCATCTGTTCCTCGAACAAATCGATCGCTTTGCGTTTGGAATATCTGTCCTCTTTAACGACATTTTGACTTGTGTTTTATATAACCATAAATTTTATAATGATATAATGTTGATCAGTTCCAACTGCCTTTACCGATTTTTAGTCTTCGTGATTAGAAAATCCAGAATTCTTTAACATACATTGCAAAATGTTAACTTGCACAGACTCGTAACATATAGGCTAAATAAGTATACCTTTAATATATTTAATAAACGTTAATGCCATTTAACACATTACACACTTACATAAGAACGTGAGTCGCGAGGTGCTTGCTTAACAAATTTAAAGTTTAACAAATGGACAAATTACTCTTGTAGTATAATCATTGACAAAGTCTGCCCTTTTATTTTTAGAAAAATTAAGATGGTTAAGAATATTCTTAAGAACATCCTATAATTTATCTTAATGAAGTTCTTATATTTTCTCTTAAGAACAGTTTTATGAATCCGGCGTGTTTGTGTGTGAATTATGGAAGAATCCTATAGAACTGAATTAATAGGTGGAGGTGAGGCAGTGTGTGCTTGCAAATGCCAGTGAGTTACAGTATGCAAGGAATGTCTTGACATTGTTGTTGCTGGTCCAGAAAAGCATTGTTGCAATCATGTGGTGTAAATCCTGATGGAGAATGTGTACAAGTGTTGATATTGTCCTTCAGGTTGTGATCATATTTTGTAACTTGGTAATGTAATCCTGTATAAGATAGAGGTTTTTCCTACACGTTGTACCCTAGGCTAATTTAAAACTTTATGGTGCGCACGTATGTAATGGGGGGTCTACAAGACATTTGTGCCAAGGGGCCCCTGAATTCTTAATACAAGCCTGTCGAGCATCAATATGTCAGTCGGGAGTGAGAATGTGTTGCCGATTCCACTGATATAGTCAAAACTCAAAATGATTACAATATTGGACACAAATGTAATTCCAAATGTAAAACTGATTTCATTCTGATCAAGTTTGTAATAGTTTTGTACCATTTTGTAATTTACGGACAATAATTGCTTCTGCGCTGCAGGCACAGGATGTGTAAAACAGGCATTATGAACAGGGTTGTTTCCGTCTACACAACAACTAAGTGGACAGGTTTATACATGAAATATATATTGCACAGCTATCATGCAAACAAAACTTCTTTCAAATTGTCTCCCCCATAAATCCAATGATTTGGGGAGACCAAAATCCATGTGGAGCATGACCTTCATAAAGGCAGAATAGATGTTTGGTCCATATCTAGCCACCAGAAAAAAAAGCGTTCAACAAGAGCCAGAATTAAATACCTTAATCTTTAGAGAACATGAGCACATCTGCAAATATTCATTCCAGGTTGCAGGTAGCCATGGAAAATGGCTCATTTATCTCTGGTAGTGCGATATTCAAAGTTAAAGTGAAGCAAATCAAACATATTAAAGTTGTTTCGGCATGAAGGTAGACTGCTGTGATATTACAGTTATGAAAATCCAGACAGAATGGGGTCACGATGATCGCAGGTTTAGATATTGTACTTCCTGTTCTATTGCCTGAAATCCGTTTGTGAAACTGAGTGTTAAAGTCTAACGCTCCATTGTCCTCAAAATTGGTTTCTATGGTTTTTCCGTTGCCAGGGAGAGCAGGTGGAGCGGCCCGTGTAAAAACACTCCTCTCTGAATTTTTTTTAGGGAGGACAGAAGCTGGATGTAGAGTTGTATGTGTCCACAAATGACTCTTGATTAACAGAGCTTCAATAGGCCAATCTAAATGCTTACCTCTGAGAGTGGGACTGTTTCCCAGCAACCTCTTCTGCTTGAGAATATGAATCGGGGTGTCCCTGTATTCATGAAGGTACCCAAAGCATCTCCGTACTTTTCCATGGGACACAATGCCTGGGTCAGCATCTCTCAGCCTTGGATGGGTGAACAAATGTGATATACAGCACATAAAACTACTACAAATGCTTTTAATTTTATTCACTACTTTACATTTAAAAAAATATATTTACAATCATCAAGAGAATGCATGAAGACAATGTTACCTAAGCCTATCGCTAATTCCAAGCATCTTTAAAGTGTTTGGCCTATACTGGAGAAAACACTTGGCCACATTTAAGCACGTCAGGAAATGTATTTAGCCCAGCCATCCAACACAAACGGTTTTACGTTGTGACGCTTATCTGTGCAGAAGCACCGCTCAATGTTTACCAAGACCTCTGAGTGCAAAACAATTGTACAAACCTAATGAAAGTCTAGCATATCCGTATTTAATATACGGCATGTGGTTTCAAATGCGTTTGACGTTTCAGGGCAATATTCTCACCAATTAAATGATCTGAAACAGGAAACCTGTGCCACCACTGCCACCTGCAGGCCTAAACATGCCTAAAATCGCATCACTTCTACATGAGCAACATTCAAAACATGCTCGTGGAGGGCACGCAACAAAACACAGGACCACAATAAGATGATTTACACAAAGGGGAAGGTGTGATTTCAAGACATGTGAAAGACGTTGTGTGAGATTTAAAATTGGCAGCCTGCATCTGATAGCTTGCAGAACAGCTCAAGGCTGAATGCGTTTGGACGGGACCACCAGGGGAGCAGTTTGACTTTTATTCCATTCAAGCGGCTTTCGAGTGACGGGGCAAACTAATTGCCCTGTAAGAAGTGACGTCCTTATCTCTTCAATTAGAGGCAGACAGTTTCCATTACCTGCGCAGGGGACGTAGGACACAGATTATAACGCCACCTCAGCCTCCGCTGCCGTGGGCCACTGGGGGCAACTCATCCTTGAAGCCATCTAATCAGCTCCGGATAAGTCAGCCTCACTAACGCATGTAAATGTGAGAGAAGGCCGGACCTCGGGGAATAAACACGCGCTGCTTTGATTCATTCAGTTACTGATGCATTGTTGCCTGTTAATGTGGTAGAAATCCCAGTGGATTCCTCCGGCAGGCTAAACTGCGGAGGTGAAGGACGCTACTAGTTTTCCTGGCACCGTTCCCGAGACGGGGTCTTGTTGACCGTAATATTGTATATATTATTTACCTCTGACTCTTGAGAGTTCACTCTATGTAGCATGGAGAATCCCAATTCTCAGGGCAACAAGTGTTTTTTCCTATTACCAATTTATAGAACGTCCATAAAAGGCCAGTGGTTGTCATGGAAACCAGGTCCTCCTGGCCCCCGACGGGTCACGTCGTACATTACAGGAGGAAAAACACAAATTGTTATTGCGAGTCAACAATCATTTCACATAATGGCATCAGAAAGCTACAGAAAAGTCAGCGAGCAAATTTATATTGGACCTGTAGAAGGGTATCAGGACCATCTTGGTGGACTTATTTCAGTAAGGGGAGCTTAGCTTTACAGATAATAAAGAGCATGTCTGTGTACTTTGACAAACTCTTGTGTTCCCCGAATAGCTGTCTCGATGTTGGTGAGGAGAGCTGTAAAGACTTCACATTGGGGACTTGTTAGGCAGAGAACACCATTTTAGAAATGCTACGGGATCTGGAAAAAAGCAGACGGAACATGAGATATGACAGTAAATCGACTCTTTAGACACTGCCATGTTACCGCGAATCACTGTCAGCGGGCGAGAGAAGGAGAGAATGTACTAAATGCTGAACTATATTCTAGAATTGGACATGACATAATTAGAATCAAAAGCAATTGACATGGCAGATTGAATGAAAATGTGACAATTGCTCTGCTTAATTTCATTCTCATTTGTGATTTTTTTGTAAAGGTCACTCAAGAGCATGTAACGGAAACCCGCCGGAGCGAGAGGGATGCATTTGAGAGAAAGAATGAGAGTAGGAATACATCTTTAATCTTGTGAGAGAGGGCATTAATCCCTCTATATGTCTGTCTCTAATGGAAACATCCGGTTAGCTGTTTAAAATTCCTCTCGACACAGAGCGAGGTGTTTAAAAGTTCGAGATTGGCAGGAGAGAGGGATTATTCCCCTGTGATTGGCTCCTCATTCTGGCTATTGCACTGCAACTCCTTGATCATTTCACAGGAAATGACTTTGGAGGACAAGAGACACCATTTAGATTGCAATAATCTTCATTCCTTAACTCGCCGTACAAACTTGCACCAACAATCTGGTAACACTTACACTTGAGTAAATGGTTGAGTAAATTGTGACAAAATGTTCAACTAGGAACCCGTGTGTATCTTTTAAATATATTCTCTAGAGCATAATATGTGTCTGGAACCAACATTTTACATCAACAGCAGGCTACTTCTCTTAACACATATACACACCTTGAAGCCAGTGTAGATTGGGTTTTCCAAAGAGGGCAGACGGGTCTCGTCCATTGGCTAGTGCAGAATGACCCTGGTAGTATTCAATAAAGTATACACCGATAGTTTTAGACATGAAAGAGAAGGATCACCTGAGAAAAAGAGTAAAGAGCAGTCGTATTTTATTACTTTCAAATTGACAAAACAGAAAACTGAATAGACTTGAATTTAAATTGAACAGCTTAACATGATTCAGTTCTTTCCTTCTATGACAAATGTGCTAAACTTTTGCTGAGTTAATAAATAAGAAATTGGAAACATTGCATTGCAGATAAAATGTTGTTGGTCTGTTGGCCATGAAAAATTGTGTTTATATAGGTTGAAGTCAAAAACATATTTATCGTTTTGAATGAAGCACCGCTAACTTACCATGACACTGTTGCCTGAGTATTGAACGGCCATGAAATCTCAAACACCTTTGCAAATTTCTGGGTACCAGATCAGTCTTCACCTAGAAGTACAGAAAAACATTAAATATTTTCCAAACCAATCATTTAAAATCTTTACATTTGCACAGAAGTCTGGAATACATGTTCTGACACATATACAGCAATCAGATGTAACATTAAACTTATATGTTTATACTTCTTTAAATGTTTCACATCATCTCTAATAAGGTGACACTGACACAAGTCAATTTTAAGCGACTGCTACCCTTCTGAGAAACCAGCTGTAACTTCACTCAGAATAATACAAATATCACAAACACAACCATTTTTCCTCTTTTGCTTTATTTCAGCAGTTTTAAAGAAGTTTATAACATAGTGACTTTTTATATACAAAACACAATCAAAGCCACATTACTATTTATTTATAAATTTGGCAATTTATGGTATTGAAAGTTCAGCTGTAGGAATGACTGATTGCAGAGTTCTTTTGTTGTTCCGTTTTCATTTCTAAAGTTTTCTTACAGTACTTGTTCTGTTATCGTGTGGGTGTGTGGGATAGGATAATGTTCCAAAATGTATTACACAACGAATAAAAGTTTGTATCGCCTGCCATTGTTGTACTGAACTTTGAGTTTCAATCACAATGATGTGTTCCAGAATGCTTTCACAACAGACTTCAGCCTGATAAATTTTGTACTACTCAATATCGCTCATACTTACTCAATACTTAACTTTGAAGACGAAAAAAAAATCAAACAGCACTTTCAAGTTTAAAGTAATTTTTAACTGGGGATCCTTGATCTTTTGAGGGAACACTTGTCGGCCAACCTAATTACGTATCATGAATAGTAAATTATGAAGGCAATAAAAAGATGATATGGAATTCATCACTATATTTATCAGGGAACGTCACGGATCACAGACGAGGTAATGCTGAACAATATACAGTATACTTTAATGCAGCACACACGAGAGAACACAATGGGAATATATACAGTCCAGAGATGATATCAAACACTGGACAGGTGAGGGAGCGTGGAGAATACTAGGAGGTGTAGTCCAGGGAAAAACTTGGGGAACCGGCATGAGGACTGACGTGACTGTGACAGTATTCTTATCTTGCTTATATTAACTACTGCATCCTGACCTCCCTCGCTCCTAGAATGAATTTAACAATGACCCCCTGAATTGTTCCGTTTCCAAGAATTAACTGTTCGAAGTACCATTGTAAAAAATCTCTTTGGGGATACTAGAAAGGACATCAAAGATTCTGTATCGAAAAGCTCATTTAAAAAAGTTTTTCAAGGTTCCAGCACTAAATTAACAAGGATAGTGTGTTTGAGAAGTTCTTCCCAGAATCTCTAAGAATCTCTCAAAGCCATTTCACCCTGAGATGTACACACAGCACAGGGTCGCCCTGATACTTGCCTGAACTGAAGTGCCTTGATGTGTGGAATGGAACTCATCGACAGAACTTAGTCGTCATTTAATCTAATATCCACTAGCCACACGACACAAATACTGAGAATAGTACTTTGGCGAAGCAAGAAAGTCTTTTAAATTGGTAGATTCTCATTAAATGTAACTCACTATAGACAGAAGCTGACACATACTGTCTATAAAATTTAACAATTCATCTTTTCAACGTGCAGAATGAACGTGTTGCGCTGTAAGATAACAGGATATGTGTTGTTTATGTTTTTGGAGTTGGGGAGGTGCCACAGTAAAAGATTCAGGAAAATAACTGGCAGGAAAAAAAAAACAATTATGCATTTGGCGGTTGTTTTTATCCAAAACAACCTATGGAGCGTAATGATGTAAAAAAAAAGGCAAATTGACATCGGGAGGAGCCAATGTCTCTGCTGCACTAGGATTGGTCATCATGAACATGAAAAGGAGGGATTTATGTTGATTAATGGTCTGAAAAGCGGCCTGTAGTAAAAATAAAAACAATTTTCTGTTCGTGTAACACCTTAGTTATTTTTAAGGTAAAAAAGTATTGCAAATTTATTACAACACATAAGACTTGATTTTAATAAATAGTATGCTTGTATAAATAGTACACACAAATATTATTTATAGTACCAACCAGGGGTGTAGTAAATGGTGTTTTGCATGCTCTTAACCCAATAAATACATAAACATGAAAAATAATGTGTAATGTTTTAGTTATCCAAAAAAATGAAATCAAGAGAGAACTTTGCTTCTTGGTTTCAGAAGTTCAGCATACGCCACTGGCTGTAAGCGGCTCAGAGATGTTGAGAGGGCTCGCTGGAACATCCTACCTCACCAATAAAGAGCCGAGCACAGATCTGCTGTGTCCGCCTGCTAAACAACAGCCACAGGCGGGAACATACTGATACAATGATGGCACACTTACAAAGAGAAAGACAGAGAGAAAGAGAGAGACAGACACAAAGAGATCAAAAGTGAGAGAGAGAGCCAGTAAAGGGTGAGCAGCAGGTGAGAAAGAGTAAGTGATGGAGTGCATTTTTTTAATACAATTTTAATTCTTTCATCATTTACTCACGTTCATGTCATGTAAACCTGTATGACTTACATTCTTCCGCAGAACACAATAGAAGATATTTTGAATATTGCTGGTAGCTGTGCTGAACAACGGCGGTACTCCTTCACTTCTACTATATGGAGAAACTGTACATGGTAAACATGAAACAAGATTACTCAAATCTGTAAATGTATAGAGTATGTTATGTGCTCCTATATGTTGTTATGTTATGTCCACCTATGTTGGATTCAACCTTATTAAATATTTATGTAGGTAATATAATTCTCAATTGCTCTAAAACAAATTGTAGTTGCTCTATATTTGCACTTTTCCACCTTCACTGGCCTACCTAAGGTGACTACTAATTAATCCTGTGACAATATTATATACATTTTCAACACAAAAACTTTTTTCAATAGTGACTAATCAGATGAACATATCAAAGATCACACGCTAAATATTTTGCCTTATCAACTCTCTCACTCGGACAAACACACAGAGTTCGCAAATGTCTTACAATGAGAGCTGTCAGTGTGAAAGCCTTGTCCCAAAAGTTTTTACACACATTTTGCACACACTCTCTTTGGGGAGCATTCTAGTTGGACTTTAATGTATCATAGAGGGATATATAAAAGATTTTACAATAAATATGGTAAATATTAAGATTAATTTGGAAGCGAGGGATTACAGATAACAATGCAATTGGGAGAAGCTGGTCGTCATGATCGCAGGTGACAATACTGTTCATGTACCGCAGGGTAAGATTCAATTAACGGAGCTTCGGATTTTACAATGCATCTCTATGGACTACGGAGTCGTAATCCGGCATGGAGTCAAAATTCGGCACAACACCGGTCCCTGTGCAACTGATACTCAGCTGTCATTGGCTCATCCGTGATCATTCATTTTTGATAATGGGTAAAAGGAGACATCACATATTTATATCAGAGCTGTTCCATGATTCGTGTGACAAAACCAACCCGCCTAAAGTGAAGTCTTTGTGCCTGTGACTGGCCAGAAAAGTAAATGTTTGATGATCACCTGCAACACACGTGCGGCTTCCTTTAGGAAACGTTTCATGTCATCTTCACAATTGACCATACTCATAGCATAGCTGAGCCACTGGAAAATGGAACACTTTTATAGTCGGTTATCACGCTGACACCTAAATGAGCCCATGAGGAAATAAGATTGGACCGAAGACATGATCTGCTGGTTGTAGAGTCAAGCCAAACAGACAGGTGTGTAGAAGAGAAAAATCGAACCGGAGAGAAATATTTGGGTCATCTACTCCTCAAGGCATGTTTTTACACAGAAACAAAAGTTTTTAGTGGTTTGAATGTCTTCCACGCTGAAGCAAACATTTTTATGATCCATCCTATGTCTACATTAGCAAGATATGGAAACCACGAATGAAAAGATTCCATTCCATTCCATTTTCTACCGCTTATCCGAACTACTTCGGGTCACGGGGAGCCTGTGCCTATCTCAGGAGTCATCAGGCATCAAGGCAGGATACACCCTGGATGGAGTGCCAACCAATCGCAGGGCACACACACTCACTCATTCACGCACTCACACCCTACGGACAATTTCTTTCCAGAGATGCCAATCAACCTACCATGCATGTCTTTGGACCAGGGGAGGAAACCGGAGTACCCGGAGGAAACCCCCGAGGCACGGGGAGAACATGCAAACTCCACACAGACAAGTCAGAAGCGGGAATCGAACCCCCAACCCTGGAGGTGTGAGGCGAACGTGCTAACCACTAAGCCACCGTGCCCCCCTTTGAAAAGATTCAAAAATTAAAATAATCATTGAAAAATGAACACAAACTAAAGGCCACAGCAAAGAATAAATAAACTGTAGCCATTGCACGGTATATCACTGAACAAGGAAGTGCAATGTAGTGTAATAAAAGGTTTAAATCGATTTGTAAAAACCTGACCATACATCACTTGACCAAGCATTTTAACCTCGCACAAATTTATCGATAGTCAGCAGTATGTTTCACTAATACATCAAAATACAGTAAACACAGAGAGACAGGTGGAAAATAAACTACAACAGCCCTAAGCGACTCAGTATGAAGTGTACTACGGTCCAGATGAATTGGCTGTGTTTCAGTCAGACTATGTATCAGCGCCGCACGTCCTAAGAGTAAGAGCCCGAGGCATCGGCTCAGGCGATATAAAGATGCCAAACCACAGCCACAACACTTCTTAGCTGAGGGTTGTGTTTTGAGTCACAAAAGGCCGTAAACAGACAATATGTGAAAGAAATAAAGATATCTGATTGTGTTATGCTAGAGAGTGGGGGGGGGTGTAATGAAAAGCCAGACTTATTGAATCTTATCTTTTGGTTGAAAAATGGACAAGAAGTTGAATAATTATCAATCAATTATAAAAAAAAGTTATTTAAATAAATCATTATTATAATATATAACATGTGATACTGTACAATCACCCACCCTGACATATGATTTTGGAGATGCTTCACTTCATTTCTAATGACATAAAATTTGGTAATCAAAAGATTGTATGTTTAAACCACAAGAGTTTGTTTGTTTGTTTGCCATGCCAGCTTCCATTTCTATTTTCATGGCGAGAAAATTGTGGTCTACAGTATATCATGTCAGCCAACCCACAAGATAACCATCACCATTATGTTTTAATACCAAATGTATTTATCAGTTTGGATCAAATCATCAGATAATTAACAAATTTGATCCATTAAAAACAGACCCACAACAAAATGTTGCATTCAGTCATATTGGAATCTGGTTACAAACATAACAGATTGAATAATGATCAATTTTCCATTTTGGCAAATGTAAAGTTCCACTGTGCAGTAGCACATTTGGCAAAGCGTCTGTATTCTTGATAGATTGTATATCATACAAACATCAACATCTCATACGAGCAAACAGAATAGTATCATAGTTTAATCTGAGGAAAGTGCTTTTATTACTGATCTGGGTACTCGCAAAATATCAAGCTAGTTGTATGTGCCCTCGTCTTGATGCCCAGAAGACTGCTAGCCGGCTTTAAAAGGGACCATTTTCAAACCGTCGGAGTGCTCAAAACATAAGCCCACTGTCTGATTATGTGCAAATTAGTTCTTCAAGTCCTGCTATTCGGAGCCTGTAAGTGTGCTGGTAAATTGCATCTTATATCCAATGTTTCTACATGCCGTAATTGAAAAGACTAGAGCGGAATTTCCCCACACTTGACAATCAGTGGTAGTCTATGTGTCCACTTTTGCTCCTGGTGACAGGAAGCTAATGAATGAACGTAGACGCTCTATTATAGTAGAGAAATAGTTCAACCACAAATCTAAAAAAATTCAAAATAAAGACCCACGATGAGAAGACTGGAACAGAACAAACAAACTACAACCAGGTGTAAAAAAACTTCCAGCGAGGGGGCAAAACTGAGAAACAAGATAATCAACACAGTGACAAGGCAAGGTGAACTGGATGTAAAAAAACATGACATTAACATTAGTCATTTTGCAGACGCTTTTATCCAAAGCGACTTAAAAAGAGTTTAGTGAGAAATAACGATTTGTCATACAGGACCAATAATACAATAGGTGCCAATACAAAGCTACTGGTTTCAACAAAAGCTAGACCACTACCTGTTGAGAGAAAGAGAGGGTTAGTGTTTTTTTTTATTTGTCTGTCAAGTATTTTCAAAGAAGAGATGGGTTTTAAGTAGTTTTTTGCATGTTGTGAGAGATGTGGTTGACCGGACCGAGTTAGGAAGAATGTTCCACCAGGAAGGAGTTGTGAATGAGAATGAGCAGTAAAGCGATTAAATGCCCTTATGGAAAGGCAATTCAAGACGTCGCTGGTTTACTGAATGCAAGGATCTTGATGGGGTGTAGGAGTGTAGGAGAGTGTGAAAGTATGCCGGTGCAGATCCAGTGATAGTCCTGTAGGCAAGCATTAGTGATTAGTGGAGAGGGATGAAAAGGGATGTGACATGAGCCCTTTTGGGCTGTTAGAAGACGAGACGTGGTGCTGCGTTCTGAACCAGCTTGAGCGGTTTAATAGCCTTTGCAGGAAGACCAGCAAGGAGAGCATTGCAGTGGTCCAACATTGACCTCACCAGGGCCAGGACAAGAAGTTGTGCCACATGCTCAGTGAGATAGGGTCTAACCCTTTATAATGTTGAATAAGGCATATCGGCATGACCGCATTGTCTTTGATGTGATCATTGAAGGACAGCTGTTCATCAAATATGACTCGAGGTGCCTGGCTGTTTTGGAAGGAGTGTTTTTGGTATTGCTAAGTTAGATGGTGAGATCGTGTTGCAGCGTAGGTTGTGCCGGAAACACAAGTAGTTCTGTCTTGGCAAGGTTCAGCTGGAGGTGATCCTTTTTCATCCAAACTGAGATGTCTTCTAGGCAGGCTGTAATGTGAGTTGCTACAGTGTTATCGTCTGGGTGAAACGAGATGTAGATTTGGGGATTCGTCAGCATAACAATGATGCGAGAAGCCATGTGCCCATATGATGGGTCCCAGGATGTTGTGTAGATGGAAAAACGTAGCGGTCCAAGAACCGATCCATGAGGGACCCCAGTGATCATGTGGTGAGCAGTGCACAGCGAGTCCCTCCCTGACACCAGGTGTTGGGAATGAAACAATGGCGGGAAGCTAAATGAGGAAATGAGGGGGCGGGATCAAGAGAAGAGACAGGCGAGCGCATGTCCATCATTAAAAATGACCATGCGCTGGTACAAATAACAAGTGGGACTGTCATGATCCTGCCTCAAGACTAGAAAAGCATGACAATGACATAAGCTGCAATAAATATAAAAAAAGTAAATTCAATGCCCAAAATACAATAAAGAACCTAAATTTGTGTTGTCCTTATTGCATTATTCGGTAACTATGAACTGTTATAAGGGACAAAGCTTTCTAAAAATCCATCAAAACATTGCAAATTCTGTTCCATGTCAGAATTTAAGTTAAACTTATTTTTCAACTCTTGCTGCAGGATGCTTTGCAGAGGAGATGTACTGATGTCCTAAATTCACCATTGCAAGCACCATGTACTCGCCTCAAAACAGTAAATATGACGGCCGGGGGAGTCAAGGATACCTTACATTACCAGCAAAAAACTGCATTGTCCTAAAAAGACCAAGACAACCCATTGAAATCGTCTGTACAACATCTCCAGTTCGGTGTCTTGTGTGCCTCCGAAAGATCACGCTCTTCTGTGATCTTTCCTCCATTTGACTCAAACACATGGCTCTTGGCGGGGGGCCAAGCAATTATAGGCTACCACATCTATCCACTTCACTATTAATGCTTTGTGAACTGGCTACAAAAAGAAATACTATTATATATATATATACAACCCTCCTGTACCTCTATCTTAATAAACTGTTATTAGCGAGCCAAATTATTGTATGCCAAACAAACTGACGGAAAAGATTCAGTCTAACCAGAGCCTAAACGCACAAATCAATTAAAAGGAGGCATGAATTAAAATAAAAAATTTAACCAGAGCTTTTGTTATATAAGGGGAATCGTATTCACGCTAACATTATGTAGGTGTTAGAACTGAAAACTCTCGTAACCTTTGAGACCCGCAAATTCACAGAAGGCTCAAACTACGTTTACTACACAACTGCTATCCAATCAAAGCGGTGGGCGTTTACTTATAAAGTCTCCAATGTGGCACACCCATTAAAACAGAGCGTTTGCAGAGCTGGCCTCAAAACCAGTGTAGAAAATAGCCTATTACTTCTTTATTTTGATGTTTTTGAATGGAAAAATCACACCAACATCATAACTAGACCTCATACGACAGAATGAAAGAATAAACAAGGCCAGTTCATGAGACCTTTAAAGGACAAGTTCCCCTTCAACATGAAAATGTTGTCATCTTAAACCTGTGTGATTTTTGTTCTTCTGCAAAACACAAAATATAAAGAAAACCGATGGTCCCCTTTGACTTGCATTGGTTTTGTGTTCAAGAGAAGTGTATGGGGACCAACGGTTTTTGGTTACCAACATTGTTCAAAATATCTTTTGTGTATTGGTTTAAAATGACAACATAAATGATGGGTAAATGATCAAAATAGTGAGCAAACTGCAGATTCCCAAATGTTTCTGCTGATCTCTACAGCCTCCTTTCAACAAAAGCGAGACCATTGAAATGCTGAATGTACCCTCAACAGTAAGGCGGACGAGCCAGTGGAGGGTGAGTGGGCAGTTCCATGGGACAAATGGCCTCTCCTCACACCCACTTCTGCTCTACGCTTCCATGGCCTGCGGCAAGAAGGCTGTAGCTAACAGACCAGAGAGCAAGCTTCCAAACAACATGTTTCTGCACTTCTAAGGTTTGCCGTTTGGAAGCACTCGGACACCTCTTGAGTATTTGCGAACGCACATTTGTAGAAGTAAGTAAGAAGTAAGTCTGGAAAATGTAATTAAATTAGGAAACATAAGCAAGAATGCACAAGCGGAAGATTTCTTAAATGGCAAAAATGGAGTGATGAATGATTAATAGAATGAGAAAACGAATAAATAAAAAAGGTTTTACCTATTATTGGTACCAATCAACCTATATTGTATGGACAAAACCAATACGAGTGAATGGGTAACACAGTTGTTCGGTTACCAACATTCTTCAAAATATCTTCTATTGTCAAGTTAATATGACAGAATTTTCATTTTTAGTGAACTATCCCTTTAAGGCTAAGAATAAGGCACAAAATCTTTATTTACTGAATTAAACTAGCGATCAAGTTTGTTTTTATTCAAAATTGAGTGAAAAGGAGGAATGACACAGACCATATTAATCTCTTTTTTCAATAATTCTAAAATGATTTTGAAAGATGGTTTGGTGCAAAAAAAAACAGTTTTGCCTCACGAATTATATGGAACAACATATTGTTTCAGTAATTCAACCTACAGAGTAAATATTCCACTCTTTATGAAATCAATAACACTTAGGATATAACCAGAAAGAATTAATCAATTCAAGTGCTGTTTTGACCTAAATAATTATTATTAGTATAATTCTCAATTATTGATTCTCATGTCAGGCATTACTCAAGACATTCATCCACTGACATTTGTCAGTCTTTCTACCCTTCTCAGTTTCTCAGATAATTTCCGCCAACAGCAACCAAACCCAAGACATGACCCTGCATTCTTTTATGCTATAAGAGCATTGTTTCTACCTGATCCCATGCAACACATTCCTATGGCAACCGCATGTATGCCCACTTCATAATTTATCCAAGAGCTCTGCTGTTCCCTTCAGGTTTATCGGAGCACGCTAAAGTGATGTTAATCAACCGCCACACAGCGCCTGGGAATTTATTACAACCTTCGGAGCAAGATCTACCCCCAAAACAACAAACACTTCATCAACCTGTGCTTTAATCACTACTTTAAGTAGCTTATAATGAGTCTGAATGGAAAAGTCAATGGCTGTTAGTGAGGTCAGGTTTTGCATTTTAAGTAAAAACTTCAGTGGCATTTCTATGAACGCAGAAATGTGGTCACCACCAGTTGCTTGGATGCTCAATGGCATCTCATTGGTTAAACTTTTCAGTAGGACTACAGCTGAGTGCAACAGGGTAAAAATACCATTCATATTCTCCATAGAGAAACTGATTTGTAGCAATAACCTGATAAACTTGGTAACACCAAGCTCAGAGGGGGTTATGTGCTCCTGATTAAACTTTAATTGATTTTAAAATGCTTTTTGCTTAGAATCAAATGTTGTAATCCTGGGCCAAAATTTAAATGTGCAAAGCATCAACAAAAAAACGTATAATCCAACAAATAATGCCGAAAACAGATTTATGGTCAGGAAGAAAAGTTGATGGTTGCTTGATTTACTTGCAAGCGCAGATGTGCGAAAAAGTTAATGTTGGGGATGCTTGTAAAAAAAACTTTGATGATTTATAAAGATTTAAATAAAAAAATTAAGACTGCAAACTTATTATTTTACATTTTGACCAGCTGTGAGTTGATATCAGAATAAGTTGAAGTTATCTAAAAAAAAAGTCGACATGAATTGTAAAGCCAATATGATTATACTTAATTTAGGACAGCAAAGACTTTTAAAAATGAGATTTTGTCAGTTTAAGGCTTGAGAATGTTTCCTGATTATTTTTAATGCTCAAGACCTTTTATAAAGAGATTGTTATGCAAGTCCAATTACTGCTTTTTGAAATGTGATTTTAAAATACCAGCCCAGCATTCAATAATTGTAATGATGTAGCAATTGTAAATTTTGTTTTTTCCTTCTTGTAGTACGCTACGCATCTACGCTGTTAGGCCTGCTGTCACACATTAAAGGGATAGTTCACACCAAAAATCATATCCATCATATCCATTCTTTTGCAGAACACAAAATATTTTGAAGAACGTATGTAATCAAACAACACCAGACATTTCTCAAAATATCTTCTTTTGTGTTCCACATGCAGAAACAAAAAAAAGAGTCATACACGGGTTTTGAGTTACATGAGGGTGAAGAAATTATGACTGAAATTGTATTCCTGGACAAACCCCCCTTTAAGACCAAGGCCAGTGGATATCTCCCACTCACACTCACATCCAAGAATATACTGAGCAATTGTTTGCACACTGAATGACTGTCTGTCACAGATTATAACAGAACATACTAATACTTTAGTGCAAAATATGAGGACCCAGACATAAAACATTCACCTTATTTACACAAGATAACTGTGCCGTTTGAAACACTGTATAAAGGGGATTTTTTTTCTTACAAGGCAGGGACACAATAGCAAAAATCAATTTTCACAGTTTGAAGATTCCAGCTTGGAGTCAGATAACAAGCTTTATTTTGGAATATAAGAGTCGGTGAAATAAAACGAGATCAGTTGGACATAAATTAGCTTTGTTCATGTCAGGTTTCACATTGCCTTTAGCATCACTTAAACGCATACTAGCTTTGCAATATTTTCCCAATGAAATAAGTCAAAGTTTATTTATAGAGCACTTTCAACACTACTATAGTGGGCCAAAGTGCTGTACAGCAATAGAACAATGTAAATCAACAACATACCATCATGCTATAAACATCAATAAAACCAATACTAAAAATAGCCCAAAGGTGTGGACCCAGTCAAACACCAAAAGCCTTCTAAAATAGATATGTCTTTAAATGCTTTTTAAAAGTGTCCAGACTTGGGGATACCTTCAGTGATATCACAGAGAAAAGCACGGTCTCCTCTACGCCTCAGCAATCGTGGAACAGTCAACAGCATTTTATGGGAGGACTGCAACGAGCGTTGAGTTCGGTAGGGGGTCAACATGTCCTCTACATACTCCGGTGCCTGCCCATTTAAAGCCTTATAAACAAGCATCAGTACTTTATATTGCATAATGTATGTTACAGGTAGCCAGTGCAAAGATACCAACACGGGTTATATGCTCCCATTTCTTAGAATTCGTTAAAAACCTTGCAGCAGTATTTTGAACATACTGAAGGCGAGCTGTCAAGGATGCACTTAAGCCCAGATATAAAGCATTACAGTAGTCCAACCTCGTAGGAATAAAAGCATTTATAACAATCTCCAAATCGTTATTTGACAGTATAGATTTCAGCTTAGACAGATTTCTCAAGTGAAAAAAGGATGCTTTCACAGCACTAGTTACTTGACGATCCAATCGGAGTTCCAAGTCAAAGACGACACCTAGAGACGTATTATGGTTGTTTATATTAAAGGATGGTGGTCCAACGATTCCAGTTTTGCCTCTCTCAAACTGTTTATTACCAAAGTTCATTAATACCGTTTTATCCTCATTTAGTTGCTTAAAGTACCTAGCAAGCCATACTTTAATTCAGTTAAATATTTGTGAAAACTACTGAAAGCTACACATGAATATCATGAGGAAAATACAGCGGCAGGTCATCTGCATACATATGATAATTAATGTTGTATCATCTAAAGATTGACCCTAAAGGTAGCATGTATAAGGAAAACAAACTTGGACCAAGGATTGATCCCTGAGGGACCCCTGACCAAGACTGGTTTAGTTTCCGAAACGCAATTTCCAATCTTAACAGAACAGAACCTGTCCTGCAAGTAAGAATCAAACCACTGAAGGGCTACATCGCTTATACCAACATAGTCTCAGAGACGTTGTAATAAGATTCC
This sequence comes from Triplophysa dalaica, assembly GCF_015846415.1. Classification (NCBI taxonomy): domain Eukaryota; kingdom Metazoa; phylum Chordata; class Actinopteri; order Cypriniformes; family Nemacheilidae; genus Triplophysa; species Triplophysa dalaica. The sequence goes on along the minus strand of NC_079549.1, from coordinate 19,317,479 downwards.
CCCATAATCAAAATCCTATCTGCAGATGTTATAAACAAAGATAAACACTTATAAAATTCACCAATTAACTCATTATAACCAGGAGGCCTATATATTAAGGCACAAAACACTGACATGGTCAAGTCTAAATTCATGGTTTGTACTTCAAAGGACTTGAAATTTCTGACAGGGAGCAGCTCACACTTTGTTGTGTTATTAAAAATAACACCTCCACCACGGCGAGTATTTCTATGGGTATCCTTCTTAAAGCGGTAGCCCGTATGATTGGCCTCTTTGACGCCATTTCAGTTTGTAATTGCTACAGCAGGTGATGTGCGGAGGTATTTCTTAACCCGAGTTGAGATTCGGCACTACTCAACTGCGCGGATGATTGTGATGTTTTGAGTCGTGACTCGTGGCCTTTGACAATGAGGCGGTGAGAATCTTACATGCCAGATGATAGAACACAAAACATATTTAATATTATTTCGGGTGCTGGGTCAGTTTTTTATTTCTCATGTAAACTCCCGTAACGCGAACCGAACCGGAACCCCCCAACGCGGGTCTCAAATGCTAACAGGCACGGTCGTAATTTATTATACACCATACAACTACATGAAAAGCCTTGCCATCGTATCCAGGATATAAATCCGTAAATTTGAATAAAATCACAGGCTAATTCACGCCACATGAACATGTGGGGAGGTCATATCTAAATCACACGAGGTCTCCAGATAATACTAATCCCATACGAATAGGTCTTAAATTACATTTATAATAATGAACATAAACTAACGATGAAACTGTAACTTACACGTCTGTATTAACACAACAAGTGCGCTACGGTTTTTGTTTTATCTATTGAAAAATAAAAAAAATGTTTACCTGTTACGAAGAAATAAAGCGATGTCTGCATCCGTTTACAATCCTTTCAGATCACGGAGTTCGCGCCATCTTTGAAATGCCTTGCCAATATTAATTTTCGCACGAGTTCGATCACATTCAGTTCGTTCTTTCTTTCTTTTCTTTTTTTACACATGACGAATCCCCAGATGTCATCACTGCTTGGCGTTTAAAAGTAAAAGTACTAAACTCCGCCATACACAATACAAAACGTTGTATGAATTTCCTACCCAGCAGGTGTGAGTACACGCCACAACTCCCGTCACTCGCATCCACACGCGGGATAGCAGTCGGATCCTTTTTTCTTTAATTACGCATAGGCGAAAGACACCATATAAGGATCTCCGGGAAAGTCGACCCGACAGGGCAAATAACAAACCATTATTACAATCTTTCCCTGGTGAATCCAGCAAGGGTAATGACACAGTTTTAAACAACGTTTTTTCTTGTACTTGCTCAAAAATTGGTTTTAGCTCAGTTTTACTTAAACGAACTTGCGGACTGCCGCTTTAAGAAATTGCAGTCCGGTGGTAAAAGTTCAACAATAGTGCTCAAATCCGCATTGTTCAACCAAGTTTCAGTAATAAAAAGAAAGTCCAAGTCATGGGAAACTTAAAAATCTTAAGTCTTATTTAGAACTGAACGCAGCACAGAAGTTCGGTAAAAGCGCACTTAGCGGAGTAGATCCAACTCGCGTCACAGGGCCCAGATTTGCGTTAACCACTCCTCCGCTTTTTGCCCGGCTCCGTGTAACTCGAATCGATAAAGGTGATGATATGAGTGGAACAACAGGTATTAGATAAGAGGGCCGTTTATCCATCCCATATCTTCCACCCTCTAACCTCCTTAACTTATTGAGTTTCACCAGGACTCCAGCACGGTTACATTCTTTTTCGACGTCTTGTTTCCCAGCACGTATAATCCGATACACATCGAAGTTAAAAGGCGCCTGCACTATGAATCACTGCTCGGCAAACATCAAGTTCAGATAACGACTAACGACACACGCAGGCAATCAAGTACCGTCGATTTAAATTAAAGCAGTCCATGAAGTTTAAAGAAAATTAATTAAACGGATAAACATAGCAATCATCCTACACATGGAGCGACGCCATGCCAACACACAGCCTGGCGCCATCTTGAAACATTTTTCAATACAATATTCATGAGATGTAGCCACATGTGTGCATTTGTCTATTAGGCTATAGCTATTGACACCGTAAAATAAATGGACACATTTTAGAGCAAGAACAACATAACAGGCCTATTTGAAACCTTCCGTCTCTATTTCGTGGTTATTTTTTTATTATAAGTCACTGGGTTTTGCGAATACCTAACCAATAAAAGTACTTAAAAGTGATTTTATGTTGTACCCTGAATAACCAAGCGGGAAAGCTGAGCAACGTGCAGTAGAAGTTTTAATAATTGTAAAAAAAGTTACAAAATAACCAAGAAATGCGAAAAAAAACAACTGAAGACATATGACCAAAATCTCTAACAACGACAAACAGCAGACAAATAAAACATACGTGCTTAAATTCACAGGGTAATGAGAGATCTATCAAAACACACGAAACAGATCATGACACAGAACCAATGAAGAAAAGAACTACAACCGGAAACAGGAAGTAACAGAATTCCATAAAATGAAGGGGAAAGAGAGACAGGGATCATGACATATGTAATCATTCAAAAAGTATTTTTTTCCATTTGCTGAAAAACTGCTAATTTGAACATATGAGGTTTCAAAAGGACAGCGACAAAATAATATATTCATGACACTAACAAAGAAAGTGGACCAATATCTGCACTTCGTAAAGGATGACCTTGTCAAACACCAAAGTGAATGAAATCTTTCAGTTATCCAAAGGCACCAGGTGTACAGGCTGAACTTTGAACTCTCACCTCCTGCTGTGTGATGTCCAGAATGCGCTCCAGGGTTAACTCCTCAAAGTACAGACGGTCACACTTATCAAAGTCTGTGCTGACCGTCTCCAGGTTACGGTTCACCACCACTGTACGCTTGCCCATCTGTCTGCGAGCACAGGCGCTTGACAAAGCACCAGAGATAAACTCCACACTGCTGTCTGTGGGGGTGTAGAGCTCAGCGCTGCCCCGACCCGTTCCTGCACTAATTGATCGTTAAAACTAATGAAGATGACTCATGAATGGGTTGATGAAAAATGAAAATCATGGTTGGAAAAAAAAGATGCAAGTATGGGAAACGCAGACTTGAGCTCATCTTTGAGATAAGCACCCCAGGCCACAATTATGAAACCGTGATCGTTAAAAACCAGGCCATTCTCCTGTTGAGAAACAGGAGACACCACAAGCTCATGTTAACTTTACTTTTATAGTATTTATTTATATATATTTTATCTATTACTTTTTTCTTTACTGAAAGTGCTAGATAGTTACAAAGTGACAACATAAACAAACATTACTGTGTAAGCGCACATCGTGGACTGCCCTTGACTTTAAATGTGATCAAACTACAGGACACATTCAACAAATTGTATATTTAATAAAATGAACAAACAGTTTTCAACACTGTTAAATAATAGTTGAGTCCATTTAAAATTATAAGGCAACTTATCACAAGCACTAGACTGAAGTCAACCCAACTTAAAAAAATTAGAAGAAGAAAGTTATTATTTGTCACAACATAGTCAAGTTTACCTAATGAACAAAATAGAGAATATAGATTGGTTATTTGATAATAAACACATTTATTTGTCTTTTACTACAATTTTTCATGTTTTCTGCCTCAGACAGACCAAAACTTTGATCAAATAACAGTTTGAGTGTTGAGTGCATTTATACCAGTTTTACTGTTAGGTCATGCACTTCCACCTCAACATCGAACGCACACACAAACACACACTCAACCATGGTAACAATCAAAAAACATCAACAAAAATGAAGCCAGTAAGAACCAATATAAACACAAATCTTTAAAAGAAAAACATAAGAAACACAGAATTGAACATGCTGCAATAATCATGGGAACTGTCAAACTCTTGCATTATAGTTTGTTCAGAATACACTGTTTTGTAAGTTGAACAAACTTTCTGATTCATTTCAGCCAATAACTGAAAATCTAAGTCCAGTCAACCATATAATCGTGGTTAAAACAATCATTTGACTCCTTTAACATGATTCTATGTTCAAGTTACATGATTATCTTTATAGGGAGGACATTGTGCAAGTTTGACAAATCTTTTATTTAAAACAATTATTATGCAATCAAATAATAGTATAAATGAATATAAATTATTTAAAATATAAATAGTTAAATTATTAGATACTAGCCAAACACAGACCGGAAGTTAATTGCAGTCCCGGCATGGATGTCCGACGAAATGGTTATACTCTTTGGCAACACTGTAAATGACAATTCTGCTAGTAAAGCTTTGTTGACACTTGCTCTTATAAATGACTGATTTTCAGATTTTCTCTTGTACTCTAATAAAGAGAAAAAATGTGCTTTTGTAGAAAATTCCACACAGAATAACAAGCAGGAAAAATTGTCCGACACTTTAACTGTCAGAGACCTATTTCAGGGTAGGACAGAACTGTGGTAAGTGCAATAAAAAAAGTAAGTGACCGTGGGGTATACAGCAGCAAGTGTATCAATCTAAAAGCTGGAAAGAAAACCATTGACGCAAAGATGTTCTTGACCACTGGTCATTCCTGCCAACTGCTTTGAACCTGTTTGACGCAAGGTGGGATATGTTGGCCTATATTGATCCTCCAAGATGCCAAGAGGTGTCAATGCGTCCATCTGAAAAAAAATACAAAGTGATAGTAACGGACTGACCCTAGAAGATACAAGACTGTTAGCAAATTAAATAAGTTTGCTTAGCTTGTTTTTAAATGTTTTTGGTAAATACATGCAACATCATTAGGGGAAAAATGTTTTTAAGATAAACAACAAACCGTGGACCTTTGATCAGTTCTAGTGAATGAAGTAAAAGATTTCCCCATAAAAAGTTTGTTGCTAAAGATGCTTAAGACTTTCAAACCAATGCAACATTTGGACAGAGATCAAAAGGAAATTAATCAAAACTAGTTTCCTTTTTCCATTTAACAATCATGTGTTTGAGCATGTGCTGTACATAGCAATTATGACGTTCAAAAGTTCAGCAAAACTTTTTAACATAAATGCAAAAACAATGAAATATTTACATAAAAGCTCTAAAATTTGTTGAAAGTTTTGTATATGTTGTTAATGTATGAAGTGAGATGTCACAATTTAAACGAGCAGCAGATTTTCAACTCCCCCACAGACCCTTACAACACAAAGGCCGCAGGAAACTATTAAAACCTGCCTGGGACAGCATATGCGCGAGACGGCAAAGTGTCGACAGACAGAAAGTACCCGTCCTCACAATCCCACGCACCAACTGTGACACTTTTCATTTTGTATTCAGAGAGGTGAATGCTTACCTGAAGAACACACCACACTCAGAGCTGGTAACTGAAAGGTTATATTTTCAAACTTGCCTAGCAACCATTACCACTGTGCATCTTGTTTGTCATCTCCATCTAAAGAATCTAAAGAATGAAAAGTAAATCGGTACCGTGGTTTAACACTGTGTGTGTTAGGGGATTGATTCTAATTGTTCATTATGGGTATGGCAGGAAACAAAACTATAGACGAAAAGATGTCTGAAACTAAGGGTGATGTAGAGATTAAACTACACGAAATAGCTAGGGAATTGTCAGATAAATTATCTGAATGTTTTGACACTAAACAAACAGAGGCAGTAATAGTTGAAAAATGTAAGATCAAAGCTCAGAAAGGTGGCATTTGGGAGCCTAATGACATTAGGACAGTATGGAAAAAAATTGAGAGAATGAGGAAAAGAGATTCAAGGCAGGTTCCTTGGACTCTTGTTACTTTGTCTTAATGCAGGAAATGGGAAATGAAAATAGACAAAGATACCCATAACAGGGAGAAAGATGTTATGGAAAGCAAACTGAGGGGATTACAAGATAGGTGTGATGATTTAAAATCCCAGGTGGAAAACTGTAACGAAGAGAAGGAAGTTATGACTGTAGAAATAACAACTCTACAGGACAGGTGTAAGGAGTTCGAAGATCAGTTTGAACAGGGTAAGAAGGAGAAAGAGAAGCAAAAACCTCCTTCTGTAAGAGAACGGAAAATCCTTAAATCCTGTGATACTGATTATGACACAGAGACTGATTCCGATGAATTTCAGGGAGCAAAGGCAAGACTCAGACCCTTGAGGGTTGATGTTAAAAAAGGCCAAAAGAAAACTGAAGTTTATATTCAGAAAACAAAAGATGGAAACGTGTTAATGGATCGTGGGATTCAGGGTCGTGATGAAGTCCATTACAAATATGTGGCTGCAAATGCCAAAGACGTGTTTAAATGGTCAAAAGAGGTTGGGGATGTGAGAAAAGATCCGAGGGCAGCATTAGCTCGACTGGAAGCTCTTAAAGAGGTGTCAGGGCTAGATCAAAAGGGCGACCCTGTGAGCTTTATTAAGATCCCAGGAAAGGGAGGACCTTTCTTATCAGTTTGGCTTGATGGGTTACTACCTGAAATAAGAAAAGGTGTTTGTAACAGGAAAGAGGGTTTAGGTACTCCCACAGACACTAATTTCACTGTTGATGATTTGATGAAAACTGCAAGTGATGTAGCTCGAGCAGAGAGCCAAGCCTCAAAATCAATGAGAGCTGAGCTGGTAACTGAAAGGTTATATTTTCAAACTTGCCTAGCAACCATTACCACTGTGCATCCGGACACTTCATCTGAGGTCACTCTGGGTGAACTACATCTATAACTAAAGCTGTTGCCATTCTATGGCATGTTGTGTTCCAAGCATAAATAACAAAATAATACATCACCATCTAGTGGTAGTTTTTTACTTGCTTGGTACATGCTTGAAGTTCTGTAGTCACTAAATGTGTCTAATGTTCTTTGTTAAATATCAGCTGTGAGAGTTAAAACATGTCATACCTCGCTCACTTCAATAATCTCAATAATGAACCTTCGTCAATAGCAGATAGGTCATGGACCTGATCAACCTTTGCGAGGCTTTGAGAAACAAAACTAAACAAAATGTCTTGAACATAAACAAGCTTTTCTAATAAATGATTGCAATCTACAAGAAATGATTGTGTCATTGTTTAATGAGAAATAATGGCCCATGATTGTTGGCTATAAGCTTGGAGTGTCCCTTGAATACAGAGCAGAGCCCAATGAGATGTAGCTCGCTGTTGCCATAATGATGTTGGGGGGAGGGCTCCTGGCCAATCAGGAGAAAGCACTTAATAGCCTGTCCACTTAATAGGAGACATAACCTGCTCTGAATAAAATAATGTGCCTGGAGACTAATATCAAACTCCAGTAACACAACAGCGAGTCCAACCTTGAGAGTTACTGATGTCATGGTTTTGATAGGATCTGGCCCATTATTTCTTAATAAATCTGCCAGCATCAATAGCTTCATTCATGTGACATTCCTTTAGAAAAAGGTTGTAGGGATTTTATCTATTGGCAGAAGTAATATCAATGATTGTCCAGGACATAAATCTGATTGATCTGATTTTGGTACAAAGAAAACAGAATTGTATTAATGTGGCATTATAGGCTTTACTATATGCATACATCTCTTCTAGACAGGATGAAAAATAGTGAAACAGCTTGCATTGGAAGGATGGGCCTCTCCGTCCAGACTTTCATCAGAAGCAGATACGACACAAAGCCGTACACTGACGCAAAGCATCCTGGTCTCTTCAAATCTGCAGCCAATAGCCATGATCTGCGATGAGAGGAAACAGGAACTTCAGGATATCAAATATGCCTATCGATGCAGGTTGTAACAATAACAATGAATGGACAGTTATAGTTAGAAAACAATGAAGACATCAAAATTATTATTTTATCCAGGATTGGTTTTAATCTGTGCCAGTGTTCAGTCGCCATGGCAACCTCTCCAACGCTCTTCAGGGCACTGCCGTTCTTCCGAGACATTCTGTGGAAGGGGACCAAGTCCCAGCGAGGTATTTTGGTGACAATGTATTCCAAACTGGGTTCAAAACAGGACATGGTGTTCTTTACTACTTTAGTTTCAGAATGTCAAAAAATCTCTCAAACTGTGCTTGTAGAATGAATTTTATCATGAATTTTCGAATCAAAGTGATTAAATTGTCTAAGCTACACTATCTATACATTAAGGCATAAGACTCTTTTGAGGAATAACGTTTCCTCTGAGGATTTCGAAAAGTTTTAAAAACCTTCTCCTAGTCCAAAACGCAGAGCTCAAAACCATATGATTTGGATAAAGAAAATTGCCCCACAAGGTATTAAAACTATTTTTGCTTCTTCGCACAAATCTTTTTATAAGACAGGAAAGTCTGTTCAGTGGATTCCACACAATTTGTTTTTCGTTTTACAGAGCATGCTGGATCAATGCTTTCAAAGGATATGGAGTCATTTCACACTCAACAGACAGAGTGGTGGGTGGGTGTTTTTAGAGTCTGGCTCTCAATGTACCCAAAACTTTGGCTGCAATCAGTTCTCAATATTTTCCTGATAAAAAACCCACAAAACCAAAGATGGTGTGAAAGTGACACCTTCCGCCGAGCACCAGGAAACGTCTGTTTCACAGGTAAAACTTGAAGCAAGCCAAAGCAATTTACACTATTATATCTGTACAATGAAGTGTAAAATTAACTTAAATACAATGCTCCGACGTCCATATAAACTATTCTGGTTGTCCATAGTAGACTTAGAAAGCTTGAAAGACGGTGGTCTTCAAATGCACTTGAAGTGGATCACCAAGACAAGACCTAAAGATGAACTCCAATAAAACCCAGATGACTTAACACACAAGTATATGGTACATTTGTCCATTAATTTCAGGTGTCATAATAATCCTAATGTTACCCTTCCGTCAATGTGTTGTGCACACTCATCCTTTGACTTTCAGGCCCAATCCTGAGCTTCTGGAGAAGTGTGCACATATAATAATGATAGAGTACTGTACTCTCAAGAGGACAGGTGCAGGGCGTACTGGATATTACACTGGATATTTCATAATACTGTACCTAGATTAAGCCGTCTCCCTCAGCATGTGGGACTCTTCACTGGACAGAGTTTGGCTGAGCGCGGCCACAATAAAGTAACCTTTGGAATGATCGAAAAGAGCTGTTAGCTTGCCACAAAGCTTGCCATCTGTTTAGATGATGTAACGGTTTAAATTTACATGAATGAAGAGTGATGACTATTACTGTGTATGGGTCAATGACAAATAATGACATCGGAGTTGATGAAAAGGAAAAAATATGTGACCCTGGACCACAAACAGTCTTTAGCAGTATAGATTGTATGGGTCAAAATTATAGATTTATGCAAATAAAGATCATGATCCATGAAGATATTTTGTAAAGATATTTTTCGTACCGTAAATATATAAAAACTTTATTTTTGTGATTGTTTGCAGCAAAATCACAAACAAAAATGGCTTGACATTTCTCGCTGCTGCCTGCTCTTTGAGAATTACCCAAGTTTGCTATCTACAGACAAAATGTGTGCTTTCAGGCTCATCTTATAGTGTTGTAACCATTTTTTGATGGTCTTGGTCTCGACTGTCTTTGGTCTCGGTCTTGAGTTGATCTCAGATTTAGTGGTCTCAGGATTTTATTTCAAGACCGGTCAAGACCACAACAGTGGGAATAAAACTAAATTGCTGGTGCATTGTCTGATTTTTGTGTTAACATGTGATTTGATATAAAACTTCTGGCTTTAAAAGCATTTACCACTTGTTCCTTATTCGATTCTTCTGTTAATTTTGATACTCTTACTGCTGGTAAGAGAAGAATGGGGGATTGTCTTAAAGAAATCTGTCAACAAAAGGAAAACACACAAGGGCCCACAATATCCGATATGTGATCGTAAAAAAGGAACTTGTATGAGATCTTGTTTTCTTATTTGATAAAATCTGTTGGATATTGATTTTGTATAATTATTCAGTAAACCTTGAATTAATAAGTGAGTTAAGTTTTAAGACACAATTAAACACAAGTTTTTGTTCTATTTGGTTAGTCCCAAATAGAACAAATCTGAACTTTATGCATTTCTGAGCAATTTCGCTATTGATTAGATAAAAAAGGAATGAAACTAATTAAGTCACTGAATGTTTTGTTTGTTGAAGGTCACAGATTTTTTTTTGGTATTGGAATATTTACCTGCACAAAAATTGTAATATGTTCCAGTAGGTGGGTGATAAAACATGAAACTTAAAGCATCCTAAACATACATTTCTGCACAAAAAAATCGCCCAAGTTACTTCTGTTATTATTTTATTATGACTTTTTAGTGTTTTGTGGATATTTTGAATACATTTTTGGAGTGCTGGTATTGGTCTCGACTTGGTCTCGGCCTGCCTTGGTCTTGATCTTGTCTTGGTCTTGGCCCCTCAAAGTCTTGGTCTTGTCTAAGTCTCAGTTTTGTTGGTCTCGACAACAACACTTTTATCAACTCTCCACAATGTCATAACAGCGGTAAGCCAATAAAGAGCGTTAAGAAAACTCTGCAATGGGCTGCTAAAGCATATTTCATGTTTTCAAATGGTTGCCCAAATATTATCTTATCCTAACAAAACATACATCAATGGAAAGCTTATTTATTCAGATGATGTATAAACCTTAAACTTTTAACAATGATAAAAATAATTAATTTAAATGTACCTGTTTGTTTTTATTTGAATATTACAAAAATGAGTCATCAATCAACAAATGGAACTGCCCCCCTTTTACAAATGTCTCAAACTAGGGTGTGTGTCTGAAATTTTGTATTTATACATTCAACAAAATGATAAAAGTAAAGTAATGTACAGTACAGTACAGTCAAACAGTAAACTCCTAATCTTTTTGCTGAATGTACAGTAGACGTTTCTTTTTAATCACATATTTACACTTGAACTCAAATTCTATTTTCTCCAAGTAAGAATTCAGGGCAACACCGGTCCTTGGACAGGAGTGATTCAGATATCACCATGTGCTGTCAAAGAGGTCTTCAAATTTATGTGGTTTGTCTCCCCCACATGGGCTCTCAGAGGAACTGCGAGTTACTTTGGCATCCCGATGCAATGTTTTCCTCCCACGTTGCTTTCATCAGAGAGATAAAAAGCATAAAAAAGAACTATAAAAGCCCCTTGAAAAAAGTACACAGGCCGGTTTTTATTGAAATAATCAGCCCCTGATGTAAACTACGGTTGAGTCTCAATGGAGAACTCTTCACATGATCAAGAGACAACGTTCAGAGATGAAAAATGCAAAGATCAGACTCTGTAAGATCTGCTGGCAGAGATGCTGTACCTCTGAGTCTGTGGTTTCTCCCTACGCCTCGGGCTGGAAATGCACTATGAACACTGGATTGGCATTATGCATAATGCGCTGGACGAAAAAAAGAGAAAACAGTGGAAGAAACTATCCCACATGTTTTTTTTATCACATAGAAATCTTTTCCATACTGATAATAATAACATCAGCAGCATATGCTAAAGTAGCAAAACTGAATATTGAGTACTGTCCTTTTAAAACCGTTACTTAAAAAAAGCATAGATGAAAACTTCTTGGCACTTTAAAGGATTTTTTTTCACTGTAGGTTAACTCAGTGTTAAATAAAGCGACAAGCAAGCCAAACCTCATTGGTTTCATCATTTGCATTGATGAAGAGAAGACTGGAGCCTGGAGGGAGAGACTCAATGTCAATTCCATGCCCATGAATCTGAGCGGTGATGAAGGCTTGGCCCGTCATCACGTTCACAACTGGCTGGTTTTGGCCCCTTTACCGAACAAAAACAAGACGTCTGTTTAATTAGTGTAAGGGTAGAGTCATCAAAAGTTGTGCTCTATTGTTCTGCCATGTGCTATATAAAAGTACTGTATATTTACTGAAAGCTTGACAACAACATTCAATTACCACTTAAATGTACAACGTTCTTGTGTGATGAAAAGCAGACATTTCTACTTTGTTTATAGAATTGCCAACGTTCACATTTTAAAGATTACAAACAGTGAAGCAATGATTTGATTGTGACTGCCTTTAATTCACGCTAATAAATAGAAACGTACATGCAATAAGGCAATGTGTTATTATGGAGATCTGATATTAGAAGACTAAAGTAATAACCTTTAGTTAATGTTTTCAAATTTATAAAATTCACGTTACACTTTATAGAACCCATACAAAAACACACCCCAAATTTGGCCAAACATCCTGTTCTTGCATTTCTGATTTTTTTTTTCAAAAAACAAGATTTTAAAGCAGGATATCTGATAGCTACATTGCTTCTAGTCAGTGCTTTAACATTTTCAACACTGATTTGCTCCATTAAGCAAATCCTTTCTCTTTTCCTTTTGATCTAACTAAAATGAGAGCCCCTGTCAGGGGATTAATACTGGAGGACTTTGCTGAGCATGCTGGGAAGGCTCAGGGCCAGGGACACCGCTCCAGTTGATTCAGCAGTCTGTCAGAAACAGCACATAGTGTGGCGAAGCTCTACTCAGCAAAGACACAGTTCTCACAGGAATAATACATATCAAATCTTTGTGACCTTCGAGATAGTATGAAAAGTGGACCATGAAAAGGCCATCCAAACGAATATAGTTTCCATTATAACTATTAAATCAAACAGAATTAATTTTATGGTTTACATTATTGTTAAGCAGGGAGTTGCACGCATAACGAATTTCTTTCACTACCGTCTGTATGCACGATAAATATACAAAACGAGTTATTACAGAAACAATTTATTAAAGAATGTTTTGTCATCCTCGTCTCCACCACTTTTCAAAACAAAGTAACACCAGCGCTGTGTTATATTTTATACGAGGTTACGTAGTTTATTAAAAATGATGTTATCAATATAAAAAGTTTAAATCAAGCACAAAGGACAAGCCAAGATAATTTTACTGTATATTTTTTAGCAATAGAGAATATCCATGCCTATTACAGTAGACGGTGTCTCCAGCATTTTAAACACTTTTCAATAAATTACAATTAACCATGTACTGGTATAGAACTATAATATAATAATACATAAATAATAATAAATATGAATATATAATATGTTTATTTTTAAAACTATTATTATTATTATTTATTCTCAGAGTGGTGCTATAACCTGTCAAAGCCTGATCACTGTATTAGACACTTTACTCCCCTCAAGTGGTCATCACATGAATAGCTTTTCCTTTCGAGATGATTGAAACTTGACAAAAGCTCATTAAAATGAGGATCAATGGTAAAACAGTCCATGTTTACAGTGACGAAAAACTAAAAAAATCTAGTTTACTCAAATTGTGTACAATTCACAATGTTAATTTATTACAATAACATACTTTTATGTGAAGTATAGTACAGCATCATAATTTAGTATTATTTAGTATTATAGGCCTATTGTGAATCAAGCACCTTAGGACTTTATACCATATACAGTACGGGTAGTAATGTCCTGCAAAATAATCTTAGTGTCTAAACCAGAAATGAAATAGAATGAACATACATGCAGCCTGAAATGCTTCTGGGCTTTTAATCTATTTTAAGTGGCCCTTGGCAATTAAAGGATGAAAATCTGTTGTGGGGTGGTACAGAAATGCAGTGCCGTCTAAACAAATACCGTTAGTTTCTTCTTTTGCAGGCCATGCATATTGGTCGGGATCCCATCTGCTGTTTTAAAGGATCCGCATCCATATACAAGGGTCTGAAAATAACCTGTGCCATGTTGGTCTATATCTGAATGCACATTAGGCGTGTCTCTCCTCCTTAGACAACAACAAAATAAATGAATGCAGGTCTAGACTTAGTTTAAAAAAAGTTTTTGCACACTTAAGTATCCTTTAACATGAAGATGCTATGTTAGATTTAAGGTTTAGTTTGTTATTGTTATTATTAGTAACATCAGGGTATATCCTCCTATATAGGGTATGTCAGGGTACACGCGTTTTCTGTGCGTATGTTCTTTCTATGAATCACACATAGGCCTATGCACTTTGAGAAATTATCGCAAAATCTAATTTAGGACGGTTTCTACGCAACAATTAATATATGAGGCCCTAGGAGCAGCGTGTCTTGTCTTTCTCATGACAATTCATGGCGGCTGCAGTAATTCACAGAAACTATAATGGGTATTCTTTTAAGGTAATGCAGTTTTGCATGGGGACTCTCAGGCACTTACACCCAATTTCCATAACTGTGTGCTGCTTTGTTTAGCCTTACCCTTTATATTCTGTGTCTGGGCTATCATAGGGATTTAAAGGGTTGGCAGGTGACACTGAACCAACCCCCTTAAGGAACTGTTCCCCCCTCATAGAGATCCCAAGAAAACTTTGCACCTCCTCTGAAAGGCCTATTAATAGATTCCATCTGTCCAGGGGCTAAATTACAATCCCATTCCTTCTGGAACTTCTAAGAGGGAGTCCAATACGGTCAGTGGCACTTTAGGTATTAGGGGCTCACGTCAAAACCATCAAGGTTCAAACTATGTAGAATTTGTGACCTCTAAGTCAAAAGGCTTTTGCATCTCTCGCTTAAGGTTATCTGAAAATATCCAAATGCAAGTCACTTCCTGCCATAAAGCCTGCTTAACATAGTGCTGTTTGTCGTTCAATGTTTCTTTACTGCCATATACAACTGAAGATTCAGAGAGAAGATTCACGCCTATTCAAACATTATTTCTTGTTGTTATCTTGATTATTTTGAATGCTCTTCTGAATATAATGTGTATTTTTGATAATTAAGTTGCCTTATTGTTATGGAAAAAGGATCTAAAACGCTGTGGCAGAAATCACCCATTCACATTTATAAATGATGTCAGTCAAATCATGAAAGACACTTAATTCTGAAAATGATGTCATCATCTACACCTCTGCATGCTAGTTGAAGCTCATATGACTTTTCTCTCGTATAACCCACAAGGAGTTTGCCAAAGCTGTTCTGGGTTATACCATTCAAATGCAAGAGGAGACACTTCTGATTCTGAAGAAATATATGGTTATGTTGTTTATATATAACATACAGTATAATAATTAATGGCTGACTGGACAAAACACTATCCAATTCAGCCATGCTAAAATACATTTAAACAAAATCATTGCTGTCCTAGAATACCTTGTATGTCCAAATTTGCTGGTTTTTTTTTCAAAAACCCACTGTAGTTAAATGATTACATAGTGTGTTGTCAAAGTTGACAAGCACTTTTCAAGAATTTTTATTGGTTAGATATTTGAAAAAAACCCAGTGACAAACATAAAGGGTGACTAATTATAATGATTTAACGCCAAAATAAAAATCACAAAATATTGAGATAAAAGCTCTCAGAAGGACAGCAGGGAAATACAGAAAATGCATATTATATAACACATATTATAAAACATATACGAGCACATATAATGCTATATCATTCACTGCATTATATGTTTTCATATATGTATATGTTCTGTTATACATTATAAACACCTGTTCAGCTGTTCTGCATGTACTTCTACCCCTAAAACAGTGTCTGGTTAATATTGTATTTATTTTAATTAAAAACATGTTAACTGTCAGAGCCCATTTTGAGCCTAGACATGAAAACACATGTTGGAACTAAAATGGCGGTAACTTATGAATTCTTTGGAATACAGACTTACAGTTAGTCTCGTTTGAAAAAAGAAAAAGTAGCTGATTATTGCTAAAAAAATTAAATAACACACATATAAAATTAAAGGTATGTTAGTTTTATTGTAAAACAAAAACTAAAAAAAACGTTTATGTTTTTCTTTGATTAAAAAATACCTTTACAAAATACGGGTCGCAAAAGGATAACAAAATATTTAAGCACACTCTTTATAAAAATGAATCACTACCTCTCCCTACATAAATTATAAAAAAAAAACTAAGACCTGTATTCTAGAGTCTTAGACCTTTCCAATGTTTGTCATGATTCGATTAGAAATTACATGCACAATATCGACACAAACTTAGGTGTCCCGTATACGGAACAGGCGACAGTTAACAGGCTACTTGATGGATATAAAGTTAGTTAATGCAAACCTTATTGCACATTTTCCTCTCATTTTCTCTAAATATTTTTGTATTTCACTTGCATATGCCCATATTCAAAATAAAGCATGGGCTCTCGTACTATGTTACTTAAAGTCATTTATGTATTGAATATAATGACTGATACCTGTGCCACTTTATGTGATAGCGTATGACTGATGTTTTAATCAGTTTTTTAATACTTTTAGACATACAACTGCCACGCTTTTCTAATCATATGGACTTCGTATTTTTCCTGTTGCTGTTCAATAAGCAAAGCTAAATTTATCTACTAAGATTTAAAAACTGTAAGTTTTACTGTATACGTATACTGTATATTCATATCTACCGGGACTGTCACAAACAGTGAGTCTTTCAGTGTGATACCTTCAATTGGCAGATGCTTTTATCCAAAGCTACTAACAAGTGGGAGAGCATGTAAACATTTTGTCAACAAGCTAAACAGTACCGTTAGTTAACAAGGACTTATTCAAGGTATGAGTCTTCCAAAAAAACAATAGCTCTCCTTTCCCAACAAACCAAATAACAGAGTAGGCTAGAAGTAAGATAGCAGATTAAATCTTTAGGAGCAGAAATGGTTGTTGGTTTTGGGGGACAGGTGGCTGGAAGAAGAGGGGTCAGGTTTTGGAGAAGGTGCTACTTCATGGCCGGGGTGAGCCCCGATGACAGCTGGAGAGCTTGTGGCTTTTGTCACAGCTACAACTGAAGGAGGTCAAAGAAAGAGGGTGGAAGGGTAAAGTGCATTTTAGGGGATTGGTGAATGAATGTTTAAAGTCTCTACATTACTGGCCCTCCTCTGGGGGTGGGGAAAAGAGGCAACCGGACAGATTTAGAAGGAAAACAGTGACTCGCTCTGTAGAACCTGTGAGGTTATGGGCATCAGCAGCTGAGGCCTTCTTAAGTCTCTTCTAAATTCATTCCCAAGAGTCAGGCTAAGATGAACAAAGACTATTTAGTCACTCAATGTCTCTATCAACTTTCATTTAGCTCATATTTCTGATTTCTCTCTGCCTCTCAACTCATCAGTCTGCTGACACGTCCACGTTTCATTCCCTGTCAAATTTGGATTCTGGCAGAGTTTAACTTCACAACAAACACCAATGCTTGTTCAGATGACCCATGACACAGATGGCAGTGTGTGTGCTGTGGTTATGCTTTTTTCGCATTCGCATTAAATATAGTAAGCAGAATAGAAACTCCTTTCTACGTTCTTTTTTCAAAATTGCCACTTTTAAGGTGTCTTTGGGGTTTCTGAAATAAGTGCTTGAGAATAAAAGTTTATCATTGAAATACTCATACTCTACATTGGCATAAATTTAAAAAAATGTTTTTCAAGAGATGTTTTTCTAGTATATTCAAGATATTTCAAGAAGTGCAAGATCACCTTAAGCATGGTTTGAACTGAGTTGTTTCGATTTGGTTATGCTGCTCTCAATGAAGTATGTAGAAACAGCAGCTTTTGTTTATTTTGGAGAAATTGGTCAAATACCACCTGGTATTTTTAACTATTGTATCAGCTGTGGCATTCCTCAGCAGCATACATTTAGTCTTATCGTAAAATAGGTTACTATTTTTATTTGGCTAGAGAGAAATAAAACTCTGAATCAAAGTGGTCATTGTAGGTCCTTAAAAACCTTCCCGTGAACTTTCAACCTATTATTTTATTTTCAATTGGGTTGCAGGATTATGAGCTTGAACTTGAATTACTTTTTATAAATTATCCCTGTTTGATATCTCAAGTGCAAAGTTTGATATCTTTGTGTCTTCTTTGTTGTAACCCTCCACTACTGGTTCTCTACTTTCATATGTGTTATTTCATATCCTAGATGACTACTGTAAAATGTGTAAAATGTGGTAATAAATCAAAAGTAGGCATGTCCAAACTTTAGAGGTATACCTTGTTGGGTAAAGGAACACAGTAGAATGAAAGGGACCAAAGCTGTGACCCCACACATGCCATTCATTTGCATACATTAACATACACATAACTTACACATTTGGAAGATTTTTTAGCATTTTTATTCAAGCCACACTCAGTATGTGTACAAATTCATATTCGAGAAATGTTAATTTTCCTCATTATCTTCATATAAGCACAAGTAGGCTATGTGTGTCCCTTGCTCTAACACTTCAAAAATATTAAAATGGTAATACTACAATCGATGTCGTAACGAATACGCCCTGTTTGTTGTCTTTCGCTAAACATAAATGAGATTTATGACTGTGTTGCTGCCACCACGCGTCGCCCCCATCTCCATTTGGGGAGCGCGAGACCTCCCTTCTGTTCGCAGCGGCCCAATCCGCTCATGTGTCCGTCTGACATCGACTCTCAAGTAAATTACAAGTGTATATAAACGTCTTTACGTACCTCGAGAGGGCTGAGTATCCTCCATCCTGTGGTCCACTCCCTGTGTTGGCTATTCTCCCGGCAGACAAACACATTACTGAAAAATGGCACCCAAAAAGGACGCTAAGAAGCCCGAGCCTGCCAAGAAGGCAGAACCCGCACCTGCTCCCGCACCCGAACCAGCAGCCGTACCCGTAGCAGCCGCAGTAGATCTGTCTGGTGTGAAGGTAACAACACCCTTTCTGTGTTTTGACTTGATAGATAGATAGATAGATAGATAGATAGATAGATAGATACTTTTTAATGTGAAAAAAAACACTGTTCAGAACTTATCATATAATATTTGTTCACGAAATTATCTATTTTTGGTGAATTTTTCAGCACCACGGAGAGTTCCCGACTTTTTTACGTATAATAAGAAACGCTAGCTATCAAACTTTTCTGATTGGTTTATTGCCCGCCCTGTGCTTTTCTGATTGGCTTAGCGTGGTGATGACTTAAGTGTGTGATTTAATGTGGAACCAAATTGGGAGGCGGTTCACATGACCAAACATGGAGCTGCAGTCTATTCTCTTTACAGTCCTGCAGGCATCTGAGAGACTAAATTAAGCATACTGGGATCTTGAGACACTCTTTGATCTGTTTTCTTATAAGGCAACTATGCATCAGTTTACAAATGACTCACCTGTCTGAACGATTATTATTGGCCAGGTCACTATTTTAATCTCAATTATCTTTTTACCTGGTTTAGAAAAGAGTGATCCGATGAATTTTCTCAAGGCTATACTTTTAACCCATCAATGTTATAGGAAAATGACATCACTCCATACATATGTTGTCTTATAAAATTGCTTTAAAATAACTTGAAACAGATAAAAAATATCAATCTGTACCGTGCTTCTGAAATATCCACTTTTGATTTTACTATGTTTAAACTTGTAAAAAAACTACATTGATAAACAAAATGTATTTACATATCACTGTAAGTCACTTATTTTCCCCTGATATAACATTAGTTTGATCAGTCTGTATGAGTATTTTCTCTCTGTTTTCCTGCCAGGTTGAATTCAGCCCGGACCAGACGGAAGGTGAGGATTATCTTTATTTAAACCCTGATCCTTGATCCTCAAGATTTACAGCAAATCTGTTTAAAACACTAATGTTTGGGAGTTTACAGGCCCCTAAATAATGAGAAATAACAGAAAATGTACTTTTATTTGATGATTGTCAGATAATGGATATGTCTGGGACACTGGTTTAAAGAAAGACATCTATATAAAAATATTCTTACATTGAGGCAAAAGATCAAACAGTTCAATGCATCTTCACAGTTAATTTGCATCCTTGTCAAGGGTTTTATGCACAACATTGTGCCCATTGAGGTGTTAGTTACACCCCAGTCAGCATTCTGGACTCCCATGTAGGTGCCTTTATATGGAGGGAGTTATATTCTTGGAAGAGCATATCAATTCCAAGTCGACTCTTTTGCCTCCTCCAGCCACGTCAATGGTGGCAGCTGACTTAAAGCGGAAATCATTAAAGCCGTTAATCTTTCAGCTGATAACCTTCCAGTGTGCTAACAGACCCAAAACCATTACGTTCATAGAATTAACCAGGATTAATCAGTGGTTATGTAGTAAATCTCAACAGTTACACGCACAGCCTTTTGTTGAAACTAGCAGCATTAATGTAATGTTTTTTTCGAGGGAGCTTTTAAGGGAGCTTCTATATCAAATGTATCCCAGCAGCAATCAATCTTATGTTTGAATCTTCATAGTGGTTGAAAGTTGATAGTTGTAGTTGAAGTCATTAGATAGTCATTGTTGAAATAATAAGGTATTCTTAGTCCCTAAAGTTACTGTATGTAAAAAAAAGTTGTCTAAACTTGAACGGGATTGAATGTTTGGGATGGGCCACAAAAGCCGATATTATAAAAACCTATTTCCAAATTTAGCAGACATGGCACTTTACTGAACAATCTTGTCACCATTTTAGACTACAGAGAGGCCTTCGGACTTTTTGACAGAGTTGGTGACACCAAAGTAGCCTTCAATCAGATTGCAGACATCATGCGTGCATTGGGACAGAACCCAACCAACAAAGATGTCACAAAGATCCTTGGCAACCCCAGCGCTGATGGTAAGGGCAAAAACTGAATTTATTACATCCACTTTTTAATAGTGCATCTTAGGTCAATTGACTTAATGAGAATATTATACTTCACTTGCTTCTTAAAGTATAATTGGTGTAGGACTAGTATCACATGCAGCATTACATATTATTGAATCTACTCTCTACCTCCCGTTCATTCACCCTAACCTTTCTTCATAGATATGTTAAACAAGAGAGTCGACTTTGAGGGTTTCCTGCCCATGCTGCAGTATGTGGTCAACAGTCCAAACAAGGCCACATTTGAGGACTATGTTGAGGGTCTGCGCGTCTTCGACAAGGAGGGCAATGGAACAGTTATGGGCGCTGAGCTGCGTATTGTTTTGTCAACATTGGGTGCGTATCATTTATGTTTTTTTTACATTTTTTTGTTTCATAAAGCCAAATATTATGCACCATGTTTAATCTCAACCTGGTTTTGTTGAAATATCTATGACTTTAACTTTTCCCACTCCTTTTTTCCTACAGGTGAGAAAATGACTGAGGTTGAGATCGATGCTCTCATGGGAGGCCAAGAGGATGAAAACGGCTGTGTGAATTATGAGGGTCAGTTCAGCATGCCCCTTTCTCAGAGCATTGCACATTTTTCACATCAAACCATTTAGCTCCCTTTTTAATTGGGTACAAATTGTTCATTTTTGTTGTTCTTTAGTTCTAAGCACAGTTCAAATAGACGTGTCCTTTTCAATCTTTCTATCTTAATAGCTTTCGTCAAACACGTCATGTCTGTGTAAGAAGTCGGAGTTGGGAGGAAACGGAAGCATTTCTCCAGATCCCATGGTGTCAGGACATCCACACAATGTTTCCAAAACCAGCTCAGAAACGGATTAAAGGAATATGGACTGTTAGTTATAAACAATGGTTTTGGTATGCGTTATTCCTATATTTCCGCTTGACTCCTGTTTCTTTTGTCCATTTTTGGACGCCATTCATATTTTTCCAGCAACCGTTTTTGGTGCCGGGACAAGCCGCTCCATAGCGAAACGGTTGTGAGGGGTGGTGGGGTGTGAGGGGGTCATGATAGCCACACACAAAAAAATCTGACAATCACCCCCTTGACCCCTCACTGCCTGAATCGCAAACTCAAAGGTGCTAAAATATACTGCCATAACTGGACTGGCTGCAAATCCCCCTTCCACTTTCCCCAGAGTTTTAATTTATTTTTCGCCTCTGTCAATTATCATAATAAACTTTTCACAAAGTACAAGCATTGTAGTAATTAATAATCTTACACTCACTACAGAAGACAAAAGAGAAAACAGGTAAGTGGGAGTGGCATTACTTGCCTTCAAAAAAAAAAGTAATTCTGTCATAAGTTTCCTGTCAGAACATCAAAAAGATATTTTGAAGAATGTTGTTAACTGGCACCCATTCAACTTGCAGTAGTTTTGTATCCATCAATAAGGAGTGAATGGGTACCAAAGCTGAACTTTCTTCAAAATATCTTCTTTTGTGTTCTTTAGAAGAAAGTCAGGCAAGCTAGGAAGTAATTTATGACAGAATTAAAAAAATTAAATGAACTATCACTTTAAAGACATTTGACTTCCACATATCTAAGTGTCACAAGATGAGCCAAGTTTATATTCTTAGTGAAGAGGTATTTCACCTACAGAAGAATATTCCTTCATCATTTAAAAACATGTATGACAATCTTTTCCAGAACACAAAACAATATATTTTAAAGAATGTACGCAACCAAACTTTAATAAATGTTGACATTTTTAGATTTGGGTGAATGGTCGCTTAAAGACATTATGAGCTATATCAGTATCTATATATAAATGTCACAATGTTTCTGTCAATTACAATTGTAAGTGAAAATTCTTCATGTTGTGGCTAAGAACAACGCATACCCATTGGAAGATCTCTATGGTGTATTGCCTTTTTCAATGAGAAGATTATATAAAACAACAACAATCAAATGGAAAAACCTCCAGTCAACATCTGTAGGAGGACTCGAACACACAGAATCAGAAGAATCAGAGGAGTCCAATGTTTTGTTAATTTTCTGTATTTTTTTATTGTCATAACTGTTAAGGGCATTTATAATCCGTATCATACCAACAGGAGAAAAACTGCATACATCTATGTGACCTTTTAAATACATTTACAGTAGCTGTGGGAAAAAGGGCAGGGTGGGTAAGGCTCGGGGGGCAAGAAACACTGAAGCCTACAAATGACAGCTGTTTGAGAGAAAATGGGGAGAGCCACAAATGACGAGAAAAAATATACTGGAGTACTGTGTTCAAACAGATGCAAGCTGAGTGAGTATCCTTTTTTAGCTTGTTTCATCAAAGTTTTGCATTGCGTTTCCTTTTCCGCTTTCAAATTCACTCGAACGACAAAAAAGAAGCATTCAAGCAGAATTCAACAGACAAACACAGGGCCTAAGGATGACCAAACTAAACTACCCAAATAGTTGCTGCCTTCATTTAAGAATTAAATGGGGACCAGCAACACCCATCACTCCCGGACAGATGCTTATACAAAAGACCCACTTACATCTTTCCTCTGAAAGACAGCGGTAGGTGGTTCACACTTCAAGACAGCAGATTTAAAGCAGTTATATACCAGACGCATAGTTGCGTTGGTATTTCCATCATTCACGTTTCTACAGTTCTTGTCCATTGTATGAATTAATAACACAACACACTTTGTGATGTAGCCATCATGTGTACAGTAAATCAAAGCACAAATCTGGTTAAACTGTGTACCAACAAAGATCCACGAAACCCATGTTTTTAACAAGAGCAAAGGCAGGGTTGTACCAAGGACCTCTTGGGTAATGTCGGTCCAGTTTTTTAAATGAATATACAAGCTTAACATCATCGCTAGAGTCTACAAAACGTGATGTGTTCATTTTATCCAATGTTTTCAGCAAATAACTTACTAAAATCCCTCGAAATACAAAATAGCCTCTTTTGTGTACTAGAATACATGCTTGTCATTCTATCTAGGTTTTCTTTTAATAATGCAATTGTACAGATACGTTATCGAAGGAGTAACTGCTTTTTTTTCCTATTCAATTGCGCATGAGATGTTGACGGCTTGTGTATTTGTATAAATATATTCCCTTATATCGTATATCATGTTTGAGTTCCGGTGACTTGCATTGAGATGTGTGTTTTTAAGTCCATGCACTGAATGGGGCAAAAAAACGTGCAGCGTGGAATCATCGCACCTTATTTCGGTGTAAAACTTAAGACTCGTGGTCCTGCCAACATTACACAACACACCGAAAGCTGACCCTAGTCCAGAATTCGAGGCCACTGTCTATACACAATCATAAAAACATGTAACATGGGTAATAAAAGCACTGGTACCTTTCTAGCTAAGTCATTATTCATTCAAATGAACAAAAAATAAACAGAGAAATTCATTTTTTTACGTTTCGTAGGTAAAGTCACAACAGGGTTCTGCGAGGCTGTTGAAGAGCTGAATGGAGATTTTTTAGAGACGTATGGAAAGAGAATGTAGTGTCTTCCATTAATACCAGAGGGAGCATGTGCCAACCATGAAACCACTGAAGGGGATTATTGTGGATTGAGCAGATATATTGAAAAGAGACTGTTACTAGACATTGAGGTGAGGATTCACAAGCCCTGTTTAGCCAGGGCGGCGGTCACATCCTCCGCCAGTGTGGCCAGCTGTGGCGACTCAAGCATGTTGATGCTTCCGGATGAGGACATGTGGCTGTGACGGTGGGGGGAGGTACCGCCCGACAGCCCAGCCGTTTCAATCACAATATCCGCCCCGTGATCCACCCGTGCTTTTGCCGTGTCCCGGAACATCAGCTTATGGCTTTCGATCTTAGAAAGAAAGGGCAAGACAGCAAAGTTCATAAAGAGAGAAGGTTCATCCAAAAATTAAATTCTGTTATGATTTGCTGACCCTTGTTCCAAACCCTTTTTTTCTTTTGTGGAGAATGGGGATTAAGGCTATTCCCAGTAATATCTCCTTTTGTTTTCCGCAAATGAAAGAAAGTCATTGCGTTTGGTATAACAAGAGGGTGAGTAAATAATTACAGAAGTATTATGCTTGGATGAACTGTCCCTATAAGACTTACTCCGTGAATAACAGGTCATTTGACCTATTGTATTAGAGTTTACTTCCTGTGAGCTTACATGCTGCTTTTTAAACGCATACCTGTATCTGTCCTCCTCCGGGAGTGTGGTGGGCATTGTCGAGTGAACCCACCTTTGCATGGGCCTTTTCTCTAAAGTCCAGCTTCACGCTCCCAATGCGCACATTACCGCCCCCTAGGTCAAAGAGTAAGGAAATAAAACAATGCAGTCAATTTTAAATTATGTCATTATTACCTCACCACAACAGAAGAGCTCCCAAATCCCCTTCTGGCTTCTGCACGTTGTTTTAAGATAAACAACCAATGTCACTTATGAAAAAATGTAAGGTTGTGTGATGAGATTAAAAAAAAAAAAAAAAAGATTAATAAATAAGTATGTTTTTTGATATATTTTATTAGTAAGAAAATCTTACAGTTTCTAAATTCAGCATTTAAAATTATGGCGAAGCAAACGACCTAAAAATGACCAATAGATGGCACTGTTGTGCCATGTAAATAGTCAGTTAGGCAGTAAATGCTTTAAATGAGATCTGCATGACATGGCAAATATTTCAACCTGTGATGTTTTGAGGGTCCTGGAGTCTTTAGCACACTCACCTGGCTTGTGGCGGATGTTGTCCAATGATCCACACTTAGAGGTCACATGACTTAGGTCAATCTTATTGGTCGGAATGTGCACCTGTGAGGAACATCATATAACACATTTACAACCAAAGTCAATTTGGCAGCAGGTGGAAAACCAGTTGGGAGCAGTTAAAACACAATACTTATACCGGTGTTTATTGAAATGCTATCTAAAAGTTGTAAGAAATATTTAAAAGGGAAAAAATGTAAATGAGACGCACAATTCACCTTTCCATGCAATTGCAGAGGCCAAAAAATATTATGTAATGACCAAGAAACTTAACATGTCACAATACTCTCAGCAGGAACAATATGGAAGCGCACAAAAAATAGTGATTACCCCTTCCAGATATCAAATATCAACGTAAAGCATTGAACGAGAATATGTATGCACATATACAGAAGAAACTAGAAATTTCATTCGTAAAACTGTTACGAAGGAAACACTGTTAAGCACACAAACTTACCCGCAAATTAATGATCCATAATAACAAATGAATCCATAACATCATATGGCTGCACAATCACTACGAACACGGAGGAAAATGGGGGAAAAAACTAATTGCATCGTATGAAAAGCTTTAAAATTCTGTTTCTGTATTCCAGAAAAAAGTATCGACCCAGTTTTGAACAAACGCTATTCTGAACAAAGTATCCATACAACGTTTCATTAAATACCAAATCTGACCTTGAGAAACAAGGTGGTCATTTTATCTTCACTGTGACTTGAACTGACTGAAGCCGCTGCTGTGACAGGCAATAAAAGCTAATCTGACTGAAGTACAGACATGACGCAGCAAACATCAGCTCTGACATTTCTAAACAACTGTCAAGACATTTCAAAAAGCAAAGTGCACAGTTGGGAATAAAAGACAGACAACAGCTCTATTCTAAAAGCTAGAGGCCTAAAGGGTATATTTTAAAGCACCTTAAATCTGTTCTCCTACCACAACGGCTGTTCATAATTATGTTACTTTCATAAAACTCCTTTAGCATTTACCTTCAAGCGTTTCTTAACACTTCTACCCAAGGTTTTATTCAACATTTACGTTTTATAAATTCCAGCCAGTTCTGCTCTGGATGCTCTTCTTATTCTTAAAATGAAATTCAATAAGTCAACCAACTTCATCCGACAGATGGTCAACCATATTCACTAGCACCAAGATGCATAAATCAAATACCCACATTACAGACTACAAAATGTATGAAGAGCTCTTTTCCAAAACGCTTTATATCCATTTTAATAGTTTCATGAAAATGCCATTTTTACCTAGACCCATACATTCTGTTAATATTCCCTTTATCCTGTTAAAATGCTCTGTTGGCTCAGTGTGAACATGTTAAACAATGATTGTTAAGTGAAACAACAATATTGTCGATTATAAATTCAAATTTTATTTAGATTTTTTTCAAAACGCTCCAAATCCATCCTTTTTTCAATTTTTTTTTGGTTTATTTCTTTTTAAAAACAAACAAACAGGAGAACATGAAACATATGACATCAGGGACTCATACTATAAATCAATATAAATCAAATAAATGCAAATGCATGAAATAAATAACAGCCAAATAAAATAAATAGTAACAAACTAAATAGTAAAATAAAAGAAATATTTTCAATTTCATGTTTCAATATTTTCCACCACTTACAACAAATAATTTAGAAATAACACATACAAATGCCACTAATGAGCAAATTCTGATTGGTCGAGAGGACATATTGCATTTAGGCTAAAAACAGGTTTGGGATTTATAGCGTTTTGGAAAGAAACTGCATCTTGCAGTATGTTTTAAACAAGGAAATATAGCGATTTGGCATGAAACATTGATGGAGCAGTGAATAGGTTTAATACACAGCAAAATGGCATGACAAACTAATTTTTTTAAATTTGGCACTTAATGCGTTTTGGAAAAGAGCTCTTCATATACAGATGGAGTTGAATATATTTTCACAAGATGAACAACAAGAAGGGACTTCAATTTTGTCAATTTGCGTTTTATGTAATCTCATCTACTGCCTTTTGTATTTCACATAATAAAAATGTACATGGGTTTGGTATAACATACCAAAAGGGCAGAATTTTCATTTTTAAAGAAAATATCCCATTAATGGACAGAATAATAGTCAAAATGCATGTTTATTAGAACACTGCCAGTGGAGGTCCGCTGGCTTTGTTATAGAAGTACAGAGAGACAGAGGGAGACAGTAGGCAATACATACATTGCCTCCCTGAGGTGAATGCTTCAGATTATCCTTGGATCTGCACTTTGACGATACGTGACCTAAGTCCAGCTTCTTGTTTAAAATTTGAATCTAAAAAAAATACAAAGATATGTGGCACCTTTAATGAAGATGGAAACACAAACATGCACAGGTTATGGAAAATGGTGAGACAAATCAATATTCAAAATCAAATCAATATTCAAAATCATATTCAAAATAATGGCACCAAAGACACAACATGGACCCCAGAGGCTGAAAAAAATATAGTGGATCATTCTTGATTTTGCAAGCAGCATGAATGTAGGAATGGAGATACGCACACATTTAATTTTTACCTTTTCATCACTCACACACTGTCAAAACAGCTTTAGACTGACTAATAACAGCAAAGACTGCTGATGGTGTGTGTGGTGTATGGTGAGTGACTTACATAATGTAAACATTGAAATGCTGACTAGCCTACTAGTTAAAGAGAGTGCATGTACGCCTCAAATAATAGGGAGGTTAACCACTGAATTTCTGACTGAAATATACAACCGCAGACAAAAAATTAAGAGACCATTTCTAGATGTATTGTGGTCATTCCAGTCCAGTATCTCTTTGATTTTAACATGATTTTAGCTTAGAGGAACTGCATACTGTAATCATATTTTGAGAAAGTTAGAAAGAAAGAAAGAAAGAAAGAAGAAAGAAAGATAGAACGAAAGAAAACATCAGTTATAGGCATCAGATTGGATGAAGTATAGTCCATAAAGGCTAACTGCTGTTAGTATTTTAGAGTTTCAGATAGCAGCAGCAGGGTGAAAATAGAGACATCACATCCTACAGTACATTGTCATCACACCGCTGCTCTTACATTGACAAGATCACACATCAAGTGGTGCACAATCTATTTAGCTGTTATTGCAGGACTGAAGCGCAGACACCTTTGAGAGCACACTCAATGCCAGCCTGTGAGCTGTGCTGATAGCAGGCTTTTATCTGCCTCAGATGTCTTCTACAATGTTAATTTATTAGGGAATAGGGATTTGAACCTGTGCAGGTTCAGAAAACCGGTCAAAGTGAGCAACTGTAGGGTTGCCAGCTTTAGCAATGGAAAATTATCAATTCTGTTCATGTATACCCAAATAAGAGTCAAGGTTGAATAACTAGTGCAACGTAGTGACTGACCAGCTACTATATGTTGGCAACAGACAATTAAGACATAATAAATATATATTCTATTTAATTTAAATGCCATTATAAAGTGCCACAGTCAATAACACACTTTTAATACTATGTTTGAGAATTGTGATTACATATATTTTAATATAAATTTACTATGAGTTTAACCTTTAAATGTTTAATTATTTTAAACACTGTATGTGTATGTTTAACAAACTGTAGAAATGCTTGCCATGTTGACAAAAATAGCATACACAGGTTTGGTATGTTTTGATGCTGGTTTGTGCTGGTTTAAGCTGGTCATGTGCTGGTGCTTAGCTGATCCTTAGCTGGTTTAAACTGGACAAACCAGCATCAAAACATACCTAACCCAGCACATGCTGTTTTTTCTCACACATGTTCTTTAAAAATGTGTCTGTGTTACATTCAGCTATTATGGCTTTTGGTCTAAAACTTAATTTTGAACTTTGACAATTGTATTCGAAAGTGACTATGTTTTGTAAGTGGTCAAGTTAGGGTCAGCAACAAAACAGCTAGCAGCTGGTCATATTAGCTACAGCATACTTAGTTTTGGGAACCTGGTAATTGGTCACAAAGTTAATGATCTTCGTTAACTGGTTAAAAAAGATAAAATATTCCAAAAAATGCAACAAGCTTAAACTTTACTTTCATTAGGGTTTATGTGTAACGTGTTGAGAAACTGAACACTGTATGAAAACATACAGTAATTGTTTTTTAACACTGAATGAATGTGCAATATTAATGTACAGGATGGTCGGGAACCTCAACCGTGTAGCAGATGTTATTAAAATCTTCTTAACACACACACACTCAAACACCCATCTACTGAGACTGCTAAAGGCTGGGAATTCAGAAACCTGAATGAAATCCATAAAATACTAATGGAGAGGGGATGATGGAGAACAATGAACAGATGAATAGCTTTCAGAAAGAGAGACAGCTGCTGGTGATCGCTTCACTGGAGCCAGTTTGGTCTCAGGAGATACAGAAGTCACTTAAAGTTCTTAACTCAACATAAACTCTTCAAGCTGGGTCACAGTCACGTGGAGAAAGTTCAAGACAGACATTTGTGAAACAGACACATGCATGCCAAAAATTAAAATTCTGTCTTCATTTCCTCACCCTCTAGTTGTTCCAAATCTCTATACGTTTCTTTGTTCGGATAAACACAGAGATATGTGGAAGAATGCTTATAACCAAACCGTTCTTGGCCACCTTTGACTACCATAATAAGAAAAATTGCTTTATAAATGTTCTTGTTCTGTTGAACACAAAACTATATATATATGAAAGAATGTTGGAAAGCAAACAGTTCTGGGGCACTTTCTACTTCTATGGGTGCCAATGGTGGCCAAGAACTGTTTGGTTACAAGCATTTGTACAAATTTATACAGATTTGGAACCACTTGATGGTGGGTTCATGATGACAGAATTTGACAGAACTGTCCATTAAAGAAGGATAGGAAAAGGGGTAAAAATACTACTTATATTATAGGTCAATTTAAGTTAAATAAATCTACGGTGCAACAACACAATGAAGTGTAACAATACAAAGCTTAAAAATCAATCCACATGGAAACATTTCCCTCCCTGGAGATCTCAGCGTTGTTCCCATCTGCCTCAGTGACCCTTAGTGGACATAATATGTTATTAAAGCACAGACATGGCACTCGTACCCATTTTCATCCTTGGGCAAACACAGACTGGCAGTGGCCGCCACATGCCTGCTCATTCAACCCTGAATGACTGTGACTCTTGTCACCGTCTCTTAGACCTTTTCCGAGTCATTATGTTATGACGAGACAGTCTCTGTCATCCAGGGGTCAGGGAGCATTTAGGTCCAGACAGACAGAGGCTGCGGCACAGGTTATACAACTCACTCCATCCTTAGGGTGTATCTGAAGCCCCGGAATGAACTCTCGTGTCCTCTAAGTACACTTCAACTATGAGAGTTGAAAGTGAATATTTGCTGAGTCCTAAGTTCAACAAAATATTTATCAGTTTGATTCATCAGACAGAGTTAGTGTCAAACCTTAAAATTATGAGATTCCAATGATGGGTTTGAGCATCATTAGCTTATAAGAAGCTTTAAGATTTTTTTGTTACAAGACCCAATATTTGTTTTACTAAAACCAGTTGCAAATTAGTTTCTAAACGATTTTTACTCTATAAATTAATTAATTAAATCATATTAAACCTTGCACTGTAGATATGACACAAAAAATATATTCTCTTCAAAGTGCACTTTTTACTAACTGATACTTCCCCTTAAAAATGAAAGATAGAGGAACGCATTTATTCCTGTCGCTTTCAGCTCTCGCCCCAGTGTGCAGAAGCTTCCGAATTCATTCCTTCCTCTCCACTTCCCTTATTTCTTCTGGCTGAGATTCTTGTCAGTGCACTGCTGCATTCAGCCACAAACCCGACGTAAACAAAAAGTCAGACACACAGTCTACGCTCACATCATTACAACAAGCTTGCATGAGATGACCCAAAAACACAGGGGTGTTTATATTGCAAGCCCACGCAGCGCTTCCGCTTTCTGTTCATCATGGAAAACAAACCTTTTACAATACCAGGGCATCTTAGATATAGGAAGAAAACAACACTGTTGAGATCTGTATTGAAACTGTTAGGATTTAAACAGAGAATTGACACATGCAAGCACAATTGTGAGACACATTAAAGGATGCTTGAAAGAACCGGGGTGTCCCTTCGAGAAACATAAGAACAATAAAAAGAGAGCAAATAATTGGCTATTAGCATCAGTTGAGGACTTGCCTGGCCCCCTTTGGGCTGGTACTTGATGTTGTCAGTAGAACCGATCTTGGACTTGACGTTCTTGAGGTCAGGAAGCGGCTGGTTTAAGATGCGCAGCTGTTTGGGTGTAGTGGCAGGGGATTTTGGAGGTGTGCGGAGGATGGCCACTTTCTTTTCCTGGGACAGCAGGCTGAGGGATTTAGGGGTGCCTGGAGTACGAGGTGTCCCTGGGGTACGGCAGGAGTAACTTGGAGGGGTGCCAGGAGTGATGGCAGTTGAGCCGGGTGTACGGGGTGTGGAGTTGCCAACAGAGCGGGAGCGAGCAGCCTCTGTGCCTTTAGAGGAAGACAGAACAGTTACTTACAAAATAATCTCAGAATAGGAATCATGCTATGGTGACTTAAACTGACATAGACTATTAAAAATAAAAATTGTAATTCAAATTAATCAGTATTTTTTCACTTCCCATTCAAAAAGCTAACGTGTCTTGTTTAAAGGTTTAGATATCTGGTCTGAAAATCGAGCCAAAATACTAATTAAGAAATAAGTCATTACTTTTTATTTACATTTTAATAGCAGATTATGTTGTTGAATGATGACAAAAAGTTATGATGATGAAAAATAAATCTCGTCACTGATCAAAATTAGCAAAAAAATGTATAAAAATATGACAATAAAAGTGTACTTGTACATGCAGAAAAAAAACAAAGGATGGACATGTGTAACAGTCCCAATTAAAGTCATTCACCCACTTCTTTCAGTGACCCAGTGTCTTGGGTGACATGCTCTAACCCAATGGTTCTCAAACTTTTTATTGTAAGGCCCCCTTTCTGCATAGTGCATTGCTTTTTGCCCCCCCATAAAGACTTGTAATCTTAAACTTAGAATTTATATTAAAACAAAGACATATTCAGTTATACAATGCTGGAACATCAATTCTATATTTTTTTAATCTTTGATACCATAAAATGTCCTTAAATGCTACAAAATCTGTCGCCCCCCTGGATCCATCTTGGTTCCCCCCAGGGCCCACGACCCCCAGTTTGAGAACCACTGCTGTAACATAAATGCAAAAGGTGTGAAACGAATTTTATTGACACTGTATTCCCATGCTGACTGTAACCTTGCACAGGATGGCCAGAATGGAAGAGTGATGATAAACAGGGTTAAAGAGTCAGGACCACTCTATACCTGTCATACTAGAAGACCTGCCTGTCCTGTGCTCTGCTCTGACTTCAGTACGGAACGCTACATATGGGGAGCAGGGGGAAAATGGGTTATAGAAGTTTCTGATGTAGACATGAATCTGATGTCTTTTATACTGTCTTTTTATATTACAGTAAATGACTGTGTACAAACAAACACTTAGCAGCAGCACTTCAGTGTTCTTCAGGCACCTTGAAAAAAGAGCTGTTACAGATTAAAGCTTTACAGGGATCTCATCTTAAACTGAGCTATAATTGATAAAGATACAGTATGTATTAAAACATCCTGTGCAATTGGTATTTCCCAGTAAGATTTTGAGCATCATAGAAAAAGATATATCTCAATTAATCATTATGATCATTCTGCTTTAAGACTTGAGACTTGGCTGGTCTACAGATAGTGTTGGTATATTTTAAGCTATGTATTGTTTTTGCTTTTAAATTACACATTTTTTAGACTTTGTTATTATTATGTCTAAGGATGTGCATGTAGCCCGTTAACTGTCACACGTTCCGTATACGGGACACCTAAGTTTGCGTCAATATTGTGCATGTAATATCTAATCAAATCATGACAAATTATATATCAATGAAAAGGTCTTCGACCCTAGAATACAGATTTCTTTTTTTTTTTTTTAAATAATTTATGTAGGGAGAGTAATTCATTCTTTTTTGTAAAGAGTGTGCTTAGATTTTTTGTTATCCTTTTGCGACCCGTATTTTTTAAATGTCTTTTTTAATCAAAGAAAAACAAAGATTTTTTATTTATTTTTTACCATAAACCTAACAACTTAAAAAATTGTGTGTGTGTGAATTTTTTTTAGCAATAATCAGCTACTTTTCTTTTTTCGAACGAGACCAACCGTAAGTCTGTATTCTAAAGAATTCATGAGTTACCCCCATTTAGTTCCAACATGCGTTTTCATGTGTGGGCTCAAAAAGGGCTCTGACAGTCACCGGTTACACATCTGACAACTGAAATACTGAATAAAGTTTATAAAGCCTAGTTAAATAGACATTTTCCTATTAATTCACCAATAAGCATCTCTTTATAATTAGGTCAACATTAATTATTCATTAATAAAATGCCTTATATTACTTTACATAATATAAAACAGATAATTTTAATGGCCGTTATCAGACAATACTCTCAACTACAAGGTTTAAACCATGGTTACTTGTAATAATGACACAAAAAATTCTCCTTTATCACTTATAGTATTAAAAGCAGAAAAATAGGGTTAGAAAGAGAGAGAAACCGACAACTAACTAGAAACATACTGAGGTACCAAGAGATGTGGAAGAATAAATAAAGAGAGTCATTCTTACATGTTGGCCTGCGTGGTGCTGTGGACCCAGAGCTGGTGATAGAAGTGGAGCTCTCCTCATGGTCACCTGTATGTTGGCGGCGAGTAAGTATGGATGCTGGCCGTGGCAGGGACGACCTCTTCTCTGGGCTCCGAGATCCACCATCCTGAGGACAAGAGTTAACTTATTATTCCAGTTAAAATGTCTGTAAACTTAAATACGAGCAATATACAGCTAATCACGCAAAAAACAACTAGTCCACTATGTTCGTTAGTTAGTAGAACTAGTTATACTAGTTCATCCCCTGCTTACCTTAACTACAAGTACGTTTACTGAAACTTGTTGACCCGCTGAAGAAGGGCGGGGCTCATTAAGATCCCCCTCCCCCATTGGGCTGTTTTTATTGGAGGAGCAGACGGTGTAAGGTCGGGCTGGCACCAAGGCCGCTGCCCGCATTTTAGAGGTGGGGATCTTTGTTAGTGTTGTGGAATTGGAGGTCTAGGATGAGAGGACATTGACATGAAGGATTCATGCACAAGGATAAAAACCAAAACATGAATATGTAATATGTAATGGGTTATAATGAAACCAAACACACACAGAGAATGATAAACCACTTAACAGAATGTCTAACCAAACAAAATGAGCAACATCCACAGATTTGGGAATTCAAGGTTTAAAATGAAATACGTTCCTTTAAAAAACACTGAACAATTCACCCAAAACTGGTCATTTACCCACCTCATGGGTTTGGACTGACATGCGAATTAATAAATAATGCTACTATTTTCATTTTTGGTTTAAATATTCCTTTAAGTTTGAAAATAGGAAACACCAAAGTCGTGTAAACATAAAACACAGAAGATGGCAAGTAGAGACAATGAAGAGATTAAAAAAGCTCCACAGAGACGTGTAGCTCCTTTCCATTTTGGTATTTTTGTTTAATACTTCAATACTTTAGTATATATTTAACTAGATAACTATCAACTGGAAACAGATAAGCTAATTTCTCCCTTAAATTAGCACTTTTTTAAGTAGATAACATTTCCATTGGACATGGAGGTGAACTTACAGATGCCCGATCTCTGGAGTGCCTGGCCACACTGAAGGGCAGTCGTCCATCTGCAGATACTGTAATGAGTGAGACAAAGAGAAAAAATACGTGTTAAAGATGAGAAATACTCACTGGTCAATTCCCGAACAAAACACTTACATTGGTGGAAGTAACTAAAGTGACCTGCTTACAGCAATATTTTGATTTAAAAATACTGATCGTTTCAGAGCGGGATAACAGATCAAACACTCAAAATTTCGTTGTCAAATAAAATGGAAATAGAGTACACTAAAGTGCTGCGACTGTTTAGTGAATTCCCCATACAGAACAATAATAACACATAAACAAAAAGATCACAAATGCAGCATTGTGTACAAAAGCCGCCACACGTAATTGAACATTTAGAAAGTCTATTTAATCATGTAGTCTAATGAACTCATGTAATTGGGCAATTTAGAGCCAAACGTGGAACGGACGGTTACACAACTAAATATTTGTATCTGCTGGAAAGCCCTCTGAATCAACTTGAAACAGAATAATAAAGAATTCAAACATGAACTGTATTACATAAGATACTTTCCAGTAGAGACTAATTGGACTGTTTTCAGCAATGCGTTAGATGTCCAACATAAAGTGAAGAGTTATCTCGAAGAGCTAACAACGGAACTTCATGATGGCGAAATAAGTTTCTTTCCTCCAGTCAGGTGGAGGCCATGTCTCTTAACCAAGAGCACAGAACTCCTGCAATCCATCAGTTGCCTGGCAACCAACACAGCTGGTCCCTCAATGCTGGAAAAGGAGCATCCCAAGGGCAGTAAAATATTGTCTGAGATACTTAAGTCTGAAGGACAACCTTTAAATTCATCTCCATACATACTGTATAGTATAAAAACACAAACGGTGATTGGACGCACCAGATTTTCACAATATTCAATAATAAGCGTTGCAATAAAAAGAAAAACAGGTGCAAATAAACTGAGAGAATACATGCAGACAACAAAATGAAAATTCAAGATATGACAAAATAAATACATTACATAAACATGGAAAAACATGTCTCATTACAAATACTGCAATAATGGAAAATAATACTACAACAATTTGTTACATAAAATGTGTAAAAAAGTAAAATGACACACAAGCACCAATGTAAAAACGGCATGCTGATGCCTATGTTTGCCAGCCACATTGCAGATCAGCTCCTCGTGACGGTGATCACCTGTGGGTTTCCGCTTAACACACGCGTGATGTTGGGTAGGTCTAGGGTGCCTTACGGTAGTCTTTACAACACCCTTCCGCGAAGGAGAGCACGTCTGAATATCAGATTTTTTTGTGAAATCAGGCTTCTTAATCACAGCTATAAGAGGAAGAAACAGAATCAAGGACAATCACAGCAGCAGCGAGATTCAGGAAAATGGATGTCATGATACATTCATGTTCCTTAAGTGATCAGTTAATCTTATAATAAAGCCCTGGTTTAAAAAACAAGTCATAGAGAAAAGTAAAATAAAATAAATAATCAAAGAATATGAACAATGTTTGCACACAATTTAACTTAAATTTTAATGCTTTTCAGATCTAAATAATGTTAACAATACTACGTGTTAAATGTGATACTGTACATGAATGTGAAAACAAAATTTAAACGTTGTTGGAAATATGCTGAAAGCTTTATTTTCCAAAAATGATATATGAAAAAAGTCACAGAAAGGAAAAGTATGTGAGCAGTCGCAGGAACCTTTTTTCTTCTTCATCTCTTCTTTCTGGATGGGCACCGGCTCCTTGCGAACATGTTTACGCTCAGGGGTCATGATTCGTCCTTTGACCCTGCTGCCCTTAGTTTTCTGTTTGACCGGTTTCTCTGCATGCGGTTTCTTGACAGGGCTGGCTTTGGGTAGAGGCTCAATCTTCTCAGTTGCTAAGCTCTTATCATCGTCTGCTGAACAAAGGAGGTGAAACAGGCACTCTTACACAAGCCTGTGAATATCCATGGACCTTTTCAGACAGTGAAACTGACTAATTGTAAAGTAGCAAATTAGCTAATTTCCAAATGTTTTTGCCACATTAAACCTAAGACAACAAGCTAAGTTAAATACTTCTGAAAAGTTTCATGCAAAAGAGATAATTTATTAAAAACTGAAAATTGCACCTTGCGTGTCCATCCAGGAGCTGTCTAAAATGGAGTCATCAATGGTAGTTTCATCTTTGTAGTCATCATAGCTTTGAGATGGTGCTTCACTCTCTTGTATTTCTATCTCTTTAACTGGACAAACTGGAGGCTCATTTTGCTCTGGGACATCTACAATTTCTTCTACACTTGCAGCCTCTATTTCAACTTCTTGTGCCATCTCCACAGACTCCTCCTCCTCTTCTTCATCGAGGAGTTTTGGACGTTCCTCTTCATTGGGGGCCGAGAAGCGTACACTGTGTCCAGAGACCTCTCCTTCATCAATGGTCTGCACCACTGTAATGAAATCATCTTCCACCATCACAACTGACTCAATTGCAGCTCGAGACTCAACAATGTCCTCTGCTGCCTTGGCTCCTTCCAATAATTCCTCCTCAAGTTCTTCATTCTCAACAACATTAACCTCATCTTTCTCTACTGCAATCTCATCTGGCTCCAATTTGTCTGCCACTGGTTTCTCTTCTAGGGCTGGTTTTGTTTCTGGGATGATCTCTTCAGGCTCCTCAGCAATTTCAACATCTTCCTCAATTTCTTGAATTACAGTGGTGTCTACAGGAGCCTCCGCTGTCTCTGAAGGTACTGGGTGAGGTTGCTCCTCCACAGGTTTTTCTTCAAGGGACTCCACGATAGTATCTTTCTGAATTACCTGTTGCTCAGAAGGTTTCTCCTCTGTCT
Organism: Triplophysa dalaica; assembly: GCF_015846415.1. Lineage (NCBI taxonomy): Eukaryota > Metazoa > Chordata > Actinopteri > Cypriniformes > Nemacheilidae > Triplophysa > Triplophysa dalaica. The sequence continues at coordinate 19,279,692 of NC_079549.1, read as the reverse complement.
TTGAAAAAGCTGGTGTTGGTTGCTCCTCAACAGCTTTCTCCTTGAGGGATTCCACTGTGTCTTTCTGCTTTACCTCCTGCTCAGAAGGCCTCTCCTCTCTAAAATACTTCTCAAAAGATCCAACGGGGGATAATCTATTAGGATCTGCTTTTAGAACCTCTGGTGATTTAGGTTTTTCAGTCTCAACAATGTGGATTTTCTCCTCCTCTGTAGCACTTTCTACTGAAGATGCTGGGGATGGTCTGAGAGGTCTGGCAATCCTGTCCTTCGCAACTCCAGTGAGTTGATACACATCTTCCGCATCAACCTCTTCATAGGCTTCCTGGTGAACAAGGTCTGGTTTATTCTTAACCTTCTCTCTGAGCTCTTGGAGCTCTCTTTCCTCCTCCATGCTTAAAGGGCGGTCCTCCATTTCTAATTTGCGTATTTGCCTCTCGTAGTCAGCTATTTCGGCTTCTGTTTCAGCTGCAAATATAGCATCAAGGTCAGGCTTTGCATCTTCCAGAGTAACAGTCACCTTTGGGGTAATAAAAGTTTCAATTTGTTTGTCTAAGTGTTCGTTCTCATTTTCAGGTGACGTTACACTAATTTCTTGCAAAGTTTCAGCCTTGAAGGGATCAACTTTATCTTGCTGAGTCTCAGTAGTAGATTTTTCAGCAACTGCACTCTCTCTTTCAAATGAATCTTCCTTACTTCGCATTACTTCTTCTTCTTTTACTTGTGGTGCAACTAACTCTTCTGTCTTCAGATCATCAGACCACAAACACTCCCTTTCACCAACAAAACCAAGTTCCTTCTCCTCTGAAATCACAGTGTTAAAGATATGAGGAGAAGTATCCATTGGACTGTGCACATCTGCAGGGGATGGCATAGGACCAGAGTATTCACTAAAGACACAATAACCTTGCTCCTCCAGTTGCATTTCCCTCTTTGCGGCCATTTGACTCGGCTCACTTTTCAGTAAATATTCTAAGGAATCACTCACCATAGAAGTCATGTCCATAGGAACAGACTTCCTCCTCAACATTTCTGGATCAGCATTGTCAGATGCTAGCCTTGATCGCGATCCGGCCAGATCCAACATTTCAGGCAGATCTGGGGCCATGACTGTGCCGTTCTTGTAAAAGCCCTTCACTTGGACAGGTGATTCTGGGGACTCAGCTTGTGGACTCTTACTGCCATCACTGACTGTGGTTTGGGCAGGTGGAGATGATGGAGTAGTTGTCTCCATGATCGTAGAAGGAAATTGAGGTATTTTATCCACTGACGGAGTGGTGGCAGGAAGATAATCAGCAGATTCGTCAAGGCTCCCGCTAGTATGAGACATGATGTCGGTAGCTAACGGAGAGAAGTTCCTGGGTCGCCCTTGGACATCATGATCCATTGCACCAATGGTGATATTCAAAGAGTAGCTTCTCTGCTCTAGAGCCAGTTTTCCAGGAGACAGCCTACTGTCATCTCTTCTGTCTACCGGTGAAGTAGTCTTAATTGTGTCTGCAGTACTTTTTGAAAGATCCGGATTGACTTCCAAGAACTGTGTTTGAGCTAGGGAACTGTAGCTGATTTCAGGAAGCGGGAGGTTACCAAGAGAGACTTTCTGCTCCTCCGATGTAGTACTCAGCTCATAATAACCTTCCCCTTGAGACCTGGCAGCATCGGTCTTAATTGTAGTGGTCTCAAAATAAGCAGACATTCCAGATTTGTCCTTCATGTCCCCTTCTAGTTCATCAGGTTTTGCCATGGCTGTGACTTCCATTTGTTTGTCTTGTGCATGACCTGATTCAGTCTTGTGTATATTGCTTAAGTCACATGTTTTTTCGGTTAAAGGCTCTATCACGTCACAACTCTGCCCATCAGGCCTTTCCAATGGAGCTTCTAAAGGTTCTTTGGCATGACCCAGGCCACTTGGAGGCAATTCAAAATCCCGCATGGGATATGTTTTAGCAAAGGGGCTTTCTGGCATATCTGTGTCTCTGGCAAGACTCTCGTAGGATGGGAGATCATCTAGGTGCATTGCAGATTCAGTGAAGTCCATGCCAATGGGATCTGTCCTCTCCGCTTCCATCTTCAAAGCTGAAAGCAAAGCTCAAGTAGTCTGCATTGTATTGCATTACTGTTATTCATAGTGTAAATGTTTGCCAGGCCAACCACCACACAGAAAGGCAAAGCTCTTGGTCAAATGAACTTGCATTTTCAAAAAGCAGCAACTGAGATGAGACACACATACCAACTCAATGAAGTGATGGCATGGATATGAATGGACCAGCATGCTGACCCTGAACATTCAATGTAGGGTGGATGTGGTCCAAAAATGAGGATGAAATGTTGAAGACGAAGGTCCAAATACGGTTCTGACGTCAGTACACCAGCAGCTACATGGAATAGTTGATCTAAAGATCTCTGCTAAATAGATATTCAGTGATTATCGAATGTGGTGCATTGGATCAGTTATATTCATAACATTCCCAATCAAAAGATCATTTAACAATGGCTTGGTAAAAAATACAAAAATGTGTCAGTTACACGGTGTGATCTACAGAAATATACAAGAAGCTTGTTGGCAGGCATTAATATTCCTCAAATCACATAATTTGCCTAATTTTAAAAAATTGTTTCCAGTGCCACGAAAAGACAAATTTATGAACATGTGAGATTTTAATAAAAATAAATAAGTGAACCAATGAAATGAAAATGCTTTACAAAAAGACAACATTAAAAATGAAAATTGACAAATAAAATCAAATAAAATCAAGAAGCCACAACTTTTCAAATATCTTTGAAAATGAAGCAAAAAAGCACAATAGCACAAAGGATTCGCAGAATCCAAAACATAAAAATACAGCTGTTCATTTGGAGCATGCAGCCCAAACCAACCATCTAGGAATATAGCTGGCAAAATGAAAGAAAAAACTGAGCAATGGATGGCAATCTATGGAAGAGGTCGACCTGGCAGCACTAGCATCAATAGTGATATAAGCAAGTAAGGTTAAGGAAAAAGCTTCATCAGTTAGCTAGCAGATGGAGGCAGCACTGTAAAAAAGCATTTAAGAAAGAGCAAAATGAAGAAAATGACAGACAGACACAAAGCCCTGGCCACAAAAGCCGGTCACCATCAAGCCAGTGTTGCCTTGCAGCATCAGCAGATAGAGGAGATATTTCAGCCATTCACCCGACATTGCCATAAAAAGCTCTTTTAATGCTTTCACTCAGCGTTTTTGACGGGAGAGAGACAACATGCAGGTCATGAGAAGGATGGACACACCTTCTGCAGGGCTTTCATGCCCCCCTGCCTCCTCAACTCGCCCATTAGGGGCCTTGTTGGCAGCTATAGCTGCCTGTGTATGAACCTCGGACTGCAGGCCGGGCAGAGCCTGGGCCTCGCCTATGACCTCTGCCCGTTCTGGGAGCTCGGATGGGGATTCCTGTTCAGGCTCCTCCCCACTCCACTGCTCCTCCTCTTCCTCCTCTTCCTCCTCCTGTTCCTCTAGAGCTGCTGCTGTTGCTGCGGCTTCCGAAGTCTCCTCCTCTTCCTCCTCCGCAGCTGAGAGACTCTCTATGGTCTCCTCTTCTTCATAAAGAGGGAGACAAGTGGAAACATCAAGACTACAGACAGCACAGACTTGGGTTACTAGGGAATAAAAAGGTGGGACACTTTCAGCTCTATCGGTTCTGAGGATGTCTAATGCCATTTGTGGTGCGTCTTTGTATGATTTTCTTTGACTTTGAGATAATGTTTTCATGGTGGATGATAGAGTATTAGGAATAAGATGATGCAGCGAGAGACTTCCTCTGGGTTTTTATTTGAGCAAGCAAGCTTTTCTTCCTCACCTGACTTGATATGTATTGCTTTATCAAACCCTCGTAACAATTCTAATGCACAAATTATTAGCTTGGATGATGAAAAACAGTATATACAGGTGTTTATTATTTCCTGCTGATAGTGTTAATAAAACCCGATTTACTAATTCAGTAAGGGTTATCGTTTAATTATGTGTTGTTTTTTAGCCTTTTGGAAATATTAATATGCATATTTTGAAACTGCACAGATAACAAGAGGTAACTCATAAAGCTGAGATCAGTCTATTAGCTTTGGCAATAATTTCGCAATAATTTGAACTGCACAGAATGCAATCTGTAATTAAAATGTACTATGTTTTTGCACTGCAATGTTTTAAAATGTTTTTGCTCTAAATATAGCATCTGGCATAGACAAATTTGTGTAAAATATGTCCATGGGATCATTTTGCACGCTTTAATGAAAGCACAAGCAGGGCTGGGCAGTATTTATGAAACATGTATTTTAAATAATAAATAGTTTGGAAGAAGGTGGTCAATGTAAGAAATGTGCAGGTTATTTATTGCATAAATTGCTTTCATTTTTAAGAGTTTATGTTAAGTTTTGGTCTTCGTGTTAGTAGCCTAGACTAAATACACTGTCAAACATTGCTGTAATTTCTCAGCAGGTTTTAATGTACAATTTTGTTTTAAGCATAAACTTACCTGGTTTATATATTTTTCTTTCATAAACAGGTTAAATATATTGGGTCACTTTTCTTGTTATGTAAATGTATCGTAATTTAAGAAGTTTTAACATTCTCTTGTTAAAAAGAAAACAATGTATAGGAAGGATGTCTTTTTTTGCCGTGTTGCTGAGTTAATGCCAATCTCTTCTTGCTCATTTTGAATCAAAGTCAAAGTGTTTTAATTTAAAAAACTACAGCAAAGTTTTACATTGTACTTTTATACCGAGCAGCGTTCGTCGGTTGTGCATGGAAAAAATAATTAACGCATTTCAGTGTTGTACAATATTTCATTCTAATACCAGTGTATTAGTGTCATGGTGTAAACTTGCATGGAGCAGCAGCATTTACTGCGAGCCACTCTAAGACACAGATACATACAAATCCCCACATTCACACATAAGTTTCACTAGTTCTGTTAGACCTTTGTTAAATGTTTTGGAATACCTGCTCTGTTTTATTCTCTGTTGTATGGTTGGAATTGGATTAATACTCCTTGAGAAGTTCTGTTGATACTTCTTGATTGTATTTCTGGCTACATTAAAAAATTGAAAATATAATTTTTTAAAACACAAAAATACAGTAGTTAATTTTGATAGACGGTGTGGCCGCAGTATTTTTTGTTTATTTACGTACACTTAAAAGTAAGGTATTTTATGTTAAAATAAATTTTGATGTAATTTTGCCCAGCCCTGAGCACAAGTTAGCTTATTTGATTAGTGACCTAGAAATCAGTAAACATTTCCTCATCAATTCACACCATGATATTACCTTGTTTGCCATATTTATGTTCCATAATTCAGATTTCAATTCAATTTGGGAACTCGGAATTTCAATGTGAACTCAGAGAAGACCACACTGTCTTGCAATATTAGTGCTTATTTTCCAAGTTCAAGCCAAATTTTCCATCTCTTCATTTGTTCAATTATATTCTTCAACATGAAAACCGAATTGTGCGTAACGCACTTCACAATGCTGCACTGCCCCCCTTAACTTAGATGGAACAAAAAGCGAAGGCGGCACACTAATGCAGGTCAATCAGTTTTTCAGACGTCAGAATTAATGTGAAACATTAATCGATTAATGTAAAATCATTCTCTACTAGAGGAAAAGATAAGGCTGAAGCTCTCTCTGCTGGGAGCAAGGCTGGATATGGCAATGCAGATCACACCAGGTCATATCTCAGCAGGGTGCTGCAGTGGAGCGAGAGATGAGAAAGAATGAGTGCAACAAGGATAGAGAGAGAGAAAGAGCTGAAAAGACCTCTGAAAAATAAATCCTAAAAATTGCTGCTTGCTTGGTTCAGATAACAATAAATGACCCTAATGAAAAGTGAATAGTTTGCCCAAAAATGAAAATTCTTTCATCATTGACTCACCCTCAGGTTGTGCCCCACCTGTACAAACTGCTTGGTTCTGCTGTAAACGAAGGAAGATATTTCGAAGAATGTCAGTATCCAAACAGATCTAATCCCCCACCTACTGTCATAGTATGGAAAATAAATATGGGAGTCAATGGGGGATGAGATCTGTTTGGTTACTGACATTCTTCCAAATATCTTCCTTTGTGTTTAGCAGAACATAGATGTATACAGGTTTGGAACAACCTGAGGGTGAGTAAATGATGATAGAAATTAGATTTGGTGAACTATCCTATCCTAACCTTCATTCATTTACACTGAAAATAAGCAATTTTTAGGGACTATGATGACCAAATAGTTTGTGTGTGTGGGCTATTATGTGAAGAGCTGAAAGTCTTCCTGTGATCTACAGCACGTGTACATCAGCAGGTTGGAAAGATGGTAGGGGCCTGTAAAGACAGGCAGGGTACAGATGCCAGGGAATGTTTTTGGGTCTGATGAGGGGCGATCAAAAGTACAGATGGACAGACAGGCTAACATACGGGCAAGATAGATGCAAAGACAAGAACACGGCAAACGGGCAACGGAGAAAATGTGCACATTATGCACAAATGTCCTGCTGATGGTGCAAGTCATTTGGATTTCATAGAGCACTTTATGACAGCCTGTGGCACAATGCTCATGTCTTTCATTGCATGGCACAACGATTTCACAAAATCCAAATGTCTTGCAATTGGAACACAGAGAAGACAAGGTACAAAAACTGATTCCACCCCCACAAGACACGCTCCAGTCGGAGTGGGCACGACACAACAGAGACAAAAGACAGGAAGCGGCGGGCCAGAAAGAGAAAGAGGTGTTGATGCTGAGCCAAAGAAAGAAAGTGGGAGGAGAGAGAGAGGAGTAAGAAGGAGGGGGAGAGAATGGCAAAGAGGAACCATGCGTGGTTCACCTTCGATCTGTCTAAACGCGGCGGCCTGCCCTGGGGGGCGAGAGCCCGAGCGCGTCCACTCTGGGCTGAATAAAGGGTGTTCATAGTATTCCTCATCAGAGTGGTAGGGGTCATCCTCAGGCACAGACACTGAGATGGAGGGGGCGAGGAACTTGCACCTCTCGCGAGAATTTTGGAAGCGGCGGAGAGGACCTGCTTCCTCCTCATCCCCTACATCTACAAATAGACACAAGGAAAAGAACTGCAGGGAAATCTGGACAAAGAGACAGCGAGACAAAGAGACAGAGAGGAAAACAAAGTGGAAGAGGAAAAGAAAGAAGGTAGGAGGATAGAAAAGGTGCAGCAGATAGAGGAGGAAAAGAGTTCATAAAGTAATGAGAAAAAGTAAAAAGGAGAGAAATCAGAATATGCTGAAAAAATAGAAAAGAAAAAAGAGGGAAAGAGAGACAAGGGGTTAAGAAAAAGAAAGAGAAGAAAGAGAAAAAAGGAAAGGAGTATGTGTACGAAGAAGAGAAGGACACACAACACAACACACAAATTATGGAGAAACACAAAACGTGACTGTAGCGGTGCTATGCCATAACCAGAGACATTTTATAGATTTGTTTGAACTTTGGAAGGCCTCGGACTGAGGTAACTTTGATGTTTTGGTCTGCTTAAAGTAGACATGATATGGCAGTAGTAACCCATATTACATATGTAATGCGATGTTAAAGGAATAGTTCACCTAGAAAGTTATTAATTAGTTGTTATGAACCTGTACATTTCTTTGTTACGCTGACCACAAATGAGGAAATGTTAATAAAAGTTTGTAACTAAGCTGTTTTGGTCACCATTAACTGCCATAGTAGGAGAAAAGACTACTATGGTAGTCAATGGTGCCCCAAATGGCTTAGTTGCAAACTTTCATTAAAATGTCTTCATTTTAATGTGATATTTGATACAAGCTTAATTTTATCCATAAACAAAATGTGAGTTGCAGCTAAGTTTGAAGACTACTCCAGTAAACACTCGTGATTCAAGGGCTTATCAAGAGTAAAGCATCTGTTTTTAAATATATTGCTATTTGAAGTTTGACTCTAAAAGCATTAAATTACTAAAATGACAAAAGCTATTTGACAAAGTTACTACATTTCGATAAAAGATTACTGAACCAAACACATAACATGAATGGTAAACTATCATTTGTGAATGATAAAAACGCGTAAATGCATTATTAGTTCAATAAAGATTAAAGTTATTTCATCATTTACCCTCGTGCCATTCCAAACATGTAGGATTTTTCTTCCTCAGAACAGAAAAGAAGATATTTTTAAGAATGTTGGTAACCAAACAAAACATTTCTCAAAATATCTTCTTCTGTGTTCCATGGAAGAAAGAGTTATATACACATTTTAAATGAAATAAAATGACTTCTTTTATTTTTGGGAGAACTATCCCTTTAAGAATTCTAAAATGGGGTCATTTACAATTCATCCTGATTTGAAGTGCCTTTATAAAGATCCTGTAAATATATGCTCACTTTACTTTCTGCTTAAGACTGTTAGTGGTCGGATAAGCGTTAGAGACGCTGTTTTTCAGTCTAGTAGCTCTAGAAAGATATCAGAGCATGGCATTCAGCCGCCACAGGCAGTAGATACAAACACAGTCAAAACGAGCACAAGCCCACGACATCAACAGCACCTACATCACAACATGCAAAACTTAAGACGAGGACACTTGGAGTAGACACAGAGGAAGTGATAGAAGTTTAGAGCAATCGACAGATACTTAAAGGGGCTTTGGAGAGAGGATGAGCAGGCAATCTGAATGCCACACGGTTTCAGCCAACAGCCGGAAGAAACATCAGAAGAAACATTGGCAAACTGGTTGGCTGCAGCTGAGACCGAGCGGCATTCAGGTAAAGGTGAGAGGATAGGAGCTGGGCTCTCATGCATTCGGCGGAGTCCAGATCCACGATTGAGGGTTTGTTTGGTTAGGAGGAGGAGGAGGGGGTGGGGTCACTTTGACGTGGGTTTTTGATCAAGATAGCTCCCGGTGTTAGCATGATGAAGATGAGGCCATGTTTAACAGCTGGAGATGCTGGATGAGGAAGAGGAGGTCGACTTGAATGATGTCAACAAAAGGCAAAGTTGATCCTGCAAACACTCCTTTGGATGGGCCACACAGATCGGCCGAGCATGGGCATCGTGAGAGGGGTGACATCATCCTGAAAGGGGCGGGACTAGAAGGTGCCCCTGTCAGAACACCCTTTTTCTTGCCAGGGCGACCAAAATACTCATGTAAAAAAGGTCACGTTCTCTAAGTGGTTCTCACCTCTCTCCATACACAGTCACTCACAGAGCGAAGCATGACCCTACCTTGTTCCAGCGGTCCAAAATGCTCTGCTGCCGGAGACGGTGGAGGAGAGGGCGGCAGGTTTGCAGAGTCTTCCACTAAAGACAAACAGAAGATAAAGAGATTGAGACAAAGTTTAAGATCAGAATCAGATAAACATAGTTTGGGTGTCACTGTGGCTCTTTTGCAAAAACCTGCAAGCTGTCTATATACTGTATAGATGGTTTCTCAGCACATGTGTATCTATTAGATGTTTTTTGGGTCCTTTGTGCTACTTATAAAGACATGTGAATGTCCACATGTGAATTATGGCCTCACGGCTATTTTTCTAATCTTGTGCAAGCAATATTTCTGTACACATCCTCACTGGACCAATGAAACCTGGTGAAAATGTCTTCACAAGAATAAATATATTCACAAAGGGACTATTTTTCATATCTTAAAATGCAATTATCTCATAAAGACCATCAGGGGGTAAACAGATAATAACAATAAATGTGAATGCACCATTCAAACAAAGATATAAACACAGGTTGTGTGTATTTGTGAGGCTAGAGTTGGGAATTAAACTATTCCATAAAACATCCGAAAATATGAGATTCATTTACAATACATTTGTAATAGTGCACTATTATTTGTTTACTGTAAATACTGTTTTCTTTTATTTTCCACAAACTTCTTGAAGATCATTCACAGACCTCTGAAGAAACCAGAATTGTTACGTAGAATTGGAGCCAGAATCAGTCCTTAAGGTTATTTGTAAGGATATGCTGAGCAGAGAGTAAGCCAGGCTCAGGATTTTAATGCCGAATGCTTTGCTGTCTCTAATCCTTTGAGCTCTTCTGACAGACTGACTCAACATCAAGCGTATGAGCACAGAAATCAGTTTTTTGCTGACTAATTCCTACACAGCAAGTGCAAGGTCTTTAAGAGGAAGCTCTGAGCAATGGATATTTTATTTCACGTTTTTCTTTCAGAGCCTGAAAATAAAGCATCTCCTAAGTATGTGTTACAGAAACTTTCTTGCTTGAGTTTTAAGAAATGACAAGTTCAAAGGGAATCTTAATTGAAATTGCCATTGTTGCTAAACAGGTAGCATATAGGGGCGGTTTTCGGGACAGGGGTTAGTTTAAACCAGGACTTGGTCTTGGTTAAATTTGGATATTTAGGTTGTTTTTAAAAACATACTTTACAAAACATTACTGGTGGGCATCTTAAGACAAAACAATCGCACTGATATGTTTTAAGATAAATAAGAGCAAGTTTTTTTTTCTTTGATTAAGACACCTCTTACATTTAAAATGATCTGGGACTAGTCTTAAAACTTGTCTGGGAAAAAGCCCCATTGAGTTTGGTTGTTGCTTGGCCGATGGGTTGCATTTTAAAAATTAATGCAATTTGAAGAACTGTTAATGTAATTCAGACCTCAAAAAATCCATATTACGGAGACAATTTTATTTAAGGATAAAATGACAAAGAATTGCCATTACAAGCGCAGTTTTTATTTTATTCTTGGACTCAATGTTTTCATTATCGTTCTTGGAATTATTCTCTTGTATTAGTTAGTTTAAATTAAATGTAATTAAATTATAAAAAACACGTTAAGTTGAAAGAAAAAAAGCACTGCACCAAAATTGTGTATGTAGTAAATAAACAACTGTAATGTGGTTAATCAATCTCACATAAATGAATACACTGTACTGATGTAATAAAATAATAAAAAGAGCTACAACTGGAAATAAATCCTTCAGTTTTGTTTTTGAAATCACATACACGTTATGTCATCAACAGACTGCACAGTTTATATAAAGTCTCAATAATGAAGTCGGTGGTTACTGTAAAACACTCCAATTAAATAGCAATTACACACGCAACAAATGAAACTCAAACATGTCCTTGAACTTTCAAAACCAAAACTCTCAAATAAAACCATGCAACAAGATGACTCACAAAAGACATGCAGCGTGACCACAGAAACTTGAACAAATATCCACTGCTTTTAGCGTGATGCCAGACATAAGAGAGAAAGACAGAATGTCTGCTGAGGGTTCGCCCTCGCTGTAACCCTATGTTGGCACACACGCACACAGATAGCCAGGGGCAGGGTGGGTGCAAAAATCAACCAGAGAGGAGCTGAGACAGGTCAGCTGTCAGGGGAGATATGCCATTATGAAGTAAAGAAAGCCCTGGTGAGGCTCTCCGCTGCTTTGATCAGTTCACACGTACACACGAAATGGACGGACACAATGTCACTAACCACACATCACAGTGATAGGAGTCAGCAAAACACAAAAAAACACAAAAAAACAACACTTTTCCCACTGCCCTCTTCTTTTACCTTCTTATCTCAACACATAGTATCGCACAAACACAATAAAGCCCTTTATTTAAGACCAGGCCTGAGTACATCTCGCTTCCAGCATTCCAGAGTTCTCTCCCGCATATCCTACCTGAGGGCAGCCTGACGGCAGAGTCCGGATTCAGCTCCTGCTCTCCTTTGAGAACCGCGACCGCTTCAGCTGTTACCTCCTGCACGATCCGCGCTGACACTTGTTCTGTGCGACACATACATACACATGCATAAACACACACGCCATGTGCATGTAGACAAGCAAATATTCACAACATACACAGAGTAGCTCACTTTCCTAGATCATACTAGCATGGCTGAACCAAACACGTATTTCATACTTAATACATCTTTGCTGTCATAAAAAAATGGGTGGGGCTACACTGTGATTGCAGACAATGAGAATGAGGCAGCATCACACTGTAAGCGAAAGAAAGTTGTGCACACATATGATAGCCCACATACAGTCACATACACAGATGCAACTTCAACATTTCTGCACTAAATAGTAAGGATGCACCCTAGAATGACCACTTTGGTACTTTTTACAAACAATGATGGAGTTAGCCGATGGTGGCAATTCACAACCTCACCACTAGATGCGCTAAAATTTCCACAATGCTCCTTTAAACTGATTTAAGATCAATTGTTTTCAATTTCAACTTTAGTATCAAAAACAGCAATAAAGCTATGTACTATAAAGCAAACCTGAACTATTGTTAAATCGGTGTGTGAAACTAAGAATCCTTGTTCATATTTAAAAATAATCTATGGACTGTTAACTTTTTCACCTGCGACCCCCAAAATAACAGTGCAGAACAGAAACAGAAAACAGAACAGAAAATTCCAAAGGCTGATGGCCTTTTATTTGCATGGTTTTATTTTTAACTTAACTAATATTTTTATATTTTGGTACACTTATTGATTAAATATTCCTAGTAAAATAAATATTTCTGGAAATCATCTTGAGACCCCAACCTCGCGCCCTTGTGTCCCCCCGGGGGTCCCGACCCCTACTTTGGGAACCCCTGTGTTAAAGTAAACTTTGTTGATTTTGGCCAGGCCTCCCTGGAAGAAGATATTTACATTTCAATGGGACTATATTGGTAAAACAACAATAAAAAATACATTTCATAACCTACACCGAACAAGTTGAAAATATAAATTCTCAAAATTATTCCCTGATATCTATTTTTGCACCATCATCTAGGGCTTAACCATAACAAAATATCTGTCACCTGTTAAGAGGGAAAGTCATATTTACACAAAAGAGAAAGCGTTCATCACTTGTCATTTTATCATGTAGACCTTTGTTAGGTCACAGTATTACAATGAAAACCTAAACCAAACGATTTTAGAAAAAACCCATATTATTAAAGAACTTAGTAAATTTCCAGAACTGTTCTTGTTTATTAGCAATTCTATGCAATTCTACACCAAATGAAATGACATTGCGATATCCATCCGTTAAAACAGCTTTATCTCTAATTTGTGCAAGTGTATTGATTGAAACTTTTGCTCAGTTGACTTACAATGAGGAAAACAGTCTCTTTAAAAAGAAAAATGCTTAAAACAGCAAGAAAATTGGCAGCACTTTGAGAGGCTAAATTGTCATGGTAACAGCAGATAGGGAAGGTATAAGCGGATACTGCAACCAATTAGGTTCCCATCCCACGGATTGGCTGGCAAGCCTGATCCAGGGATAGATTTAAAAAAGCGCTAATAAAAGTATCCCTCGGCTCTTGAAGACACTCACACACTTGCTGCACTCTTAGAACACACCAGAGAGCTTCGGTTTTCATGTTATCAATTAATCAATGTAAATGATCAACAAATCGACTTAGCGTTGACCACCCATGGTTGCCTACAAATCCATAATTATGTAGGTAAATAGAGATTAAGAAATGGATCTTTGAAGACAATATTTTCAAGCATTCCATACAGGAATGATAAGCTAACACGTGCACAGACATGAGACTGACACATTAGCACCAGTGAAGGTAAACATTGCAGCGATTCTTACGTCAAAGCTTTCTATAGAGATACAAAGTGATTAAGGGCCATTTGCTACCCCCACTCGCTCTCCAGCGAAAACAGACTGCATGATGGGAGTCAGCAATGCATCGCTTTTATTTCTTGTGCACTTTCAGGCACAATTTCCGCCCACCTTACAGTCCCAGCAACGTCCCACGCACTTACAGACACACACACACACGCAGAAAAGGGAAGAGAGTTTTGTTAAATCCCAATCAGAATAATGTTCACCCACGCAGCTATGACTCCAGTTCATTGTATGCCATCAACCTGCGGTCAGACCGAGCCGAGACAGTAAATCTATTGGAGACTCACATTTAAGCAATAGTCGAACATCATTTATTCCCTTTCACAATGTCTTAAACCTGTACGCTGCTTTGATTCACTAGAGCTGAGAAAAATGTTTGAAGAATCGTCAATGGGTTAGTGATCACTCCAAAAGAACAGAAAAAAGGCTGAACATGGTGTGCTCTATTATATAAGAATGTTATTTCAATAAAAATCTAATTTTCAAACCCAAATGATTTTGTCCTTTTTGTAGCTTGACAGCCTTCGTCAATATGAGCTGTAAAAAAATAGTAAGAAAACAAAAAAGAGATTTGAAAGTAAATATATGATAAATGTTCATTTCTAAAATACTGACAAGTATCATCATTTATAATTTCATGGAAATGTGTACTATGTAATAAAACATGTAAAATAACAAATTACATAAGCTAATTTGCACAACCAGGTTTTTTTGTAGGACTCAACAGAAGAGCAGAGATCGGAGAGAAACAAAGAAAAGAAGCACTTACATATTTTTTGCTCTTTCGTTCTCTCACTCATTCCTTGCCGAAGCAAATTAACTTTATTTCCTTATACCTATAAAATATGGAACACCATTTATCCACAGTTTTTTTTAGTATACGTGTGCTTTCTATTTTTAATACGTCTGTAAAGTGATGTCACTCCAGATTCATTTTAAATGCAAACCTGGCCAGTCCATGCCTGTCTTTGTGTCTGGCAGATGAGTTGTGTGTCTAGCACCATCAGCTCCCCGGCATCCTCAAACCCCCTTTAACTGTCCACACCCGTCTGCGTGAGATGTGCGCAGACGGGTTTGCCACAAGATCACAAAGCAAATAATGCGAGTAAATATCTAATAACGTAAAACGAGCACATGCACATAAGAATCTGAAAAACACTGTGTGCTTTATGTATTATTCCCATTTCTCTTTTGCCATGTTTTCAAAATAGTCAGGTCTATTTGCATGCATTGGTACATCAGTATATCTCTAACAAGCACATTTTTAAGCTCCAGTATATACAACCTGTACTGTACTACTTGACTAGTCCGATTAAGCTGCTATTTTAGTGGCGAGGTGCCACTTAAACCTAGAGAGAACCTCAATGCAAACCATTAGAAAAATCAAAGCTCTTACCAAAAAGTGCAATGTCGGTTATCTGGATGTCTGGAGGCAAATGCTTCCCTGTGCACCCTGAATCGTGTCTGCCTGCCAAAAGCAAAGCCGGTGAGGAAGGAGGGAGATGGCTGGGTACTCCATGCCAGGACTCCCCCGCCAAAGAGCTGAGCCGTTGCCACAGCAACACACAGCCTGGGCCCAATCTGAATGGTCTCCCAGCATGCCTCGCCTGTGGATTTTGCCACCCTCGGTATGCGAGTCACACGCAACGATATTACAGATTCTGTGCATCTGTGCTTTTATCGCACTGTTTCATCATGTTGTCTCTTTATGACAGATTTTAGAGGTCACCTTTTTCCAAAGAGACCGATACACTGCAAAAACTCCCCTGGACAAGCCAAGTTTTGAGTGCCTTATTCAAGACCACAATGGTGATCCTCCTTACTCTATAAAATATAGTTCTATCAATAGAAATCATTTTCCGTAAAAAAAAATAGTTTTTTGGTATTTTGTAGTAAAGAAAGCAAGGAACACATTCAGTCTTAAACACAGGAGTTTGCATGCAGCTTCCGAGCATCGTTCCAGTACACGTTTTTTCAACGCAGACTCATTAAATCAAGCCAACAGCGCCATGGCAAGCAATTCATCTCTCTTTACTCTTTACTCTCCCTCTCAAGTGCCTCGATCTTTATGCCAAGTCATGTCAAAGCGTCTCAGTCTAGCACCTTTTGTGTGTCTGGGGTCTTTGGCCCCTACTTCTGTGAATTACAGAGTATGCCCAGACGATAAATATTTGAATGCCTTGTGTATTCTATAACTTCTAATATTCAGATTTGCTTATACAGACAAGTCTGCAATGAACCATGAGATGTGTTAAGATCTCTTCTGCAACTCCAATTGAATCAGTTGTGAGAATACACGTCTCTATTTTACCTCCATTTAATCTCATTGTCAAGGAGAAACAATTGAATTATTAAAGGCATTGTTAAACAATTGTGATTTTTCCCTTTGTGTCTCCTTTAAAGCTGGGCTAAAAAAATACAGAAATATAAAAGCATAACTGCCTGGAATGATCAATTAAACACCGAACCTGGGTAAAAGAAATGGGTTATTCTCACAGTGATTTATGATGGGGGTCTATAAAAGATAAACGCACGAGTGATGCTAACACCCTGGTTGAAGGATGGATAGCATTAGCATGGGGAATTCCTTATACATCACTCACTGTCAGGGATCTGCCCAACTTTATGCGGTATTAAGTATTTATGAGGGTGACGGGGGAACTGTGTTGATTCATATAGGGGACAGCGATTGCCTGAATGCAGAGGCAACTCATGAATACTTAAAACCGCAAAAAATCATATGATGAGATGGCACCAATGTTAAGAAAAATTGAGAATGTGGCATCTGAATTGGCTAAAATGTAAGTAAATTGGCAAATTAAGTTTTTGTGCACCCAAGTCTGATAAATTATTTTATATTTTATATTGTATGTATAACATTCATGAAGATGAAGAAAGTTTTTCTGAATTTACTATTTATAATTTACTATGTTTGAGTTTAAGTAAAATTTATTATCGTTTTATTCTGTGAACTACTAACAATATTTCTCCTAAATTATAAAAAATACTGTATTTATCTGCTGGAGAAACAGGTCAAAATAACAGGAATGATGCTCTGTTTTATCTAGACCTCAAATATGGCAAAGAAAACAAATTCATATTCACTTTTAAGCAATACAACAGTTATATTGGTCCATGTATTTAGGAAAAGTTAAAAAGGAAATTTTTGTGTGTTATCCTTGATTTTATCAGAGTTTTCTTGTGTCTTGTCATTCTGTCATTCTTTCACATTTCTGTTGAATGACTTTGTCACCTGTGAGTTGGTGAAATTTTGACACCAGACTGGAAAGGCCAGTACATCCAGAAATACTGAATAAATTAAAATTTTGAATGGTCTGTTAATTGTTCCAAGGGGCTGTATATGCTTAAATTCTACAGAACATATAACCTCATAACCATTTTTCTTTATCTTAATTTTTGTATAGTTTTATTTTTATTCCAAATCTATACAATTTATATTAAAAACTGTGAGGAGGCAGTACCAAGCATTTAAGTAGATGCCATCATGGTTGTGTATGGGACCAATAAAAGATATATGGATCTCTTACAAATAGAAAGATTTCCCAGGGTGATGATATAAGGTGATATGTGATCCCGTCCAGAGAGAAGCTTCAGACAGAGCTGTACTACAGATCAATAATAACTCTAGTCAAAGAGACAAAGGGGAATTCACTAAGAATGAATTGCACTTGCTCATAACTTTATTTTCATTTGCTGCCTGTGTTGTTTAAGCACTCGAATCACTAAAGTAATTACGCAAATCAGGTAACGGTGCAAACATAGACATAAAATTAGTGCTTAACATAATTTGCACAGCGCAATTCTGGTTTGTACGTGGGAGAGGATGCGACATACTCTAGTAATCTGGAATACTTTGCAAGAACTGGGATACTGGATTGCAGATGATAAAAATGTGCTAAACACAGCCCCATTTACATTCATCCTGCAGTTCTATGTCAGGTATGGGAAGGCAGGTGAGCTGTCATATGTTTGATTCATTTAGTGCCGGTGTCTGTGCGCAAAGTGCAGGTTAGGATGACTGTCTCTTCATCTATCCTGT
Organism: Triplophysa dalaica; assembly: GCF_015846415.1. Taxonomy (NCBI): domain Eukaryota; kingdom Metazoa; phylum Chordata; class Actinopteri; order Cypriniformes; family Nemacheilidae; genus Triplophysa; species Triplophysa dalaica. The sequence continues at coordinate 19,262,051 of NC_079549.1, read as the reverse complement.
GCATCCATATCTTCCTCTACATATTTTAATCCGAACATTTCTGCTGATGTGTCTGTTCTCAACCCCCATCCCCTTTTCACCCCTTAATACAGAACCCATTCAGTCGAAACCTATCACATGTTAACATCTCATAAACGTGTTTTACACCTATCTGACTATTTAAAACCCCAAATGAAATATAAAAGACCCTAACAACACCGTCCCATGTGTATCAAAGTCTGCATCAAAAGATTGAAATGAGACTCTTACTGCATGTCAAAATACACTCATTTGCATCTATCTTTATTGCTCATTACAAAATGTGGAGTGGGGGGTGCATATTTGTTGTCTAATGCTCTGTAAGGAAATCTTAAAATTTTCAGAACACTTTTTTTTTACATGATTCTTGATTTTGGAGTGAACTCGGACGGGTATACCTTGTGAATTTTCCCTCAAATGGTTGAAATCATCCATATGTTGTTATGCCTGTTCATGCATGTACTGTATACCCTTACAAGTGCACATCACTGCTGGTATTGTTTGGCTTTGTGTAATATGTAGTTATGGTCCATCATTATAGGGGTAATTAGCAGCACCACTCCCTCCCCCTTTGCAGAGCACACAGCACCATCTCTCACTATCACAGGGTTGCCATGGCAGCCGCTGCCCTACAATTTACTCTGCCAGACCTTTGTTCAGCATCCCTACAATCTTCTACATTTTTTCCGCTGACACACGAGAAGAGCCACCTTATTTTCTTTATCGTGCACCCCCGGGGCATCAAACATACCGAGACGGAGATGCTCCGGCTGAACTTCCTCATGCCAGAGATTCTGCACTCACAAGTATCTAAAAGAAGATTAAACGGTTTCAGAGAAACGCGCACAAAGATATAACACAGTACGACTTTTAAAATCGTAACACAGTCTGTTAGAACTGGAGATAATTGTTCACTCTTGGTTAATTATGTCATTCCTTTCCTTCGTATTATTAGGTGTCATACGTTTAGGAGCCCGGGGAGCTTCTCCCCTGCTGTAGTTCTCTGTGGATAATATGCAGTTTGACTGCTATAAATTCTCTGTCTGAATATTTCTGTAATGCAGGAACTTTGGGACCATATAATCCATTAATGCAATAAAAGTCCAAATGTCATTTTTGACCTCTTGACCTCTAGTCTCATCCTGTGATAGCACACTCACAGATTGACATTTTATATGTGACCATGGACAACAAAACCAGTCTTAGGGGTCAATTTGTTTTTTACATAATCTGAAAGCTGAATAAATAAGATTTATATGGATGTATGAGTTGTTAGAATAGGGCAAAAGCTGGCTGAGATACAACTGTTTAAAAAGTAAGTAACATTAGATCATGAAAATTGCATTTCATGCAGTGTGTATTGTTGCCGTGTTTGAAAGTTAGCAGTCTGCCAAGATGTAAGTCCGAAGGTGAATGAATAACACAGTAATTGGCTTGGAAAAAAGGGAGTCGACTCTGAATCACGCAAACGAGATGTGACCTAGTCTAACTCTAACCGCCGCGTATCTACGTCACTAGAATTCTCCCCAATGTATGATGCGTGTGCATAATGTCTAGAATCTGTGTTCTACGTTGTGAAACTAAGTCTGTCTTATTTAAAATAACCAATGGAAGAACTTGTGAGGAAACAATGGTTACAATTCTTTTTTGAACTATTGAAAGAGGGGGTAATACCAACTTTATTTGGACCTGTTAGCTCCAACGAATCACAACCTGCATGTTCGACAATTTTTTTTGTCTTAACTTCAAGAAATATTTGTGTACCTAATGCCTCTGTTTGGCTAATGCATATAATGCTAACGTTAACACGTACCTTTATTTCTGGGGTATTACAGTTTGTTTATTTAGCTGTACTCGGCTAATTTAAGTGTTTAATCTATTATCGTCCATCTATTACCTACTATCATCTTCTGATGTTTCTTTGTTAGACTCGGGCTCAAACTGGTAAGGTAAAATCCCTGCCATCTCTATCTATACACTGTGTATAATATCCAACCACCTGTAAACCGTAATCCAGTAATGATGATAGGCTTTCCATTTGCAGCACATGCTGAATGCATTAGACAATTAACGCAGACTACACCTTCTGACAAATCACATGACACTAGGCTAGCGGATAGGAGGGGATTAGACGGATGAATCGCGGAATGAATCATTCGAGAGTCAGTCAAGAAGTAAGGTAAGAATAACTATTATTACGACATAATAGTGTTTTTACACCTTCTTTGTACATAAACATGTTGTTGGACAACCACTAACCAAAGAAGGACCTTAAAAATAATATGTTACTTAATATTAAACAAAATATTGAGTAATTTGAAAAACAATCTTTGAAGTTGTTAGTCAGGGTCACTGTGGCAGGCCATCCACTCACAAAAATAAAGTTTGCATATATTTAAGGTAGGAAATTTACAAAATATCCTCATGGAACATGATCTTTACTTAATATCCTAATGATTTTTTGACATAAAAGAAAAATTGATTATTTTTACCCATACAATGTATTTTTGTCTTTTACTAGAAATCTTCCTGTGCTGTATAAGGCTGGTTTTGTGATCCAGGGTCACATATATATTGCACACCAAAACTGTAAGGAATGGATACAATGAAACTTGTCTGGTATTTTTCTGGATGGCTACAAATACAGGTTCTTTTCGGTGTCCGTCAATATCCACATTGCTGTGATGGGGGCATGACTAAAAATCTGTATAAGTCATTTTTATTATACTATAACAATTTATATCACGGTATATTTATAACGTTTTTTACATTTAGAAATCCAAATCACGTCCACACAACGGATGTTTTTTAATTATAAGATGCTACACCTGCATAGGATTTGTTTTTTAGTTGTCCTGATCTGTGTGTTTAACAAGTAAAATGCCTGTCTCATGTACAATGTCTCACATTGTGCACTGCTTATTTTCAAACCACAGTTTATAAAAATCTTTTGACAAATCAAATTTGTCATTTGCCATTTTATTCCTTTACAATTGCACACACTGTACCTTTATATCGTCCAACCTCACCATTCACAAAGCCACATCTTTAGTCTACCCAAGAAGCCCAGTCTATTATAATATTTAATCTATTTCAGCATGCCTCCCCCTTAAACCAGCACATATAAAAACACAACAAACTGTGTTGGTCACTTTACAAATTGATCAGTCTGTCTGAGTGGGCAGCACTTGGCCAAAAGAGTATCTGGCTACCCACCACTTCTTGAATTCTACCCTAGTTATGAAAATCAACATATGTAAATCAGCTATTTCAAAGTAAACAATCCCAAACAAGGGAAACCAATCAAACCATAGGGAACTTCTATCAGCCGCATATTCAATTTCTGTGAACATAATACTCATGTCAAATTATATCCTTGTTTTATTCCTTACCCGCAGTCACAGCGTGTCCAGAGGTTAGATCTCCGTTGAAACCATTCTCTTTGGCATAGGCAGTGGCAGAACCAGCATGTGCACCACCTGGCTGGCAAGCCCTGTAGGAGGAAGAGAAGCCATTCTCTCCATGCCCACCTGGGGAGGATGAGCCCTGGGCTCCCGGCGTTGACCACTGGGGGGCGCTGTCCTCAGGTTGCCGACCGTCTGCCATCTGAACCAGAGAGGAGGGGGTCACTCCTTACTCCTAAAAGACAAAGAAGCAGTGTTGACATGGACGCGCCGGTGAGATCACTTGGACTTAAAAAACTCTTTAAAATCTTTTCGGTCATACTGACGAGAATAATTTCATAGATCGAATCTGTTAACTGTCTGCATTTTTGTTATACTCATAATAACAATAAAACGTTTTGTGCTGTAAAATAATGAAACCAGTTCAAATAGAATACAAACATTCTCAGATTATATATTACGTATAAAACGTGCATACTGCGTGTCCACCGGAGAGATGGCGATTAAGCATCATAAATTAAAAAGATCCGTTCATTTTAATAAACAAGATTCAAGATCAAAGTCAATAAATGATCTGGGATTCCCATCACTAGAGGCAAATTCCCTATAGGCCTACTGTGCACTTTAATGGACGGCACAAGTATTACAGAATCATATATTTAGAACATATAATATACTTCGTTTATAAGCTTCATAGCCTATACATGCTTAAGTCTTGAGTCATTCTGTCAGATACGTTTCAATTAAATTGAATTAGATTTTATTATACATCTCAGACTGGATTTCTTTTGTGTAAGCAACACTTTTATTATCAGACATTTATGTTGCACAGATATGCATATAATTCATACATAGCAATGTATATAAGATACATAATGTATGTATACAAGTTCATCTTTTCTGTGCAAAAAGAAACATGTATTGAAAAAATGAACCTGTTTATTTAAGTACTGCGACTTGATTTGACTTGAAACTTATCAGGACTCGACTTGACTTGCTTAGGGTGAACCCTTGACTTGACTTGACTTGCTTGATTTGTCTAAACTGTGACTTGAGATTTGACTCGAGACTTGATGGTTAAAACTTGAGACTTGCTTGGACTTGATCATATGTGACTTGTTCCCATCTCTGGTGTTTGGAACAGTGTACTACCATGTTATCTCTATTGTTTCTGCAATATAGTAGGCATACTTTTTATATGCATGGAATACCTGACCTAGTCATTGTTTACTCATTGGATCCCATGACATTATATCTTACAAGGCAACGCATTTAACTTGCCCTTTCCTTTTACAACTTTTCAATTGAATGACCAAAACAATGACATGTAATGCATACAGTGCTTCATACTGAGAGGTCTTTTTACACCCAATGCATTTGCACAATTAGCAGGGCTGCTCGATTATGAAAAATATATAATTGCAATGATTTTATTATGTTGAGTTCATATTTAACACAATAACTTATTGAATTGGGAAACAAAGTCAATAAATGTGTACATCATTAGTTAATAACTTGTCAATTTAACGCTGGATTCCGCTTAAAAAATACATTTAAAAATAGATATACATACATTAGAATAAATAAATTAAATTAAATGAGACAATCCTTGTGAAATGAAATGTGGCACAATAATAGTTACCTTATTTGTTTCATTTTCATAATTGTTGGAAGACAAAATTCGATCACGATTCATTTTGCAGCCCATAACATTTAGTAAGGATTATAAAACATTATATTATGTAAAGCATTATTTGAAAACACTTCAGCAAAGTAACTTACAGTTCGTCTCGCCTCAAGAAAATGTATCTCTTTTTAAGGATGAAAAAAGGGGGCGGTTATTGGCCAGAACAAGATGCAAACCTGGCCAGACTGTAAACAGTGGGACATTATAGGCTGGAGAGGCGAGAGTATGTCTGAGGATGCCAGAAAATTTTAGAAAACCTGCTCTAAAAGCAGATTGTTTAAAAAAAAAACAGTATCAAATAAACTGCCATTAATTCGACTTAAATACATATTCCATTATTCAATGAAGCTACACATGAAAAAAACAATGAAAAGCAGGATTAAAATATAACAATTTATTTTACTTAATAGGTTAATATAAGTTTATTTGCAAACACTAAACTTATATGAACATTTAATATAACACATGGCATAAATATGTTTGTTAGTCAAATAATTATCACTAGTAATATCATATCCTAGGGTGCAGCAGGATCCCAACCAGATTTTTTCACCTCCAAACTCCCAATGTGACCTCTGGTTATAGAAAATGTAATTCACTCCTGTCGGCTATGCAAGTGTGATGGGTTATAAAAATGTACTATGTCACAAGAAGGGCATTTACCCTCCATAAATAATAAAGAAAAGCAGAGACAAGAGAAGAAAAGCATCTTCACAGCACCAGCAATAAAAGTCAAGAGTTTTGTAGTGGTAGCTTGTTATTCGTAATCTGCCGTGTCTGCTTGTGCCGTCTCTCCCCTATCTCTTTCAGTTTGGGAAATGATTTTGGGCAACCAGAGATGCCCATGATATCTTATTTTCTCTGTGGTGTTTCTGAAGGGCATCAGTGTTTCTGATATAGTCATTGATGGAGGCTTTGATCAGCCAGCGCTTATTTCTTTCTGACTGACAGTAAATCCTTAAGGAACACCGCCTTCTTTTCCGTTTTCTCTCCCTCACCACCTCTCCTTCCATCCCGCAATCCCTCTCTGAGTATTTTGAGAGTACTATATATCTCAAAGCTTTTAGGATTAGTGCAACTGGTTGATTAAATAAAGTTTTAGAATGATTGCTTGTCATGGTTTTGCAGGTTTTGAGACAGTGGCAGAAAAGGCAAAATAGCTGGCTTAACCGAAAACCGAAAAGATGTATTTAGCTACATGGAACATGGAAACATTGACATGCTATATTTAAGATTCAAAAAGTTAAGATTGTGGCGTTTAACATTTGTCCATCACAGCTAATCTAGGCCACTCTTCAACTACACTTCAACTTCTCCGAAGACAGGTCAGTAGATCTGAAATTGCAATGTGAATCACACTCAGATAGCAAAAAGCAATTTTTTTGCTGTTTACAGAGCCTGGGGCTGTCTGGTGTGTCTATGTGTAGTTTCTCAGGACATCTATTTCAACACCATCTGTTTGCTGAAAAAAACATTTTGTGGGGGGGGGGAGTGCTTAAAGGTACGTTTCGGAAACACATTGAGATATGTTTCAGGAAAGTGACGGATCAAAAATTCAAGCAAAGCTTGTGCCACAGGTCCAAGAAACGGTCAACTGCATTGTCTTTCGGTCACTTCGTAGCTGCAAATCACTGTTTGTGTGAACATCCCTTCAGAGTGACAGAGAAAGACATTCAGGACAACCCAGAGACTTGAGTTATTTATTAGGGACTGACACTTTATTTACTCGGCAGTGTTCTGGTTTAGTAAAAGCACTCCCTTTAGAATATCACTAAACAGGTCACAGCTCAGTCTCTCTCTCTCTCTCTTGCTTGCTTTAAGTACATTTTTCAAAATTGAGATTTATACATCAACCGAAAGCTGGACAAAAAAGCTTTCCGTTGATTATATATGGTAATAAGGTTTGTTAGTATAGGACAATATTTGGCCGAGATATACCTATTTGAAAATCTGGAATCTGAATATATTAAGAAAAACACCTTTAACGTTGTTCATTAGAGGTGCTGTAGCAGGCCGTTGCTAAGAAACAGCTTTGTTTTAACACTCTCTATTGGCTTACCGCTGTAATGACATCGTTGAGAGTAGATGAACCCTGAAAGCTTTACATAAATACCAAACTTGAGTGTTTAATTCCCAAAAAGCGTGCAGCAGCGAGCAAAGTCTGTAGTCGTGTTTCCGGCCATTATGTTTTGATATATTAACGTTACAGAAATGTACAAAATACCTTTATGGAACATGATCTTTACTTACAGTATATCCCAATGATGTTTGGCAGAAAAGAAAAATTGATCATTTTAACCCTTACAATGTATTGTTGGCTTTTGGTACAATTTTCATCAATGTGTGAGAAGTAGCACCCTCGAATGGGTGGCTATGACAGTCATTACACTTGGGGATGGGGGGTATGATAGCCACTGACTGCAAGGACAGCAGGTGTGGTACACTGGGCATGGTACCAGATTGGAATGCCAGGCTACTGATAATCTATACAGAACGTATGCTAGACTCTGTGGCAGAGCCATGTTTGAGGCCAGCCAACTAACTCAACCCACAAATAAAATATACTGAGTGTGGGTACATAGTATTGCACCCCAAGGGTCTGAGGAGATCACTCGTAGAAAAATTAATGAGAGATGATCAATGTGCTGGCTGTAGGAAAAGAAAGACAAATGCTTAGGTATAGGTCAGGGCTGTACATATAGCTTTAGCTTCATTTATTATACAAATTTGGACAGATTTAATTGGTAATCTGAACTAAAAAAATTGGGAAGATTTTGCTCTTTGTCTAATAGCTGGGGATTTGCCAAGATGCCCACAGAGTGAAGTGGCTTGCCTCAGAAGATTCTTTTCTAAAGCCGAAGCTAAGATCAAAACTAACACTAACATTTTACTCAACAACATCTGATTCCACAGAAGAGATGAAACCAAAGTCATATGCTATTTGTTTTCTTCTAAACAAACTCTCTCTATTCCAAAAACTGCGCCGGGATGGAGAATGCAGCATCACAAACATCTGTTTATGACTTACTGCCTGCTCCAATTTATTTCCTGCCATTGCGGCTCTGCAGGGGCACCTCCTGCACACAAAGATGGAGGTCCACTTCATCAGTCATACATCCATGAAAGAGCAGGGTGGTTAAACAGCCACAAAATCTATTCATGTCCAGCCTGAGGGGTGATACTTCACAAACTGTGTTGTTCATCTTGCATCTCTGCAAACTCTGTGGTGAATTCTGGGAATCAGCACAACAGGAAGTCAACCTGCCTCCTGCTAAGAGATCAAGTCAATCAAAGGGCAGGCTGTTGAGAAGCCAGTGGAGTTTAAATTGTCCTCAGATGACCAATAATACAAGCCCTGCATCTTAAAGTCACTGGAGAATGACTTCAAAGTCTTGCTGATAAAAAAGGAAAGGATCTCAAAGCCATACACATCCTTTTTACATCAACATCATCCAATTTTATGCTAATTCAGTTAACTTTAAAGGAGAGTTTTCTCATTAATGCTTTCATTATTTACTCATGCTCATGGAAACAAAAAACAGATACTTCTTAATATCTCCCTTTCCGTATAAACATCAAGTCAGACAGGTTTGGAATGATATGATGTAAAGTAAATGACAATTTGGTCGAACCTGTGTGACTGAAATATCTTAAGAAATGTCTCAGTAGTTTTGTGTCCAGTCAATGGAATCCAGTATTGTTTGGTTATCAACGTTCTTCAGAATATCTTCTCTGCGTTCTCCAGAAGAAAAAGATCTAACAGGTTTGGAATGACACGAGGGTGAATAAATGATAAAGAATTTTAAATTTTGGGTGCTAAATAAAACTATCCCTATAAACGTGACTATCATGTGGGATAACAAAAGATAACAAATGTAAATGCCTTTCAAACTGAATGATTTGTATCAACAGTTAGCTGCGACCATGCCAAAACTAACCCCCTGACCCTCGAAATCCTAGCTGTGATTGGTGGATAATGTATGGTGGTTACAAGCGCATTCCAATTGGCTGAGAGAGGATGGCAGTTGGACGAGACATTTCTTTCAACCCAGATGGAAGTGACAGCTCTGACCTTATTTTCCCAGAAAGGGAAGCAGAAAACCTCAATCTATCCCTGCAAACCAAAGCCAGTTGGCAGACATCCGCGGCCCTGGGCCTCACACGGCCCTGAGCAGACAGTGTGATATGTGCAGCCCATCCAAACCTTGCAACCTTTAGGGGTGTCTGGGAAGCTGTGAAGTTAAAGCCCCAAACTGTTTTTGGGGGATTTTGTTTCTACTGTCAGAACTCACTACGATGTATGGCATTAAATTGCCCCACTGGAAGATTAACATTTGCATTGACATTCAAAGACTTTACTAACTTCTCCCATTCCAAGTTTTACAACTTTGACTAATAACTTGTGATAGATAATACACATTTGAATAGACCAACCACAGCATCTTGGATTAATCCTTGGAATATGGCACATACTGACAGTAAACAGTTTATGAATAAATGAATAAAGCATTTGTGCCTGGATGAACATTAAATCCGAACCCCCACGAAGGCAAAAATCCTCACATAAACCTTTGTTGAAACTCTTTTGTATACCATTTCAAAGCATTTTTAAGCTTCTTGTTTGCAATGCATGGCTAGCAGGCAACATGATGCAGACGTTTGGAAGTAAAACGCAAATGGAAATGCATAACATCAATATGAAAATGCTTTAAAAACCATGTCACAGGTGACAAGATGAAATGGAGTGACTGACATGGTTAATTCTAAAACAAACAACTTTGGGTTTGTGAGCATGTGAATGGAGTCAAGTATGTCAGCTAGACCCCATGCCAAATTCCAGATCGAGCGGTAAACGCGATCAACTTGCCAAGACAGGCAGTGAACTACTAGATATTTAAAGCAATATATATAATGTATATGCTGGCAGGTAACATCAATTACCTTCCAGTTAAATCGGTATTATCACTATTCTCCACTTTCTTCTCTTTCTCTCTCTTTCTCAGGATACCTGGCTCACTCCTCTGCAGCTGCATTGCAGAGCCTTGGAATGACGCACACACTTTCGCATTTACAGCTCAGATTTATGTGTTGCCAAAAAACCTGACAGAACAGCAACTGGACTGTGTCTGCTTGGTGTGGACTGAGTAGTCGTCAACAACTTTCCAATGTTTTCTGACGTTATTAAATGAGGACAGATGTGCCTAAATAAACTATGTTTTATGGGATGTTATCGGATTTTATTTGCAACAGAAAGAGAGGTTAGCATAAACCTGTGGGTTTTATATAGATAAAGTGGTTTCTTGTCACCTGAAGGGTAGCGAAGGATGATGTATCTCATTCTATTGAAACACAGCTGAAGTACCATTTCTTCTTCAATACTTCACTGTGAGAAATTCAATATACAAGGCCGGGTATTCAGTTATCCTGTGTGACATTCGTCAAGTTGCTAAATTATGTGAAGAAGCTTGGCCACAATGTCATGGCTTTTCAGGGTTTTCAATTCAGCCAGCTCGATTCAATCTCTTATCCAATAAAGACTTAATGAAATTGCACTAGCTTATTATATATTCCAAAAGCACAAAGGCTATTTAGCAATTGTTTCAAGATGCTGTTGCAGTTAATGCGGTCTTAGTTATAAGTTCACCCCAAAAATGAAAATAATGTAAATAAAGATATTTTGAAGAACCTTGGCTCCCAATGACATCCATTTTATGGACACAAAACAACTGAGATATTTCTTAAAACATCTTTTATCTTTCTCATACAGGGACAAGAAGATTTATTTTTAGCGAACCATATTTCTAATGCAGTAATGTAATGCAATGTTGAAGAGTACATAACTAGGGATTGTTAAGGTCCTACTTTGATTTATGGAGTGTCCAACAACAACTTTATATACCTAGAAGGTGTAAAAACGCTATTATTTCGTAACAATAGGTAGTTATTCTTACTTTACTTCTTGCCTGACTCTCAAATGATTCGTTCCGCGATTCATCGTCTAATCCCCTCCTTTCGGCTAGTCTAGTCTGATGTGATTGGTCAGATGGTCTATTCTGCTGGTCTACCGCGAATGAGGTTCACAAGCTACATTGTTTGGGGGGAAGAGTGAAGTTTACGCTGGCAGTCCTAACAAAACGTAGGCGGGAGTATATGGAGTGACGTTTCACTCGTTTGCGTGATTCAGAGTCGACTCCCTTTTTTCCAAGCCAATAACTTTGCTATTCATTCACCTTATTTACAACTTGGCAGACGGCTTACTTTCAAACACGGCAACATTACACACTGCATGAAATGTAATTTTCATGATCTCATGTTATGTACTCTTTAATGGTTGCCGCAAGAACAAAAAAGTCAGATTTGATCAAGAACGAATGCCATTTTTATAAAAAATTTGTCAACTTTAGCTTGGTCTTAAGTCTTAACAATTATAGCAATTCTGTTTGCGATTCGATTCACAATCCTGAATGCTCCGTTAGGATTTTTGTTGTCTAGGGAGAAATATCACCCATCTAGTTTAACTGCATAAGACAACCCAGCACATCACAGGAGAGTAACAAGTGTGTTTATCGGCATCTCATTAGTTTGTTTTCCTTTAAGCGCTTTTCTATATTTAAAAGTCATTATGGTTTGCTGTGGGACCTTGCGAAGGTGAGTTTCAACATCACACCTACAGAGGGAATATTGAATCTGCTATACAAATAATATTCCTACAGCTTCTTACATACGTGATTAAAGCCTGTGGGCTGGATTATGCGTATGCTGCGGCTGTAAAGGCAGTAAAAACAAGGTTGCATAAGTGTGGTCGTGACATCTTGCACTGCTATGCACCGCCTGCAGACCTGATATTGATGCTTATATGGCGGCAAGGCTCGCAAAAAAACTGAAAGAGAGAGTTATTGAGTTATATGTGCCGTATGGAGGCCATATTATTTTCTAATCTCTGTGAAATATCCTCTAATGTGTGACTCATGACTGACTCATAATTTTAGTCAGGAGAACCGGTGTCTTAATTAAAACTCTTCATGCTAATCTCCTTTGTATTGATGAAGATTAGCCACAACCGTACTGCACATTAACACGCCTTTATAAGTATGCAAACCCTTTTGTTAAAACAAAGTAAAGGCTGCACGTGTTCCATCAAAACAGAGACATGAATCCCATCTCTTTCACGCCTCACTGTGTGGGCGTCCGTTCGTGGGAAGATCGACCCACACGTCCTACCCATCAACATGAACATGTAAACATTCATTAGACCAAACGGGAGCGCCTTCACAGCTCTTCGAAGGACTGATGTGCATAAAAAGCAAGATGAAGCTAATAAAAAGGCGTCTGCTGAAGCTATAGTTGAAAACACAGAGACCGCGAGAAAGGCAGAGAGTGGCTTATTAGGTGGCTTTTGTTTTGGTGTTTTGAGGGTGTGCGTCACGCTCATTCGCAGCTTGAAGAGCTCTCCTCTGCCCTCTCAACCCACTCACAGCTCCCGTTTTTCTAAAGACCAGGCTAAAAGCATTCTCTCATAGGGTTACAATTGTTTCAGATCCACAAATAAACAGAGTTCACAAATATTACATTAATTCACAAATTAATAGAATGAGATCAACAAATGCATGTTAATTGCTTTATAAAAATGAAGCAATTGGTCATTCTGGAGATAAACAGCAGGGATTGGCTGGTACCTGTGTAGTTGGTGCTGGACTCCAGTGATGATTGGTGGTGTGTTTAGGAGGAGGGTTCAGAGCCCAGAAGAGTCTCTCAGACAGAATCAGTGCGACAAACACCTGCAAAAGCGGAAAAATTCAGTTAACTGACAATTTATATAACTATTATACAAGTATTTCAAATAAGGCATATTTCATAAAGTCACATTTTTGTGACATTTTACATTAAGGCTGTATTTGTTTACATTCGCAAATGTATTAACTACAAACTGCATTGAACTTACAGTGTGCAATATAGTTTTTCAGCATGTATTAATCCTTGTTAATGTTAGTTAATGTCAAAAGAGTAATTTGTGTTAGTTTACTGTTACTGTTATAAGTTTAAAAATGTATTATCGAATGTTGAATATAATATGAAATAAGATGCATAAATGGTGTAAAATTATTGTTCATTGTTAGTTAATGTTAGCTTATGCATAAACTAACTGTTAAGAAAAAGCTTTACCAATTTTCATAAAAAAAATATTGCTTAGATGAACAAAGCTGGATAGATAATAACCTATATCAATATCATTTTATTTTGTTTAGCTGCTTTTCAACAATACACACTGTGAAAAGCACCATATAAACCAAATGAGAGTGAATAAATAAAGTAGTTGAATCCTTGTTCTTTGTTCAAATGTGTTGAATGTTTAATTTGATGCTTTCAGCATTTTACTTCTCTATATCCATACAGTATGTCAGCCATCACCATGTCGCAGGAGTTTGTGAAGAAGAACACATGGAACTATGTGTTACTTTTTACACAAAATGAGATCATTAGTTGTGTAATGAGATCACGACCTAGATAATCGCTCGTGATAACCTTGCCAATCACACACTCACATCTATTAAATGCACAATATGAATACGAAATCCTTCACTTTGTTCCAAAACCTAGTGAACTGCCTACAGTATAGTTCCCTGGTCCATGTAACGAAACCAGCCCAATGAATGATCAACACTGATCAGATGAAGCTATCCTTTCATTCATAAGATTACTTTAAAAATAATGTATTATTATCATGAACCATTTAAAATCCATTGAACAAAATGTTTAATGAATTTAGCATTTGTATAATGCAAAGAGATACAGCTTATTCTTTATAAAATGTCCTCACCTTACATCTTCTTTTAGTTCCATTTAGACAGTAAGGCAGCTTACTAGGTTTAGAAACAGAGTTTTTATCTCTTTCACACACTTCACAGACGTGAGAAACACTGGCAGATTTTCACTGCAACACTGACGCATTCTCCAAAGCATGCATACACAACAGGTATACAGGTCTTTGATCAAAGTAACAGAGAGCATCTCCACAGGCCTGGACTAAATAAAGAGCTTATCAGCCTATGACAGCGCCCCTGCCACAACTGTCACCTCCGCGTATATCTCCCTTCATACTTTTAAACATGTCTTTATAATGGAACATAATAAACTGGTGACTAAAGCTTTGGTTCCAGATAAACCTGAACATTCAGTATTCAACTTGGCTTTTGTGTGTATTTGTGTGGAATAAGAGAGGGTGTCGAAATAGACTGAAATAGACTGTCTGGAAAAGGCTAAAGAAGAGAGACTGGCATACCCCACTTGTGTCCCAGAAATAGTGTAGCTCAGTGCTAGCAATGCCAGGATCATGGGTTCTGCAAATTGCAAACATTTTTATTTGTTACCTATTATAAATCGTAACACTTTACAGCAAGTTGCCATTAGTTAACATTTGTAAATGCATTGTTAGCTATATTAGCTAACAATGAACAATTTAGTTTTTGAGCATTTATTAATCTTTGTTAATATTAGTTCATGTCAATACTGTTATTCATGCTAGTTTATAGTGCATTAACTAGCCTACAGTTAACAGTGACAACGTTCGTTTTTAATAATGTATTAGTATAAATGCTGAAATTAACATGAATTAATATTAATAAATGCTGAATGAGTATTGTTCATTGTTAACTAATGCATTAAATAGTTAACAAACAGCACCTCTGCATATCTTTCTGCATCTACCTATATCTGTTTATGTGTCTATGTCTGTATATCTGTCTGTATCTATCTTTATCTGTCGATGTGTTTCTATTTGTCTATCTGCCTTTATCTTTAACTGTCTATATGTCTACACTGTAAACGTTTTTGCTGTAGTTATGCAGCTAGTTGCCAGCAACTTACTGTAGATTTATATTTATCTAATCTGTTGGCAACCGTTTGTTAAAAGAGAAATTAATATTAAACATTATCAAGTCTTTTTTCTTTACAGAATTATAAAATAAAAGCCTCATGCAAAGTATCCTGGGAAGTTTACATTTAGTCATTTATCAGACGCTTACATGGCTAAATTTAAAAATGGATTTTAGGTTCCCATAATGCTTTGCATGAGGCTGTAATTGTATCATTTTCTGGGATTTTTTCAAATTTGGGTTCCCAGAATGCTTTGCATGAGGCTGTTATTTGATCAAAAAAATCTGAAAGGATAAAGACTTGTTACTATCTTGTATATCTATCTATCTATCTATCTATCTTTCTATCTATACCTTCCAACATATTTGTCTCTATCTATCTATGCCTGTCTGTCTGCCTATATCTATTGATACCTGTCAGCCTGTCTATATTTAGTGTCTGTCTGTCTGTGTACTATTCTCTGTCTATCTATCCAATCTGCTCTTCTTAAACTATTCTTTTCTCTGTTTTCATTCACTGTCTATTATGGACTGCCAGCTATGAGCAGCATCTCTGACTCTCTGTTTCAGCTGCAGGGGATATGAGGTGGAAAACACAGAATTTTTCTCCCTGCCACCAGATAATATGTGAGCGCTCAACACACTGACTCACACCGCATGAACATGAGAGCCCTCCGCGGCATGTTCGCACTGAGAACTCAAACAAGACAGAGTAATACCGCCCTCGCAGGCACACAGAGCCCTGCACGGGTCCCGAAACCAGAACTAACATACTGCTGCAGCAGATGGGACTCAATGCATCCCTAACACACACACGGGCTAAAACCTGCCATGCATACACACTGTAAACATACAAACACAGTTTATACAAAACACTAACCTAAATGCTTTACATAATGTCACAATGGTTACTTGTACTGCATCTTGATGATGTTACTGCCCAGCTGGTTTTTATTTACTTACCGAAGCCTGTTAAATATTTGTTAAGTGTTCATTTTGGATCCCGCATGTTAAGTACTGAAGGCGGGGGAAGACAGCATGGAGGAGGAGGAGGGTGGGCCCAATGCTGTTTAAGATCTGCGTTAACCGCAGCCTCTGGTGTGGCCATTTCTTTTCATGATGTTATTATGTGATTTTCAGAGCAAGAAAAGTCTAAATGAAGAGCTCTTTTCCAAAACGCTAAAAATCCATTCTAATAGCTTTCATGAAAATGACATTTTTTACCTAGACCCACACATTTTGTTAATATTCAATTTATCTTGTTAAAATGGTCTGTTGGCTCAGTCTGAACATGTTAAACAATGATTGTTAAATGAAACAACAATATTGTCAATTATAAATTCAATTTTTTTTTTTTTTTTTCAAAACTAATTAATATAAATCAAATAAATGCAAATGCATGAAATAAATAACAGCCAAATAAAATAAATAGTAACAAATTAAATAGTTAAATAAAATAAATATTTTAAATTTCATGTTTCAATATTTTCCACCACTTATAATAAATAATTTAGAAATAACACATACAAATACCACTAACGGGCCAATTCTGATTGGTCGAGAGGACATATCGCATTTAGGCTAAAAACAGGTTCGGGACTTATAGCGTTTTGGAAAGAAACTGTATCTTGCAGTAGGTTTTAAACAAGGAAATATAGCGATTTGGCATGAAACATTGATGGAGCAGTGAATAGATTGTGTACACAGCAAAATGGCATGACAAACTCATTTTTTTTAAATTTGGCATTTATTGCGTTTTGGGAAAGAGCTCTTCAAATTAACCCTGTGTCTTCCTTAAATAAACTCACAGACTACCCAACCTAAAAAGAGAAAGCACAATAACTTGGAAAACCTCCAAGCGAAGCACACGTAATGAGAAAGGACACAGAACTTTTGCTTTAGGTTCCCCCATGTGGTGATAAGCCCAGTTGTCTTGCGTTGAACTAGATCGTTTCGTCTTATTGTTAGCTGTTGGCTAACTTCACCCAGGCTACAAGTAAAACGTAACGTATGCCATAAAGTAGGTGAAGGGCAGGTCTTGTGTACCTACCCGCACATCAAAGTTACAAGTGTGATTTCAGCCGATAGAGGGCTTCTTAGGCAGTAGCGGCAGTAAAATTCGTCCAGTTAAGAGTTGTCCTACCATTTAAAGAATTTTAGAGAGATTATTTTAAGGTTGAAAAATCTACCAAATGTTGCTTTAAAGGAGGAAGATTGGCAGATTGGGAAAATATGCTTCTGTTGGACCGCTATCTAACCCTAGCACTGAACACCACCCTTTAGATGTTCTTTATGTGCAGAACATGTGTTGTGCTTCTTTATTGTATTCTTTCTTTTTGCTTTTCAACAAGAATTATTAGCCTGGAGTTGACTGACAGTTTGCACATCATGCACCACTTTATGTTTCGGTTTGGTTTAGAGTTGTAAAAAACATGACAGTTTTGAAGCATTACTTTGAAAAACTATAAGAACTTAGAAATAAACTAAATGCATAAAACCTAGTGAATGGGAGAAAGAAGCATCAGTGTAGTTTATAGCAATAAAGAACTGCTTTGTATTCTCAACTGTGGCTTTAAAATATAATATCACTCCAGTGATGGAAATGAGAAAAATTCAATGGTGATAAAAACATCATTAAAACAATATTACATTTTCTTAATACCGGCTGAAAGTCAGACACCTCATCTCAGACTCCTTTAATAACATTAATAAAAAATCTCAGATGATGGATGTATGATTTAAATTTCCTTATATTGTAATATAATCAGAGTTTTGGGAATTTCTAATGCCCTAATTATGAGATTGATAAAATCCTTATCTCTGTGTGTCAGATGCTGGCTTGGAAATAAAGCTGCAGACAATATTCTCATAGCACAATTATTTGTTAACAAGCAAAAGATAATAAACATCAGAACCTTCATAAATCAGAGAAACAGGAGATTGTCGTTTCAAATGGACAGATTTCATAAACCATGTTAAAATGTGGTTTAGAAAATAAAGATTTTTTTCGATGAAAAAAATATTGTTGAAGAAAAGACGTTTCTACACATTCTGACCTTGATTCTGACATCTGATATGATTCTGACCTTTACATTTCTCAATTCTCAATTCATAATTTTCTGCCAGTGTCTAAAATAAAGTAGAATATAGTAAATATTGTAACATACGCAGACCCAGAATCTTAATTCTGGTGGAATTAATTTATCTGAAATTCATACAATCTCTACATGAACAAATTTCTTTCACAAATCTCATTTCTGCCAACATAGGACGAACATTACAGGTAATTTTTAAATAGGCTAACTAAAACTACAGTTTCTTCCTCACACAATGCTATCATATAGTTTCATCATCTGAAATATATTGCACATATACTTAACAACATTTTTTGCTGTTCTGAACCTTAACATGTGACAATAAACATTCCTTGCATACTGCCAGATCTACTTTTTCCTTCCACTCAAAAATAACAGTAATGGAACACAAAAGGATACAGATTATTATATTTGGGTGAACTGTCTCTTTAAGCTGAGCGGCTTGGTGGGGATACCAGCAAACCAGCTGGACCACACTGTGGTCTAGCATCCACAACATATCTAAAGATGCTGGTGACCGCTGGTTTTTTTCCATGCTAACCTCGTACGTCTGTATTAATTTGCCTAAGACAGAAAAACAAACAGCCAGAGCCATCAGGCCAGGTCCTAGAGAGCGGATATGTCTGTCTTGATATGACAGCACTGTTGCTTCCATCTCCCCCACATTCTCTCTACCCCCACACGAGGATGGGACACTGTCACAAAACATCTTTCTCTCTCCCTCTCTCATTCAGTAGAGTCCTTCTTAACCCTGCCACAGAAAAAAGGAAGGGGGTGACCAAGCCCCCTTATGGGCATTACATCATTGCTTTCCCTGCTGCAGTGCCTCCCAAAGAGAGACTGTGTGCCGGTACACAATTCAGTCTCATCACACTCCTTTATACTGCACTAAGAAGAGCTTAAATGAATCAGAACCAAAGCCTTTTTATCCCATTTTACTCCCTTCTTCAGTGAGTCAACATGTTTAAAAGGATAGTTCACCAAAAATGAAAATTCACTTATAATTTACACCCTCCTGTCATTTCAAACCTGTGCGATTTTCTTTCATCTGTTGAACACAAAAGGTGACATTCATAAAGAATATCTTGTCTGCTCTTTCATATATAATGAAAGTGAATGGGCAAGTCAGTTTTGACGTCAATGAAATCAAAGTGCATTGGTCCTCACATACTACAGTATGTCAATGGGAGGTACATTAGGTGAGACATCCAAAGGGCGAAGGGCAAGACTTGGAATAGTTTTTTGGACTACATGTATATCACCTGCATCATGTTTTGCATTTCAAATAGGAATGAAACAGGTTTTGTATGACATGAGGGTAACAAATGATTACAGAATTGCACCTGTAGATGCAGCTTTTAGAGCTTAACACAAAGGCGCACATGCATTTCCTTTAAGTAAAAAGCAAACGCGATGTTCTCCATTAGACACAAATCCAGTCAGGCAGGAAATAACTGGAGGTCTTTTGCTGTGCAGCAGAGGCGGCTGGTGCATTTCAAGACCCGCACAAATATCACTTATCGGAGGAAAATGAGGACTACATTTTTATGCAATGCTACTCCTAAGCTGCATTTTCAAACAAAACTAACGAAAATGACACTGACTGAAAGCCTAATATCTAAAAACTTATTTTTGCCCTAATATAAATAATTAATAGTGCCATAGACATTACCATATTAAAATGTAAGTTCACAAAATTTCATCATCATTTACTTACCCTCATGTTATTTCAAACCAGTGTGACTTTCATTATTTTGCAAAACACAAAAGAAGCTATTGTGTAGAATGTTAGTAACCAAACAACATTGAGCCCCGTTGACTTTAAATGTACAGACATAAAACCTCGGATACATTTCTCAAATATATTTTTTCATGTATAGGTTTTGAACAACATAAGGGAGAATACATGTTGACAGAATTTTGGTTTTTGGATGAATTACCCATTTAATATATAAAGACAATGTTTGCAAAAACGCATAACTCCATTAAAAAAAAATAACGTTTTTATTAGGTTATCATATTTTAATTGTGTTAGGTACTTAATTATAACTACCAAAATGCAGTTTGTTTGATTTTATCTGTTTTAAAACAAAAAGAGTAATCTGTTTTTGCAAATGAACTCTTCATATAATTTTTATATAATACATAAGGAACATAATTTTTTTATAAATCTATATGTGCAGCTATGCTCCATGCAGTTTTAAAGCCAACCCGGTAATGTGGGTGTCACTGGGTTTATATCTGTAGCTTTCTGCCATTACAGCACTGCAGGACTGAGATAGACAGCAGACGAAATGCTGCTGTGCTTCTCTGCCCTTCTGCCACGATGCATGAATGCCACAGTCACCTGTATCTTGACCTTATTCAGCACCGCCTCAGCAGGGTGCTAGGAAACATGGATGAATGGATGAGAAAAGGTCACACCACCTATTGGCACATGGTTTCTGTCATGACCACATCATGTGAGAGATGAGAGAAGGACTGTGAATGAGAAAAGGGAGGTCAAAGGAAAAGGACTGACTACAATATCAGCCCATATTTCACTTCTTTGTAATTTTCCTTAACACTTTGATAGTGAAACGGTCTCTGCGGGTAACAGGTCCTATCAGCCATACAGCACGCTTCTATGATCTATGGTGACCCATAGGAATGGGAGGAGAGATTTGTCTATGTCACTAAGACCATAAAAGATGTGATATACAATAAATGATATACAAAAGCTACAGTATACCCACACATCTATCAATATGCGGGGCTTATTTGTATGTTTTGCCAATAAGAGCAACACAAACAGGGAGGAATGCAAAAATACAATTGATATGAATTTAAAGGGATACTCCACCATAAAATGAAAAGTTTGTCATCACTCACAGACCCTCAAACCTGTATGACTTTCTTCTGCAGATGTTGATAACCAAACAATGGCAGTACCCATTCCCTTGCATTGGTTTTGTGTCCATAAAGTAGAAGTAAACGGGTACTGTAGTTGTTCGGTTACCAACATTCTTTAAAATATCTTCTTTTGTGTTTTGAGGAAGGAAGGAAGTCATACAGGTTTGAAATGACAAGAGGGTCGACAAGAGTAAAGGTTGATAGATTTTTCATTTTTTGGTAAAATTTTGCGTCAGACGAGGTTGTTAAACTAAGACTACAGTACTATGTACTGCATATCAACTAACATTATTGTGTTTTATAGTGTTTTATTTTCCATTTGGAGCTTGATAATAATCACTAAAACTGTAATTGAATAAAAGAGCATTGTAAAGATTTGTAAAAAAATACTTTTTGAGTATTACAGATACACAGATTTTTTTGGGTGTAGTATTTATTTTTAGCTTGTTGGATTGGCAATCCACTGATTTATAGTATACCCAAATATTTTACTCTAGAATAAACGGCAATTATAAATTATTATTAATACAATTGTGATTTTGGTGACCCACAGGATCAATTAATCACTGTCATACTCCTTGTCTGTCTAGGGTGATGGTAATAGCAGGTGTCTAGACAGCCTACATCACGTCACCCTGATTCAAACAAGCATGTTATCCTGCAAAAACACACGCACACACACACACACACACACACACACACACACACACACACACAGACACACATACACACACAAACACACAGAATTGAATAATACACATCTGCTTCTGTGTGTCCCATATACTGCTATGATTACACAGCTAGTGATCTAGTAAATACCCTGATGCACACCAGATGATCTCTCAAAAAACACAGACGCAGATGTGCACACACGCAAAACGTTTATTCATCTCTCAAGGTTTAATTTACAGAACAAGGAAAGAGATTGAACATCCGAATAGCGAGGGGAAAATCATTATGTGTAAGATTATGTGTAACAATAGGAAAGCTGAATGCCTGTACTGCCCGTGTAAGCTTGACGGACCAACACACACCTTATGTGCCAGAATGTTAGAGTGACGCAGCATCTCTGCAGCGCAGTGAACGGAGAGTCAGAGAAGAGGAGAGGTAGAAAGAAAGGAGAGGAAGCAAAGATAAATGACTTACCTGGTGGGATCTGCGAATAGGATCCTGTTCGTCGGTGTGACAGAAGAAGAGAGAACCACAGATGATCCTGGAGAGATACAGAGAGAAGAAATGTGGCAGGTGAGGTCAGTGTCCACTCATATCAGTCATGTGTCTTTGCATCTACGACGGAGTGCTCCTCCTTAGTGACCGGAGACGTGCTATAGAGATCGCAACAGTCCAGACATGTGAGTATAGCACACGCTGTTCATACTGCCACCTTCCAGCTAGTGGGAGACCGGTGGATGCGAGGGGGAGGGCTATCTGTGTGTGTGCGTCTGTGTGTGCGTGCGTGCATGCTTGTCACTCAGAATGGTAATATAATGAACAGATTGTAAGCAAAGAGAGGGACTAATGAATTCATGAATCAGTGCATCTATAGAATCCAGAACGGTTGATATGTAGATGTGAACTGTGTTTAAATGTAATGACAAAGCATAAAAGGCTATATAAGCTTTATCTGTAATGCAGTAACAGATATTCATGTAGCTCGACTGAAAACGCATGGTTAACCAAACAGTTCTTGACCACCACAGTAGGAATTATTATAATTGTCCCAGAACTTTTTGCTTTCTTACATTCTTTAAAATGTCTTTCTTGTGTTCATCAGAACAAAGAAATGTATACAGATCAGGATTAACTTGACGGTGTGTAAAAGAGAGACAAACAATATTGTGTTAATGACTGATATGAGACCCTGGACCCCTAAATCAGTCATAAGATTAATAATTTATACATCATATGAAAGCTGAATAAATAAGCTTTCCATTGATGTATGGTTTGTTAGGATAGGATTTGGCCGAGATATAACTATTTGAAAATCTGGAATCAATATCCAAATGATTTTTGGCGTTAAAGAAACAATAGATTATTTTTACACATACAATGGATTGGTGGCTATGGTTACAAACATACCTGTGCTTATTATGACTGGTTTTGTGCTCCAGGGCCATATCTATATATATTTGTAATACCTGATCAGTATGGCAAATACTAGGACAAAAAAACTACCCTGCTTTGTAAATATTCAACTTGACATATAGCATTGTGTGTGCGTCTATGTGATACCAGTATTATTCAAGAGTCCATAACCAGCGATTTCAGCACCTTAATATCGATTTAAACTCTTCTCAGATTTCCCAGTGTTCCCAACCGCCACTGACTGTATGAAATACCAGAGCTTCGTGAACAGGAAGCACTGATTGGAAATCTGGCAGTATGGTGTTCAAATGGCCTCAATATTGACTTCCTACCATCACTCATTCGATACAATGCATTAAGTCTTCCCAGCAGCTCTCTGTTCACCAATGAGGGGGTGAATGAGGACCTAATGATGTTAAATTAACATCAGTGTCAGGCGAGTTTCTTCCAAAATGTAATGAATGATACATTACTAGTTACAGTCATTTTTAAAGTAATTAGTTATATTACAATATTATCCTCTGAATTGCAAAAGTAGTGAAACGCATTACGTTACTTTTTATGTTGCTTTTATCAAAATAACCACAGAAGAAACAATACATTTAAAAAATAAACGATTTTATTAAATTCCATTTTTGGCTATTCTTTAAGTAGTATTAAATGGTCTTTTCCATAGAACCATGTTGATTAAACGAACTATCTGCGAAAATTAATACTAGTTAATTTCTCAGTACTACCGCGGCCATTTTGTATAAAGCAAACAATGCGATGCGTTGTCAAGCGCCCAGTAGCGGTATCAGTCGGCATTTTCAGATGCGTTTAAGTAGTAATAGAGTTGCATGGTAGATTGTAGTAGTAAATTGAACCATGCATGCAATTTAAATCAACCAAATGTGAGACATAGTGCACAGATTGGGCCTCTGTCATGAAACATTCGTAAATATATGACTAAATTCCAAATAATTTGCGTGTAAAACCTACCTTCCCGAAACGTTTCTTCCGGATTCACAAATACTTAGTAAGCATTGTAAAATGTGTGTTTGTAAATGAATTCAAATCATTCGTAAACAAGGGGCGCATGTACGCTCATTCACAATTAGCATAACCCCCGCCTATGAATTATAGGTACGCAAATTAGGCATCTAGGAATGCTGGAATCCTCTGGACTTCATTCTCTGGTTTGACTACATTATATTGTATACACGCATAAGATACCAATAGGTTATATGCTTACGAATAAATTAATCAATTAAACTGTGTCCACCAAAGCGTTTTTACCCAGCTAATATAATAATACCTGGTGCTCTTCTGAAAACGAGCTGGCACTTGAGAACGCTTTGGAGGCACTGCGCGTTATTCCGGAGATGCATTTGTTGCTGTGATTTAGAATATCCGCAACAGTTAGCCTACTTGTTAGTAGTATCTTATTTCGAAGAAAATTACTTACTATGAAGATGCAGTAACCAATAATATTAATTTCTCGACTGTTGTGTATGATGGTTGGTCAATGTAGTGTTAATCCCGCCTCTTCTCCACTTTGATTGGACGGCTGTGCAGCTCTGCGTTTTTACCCAAAGTTAAAAATATTATTATAATTAGTGGTGGGCCGTTAACGGCGTTAACGCCGTTAACGCAGTGAGACTATTATCGCGCGTTAAAAAAATTGTCGCCGTTAATCTATTCTCAAAGTTGGGTTGGGAGCTGGGTCTATACTACGCAAGCTATGATGTCTTAACCTTGATATTTAAGCGCGGATGTATACCAGCTTAACTGCACTGTACGGGGCGAGAACGAGATTTTTCAACTCGCGTGATTCGCGGAAGCAGAAGCAGCCTCATCATCTCATGACCAGGGCTTCATTCGCGTCCTTAGCGCAGCCTCATCATCTCATAAGCAGGGCTTCATTCGCGCGATTCGCGCAGCAAGTAGGTCTATTGGCTCTTTTCATTAACATGTAAATCAATCGCGCTTGACACGCCATTCGCGTTTGGTCTGAACACAACATAACGTTACTGTGAAATTACCGCATCAAACGTGACGTGCTAACATGGATGCAGCTATGAAGCCGCCGGGTTTGCTTCAGGGAATATTAAATTTTAAGAAGCTTCCCAATAGAAACATCGACAAGACTAAGGTTGTTTGCACCTTGTGCAATGCGGAATTGGTTTAAAAAAACACTTTCTCTCAACAGGTAGCGGTCTAGCTTTAGTTGAAACCAGTAACTTTGTATTGAGATCTAATGTATTATGGCTCCTGTATGACATATCGCTTGTTGCTCCCTCACTCTTTGTAAGTCGATTTGGATAAAAGCGTCTGCTAAATGACTAAATGTAAATGTACTATAGGAGCTCTTCCAGTCTCAAGTACCACCTAAATGGAAATCATCCCTTAGCTAATGCGGAAGTAAACACAAATTCATCTTATTGAACATAATTTAATTTTCATCACCAATTATCATAGTAGAACAGCTTTCTCAAGCAGTTTGTGATGCATTTTGGAAACAGTAGATGAGCCCCTGGTCTAATGCGCCACCTGGCTTGAGAAACCCGTTCTCAAAGACTTACTTTTAGTCATTATTTGGGTAGCACACATATTCTGAATGCCTTCGGCAGAATTCAAATGAGCCATTTTAATCTAGATTAATCTAGATTAATTTTGGAATTAATCTAGATTAATCTAGATTAAAAAAATTGATCTATGCCCACCACTAATTATAATACATAGTGGATCAAAATGCAGTCTCATCAGTTTGTCTAAAAGAATACAGAACGTTATGTGCGGTTTTACGCACTATTTACACGTGTTATGGAGCAGGCGAACATTTCTTTCGTACCAACTAACATTTTGAAAATACGAACATTTTCACGAATACGAAAATTTACGTCAAAACGACTTGCTCCTGTTTCATGAATGAGACCCATTATCTGTAAAACTTGAGCTTGACAGACATGGTCATTATGAATTTCTCTGTTAGTGTCTCCGAGACAATAACAACAGCAAAAAGTGTTCGGAATGACAATGAGCAAATAACAGATTTAACAGACTTAACAGACTTTCTATGACTATCATTATTGAGGCAGAACAAAGCACAGACTTATCTTTATTCAGTTCATCATCTCCTCTGTCTCATCATTATCATCTTTATGAATCCTGAAGACACTGCCCCAAAAAAGCCCACCTCAACCCAAATCCCTGCTATAGATGCCCCCCAGGCCACAGATTCAATATACTTTTATGCTTGTAGATTCTAAGGCTGGAAGGCCTGCCTATGTTATTGCCTTTTATTGGTAATATGGGTGTCCACCTTCCTAAAATAGCATGTCTTATGGGTTTAGCCGTCTGTGGCGTGCCAGCGCCGTATGGGGAAGAACTAATGTGGGCAATGGTAATTCAAATTCACATGTCTCGGCCATGTGAATGAAGAGTGAACTAGTCTATGTGCGCTGATTTGCATTTTCCACCTGATCGCCCGTACTAATGAAATCTTTCATTGCAATTAAAGTAGGTTTAAAACTTTTAATGTGTTTGCTATAGCCGTATTGCATTGCACGTAGAGCCAACTAGAACGTTAACATGGACAAAAAGAGAATTAAAAACTTGAAAATAATAAGGAATAAAAATGTATACAGATGTACAGAGTAATCTATTTAAACTACAGACTTCATTAGGTTAGAAGTGATCTTGTGCTGTCTCTAGAGGAAGAGCTGGAGAAGCCCCAAAGCCATGGCTTGAGAACAAGCCTCCGACTGTAAACAATTTCAAACAATCATTTGCAACAAAGACCTAATACACGCAGAGGATGGAGCTGCTCTCCTCAAAGGGACAGCTAGTCTAAAAATGTAAAATGTTGCCATCATTTACTTGTTTCTTTTTCTTTTTAATGGAATTATTAGGTTCCATAATTTTTATCAAATAATAAGGTTCTATCTGCATTCTAAACAGTTATAAATTATAGAGTTATATTGAAATATTGAGCTTCAAATTTTTGCATTTCGTTTGAATTTGTAGATTAAACATTGTTGTTTTCTAAAAAAGTCCCAAATTGTACGCAACGTAAAGAAAATGCATCACATAATGTAGATTTTTTTTGACAAAGTTGTCTAATAGAACACTGATGAGGTTTACAATAAAAAAATGATGCGTTTTCTTTACATATTCAAAACTTTTCTCGTGGAAAAACAAGATTTATTTTCATCTGTCCAGCAATAACAGAACTCAATGATCACCACACCAGATCTCCCTGGGACTACATCTCATTAGAAAAACACAAATCCATCACCTCTTAAACGGGATTTGGTCATAATCTTCCCTTCTTAACCAATCAGAGAGTCCCTACAGCAGATGCTCGCGTATACGGACTGAACTACGCCTTTGCTACGCTGGATCAATCCTAATTAGCCTGATGGCCATTCCATTCCACACAAACTCCAGACTGCAAGCCACAGACTGGATGCCTTGGGCTTAGGCCTCCTGCGGGGTGAATTTAAGGGGGAACGACATCGTCTAATCCAGCAACCAGCGAAGAACAGCTGCACCCTGGATCTAATCCACCATCCGCAGCCTCCAGCGTCATTCAAACAAGCTAACAGTCCACCTGAGACTCGCAGATGCTGGAGCTACCAAGCTGAGCCGAACAAAATTCATCACATCGTGCACTTGTGCTTTACAAAGCAGATTTATACGTTATTGAGTGTACATTTAGGTTCCAGCGTGTCTCTTGACGGAACATGTTTTTTTATGTTGTTCTCGCCTGTTTAAGGTCTACAGTTAACACCCGCCAAGAATCAAAGGTTGTATATATTAGTGTTGTTTAGTTTTTTGTCTGGTTAGAAACGTTCTCAAATAGGATTTCTGATAAATTCACATTTGGCGAAAATTCTGTCTTAGTGTCTATTGCTGCAGTAAACTTGAAAAGGTTGAAAGCACCAGTAAGGTACAAAGAAGTTTCAACACAAATGTAAAAACACAAAGCACAAATGCCTTGC
Organism: Triplophysa dalaica; assembly: GCF_015846415.1. NCBI lineage: Eukaryota > Metazoa > Chordata > Actinopteri > Cypriniformes > Nemacheilidae > Triplophysa > Triplophysa dalaica. The sequence goes on along the minus strand of NC_079549.1, from coordinate 19,234,013 downwards.
AGCTTGTACTCATACTTGTACTCCGTGGCTACAGTGTTTGTTTGTATAATCCAGGACCGAACCTCTCTTAACTGCTTGTGTCTTTCAACGCTCTTTCTAGTCAACAAACATCTCTGTTATATCCCATGCTAAACATTCCACGTTAAACACCAAAATAAGTGTATAGCTTTATCCATCAGGAGGCAGGCAACAGCAAAGTTTGCTTGCAAAAGAGGAACACCTTGGCTTTTTGGGCTAAATGACACTGGGGGGGTATTCAAACACTAATTGAAACCTTTTGCCAAGACAGTCCCCCAAGATTTCTGCCAAAATAGCGGGCAAGTGCAGCTACATTTAGTCCCCACACATGCTAATTGGTCTCCAGCGAGAATAGATGGATGAATAGAAAAAGAGAGGAATGGAGAGAGATGGTATTTCGGTGCTCAAAACAGACATGACGAAAAGAAACTAGGTCTTCATTAACATAACTCAGTCCTCAATTCTTATCGTTCTCATCTTCTCATTTGAATAAATACACAGCATGACAAGAAAGGTTATCAAATAAACAAATAATTTTTAAACTTTTTTCTAAACACATGTGCAAACATTACTGTTGTATTGCTTAAAAGTGAATATGAACTTCTTTTCTTTGCAGTATTTGAGGTCTGAAAAATACAGAACATCTTATCTGTTATTGTAATTATTATATTATTGTCATTATATCTGAAATATTGTAAGTAATTCACAGAATGAAACAAAAATGATCATTTTACATAAACAAACATTTTGAAATGGTCTCTTTCCGCACCTGTATATTTAGGTACATTAATTCATAAATGAACATTTCCTAAAATAAATTGAATTTACAAACTCTTAGGACATTGTTGTTACTTAGTTATTTCAACTTCTCTAAACATTGATAATGCTCTAATACTCACACATTGACAAGGAAGGAATGTGAAACTTGTTTTGACTTAGTAGTTTAACACATGAAACTAATTAAAATGTTTTTGGTGTTGCTTGTAAATTTTAAAGTAAATTTTAATCACCACACGATCTGTGCAAATATACTCTAAATATTTACCTATGACCCTGCCCTACCAGGCAGTAAAACCAGTTTCACAGGAGGACTGGCTGTTGGTTGCAATTCACAACCTCAGCGCTAGATGCTGCTTAATTTCGTACACTGGACCTTGGGGTCTTGACCATCCAGAATAACCACTGGGGACCGTGAACTGGATTTAACTTGCTGTGTGCTTGAACTGGACACTCGTATGTGAAGCTCTTATATGTAGCATCACTAAGTCAAATCAGTAGAACATTGACCTTAATCAGCCTGACCAAGATTCACCTCCCACATCAAGCTACAGGTCACTGAATAACACATACAGCTGCCTCCTATGCTATGCTGTGACTGAATGATTTATAGCAGTTGTCACAAGGAAACTATGCACATCACTGCCAAGTTTTGTCAACACGGATCTACAACTACACAGTATGTTTGTCAAAGGTGGTGGTGTAGTGAAATATCTGGCTTGGAGTGGGGACTACTTTTTATCACATTTGTCTTTTAGCCGGATAAACTGCAATCCCACCTCACTTTCTCGAAACAAACTACACCAAACCCAATCCTGCACCAGAGCTACTGGGACAATTTAGGATTTGACCCTGAATAAGTGGAAGAGTGAATATTTCATGACTGCTGCCAGCTGAAGTACAATGAACGTTACGTTGATGTGTGAAATAACCCTTGAACATGCCCACACTGTAAATTAAGCATTTATAAGACCTGTCAAACAAGTGATTCTCTGCAGGGTTACATCTTGTCTCTATTAAGTGGAACCCCGAGATAACAAGATTACATAGTGGTGGCCACTTTCTAAACCGCTAACGTAATGGAGCTCTGAGACACCCAACCCACCCGCTTCTTACAAACATTCCTCTTTTCCCAAAAAGGTGCTGAACGTCCCCTCGCTGTTTGGCATTTCAACTGGAAAACAGCCGTGTTGTCTAGGCACATCCGCTAAGTGGGACGGAACAGAGCGTTTCTTAAACCGCCTTCCTTTTAAGAAAATCTATCTTGTAAGGCTCATTCTAGATATGATGTTTAGTGTCTAATAATACAATTCTCAAATAAATAATATAGATTTTTAAAAGACAATTAACGATTCCCCAAATGAGGTCCCAAATCCAATGGTATATGTCACTTCAAATTGGGGGGAAAATGGGTCCAACATCATCCAAATGGAATAAAACATAAACCTCAGAGAAGATTTATCTTTTGTATATGCTGCCGAGTTGATAAGTCTCAGAAGAAAATTAGCCAGATTCATGATTATTATAAAGTACTCACGGGCACAGAATGAATTAGAGGATTTAATAAATCCCATTACTGTCAGAAAAGTCGGATCTAAAATAAATATGTCATGAAATGGACAAAAACAATAATGGATGGGCATTAAAAAAAGTTTAGTTTAAATGGAATTTACAAATCAAAAGTAACTGTATTGCACATACGTTGCATATCACACTTCTCTTCAATAATGTGTAGTGCTATAACACAGAGACCTGACCTGCCATCAATTTCTGCTCTCAGTTATCCAATGTTGTCTGGAGAGCGTTCTACAAATCCTACAAAACAGCATGGAGATTTTTTTCTTGTAAAACAGTAGATAACATTAGGAGTGAGGATGGACATCTTCAGCTCACCTGCAGTCTGAGAGTTTCAGTTTCGAATACCAGCAAGCTTAAAAACACATGGCAGTCAGGACAAGAGAAATACAAAGCACCTCTAATGGCCTACTTCCGTTCCAACATGTTTGTTTACATACGGTATCAGTGATTAACCAAATTAACATGCTTCCTGTTAATTACACAAAAGTACTTGCAGGTTAAATCACAAACTGCATCCGCAGAGAATGTACACAAGTTGCAGCGAAAAGCATGACTCCTGTATTGCGCAAGAAACTTTTCCTTACCGTGACCCTCTTTAAATCCATTTGCATGCTTTCCTGTCCCAAATCGCCTGCTTATTATTTTAATTATGTGCATTCATGCGTAAAATCCATGTGAAACAATGTTTATAATGTAACGCTTTCAGCCAGAAGCACGCTCCACAGTGCACATACATTTATATTTAATAACTGGACATGAGATCTGGCAACCGCATCACAGTGATGTAACATTGCTTTTAATAGAGAAAAGATCGAGTCCATTATTGAATTGTTCTGAGCATCACTAAATGTATATAATAAAACATCTGTTGAAGGTCCACATGAGCTTACATGTGAGAAACAGATAGACAGACAAAATAAATTGGCTAGCAAACTCTTGGCCAAGGCGTGAAAAAAAGCTCCTATTTCCTCTCCCTTCATTCTGCTTTAGTGAAGAGCACCGGAAATTCCTCTCCTGTGAAATACTCATCCCATGGGCGGCTTCAGTGCAGAGACTTATGCATACAGTACAAGGGCGGGATGCCTGAGAAAGGGCGGGAAAAAACGGAACATGAAGAATAAAAGCATGTTGATAAAGACAGGATTCCTTTTTGTAAATGGGTATATGTAAGTGAGTCAAGAGGCTTGAAAATGAGTCAAATATCCATACTTGACTGATATACAACACAATAAAAATCATTGTTTCTGATTATATTACGTTTAACCAAAAGGAGCAATGTTGTGACTTTAGCGCCATCTAACAGTGAGGTTGCAAATTGCAACCAACGGCTCACTCCAATCCTCCCTTTCGAAGCACTACGGCGGCTCTCACAGGACAATGATGTCATTGTGTTTTAATTTCTTTGCCAAAGGAGATAAGGTATTTGCGAAACTCGCTCTGTAGACTAGTTTGTCCGTTAAGGGCGAAATTCCATGCAAGGTTGACCCGCAGTGAATGAAGATAGAAATAGCTAATTCCAAGGTAATAAAAACATACTCCTAACATTATGTAAGCTCTTTATACACATTTAAAGACATAGTTATGTATATTATTACATTTATAACTTTTAATAAAGCCCAAAACTGCAGTTTATAGTTTTTGTTGGTGGAGTACCTAGCATACTGTTGCATCAGTCAAAATCCGTCTGAAGAGTTTAAAGAGATGTAACCTTAGCGAAGACTGTCCACTTATAAAGTTAAAGTTTATTTTAGGGTGAGCTATCCCTTTAAATAAAAGCAATTTCATGCAATTTTATGCAAAACACAAAAGAAGATATTTTGAAGAATGTTGGTAACACTGGCTGCCATTTATGTCATCTATATGGACACAAAATCATTACAGAATTTCACGTTTTACAGAAGAAAAGGTCATGGGCATTTTTTGAACGACATGAGGGTAAATAAATGACAGCATTTCTACTTTTGGATGAACTATCCCTTTAACATTTCAGGAGTGGAAGAGTTGTACTGAGACCAAGACCAAGGCTCTTCTGAATAATATGGAAAAATCGTCATGCCCCGTTATGGCCCCTGTGGTCGATGCAGCACGCACCCTGCCCACATCATTGAAGTCCAGGGTGCGGCCGCAGCACTGCCCAGCTGGCTCGTCCTCTGCAACTCTACACAAGAACTACTATAACAGGAAATTCCCTAGAATAAACTCCGTCTAAAAAAGATACCACCCGTACACCCACATGATGACATCATATAATTTGCATTACAGAGATGGGACCTAAAACCTACTGAGCTTCCTTTTAAAACAGGATCTTGACTTAAAACAACCCTTAAAAGTAGCAGATAGATATCATTCACACAAACAGAGATTCTCTAAAACAAGATGTGTTGATTTCAATAGTTAACATTTCGCTAATCTAACAACAAAGCGTTGTCTTCAAGCCTTAGACTGAATAACTTGCAACTTCTTCCTGTGAGATTTGTCTTTCATTCATCCCATTCACCTTCTTTCATGAAGAACTCTCTCGAGGAACGCTTTAAAGACACGCCACAGGCAAAGTCCCTCATCTCAAACCGCATTCATGAAGAAGGTGTCTTCTCAGCACTTTGCCATCTTATGCCACCGCAATATTTTGTCAACTAATTTTTCTCACTTTGCAAACAAACCTTGACTTTCAAACCACCAGACTGCCAGAGCTTTAACGTTCACAGACATTAGATTGAATCTCTCACTGCCCCTTTTCCTTGGTGGGAAAGTTGGAAGTTCAAAGCCTGGCTGGAAAAAGCGGAGTAATTGTATGCCTGGGATTACATTATTTTCGCTGTTCTTTTGAAAGGGAAATTGGGGGCTATTTTTGTCAATGTGATATAAGCTTTGTGCTGTTGGATCATCAGTCACAAAGCAGGAAATGTGACCCTGACCCCGATGGCATCTCTCCCCGAAACTCCAAACCACAAGAAAACAAAAATATCCAGACACAGATGACCACGATGTTGGCTGAAATTATGAATACATTTCTGGAGACTAACTTTAACTTGATAAATTTCCTGAATTAAGATCAGATTACTTGGTTTTCATCTGATCACAGTTTTCTTCAATATCTATCACAATTCGTTTCTTTCTATCATTCATGACATTTTTATATTGTGTTGTAATTATGAAAACTGTGTGTGTTTGCAATGGCATGTATGTTTGCAACCAGTCCAAACACACACAAATACCGAAGCACACAAGGGTCCTTTCAGCTTTCAGTAAGGTCTGTTCCCCTCTCGTAAACAGCCGCGCTTCACTCTGTTAAACGGGCTTCCACCCCCAGCTCCTCTCATATCCTCCTCAAATTTGGACTCCCCCACTGGCTTCCTTACACAGACAGAGTGTGAAAGAACTACAAGAGAGGGGGTGGATTAAGAAAAAAACTTGACTGGCAGATGCACAAAAAGCAAGGAAGAACGACACAGAGGACAGAATTATTTAAGATGCCTGTCCAAGACAATGAAAGCGTGAGGCCAAACTAAAGGAGAAAAGGTTCTGCTCAACTTACGATTACTGCTAGGGAAAAATATAAGGCTCATGCCACCCTTCATAGCATCTCTAACCTTTTCTAGTCTAAACCTTTGTCTATATATTTACATTTATGTATTTGGCAGAGTCAAACCCACAACGATGCTGACGCAATGCTCTTTCAAGGAACAGCACCTAAACCTTTCCAAAATATCACATGTTTTGATCTAGAGTCCACAATGCAACAATAATCACATTTTAACAGTTAAAAAATGTTTGACCAATCCGCAGAAAGTTATTAAGTTTAAGAAAGGGGTTTATCTGACATGCTGAAATTTATCCATAGGACAGAGCCACTAATACGCAGTCGGTGAACATGTTGAGGCTTTTTGTCCCAAATGTAAATCATCTCGACTTTGAACATAACCTCAAAAACAGGAAAAAACAAACATGACATTAGTGAATAGTCAACCAGGCAGAGTGGATTTGATTTCATTGGCTATAAGCTCAAGTTTGACAGAGGAGGTTCCACATACTCAATAAATCTAAGGAGGTGATGAAAACAGTTTCCTCAACAGAAGTGAAATAAAACCTGACTGCCGTTGACACTTACTAAGCAATCCTTTCATTTATCACATTCACAGCAATTCAGATGTTACACAAGAACTAGAACTGGGACACTACAGGCAACACTGTGTCTAAAAAAAGAATAGTACTTGTATAGAAGTCAGTTATTCAGTTATATATTATGTGTCTTGGTCATGTCTTGGGAACCACACTAACAATTCAGGGCTTACCTTGAAGAGAACGTTCGTCCAATAATACAACTCTGTCATCATTTATTTACCCTGATGTTGCTGTATTTGACTTTCTTCAATGGAACACAAAAGAAGATATTTTGAGAAATGTCTCAGTGGTTTTGTGTCCATACACTCACTGGGGTCCATTTTGTTTGGTTAACAATATATCTTCTTTTGCACAGATGACATAAAGTCATACATGTCAGGTGAATAATATAATAATAATAAGAGAATTCTCATTTTGGGGTAAACTATCGTTAAAGGGGTCTTATGACCTAAAACGACTATTATCGTTTGTTATAGATGTAATGCAATGTGATTTAAGGTTCAGAAATGCTTTGCCCCGCCTCTCTGAAATGCGCAGATTTTTTACAAAGGTCATCACTCAAAAAAGCAAGTTGTGCTATGACCAGTTAACCAGTGCGTAGTGATTGGTCGAATACTGCAAGTGTGTGATGGGACTGTAACGCCTCTTACCATATTTGGAACATCAGGTTCGAAACCAATTGTACTGACAGGTACACCCACTTTACTTGCGTAAACATTTGTGCAGTCTTAGTCAAATCATACCACGAATTTACGTAGATTTGTAGGGGTGAGGTTACACAACGCGTTTCAGGCAGGTCTGGGTGAGCATTAGCTTTTAGATATAATGCATCTATTGTTCTGACAATTTTACATGTCTAATACATGCATGGGCACCTTATAACACACCAAAGACACAGAAAAACACATATTCGCACCATGTGATCTCTTTAAAACTAAATAGTCAGTGTTCATGCAACCCACCAAACGTGCTTTGTATTAAAAAATAACGCCACAATTTTCTTTTGCCTTCTTGATCAAGTTTAGAAGCATCACTTTAATGCAGCAGCCAATATCCACTGGCCACCAAATAAGTCAAAGGCAAGAGCATCAATTAAAACCACCTAGGTGACAGAGAATCCTATGTAAGAGCGCCATAACCAATAATCCATATCTAAATTAATAATATAAAAGCTAATTAATTAACATACATGATGGATCATGACAAACAGAGTGTGTGAGAAGACTCAAAGTTTCAGTAGGGTTGGGTGTATCTGACATTAAAGAGAGGAATATTTCACAGTTTTGTAGAAGTCTAGCAGAACAGAGCATAAACAAGCCGTGCAATTACAGCCTGCCACGCTAATGAAGTCTCAACTCGCTGATATGTAGGCAGCCTATGATGCTTCATCTCGTGAGATCTTTCGCATTAGTCACAACATTCACGTCTAACACATCTCGCACTATGAATTACTCACAGAGGTGACACTATCAAGACTAAACCGTGCTGTTTGGATAACTTCAACTAAAGAGAGATGTGCATCGGTTTATATTTAATCTCCTCTGGGAGTAATCGATTGTACAGAACCTTGATTGTGCAAAGATGCATTCTTGCAAATTTTAAAGCAAAAACAAACAAATCAATAATCCTGCTTAGATTTAAGGTCACTTAAATCAAAAATAAATGAAAACAGTTATATTTTCTTATATCTTAAAAGTAGCCGACCTTTCCTCTCGGCATTTTATAAACCATTTTAAGAGCACTGTTTAAAACTGAACGAGCATATTATGGGATCTTATTGATTTTTTTCATTATTTAGTACAAGTCAAACATATTTACCCAGTTTTTTTAAACCCATACAATGCTTATGTAAAAACCCATAAATCACATTTATAATATGTGAAAAATCTATGAGATTATGTTTTAAGTAAAAGGACAAATGTTAGAACATTTTAAATATAATCAAATAAAAGTCTGATTAAATTAATATGTTGGCAAAATCATATCTTGTCTACAGGGATAGTTTTAAAAATTAAGCATACCCCTTCAGATTAAAGGATTGAAGATCGTGAGAAACATTTTTGTGAAGTGATCATCAACTTTTGAAAGGTAGTGTTTATATGGGGACCGTACATGTGTTCTATGGTGTGAAACATTTAGAAAAAAAACTAGCAATGAAGATACTATTTTATCTGATATTTAATAATATAAAACAATATATTATCATCAGTCTGTTTTCAAACGTGTTGCTGTAACACAATAGGATACAATTTATTTGTCAACTACCCATATGTTGTGTGTTCCCCAAAATGAAAATTTCACTTAACTAGTTGGATGACTTATCAACTATTGGACCGTTGTGACCCATCCCTCACACTGTGCTCAGTGTAACACAGATGTGTGACCGAGAGGACACCGTGTTGAGGGTTCCGGCGGGGTCTGCACCTCATCTGCAGAGACCACCGACAGCCGCTTTCCAACTGCTAAAACATGGCACAGGATGTATATATAACTATCCAAATGACACATGACTTCCTCCACGCAGTAATAAAGTCTGCAGACGGCAGACATCTTCTCCTTGGGCTCAGCTGGAACATTTTTTACACAGCAGTTCTAAACACTAACACCACGTCTACACCAGACGCAGCATCCAGTGTGGACAAAATGTTAAATTACAATGGGTTCTAATGCGTTCTATTGTCGCTTCGCGCCACATCCGGTGTAGACACGGTGTAACCGCGGTTCATCACCTGCCAACATCCTCTTAATTAATTTCCAGTACATTTTTGCTTAAAAGAGAAATAAATAACTTGCGTCTTTAAATCTAACCTATTATTTTATAGCAGCACAGTGAGATCTGCATTTGTTATTTCTGTTTCATGGGTGGATGTTTTCATGTATGTTTTGGACCTCTAAGCTGCTGACTAACCCTTTCCTAAACACTGAGCAAACCGAGGTTCTGCAGAGGCTCTGAGCTGTGGGTGGCTGGCAACTGGAACTATGTTACCATGGCAACGCTCAGAGAGTCAGTTGCCATGGTGACGAATAACAGCATTAAGAAGACCTTCAGAGAGCGGATGGAAACAAAACCACTGGCATTAGGAACTAGGAGGTTTTTCTGCCGGGCACTGAAGGTCCTTCAGACGGCTCACTTTAATGCTAAAGGCTGAAAGCATCTGCTTTATTCTGCTGCTACACAGACAAATCCTGTAAAATTAACCTGATTCAAGTTCAAGCCTACCTTCATCTTTTGAAAACATTCTTGATAAAGTTAACATTTTTAGCTATTATCCTTAATCTTTAAATATACATCTCCCTCTCAGATTGAATTCATTAGCACATTGATTTTTTTTATTTAAACCAAAAGCAAAACAAATAGCATTTACACTTGTACACAACCTCATGAGAGAGAGATCGCCTGACACCTTCTAAAAGCAGGAGTCACATGTGCCCTCAGGTCACAGAGGTCAAACCTCCTGCTGACCCCGGGGCCAGTTTAATACACGTTCCACTGAGAGAGATCCATTTTTTCCATGAGAGAGCCTGTCAGCAGTCGAACTCGAAACCTCTGGGATGCACATGTCAATAACCCCGGCCAGGAAACCAAGCAGAGCACAAAGCAGTGATTTTAGCTGAACAGTGTGAAATGTCTTTACCAGCACAAAGAACCAAATGGGCTTGTTTGAGAACTTTCAAAGGATTTCATGTTTTAAAGATTTAAAACAGGATGTCCCACAGCAAGAGTCTGTTGGAAACCAATTTGTTGGAGTGTTTATGTGTTTGGCTCTTTGGAGGAAGAGTTTACCCAAAAAATGAAAACACTGTATTACTCACACATGTACTGCAACTCTGACATGGACCAAAACAAGAGTCAAGTAGAAGTACCATTTTTATGGTAACGACAAAACCTGCACATGTTGCTAGACGGCCTATCTGCAGAGTAAAGAAAGTAAAATGGGATTGGAGGACAAATGATGATAAATTATCCCTCTAGGGTTATTATATACCAAATATTTTATTAAAAAGCATTGCATCCCACTCTCGGATACACAACTGAGTTCCAGACCACATCTAAAATGAATGCTTCACATGCAACGATGAAATGGTCCAAATTTACATACTCTGACAGTCATTTTAGTGCCATGATGATGACACACAAAAAACAGGAATGCAGATCAATTCTGCGGTAAACAGAATTGTTCTTCTTGCCTCTTTGCAAGGCACAGTTGTCTATTTCAAGCGTATTGCGGTTTTTCAGACAGCCGGAAAAAAAAAACTCTGTGGGAATTTTCACTCTTTCTCTTGGCTGTAATGGGAGTTGTAGTCGTAATCCATAGAAACTATGGTTGCATTAAATACATTTTGAGAGAAAACACACACAAACAGGCCAATACATAAAGATTTCTTTGATAATAAATCAAGTTTAATTTCAAAGCATCTCAAGTTATGGTAAATCTAGAGCACAAAGATGTTTTCTCTGGGTTTCCTCATCCTATGGTGTTTGGATTGTCAGCTAGAGATGCATCGAAAAACATGTGCTTTGGGTAGCCACAACAGAGGATTGACGTTTTATATAAAAAACACTTGGCACTGCAGCTTCTATTTATAATACAGAAAGTTATGTGAAGCCAAAACATAAGGGCACAAATCACCAAGTCACATCTCATTAGACATTTTTCCTCAAGAAACTATAGCTGAAGCATATAAATAAATCATTACAGGGCCGACTCTGAGACAGTTTTGGCACTTTATACAGAGTTATTTATACTATATACTTTAGTCAACAGAAGTCAATCCTTTGTTTGCCGCAGTCGCTGTTCAGACTACTTTGGAGGGTCCCTTACTCTGAGTCAGCTTTGTAGACAGCATAATAAACAAAAAGCATTTTAATGTCCAATGTGTAATATAAAGGAGGATCTACTGAGAGAAATACAATACAATATACATAACTATGTTTTCAGAGGGTTATAAAGACCTTACATAATGAAGTGTTATGCTTTACGTATCTTAGAATGACCTATTTCTATCTACTTACACCATGGGTCTCCTTGCATGCAATTCGCCATGTTGTTTCTACAGAAGCCCTAAACGGACAAACTGCTCTACTGAGCGGATTTCGTAAATATGTTATCTCCTTCAGTAAAGAAGCAAAAACTCAACAACGTCTTTGTCCTGTGAGAGCCGGTGTAGTGCTGCTTCTAAAGGGAGGGGTGGATTGAGCCATTGGTTGCCATACGCAATCTCAACGCTAGATGCCGCTAAAATCTCCACATTGCTCCTTTCAAAACTGGAGATTTCTGACAGATTATTATCAGTAACTTTGGTACAGCTTTAATGATCTAAGTTTTTATTTATCCATGTTGTTTAGAGGAAACCATATGATGTATGACAAGATGAAGGATGAATCCTATAAACATGGTGGGAAAAGTTCTTCAAAGCATCAGCTTTGAGCAAGCAAGGCTTAACATGCGTTATTAAACACAAAAGAATCTAGAAGTTTACAATCTGGGTGCCAGCCCCCTTCATGAGCGCTATAAAGCAAAAAACATTTTCCAACGCAAGCTTGTGAAATAGCCTCTTTTCAGAGACCAGGTTTTACACAAAAACTTGTCAGATGTCGTCCACAGAAGCTTCGTTCTAGAAAGTCAGTCACGATCGGCAGCAACACTGAGCCACCTTGTGCTTGTGGCATGCTTGAGAGCGATCCGCCCCCGACAGATGATGGAGCATTATCTCACGGGCCTGGCTCTTTAACAATGCGCACTTAGAGAGCAGCAGCCCACACACTTCTGCCTACACATGGGCGTCACATCTCCCCACTCCCCTGCACAACCCTGACACCCTTCCGTGTGAAATTAGTGAAGAGAGGATTCTGGGTAATGGTAAAATGACTCACTGTGGTCACTTATTTACTCTTTGACTCCTCCCACCTACCTGCACCTATTCACAACCCACGTAGAGAGGACACAACATGCACGACGAACAGTGTGCAACATTACAGTGAACACGGCTCAGCCCACACATTAACCTCCATCATACACACACACACCTGTCTTCACCCACACAGACAATAAACCAGTTTCTTAAGAATCGTCCTACGCCTGCCATCACTGATCCTCAATGCTCTGCCATCTTTTAGACGTTTGTCACATTACACAGTAAAAAAAAAATCATCGACATGGATTCATTTAAAAAGGGGTCGAGGTCTAGGCCGAGTACTTCACCTAAACATGAGATGCTAATTCAGTATCTCAAATTTCTCAAAGTATCTTAGAGTTATATATTGTTTTTGACTGACATGAGGGTCCCTTTAATATTCCCTAGCAATGTATTCTTATGGAAATGTGTTCTTTATGCATCTGACAGATGCTTGTATCCAAAGCAACTTACATAGCATTGTTTTACACCTTTTTGTTTCTGACTATATGCAATCCCCCAGGATCGAACCCATGACCTTGGCTTTGCTAGTGTCATGCTCTAACCACTGAGCTACAGGAAACCTTAAGGATAACTTTACATCAAATATTACAATATTATAAATATTACATTTCTGTAAAGCAAATACTAATACAGCTGTTCTAGAACGTAACTCGTGCTGAACCTAACATTTCTTTAAAAGGTGTTCACTGAAAAGTTACACTGACACCAGACTTCACTAGAGAAAGATTTAATCAGCCGCTTTTTAATCAGACTCATAGGAAACTGCAATGCGTGTAAAAACGCAATATAATGAAATCTCTTGAAATTGAGTGCTTGCTGCCGCATGACGACACTTGGGAAGCCATGTTAAAGCAGCCCTCAAGCTCTCTCTCTCAATTTCAACTCAATCCCAGATCTGTATAACCACATGTGTACAAGTCATGCATTCAATCGTTTAACTGCTGCCCTATGTGCAATTTGTATTCGGTTCTCACTTTGGTTATAAATTGCTTTTATTGCGTCTTAAATTTTTTTACGCCACAAAAGTCAAAGTGCGTTTTATTTAAAGCGTTTAAAGATCCCAACATCTGACTTTTTCCATCGGGCAGCCGACAGTATGCCAACGTCCATAAATTACCAGATTGTTGGAACTTTATTAGCCAAAAACAACCACATTTCTTGTGAGTGTGACTATGTTTTTGCAGTGAAGGATAACTGGGTACTGTTGTTCATCCTGTTAAATAAGAATTTTGACTTGATTTTGATGTAAACTTGAGTTGTCCTAGACAAGTTGTAGGAGTGTTGAAATAACATTCTCGGCTTTAAATTTTGTGAGTGAGTTCACAACGGTCGTATCTGTAGAACACAACTTGACGGTTATTAAAATCAAAGTCCCTGGATTATAGACGGGTGCTTTCTTACTGGGTCACTACTGTCAGTTGTACTATTCCTTAACCTCAATTTTATTTAAGTAGTAGGGCTTCCCCAGTGCCCTGCGGATACCAGCAGCCAACCTGGCACTTGATCCTCAAGTCCAGGGAGAGACAGGCAACTAAAATCACGTCTGTGCCGGCCCTTGTAGTTTACTTCCACATGGACAGACCTTTGTAAAGCCTCCTTTGTATGTACCAGAGTCTTCATTACTCCTGAGTCACATGGCCACTGTTTCCATGGCGGTGGTTGCCATGGATATAAAAGAGCCTACATTCAGACCATTACGGGTTTGCGCCATTAACCAACGCTTCTAATGCATATATGCTAAAGGGCTTCATTAAAAGGAAGAGAAAGTTTTATGTTTCTTCAAATTCCATTTAAAGTTTGGTGCTTTTCATGCGTCACAGCTGTTCAACAGGCCCAGAGCGTTTCAGTATGCCATTTAAAGATCTGATCGGCAGAACTAAATGAATTGTTCTCAAAACAATAAGACTAAAATAAGTGATAATTAACAAAAAAAACATAAGTGGTTATAACAGCACAAACAAAATGAAGAGCATTAAACTGAACTCTTTTTGTCTGCCCTCATTACACAAAACCAAATCTGCTTTATCTGCCTATGACGATGCACCTTTAATAAGAAAGTGCATCGTCACTTTCTCAAAAAAGTGTTACGTTTAGATCAATCAGATGTCTGTTTCATAATCGGTCTACAATTTTTTACAATAAAGACCAAATATCTGAAGAGTTTTTGTTATATTTAACGCACACTAACAGAATTCGTTTTCATAATAGTTTTCATTAAGGATAATTATTTTGAATGCAGACGCTTCCAGCTACACAAACTCAATTTCACGCAACATTGTCTTTCGATTGTGTCAGAGCACAATGCATCATGTAATGCAAGTTTGTGCATTCTCAGGCATTGATGAAAGAGACTTTAGAGGACATCAACATTAACCGTGTGCTTTTTTGGTTGTATGGTTTTCTCTTTCAGGTCAGCTGAGCAACAGTTTAAAAAAAGTATGTGCTATCTAAGGTCACTAGCTGGTTTCAAATAGGACACCATAACACCATGAAACATTAATATAGTACAGTAATGTTACTTTTATTAAAAAACATTTTATGGTATTAATCAGATTTAGCATAATAAAAGCATATTCTACGGAGATGAATAATATTTAAACTTCTTTACCAGTCACAAATCCAATCATTACTTTATTTAGGTTTTAGATTAAAAACATACCATTCATGTTCAGTGCGGACACATTTTCTCTCAGTAATCCTGTATACATTTTTAATTCATTTAAAACATTTTAGACCGTTTTTCACGAAGATACCAAATGCAATATTTATTGGGGCTTTCAGGTAAAGAACAAAGTGAACGGATTAAAACTGTGACATCCCCGAAATTTACTGAGAAAATATACCTGCAAACCTGAAAAAAACTGTTTTCTATTTCTACAAATCTTCTGACATTTATGTTGATAAAGATTGTTAAGATTTACAACTGTTTATTAAATAAACAGTATTGCTATCAATATTGTATATAAGGCGCAATTTTATTACACATTTTCTCATTCCTCATGTATTATTAAGACATTTTACATTTTAAAAGATCTGGAAATATAAAAGTATTACATATCCATACAATATATCTTGTTGACAAAGATTTATTTTCTTTATCCATCAAGCTTAAATGTAAACCAACATCAACAAATTCATATGAATGACATGTATTTATCTCTTATTTAATTTATTCAGAATTTATTCATTTTATGCAAAAAAATAAAAAAATTTACATATAAATGTACTTAAAGCCTTGAAACTGAAAGACAATCCATACATATCCCATACGACCAAATATAATTTCGGAGCTGTAAATGGTGCACTCTTTACACAGTCATGTCCATTGTCAGATCTGCCCAACTTAATGCAGTTGCCCAACTCAATACATTATTGAGCTCATGCACAGTGCACACACTAAAGCACTCCCAGAAACACATTCATCTTTCCAGCAGATGAGCTTACGGAGAACATCTGCCTCTATGACAATAACACATTTATCATGACTGAACTGAAACTAAAATCCTATGCTGTCTAAAGTCCACATTCCCTATCAGGAGTCAAAGACATAAAATGATTATGAACTGGGTGTGAAAGACCCATTCCTGTCTCTGCCCTTGGGAAATTACAGTGCTATGGATCAGATGGGGTAATGGTTGTCCTGCTGATAACTGGCCTTCATCTGCCTGCAGTAAAATTCAAGGTATAGGCTACAGAAAGACGCCGGTTCTTTGTTCTGCCCCAGAATTGGTGGGGGAGGAATATGGAATAGGAAGAGCCCATGGGCAGCTCAGAGTCAAACAGTAGCAGACAGATTAGAGCTCTAGACAGTTTATGACAATCCTTAATGACACTTTTGGCCTTGATGTCTTGTATTCACAGCAAAGTGGACAAGGCTCTAAACGGCTGTATTTTATTAGATATTTTTTATGTACATACATACATATTCACTAGGCAAGCATTTATCAGTTTTGGCCAAGAAACTAATAACCTAGTGTGAAAATAACACCAAAAATGATTGTGCAACCCAATATAAAAAATGCAAAACGTGTAGGCAGAGGCAACACCAATTTCAGATTTGAGGAATGTGCATTATCTGGTGTTAGATGGTTAGAGTAATTGGGTGTAGAGGTGACCTGCTTTCAGGGAGTCCACAGGGAGAACAGTAGCATCATTGTTTTGGGGTCCTCAGAAATGCAGCTCATTTTCCATGAAGAGTTCACCAGTCAGAGTGAGAGCACCGCTACCCTTAAAATACGGTCCAAACATGCTTCCTGCTCTCACACACTAACTCTACCTTTTATATAAATGTCAGTGTAAATGTCAATATACAAAATGTCAATCTGGCATTAAAGTTTTCACAGCACAAGCTTGAAAACGAAAACCATTGCATATACACAACCATAAGAAATGCTTTAAAGGAATAGTTCACCTTCAAAATGAAAGTTCTGTCATTATTCACACGCCCTCTTGTCATTTGAAACCTGTATGATTTTCCTCCTTCCGAAGAAAGAAGATATTTTGAAAAATATGGTAACAAAAAACTGTTGGTTCTCATTGACTTGCATTGGTTTGTGTCCATACAATAGAAGTCAATGAAGACCAATGGTTTTACTTTTTGGTTCTAAATATCTCTTTTTGTGTTTTGTAGAAGAAAGAAATTCACAATGGTTTAAAATGACAACAGGATGATTAAATGATGATAGGAAAAATAACATTTATCCCGTTTCAAATAGAGGATTGAGTAACTAAGGGTTTCAGTAATCAGACACATCAATTTAAAGGGACAGTGGATTCAAAAATCAAACATGTCATCCTGTACTCCCCTCATGTCATTACAAATCTTTGACTTTCTTCTGTAAAACACAAAAGAAGATACTTTGGTTGGTAACCAAAAAACAATGGCCACCATTGACTTCCAATGTGCCAACACAAAACTATTGTTCTCTTTGTTCTGTTAAAGACAAAATTAGATGAATTTAGGAAAGCGAACAGTTCTAGAGCACCTTTGAGAACCATTTTAATTTTTCCTACAATGGTAGTCAATGATGTCCAAGAAATGTCAGTTGCAAACATTTTTCCAAATATCTTTCTTTGTGTTACTTAGAAGTTGGAACAAAGAAATGTAAACAGATTTGAAAAAAATGAGTAAATGAAGACAGGATTTTTATTTTTGGGGGAGAGTATCCCTTTAAAGTTTTCTCATTTAATGTGTCCACACAACTCGAGAACCCAAAGCTTTGAGCGGTACAGATTCCTCAGAGTTCAAAAATAACTCGAGGATCGAGGATTCAGGTAAAACTCCACCTGGTCTTATCATGTCAGAACCTGAGCAGCAGAGGGAATGTTCTAGACCCTACAGCATCATTGATCGGGCCGGCGTGAGGTGCTTAAGAAGGCAGCAAGGATAAATGTCTCATGGTAACTCACTATCACTTCATTAGCATGCATTATGCATATACCTGTGCCTGCACACTGTTCATGGCCAATGGAAATCAATATACAACATCACAATATGAAAATTTTATAACACTGATATGTGGCTCAATAAAATCCAGCAGTTTCTGCCAATATTTTGTCTCTGCTCAGGAGAGGTCTAAAAAGGAGTATACAAAAAGACCTGCACAAAACAAGGGCACAACAACCACTCCAAGCAGACAGGATGTCATGCAATGGTGCTCAATGAGAATGGTTATTCAGGAGCAGGACAGCACAAGGACAATGACTATTCTCTTTAAAATGTTAATGCAATCATGACAGCCACTAAAGTGGAGGCTAAAATGATGGAAAAAGGTTGTGATAATGTAATTGGGATCCTTTCGTTTACAGGGCGCACAACTCATTTTGTACTCTGGATGTGGAGTGTCACAAACAATAGACTGCCTATCAATTGTACTAGGGTTAGAATTCATCAATAGTACTTATACTTAGCGTAACATAAAAACTCTGTAAAATCTTTGGGTGCCTATTCAGACAAGTAAACGAGAGCAGAAGGGGGGTCTAACTTTTTGTCTCCTTTTGAACATCTGTTCTATTTAAGGGAGAGGGTAGCTTGCTAACAGATGGTCAAGGCATCTGACCGATGGTACGGTGCGGTATTTAGACACAGTACCACTTGAATGCCAATGGACTTTATGAGATATATGGCACACATTATTAGAACACAAGAATATCAGTCATCCGGAACAGGGCGCTGCATTAAATCTCGCACCCCATACATGAATAAGCTGAGCAATTTAATAATGCGTAACATCATATAAAACACAGCATCATCAATGATAACACTAAGTCTTCTATACGGTCAAGGTGATGATTTGCAAGCTGAATCTGTTTTAGCATGACCATCATAGCACGTGTGAGTGGAAAAACATGCAAGAGAAGGTAAGCCACCCTTCATTATATCTACATACTACACACAGCAATGGATGTAAACTTAAAACAAAGGGACAATAAATTAAACTCAGTACTTATAAAGAGAAGAAAATAAAAAATAGATTTAGATTAACTGGGTAGTATTTTAACACCGTGTAGCTGTTGTTTCAGCACCATTGATGCTGGACTGAAAATCTCTTCTGCGACAAAAGCTAATGTCTTTGCTCAAGTCTCCTCCTTTTTTAAATCATCCGATTAGTTTCATTTATGTTACACTTCCAGTAAGATAAAGGTCTCTATTATGTCAGTCAATCGATACTAGCACAAAAGAGCATTTAAAGGAGGCTTACGATTTTTTTCTCAAGGATTTTATGACTCATTTGGGAGTCATATGGAAGGTGGCACACCTTTTCGATCTTAAAACACATTTTCTCTTTTAAGTAAACAGTGTTCCTTAAAGAATCAAGGAATGATGGATTCGTATATTCCACAAGATTGAATAAGACTTCACATCAGCACCACCGTTTCAATTCAGAACAATGCGTCCTTTCTCAAGCAACAGGGATTAACCGTACCATTAAAACCTTTCAATGCATGGATTAAAGGAGTTTAAAACAAACGAGTCAAAGAAGTTGCACAGGGTTCTTACAGATAAACATACCCTGACCGTTTTTCATTGATATTATGGCTTTCTGCGAATAAAGGAAGATTGAGATTTACCTGTTCGGTGTGTTGCGTCCGCTGCAGGCTTCCTCTCGAAGCGCAGTGAGCGCCGGCGGTAAAGATCCGCCCACTCTAAACTCCGCCCAATACTGGGTAAGCGCCGCCTGTTTATGAATAATTACCGTAAATCGCAGTGTGAGCGTGCATAGTGAGACAGAGCAGTGTATTCGTCATGTTAGATTTATTTACGCAACAAACAAATAAAGTGACACTTGAATATTATTTTATTCATGCATTGTTCGCTAATTCAGTTCAATAACAATTATGGAGTTATTAACACACCCAACACACATGTGAGGCTACAGAATCTCATAGGGCTACTTGCTCCAATCACATTCATTTCCGCATGGAAATTAAGAGATTCGTATATCATGCGCCGATGGGGGAGTTAAAACAACTGACATGTTAGCATGTTGTAAGTAATGACCACTTTGGGTTTTCTTTTCCAGCTTATAAGCAAACAATGCCCTTTTACACCTCAGAAGATGGAAATGGAAGATTGTTTATGGTTTCATCGAGGACAGTGCAAAAAACATTATTATGCTATACCTCATATATCTTTGCTTTACCTACATTGCTTCCTGGGTTTATATGTATGTAAATAAAAGCTAGTTTGTGTCATGTTGTCATAGCTCCAAAAAAATAGTGGGGGAGGTAAAAGAGACCAATGAAAGGTAAGAGACCTCCTTCCATCCTCTCCCCTTCTATAAATTAGAGATGCTGAATGAAGGCCCTGTGCACACTCAAGTGTCTTTATCACTATGGAGACGTGAGGCTTCCAATGGAGTCAAATAATGCTGGGTATTGTCGGTGCAGGGGATTTTGTGTATCAAGTCTATCATCTCTGTATGTGGATGTCTCTCGTAGCAATCCAGGATCTGTTTATATCAACTGACAAGTACACAGGGCCAATTCCAACATATCAGTTAACGGGGCTGGGGAGTAACGAAATACAAACCCCAATTCCAATGAAGTTGGGACACTGTATAAAATGAAACTTAAAGCAGAATACTTGCAAATTCTTTTTGAACCATATTTATTTGAATGCACCACAAAGACAAGATATTTAATGTTCAAACTGATAAACTTTATTGTTTTTTGCAAATATTCACTCACTTGAATTTGATGCCGGCAACATGTTCCAAAAGAGCTGGGACAGGGGTATTTTTACCACTGTGTTACATCACCTTTCCATTTAACAACACTTGATAGCGTTTGGGACCCGGTATGTACCTTTCTGCATTAATGTTGCATTAATGTGCAAGTTACCCATGCTGTGGGCACTAACACACTCCAATACCATCACAGATGCTGCCTTTTGAACTTTGCGCTGATGACAATATGGATGATCCTTTTCCTCTTTAGCCAGGAGGACATAACGTCCATGATTTCCAAAAACAATTGCCACTTTGTATAAGTCCATATCAGATGAGCTCGGGCCCAGAGAAGCCAGCGGCCTTTCAGGTTGCTGTTGATGTATGGCTTTCACTTTGGATGGTATACAGCAGTGCTCGAATCGAACCAAGTCTTGAGATAATGATATGCATTACTATATACTATTTATTAAAAACAGGCTTACAGAAAAGAAGCTGCTTCTTTCACTGCCCTACACTTAGCGGTCTTTAGATGTGGGGCGGGTCGTTTCAAATTGAAGAGACATGACAACTAGCCCATAAAAAAAACTTAACATTAATTATTCTAAATAATTAATTCACAGAATATACAATATCCATTGCATAAATTTAATCACATTTGTTATAATTTTAACTCAAATACAAATATCTGAGGGACCCCCAAAGTCTATTTTTTACCTAATGCCTTATGGGGGATCCCGGATCCCCCAGCCCCCCTTCAATTCGAGCACTGGTATACAGTATGTTTTAACTTGCACTTGTAGATGCTGCGATGAACTGAGTTAACTGACAATGGTTTCCCGAAGTGTTCCTGAGCCCACATGGTAATATCCTTTATAGAATGATGTCTGTTTTTAATGCAGTGCCGCCAGAGGGATCGAAAGGTCACGGGCATTCAGTGTTGGTTTACGGCCTTGAAATACCTCATTTCCTTGCAATTGCACGTTGAGTAACGTTGTTCCTAAAATGTTGCAGTTTTCGCTCACACAGTTGTTCACAAAGTGGACATCCTTTCTTGTGAATGACTGGGCCTTATAGGATTCTCCTTTTATTTCTAATCACTATTTCTAATAAACTCGTTCACCTGTGGAATGTTCCAAACGGGTGTTTTTGAGCAAACCTCAACTTTCCCAACCTTTTGTTGCCCCTGTCTCAGCTCTTTTGGAACGTGTTGCAGGCATCAAATTCAAATGAGTGAACATTTGCAAAAAACAATGAAGTTAAACAGTTTGAATATTACGTTTCTTGTCTTTGTGTTGCATTCAATTAAATATGGCTCAAAAAGAATTTGCAAGTCACTGTATTCTGCTTTTATTTACATTTTACATAATGTCCCAACTTTATTGGAATTGGGGTTTGTACATGTAGCTAAGTAACCCATTTAAAATACAGAATTTGAGTAACTGTATCTCATTACAGTTACTTTTAAATGGGTGGTAATCAAATTACAGTTACATCCAAAAGTATTTTAGATTACCAAAGTGATATCTTGGAATTGCAATGTCATTTATTTAATTGGAAAAAACATTAATATAAACTGTAACAGGCAATTAATGCAAACAATCTGTTATTCTCTGACTCTGACAATCTGTAAAAGCAACCTAAACTGCATGCCCATTAGCTTCATACCCCTTGTCGAATATGCAAAATTTTCATAATTTTAACAAAATAAAGGTATCTGGGTTCATAGAATTGTTATGTTAATCTTATTTAGCACTTTCCTGATTACGCTATTTCACACAATAGATGTTTACATATACTGCAGAAGACAATTAAACCACCTGAATTTATATACTGATTGCTACATTCAAAATACTTCACATACACTTGAATCTTTATAGTCTGTCTGATCAACGACTATTTTCATATTTTGTGGTATAGTTGTTTGTAAGTGTCTTGTTTAATTTAAGTTTTTAAGCAAGTCACAATTCTCGCATCTTTTCTTAGAATTGTGAGACATACACTCACACTTGTCGACGGGAAAACTGTAAACTAATGTTGTTAAAAATAATTTTCAGAGGAAAGCCAGGTCCTCTGTTTGGTGCTTTTAGATTAAGTGATATATATATATGTATATATATGTACAGTTCTCAGGAGAAAGACTGCTCAGATTTTAAGCACCACCACTGCCCACGTTCGCTAAAGCATCTGTGGCTTCAGCTGCACGCATACACACGCCTATGCATACCAGCAGCGTCAGAAATGAACAAGCTTGGGGCAAAAACTCCACTGAAAGTGACAAGATGCCCCGGAGATGTAAAGTGTGTATCCATGTGCTTTGATAGACCATCTATTTTACTGGATTTAAACACCATTGTGACTGTTTATCCTATTATTAAATATGCTGCATTCTGTATACAATGCATACATACAGTTAGAATGCTATTTTTTCTCAACAGAAGGCATGAATTTGTGAGGAATTGATTATTGATGTGTCATTAATGAACTCATATCATCCCACACACTTGATCAAAACACTGCACCATATGCTCTCCCTGTGAAACTCCCCCTGCTGGTGGAAATAAATCACTGAGAGTGTCTCACTGGATCTATAAATAATGATCTCCATTCCCCTAGAGCTCATAACAAAGGAAAATGTGACAGAAAAAGAGGCTTATTCAGCTCTCAGCACAGTGAAGATCAATACGACTACAGACTATTTTCACTGATTTCTGCAACGGGCATGAAAAAAACAGACAACTGACGTGAAACTCTCTAAAACACAGAGATTAATGCTGTTGTTTTGTTTTCAAAAAGGCATAATATGGGAACTCCTTAAACAAAGGCTGTTTTAAATCGAAAGTTACTTTATTTATATAATATTATGTTTACACAGTATAATAATGCATATTGTTATATTATACTAGATGAGGCCGTCTCTAATGAGTCAATAGAAATAATCAAATAAAAATGAATGCATTTTAGAATCTTCACTTCTATTCAACTGGAATAGTATAATTATAGTTGAATTTCCAACTGTTGTCCACAGTACAGTATGTTTCAAAAGTTAGAATGCGGTCTTAAAAGGTAGCTGTCTATGTAGGCAGCAGGTAGATCACTCGGCTTTGATTCAGAGACTCAAAGATGAACCTTTGACTTTTAGGAATATCAGTGTAAAAGGATATGATAACCTTTCTATGTCATAGGCAAGCACAGACAGACAGAGGCAGTAACCTTGACCCCTACTTATAACCAATTAGCCAAAGCCAGGCATTGTCTGGATGTGTATGGTCTGTTTGCGAGATGCCTAATCAGCTTACTAGTGAAAGAGATCAAACACTACACACACACCCGTGTGCGCATACAAACACAAGCGCACAGTTATTTTCAATGCAATAGGATTTAGATCTGCCAAAGCCTGATATACAGAGTGGAAAAGATTGGTGTTTAATCCCTACAGAGATCCACAGTAAAGTGTCAGTAAATTTACAACATTAGTGCCCCTGTATAGTGGATTTTATTTGTGATACATATAACAAATAATCAAATTGTTATCATACAGTATATCTCACAAATGCTGTGCAGTTTTCTTGCTTAATATTCCTCCAAGAAAATAATTTATTGGGCTCACCAAAAATAATATGAAAATCTTTATTAGAAAATGAAGAGAGTTAACTTCCACATGGAGGAAAATTTACAAACCTTTTACAAACCTCAAATTCAGCATATATACTTAGCTGAGCTTTGTCTGAATCATATATGTAATATATTTAAAAGCCTGTAAAACATAACACTTACATAAAAATATCACATAAAAATAAGTGAAGTTAAAATAGGTCACATTAATAGTGTAACATCTCACGGAGTGACCAGTGCATTTAGGGGCTGTCCCAGATATTTATAACAGTAATAAATAGGTCATCAGTAACCTGATGTTTATCTTTTTTTAAGTAGCACCATGAGGGCTGAGTATCTGCCACAGTGTGATATCATTTCCTGCTCCATGTCATATGTTTGGCGTCTAGAAGTCTGTAAACAACACAAAATTATTAGTTACATTAACGGCATTTATTACTTTCTATTATTTATCGCTCTGCATTTCAACACAATTGCACAAGTTTTCTATTATTCTCTCCAGATTATAGTTAGTCAGTTTGTGAAAAGACAAAAAATGACTAATGTTTTTATTTAGATGATCTCAAGTGGCATTTTGACGTTTGTCTGTCAGTGACTGTGCACTGTCATGAAACTGACAGGAGCAGACCCCAAGTGCAGACAGCTCTTCAACAAAGGACATTTATTTATAGGACAAAACATCACTCAAAATCCCAATAGCGGAATAAGAACAAAAAACTTAAACATAACCAAATTTGACTTAACATAACTTGGTAACCCAGAGGCAACAGGACAAGACAGTGATGAAGACAAATGAAACAGCACAGGACAGCAAACACAAGGGGATTAAATAGGAGAGGAACAAAAGAGGCATAACGAGGGCAACAGGTGAAGGGCGTAAAACTGATAACAGGAAACTGAATAAGGAAACAAGGGGGCGAGGCTAAGACAAAAGACATGGGGCTGTCATGATCCTGTCAGCCTGAACTAGAAAAAACACTACAAAAAGGACAGGATCATGACAGTGCGCATGTAATTTCTTGTTTGTCCAACAGAGAGAGATATTGTGTCATCGTAGTCAGAGAGTAGCATTACCATAGCCTTCCTCACACCACAGAGCTTCCTTATATTCATCACTCAGTGCTGGGAACACACGTTGTTTCCATGGAGGCACTGGCTAAACAACAAAAGAGGTAAACTATTCAGACAGCATTTATCATGAGGTGACGTTAAATTTTATATTTAAGATTGAGTATAAATTCACTTCTGTGTCATCCACACTGGCTTCTGTCTGGCCTTCAGAAGGACTGGAGGTCCAAGTAGAGGGGACTGGCGAATCTACCGGGGAGTGACAGTAAGCAGGTTGCTCTGATACTGAAGAGCAGCTTCTTCTGGATGACCTGCAGAGAGAACAAGACATAGTGAGAGAGGTTTTAATGCAATGTGGTGGTGTGAGACTATGGCACTGATGTATTTTAGGATGTCAATGCAAGTTGTTTTCAGTTTTGACAGCTCTAACATTTACTTCAGTCTGGGATTAGTCTCAAACCCTGTACGGGAAACCACCCCGATAAGCAAATACATTACAATATCCTTACCATGAACATAAGCACACACACACAGACCTGTGTCTTCTGCTCAGATTCGTGGAGGACCAGCAGAGCTTCTCTTTATGCTCATAACTCTGGTGTCTTTGTCTGAAATTATCATCTGTTATTGGTTCTAACTGAAAAAGATCAAGAGACAAACTGATATTTATTTAATTTCATTTAATAGTCTTATTTTAAACTAACAAGAGTGCAAAAAATAAACTAACCACTCCTTCATCCTGTTCATCTTCCTCCTTGTTCAGTAAATGGAAAGTATCCACCTTTCGCCAGCTGAAGTAAGGGAAGACAATAGAACAGATAAAAAATGTAGTTTCAGAACATCCAGTGTCAATGCTGCTCGGTTGAACATTCAATACCTGGGCGTCAAAATATGTTTTTCCATCGTAACCGAGGAGACCAGAGACACAGGAATGTAATCCATACTAAAATCACTCTCACTGCTTCTGCTGCGCAAAGAGAACTAAAAAGAGTTTTAATACATTATTTTGCAAAAAACGGGATTCTTAAAAGGGGTCATATGGCACGAACACGTGTTTTCGGTCTCTTATGTGTGTTATGCGTTGCCCTTGCATGTATTAGACACGTGAAATTGCACAAATTAAAGTGTTGGAATAAAAGATTCATTCTATCTAGAAGCAAATGCTCACCCAGACCTGCCTGAAGAGCGTCGTGTAACCGTGATATGATTTGACTAAGACCGCCCAAACGTATACTCAAGTAAGGTGGGTGTACCTGACAATACTATTGCTTTGGAACCTTATATGGTTATATGGTCCAAATATGGTAAGAGGCGTTACTTTTCCATCACACGCTTGCTGCTTTCGACCAATCACTACTCACTGGTTAACTGGTCAATCATAACACAGTTCGCTTTTCAGAACGATGAGCTTTGTTAAAAATCTGCGCATTTCAAAGAGGCGAGGTACAGACATGCACGGTATGTGAAAAATATGACGTTTTTGAACCTTAAATCGTATACAAATTGCATTACATCTAAAACAAACGATAATATTCATTTTGGCAGTGTCATATGCCCCCGTTAACTGTATAAACTGAGACATATTTAATGTGAGGTTTGGTCAAAGGTCAGACCTGCGAGTTCCTCTGTTGTGTAGGTGTGCAGTCAACAAGATTTTCTAAAGATTCCTCAAGGTTTTCATCACTCAGGCGGGATACATCAGACCAGTGTGTAACATCTGACATATGCATAAGGTGAATAAATATATTAGTCTGATCCATATCAAACCCGATATAAATCAAAATGCAAAAAAATGATGCAAATACATAAAACGTTTTGGCCATATCAGGAAAAAAAATAACAACATATTTGTACTAAACAAATTGGGAAATGTAACATACCTGTTAACCAATCTGAGCAGCGTCTCTTCCGGTTTTCCTCCCTGTGAGCCCATCGTATGGGGGTGCTCTCCCTCCTGTGATTCTTCAAATGCCTGCTGTTTTTTGGTTGGTGGTTGCAATCTGAAATCAAACATTACTGCTACACAAAATAAATCTTTGTGTATGTCGAGTGCCTGGTTCAATCCCAGCCCTGCATTAAGACTGTGGAGAGGCTACTGACTTTATCATGACCTTCAGCTCTATATTTGGGCTAAGAGCTCATGTCCATCACCAGAAGTGATTGTAGAAATTTGAATATTAAAGATATTTTCAAAGATAAGCCAGTCTAGAAAAAAGAAGTTGATTGTTGCTTTATGGCATACTCTCTGTGCTTTTGATGTTTAGATCATTTTAGATCTTTTATAAAAAGTATAACATACGGTAAATACATACAAGTAAAAATACCATGGTATAAGATAATGCTTACGTAATAAAGATCTAGAGCCTCTGCATCTAGAGCTGAGAAGGTTCTGTGATCTAAGGAGGTCAGATTTCAGAAAGAGAGATCGCTGCTGCAACTTCTCTGCATGCAGAGCGTTTTGCAGATGGAGGCATGATGGGGTATCTGAGACATGGGAAAAAAAACTATGAAAATTTGCTGTTTATAAACTGAAACACACACAAGCTAGTTTAGAAAAGGAGCCTCTCTCTACCTGAGGAGAGAGAGAGGACAGGATGCACTTTGCCGGTTGTTTTCTCTTTTCTGTGAGGGCATGTAGGGTCTGTGCACGCAGTTGCAGGATCACATTTGAGACAGAGAGAGCAGAAAGAATCCAGGACCTGTTGAGAGAAAGAGAGGAAAATGTTAAAATAAGTTTTCAAATTAGGTTTTGGGAGGGTTATGGTACAGTAGATGAGTGGATTTCAGCTTTCTGGGAATCACTAAATCGTTTCCTCGTGATGCTTAAGAGGTGATTTGCATCTTAATGGCCTTGTGCATTAGAACCCAATAGTGACCCAAACATACACAACCCAAGTTAATGAACCCAGGCAGTGATCCGTAAAAATTGTTGTGACAATCACGGCACAGCTATAAAATGTGTTTCATAAACAAGGCTAAAGGAAGTACACCAGGCACCAGCGCGAATGTGATGAGAGTTATGGTGCAGTTTGAAGAGAGTTGGCCCAAAAGGAACCCAAATCGTTTTATTAAAGGAACAGCACACCTCAAAATAATATGTGACCTCAAGTCCCAATATGCTATAACTGTAAATGACACATAGAATTTACATTTTCATTTCAACTATTTTTTTAAGATATTAAATTTGTTTTCGGCTAACACTTCATTTTTCAATTGCATCCAAGTGTGAGCAGACAGACAGGGGATTACTGTCTCATATGTATGCTTTTATGTAATTTCTTAGCTGATATTTTACATGTGAATTTCCATTCACAACCTTTGATTTTTGAAAAGCTTATGATGTAAGAACTTTGCTAACAGTTTATGCATTGAAACGCATCTGCGTTGAACATCTGCACAACATGCCATAACCCACAACATTGTTAAATCTATTTCTTAAATCAGAAAACAATTCCTTCAAAGAATTTGGGAACAAATGGGTCAACCTGTTCTCTATGAGACGGCGGGTCCATGACGAAAAGCAGAGGTTTGTGATATGTCAGAAGGGGGCGGGTGCGTGCTGACACACAGGTGACCTCCACAAGTGCACATTGTCTTTGGTGACACGCTCGCTTTCTCTTCCGTCCTGTCTTTTTAAAGCCCTGTGGTCTATTGGAGAGACTGACAGCAGTGTCTGCCTGTACCTGGCTGGAAAAAAAGGAGTGGAAAAAATCTTGATTATATGACGAACGTCTTTTTCTCAACTGTTTTTCATTTTCATGTCAGATCTGTCTTGCTCATTCACTCTTTTACCGAGCTGAATGATTCATTGACCTTCCCATGGGATTTACATAAATCTACACAAATATGTTTCAGAATGATGAATCTAATACAGTGCTCTGAAAACAAAATCCATAAATGAAATTCAAGCAAAATGTTTCCTCTCAGGTTCCTCTGAAGCATAGATAAGATCCTTTGAGCATTTTAACAAGCAGCGAACTCTATTTGAAAGTGAAAATCCAACTTTAAAAAAGTCCATATGGGGTTATGCATATTTGACAAGTTCACTTGCTCAAAAACAAAAATAATACTATTATGAAGGGAAACCGATTTGGCTTGCTGTCCAAGATAAGTGACAGTCAATCCTAAAAGTCATTTTAACAAGGAAACTGAATTGGAATGAACAAAGCTTTTCAGGTGGTCCTGACCTGCTGAAAAGTGTCATCCGATGATCTCTACGGTGACAGCAGGGTCTTTTGGTCACGGGTGACGAAGAGGGTGAGGCACAGAAAGGTGGCATGAGGCTGTTTACAATCTGAGTCAGCTGGGCACTCTGTGCACACCAAAAAAAACATGCAACATGCTACGGACATATGGATTTATACCAGGTGTATTTGTGAATTTCTAAACTCTTGCATGACAGAATGCTATCTGCTGTTCACGCTGATGGATTTTCATGTAACGGCTTTTGAGACGTTCTCACCTGTCTCTCTATGTTCCTCAGAAGACGTGTGGGGCTGCTGGGTTCCATGTCTACATCAGATGTCAAATCTTGCATGTTCCCAGCGGCAAATGACAGATCTATAGTCTCCGTCCACAGTGTGTGCTGGATCTGCCTGTCTGTGAGGGGCTGAGCTTCAGCTAAAACCACGTGACCCTGCTTGACAAGTTCAGTTTATTGTTATTTAAAAATCAAAGGTAGAATCTGTCCGTAGCTGTGCTATGTGATTTACCTTATTTGTGAGGATCTGCTGGTGAAGTTCTCCAACCTGTTGAATCTGAGAGTCCAGCTCAGTCAATCTCATCTGGAGCCACGTCCAGCGGCTGGACAGTTCAGCTCTTTCCTTCAACCACCGCCATTCACAGCCATGACATCTGCCCTCCGACGGAGATAAAGAGAGTTAGACAAATCCTTGCAGGAGCTGACATTTTATCCAATGTGACTTACAGGAGCCTAAACTCGCAGATAAGGTTTAAGTTTTGGATTACTTGTTTGTCACAACAATGGAAGAGAACGAGAGTAATTCAACATCAGTTATTAGTTTTGGAAATCCATTTGGTGACAAAACTATAATAATAATTACGTAGGTTAACATGGCCATTTTCTAGCCTCTCTCTTACATATACTTAATAAAAAGTCATAATTACCCCGACTACTTCTAATCGACCTGTTATTTTTTTACTTAATTTTAGGCCATAAATATATATGTTTTTCTCTTGACCCATGCTGCTGCATTACAGAAAACATTCCAGAAATATCTCCTGAGCAGTGAATTAACACACATACAGAGAGAAGCGTGAGTTGTTTTGCTTGGACAACAGCCCTTCTGGTCCCTGTATAAACAAACACTTGACCTCTCTACTCAGTCTACTCTCTTTCTCTCTTCTGTGGACACAATCCTGCCACGACAAACAACTGACTGTTTATTCACTCCTCAATAGATTTTAAAGGTCCAGTGTGTGAAATGTAGTGCCTTCTAGTTTAGGGCTACTTTAGAAACAACATGGCGAATTCCATTCAAGGGGACATGCGGTGCATGTAGATAAAAACAGCTCATCTTAAGGTAATAAAAACATAACCTTTCATTATGTAAGGTCTTAATACACCTCTGAAGACATAGTTATGTATATTCGAATGCATTTCTGTCAATAGATACTCCTTAATCCTCCACATTGCACCAAAAATGGCCTTCTTGCATTTGTTAACTGCCCATGGGTTTTTTTTATGAAAATTCTTTCACAATTGTGAGGTTTCTATATTACTACTAGTCTTTCCTAACCTTAAAGCGGCCCTACCACACACGGTTTCTGCCAATCTTATATTAATCTTGACTACCTATAAAGTAGTACTTTGTATCTTCGAAGAGTATTTAGTTTGATCACATTTATAAAAGATAGATACAGCTGTAACATTTTCATACAGCGTGTGTAGGGGGGAGGGGTAGGCTGAACTAAAGCACATTGCCAACAAAACACAGTTTCACTCACTTTCAGTCACCGCACTGTCCGGCATCTTATAGCGCTGGGACGTCTTCATATATCAGTTTCAAAGGATCTACAAATCCACCGTTTATATAACATTCAACAACCAAATACAGTGAACAAACAAACTGAACTTCGCAAACGTATGCTCTCTCTCTCTCTCCTGCGCACAAGAGAAAGTGACGTCTGCGCATGCTCCTTCTCCTGCTCTCCTTGCTGCAGCGTGGAAGTATCGCGTGCTTTTCCGGGAGAATTGTCCAATAAGGGACTGAGAAAAATTGTTACGAAACAGTTTTATATGTTAGAAAAAAACGTCCCGAAACCTGAACACCCAAATAGTTTTTTTTTTAAAAGTTGTCCATGTTAAGCATGAGTAGACAGCACGTTTAACATTGTAAAGAAGTCCGAATTCATGACACATTGTTGCAGGACCCCTTTGATATAATGTCGTCAAGCACATTTCTTTCTGCAGGCTATGCAATTTGATTGAATGAAAATTCAATAGTCAGTAACACCCATTAAGACAAATAATTCTCATACCCTGCATTGCCCAGTTTCCAAACCCATAAGCACAAACTGTTATAGACCTCGTTAACCTTATTTACCATCGTGTTTATTATACTGTCTGTGTAAACATGTTTATTAAATCTCAAAAAAAATTTGACAGCCTTTATTATCTTGTCTGACATCTTGTGTATCCTACCCAGGCTCTCAGGTAACAACCTCACTGGATGAGAGAGCTGAAGTGTAGTTTAGATAAAGAGTGCAACTTTCAATTCCTTCCCATTTTCTAGAAGCCTCCTAAGAGATACATTCCCCAAATATGTTCTTTTGATATCAGATGGGCTCATGCTGCAATCTCGCAAAGTATGGGAGTGGGCGTGGAAATCACAGAGAGAGATTTGAAACCTGCAGGTCGGGAATGGCAGCCCTGTCTGTATTAAATGTACTCATACTATAAGAAACGAGAGTGCAGCTGTCTGTTTCAGCAAGGCAGGAACAGCCAGCTGCACATGAACACATTGAATAAACATGGTGACAATTTCTCAACAGCTGTGTACGGAACACTGCGCCTCTGTGCATGCGTGTGTGAGCAAATCTCCTGAAGAAACATATGGTACAGACAGTGCCAAAAGCTTCCTCTCTACATCTTATACGAGGCTGGTTGTTTTTCCGACCTTGTCGATCTGCTCACTGCCTGCCTGCCTGTCTGGCAAGACGCATGACCACCCTGGCATTAAAAGTTATTTTTTCTCTTTGCCTTAATGCCTGAATCTAGGGATTTACTTTAACGCTACAGTTCACTTTGTTTAATACCTCACTCAAGGTTATTTGCTATCAAGATAAAGGACACTTGTTGATAATTTCTACACTTGTTCTTAGCATCAGCTCTCCTTTTCTCCTGTGATGTTTATTTATTTGTTGTCTTTTCTGAGAATTTGGTCTCATTTTTATTAGTTGTTGTTTATTTTACCCTTAGTTGTTTGGTCAACTTTGCATTGTTTTAATTGTGCTATGAAACAAACGAACAAAACAAACACTTTCTGACTTAAGTGTACACAAAGATTTTGTGTGAATTCTCGGGTAGTCGGTTTTCGAAAAGAAAGAAAGCTGAATGAATTTTTAAGAATTTAGATGAAGCCTTTTTAAAATCTGTCTGTCACGGTCACCTCCATTTCTTTTTATTGCTTATTAGAAAATCTGTCTTCAGATGCAACGGCAAAAACAAATGACCCCAAAATGACAATTTTATCTCTCTTGCCTTTAAAAGTGCTTATACTCTTATTTTTTCTGACCTTTAAAAAGATTGTGATGGTTGAGTCATACCAACCCAGATTAATTTATAATCCAACGATTGGTTTTGTACAAATTTTACCCAACCATGGTTTAAAAAAACATTTTAGTGAGTTTAATAATACAGCGAGTAAAACAAATTTGCCATTCATGTCTGACTTGCATCTCCAACACCTCGCATATGTGCACACAACCATGATGAAACAAACAAGCTTCCATTGATATTTATTGAATCACCCATCATACTTACCGTGATGCTGCTGGGCTCCCTTTAGCATCTTCATTGTCCGATTCATCATCTGAGCTACTGCTCAATGTGGCATCTGAATCCAGAGACTCCAGCATCCCAGGCAGAACTGCACGCCCGCATTGTGCCAAATTCTCCAGGTCTCTGGATTTCAGAGATTGCTCGTGTGTTTGAGGGATCTGTCCTAGGACATCTTCAGCATTAGACGTCTCATGTGTAAAAAAAACACCTGATGCCATGGGGGACTTGGGGCAATAGCTGACGGAAAGAAGTTTTCTCCTCAGACCTTCTAGTTGGTGAAAGTAGTGCCGTGATGCGTGCTCACCGAGCATTGCCAACAGCCTCTTCTGTAAGCGATTGGCTCGATCTACCAACGCAGCATTCTGGGAAATGTTCCATAACGAATGAATCCTCAGCCCTTCCTCCAGAGTGCCATCACATGCCTTGTTTAAAGCACTGGGGTGATCTGTTCCTTGTGGTATCATTGCACCGTGTGCATCACTTTCTCTATTGTTGTACTGGGCACCATTACAACCTCTTGGTGAATAGTCGTGGCACAAAGAGCTCGAGTTGAGATTGGGCACTGGGGGTCCGTTTTCCTCCAGAGTGGGCATGAAACACGTTTGTGGAGCACCTGCTGGAGAATCTCGGGAGTTTTGGTTTACGGACAAAAGCGTGAAGCGGGGTTCTGGGCTCGAGAGCAGAAAGGCTTTTGGCCCTGGGCCTTGAAACGCAGGTGACAGGAGCATCTCTGAAAGCCGAGGCGAACCTTCGGGGGACAAAAAATCCAGATGGATCAAGGAAGGATGGTTCAGCCAAACCTTCTCTAAATCCACACCTAGATTAATACTGCCGCAGTCCATATCTCCATCCACAGCTGGATTAAATGGTTTTTGGTCTGATGTTTGAAAGAGGAACGAAGTCATTCTTCATTCACAGTGATAGATTGATTTGTTATATCTGTAAAAACAGAACGGTTGTTAAACGGTTAAAAAATGTTTAAGAGATCATCTCACTATCAATAACAAACCTTAAGTGATCGAGGACAATCTGTGTAGTTATAACAATATAGATAACAGCCGTCTGTGAATAATTGTGAACGGTTAGAGTTTTGATCATGAAAATAACGGCAATAACGGCACGTATCTCACCTTCCAACGAACCTCGGTCCTTTCAAAAGCAGGTTAAGAGAAATAAGTGATCTAAATAAACAGATCATCCACAGATATAATCCTGAAAGTGAAAAACATATTAATCGATCCGTTTTATAAGCAGAAAACGATTGATCCCGTCCGGTTTACTTTCACGCCGCCGCCGGAGAATCAAACTGCGAGAGGGAGAGAGAGAGACACAGAAAGTGAGAGAGAGAGAGAGAGAGAGGATTTGAGAAAGGAGGTTTTTTGTCCTTTCGCTGCTTCTGCTCGGTTTATGCAGTTTAAATTACTGTCATTGTCTGGACGCAGTTACGCTACAATACATTAAATATATTTATAGGCAAATAATAATAAATATATTCTATTAACAATGTTGTAACATACGTGAAAATGTCTTAATAGTCTACTGAAGGTATGATTCACAATGAGGTGTCACGGTTGTGTAAGAGGCAAGACCCAAACGCAGGCAGGTGGAGGTAACAAAGAGACTTTTATTAAATAAAACAAACGATGGGGCAAAACAGTATGGAAGCCCGTTTCCGCCAGGGTTGGGATTTTTTTTTAGAATTAGTAAGTCATAATAATGACTTACTAAGTCATAATAATGAGATACTAAGTCAAATTTCGACTTACTAAGTCAAATTTCGACTTACTAAGTCATAATAATGACTTAGTATCTCATAATAATGACTTAGTATCTCATAATAATGACTTAGTATCTCATAATAACGACTTAGTATCTCATAATAACGACTTAGTATCTCATAATAATGACTAAGTATCTCATAATAATGACTTAGTATCTCATAATAATGACTTAGTATCTCATAATAATGACTTAGTATCTCATAATAATCGAGATTTCAACTTAGTAAATCATAATAATGAGATACGAAGTCATTATTATGATTTACTAATTCTAAAAAAATCCCAACCCTGGCGGAAACGGGCTTCCATAAAACAGAGACTCGTATTACAAACAGTAATCTTTCCACGAGAGGAACAAAACGGCTTATAAATAATGAGTCCAAAACACGAAACCCACAGACAGAACTCAAGGGCAGGACACTGGAACTGGGTAATCCAAATACTTCAGGAAGGGTAACGCGGGGATAGACTAGATAGACAATAATGAACCGACGAGGTGTGAAGGAAACAGAGGTAGGGACATGATAACGAGGGGAGATTGCGCAGGGACTGAGAAGGGCAGGTGACAAGACTAAACACTAATGGGAAATCTGGCGGGAAGAAGGAACAGGTGAGGGAGATAAGACACTAATGGGACACTAAAGGAGAATCAAAGGGGCGGAGCTAAACGAAAAACAGGAGGACACGCGGCGAATTATCAAAACATACCGCCACGTGTCTCCACATAAAACAAAACATACACAAGACATGATAATGTAACAACACTGTCCCCAAGGCACGAAATCTAAGATAAGAAAGGACGGGATCGTCACAGATCAGTATCCAGAGAGCAAATAATTGATTTAAAAATCATTTATAGTGACAAAATATAGTAATTTAGAGCTATTTGGCAGTGCTTGTGATAACCAGTGAAAACAGGGAGATTATATCAAGTCCAGACACGTTATGAGATAGCCTACATATTTGTGGTAAACAGATATCATTTAAAGTAAATAGCCAACGAATAGATTGGAGTGTGAGACGATTACTATTAAATTTGATCTAAATGTTCTACACTGGGAAAGTTGAACAAAGCATCTTTAAGTTTGTCCCTGTGCATGTACAGACCCGACACCTTCCTGAACAACTCTGAACATAAACTGGTTGTAATATTCAACTATTCCACATGATGGCATTGCTGTATTCGAAGTATATGCAACCAGTGCCAAGGAATCAATATTCGCATTGCCTTATATAACAGAATGCCTTGAAATGATTTAAACAGATTTCTATTCTGTGCTGCATGCAGATTTTCTAGAAACAAAATAGATCTTTCATAATTAATGATACAAAACATCTAAAATACTAACTAAAAACGTATTATAGAGAATCAGACAGACAGAGGAAAATGTATTTTTATAAGAATCTGATTGTAGAATCAGACAGAAGAGGAAATATGCATTTTTATAAGAATCTGATTGTAGTATCATATATATAAATGCACTCATGCTCATTTTTCATGCACTGAAAAGTCCTTGAATATATTTAAAGTTAAAATAGATCTAGCAGGTAGAATTTTAACAGTAAGCGGTTTTTAAATATACGTTTGCAATGTTTCCAATACAGTCAAAAAAATCTGGCTAAACATGTTCGCCAAAGTGTAAAATTGAGTAAGAATTACCTACACAAGCAAGTAAATAAAAGAAATGCTAAATGTATGCATACATGTCATAATCATTTACTAAAACCCTGACAAAATTTAGTCCAAGGTACAATGATCTATCAAAATTTTCTGCAAATTATGGCAATTTTTTACACTCGTTATCCTAATTTCATTTTACTTTTGATGTCATTCACTTTCATGTACTTCGTGAGAGAGTCTAAAAAGTTTTTTCACAAAAACAACAGCCCGAAGCCTAAATTTTGACTGACCTAAACCCAAGATGATGGTTGTGCCAAAAGAGTAAAATACCAAAACGGAACAAAGTATGTGACCACTTGGATCAAACAATACTAAATCAAACCGATAAATGAGTTCATCTGCCAGTATCCAACCGGTGCAAAAAAAGAAAAGCACAGTTTGTGTAATGCTGAGTATAGTCACTCTCTTTTGGTTCCGGTAACGAAAAGCTGAATTGCTGTTCCCCTCCATGCTCTTCACATGCCTCCATAGATAATGAGCAGTGGCCGTGTTAGATGCCAGCATAATGCCAAGACAACACCAAAAATAGATACATCTCAGCGAAAAGTCTGTCAATAAGAGATTGTTCCGAACAATTAAGCCATCCTTGTTATAGTTGGGAATGCTGGATGAATTAAAGTACACCACAGAGATGAAAGCTCTGCTTGGGATAACATGCAACAAGAATGAAAAGAAAAAGAAAATTCGGTCAAAAAACAGCATCAAATACATGAAGAGTTTGATGTGCGTCTTCAGCCAGATAAAACAAGGGTGCCGGCCAGGGACAATCTGAAAGTAATAAAACACATTGACCCCAAGAGACGCAGTAACACTGGTCCTCATGGCATACATTATTAGTGCAGCTGAAATAATGTACATCCGTGCAGGCACATCAACAAAGCCATACATAACAAACAGAAGGTTGCAGATGTTCAGAAGCAGGTTGCACCCAATAAGAGATCCGACCAAGACATTCAGAGGAGGCTTTTGGCAGATTTCTGATCCGTTCTCTGAAGAAAACATACAGTAGATGAAAAACATGTTCATCAGGATAGTTGTGGCAGAAGCAGGCACATCCACTATGGCAAATGCCAAAGAACTCATCTCAACATAGGAGGAAGTCATTTTTGCATTGGCCACTCAAGAACAACAAGATGGTTTATATCCACACTGTGTGACTGGCCCACCCCTAATGTAAATATATTTATAACGGTCAAAAAGCCTCATTAAGACCCTCAGGGACCATATTAGGAAATGATGTGGGGAAAAAATCTCATTTAAACAATACTAGAGCCATTAAACACAAACATAGATCGTACCTGAATTGAATAAACAAATAATATGTTATAGGTTTTTGATTACTATTCAAAGGAGTGGTCATTTTGCTGTGAACGAATATTAACTCTTGTCATGGCTCATTGTAAAAGTCAATGAATCGTGATTTTAATCTATTCTCATTTGCCTTTTGAAACGTAAACTGCAGTTTTGTCGCACTTGATGTTTCAAGTAAGAAGAGATTGGATCCCATAAATTGTATTTAAAATGACAATAAGTTAAATGTATTTTGTATATATGTGGAGGAGAGGAAAATACCAATGCATTTGAATATACATTTCACATAAAAGAGTAAATATAATCTAAAAAAAACATTTGGTTAAATAGTCATCTGCCATTCATGATGCCCATTCAACCTTTTGTGTACCATTCAGTATCTATAAAAACAAACAAATATACATTAAGGGTTAATAGGATGTCCTAACCCCTAACGGAATTTAAAAAATCAAGAAAGCATTGCATTTTATGATATTTACTGTGATTCAAAGGTGTTGCAATATAAATCGTCACATTTGAACACCCAGAACATGTGTTAAACGTAATCTGCTTTTGTGTTTCACACATTAAAGTCTTGACAGAATTTCAATTTTTGTGGGATCTTTTTCTTTAATGATATTTTAGGATATGTAGCATAAATATTATGGCTTACTCCATTTGACATAATATTATATGTGGGAGGAGTTCATAGTGTAAATTTGAACGTAGCAATATAATAAGTTCTATTGTTTAATATTGTATATGCAGTTACACTGACAGTAGTCATCTTGTGTTCTCCACCAATCAAGACTAATGCTCTGCTGGAAGCCATAAAAACAAATTACATAAAACATACATAATAATCTAACTCACCTAATATGACTTGCATCATTATCATTGGCTGTAAACTGTTTTTGATGATAATAGAATTCAGCAATGAACAAATGTAATATTTAATATTGAAAAGTTATATAAAAAATAACTTGGTAACAAAATGGCAACTTTACTAAATGTCTTAATCCTATAGGTGTTGTGTTTGCGTGCGTTCATCATATAGTTATGCTCTCATGTCAACTGAAAGAAAACCATTTTATCGAAATGAAAAGAGAACTTTATTTATAAACTCATCTTTAGATTTAACATAGTTTGACATTGCATATTATAAAGGACTAAAGGTACGTTGGCAAGTGTATTTCTGGTTCTAGCTAAGTGCATGTACAGACTTGAAGTTCTTTGAAAATAGAATGATTGTAATATTAAATTATTCCACAGGATGGCATTGCAGTATTTAGAGTTGGAACACAAACCAATGGGATCAATATTTCAATGCCTGACCTTAGGGCAGGTTTACATAAAAATTGAAACTTTTAATAATATAGCAGAGGTCAACCATTTTCAAAAACCCAGCTGAAAATTAAAACAAAAATGAAATTATAGACAGAACACAGACAAAGGGAAATGCTTAAAATAGCAGTGTTAAATTTATGCAATTGTCAATGTACCAATGCCGATTTTTATACATTCACACAAGTTGTTAGTTGTTTTTAAATTTGTTTATATCTATAGCAATTGAACATTAAGCAGTTTTTATATACATTTATGAACTCAGATCTACTGTACCTTAAACACAAAACAAAACAGTGAAAACATGATGCAATTTTCTGCTAAATGTATGTCAACATGTCAAAAGGAAATTTGTAGAAATCACTTTAATGCCTTTGACATAATGTGGTTTGCAACTGGGAGAAAACAATTTTACAATGCAATGCCATAATCTATTACATTGATAATCTGACCCTAAATTTATAGTCAATTACTATCCTCTGTTCTAAACAGATGTTAGCCTTTAACCCTTTCCGGTATCACCGAGACGAAAGTTTACGTTTCCATCACCCACATTCAGGTTACTCCGTAAGACTATTCGACCGATTTTTTTCACTATATCTACAGCCCGAAGCCTAAATTTTGACTGACCAACACCTAAAATGATGGATGTACCAAAAGCATAAAATGCCACAATAGAAAACAGCACATGACCAGTTGGATTAAAATTGATATTAAAGCGAAACATGAGTTCATCTGTTATCAGCCAGCCTGAGGAGACAAAGAAAAGCACTGTTTGGATAATGCTCAGTACAGTCACTCTCTTCTGCTTCCGGTAATGAAGAGCAGTCAAAGAACTAGAGTTCTCCATGCTCTTCACATGCTTCCATAGGTAGAGAGCCGTGGAGGTGTTGGATGCCACCATAATGCCGAGACAAATGAAACAATAGCAACATCTAAGCCAGAAGTCTGTCAGTGTCAGATAATACCGCAGTATTAGACCTCTACTGGTCAAGATGCTCGATGAATTATAGTCCGCCGCAGAAATAAAAACTCTTCCTGGGACAACTTGTAAAATAAATCCAAATGAAAAGAAGATTCTGTCAAAGACCAACATGCAATACATGAAGAGTTTGATGTGCGTCTTCACCCAGATCAAACAAGGGTGCCGGGCAGGAACAATCTGAAAGTAATAAATCACATTGAGGCCGAGAGAGGCAGTGAAACTGGTCCTCATGGCATACAGAATAAGGGCACATGAAGCAATGTATGCCCATAAAGGCACGTACACGGTTTTATAGATCACAAACACAAGATTACAGATGTTCAGAAGCAGGTTGCACCCAATAAGAGATCCGACCAAGACATTCAGAGGAGGCTTTAGGCCCTTTTCTGATCCGTCCGAAGAAAACATGCAGTAGACAAAAAACATGTTCATCAGGGATGTGGTGACAGAAACAGGCACATTCACTATGGCAAATGCCAACGGACTCATTTCAACAATGAAGGAACTCATTTTTGCATTGGCCACTGAAGGCAACATGTTTTTTTATATCCGATTGTGTGAATGATCCGCCCCTAATTTAAATATTTATAATAGCCACATTAAAGCCTTGAGGAAACCTATTACTAAAATACATGAAAGTATGTTTTTTGTTTTTTTGCATGTTTGTCATTCTTAAATGATTCAGATCATCAAACAAATTTTCATATTACTCAAAGAAAAACAGAGTAAATACAAAATGCAGTTTTAAATGATGGTTTTATTTATTAAGGGAAAAAACTATCCAAACATTTCTGACCCTATGTGACCCCATCTAAAGAACTGCAGGCCTTTCTCGCTTCAGTTGAGGCCAGTATTCATGATTCTACAATAAGAAAGAGAACATCATACCAACAGTCAAACATGGTGGATGTAGTGTGATGGTCTGGGGCTGCATGCTTTGCAGCTTCAGGACCTGGACGACTGGCCATAATTGATGG
Organism: Triplophysa dalaica; assembly: GCF_015846415.1. NCBI lineage: Eukaryota > Metazoa > Chordata > Actinopteri > Cypriniformes > Nemacheilidae > Triplophysa > Triplophysa dalaica. Next base: position 19,192,667 of record NC_079549.1, on the reverse strand, counting down.
TACCATTAATTCTGCGCTCTACCAGAAAATCCTAAAAGAGAATGTCCGGCCATCGGTTTGTGACCTCAAGCTTAAACACACTTGGGTTATGCAGCAGGACAATGATCCAAAACACACCAGCAATCCCACCTCTGAATGGCTAAGGTAAATATAAAGGTTTTGGAGTGGCCTAGTCAAAGTCCGGACTTAAATCCAATTGAAATGTTGTGGTATGACCTTAAAAAGGCCGAAGAGCCTCCAATATGGCTGAACTAAAAAAATTCTGAAAAGAAGATTGGGCCAAAATTCCTCCACAGCGATGTGAAAGACACCATAGGTGGCACAACTAGTTATTAGGGTGCAATTACTTTTTCACATAGGGTCAGAAATGTTTGGATAGTTAGTTCCCTTCATAAATAAAACCACGTTTAAAAACTGCATTTTGCATTTACTCTAGTTTTCTTTGTGTAAAATAAAAATGAGTTTGATGATCTGGATCATTTAAGCATGACCAACATGCAGAAAAACAAAAAATCAGGAAGGGGCTAATACTTTTTCACATCACTTTATAATTCTTTTATTTAAACTACTATTACAGCTGTTAACCACTCAATAAATAGTACATGATTGATATAAACAAATAACGTAAAATAGGTTTCTGATAACTATTCCTACTAGTGGTCATTTGACTGTGAACGCTTCATTTCAATGGTAGAATGTTTAATTGTGTCAAGGCTCATTGTCAAACTCTATAAACCATGATCTTAATCTATTTTGATTTGCATTTTAAAAAAGCGAATTGGAGTTTTGTTGCAAAAATGCTTTGGGGAAGAGGAGACTTGTTGCTATTAAAATGTATTTAAGTCAGTCAAACAAACATTAACATTAGAAATCAAACATTTCTTTTATTTTAAAATACAAGTCTGACTACAACGCCAGATTCAAGTGACCATCCACAGGGGATGGGAAAAATAGTACAGAGCTAAAAAAGAAGCGTGATATGAAAGATTAAAAATATAGCACATCTCATGATAAAGACACCCGTCACCAGGTGATGCTCATTCTCTTATGCACCATTAAGCATTCATAAAATCATATATTCACTGAGGGCTTATGGAAGGTCCTCAGGTAATACTACAGTATTGGAAAATTTAAATAGAATAAATTATAAAAAACAAGGCAGCATTGTGTTTTATGATTATTACTGTGATTCTTGCTACATTTCTTATGAACAATGCATTCAGTAATAGCATCAAAATCTTACCAGCTTTAACACAGGTTTCTCCAGCGTGACTCCCACACCTACACAGCTTTAAAGAAAAGTTCACTAAAAATGTGTCATCGTTTACTTCCCAATTGACAAACCTGTTATAAAAGTGGATGGACACCAGAGGATGTCAAGCTCATCACCAGAGCATCCCAAAAGTAGTCCATGCAACACATAGACAACATCAGTTTTTTCAAATTCGGTTGTATACGCCGTGGAAATCTTGACTGACATTGGTCACCGTTCACTTTCATTGTATGTCAAGCAGCAGCTTGGACATTCTGCCAAAAACAATTTCCATTTGTGTTTCACAAAAAAAAGAAAATAAAAAAACGGTGAGTAAAAGATGACAGAATTTTCATTTTTGGGTGAACTTTTCCAAACACCAATCCGAATATCTCCTCACACATTCAACCATAACACCTTAACAAACCAGTAGGATATTTAACATATAAATACATTTATGGCTTCCTCCATTTGACATCGGTGTGAGGAGTTCATAGTGCAAAGTTTTACTACATAAAAGTTATACTCCAGCTCAGTCATCTTGTGTTGTTCTTCACCAATCAAAGCTAAATTCACAGAGTATACTGAAGAACAAATGCTTTGCTGGGTGCCGTGAGAACAAATAAATGAAATCTCATTGTTTGTACTCATCAGCTCCACACCAGAAACTAAGGTTTCATTGTGGTCCTGGGTTGGCACATGCTAAATTGACCTCGGAAGAGCTCTCGGTGCTCTCAATCGCACACAGCGAAAATTGTTTTTTCCTGCCAGCTCATTTTCACATTCAATGGCCCATTTAGTGGTCAGTCTTTAAATCTGTGACAGGTCAAACAACGCTGAGAGTTTGTATGCAGCATCAGAAAGCCATCAAAAGTAGTCCCTCCGCCGTGAATCATCGCTTATGAAGGAAGGATTCCAAGAGGCAGGGTAGATGCAGGAATGCCGTGAGCCAGGAAGACCGGAAAACGGATGCAGACCGTTTCGCTCCAAGTCTGCGTTTCTCAATGCAGGCTACAAGAGAGAATTTGAGTCACATGTTAGCTTTTTATCTACTGCTCCATGGAGCAAATCAAGTTTAAAGTGATAGTTTGCCCAAAAATTTAAATTAATTTTGTCAAAATATATTTTGTGTTATGCAGAAGAAAGAAAGTTGTACAGGCGAGTAAATGATGACCACATTTTCGGGTCAAATATCCTTAAATGACTTGGTCAAGAATGATAGCTCACGTTTTATACTATTTTTAGGTTCTCTTTCCTGTGTTCAAATGTATGTTATGTTCAAAACAAAAAAGAGATCCTAAACATTTTACATTTACCATAAATTAAACAAAATAAACCATTTTCTGCTATGTTATATTGTCCATCTTTTCTAGCTGTAGGCTGTTGCTATTGTAGCAACATTACATTAACACAAAATGTGCGGCCTATGAATACGACTCAAATAAGCCATTAAAACACACGTGATCACACACCGAATAGTAGATGTCAGTCATTTGCAGGAGATTTTTGGTGCTGCCGTTCTCTTGCATCTCTATGGTCTCTCTGCCCCACTCCATAGACACACGGTTACTCTTAGGAAACTCTGCGTAGGGCGACATCTGAAGGTCTCCGCTTTTGAAGATGATTTTATTGATGTCGTTTTTGTCCTTTCTGTGAGGGCAGTGAAGAAAGGCAGTTTAGATACCTGTACTTTATATTCTGAATATCTGTATCAAACAAGTAACTCAACAGGAATTTACTTACCTGCAGCAGGTGACTATAAGAGCGATGATGACAATTAGAGCAGAGCTCCACCGGCAGGAGACACCACCACAGCTATCAACTTATAGACTGCATATCAAAAACATTACATCAGCAACATAAATCATTTCGTAAAATTCAAAATATTCAAAATATTGAATTCTTGGTGTCAATCTAATGTAATAAAAACAAATACGAAATCTTACAATTGCTGCAGTTGAATCCTCCAAATCCAAACATGCACCTGCATGAGTGAATACAAGTATTGATGCATAAACAAAACTTGACTAAACTTGTGTTTATTCCTGTCAATGTAATGTGATTAAAAGTAATGTAGGTGTGTAAAATACATGAATACATCATACTTACTCAACACATTTTCCATTTACAAGCTTAAGTCCATCTCCACAGTCTAAAAATGACATCAGACAGAAATATTACATTCGTAAACATTGCAGGATGTTGTGTAGTCACTGAACAAATGAAAGGGATACTCCACCCAAAATGAAAATCCTGTCATGAATTACTCATCCTCAAATTGCCCCAAAACTGTATACAATTCTTTGTTTGGTTGTACACAAAGAAAGATATTTAGAAGAATATAAGCAACTGAGATTTCTGGGGTAGTTATGGTACTCAAAAATGCCCCGGTTACTGTTTGTTTTACGAAGTTCTTCAAAATATCGCATTATGTGTTCAACAGAACAAAAAAATATAAACAATATTTTTTCTACTATGGTCAATGGTGCCCAAGAAACCTCAGTGGCAAACATTTTGCCAAATATCTTTATTTATACAGGTTTGGAACAACTTGAGGATGAGTAATTCATGACATAATTTTCCTTTTTAGGTGGACTGTCCCTTTAATGTTCTTGACAGTGGCAGTGTAGAGGTAGTCAACCAAAAAAAAACATATATATATTTATATATAGAGGGAGAGATTGAGAGAGACAGAAGCAAACCTTACCTCTGCAGGTCATGTCCCCTAGGTTCTTTTTGAAGTATCCTGGAAGGCACTGGCAGGACGGTGTGCCGCTAACATCCGAGCACACAGAGTACTGAGGATCACACTTTGTCTTCTGGGTCAAGCATAAACTCTCCACTAAACAGAGAGAAGAGATTGAGAACAGATGGCTTCTTCAAAGAAACTCAAAAAGGTTTTCAAAATATTATAAAAAAAATTGGCACATGCAAGAGCACTTTAAAGACATTTTTATCCATGCATGACGTGTGACTGGTGTTATCGTGTCTCAGAAGTGGTGGAGTGGACTAGTGACATGAGAAGAGAGAGCAGTTTTGAGATTAAAGCATGATGCGGGCAGTGGGCCATGAGTGGTACCGTGATAAGACAGCTGGTGCTGAAGTTTTATGGTACAGTGCGAGTATGTCCGGCTGCAGTTGCTCAGGGACATCTGGATGCTGTTGTCGATGTCAGTGCTGGTTACGTTGGCAGAGAGTGAAAACATGTTCACAGCTGAGATCTGCACGAGGTCTCCATCTCTGTACATGAACAACACATTCATAAACACTCGGTGACAAAGAACAGATCCAAGAACGCTAGGACTTGTAGAAACTCACTTTTTACTCAAGATGGAACGTCTGTAACCGTGGAAGATGGAGAGAGAGGCATTGAGCTGGAAAAAAAAACACACACCCACATGTTAAACAGCCTGTGGAAGATTAATACATCACCTTATCATGTTTAACAAATCGTATCTCGATTTCCCTAATAGTTTCAAATCTGATTTGGCTGTGTGGTTTAAAGGTGGATAGGTCAGGTGAATATATTGTAACATACAGCATCCGGTTGCATACCAGCTGTAGGATCTCTCTGTGCAGCTCATGTAGATTTGAGCTTCTGAGGTGCATGGAGTTGTTGACTGTGAAGGTGCCCAAAAATGTCTTCACTGCAGAATAAAGCGTAACAATTGAGTGACTGACGCCATAATACCTTTATTTACGGCTCTTGATGTTCTTTCACTGTGGACAGCTAACCACATACCTTGCGTACAGCTGCGGCCATCCTCCAGGTCAAAGCCCAGGGCACATTCACAGCTGAAAGAGCCACCTGTGTTGACGCACACTGAACCGTGGGGACACGGACTATTGACACACTCATTCACGTCTGTGAAAAACACAATTCGATGAATCCATTTCCTTTAAAATCCCTGGCTTAACATTAAACGTAAAAATGTGATTAGGGTAGTTAAAACGTCAGAAGATATAGATAAAACTTTCATTCAAAATTTCATAAAATTAAAAATAGCATTGAGGGATGTGATGTTGACAAATCCTATGCGAATCGTTATTTAGTTTGCATTTTAGTGTGCATTAAAGTGAGCTGCTTACCCACAGTACAGGAGGGTCCAGTCCATGCAGGCAGACACTGACAGTGTAAACTTGCCTCGGCCGTTCTAACACAGTGGCCTCCATTAGCACAAGTGTCAGGCCCACACACAGGACCTTTAAGGAGCCAGAAGTAGATAATAAATAAGACAAAACTTTATTTGTTTTCACAGTATAAAGACAGTGATGGCGAGATTTCCTGATACCGGTTTCATCGGACACACAAAGTTAACTTCCACTCTATGTTTGGTTATAATATAACAATTTAATTTATATTTAATTCATATTAATCCAAGTTAATATTTAATTGTTTCATATTGAATTTAAACTACTCAACCAACAGCTATGGTCTCATGGGGAAGAACTTGACTTGTCTGCATTAAGGCCGAATGGAAGTCTACCGGAAGTTAAGTTTGGGTCACATTACGTTTGTTTATGTTGTTGCTGCTAAAACAGTCTACAAATAACTTAAAGAGTGCTGCAGTCTTTCTCGTAGGTCTGTTATGTAGGGCAAAACCTGAAAATGTGTTAGCATTTTAGCACTTTTGGTACTGTCATCATGAAATGAATGTTTTTTTGTTAAATGCCTGAAATGAGGTATGTGGTGTAACAAAATCTCAAGATATTTTCATTTTATTTAACAAAACTCACCAGTTATACCTCACACTTAGTTTTTTAAAGATAAAGAGAAGTATAATCTAAACTAGGTAGCCATTTCAAGGGACATTAAATGTAATTACGTGTAAAAATCTTGCAACAAGAAAACAAAGCAACAAAGATACAGTTGACAGTAAAATCTGGATGGAGATTTATCCACAGAATGACTTCCGTATAAGAAAATATGTTTGAAATAAAGTTTGAAAGAGTAAGAAAGCATGATGGTGTTGACGTTGATGTTAAGCATCTGTGATGTTTTACTTTCTTTATAGCTGATAGATCGTAGGATCAGAATTTCTTAAAAGCAACCTGTCTGTGTGTGTGTATTTCCTAAATATGATGTTATTCTGACTTAAGAGCACAGACAAACTTTTTTTGATGTATTTTATTTCTTTATCATTGTTATTGTTTATTATTATTCTTTATTTTGCTACATATTTACTTCATTAGTTATGGATTATTCTATACAACTTTTCTTGATGGTACATTCTACATTCTGTTGGATGATACATTTGTATTTATCTTCATAAGTTGATTGAGTTTGCAGTGGTCTCATTCTCAAGGTTCATAATAGCTTCACAAGACAATGTTGTGAAGCAGTAATTTTCCGCTCTCTATATAATAAAACCTTCTCAATGTATTTCTAGTCGGACGAATTCGGACAAAGTTAGATGTAGATAGAGTGAACTCTAGACAGAGTTAGAATGGGCATCTGAACGCAACTATTGTATATTTTCACCCTACAATAAACTTTGGCTCCTGTCTGCTGTTCTTCCCTCTGACATCCAAGTCTGCAGGATAGTTAGATCTATCCGTTTTGGCGTATAAAAAAGATAGAACAACACTGCGGTATCCTTTCGGATCGATAACATGATCGTAAAATCTATCATATGCCAAGTAAGCTTTTTATTTCTGCCAATTGTATTCAGGGTTCAAAACTCATGAAAGTTGTGTTTATCTTGATCGACTTCTGTTGATTCTAGAGTTTATTTTACCATATAAGTGACCCCTTTCTAATAAACATGTTTATCTATTTCATTAACTTGAATAAAAACAAATTTTAATATGCTGTATCATAATATACTATATTAAAAAAAAGCCATCTTTGTTGCAAGAGTTTTAAAATGACTTTTTTCTGTTCCGAAATGACTGTACCCCTTTGTTCAATTTCTGAGTTTGGGTGATGAGTGTTTGACTCCAAGGTGTTCAGCTTGTTTCACGTCTGGCCTTTATTGCAGAACAGTCAAGTTCTTCCACATTAGAAGGAATCAATCATTTCTTTCTGGATCTTGTGCACAGGGACATAGAAATAGAAAATGGCGCTGCCTAAACTGTTGCTATAAACATAGAAGAACACAGTTCTCCAGAATATGCAGTAGTTTTAAGATTTAAGCAGTCAAACCTGTTTATTACAAGAAGGCCTCCCAATAATTTGTCCATATGATGTACGATAATCCAAAAGCTTTATGTCTTGTGTCCATGAAACCAGTGTGATCCTAGTCTTGCGTAAAACTTATCGCCTCTTTCCTTGGCCAAGGCTGCCCAAGAGGCCATATGACTGAGAGGTAAAAGAAACCAATCACGATTCATTTGTGCCACGACTTGTTTAGAGGCATGGAAATATCCCTGCAGTAACAGGACAGTGTAAAAATAATTATTCTAAGTTTATGCCATGAACCCTGCATACTTTTAAGAAATAAGCGTTTAGTAGATTGCGATGAATTCTTATAGCAACTGTAAGCGTCTCCCCGAATTCCTGTGAAATTCAACAAATCAGATGACGACTTCGAATGTCCTGAAGTGTTTCCAGAAAAGTGTGCCTTACGCATCACACGTTAAGCCAACGGTCCCTGGGCATGACGTCTGAGGCTAAGACAAGTGTGATCATAACTTCCACAAAACTACATCGTCCCTGCAGCACTCTATGGTGTAACAATCTGATACTGTATATCAAATATAAATAACACAAACGCACCTGGTGATGGGGTTGTCCTTGTTGGCATATGTGTGGTTGTCACTCCCATCTCTGTGGTTTCTTTGTCTGTGTGACTCCTGGTGGTAAAAACCACAGTGCCACTGGTCGGAGTGATTTTGCTATAGGGTGTCGTTGTATGTCTGTCGTGTGCCGTCGTGTTCCCTGGCGTGGCTGTGCTGGTTTCTAAGTGCAAGGTGGTGACGTCCGCGGAGCCGGATGTACTGGGCGCCTGTGTTTTTCCAGTGGGAGAGGTAGGCAGACGCTTAGTTGTGGAAGATGCTGTTGTCTCCAGCATATGAGCGGTGTTGGTGGTAGCGAGTGTAGTGTGCTCGGTTTCAGCCGGTGGGGTGGTGCTTGCCTGGAGCTGACGTGTGGTGACAGGAGCAGTCACGGTAGTGCTGGTGGATATGTCAAGAGTAGATGTCTCGTAAGTGGCTTCTTCTGTAATTTGTGGCCTCTGAGTTGCCGGGACAGCAGATGATGACACCACCTCAGTGTTGGTCGGATCATCCGATTTGGGAATGATGGGTGGCTGTTGAGTGGAGAACCTGGAAAACAAGTCATCGGCTGTGGTGGATACATCCAGAAATGCTGGGGGTGCGGTGGTTAAAACCTGAACGGTAGTATCCTCCATTGTACGGGTTGAAGGCCCTTTGGGTTCCTCACGGCTAGTGGAGCTGACAGATCCAGTCGAGAACTCTGTATCAGCTCCGGTATCCATAGAATCAGTCACTGTGGTTTCACGGTTTTGCTGGGTTGTACTGGAGACATTGTGTTCACCGGTGGTAAAAGGAGGCGATGAAGACACAGAGTCACGGGTTTCTGTGTAAGACGTCTCACTGCTTACATACGTAACATCCGTTTCCGCTTTACCATTGTCAGTCATTGTAAAGGGTAGTGTGGAATTTGGGTTTTCACTTTGCTCAAACCTCTGTCGTGTCACAAAAGGTTGTCTCGTCTGCGATTCAGTGCCTTGAGACACCCTTGCCCCCTCGGTCTCTGTAAACTGGCCCTGAGTTGCACTGGTCGACTATGATCTTCAGTTGTGAGCTCAGTTTGATCAATTGTTGTAGATACAACGCTGACGTTTTTTTCCCTTCCCTGGGTGGCACCTGACGTCCCCTCCTCCCAGCTTAACGTTTGAGACACAGTCTCAGATGTGTCCGAGTCATTTGTGTATAGAGAGGTGCTGTTAGAAGTCACAGAGAGCAGGGTGCGCTCTCCAACTCGGCTGGTGGTGGAGACGTAGGTGCTATCGGTGCGAGAAATAGAATCAGTCCTGTCCGTGTCAGCGTAATGCTTTCTTTGGTCCGTTACAGGAATATCTTGCACTGTCCGGGTCTCCGTCACGAGCAGGTGTTTCTCTGTGAGGGCTGGAAAAGAACTGCTGCCATAGGATGCTTCAGACGGACCCTCCCATTGGGCAGTAGCATTATGGGTGAGCTCATGGTTTGATAGTAGATGTCCAGTGGTATCATCTGAGGTCTTCTGAGTTGTCCAGTCCGCTGTATTTGTGGAGATGTGGAAAGCTTGTGATAGTTTGTCTGGAAATATAAAAAACAAATAGGCATGTCAGACATTTGTAAAATATATCAATTGTCTATAATGGGGAATTTGAGGCATTTTACCTTCATTAATTCTGCAATTTGAGCAATACCGCCACTAGGGTGCGCTTCACATGATAGGATACTTGGGAAACCTCTGGAATTGTGTGAGATGTTTTCAGAAGTGACTGCGGATGTAATGATTTTGGGTGGAGAACAATTGGCAGCCACGGTCGTCTAACCTAACAAAAGCTTGGGCTCTAAAAATGGAGGGGTTTTTGACCCTTTGGGACTTGCTGTTTCCTTCCTTCAGCTGACCAAGCAAAGTCCATAATACAGCAATGTCACTGCTGCATGGAGTTCAAAGGCAGGGAGAAATATAATCAACTGGACCTCAGACTGAATAGAGACACTTATTTTAAGATGGTGGTAGTAAATAAACCCGATGGGCAGAAGTACCAGTATGATAAACAATACCATAATTCCTTTGCATGGATTTGCCCATGGTATATTTTCTAACTGATATATTTCTGATGTCTGGACTGTAATAAATACATTCTCTTCATCTCTTATAGTTTATATTTCACGTTTTGACTAGTCACACCCATAACTCTGAAATTGCCCCGTGTACAATGAAGTATTTATTTTTTAGGTATGAAATGGACTTTACGTTTTAAGTCAGTCAGTTATGTGCAGCAATTTAAGTATGTCACACACAGTCTTTTTGTAAATCGCCTCACAATCGTTGCCAAAATATTTTAATCTGTCAACTACAAAAATGTCAACAGATATGGATCTGTGATGTTTTGGGTGATGTCAGAATCAAAATTACATAACTAAAATTTTGTTTTTCTGATCACATTCCAGGAATCTTCCTAAAAATTCAAGTTCTGCTACACACTGATAGTGATGGAGAAATACCTACAGACTGATGATCTAGTCATTTGGAAATAGAGAATGAGCTGGAAAAAGGGAAATATTCCTTTAACCCAAGGCAAATTGATACGCACCAAATAAAGACTGTATAGCACTCACATCTGCATAAATCTGGATAGTATTTTTGCATTGCAAAACAAAATCAATATTTCCTAAATCACGTTTATCCATACATTCATGCATTTCAAGAGGACATTAATCCAAGAATAATGCATCATACCACTCACATCCCAATTTAATCTAAATCAAATTAGATATACAAATACAATAAATTATTATAAACAAAACTTCGCAGCCAGTGGACAGAGCAGATACCTAAAACCAGGTTTAGTAAGGATCAATACAGTGCCAGCTAGAAATAATTTAGTCCAGGAGTTTTCAAACTGGGGTCCACAGAAAATGTTTGAGAAACAAAAGACAGCAAAAGTAGCAAAATTCTAGTGAAGATTATTGCTGTTTGATTTCTACAAACAATATGTTGCCTTTATAATATCACACTAACTATTTCCTCAACAGTTTAAATGATTCTTTATACAAATAAAGTATTTTAGAAAGGGGGTCCCTTTCAAAAGGTTCATCATATTTGGGGGTCCTTGGCATGAAAAGTTTGAAAACCCCTGATTTTGTGTATTTATTTACTCCTGCTTACGGCCCAGTTCAACTATTTTTGTATAACTATCAATAATCAATTGCTTTTTATTCGAAATTGGCCAAACAAACACCTAGATTATACACATCTGGATGCACTGGCTATGCAATATATAAGAGCCAATTTACAGCATCTTAATATTAATGTGTCAAATGACTTTTAATGGTATATTTGAGCAACCAAAGATATGAGCACCATAACATGTAGCAACACTTCTACATTTACTACTTAAAACCCTTACTGTACCCTTAAATTACTTTCACTATAGTATTTATAGCCATTTAACCATTTAAATACAAAGGTACCGTTCCCTCACTACAGTCAACATAACCATGGAAATTGAAGTTCAACTGATAATACACATAGTCCTAAATCCGCCCCCAAATACGAATAATATACGTTTATTAAAATAAAATTTCATGAGGACCTATTTATGTAATGCCCAAATGGTTTAATAATGTAATGTCCAGGGTGACACCTATAGAAACAGTTGCTTGAAGTCTTGTCAGTTTCAGCTACGCTATATATCGTATAAATCTCATATAATAGGCCCATCTGGTGACAGCACACAGTCTGAACTTCAAGGCAGCTTTACACCTGGGATGTGATTTTAAAACCTAGTCAGAGGCTCGCATTTTGTAAACAGATGCTTCGACCATCACATGCTCGTGGACCGCATGTCTTACCAGCTCGCGCTCCAGTTATCGACACACTGGCGGGAACGTCCGTCATCTCCTCCAGGTCCACAGTCGTCGCAGCTGCCCCCATGTCCGGCCAAGTGGTCGTTTGTTTCAAACCAGTCGTTCGAGCAGCAACAGTTTCGGTACTCAACGGAATATCGGTGTCCGCATCTGTTGAAAAACTTTCAACAATCGTGGCGTTTAGGACGAGCAAAAATACAGTGAACGTCACACGTTGAGCGCGTCTCCGGGCACACGTTTCCATCGTAAAGGCGACCATGCGTACTTCCTATGAAATAACACGCCAAAGCTGTCAGGGTCACCATCGGAAAGTCTCTTTAACGGTTTCCCATTTTAAAACGTCTTATGAGGGGTTTAAAGTTGGAGCTGACGTGCAAGAAGCGGTTTTATTTCGGGCATTGACTGAGAAACAGGAGCAAGTTCTGACTCCTCCCCTCGGGCAGGCGATAGCGGTTTCCACCCCATTCCTCAGGATGAACGCACTCTTCAGTTCAGATTGATATAAAGTCACATGATGCCAAAACAGGTGCTATCCTTTTTTTGTTACATTGGCACTATAAATAGGTATTGGAAACGATAGATATAGTATTGTATTGCTAGATACTAATATTATTTTAGATCCCACGACTCAAGTGTGCACATTGAAAGGTGTGAAAAGTTGGGGAAGGGTGGGCATGGCTTTTCTGAAAATAATAATAGTGCTAACATTAATGAAAAATAACAAACTTTGGAATCATTTCCAATTATTACCCTATACGTGCCCACGTGAAAAATACTACTGTATACTTTCGCATTAAAGCAAACTTAAGTAGCATTATAATAACTAGTTTGTTAACATACAATATTTTGCAATATTATCATTTGTTAATTTGATCAACTTTAATATCGACTCCTACAAACGTATGCTACAGTATTTTCCATGTGGGTATTACGTCAAACAAATTTAGTGAAATGATGCAAAAATGAAACAACGTTTATTTTTGCGACCTCTTATTTATAACCTCAACTTGATACTGTATACTGTTCAAATGCTGATAAATATTAACCTTAATACAATCGTTATTTAAATACCATGTGAATATGCTCATTACATCCAAAACCACCGGAGATCATGGCACACTGATTGCACATTCCCTTGTTTCAGATAAACATATTGATTCTCTTCATATTTTCCAGGAAATCAAGACTGGCCTTTCTCCTACAACCTCATAAATGTAGTAATGTCAAAAACGTCAAGTATTGCTATTATCAAAAAACATTCAGTCAAAATTTTATCAACGTGTACTTGAACCGGTCAAGCAGTTTAGCAGGGCGCCGCTGAAACATGCTCAGTTTGACTAAGGATGGACCATCTTGTCTGTGGTGGTGATGAAGGAGGAGTGATGGTACCGATCGCGAAGGGCAAAGTCTGCATTTTCTTCTGTCAGCTGCTTGGTCTCCATGCCAACAGAGGACAAAGAGGGTGTCACCACGATCTGATCCTGAAGGGCCCCTTTCCTAAAAAGACAGGCAATCTTTGGTGACGTTAGCTTCGGTATTGTGTATGTGCATATAGATGTACTTATAGTCACAGTATCTATGCTCTACTGCCACAGACTCATAGGTCCAATAGTTAATAATAATTGCAGTCATGGATGTGCGTCTCTCAATCCTTTGCCAATTAAGAATCAGGACTAGTCCTACCTTCCCAAATTACTCAGAGAGATCTTGAACCACCTGAAGAAGCTGAAACGTGCTGCTGCACCTGTGGATGAAGAAATGTCATATAAACTAAACCTGGCAGCCCAAATGTGCAACACAAACATTATGATGATCATTCAATTAGACATTTACATTTAGGCATTTACCAGAAGCTTTTATCCAAGTGACTGAGGAAACATTGAAGCAATAAATCTTAAGGAAACAATAATACAGGAATTCAATAATTGAAATTCATGTCATCTTAATATCAGCACTATGGCCAACGGAGTCAAAAATTATAACTCGAAATGTTCAGGGCTGCATTTCCCAAAAGCATTGTAAGCCTAGGTTGATCATAGCTCCATTGGTGACAATACAAGATCAACTTAAGGTTACAAGGCTTTTGGGAAACACAGCCCAGATCAGTTGCTGAAATAGGCAAATTCGGAAATCAGCAATTTACTTTATGACCCCTGGGATTAAAAAAAGATTACATCAAATTACAATTTGGTAAATTTACCTGTTGGCAAACCTGGGCTCGCTTTTCCAATGTAGAGGAAGAGGATAAGTGCTACTGTAATGTTCACCAAGGCGTACATCCACTGGATGACAAACATTATCATAAGAGAGCTCAATGCCTGAATAAAGAACATAGATTTTTTATAAATGTAATGAATTGCTTATACAGTATATTGTAGCTGTTTTTTCCTAAACTTACACCAATTAACGAAACCCAGTGGTTACAAAACTTTTCATAGACTGAACCTTGAATTGATTTGATTTCCGATCCTTCAAGGCTTGGTTCTGGCCCTGTGAATAACAGATTTTTAACAAGTTGCAATCCCTTTATTGATGAATTAAAATCACGTGTCATACTCACCAGTCCTGTCTATATGCTCTCTTGGGAGCTGTTCAAGTTCTGCCGAGCCAGAATTAGGCAAGGACTGTTTCCTCTTGTCTACTCTTGTAAGGTCAGACTCCATAAATCCTATCTGGCTCCCGATATCATCATCAAATCCAATAGATTGTTCTGGCAGTCTCTCACCTTTCCCTTTCTCTAACTGTGCATTACTGTTCAAGTCCAACCCAAAACTGTTCAGCAGTGTTTCTTTAGCTGGAATCTTTGATTTCCTGCCTCTGCCTTTAGAGATAGGAATAGACGCTCTCTGATCTTCAACATTGTCTGTGGTGGTCATTGTAAATATCTGGTTCATGTCTTTGGTGAACTCCAATAACGTGCCGTTCATAGGTTCACTAATGGCTCCTTCGCTGCCGTAAGAGGGGTGAGAGCTGGACACAAGCGTTTTCCTGGAGCTCGATCTTTTGATTGGCATCTTCCCTTGCTGGACCTGCAGATCATAGCTTTTCACCACACAGAAGTAGCAATAGTCAATTACGCTGTATGTCAGCATGAAGTTGATGGTGACGATGGGAGCCAAGACATTGACCTGGCCGATGAAGATGAAGGCCATGGAGATTAAACTGGTCAGACAGATGGCAGCCAAAGGAGTCTTATTGGCTCCTCGCTGTAAACAAAAGAGTTGAGAAGATAAAGACGTTATGGCTCTGTGAGTTGCCTTTCTTTCTACTGCCTTCATACATAACGTACCATTGTGAAATAAAAATACATTTAAAAAACTGCATGTCCGTGATGCCTCAAAATGCTGCTTATCTAAACTAAATTTAGAAACAGGACCTGTGTAAATTAAAACTTGATCAATGATCAGAGTGAATTATCTTATTTATAAATGAGATATTATTTAATCATTAAAATAAATATTAATTTCCTTTTGTAACCAACAATTACTGACATTATTACAAAGTTCTTTTTCACAATGTATGTTTACTAGTTTGGTTTCTAAGCACTCCATCCTTAACCATTTCCATCTTATGTAATAATAACGGAGTATAAACGCTAAAGTTAAAACGTTGCAAAAACAACTTATTTCAAGAGTTCTACCTCACCCAAGACTGGCAATTACCCAGAAGCCCTCATACGAGTTGGCTCTGGGATGGAGGTTGAGTTGGATTGCCCGCATTACTGCTACTGACTGGCACAGCTCCAAACCCACCTGGGTTGGTCTTTTCTGTGCTTCCTGCATTTGTTCTAGTACTTTGATTCAGGCTGAGATGTCTGAGGCGAGCTTGTAGCCCGTGGAGAGGGGTCAGACAGAGCTCATGCGAGGGAAAGGGTGTGCTGTGCTTTCTGAAAGCCACAACCGTTACACTTCATCCCTTCGTGTTTTTGGAGTGCACTATAATTAGGAACTTGTCCTGTCCTCAGTAAAGCACTCAGTGAGCATACGTTTAAATAAAAACGATTCATTAAAGTGGCAAGAAGTGCATGAAAAATAAGTGTTTTTAATCACCCGCGCGTCATTTCTGAAAAATAAATGTTTTGAATCACCCGCACATCAATTCTGATATGATCAGTATCTGAAAGAACCCAATTTTTTGATTATTTAATATAATTATTTAGTATAATACCACCAGTGCTCAAGAATGTAAAAAATGATAAATGTATTTTGAGCAACATATGTCACATGTATGGACTGGATAATATGGTTATTTCCCCGCAGTATTAGTACTAACCCCTTTCTCAAGAAACCCGAGAGCTGGGATGACTCTCTCCTGGGCGATACACTGGAGGATCCTGGGTGCTCCATACAGGCCGCCCATGCAGGAGGCCAGGGAGGAGATGTAGAGACCCAGCAAAAACAGGAAACCAACCAAGGAGACCTGGGAAAAAACAAAACACAGAGGGGAAGAGAATGTAGAGTGCTCCACCCAGCTCTGTTCCGCTTGGCCAGACGAAAAGAGTTTTTACTGTGTTGAAGGTAAATCAAAGAAACATCGTGTAACAAACCTGACAGAAGGTATACGCAAACACCACATGAGAGAGCAGGTAATTACAACCAATTACAAGGGTGTTTGAGTATACAAAACACCCACTTTTAAACAACAAAAAACATCTCTTTGTGGCCTCGAACATAATGTATGTAGAGCAAGTCTTAACATAGTTATGATTTTAAGACAGTGTTTTAAGCCCTTTTCGGATGGTAATTGTTTGTTACCGAAAACATCTGTAAAAATAAATTTGCATGACCCCTCTGTGATAAAACTAATATTTCGAACAGACATATATTCACAGAGGAGGTGTGCGTTTGTAATCCTGCAAACCCGGAAAATGCACTTCTCACATGCTCAGTCACATGACAATTCGCACTTATGTAATAATTACAATGGAATAAAATCTATATTTTTACAATGCCAATTGTATTGAATGTTTTCGTGTTTTTTCTTGTCTTCTTTCTGTCCTCATCATCTCCCTCTCTGTGTAGTGAAGAAGCGAGCTTGATCTATCAGTCAAGATAGCTAGAACTTTTGTGAACTGTGAGTATCTTGTGTGTGCACGCGTGATGTATCCACACGATTACTTTAACAGCCGAAACTTGTACAACTTTGTATCATCTGGTCACCATACAGTCACATTTGATATCATTCGAAGCTGTAAAGGGTTTACATCTGATTGCACTGATCCACGATAACCAAAACCCTTTTTTTTTGTAAAATAAAGGAAGCCAAAAGGATGCACTTTCTAATATCTGTGAACTGTTTCTCTCCATTTGCAGAAGTGATGTGACATTATGTGAGTGATGTTGTTCTGTTTATGCTGCCATTTACAGTATTTTTAATGCATCAGACACTATAATACCTGAACCTCCTAAAGGGCAACACTCTACAGTGCTTTTAAGTGGTCAGAATGGACTTACAAAACGTATTTTGGGTTTTAACACCCGTTATTAACTCAGAGATATAGATTCGGACAGGAAATAAATTACCACACCACCTTGATGATTGTGAAAAAAACAGTAGGTAATTTGGCCTGGGAATTTGGATTCGGACGGCAATAAAATCACCAATGTACCCCTGTAAATGGTGAAGATATCTTATGTCCCTATGAGAAACAATTACCGTCCGAATAGGTCTTAAGAATTAGTCTGACTAGCTAAAGTCAGCGAAGAAAGTCTGTTTCAGAAAATAAGCTCATGGTTGTCATAAGTAAGACGGACTAAACCACACTGCTTTGTAGAAAAAGTAAGACACTGAACAACTTAAAACAAAATGGCTGACAGTAGGCACTCAACCCAGTATTTCTTTGCTGAAAATATTTGCATATAGGATTAAAATGCTTCCCAATCAATTAAAATGAAAAATGTATTGATTACATTGCAAATCATAATAAACACAAGGCTCGGACTACAGTAACTGAGTAAATTAATGTAGTAAACAGTCAGTTTCATGAACCATCAAAGATGTACACAAAAGAAGAGTCAAAGATTTATTTTTCACAAAGTTCTCTCAGTGGATTTTATTTGTCTTTGAAAATCTTTCCTCTCCTCTTATTGGCCTTTTTTAACAAATAATTTGCTATAGCACAATACAAATTCTTGTTTTGATTTAAAATCAGTTCCAGTTCAAACCAGCTCAAACCAAACATACATCTTGATGTAGAATCACTTAATGCTTTAGTGTTCATCTGACAGCTGAGAGGTCCAGTCACTTACCTGCTTGCTCTCTGTGATTTGACAATGTCTTTAGCTAAAACAGCTCGCATCTACTACTCCAGTGGACTGATCCCCGGTTCTGCTTTGAGGGTGAAAAAGAGGAGCAAGTTGAAAGTCATAAAACAGCGACCAGCTGCAGCTTTCAATCCCTCGTTTCTGGCTCAGGTAACGATACACGTGCCAGATGAGGTTCCTATGGAAGTGATGGTGGAAGAGGACGATTATATGGACTGGTCTTCCACAGTACCCTCATCCAGACCGCTTATTGTAAGGAGTCCCACAAGAACCGCTGCCATCCCGCAAACAATCCTTTTCCACGGCCAACTCAGTTTGTTTATTAAAGCCTGATCCACACATCCAGCACATCCTACATCTGAGCAAAAGAAAAATGTCCCCCGAGCACAAGAAAAAGTCCAAAGCGCATGAGAAAAATGTCCCCGATCACAAGAAAAATATCCTCCAAGCACAAGAAAAATAAAGTAATCTCCTGAGCACAAGAAAACATCACCCAAGCACAAAATTAAAAAGTATTTTGTGCACAAAAGTTTTTCCTGTGTTACTGTGTTTATTTATCGACAATGTTTGAAGCAGCCATGATGAGAATAAGGTTTTGTTGTGGTCTCTGTTGTCATGGAAACCAGCATACTGTCAGCTGGTCTAGATTCAAAAGGGGCCTGACTTGCTTTGAGCTATTAGCAATATATATTTATAAAAGAGCAATATTTATTTATTTATTGTTTCATTATTAACGCCATTCCAGCATCTTAGGTTAAATTCAAGGTGGAAATAGTCAATCTACACACAAACATACACAAGTTGGGGGAGGGGCAATTTTAGAGTCTTGAATTAAAGGGATAGTTCACCCAAAAATGACAATTCTGTCATGAATTATTCTCTCTCTAGTTGTTCCAAACCTGTAATCATTTCTTTGTTAGGTAAAAAACTAACTTAAAGAAAGCTATTTGGACGAATGCTTGTAACCAAACAGTGACCTTATTTGACTACTGTACCATAGTATATTAAATGGCAAGGGTAATTCTTCAAAATATCTCATATTCAACAGAACAAATAATAAAAAAAAAATCCTATTATGGTGGTCAATGGGGTCCAAGAATTGTTTGGTTATAAGCATTCTTCCAAATATATTTCTCTGAACAAAGACATTTAAACATATTTAGAAAAACTCAAAGGTGAGTAAAATGATGACATTGGGGGGGGCGGAACCATATCTTTAACCTAACCTACATATCTTTGGGTTGTGGGAGGTTATAAAATGGCAATAAGAAGCGGAAAAGTTAGCAAAGACAAATAAACCATCTGAATTCAGGGTGTCTGGCATTCAAAAAGGCCTTATGCATTAGTAAATGCTAATGTAACATTTTATCTGTAGATAAATAGTATCGTCTCAACTGAAAGAAAGATTTGAGGATGACATTGCCATGGAGAAAGGTGGTCTAGTGGGTTAAACCACTGAACTGATAAATCAAAGGGTGCTGGTTCGATGCCAGCAGCCACCACTAGTGTGTCCTTGAGCAAGACACTTTACTCCATGTTGCTCCAGGGGGATTGTCCCTGTAATAAGTGCACTGTAAGTCGCTTTGGATAAAAGCGTCTGCCAATTGACTAAATGTAAATGTAAATGAGTTTAAATCGTGAATATACGATTCTTTCAAGCCTGGCAAAACATCAGATTACCTTTTCCGCTATCAAGAAATCATAACGCAGTGCCTCTCTGGTGCAAATGGCTCCCAGCAAGAACACAAAGACGAGATACAGGAACCACCTGCGGATTCCCATACAAGAATGAAAGTTGAATTTATTCTGTTTATAGAGCATTATGCAACAAAAATAGTTAAATGGAATAACATTTAATCTTAGAATAAATAAAACACATAAAAAGTTGCCTGCAACTGTTAAGTGGCTATATTTTACTAACTCACAAAATTTGTATTTACAGAGGTTAAAGTGATAGTTCACCCAAAAAGGAAAATTCTGACATTATCTACACACCCTCTTGTCATTTTAAACCATTATGACTTTTTTCCTTCCACCTAACATACAAAAGAAGATATTTTGAAGAAAGTTGGTAAGTGAACAGCACTGGCCCCTGTTCACTTCTATGTTGATGGACACAAAACCAATGCAAGTGAATGGGGCCAGTTAACAATATTCTTCGAAATATCTTATTTTGTGTTCTGCGGAAGAAAGTCATACAGGTTTGAAATGACAAGAGTGTGAGTTAATGATTATGAATTTTTGGGTGAACTATCACTTAGTTAAACAAAATGAGAGATCATGGTTATTATAGGTGAGGACTGGCAGATACGTACGAGACGAAGACAGCAGCCAGAGTTCCCACAGGGATGCTGTGTTCAGGTCTCTGGAGATCTGAGCTCATGTTGAATCCTGCCAACACACCTACACAGAGAGAATGAATTACTGTGCAAACATGCCTTGAGACAAGGGTCCATTCAAAACCTGAACAGTGGATATCATAACATATCCCAGAGCTCACTCAAAGGAAAAACGTCCTCACTTGTTTTGTAAGTGCAGATGAGAAAAGAAATGAAACATCTTTATTTCTTTATTATACAAAAGAAGTGTGATTCATGAAAGGATTACTGTGAAATCTGCATTCTAAATCAAATCACAGCTTTTAACATAGGACATCAAGTATTTGAGGCTGTCTAGGCATTCTAGTATCAACATTGTTTAATCAGTGGTTATATCACAGTTTATTGATGTTCTGTAGTCACCTGTCGCCGCAGGAAAGAAAACCCCAAACACAGTGAAGAAAGTCTCGCCAGTCGTGTAGTCTGGCAGGGTGTTCTTATGCAGCAGTTCCTCCGAATAGCCAACGAACCCATGCTCTGCAATAAACAGTTTACTTCAAAACAATGTCAGGAAAGACATCTGTTTATTACAATGTCAGCAAGCATGAAACATTACAGAGTTTTTTATGGGGAAAGCCTGCACTTAGACAGATAACAATCAAATTCATCACGGAGTACATCATAGCCTTCGGTCACAGAGAATAACAGACCTTACACACATAGCACACTGTCTACCTTGTCAATTACAAGCAGAAATATTCAGGAAAAATCTGCCCGATGATATTTTTTATGTATTGCACACATGTACAAGGAAACATTCCTCAGCTCATGACCACATTTAGAAGTGTTTTCCGAACATGCAATACTGATCTACCACACGTTCGAATACAATAACCTCCCACCCAAAAACCAGATTTGATAGGGTTCTGTGTGTCAGAAGGAAGACTTCAATCCCTCATGTGAAATATTACACACCAGGTTTAGACTTCATAGCCACGCATGGGCAGGCCGCCATCGCCCCTTATGTAACAACCCGGGGGGACAGACACCCCACCAAGATGCGTGCGAACCCAGGCCTGGCCTTTCCTTGGTAATACATGCCAAGTTCAATAGCTCAGCAGTGTGGACACGATTGAGGGAATGCTGGACTGAGCTCTGGGTGTGTTCACAGGCAAACAAAACAAGGCAAGAACAGGCGCCGCTTAATATTTACATAAACATTACTGAGAGATATCGCAATTGTAATGTACCTTCAAATGAGAATGCCATTTTAACTCAGGGTGACGAAGTGAATGTTTGGACAGCACTGATGCAATATTTGTTAGGTGGTTTGTGTAGTTTTAAACAACGTTTTTGGACACTGCCGTTTTGTATTGCACAGTGTAATATGCCACAAGTATGTGCTCTTGTGCACCCAAAACACAAATATTCGTCATCGTTTGCTGCCTACACTAGTTCTTTATTCATTAAATGCAAAATGAGGAGTTTAAAAAACTGGACGAATAACTTCCATGGCACTGGGGTTATTTTCTCTTTTTCCTTTTCTCATTTTCATTTATATGGAATTGTGCCATATTCGGGCTGCGAGAATGATAACTTCAATTTTGGTTAAAGTGTGTAGTTCTTTGGAGGATCTATTGACAGAAATGCAATATAATATATATAACTAAAGCTGCATCCCAAATCGCACACGTATGCACTATTCTACACCATTATGTAGTATAAACAGTGTGATAAGTGCTGTTCGCATTGAAAATCCTAAAAAAAGAAGTGCACTGTAAGTACCCGGATGATGCACTTTTTCGACTGAAAATATGAAGTGTGGAACTGTGGACACTTTGACTTACGTAGCGGAAGGGAGCTATCAGACGCAGCTCAAGCAAAACTCTCCTGCAGATTGATAACGCTTCAATCTGATGAAGACTAAAGTAATGCTGGGCAAAACAGATTAAACTACATTAGACGAACAATGCAAAGTATATTTTATTCACACGCATTGTGGCGCGATTGACGTCAGTGGCACTTGTCTGGGAAACCGATATACTGTCGGCTAGTATAAAACCGTTAAGTATTCCATTTAGGACGATACTACTGAAATTCACATAACAGATGGTTGATGGCATAGTATGACATTTGGGACACAGCTTATGCATCCAGTCTACAAAGAAACCCCTTACATAATGAAGTGTTATGTTTTTACAAACTGAGAATGAAAACCCTTTCATGGAATTCACCATGTTGTTTCAACAGTAGCCCTACACAGAAAAACTGTGCGTTTTATAAATACGTTATCTCCTTCTGCAAAGAAATGAAAATGTGAAGACATCTTAGCCCTGTGTCAGCCACCGTAGTGCTTCGAAAGGGAGGGGTGTACATAGTGAGCTGTTGGTTGCAGTTTGCAACCTCTCCACTAGTTGCCGCTAAAATACACTGGACCTTTCAACTAAATTAGCATTAATATGCAAGTCTTAGACTGAAGCAAAAAATATATAAGAGTGAACTAATCTGAATGTTTGATAACAATTATATCGTTTAGGAGGAATTTGCATTGCAGCAGCTGAAATTCTTCTTGATCCCTAGTGATAGCATACAGAAATGGGAAAAGAGAAATAGGTGGCTTGGGAGGTATCAAACCTATGCAAAGACGAGGCACTTATCCAGAGAGATCTACAGGACCTGGCTATGCGAGAGAATGAACCATTTCCCTCTTGGTTATCTAGTGATGGGAAAGAATGCGTTCTCTTGGATTAATGACATGTTTATCCGAAAGGAAGTCACCACCCTTTCAGAAGCCCTGCCTGTTCCTACACTTCCAAGTCACAGTTCTTAGCTAGAAGGGGAGAGTTAGAGAACAAGAAATGCAAGAGATCAGACTAAAAAGATTAAGAAAGTTAGCTAAAGTCGATCTTGTCTAATGCAAAACAATGCATTATTCTGGTACCATGATATAGTATATGCATGTCCACATTGATACATTTCATGCAATCATAAATGACAAGATGTATTGAAACAGGAGATCACAGTACATGCATTGCTGTGGTCCTCCCTGCTGTGTTTTTAAGCAATTTGATTGCAGTTGGATATTTATAGTAGGAGTTCTTCTGATCCTAAGATTTGTAAGAGGAAGTGATGATGTGGACTTTGCTAGTGAGGAGTTCGGATCTGCTTCCTGCCTGCTCTTTTGTCTCAGGCCAAAAATGTGGGTGAGCCCGGTCAACACCCTTCACCCAAAACTATGAGCGCATGTCAGTTTCCTGTCCAATTCTGTGTGTTTAAATAAGTGTCTTTTGCATTTCAGTAGAGAGCCGAGGAACAGAACATGGTACAAAGGGAACATGGGAAAAAGAGACATGGTATAAAAATGCATCACTCCATCAGTCAAACACGAGTGAAAAAACAAGAACGCAGCCTGAAAATGTAGAAAGTCAGATGATTAACTTATGTGCAGACTTTCTTTTTGCCAATTTTTATACACGATATTACTCCCTCCAAGTTTAAGATTGACAGAATGAGTAGTATTTTTAAGAACTGAACTCAGAACCCATTTTAAAGGGATAGTTTACACAAAAATAAAAACTCTGTCATCATTTGCTCGCTGTCATGTCCTTTAAAATCTGTAAATAGCATTTTTTTCCTGTGAAACACAAAATAGAAGATATTCTGAGAAATGTCTCTTTTGTGTCAAAGGCGTCCAATGATTTCTGGTTATCAACGTTCTTCAAAAAAGTCAAACAGGTTTGGAATGAAACGAGGGTGAGTAAATGTTGAATTCATTATAAACTATTACTTTAATATCCAGTTCAATTCCTAAACGTTAATGAAAGATTCTTTAGCCTACATTTAAGATCTTAAATTACATTTCTGTGATCCTGTGGGTAGAACACTTGAAGAAAACTGTAATTTGCCCAAAAGCTTGCAATATAGAGCTGATATAGGGATAACAAACTGAAAGAGACCAAATTCTTCAAGTCCTGGACTTGCCCATCCCTGAACTAAAATTCGAACAGGAAAAAGTCTAGAGTGAACCTCACAAAAAGCTCAGCGCTCCTCTTAAAACTGCTCTCATTTTTTTAAATCTAGCACAAATGTGTTCATGGCAATGGTATGAACTATGAAGACTCTAGTGGGTAGTTCTTTATCTTTTCTAACAAAAACATTTTCAAAATATAAACAAAACACGAGTACCTACTTCAATATGAAAGTAGGTTGCAGTATTAAAGGGACAGTTGACCCAAAAATAAAAAATCTATATAACTCAAGCATATCCACTCCCAAAAGTTATTCACAACCAAGATACACCACAGGGATTTAACTCTCCAAATAGGTAAGAGCCTCCCATTGAATTGGAGGTCTAGGTTCAGTAACGTTATGTGCCCAAAAGAATGAGGTCGGCTGACTATACTGAATGATCAGGTTATTCCATCAATGGGAGTTTTTTCTTTGGCATATTCCAAAATGACAATGCCAGGATTCATCGGGCTAAAATTGTGAAAAAATAGTGGTCCAGAGAGTATGAGACATCATTTTCACACATGGATTTCCCACTAAGTGTGCAGACCTTAACCCCGTTGAGATTCTTTGTAATGTGCTTTTGATGACTTCTCCCACCATCAATACAAGCTCTCAGCGAATGCTTGCCTTTCTTTTCATGCTTTACCATGTCACAAAATGAGGATCCGCCGAGATCTCGATCTTGGTATATAAACCAATAGAAACATACATCCACTGTTAAAAGCTTTCATTGCGGTGACCACCTGCTCTTGACTACGTGATTACCAGCGTTATCAAAGTGTAAACACATCTGCACAGCAGCTTCTTTTTCCTGCCCCTGGCAGGTAACCCACCCATGCGGCACCCGGCCTTAAACGTGCAAGCCCCTGGAGGCATGCCAAAAGTGAGATCATACCACAAAGCTTAATTATAACAACATGGAGGAATCAGCACCTCCTTTTTCCCCAGACAGAACACACTGCACCCGGGATCAAGCTCCTAAGGGAGGCGATTAGAGCAAGATGAAAGTGGCAGTTGCAATTCAGGGATAATGTCGCATGTTCAGCATCCTGGCTTTCGTGGCAGAAAGCGAGAACGCCATCTTTCTAAAAGTCTTGTGTCTTTATAGGACAGGAAGTCAGTAATCAAGAAAACAGGAAGAGTTGGGATGGATTTCCTGCAAACCCAGTGTGAAAGTACACAGTGACCTCGTCTGAAGTGGTCAACCACACACAATAAAAAAGTGAATGCATACTTTCTTTGTCCTCAGTGTAAAGGACTTGTTGTTCGCTCATATAAATTCTTTCAGTATTATTGATAGTTTTGTTAAACTTAAAGTAAACTTATACATTTACCCCAGTCTTTAGCTGTTCAGGTGGGTAAAATCCTTTTCATTTGAAACATTGTAATCTTACCGATAAGCGTTTTTGATTACAGTTTTGTACAGATGTTTAAAAACAAGCAGAGAGGAAAGACAAATGCTCCCAGCCCCATGTTTTTTCAACATCTATTTTTTTATGATACGGTATTGTTATACTTTTGTGACTATATTAGGAAGCAACCCAGTGCTCCCACTGGCCTTGCCCTCCTTTTCCAGCAGAAAATGAGACCTGATAGAAGTCTTACATACTTTTGCCAGCTTATCTGCAGTCATGGACCTGATATTCAAAACACTGCCTTCCACTCTTTAAGTTAAGAGCTTTTATTGAAACTACAAAATGTAAATAAATGCAAAATACTATTAGCACAAAATAAATGGCATAATGATTTATGCTTTACAAAACACATAAGATCGCATCATTTGGACACTCCACCATTTGTATTACCCTGACACCTTCAGGACACTTGTTGCAAGTTCAATACAGCTAAACCTGCGGTTTATAAATATAGATTTAAAAACCATTAAACTATATCATAATTAGCAAACAAGTAACTGATTTTAATTATTATAACTTAACAATGAAAACCCCAATAAGCAATATCTAAAGTGACACTATTTGAATATAAATGCAATGTTCAACATAGCAATATATTCAGCAAGCTGAAAACCAGAACAAAATTACTCATCTAAACAGTGAGAACTATCTAAAGAAACGTCTGTTGTTGATGGAAAATGCTCCAGCACATATTATTCAGAATGAGATAAATTGAATCGAACTTTGGTATCCTTGTCCAACAGGTTTGCCAGGAAACGTGCAATGAAAGAAATGTCAATATAAGAAAGACATGCAATGTTAAGCAGGAACTGTGAAAACAGCACTACGGGGCCTGATTCTCTTATCAATGTGCTCAATTACTTTAAATGAAAGTTGTTCCTTGTGGTACAGTCGTGTGTGACAGAAACATTTCTAAACAGGTGTATTTGTTTATGACTGAATATTGCATTTCTTCATATAATGTATAGCATGCATTAAAGATTGATTTGCTTTAAAGAATGATTTTCTCAGGAATTATCTGGTATATACAGGGTTGGTCTGCCCAAAGACCTCAATAAGCCAAAGACCAATGATCAAGTGGACAAGTAGAAATGGCTGGGATATATAGTAACTAGTTTCAAACCAACGAATTTGATAATGCTGTTATCCAACACACGCTCTGAAAAAACTGAAAACCTAAAAGTACAAATTATACATTTCCAAAACCAGTGTCTGACTTCAATTCAAATGGATTTTCTTCAAAACTACAGCAACTAATAGCAATGTGATCAAGACAATTGTTTGAGGAATTAAATATCCTAATAGTAATATTACATTTAAAAAGTATGGGTTGATGACACCAAACCGATGAAAAGCAGATCCAATAAACGTACTAGATTCCTAATCTACGTTTAAAAATAAAAACGTTTTTTAACAGTCTATTAAGCTCACCTGGATCTAGATGACTAAATGTCCCGATTACAAAATCCAGAGTGGACATAGCCAATACAGCCAGCAGAACCAACTGAAGACGTATGATCCATTTAACCCCGGCCAGGTTAATCCCAAGCAGGGCCAACAGAACGGCCACAGAAATCCCCCTCACTGCCCACACGCTCTGTAAACTCAACACCTGAGCGATGGACTCTGCAAAACCTGTGATGTACATAGCTCCAGCGACACACTGGAAACAAGTTAAACAAAAACAGTGAATGACTAAAGTATACAGAAAACATAATATATGCGATCATTTATGCAAGGCTATGCTCACCTGTCCAAACACGTACAAAAGCCCCACAGTTCCTCCGACTCTTCCTCCGAGCACATTCGACACCATGGAGTAAACCCCACCGTTGCCCACGCTGCAGCACTCAGACACCCCTATGCCAGACATCACTGTAACCAAGGCGACCAATACGACCAGTGACACCAGAAGCATGCCCAGCAAAACCCCTGTGTTACCCTGAAGGTATGTAAAATGTACAACATGCGTTTGAACTGATGTAATGTATATCCTACAAAACTCATAGAAATATACCCTACTATGATGATACACTTACCACAAGCCAGCCAGTCCGTAAAAAGAGCACAACTCCGAAAATGTTGATCATGCAGGTGGTGAAAACTCCATCCCAGGTGCCAAACAGAACTGGTTCCCAGACAAAGAGCTGCACCTTCCACCATGGTTGAGCATTACTCTGGGAACCCTATACACAAACCAGTGTCACTCATATCTAATGTCACCATTAAAGTACGTTTTGGGCCATTTGTCTGCACACCTGAGTAAATTATTGACATGTGCAATAATAAAGCAGATTACCTGAGCATCTTCAAGGAATATTTCTCGAGCCTGTGGGCACATATTGTCTCCTAGGAAAGGCTGCAAGTCGCTTTAATTGGTATGAGGGTAAAAGAAAGGCTTTAAGTGAGTTCAACGTATATTTTGTTAGGAATTCTGCACTTACATTCGCCAAGTAGGCGCGTGGACTTAATAGATTTCTGATAAAACAAAAGCCTGTTAATAAGTGACAAACATTTCAACTATCAAAAACAAACTGGTCATCTAGATTCAACTAACATTGACATACTTCAAAGTGAAAGGCATAGCAAAACAAAATCACTAAAGTTTTGTACTGACTTTTACGACGCTATCCACTCCGACGGTTCTATTGAAAACTCTTTGCCAGACATTAAAATGGAAGAAATGCTTAAATCTTGAGGACGATGTGCTGTGATGCCATAAACGACTGTTAAATTATAAGTTTAATCTTTAAAGACAAACGCACACATACCTGAGATGGTGTCGTGCTCCCGGATGCGACAGCAAGAGACGTGAGTGAACGCGAGGCGCGCGCCCGCGAGATCACCTGAGAGTTTGTGTAAACTTAATTTTTACAATATCTCGGTAAGGCTGTGTTTGAAATAAAGAAAAAAGGCTTTTAAAAACAATACAAATGTCCAGTCCAAAGCAGTCAGTAAAACTAGAAAAAGTTATACTACATCTATATCACATTCGTGTGAAATAATGTATGAAACGAGTTAAGTATTTCTTCTAAAAGCATAAACGGGTTTTGTTTGCGTATCTGGATTCGATAGTTAGATCACAGCAAGAATTTCCGGTTTATTGAATCAACGATAAACAAGATGCATATTAAGAATTTTCACTATACAAATATCTCATTATTGATTTTAAAGTATGGCAGCAAAGCTGTAACGTTAACAGCTGTCTGGTATTTTGTTGCTGATATCAATGAAAACGCTACGTGTGCAATAAACGTCATTAAACAAATATATGCACCACGTGGCTCCACCTATAGCGTCAGTGCAGCCCTCCCTTTCATTGATCGTTAACTTAAATAGTATTTTTTTTAAATATATATGTTTTACATTACTTTCGTGTTAATCCGTCACAGAATCAACTTAATGTTTGTGCAATGTACAACGTAAATCTTCATTACAATGATAAATTTGATTTTTACATGTGTTCACAAATCGGCGATATTTTTTAAATATCTTAATGCAGAGATTTCCAAACAGCAGATCATTGTTATTCATTTAACGTTTTACAGCCACATTGCATTTTAATAAATCTGTAGGAGTTATTTGCAGCTTTATATCTTTTGTATCATTATAGTGGTACTTTTTTATAATTGCCTTAATCAAAGTTAATGTGTTGTTTTTATGTAAAACACCTAATCAGTTAATTCAACCAATAAGAATAATGAACTTGTGAAGAATGATGAACATTCCTGGAGTGCCTTACTCCACTAGATGGCACTCTCCACTACACCTGGACTTCACATTTTGTACTACATTTCCCTTATGCATGACTTGTTTAGGCTCAATCCCCATCACCTCATCACCTCATCCTAACGTATTGGGGTATCAGTATATCGTGTACACGGGTCCGGCAACTGGTAATTGAACACTAGTTCCCTACAAATTGGGACACAGTTCACTTATTTTCCATTGTGGGATTTTTTACGGAAAGAACGTTTGAGTGTACTGGAAGGTTTTTGAGAATAGGATAGACCTTAAAATGGCTCCCTGGTCAGTGCCCTGACTACTGAACAAGGGAGCTGATTGAGATACGGCCATTCTCTTCTCTGCCTAATATGTAAACCCATGGCTGTCTGAATTCGCCCCCTATATCTCCTCTATAGTGCACTATATCGGATGTCCATCATTTTGTAGTGTTGTCCAAATTCTGAGTAAACAACGTATTCCCTCAATTTTTTCACTACTTTTTACCCACAATGCATTCTGATTTTGAGACTGAGGACCAACACAGTGTACCAAAACCAGCAGATGACATGGCAGCCCAAATCACCACAATGGACTTCAAGCAACATGGATTCTGTCCCTCTCCACACTTCCTCCAGACTCTGGGTCCTTGATTTCCAAATGAAATGCATAATTTTCTTTCATATGAAAAGAAGACTTTGGACCACTGTGTTTACTGAAGTCCACAATCAACGTAGCCATCTACCAGGAAATTTTAGAGCACTTCATGGTTCCTTCTGCTGAAAGGCTTTATGGAGATGCTGATTTCTTTTTCCAGCAGGACTTGGCACCTGCCCACACTGCCAAAGGTACCAAAAGCTGGTTCAATGACCATGGTGGTATTGTGCTTGATTGGCCAGCAAATCCGCCTGACCTGAAGCATTGTCAAGAGGAAGATGAGAGCCACCAGACCCAACAATGCAAATGACCTGAAGGGCGCCATCAAAGCAGACTGGGCTTCCATTACACCTGAGCAGGGCCACAGGCTGATTGCCTCCATGCATTGATGCAGTAATTCATGCAAAAGGAAGCCCAACCAAATATTGAGTGCATAGAAATTAACTTAATTTTAATTCAGCAGCCTGACATTTCTGTTTAAAATATCCTTTTTTTCTTGATCTTATAGTCTGATATGAATATAAATATTTACATTTTATTCTAATTCTCTCAAATGGCCCGAAGGTCTCTAATGCCGACCCTGGGGCCATCGGGCTTATTGTCGAGCCCTTTGCAAAAGTTCACGTACACCTGAATTTAACATGCGAGGTCTCCCTCGCCATCATTAAATTTTTGTTTGTTTTTGGAATAGTTGTGTCAGAGTCCATCAGTTGTCCTCATTGTGTATAGATTAATCTCAAACATCAAAGGGATACTTTACCCAAAAAGGAATATTTGGTCATCATTTACTCACAACACAAACACAAACACGGCCTTTTCCTGGTGCTGTCCGATGGCGCTGAGTTCTCACGTCTCATTTTTTTCAAACGTGGATTTTCAAGTAGCTCACTGACTCCTTATTACACTCAGCTGGCGAAACCTTTTTAATTGAGGCTTCTGCTATTTTTGTCCCTTTATGACTAAATTTGATGATTTGTGGTTTATCTGCGCTGGGCGACTGCATATTTACTGTTTTCCTTCATTAGTTTAATGTCCAATATTTGAGTGCGCATGATTATAACAGGCAAGTGAACTTGACACCTTGCTTATCTGAAAAGGATAGTTGGTGTGCCCCTGCCCAACTTCCAGGATAAATATGTATGCAAATACATATTTATATAGTTTGTATGGTTATAATAAAATGTACAGTGTACAAAGCTCAACATACAGTATAGGCCCAACTGTAATAACTTCCACTGCCCCTTAATTTGTGACTTACATGTTTCCCTTTTTCATCTTTTTGTATTTATTTAATCTTTGGATTTTCTCTGTTGTGTTTATGTGTATAGTGCAAGTTTAGTACTTAGAGCTCCTGTAACTTAAACAACTTCATTTAAATATAACTTTTAATTACTTAATTTAAACTATTTTCCGATGTGGTGTTCATAGCGCCTTTGACTTCATTTTTTATTCATTTTGAACATAATACTACTTGTGGGGGGGGCACGGTGGCTTAGTGGTTAGCACGTTCGCCTCACACCTCCAGGGTTGGGGGTTCGATTCCTGCTTCCGACTTGTGTGTGTGGAGTTTGCATGTTCTCCCCGTGCCTTGGGGGTTTCCTCCGGGTACTCCGGTTTCCTCCCCTGGTCCAAAGACATGCATGGTAGGTTGATTGGCATCTCTGGAAAAATTGTCCGTAGGGCGTGAGTATGTGAGTGAATGAGTGAGTGTGTGTGCCCTGCGATGGGTTGGCACTCCATCCAGGGTGTATCCTGCCTTGATGCCCGATGACTCCTGAGATAGGCGCAGGCTCCCCGTGACCCGAGGTAGTTCGGATAAGCAGTAGAAAATGGAATGGAATACTACTTGTCCTAGACCAGGGAAAGTAGGTCTGGTCCGGCCTCAAGCATTTCAAAACGACTCCCTTGTGATATGCAGTTGCTCTTAAAAACACCTAGGTAGACAGTTTTGTAATCAATAAATAAGTTCAAGTTCTTTGAGTTAGTAACGTTTCTTTTTATAATAACGAATATTATGAAAGCAAATGTTATGCATTTCTGATTAAAATGCAGAAAGCACGATGAATAAAATGTGTATTCCTCTTCTGGTCTTCATGTGTCATAATGATATTGTTTCATTCCTTCTTTCATGATTACACACCCGTACATAGATAACTGATCACTACTGAACACTACTCTGTACCGGCAACAATATTTTGATAAATTATGGAGAAAAATGAATCGCTGTCTGTCCTTCTGAGATTTCACAATGGAGATATGAAGGCTAGGATCACGGTATAATTGCACACATACATTAGGTACGGTTTAATTTTTAAAACATTAACTTTTATCTGATTTAAAGTTTTTATCAGTAGTATTTGATATAGCTATTGTTATTATTACACACTTCAACAAATTAAAATATATATATATATTTTAAATAATGTCATTCTTTTGATTTGGCAAGACTGATGTGAAGTGATAAGGACAGACTCCATCAACACTCAACTACTTTGTCATTGTATTTGGAAATTCAGCATTACACAACATAAGCACACAACCAAAAAACATCCAATCAGAACATCTCCCTCGATTTCTTAGGCAAAATATTGCATTAAAGTATTTTCTATAGAAATAATTAGGCTACAATAAAATGGATACACTACATACAAAAATATAACCAGTGTACAAAGACAGTCAATAGACATGCACACCCCAATGAAATTGTTTATATATCTAGGACTTACAAGTTTTCTTACTAAATAAAACCACCTGTTTTTCAATCAGTTTAACATTTGTCATGAAACAATGATACATACCACCAGATTGGACTCAAATGCTCAATTAACAAAATATTTAAGAAGGACAAAAGTGATGTGTTTAAATATGGATATGGATCTTTTACGAACAACAACTCAGTTTACAAAACACGATCACATCATATGCTTAAAAAAAGGCATCAGACATCCCTTAAATTATTCCAATTTCTGAGCCATCTAAACCAGAAGCGATAAATAATATCCCAAAAAAGATCATTTGAGGTTGTGTGAAATCCAAGTCCGTAATCGATAAAACTGCATTTAAAGCAAATTCATAGAGAAGACTAGAAATGTAGTTTAACAAACATGAACACAACATGTTTTTAACAGCTGTGCTTAGGGGACCAAGACATTTTGGTTAATCATGTCTCTATATATACTGCACGCAAAGGAAAAATGTGCACAGCAAAATGCACTTGAAAATAAAATAGACAAGCTATTTACAACATGTAAAAAGAAGAGAACAATAAAGGAATGTTTAGGCACACTTTGAAGAAACCTGAAACTGTAAAACATTAGTTGATCTTCGACACCCAAAACATGCAAACTATGGAAACAGTACTCATAAGGCTGTTCAAGAAACACCAGCAGAACAAACGTATGTGATGTATGACTGTTCTAAAACCCATTTAACAATTTACATAAGAATAGATTAATTTCAAAATGTACACAGAAATGTGTCCTGCTCATGTTTAATGAACAAGGTCCAATGAATGTACAGCTTGGCATGACGCTTTATATATATTTTTTTAAAATAAGCAAAACTTAATTTTATCAAGATAGCTGTGGGAAAAGCAGATACATTTCCATAATCTGAGAAAACAAAGCTTTTATATTACATGATTAGTTATTACGCTGAAGAAAGAAATATGTGCAATAAACAAATGCTATGTGTACATATACATACAGTCCTCATACAATTTTACTAAACATTAAATGTTACTTTATCAGTTCTATTTCAATCCAATAAACAAAACAGCATGACAATATGATGCACAGACATGTATGCTAATGGACACAGATAGAAGCATAAACATGATCTCAGACACACATTCTTAAATCATCTTCCTTGATTTCACTAAAGACAATTTACCATGTTCTGAAACAGTTCTTATCTTTCATTTTTTTAGGTTTGCATTATATGCCTAGATAAGGGGAATCTAATTCTAAACAAAAGTGCGGTAGGAGGATAGTGCTATTTAATGTTTAGCAGATCTAAGATGAATCTGCAATTCAAGAAATCAAACGGTTGAGAAAGCTTTTTTGCAGTTTTTCTTTCAACCGTCATGCAGTAATAGTCGGGTTCAATGATGACATGTATGAACTGCATACCTGTTGCCGCTGTTTACGACTTGGCAAGGACTATCAACTAAATCAAACTGTACCGATGATCACAAAAGTATAGTTTCTTTGAGAACCTCATGAATATTGTGCAAAAATAATTCAGGATTATATAATCTTACTATATAAAATAGGCGGGGTCAGTATGAACTCAAATTAAGATTACCTACAGATGATTCTACGCAAAATAGACTGCATCTTGTAGAGATTCTATATGACATATGAAGATAAACCATGATAAGATCGTCCATCTAGTAAGTGCCTTACTCAAGGGGAAAACAGTGAGGTCCTTTTAGTACCTCTCCAAAAAAACATGATAACATAATAACAAAATACATTACTGATTGTAATGCTAGGTTAGTCCTTAACAACTGTTAATGAATTCCAGCAAAAGGACTGAACGCGATAATGCAAGGCCAAAAGGAAGTTGGTCTTTGTATAATTTCTACTACACCAGCAATGATGGTTCGGCCAGGGAATGGGCCAAGAAAACCCATTGACTGTATACATTATCTAGTTTAGCAAACCATCATTCGTTCAATTTAAGCATTATATGTGCAATACACAGACAATGCCATGACACAAAGAGCATCCCATTGTCTTCATTAGAACTGTGATCACTTTGATTCCCACACATGATTTGCTTGCTTGATGGAGATGGAAAATCATATGTATTTGCACATAAATCACATTGCCTTCACTGATAGAACTCAAAGACCTTGAATATAAAGTGCGAAATCGTTAAAAGCTTTAGTTTAGCCAAAGGTTTGGCTGCTCGAAGCATCTGGAGATGAGGTTAGTTGAGTTCTTGTTTCACTGACAAGAGAGAACTCTGGGAAATCTGTTCCTCCGTGTCCTCTCAGGCTAACTTGTCCGCTGGCAATGCTAAACTGTGAAGATATTCCAGATCTTGAGCTTGAAAACTGAGATCGAAAATTCTGCTCAAAAGTGGCCATTTGAAATGTCTGACTGATATTTTGTGCATCTGTCTTTTTAGGAGGGGTTACCTGGTCGAGAAAGTCTTCAGTTGGCGAAACTGAAGAGGGGTTAGTCTCATCACCCGAAAAGGAGAATGAGTGTTGGGAATCTACTAAAAGGCTAAAACTGGGTTTCTCCAAGGTGGATCTCAAAGGAGAGTTCATGCTCGGCCTGAACCGGGATGGGGAGGTGAACTGCTTCTCGGTGGAAAACAAAGGCTGCCCTGCAAGACTGGCATTGTCATTTATGAATGTAAGACTCTGGTTGTTAAGGTAGGTGTCGTTCTGACTGGTCCTTTCAAGCGCTTGCTGGAGAAACTTGGAGTACTCTTGTAGAAGGCTGGCCTTCTCTGCCGGGGGCGCTTGCGAGCCAGTGCCCAAAGACTCGGAGGGGCTGCTTTCATCAGAGGAGTTAATGGAGATGCTAGACGTCACCTCTGTGTCAGCCACACTGAAGGAAATCTCAGCTTGCCCATTGGCCTTATTGGAGTAGTGATCGAGAAGGGTCTGCAGGACTTCATCTGGGAGAACATTCTTCTCGCTGCTGGACTTGATCTCCACATTCAGAGTCTGAGTCTCGGCGAGAATCGTGGCGGGAACAGTCTCATCGATGACGCTCGCTACAGCCACCTGTGTGACGGAGGGCTGCGTAACGATGCTGCTCACGTTTAGCGCAAAGTCTCGGCTAGCGTTCGTCGTAGGTAGCGCTTGAAGGTAACGCCTCTTCTTGAGAAACTGCATGGCGTCGTCGTAGTTTGTGCTACTTCCGGTCGGTTTCGCTTGTCCTGCCTGTAAGGCATCTACGGACTCCATGTCAGGGTTGGTCTCGACATCCAAAAGGCCTTTGTTATCCACGATCTCAAACGTGTATCTTGTTTCTTTGCTTTCTTCAAACGAGGACAAGGGAGAGAGACTTTGAGAAGGCTCTAGAGACTGCTGTTTCATACCCTTCCTGCTGGCAATCTTCTTCAGGACAAGTTTTGGAGGATTTATGATCTCATCATTAGACTCCTCCCCCGCAAGATGCCGGTTGACAGGTGGGGAATCAGGGAGCTCAACAGAATAATCTGTCACAACGTACTCATCTTTTACTTTGGTGGCTACTGCGTAAAGAGGAAGGCACTCGTTTCTATCAAGCCTGTCCTCTGTTTTCTCCTCAGTATCAGCTTCTACTGCTTTTTCTGGAACAATGGAACTTGTGAGTGAGACTTGACTTTTGTCAGTGGTCTTTTGACGTTTCTTCTTGGGAAGCGTGCACTCCTTGACAGGAAATGATAACCCTAAGGTCTCCTGGCTGTGATAAGGGACGTCTTTGGCCGCAGCTTTCTGCACCTTTCTGTCTTTGTTCTCGTGGCACATGCGTCTGTGCTTCAGTACTCTGTCAGTTCTGGAGAAATACTGTTGAGAAAAATAGACATTACTGACATCATAACTGACTACATCTGTCTAGTGCTCCGAAACTTATAAGTTTCAAAAAAGAGCAAATTCCAGCCAATAAAACATGTACGAGCTGAGCAACATACAAACACATGTATATTCACTATAGAAGATTTAATGACTTTTAAAGATTGAAATTCATTTTATGACTTTCCAAGTCTGGATATCACATGTAAAATGTGCCCTGATACCAGAGCATGTTAACTTCAGAGTATGGAGTCCAATTTAGTATTGACCGATTTAGCATTGGTCTAACCTGATGGCAGTAGTCACACTGGTAGGGCTTCTCTCCGCTGTGTGTCCTCTTGTGCCTTTCCATGTGATACTTCTGTATAAATTTCATTCCACACTCATCACAGCGAAAAGGCTTTTCTCCTACAGGTGGGACATTACAGGGGATTATAAATGTTATGCAAAACTGTTGGAAGAAAGTTTCTTTACTTTCAAAGTAATTAAAGAATTTTAAACTTCCATCCAGCCCTCCACACTTCTATGAAATTAGGCCCGTTTTGTCTGTCTGTGAAGGCCCGACGCACCACAAAACAGGGACTTAAATTAAAGTTTTAATGCTATTTCTTACCTGTGTGGATTTTCTCATGTCTCTGAAGAAGGTACTTCTGAATAAAACGCATGTCACACTGATTGCACTGGAATGGTTTTTCACCTGGCAAAAAAGTATTTTTGTTCTCGGCTTTGTTCTTTGTGTGTAGAAAATTCTATAAGAGCACATACATAGTTCTGTCTTACCTGTATGAATGAAAACATGTCTTTGCAAATGGTAGTTTGTCCGAAAAGCGGCATTGCAGTGTTCACATACGTGCGATTTTGGATTCTGGTGGCCAAGGGACCCGTCTTCATTAATAGTGAGAATCTAACAAGATGATGGGGAAATAACAATCAGATATAGTGTTTAAAATAATAGGATTGAAGAATTTTACTTTTCCTTTCTGTACTTTTGGATTGTTGGGATTCTGCTGCTAATAAGTCTTAATACTTAAATGTAAAATTAACCGACAAAACAGAAATCTCATAAAACCAGTTAAAATATACAACAATAGAAATAGTTAACTGGCATTATCCTAAACAATTTACTATTATCCTATAAAGTAGCCCTCACTTAGAAGAAATCATCTAATGCATACAACATTACTTTAATCTCAGATGCCTGAAAATAAACCTTTGCAGGCGAGCGTTGCTTTCTCTTCTTCTTTTTAAGACAGTCATTTGGGTCCCTCCCCTGTTTCTTCTTCTCCTTATTTGGAATCAACGAATCCGGCATTTTCATCTCTTGCTTTATATTCATCTAAAAAAAAGCAAAAAACTAAATTGTATCACATATATGTAGAGAACATTTATCCCCATTTAAAAGTAAACAGTTTAAAAATAAGCTTTTTTGTGACAAGGTCAAGGACAAATAATTCTGGCTAACATGTTAGCTTTTATTTTTTATATGAAGATAATCTCCAAACACACACTGACCAAATATAACACATTGACCAAGTATAGACAATAAACACATCAACCACTCTTAATGCATTAATACACACAAACTCACAGGGATATTGAGCGTATAGTGTAATTTATGTGTGATTCGTGGTGAGAAAGCTGGTCCATCCTCTCCATCATTTTTCGATGTCTCCTCGTGAACCATCAGGTCTTCCTGGGATATCAGATCGTGCGAGGTCAGCACTCCACCCACCAGATCATCATCTTCATCATCGTCATCCTCTGCCAAAAGCGGGTGATTGGCCAAACCTCGCTCCCCAAGAGTCATATCTAAACTGCCTCTCCTTCCTCTTCCATCCACCCTTGAAGAACCCAAGCCTCGAGATGGGTGGTGGAGCCCCACGGGGACACATTTCATAAGCATCCCCTCCAACTTGTCATCAATGTTCATCGCTGAGCAGTTGAGCTGAAGCCACACTCTACCAGCATAGGGATTCCCAACAACAAGTCAACACGATCGTGCTCGCAGTACTTCCGCCTCCGTCAACCTGACTGAGAGAAGGAAAAGTTTAAACCTTTGTAATACAAACAAAAATATTGATCAAATGCAGTTTATGCTATGATATATCATGTGTGCTCTAACCTTCCCAGATAAAATTTCATGCTAGTGAGTGAGTTTAACTTAATTTCAGACTCTAAATCCACTGTATTAATGAAGTTTAATGGAAAGCTCAGCATCTGGAACACTTCTAATCAAACAGATGAGGCCATTCTGCAAATTTGTATCATAAAGCCTGCCATGTTAATAATATATCTAGACCCAACAAGGTCCACGAAGAAACCGGATCAACACATAAACTGCATGCATAAATTGTCTTCTGATTTTGTGATATTTATATGCATAAACAAATTGCCCAACTGTAGTTACAGTAAATGGCTGCCTGTTGCCAATGTCAGTTGTTCAAAGCATAATGTTACAGATAACGCACACTGTGCATTTACGATAGTATGTGCTCCATATAGTATTTAAAGAAAGAGTTTTGTACATTTTAATGTATTCATGTTGGTTAAAATCGCCCTGATCTCCATCAATCTGATGCTATATCATCACGCAAACTAAAGGCAGAATCCGAACATTTTCACGCTGGGCTGTCATGTAGACTCATACAGATGAAGAGTATACGTACCGCATGTGTTGTCAGTGCGGGGCTGACAGTGGGTTCGAGCCGCTCATGACGTGTTTGTCAAACTTTACTGCGCTGCTGCGGCTAGCATTCGATGCTAGTGAGCTACATTCCATCTGCAGCTGCGCAGCGGTGCATTGTGGGATCTCGGCGGATCACCTCTTCCATGTAGATATCGCTGGCCCGGAGGCGGAGACCTGCGAGTGGGAGGATCATACGTAATAAGAAAACGATTACGTTTTCGTCGTAGTTTAAAGTTTTGTTTTCATCACAAATTGATAATATGCATTAATTGAAAGTTCCATTGATCCAAAACGAAAAAGAAAGCTTTTTATGGACAAGTTTAGAAGTTCTCTGGAACCTTAAATAAAAAATTGTATCAAATAAACACACAGCATCATAACTCTCTTTATATTGATATACAAATAATAATTACGCTTATTCTTGTATTTTCATTTCAGAAACCACAATTTCTCTGAGCCACTGCGATCACTGCTGTTCTGACATTTTGTTCTATCATCAGATTGTTCTGCCCTTTCGTGTGAGTTAGGTTTAGGTGAGGGTTTGGGTTAGTCTTACATGGAAAATAGTAAATATACCCCTGAAAAAAAACTACAACACACGACATTAAATGAACCAATAAAATCCTCTGGAGGTTTATACAGCCCACTTTCAGCTAAAGTCCCACCAACGTGAAACTGACCTCCATGTATAATTTGATATTTTACAGCAAAAATCGTATCTGTCAGATAACGTTACCCCTGCTAATTGGTCAAATTGAGCCTTGATGGGCTTCCGTTCAAGCAGGCCCATCCAACGGGTCAGCTGGCATGGTGGTTAGTGCCTTAGGTTTGTGATTCAGCAGGTTATTGGCATGAGGTCTGCCTTTGCTTTTTTTCTCATTTAACACAGGGAAACCTTATCTGACAGCAATATGTTTAGTTGTGGGACTGAGAACCTGTGAGACAAGTGTGGACTTTCTGTCTCATGATTTACATGGGGAATGGTATCTCACAGCAAAATTCTCAGTTGTCAGATAACGTCCCCCCTGCTGTCGCTGGTAAAACTTAGCCTTGATGGGACATTCTAACAAGGTCATTTAATAGGTCAACTGGCTTAGTGTTTAGTACCTTGGGTTTTTGAATGTCAGGTTGTTGGTTTCAATCGTCCCTTCATGTTTTTCTCATTCAACACAGGATAACCTTATCTGACGACACATTCTTAGCTGTAATAATGCGTTCTCCTAGTTTAAAAAATAAGTGATATAAGCCTGAAACTCTGCGTACCAACTTCTTGTGGTTTCAAAGGTCGGCAGTGTAAATATGAGACAAGTATAAACTTTATATCACATGGAACACATGGGGAACAAAATCTGACAGAAAAATTATCAGTTGTCAGATAACGTTCCCCCTGGTATAGCTGGCAAAACTTAGCCTTGGAAGGATTTACATTCCAGCAGGCCAACCCGGTAGGCCAACTGGTTAATAATACATTCTCCTGCTTAGATTAGAAAATATTGTGACATAAACCTTAATCTCTGAGAACCTACTTCTTGTGGTTTTGAAAGACAGCAGTGTACATGTGAGACAAGGTTAAACTTTCTATCATGGAATACAGTGGGAGTGGTATCTGACAGCAAAATTCTCATCTTTCAGATAATGTGACAGAAGGCTGGCAAAACCTAGCCGTGACGGGAATTACGTTCAACAATATAATACGTTTTCCTGCTTTAATTGAAAAATTTTAACTGGCAAAATTGAGCTTTAATGGGATTCACCTTCACGCAGGCTAACTCAATAGGTGTTGTGGTTAGTGCTCTCCGTTTGTGTATGGGAGGTCATTGGTTTGAGGCCTACCTTTCCTTTTTATCTCATTGAACACATTATAAATTCTCTTGCTTAGATTAAAACATTTTGTGATGCAAGTCTGAAACCCTGATAACCTACTTCTTGTGGTTTTGAAAGTCAGCAATGTAAATGTGAACTTTCTATCTCATGGAAGACAGGGGTATGGTCTCTGACAGCTAAATATGATGGTTCTCAAAAGAAGACAAAAATAGCTCTGGAAGATACAGAATCTGCATTCATACGTACTCAATTTTGGAGATTTTTTTTTTAAACCTTGTTTTGACTCACATTCTCATAATGTAAATCAAGCTGCCCATGAGTTTAAGCACCACTAGAGGGAAGCATTTAATCTTCCTTTGAACACAAAACACATGAACATGAATACCATTAGATTATTCCAATTAATAAAATAGCAGTTTGACACACCCCGAAAATATTAACACTGCTGATTTGTGGTACTTTCATACACT
Organism: Triplophysa dalaica; assembly: GCF_015846415.1. NCBI lineage: Eukaryota > Metazoa > Chordata > Actinopteri > Cypriniformes > Nemacheilidae > Triplophysa > Triplophysa dalaica. Next base: position 19,150,980 of record NC_079549.1, on the reverse strand, counting down.
GTATTATTAAATATACTGTATGTGGAAATCAGTTTAAAAATGTGTGCAACACTCTCAGACTTACAAGATGCATACCATAGCTGATCTTTAAATGGGACCAAACTTTAAAATGCTATAACCATCCCAGCATATAAAAACAGAAGCAAATAATGGTGTTATTTTTTAATCATCATTAGTGTCACACAACAATGATTTTAACATTATATACAAATATTTCCCCCACTATAATATCACAAAAAAACAGGGGTCAAGCCGAGTTACACACATGCAGCTCAAAAACGCGAAAAATGATTTAATCCTGTCTTTCCTGTGTGATCTTACAGTTCCATTAGCTAGATTTATATCAAAACATTGATCCGCCCACTTGAGGTCACAAATGTGACTTTCGTAGTACGTCAATAGCAACAAAGAATAAATGCACAGTTAGGTTTTGGATAAGGCATAAACAGAAACAGCTGAAATGATCCATATAAAACTAGTGGGTCAGTGGTTATAAACAGCTCATGCTTGATAACTGCATGTGCAGAAAAGTAACAGATGTTGTGATGAACATCAATCATGAGATTTTGTTTGTGGCACAGGATTCATGGCATATTTACCATTTATGCAAATAAGTCAAGATATGGTGCTTTCCTATGAAAATCTAGCTTTTCAGTGGAGATGATAAAGCTCATTTCAGATTTTCTAAGAAACTAGACACATTCCAGATGTGCAAATCCGCCATTATGGTGAGGGGTCTGTGCAGGATAAAAATGGAACCGCTGGGCACACTGTGAAATGTTTTTGTCTTTCCCAAAATGTACTCTTTATGGCCTGATGCATGCAAGAAAACTTTATGGTGAACCCAAGTAATAAAAAAAGCATAAAAGGAAAGATTTAAGCACAAATATTGGCATCAAAAGCACAAAGATAATCAATACTAAAAAAAGAATTTGACATTAAATTGTAAAGAAATCATTCTATAGTTTTGGAGTAACCACAAGGAATGATAATAAAGTTATTTTTGCCTCACAAAAAAGTGCAGTCATAAAATGCAACCAGGTCCGAATACGGCTGCAGAACATAACTGGAAATAAACATTAACCACACTGTTCATTTATAGTTCTCTGAATGTAGTGTTGTCAATAATATTTAGTATCTTTACAGAACTTTTGTTTCAAAAGATTAAGCACAGATTTGAGAGCAAGACGTTGGCCCTCCATCTCTGTGCTTCTCTGGAGTTCTCTTGATGTGTCCAAGGCCTTCTGGTGTTGTGATGGTGGACATTCACATCTTGCTGAAGCACTCTTTAGCATTGTTCCATACTTGAATTCCCTTTAAAACAAAAAAATCTTAGTTACATTTATGCATTTGGGACGCCTTTATCTAGTTAAAAATCTATCTTCAAATACCATCAAATAATTTTGCTTAATTTGTAAAATTACATTTTATTTGGTTGGCACATGTATACTTACCTTTTTGCACATGCTGATCTGCATGATGGCGTAGCTGATGAGAGCCTCTCTGAGATCGTGGTCTTTCTGTTCTTTGAATCTCTCAATGTCCACCCATGCACTCTTCACAAACTCTCTTCATGAGGTCACAAAGATTTAAAATGTTATTGGGAAATACGTTTTACAGATTAATACAACTTTATTTAAATAAACAAGGCATGTCGTAAACGAGTGCTTTGCTTACTCGCATTCTGTGTTTTTTTCTTTGACTAATTCCTCTCCTTCCTCAATCTGTGTCTCCAGCATTTTTAGCTTGGTCTCCCTCTGCTCCGGAGTCTCCTGCCCAAACAGCTTACTGGTCATCCCCTTTAGAGAAAAGGTTCGTAACGTCTGCAAATAAAAGCTCAGATTACTCATTTGCTAACGTAAAATCAATTTTTTTTTCTGAAATGTTTATTTTAAAGGCTGTAATACAGAAACTGTTTTCTTTTTATTGTTCAACTGAACAAAGTAATTAGCCTTATCTGCCAACCATTTCAGAATTTGTTAAATCGTTGGCTTCTTTTGCTGCACGAATGATTACATGATAAATGTGCCAATAAACTAATTCTCTGTGGACTCCACTATTTTAACTGCCTCAAAAAACAGACTTTGCTAGCCTGAGTTGAGATAAGCGGTCCAAAAAGGAAATTCCAGCATATGGGTTGGTGAATAACATTAGGGTGTGTAAATGATGAAATCTACTTCATTATAGGGCAATCTGTCAGGCTGGAAAGTCCCCCATTACAGAAAAAAATGGGGTGATGCGTGTTCTCTAATCTCTGATGTCATTTGCTCGGATGGACACTGACCCCGGTGGCAAGTTCCTCCTGCTGTTGTTTTTTAGAAATCAGATCCTGGGCAGCCATCTCCAGCTCAAATTGTGTCAGTTCATGCTTCCTACATACAGCCCTAGAAAAACACATAAGAATCAAGCAATACAATTATTAGATATTGTTTAGCACATCTATTTACTAAGCACAGAAATTACTTTATACTAATCATGGAAACAAAAGACATTAGATAAATGTGAACTGAATAAAGAGTTAAAGATGGTGTATGCAGCAAACAGTAGTTGCTCTGCTTAAGATAATTTTAAGGAACACCGGGCATCGATGGGGGTTGTGTTAACAGTGCAGGGAACATTGCATGTGCAACTGAATCGGCCAGAGGAGGCTTTCAGCTCCCAGGAGATCAGGTAAGAGTGCAATAAGAACAGGAGTTAATGGGGAATGTTTCTAATGGGCTCACAAGCCTCACTGTTATAACAGCTTGTGTTTGGCATGCTTGAGTTCATTTAAAATGAAGACATTCAGGAAAGCCAAATGCAGTACCTTAATGCATCTGCGTAGAAAAGATACTCTTTCAACTGGTCAGCATAATGCTCTTCTTCTTCTAAAATATCATCCACAGAGGCGGCGTACCTGTAACAAATAAAAGTGTCCGATTAAAACAATCCAAAACAACAGAATTATTTTGTTCAAAAGATACATATGCATACATATAACTATGATGCAAAAATATGAAAAAGATGACTTAACGACTTAACTATGAGGACGTGTCATTTTTTTAATAGTCCATTTAGTCTTCCAAAATGTGGCAGAATTTAAAGGAAACTATACAGTATTATTAAATATGAAATTACAGTGACATAAGACTTTGGACATAAAGCCAAACGCTTATTTTGCTGACTGGCATTTTGGTGGAACTGCATGTATTATTTACTCTAAATAGGGAGTAGAGCTTGTGGAACTTGTAGCCAAATCCACAGCAGCGTGTTCTGAGTAATTTTTGGGAATAGGTGAGCAACATGATCCATAAAACAGCCTGACAGCTGCCAAATGGGCGCTGATGATGGACAGCCTGTTTCTCTCAATGTGTAGACAGGCAGCGCTTTGGGCTCTGACCTTTAACCTTTCTGCTGAGTACAGCAATCTGGAATCCATCAAGAGATGGAGCAATACAAACCGATGAAGAAGCAAAATGGGCTGGTTAAAGACTGCAAACTGAGAGTCCCTCCCTCTCACAACATTCTCATCATATTATTAAAAAAGATGCTGCTAAACATTTTAACCACAGCTCGAGCAGATTTGTTGAGCTGCCTGTCAGCCAATCAAACCTGAGCCTCCCTAGGGCTCACCTTATAGGCTACTAGTTACAGGAGGACTCGAGAATGGAAATGTGAGAGGGATTCAGATCAATCTGGCCAATGTGTTTAACAGCCTAGTAGCACACACATGTTAAACCACAGCAGAGCCCTGAGGTGGATCATACAACACCTTTCTATTTCAGATCTCTCAATGAGCTCTCGAAGAGTAACAGGATCGGGCTCAGGAAGCAGAAATACAATAAAATCCGCCTGCAATAAAATACTACACTAATCCTATAAAGGCTATTTAAGAATGGCTCATAAAAAGACCCTAGTCTACTTTTGCATGTGCGCTGTGAACTCACGCGTCCATGTGATGCCCGGCGCTCTGCAGTCCATCTCCCATCTCTTTTTCAATTGCACTCCACTCGCTGTCCAAAACAAACACAGATTCACAGTTAGCCATCGCAGCACACGCTCAAGCCCAAAGAGCTGATTTACAAAAAGCATAGTGCTTGCAACACCAAGGCGACAGGTTAAATCCCCGGAAAAAAATCATTAACATGATCAAATGAATACATAAAACATAATGCACATGCATAAATGCAATGTAGAAATGTTTTAAACAAATTAGGTTGGAGTACTTAATGACTTTTTTGCTATTAATGGCTTTCACCTGAAGACTCTTCCATAATTTCCATGCACTTTATAGACACCATACAGGCGATCAGCAGCTCTCTGTAAGAGGCATAAAGTCTGTTAGTAAATGTTAGCCTAAAATATGATATGTGCATTTTAAAATCAAGAATTGTAGTGTTGGGGATTGAGAATATTAAAGAAAGTACTTCAATATTTCGCCTAACAGTACTATTTCGGTCCAAAGGAGCCTAAATTCCAATTAGATTTACATTGAAGAATTTAAGAATAAGTTTATGACATGAAAGATACAGAAACATTAGGTCAATAAACACTCAATGAATGCTCTTTGACCAAAATTAAACACAGAAAATGTTGTATAATACAACTGCCAATAGAAAAAAAAACAAGCTTGCAATATATCAATATTTAACATGCATTTCAATAGGGCTTTTGTTTGAAAAAAATTTTTTTGTGAGCTGCACGTTTCATTATTTACACTCACCGCTCGTACTCTCAGGAGCTGAGAAATAACAGACTGTAGCTCATCTCCATAGTGTTTCATATCTGCAAATCGCCTGTGATACATACGCGCACAGGTCAAGGTCACAAACAGCACGGCCCACATCTTTAGCATTTCAATATGACACTTTGTGCAGCATGGTTTCACAACAACCTACTTGTCTGCATTCTTCACTCTGAATGTAGCGTTCAAAGCCTTTAATCTTGAATCCGCCTGTGAAGAGGACACAGGGCACAAGTTGACTGACAGATTCATGTTTGGCTTTTGTTTGTTCAGATGGTGTTAAGGAGAATCAGAGCCCCTCCTCACGATAATCTTTTTCAACTGCTGAGGTCAGATAAACACTGCAATACGGAATTATATATACAAACATAAAAACTGCCGCTCTTTCTGGTTCGATCCAGGCTGGTCCAACAGACTTCCTGTGCTTGTTTATAGAAACTAACTTGTACTGATAACAAAATGTTCACTGCAATAGCGATTCAGCTGTTCACACTACGAATATAGTATTTAGTCAGCTTCATATCAACAGAGAATATAAACATGTGGTGAGAAGGGACAGATCTGCTTGGGGTTTACAAAGGGGGAGAAGTTGAACGTGATAAACTTGAAAGTGCTGATATACCTTCGCCTGAAATCCTGTTTCAAACACAGATTCCTTCCAACCATTTTCCTGCGAGGCAGACAAAAGACACGATTTCTGACTATGACAACAGACATTATAAGCATTTAAATATTAGTTTAGCATAATTGATACTTAGAAACAAAAAAGGTCATTTTTTATCAAACTCAATCTTGAAGATACATAACATGAGATCATGAAAATTACATTTCGTGCAGTGTGTAATGTCGCCGTGTTTGAAAGTAAGCAGTCTGCCAAGTTGTAAATCCGAAGGTGAATGAATAATAAAGTTATTGGCTTGGAAAAAAGGGAGTCGACTCTGAATCACGCAAACGAGTCGTCACTTGTCCCATTCCCGAAACGCCGTGGATTTACATCACTACATATAGTCCCCGCCTACATTTTGCTAGGACTGCCCGCGAAAACTTCACTCTTCTCCCACAAACACTGTAGCTTGTGTCCCTCAATCGCGGTAGACCAATCCAGGTCTGACCAATCACATAAGACTAGGTTAGCGGAAAGGGGGGGACTAGACAGATGAATCGCGGAACAAATCATTTGAGAGTTAGTCAAGAAGTAAGATAAGATTAACTGCCTATTGTTACAAAAACAATAGGGCTTTTACACCTATGTACATAAACTTGTTGTTGGACACTTAACAAACCAAACTTAAAAATCCCTAGTTATGTACTCTTTAAGGTACTGTATAAATAGCATCTGCATTTGTGTGAAAAAATATTTTGTTGGCCAGCAAATATTGATCTGTAGTTCTTTATAATTAATTTGTTAACCAATTATTAAGTGCATATTGTAACAAATTGTATTATATTTACAGCATTCATTTTATAATAATACATTTTCGGATTTTTGCCGAAGGAGATAATATGTTTATATACTAAACGCGCGCTGAAGAGCAGTTTGTCCATTTATGGCTACTGTAGAAACAACATGTCAAATTCAATGTAAGTGGACACTTGGTGTATGTATGTAGATAGAAATAGCTCATTCTAAGGTAATAAAAACATAATGCTCCATTATGTTAGGTCTTTATAGACCTCTGAATACTTAGTTATGTAGATTATATTGCATTTCTGTCAATAGGTACTCCAAAACATTACACACTGGACCTTAAAGCAAGACCTCTGTACCTCAGTAAGGAATGAATAAAAGATCTTGTCATTGGACAGAACTGGGTGCGAGGCCACTCGAAGCAGGAAGTTCTCCAGTCCAACTCTACGCCTCTCCACGAAATCCGGATCCATGTTGTCAGCTGATAGCTTGTGCCAAACAAATTCAGCCTGTGCCATGAATAAACAGCAAGCAGTTACATTGCATCTTAGCTAAACATCTTAATGAGGTTCAGTTAATGGAGCGTTTTATTTGCATACCCGCTTTTCAGGTAAAGGCGGAACCACCAGGAATGGATATGTGACCAACAAATAGTTTTTAAGGAGCTCAAACTCGCTGTAGCGTCTCCAGAGAGAGTCTGGAACAGGAGTGGTCCCTTCCGACGAAGCATCCACTGCCCTACGAGGAAAAAGAAACAAACATCGATCATCAGAAGTGGAATAAGTGAAACACATAGAGCTTTTAATTCTGACTATCAATTTTGGTGTACAAAGCTTTTTTAAATTAAAAACATTTTCGTGGTGAAACGTGAGGTTGGTTAACAGTTTAAGCTATTTTCTAAATAAACTTAACTTAATCAGCTTAATATAGACACGGGAGTGATCTCTATGGTTTCAGGTTGCATGGCAACCTAGTGTATGAAAGCAGTCATTTTAAAGGCTCTTTTAAACACATGCCATAGGTTTAATGGTGATGTGTAATCTTTCTGAATTCCCAGAGCGTAAAGTTATAAGCACATAGCTAATGTAGTAGTAAAAGGCTACCAAATCACAATATAAAATGCAATATAAAAGACAAGTAGAATTTTTTTCTGCATTAATTCTACCAAGTGATATTGTATATGTCTTTTCCTGTAATGTTTTTTGAAGGACTAGAGAATGTGGTCTGATGGGGAATCTTATTATATAGCTATGTAATGTATTGAACATAAAACTAAAAAACAAAATTCACTCTATCATTTTAAGCTTTTGCTTTTCAAGACCTGGAAATCATGTTTCTTTAAACTCCCTGATGTTCACACATTTTCCATAGTCATGAATAAAATGAATGGCTGAAATGGCAAAAAACATGAGAGGTAGGAAGGTTTGAAATAAGAGCTGAACTTCCAGAGGGCTCCAGGGAAGAATTGGGAACACAAAATGTTCTACACGCTAATAATACATGATGAAATCAAAGCAGAAGGAAGGTGCGGATTGGCTGAGAGACTTTCCCCAAGCACAGTGGCACCAAACTGCTCTCCATAGCCTGCTGTAGTGTTAGTGCGCGCTTTCTACATGATCCTTACAAAAACATGTGTTTCCTTTTATGGGAACAATACAGCACTGTGAAGTTATCACCAATCATAATGAAGTGATATAAGATATATTTTTTTGTGGTGCATGCTGAGGCAGGAATTTTCTACATGTCATATTAAGGGTTTGAAAAAAGTACCCACATCATCATATTGCGTGATCTGCAAAAGCACGCAAAAACTTTGTTATTGTAAGGATTTTTTCTTTCTCGTTTTAAGTACATCGAGAAATTAAAAAGTATTTGTCAATAGTCTACATAAATCTAGTTTTAAGATACACAGACTAAAATACTCAAATATCTTCCACAAATTTGCTCAACAAGCAGACAAAAATACTGGTTAGGAAAAAAATGATTAGAAAATCAATTTAAGCACTTTTACGATTACATTAAAGCACCAACAAGCACATTCAGATTGCATGTTGAGTTAGATCACTTTTCTTTGTGAAATCATGTGATTTTGAAATCATAACACTCTGGCCAGCTTGTGCATTTGGCTCTGCACAAAAAACTGAGACAAACCACATCTGCTTTAACTGCTGACTCAACACTCTCTTCAGAAATGACATATCCCTCTTTTCAACACAAAGCTTGTTGGGTGACGGGCGGTAAAAGTGATCTGCTGTATGTCACTTTGTGTTCAGTGGGATCGTTTTGTTTTTATATTGTAAGAGAACTTTGAAATGTTACATTTTCAGGCCCAGTAACAGGAAGCATCGATTCATTTGGGTTTGACTTCTTTAAAAAAGCAAAATCTGCTGACTATTTAAATTTGAAGGCTCGTCTTGTTTGTTGCTTATGTGACTCTGTATGATCATAGTGCATTCTTAAAGTCAATGTTTAAAACGGCTCTATCTTGGTTATGCATATTTTACACCAAATATGCATGTGCATCTTTTGGCAAAATGGAGTTAAATATGTTGAAATGAGAAATATTATTTATCTCGGTTGTTACACGAAAGGCTAGATAACAAATGAAACAAGTTAAAATTGTAAGTTGTTTCCTGTTAAATGTACAACACTGTAATGATGCAATCCTTTAAATACACAAAACCGGTGCCATTTATTTCATCAAAATTTACTGCATCCAAAAGCTGAAGGCATTTATAATATATTCAAGAGTGGACGATTAGATGCAATAATGGTGTATACAAAAAGCAATTGAATGAAATGACATTAAGAACAGGGCGAGTCTCATTCACACAAGTCACAGCATGGAGGAAAATAAAGCAAAGTATCTTACCTGGTCTCTACAAGATACACGGTATAAGTCTCCTGCATGTTGACAGCATTTTTCCCAGTTCTCTTCTCTGCTTCAGCCACACCGATCTCCATCCTCTTCAGAAGATTTGTGCCTTTTTCAACCATCTTTAAGAACCAGAAAAATAACAGCGTTTGAATGTCTGAGCAAAGGAGAAAAACTAAATTTACTACGAAGTCATAAATTGTGTGTCATTGGCATTTTACATTGACAGTCGACCAAAACTTTACTCTACCATAGATGTAGAGAAGTATCACCATTAGTAACTCACAATGAGCTTTCCTTATTTTTAAAGGTCAGCCATACTCAAATCATGAAACCAAATTTGCACATGTCAAAGGATTTGGCTGACGTATAGGGTGAATATGTTCATTGACATTCATCGCAACTTGATTTAATTACATATGATATACGTAACGAACTGGGTGTTTACAAACTACGTGGCAAATGTTTTCATTGACATAAGCGTAAAACAACACAATTTCCTACGTATATGTCGCTCTACAATCCTTCTTTACATGACAAAACGCTTTGGAAAAACATACATGTGGTTTGTTTTGGGCGTCTCCCCCGAATATGCGGATTTATTTGCAATATATAGATGTTAACCCCGAGGAGTGAACCCTGTCCCAGTCAGATCACGCGCTTTCGATTCAGCGCGCGCGACATCTACAAAATAACCCGTTATCGGTCTCGCCACAGAAAGAGATGCTTCGACTACCGGCTTTACCGTGTTCTTTATGTTGTTTTCCGACTCCGACGGAGTCAGGTCTGTGTTTCCTATCACCGCTATATCCCCGCTTCCTGAATCCGCCATGGTTTACTCGTCACGCGCTTGCGCGTTGAGGACTTTTTCACGCGAGTTTGTGCGCGTTCACGTGTGCTGGCGTCCGTCAAACGAGGATTTGGATATTACTACAGTTAATCATGAAATATAATAGGTAATGAAATGTAATGAAGTTTATAATAACACTAATTAGAAAGAAAGAAAGAAAGAAAGAATGAGAAAGAAAGTGTTTAGATAGGTCACTCGAGAAAAAAATTATTGTATGTTTCCCATTTCACATTCGCTACACATTCGTTACATTTATTCATTACTTTCGTGGATTCACACCTTTTCCAAAATGTGTTTATTTACATACTTTAAAGATCCCCTCACATTTTTGTATCAACGCAATACTGTTCATTGTTTATTCTGTATCGGCTATATTTGGAATGGGGCATTGATAAATATGAGTTCCTGGGCGGACCCGATCTCAGTCACATCTGGATTAAAAACATCTGGATCCGCCTACACGGAACTCAGTTACACACAGAGCCTTAAACTCTCTTACAGATGACTTTATCAGCGCCTTTGACACAAGCAGAATCGAGAGAATAACATCGTCGCTTTAACACTTCAGGATTTGGGACTGTAAAGATATTATGGGTTGCAGAGGCTGGAGTTTGTGGGTTCAGGCATCTCTTCTTCTCTGTTTCTGCCGTGAGTAGAAAGAGTCTCTCTCTGCTTTCATTGTCTGGAGTCCAGCGCGCATCAGAGCCTTGTCTTTGAGTTTATGTGCCGTTTAAGGTCGACATAGGCTACTATAACAGAATCTCTACGTTTTGTATACTTGAGAAACGTTTGAGAAAGAAGAAGAGGAAAAGGGAAAGATTTCCCGAAAATATAGCTCAAAAAGTTGGGTTAAACAGTTGGTCTATTAGTTAAAAATAATCACTAATGCATAATGTCTACTTTAACAAATCCGTGGGAAAGAAGAAAGGGCCTCAATTGCATTTCACTTATTCATTGTTTATTAAACTATGCAAAAGAAGCATATGGTGCATTTGCATTAATTGATGCAAATTAATTATATTTATTTATTATAAAGGTTATTTATTTGTCTATTTTCTTTAAACTATTTAGACAATTTCAGTACAATCTTTTTTACGCGTTTTGATCCCTGCACCATTAACATATCAAATTGAAAACAAATTTAGATCTCATCTAGAACCCCAAAATGAATGCAGCAGATCCTAAAAACGGTCTAAACATTTCACACCCAGATAAGCAATACTGGTAAAGAAAAACGAGATGAAACTTTGAATTATTAATAGGCTATACCTTTGTCTGATAATATTCTGTTATCAGTCAATAAGATGACTTCATTAGCAGTTGTTTAGGAATATCATGTTTTTTAAAGACAACAAAATCCCCTTTTAACATCACAGTACTGCACAGTTTCGTTTGTTTCGTTTGTGATAAACATAAAATACATGCATTTTAACTTAATGTTTTGTTTGAATCACAACTATTATGAAATTGTACACCAGAAATCACTGCAGTAGAGACAAATACGATGACAAGCACTGTATCTGCATTAAAATGACACGACAGCATATGGAAAGTTCCAAAAGGGAAACCAGATCTTGAGAATCCAAATGATCTTTGCACAGTAGAGGCCCCTTTAAATGGTTTGGGTGTGTGTAGAGAATTTCCACTTTCAACAACAATTATGAAATATAACCATGAGGGTGGAGAGAAGAAAATCATTACTTCGAAGACACACTAATCATTTCCCATCTGTTGTTTGTAATGACCTTTTAAGACCAAATCTGGGGAATATGGAGAGAAAGGGCTTGTGTAAGGGTGAGCAGATGTGACCGCACATAGAGACTGTATATAATAACACAAAGACATCTATCTAGGGTGCCTGATGATTCTAAACGTTGTCATCATGATTGTCTACAATGGCAACATTGTTATTAGTTAAGCAGTGGTGACAGGGCCTAACTCTCATTTCTCCTTTGTTTTCTTGAGAAGAGTTCAAGAACTTGTTCTTTGTGGGCATGGGTTTGCTTGGTACTTAAATTTGTTCTTTAGCATGATATGGCAGAACATTTTACTGGCATTGATGAAGCTCCTCCAGTCTCTGAATAATGGGAAGAGGGTGTTACCCTACTGACATATAAACAGCACTTGTGTGTGATCCACGGTCAACATTAAAGGCAACATCTGAAGACATCTGTTTATCATAAATGCGACAGTCCTGCTTTCATTGTACTGTTTTTCATTTAATATCAGGAAATGCTTTCGGGGATCAAGCTGAGTTTAAAAGGAATTGGAAAAACTTGGAAACGTGCCACCCAGTGGGATAGTTTGATTATTGCATACTGGGGCCCCCCCAAAATGTTCATGGCATGAAAAGGTTTGTTTACATACGGGAGTGATATATTTTCCTTAAGCTTACCCTCAAACAAGCCAGTTGATATTATTAAATTAGAAACCAAATGATGAGTCTTTTTTACTAGGAAGAAATGCTTTTCACTATTCATGTAAGGACGTTTTCCAAAATGTACCTCTTAAAAGTATATATAAGCCGAGACACGGATAATACTATTAATACATTTCAATCAGTTTATCATTTAAAACACCTTAAAACATCTTTTCTGTGTGAAATATTTTATGTGGAGGGTGTGATTGTTCTTTCTTTCTTTAAAATGAATGCCAAGTTGTTGTAATGCAACAGCATTCACATACAGTATGATTGGTTATTTTAAGATAAACAGTTTTTATGTTGTTGCATGAACTTGTTGTTTGCCTAGTGCTAGTCAAAACATTAATTTTAATAAATTATCTTGGGAGCAATAGTGGGAGTGTGCTGATGCATTAAGTGTCCGCATGCTTTTTAGGAGCACATATACATCAAAGTCCATTTCAGTTCTCCAAAATCTTTCACACAAATGAGCTTGTTAGTACAAGAAAATACCACCCTGAAAATCTACGTATCACTTGGCACACGCGTTTCATTATTATACACAGTGCTCATGAATTACAAATAGGTAACGAGAAGGGAAACTCGCTTGAGCGCAAACCAAATAAATGCAGGCCAACATCTCTTGGCCTCTGTAGGCAGCCATTGGATTTCCCATAAGCACCGAGGGGCAGTGCTTCAAACTTGGCCCGTGCGAGGGCTTCTGGCTTCAATTTATTTCTGGAGCGGTCGCTGCTGAGTTTAATTACTTTAAAGTTTGTGGGGGGGGTGTGCTTAGCCTTTAAGTTTTCTTCTCTCTCTTTTTTCTGCCTTCATGTCCCTCGACCTTTCACGCAAGAGCTCTCTCTGTTGTATATTTTCATGGTTTGCATGAGTGGACATCTGGACGTGTGTGTCAAATCTCTCCTCTCCTTCCTTTAAAACAGTTTACTGTAAGGTTGCCGCGATCTTTCAGTGAAGTGGCTCACGCCCCTCATCTGCTTTCAATAAACAATTAATTTTGTTGTGATGTGGTAGCTTCAGTGTAGAGACACCATGCGTGGGAAGGAATTCAAGCTTGTCCCACTTACCACAGGAACTCCTGACACTCATGAACACAGATGCTTGCTTAAAGTGCGTTTGCGCACCAAACTAAAAAGGCCCAGTGCGCACACATCTAGCTATATTACATTCATCCAAATCTAATTTGAACTTTATAAACTCCAGATGGGTCGCTTAGCTCAAAGATCTGGTCTTCAATTCTATCTTAATTGCATTATGGCCATTTAGCTTTGTCAAAGCATTACTAAGCTTTATAGCTTAATAATTATAAGCATTATAGCTTTGTCATTTTCATTATTAATGCATTTTGACTGCATTTATTGCATGCCGTAATCAAGCCAAGTTTGATGTGCTTTTAGGTTATTGGGTTTTTCCATTCACCCTCATGTGGTATGACTTTTTTTTCTGTGGAACACAAAAGAATAGCGGTTTTGTGTGGGTACAATTGAAATCAGAAAGGGGCATTGTTGTTTAGTTATTTACATTTTTCAAAATATCTTCTTTTGTGTTCTGCAAAAGACTTAAAGCGATACAGGTCTGGAAGGACATAAGGCTGAAGAAATGTTAGTTTTGAATGTACTGACCCTTTAAATGCACTGTAAGGAGATAATGGTCCAATATGTATTTTTTGGCGGATCTATTGACAGAAATGCAACAATAAACATAAATATGTCTTCAGGGGTGGATAACGACCTTACCTAATGAAGCGTTATGTTTTTTTACCTTTGAACGAGCTGTTTCTATTTACATACAGTACACCGAAAGTCCCCTTACATGGAATTCGCTGTGTTGTTTCTACAGTAGCCCTAAACGGACAAACTGCACTAGAGAGCAAGTTTAGTAAAAAAGTAATTTCCTTCGCAAATATGCGTAAACGAGACGACATTTTAGTGCTATGTCAGCCAACGTAGTGCATCGAAAGGGAGGGGTTGGAGGTGTGGAGTGAGCCGTTGGTTGCAATTTGCAACCTCACCGCTAGATGCTGCTAAATTTCATACACTGGACCTTTAAAGCATCTGCCAAATGCATAATTATTTGTCCACTACCTGATTCCTCATCACAGAAATATTGCAAATACGGGTTCGTAATAATACTGTGTAAACTATAATGTTTTGTTGTCTGTCTTATTGCAGTGCTGCAAGCGAAGACTTTTACTCTGATACAAACCAACTTCTGTAAGTGGTGCAACCACTCGAGTCCCATATGCGAAGACAACGTCTGCACGAGCAACTGCAGTCTGAGCTCTTACTGTGAACTGACTGAAGAAGTGTGTGTAGCAATTTGGTGAGTCTAAAATTTGACTACGCATAAATGATGTGCACACAAATTGAGTTTACTGTTCCTAATATGAGCAAAGCTCTGTGGAAAACTCAAATGGCTTTTATGCTCATGCGAACCTTGGCAACACTGTACAACGATATGGTACAAATAAAAACATGGCAGCATATTCCAATAAGGTTCCAAGGAATAAGGATTTCGCTGCCATATAACCCTTATGACCTGTGTTGCCGTGTTGCTTTTCTCTTTTAAAACCATCTCCAGCCAGTTTGGTTTATGAAATATTTGTCTCACATTTGTGTTTCTGAAAGAGAAAGTGTTCTCTGTGGGGTCAAATAAAGACTCTCTTTCCGGGACAAATATCAAACACATTTCAAACCTTCGGCGAAGTTTAGACTCTGGCATAAAATACAAAGTGCGCCAATGAGCAGGGATTCCCTGGATACGTTTTACTAAAAAATTCATCAGAGGACCATAAGAGGACCTTTTCTCAACCCCCACTTTCTAACTTTGATCCCATGTTTGTATTTCTGAGGGGATCGGTTGTTGTTTTAACCAACTGAAGGAGATTCCTCTGGGCTTTCGAGTATCGTGCTTTTTTTGACTGCGTTCCTTTGATGTTTCTCGTAGGAGGAAGGACAACGCGAGTGTCAGCGTAAGAACGATGTGCTATAACCCGCAGAATCCACTGGAGAACATCATTCTGGCAAATTACTCCACCACAGAGTGTTTGATGACACCTCAACCCTCTGATGATGGCCTGATGTATATCTGTGCCTGTATCGGTGATCAAGAGTGCAATGACCAGCTGATTTTTGACAAAGGACCTAATGGTACGTGCATGTCTAATAAACGCATCTGAAAGTTATGATTTTCATATTGCTGTAGGCCTACTCGGTGTATCTGGTTCTCTAGCTTAGTTGGTTATGGGTTAATTTCATACTGACCAACTGACAAAAATTGTATAAATGGCAGTTGTGTTTATCAGTTGCGTAAGATGTTTTGTATAAAAGCCTCTGTCAAATGCGAACATATTACATGAGTGGATTTTTGTATCGCATATTTTCCACCAAATGATTTGGTTTTTGCAATTTAAAACCAAGCTTCTGTTCCAAAACCAAGTAAGCCGTCCATCTATGCAGTATTTTGAAATGTCATTGATGCACTCCAGAAGTTATATTGTCTGTTCCATTTAAATATAACTTATCAATAAAATTTAAATTAAATTATGTAAAATATGAAAATATGAATAATGCTCATAAGAAACCTTTTAAGTCATATTTTACGATGGCAAAAAGTAAAGTAAAAGTAAAAAGATCTGCCATGAACTGTGGACAAAATGGGAGAACCATGTATAGATTACATTATAGATAAACAAAAAATATTATAATAAAATACTTTGATAAAAATGTTAGTTATTATTTATATATTTTTAATATAATAAAGGATTGTTATATACAGTCACAGAAAAAATAGGAGATCATTTCAAAATTATTTTAATTCAGTGAACTACTAACAATATTTCTCCCAAATTTAAAATACAAATATTGTATTTTTCAGACCTCAGATACTGTAATGAAAACAAGTTCATATTCACTTATAAGCAATACAATGTATGTGTTTATGTAATTATGTATTTATGTGTACATGTTTTTATTTATTTATACATTTTTATCACAGTTTACATGTGTCTTGACATGCTGTCAGTCTTTCACATTGCTCTTGGTTGACTTTGTCACTCCTGAGGTTTGAAAGAAATTTAAAAGACACTGGACTGGAATGACCGCAATACATATAGAAATGCTGATTAAATAAAATGGAATGTTCTCTTAAAAATATAACTAATGTAACTCTCTTAACTAAAAATAGACCACTTGAAAAAAAGTGTATTTAAGTGCACAATATTTTAGCTGGCCTGTCATGTATGAGGTACCATCTTCATTAAGATGCTGTCTTGGAAGGAGCCCAGAGCCCATGTAAGCTAATATAATGAATGTGATTTTTCTAGGGTACTCTAAGCTGAAGTCTAAAGACGTCATTCCAGTGGTAGTCATAAGCCTTGTTCCTCCACTTCTAGTAGCTATCATTGCTACCCTGATCTTTTACCTGTACCGCACGCGCAAACCCAGCAAACCCAAAGACTGGGCACCAAGACGCACCCACTATCAATGCCTGGACCCAGCAGAGGCCTGCGCCTACCAAGCAAATGGTAGCGATTACCGCGGCAAGCTGCATTCAAATACTGATGACGTCAATTCAGAAATATCCTCAACTTGTGGCAATAACCTAAACCACAACACAGAGCAGCTGCCCATTCAGCTGGAGACCATTGTGGGCAAGGGCCGCTTCGCTGAGGTGTGGCGGGCACGACTCAGCCATAAGGAAACTGGGCAGTACGAAACGGTGGCTGTGAAGATCTTCCCGGCCGTGGAATATACCTCGTGGTATAACGAAAGAGCCATTTTCTCTGACGCTAACTTAAAACATGAGAATGTGGTACAGTTTCTAACGGCTCAGGAACGTTGTGGGACCTCTCAGAAGCAATACTGGCTCATCATGGCTTATTATAGCCTGGGGAACCTTCAAGACTTTCTTGTTGGTCATATTATTACGTGGGCTGAGCTGTGTGCACTGGCAGGTTCTGTGGCAAGAGGCCTGGCACACCTGCACAGCGACACAACACCCTGTGGCACGCCGAAGGTGCCAGTCGCCCATCGAGATCTGAAGAGCAGCAACATTGTGTTGAAGAGCCGCAGCGAGTGTGCGCTATGTGATTTCGGACTGGCTCTGCGACTCGACTTCTCTCTCACTGTGGATGATTTTGCCAACAGTGGACAGGTAGGAAGACATGTTTTTTAAGGCTTTATTCTCAAGTTTACGCTTTCAGATTTTTTTTTAAATAAAATGTTGTATTATGCACAATTTTTCTCTGCATAGCTAATTTCATATGAATCCCTCAGAAACCAAAGATTTTTATGATCATTATTAACGATAAAAAACTTCCATCCATCCATTTTCTACCGCTTATCCGAACTACCTCGAGTCACGGGGAGCCTGCGCCTATCTCAGGAGTCATCGGGCATCAAGGCAGGATACACCCTGGATGGAGTGCCAACCCATCGCAGGGCCGATAAAAAACTTCATTATTAAAAATAAAATACACTTGACCCAAAATGTATTTATTTGGCTTTTTCTGACACGACTAAGCTGATTGCAATGCATTTTGGGATCGCATCTTCTGCTACAAAAACATACATTAACTGTATCTACTTTTTGGCCCTACACAGACATCTCACAAGGTTTTAAAATAGAGCAATGGTCCCCAAATGTAGCATCCTTTATTAACACCAAGAAAGCAAATATTCCATTTGTAACTGTATCATCGCAGAAAATAAACACAGTCAGGTCTATTTCCGAAAGTAATTTCACCTAAAAGCTCTTTTGTCGTTTTTTAAGGTAATCACATGATACCATTTGTAATTGATTTTGGTGAAGCCTTGTCTGAGTTATGCCGCCTGTGTCTCGTAGGTGGGGACAGCACGCTACATGGCCCCTGAAGTTCTAGAATCCAGAGTGAATCTTGAGGACTTGGAGTCTTTTAAACAGATGGATGTGTACTCCATGGCCCTGGTACTGTGGGAAATGGTCTCAAGGTGTGATGTCATAGGAGGCGAGTACACAATAGCTTTCCTGTGCAAATATTGTCATGCAGCAGATGCAGATGTATACTCTATGTAGAAATAAACGCTTTCATTTTTTTAAACAGAGGTGAAGAATTATGAGCCTCCCTTTGGCTCCAAGGTGTGTGAGCAGCCGTGTGTAGACAGCATGAGAGATCTGGTGTTAAAAGACAGAGGACGACCAGATATCCCCGAGTGCTGGACGACACATCCAGTGAGTAAACAACAGGACAGAATGCTTAAAAAGAGAAAAACTTTCATATCATCTCTGTCCTTCCAAAACCCTGGATATCCAAATTTTCTTTTAGGGGGAAATTGAAAAAACACTGTAGTTCTTAAAAGATTAAATACAATGTTGTCGAAGTTATTAATACTTTTTATTGGTTTAATATTTGCAAAACCCAGTGACAAACATAAAGTGTGACTAATAACAATGATTTGTGCAAAAAATATAAAAATGACCAAATATGGAGATACAAGGTTTCGATAGCACAGCAGCAATTTTGAAATCCTTAAATGTTTCATTTATATGAATGTACATGTTTAATGCATGTATACATATAGAACAAGTACTAATGCATGTAACAACAAAAACTAAATGTATTAGGCAAAGAAAATATCAGTAAAAGTACATAAATAACTATAAAATAAAGTGCAACCCCAAAAATTATTTTAACCCTGAACATATACTCCTTACCCAATAAAAAAGACAAACAAATAGACTGAAGTTGCATTGGACCTGGAAGCAACCACTTAGTAGACGCCCAGAATAGCCCTTCGAATATATAAACATGCACTTAAAACAATTCTGAAGATGTTATAGTGATGATAGTGATGCCCTGGCAACATTTATATAACACAATGGATCTCAATTATAAGTCATTTAACATAGCATTTTCAAACAAAGCATTACAGACATTTCTGTTATTGTCTCGCAGGGCATGCAGTTTTTGTGTGCAACAATAACTGAATGCTGGGACCACGACCCAGAAGCCCGTCTGACAGCATACTGTGTGGTGGAGCGCTTTAATACCTTGGCCCAGGAAGAGCTGGAGAACTCCATCACCACCCACACACCAGTGTTGACATCCACAGAACAGCAAACCCCATCCCTCCCCTGTCTTCCACCGTGCACAGACCACAGCACTGGCGAGCATCCTCCTCCTGCAGCTGACACGCAGATCTCTGCTTCCTCCAGACAACCGAGTCCAATGTGACCTGCCTGGAAAATCAGACTTGTTTTTTTGTAATACATATTGGTTCAATATGTGGAGCTGGTCTCTGTTTTTAAATGCTAATCTAAACCGAAAAGGTTTTTTGTTCTGATATGTCATGGTTTCTTGTGTACTGTTGTGAAATTTCTCCACGAGGCATTGCGCCATAACACGACATACGCCATTGCAGGTGGAAGGAACGTTGAGGGGACTCTTGGCAGTAAGCTCTGCGCAAGCCGTACAGCTCGTATTATACAAATGTTTTCCTAAAAATGTTTACCACACATAATTTACCCATTCGAAAACTTCCATCGGCCTCTGAGTCACTTGTTTTTAACATCCACGTGATCTTTCCATAAACTCGGCTTTGTGGGGCCTTCAATTTGATTTACCACAGACCTGCAGCTGAAATTACAACTCAAAAGTACGATAGACCAGCGACTGGAAATAACTGGTGTTCAAAGACAAAAAAAAAGAGGTTTATTTTATTGCTCAGAGAAGATTGTATTATTTTCTACAGATTTAAGAATAACTACAAAATGCGCTTTGTGTCAAACTATTTTCTTTCTTTTACTCAGAACGAGTTTCTTTGCACTGACCCTTTGTAACCACTGATCCCATTACTTAAAGGAAAAGTAGATCAAGTGTTCTCATGAGCCAGAATATCTGACCTTACGTTTTAGAAGTTGTGGAACATACTGTTTTTGCAAGACTTTGATCACATAATTAATTTATCATAAAATAGGATTGTTAATAGGATTTGTGTCGAGACCAGGTCACAAACAGATCCTAACTGAGAAGATAATTTGTTCTTTTGCATCAAATGTTTTATCTCTAAACTGCCAAGCATACTTATGAGGACTGTTTAGCAATCTGAGGTTCACTCAAGTTGCAGAGAGCAAGTTGGAGTGACAGGGAAAATCTATACCAGATTGCAGAACTGATGGAGATAATTACTTTCTGTAGAAATATCACAATGATCATATGGCAACCTGTTATGCTTTTTTCCATTACTGAAGAGGGAATAAAGATATTGAGTCATTTTACCCATTCCTATTGTGAACTGGTTTCACAATTGTACAGTTTCAGTAAATAAAATGTATGTATTTTCCTGGTTATGCGAGTCTTTGTTTCTTGTCTTCGCAGTTAGCGGATGGATCTTTCCTGTTATGCTGCACCTTTTGAAACTGGCTTTTATTACTTAAAGGGATATTTTTTCCAAAATCAAAAATATCATCATCATTTCTTCACTCTCGTGTGGTTAAAAACCTGTATATGACTCTTTCTTCTGTGGAACGCAAAAGAAAAGATTTAGAGAAATGTCTCATTAGTTTAGTCTTGTGTTTTTATAGTGGAAGTCAATGTGGGGCAATTTTGTTTGAATACCATTGTTCTTCAAAATATTTTCTTTTGTGTTCTGCAGAAGAAAGAAAGTCATACAGATATGGAATGACATGAGGGCAAAAAAATTCATTTTAGTGTGAACTATACTTTTAAGATGAACCAAAAAATGAATTGAAAATGAAAATTGAATCATCATTTAATCACCCACGAGTCGTTTCAAATCTGTATATATTTTGTTGTTCTGCTGAACACAAAGAAAGATATTTGGAAGAATGTTTGTAACCAAATGATTCTGGGGCACTCCTAACTATTATATATAGAAAAACACCTGAAATTGTTTGGTTTCCCACATTCTTCAAAATATCTTATTTTTTTATCAACAGAGCAAAGAAACGTATACAGGTTTGGAACGACTTGAAGGTGAGTAAATTATAACATAATCTTCATTTTTGGTTTACTATACCTTTTAATATTTTGGAAGATGAACAGGATGTGATACTGGGGAATCTTGTAAAACCTGTCGTTGATCAACTACAACATTCCCGTTAACAAACGGTTTGTTTCTTTTATCAAATATATTTTGACACGTGCACAAAAAAGTACCAGACAACGGAATAACTTACAAAAGTACACTAAAAGCTGAAATCCAATATATTAACAATTTTATTATTTTCAATCATATTTCTCAATCTGAGGCTACAGGGAGTGTATTTAAAACATCAGTGCAGCTGATGGCTCAGTGAAACAACTCAGCACAGCAGATGGGACTTCTGAATTTTGCTGACAGTGAAAGAAAAGAGGATGTGCACAAGTGCTGTGGCTTCACTCTTACTCTGATTTACAGAGAAAGCTGACAGAACTTGAGGAAGACAAACACAAATAAGGCACCACAAGTTTCTCAGCACGACCAATGGGACTGAATACAAAAAATGAATGTGGGTACATGATGGGGGCAAATAAAACAAACAAAAAATGTGAGTTACTATCATCTTTATCAAATGGACTGGACCAGCTAACTAAAACCTGAACGCTTACGAATGTTCTTTCAAAAGATCTGCTTACCTTTAAACGGACAGTTCATCCAAAAATTTTGTCATCATTTATTCACCCTTAAGTCATTTCCTGTATTGTTTTCTATATTGAAACAAATCAAAGAGACATTCAGAATGTCACCAACCTCTTTGAGTGTATAGAAAACAGATGTTTGTTTTTTCACAGAAGAAAGACAACAATTCAGGGTTCGGTACAGGTGAGTGACAATTTATTTTTGGGGGTGAACTGTCTCTTGAAAAATTAACTTTTCAGTCGAGGTAGAATCAAACTGCTGTTTTGTCGTAGTTTGGTTTAATGTTTGACAAATCCAATTTCTACTAATACTTTCAGATCAGTTTACATGTACAGTATACACATAAAGACATTGCTATGCATATACAGATCATAAGGCTGGTCTTTTTCCTTTGTTTGAAAAGCATAAAAACATTTTGTCAGTAACTGAAGCCGACGATACAATTGTTCACGGTTAATGAAACAGAAACAGAGCAAGCAGGCCTCTACCTGAGACGTGAATCATATTGACGTTAGCCCAGATATCAACAGAGAAGTATACAGCGCCTGCAAGCGTCTTTCACCAGAGTAAACAAAGAATAGAACAGCATAATACAAAAGCCAACGACTTGTCCAACAACATTGTCAGCCCGTCCTTTCAAACTCCACCTTTCTGAAAGAGCTCCGCCCACCTGCGTTTCATTCGATATTGTATAAATCAATTCACGTAAGATTTTAAAAGAAACCGAAAACCTGGACCGTACTGTGGTCAAATACAGTATACCACGGTATGGTTCGATTAAATTGTTCGTGAACAAACCTCAAACACAATCTCACGTAAAGAACCGTCACACTTTACTCGGCCCTCGTACGAAACTCGTTAAGGCAACATCAACGAAATATATCTGTGTGCGAATTGGATAAATCATTCACTGTGTAGGGTCTACAAAATTTACTGTCGAGGGATGCAAAATATGGACATCAGGGTGCAAACCCGTAGTCCACATAGCGTGTCACGAACACTCGAAGTGAAATTACACTTTAGGGATCATACAAAGGAGAGCTTATGTTTTTTTCCGTGAGAGAGGGAAGATGGACCAAAGGTTTGGTCCAGCAGAAGGCTGTGAAGTGCCCGGGCTTAACTTTAGGAGGTCAGAGGCAATGGGTTGGGCTGTGGGGGGACTGAGGAAGAGCTATGGGCTGCTGTTTTCCACAGCGATTGGTAATACACCCAGCCGTCACCCTGGAAAGAGAGAGAGGGAGAAAAACATTAAATATTGAAATAAAATTCACAGATTTTTATTAATTAATTCTATTAATTACAAAAAACTAAGAGACAGTGGCAATGTTAGCCAAAAATTTTATAAATTCATTTACTTTGAAAAAACCATGGAATGACCAGGAATGTTCATCAAGAATGTAAAAGGGTTTATTTCAAGACTTCGATCTTCTCAAAAACCAAACATTAACTATAAACCCCCAGTATAAATACAGATGAAAGCAGTTTTGTTCTTACTTTGCTTTCGAAACATTTGGTCCTCCATGGTGTCTGTGTCTCTGCACGATGTCTTTCCTCTTTTCTTTGTCTTTCCTCCAGGAAGCGTTTGTGTTCTGTGGCTTTATCCATGTCTCTCTCTTTTAGTGACTCTGTCACATGTTGCCATAGTCGCCTGGAGAGAGTCACGAGTTAAAGACACCGTTACTGTCAACATGTTTTTAGTAAACACTAAAACATGACAAGCAGACGGCTAAATATTTATGAAGCTTAAAGGAATAGGTTTGCCCATATGTTGTATTTTAAACAATAATGTATATAGCTCAAATGCTTGCATAAATGTGGCCCTGGATCACAAAACCAGTCTTAAGTAGGACGGAAACATTTTTAGTAAAAGACAAAAATACATTGTATGAGTCAAAATGATTGATTTTTCTTTTCAGCCAAAAATCATAAGGATATTAAGTAAAGATCATGTTCCATGAAGATATTTTGTAAATTTCCTACCTTAAATATATAAAAACATTATTTTTGTGAGTGGATGGCCTGCCACAGTGACCCTGATTGATAACTTCAAAGGCAATTTTCTCAATATTTAGATTTTTTGCACTCTCAGATTTCTGAGTTTAAACGGTTGTATCTCCGCCAGATAGGATCCTATTCTTACAACTCACACATCAATAGAAATCGTATTTATTCAACCTTCAGATTATGTAAAAATCTAAATTTCGATAATACTGGTTTTGTTGTCCAGGGTCACAATTAGTTACCACATTATAAAAATATTAAAGACGTGCATGTTTATTAATACATTATAAATTCTCATCCTTTCGTTAAGACAAAACAGTTCAATAAGTAACAAAACATTACTTTGTGCAACATGAAAATGAAAAGCTATGGAGTATAAGACTGCAGTATTTATAGTCAGCATTTAAGATATATTTCTGATTGGATGGTGTTACCTGGACTCATAGGGTCCTTGAAGCTCATTGGGCCGTACTCTTTTTCTGGTGACAGGGAGTTTGGTAACGTCTATGACACGTGTCTCACCATTTGTGTAGGCAAACTCCAGCGTGCCGTTCCACTCCCCCTGCACACGACACACCACTGTGTTGGTGGGGTTGTGTTTGACCTCCGCGTTCACCCTGAGGAACACATCTCTGTTACATTACACATTCTCAATGATCGAAGACTTGTTGTTAAGGTGTTCTGACATGAGACATAACATATATAACACGAGTAACGTATATAACATGAGGAATAAATTCTGCTGTCTCAAGTTTTGCAGCAAGGGACAACTCATTTCCCATCTGAAGTGGCAAAACAGGACTCTTAAAGGCACAACAACAATTGCCAAGAAATGAAAATGGTTAGAATATTTTTATTTTAAATAATTAAAATACTGAATATACATCATTATCATTTAAATATAATGATAAATACAGTTACATATTGACACCATTTTTATTATGACACCTAGTGTTAAATTGGCGTTTATTTGGCATTTACAAAATTATACATATATAATTCAAGAACATAATTCTTCAAAAATGCAAATGTACACATTAACATTGAAAACTCAATACTGTCAAACAGAGAGAACGTGATCCATACGATCCTTACCTGTGCAGCTTACCCCCATAAAAGGGCTTGGTCTGGAAGGTGATGACAGCAGAGTAGCCCGTCTTGGCGCAGTTGACGTTGACTTTTCCTCCCAGTTCCACCCAGGGCACTGTGAGGATGGAGCGGGCATAGGCAGAGGGCAGACTGAAGGTGTACTCTTCCCCGTGCTCTAACAGGTGCAGGTTACCTGAAAGCACAGAACGTTTAGCTCGAACGAAACAGTGTAGGTAAAGACCCAGAAAAATGTAATGAACTTACCTTCTCCGATCATGGAGACACCAATGGACATGCCCATGAACTTGCTCTTGGTCCACACGTGCGTGTTGACGCACATCTGCCTTTCCTGGCATTCTGCATAGAATCCCGACACGGGTGGATGGTGAGAAACCTGCTCAGCCACAAAGTGGACATTGTAGCATTCTGAAGTGCACGACGTCCCCTCTTGCGGGACCCCTGTCGGAGATGTTGTCGCTTTGGGTACTCTCCAAGAACAGTGGAAAGTTTCTCCGATGATGGGGTTGTAGGGCTTCTTGGCTATGGCACCTTTGCGACCCTCGTGGAAGGAAGTGAGATAATATTCCACAAAACAGACCATGCGGTCCATCGGGGTGGGACCATCGGTGATGGCCACGAAAAGATCCGGATGGGACATGAAGTCTGCATACATCTCAAGAAGGGAACGCTTTTCTAGGATGAAGGTAGGGAGTACCACCTATAAAATATTAATTTACAATGAGAACCTGGTGTTTATCCCATAACTATATTTGAATATGTACAAACATACATCTTATATGAGATTTTAGAAAGACACTAATATAATGTAACTGAAACGCTATCAATAAGATGAAACTGATATACCCTGGTGAGGTCCATTCCTAGTTTAAGCTGAGAGAGGAGGTGCAGAATGACACTGCGCTCCTCTTCAACAGCACCCAGATCTTCCTCTTCAGACGATGAGGAGTCATCCACTTCCTGTGAGAAATCAATCTCCTCCTGCTCCTGAAACACATAACAAACTTCATCATTACATCCTACATGTACAGAAAACAAACGATTAAAAACAAGTACAAAAACAGATTGGAGAGGGAGACGTTTCTGTAACGTTTTTTGCAATTACAATCCAGCCAATATTTTACTTGGAAAATGAAATGCTTAAAATAAAATATGGTGGATATTAAAGTACAATGCTGTGTAAAATATTTTGGGAACTTTCTGGATGACAAAGTTAGGGGAACTACAAGTAAGCCATTTGTAAAGTGGACCTATATAAATACTCGTTTAAGCATCCCAACACACTGCTTCGACCAATGCCAATGAGTTTGAAACAGAACAATCTGTCTGTCCAACAAACGGAGGGTTCATTCTCATATTTTTTATGATTTTACATTTCAACTTGATTTTTAACCTAAAAGTTATTCACCTGTGTGAACCTTGGAAGCAACAAAAATCAAACAAAATGGCTTATAAAAGTAATGCCAGTTGAGACCAAAAGGAATTGAAAGGTTTGTTTGCAGGTGCCACAGGGTCTATTCAATGACATTCATGCATATTTAACTACGGTTTTCATGTTCCGACACTTCTTAGGGTCACTATATATTTAACCAGACCAATCGAAACTTGCCATTGCTTATTCTAGAATTCATGGAGAATCTGAGTAAAATTATAAAACAACATACATTGCAAGCACAGTCTGGATTGAGACAAAAGCTGAAAAATATTCTACGCTATAAACTTAATAAAATGAATCAGATCGAAAATCTTACCCCAGTGATATCACAAGAATCCATTTCTAAATGGTCCAGAAGCGTTCCTTCTGTTTTTCCATCCTCTGTGGTGATGCTGGGTAGGGTACCTCCATTTTTTAGGATGTCGGGAATCTTCGGCTCCAGCCACTCGATGGCGGGGCCTACGAAACATACAAAACCCGAATCGGAGGTGTTCATATCGCTGGCCCACCACAACGACACCCACAAGCCAACAGCAGCCTCTAACGCCACAGGATTTCTGGGTGTCCGGCTCTCTGACAACTGACACAGAGAACTGAAACCTTAACCCAGGGTCTCACCATCTGCATGGAGCCCTGCCCATTGCCAATATGTTTGCTTATTGGCCAGAGACTAGTCTAGCGGTTTTAGTTGTGTTCCAGTAATTCGAAAGTTCAAAGAGGGTCACAGGTTGCCTTTGGTTTACCTACTGGACTTGAATTTCCCAGAAAATTGTCGGATAGGTTTTGTTTTGCTGGAATAGTTTCATTTGCGAATAAGATATGTGTGCTCTCAATCTTGATTGAATCAAGCTGAACAACTTTAAAGTTTGGCGAAAGCTATGTTTGTCCTATAGTTTCACAGAGACCAAAAACATCTGACAGCAGATGTTTACCTCTATGAATTGAAAGTGGTATGGCAACACGATTTGGGAAGTCTGTCAACCACCGCGCTTGGCTGACGCCAGCAAAGGTCCGGTTACCTGCAGAGGTCTATCAGCTGCGGATACAGTTGCTCATGAATTATATAGCAATATTCCACTCCCGAGCGGGGCCTCAGGTCATAAATTCTACAGGTACAAACACGACCTGAGATTACTGGATGTGCCACCTCAAACACATTTGACTTTTTCCAATATTATGAAATGGAAAAAGCTTTCAAGGCAAACGGCTATTTAGGTGCACATCGGCCACAAGATGTGAACAGAACGGCCTATCGTGTTGTGTATTCAGATCTTATCGCAATGACCTGGATTACACATAAGGTTCAGTGAGTCGCAGTGAATATGTGATTTAAGGTATTCAATAACTGTCCGATAGGAGATTTGGAGAAGCAGAGACGTCTTGCTCTCTACATTATTCATTTTTTTGGATTGCGTTTCGACTGCCCATATATGAACAGAGTGTTATACAAGCTGTACACCGTGAAGGTAATAAACAGACAGGCGTATAAGTATTCTGTATAAAATCAATGCAAAAATACAGTACTCCAGTAACTCAACTATAACAGCTTGATCCTAGCAATGCCTTTGGTTTGATTCCAAAAGAATGCACGAAGGAACTGATTCTTCAGTCTGTACTTTGGATAATGTACTCTGGATAAAATGGACCGCAAAATGCACAAAGCCGATTTGTGTTTGTTTTATGTATTCTATAGTTAAGGTGAATTATTTCAGCCATCAGCACCCTTTCCTCTGGATTGCTCTGAATGTCGGTTATCAAAAAAGTCTTATCAGTCGATCACCACCCACATTACACTTCAACAAACTTGGCTTACCCAGTTAAGGTGGGGTAAAAGGGAGGAAGTAACGCAGATACCATTTCTCCACACCTGAAAATCGAACTAGAAGATTAAAATGTGGGAAAGGGTGCCAAACGTTTTACTACTACTACTACTGTAATCTTAACAGTTTAAGCAGCACATTTTAAAGTAAATTGATTAGTGAACATGTCACAATGTACACAGGGCTTTTCAGGGCAAAGGTACCTGTCACTCTGTAACTGCTAGAGCACTGCATTAAGCAACACAAAGGTCGTGATGTTCCCTGAGGGCAATGCAGTTCGCTTTCTGCCTTGCTTCTTCTCATAAGAAGACCAAAAAAAATGGGTAAGAATGAACAACAGTCCTAAAATATTGGGTTGAATAACTTTCTACTAACCTTCAAAAGGTTACAAGTAATGCTTGAAAAGAAGATAAAATGTCTCTTTAACAATTAGCCAGCGAAGTAACAAATGCTGCCAACTTTTAAATGAAACCTTTCCAAGAGAAGTATAGCAGAGAGGAATATAAGAGACTCTCATTAAAGCAAAAAAACACAGAAGCAGCACCAGTCAATATCGCCTGTGATGGAAACAGTGCTTATAAATAACTCTATAAACCCTGTCTCTCTTTACTGGCAGAGGAATGCTTTCATCTAACATCTTAGGAGTGCAGGTGCACAAGACAACTTACTATACTGAAAATGTACAGGTCTTAGACTTTAACTGGGGAAACTCACAGACGTCGTGCATTGTGAATTTCCTGCTTACTTCACATTATCTTACATCAAATATTTTTCATTCTGTTTTCTCCACCTACAATAAAATCAAACCTTTCAGTCGTACGTTTTCATGACCATTCTGCATTCAGTCTCTTTTAATTAATATATATTTTCGACTCTATATAAATACTCTCTTTGCATGAGGAAATAACACCACTCGACTGTGTTTAAACACGGGCTCCAGCCGTGCTGACTTTGCACTACATAACTGGCACCGCCCCATCCTTCAAAAACAGCTTTTGCAAAACCTTAATACACTGTGAAATGTTCACAAAACTATGCAATTTGAAATGTATAAAAAGTGAAAAGTTTTATCGAGTATCAAACTAGAGTAGCTTATTTCTAATGCTGGGATTAGGTGTTTCACTATATATCGGTTTTGGTAATAAAAAATTTTACCAATCAGAGCATTTCGGAAAGAGGGACTTTATATTGCACAGAAAAAAATAAGATTGTTTTGTGAGAAGAGGGGCAGCGGTGAACAATATAATTGAAACATGTGAAATATAAAGCGTTTTTTGAAATTAGAAACATGAACATTGTTAAACACCAAAAAAACATAACCAATGCTTCGAAAACACCCAAAGAACGGCACCTTTAAACAAAGTTTAAAAATCCTCACCACCAAGAACAATTTTCTGGCGAGCCATCTGCTGAAGCTGCAGCATATGCAGGCAGTCGCTGAGGCAGTTCATGGTGGCCAAAGATGTGGCTTTCAGCAGCAACAGGTCTTGGTCCAAGGGAGAAGGACCTTGAGAGGATGGCAGGCCCTCAATGCTCTGAATCAGATCTCTGTGCTGGACCTGGGCCTTACTCATCATCTTAAAACAGAAAAGCAGTTTTGATTCGAGGATTTGATCTTGTTACAGCTTGCTTATACACATACAAGCACTAATAAATGTATAAAGTGGATAAAGTTACGAGATAACAGACAAAGTGTCATTCTTACCTCTCTGGCCTCCAGTAGGTGATCAGGCAGAAGGGACTTTCTGCTGGAGTACAGAGACGAGTGTTGCAGCTGGGACACACCCAACAGAGAGTTTGCGTTCTGGTTGATCCTGTGCTGAGATCCCGGAGAACTCCCGCTGCCCTGAGACAACAGGGATTGACTACGAGTCTGCAGAGGTGGGTTTGTCTGTGGGATTATGGGTAATGATTGCATAGCGGTAATGAAGAAAAATCATTTCATGAAAGAAAATCTTACAGGTTTGGAACAACGTGACAGTAAGTTCATAAAAGCTGAACTATTCCTATAAGCATTTTGCATGAAAATATTATTCTGACCAACAAAACCGATTTTCTGTTACTTTGAAAGTCATTGAGGAGTACTGTGATACCAACAGCACGGCATGAAACTGGCTGTAAGCCTCACCTTTCCCATCGCCTCTGTATGGTGCTGGGCACAGATCTGCAGCCGGCTGACCCAATGCTGTCTCTCCTTTGCATCCGAAGCTGAAGAACAAAACATTAGAAATAGCTTTTCAGCATAAGAGCCGTTTAATAAATAATTTATAGCGTTCATTTATTTCAGATCTCATAAGCTGCGAATAGGAGTATGAAGTTAGTTTTTACACAGAGCGGTCTAAAAAAAAGTGTAAGATTTTGTGAATACAATCCACCCACGAAAACAAAAAAGATTTTAAATCAGTGAGATCATGTAACAACCTCTGAGTTTGTACTGCTCTCCGCTGATGGCATTAACGGTAAAGGTGTGCGAATCTTCGTCGCTGGGGGAAATCACAGCACCGGCTAGCGGAAGTGAGCCCCGCGGCTTCTGATTCCTGGACTGCTCGTTCACAAAGTATTCCAACAGCCCTGCCTCATTGTTGAGGACAAAATATCTATAACGGGAAAATGATTTTAGTTCAAAATAAAGGAGAGAAGTGCATATACCGTTTAAACCTTAAAGGTTTACTCACCGATACTGCCATCCAGTCACAAGATTGGTGTACTTCATCAAATATCCGTCCACTTTTTCCATCAGATCACTTTAGTGAATAAAACAAAGTGTAAAGACGAATTACATTTATTTATTTTTCATACCATGACCAAAAGTCTGATCACTAAATCGTAAATTCTATTCACAGATTACTATGATTATCTATAATGCTGAGCTAGATCATGGCCCATCTCTATCACTAAAGAACTAAACATACAGCGTGTATAAATGTCAATAAGACACTGTCACATTAGTAGAGTTAGAAATACATGTAGCTATAATCATTCTGGGTAGAGATATACAACTTTAAATATCGATTTGCATTTCCTGGTGGTAAACATCAGTGTTTGAATGGCAATGTTTGATAAAGACAGATCAAGCTTCTTTATGTCTCAAAAGAAATAGTGTCATCATTCACACACCTTCATGTCATTCCAACACTGAATGGTTTCCTTCCTTCTATCTCTGGCCACCATTTACTTTCGTTTTAAGGAAAATCTCCCAAGCCTATCCTGTATTTTACGACTAAAAGAAAATATCACCTATTTGAACGACATTAAGATGTGTGGAATGACATTCATGGCAGAAATCACAGGTTTTCGTGGGAATTAATCCAACATCGGTGCTGAATTAAGTGTGTGAAGTAGAAATCAAAGAAAGTATGAGGGATTTAAATACAGCAAGACATATATCACAGAGCTGAACACTTGACAGACGTTATGGTAATATTATAATAGTGTACAGTATGTGTACAGTACCTGTACTGCCAGGATTTGGAGCCCGTCCTGCAGGAACTCTGTGAGCCGCTATGATGCTCCACTACGGCTTCGGTCTGCATGATCAGATCCTTCAGCTAACACTTTACCTGCCGCACAAAACACCGACCAGCCGTTTCATAAAGTGAGACACAAGTCTAAAATATGAGTTATTGTCGTTCTTTTAATCATCGCAGAAGTCTTATGCTGAAAATTACAGAACCGTTGGCATGTTTACGTCTCGCGCAGCCATGACAGAACGTGAAGTCATCTTGGCCCGCATCATGTGACAAGGATGTTCTCAAAATGAAATAAAATCAGGTACATTTATTTCATAAATATTTCGTTTGAAGTTATTTTGCCCTAAAACAATATTATTAAGTATGAAAAAATTCAATAAAATATTATCATTGAAATGATATATTTCGAAAAACGTATTAGGCTCTTTTCAAAATAAAAGTCCTAGGTGGTGGCCAGACGAAGAGCCGCGGTAGCTAAGCTTTCCCTGATTGGTCAGATGTGATACCACCACCCTTTTGACGTTTAAAGGCAAATCTTGCCCAAAAAAGGTTTAAGCACATGAAATTGGAGTATTGATAGTAGAATTACAGCCTTTTTTTTCTTACAAAAACTTTAAAGTTATCTTTAATAGGGTGCTGATGGGGTTAGAAAGCTGCAACACTTACTGGCCTCCAGAGGTGAACCTTTTTGCCTGTAAAAAGAAATAAAGGGTTGCCATTGTCATTCATAAACAATTCATTTTATTGGGAAAATCAAACAATTGTTAAACAGATCAGTTTATGATTCAGAAGAGGTGCCTGTGATTGTTAACACCTCTTTTGATAATGTAAAATTGAAAAAAGAGCTACTGTCGTATGAAGTACAAAACATCAAGAAAAACAAATAATGGGAAATCATGTGGTATGTTCCTAAAAGTATGCATAGACTTGTCTTTGGTCTTGCATCGGTCTCATGGCTTGGTTTTTTTTAACATCTTCCATGTCTTTATGCTCTTTTATAACCTTTTTTTAGTTGGACAATGCAATTTGCAATACACTAGAATAATGACACAACCTCTACAATCACATTTGGGCTACTTAAAAACTCTTATAAATAATGTATTTAATTGATCACATTTTACAGTGAAAAAGATTTAAAAACAACCACATGTTTTGAATGCATTCAAAACAATGTACACGGATAAATATGAAGACACAGTTTATATAATTTACAAAGACAAACATGTTCTGCTTCAAGAGTCAAACATTTGGAAAAAATATAGCAGGAGCATTTAAATAATATATAATTAAATTATTAAACACAATACATATTTGTTTTGACGAACTATTGATGAATAATTATATATAATTATTAGTAGCAATAATCCTAAAAACGCTAAACAAAATTGGGTAATTATAGAAGACATTTAAAACGATTTGACAAATAAATGCAAAAAAATATTAATCATAATTTGCTTGTGAATAAGACAATACCAGTTGAACTTCTTACTCCAAAAATATTGAAAACTATTGATAGACACGGTTCAAACTAATTATCTTTCTTTGTGTGAATATCATCAAGAGAAAGGCATTTCATTTGAAGTTTGATTGAGAGTACAAAACATCTTCAGTTTAATTATATAAAACCTGCATTGATAAGGCTCATTCAGTCCATAATTTCTTGACATTGACATAACACAAAACAATACATACAGTATATAGATCATACTATAATCACACCATGTTTTATGATGGGGAAAAGAATCTTGCAAACGGATCTTGTGATGTCCTAACTATCATTCATTTACATTTATCAATCACTATACAAATACTACATATTTACTTCAAAGAATATATCAGAATATTCAACAGAAAACATACAGTAATCTTGAAAAGGCTTTAAAATGAAGTGTTAGTTGTAAGTAAAGCTGCCATGTTTCTTGCAAGCTCCCAGCAGATAACAGGTAACCTGCAATTAAATAAGTATTTTTGTCTGAAATGAAAACATTATCTACCCTAACAAAAATGTTACAAATGTTACGAATAGTCAAGGATCTAATCTTTAAACTATAAATTTGTGAATTTAGTAACATTCTAGATTAGATTACATTACAGAAAACTTTAGTAGTCCACTAACCCCTAAACAGCACCAAACTTGTCATCTAAATAGATCTAAATGATCACATGGGCACTGCAGCACCTTAGTTTGTTCCCAAATTATTGTCTTTAGATCCATCCATCCATAAATAACGTTTATCTAAAGTGTTTTGTATATTTTTGTTCCTGATGTTGCTGAAGCAAAACAATCAATACCTGCTTCACACATACGTATTGTGACTCAGCCAAAACATTTTGACCATAGAATTGTAAGACCTAGAGCTAGTGTGTGCTTTTACAATTATGAATAACTGAACCAGTGTCATTCCCAAATTATAAAAAAATAAAAATAGTTAACAGTGTTGAACAGTCTATGGAATCGAATTGCAATTCAGTTATAAAACAAAAGTCAAAAGCGAAACTAAATGGCACCTTGTAATCGAATCAAACACGTTGAATGGTAAATAAATCAACAGCTTATCTCATACAAAAGGACTTGAAATGCACTTTCTCTAGGGCTTTAAGTGAGTTGATTGTAAGAAGACAATATCTACAATCTGCAGCCCTTGTACGCACAGCCCTTCATGACACAGATCTGGCAACACATTTCAAGGTAAACGGAGAATCAGTCTTAAACAAGGCTGAATTTTGTCCAATTATTAATTGTGACAAAAAAACAAAAACGCACATATACAAAGGGCTCCAAATGTCTGAGACAACTTGATTGATTTTCTTATACACATCGTCGCTGTCCTTCTGAAACCCTTTACCAAATTCTCTGTTTTCAGGAAACGGAAAAAACACTGTACGTTTTAAGTATTTAATGATTTGTAATTATTAATAGTTTTTATTGGTTAGATTTTTGCAAACTCCAGTGACAAACATAAAGGACTATTAACAATAATGATTTATGCAAAAAAATGAAAATCGTGAAATATGGAAATACAAGGTTTCAGAAGTACAGGAGTGATATTTATCACCATAACACTTGGATTGAGGAGTTAAATTACAATTTTCGCACAAATTTAAAACTATTTTTAGTATTTGGCATATCCTCTTTTTGCGTTAATGACAGCATATATTCAAGTTGGCATAAATTACATAAATTCATAAAACTGTTG
Source organism: Triplophysa dalaica (assembly GCF_015846415.1). NCBI lineage: Eukaryota > Metazoa > Chordata > Actinopteri > Cypriniformes > Nemacheilidae > Triplophysa > Triplophysa dalaica. Next base: position 19,116,052 of record NC_079549.1, on the reverse strand, counting down.
TTCTATGGGATCCCTACATGATTTAAAGAGTTCATAACTAGGGATTTTTAAGGTCCCGATTTGGTTTAAATTTCGTAATAATAAGCAGTTATTCTTACTTTACTTCTAGACTAACTCTCAAATGATTTGTTCCATGATTCATCTGTCTAATCCCCTCCTTTCCGCTAGCCTAGTCTGATGTGATTGCTCAGATGGTCTAGTCTGCTGGGATTGGTCTTCTGCCAAAGAGGCTCACGAGCTACAGTGTTTGGGGGAGAAGAGTGAAGTTTTCGCGGGCAGTCCTAGCAAAACGTAGGAGGGGACTATATGTAGTGACATAAAACGGGTCGCGAATCAGGCTAGGGACGACTCATTTGCGTGATTCAGAGTCGACTCTCTTTTTTCCAAGCCAATAACTTTGTTATTCATTCCCCTTCGGATTTACAACTTGCCAGACTGCTTACTTTCAAACACAGCAACATTACACACTGCATGAATGTAATTTTCATGTACTCTCTAACAATAGGAATTCTGATATTTTGTACAAAGGTTAACATCCAAAAGAAAATCACAAATGCCTTTTATCTGATTGCAGATAGACACTTGAAATAGTGCAGATTCAGAAGATCATATATTTCTCTGTGTCGTAATTTTTTTCAAACCATCAAACTGTAAGTCACAGACATACAGAACCCATTGTATATAAACAATGACCTTTAAAACGACTTCGACACTAAGCCACGTTCAATTTCTAGTTATTTTCTCACACGGACTTCTCCATGCAAATTCAAAAACACCAGTAACATAACCTGATCGGAGCTCACCAAAATGTCAACAACAAATAATTTCATAGGTCAAAAGAGAAGCATGGTAAAACACTCATGATTCTCAGCCGGACGGCTATTTTATGGCCCAAAATGCTACAGGTCCATCAAACAGACAAGGAGAACATTAATTAGCACCTGCATAACAGTGCTGCCAAACTGCAGCTTGCGTGACTATGGCTTCTCATTGGATCTACAGTTCGCTGACATGTGACAACCAAGCTGAGGTGAGCAATCCATGGCTTTTCAATCCCTACAGTATACAACTCCACAAAGAGAAGAGTACTCAGATCAACTCGTGATCATCAGTTTGCCGTACACAACAGCTAAACCTCAAAGGAAGTCAACGGTAGCATGGTGCCTGTATCCACCTGTCACAATCAAGATTTCAGTCCCTGACACAGAGGAGGATGCCAGCCAGCAGTGGAGTGAGAATAAACACAAGCCTCCGTAAATTCACCATCAGGGAGGAAGAACTGGAACAGGGATCTGAGAGAAACAGATTATATTATGATATCAAACACACATTCTCCTAAATACACTTGATGCATGTTGGAAAGGCTGAATCTTACCTAAGCGAACACTCTTGGTGGTGTTCATGGAGTGGATTTCGTGAGGGAGGGGGCAGTCGCTGCAGAAGTCAGCGCAGACGGGGCAGATGAGTTGCCCGTTGTAAACCCACCCGTTCATCCACACGCTCACACTGATCGCCTGACCAGCACGGGCACATGAATAGGACTCATTCTGCACCCAAACAGACAGACCCTTTGTTGTACAAGATACCTGCAAAAAAGGCATTGTTAAGTTGTTCAGTGCGTTTCAAATGCCACTTTATATTATTCTAATGTTATTACAGTTCATAAGTCACCTTATAGCAACCACTGCCCCAGTCTGGGTAGGTCATCCGTTTAGCGCACTGCTCCATCACAAATGCTGACTTCTGGTATAGACACACTGACCCTGGCCCATACTGCTCTGCCCCATAGTTCCTCCAAACAGCTTAAAAAAGAAAGCAAACAAGGGACTTTACACTCCAATTGTAAGTGAGAAAAAAATGTGTGGGAGGTGTTGGGGAGTGAGATACCACCTGGTTGGTTCTCTTGTATTCTGCAGTAAGAACTGCGCTGGTACTCTCCGCCTACATGCCAGCTGAACTCCTGGCTAAAGGGACAGTAGTCTGCGATCTCCACCGCGCCTCCATATGCCGATAAATCCTCCTCAGGAACACCAGCGATATGGTCAAAGTACTACAGCACACATATATAAACAATTATTTCAGAATATATTCTTTTCATTGGTATGTGGATTCTCTTGGATTCAAACCTTTGACCTTGTTGTTGCTGGCACCATGCTCCAAAAATTGAGCTACAATATATTAACGCTATCTTCCAAAAATATCAATGTTAAACATTTTTGTAATCTTGTCTGATTAATAATGTCAAGTCCATAAACAGTAACCTTTCATTAACACATGACCGATCACAACTGGGACCCAAAGATGAGCCATTACCAAAGGCTCTGCACACATACAGACCTTGTTTAGTGCAGATCTGCATTTCTCCTGAATCGTACCTGGTATTCTGGAGGGAGAGCACGCGAAAAGTTCTGCAGGTTGCAGACGGCCACTGCCAGCTGGTCCTGCCTGCAGGTGAGCTGCAAAGGTGCCGACCTCACAGAGTCACAGTAAGGGCTCAGCGTCGGCCTCCTGATAAAAAACCCAACTCAGTTTGAATCCCATCAGTGACCCCAACCACTATTTACAAAGTCAATGGATATGTGAACATGTTCACATGATCAACAAAATAAATCTAATGTCAGATGAATATGAGAGGGTACAAAGAACTGTTATGGATCTCATATAGCAAAGCTCACGTATTGCGATGTTGGTCTATCCAAAATTTGCAGCTTTTCATCACAAAGTCGCAGCCCAACCCTCTTCCCCATTCCAGATTCTCTGCCATGCTGTAATTGGCTCTGTACCACCTGAAACAGACAACATAGTATAGTCATTGTGCCAAGTATTTTATTGACTAAAGAACGTCCACTGCTTATAAATCGCACTATAAAAGAGCGTCACACTTCCCTCACCCTGTATCCTCCATTATAGCCAAAGTTATTCTGGAAAACACTCGGTTTTGTGTGTGAGATCCAGTCATAGCTTCATTCTGTTCAAATAAAACATGTTGATATAAATGAATTAATTAAAGCAATATTAACTATAGTGTAATTGAAGCCATCCATTTTCATTAACGGATTTTGTTTCAGTACCTCTAAGAGACGCTTTTCCCAATGGTTGAACTCAGTGCCAGCACCTCCCTGGTTCTCCAGTTCCATGCCCTCCAGAATGGGGCAATTAAAATGTTTCCTGGCCTCCTCCTGATGAAATATGAAAAAAACATAATATTTCATAAGCATTGATCAATATCTGCCATTCAGATGGCATTCCTTTAAAAAAGAAAAAAGAACTCACCACTACACGTGGAGTGACGAGAAGATGGACGTTGTGTCGGACCATGCGGCCGCCTCGGATGTCCCATAGCCGGGTCGCTCTTTTGATGACTTTATCACTCCACTGATATAACCCTAAACTGAATAGAGATATACAGACAGAGATAAGGTGCTGAGCACATTAGTATATTTCAAACCATAAATATCCATTTTACATATAAAAAAATATTTAAAAAGTTGAATATCACAATTTTCACGATTTAGGTAGGACATGGTAAATCAAAGCTTCACACAAGACGTTTGTATTCAAAATGTTAACGTAACACAAATTTTAATATTTCAAACAAAGGAATAAATATATACGCAAATATTTCCTTTACCTTTCATTGTATGCAGGAAGACCGCTCGCAGAACGTGGCGTCAAAGGTTTCCCATCGTCATCGTGGTAAAAGGCAAAGAGACCAGCAGAAAAACCCTGAGAAACAAATAGGGTTCATCAAAACATCAGCAGTTTTAACCAAGCTGATGTCATATGTAATGTTCCAGATGTAATGTTGTTACCAGGGCATGAATGATCTCATGCTTGACCGTGGACAGCATCCCTTCAAACTCCTGAGCTTGAGTAGAGATCATATTGGGACACAAATTGGCGTATCCAGCAATTGGCCTATATATATAAAAAATGTGATGTTAGCATCAGCAACAACCATTACATAAAATGAAATATAATGATACATATTAAATACCCAAGATGTTGTTTCGAAATGTATTGTTGTTACCTGTCTAGTTCAGACTCGAGTTGGCAGTACGCTGCATATGCTACAATATTCTCTTGCCCGCACCTTTCTGTGGTCATCGCACTTACGTAAAGCACAAAATCGGCCCTCTCCACCCCTTCACCATCAGAAGGACCAGCAGGGCCACAGGACTTCCCTGACTCACTACACACCCTGCATTGCTGATAAATATAACAATAGAGATGCACAAATTCAGACAATTTTAACAATGTTTATTGTAGGAATGAAGTATTGAGTCTGCATTTGAATAATGATAATGTACGTTCACAATGGGACCCACCTGTAAATGACGCTCAGGCACAATAACCGGACCACACTTTGTGATCTCTGCACATGGTCCCTGACAGTAGCGATGGGGATCATCTTTTTTCCTTAGGTACTGATTTGTTGAACATTGTCTAAAACATATTGAAGTTACACAACAGACACAAACGAGATAAAGGACCAAGGAACACATTTAAGAGGATTTGCTGTCAGACAATACAGGCTTAGAGGAGAATTACCTGCTCAGTAATATTGGACCAGACTGCCTACGAACCCTAAACGCCTTCTGAAGATAATCAATGGCATGTGGGAGGAGCTTGTCCTTTAAACAAAGCATAAGAAAATCAATCATGCATATGATTCTATTTTGATGGGCGTGTATGACCATCCAGAGATAAAGAAAGGATGTAATCTATTATTTCAATTGTTACCTTCACAAGACTGCTTTTGTCTTCATCTAACCTGTGTGAGCAGTAAAGATATTGTAAAGTCAATGTATATTCATAATATAGATGTTCAGCATCACATATAGACAAGAAACTAACCCGTCCAAGCTGGAGTCGTACTCTATCTGGATCTTTAACTGCTGCTCTGTGCTTCTTTTGGTCAATCTATTTGGCTTAAGAAACACTTTGTGTATAACCTGCAAGTAAAACCAGCATGAATACACACATCTGGTTTTACCAGTACTTCATTCCACTACATTACATTAAAACACAGACCACTACAAAGACAACAAGGGATTTGACGGTTATAATAGGAATTGTATTTTTTTAACAGGAGCTATAATGATCACTGATACAGTGACGTTATTTGTAATCATATGACAGCAAGAACGTCCTATTTGTTTATAGGAGGCTATTAACGTATATTAATATAATACAAATGAAAAGCATAAGTGCAGATTGGACGACTGACCTCTGTATGAAGGGGCACTTTATGGTTACAGGTGTGCGCTTGTGTCCCGGTGCTGCTGCTGGTGTTGATGATGAAGAAGAGCCAGATGATGCTGTTTAAGAATAAAGCATCTCTAACTGATCCGTGCTGCCACAGCCACCCTGACGCCATCCTTCAACCCGTGACTTTAACATTCATATCACCCTCCTGTCATCTTGCATAATATCCCTCGAAATCGCACAAAATTCAAGGATGTTCCGAGAGGAAATCAAATCAGATGTTCTTTAAACCGGCTTTACCCATAAACCCATTGGCAATGTGAACGGAGATACAAAGCGTCAATATTTCAAAATAAAAGTACGGCGGTCATGAAACATTATTCCTAATAACGTCTATAAAAATATTATTATTATAAATATACAACAGTTATATGTATTCTTTTAGTAAGGTGAAAATGTGATATTTTATATAATAATATATAATTACTGTATATAAATATTATAATTAAAGTTGTAGTTGTAAAATTTGAATTGCAATAAATACATGTATTGTTAATTTATCACTTATTGTTTATTTTAATATGCTTATTGTGTTAGTAAGATAATAAATTATTATTTAAATAAAATAAATACAAAAATCACAAGTTTACAGTATAAGACAAGACCGAGACAAGACACTTGGTGTATTGAGATAATAATCTTATCAATAATCTTATTTTTGCAGTATACAGGAGATATACACAGCACAATCGGTAACCTTTTGAAATGCCTGCAAAAATACACAAAAATAGAGTTTTATTTTTCCGTGTCATTTTTCTTATTGGACTACAGATACAAAAGGCAAGAGTCATATTACAAAAATTGTGAACCAATATTTGACAAAATATTAATTAGAAGAGTACAGAAAAAACTTGTAATTAAAGAGCCATCTACAAAATGCAAAGCTGTTACCTGTAAAATACATTTTTTATAGAGTTTAACAATCATCCCTATTTTTCTAAAGAGCAGCAAATAGGTTTGTTTCAAAGAAAAGTAGTCTTTGATCAGGCTGTGTCAGCTACTACTTATTTGGAGCACAGATACAAATATATCTGAATCACAGTTTGAGTTTTCCAGTCAGGGAGCTGCTGGGGTTGAGTCGTGAGAAACGTCCCAATGTCCACACAGGAAAAACATTCCTATAAGAGGTGTAGCTGATGGCACAGCTCTTATTAAACACTCCAGATATATTTTCCTAGAAACGAAAAAAAACAGTACATTTCTATATTCAAACAAAAGATGAATTTTGAAGATTGTACAAAACTTGAGTAGATAAACAAAACTATTCCTTACTTGAGGCCAGTCTCCATTGGGAAGCTGCTTGTCAATTAATAATTGAATACCTCTCTCAATTACTCTGATATCAGGATACCTAAAAAATATTTTTTATGAAATCATTCATAAAGTTCTGCAGAGATATCAACAAATCTTAAAATCTACTAATATACAAACACTAATGATACCTGACAGCCATCAAGCCCAGAAGTGCCCAGCAGGTGTTGTGGATCTGGGAGTTCTTGCTCTGAACGTAGTGTCGCTGCTCACATGACTCAAAGTCTTCACCCCAGCCTCCATCTTCCATCTGCTTAGACAGCAGGAAGTCACATGCACGCTTCACCTCCGCACAAACAGACCTCAAGCATGAAAAAGGCATGAAGTTACATTAGGTGGAAAGTGCAGTAAAGGAATATAAGAATAGCATTGAACAAATAACAAATACATTTTGCGAAATCAGTGCATTATGGGATTCCTCTCTCCAAGTTGTATCAGCTAGAACACATCTAACATACCCATTCTGGAAGGTGTGGCCCATACATGCGAATGCCTCTAGACCAAACCAGGCACCATACGTGAAACACACTCCCCAAGACCTAAGTCAAAAACAATGGTATTGTCTAACGTCTAAAGACAACATATATAACAGAATTATATGAAATTATGCATTTAAAAACCAATGCCTACCCTTCCCATGAGCCATCAGGCCTCTGGACCCTCCTGCAGTAGTTCAGCCCTTCATGCAGAGTTGACCTGTAAAATCAAGAGACGTATTTTAACCAAACCATTTCTCAAACCTCAACATGATGAAATATTGTGATTCAATGTACCCTATCTCCTCCGCTCTGTGCTCTGGATAAACATGATGAAAGTGTTTCAGTGCCTGCATTACAGCTGAGGTGCACTCAACATAGGTGTAGTCAATCATGATATCACCTGAGAAAGAATGATGAAATAAATAAAACTGACTGGAACTTAATCAAACTTTGTCATGTTTAATTTGTTACTGTTTAATTTAGTATTCTAAATGGGCATCTATAACATCTTTCAAACAGCATGCTCACCAAAAACCTCCGATGGGTTTAGGAGCTCCAGGAGTCTTCCTCCACGCTTTGTCTCATACGTGGCAAACCCTCCATCAGGATTTCTCATGCTTAGCAGCTGAAATTGATTTATAGTGTAAGAGATTATATAGAACATGAACACAAAGTTCTGTCTGATCAGAGATTTTGAGATGTAATGGCGTCTTTTTGAGACTATTGTCCAAGGATATCCAACGACAAACATAAACAATTTAATGGTAATTTTAGGGTTTTACCACATTGACAGCATCGAATAGTCTTTCTCTGGGAATTTGTTGTTGAAGGAAACTGCATTGCTCCTGCAGTAACATTACAGATTTCAGCCCTTCTGCTGTACAGTCCGCAACTATCCAACCACAGTCATGTGTGCTAAAGGGAAATCCTCCCTGACACAAACACAAACGCTCATTGAAATTTGTTCATAATATGGCAAATTAACGATTAATATTACATTTATATGTTGAGAAACAATGCGACTGCTTACCTTGTTCATTTGCCTGTAGTATTTTTGATATTCTGGAGGATTATCTTTGATCTACAATTAAAATATACTGGTTAGATATCAAGCAAACATTTAAGGCAAATCTTATGAAACCTGTTTCATTAAAGAACAGTTATTCCTTTAATTTTAATATCCATGAAAATAATTTAAAATAAAAATGCATTAAACATCAATGCATATAATATATGAATGAAGTTGCAATATATATGTATATATACACACAATGTTATTACTGAATATATATATCTTTTTTTACTTCTTTTTAAAATCAAATTAATTAGGTTAATAGGGTAAACTGTCATGAAGCAAAATATATTTTGTCAGTCTTTCTTTTGATTTTGACAGGTCATGGTTCACTCATTAACATATTTAGCATTGCCACCCACAGTCAACTAAATATCCATAAAGAGGCTCTAATAAAGTACCTGAGTCAGATCAAAGAAATGATGGGCTTGTCTGAGACACTCTGTAAAGCTAGGATTATTTTGGGCACCTGCCTGTTCAGAGAAACATGCACAATTCAACCAAAAAAGTTATTTACAACTATGTTCTGTTTGGGAGTGAAGATTATTGACGACGAAAAATGTCCTGTGCACCTCCAGAAATGCCTGTACCGCAAAGGCTGTGTCCCATAGCTGTGAGCCATTTGTTCCCTGCAGGGTGGAAATAATAACGTTCAGCATAAATATGATCCAACCTGTCCATTCTGTCATGAGAAAAACAACTCACCTGCATTTTCATACCATCCAGACCCAGCCTGTAAAATTAGGAGAAAAGTTCAACAGTTGGGGGTCACAAACCAAAAAATTCATGAAATATTTCTATACAAAGATCACTGACCATAAGTAGTCTGGAATCCTAGAGACATGTTTCTGGAAAGCAGGTGATTGGGGTCCATCCACGTGCCAGCGGACTAACATATTGATCGTTTTTGAGATCTGACAAAACACGTTTGAGTAACATTGAGTAAGCTGTATTATCAAGGCAGAATTCAGATTTCACTGTCGGTTTAGGGTCAGCTGATTTTACAATACTCTCTCACCGGGCCGATGCTGATGCACTTAGTGAAGCGATCGTCTGCTTTGATGTGATCGTAGAGCTCTTCCACTGCTTTTTCTCTACAAAATGTGCTGTGATGAGCTTCATAGACATTCAGAATCCCTGTAAGATCATGTTTATGAATATTATGTGAATTAAAACCAAAATGAGAAAAATATGCATTTTACTTGAGATGTCACATTTTTCTCACAATATGCGACTGTGAGCAAGTTGCTGTGTGGTGTGTACATGTCACAGGCTGCGACATTGTTCCTCTGAGCTGGCCAGTTAATAGTTGAGTAATCTTGGACATACAGTTCCTGTTTGAAACAAATAACATAAATATGCCACACTATGCATATTTGCTTTGACCAATTACACCAGGTCTGGCCTCTAGTGGTAAAATTGTGGAACTGCACCTGTCTTAAACTGAGCACCAGAGAATCTTCATCAGCACATAATCTGACTGCATAACAGTAGCTCATGGGCAGGTAAACCTGACGACAGTGGCACCATAAAGTGGAGGGATGTGCTGGCACCCAGGAAGGGAACAACCTAATCGAATTAGACACGGTAAATGCAATGAACAAAACAAACACTATTGTACTATAATACTACAACTGAAATTTCTACGTACCACATTTCTGGAAAGAGAGTATTCATTCCTTCCCAACTGTAAACGTTAAGAATGGCCAGCCAGAATTTACCCCAAGAGGGTATGCCGACAGCACCCCCTGAAACAGAGCATGTCTCTCGTTCAGTAGGCAACATTATAGATAAGCATACATCTCACAGCATTTACAGACCTTTGCTGTGCAAATTGTTCCTCGCCCGAACCATATCTGGATCATCAGGACCAACTCCAAGAATTCTCATGGTGGTATAACTCAAAGCTGTTCCAAAAACAGTAGACTTATCCTCAACGTGCCTGGAAAATAAACATTTCTGATAATTCCTCTATTACTTAAGTGATGCTATAGCTTATACACATTAAAAAGCCTAAAAAGTATAAATTGTTTTAGTTTGCATATAAACAATTGTATTAACATTGGAGCAACAAAATTTGACTTAAAATTATGAATTTATAGCAACGAGAACAGGTTATTTGTCATTAAAATAACGCTGTCAATGTTTGGTGAGATTCGTCCACATTTAACAAAAGATAAATACTCACAGGCCCCAACCTCCATCAGGCAGTTGTACAGAACGCAGGTACCTAACCATCTCCTGTTTCCATGCTTCTGAGAGATGGATCTTAGCAATATGACATGTTATAAGTAGACCTGAAAACCATGAGACATTAAGTGAACCCTTTATTTCTATGTTGTTATAATGCATGAACTAACTGGACAAAAAAAATATGATGTTCACTCTAATCTTTTACGTTTTTAATCTAATTTCTAAATCCAAATGAATCCGTTGTTACCTGGCAGTAAGAAAAGGGGTCCACCATAATCTCCAGCCCAATGTCCATCTTCACCCTGCAGACGGCTGTAGAAATCCATTCCCTTCAGTGCAGCTTCTACTGCGGTATGTGCAGCTGGGGACGCTGACAAAAACTCCGTCTGAACTCAAAAGTAACGTAAGAGAGTGTAATGCATGCCATGCTTTTTAATGTAGTCAAATGCTGATTATATGGTTTTATGTTTACCGTATCCAGTCCCAGGGAGTGGCATTCAAGCATGTGCTGCTGTCTGTCAAGGGTGTCTCCATCCTCTATATACCTCCAGGTCTGTCTGCCCTCTACATTATTCAACCTCCAGCGCCTGAGATCTGTCACAGGCTCAGTCTTATATGGGCCACCCCTTCTTCGCAAAGACCTGTATGAAACCTAAAGAAGTTACACTTGCACTGACACTTATAACATCTTTACAAACCTTTAAATTCAACACACCATGAATGATGAAAATTTGATTTTATTGATTAACAAGTATTTTAATTTTAAAAATACATGAATTCAAGTGTCACTACATTCATGCTTAGGTATTTTAATAATTTATTGATTTATTTAAAAGCTTTTATACAATGCTACTAAAACATTGACTTGCATTGGAGATCCAAAGTAAGTAAAATATGTCATATTGAAAAATCACGCATTGTTATAATAATAAGTAAATTGGTGAGACTGGATAAGTGATGAGAATACGGATCTAAAAAATACAAGACTGTAAAACCATAAGTCATAATTATTTCGTAAATATATGTATAAAATAGCAACAATAATATTCACAAATTAACAAGAATAACTCACGTTCCCTCTGTCATCATGCAGTTCACAGCGAAACTCTATGGCCCAAACAAGACTTGTCACATTTTAACAGACCTGCCTCTCAACGCCTTATTTAAATACATCTGGGCAATGTCGTTTTTTTTCCTCCCTCAAAACGTCGAACGAACGAAAATATGCTTCTCGGGTAAACTACATGCCCCACGATGCTTTGCGCCGCCTTCCGAGCGACTTTTCGCGTGGAGAGATATGACCAGAGTGCGGTCAATCCAATCACAAGCTCGAAGTCCAGTGAGATGGGCGTGACATTCAGGTTTGGGCGAATCACGTTTGAAGCGTATTGAATAAACAACAACGTGCATGTTTTTTCACAATACGTGCAGTTCAAAACACCGACATCGACTACTAAAAACATAGATATGATCGTCAGACAAGCGTAACACTTCTAAACGTAAATGGCATTGCCGTTCAATAACAGCCGATTTTATTGTTGTAGACACTTTAATACAACACACTTTTAGTGAACACATTTACAGGTATGTAGGTGAAAAGTATGTCTAAAGAGAAATGCACTGATCTGACCAACGTTTAAACAAATGTCCAAAGATCACAATTATACAAATAAACAGATGAGGCAATTGGAAAACAAATTATTTTAATTGCAAAAAACAAATAAAACTGCATACAATTAAAGAGCAATATGTGGTCAAATAAAGATTTGATCAAAGAGACCTAAAACACTTTCAAGTATCTACAATGTCAAAAAGACACTTCAGTTTAAGATCACACACACGATCCTCCTCCTGTTGACTTGTTAACTCTTGTTTCAAGTCCTGCAGACGCTGCAACAGAGATACTGGTCTGTTTTTTTCACAAGGAGATGACTTCTTAACTGGTTCATCGGTTTCAATTTCCTTAAGAAAACACACCACAATACATTTAAATACACATTGTAGAGGCCTTCAAAAAACGCACAACAATACATTAAAAAAGGACTATTTTATGTCAAGATTATTTAAGACTGCTACTGCTGTACCTGTAAGTAGAAGTTGGCAGCAGCAGGGCGCTTGCGGGACGGCGTTACGATTAAAGGAGGTGCAGAGAGGAGGGTAGAGGGCAGAAAAAGAGGAAAAGATGCAGAGTAAAGAGGATCTGTGTCAATCCGACGCTGAATCTGCTCTCCGATCCTACAGACAAATGTAGAAAAATTCTACATTTATTTGGGGAAAAAACTTGATTTGATTGAGGTCTATTGAATATCACTTCTGGTTTAGTAGCCACACTATAAACAAAACATTAAGTCCAGTGCTGTATGCTTATTAACCCAATTGATCCTAAATTGTTGTGTTGGCTTATGTTTTAAGATTTTATTTCAAGCTTTTTTGATACCGGCAGTCCAAATATAATTCTTAACACTAACCTCTGGCTCTCAGCGTTCATCTCATGAACAGCAGATAGACTATGTTGAAGCTGCTGCACTATAGAAGCATGTGCGTTGTCTAGAGACCCTTCTGTCATCATTCCCTTTTAGGCACACACAAATACAGACAGATTAGATTTATGATGAATGCAACATGTAAATATGACGCTCACCTTTGTTTAAAGCTTGGGCTTTGCTAAACTGTACCTGTATATGAACTGTGCCAGCAGCAGGGCGCTTGTGTGAGGGGTTCATGTGTACAGATGCTGAGAGGAGGCTGGTGGGCAGAGGAAGAGCAAAAGAGGCAGGGTTCACAGACCCTGCTTCAATCCGACGATGAATCTGAGCTCCAATGCTAATGAGAGATTAAAATAAAAACACATTTTTTTAATAAAGTAAAAAAGGGTGTCGCCAACTACAGTATACCATCTAATAATATTAAAACTGTAAAAGCGCACCTCCTGTCCTTAACATTCATCTCACGAACAGAAGAAAGAATACGTTCAAAGCGCTGGGCTATGGGAACATCTGGGGTGTCTGAAACGAAAGGCTCCTCCTCCATGTCTATCTGACTTTGAAACAGCTGCTGCTTGGAGAGGTATCTGGATGCAGTGGGCAGCACTCTGACCTTAAGCCTACAAAAAAATATTAAATTCAGTTTGAATATTTGTTGTCAGACAACTGTTTGAATACGTGAGGCTTTTATATTTGATACTGTAAAGAATAAGAATGAAAAATACAAAACAGTGTGAATGTGACAGTGTTACATTTCTGACGCCTGTTGCTTTTCACGGTATGTCTGTTTCACAGCCTTGATCCAGCTGTCAGGCGGCTTAAAACCTTCCAAGCTGTCTTTGTTGAAGTACACGAGAATCTCCCCATCATCTGTGAGTGCATCTGTGACAGCAGCAAAATAGGCATTTTAATACCAATGAAAAGGGTCTGAAATTCATACATTTGCGAGGATCAGGGGAACTCAAACACATCTAAATTAATTTATACTACAAATGTCATTCTTGTACCAATCCATCTCAAAAGTCTGTGGCTCTCACCTTCCACTACAAGAGGATCTAAACTCCAGTCCTTCATACGGTGCTCTACACACAGACATATTATCTCATCCCAAGGAATATCATGAAAGGACGGTCCCATCTCCTCAAAGTCATCCTCATCTACACCATTCACATGAAAATATTGATAGTTGACTCTTCTCAGCAGGTTCTCAAGTCGGGACATTAGGATGGGTTGGCTTAGGGGTGAGGTGGGAATCTGGAATACATACTTCGATATAGAGGTACACAACTGTGGCCAGGTGGCTGTGGAGAGGGGAAGAGAGGTTTAAGTTTTACCGTATGTAGGACAAGTTTTGTTTAAAAGACCCTTAATTTACTATAGAAAACAGAACCTACCACTTATGGGAGGCAGATCCCATTTCGGAAGCTGTCGGCTAAGGATGGCCCTCCTCAGCCAGTCCAGGTGTTCTGGCGAGTTCCAGTCCGGATGAGGAATAAGTTTGTTGTTCTCAGGGTAAGAAAACTCAGGAGGTGGCCAGCACAGACTGGACAGCAGCTCTGATGAAACAACACTTGCCAGAAAACTCAACACGCTGTTACAGAGCTGCACGATGGGCTCCGGGTGTTGAGAAGGAAGACCTGCTTGTTTTCTATCCTGCTTGTCTCGTTGGAGTCTGGAGTGGAACTCACGGCACAAGCCTGATTCAACGACCTGCACCAGGGTCTGAGAGGACAAGGCTGGGCTGGTACAGGAGTGGGAGGCAAGCCATCTCACTACATGACTCATCTGAGGTGAAACATTAACAAAAAGAATAAGTTAAAACAAAATATTAAAATCACATTTATAATGATTTTTTATTCAAGTTTATTAAAAAAACATTTAAATGAAGAAACATGGCTTTATTAAAAACCAGATTAACTAAGAGCAAGCAGACCAGATTGATAGAGAGGATATTTTAATAATACAATTTAGTACCGACCTGCTCTGAGCCTTGCAGGTCAGTGAGGGCTGCTGGTATATGGATGAAGATGTATTCAGAGATGAGACCATCTTTAATCAATGTATTCAACATGAGTGCTGTGAAAGTTAGACAACACAATAAATATACTGTAGAGATGTGATTTCCAGCCATAAGTATTGGATGTCTGCAAAGCAATACATAGAATATGTTTACCAAAAATGTAATTACCTTCCACTAAACCCTGATCACTGGTTCTACCCTCTTCATTATCAGTAACCACCACAGCCAGGGGTACAGGGGAGTGCAAGCAGCTGGCTTGTTGCACCTGTCTCAGCTGGAGGAGGGCAGAGAGCAGGGTCACATCCTCCTCCTCCTCTTCCTGCCCCAGTCCAACACTAAGTGGAGGAGGCAGTAGGATCAGCAAAGCATTGGTACCATGAAGGTCTTTCCGTTTCTCCGAAAGCCATTGATCTTCCTGGCTCAGGGGGCCATGACTTGCCTGCACACAGACACAAGGTTTAATCATTAACTGATAATTATAATAAAATGAAATTTAAGAAGCTTACTTTTTTAAGCTCACCTTCATAGAGAGGTAAACTTCATGAGTCTTTTCCCCAACATTTTGGAAACTATGACTGAGGCACAGCGTCCTCATTGTTGCTTCTTTTTCACTCTCTTCACTTGTGCTTCCTGCACCCAATTTCACCTCAAGCCAGTCGGTCAGAATCCTGCATAAAGGTAGTGGAGGTCAGTCACAACGCCACAGTTTAATTAATAAAATACTTCCAATCACACGTTTCCTTACCTGCTGGCAAAGCTTAAATCGCAATCACGTTCGCTTGGCAACAGAATAGTGGCTTTCCAGAAGATTCTGTCAGGTGCATCAGGAACGCTTTCTGCCACAAGCATGGGCACATCAAGAGGCATCCACACACGCTCACTGCCAAAAATGAACAATGTATACTGACAATAACAATGTCAATGTATAATATTGTCTACTCATTTGTACTTTACTTACCTCAATAAAAGATTGTAGTAGTAGGAAACTTTCATTTGCTGAACTGCTTCCTGTCTCATTTTGAGCAGCCTATAACAGCAAATGTTTTCAATTTATCTATCTCAGGAACTCCAAAAAACAACTTAAGTGTAAATATATAGAGCTGTATGCTCACCTTGTGCAAGACACAGACATGTTCCCAGAGTTCCCCAGGTTAACCATTCCCTGGGCTAGAAGGTCCAGACAGGGGCTGGAAGGTGCACTGGGGACGAGCGCCTGTAACTTGAACCGTGGATCCACACAGCCTGGGGCAGCAGGAAAACCACGCATCTGTCTCTTCAGCTGACGTCGCACAGCTACAACGTCAGACCACCTAGAGTACAAACCAAGTTGTTACTCACTCCACAAATCTTTCACACAATTGACAAAAAATTCTTTACACTGTTAAACGTGCTGGCTTCTCAAGCTCAACTTGTCAAAAAGGAGTTGAACCTAGGACGTAGTATTTCTGTGCACGATTCACTCCGTCAGGGTTCGTACAGGTGTCAAACATGGATTCCCGTTTCGTAACAAGGGTTCTTTATTCCCTTTTTGGACAATTCTCCCAGAAACGCATCCCCACGCATCATCCAGCGAGCTGAAGAGCACGCCCTCACATCAACCAGCCAGCGAGAGAAGGAGCACGTCCATCAATACCTCTGACAGAAGTTTAGCTGACAGAAGTTTTGCTTTGTTTGTTTGCTTACTGCATTTCGGTGATAGATTTTATATAAACTGTGGACATAACGCTGGATTTGGAGATCAGCGCCAAAAGATGCTGGATATGAACCGCACGCGGTAAGTCAAACTAAGTCACATGTGTGTTTTGTTGGTAATCGGCATGTACGTGCATAATGTAAACAACACAAACGTGTAGTGAATCAGCAGGAATAATGCGATGATGTATTGTTTGCTCGATCTGTAGTTCCGCCCGCCCTGCACGCTCCAGGCACTCATCTTTTTTGGAAAAAAACGTACAGCTGTCTCCGTCTTTTATAAATTTGATCAAACTAAATTAAGAAGATACGAAGTATGCAATACTACTGTATAGGTACTCAAGAAGATTAATACGATTGTCAGAAACGTGTGGCATGTGTTACCATATCTTTAACAGTTTTCTCAAACACATATACAGACACAAAGCTCCACAAACAAACCTCTTGATGAACTTGCGGATACGCCTCAACTCATTATTTAGGATCTCCTGAGCCACTGCGGCCACCTCCTCAGCCAATGTCTCCTCTACTATTCTGTTACTTTCCTCCACTGAGCACTGAACAATAAAGGCTGCTTTCTCCTCTAATGCAAACCTGAATGAACAAAATCGTGCAGGTTAGATGAATGTCATGAACAGTTCACTCAAAAAATGTAAGATTCTGTCTTCATTTTATTCACCCTCAAGTCGTTAAAAATCTGAATCAATGTCTTTGTTCTCATGAACACAGAGAAAGATAATCGAAAGGTCAATGGTGGCTTGAATGTAGGAAAGCAAACAGTTCTGGGGCACTTTTGACTACCGTTGTAATATTTCCTACTATGGAGGTCAATGGTGGTCAAGCACTCTTTGGTTTCAAGCATTCTTCCAAATATCTTTGTGTTCATCAGAAGAAAATACATTTATACAGTTTTGAAACAACTCGAGGGTGATTAATGATGCCGGAATTTGATATTTGAGGAAAAAAACTCTTTAATACATGAAACAGACAGAGACACTTGATGTCTTCCAAATGTGCAATATCAACATCTGAAATTTGCAAATGTTTTTGTTTGGAACAGGTCAAACGCAGACAGAACCTTCTGATTCTGAAAAATCACTTTCGGTTTAGAATGATAATGTTCTATCTGCAAAACATTCATTACAGCAGTACATTTTTAAGCAACACAAACAATTTACTTGAACATGAAATAAGTATCATATTTTATGATGATTTTTTCTTGTTCAAGTAAAGAATAAACGGTTGTGTTAATTGTTGTATAGATGTTTTATCCACAGATGGTGGGACGGATCAAAGGCGACGATTTGGGTGAACTGTCCCTTTAAGAACCTTTTCTCCTTAGACCAGGCCCAATTTACATGGCTGTTCATTTATTTTCCTTTGAAAAACTAATTTTACAACATAAATTGTGAGAAATGCTTAACTTTAGGTACCTGATCTCAGCCTTAGCAGTTTCATGGATCCTTTCTGTTAGCACCTCCTCACTGATCTTAGCACAGAGCTCCCCACTGAACTGCTCAAGGAAGGCCTCTCTCCGCCTGACATCAAACACATTACGAAGAACCTTAGCATACACGGCATAGACTTCTATTACATTAAAAGACAAGTCATTTATTTACCTGGCTTCTTCCATTCTGCGTTTCTCCACTGCAATTCTGTCTTTCTCAGCTTTGATCTCTGATACGGATATTTCCCCCAGCATCTGTTTAATGACCCCATTCAGGACCATTTCCAGCTCGCTGTCCGTCACACTGTGGGACAAACACTGTGTTAGAATCTATACTAGTTGAGAATACACTATGATAACTAATACTGAGGTGATACTGTATCTTAAGCAAATATATAACCAGACGTTCTACCTGTTGGCCGTGGACACGTATTCAGCAGCTGTACGAGTTACGTCAGAAACTTCAGCTTCCACGACCTCATTGAGTACTGCATCCACCACAGCCATGACATCCTGTCAGAGATGCATGGGGAAAGAAACATGCCAAAATGAAATTTCTGACACCAAGGCAGCTGTGGAAGAAAACAGCTTTTAACTCCATTCCGCAGTGACATAGATGTCTCACCTGATACGTGTATGCTGGTTCTGGTTTTGGTGGTGGGGGCTGGGGCTTGGCTGGCTGTAGGGGGAATATAGGTTGGAAAAGCGTAGGCAGAGTGGATTCTGCAGTTTGGGACTTCTCTCTGTTTTCCTCTGTGTCTTTGGGTTTAAAAGATAAGTTTGTGTCAGAAGTCTCATCAAACACATGTGGTTCGGCCAGAAGTCTGGATTTGATCTGAAGCCTGAGATCAGGCACCAAGTCCTGTCTCTGAGAAAAACCTGACAAAAGCAAGAAAATGAGACATTTGTTCTTCAACTCACAGTGATGTTTTAATAACATCCTTGTAATTCTGTATGCCAGTTATCACTGCATTCACACCTTTCCCAGCAGTTGGTGGAGCCTCTGTAGAGAGACCATCACCAGTGTACTTGTTGTTGGAGTCAAAGCTGAGAACGGGGTTGTGCTGGGGCGGGCTGGGCAGCGGTCCTCCATTGACCACCTCTCCAATCAGAACAGTTCTCTTCTTCTCAATAATGATGGATTTTCTCTGAGGCAGGGAGAAATCTGGCTCCTGAAAGGACGTCCGACTAAGTTCCACCAGACTGAGAGAATGGACACAATATTATTTTCATACACTACTGGATGTGAGACAGGATCGAAATGATAGTTTTAATACAGGACATACCCATCACTGATATTAAGACCGAACTGCTGAATGAAGTCTGACGCCTCAGCGGCATTGCGGAACATGAGCATTCTGACAAAGTCGTCGACCGGAAAAATTGTAGATCTCTGAGAGCCAACGGTATAGGCTATATTGAGAATTTTCAAGGCCTTGCTTCTCACCTAAGCAAAAAGGAATGACAGATACTGTAAAAAAACAATCTGGACCAACTCTACATTATATCTTAACCAGTTTCCACACTTTACTAAGCATTACATTTATATCTAGACATTAAAGTGATAGTTCACCCAAAAATGAAAATTCTGTCATCATTTATTTTTGTCTCATTCCCTTTTATCTCCACTCCATTACATTGGCCAACCTCCTTAGCAATTCAGAGTTTTGGCGAATTTCTCCTGGCCTGAATTCTGGAATAATACTAACTCAATAAGAGATGCACGTACCTGGTTGAAATATCTGTGAAGTATGCAGCTGCTCAAATAGGAAGCCGAGTTCACAAGTTTGAAGAAGCGAACAAAGTTATTACTGTTGAGCTCTGCAAAGGCCTGCACTGCAAAATCCACCTCCGGAGATTTTTGAACGTCTTTACGGAACTGCTGCACCTCACTGCGTTCACACAAGAATAGCATCCATCAATGCACAGAATGTCTCTGAACTTCTGCTAATGCACTAAGCTTCAAGTCCACACCAGAATTCTAAATAAAACTAAAAGTCAGCTCAAACCTCGACAACAGTTACAATGGCTGCCCATTAAATCCTGTTAAAGTATTAAATTGCTAATGTGAATCTTCACTACCTGAAGTAGCTTAGTGCTACCCATCCAAACCAGGTTCAACCAAAACACCCTATTCAATGTAATAAGACAAATTCAAATGATTATTATTTTGGTTTTATTCTTTTTGTAATCGCCATACCGTAGAATGTCTCCATCATTGAGCTTCACCAACACGTTGTACTGACGGAACTCTGCCTCATTTGGGCAATACACCCCTTTGGTTGCCAGGTCTTGATACATCTCCTTCAAACTCTGCAGGCATTTTGTCATATTCTCATTGTTGATCTTGGTGTCGAAAGACATCATGGGCTCCTGACATAGGTGATGGGCACAGTGAATGTGGAAACGAGTACATTTCTCAATGAGCGACACCGTGATCGGATCACACAAATGCTGCTGGGTAATGTCCTGTAACAGGGGGTTGAGACAAATAAATGAACATTAAAAACAATGGTAATAAGAAAATTAACACTGAACACTGAATATCACAATGAATTATGGAGAACACAGCTCACCATTTAGTATAAACGCAATGAGAGTTATGCCCACCTTGCGAATTCCTCTGGTCCTGTTCCAGACAAAATCATACCAGTCACGGTAATTTCCCTCACCCTGGTCCATAACCTGCGTCACCAGATAGTCCATAGTCATGCTCAGCACAGGAAGTGGCCTAAGCTCATGAGGGAGAGGTTCTTCCTGATCGGCCGATGACCTGCTGTACTCTTTGATAGTGGCAAAATGATCCACCTGAGGCATCCCAAAATTATTCAAAGGTAAACGTAAGCATTTAAAGCTAGAAATGTATGCATATCTTAACATAAATGGACTCTGCAGCCACAAACCTTCTCTGTATCTGGAATAACCTCGTAGACGCTTAACTGATTTCGGGTCTCCCTCATGTACCGCTCCTTTTCAGGACACATATCAGGGCATGTTCCCACAAACACCTTTGACATGTCTAGGTCTGTTCTTTTGGGCCGAGCTTCAGGGACAAAAAAAAACACATTTATTTTATAATGTCCATTGACAAAAGCCATGAAAATAAAAACAATACCAACATATGTTATGTACCTTGCCGTAAGAGCTTGTCTCTCTGTTCTAGGAGGCGGTACCTCTCCTCTGCAGTTTCAGCCACCTGACCTATCAGAGGCTGAAGAACCGAAGGCAGGTTGACAACAAGTCGTTCTATACTTCCCTTCTCCGAGACCGATTCCAGTGATGTTTCACTCTCAAATTGAAGTGTTTTAGCAACTGAGGACATCATGATTGGAGAGCTGCAAAAAATACATGCAACAATAATTAGGCATGAGCTAAATAACCAAGAAAGGGCTGCAGAATAGGGATGCACAATAAATTATCAGCTATATTGGAATCGGCCAATAAATGGTCATTTTTAATGTTATCGGTATCGGCCCAACGATGAAACCTGGCCGGTATATTATTGCTGATAAATTGTAAATCCTTTACTCTGGTTAAACCAAATTAGCTGCACGCTGCTCACAGTACAATGCTGTCTTTTTGTCCTGATCATTTATTTAATGCTATTAGCAAAACATTGTTGATGTAGGTACAATATGTAAATATTTTTTGAATGTGTAAATTACAGGAACAAAAGCATATTGTTTGAATCAGACTGCTGTCTGGATGCTTCCCATCTTGAGACCTGTTAGACTTGTGGCTACTAAGAACACTTTTCTGGGTTGCCCCGGTAGAACATCTTTGATTTGTTCATTAAATAAAAACAATACCAGAAAAGTTTAGTGTAAAACAGGCTTGGTACATGAATTTCAGGGAAAAAAAGATAAATATCCGTTGCCTTGTTTTCTTCAGTGAATGTTTTCAAATAAAAGTATCTGTCTACACTTTTCAATATTGTATTAATATTTAGATAATGTAAATTGACCAATATATCAGTTATCGGCTTTGTTAAAGAAGTATCCGTTATCGGCCAAAATTTTTGTATCGGTGCATATCTACTGCAGAGTTAAATATATTTATTATTTTACGTTACACATTTTTAAGTGTTCTTTGATAATACCCTTTAGCGAGAGTGCTAGGGATGCTGGTGGCTACTGATCTGGGAAGAGGCTTGCGAATAGGTGACGACTGCAACAATCCATCAGCTTTCTCCATCTCTCCGCTCACAGGATCTTTGACCTCTGTAGGTCTGGCGCCTTTCTCACTTGGACCTGTAAATAAAAATCATAATGCTCATCAGGCATGATCATAATGAAAATCAGACTAAAATGTTTGGCTCTGTATAGGTAAACGGCAATCGTATTAGACGGCACACAATTGGCATCCAAATGGTGGCTTTGCTTACTTTGCTTTTTTCTTTGCCAAAATATTTGAATTTCATTCCTTTGGAACAGCTTTCCCTTCTTTTTGGCTTTGGCAGCAGATGCCTGAAAGGTAAGAAAGGTGTTAACTTAAACCCTAAAGAGGAAAATATTTTAATAAAATTAATTTTCGAACACTTAACACTGAGTATTATAAACTAAATTAGAAATGCTCACATGATCTTTAAAATGCACAATGGCTAGATTCTTCTGAGGCCTGCAATACACCTTGAGAACTTTCCCAAAGTGCCCAAAATGCTGTAGGATGAGGTCCTTCCTGTTGTAGTTGGGTGGTATCCCCTTACACTGAATCGCGGTGGCATCAGTGGGGGAAAGACCACCCAAACTATCAGTGCTCTCCTTTCGACCAATACGTCTAACTGAAGTGAGCAACTGAGAGTCAGGCTCATGTGCTAAGGACAAGCGATAAGAGCAATGTTAGCGAGGATAGATTTTCAGAACAACATTGAGTGAAAGCATTTTTTGGTTATAAATGAAACAGAATATTTTGTGGTGAGCAACTTACAAAATTCCTCAGCTTTTCTCACATCTGTCGGATCCTGAGAATTAGGTGGCACATCACTAGCTGGACCAGGAGGAGCAGGTCTGTCTGGAGGTGGAGGACCCTCTCTTTTTAAAGGGCTGACTTTAGACTTTAATAAATCAGACATCACACTACGGAAGAGGCCTGGACCTCGGGTCCTAAGCAGCGGACGTTTGGCTGGTTGTCTTGGGCCCTCTGCGCCAGCCTCACCGCATTCGCTTTTAGCAGTTTTTCCCTGAGCATTATTTGGATCTAACATCTCCTCCTTCCGCTTCATGGCAAAACTCCCAAAGGCTGTTTCCCCCCCGCTGCTTTGTCCATCATCAGCTCTCTCCTCTGTTCTTTGTGAAGCTTCGGTTTTGGGTGCCCCAAATCCAAAAGATACACTGTCAGCAGTACCAAACGCAGGCAATTTTGTCTCTATCTGTGGCTGGAGAGTCTTAGCTGTAAAGCTGAAGGAGGAAGGAGTGGTGGGCTGAGAAGCAGGCATACTGCTGATGGTAGGATTCGCAGGTTGAGAGAAGGTGAACTGTATACTGTTGCCGCCGCTGACTGTCTCCTGGGGAAAATTTGAACTTGAAAGTGAAACAGATGGGGCTGCTGCCGGCTGCGAGAAACTGAAGCCCAAAGTACTTGGTTTAACACATGAGAATAGAGAACCACCAGATGTACTACTGCTAGTCACAGCCTTGGATGACCCAAAAGGTACTGGAGCAGAGGACAGGTTTGAGCTAGGAGGTTCCGGACTGACGCTGAAAATAGGTTTGAAAACAGATTCATTGGATGGCTTGAAACTAAAACTCCCACCTGTGGGATTTTCAGGTCTGCCCCCTCCAGAGGAATTTAATGTTGCTGCAGGTACAGGCAACGCAGAAAGCTGACCAAAACTGGGCTGGGTTGTAGTAGTGTTGCTGAAGCTGGTTGATGATAAGGGGATGCTAGAGGAGAGACCAAATCCAGATGGTTGACTGAAAGCAGAGCCCTGACCAAATGCAGGCACTGGGTTTTGACCTGTGGCTTGAGAGTACGAAGGAGGTGGAGGTCCAAATCCCTGCGTCTCCTGACCCAAATTTGAGCCCTGTCCAAAAACTGCTGTTGACGCCAAAGATGAAAATGAAGAAGGCTGCCCCAGTCCTTGGGTTAACCCACCGCTCTGACCGAATGCAGGTGTCTGGCCAAAAGTAGAAGCTTGGCCAAAGACAGAAGACTGTCCTGCTAGCTGGCCAAACGATGGTTGAGTAAAGGCAGATGTCTGTCCAAAGCCAACACCCTGCGTTGTGTTCTGCTGTGTAAAAGACTGGAATAAACTGGCAGACTGATTAGGGTTGCTTGTGGCCTGAAAGGGAGTTTGTGGTCTACCAAAGATATTTGAAGGATTCATTGTGGATCACAGGGGAAAAATACAAAAAAGGTTAGGAGTTATTAATGATCCAGAGTAAATCCTACGGAGTGACGTAACATGACAAAAATCCTTTGGGTCCTGTAAAACAAAGAAAGAAAACATTTCCTTATTTGCCAATTTAGCTAATCCCAACCTTTAACGTTATAAAACCGCAATTTATATAATTTAACAGTCCAAAGAAAACATAACAATAACATAGCTGATCAGAAATAATATAGCTCAATGATGTTGCTCCGAATACCACTTGTAACGAACAACTCAACTACACAAAATAATTTACTGAAGTACTAATCATTATTTTTTTGGCTTAACATGCTATTTACTGAAGAGCAGCAGACATAAATAGATAAAATACAAATATAAAAAGTAAATACTTGGTCGCTGTTCCCCTCGCGCTCCGACCGGATGTTGATTTCTCTCCTTCTACAGCTATCGGTTGGCGCGATGATTCACTTCACTTCAAGTCTGGCGACAGCGCCATTTAGCGACGGTGAGAGAGCATGACAACAACATGAGGCGACTGTTGTGAATTTAACTTTTCCCATAAAAAAACACACACACAACATTAAATAATTTACCCGTAAATGGTTTTTAAATACACGAATGAGACAAATGTGGAACGTAGCAAAAACATCTCAAAATATATTTTTTCAGTCTTTTAAAATATCTCTATAATTAACATTTTATGTATAAAAAAACATGTTTGCATTGTTTTGCATCAATTTAATTAAACAATGATTATTATCATTTAATTAGCAAAATCTGAAATTGCTGGTCTGTGTTAGCAAACATGAATTAGGCTTTTGCATCTGCAGTGAGCAAAATACAGTATAAGCCTACTATAGTTATACAATATTTATGAGTAAAATAAATCGATACATTTTTGTGATTTCTATGCATATCTAATGCTGAAAAACAAGTTAAATACACAGGTCAATCATTTCCTTAAAAGCTAGATTTTTTTATTCAAATTCATAAAATAAAGTACATTTATATGTAGGGCCTAAACAGCATAATGAAATAAAATATTTATCTATAAAAAAGACCAGATTCATAAAATTCATAAAATAAAGTACATTAATATGTAGGGCCTAAACAGCATAATGAAATAGAATATTTATGTATACAAATTACCAGATTCATAAAATGTATAAAATAAAGTACATTTATACATAGGGCCTTAACAGCATAATGAAATAAAATATTTATGTATAAAAAAGACCAGATTCATAAAATTCATAAAATAAAGTACATTTATATGTAGGGCCTAAACAGCATCATGAAATACAATATTTATGTATACAAATTACCCGATTATCAGCTCATTTAGTAGACTACATAAAAACACTCCTTAAAAGCTCAATTTAATTTCAGCATAATACATGAAAAAATATTTCATGAAAAGGTTATACAAAATAAAAGAACTGAATTTTTCACAGTGTTGTATCCTTTATATTGCAAAACATATCACATGGAAAGAGAGGTGAAGCTCACACAAAGAAGTAAAAATTCTCATTATTCATTTAGGCCAATGTGTACAGTCTTCTTTAGCTACGACTGAGGTGTGTTCTGTCTTTCCACAAAGTGAAGGTTGACCTGTCTGTCTGCCACAAGCACTGTGCGATTGAGTGCTTGAACCTCACCCATAGTTGGGTCTGGTCTGATCTCAAACAACTTGATTATCTGAAAGGAAAAGATGGATTCAACAAGCAAAATAAATCAAATAAATCATTTAAATATGTAGCATGAAATGAGTAATCAACTGATTCTTACCCTCGCCACAGCCAGATACAACTCCAATTCAGCGATGCGACGACCAACGCAACCTCTGACTCCAAAACCAAACGGGATGGAGCCAAACGGGTTCGGTCTTGCTCTGCCATCTCGGAGCCACCGTTCAGGTTTGAACTTCCTTGGTTCTGTAAACACTTTCTCATCATTGCTGATTGCGTAATGCATTATTGTGAATGTCGTCTGTACAAAAGAAGCAATTGATGAAGTTGTGCTGATTTCTAAATATTCAGAAGTTTAAGAACAATTGGTAATAAAATTTCACCTCTTTGGGGAAAAAGTGTCCACCAATGACTACATCCTTTTCTGTCATGATACGAGCATTTATGGGGACCACAGGGTACATTCTGCCGAGAAAATTATATATGAGTGTTTTTGTTATCTTACTGTTACATATCTTAATGTTGAAAAAAGTGCATTCGCTTATCTGAATTCACTTTACATATACAGTAGATATATACAGTAGATAAGTAACCCCAAAATAATTCAACACATAGTAATGAAGCCAAAATAACTGTCCATCTATATGTGCACAACATAACATTTTGTGTTAATGCTCTACCTTAGTGCTTCTCTAATGACAGCTTTTAGGTATGGCATGCTGTTCACTTCCTGCGCTGTTGGCACTCTGTCATCCTTTACAATACGGTTTACCTCCTCATATAGAGCAACTTGTGCTGCTGGGTCTCTTGAGAGCAAATACAGTGCCCACATCATTGTGTTTGAGGTCTAGCACAAAAAAAAACAGCAGGACACTGTTTTAATGCAAACGAGAAGCATTACCGTCTTTACATTTAGCAGACATTTTATCTAAAGAAACTTACGAAGTCACAAGCAATTTTTTATATAAGAGTAAATAATACTCCTAGTACTGCAATGCTTAGTTTGAAGAGTAAAAAGGTTAGTACAGAATCTAAAAGAGAAAATGTAAAGAAGCAGAGAGAATGGAAACGATGGATCATAACAAGACACCACAAACACATTTCAAACAAATTATTTCACAAAGATCCTTTTAAAAGCAATATATACTAATATATTATTTAAATGTTTTTTTCAGACATTTTTGTTGGTCGTCATCGTTGATAAAACAAGTCTGTATAAAATTAAATAAAATTCCATTGCAATGCTCAGTTGGAAATGTCAGTGCAAAAATAACTTTAGTACATTATTAATGTAAGTCTTTCTATAATGTAATGCAAAATGAGAAAAAGTGCTATAAAAAATAAAATATATTTGAATTTTTGGGAGCCATTTCATGAATTCTGATAGTCTTCTGATAGTTCACCAAAAATTTAAATTCTATCATCATTTACCCACCCTCTTGTCATATCAAACCTGTATGACTTTCTTTCTTCCGCAGAACACAAAAGAAGATATTAACCAGGACCCCATTCACTTGCATTGGTTTGGTGTACTGTTTGTTACCAACTTGCTTCAAAATATCTTCTCTTGTGTTCTGTGAAAGAAAGAAAGTCATAAAGGCTTGAAATGACAAGAGGGTTAGTAAATGATGACAGAATTTTCATTTTTGGGTGAACTACCACTTTAAACCTATTCAAATGGTCCAAGCTAAAGTAAATATCTCTTACTGTGTCCACTCCAGCCAACAGCAGTTCAGCAATGCTTCCATAAATGTCCTTACTGGACATCTTGACATTGGAAAGCAAGTAGGTAAGATACTCTCCAGCAACCTCCTGATTTGCCTCCACACGCTTCTGAATGTCCTCCATCTTCATGTCAATCAGTTTAGCAGCTAGGCAGAACCATAAACTGATGAAAAGTATATCTAGAGAATAAGGTACGAAAGGCTGTGCCTGTGCTATACAAGGCCGGACTTACCTTAGGACTTGACTGGGCTCCTGCCCAGGGGCCCCGCCCTTTAGGGGGCCCATCTGCTCTCGTTCATTTGATTTGTTTAGTTTTATGCCAGTCATGTTATTTTTATTTTAAACTTTGTTAATTGGCCTAGCACGATTCAATAGCACTTCCTACTGTTCGGACGCTCACGCTTACTGCTCCGCGCTTTGCTCTATCGCTTTGACATTTTATCCCCTATTTCTTCTTTTATTTTATTTCCTTTTATCACCTAATTTTAACTTTAGCAAATCAGCACAGTGCTCATACGACAAAGTTTGGATTACTACAAAAACTGAGAATTCTTTTACCCTACCAGCTTACATTCCGGGAAAGGAAAACACAACTGCCCAAAGGATAACAGAAAATGCCTCTTCTGGAATCTACTTGCTGCACAAACTGCCACAGACTTTTAGAAAGGATTGCAGTTCTTGAAACAAAGTTACTTACGAGACCACCAAACCAGACGGAGCACACAACGGAGCTTCGTCATGGACACCCTCAGCATACCGGTGAGTCCCATGAAATTAGTGCTCCTCGACAGGTAGAGAAACAAGCCGATCGACTTACTAATCGATGGCACAAACAGGGATCGAGACCCAAAGGCACTCGAGACATCAGACTGTCACGAGCATCACATATTACTGCAGTAGCATCCTCTACCCCAGATACAGCTCTGACAAGGATTGCAAACACTAGTCTCCTACCACCGCCTATACATCTTGAGAACAGATTTGAAGTGCTAATGAATGTAAATGAGGAATCCCCAAACGTGATGAATGGGATCGAACACAGACTGAATGGGCCAGTAGCTAACACTGATGCTAACTGGCGCTCAAGGTTGAGCAGACACCGGCACTCCGCTCAGAGAGCAGCAGAGCCCAGGACTCTGATAGTGGGGGACTCCATAATCAGAAACATTAGCGGCAGGGATACAACTACGTGCTGCCTTCCACAAGCAACAACTTCTGATGTTAACAGGGAACTTCAGAATATTCTGATGAAACATAAGACTGCAAATCAACTCATCATTCATGTGGGGAAGAATGATATTCATAAAGAGCAGTCAGAACTCCTTAAGAAGGATTTCAATGAACTTTTTGAAACACTTGAAAGACTGAAAGTTCAAACATTCATCAGTGGACCTCTCCCAGCAAGAGGAACAAACAGGTTTTCACGGTTACTTGGGCTAAATACGTGGCTGCAAAAAACCTGCAATATAAAAGGAGTGAACTTCATTGACAATTTCAATCTTTTCTGGAGTCAGAGACAACTCTTTCATCGGGATGGGCATCACCCAAACAAACTTGGTTCAATAGTGTTAAAGGATAATATTTACTTCTCCCTCAATCATCCTTCTGCAGTTTGTGCCAATCCACTCAATCTGAACGGCACACACACATCTGGACACAGTATGAATGACCATGGGACTTCACTTCAGCAGCAAAATGGACATGATAACACCACTCCACCACAACAACCTCTGCTCACGGACACAATCTCAGCTGAGCCCTGCCCACAGAGCTCATCACAGACAGACATATCAGAACTGCTTGAAGATTCAGCACCCAAGGACGACTTCCTGGAAAACAGCCAGGGAAGCCAGGACAGCATATCACAACCTCCGATAACAGCAGAGCAACGGGACCTTTCACCAGACACCTTTTCCCTCTCACCAGCCTCGCCCCTTCTGTGCTTCTCACAGAAAATGGAAGAACTGGTGTATGCTGGAACCAGACTATCCCACTCTTTTGCCGCAAGCCCCCAGATAACAACCAAAAAAAGACAGGCTCCATTACCACCGACTTCGAAGCCTGCAGCAAAGCTTGCGGGCCCAGCTCGCCCTACCGCTCCTGTGAGAATTCTTCGGTCTCTGCCACAACGCCAGGCCCCACACCTTCCTTCATCTGCTCGAGGTGAACCGAAAACAACTGATACCAGCTCTCAGTGATGTGTGTCGGGTCCCCGTTTTGATAACAGTAACTTTCTCAAATGTTTACAGAACAAGCGGGAACCCAGTGTGCCTGCATCTTCCTCTATTGCTGTTCTATTACAAGATAGAAAGTCTAAGGCCTTCAATAGCCGTACTGCAAACCTAACTAATCTGGTGCCTATTACACGTCGAACTAATATTGCTGTGGGGATAAGTAAGACTGTTAAGTTAGCACTCCTTAACATCCGCTCACTTAAAAATAAAT
The DNA here is from genome assembly GCF_015846415.1 of Triplophysa dalaica. Classification (NCBI taxonomy): domain Eukaryota; kingdom Metazoa; phylum Chordata; class Actinopteri; order Cypriniformes; family Nemacheilidae; genus Triplophysa; species Triplophysa dalaica. The sequence goes on along the minus strand of NC_079549.1, from coordinate 19,085,898 downwards.
CACTTCTAGTCAACGACTTAATAACCACAAACAATCTGGATTTTATGCTTCTGAATGAAACCTGGCTAGAAGACAGCTGCAGTGCAACAATCCTAAATGAAGCAGCCCCCCCTAACTTTACTTTTATGAGTGTTTGCAGAGCTGTTAAGAGAGGTGGGGGTCTAGCTGCTCTTTTTAAAGATATCTATCAATGTAAGCAAAAATCATTTGGGAATTATTTGTCTTTCGAATATCTGGGTATTGTGTTAAAAGGTGCTACACGCATTTTACTTATCATTATTTACAGGCCTCCAAAATACTCTCCAGCCTTTGCTGAGGACTTTACAGAACTGTTATCGACAATTACCTCAGAGTTTAACTGTTTTGCCATTGCTGGAGATTTTAACATCCACATAGATAATGCAGAAACCAATATGCCAAAAGAAATCAATACTGTTTTAAAAACTTTTGATCTTACTCAGCATGTACATGCACCCACACACAATCGTGGGCACACTCTAGATTTACTTATCAGTAAGGGTCTAAACATTTCATCGATTGTTATCAAGGATTTAGCACTGTCTGATCATTTCTGTATTTTCTTTGATATATTGATCTCTCCTGCCACTGAAGCTAGGTCTGTGTCTGTCAAGAAGAGATGCTTAAATGAGAACACTAGTGTACTATTTATGAAGGCTATATCCTTAACACCAAGCATATCTGCAGACTCTGTTGATTTTCTCCTTGATTCCTTTAACTCAAAAACTGTAATTGATGATATTGCTCCTGTGAAAGTCAGGAAGAAGAGTGGCAGACAAAAAGCACCTTGGAGAAACTCAACAGCAGTGCAAAATATGAAAAGACAATGCAGAAAAACAGAACGCATATGGCGGAAGACAAAACTTGTAGTCCATTATAACATCTACAAAGACAGCCTACATGCTTTTAATATGGAACTAGGCAAAGCTAGACAGACTTTCTTCTCAAATATTATAAACAGTAATTTAAACAACACACGCACTCTTTTTGCTACTGTAGAGAGACTGACAAACCCGCCAAACCAGATTCCCAGTGAAATGCTCTCAGACAACAAGTGCAGTGAGTTTGCTTCTTTCTTCTGTGAGAAAATCAATAATATCAGAAAGGTGATCAGCACATCCTTGAGTTGCCCTGGGGTTAGACAGATAATCAAACCACCTGAGAAAGTTGTTACTATGTCTGACTTCAAAGAAATTGATGGCACAATTTTGGAAGAAACCGTACAACACCTTAAAACATCAACCTGTTCTCTTGACACACTTCCCACATCATTTTTCAAAAGTGTGTTAAACAGCTTAGAAGCAGATCTTCTAGAAGTGGTAAATGCCTCACTTCTCTCTGGGAGTTTACCAAACTCCCTGAAAACTGCAGTTGTAAAGCCCCTCCTGAAAAAGAACAATCTGGATAAGACCATATTAAGCAGCTATAGACCGATCTCAAATCTTCCTTTCATAGGCAAGATCATTGAAAAAGTTGTCTTCAATCAGCTGAATAAATTCTTATGCGCGAATGGATACTTTGACAATTTTCAATCTGGTTTCCGACCACATCAAAGCACAGAGACAGCGCTCATAAAGATAATAAACGATATTCGCTTAAATACTGATTCAGGCAAATTATCAGTGCTGATACTACTCGACCTCAGTGCTGCATTTGACACTGTCGATCATAACATACTTCTTGACAGGCTGGAAAACTGGGTGGGGCTTTCTGGGATAGTCCGAAAATGGTTCAGGTCATACTTAGATGGGAGAGGTTATTATGTGAGTATAGGAGATCATAAGTCTGAGTGGACATCCATGACATGCGGAGTCCCTCAAGGCTCAATTCTTGCGCCAATCCTGTTCAACCTGTATATGCTCCCAATGAGCCAAATAATGAGAAAGAACAAAATTGCTTACCACAGCTATGCAGACGACACACAGATCTACTTAGCTCTATCGCCTAACGATTACAGCCCCATTGACTCCCTGTGCCAATGCATCGATGAAGTCAATAATTGGATGTGTCAAAACTTTCTTCAATTAAACAAAGACAAAACTGAAGCAATTGCATTTGGAAACAAAGATGAAGTTCTCAAGGTGAACGCATACCTTCACTCTAGGGGTCAAACAATTAAAAATCAAGTCAGGAATCTTGGTGTGACACTAGAGTCAGACCTTAGTTTCAGTAGTCATGTCAAAGCAATAACCAAATCAGCATACTACCATCTGAAAAATATTGCAAGAATTAGATGCTTTGTTTCCAGACAAGACTTAGAGAAACTTGTTCATGCTTTCATCACCAGCAGGGTGGATTACTGTAACGGACTCCTCACTGGCCTTCCCAAAAAGACCATTAGACAGTTGCAGCTCATACAGAACGCTGCCGCCAGGATTCTGAGCAGAACTAGAAAATATGAACATATCACACCAGTCCTCAGGTCTTTACACTGGCTCCCAGTTAAATTTAGGATTGATTTTAAAGTATTATTACTGGTATATAAATCATTCAATGGCCTAGGACCTCAATACATTGCAGATATGCTCAATGAATATAAACCCAACAGATCACTCAGATCACTAGGATCATATCAGCTAGAAATACCAAGGGTTCACTCAAAGCATGGCGAATCTGCTTTTAGCTATTATGCCAGCCGCAGCTGGAACCAGCTTCCAGAGGAGATCAGATGTGCTCCTACAATAGTCACTTTCAAATCCAGACTCAAAACGCATCTGTTTAGCTATGCATTTAGTGAATGAGCACTGTGCCAATGTTCGTCCGACTGTCTGTACTGTACTGTATTTTACTTTTATAAACTGTTTTAATTACTCTTATTTCTTTTTATTATTTTAATTTCTTCTATGTAAAGCACTTTGAATTGCCACTGTGTATGAAATGTGCTATATAAATAAAATTGCCTTGCCTTGCCTTGCCTTGCCTTATGTAAGGAATGATGTCGTTTAATTAGGTAAACTTATCCAAAACGACCGGCCTATACGGGAATGTTGTGCTATGACTTTTATAAGCGATCAGTCTTCGATAGGGGGGCAAAAAAAACACCAAAAACATCCCATTGACTTAACATGGCGTTTAATGGGTCGTAGTTCCGAGCGAGAATTTCGTAGTAATATGAGGGTTACCACATTTGAGGAGCCTATCAGCCTCTGTAAGAACATACATCACATTGCGGTGTAAGTTGTACCCCTGAGCCCCCAAAAGTACCCCAATGACTTAACATGGGGCAGGGAACATGCCCATATAAGGCGTCACACCTGTCACAACTGTCCCGTGTTGAATATCTTCGCAGTACAACCACTTAGAGACAAGGGGTTGGGCTTATTTGATTTAGGCAGCGAGTATCACATGGTCATCATGACGCTATGATGCCACGCCCCTAGCAACCATTTACAACAACCTAGTAACCGCTCCCATAGTCTCCCATTATAAAAGAACCAGGTGGATATCTCTGCAGAACAGTGTCGGGTGGGGTCATTTGATTCAGACAACCAATCAGTCTTTCAAGATCATCATGACGCTATCAACATCAGAATATTGTTGAGAAATGGCTATTCGATAAACTCTTTCTTGCCCTCATGTGTCATCACCCTAGTGAATGCCCAGTTCCGTGGTTTTTCACAATGCACCACTCTCATTTTCTTCAGAAAATGTAAATTTCTAGTTCTGCTTCTTCTTTTTCTGCCAAAATTTCACCACGCTACTTATCCCGCAGCTTTTATCGTAGGCTCACAGATGAGGGCTCAAAATGGCCGGCCTATACAGGAATGGTCTCCTATGACATTTATAAGCGATCGGGCGGGTCTTCAATAGGGGGGCAAAAAAACACCAAAAACTAGCCTAGAGTATCTTTACTGGCAGATGCTAAGCCATGGCCCTAGCAACCAAACAGGTTAGCCTAACAACCGTTTAGCAATACCTATATCTAAGCATCAGAACGTCTTAGAGAAATGGGGATTGGTTGATTTCACTCATAGCCTAGAGCAGCGGTTCTCAATCCTTGTCTTTGTCCCCGCCCTGCATATTTTGTGTCTCTCTCTTATTTAACACACCTGATTTTAATCGCCAGCTCGTTAGAAGAGAGCTCAATGAATGAACTGCGTTCCGATTGACATGCTCCCTGAACAGTGTTCATTGCTCTCTACTCCCTCCACACAGGAAATCGGCTGAAGTTCACTTAAGGACACAAATTTGCGCAACACTACTACTACGGAAGTTTGAAGGATATCACTACATGAGCAACAGTTGACGCAATTAGGAAATCCCCTGCGTGGCTAGACCGTCTCATTTCCATTTGGTTCTAAGACTTTTGAGGCTGCATGCTTTGAAGAACAAGTCCTCCGTTTTAAGAGTCCTGCAGCCCCCGAAGTGGGACACAGCTTGTGTCCGCTCACTTGTGTCAAAAAACTTAATCCCCTCGATATTGTAATGTTTGCAGATCCAACTGTCAAAACAAGCATTATAAACGTGTAAACAAATGAACAAGTGTCATTGTTAGCCATTGGACAAAAAATAATTACTAATGCTGACAAACACATGATTTTTAATAGAACGGGGCCCCAAAATCAATTCAAGCCCAGGGGCCCCCATCCTGCTGGCTATATATTGTAGTAGAATGTGACAATATGCAACAAAAATATTATCTATGAGTGCTGCATATTGCACATATTGCAGTCCTATTTTTTTCCTACTCTTTCTGCAATATAATATGTGTCAAATACCTGATTACGATGATAAGACCACCACAAATAAGCTTACCCAATTTAAATATGCCTTCCCAGCCACTGATGTACCGTTGCCAGAATGGCAAGTAATTGCGCGTCCACTTTGGCAGCACCATCACAGGCAAGCTGTAGGTGAACATTCGTGCAATGGAGTCAATAAAATCTTGTGTCTCTGAAGGAATTTCTTTCTCCAGGCAACCAATTCGTGTCTCAAACAGAATGGATGATATCCCTGAATGAGAAAAAAGACAGTAAAACGTAAGCCAAATAAGCCCTTTTCACACAGAGCTCCTGGGAAAATAGACTAAACTGAAAGACAGTTGTTGTGCTGTGTCCGTTACAGATGGGAATGAATATCAACATTAACCGTAATGATGACACAAGACTGTAATGTTATTTGTTATGAAACACCATAACTAACGGTAGCCAGTAACTAAGTAGGAACATATGTTGCTAAATGTGAATTAATACTCTTCAGGCTGGCAACCACAGCGGGCTGCTTATAGCAGTCTGACATGAATTTTGTAGCACATATTTTGCTTAAATATTAACATATCGCTGTACATTTTAGGCTATGTTTATTATCATTTATTCTGTGTTTATCTGTGAGTTTAATTTGTGCTTTACATTATAATTATTTTGTTTTTGCTGTAGAATGCATGAGCCTTGCATCAAGCTTTTCAGTGTAGCTACAGATTGTCAATGACTTTCTGTACATATGACAAATAATATGACAAATAAACTTGGAGCCCGAGTTACAGGAACTCTCTTTAAACTATTTTGCATACGAATACCTTCAAGAGAGAAGCGGTAAAGTTCATTGGCCACGTCCGAGACCAGGTCACCCGTGGGGCTGACCTCACGCAGATAGTAAATCCTTTTGATGAAATCTGTGACCACCTCATTGATTACATCTTCGTACTGAACTGAGTGCTTTGGATGCAGCATACGTTTGTTCAGCACTGTACGCAGGTTGTACCATTTTTCTCCTTCTCTGTTAATAAACATATAATAAAAGACAACATAATAGTTATATAGTTGAGATAACGCCACATAGCTAACATTTTCCCTCATTTTCAAATGCACTTTGGCCTCATTAGATCTCCTGGCAGTGGTACACAACCTTGTTAAGCTTATTGGAATCACATGTGACATAACATTGTTGTTATTTAACTTTTTTTCAATCACAGCACTATTATCCATGTTACTATAAAATAAATAAAATAACCATATTTGTTAAATATTTAAATAAAACATGATTATAAATAGTACATTTTAAATATTTATTTATTTTATTAAAAAAAATTGCCACTTGTTAAAACTAGGGCTGTCAAACAATTAATCCCAGTTAATCGCATCCAGTGCATATTAATTTTCTTCTGATAAAGACATACGTATATATTGTGTATATATATATACACATGCGTGTGTATATATATATTTATATATATATATATTTAAATTATTGGTAAATATAAGTTAATACATGTAAATATTTCCTAAGTATGGATACATATAAGTGTATATTAAAAAATATATATGCACACTACACAGACATATTATGTAAACACAAACTTTTATAATGGATGCGATTAGTCACGTTTAGTCGTTTGACAGCCCAAGTTACAGGTAAACATTTCAGAGAAATTTTAAATATTTGATAAGTTAATGAGTGAAAACTGAGGAAAACTGATTTGAATAGAAAGATAATCGAAAGGAAATATAATTTAAAATAAATTCCTAGAAATAACAATCCTGACTGTTGTTTTTACTCTGTGAAAGGGCCGTAGCCGATGCCTCTCATGTCACGGTATTCCGTCCACAGTGTCATGTCCCCTCTGGAGGGAAACTTCTCATCTTTTCTAAGCAGTTCTTCCAGTAATTCTGCATTGCTTATTGAAACACAATTGTAGTTTCCAGCATTCACTCTGTACAAAGGGCCATAAAGCAGTTTTTCATATAACTGTAAAGAAAAAGGGAAGAAATTGGTACATAGAGAATGATTCATCTGCCTGCCATAGTTATTGCTAAACAAGAACTTAGAGCATTTGAGGCAGAAACCACTTTAGAATAATTAAGTTGGGAAATATTTTTTTTCTATTTTTTAACTATGATTAAGAATCTGAAACAATGAGTTCTGGAATAACAGTTAACAATGAATAAATATCTGAAATACAGATTGCATCACGTTAAACATACAATAGACGTCCACTCTTTACCTGCAGCTCATGCATGCGATTGAGGTAGCCTTTAAAGAACAGTCTCCACAACATTCTACAGATTTTGATCTCTGGGAGATGACTTATAGTCTTGAGCTTCATGTGGCTGTTGTGGTCAGTGACATCAGCACTAGTATTTCCCACTGCTCCCCTTCTGATGTCCACGGCTGCTGTGGTGGTCCTCAGGAAAACAAAACCAATCCTTTTTCCTGCAGAGCTCAAGGCTAGTTGAAAAGCCATTACGGATGCAGTATGAAGAATGAGGGAACCAAGATCTTGTTTCACTTAAAAGGGAGGGGGAGGTGGGGCTAAAGCCTCTCAGGTTAACCCCTCACTGTCTGAAGGAATCTCGTGTGCGGGGGTGCTGTGTAAACATCGTACTAACAGACAAGCCTATGGAGCATAATAACATGTGACACTTCAAGTTGTTGGTCAAATCTTGGGCAAAATTGAAAACAAGGCACCACATTGATTTCCTTATTCGCTGGAAACTGATAGGGCTTTCATTCTTGAATGGAGCACAAAGGGAGTCAAAGCAGATATTTTTCATACAACAAATGTGAAAGGCGACCACGGATGGTACCATCCACTTTTATTGTTTGAAATACAACAGTGAATATTTTCTTTTGTATACCATGTGAAAAGCCCCATAGAATTAGAACAACATGAGATAACATAATAAACTTATACAGTCCCTAATTCACGGAGCTTAATTTGTGCCGGAACAAGTCGGATCTGGATCGGGCACCTCCAAAATCCAATCCGGTGTAATGCTGAGAAATGCACCCCTGCCAGATTATGCATCCTCACAATGGTTAGGGTTAGGTGTGGGGGCGGGCTTTAGAGATAAGGACCAATCAAAAAGCAGCATCCTAGGTGAATGAACCAATCAGAAGTAGGGGAGTCGAAATTCGGTACAACATTGAATTGTAATAAAAAATTGAGCACTGTCTATACATATACTGTATATGCCTTATACGGCCATTCAAACAGAATAGCAAGAACTCTCTCTTTATATTCATAATGGTTTTTGAGCCATTAAGAAATTTGTTAAATGCTTTAAATCTTTTCAATCACACAAAAAAAGAAAAAACCTCTCACAGCTGGATTTTATTTGTCGGTTGTGTGAAAATTGTTTATCCAAACGGTGTAAACATAAAAGGAACAAATGTTTATCAATTTGTTGTGGTTCACTTAGCATCATTTTTCAACAAAAGTCTGTGTGCCCTCAACAGCTCTTCATTCCTTGATCTCTGCAGTGTTTTTGATAGATCCAGACGGGTCTGCTTTGTAGAGCATGAAATGTCCCTGCACTTGAGCGGGGCTGAGCTCTGTATGTGCTTCCAGTGCTTGCTGTGCGAATCTCTCCGCTTCACACGGAGATTCATAAGGGTAAAATCTCCTAAACATCTGAGTCAACTGCCAGTGGGAGCAGTAGCCAACATACTGCTTCAAATCCACACGTCCGGGCCTGACGAGAGCCTGGTCCAGTCTTCAGCACATGCAAAACAGAAAAAGTTAGACCAAAGGTTTAGTGTACTATTTAAGGAATCATGCTTTTTTATTATAAAAATATAAATGAACAATGTACTGTGATAACTCCTGCTTATCTCACTTAGGCCCGGTTTCATAGACAAGGCTTAGCCTAAGACAAGTCATGTAGCTTTTATTAAAATGCCTTAGAAACAACATTATAAATAATGGCACTGACATGTCAGGGCAAGATATTTTCAGTTAAGATAACTCAAAATTCCTTTTAGTCTGGGACTAGCCTTAAGCCTTATCTGTAAAAACCTGGGGCATAGAGCAGAATTTGACCTGCATGAAGATAGTTTCTAGTGACACCTACTAATCAATACCAGAAAGACTTTTCAGCCTAGACCACAGAAAGTAACAATAAAATGATCAAAATGTATAATTTGCAATATAATTGTTGGCATAGCTGAATTTTTTTTAATGACAATATAAATTTAAGTAACTTTTCAACTGCTTGTTGAGACTCGTTTTAAATGACTTTTCATGGCCCTGAAAATCCAATTTTAAAAATTTATATTTCTAGGTTATCCATGAATGTTAAAACCTGACTGCTATAAAACATATTTTAAAACGAGATCAATAGATGAAATGGGCCAGGAATACAAATTCTGAAATAAAACAAAAAAATTAAAGTATCAGAGAATGACACAACTTTGAAGCCATAATGTCAGGCTTTACCTTTCAATGAAGTTAGTTGTCATAAACACAATCCGAGCCTCTGAAGATGCCACTCCATCCAGAGCGTTTAGAAGTCCACTGAATGTAAGTCTTCCCATGCCCTGATACGCCATCGGACCTGTCCAAAAATACACAAATACATAACAAATTCTACCATGATACAGAAATACATATACAGCATTTGTATTTGCTCAGGCTTCATCTACTATAAGTAAAATGTAAGGTCTTTTAGGTAAAATGTGACAGGTTTAGTGTGATTCACTCAACAGTGACACTGTTAAAAACTGTATGAGTAAGATGGGGTGATATTTTGTGACAGCATAAGGCAACATAAATAGACAGAAGACAAACGGTTTCCAACAACACAACAGCCCGTGGTATTTCTCCCCAGCAGCAACATACTCTCAGTGGGCAGCAGGTCTCGGCTGACGAAGGCAGCGTCCACGTCCTCTAGCAGGATGATGCTTTGCTGTGGAGCGACGCTCAGCAGGTGGTTTAGACGATCATCAGACAGACTGCGATCGCTGAGACTCATCAAACAGATGCTGTAACCCAGCTCACCGGCCAACGCGGTGCTGAAAAACAAAACACAGTCCAACAACAATTTATTTAATAAAATATACTATTAAGGAATCTGCAAACAGTGAACCCTTAATGAGCTAAATTACTTTGCAAATTAATAGTTTATTCAAATCATCACATAAAAATGTACATTTGTGTCTTTCATCATATTGCAGTTACCTGCCTTGACGGAAAGACTACAACTGTGGAGTAGCATCAGATATAAAATTATATGATACTACTAATTTACAGCTTCTATAACATACTGAAGTGTATAGAAGGTAAGTTGTGCTTACATAAAGCTACTCTTTCCACAACCTGGAGGTCCATACAGCAAATAGCCCCTCCTATATGGTATACCTGATCGAAACATTTAAAAAAGAAAAATGAAATTGAATTTAAAAAGTGAACCAAAACACGAAACAAAAAGCTATTATTTCACAAAATACAACAAGACAATCTAAAGATGTAAACTGCAGGATGGATTTCCACTGATATGGGTTAAGTTTTAAAAACAAAAAGATAGATGTTATTTACAGTAGATATCCAGTAATAGTTTACCTCTGTCAGTATACCACTTGGGATTTCCAATAAACTCTTTTACATCATCCACAATCCTCTCCCCCACTCCATTCTCCAGTACTACGGAAGACAAAGGTCGTCGTCGCCTTGGAAACCCAAACGGCCTCCACTCCGCTCCAAGGGCTGTGTACATCACGGTCCGTCCCTCTTCCTGCTTTAAAGCCAGTTCACGAGCTGTACGAACACAAATTCAGGCGGTTCATAATTTCACCTTGAAATTAATGCATCAAGTAGCATCATCACGAAACTGCAGGACTAGCCCACTGAATAAAGGTCATACGAAAACAATTAGCTATGTCATCTGTTTTTGCCATATTTCTCTTTAACACACCTTCTTGGAGTATGTTAAAAAATATCCGCCTATCTCTGCCCATAGCTGTGAATGTGACAGACTCCCATGGAGTTCCAGTGTGCAGGTCCACCATCTGTTTTTCTCTGGTCCTTTCCACTCGGATCCACTTCCTTCCATACCTGAAAGCACACGGCATTCTAAGAGAGGCGGACTGATAGATCAACTTTACCGGTTTACACTATACCTTTAGAGTACAAAGTCATCTTACCAAATAATATGGTTGCCCGGACTCGGGTGGAAGTCGAATTGCGTATGTACACGCCCGCTCTCGTGCTGCATATAGGAGGTCTCTACACTCAGATGCTGTGTATGTTTGGCATGTTCAGTGATCCAGCTTAACAACCAGTGATAACTTTTATCTCGGCTGGGCACTTCCAGAGTGATCATGTAATGTCTCCTGAAGAAGATCATTCCAATCTGTGCCCCCTTTCTGGCAACTGCGAGTGCTGTGCCGACACCCACCAGCCCAAAACCTGCCCCAAAGTAAGGGTTGTCCTTTAGGGCTCCAAGGAAATCTGACATGGTCATGATGAGGGTGTCTTCAGATTCTCTCAGACAGTCAGGAAAAGTAGTTTTGTCCTCTCCAAACAGTATTCTTCCTGTATATGTTAAAAGTAATGAAGATACGTACATGTTTAATGTTTGTGGTATTATAAAGAAGCAGAAGCCTTAAGACTAACATCACATCATTGCTCAGTTCTGATACAATGTTTATCTTTGTAATGAAATAAATGTTAAGTACTTACGGTAATACAAAGACCAACGGCAGATTTTTCACACAGCATTGTCTTGTTTAAAATAAATCATAACGATCATATAGATATTGCATTACAGCAGAACCTGCCTACAGCACCCATACGTTGTCCCTCATTGGACAAATCACATGGCGACCTCTGTGTTGCTTCCGGTGTTGTTTAAGAAAATAGTTCCGCCAGAAATATGTTTCGCAACAACAGTTCCGCTGTGAGTGTTCCTTCGTTGTCATGTAATGATCTTTTCGTTGTTTGCTTTCTAAACAACTATAGATATATTTTGTGCAACTTAAATGGATCTATTAACACCATGTATACGACCTGGTTACTCTTACTTTGAACTGAGAAAGCACAGAAATGGCGCCGCTCACATCGTTTCCATCCAAAAAACAGCAGGTAACGTTAACGTTACGTTAATATGTTATAAAGTATGACGTATTGACGGAGTAAAGGCTTTTGATTAAAAGTGTTATTAAGTTTTATTATAATAAACACATTCAGCAGTCTTGTATGAAGTGAACACATCTTCTGTGTTGTTTATTTGTTTATCAGAGCAAATGCAACAGAAATGTTCGCGCAGTAGGTCTGATTGATACGTTTTCTGCTGCAGTTAAATCACTTCTCGCTGTCTGTAGTATAAACTGTATTTGTCGATTGTTTTAACGAAATCAATTTTATAATTTTATTTTGCATTGTTTCAAAGCAGCTTGTCAGAAAATACCGAGAGCTTGGACAGAAATGTAAAATATTATAGTATGAATAAAAACATAATTCCTAAAAATGAACCCTGTGCAAAAGATATGCAACCTTTTATTTTGTTATTTGATCACTTTATAAATATTATCTGGTTTTAAGAAAATAGTCAATCATACATTTATTTGTGATACAGAATTATCACATGGGAGACACTTCATGGTCCTGATGCTGTAACAGTTTTATCCCTCACTCACTGGAGCTTTAACATGGAGCAGCAAGAGCCTGGATGTGATGAAACAGTCTCTAACTATGTGGAAAAGGATATTGTTACAACAGAGGGTACATCTGAAGGTAAAAGAAACAGTAATTCAAGTCTTTAATTTAAAGGTCTAATCCTATCCAACCTACTATAATGTGAAGGTTGTATATACAACTGTATAAAAGCAATAGAGTTTAATTGTTGAAGTGATTGACTCACTCTTTTGTCATTTCAAAACTTTATGACTTTCTTTCTTCCGCGGAACAAGAAGATATTTTGAAGAAAGTTGGTAACTGAACAGCCCTGGACCACATTCAATTCAGGACACAAAACCAATGCAAGTGAATGGGGTCCAGTTAACACATTTTTCAAAATATCTTTTGTCTTCTGCATAACAAAGAAAGTCACACAGCTTTGAAATGACAATAGTGTGATTAAATTATGAGAGAATTTTTATTTTTGGGTGAACTATCACTTTAATATTGATAATAACAGACAAGTTGTATGGATCTTTGATATAAAGATCACGTATAGTACAATCAGGTGTTTTGACACACACATAAACACGCCCTTTTATTGTACTGTTTTTACATTTTAAATATTGGAAAAATAACAGAACTGTTTACATCTAATGCTTTGAAAAATAAACATAAAATTGGTGTTTTATTTTATACTCTTCACAGTAGCCACCCGAAATTACAGCACTATTTTCTCATTTAACTTCATGAATAGTATACATTTTGGCTAGTTCCTATTGGCACTTGTTGGCAGCTTTTTCTCTATTTTATTTTGTGTTCAGATTATGTCAAATTAAAATATTTGATTTCCAAATATATTCATGCATGGTCACAGTTTAAATTGTCAGTTATGATCTTATGGATTATTCTTAAATGGATAACATTATAAGGTCTTTAAAAATACATTCAGTCAGTGTACTTCTCAAAGCATATTTTATATATTATTTCTTTCAGACAAATTTGTCACTTCACGTATAATAAGAAGTTTATTATTATTATATTCCTTTTGTAGTTTTGTCTCAATCGAAAGGTGCGGACATGCCTGTGCTACTAAGCAAGAAAAGAGTAGCCAAAAGATTGAAAGTATCAAAAAAAGGGAAGAAGTCTACCTCCATTATCCAAGGACAATCTAAAGGTAGATTGTTTTCTGAACTTGTTTTCTTTTATGCCCTTTATAAATGTTATCAAAAATGTTTTACTCATCCTGTCTGTTCCTGTTCAGTGGGTCATGTTGAAGAGGGCACCGAGCACATGTTTCGTACGCACATCTGCTCAGAATGTAGACGATGCTTTAAGTCTCGCTCTCATCTGATGGAGCACATGCGTCTTCATTTCCCCGATCCCGCTCTGCAGTGTCCCACCTGCAAACATTACTTCACCAGCAAGAGTAAGCTACGCGTCCACATGCTGAGAGAGACCGGACAAAAACTTCACCGGTGCCATATTTGTGAATACGGAGCTGTGGAACGCAATTCCCTGCGACGGCACCTTGCAAGCGTGCATGGGCAGCAAGGCGATGACTCTCACAATGAAGATCTGTTTACCTGCCCGACTTGCCAAAAGAAGTTCAGTCAAAGTCAGGCATTAAAGAGCCACATGAAGTCTCACAACAACACACAAAAGGGCCAGTCGTTGCTCTGCTTTAATAAGGGCTGCTCATTTCAATGTACAGAAAAGAAGACCCTTCTAAAGCACACTTTAGATGCTCACAGAATTGAGGCCGTAGAGTGCCATCATCACTCCTGCGGTGCCGTTTTTGGCAGCCGAGAAGAGATGGAGAAACACTTCCGCACGCACCAGGCCTACCACTGCTCACACTGTGACTTCTCCTGCTCGAACAAAAGCCGCTTTCTGCAGCACAAAAGACAGGGACATCCAGGGAAACAAGAGCTAAGCTGTAGCTTCTGTACTTTCTGCACTCTCAACCCTGTAGAGTACGATCAACACATTGGCCACTTTCATGCCAATGAGAAAACACACCACTGCCCACAGTGCAGCTTTTTGACGGCTCACAAACGGGTCCTGAAAAGACACATGCTGATGCATACTGGTGAGATATATTTTCTGTTCAAAAATCAAACAGACCTCATTTTAGCTAAATGCAAAGACACCTCATATATCCTTTGTGGAGAAGGTAATCCCATAATGCATTACACTTTAGTGTAAAAAAATCTCAGATGGCAAATGAGGTGAGAGTATACTCAATGTCATTCAGTACTTAAAAGAATCGCTTAGTACTCAGGTTTGATGTACCAATACGCAAAGAAAACATATTTTCTTGTACATTCACTGTAAATATAATAAATCATTTAATATAAACAAAATATATAAAATGCATTGTTAATATATATTACGTGATATTGAATTATACACAAAAAATTATGATTTTCATATATTCAAAATATAAGCACTTGGTTCAAATATATGGAAATGTATTATTGAATATATTGCATTATGTTTTCTAGTATAATCCTACATATTTTTGATAGGTAACAGTAGGGCTCACAATATCACATTGTTTTCGAGGCCAAATTAATTTCAGATAAAGATATTATCACAATATCTATTAACATTTTTTTTTAATAAATAAACTCATAATGTTGATAGTTAACATCTTTAATTTAATTTGGTTTATTTTGTGTTTTCTATTTTTTTTTGGCCAATGAATCTCCCTCAAAATACAATTGTAGGGAGGAAAAGAAAGTTTGTAAGAAGTTTATTGATCTTACAGAAAAATGTAATATATATATATATATATATATATATATATATATTAGAATTCTTACATTTACAAACTATTTATTGTGACACTTCTAGTTCTTTGGAAAATCCTGAAATTTGAACATTTTGTTTATTGATAAATAGACAGCATGGCAACTCACATAGGATGAGAGCTTAACTGTGTACATTTTCTGTAGTTTCTGTATAGTTATTATAAGTTCATCTTAATTACTAATAATGAATGAAATGATTAATCATTTTTATTTTCAGGAGAAAAGCCCCACAAATGTACACTGTGTGACTTCAGATGCCGTGATGAGACGTACCTATCCAAACACATGCTGATCCACTCCAACGACAAACAGCACATGTGCTCTGAATGTGGATATGTTACGAAATGGAAACATTATCTCAGCGTCCACATGCGTAAGCACACAGGAGATCTGAGGTATTGTCCCTCACTATTTTTGTAATAAATAAGTGTCACAGTTATTCAGTTCACTGACCCGACTCTCATCTCTCTCAGGTACAAATGTAATCAGTGTCCATATCGTTGCCACCGCATTGACCAACTAAACAGCCATAAACTCCGTCACCAGGAAAAGTCACTGATCTGTGAGATCTGCGCATACTCATGCAAGAGAAAGACTGAACTACGCAGGCACATGCAGCTCAAGCACTCCACACATGCAGAAATCCAGCCTCCGGTTTACCAGTGCAAATTCTGTCCTTACTCAACAAAGCATTGTCAAGCACTGCACAGCCACGAGAACTGCAAGCACACCCGTACACGCATGTTCAGCTGCGCACTTTGCCACTATACTACTTTTAGCAACACAGGGTTGTTCCTGCACAAAAAGAAAACGCACGGGTACGTACCCGGAGATGTGGCGTGGCTTGAGAGGTATGCAGAGAAAGAAAAAGAACAAAACTCAAGAGATGTGGCGCAGAACTTTTTCACCAAAACTACAACTCAGACTGCAGATTTGGAATGTAGGGAACAAACTATTAATAGGAAACAAACCAATATCTTTATTAATAATAATAATAATGAGGATGAAGCAGTAACAGCCACTACTGGAGTAACCGATAATGTAGATGCAGGAGTAGAGGTGTGTAAGGTTTCTGAAGAGCATCAAAGACCCACTGATGGAGAGCAAAATTGCAGTACAATTTTTACATCACAGACAAGCACAGGTAGCACACAAGTAAGGCTTTTGTCTGCTGAGACTGCAATAGTAGGAAACACAACTTGTGATGTGTCTCAGGCAATACATGTAACCCACCAGAGCTCCAGAGAACCAAGAGCTGAAGACGATAATGATGATACTGCTTACTGTGACTCTGAAAATCTGCAAGAGGTCACACAAACAGAGAATAATATGCAAGAACCTGAAAATTCTGAAGTCTGTCAGTCTAAGATCCCTAATTTCGAACCCTTAGCTTCCGAGACCTGTCTACAGCTCATGAGAAGGCAGGACAAAGACCAGGCCAAAGCCCTAGTATTGGAGGGCAAGGTGCAAATGCTTGTTGTCCAGACACAGGACAACATGTACCAATGTAGCCACTGCACCTATGTGACCAGAAAGCAGGCAGCTTTACTCCGGCACACCAGATCGTCCTGCCATGTGATAAAAGCAGCACTACTCTGCCAGGACTGCGGCATGAAGTTTAAACAGCAACGCTCTTTAAAAACCCATAGACTGAGGAAGTGCCGGTCACTGCAAAGGGGGAAAAAGACATTTGCAGATACTTTAAGTAAATCAAATTTAAGTAATTCAAAAGAGGGCACCCACACTACTATTAGAAGTAATGCGGGATGTTTTACTAAGCAACCGGAAATTTCTGAGGTCATTAGAGCTGATTCAATCGAAAGCACTGAAACTGGTCTAGGTGAGGTAGGGGGCACTGAACATCATGAGATCTCTGGCTACGTTGAAGATGACAATCGGTACACTTGCAAAGTATGTCATTTTTCCTCTGTCAGAAAAGTCACAATAGATCGTCATTGTGCAACGTGCACTGGAAACGCACAATTCCGAAAGCGGTTCGAGCTGAAGGATAATTCTAGTGAATCTGATTATAATCCTGAAGACGATGGGGAAGATTTATCTGAAAGAGATTCAGCGGACGAAGAGACACCTCAAGACCCGAAACCAGGCTTCTCATGTTCCAACTGTCCTTTTGTGTGCCATCAGAAGAGAGCTTTAACAAGCCACAAGATAAAAGGATGTTTGAAACCAGGTGAACTACAATGTCCGCACTGTTCATTTGTGTCCAAATCAGAACGATCTCTAAACCATCATGTTCAAGGTCACAGAAAGGACGAACATGCTACTAGAGAAAAAACACCCGGCAAACTTCAATGCGAGATCTGTTCATTCACCTGCAAACAGGAGCGATGCTTAAAGCAGCATGTTGCAGTGAAACATGATGGAGTTCGACCTCACCAGTGTCGCTTTTGTTCGTTTAGTACGACACGACGGTACCGCCTAGAGGCTCATGAGTCCATGCATACGGGTGTTGGGAGACATTGCTGTGAATTGTGCGGCCAAACATTCGGCACCACATCCAGGCTACGTCTGCACCATCAGCGCATCCATGACAAACAGCCAACGCATTTCTGTTCTTTGTGTGACTACAAAGCCTATAATTTCAATGACATCAGCCGCCACAACCTGAGCTGCCACACTGGTGACCTAAGCCACCATTGCAGCCAGTGCGACGCACGGTTCAGCTCCGACATTGCCCTTAAGCAACACAGCAACCGTGTGCATCCTGACAGACTCAGCTTGTCTTGCGCTCACTGCAGCTTTACCTGCAACCGCCAAGCTGATCTCAAAGCTCATCTTCAAAGTGACCATTCTGACATTAGAAATAGTGCTACGGCAGAGGATTCTGGTCCAGGTAGACAAAGCAAGAGCTCCATCACATATCAGTGTTTGGTCTGTTCCTTCAGCAGCCATAAAAGACTCCTTCTGGTCCAGCACATGTTAGATGAGCATGAAGATGGGCCAGCCGCAGAAAAAACACACAAATGTGATGTCTGTGGTTTCTCCTGCGCACACCAAGTTGTGTTTGATCAACACGTACGGTCACATGGAGGAACCTGCTTGTACAAGTGCACCGAATGTGCGTTTTCCACCAGGAATAAACAGAAGATCACGTGGCACATTCGGACCCATACAGGAGAGAAGCCTTATCGCTGTGAGAAGTGCAACTATGCATGTGCTGATCCCTCACGATTGAAGGTACAAATCACCATTTCAAGGTTATTATGGTTTACAAAGACTAAAAATATTTAAACATTTATTTGTATTGACTTCAAATAAAGTATCTGCCTAAAGACTATTTGAGAAACTCTCAACTAAATGAAATCAGAAATTTTGCCAGAGCAGTGAACTGAGATAAAATTACGAACTGAAAATAAATAAATAAATTCAATGTGTATAACAGTGTAAACAAATAAATGAAAAAATAATTTTAAATAAAAAAATCTATTCAAATGAAGAAGTATAAGAAGCTAATTCAAAATATTAGTAAAACTGAAAACTTAAGATAAAAAAAATTAAAATGGCTAAAAATAAAAAATGACAAAATATAAACAAATAATTTAAAATATGAATAAAGCTACAGTAAAAATGTTATGAACTAAATAAAATAACAAAAAATGCATCAGAACCAAACTAAAACTAAAATAAAGTTAATTCAACTTATATAGCAGCATAAATAATAAAACGACAAAAGCACATTTTGCACAATTTAACTAAAATTAACAAAAAAGCTAAAAACATAAAAAGCTAATTGAAAACATGAACAAAACTACATTAAAACTGTCAAACAAAACTATAATAACTCTTTAGCATTTTGACCTTCAGTTTGAATTAACAAAACAGCTTTTCCTTTTTTGTAGTATCATATGAGAATTCACATGGAGGAACGTAAATATCTCTGCCCAGAATGTGGCTACAAATGCAAATGGATCAACCAGCTGAAGTACCACATGACAAAACATACAGGTATTTATCTGCAGAATATTAAATCATCTTTACTGTAACGTTGCCAAATTCACAAGTGTTTTATATCCTCAACAGGAGCTAAACCGTACTCTTGTGAAGACTGCGACTACCGCACCAACCGCGCCGACTCCCTCCGCATCCACCGGGAGACACGTCACAGAGACATGCGCTCCTTCATTTGCGAGAAGTGCGGCAATGCTTTTAAGACGCGCTTCCTGCTCAGGAATCACCAGAGAAAGCACAGTGAGGATCGGCCTTACGTTTGCTCCGAATGTCAAAGGACATTCCGCTGGCCCGCAGGTCTCCGTCATCACCACCTGTCTCACACCAACCAGCTGCCATTTCAATGCCTCCACTGTCCTTACAGGGCCAAACAGAAATTTCAGGTTGTAAAGCACCTTCGGAGGCATCACCCCGACCAGCCAGTGCAAGATGGTGTGGGTAAAGACCAAGAGGCTTCTAGCATCACACAAAAGTCATGATTAAGAGTAGAAGAGAGACACGAAGGACAAGCTTATTTCTCGGACATGAAAACAATAGGTGACATATAGACAGCAGGTGACACAGACATGCATTAAAACAATTTGAACACACTAAATGATTTTGTTCATTCCTGTTTATTCTCTTCCAAAGTATAAATTGGCATTTTTAAGAAAAAAATGAATATATGATACAGTAGATCAGATTCACAATGTGATATTTAGCCAAGGATGTCAATACACAGGGAGAGTAAATGATATAAAAGGCACTGTTACCATGCTTTATTTATAATAATTCATATTATGTATTGCCTTATACCACATTATGATTTCTTCCCTGTCTACTACGAAAAAAAATTATTGAAACAAAGTGCATTTTATCATTTATCGCTACAATAGAACGGTGTACTTTATATTGCGTACATTTTACAATTATACGAGTACAATCTGCATATACTGTATGTGACCTTTTACCACATTTAGTGTAAACAGGCACTTCCAACACCAAGCAAATATCATATCACGGAAATCAAGGCAACTCCTTTACTTTTTTTTATGTAGTATTTGTGAATAAATATTGTTTTTTATTTGCGGAGGTTATTTCCAGCACCTCTTTCTGGCCCTTTAAAGACAATTTTAAAGCCTATATATTTTTGGGAAAGTATGTGCTGTTTAGGACTTCGCCTGTGAAAATATTGTTGATTAAACTCCTGAAATTACGAGCTCTGTGATTTTTATATGAACAAACAGGGAGGATGGACAAATACTCGTTCCGTCTTTTGATAACAGATGCACATGACGGTACCCTGGAAAGAGAAGATGAAAAAAATGAACACAGGTTTAATTTTATTTGAACACTATTCTGGAAAGGCATACCTGGTTGAATAGAAGTAAAAGGAAGCGTGTACTGTCCGATAAAGTCGTTCCTAGACGTTTTATCATAGTCTTCAACTACAAAACGCACCAGTGCGAGCTCAGGGGTGTGTATTGGGAATTGTAGAGTTTCATTCCAACATGGATTAAATCCTGTTCACGTAAAAACATTGAAAGATCGATGCAAGCAATGCACTCTCATAATTATTTCATACCAACAAGAACAATTTTCATGTCTCTCTTACAGTGGCTTGGCACCGCTTATAAGCATTTGTTCACTTCCTCACCATTGTTCTCAATGTATTCGGTCTCCTGTTTGGCTTGATCCGAAGGAACACCATAAATTTCCACTTTTACTAAAGGGTCTATAATGGACCATTCTTTTTTATTTACTTTGGGAAGCTGTTGGCCACTAATAATCTAAAAAAACAGAAACGTCACAAAAAGAGCAATGAACATATGACATCTCAAACCAGTCAGACAGAAAGAATATTCTAACACTTATACCTTAATAGACAGTTGTAAAGGGTGATAATCGTCTCGTGAATTTGGATTATCAGGATCAAAGCATCTCTCTCTGTTGCGTAGGATCTCAGGTTTTAGACAGTAGCCGCAGTGGCTGTTCTGACTAAATAGCCCATCGTTAAGATCCATTTCCATCCCTGCTGTCTGGAAGTTTAATGCCACTATAAATCAGAAGCATATTACTTTACATTTTTTTCAAATACATTTACCACTTTACGACACATTATCCATGTTTCCTTTCTTTTTACATCTCCTAAAGTGTTGAATTTTTTTGCTTGCCATGCTTTTGCTATTTTACCCTCCACTACTCATGACAAAATGGGTTTTAATAAGATTACCAATCTGGCATCCTATGTTCCACATGTCCTGGGGGCAGTAATTTGATGAATCCGTCCTCATTCCACTTGGATACACTCTGGTCAATTGCCTTGTGTTATGCAACACAAAATCTCGGCCTGATGTGTGGAAACAGAATGGTAAAAAATAAATACATTATACCAAATTGTAAAATATTCACATATATGTGTTAGGTATGGTTACTCATTTCATGATCAATAGCTGCGTACATTATTATATAATAAGGAAAAAAACAATGAAATACACAAAAAACTAAAATAAAAATATTTATAATGTAGGACTTAAATGTAGTGGGCTAATACAAAGAAAGTCTTTCTGACCTGCTTCCTTTGAATATTTTCGGATTTTAGACTCTGAGAATGATGAAATCTCATAAGGCTTGGAGGAGTTAGAGGAATGGTCAAAGCCATCGAAATGTACACTTTTACAGAACACAAGGTCTGAGAGCTCCTTGCATAGATTCTGCTTTGAGTTCTACAGAAAGAAAAAAAGGTCAAAAACCTTGTTACAAAAATAGACAACACAAAATTTAATTTCTCAAAATTTTACCTTCTCATCTGTTGGTGGGGTCTCAGTTGCTGCGTTGTCCTTGTCCATTTCGGCGGCCTCATCCTCATCACTTACTTCACCTGTGAGGCTCTCAAATTCAATCTTCTTTCCCTTCAGCAGGATTTTCATCCTAAGTGCCTTAAAAGAAATCAAGTCATATACATATCTGCTTCTAATTCCCCCCATTTTTCTTTTAAATAAGTTGTCTTTTTCTGTAATTTTTACAGTTTTTGACCGTATTTAAAAAAAAACCAGTAAAACAGTGAAACAGTAACAAAAAATTTTTTTCTGGTAAAATTACATTTCCCCCGCGTTTTCTAGTAAATTTGCGGTCTTTTCCTATAATTGTATACATAATTTACATCAAAAAATTTTAAAACAGTAAAATTCTATACGTTAAAATAAGTTAATTAATAAAGCAAATAAATCTTCGAAAAAATAGATTCAGGTCTTTGTTACAGTACTTGCGTATTACCTTATTTTTATACAGAGAGAGAAGTATTTGTAAACTAAATTTATAAAGTGCATACAGTATATAAGATTATTTTATGTTTTATGTAGCTTAGTCACCATCTAAATGTGCCTATTATACTCCATGAGCATAAAAATTCAAGATTTGTCACATCCAGGATTTCATGTGGTGGTCATTAAGAACAACAAATCTTCTAAATATTTTAGCACTACCATTAATTTAAACGATCAACTATCTCTGCTTGTTTATATGTATTAAAGCAATGAATGGCTAACCTGACCTTACCTCTGGAGAAGGAAGTTCACTGGCGGTTCTGTCTTTCTCTGTGGTTGTCAGTAACATGTCACCCAGGATGTCTCTGAAATATTGAGCCATAACTTCCTGCTGCTCGATGCTGCAGTGGTTTTCTATGGATATTATGAGTGGATACTCAGACGCCTAATAAAAAAATGGAACAAAAAGGATTACACTCGCACAAATTACATTTTCTGCATGTGTTTGTGAATTTGTGGGACCTTAACGATCACCTTGAAGGCGAATTTTGCAATAGTAGCAATCACGTCTTTGAAAAGAATCTTAGATGTGAATGTGTGTCCGTGGTAAACTACAGGCTCTCCATTCGATCCATTCCAACAGTCCACCTCTACACACCTGCAGCCGCGTTTAAGGGCCCTTTAAAGGTTCAGTCGAGCACAAATAAACAACCGCTGTCATGAACAGATAAATCAATGCATTCTCTGTTTACAGGGGTCTTCAAGAGGGGTCTACCAATGTATGATTTAAAACTAACGTAAATTTACATTTAAAATATAGAAAATTCTACATGGCTCTCCCACACTGTGAAAATATATTTAATCAAATTATTTGTATTTACTTTTTTAAATTCTGTTAAAAACTTAATTTGCTCTATAGTGTTAAGTTGCTCTAACTTCCATATTGACACCTTAACTGAACACTCACTGGATGTATGCCTCAACACTACTGGGCCCTTTTAGTTGATCTTCCATCAGGTATGTGTTGTGGGAGGAGGAGATGTAATAATGGGAGAGAGGCAGGTTCATATCCTGATAGAGGCCTTGATGCTCTGGATTGAAGATGGATCCCTCAGGAGACGTCATGTACATTAAGAAGCCATCGATTGACATACAGTGATTCATTTTGGCTGTGCAGAAAACAGGAAGACCCATCATCATACATTACCCAGTAACGCTGAGTAAATGACCACTTTACTGTTCCCCCCAACCAACATACTTTCTATATCTTCTTATACCCATTTCAGGGCCCAACCTACTCTGCTAACAACATAGTGAGTTCTATCAGATGTTGTAACCCGATTTTATTTAG
This sequence comes from Triplophysa dalaica, assembly GCF_015846415.1. NCBI lineage: Eukaryota > Metazoa > Chordata > Actinopteri > Cypriniformes > Nemacheilidae > Triplophysa > Triplophysa dalaica. The sequence goes on along the minus strand of NC_079549.1, from coordinate 19,062,168 downwards.
ATTGCGACTCTAGAGACAATCCTTACCTGTGTCTGAAGGCTCATATTGATCAATCAGCTGAAGGGCATGTTCATAACTGCTCTCGCCCTCCAGTTGCTCCTCTCTAAGAAACTCCTCCAGATCACATTGAGAGAGACACTGTCCATCACTTGAATACTCCTGAAGCAGCTCCAGGACCTCTTTTCTCTCTGTGAGGGTCTTGTAGAACTCCACAAACTCCTCATGCTCCAGTGTCTCAGACTGAGATTTATCTGCCTTCTGTGAGAGCATGCCAACGATAGGAATCAACGAGTTTCAGTGTTATATGGATGCAAATGCAGGCAACTGTGTGTGCAGACAAATGATCACCTTGAAAAGATTGCTTGCATGTTCTTCATTCATGTCTATGTTCATCATTTTCAGCAGTGTTTTTGTTTCCTTAAAGTTCATCCTGCCGTCTTTGTTTATGTCTGCTTTGAAAAACCAATCTGAAATCCATCTGAGCAGAAGCAAGCGTTTAGGACAATAGAGCTTCGAGCTCATTTATATCAAATCTATTATAATAATAAATAAAAATCATAAATGATATTGATAAATAATCCAATCATCCCACAAGAGAAGATAAGATTTTGAGTTTAAAAAGGCTGAAATTGTGATTTTTGTGACAAGGATACTGGTCATTTTTTGTGCTCTCGTCCATGTTCTCCATGTTCTCCATGAGGGCTCTGATCCCCTGAATCCAGGCATTAGCTTCTTCTGCTGACTCAGCCACAAGGTCCAGGTTTCCCTTGCGTCCATAGAAGACCAACGTGAAGCAGCGTTCAGCAGGAAACGCATCTGCCATGCTGAGGAGGGTCTCCGACTGATGCCCCTCACGAACAGCCTCTACATCACCAATGGAGACTGAAAACAATAAAGAACACAAATATCGTAAAACAGAAATAAATTACATTTGTCAGTGAAAGATGCTTAATCTGAGGAGGTCAAAAACATGTTTTAAATTCAGTTTTTATTGTTAAAAGTTTTTTGTTTAGCAACAATGTTACCGGAAATGTCTAATCATAGAGTTATAAACCGTGATTTGTGTGATTTAATAAAACAATATAAAAAACGAATAAAATGTATTTTTATACTGTTCCACAAGGGCTTACAGGTTGAATAAGAGTTTATTGCCCATTTGGATTTATATGCGATAGTCTTGCAGTCGTCCTGTAGTTTATAGTGACGTTGACGTTTCCACAGACGAGACTTCACTTTCCGCAGAAACATCCCTGCCTTCATGGCCTCAAGGTTTTTATTACCCTCATCACCTGCAAAAATAACAGCAAGGTACCAATCTACAGTGTTTTGAAAAGTAACTTTTCTTAACAACATCTATAAGCAAAGAACCATTGAAAGACTTACAAAAACTTCGGTGTGGCTCCATTTTCAACAATGGTTCAACAAACTTTCAACAAGGTTTCTGCAGAAACAAATAATCTTTAATAAATTATCATCATTTCACAAGCAAGTGAGAATGCTGAGATTTTTGTTTAAAATATATAAGCTAAAGTGAACTCTTTTCATGTAAACAGTACATACACTGGACTGATGTATTGTGTATATTTGTTCAGATACATGCTGAGGTGGCATTAATATGATCCATTCTCTGGAGAACAGGTCTTTCCCAACACCCTTATTGACGGCAATTGTTTGACAAAACTCGCAGACATCACATAATTTTGTTGCACTCTTTTGTGATTCTGCAGGACAGGCTGCAAAAATGTTAAAGGTTGCATGCATAACAGATGTACAATAGGGAAAACACTGTCCTTTTCTCGTAGTAAAATTATCTAAAGGGAAAATAGAAGCTCATTTAGGCAGAATTGGAGCGGGGCAGCCAGGCGTGAGTCATGAGTCATGGCTAAATATATGACTCTGATATCCACACGGTCCTCTGCTGGCACCATCCTGTCCCAAGTAAAGAAAACTTAATCTGATTTAGCTAATTCTGTTGCCATTATTCTGCCTTTAATAATTACATTTCTATTGTATATGAAAACTGTCGTCAATGTGAATCAGACTTCTAAATAAAACCATTACAAATGATGGTCACATTTTCTTATAAAATACAAAGATAAACAATAAACATGGCATCACATAATCCTCACATAAATTACAGTTTTTTTAAAATACAGCAAAGTAAGGCCAGTAATAGTATTAGTAGATGCTGGCAAAGCATTCCTACCACACAGCAAAGAGAGAAAGATAGAGTCTGCATCTTCTAAATGCATTGCTAAAGCAAGCACAGAGGAATGACTCAGGAGAAGGGAATAACATTAACTTACCGGACTTAAGGTCGTATGATGAATAAAAACATCTGAAGGAGCTACACAGAGCTCAGAAGAGAAACAGCGATGGGCTGTGCTGTGTGTTTGAACTGCTGAAAACAGATCTGCAGTCTGCGGTTTTACCACAGGTGATGCAAAGCCTGCCCCGTTCCTCACCCTCTTCCTCTGCCTCATTACTTCCTAGACACACCCACTTTCCCTTTCGTCCTGCATTATTAAGAAACCTGTTTTCTGGTCAGTTTACAACCACTCAATTACAGTTGAAAATTCTCTTTCTAATAATTTTAGATTATAATCTTGTCCTATAGATGCCATATCAAATTGCCAATGATGGACAGCAGGATACAGTGTATTTGTGTAAAACATATTGTATTATACGTAACATAGTGTTCTCTGTCAGCTTCTTAAAGGGAACTTGACTGGACACAACCTTACATTTACATTCATTTACATTTATTCAACTTTTTTCAAATTGACTTACAAGTGAGGAAAGATGTAAAACAAAACAAAACAAAACACAAATGCTGTATTCACAGCCAAAAACATTTAATTATATCAAATGTTCTGTAGCCTATATATTTATTTACTTTTTTTACAACGCTATCTCCAACATCCAGACTGAAGAATATCACTGAATAATATCAAAACATCTTTACTGAGCACTGATGCCTCAAGAGTAATTCAACATCACTTTTTCCCAGAACATAATGCACACAACCAGTCCACAGATTTACAGGAAAGGTTTTTTATTTTGTAAATTAAATGTTTATTTTGTCAAGAATGTCAGCTGGCCTGCAGCTCAGTGGTATTGCATGAACAACGCAAGGTTGTGGGTTCGATCCCAGGGGATTGCAAATACCTATGTAAAATGTATAGGATAAAAGCAATAGAAGTCGCTTTGGAAAAAAGCATCTGTCAAATGCCTAAACGTAAACGTAAACGTAAATGTAAATGTTCCCTCAAGCTGTTGTATTTGGTAGTTGTCTGTGGGCAATGGGCATGCTGCAAACATAAACACTTAGAGACTATATTTGCATATATATTTACATAATATTTACAAAAATTATGCATTCAATTATTGTTTAATTAACATGCAAACCTTATCACATATACTTTACTTTAACATAGGCCTGAAACATTTTACTGTTTTTTATCAGTTTGTGGGCACTTCATTTATCAAATTTGATCAAGATTATTTTCAGTATAAATTCAACTGCAAGGATTATTTTGGTCCTCAGGAAACTAATGTACTATTCATGCCTATTATGTAAATGTGTTTACTCTAAACATTAGCCTATAACAGTCAAATATATATGCCAAATTCTGACCAAACTGTGTACATTAAGACAACACCATGTTTTGATGAATAAAGCTGAACTTTTCACTGTTTAGTGAGATTCATCCTTATCATCAAGCTTTACTGGTTACATATTTCTCTGGATCGTAGATATATTTTAATGTGAATTTCATTCAATTTAATAAAACAAGTTTAGCTTTACCATGGGGGAAACATTACAGTGTAGCAGCAAAATGCTAAACAAAGGGACAAACAAACATAATATATAGGAAATATACAATAATATACCATTCAGATTATTTAAAAATATGCAAATATAATACACGTATAAATATAGTCGCCCCGATGCTTTAAAAAAATATAAAATACACAAATACATAAAAAGCAGATTAGGTCCTTTGTCATCGTCATGTGATCGTCGTCACGTGACACGTCGTGATCATCATGGCGGCCACCTCTGTTTTCCAGAGAGTGAGAACGGGCTCGAAAATAGGAGCTCAGTATGATCAAGATGGAAATCTCATCAAGGTACGACGAAAACACAAACACGTAAACACATACGAATCGAAGTACCTGATAAATTAGTTTTTTACTGTTATTGAATTCATTGCGGAAGGCGAAGTTCAGTAAATAATATATCAGTTAGGTTAAACATTAGGGTGTGTTAATACTTCGCTGTCATTACAATGACAAGCATCTGTTGCAGTATTCTATATATGTTTTAAATCTATACTTGTCTTTTTGCCTTTCAAAGTAAGTAAGAGTAATTCATTAATACTTAATTACCATGAACCTGCCCACACTGTGTACTGACGTTTAGTGTCATTGTTACCATGGTGACAGGTGGAGACACGTGAGGATGAGGAGCAGAGCATCAAGCTTGCTGAGATTTTGGAGTTGTTGCTGGCGGCTGGTTATTTCAGAGCACGCATTAAAGGACTATCACCATTCGACAAGGTATATCTGCACCAACTCATACAGACATTTAGATCAACACACCATAAATGCCCTAAACACATCTTCACGAGGTGTGTAAAAAAACAGGACTTTTATTATAGTTTTGCAATGACATGTTGCTGGGTTATGATCCCCACTGTCCAATCATTTGTGTTTGCTTTCGCTTTTTAGGTGGTCGGAGGAATGACCTGGTGCATAACTACATGCAACTTTGATATAGACGTTGATCTGCTCTTCCAGGAAAATTCCACCATTGGCCAGAAAATGTGAGTGACATCAAATAATGGAGTCACAAACAAAGAGCTCTCTTCCTCCCGATAGGTTGAACTGATTTCTGTGCAATGTTTTGTTCTGTTTCTGTCATCTCCATTGAAGTGCTTTGACGGAGAAGATTGTGTCGGTTCTGCCCAAAATGAAATGTCCTCACAGGCTGGAACCTCATCAGATCCAAGGGTTGGATTTCATCCATATCTTCCCTGTTGTACAGGTACCTATACCTGCATACCTGAAGCCTCTTAAGGGCTAAATTTCTAGTCATTTATGAAACATTTCACATTATTAACAAAAAATGCATCTTTTTTGTGGCATACACAGTGGTTGGTAAAAAAGGCAATTGAAACCCGGGAGGAGATGGGGGATTATGTCAGATCGTATTCCATCTCTCAGTTCCAGAAAACGCATACGTTCCCTGAGGTGAGCCAACAGGACAACTAAACTAAAACCAGAACTTTAAAGGACTAGAACTGCGGATGACTCTTCATGCTCTGTAAAATATTTTTTGTTGAAAACTTAATTAACATGTTTATTTTAGGACGAGGAGTTTGCAGTGAGGAAGGAAAAAGCCATCAGCACTTTGGTGGATGTGTGTGTGAGTATCTGATAAGCTTCATGCTTTTATACACATGCAATATATATATTTATGAATAGGAATATGTATGTATTTGGGTGAAGGGGGTGTATGCTCCTCAAAGGCGATATAAACGTCAGGTGGACGCCGGTGATCTTTTTGATGAGGAATCTCGGGTTCACTCAACCTTGCTGGAGTTTGGCAGGTACTGTTATGTTACTTTTATGCATTGATCATATATGCATCTACACTCTTATATACATTATCATCTGTTTCTTCCTTCTTCATTGGCCCTGGGTTTTTTTATCTGATGTTTTTAGCGTATCCATATCCAACTCAAATCCATTTCATTTTTTTCCAAGTATCATCAGCAATAAAAAGTACAAGAAATCTGATGTTTGAACACCCAATCCAAGCCATACCCGTATGAGATTTTTAAATTGTACTTTTGTTTTTGTCATTCAAAATGTGTATTGGGGCAGTGTCCACACACACTCCTTGTTGCTCACCACAAATCTCTATTTTTTATCTTCATTCATTCATTTTGCAGGTTTCTGTAAGCATCTTTCTCCTGATTTTTCTCTCATGTTCTTATTCTTCATTTCTATTCTCTCTGTCTATATTTCACTGATCAGTCCATGTCTTCTCATGTCACAATATATGCAGTGAGTATGAATGCGGTTAGTTTTCTGCCAATGAGAATGACACTAAATGTGTTGTCTTTGCATCATCTTTAATTTTGCATCTGCTGTTTTTCAGACATTGCATCTGAATGTTTTTCTTTGATGGGATTGTTCTCATCATGTTGTGTGTCGCATCCATACTTTGATGTCATTGGATTTGGTTTTGTTTGACGTGAGCCTTATGCTGTCTATAATGTCAGTGTAAAGAACACGATGAAACATTTAAAATGCTCTTTCTCTCTTGTTTTTACAGGCGCTATGGATTTAGCAAACAGGTTAAAGCAGGCACAGTGAGTATACAAATCACTCTGATAGGGATGTTTTAGAGCATATATTAAGTTAAATCCTACTTTTATTAAGACACAGTGGTGCTATAACTGTGCAAATACATCACTTTTATTTCAGAAGCACTCATTGCACTGGTCTTTAGCTTTTAAATTAAACATAAAACTGTCATCGGTTTAGTGCACATTGGTCTATCTAAGCCAAAAGTTTGTTTGTTTGGCAGTGTAGCATTTTACAATAAAAAACAAACAATTTCTCATCATGATTTTTTGTAATATTTAAATAGCTGTTTGATAATTTCAATATTATTTCAACTGATACCCCAATATGCAGCCATAAACATTCACTGATCCTAATAATATTTCTGCTCAAATAGACACATTAGATCACTGCTGGCTAAAAATGACTTGGTACTGACCTTTGGTTCTTTAGATCTGTGGGGTTCTCATGTGTTGATGTTTGTAACAGGCATCGGAGCAGAAGCAGGTGTCGGCTCAGGGCACACAGGCTGTTCCTCCTGGAATGACTCAAGTATCTGAAGAAGAGGACCTGCAGGCAGCGGAGGAGGTCAGATATGAGCATCATATTAACTTATCTATCACTCACTTGTCATTCATCCTGACCATCCTGAGTTTGAATCATTTGACCAATCAGAAGCTGTGTTTGTCTCTCTTACAGCTCAGAATTAAAGCCTTGATGACTGGAATGGCTGCCATGGCAACAGAGGAGGTAAGCTTCTGAATATCTGCATAAATTGTATAAAACCGGCATTGTTTCCTAAAATTTAAATTACATATTTTTCTCCGTTTTTGGTTCTTTTCTGGAGGTTGACAGTATAAATGACCTTCCCCTTCTATGGAATTAGATTGAAAATAAATATTAATTAAAAATTATATATAATAAAAAAAAAATGTTTTAAAGATTTCAGTTTTGGGTAAACTTTTCTTTTAAGAGTTGTTTATATACAATGCATTTATGTGCTCAGCATGAGTTCTTACCAAAGCAATATTTAAAATATTCTGTTTACAGGGGAAGCTGTCGGCTAGTACAGTTGGGCAGATTGTTGGCCTACAATCTGAAGAGATCAAGCAAATTGTCACAGAGTATGCTGAAAAGGTGAGTTCAGCTTTAATAATACGTCTGTAACTATTAGATATTATATTAACTTCTATGAATTATTATAATTTTATATTTAAAATTGAGCCTCTGGGTTACTGAACATATGTGATTTGACAGGCCGAGCGTTCAGCCGAGGATCGACCCGAGAGATTTGGACCCGCACAGCAACACCGCCGCCAGATTACATCACTTAATAAACAAATCACACAAAAGAACAAAGAACTGAAAGAGGTAACAGACATGTTCACACCTGTTCATAAATATGCCCCACATTTTGGGCAGTTTCGACTAAACTTACTTTGACTAAAATCATTATTTATTGTTATTTCAGCTGCAGGTCAAGCAGCAGGAGATCAGAGCAGCATGTGAGGATGCTAAACTCAAACTATCAGAGGTAAGACAGACAGACACTGGCACGTACTGACAGATGACTGGTTGACCTTGACCATTGAAGTGTGTTTGTGTGTTTTTAGGCCACCACATGCACTGAAAAGCTGGAGAAAGAGCTAAGCACTCTGGAGGATGTGGAGTGCCAGGCGGATTCTGGGTATGTGAGCAAAACTCGAGTTGTAATAATCAAACGTCATCTCTGAAGTACTTTCTTACATAAAATGTCTACCTTGAATGCACCATGCTTAAAAGGAAGTGCAAAATATAAATCAATAGGTCATTTCTGATTTCAGACTTCATTTTCGATTGTGATTTTTGGTATGTTTCAGGGTGCTGGAAAAACTTTGTGATCTAGTGGCCATGAATGAAAACCTGAAACACCAAGAGCAAACATTCCGTGCTCACTGTCGCGTATGTTTCCATCCTCAATCTACCTCACAAGTTACCAAGGAAAACTCACACATTAGGTCAATAGTAGTATCCCAGCATCATGTAAACAGTATAACCAAGCTGGTTATAGTTTACTAAAACCAAAACTGTGAAAACATTTGTTAATTACAAAAAATTGGCCTAAATATGAAATTCCAAAATAATATTAAATAGGTGAAATAATAAATTTAGAAGTTTAATATGTTAAGTCTATAAATTAATTTAATAAATAATAAATTAAATGTAAATAAAGATATATTAATATTAAATAACAACATAAAAATAATAATGTCAAAAGGACATTAGAATTGTTAAAAAATAATCTAAAATCAACTTAAAAGCTTATTTCACATTAAAAATCAAAACAAAGGTATAACTCTGTAATGAAATAAACAAACCAATAAATGTGTGGGTTTTCCGGCAGTTCTATTGTGCTTGGGGTTATGCAAAACATCTGTGTTTTTTGTGTTATGGCTGTGTGTATAAAGGAGGAAATGACCCGTCTGCAGCAGAGCATTGAGGAGCTGAAGATGGAGTCTGGAGATGAAGGCGACGACAAAAAGGTTTCAATCACATTTACAGTCGCACCGTCTGTATCGATCTAAGTCTCTTATTCTAATCCTCTGTGTATGTCTGTAGGAGATGAATCTGTTGATAGATCAGCAGCACTCTGCAGACAGAGAAAAGCTGCAGAAGATTCGTCTGCTCATGGTGAGGCTACGAGGACTGACGCTGGTACTAGAGTTATTCGAGAATCTTCTTTTCTCATTGTTACACTTCACTGCAGGCTCGGAGGAACCGTGAGATCGCCATCCTGCAGAGAAAGATTGATGAGGTTCCTAGCAGAGCAGAGCTGACGCAGTATCAGAAGCGCTTCATTGAACTGTACAGCCAAGGTGTTTGTGTGCATCAATTTTTATAAAATGATGTGCTGATTTAAGCCATTGTACAATGCTCTTAAATGCACACCTGTTACCGCAACAATTATTGAACTTTTTTAAGGGCAGTAAAAACTTTACTGTTTTATTAAGCACATATTGTTCATTTGGTGTTTTTACAGTTTCTGCAACACATAAGGAGACAAAACAGTTCTTTACGCTGTACAACACACTAGATGACAAAAAAGTTTACCTGGAGAAAGAGGTATCTGCATTTATGTAGCTGCTGTAGTAATAATTAGAAGTTAATTTCATATATGTATTCATATGTTTATGAATAAAGTCAAATCAAAATCTGTAATGAACATCATTAATCAGGCACTGTATTTCCTTTCAGGTCAATCTACTGAACTCCATACACGATCATTTTCACCAGTACGTATCAAATAAACTAAAGCACTTGTGCAAAGATTTCCAAATACTACTACATTTATAATGAAATATTAAAAATGCACAGGCAAAATGTATGTTTTGTGTGTGTGTGTGTGTGTGTGTATAGGGCCATGGCTTCCTCAGGAGGTAAAGAGCAGTTTCTTAGACAGATGGAGCAAATTGTGGAAGGAATCAAACAGAGCCGTATGAAGGTACAATACGTACTACACACACAGAAAAAGATGCAGGCAATTTATACTGACTAAATAAATTGCATGGATTAGTTCCACTCCAACATTGTTTTTAGCCAATCAGAAACATGAATTACATTAGTGTCTAACGTGTGTATATGTGCTTATTGAAGATGGAAAAGAAACGGCAGGAGAATAAGATGCGCAGAGATCAGCTGAATGATGAGTATCTGGAACTGCTGGACAAGCAAAGACTCTACTTTAAAACCGTTAAAGACTTTAAAGAGGTAAATACACACTCCAATAGAAAAACTTAGGTTTTTAGTGATTAAAAATCCAATGACAGATTCACCATCAATAAAGTGTCATTTCATTATATAGAATGCATAAAGAAAAGGGCAGCTAGTGTTTTTTTTGCTTATAATTGGTTTCTTCAATTTACATTTATGCATTTGGCAGACGCTTTTATCCAAAGCGACTTACATTGCATTAACCTATACATTTGTTCATAGGTTTGTGCAATCCCCTGGGATCGAACGCACAACCTTGCGTTGTTAACGCAATGCTCTTACCACTGAGCTACACATTGTTAATGTGGAACAATTGTGGTTAATTGAACGATAAGATTTAATTTTGGTCTGGCACAAATATTTTTTCCTCGTATATAGTTCACCCAAAAATGAAAAATGTTGATAGCCGAACAGCGGTGGCACCCATTGACTTCTGTTGTATTGACACAAAACTAATGAAAGTGAAGGGCTGCCATCGTTTGGGCAAGAGCATTTTTCAGAATATCTTCCCTTGTGTTCTGCGGAAGGAAGAAAGTCATACAGGTTTGAAATGAGAAGAGGATGAGTAAATGATTAGATTTTCATTTATGGGTGAACGAACACTTTTACTGGAAGAGCAGTGGCTTGTGAGGGTTTATTGTAAATACGCGATTGGACATCTTTACTAAACATACAGGGATGGGATTAAACTCATACGGTAATTGTTGTACTGTGAAATTAATAGCATGCATTGTCTGTTGTTACAGGAGTGCCGCAAGAATGAGATGCTCTTATCTAAACTAAGAGCAAAGGGAGCTTCATAACATCTGAACACAACCGACAACAGTACACAAAGTGGCACTTCAAACAAATCACATATTCCTTCATGTTTGTGTTTCATTGTTTTAATGCAGACTGATGCTGAGATTAGAGCCGTTCTAATATTGATAAAGCAGATTGGGTGGGAAACATTGGGTGTGTAAGCCTGGACAGGTTGATGTCAGAACTGTTAAACCTTTCATCCGTGCCTTTTTATACCGTTTAACACACATTTACCTTGTTTAATTTACTAATCACTGTCTTGTTTGTAGCATTATCATAATAATCTGCTACCATAAAAACTCAATAAAGAGTCAATAAGCCGTTTTTTTGATTTTGATTATTTTTTTAACCTGAGAAAGTCACACAATACGTAAATTATTGGCTGAATTATGCTGGGGTCTAACTGGTTGCCAGACCTTTATTATTGAACATTCTCACCATGGAAATAGCTTTTTATATTTACATTAGAGTTCATTATTTGTTGACAAAATCCATCAAACGTGTTTTTGCAGTTTTGTGCAAAGTATCACAAACTGCAAGTATTACTGTTTTAATAACACTATTAATGTTAAATTTGTATTACTAGTTATTAATAAAGAGTAAATAGTGTATCATTTTGTGCCTTCTTTATTAAAATCATGCAAAGCACCATTTAAACGTGAAGATATTTATACAAATAGACATACTAAAGACTATTTATGGTTCTTTTTTAACACACTGATAATTGCAAGTTCAAGCAAGAATGATGCAGTTTAATAATTAGATAATCACAGATGTTTCCATGTTTTAATTTTAGCCAGTAACAATGCTTATCAAGAGAACAATGCTTAACATGATAAAGTCAATAAGAAAATATTATATAACAATATTATGGCCTCTGAAAACAGATTGCTGTGAACACATGGAATGCAGACCGTCGGAGGCTTGTTACACAACCAAGCAGAATTTTGAACAATATTACAGTCGTGTAGTCCGAGTAAATCCACATCTAAAGAGGTGCATTTCAGGAAACATCTCAGCGTGAGAACTGCCTGCTTTCTCCTCTCCCCTTGCTGATATGTTTGAAGATCTTGGCCTTGTGGACATTCTTAGATTTCTGGTAGCCGAAACCTCCTCCACCTCCTCTTTTCATCATCTTCGCTCCTCTACTGCTGTGAACGTCTGAGAGAGAACGGTTAAGGAACACACACACGGAAGAACATAACACTGGAGGCTTTATACTCCCACACACAACCATACTTACATTACATACATCAGAACATAATTGTAATGAGAAATATACCTCAAGTTATATTTTTAACGCATTCATAGTTCACATAGTATTCACATGGCAGCAGTGGGTTTGATCAAATTAAAAAGCAAAAACATCCCAACTTTAGACCCAGAATTCTCTTTAAATAAATACACTGCAATAATGGAACGATAAAAATGATTTAGTATAATGCTGAAAGGATACTGAGGTCTACATAGGGTGGCACTATAAACCCAAAGGACAAGGCCACCTTGGGGAGCTCGAGGGTTTCTACATTATAGATCTGTTTGAGGGAATGTGAGTCATAGGCTCTGACATAGGCCTTGTATCCCTCCTGAGCTGATTTATGGAGGAAATAGTTCTTCTCAATCAGCTTCTCCAGCTGAAAAAAAGCAACAGCATAAAAAGATCAATCAGCATGAAAACACAAATCTAATACCAGATGAATCCCCAGGAGTTCAAATTCTAAATCTCACCTGTGACTGAATATCAGAGATTTTACTCCAGGAGAACTCAAACTCACTCAGAGGAACCTTTGTGGAAGAAAGTGAAAATAAAACACTATACAAAGATGCCGTCAAGTCAATGAGGCAAGACTACTTGACGATGATGTACATATTTGAAATTATACCCACAAATTATTTTCGTTGGCTACTAACTAAACAATGTAATGACTCTAGTGTCCTAAGTGCACATATTTAGGTTCTTATGAAAGACCAGTGTAATGCTGTCCTACTTTTGCTTGCTTGAGGAATCTCAAAAAGCCGAGCTCTTCTGGTCTCAGGATGAGGAGGGCGTGTCCTCTGCCGTTAATTCCACGTGCTGTTCTCCCCACACGATGTATGTACTCCTAAAATGCCAACAGAAACTCATCAAAATCTAGACACACAACGTACAAAAGAGATGACGCTATCATATTGGACTGCATATATCAACAAACATGACTGCTGTACCTTGGGATCATCAGGTGGGTCAAACTGAACGATCCAATCCACCTCTGGGATGTCCAGACCTCTGGCAGCGACATCAGTACAGAGAAGAATGCCAGAGTCTGCGTTACAGAACTGGAAAAACGTGGTTGTTCTCTTGGTCTGTTTCTGCTTGCCCTGGGAAATGAATCAAATATTAAATAGACATTCCTCACACTAAATAAACATATTTCGTCATCTAACTCCACGTAGTGATTTAAGTTAACTTACGTGAATGCCCATGACAGGCAGGTCGATGTAATTCAGCAGCTCATAATGATACTTTACAGACATGCAGGATGAGAAGAACACCATGATCTTCTTCTTCCGGTTCTTCTTCAGAAATGTGAAGAGTAGCAAAAAGCGTTTCTCTGAAGGACATACGACATAACCCTAAAAACACAAAAACCTCAAATCAAAAAAACATGTCCGACTGGTCCTGACAGAGGCATCACTCGTGTGAATGGTTGACCTGTTCTAGTCCTTCCACAGTGGCTGTGTCTTTGTTGTCATCCACCCCCACATACAACGGCTCCTTTTTAAGGGAGATTCGTGCAAGGTCTTCCACCTTACGTGTCTGTGTTGCTGAAAACAACATCGTCAGCCTTTTTTCTGGAGAAGAAAATAGAAATTGTCATGATTCCATCACATGATATTGCTATGCCACACGGCTTCAAATATATTTCTGTGTTATAGTCCATACGTATACCAAGTATTATAATATATAGGCAGAGCAATAATAATAATAATTGCGGTGCTGTTTGAGGCTGTAAGGTCATCTTACTCGGCAGCAGTTTGATGATCTGTTTGAGCTCCTCCTCAAAGCCCACCTCCAGAATCCTATCTGCCTCATCGATGATCAGACACTGAAGATTCTTAAACATGAAGCCAGGTGTGTTCTGGGAAAATGCAAAGCAACAGAGGTCAAGTATACGTCAAATAAATCAAGACACTTGTGGCAAAAGCGTGAATGACTTTACCTGCAGGTGATCAAGAAGTCTCCCAGGTGTGGCAACCAGAATATTGACCCCATTAGCGAGTTTCTGGGCTTCGGCAGAGCGATTGCTGCCTCCCATGATGAGGCCGTAAGTGTGCACGTGATGAGCCATCAACTCCTTCATCACTCCATACGTCTGCATGGCCAACTCACGTGTAGGAGACAGAATAATCACTCCAGTTCCTGAAAAAAAATGATATAATCACATCTTAGTGTCTATATAGTGTGGCAACATTAAATCCACTTAGCAGCTTGAAGTCTAGAGTATGTAAATGTTCTCAGTGTGCACACTCACCATTCCTGGGCATGAATTTGAGTTTGTAGATGAGCTCAATAGCAGGAATCAGGAAAGCCAGTGTTTTACCACTTCCTGTTTTAGCAGCTGCCAAAATGTCTCTTTTGGATGAGAACACAATTGTCAAAAATCAGTACAACAAACAACACATCAATTATTAATAGCAAATTCACTGAAAGCATAGCAGACTCACCGTCCTTCCAGCAGAGGGCGTATGGTCTTGTGCTGGATCTCTGTCATGGTCTCAAAGCCCATTTCTTCCACTCCCCTTAGTGTATTCTCGCTTACGACCTCCGCCAAAGATGCAAATGATTTGTCCTCAAATGCACCTGGGCAACATATACATTTTAAGAAACAATTTTTATAAGCGCACAACGTAATTTCCAGATTTTGCCATGTGTACCTGTCAGCCCTAAAGGAAGCTCTGGTCCGTCTTCATCCTCCTCTTCGGAATCCTCCTTTTCTTCATTTCCATTTTCTGGCAGCTTCTCAGGCACTTCACCTTCCTCTGATATTTCCACAATCTGTTCATTTTCTCTGACTTCTGATGCTTCGGTGGTATGTTCACCTGCCTTCTGCTTTTTTACCTTTTTTAAACCTAATGAGGAAGACCCATCAAACAACACTTTTTAAACTGACAAACTGCAAAACATTTATTTTATTTTAATAAGTTATATCAATATAGGAACCAGGACCACACACTTTTTCGTTTAGCCAGTTCCAACAACCTTATCAATTCTTAATTTACGTTGTTTAATAAAAACTCTCAATTGTTAGAGTTAAGATTTGTCATTAACACTTACTGGATGTTGAATCTATTGTCCCATCCAGTTTTCTTTTCTTTTTCTTCTTCTTGATGTTGTGTGAGGGTTCATTCTCCTCCGCGGAGAAACTCTGCTGCTGGTTTTCAGTGGTTGTCAGTGTAGATTCACTGATCACATCAGATTCCTCCAGATCAACATTTACCTCTGTCAGATCATAAACATGCTAGTTTATTACACAAGTAACAGTACAGTGGTTTCAACACAAGCCAACACAAGTCAACGTTACAGAACATAAATATCCAATTTAACCTTTTAGATTTTTTTTTAAACACACCGACAGCATTATAAGTACAACGTTGTACTGAATTAATACAACTGATGACAAATAAGCGAAATAAAAGTACATGCACAAAAACACCATAAGCAATGCGATGGCACACTAACGCTTGCATGATTCTGAAAACATCTCAATTATGTCTTAAATAACGTCACATTTATACAAAAACGTAAAAAGTAGCTTCACCGTTGTCTTCTTGTTGTTGTTTTTGTAGCAGTTTGCGTTGTTTATTTTTCTGTGCTCTTTTGTCGAGTTTCTTACGGATAATTCTCATCTGCATGTCCGCCATGGCTGTAGACGACAAACACGTGTGTATGCGTGCGTATGCGGGGTCCTGCGCTCAGGTGCCTGCCCTATCGTATGCCTGATTGAAAACAACTCGAGACCATTTAAACAGATAAAAAAACTTAGTTTCATTTTAGTTTATAAATAGCAAAATTCGATTTTAAGAAACTAATGTCGTCAACAATAATTAAATATTGTTAGTTTTTTCACATTTCACAATGTAGCTGTTCATGTAAGTGTGAATGTATTTTAATTATGCATATTTATAAGGACATTGACTGAAACTGTCTAACGATAGTAGGCAACATATTCTCTCGTTAAACTAATGTCTTTCGCATTTTTGTGCTTTGTGTATGATAAAAAATTATTTCATATATGGGCCATTCTACAGAACTGCTGTCCCACATAAAAAAAACATTTAAAAAGCATTCAAGTATTCAAATCTTAGTTGTTTACTAAGATCCTTATATCACCTTTCGAAACACATAATTATATTTATAATATGATTCAACTTATATATATATTTATATAATCAAAATGTATTGGATGCTCTTAGTGGAGAGATGGGTGTCCCGAACCCAAAACTCTAAATTTCAACTTTTAAACTTCATTTTTTTTACATTGTTGTTCTTAAAAATAACTTTTTGATGTTCATTTTTTATATATAGTATATATATTTATATAGGTACATTATATATGTAAAAAAATGTGTCCTGTATAACAGTGTATATTTTGGTCTATTGGCTGAGACTGATTTTAGCCACACCCCTAAATTTTTTATATTCACTTCACACTGTGTGAAGCACTGACTGATATACATACAATGTAAAAAACATTTACACAATGCAGCATGCTATCAGACCAGAGCCAGTTTGCTTATATTTAGCCGAAAAGAAAGTAAATAGATGATATTTTTAAGAAAAATTGATGGACGGTGTTCTGTCCCATTGTGGCGTCAAATGGTAAATGTTGGTTTGACAAGTTCGATTGACGTTTTTCAATCTAACAATACGTGATTCTACTATGTGTAGAAGGACAGATAAGAATAAGACATAACATACCCATCAACCCATTTAAAAATATAAATAAAGATGATCACATGGATTGAAAACAACCAGATACACATGTATGCAGCTACAATAATGAATAATAATAACAACAAAAAGGGATATGACTCTACAATACAAAAAAGAAAGGAATTACTCATAAATCCCATACATTATCCGTGGAACAATTTTTTCTTCTAAGAAAAAAATGACAAGTTTCCTGTGAACAACATTATTTATTAAGACCATTATCAAAAGCAGGATTGATGATAATTATAGGATGGGTCTCGGTAATGATTCATGGGTTGCCACTATTCTTCAAAATGTTCTTAATCCTCCTGTCAAGCTGGTCTCGCTCACTGATAAAAGAAAGTTTAAAGTTGTAGACAAAATTGTTATTGGAAATAATTGCAGGATGTCATGCTTGACCATTTCGGCTTCATATCATCCTTACATACCTTATGTCAATGACGGGCCCTTCTAGAAATTTCTCCTCAGCCTCCAGCATGTTGAGATTTTCCAATCCGGAGGATTGCAACATATGTCAAGCCACTTTGATTTCTTTTGTCCACTGATGGACTGTGCAAATAAAATTGAGAATGTCATTAAAACACTTCCACATATTTCTCTGTGAGTCATTTATGTATTCATTAGACAAGCTATTGGTTTAAAGTGCAGTAAATATGTAAAATGCATTCTTGAACACATTTATATTATTTCCAGGTATTATTACAGATGAGATCAATAACATCACAACATAATAGGTCTAATTAGCCAGTCAACAAGCTATTAAGAAAACAAGATACACAATCAATTGAGCACAAACAAACATAATAAAACCCACATTAGGTGCACATACATTTTAATCAGGATCATTAAGCTATTTTAACAAGGAAGTACATTAAATGGGAATAAAGTTTTCAATTTGAGTTTCATCATGTTTGTGATTGTTGGTGCTCAATTATTGATCTTTTGTTTTTTTAATACACATTTAAGAAAATTGTTTGCTGGCTAATTATTATGTTGACTGTGATGATCTCACCTGTGATTCATTGTAAATTGATTTAGTTTACACAAATATAAGACAACTGTGGTAGGTTTTAATGCAGGTAAACAGGGTCAGAAGAATATCTTAACAAGACAAGGCCATCTCACATAGGCTAGAGACAGACAACAAAATAAAAATAAAATATTTATGAAGATAAGTAAGAGATATCGAGTAACGTTAAGCATACACGTGGTAAGCTGAGGTTGATCCAGACAGAACATCGACATGGTCAAAAAGTATTAATTTGATTGTCTTATAAGTATAATTTACACATACATATCTGTTAAGATGAAGAAATAAATTCATATCGATAGAAGTTAATCGTTTAAAAACTATAAATGCTGGACGATTGCTTAATAACAAAAACGTTTATTTAGCATAACTCGTGATGGACGATGAAGTTATCTGTTCTTAGGTCTGTTCTGGTGGTTCCTAATGTACAGCGTCTTCAAAAAAGTAAAAACAGGGGCGTAAAACTGCCTGCTCCAGGTCATTCTTGGACCCCATTGACTACCATAATAGGAAATATTACCTTTTTTTGCTCTGTTGAACTCAAAATTAGATATTTTGAAGAATGTAGGACAGCAAAAAGTTTCTGGGCTATTTTTGACTATTGCCATGTTTCCTATGGTACAGTAGTAATATATCGTCGCGTCCCAATATCTCTCTCCAAGTTTGTTTCTTCCAATCAAAGAAATTTATACAGTAGAGAGAGTAATTCATGACAGATTTTTTTTGGGTGAACTATCCCTTTAATTCAAGACTCTAAAATCCACCTTCCCGTAACTTGTGTATGTTTGTGTGTAGATTGACTATTTCCGCCTTGAATTTAGCCTAAGATGCTGGAATGGCGTTAATAATGAAACAATAAATAAATAAATATTGCTCTTTTATAAATATATATTGCTAATAGCTCAAAGCAAGTCAGGCCCCTTTTGAGTCTAGACCAGACGACAGTATGCTGGTTTCCATGACAACAGAGACCACAACAAAAACTCTCTCATCATGGCTGCTTCAAACATTGTCGATAAATAAAAATTGTTCAAAGAT
This sequence comes from Triplophysa dalaica, assembly GCF_015846415.1. Taxonomy (NCBI): domain Eukaryota; kingdom Metazoa; phylum Chordata; class Actinopteri; order Cypriniformes; family Nemacheilidae; genus Triplophysa; species Triplophysa dalaica. The sequence goes on along the minus strand of NC_079549.1, from coordinate 19,043,218 downwards.
TTCATTAATCATTATGATTTTAAATGGACAGCTTTGAATCAGTGACACAGGAATAACATTTGTGCATAAAATATTTTTTATTTTTGTGCTTGGGTGAGTTTTTCTTGTGATCGGAGACATTTTTCTCATGCGCTTTGGACTTTTTCTTGTGCTCGGGGGACATTTTTCTTTTGCTCAGATGTAGGATGTGCTGGATGTGTGGATCAGGCTTTAATAAACAAACTGAGTTGGCCGTGGAAAAGGATTGTTTGCGGGATGGCAGCGGTTCTTGTGGGACTCCTTACAATAAGCGGTCTGGATGAGGGTACTGTGGAAGACCAGTCCATATAATCGTCCTCTTCCACCATCACTTCCATCGGAACCTCATCTGGCACGTGTATCGTTACCTGAGCCAGAAACGAGGGATTGAAAGCTGCAGCTGGTCGCTGTTTTATGACTTTCAACTTGCTCCTCTTTTTCACCCTCAAAGCAGAACCGGGGATCAGTCCACTGGAGTAGTAGATGCGAGCTGTTTTAGCTAAAGACATTGTCAAATCACAGAGAGCAAGCAGGTAAGTGACTGGACCTCTCAGCTGTCAGATGAACACTAAAGCATTAAGTGATTCTACATCAAGATGTATGTTTGGTTTGAGCTGGTTTGAACTGGAACTGATTTTAAATCAAAACAAGATTTGCATTGTGCTATAGCAAATTATTTGTTAAAAAAGGCCAATAAGAGGAGAGGAAAGATTTTCAAAGACAAATAAAATCCACTGAGAGAACTTTGTGAAAAAGAAATCTTTGTCTCCCCTTGTGTACATCTTTGATGGTTCATGCAACTGACTGTTTACTACATTAATTTACTCAGTTACTGTAGTCCGAGCCTTGTGTTTATTATGATTTGCACTGTAATCACAATTTTTTTCATTTTAATTGATTAAGCAGCATTGTGATCCTCTAATGTGCCATTTTGTTCTAAGTTGTCTTACTTTTTCCTCAAAGCAGCGTGATACTAAAGACAAGACTCTACTTAAAGCACCGTAGAGTGTTGCCCTTTAGGAGGTTCAGGTATTATAGTGTCTGATACTGTAAATGGCAGCATAAACAGAACAACATCACTCACATAATGTCACATCACTTCTGCAAATGGAGAGAAACAGTTCACAGATATTAGAAAGTACATCCTTTTGGCTTCCTTTATTTGACAAAAAAAAGGTTTTTGGTTATCGTGGATCTATGAAGAACTAAGTGCAGCTTTTATATCCAAACAGTACGGGCAATGGTTGTACCACGTAAGGGATTGGTATGTACTGATGATCATAGAAGCATAAGGAACAGATGAATGCGTGCATTCTGTTAATTTTATAGAACATTATGCATCCTTCCTAGTCACATTAAACACACAAATCAGATTAATACTGTTTCTAACTCATCAAACAAAATGCTATAATACATTTAATCAACAATAGTAATCAGTGCATATATTGTGTTGATATTTTGTGAAATTTGTTGCAAATATAGATGCTTCCACTGTCTCTCCCGCTTAAGCCTATACAAACAGACCGACAGCTCAATGAACCACGTGGCGGCAACATCAAAGTGTGTCGCAACTCTGTTTTTCAACGGCCCCGGTAAGGCCAACCCTGAAAGTTCTGTGGTTATTATAGTTTTACTACAAATACCACGGTTAAACTATTGTTAATGTAGTATAACCATGGTTAATTTTCGCATTGGTTTTCTTAAAAATGTAATGTACTAGTACAAATTTAGCAGACAAATTAAACACTCACACACACCAAACAGTCAACACAAGAATAATATCAAGAATATACATTAATAGTTCTGATTGTTTATTTCTAGGGCAAACTTAAGTTGTAATTCTATCACAAGCCTTGAAAAAAACTGTACATAGGGAAAGTAAAGGAAATAAAGTAAACATAAATACAAGAGTGTATCAGTGTCCAATAACAAAACAAAATCTAACATGCTTAGTGAACAGTTAGATGGAATACCATCAGAAGTCAACATATCAGGAAACTCAGGGAGCTGCGTTTAGGTTTAATACTGTTGATCCTTACCGTTGACATTTTTCTTTAAATTAACATATTTTCTTCACAACTTGCCCCAGTCTAAACCAAAATGATGTCCGTTTTCTAAATCAGTTAAAATCTATTTGAATGAAACGCTGCATCAAACATGAGTATGCACACTTAGCATACCAATAAAAGCCACATGCCCCAGTATATAATACTCAATGATAGTAGGCTGCTTCCAATGTCTTTCCTGAATTTCTAAAGTGGTCTGGTTCACAGTCTGAGGACAAACAGACATTTTGGTCAACTCTGAGGGCAATTTAAATTTTCCACTTGCCTACTTCCCAACATGGGCAAAATATTAATAATAACAATAATAATACTGTATTTACAGACTGACCCGACTGCAGAGGTTAAGCTTTTCTCAAACAGCCAAACCTATAGGGCGGTCGCGGCAGCACAGGATGGTTACGTCTTCGGAACATGCAGGCTAATTGTTAACGTGCAAAAGAGTTCAACACATTTTTTCTTTCTGTGGGGAGTGAGAAGCAATGATTGAAAGGTATGTACACAACACCAATCTCCCAGCATTTAAGATCAGGTGGAACATTTTCTTGTTCACCTTTGAGATAACGTAACATTAGAGGGTTTACAATTAGTGTCACAGACATGTGCAGTGCCATGCTTTAACGTTGTAGTGTGTGAATGCCTGTGGATGTTTTAACAGTCTGAGTTTTGAAACAGAATAAAACGAAAATAAGGCATTATAGCTTTCAAATTTCCATCACAATATTCTCGCCTCTCAAGCAACTGCATGTTGTTTTTTTCAAGGATACTTCATGGTCATATTTTCAAACTCCGTTCCACAGAAATGACAAGAGAACTTGTTTGTAGTGGCTTGCACGTCTTGCATGTTTTCTATATAATATGCTTTCCAAACCCTTCGCTTCTTCATATGATAAAAACCAAACAACTTTACATTCAGATGTTTGTCCTAGTGTTCCGCAGTAAGGGCCTTTGCAAATTTTTAAACGCATAATTCATGATAAAATCAACAAAGGCTTCATCATTTGCCTTTACGAGAAACAAAAAACATTTCCTACATTTTCAGCATTGTGGCGTATGGTATTGCGTACCATGTCAGCGGCATACTTACTAATACAAGAACTAAAAATGGTTATTAGAATGTTCGTTTTTTGGTTGTCATTGTAGCCTACAAATTGCTTAACTTTTTCTCTTCTCTTTACATTAATCACTCGGCCAGCCAAATGATCCACTAGCATTAACTAAGAAGTGACGTGTAAGCTCACACAACTGTGCCCATTTAAAATGTTTCCAAACAACTTAAACCTGCAAACATGAATAAGTTATTAATATTAAACTTAATCATCTCTTCAGAAGTCGAAGAAAGCCTTTTCGCTCCATTAAAGGAAGCAATGCCAATCATGGAAGATCTGTTCCCTATCAAAAAGCCGGCGTTCTTTTTCCACTATCCAAACTTCTTTACATTCACTCACGGATGAAAAGAAGCATGACTAACACAGAGGTCTGCTGATTGTGATGAGCACACGTTTCTCCTAGAGAAATCCAGCAAGATTTTGATGAAGCGATAAAAAAAAGAAATCGATGTCTGGAGGAGGCACGACTATGTTTCCAAACGCCCATGTAGGGCACTGATCGGAGAACATCCGACTAGCTGTGAGACGACACATCTGAGGAACTGCTGCTGTTGCTGTTCGTAGTCTGGGCTCTCTTAATGTACAGATTCAGCAACTTCATCTGTGAGAATAAAAGGAAGGACGTCAATTTCAAAACAGCAATGCTAACGCTAATGCAGTGAGGGTGGGTCACCGATAAATACAGGACAGGGCGATACGGAGGTTGAACAGGCTGAACTTTCATACCTTGCTGCCCGTGAGCTGGGCCAAGTGGGACTTCAGCTCTTCACCAATCACTGAGTAGATGGCCACGAGACAAAACACGCTGGCTTTGCGGACACTGCTCTCAGTGTTGTCGTAGCCCTGCAGACCGACAGATTGGTATGAATCCTCACACACACGTTGTGTAATGGCAAATAATAATCTGTTAGTGAATGCTGCAAACACTATAAAAGTCTCACTTGTAAGAGTCCGGGAATGATGTCCGGCATCAACTGATGCAGAGACTCCTTAGCAATGCGCTCAACGACTTTGGACTGCATCTTAATAGCAGCTAGGTTGATGGGGTAGTCTGCTGTCTGTACGATGGGACATAGCACTTTGATGCACTGCTCTGGGTGAATGGAACCGGCCAGCGTAGCCGAGGCCTCTTCAGCCGCTCTTACCACCTGCACATATAACATCAATAAAGCACTGGAGTGAATTTGCAAAGTTGATATTTCAGTCAAGATCTTCCATGGAAACCAAGGAACAATTCTGGTTCAGATTCTTATTCCACTTGATTCTGGTTCCTTTATTCAATTTCAATAGCATTGATCGTCATCCCAACAGCTAGAATTGCACTGAGAAGAGGAAATTGGTGTTTGCACCAGTGACTCTATTCTTTTATTCATCAAGATGTTTGCTTCTTTTTTTATCGAGGACATTGGAAAAAAGGCCAGATTGTATCCTCAAAAACATGACCACATGTCAGGGATACAATGGTGACAATGAATATTATTTGTACATCAACAAATACAAATAAGTTATTTTATACAAGAGAAACATGTACTGCATACATTTTGATACTTTTTTTATAATCCTAATGATATTCTGGTCTTAATCATTAACACAAAATGATGCACAGAAGTGTTTTCGAAAGAGTTGATTCACACCTCCTTATGAGAGTCCTTGTGAGCTTCCAGCGTCTTCATGATGGTAAGTTCTGCATAGTTCTTGAAGCGTGCCGGTTGGTTCCTAAGGATCTCCTTCAGGACCCGTAAAGCCAACGCTCGGATGGTGTGCTGAAAAGGCACAAAACACGTGTATTTATGATGTCAGTCTTCCCCCATTCAAGTATGGACACATTAAGGCAGTTTTAAAAATATGATCTTTTGTATTCCACAGAAAAAGTTATACAGGTTTTAAATCACATGAAAAAGTGATTTTTTTATTTAACTTGAACATGCAAGTAATATAATGCTCACATCCTTGTCCCCGAGTGTCTCCAACAGCAGCAGTAAGATGGTCTTAAAGTGTTCGTCCCACACAGCCAGGCTGTCCTCGCGAGCGATCTTCAGCAGCTCGATCAGAGCCCCCTTCCTCTCCTCCACTCGATCATTGTGATTGGACAGCTCCTTCAGCAGGTCTGCCACCATATCTGAACGAACCAGAACTAATCGAGTCAGACAAAGTCAGGAAAACAGGAACCAACTATCATCCTTCTTCAACTTTATCTGGACTTTAGCAGGTATGCTATATTTTAAGCATACATGGCTAATCCGTTTCAGATTAATTTTCAGAGAAACTTGAAGTCAAATTTCACCTCAATATTTAAATGCAGTAAAAACACGGCACAATGCGATGCAAGTCTTTACTGGTTTTAAAAACAGATTTCATTTTATCTTCAAATGTTGGGGTGAAATGTGGCCTGAACGTGTTTTTGAATCGTAGATTGATCATAATATGATGAGTTAGCAATGTGTGAGGCAGATGTGTTATTAGTTTAGTAGTTCGAAGAGTTTTGAGAGCTTTTGAGAGACACCGATGCGGTTGAAAACAAGTTCTGTTAGTTTTAAAGCAAAGCGGTAGTAAAGAATCATCAGCAGGGCTCATTTTGAATGTAAGGCCTCATTTGAATGCAGTACGCATTCAACCATTCCTACTGTATGACAGCCTTGTATTAGTGCATCTGAACGGTCTCTGTGTTATCACATGAACCTGTTAGTAACATCACTGTGGCTTTTAAAATATGCTGATATCACATGAGAGACAGTGAGATGGATGGCGGGGAAGAAATGATGAAGGGAGTAAACATAGAAAAAGTGCAACAGTCTTGGTTACCAGGAGTAAAGCTCTTGGGTAGCACCATCTTGTTCTCACCACAGTCTTGCCGCCGGCCTGTAAGAGGAAGAGGAGGGGAGGACAGCAGGGGATGTGATGACACACATACTTTATACTGCATACTAAACCTCTCCTTATAGAGGTGATTCACTAGTTATGTTTTGTTTGTGTCTCTTGGCCGAGAAAAACTACAAAAGTAAACCTTTAACTACCTTTCCGTCAAGAAATGGGCCTGAATCTCAAATATAAAAGTATTAACATATAAAGCCATATTCTTAAACATTCTGTACTAGCTTAAGCTTTAAAATACTTTTAATACTAAATGTTTAAAATCGAATGCAAACCTCTACTGGGTTTGCTTTATAATTTTTTCAAACTTTGACACTATCATTCTTTTTTGCTCGTTCACTTGATTTTTCCCATGTAAAGTTGTTCTTGACACAATTCCAGACAATGGAAGCATGTATGGAGTATAGATGATGAAAACAATGAGAGTGAATGTATAGGCTATGGTCAGCATGTCGACTCACAGTCACGGAACTGATCCACGTCATCATCGAAAACGGCCTCTTTCAGGGCGCTCTTGTCGTAGGCCGTAATCGTGTCTGCGTAGCCGTAGGGGGCGAACTCGCGTGTACGGGGCACAGCGAAAGACCGCGGGGATGGCGTGTTAAGCAAAGACGTCTTGTTATCCAAAGCTGTTCTGCCTCCTTCAATTACATCCAATCCCAGTCTGGCGTCAGATCCTGGAGACGCCCCTTCCCTTCCAATCTATGACAGAAACAGTTCACATTAGAATAAATTAAAATATAACCAATTTTTATGCATTTAACTGTTTTTATTGTAAAATGATTATGTGCATGTCATTTCAAATAATAAAACCGAACTTAAAGGGATGGTTGACCCAAAATTAAAAATCCTGTCATCGTTCACTCACCCTCATGTTGAGATTATAGTTCACCCAAAATTGACAATTCTGTCATGATTTACTCTCCTTCAAGTTGTTCCAAATCTATATACATTTCTTTGTACTGCTGAACACAAAGGGAGATATTTGGAAGAATGTCAGTTACCAAATCTCATGCCCCATTTACTGCCATAGTAGGGAAAGAAATATTGTGAGTCAATGGTGGATGAGATCATTTTGGTTAAAGACATTCTTCCAAATATCTTCCTTTGTATTCAACAGAACAAAGACAATTTTACAGGTTTGTAATAGAAATGAGGGTGAGAAAATCATGACAGAATTTTCAATTTTGGGTGAACTATAATGTTTCATTGTTACATGTCATTTTAGCGATACAACACCAAGGAGTGTTTAACATTCAACAAAACTGACTGATATACGTTTTAAAAGGCAAATCTAGTGATGTTGTTGCCCAGATTTTAACCAGACACTCACAGCATCGTCTTTCTTGCCATCGCGTCTGATCGGTTCGTTCAGGTCCTCCTGGCTGCGGTAACTGAAGCTTTGGATGGCCTCTGTGACACCCCGCAGCGAGCTAAAGATCTCATCAGAGTTCATGTTCTCCGTGTCATACTCCAGCATACTGAAAAAAGAAGAGACAGAAAGATTAACACTGAGGTCTACTACTCTCTCACCACAACATTCAGACTCAGACAAGCTCCGGCTTCTAATACCAAATGCAATGCTCAAGGTTAAAGCCATCATGCCATCCGCTCATAAACATTGTCTGAATAGTGAATAATTCAAAAGCATCCATTTCCAAAGCCTTTATGTAATATTAATGCAAGTTTAAATTCTTGTTAGTGCACCAACATATCTGTGACATGATCCAAGCCTGTATAAATATATGTCCCTGCGAGTAGGTTTAAGCACCCGTCCCGCCACTTCTCGCCGTGTTGGTCCGGCGGTCAAGTTACCTTGGTGAGAGAGCGCAGCGGAAGGCCCTGAGCGAGGGGCCAGCAGGAATAGAGGAGTGAGATGGAGGAAGAGGAGGAGGAGGGGGAGGGGGGTGCTTTAAGAGCCCATCGACACTCCAACCCCATAACCGACTGTGTCCACAGAACGGCCGGAGAGGAGGAGAGGGAGAGAGAGAGAGAAGAAAAGAGTGGTCCAGTCCGAAGGTTGTGGTTAGCAGCATGGGTTAATAAGTTAATGGACCGGAAACCCCCAAACCGTTTCGCTCATAATGTCATCATTTGATAATTATTCATACATCGGGTTGGGTGGTAAGATTTGTTTATACCGTGCAAATGTAAAAATGTGTCATTTGAAGGGTTTCAGGTTTTAAATGGGAAGAAAACATGACAAGCAGACTTGTCACACTAAAGTAAAGTAGCATTCAGTAAATAAATGTGTTAAAGTGACAGTTTATCCAAACAATGAAAACTCTCGTCTCGTCTTTATTCCACAGAACAGTTGATAACCGAACAGCACTGGACCCTATTCACTTCTATTGTATGGACACAAAACCAATGCAAGTGAATCGGGTCCAGTTAACAAAATTTTTCAAAAATATCTTCTTTTGCGTTCTGCGGAAGAAAGAAAGTCTTACAGGTTTAAAATGACAAGATGGCGAGGAAATGATGACAGAATTTTTATTTTTGGGTGAACTTTCACTTTAAAACGGGTGATTTAGAAGGTTCTGGTGCCCAGAGGTGAGTTCATGGATGGGTGTTTTGGACTGATGGAAGTACAGGGGATGCGTTACCTCGGTGACAGTCCACCATGGGAGCAGTTTGTGGGAGAAGTGAGTGGGCTGGTCCTGCTGGTGGGATGACGGGGTGCGGAGCGTCCCATCGTATTGCTTGGAGAACTCTGCAAATGAGGCGAAAGGTTAAACTTAAACAGACAGAAGCATTATTTGATCAATTCGGTGCACCTGGTGGAAATTAAACCTGTCACCTGTAAGTGCAGATTTCTGTCTTGTGCTTTTACAGCCTTTGATCTTACCACACTGCTGGTGTTGCTGGAATTCTTCAGATGGTTGTGCAGGAGCTTTGTGGCCCCGTCCTGGAAAGTTTTAGGCAGGGCGCCCAGCAGCATGGTGAACTCGGGCGTGTTTAGCTCAAAGAGTGAGATCAGCACAATCTGGGCCGCCTGCAGAACACAGCACACTGTTAAACCACAAACACTGCGGTGAGAGACGGTGAGGTTTATACATGCCGAGAAACGCCGGAGGTTATGACGTAAAAGAGAAAGAAAGACGTTTAGGAAATGATGACTGCCGTGCTCCTACGAAGAGAAGCCAATCTGATCTGTTGGGCCGTCAAAGAACGCTTTGAATCCATTCACTTCAATAGGGCGCAGAAGAAAAACGCAAAGGTTTGTGAAAATGATGTTCTGTCATGCAAAGAAAAGGTCTCAACAATTGTGTGTAATCTGTTAACCAATGAGAAATTCAATCGGCTACGCTCCTGCCTGTTTTCTTATTGTATAAATGCATACTGCCCTTATACTACATACTGCATACGGAGCTCAGCTGTCTGTAATTCGACTGTTTTATGTTCAACACATGCAAGGAATGCTTCACTCATTATTATTCCATCAAACAACAAAAAAGTTCCTTAAGCAGTGGAGAGTTAAAAGCTTTGAGACACTTTCACACACAAACTCAAAAACATTTGTAATATCTGCTCTCTACTTAACCCTAGAGAAATGTTGCATATTTAGAGTTCATGAGTCACTTGGCAAGGAAGATTAAAGTGAGGAAAGGCACGCGGTTAGGTGCAGCGGCTACGTGCTGGTTGTTGGTTAGGCCGTTGGATGGGCACTACCTGCTTGCACCTGTCCTCCAGGTGACCCTCTCCGGGCAGTAGGGCTGTAGTGCTGGGCCTGCCTGATAACTCCTCAATTGCCCAGTTATGAAGGGTCTGGGCCACCGTATCATAGCAACAGGATTTGTCAGGGTAACAGACAATACAAGACAAGACTGGTGACCACTTATTAGTGGTCCTACAGCAATGAATTGTAATTTAGTGTTCTTTAATTATTAAACTTGAATTGAATAAATCCTGAGCGGATGCAGACATAAAACAATGCTTAGTTTAGGACCAAAAAATTCTGTCATCAATTATTCACACTCATGTCGTTCCAAACATGTTTATGACTCTTTTGTATATAGATCTCTTTTGAAGATATTTGGTGTCCACAAAATGAACGTCAATAGGGACCAATGTTTGATTGCTTAAATTCTTGAAAATATCTTCATTTGTGTTCTGCAGAAGAAAGAAAATCACACAGGTTTGGAATGACATGAGGGTGAGTATTTTCTTTTTTGGGGCTATCCCTATAAAGTGATAGTTCACCCAAAAATGAAAATTCTGCCATTATTATCTCACCCTCTCGTCATTTCATTCGAACCTGTCTGACTTTCAATCTTCCGCAGAACACAAAAGAAGATATTTTGAAAAATGTTGTTGATTGAACAGCGATGGCAGCCATTCACTTGCACTGGTTTTGTGTCCATACCATAGAAGTCTATGGGTGCCATCGCTGTTCGGTTATCAACATTCTTCAAAATATCTTCTTTTGTGTTCTGCGAAAGAAAGTCATACAGGTTCGAAATGACAAGAGGAGTAAATGATGACAGAATTTTTGGGTGAACAATCCTTTAACACATGTCCTGTACATAAACCCAAACACAGCATCCTTATGTGTGTTGTCTGAAAGCAGATCTCTGAATACTCACCCTTCTAACATCAGAACTCTTGGGTTCTGTGGTCCAAGTGATAATGCGGGACACAGCTAATCTCGTCTCACTCGAGTTCACGAAGTCCGCAGGGTCCATGTGCCGTACCAGTGACTCAATGTATTTCAGGATGGCCACTTTCACCTGTGTTGTTATATCAAGAAAAGTAATATTAACCGTCTTTCTGGTCGCCAAGTTGCAGTAAAAAGTCACATTAAAGACTGCACCTTCAGATTGGGGGTTTGGGTCTGATCAACAATAAATCTCATCAGGATGTTAAACTGCTGGTCAAAGGGGAACGATTCCCTAAGAGAAAAACAAGATACACAACACGTTATCCATGTGCTAGGAAAACCAAGATGAGAACCTGGATTAGAATTATGACTAGAGACTGACCGAGTGATGTCCAGAGCCTTTTGGACCTTAGCTTGGACTGAGCCCAAGAGGTCAGCCCCCATCTTTTTCAGTAGCTGAGTAAGAAGAACAAAGAGCCAGTCTTGGAGATCTTCTCTGTGCACGGTGACGAAGTCCACCAGAGTCTCCAAGAACATGCTGAACACCTGGAGGCAGAACAGCAATCCATGATCTGTTATACTGAGTGCACACGTGATCACAGAACATGTAGGTTCCGAAAATATATTTAATAAATTCATAAATAATTATGTCTACACGAATTGTAATCACAACAGCAATTTCTGCAACCCCCCGTGATTAAAAGTGATCACAACATTAATTTTATAAAGCTATTAGAGGGCACAAAAGAACTTGATATGGTCTTAAATTGTATTTCGGGCAGAAATTCAGCGGCAATAAATATGCTAAAGTAAAAATAAAAGTGATGGAATAATCGTGATTATTAATCGCGATTAGAAGTTTGTGGTTATCATTTTACCCATTATCATGCAGACCTACGGTTAATGATTTCTTATGGAATACTATGGTATATGGATTATGGTTTCTTGAATGTTGCTATGCAGTTTCTGGTGTGTTCTGTTCGTAAGGTGTTACCAGACAATTGCTAACTGGTCTAATCAGCTCAAATCTTTTTAATAGCAAATTCCTTTTTCAACATAAACCTATAGATGTTTCAAAGCAACAACATAAACAAATGTTAATGCGAATGCACGCTTTTGTGACCAAACGTAACTTCTGGGACACATCCGCAAAGAATAGAGTATCTTTAGATTATTTCTGATAACACACAAGAGGAATAACAAGTAAATTACATTAGCTAAAAAGTCAATGTCTAACCAGTATTATTTTGGGTTACCAGTAGAAGAACAAAGTAACATTCAACAAATTGTTCATTTAATACAATTATTACACAATAAAATTGTAATTTAAATCAATATTAATATACATTAAATAAATAATGCATAGTTATATTATTAGCAACAAACACAGACCAGAAGTTAACTTCAGGCCAGTAGTGTGCGTCCGATGAAACCGCCTATACAATTTTTGTCATGCTTTATTGTCTACAACCTCTCCCCAACAAACCACATTATTCTAAGTATCAGTCATGTCTACAGTGCAACTTCTGTTTTGTCAGACACCGATTCAGTACCTAAAGCGTTCAATGCTTAGATGTTTTTTCATAAAAGTTTGTTCTGAACGTCTAAGTTTAAAATAAAACCAATAACAATAGCAATCCTTGCCCTGGCACAGCAAATAATACAGCAGAATAGTATTTTTAACGTCTACTTACTCTCTATTGTTAAAATCCACATCAAGGCAGACCATGCAAACCACAGGAAAAAACACATTCCGTTAGTACAAACACATTCCTTCATCAAACAGTTCAAGACAAAGCAATAGTAAACACAATTCGGATTCAATCGTTTCACACAAAACCACACATTTTCAGGTTATCATATATAGAAATGATGGAAATCGTTCCAGTAATCCAGTCATTGTTAGATACAGTAGATTATGTGATCAAAGCATCCACGAGGGAATGGATGTCTCCTCATGCAGGTTACCTTGCTGTGAGGATCTGCAAACATCCTGGTGAAGATCTCACATAATCTCTTAAGCTCCACTCGGCTGAAACACACAATTAAAGACCTAATAAGACTCTGTGTCTACACCGCCGCATGGACAATATTTGAAATAATAATGGGTTCTAATGCGTTTCTAATGTCTTTTGTTGTGTCGCGTCGCGTCTGTCACGTCCGTTGTAGACACGCCCAAAAATAAAAAACTAACTAAGGGGCTGTGTCCACCAAGGCGTTTCCTCCGGCGTACAGTGTGTTTTTAATCGTTTCCAATGAGAACACCGCATTTGTTCAAGCAGCTGCCGTTTTTTTTTGTGCTCAGTGCTGGTGCTATGACTATTTTCTGCGATCAGCGCCAGCATTCGACCGGCGCGGTTGAAAAATGCTAAACTTTGGGCAGAACGCTGCGCCTGCAGTGGCCGTTTTCAGCGGAGCTCTTTCCGTTTTCAGACGTGTAAAAGTGCCTTGGTGGACAGCCCATAAGAAGATATTTTGATTCATTTTGTTAACCCAAAACCATTTAATTCTACTGTATAGACATAAAAGCAATGCAAGTAAATAGGTACTGCAGTTGTTCAGTTACCAACATTCTTCTAAATATCTTCTTTTGTTCTCGGCAGAAGAATCAAAGTCATACAGCTTTATAATGGAAAGAGGGCGAGTAAATAATGATAGAATTTTCTGATTTTGGGTAACCTGTTAATGCAAGATATAACCTTAGTAACAAAAAACAATAAAATAGCTAATACAAAACAAAAATTTGATGATAACAAAATTATTTTAATGCACTTATATACAGTAGTTATACAATAACACTGTATACTCTATAGAAATAGCGCTATAAAGTCAAACTGCAATAATGGATGTACCGATAGTAATTGCCTTAAAAAACAAAAACGCATTAGCAAAATAGAACTAAAAACAATGAACTGACTACTGCACCTGAGAATGCGCTGGCTCTTCAGCAGATTTTGCAAACCTAGCAGGCCTTCCTTCCTCTCAGACCAGTTGGAGCTTGCGCAGTGGTTGAGCACCTCCGCCACATCCTCCGTCTGCCGCAGATAGTGCGGTATGCCTCCGTTACGGGAGCTGTAGGAACGCTCAGAGCAGGCGCTGGATGCGTCGCTGTTGGCGTCATCGTCGGACTCATACCTCCTTCTCAAAGGCTTGCGCTGAGGAAAGCATAGAACCCATTAGAAAGTTCAACAAGAAGTTGACACAGCAGAAGACTTACAGGGGCCACCTTTTATCGTGCATTACTCAAACACAAGTAAAGCTGTTGAAATAAGTAAGCCATGCAGCGTTGATGATTTAGGTTCTACAAACCACTGTGACTAGTGGCTAAAAAGTTCATTTAAAATGTAATTTTCTACTCTAAACGTGAGTTTGGTGACTTTTAAAGGTTCCTTCAGCATTGGAGTGTGACAAAAAACAGTTACGATATTTGGTGTGACGGTCATGAATAATTCAAAGATAATTTCCAGCAGATGGAAATGCGTTTAGAAAGTGTTTGAGTTCAAGAGCAGTAGACGCAGATGATGTAAATCAAGAGTTTTAACGCTTGGCTAATTTTATCTGCATATGTAGCAAAAGAGATGTGTGACGCTAATCCATAAAATCTTTCCTTAATCCTACTCTGATGTCACGTAAATCAATATGACTGACTGATATATACAAAATATATAGAAATGGATAAATGGCTCAATAAAATATATCGTAATCTGTGGTGTTGGTATAGAAAATTAAACTTAATAAGCGCAAATATTTGTGCCCAAAATGCAATTTGCTTAACAGTCCGCAATGGCATAAATGGGAAGTACATACAGTAGATGAATGGAAGCACTACCTTATTTCTGGAGTCTCCTAACAGCTGAAGACAACCAAGAGAGGAAGAGCAGAGACACATTTCAAAGAGAGCAGAGATGTTGTACAACACACACAATCGGACAACTTTACCCTCTATTATATCATTCAGAGGCATCACTTCTATTATCCCAAATTAGATAAATGAGTAATATTTCAATAGCCTGAGTCTGTATTCTTACCAAAGCATCAGCCACGGCCGCCTCCACCTCCGTCCCAGTGTTCAGGACCCTCATGGCATTGACAGATGCAGAAATACGAGCCTGATGGATCAGACCGAGCCGATCTGTGGGGTTTTAATCACAGGACAAGACAGTAAGAAAGGAGGAAGACAAGTAGCAAATACTTACCATTTATCACATTATACTGAAGTTGAATGATAAGTGTATCTTATCAGGCTAGTAGGCCTGTACATTTCATGAGGATGTAAAAAAAGGATGACATAGAAAGTAAAAGAATCAATGACAGACAACCCATCACATAAGTGTCATAAGCCCAGAATCGACACCATCACAAAATAGAAGTATTATACCCGTTTAAACTAAAGATGAAGAGAAAGCTGACCTGAACAAAAGGAAGGTGGTTTGCTAACGTATTGGTGAAAGATTATGTGTGTATTTTTTCTGTTTATAATGTTCTTCTACCCCAGTGCAAGTTTCCATAGACATGTTAACACTGTGGCCAAATGTAATGTTTGGGAAAATTTGTATTAAATTATTTTTTAAATTTTTTCCCTTTCATTTGGTGACATTACAAAAAAACAACAGAAAAGTTGCTTAGATGATCAAATGCCAAATGTGCGTGAATTATGCGTCCCAAATGCTGAAACACGAATATAAAAATACACAGCAACTAAAAACAAATATTACTTTTAAATTCATTACCAGCAATGCAGATTGCTTGTAAAATAAGGGGATATAGCAAGTTAACGAAATCCAACATATAAAGCACAGAACTAGAACGACAAGTCAACCAAGGCGCAAACAAGCACTCTTACGAAAGTAAAACAAAACAACATGGGGAATGAGGAATGACTGATGTCATGACGAGCGAAGCATAAAACTTCACACTTCTGACAGACAAGGACGATTTTCTTTTCATTACAAATCTAGAAGTGTGAGGATTTTAGCTCGATCTGGCATCCCAGCGGGTTGCCATTTAAAAAAAAAAGTAATGTATGAATGCATGCCGGCGGCGCCAAATGATGAACCAGTGGAAGGGTCATGCAGGTCACCTGACTGGCCCACGGGTTCGGCCGCGGACAACGCGCTGGTGGAGCGAGAGTGACGTCGGGAAGCTGCAGGGGGACAGGAAAAGGGGCGACACCCCAGGGAAGGTTAGTGCTACACTTCAAACACTTAGTGCCATCTCCCATACACGTCACATCCAACATGCCACAGTCAACTATTCAACTACACATCTACAAGACCAAGCGCTGAGTCTTCCCGCTGTAGAATAGACAACAAACAGATTATGCACAATGAATACCCACTGGAATGAGCTTCACATTGCAGTATTTTGTTCTGATATTTCTTTCCAAAGTTATTTCTTTTTAAGATCGGATCAACATTTGTATCCACAGATCATAAGATAATAGCAGATAAATCCTGTATTGATAGACAAACCAACACAAAAAGCACTTGATGTAAAGAATCGTCTCATCACGATTGTTTGACCTCATCGCTATGGTTTAAGATCATTGCAATTATTGCACATCTCTATAGAAGACACAAGGGAGAGCTGTAGTGCCTGCATATTGCTTATTTTGGTGTCTATATTGTAACCAAAGCATGGTAATACTTGTAAAATTGACCACCACAACACAATCGCTTAAAAAAAACCTAAAGGATATACGATAAAAATAACCTGCAGCACAATTTAATATTATTTTAGATAATCTCAGTGTGAAAACCAGTCTACCAAAATTGAATTAACAAAGAAGTAAACTTTTATTGAAGTCTTGCACGTAAGAAAAAACAGACTAGAAGCAATTATATGACTGATGGCATTTTAACGGCAACTTCAATTCAATCCTGATCATTCTACTTCCTGTACAAGTATTTGGCGGTTGTATTATTGACAGGTAAAAGCCTAAATCTTAAATATATGATGACCCAATTTTTTCCGAAGTATTTCCATGAAAAAAAACCATTGTCTTATATTCAGACACTATATGGTCATTTCAAAGCTGAATAATAAAAGTATGAGAATTAAACGTCAAACCTCTAAAACCGACAATAAATCGTCATAATCGCAATGATTTATTAGACAATTAATCATCAGCCAAATTTCATAATCGTCACACCCCTAGTATTTAAAAGATTTAGATATTAAAACACACAATTGCAGCACAGAATATTTAAGCGCCCTAAACTAAGTTTCCAATTCTTTTCAATATTCACTGTATTCTGTGATATTATATCATCTGCACGTTATTCACAATGCAAGTCAATGGAATATAATGATAAACTATCAAATAACCCCCCCCTCACTTCAAGACTTCCGGGGTCACGGATTAGTGCATGCGTGACAGAGGGCAAGCAAGACATCTTTTACTCTAGGAAATAAGATCCACACAGACCAAAGCCCAGTAGAACTGAAGAGAAAAGTTTGTGGGTTGGATATGGGAAGGATAGGTTGTTGTTATCTTGGCTCCATTGGCCACTTATGCGCTCTACTCACCAAGAGGAGTAAAGCCCCGAGTGGGGCTGGTGTCACGGCTGCTCTCGCGACTGGTGTCACGGCTGCACCCCTGACTCATGCTGGGGCGGGGGATGCGACTGCTCCGGGCTAGCGTGCGATAGGGAGAAGTGGCAGGAAGAAGAGCTTTATCACACAGCCTGGCTGTTAGAACACATGTTAGGGCATTAGTGAGGCAATGGGGTCAGAGAAAGGGCAAAAGTGGATGTGGAGGGAGGTTGAGTTTGTCTGGGCTGGTTGTTCATGGGGTCCTTCTGGTTTACAAAGGTTAACATATAAAGCAAAGGCTTAAGCTGAACATTTTGAATTAGATCTAGACAACATTAGGGCAGTTTATAACATGAAGCATTAAAGGTGCGCCAAGTAATTTACACCGAGAATGTTCTTTTTATACAGAAGATGAATCATTCTTAACACATACATCAAAATCACTCAGAATGTTGACAAGGTATCATACAGAAGTACTCGGTCTTGCCTCCTACATGACTAGGGTGTCTGACAGAAGACGGATCACATGTGCTGCAATGTCTTTAATCCTATTGGCAGTAGATGCATCATGTCAATGGTCATTTGCATAAAACTAAACTTTGGAAACGGCCAGAGTTCATGGACAGCAGGTGTTTTCTGCTCCATGCAAATTGTTGTTAGTATAATCTTCCCTTTAAATGGCTTTAAACATTTAAAGATATAAACAATACTGCTGCCATATAAGCATATTGTATATTGAAGAAGATAAACAATTTATATAATTGATCAATTTAGGTTTGAAGCTATTGTGGAAAAACTGCTTAGAGTACCTTTGAAATACTAAATAGAAATTCATACAGACGGTTTCTGTGCCTGACCTGAAATTAACTTTCGGTCTGTGTTTGTTAATCGGTCTGGCTAGTGCCTAATAATATAACTATTCATATTAAATTGAATTTAT
This sequence comes from Triplophysa dalaica, assembly GCF_015846415.1. Lineage (NCBI taxonomy): Eukaryota > Metazoa > Chordata > Actinopteri > Cypriniformes > Nemacheilidae > Triplophysa > Triplophysa dalaica. The sequence goes on along the minus strand of NC_079549.1, from coordinate 19,025,083 downwards.
AGTAATATTGATTTGTATTAATATTTTATTGTATACAAATATTTTATAGAATTTTTGTAATAAACAATTTGTTGAATGGGTCGTGTTACTTATTATGTTAATACTAATACAAAATAATACTAACTAGACATACTTTTAACTTGCTAGCTAATGTAATTGACCTTTTATATTTGCTTGTTATCAGAAATAATCTACAGTACAGGGTCTCTATTCTTTGCGGATGTGCCCCGAAATTTATGTTTATGGCACACAAGAGCATGAATGCTTAGTAACGTTTGTCTATGTTGTTGCTTTGAAACCATCAACAGTAGCAAATAATAAATAAATAAACTTTTGTGGACAAAAATTGCTTGGTGCACCTTAAATAAAATAAAATAGACATAAAAAGACATTTGTTTTAGAAGCATTAATATACACTTGTGAGTGATTCAAAAACTATTACAAGAGTCAGTTTTATACACATTTTCTTGTTTTACAGAAAAATAACTTCCCATCATATAATTAGCTGGAGATTTATTGGTGAGATCTAAAAAAGGCTGATTTATAAACCCCATTCACACAGACCGCTGATCCCAGAAAATTGACATAAAATTGCCAGAGTTTCTTTTGTGTGAACGCAAACACAACATTGACTGATCCGAAAAGTGATTCCGGAAAGGGACCCAATAACATTAACGGGATCAGTCCCGGAAAGTACCCTGTGTGAACAAAAGGTAGAAACAATGCCGTAAAAGCTGTGCTCTGATGACACGCATCTATAATAAATCTAAAATATTTGTAATATAAAAACAAATAGAGTTTTTTAATTTATGTTCATTAGTTAATCGACAACTAAAAAATACTATTCGTCTTTAGCTAAATCAACGTTGAATGCAAGAGTGATAACCACCAAACTTAAGCTCCGATGCGAGAATAGCGTTGTTTGATTTTAAATGCAGTTTTAACTTGAAATTACTTTAGAAAATACACAGCGCTTCAATAAACTTGATCGCTCACCAACCATAAAAACATGGCTATGTGTGCCCTGCTGTGCTGCGGAGAAGCCCGTGTGTTTCATTGTAGACACCGGCTCGACTTTCACCCGAACAAGATTGTTTTTCTCAACAAAAACATTGTAAACAATACAAACATGATGACTATATACTGATCTAAGTGTTTATTTATGGTTTTTATAGCATTATGTGCAATATGCTTTGTTAGAGGGTTTTTTCATTCAGGTTTTTTATTCGATCTGCGTGATCTTATGGTGGTTCAAAATCGAAATGCAAAAAAACTTTTGCTAAAAAATATAAATGATAAAACTATTTTTAAACTCACATTTTTGTACATCATATTACTAGAAAAAAAATTAAAGAGTGCCTTTTATATTGCAATGAAGCTAATTTTTTACAAATTTTTACTTTGCAGAGTTCCATAATATTTTTCATTATGGCCTTTACAATTTGCTTTTATTTATTTTTATACTACACTCTAGATTTAGGCCTATCTTATATTTAGCGTAAATACAGCAAACAAACAATGTTCCCACAACGTTCCCATTTGGTTCTTTTTTGGGAACTTTAGGGGAACGTTCCCTGCAGGTTCTTTTTTTCCTGATCAAAAGCTAACGTTCCCAGAACGTTCCCTGCAGAAAACAGATCCAAATTTTCAACAACATTACATTGCAGTATATTAGCTCATGTTTTTTCACGGGATGTGTGTGAACGCACACAAAGTTTCCAAATAATCACTAGCAGTGTGAATGAAGAAAATCTAACGATCCCAGGACACATTTTCTGTGTATTTTCCACACAATTTAAAACATCTCACAACGTGCTGACAAAACACGGTGAGCTCAAGATAAAGCTGAGATGCTGATGAGATGGAAGCAGCTGTCATCCTTCAATAACAGGTAAATCAATCCCATAAATACTTGCATATAAACACTCCAGTTCTTTTCCTTCAATAATGTTAAAGATGTCAACATGAAACACATTTTGCATCCTTATTAAAAGCGGCTGTATTTCAGAAGGAAACAAGACGTTTAACTAAAAAAACTAAATAAATTTGGTGTAGAGATGTGAGTGTGTTGGTCTTACCTAGGGCCAGTCTGCTAGGGCTGGTCTCACGGCTGCAGCCCTGACTTTTAGGGATCCTGCAGTACTTCTCTGAGGGTGTTGTTGGGGCAGTGGCCCTCGGAATTCTGCCATACGTGTGCCCCAAAAGCTTTCCAGGAGAGCTGGATCGACTGCCGGCTGCAAATGAAAATATGGAGACATTGAGGGATTATAAGTGATTTGGAGGGTGATCAACCACGAGCTGCTAAGTCTGCTACAAATAATTCTTGATGTTCTGTGACTGTTTCGACATTTATGTTTTTATAATACAATAATATTAAGAAATGAAGGCATGATAATCAAATAGTTGTTTGCATCATTTGCCACTTTACATTTTCCTTAAAGAGACAGTTCATCCAAATATAAACTCATTTACTCACCCTAGAGTTGTTCCAAATCTGTATAAATGTATTTGTTCTGAAGAACACAGAGAAAGATATTTGGAAGAATGCTTGTAACCACACAATTCTTGTCCAGCATTGACTACTATAGTAGAAAAAAAATGACAATGGTAGTCTAAAGTGCCCTAGAACTGTTTGTTTTCCTACATTCTTCAAAATATCTTCTTTTGTGTTCAACAGAACAAACAAATGTATAAAATGTCCTGCTATGGTTGTCAATGGTGGCCAACAACTGTTTGGTTGCAAGCATTCTTTCAAATATCTTCATCAGAACAAAGAAATTTATACAGATTTGGATCAACTTGAGGGTGAGTAAATGACTGTTCCAACTGTTCCTTAAATTCCATTTATACCCTTTTGACAAGAGAAAGGTCACATTAAGATCAATGAAATCAATTGACATCTAAATATTTGAGAGATACAGACAGATCTTTGATGAAACACAAAGAAACACCGAGACATCTACAGGACAAACAGTCTGAGACTGGATCCAAGGTTGAGCTGTAAGGGAATCACGGGCATATGCATGACATCACTAAACATTTATAAAGACCCATGTCAAAGCAACCACACATAACCGACAATGATCACAACTGATTCTCTATTTAAACAAATAAAAGTATGATTTAAAAAAAGTAGGACATGCAACAATGGTAGACATGTGATTCATGCATGCTTGTTCCTGAAGGAGGGGTGGTGGGGTAGCTTTATTCTGATGAACGGGGTTCTTACCACTAGTGGGGTTAGCTGATCTGGATCCTTGTGTATGGAGGCAAGGCAACGGACAGGTGAAAAGTAGCCAGTTACAAAAGACGCTTGATGTGACACATGGTTACCCAGCATGCACCAGGCAAGATGTTGTTCGTTCGTGCTTTAGCAACTTAAATCTAAACATGTGATCGTAAAGCAGCTTCAACTTTGAAATGGTGCCATAAACTTCCACTTTAGCAAGATGCCAAACCAAGTTGTGACAACATTAAAAAGTTAACAGAGACAAAAATGAAAAAATGAGCGTGAAGGCAGGCCAGTGGTTAAGAGTCTGAGCTGCTTTTATAAAAGGTGAAAGTAAGAGAAGTTTTACGTTTGCATGTTTATAAGACCCATTTTTTAAAATCCTTCAGATGTCTTTTTGCATTGTGAAATTATTCTCCCAATAATTCTCCATTAATATTCAGTGTTAAATATTTTTTCTGATAATATTCTAAAATGTGTTTTTCAGTAAATCTTCATAACTGTAAAACAATGATGTTTTAAATCCAAATCAGCATAATTTAAATACAAGTATAACAAAACACTTTCACAACAAATACCTTTTTTCCAAACATTTTAATATATTTGATATTTGTGTGTAACAATGATTTTTTGTAATGAGTCTGGAGTTATACTGTAGTATGTTCTGCAGATGAATGAGGACTAGATAGACTATCCTACACAGACACTTACGCTGGGATTGTGACACTACTTTTGCTCTGGTTCGACCACGACTGTCCGTCACTGTGCTGCTGGTGCTCAACGTGCTGCCTGAGCTCTGCCGCCTCGTGCGAACGCGACCTGTGGGTAAGAAGCAGAGAAAGAGATGAGGCCGTGCAGAACGCTTGAGAAATAGAGAGGTACAGAGTGACGGACACGGAGACATATCGCAAAGTAATGAAATAACAACAATAAGAGACAGAGATACTGAGGACAAACACTGAGGAATTCCCTTGTGATAAGAATAAACATATACTGACTTTAATGACATTGTGTATGAAATGTTGGTTTGTAAATAAATGCAATAACATAATAGTTGTTATAATTTATAAAAATAACAATTCTAGTCAATAACTGCTCTTCATGTTATTCTAGTCCCAACAATGAAATATTATAATTTGATAAAGCTTCAAAGACACATTTTTCTTATTTTTAAAAAAACAATTATTTAGCAATTTGTGAATGATAACCATAGACTGTATTTGTCATATGTCAGGAAAAATTACAATGTAATCAAAAGTTCAGCAGAACTTTTGCTTGCCTGCATTCTGTTCAAAAAGAAAAGTGTTCAAAAGAACAAATCAATTTATAAAGCAATTTTCCTACTTTGCTAGTCATTGATGGCTAAGAACTGTTTGGTTACAAGCGTGCTTCCAAATATATTTCTTTGTGTTCATTAGAATAAAGAAATCTATCAAACCTTGAACATCTTGTGGGCGAGTAAATGAAGACAGAATTTTCATTTTGGAGTGAACCGTCCCTTTAAGAATGAAACATAAACTAAACCAACACCACAATCCATTTAAAGAACCTACAAATAATTAAATACTGAATCAGTGGCTAAGAACTGGCTAAGATTACATATCCAAGTCAGAGAGATATACGGCTGTTGTTGCTCATTACACAATAATATCAACTAATAAGGACCTTAGGCATGAGATAACAAACTAAGTGACTTTTTAACTAAAACGTTTACAGAAATATCAAAACTCTCATGGCATTCCAGAGATTGATTATTCAGATGAACACAAACAAATTATTTCATATTAAATGTTTCCTCTCACAAATGTACCATTTCGCATTAGTCATTTATAACCCACAGGAGTCATTTGAATTACTTTAATGATGGACGGATGTGCTCTTTTGGAACTTCCCATATAACATGACAGCATTTTTATATACAATTCTTTGATTGTGTTTAGACAAAGAAACAAAAAGTCATCTGGGATGGCATGAGAGTGGGTAAATTAAGAATCGTCATATTTCAGTTATCTATTTGTGGAAGCCAATAAGATAATATAAACGGCAAGTGACTATCTGAATGAACCACTAAGTTACTATCGGGGAGGGGGGATATCATGCACACAGGTCATGCAGACCACTAGTCTAGTAGTGAGACCACTAGCAGTACAGACGAGACAAAAAAACACTGCTTGAATCCCCGCGATAGGACGGATACATCTGATCATTCACACATACATACAAACACATACACACAAACATCTTACCATCTATTTTACCAGGCGCACCATCTTTATGGCAAAAACACAAAAGAAAAGCAGAGGTGTGCAGGGTGGAGAGGAGAGGCATAAGAAGCAGAGGTTAGAGTCAGTTAAGCCCGTGGCAGCGTGGAAGTCAGGGGTCTGCTGAGAAACAGGCCTTGCATGGAAGCACACGGGATCTAATGAGTGTTACTGCGGGTAAGGAAATAAAATCTCCTCCATCAGTTAAGAGGAATTATGGAGTTAGAAAGCGGATCAGAGGGAACATTACACACAGTAATAGACAAGTTAGTAACGTCGAGAGATGAGTTCTGCCTGTTGCATAAGACCAAGTTAAAATAACGGGTGGGCGAATATTTCATGGAAGAATATTGCTCAGATGGAACGATGTGTCACAATTTAGCGCTTAAACATGCTATTCTGCCAAAGCTAACATTATAATGATATAGCTATGTTAATATTTTTTTACTCTTTTCAAAAATAACTAGACTGAACTTTTCCCCTTACGGGATAATAAATGGCAGGATATGTGTGACACGCCCGTCATTTGTTCCTCATCAGAGAGCAGCTTAATGGCATCTAGTTTTATTAATGGGCCGCTGCAGCCATAAAAGCCACTGATTTTTATGAGTATTTTATTAAAATTCCTAATCAAAGATGAGAGAGAAGATAAATAGTATGTGACCGAGTCTCACCCAGGGAGGCGTAGGAGCCTGGAGGCAGAGCTGCGGCGGAGCTGAAAGGAGACGGGGAGGTTGCGCTGGACATGCGGGATTTGACGCTGGCGGCCGCGTTAACGTCCACGTCGCTACGGGACCGCTGTAGAGCGCCGGGTGTCGTGGACACCCTTGAGCCAATGACTTTACCTGAGAAGACAACACATTACGTTTGCGTGTCTGTGTTACAAACGAGTGGCGTGAGTATAACGGTTCTTCGCACTTACTTCTGGTAACGGGGGCTCCAATGACAGTCTTCACTGACAGAGGCCGGCTGTAAAATTGTAAATGAGAAATAGTTTTCAGAAACAGCCAATAGGTTCTGACAAAAGCAACAAGCCAGTCTTTTTCAAACCAATGGACTATTTAAGGTTGTCAAGAAGGTTGAAAGCAAACATTGTTACGGCATAATTGCTGTATAATAAAGTTCCCTTCATGTTGTTGGCAGGAGTTGAATGATAAAAATAACATAGACGGTTACTATAGTGAAATAACAGAGAACTAGACACAAGGCATTCAAAAGGTTGATGCAAGTATTTATGTATCTGGTCTTTACTTTAAAAAGCCAGATTTAGTAGTACAAGAAGCAAATTTCTTTTTTTAGGATATCAGGAAATCGAATTTGGCAACTGTAATTCCATTTTCTGATTTTAATTCTAATTTTAATCATGTATGTTATTAAAAATCTCCATTCTAAAGCTTTATGCATATGAATTGCAAAACAAATAAGGAATCACAAAATTAGTCCACTGACAGCATTTGATACACTTGTCAAAAATGGTCAAAATTAGAAGCCCATAAGAATCATCACAATATTTATGCTGCTTTATTTTAAAATAGAGGTGAAATTATTATCCACACAGGTGATACTTTACAATAAGGTTCTGTGTATTAACATTAGTTAATGTATTAGCTAATATAAAAATATCAATACACAATACTTTTAAACATTTAATCATTTTAGTTTACGGTATTTTTTGCATTTACAAATACATTTAATTGGCATTACCAAACATTAACAAAGATTACTAAATGCTAAATTGATCTTTGTTAGCTAATGCATTTACTTATGTTAACAAATACAACTTCATTGTAAACATATCTTAACTAATCTAAAATAATCATACAAATATTTACTTTTATATCACAACACCTCAGTGCCCCCAACTTCTCACACCAACATCAAACATGCTCAACACTGTACTAGCCAGACATTTTGCGTTTTTGTTACCAGGACAGCACTGTTTGGTGCTTTTGTGTACAGAAACTGGACACGGGTTGTGATCATTAGAGCTATCAGTCATCACCCTAGTGTTAATACAAAATTATCTTACTCGCTTTGAACAACAGAGAAAGAGAATTTAACAGATGCTGCAGACTAATATGAGATGAGCTCACTGCTACAAATACGGAGAAGACTTGTCATGCCCAAAAACTCAACCATCAATCTGTGCACATGCTCTTATAGCCACAGATAGCAAATCGATTTCAACATGACAAGACGTAAATAAGCTATATTTATATAAACGCTGTTTATCGTCTACGTTTTTGAAGGTATGTGATAAAAATCATTGCATGACCCTCACTCAACTCTACTGCATTTTATTGGTCCTGCATTTGCCATCACCATAATGTTGAATCTAATCTTAAAATAATCTGGTTTGTAGTTATATAGTGTATATAGAAATAAAGCATCTGCGATATTTAAAATGTAAGTGAAAGCATGCAGGTCTCACTTGAGACTCTCTTGAGAACTGGAGGAGGAGCGGTCAGACTGTGGCAGAGACACTATGCTGTCTGAGCTCTTCAGGTGAGACTGAAGGGCCTTCTGATAGGTCGACTCCAACGCCTGAAACAGAAGCTCTGCCTCCCGACTATAATGACCATGGAAACCCCAGTAACACCTACAGAAGACATACAACTCTTATTAGTAAAATAAATAATCATAGCAATGCTACAAAGAACACGCAACAAAAAACAAAGCCCATGATCACGCATTAAACAAATAAAACGAATACAAATATAAAAGAGACTTACTTTCTGGCCACAGATCTGGCCTCTGAGTCAGCATCATGGATCCCCTTCTTGATGGTCTCGGTGAGAACCGCCACATGTCTGGGGTAGTAGGGAAACATGTTGAGTTTCTTACAATCAGTCTTCAGAAGCAACAGTGAATACACTCAGACCCCTTTGAAACTTTCTGAACCTGGCGCCAGACCCTTTTCCCAAATCTCTCTAAAGGCGGCACAGTGGGAAAGAAAGGAGAAGGGGAGCCCTGCTCTCCTTATAAAAGAGCTCTTGGCTCTATTGCCATGGAAACGGCCGGGACGCATGGTTGCCACACATCCTTGGCTCATCAATTCAACCCGCGAAAAAAATCATCAGCTGCCCATTCAGCCGAGCTTTGATAAGTAACACACGTTTCACAAGTTAAATGTCACAAAAATAGGAGGAGGGGTTAGCCACGGGAGGAATAAATACACACAGTACCAAGTATTAAGTGACACATATTGGGCATGAAGGATTTTACAAAAAACAATAACTGCTTCTTTGTTCCCATTATAGCATTAGTGATTTTTCACTGTCTGTACTCACCTCTCAAGAGTGTGTGTCTGCCAGTCCTGCAGTAACACGTCTAAAAACTCGTAACACCGTCTGATAGAGGTTGACAAACAGAACATTTCTTTTAAGTTTATTTTCTGTATAAAAATAGCTCAACCGTTGCAATTTATGTGCCACTTGTGACATCAAACAGAATTATAATCGATCATACTAGGTCATCAAAGCACCCAATGACATGAGTCAGGGCGCAGGACAATATGGTTTTCCTATTGAACAGCAGATTTGAAAATCAACAATATTTTGCCAATTCTGTTTGGTGCTTCTTGTTTCAACTTTTCATGTTTTGAGATCATTTAGAAAGGGCAACTTTACCTTCGAACAGCGACGGATTTGGAATTGCAGTTGCTGGTGATAATGGGGATAAGGCGCGGGAAGTGTGTGTGCTGAAAGAGACCAAATAAGGCAAAATTATTTCTACAAGAACTAGCAACAAAAACGTTCTGCTTATGTACAGGAACACAAAAATGTAGCTTATTAAATGTTGGCTATCAATAAAAAAAAGATAGTGGTTGAGGCATACGTTTTATTTACCTTCAAAGTAGACTCATAATAGAAAAATTAAATTTATTCCAAAACAATGTCATCAGAACTCACTCTGAGAATGAAGCGGATGGCTGCCACTCCGGACGTGGCCATGATTTTGGTGCTGTTGGGTACCAGGTTGAGGAGCGTGGGCATGATGCTTTCAGCCCCATGGTCAAATTTATTCCCCAGCAGTGAGGATAGATGCCTGTGAGAGGACAAAACCCACCGATCAACAAGACGCATTGCGAGACGGGAAAAAGGATGGGTTGACTTCTAGATGGAAATGTATCATGTTTGTGTGACATTAAGCCATGGAGTTTGTTTAGACATCCATCATGTGGCTGCACTTTACCAGAGGAGCTGTCCTGCACGGTCCAGGCAGCTCCGTTTCACTCCATTAGAAACACATTAAAGCCGAGAATAATTAAAGACCTCCGCTGGGCCGTTCTCAATCACAGCGATTCGCATCACAACTTCATTTACCGCTGGTTTTGAAGATGAGAACTATGAGTGTCTATGATGGAGTCTTTGCATTTTTTAATTGCTAAATAAAGGTGCTTAGAGGGTTCATCACAGCGATGCCATAACAGAACTATTTTTGGTTCCACAAAGAACCATTGAAACAAATCTCTTTTCATCACCTTTAGAACCTAAATCTAAATAGCCTTTTTGTCCACAAAGAACTTTTTGTAAAACAAAAACGTTCTTCAGATGTTAAAGGTTTTTTATGGAACCAAAACGTTCTTCTCTGGCATCAAAGAACCTTTTGAAGCACCTTTTTTTTAAGTGTGTATAACATTGCTGTTTGAAGGGTGTCTTTCTGAATGAACATCTACAGATCCCAGAAGCGGATTTGGTTTTGAAAGAGGACAACAAAGCTACGAACTAACATCTTGTTCTTGGTATGGTCTGTTGCACTCATTGATTGAGAATTGAAAAGATGTGATGGACTAAACTAAACACAGGATGGTGAATCACTAGATTTAAGTGACAAATAGAATGTAGAGTAGTATGGCTTCTTACCCTAGCGTGATGCAGGCCTCTCGAACCACTTGGGACCGAAGATCTTTAGCCGAGAGCTTGAGGGCACCTTCTAAAAGCCGGAGATGTTGAAGGAAACCCTCATGTTCGATTGCACCAGCCAGAAGTAACGATCGCACCTTCTTCAGCTGAATACATGATGCAACAATTTTTCAGTGCCTCTTCGAAAACACATTCTTCATGAAGTTTCTTAGCAGCAGTATAAAGTGAGTAGTAATAACTTACAGCAGTGACTCTGTGCTCCCAGTCTTGCTTGTCATCGGATAGAACTTCACGGATTTTACTCAATGAATCCTCTAAATCTTTACCGGAATATATCTGAACATGGAGAACACAATTAGGTGTGTTTAAAATTAAAGATAGACAGATAATTTAATTCTTAGGTGATTGTTTGGTGTTACATGTGGCATTGAACCTCAGGTGCTCATTACCTGCACTGCAGGAACATCTTCGAAAGCTTTGATGAAATCCTCCTCATCTACAGCCCCGGCACTGACATCCTTCCCTGAAAAACAATAATCACAAAATAATATTTCACTCACAAAGCAATTTCTTTCAACGTCTCCATGCCATCCAATATAAGGCCCATTCATTTCCACTACCTTCTTAGGCCGTGTTCACACTTGACTTCTTTTTGGACAAGAAAAAGTTGACCTTTTTTTTTTTAAATCCAGCGTTGTGGTTACAATAAATAGCAGCCGGCAAAGTTCATAGATAAGCAGATGGCAGCATAGAGAGTAATGCTTCATAGGCAGGGTAATGGAAGACTATTTGCATTATAAACAGAGAGCGTCTTTGCAATAACCAATTACATATTCAAAAACTTCAATACTAATTTCTCGATAGAAATGCAATAAGAAGTTATTGAAAGTGAAAATTAAACTTACATTTATACAAAACTATGATTCAACTGGCGTTTCGGCCGAAATTTTATTTTTTCCATCTTGAGCCTTCTCGACTCATCACGTTCCTCGCATGTTGTTATTGAAAGACAGTTGTCTGTCATTGGTTAGCTGTGACAAAGGAGCTTAGGGTGTTTTTTTTTTAGAAAACTTTTTTCGATCTCTAAAGATGCTCTGAGCTGCAGAAAAAACACTGGTGCTTTAAAAAAGATGTCAAGTGTGAACACGGTCTTAGGATCACTTATTATTTCATAATTTATTGCAACCATTTGATGCAGCATTTATGAACATCTTCAATGTTTACGCTGATGAGCTGCGTTTGGCTTTAGTTTCTTAGTTGTAGCTAAGGCTTTGCTTTAGTAATTTAACTAGGTCTTACCCGCAGCCCTGGATCCAGAGGCAGAACTGGGTCGTCTCATTGAGCCCATGCTGGCTACTCTTCTGCTGTTGTTGAAGCCCTTCGATATGGAAGAGGAGGACCTGCCCCCATCCACAGAGTCCTCGTCATCAAAGTTCTTATCTGCAGAGGACACAGGAAACAATGATACAGATGTGCTCTCATTTGAGAAAACAGGTCAGTCGTGAACATCAATAATCTGTTCCAAAACAGCATGCTACTGACAAAGTCAGATGTCCAGATTCTTGTTAAAAATTAGATAAGTCGAAAAGGAAAAAGAAACAGGACTGACAAAAGACTTTACAAAAGACACAATATTTAATTATCTTTACATATCAAATGGTCAAGAACCGATGACCAATGTCCTAACCAGTAGAGATCCTGCTGCACACTATGAAAGGTCAGTACAATTTTTATTACAAACCAGCCACGATGGCAATATACAACACGCAACAGTGAATTTGACTTTAGAAACAAATTTTAAATTTAGGCCTACAGCTTTGGATACACAGATTTCATTCAATGGAAGTTCTGCATTTCATGAATATTAATAATCAAAAATAGATTTTGCGTTACACTTCGATCGATCCGCATCGTTTTTAACTGATAAAGTGAAGTATGCCATTGTTAATGTTTATTGCTAAAAGCCAAAGTTTATGAATACACCTCCACTGAGAGGGCAACGACCAATCACAACATCCTGAGAAGAGGAAACTCACTGATATGGTATGGTTGGGACATCTTCACACACTCTAAGTGGGGAACCAATCACGACAGACCAGGTAAGCTTTACCAATCAAAGCATTTGGAAGGAGGAATTCAACATAGACCGGAAGAAATTCAGTTGTTTTGCTAGAAGAGGGGTAGCGGTGAACAATAGACTAGAAATATGTGAAATATAAAAGTTTTTTTGAAATTAGAAACATTGTTGAACACCCCAAAAACATAATCAAAGCCTCAAAAACAGCAAAAGACTGGCTACTTTAAAAATTATACAGTCCAGTGTAGCAACACAGAAGTCATCAGAATACCTTTAGCTTATTTGATTTTTAATTGTGGTCGGCAACCTAACTTGAAAGTCAAGAAAATATACAAGGGAGCCCTCTCTGTATCTTTATATTCTTCAGCTGCAAGAGGACTGTGAGAAGGTGCGTCAAATACAAAAACTTTTCCGATAGTTTTCCGACAGGCAGTATTTGTGATTGTTCTCTTATCTGCATTTAGTGTGAACAGACAAATATCCTCTGGGAGAAATCTTATCACGGCATGCTTGGTTAGGACATGGTGTATGGACCAAACTCAGCATGTAGCACACTGACCAAGAGAATCAAACACATATTTCATCAACTGGTGACACAAATGTCAAGCGGATTAATCTTGACTGGATGAGTACATGAAGAACAATCTATCTGAGAGAACAGTGGGATGCTCACAATGACTTAGAGACCACATAATGGCTAGACCACATACTATACTAAAGACTGGAGCAAACTTCTGTCGGAATTCCAAGGCAAAGACCTTTTTTGGCTTCATTCAAACATGGCTGTGAAAATAGATAACTTTCTGAAAAGGAAATAGCTACAGGATGTCTATTCTGCTGTCCTAGGGCTGTCACCATCATGACATTTTTGCCTTTATATTTCTTGATCACCGCATTTACATTTATAACGACTTATAGCCAAACACTGTACAAAATCAGTCCTTACCACCCTAAAATAAAACCATAGCTAAATGTATTTCACGGTTTTGAGATCTTCTTCCTTATCATAATCCCTTTAGGATTTTGTCATTTTGAATAGAAAATAAATACTAAAATATCCTCACTTACAAAATTAGCACATTACAGTTCCCAAAGAGCCATTACCATTGGCTGAATAAACGTATAGCCCCAGCTCGAACTCACACTATTGGTCAAGCCAATGTTGCTGTGCTCAGATGGTAGAAAGTATATAAAGGGATAGTTTCCCCAAAAACGAAAATTCTTACATCATTTCCTTCAGCACCATTGACGAGTTATCTCGTCATTTAAAAAAAAAACTCTTCCGCGCCAAAGACGAGTTTTTACGGCAATTAGTGTTTGTACTGTTATACAGCAGGTGGCTCTATTACACACCTTTGGGAAAAAGTACAGAATCCCAGAACCCAGAGTGGAATCCGGGCAGAATATCTTTACAAAAAATTTACTGTGAGCCATTAAAGTTGGGTGAAAATAATAAAAACGCTGGCGTAGGCTGGCAACTTTTTTTTAAAAAGGCTGGCGGCGAATGAGTTAAAGAATGGACATAGACATAAAACCCCCAAGAAATGTCTTTATGTTCTCTTTTGTGTTCCACAGAGGAAAGAGTCATATAGAGTCAGCAGAAAGGCAATAAAAATGATCAGAACCAGTCTCAGGCATGGATGTCTGGCCACAGCTGAGCAATGACTAACTCTCCAATAAGAGATTTTGAAGAACCTTTGTGGCCACGGAAACAGTGATGGTCCACTTAATGTCTGCTGTTAAGTATGCCGACTGCAGACATGAACAACCCCTAGCATTGGTGGGCGGTAGGGAAAAAAGAAGATCAGACCAACTTTAATACGTTTACAAAGGCCATCTTTCAAAAGACAGCATGTGGGCCACTTACAGTCATAGACAAAAACTATACAAGAGGCTCATTCACAATTCTATTGTCTTAATTTCAAAGTATCAGCTCTGGATCAAGCTCAAGAAGCAATTAAATCTCTCAATTTGCCTTTTAATAACAGTTTGCTTTGACTTGAGACACAACATAAGCAAGCCTCACTGATTCGCATAGACAGCTGCAATGGTAACAAAATTCTCAATTATTTGGCCTGGAGAATGAGACGATGCTTCATTTAACTGCTGTGAAAATCAATCTAACAGCAAGATCTTAGATCACTGGTTAAATAGCGATCGCTCCCTCGGCTCAGAAATGTCTCATCTCAATTGTTTTTCTTATCATGTGCCACTAAAATACAACAATAGTATTTTTTACCCGGAGGCACAACATGTATGTTGGAATAACAGTTCACCAAATGATCAAATTATTTGTTGATATTTACTTGCCTTGCATATTTTTAAATGTTAACAATTTCCTTTCTTTATATATAGTTATGCTATGTAGTTAAACACTCACCTAAAGGATTATTAGGAAAACCTGTTAAATTTCTCATTAATGCAATTATGGTGGTGGTGTAATGGTGTGGGGGATGTCTTCTTGGCACACTTTAGGCCCCTTAGTGCCAATTGGGCATCGTTTAAATGCCACGGCCTACCTGAGCATTGTTTCTGACCATGTCCATCCCTTTATGACCACCATGTACCCATCCTCTGATGGCTACTTCCAGCAGGATAATGCACCATGTCACAAAGCTCGAATCATTTCAAATTGGTTTCTTGAACATGACAGTGAGTTCACTGTACTAAAATGGCCCCCACAGTCACCAGATCTCAACCCAACAGAGCGTCTTTGGGATGTGGTGGAAGTTGATCTCCATCAACTGCAAGATGCTATCCTATCAATATGGGCCAACATTTCTAAAGAATGCTTTCAGCACCTTGTTGAATCAATGCCACGTAGAATTAAGGCAGTTCTGAAGGCGAAAGGGGGTCAAACACAGTATTAGTATGGTGTTCCTAATAATCCTTTAGGTGAGTGTATATCGAAAGAAATTTTCTGTTATTTTGAGTACCTTGCTTTTGAAGAGATAATGGTCATTATTTACTCACCCTCAAGTCATTTCATGATAAAATATTAAAAAACATTATTAAAAAAAAATGCAAAAGGTGTGATCTCATTTTGGAACCAAACTCTTCATTTGTTCCCACATAGAATGTGGTTTCCGACATTCTTCGAAATATCCTCTTTTGTGTTTAACAGAACAAAGAAATGTATAAGTAAATAATGACAATTTTTGGTTGAATTATCCCTTTACAAATAACACAGTGTGGCTTAAGAACATTTTTAAAGAACCAATTATATCTGCTGTTTAATTTTACTCCACATTGCTTTCACAAAAGTGTTTTCGGGACGTGCGATGGCAATTTGGTAGACATTGCCCAACCTTACTCACAATACCTATAGAACTTCCTGTGATTCGGCTGTGCACGTCCGGCTGGCCTAGAACATGGGCGGGTCTATGCAACATTGGGGGCATACATTCAGACTGTAACGTAACAGTCGGTGTTATGTTGGGATTGGCCTGTTTTTCAGTGGTCTTGTGCATGCACACGATTTATAAAAGAAGGATACAATAGAGTTTGAATCCCACGATATATAATTTCCATGTACCTCTTATTATTCATCTATGCCTAGGTAAATGCCTCTGAGCATCTAATATGAGACAGACAATATTTATTCCAAATTATTTATTTAGCAGGGCGGTGCTCAAATGAGGATATTTACTTTCATTACTTAAACTTTCACAGTGTCCTAACAAGGTGACAAAACCTCTTAATCTCCCTGACACTTCATGTAGAGTTTTAATCTTTTTTTGAGTGATTTGCAAAGCTTTGAACGATTTCTAAAAAAAGTGCTTCTCCAACTCTCACATGTGACTGTGGGCAGACTTTGACTGAGTTAACATATGCAGCAAAAGGCTGATGACATTTATTTGGATGGACAAAACATACATTGGTACAGATATTTAAATGCTGACCAAAATTGGCGTAATAGGACAAACTAATGTGTGCCATTAGCATTTTGCTTTCCCCAATAAAAGTACATACTTTACAAATTAAGCAATACCTAAAGCTATTTAATTTGTTTACCCTACAAATAAGAAACTAAAACCTACTCTCCAAAAGCCCTCCCTATCATTTTGATCACAACGCTTGTCGCTGTGTCACATGACAACTTCCTGTAGCTGCTGACTGGACTGAGATGACACAGCATAACATATCTGAGTGACTTTGGGAATGTCAGGCCAAGCGCTCCAAACCCTGGCGACATGTTTACATAATAGTGCTGTAGGACATGAACTCTTGTTCTGTCCTAATCTCATGCAATGCTGTGTTGCTAACTGTATTCTAATATAAAGTGAAAGTCACAGATGACATTTGCACATTCTTTGGTTGTAGGAACTATTTAAAGTATAATGTCCTGCCTGAACTCCTGCCTTTTTACTTCTCTAACTCTCTGATCACTTGCTGCAGTGTGTCTAGTGATTCATTTGAAAGTAATCAAAATCAGAATTCAGAACCTCTAACCGATGTAATTTTCCCATGTCGGTTATTTCTATTACTTTCCCTTTAACATCCATGTCGACGGGTGCCGCTACCTCACTTCTTTCTTATCAGAGCAAAAGAGACTTCAAATACTCTTGTTATTTCTGGGTGTACAGATATATGTAAGACATTATTTGAAACTGTAAGTGGTCTACTTTATATATGTACATTCACAATAACAACAAAACGTTGTGATTTTTTAAAATAAAGAAAATAAACAGGCCGCGTTATCAGCCGCCTCTGGCTCCATTCCGAGCATATATTTCTATGAAAGTACTTATCACACAAACACGAAACGTATATCTAAAGAAGGCTTAAAATATTTAATTAGAATATTTGATTTCAATCTGAATCAGGTCATTTATGTGTAATATAATATACATATAGATTTTAGGCCAAATAATCCAGCCCTAGGAAAACGGTATTACGATTAAAGGCTGAAGGTGAACATTTGAAAGATTTGGTTCTGATGAGTAATTCAAATACATACATACAGTTGCATAGCTATGAATTTACAGAATAAAACTTTGTTTATGAAGTACACAAAAAAATTTAAATGAACCCAATTTACTTTCTTAATAGGCCTACATATTTCTGGTTATATTGTGTGCGTCACATCATATTTTTTATTCAAATGTGCCACTTCTTTCTTTAGATGACATCACCTGGGTCACCCGGACAAGACAAACGCTGTTAATCAATAGTCAAATAGTGACTTTGGCATTATTTAAAGCAGATATTGAAGGTACTGACCACCTTAAAAACCTAACACTCATGAAAAAAGACAGTGATACGTGACGCAACCGCCATAGACGTCTGTCTGATGCTTGCCTACGTAAAACAACAACTAAAAAATACTCACTCTCAGAAAATTCTTTGCCACCCCCAGTTCTTTATTTATCAGTGGAGAATGCGAGCGATAAAAAGGAACAACATGCACATTTTCTAATAAAATTCAGTGAAGCCATGCGAAACGAAAGCAAACAAACTGTAATTGGATCCTGAAATACAACAATGCATTTTTAGAATATTTTTAATGTATATTTCATAGATATTCATCCACTGACAAACGTGAATGAAAAGATATTTCATTCTTCCAAAGTTACATAACATCAACCGCTTTGCCTTTTGAAAAACACGCCAACCAAACACACCAGAAAACCAGCGATGCAAAAAAAACATTTTCATCTCAAAACAGTGCACACGTATCTCCAAAACAACAACAGACGGAAAAACATGTTGTCCACTGTGCACAACAGCAGCTGCAGGTTTAACAAAGCTAGCACCCAACGTTACCTTCATCTGTCCCTGTCATTAAAATGGCCATTCCACTGCTTACCTTCTCCAGTTGTCATAGAGCAAGCGTCTCTTCAATTCACATGGAGAGACTGCATACACAACAAAGCTCTGTTTTTACACACACACACACACACACACACTCTCTCTCTCACTCGTATCTCCGCCTCTCCCTCCCTTTCCCTTCCTGCTGCTTTGGTCTTGTGACTGCACCCTAGACAAAAGCCACCCAATTCTTTCGAATAAAGCATCTAGAAAGAATATTCCCTTCCCAAAGATAGCATGTAATGTTCTTAGATTTGATCTGTTTGCTTGTCATTTTTTCTCCTGCATGTCAAAAAAAGCTCACCAATGGAGATCATCTTCGATGGATTAAAAAAAGCTTTTTAATACCCAACTAACATCTTGGCACAGGAAAGACACTCCGGAAAGGCTGGCCCTCGTGCGATAGATTTACACTAAATACAAGCAGTGGAATTGACAGAAATATCCTGTAATGTAATGCTATTAATATTTCTACAAGGACAGCAATTATTGAAGTAGAGAAAAAAAATAGCACAACTATATTGCATTAAAATGCTGTGTCAACGCTAAAAACTTTTACATAAACATGTATATCAGTCTTTTTCAGATTTAATACTAACAAGAAACTGATCCTAAGACTAATATTCAATATGATTAAATAGACAGAGACAAAGTTCTACAAGATTTAGACAACGACGAAAGAGTTCAAGAGACCAAAAAAACACTAAAAAAGAAGTTACAAATTTAGTGAAATAACAACAAACGTGGGCCGCAGATCCTGGATTTCAACCACCTACTGAAATGCAAAATTAGTCTAAATCTTGCAATATTATGTGCAATGGGCCGCAAGGGAGATCAGAATTATAATTCAGTCCTCCCTCCTGTTTTTCTAACAAACATGCTTCATATCAGCCTCCTATATTTCTTGAACTGCTACTGTATTTCACATCCCATACCTAGGGATCCTGTATTTGGTCTATTGTACTGCATCTAATAAGGTCAATAGACTTACAAATTCACCTGGACATTGAGGGGGATACATGATCTAAATATTCATAACAGTGGGGGATCGATATGGAATTATATAATTCTCCTACCTGAACCAGATGAGGGGATCATGTTCCCAGATCTTTGGACATCATCAAATCTGCTGAAAATGACATTTAACCTGTATTGAGATAAAAAAAACAGGATGGTTTATTAAAACTGAATGTTGTTTTAAATGAACTAGCAAAAGTTAAAGATTGCCCAAGTCAGAGAAAAACAGTAACCAGTAACTCTTGGAAATTTGCTCAGGCATGTTGCTTTTCCAACATGACCCACAATGTATACAACACAATCCACAGAAACAGGTGTTATAAAATAACAGGAACGTTTTCAGAAAACTCTACGAAATGAAAATACCTGTATAAACATGCTCCTCACCATTCTACTTTGTAATATTCGCCTGCCTATTTTCTGGCACCTATCATAGGTACTGTATGAACATAGTGACATCATGACCTACCTAACAGAGCTGCACAGTTGTGATTGAAGCTACAAATAATTCAACAACATCCTTCTCACATTAATGAAAATCAAAGCAGACTATCTGTTGTTTAAGATAAATTAATCAATAAAATGGGAGAAAAGATTTCGCTTTACGACGTAAAAATGTTAAATGTAAAACTGATCAGTCAATCAGCTCATTACAAAATATTCACAGTTGTAAACCATCAACTTCATAAGTGAACATCAGCTATTTAAAAATCAAAATCGAGTTCCAAATCTGTAAAAACGTCTTTGTTCTGAAGAACACAGAGAAAGATATTTGGAAGAATGCTTATAACCAGACTGATTTTGCCCCCCATTGACTCCTATAGTCATTTTGAAGAATGTAGGAGAGCAAACAGTTCTGGGGCCCTTTTGACTACCATTGTTTTCTTCCTACTATGGTAGTGAATGGGGTTGAAGTGTCACTTTAAGAAATCTAAACTAATTTGAGATCAAATTCCTTAAATCCAACAATGAGTAAATGTGAATCAGAACCATGATGTGCAGCACCCAGAAACTGCTTCCACAGAGCTTTTACAGACCAGAAGCATATTTTTTCCTGAAAAGACCCTGAGAATCCCTCATCCTTTTTAAGAGATTATCTGTTCTGCAGTGCTTTGAGCATCAAAGCTGATTCATCTGCATGTTCAGAAATTCAACAAGCAATTTCGGCCCCCTGGGCCACTTCGACTGGCAGTATGGAAAAAATATCATTTTAGCATATACTGTAAAATATCCCCACATATTCCCTTTTCCGTGTTCTGATAGCAGATGTCACATCAAATATATTGCCATAATGTCAACAAAAGCACAATTTTTCTAAGCATTTCTAATTACTATTGAACAAGCAAGTTAAGATTCAGGAGGACTCAGCTTTCTATATGAATCAAGGACCTCCATAGTGACACCCACTAAAATGCAAAACATTTAATCCTACAGGATCATCGTCACTTTGCACCGCACCCAGATTTGAATTGCAAATGAGATGGGATGGGTTGCCTTTTGAAGTAAAGTGAAAGTGTCTGTTTTGTTCCTATATAGTGCAATATTCAACTGAGATTTCGACTTCTTTAGAATTCATTCTTCATTTAAATTAGGCTGAAAGGTCTCTCAGAACATCCCAAATCACACCTAGTAACACAAGTGACAGTGTTTTAGACTTGAAACAGGCAAACTTTGTTGGGCACATTTATCTGAAAACAAACACAGGCTTTGGCAAGAAAAAAATAAGGGTTTGATTCTTTCACAGATCGCTCTGAGGGACATTATATCTATGTGGGAAACATTTATAGTGACAGGATTTGATCGCAACCAAAATAATTCAGATACAGATGAGCATGAAACTGACTGACATGCTGGCACTGAAATTACACTAATCTCATTTCTCTAATCTAATAATTGCAGCTCTTAAATGAAAACAAATGATAATTGGTTCAAAATATTTTAGCACCACCACAAGAGATTTAAGAGATTTGCAAAACAAATTCAAAAACAGAGCTATGGCCAAGTATTAAGCATAAACTGTTGCGCAATAATGCTCGAGCAGGAAATGCAGGTTCCATTCCAGTCAATGTCATGTCTCCATTCTTTTCACCCCCACCTCTTGAGTTTCTATATCCAGAGAACGTGGTAAGAGCTCAGAAACCCATTCTGGCGAGTTTATCTTCAATCATAAATTAAGCTTCATTAATTGTCGCGTGCAAACGACAGAGGTTGGGTGTGGATGGTCACATTTAACAGTCCCGTTATGGGCGTTAATGGCCCTGCTGAGTCTCTGAGAACTAGTCGATGGACGGGACAGATTGATGGTCTCGGTCGGCAACAATGAGTTTCTTTGCACCAATAAGTTCTCTGAGAAATCTGCTCTTACTTCCTGCATGAAATCTAAAGACTATCGATACCTCAAGAATCCTCAAATTTTGACAGTGAAGTGACCTTAAATGAGTTGAAACCGATGTCATTTCCCGCAGGCATTTTCTAATTGAGCCTGCCTTCTAAGACTTAAGACTAAAGCCACTGAGAGGATCAGAGAAACAGATGCTTGAACGTTCCCTCAAGACATCCCTATGTTCCATTAAAGGAGGGCCGCCTCACAGATGTTACAAACAAATTCAGACCACAAGCAAATGCTGGCCTTTCTTCTTATCCTACCCAGTTCACTAGAGTCCGTTCAGAAAAACACACAGAGCTATCCAAATCCACTGCCATAACCCCACTGTGGTGTAGTAAGGGTGGAGGCTCTCGTTTGCACATTCAACCCTAAAGAGCGAAAATATCCAAAACATTACAAGAGCGACAATGTTCTGAATGCTGGCTGTGAGAAGGTTTACGCTGCATGCCACAGACTGTGTGATATGAGCTCATAACGTTAGCCGATGAGACCAAATTAGCCTCACGTTAAGAGGGCAGAGCCTGATTAGGGTCTGGAGGGAAATTTGAGACCTAATGACCTGTACAAAGACTTTCCTCTCTTTAGCCAAAAAAAATTATGTTACAAATAAAGGCTGGATCATAAACATGTCCATAAGGTCCATTTAAAAAACGCTTTTTAACAGGAAACAAGAGAAAGAACAGTTCAAAACGTTCTTACCGTGATTGCGGCAGTCCTTTTTTGCTAAGGTCGATCCTAACCCTCTCGCCTACATGTCTATATATTTCCACGAGGCAGTTCATAGCCGCATCTCGAACCTGGGAACAGGAATACATTATAATTCCATTCACTGTAAAGTCTTACACTGTACTTCATAACTCATACTTTTTATCTCACACGTGTGATATAACTATTTTCTTTTAAAATCAATGACTTGTTGCTCTTCTATGAAGATTGTCACATATAATGTAAATCCTACAGAAGCTGTATAACGCAATACTGTAGATTTGCTATTAAAACTTAAAATATAATGTTATCTTTGTTTATTCATCATATGTACATTTGTTATATTCCTAGTGACTTCACATAAGAAACCCCCACTAGAGGTCCTCAAAGCTTTGCATTCAGTCATTTTGCCTTTTTCAACCATGCCATTGTTCTGTATATAAGCCAAGTCATGCAGTTCATGCCTTTAAATGATCTTACAATATCAAAGTCTGAGTACCTGACTTGTAGGGTCTCCAAGCAAATTACATATATGCGGTACAATTTTACTTAGGGTTAAGCCTTGGGCACCATATCTGAAAAACAGGAGATGTGCAGCATGAGGTGAGGGGGTAGGGGAGTGGCATTAATGCATCATGGGGGGTTACAATCATAGCCAAGTCTGGCTTAAGAGGCTTATAGAAAAGCACTAGGCTCTGGAGAAAAACACAATTATTTAACCAAACTTACGCTTTACAAAAGGTGCAAGGACTTACGTGCTCAGAGTTGCTATTAGACAGAAACAAACACCTTCTCTGGTCCTGTTGTTTTTGTGTTTGAACCCCCCCAGCATTCTGTCCCATATGTACTGCAACGACAAACCACAGGGAACACGCCGTCAGAACAATTCAATATGATATCTGATTAAGAGATATTTTCATGGAGCTAAAGGATCTATTCATTAAATAAATGAAATGGCTATTTAAAACACCCCAAAGGATAACTTCAGTGATCTGCGTGGGGGCCGTTCTTCAAACCTCACATAGGGAATATTGTTTTATCAGGCCATGATGAATTTATTGAATAATACACATCAGTAATGATCTGTGTTTCTAAAGGATATAATTATAAAATAAAAACAAATATAAACCTATATATATATATAAACTGTCCACGTTATGCTCAACAGATGGATGTAACTTTGAAGCCGAAATGGCTTCGCCTCTAGAAAGCACATCAGAGTTTTATCGGCTGATACAAAGTCAAGTTGTCGTAGAACATCTTTACTTTAAATACAGACAGATCCAACAACAGAAATACCTGAGGAGAAGCTGCCTGCTCCATGATCTTTAGAAGCAGGGTTTGATCTTGGTCTCTGACTTGATCTTTGGCATCACCTAAACGATCTATCAAACTGGGCAAAACTAGAGAGATGGAACAATAAAACAGAATATTTAGAATAAAATCTGACAGGAAAATTATTAGAATTGTTAGAACATAGCAAAAGTAATCATACCTGTACCAACTTGGGGCCGAAATCGGTCCTGTAATCTTGTCACGAAGGCAGATAGTAGATCTATTCCCAACAATGCCAGCTAAAGATGAGAAAGAAATAAAAGTCAATTACTTTATTTGTGTATTGCAGTTATACACAGTACACATTTTATATTTAATTATCTCTATAAATGTTTAGCCACTGTCAATTAAACGCGTTTATATTCAAAATGATTTCTCCTTTGAAACCTTTGTTTGCTCTTTAAAGAAAGAGAATTATGGGTAAGCAACTAACATATATATTGTTTTTAATAACATCTTGAAAACATTTGACTTTTAACAAAGACTTTTGCAGAATACTGTACACACCACATACTGCAAAAATAAGTAAATAGAAATGTTGTTCCAACTGTAGCCCAGTCTGAACGAGCAGTGCAAAGGATTATGGGTAAAACCCTAATTTCTTATTTACTTTCTAATTTCTGAGGATTTAACAAACTTTTCAGTGTTCCTTTCAAAATAAATGATATCTGTTTCTGCCAAACATACTTCCCTGCAAGGAAAAAAAATTGAATTTAAAATTCCCACCACCCCAGAGAAGACTTTCACAAATCAATGGTTATGTCATAGCTCCACCCCAAACTCATCTTTCCTTGTCATGGGGTGAAGGACAGCTCAATGAACGTATAGTGAGAGCTGTCTTGCCAACACCATAATCGACACATAAGCATCACCTGGCTTTCGAAGTCAGGCAATGGTGCAATTTTTGGAAACCCTCCATTAAGTTAAAAGATATAAACAAAATAAATGATTTGAAATGTCAGTCAAGTTTACTTAAATAGTCCTGTTGTACATTCTCACAATTTGTTGATCTGAAAGTAACACAATTATTTATTTAATTAGTCCTTACTCTCTGCATAACAAGAAATAGGACTTATTTAATAAATGCATTTAATATGCTGGGCTTAACCGAATAACCAAATCATGATCCTTTGTTCTCACCAAAATAGAAAACAACTATAATTATGCCGGATACACCCAACAGAGGACTGAGATAAATCCCATCAGCTGAGGAGAGTATTAAATGCCTTTGAGGAGGTGTTATAAAGGTTTCTTCTTTGGCAAATCATATCATGAGACACCGGGCAGCTGATTTCTTCGTAGTCTTGCTTTTTGGGTATACATAGGGGTAAACATATTTAGGCACTTTTAATTTGGATGATTTATCAGATACAGTGAAAAACTTTACAAGTCATTAATAATTCGGCTGGCAATAAAACTTTCACATTATATTTATTATAAGTTATATATTGTTTGTGACAAACAGCACAGGTCCAGTGCAACCTTGAACATGTTCAACTTATTTTTGAGAAACGATATGAATGAAATATTCCACATATGTGCTGTCACAAAGAAAACAACTCCAAGTAAATTCGTCACTTGATGTAGAAGTTCTCAAACAAAAGATCTTGCGAGTTGAGACAGATGCTTTCTTTAGAAGATGATTCATGTGTATTAAATTTGAATCACGCACATCATCTACATAAGATTACAACTCTTTCGATTCCATTTCAAATGAACAAATGTGCAATTCTTAAAGATTACGAGACCAGTTTTATGTACCTGCAAGAGAATTTTAACTAGTAGGAAGAATAAAATCATGTGTGTGGGTAGTGAGAAATCTGAGCGTCTTTCTGCCCGATGGTAACAATTAAAGTAAACGACTGCTGTTTGATCCATCCAGGTAGAAAAACATAACCACACCCACTTTTCCAGCAACCGACCTCCCACTCCCCACAGACAGACAGATGACATCCCGCCCCTCCCAGCCTGCCGTCCAAACCACCCAACCACCAGCAATCTCCTTCTTCAGAATGCCAAATTTAAACATACCCTTTCCAGCTATTTATACCTTTTCTACCCGAGTCAAAGAAAAGAGCCAAAGACTTTTGTTCTACAGAGCTTTGTTTCATCTCTCTTTTCGCTTCCTGCGTTTCCTTCAGCATCAGATATGATGAGATATACACAAGAAAGTGATCGATGGTTTCTGTCTCTGCTTTAAGCTCAAATCAATAGAAAATTAAACAAGATGTCGATCCTGCACACGTTGTGTCACACCTGGTCAAACAAATTGTGGAAATGAGGAAAGAGGGGGTGTGCATCTGTCAAGAAACACTAACAAGATCTGTTTCAAAAAGGTGTGCACGTTCCCCAGTTTCGTTTTCTGGGTGGCACTTCTTGGCAAGTTCTCATCCAGATTAATGATGCTGGTAAAATAAGCGCGTCCCAGATCCTCACAGGTACAGCGTCCCCGTTAGGCCTGTCCGGATCAGAAGAAATTATCCAGGGCACAGGGCTGAGTTGCACACATTGAACGCATTCCTGTATCTGGTTGTGCTTCCAAGCAGGCTGTGCTCAGTTGCTGCCAGCTTTGTGAACATTCCCTGTGGTTTTTCGTGAGTCAAAGGGAGCAGCTGGGACGAGTGACTGTGAACTGAACTGAACAGGCCCAGACATGGGCGCACGGTATCAACACAGGCCTGATCTCTACATCCCGGGCCATTATTAGTATTATTATCATCATACCGGCAACCACATCAAGGTAACGTAACAGATCTCAGACCATAGATCAGGATTTTGGGAGGATCAGGAGTCCAAAGACTTTTAATTAAATAAGTTGGTCACAGGTCAGCGCTTAAGGGGGAAAAGATTCAAGACCAGCTGTAATATTAGACTAATGTTGCAGCACAGCTGTTCTTGAGCAGTCAAGTGGCTCTCTGAGTCACTAGCAAGGACAGCCTGAGGTACAACGGGAGCGTTAAGTGTAGTCTGAACAGAGTAAACACCCACACTAAATCTGAGTAAATAAAAACACGTACAGCACTGTAGCAGAAACCAAAAGAAGCACTTACACTGTATCACAATCGCAACAAAGGAATGCTTTTCTGCTTCTGAAATTCTTCTGTTTATATTAGATATTAGAGGCCTGCACATCCCACACAAAAACACCTCTAAATGCTATTTGAGTAAAACGTTCATCTCATTGGTAACTCAGGTGAGATTGGGGGATTCAGAGGGACACTGCAGAAGTCCGAAATAAACTTTTTATTTGTAATATTTGCTCCTAGGTTTGATTTCAGTGGCACTACAATTGTGATACTATATTCTTTCTTAATCGCCAAAGAATGTTAAATGCTGCAAAAAAATCTGTAATGTAATACAATCTGAACACTTACGGCTGTTTCTTGCTAAATCAAATCAACAGTTATAGCTACACATTATTTTCTTTATTTTCCTAGAGGCAAATGTCATAAATCTATCCAAATCTATCTAAATTCATAAATTTTGTCATAATTATTATCCATCGTAATATTTTTCAGATTTAAAGTATAAGACACGTAACAGTTTTGTTTTCGTTTACATTTTCACTTTTTAATAATACAGGACAGGCATATGAGCTAAATGGCTATACATTTAAATTTACATTTAGTCGTATGGCGGACGCTTCTATCCAAAGTGACTTACAAATGAGGTAAACAATGAATGCATTAATGCTTAGTTATTTATGAAGAAAACAGTTAAACACTAACTTTTCATGTTCAACACCACACAAAGCATATGAATAAATGTGTGTTTATTTCCACAGTGTCCTCTGGCTAAAATACATGTTGGGGTCACTGTCAAGACACTTTCAGAAAACGTATCCATGTTCAGCGGTTATGGTTTGAATCATTATTGTGGGCTGCCACTAGAAACTCTGATAGACTGCTGTGATAACATGACAAAGTGAAAGTGCATTCTGAAGACATGCACTATAAAAGCACATCAAGGGAACAGTTAAGATCTTCTGAAAGCTCATGAGACAGATTACTCCAGGCACGATCACTATCAAAACAACATGCACAAACCACGAGGACCTAAGTGTAAGCTTGCGTAGATGAAAACAAAAATAATAGCAACAAAACATAGACCTTACGGGACTTGTTTAGTGTTTGACACCAGACACAGAAGGTACACAAGAAACCACAACCTTTCAAAAACCAATATACAATATTAGCACAGACACAAACTCATTAAAATAGCCAATGAGAGTGAGGTATTATTACAAGCGACACAGAGCGTACAAAATGCTTATGTCCTTTCTATTACCCATGTGACCGATACTGAACTGCATTAATATTTAAACATGCATGACACGTATTCAAAAGGGATCATTACTGGTGCCCTGATCCTAACCCTGTTAATCTCTTTTTACATAAGAACACACAGCACTGTCCACAGACAGTTCTTATTTAAAATGACAACAAAAGCTTTTAAATGTATTACTATCAACAAAACATGAAAATCCATGTCGCAAAGTAAAAAGTACGGGTAGTGGCAATGCATTCTGGGATTACCTTTTCCACAAAGAAAACGTGGTGCTGCCTCAGAATAGATGGGTTTGGAAGGTAATCATGCTGCAAAAGAAACCCCATGACATGAACGGCAAAGAAGCGTAAACGTGACAACATCTTTGTGCTGTGAGTGCCACCGTAGTGCTTCGAAAGGGAGGGGGGAGTGAGCCGTTGGTTGCAATTCGCAATGTCACCGCTAGATGCTGCTAAAATCCCCAATTTGCTCACGAATATTACTCAAAAAAACACTCATATTTACTTTGATACTGAATTAAATCAATCTTTATTTTACAATGAATGCTGTACAAGTAGACGGTTACATGTATTCAATTTGCAACACCATTAGAAGTCGAGTACTATCGACTGGGCCTGACTATTATGTCAATCCAAAACAACCAACCAGGGCATTTCCTCTTCCTCACAATAATAGGCACACCCATTCACAGTCAAGAAATTGTTCAGAATGCTTAGAATACATGCTCAAGAATGTCATGGGTCGACGTCGGGGCAAGCTAGGAATGTGGACAGTCCTAGCCAGCAAAACGGAAACCTGAAGGAGACAAAACAACAGTGTACAGCTGATATTTTAAGAGAGCAGTTCCTCTTATCAAACACACACATGCAGCTACAGCGACAGCAGGTGCTGACCGGCACAGGGCATCTGAGTTTGTGTTTGATAGGCAACTTTCTCTCTTGGAGTTGCCGGGGTTGTGCCTTAGCTAGTGTGTGGTCCATACAGGTCACACGTTTATGTTAAAATGGGGAAGAAGGGTAAATAAGCATCCCTCCAGATATTGCATTTTTCTCTTTGACC
This sequence comes from Triplophysa dalaica, assembly GCF_015846415.1. Classification (NCBI taxonomy): domain Eukaryota; kingdom Metazoa; phylum Chordata; class Actinopteri; order Cypriniformes; family Nemacheilidae; genus Triplophysa; species Triplophysa dalaica. The sequence continues at coordinate 18,996,051 of NC_079549.1, read as the reverse complement.
CAGAAAAACAACAACATAAACATTATACACAGCTCAGAAGAGCGAACAGGCGATTACTTGGATAATACATGATTCTGAAGGAAGCTGAATTAACATGTCTCGACACCCTTCTAACATCACATCCACATCAGCACCTCAGCGACCTCATTCTATCTCATGTTGAACTAAGGCAGACAGAAAGGGGTCTGCCTATCAGGAACAAAGACACACGTTATTCTCAACAATCAGAGTGGCTGTACAGAAGACTGAACTCTCTGTATGGGCGTGAAGTTCAGCTCTGCTTCCTTCATAAGCCTGGATGAGCTGATAACACACCAGCGTTGTTATGTGGGTTCTTTTCAATAGAACATGCCATGATCCCAGCTTTATCTCATACTGTATATGGAGAAGAACTGTAGATAATTTACCACTGCAAACCAATGGAGGAGTGCGGGTAGGTTTAGTGTGGCCGTTTAGTGCTAACAGACTTCATTAGTTGCCTGTTTATAAATGGGTGCATTGATGAAGCACAATGGCAGAATAGAGAGACACAGAAGTAGAAAGAAGGAGAGAAAGAGACTCACTGTGGCTATGTTTATAGCCATTTTTTTTTTTCAAATGTCAGTCCTGTTAGAAGTGCTCAATTACAGTTAAGCAATGAAAAGAATTGGAAAATATGTTCTGTACACTCTAAAAACTATTGTGTTAAGGACAACCCAACCTGTATGTCTTTTGGTTCTTCAGCAGAACACAAAAGAAGATACTTTGAAGAATTTTGGTAATGGAACTACAGCGGTATCCATTCACTTCTATTGTAGGGACCAAAACCGATGCAAGTCAACGGGTACCGCTGTTGTTTGGTTGTTTACCGTTGACAAGATGGTGAGTAAATCAGGACAGAATTTAAATTTTTGGGTGGACCATCCAGATATAATCCATAAATCCAGAAACTCCTAAAACACTGATTCCCACTCCTTTCATGACTAATCGGAGCAATAATGTGTTCACATTTGTCATAAGGGAGCAAAAAACAGCCACCCAAACCCAGTGTTTAAAAAAAACAGAGGCGAAACTTGTAGATTTGAACTATTAGTAACAATTAAAATGAGTGAATAATGAAACCTGATGATGATCCACAGTTCCTGACTAGATTTGTCTAGTTTTCAGCAAACAAACAAAGGCACATGCTATTATTATAGGACTGAAACCGCTCATTCAACAAGACCAACAAAAGCACAAGGACCGGAAGATGGATTACGAAAAAAACCCCAATTCAGTTAGACCAGACGATATGTCCATACACAAAACCACAGGATGCTCTCTTCATGTTCAGACAGTGAAACATCCAGCGACTGTTTCTGTTCTGTCTTTTGTTGTAGTATTCTGTTGCACAGGTGCTCATCTTACTTTTGCATTGTATACTTCATATCATTTCAAACTCCCCATGAAGAAAACCTAACAAAGGTCTGTCTGGGATAGGCAAATAAACCTTTTTTTTGCTCTGTCATGGCAAGAACAATAGAAAAACCTACAGCTCATAAATGTCAAAAAGGTAGAAGTCACTTCAGAAATAAATATTAAGTAGTTAAAGAAGGAGAAGCATGGCCAACAGCTGGACATTGAGAAAAAATTGGAATGGTGCCAGTTAAATCAGCCTCCAGCAGCTTCAGTAGCTTAAGAGAGATGGACTACAGCAGCCGTTCACTGCATCCGATCACGTCCCCTCCCCTCGTTTACTCCAGTATCCCATCAACCCCAGCGACAACATCATCATGGCGCTCCCCTGCTGCCAGCCTGGCTCCATGCACATCACACAGATTCACACGTTTATATAGTGAGAATAGAGGGATGAAGACGGGTGCATGGAGGAATATGAATTATGCAAATGCCAATAATAATAGCATGAATAATGTGAATTAACTGAACATATAGGGTATAAAAAAAAGAGGAAATCAGAAAATGTGTTGCTCAGTCTATTTATGTACAGGAATTCAAATTAAACAGTATTGTTTAAAGTAAAATGTTATCAAAACAGCAACAAATGCCAAAGGGGAAGTGTGAAACTTCACCACTAGCTTCTACCAAATTGTTTTTATAATATATATACATTTTATAATCACAAGTAAAACCATTTTCAAAGAAAACCATTTTCACTTCATTTATAAATCTCCAACAGCTGGAATTTCCAGAAATTCTGCATGAGCTGAAGGGTTCAAGTCACATATGCCACCTACCAAATACAGGATGACTTCACCAACTCAACATTTCAGTGCACACTTAACAAACAGCACGAGAGGTTATGCAGCCACTAAACTTTGAGCCTTACTCAAATGACACGAGTAACTTTCTCTATTACAGCCGTTCATGTTGCTAATAAATGTTTAACTTGCACGGACATATTGTAAACATGAGCCCATGCCAGTTAAACATACAAGGTTGTCTTTTCCTGCATGGCAATTCTTAAAGGGAAAGTTCACCTAAATTGAAAATTCTGTCATCATTCATTTACTTTCTTGTCATTTAAAACCTTTACGACTTTCTTTCTGTAGAGATTTCGAGGAATGTTGGTAGCAGTACCCATTGACTTGCATTGGTTCTGTGTCCGTACAATAGAAGTGAATGGGTACCGGCTTACGGAGCACACCAATGATTTTAAACTTCAGACAAGCGTCCCCCCACGAGAAAGTAAACGCTTGTCAATTATGCCCTTCCAGACTCTGTCTACGAAGCAAAGCGAAGTAGCAAAGTTTGTTATTACCAAGCTTGGACTAACCCTTAGTTAAATTAGGATGTTCAAGCTATTTTTCTAAAAATGCCATAGTAAAAGACAGTACTGGCGTGCATCTTGAAGCAAAACAATGGCCCTGACATACTTAAAGATGTTTTAAGGCGAGTTATTTTCAGTTAAGACTGCTTAAACATTAATTTTAGTCTGGAATTAGCCTTAAACCTTGTCTATGAAACCAGGCAATTATGTTAATAATACTTTTTGTTCAAAGAAATGGTGGGGAAATTTCCTCACAGTACATCTCCTAAGATTTCCAAGATTTTTCTGGGTAACTATCCCTTTAATATCTTGTCCCAGTTTTATATGCAGAGACAACTATAATCTATTCTCTCCATAAGTGTAAACACTGTTGTGATTTCAACACATTTTGCTGTTTTTTCTAGAGCATGACTTCCTATTTTCAAAAAAGAATAATTTAACAATTGCTTAGACAAAGAATTTTTTCACAGCATCTTAAAAAAAACAACAGTTAATGTAAAGTACAGTATGTTGTGTTTTTCTATTGGCACTTATAATAAGGTCATGGTTTAGTACGCCTCACTTCACTTCGGCTCAGTTTGCACTTTCCACTGCAGTTTAGTAGCGCTACAAAATTGGTGGGATTATAAACTTATTGTCGACTTGACACAAACAAACGAACAACACAGGAGAAATGGAGCATATCGATGGGAGCAAAACCAAATACTGCTAAAAATGACAGATAGTTTGTTTAATCTTACAGTAAAGAGCAGACAACGATGGTTTGGTTTGCTCGATGGCGCACAAGGGTAAGCTAAACTTCCATTTAGCATTGCGTTCAGAGTCTCAATCTCTATATTACAGTAACTAAGCATAAAACAAAATGGCAATATTAAGTATTAAAATGCGTATTCTTGTGTTACAAATCCAATGACGCTGGTAATGATTCTCTCTAACCAATCAGTGATCTGTCTGTAAACACGTCACATTTTGGTATCGGTACAGTATCGGTACACCCCCCAAAAGTGAGCTCTACCTTGCCATACCGTAGCAGTACTATGCAGTTGAAAAACCCCATATGTGTGTTATGGGGGTGGGCAGAAATGGCTTTTATTACACAGAACCTGACTAATTTTACAAAGCGGCCACAATGCAGAATGTTTAACTCATAGGAACCATTTAGAGGCTTGGTTCTTTTCTTGTAGGTGCCAAAACAAATAATTGAAAGTGTTGTCCTTTAAACAGAGGCTGAACAACTCTTCTAGACTGAACGTCTCGACTCCATATAAAGTCTAGATAAGTATGAGCGTATGATGCAAACATGCCAAACGTGTCAGTGCATGATTTGTGCTTTGATGGGATACACAAGCTATTGTTCATCAGCATTAAGCTCAGCAATACCACCATTATAATAGAGACAACAACCATCAAAATAACCACAATCGCTTTAATTCAGGTTAACCGATCACTTAAAAGGGTTATCAGAAATTAGATTGAACATCTATCATCAACCGGACAAAAACTCTCACTTCATCTATTATAGCTGCCAAACCACAAGGGGGTAAACTAAACCCACAACTTTTGAGCGAGCCAAATAGTTTATTCTACTGTACCAAAACTATCACACAGGGCCAAAAGTTTTACTCTCTGACAGCAATCACTGCGACAGTCAGCGACAAATCTGCTGTTGCGGAGACACGCCTCCCTCGAAGGGGCAACCTCGCCCGAGCCCTGCCCGAATACTTTCCACATTACTCCTCTCATCATTTGCTCTCACTGTCAAGGCTGCTGTCATTGTCATTTTGCCTCAGACCGTAGACATCCACCAAAACATGACATCGACAATCACTTCAGTAGATACACAACGACACAAAAAACAGCACTGGTGGTAGGGAGGGTCAGATATTTCATCTAACAGCTAGCTAAACAAAAATCAACGTGTAAGAATATAACTTAAAAAGCAATGCAATTTTGAAAATATGAAGAAAAATAAATGAGTATAAATGATAATGAACCCACTTGACTAGTGGCCATCGTTCCCCATTCAAATGAAAGGGCTTGTGAAAGAGACCTCTTATAATGTCCTATTGTCTTTCAATTTATCGATTACATCATGTGGGTGACAAACCCAAAACCTCAGCTGACCTGACAGCTTTGAGACCAGTCTATATGCTTGATGTTTACGCGCTTGAGGAAGTCGAATCATCAAAAAAGTCTAACCTCCACAAGAAATTCCTGTCAAAATAATACATCTCAGACAGCATGCTGCACAAAACAAAACAAAAGATAATAAATAAAACAAAACGCATGGGCATCTCTGACTCAGCACTGTGAGGTCAAAGCTGAATATCTCAATGACAGACTGTCTAGTGGTTGTAAAAGGATTTTTGGCATGATTCCTGTAAAACACTTTATCTCCATTAATTGCTACTGTAACAGTAAGATTTCCTCAGAGACGAAGCCAGCAACTGAGAAGAATGTATCTCAGCCATCTTATTTCAACCTGCCGTCTTCTAAAATGACTACTGCCTTAGTTCTAAATCTAAGAAACCAATTGCAGATATAGAGATGTTTTAACATCATTAAGGTCAATACTTTGCATTCAACAATGAAAAAGTCACATTTTTCCAAAAACATATATTGCTTAGAATAAAACATTCAAGTATAAGTTTATGGAACAGAGAAAAAATTAAGTAGTTGCACAAACTGTAAAGAAAGAAAATAATTGTACTTTAATTGAAAAATCAAATCTATTTTGTAAATCAACTTAAGCAATTCATCAAAAAAAGTAATAAAAGTGATGAGAATATATTATATAGATAAAAGCACATTATAGTAGTTGATTTGACCGAAACCAACTTAATTGTGTTGACCTAACTAAACCGATTTAATTGGAATAAAAACATTAATTAATTAAATTATATAAGGGTAATAAATTCATTTTCTGAGTGTTTATTTTTCTGCTTTATCGAGCTTGACAGTCCCTGGTCACTGTAAGATTTTACTGTATTGAAAACACCAGCTTGGACAGAGAAAATGTTTTGTTTTCTTCCACGGAAGAAAAGAAGCCCTATAAGTCTCTAACAACATGAGGGTGAGTAAATGTAGCCAAAGTTTCATTAAGCATCAAATAACCCTTTAATCATCTAAGCACAAGGATACAAAGGGAAGCCTGTCATTGTCATTTCAGAATATGAATGTCTGTTAATGTTCCAGTGACCTCAAAAGCCTATTCTGTTTGTGATGAGCGTGTTCGAGGGTCGTTTCAGGCCCTAAATTCTGTGCCAGACAACTGCCTGAAGGAGAATCCTTAAACAAAAGCCCTTTCTTTACAACCCATAAAACTCCACCCTGTCCCCTTATTGTCTCAAAGTCACCACAAAACCTGCAGAACGTTACATTTGAGCATCCTTATGGTAATTGTAAAAGCACATAGTATAGCAAACTCTTACCTTAAAGTTGCTTGAATTAACCCAGGAGGTGGCAATTCCATCCACCATCTTATCCAACGCGGTCTGGTCACTCTCCAGGTCTTGACACTTGTCAGCATCTGTGATGTAGTCGATGAGCTCCGGGCCCATCTGCAACCTGCGGGCCACATCCTTCTGTAGCACCTGCGTGAGACAGTACTCCATATTGGGCTCCATGGCCTACGATGTCCGGCCACTACCCGCGTGGCAGTGGGGACGGAAAACGGAAAAACTGCCTTTAGCAAGTGTGATCCAGGAAAAACAGGAACACCCTTATTATTATTCCGTGTTGATGAAACTTATGAGTGCCACAGACGGGCAAGAGATTGAGTAGTGTGGATGTAAGCTTGGGAATGCAAACAATGCACCATATGTGACCAGACAACAGCTGATGTGGATTGCAAATTCTCCTTTTTTTCCTTTTGGAGAGAGGAAGGCAAACCACTAGGAGCAGCAGAAGTGGTCTTGGATGAACCAGCAGGACATATGATGACTAGAAGAGTAAAGAGAAGGAGAGCTCTGCTTCATAATTCGGAGGTCCTACCTGCTCTGGAAGAGAAAAGAGAGCTGTTAGCAGAGTTTCATTTTCCGGACATCAAAGGCCAACCTGGCTAGACCTTTGTTTTTGGTCAACTCAGATCATCACCCTTTGATGGTGACATAACTCAAATGTTGCCAGCTTGCTCTCAACCATTTATTGGCTGACCTCAATAAGGGGTTTTGAGGCATACAGCAAAAGAGGAATCACACAAGCACATTGAAAAAATGTTCCCTAAAATAAATTATTTGGCCATTTCGCATGATTATCTAAAAAGTATGCAAAATTTAAGATTAGTAGGTTACATAAAGCTGTGAATTTGTTAACACTGTAAAAGCATTTATACCATCAGAGGCATACCTGCCTACCCACTTCATCTGCTAAAGCACTCATGGGAACTATGTGGCTACATTCACGGGTGGAGTCTGCAAAAAGTAAGCGTATTACGCCAATAAGAAGATTATCTGACGGTCAGCCGACTCCAATTTTTATGAAATTTTTCAGAACAAAATCTAAGATGTAATGTTCATTGATCATGGCAAAAATTTAAGATGATGAATGCACTAATCTCATAAGGAGATGTGAATCTCATAAGGAGATGTGTGGGTGTGAGTACAGACTCAAGTCTACGACTACATTGGAAATCAGGAATTTAAAAGTCTATTTTATGGAAATAAACAAAGTTAAAGTAGAGCTAACATATTTGTAAAATAATGTAGATACAATTAATATGCACATTTTTATAATTCTGCCCTATCTCAGGTCACCGTTGAAAAGCAGTTAAATGACATGTTAAAGAGCCAATTCACCCAAATATAATAGTTCTGTCATCTCGTGTTGACAGTTTACCCTCATGTCATTCAAAATCTGTGTATGACTTTTTCTGTGGACACGAAAGAAGATATTTTGAGAAATGTCTCAGTGGCTTTTGTGTCCTTACAATGTGAGGGCTGATGTTGTTTGGTTACCAACGTTCTTCAAAATACTTTAGTGTTCTCTAGCAGAAAATGTCAGATGCAGATTTTGAATGACAAGTGGGTGAAAAAATGATGAAAGAAATTTCATTTTTGGCAAACTATTCCTTTAGTCATGTTAATGGTGTACAATTAAATTTGAGTACACAATATGCTCTTGAAATGATTCTGAGAACGGGAGGGATAATTTGGATCATTAGGTTTTGTAAACACCTGTTATAAATCCAAAATGAAATCCCCAATTCTTCACCTTATTTTTTCTAAATAAATATTTCACACATTCCTGTGCTGATAGTTTAATATCTATTAATTTGGAAAAAAAAGGATCAATTCTGCTTTGTCTTTAACCTTAGCTGTCATGTGAAGTTTTGCTTAAAATAGTTTACTTCACAAGCCGGTGCCTGTAGCTGTATCTACACTACACAATGGTGGGAGGAGATTTACAATACCTTCTTATTCTTTAAAGACCAGAGAGCAATGGGATCATACACTTAGTAAAATACTATTTTGATCATATGTGTCAATCACACATTACATCATCATTCAATACTGTCCTGTAAGCCACAGCTAATGTCATCCATGATTTAACAGCACCATCTTTTAACCACACAACAGAAGCATCAATATACAATTGAAATATATGATTATAAGAAACATTTCCTTATAAGTCCATAAAACGTATTGTATAAAGAAAAACTGGAATAGCGATTAAAATAAAGCATAAACAATCATGTGTATAACACACGTAGGCAGTATTTACACAGGATCCTGTAGTACTGTATCTGTCATATACTCTAAATGAGATGCTTTACTCCCGAACCCCGGCTTTAAAGATCCCATTGTCCAATTGTACACACTTTAACAACTAAAAGATTAATACCCTTAATTTAAAGATATCTCATCTGTCATTGTATACCGAGTGTTTTCAAACGAGATCTGGCTGAATTTCTATCTTTTTCATTGATCATCTAGCTGGTTATGCTAGCTCTCATTAGCCGGTCGAATAAACTGTCAAAACTCCGGGAACAGTATGAAAATCATTCACAAGAATGGCAATATCGGTTGAAAAAACAGGTAATATACTCACTCTGCTGGATTTCACGGAGGTTTCGGAATAAAATGTCAGGCGTTGCTTTATTAATGGTAAGCGAGGTTTGTCTCTCTAGTACTCTTGTAGACACAATGATGGAGCCGTTGTGCGCATGCGCCAAGCACATCGACGCTGTAACTGATTTAATAAGAAATCCCCTTACAGCTTTGATGCAAATGTTGCACCATATCAACGTGTGGAATTTTATTGGTCTCATACCTTTTTTACCCTACGTTTATTCTCTAAAAAATAAATTAAAGGGCTTTTACGTTTATTTTGCATGTGCAAGTAGCTTTTCACTATCATCAGCGTTTTCTGGTCTAATATTGAAATATAGTCGTCAATGGAGATGCTGTTTGACAACCACGTATTAGAAATGATGTTATTTTCGTCTCGCTGCCACATGGTGCTATGTGTTTAAAACAATGAACCTTCACAATAGATACTATTTAGCTCCACCTAGCGGTTTAACTGAGCAATGCAATTCTATTTCAGCATTTTTGTCACTAGCCCAGATTTCAAAAACAAGACTTAAGCTTGGAATTCAGGATTTAGTAGAAAACACACTCTAAAAAGATGATATATTTGTTTTACGTCAATTTCTGGTTTAATCACTCGATTTAACAATATTGCAAAATGTCTGAACATAGTACTATACAAAATACATACAGTCATACAAAAACTGTTCTGTTAACTGCTCCAAACTCACTTTCAAATAAGCTTTACACATATAATTTGTGTATGACACAGTCATTTCATTGGGTACAGCCTCGGAAAGACCACACTGTACCCCTAAAACATCTCAGATCAAAACAATGCATAAATATTGAGGCACTTCCCCAAATCATGCAACAATATTAGCCAGGGTAATGTGTGTGTATTCCTCTTCTCCTGCTATAGGGAAGGACTGAGCACTAGTCATATAAAGTGCCTTGGAAAACAAGTGTCCATTGACCCTTTTCAAACAGGGTTTTGAGTTCATTGGTTTTATTAGGTCTTTTTACGGTGCGTCCTCCTCTTCACACTCATCAGAGTCTTCCTCGCTATCTTCAATATCATCGAAGTTTTCCGGGACTGGTTTGATGACAATCTCTTCATCATCCTCTTCAACTTTGATGGACTTCCTCCTCTCCAGCAGTGATGGGGTACACACTGGTGTGACATCCTACAATAAAAAAAGCTGTTAAAACTCTGGAGGTGTAAGAATATAATCTAAGTGATATAGATAGTAAGTGAATATAGTAAGTGTTGGCACATGGGTTTTATTGTGAGTCATACTGGCTGACAATAAGCTTTAAAATGTACCATTTTCTGTAGGCACAGTTATCTTACTCCAATCCATGGATACAACTGGAGTGATTTAAAGTATGTGCCAAAAACAAAGCTGTCTCAATCACTTAAAAGCTTACAACCATTCAGTTCACAAACATCAGGCAAACACATTATTTAGGGGTTTAGAAAATATTTTGTATGATATAACCCCAATAAGAACATGTTTAATTCTGAATATCGCAGGCAGAAAAAGCAATAAATAACTTTTTCCAGCAAACCAGAAATACTTCATCTTACCTCACTGCAAACTGAAACATCTGGATCAGATTTGACTTTTTTATCAGGAACCTGGGCTGACTACAGAGTGGAGTATAAAAAAGATGATTAGAGAAATAAAAATGAAGACAAGACAGAAGACCGCATCTCTAAGCAGTTCAAATCAAATCGCTTACAAATCCTGGGAAATCATAGTCGATGCCCTTTGCTGCCAGTCTCTTGCGTAGCTTAGACTCTTTCCTCAAGAGCTTTGCAGTAAGTTTCTTCATGGCATCTGGCTCATGTGTTCTGTTATATCGAGTCACCGCGGGATGTTTTGGCTTCTTGAAGCCTGCTTGTGAACCCGCAAAGAGCTTTTCATGGACCTTCTCGGGTGGTATCAATTCACCTGAATAGAACATAAAAAATATATTTTTCAGATTAAATGTTGGAATTGAATGAATGCTACATTTCAGTTCATTTTAACTCACACTTTATGAGTCTTTCTCTCATAAGATAGTTGTTCATAGTTTCAGCGACAATCTTAGCCACCTCATCACATTCAAACTCCACAAATCCATATCCCTTGGTCCCTCCAGTCTGTAAAATAAAAAGTATGTTTTAAATTTAATACAATATCCATAGTAAAAGCAATTATATACAAATAAGTGTTTGTACATTGGTAGTGTTGGTACATGGGTTTCATTGCACAACACATGGAGTTGGCAATAAGCTATACGTGCCAAATTGCTGTAGGCACAATTATCTCACCCAAGGTAACGAATGCCAAAGGTAATTTTCATATGTGCCATACTCCGTATGTTTGCTAATTTACAGCAACTCAAAAACCCAAATACACAACATAAATACATCAAAACACAAGTACACTTAGAATAGCACACAACATACCTTCTTACTCCTGGAAACTCTTACTCGTAAGACGGTGCCAAACTGCTTAAAGTAAGCTTTCAATTGAGGCTCGAACAATCCTCGTGGAAGATGAGCCACATAAAGCACTCCAGGAGTCATAGACTGGGCCTTGGTATGGAAAGAATTAATCCACATTACAAAGATTAACATAAATGTCGTTGTGAACATCAGGAAAAAAGCACGTTATCAAACGGCCATTGGAGAAGTCGCGAATTACAGTAGCACGTTTTAACTCAATAACGAGATACGACTTTCCAAACAACTAAATTATGTCTAATGAAAATCACTGAGTGAAATATGTTTCTCAGTTTAACCTGTTTTGTAAAGTTAACTAAATAACGGTAAGGGCTAACTAATGTCAGCACATGTTCACATATCGTACCGTTTTGGGACGACCCTTCACTTGCCGAATCTTCTTCTGAAACTCTGCATCTTCTTCTGGATTCAAAGCAAGCAGGCTTTTTTGCGACTTTATTGACGACTTACCTTCTGTCATATTTTAATATGTGTTTTGTCAAATATTTCGATCTACACAACCGTGTGTCTTACAGCCTCTCCTCAAACCACGTTGTGCTTTCAGGAAACTGCGGTGGTTCGTGAAAATTCAAAATAAAAGTCACGTTTAAAGGTTTAAAACCACAGCAACAAACGTGACGTAACATGAGATTGATCAAAGTTTCCTTTTAATGCATATTTTTTATTAGTTAACAGGTTTAATGAGATTTTGTTTTAAAATATTAAATATAAATGGGCTGACGCAACATTGATATATTTTTGGAGCTTTATTTGTTGCAGGTTCTTCATTTAAAGTCTCCGTGAACCGGAAGTAGCGATTAGTTAGTAACCGGTAGTTTTGCTTCCGTATTCTGAAACATTTCCAAGTGCAAAAGAATTTTGAAGAAAATTAGTTTTTCAATATGAATTGATTAGATATGTAAAAAAACTGCTGCATTGATTTTGAAATGAAAATTGCAGCAGACTGACAAGTTAAAGGTTTAAGGGGAGGAGTTAACGGATGCGCAGGCCATGCCTCCTAGTTTACGTCATTTGAGATGGATAGTCATTTCAGGGGGGAGTGCATTTTCAGATTTATATTTAGTAGTTTTAATTGAAGATTATGAGGGTAGATGAATTTTAAAAAGACAATGACCCCACATTAATCAGCTATTTACTTTAAACGCTGCAATATTTCATGAAAAAATAAGAATTGTCATTCATAATTTTACTGGGACTTTAATCTCTTTTTTGTATAGCCCACAGAGTAGAAATAGTTTACTTCAGATAATAAAAAAAAGATTATCAATTAAACATTTGTGCTTTATATAAAAATCAACAAACATATAAATATAAATAATACATTTATGAATATAGTTAAGCAAAACTTTAAATTTTTGCTTTTGTACTGATGAAAAGAGCATGCAGGGTGCAAGATGAAGTAGGAGTGTACTAGATATAGGCTGTAAAAGGGGGCGGGTTTTTTAAGTGGTGGGCTGTGTCACTGATGTTGCGGTGCACACACATCAGTCAGCAAAGGTGAGAGTGCAGCAGATCATCACCTGACATGGCAACTAAAATCATTTATTTTACAGTGAATGGTAGACCAGAACAAGCAGAATTTCCTTTCGACTGCCCTGCACAAGATGTCAAGGGTAAGGTGAATGTTTTCTCTCAAATCATATATAGTTTTATTCATAGTTGCAGAATTAATTCAACATTTGTAAAATTATGTTTTAGTTGAATTGAAGAATTGTTGTGTCATTTAATTTAGTAAATATTGAACGTATTAATTAAACAATTCGTTTTTAAATGAACCGTTTTAAGGGTTAAGTAAGTAATATAAAAAATAATGAAAAATATAATATTATAATTGAAAGCATGTATAAATTTGTCAATCAGAGAAAGAGTGCTTCTGTCTTTCTCTGTTATGAATGGCTTCAGCTTTAAATTTTTACACTGCATGAAATACTTTTCTCTATGAAAAAAGGTTTTTGTTATGTCCAGATCGGCTCTCTTCCCTCATTACCTTTCTTCTCTTGAAACCAAGCTTGAGGACTCTTCTGAATATGAAGTACAATATAACAACGTCTTTAATAAGCTCCTCTTCATTATGGCCAGCATATGAAGAGCTTTCCTGTTGATCTGGATAACTAATAGACCATATAGGATGCGTTTGTTTGTTTTTGAGACTCCTGTTCAGTCGGCATGTTTGGAGTATTATAAACATCCAGTTGAAGCTCTTTTTTATACATTTGTATAAAACAATTCTCCCGGTATTGAAAATATATAGATTTGTAATCACTGACTTCAGTTAGACATCTAGAGCCACAGGTGGTCCTGCTGTCTGTCGGCCCTCAAGTGTCAAGCAGCCTTAGCAGACATAGCGTTTTTAGTCCCCTTCTCAATTAACTCAAGACTTAAGAAATGTTCATGATTATACAGCTCGTACATATTTTAACTCAGTTCAAAAGAGGATGCGATAAATCAACAATAATAATGTGTGTGTTTGCATTACAGACCTTTTCCGAGCCGCGGCTGAGGCGGGACCTCATGACATCCTAAAACTCTATAATACTACAGGCAATATCATTAACATCTCCCCTCAGCTGGCCCCCAACAACCCTCACTCATGCTATAAACTGAAAGTGGTGGCTGCAGACTGCAACAGTGAGATGTTTTAATATCATATATTGTCCTATTATTAGATATTGTATTTTATTTGGATTATGTATCCTACTGTAGGACCAGGACTAAGAGAAAGACAGCGATAGACAAATTAATGTCTTTGGTTATTTTTTTGTAAAGCTGTTGAATTTCCAATCATAACCATGTCAAACTGTTTTGTGCTCTTTTAGGTGCAGAGCTGGTAGTTGATCTGGGATTCGACCTCTCCTCTATGGAGAAAAGGTAGTCGATAATACACGTCAATTTTTTAAAAGAGAAAAGTCACTACCCCTTTCTGCCATTGACCAATCAAAAAGATAAGTTTATCCCATGAAGAAGATGTTTGCATGAACGTCTAATTCATAAATCATTTGTATTTGAACCAGATTACAGAGTCTGGAGAAAAGAATCCTTACTGAAGCAGAAGAGACTCCTGCCATTGTTTATGAGATGAAGAGACAGGTGGAATCATTCAGAGAAAAGCTGGAGGTATAAACTTTGTGTTGGGTATAATTTTCTTTAAGATTTGTTTAGAAGATTTTTTGGACATATACCCTGGAGTAAATACCATAATCCCATGGTATTGTCATGACCATCACTGTACTGTACTATGGTACCACAAGTCTACCACAGTATTTTCTGTAAGCAGAATGAACAAACCTTCACTTCCCTGGGTTGATCAAAAGCCAAAACAACAGATGTATTTTGCTATTCAAAGATGTTAATATTCATACTCATGTTTTTCTTTTAAAAATTGCATTACATTATTCATAGTTAGAAATGTTGAGGTTTAATTAATATTAATGAATGACTTATTTTATCCCTCTTTCTGTAAATACAGTAAGTAGTACTATTTGCGTAAACTCAATATATGTTTTTCCCGGTGTGCATACAGATTTCAAGTCTAAAGGATCATGTGTTTTAATGCAGAGTGTTGAGCACCTGAGCTGGTTGGGGTTGTTCAAAAACATGTCTGAAGGCACTCACAAGCCCTCGCCTTTCTACCATAAAAGAACTCTACGCAAGGCCCGTGATGAGTGTGAGCATGTCAGGGAACAATTCATCCAAATGAGGTAACACTTCTGTCGCTTACACAGGTGCGATATACTGTAGCTGCTGAAAAGACCTACAATACCAAAAGATTGACTTAGTCAAGCGAACATCAGAACGACCATATTGGTTGACTTAGTACCCTAAGTTTGCATGGGTGGCCTATGCTGGTTAGTTTATAGTTCTGTAAATTCACACTGATCTATTGTGATCTTTTCAGTGGGGACAAAAAATATATGATTCAAATTCTGGTTTGTTTTAGTTTTAAAAGTACAATTTTCATTAACAAAAATGTGTTTATTCTAAACAGTTCGCTTGAAGTGTCTGAAGAGGTGAGACAGTATCTTAAAAAACCAACTTTTGATAATTGGTGAGTTATTTTTTAATGCACAATACAATCACACAGTTTTTATTTTCCTTCCACCTAACATTGGCTTCATGACAGCAATGTATCGGAAATAAATGCAAAACATAGTGTCTTCACAGTTGTTGTAACAGCAGAAGAGTGGTGCACCTGCACGAATAGCAAATTGTTAGTAAAGCAAAGCACAGCACTTCTAAAATAAGCATAAAGAACACAGACGAGAGCCCTTTCATCTGCCCGAAGGGCCTCATATCAATATCAATGCTTCTGTCAGAGATTTACAAATCAAAAGCAGTTCTTATGAGCAAAGGGTTGGAGCTCTGTGTTCATTAATGTATTAGTCTTACAAGAGGAGTTGTTGAAACTAGGCTTTTCAAACACATAAGATACGGTTCCTGCTAAGGGGTTTAACAGAAAAAGGAAACAGTTATTAATCAGATTTAAAGTGATATTTCAACCCAAAAATATTTATTATTTTGGCTTCTCATCCTCATGTTATTGCAAACCTAAGACTTTCTCACAACCTAAAAACATTACCATCTTGATTTTAAATGCATGGTCACAAAACCACACAGACATATCTCCAAATATATGAGAAAGGAAAAAGTCAGGTTTCTATTGACGTGAGGGTGAATAAATGATGACAGAGTTTTCATGAACTGTCCCTTTAGGGAATCTATCGATCTGTTGGTAAATATGTGTGTATACACACATGTGTTATGCTTTAAAAATATTGTGTACCGTTGCAGGCAATGGGAAGATGCTGAGATAATGGTGCTGCTTCAGGTGATGTACACAGATCTGGATTTCATCTCCGCCTTCAGTATTGAGCTGGACGTACTGCAACAGTTCCTTTATGAGGTGTATAGACGCTACAACAACATCCCTTTCCACAACTTCAAGCACTGTTTCTGCGTCACTCAGATGGTGAGTTTGAGTGAAGGGCCAATCAGTCCCAACATTAAGCTTCTACCAAAGCACTTCAGTTATCCTTTTCACCTTCTGCTTGATTAATAACCTTCATGTCCCAGACAGCCTTCATTTCACCCATAGTGCAGGATCTTTTTTTATCAAAGACATACATATTTGAAGGTCAGTGAAAGGTACAATGTTCTTTTCAAGAGCACTCATGTCCCATCTGTTTGGCAGATGTATGGTCTGATATGGCTTACAGATCTCAGGAGTAAAATTGACAGTATTGACCTTCTCATCATGCTGACCTCAGCTGTCTGTCACGATCTGGATCACACAGGTTATAACAATGCCTACCAGGTGAGATGAACGTTGTTTTATGCTTAGACACTGTTGAGAAGGGTATAAACAGCACATTGATGGAAATCTGTCCTGTTTCAGATTAACGCACGCACTGAACTTGCCTTGAGATATAATGACATCTCCCCATTGGAAAACCATCACTGTGCGGTAGCCTTTGAAATCCTTGAAAAGGTAAACCTATTCTGTGGTTTAGGTACTGCATGTGTATATGTGAAAAGTTTTCTGCCTTTTGTATGAATAGAGGGTATGCGTGAACACGCCGGGACACGTTCTCCTGAGTGGTAAAACACGCGGCAAAATGACTATGAATATGAGAATATGAGAAATACAGAAACCAGGATTAAAAGTATTGGTGAAATTACAAGCAGGTGGACTCTACGGTTATGGTCTCTTACGCTTACGGCTTTACTGTGATTTACAGAGGAATCAGGTGATCCTGGATACTGAAATGTGGCGCGGAATTGCGTTTCCTGATATTGTAAGCAGTCATTTTACTGAATGTTTTGCCACCCAGGAGGGCACGCTCCGGTGAGCTCACGTGGTAAAGTGACGACACGTGCATATTCTCTATATGGACACGAATACGTGCATTTTTTCGTGTCAGTGAACACCAACCTTTTTAATGTCAATCTCAGCACGACTTTCTTTTCGTGTCACTCAGCACGACTTTCAATACACAGACTGCGTATGTATTATTAACATTTATATATTTATAACCTGACATCATAATAAGTCGTACATATTTTAGGACATGGCAACACCTTACTTCACCCCAAACCCTAAAATCCCAGCCTTAAAGGCTCATTTTGCTAAAAACGCGAAAGGAAGAACAATGACAAATGGCTCCCCTAAACCTAAGGTCATAGGGGAAATGTCAAATCATAACGAAAACATACCAATGAGATCGTGAGAAATTGGAATTCACACGAATGATTCACCTTGTAAAATAAATATGAATTCCCTCCATATTGCGTTGATGTATATTTAAATATAAGAAGGATACTGCATATAAAAATACATTAGTCATGCTGACTGACACGTAAAAAGGGGCAAATTTGTGTCAGTAAACACAAATTAATAGATTACATATTCTGTATATATGTCACTAATTCCAGTGCGACTCTGTTGAAATTTGTTAGCCTGGTGCACCAAAATATTGATAACATCCACATTTAGAAACTATAAGCATTCAAAACTTCAAATTCAAATCTGTACAAATCAATGATTTTTATGAAAGTCTGCTCATCAACTAAATACTTTTTGCTATATTATGAGAGGGAGGAGTCACTCAGTAGCCTATGTCCCACCATACTTTCGGGTTTCAATGTAAATAACTTTAACTCAATATACAAAATTGCATTTTTCAAGGCACTTCAGTAGAACTTTAAAGCGTTAAGACAATGCAAATTTGAGTTTGACATAGAATCTGATTTTTATATGTAAAAAATATACTTTTAATGAAAATTAAGATGACATATTTTTCATTTGTCAGGGTGTCTTGCTCGCAATTACTGGTTGAGGCCTTTACTTAAAGAAGATTTGATTCAATACAATTGATTCAAGTGTTCTTTAAACAAGACGCATACTGGTTGTAATGACAACGGCAAAACGGCTCTGATGCAACAGAAACAAAAAAATTGAAACGTAAATCCTAAACTAAATAAATGACATAAAACTATTATATTCATCAGATGTTGCAAGCACAGGTATTTACTTCTGGAGATCTAGTAAAACAATGGAGCTGTATAAAAGCACAAAAGCCAAATCAAAGATGGTCCTGGTATCTGTTTTCAGACTGAAAGTAACATTTTCCGAAACCTGTCAATGGAGCAATTCAAAAGAATAAGAGAGGGCATCATTAAGTATAGTGACACTTCTACATATAACACATATATCTACTGTATATGTAAACAGAAACTATGTCATGACTACTGTACTATACCTGCAGGTGCATTCTCGCTACTGATATGACCAGACATACAGAGATCCTCAACAAATTCAAAACTATTCTACCTGTGTTTGACTTCAGCAACAAAGATCACAGAGACGTGGTGAGTACAATAATATAATTCTGTGTGCACATTGGTCCAGGAATTCAAATGAAATTCCATCCTATTTGGAAAACATTTATATTAACCCATGGCTTGTTTACAGCAGTCAATTGAACATTTTTATATTGCAGTTGATGATGATTATGATTAAAGTAAGTGACATCTCCAATGAGGCAAGACCTATGGACGTGGCAGAACCATGGCTGGACTGTCTGCTACAGGAGTTCTTCAACCAGGTTAAATCTCTGAAAAACAGCTGCTAGCATTAGTTTTATTCCCATCATTTTCCAAAATTTTAGCAATAAAAAGCTATATTTAGTCATTTCAATCTGTGTCCAGAGTGACATGGAGAAATTGGAGGGTCTCCCTGTTACCCCATTCATGGATCGAGATAAAGTGAACAAACCTTCTTCTCAGACTGGCTTCATCCGCTTTGTTCTCCTTCCTCTCTTTATTGAACTAGCCAATCTATTCCCAAATCTTGAGGTAAGAGCTATTGAAGTGATTGGTGACAAATGGGTATGACAATAGTGCTATAAAAATGTGCATAGAGCAATGCAAAAATGTTATTTATTTGTGACAAGGTCAAAATTTGTTCATGCATCTTACAGCAACACATCATTGACCCAGTACGTAAAGCCCTGGACTATTACACAGAAATGGAGAAAGCTTTAGAGAGAGAGAAACAGAACCGGGTCCAGATTGAAAAGAAGATCAAGCCCAGTTCCTCACAAGAGCCGGAAGCTCATTCAGAGCCCACCGGAGCAACAAAACCCCTGTAATCTTTCATCAGACTTTGTCTGAATTTAAAGATAAGATCGAATGTAAAAGAGCAATGCTATAGAGAGTGTTGTTATTAAAGTAAATGATAGACAAATTCTTATAGGCTTAAAATGCATGTATGCTACTTTCAAATTTTATATTTAAAAAGAGGGTTGAATGATTTCAGTCATCACATGTTAAAAGCATTATCCACTTTATAACAAAATGCATTGTGAATGTTCTAAAGATCATATTTTGTAGAACAGATTTGACAGTATTGGACTAATATTGAACTGTAATTGGATCTCGAAGCAGTGAAGAATCTTAAATGTTTCCTCTTCATTGTATATCAAAACTTTTATGTTTAAAGTTTCGTTTTTTCATGCTTTAATAACTGTTATAAAACAACACTGCTTTAAAAAATGGTCGACCTCTTCAGATTGTCTATATAAATAAAGCTTCGCATGGAGTTAATGCAGGAGGTCGTGAACATGCAAAGTCAGGCCAGAAGATGGCGCTGCAAGAATCTATAATAGCTTACCAGAGGCTTTTCACCTTTTTACTATAATGCAACTGTCTTATATGAAACTACAGACGTTTTGTTATGATTAACTATTGCTTATTAGTTAAAGAGTTAAAAAAATCACAAATAATTCTCATTGCAGTGTCTTTTACAATACATTTTATTTACAAAAGAAAATGCCACTAAATCACCTATTCACACATTTATTTTCCCCAAAACATCTGATGATGCAAAATATATCCGTGCACTTCTCTCAAATACCACCCTGCAAAAATAATAGGCCTACCCACAATTCAGTCTGAACCTCAAATGAAGCCAGTAGTTTGCAGAGGGAGCTAAAGCAGTAGCATGCGCTGTATACATTTGCATAGTTAATGGCTGTCGCTTATTTAGAGTAAGTTCCCATCATCTTTTTTCAACATGCCATTGCATGATATAGAACTTTCACTGAGGAAAAACACAATCTGTCACCAGGCCAGGAAGATACATCTGGGGATGGTTTTCCTGGGCTGTGGTATTTAAGACAGAAAGTTTTCTTCTACAATATCTGAACACTAGTTGAAAAAATAGAACAGAGAGAAAAGCATTAAACCGAAATATTGGATGTATGCATGAAAATTGCCTACAATTTTCTCTAACCCAAAAACTTCTTATTTAAAATATATGGCATAATTGTAAAGTCACTGACAGGGTTTACTTACAAAGAAATATAATACAACAGTAACATGAGACATTCATGGAGACAATACCATAGTCAATAAAATAAAAATGAATATGGGGTATTGATGGGTCCTGAGCATTTGGTAGTAGTGTCACCAAAACCAGTTTAAATTGAAGGATCATAATAGGTACAGGTTGTTGTGCATGTTTTTGAGCATTTTGCGGTTTGATTCTTATGCCAAAATATGAGTTTCTGATATACTTTTGGAGAAAAATGCGCTTTTGATGCTTAAAATGTTATCTGTTTTTTTAATAAGCCTTGTAAATTTGAAATTGTATTTATTTATAGTTAATAGTTTTGTTTACCTTTATTTAATAATAAAAATAATTTAAAAACAAAACATCCAAAACTTTAAAATTATTCTCATACAGTATAAAGTAAATTGAAAAAAATCCTGACATTCTTTAATTCAGAGATACTTATTGGTTTAAGCAAGACAATTGAATAGTGTAATATTTTACAGTTTATGAAATATTCTACATGTTTAAAGGGGAATGGGAGTGGCAGTGATCATAGAGAATAAGGACACTTAACCTAAACTACAAAGACTTCTACTGGCCCTTCAACTCCAGCTATTAACATTTACTGAATGCTTTCAAATGCTACATATATACTGAAACCCTTCAGAATCTCTTTCCTACTGGTTGTGCACAGGACAAATGCAGTTTTGATCAAAGCTACCTATTCATAATTGTTGCAGGTTTATTAAGAACTCACAGCAGATGGCACGTGGCCAAACCCAGCAGTTTTTTCACACCAATAAAACATAGGCTACTGTACAGCAGAAATGACCACATTTTTAACTATATAAAGCTACTGAAGTATACAGTAAGCACTAAATTAGGACTAAATGCTCTTTAAAACGTATTAAATGCAGTATTTCAAGTAAATTCAAGAAAAGTGCTATTAAATATATTTGCTGTGAATAACTGTGCTGACTGAAAACATTTTATTTCTGGAACCATTTGTCTGATGAAACAAAAAAAATGAAAATATGATAAATGGGAATGGGATGGATAAAAAATTAAAAAGAACAAAACATAAAAGACAGAATATAAACCTTCAGCACAACCATGTAGTTTGCACGCAAAGCCAATAATCACACGTGATTGGTGCCGTTTACACTAGCAAAACTACACAGTGCATATATAACTTTTGCAAACCGGCCCAATAAAGGGATACTCAACTCAAAAATGAACAATCTGTCATGAATTACACCCTCCAAGTTGTTCCAAACCTGTATAAATGTATTTGTCCTTTAAACACGAAGAAGGATGTTTGGAAAAATGTAAGCCACTAATGGCAGAATTTTCATTTTTGTGCTGAGTATCCCTATAACTACAGATGTTCCTTTACAAAAGATGTACAAACAATAAAAAAACACTAATTTATTCTTAGCTGTTTACATAGCATCTTAATTTATCTAAATCTATCTAAACTAAATCCCAATATTTGTTTACTACAAGTAAACCTCCAGTGTACCTGCTAAAACCCACAGAGACTATTATTGATCAGCCACAAGCTAAACAGAAAATGTCTGATACACCTAAACCTGATAAATTCAACAAAGGAACTTTGCTAACACATTTTGACTAACATACGTGACTCATGAAAAGGTTTAAAGAACAGATCTCCGTTTAGCTGCCACATTTTTGTATGACAGAATCAGCAAATATGCAGAGAGTGGAATATGATATATTATGAACAAACCAAACTGTGTTAATCTCGTTGTTTTAATACCTTTTGCGATGAATCTGACCCAACATGTCTGACCCCAAAATCAAAAAAGAGATAAATTATACTTTGTATTAAAAATGTCTCTTTTGGGGTTGATCATTTTTCATGTTGTTATATTTTTCACCCCCTCCCCAATTTGATATTTTCTTTGCTTTAGGACATCTAACTGTAGGCATCATGGTGCATGTAACAAAAACATGAAAACTTGTTGCTATCTTTTGCATTCTGCTGAGAAAAGCATCCTTTGACACTACCTGTGGATATATTCAATGAGAAACAGACAGGATAAACTACAGGGATGTCACAAAAACAGCTCAATTTTTTGGCACGAGTGAAGCTTTCGTGCTCTGTACCTGAGGCTGCCTGGGAAAGGAAAAATGAAAAAAAATGGTATAATAGTAAATGCATGATACTCCATTGGCTACTAAACCGTGCAAACAGCCTTTGTGCTGATTGGCTGTTGGTACTGATACGCATTCTCGTGTGCCAGTAAATTCAGGCTGAACATATGCATGCCATCAAAGCAATTCCTGCAAATACAGGGATATCAGACCTTGGTTCTAGATCTATATTAAAAAAATCTCACTTTCTCGTCCTGTGCTACACGTGTGACATCTTTAAAAGAACATTATCTCTTAACTACTGCACATAAACATCAGCACCTCCCGCCTTCAATGGCCTGACTAGAGATATTCAAGGGCAAGGGTGCTAAGATCTTGCATTTAGATAAGACAGCCCATAGGCGGGCACAAGAATGCACTGCAATTCATTTTGGGAAAAATGGCTTAGACAATTACATGAGAGTTATCCCATAGCTCTGACAGCTGTGGTTTGGGTATTGATCTAGAGTCTGTGCCGTGAGTCATTACTGTAGCCGGCGGGGGAGCCCCGGTTGCGGTGAGGTTTGTATGCATCCTGATAGGGATCCTGGTAGTCCTCTTCTACCAGCGGGTAGTGGTCATGACTTTGCTGGGAGCTGGAGGATAAGCGGTTATGGCTCTTCTTTTGCCGTTCGTTGTTGTGGTAGTTCTCATCTGAGGTCATCAAACTGTGCCTCTCCATCGGAGAGTGGTCGCGGATGTGATTGCTGTTTTTATTTCTTTGGCTCTGTTGAAAGCACACCAATATAAACAGCGAAGATATGCAACACATGTTGCTTGACAAGAACCCTGGTGAAAACATCATAGGTCCATTTCATGCAATTGTTTTTTGGGATTTTAAAAACAAGGTTTCTCACCTGTAATCCAGAGATGGTTGTTGGGTATGGAGACAGTGCAGTGGAGCCCAGGTTCCGGCTCAGCAGAGGGTTCAGAGGAGTGCTGAGAGATGTGTGCGTTGCCCGCCAATAGGCTTCCAGGTACTCTGCCAGGTGTTCACATGCATCCTCCAGCTGGTTCTCATCCAAAATGATGTCAAACATATCCTGTTTTGGGATAGGAAGAGCCAAACCGATCAACTAACACAGACCTGAAGTTAGCTTCAGGCAAGACGCCTGCGTCTATAGAGTTCTTGCTTTTAAAGGAGTAGTTCACTTCAAAATCATTGACTTTCCATAGTAAGGAAAAAAAATACTATGGAAAGTGAATAAGAGAAAATTTTGAGGTGAACTACTATTTTAACGTTTGAAACTATTGTCATTTTTGTAACTGTATGCTGTTGGCCTGCCTTTAAGTGCAAAACACAAAAGAAGATATTTTGAAGAATGCCCCCCACTGATCTCATTGTATCAGCACGAAAACCACTGAAGACATTTCACAAAATGACAAATTTTGTATAATAGGTATATAGGTTTTAAATGACATAAAGGTAAATAATAATGACAGGATATTCATTTTAAGGTGAACTATCCGTCTAAGCTCTTGTCACACCAATAACTATATAGTTTTAGAAATCTATATAAATATATAGTATATGAACACCACAACTACAATAAAACAGTATAAACACAGGAAGACAATATTGTTGGGATCCATCTGATGAATGATAAAATGATAAAACATTGACATTGAATTTAAATTCAAGGGCTCGTGCATCATAAATGTGATACTGTTGGTATGGATGCTAAAACAGTAGTTATCTTTATAGTTATTGTTCGTAAATGAGTCTTTAGTGTGCATACTCACTGGAGTACACTGAGCTAATTTGTCCGCAGCCACCAACTGTACGTTTAAATGCTTGCTCTGAGACTTTCCTCTGGATTTAATCAGCCTCTGCAATACCTGTCAACACACAAATATTAAATAAAGGGACAATTACATCGTTCAAAGCATTTTTATATCTCTGCATAAATAATGCAACTGCATTACATTCACAGCAGCCAAATGTTTTTTAAACTTCTGCAAGGAGCGACAGCAGCTACACGGCATGACGGAGCCACAATTTAGTTCGGCAAAGCATGAAATGAATCAAAAGGAATTTGCGATTAGTAAAACCCATTTTTATCAACGATGTTACCTTTGGGGAAGACACTTTGACGTGGATGATAATAGGAGCTAAAGATGTCTTGATGAGTTGGGCTGGATGGTTGATTGTGTCCGCATCCAGGACAACAAGCTGAAGGGATCTGGCCAATTCAAAGATCCTCTCTATCTCACTTTGAACCTCAGCTGTAAGAAAACAGACACAGAGGTTTAGTGCCGGCACCTGAAACGTGCTGATTTGGAAATAGCAAATATGTCTAGCAATGATCAAATAAGCATTCAAAGGTTCAGGTGTCAGCAGGTGACATACCTAAGTTGGATCTGGTGTTTGATCTCTCAATAATGGCTCTTTTACTGGGGTTATTCAGCACAGATCTCTTGGCTAAAGAGATGTCTGCGGTTACTCTTGTTATTGATATCCTGTAGTTGGGATAAATGCAAAATCAAACTTCACTACACAAACAGCAAACACAAAAGGACACAAAAAATGTCTTCCCAAGGTAAAGCTCATGACCTCACCTGCCTTCAAACCTGTGTTTCAAGAAGTCAAAGAGTGCTTTCTGCATCATATCCGTCACCTGTCAAATCCACGAGGACAAACAGGTAAATGTTAATGAGTAATTGTGACCAGTACATGCAAGAGATGTGTGGGACTTGTGTTTGTGTGCGAGCAGGTGACATACTGTATGATTGCATTGCATTGAAGTTCTAATTTTAGGAAAATGTCACAGTGGTTATGTTGTTTCTCTGTTTCTAATTTCAAACATGCTCTATTTTTTGAGACTGGCACATTGTACCCAGAAGGTTGTTGCCTTGGTAACTCTACTTGGAGATGATGACTGCTATTCAGTGACAAACCGACATCTCTTGCTTTCCGCTTATGAAGTGATGCCCTGGTTACCATGTCTAAGTATACACACACACCATAGGGATTGGGGGAGGCCTACCTCATAGCCCTTAAGTGATGGGCCAACTAAGACCACCGGCCTCATGGAGGGAACCACATCATATGGAGGAATGTGCTCGGCCTATAGGACGACAGCAATTTAATCATGAAACAATATGCGGATTGCAAGTCAAGTGTTGTTTAGATTTAGCAAAAATGGTCTCTAGATTTGACAAATAAATAACAGAATAACTTACCACTTTCTGTTTCTGTTTACCTGTGATAAAGACAGGAGAAATTATACAATTATTATTTAATTTGTTTTAATTTAATTTAATTTAATTTAATTTTTATTTTCTTGTCATGTCATGTCATGTCATGTCATGTTATTTTTCATTTTATTATTATAACATAATACTCTATACAGTCTCTACAATGATTCTCAGAATTATTTATGTGTCCCATTACTATGTTGTGATGTAAAGTCAAGTAAAATAAACAACAATAAAAAACATCCATTAATTCTGAGTTTTTTTTCTCTACACTGTTGTGTTAAGAGCTGAAGCTCACCTGCAGATGGAGGGTTTGGCTTGAAGGTGCCCGACACCATTTCACCCAGACTGGAGGAGGAGTTTCCACTGGACTTCCTGTGGGGGTGAAGCAAAGAAGAGCCGTGTTCAGATTGGAGTACTGGACTACCTAGTGTACAGCCAACTGTTTATCTCATTTTGGACAATTTTTAACGAGTTGGCAAAACCCTATGCCATGAAGTTTAATTTTGAAAATTGCGCCCATTTATCATCTTGGGAACATTCAATCCAGCTTTAAGTATAATGACAAAGATGTAAAAAACTGATTTTAATTCTTAAAAAGACCAAATAAAGAAGGTCAAGTAGAGAACAGACTGTTGGCACATGCGTCATCTTATACATTAAATTCCATTACCCAATCATGCATAGAGTATGAAACAGGACATTGCATGCGTAACAATATTTTGCAATCACCTTGAAATTTGCCATGTGAAATTAAACTGATAAAGTTTAAGATCGCTTGACTGAAAGCGACTTGCTTTTTAAAACCTTTTGTCATGAAGGCATAGGTCTAAACATTTAAAATTAGTTTTGTGGAAAAATATATATTTTTTGCAACATATTAATTTCATTTATTACATTTTTAAATGGGTGACTTAACGGACCAAATAAATTCCAAGCAATGGGTGGTTAGAACATAATTCTCATAGTTACATTTGAACTTCTTTACTATCATTCTAAAATGTAAAAAAAAAGATCAAGTAAGTGATGCTAAACTTTTGAATGGTAGTATAAAGCTTCCAATCCATTCTTGTTTCATAATAATATAACTCAAAAGTCTTACCCGTGGAAGCGACTCCTTTTCTGTTCCTGTTGTAAGCGAAAGTTCTCAAGCTTTAAAGGACTGGGAATGAAGCCTATATCACAGCCTTCCTTCACCAGTCGCCCGATCCACCAGTCATTGTTGTACTTCTGTACGAAACAAATATGACAAAATATGTATGCATTTCATGGTGATACATGACATCGATAGACTCTCTTAATTCTTAAACAGCCCTCACCTCCTTGATATGAAGAAAGTCTTTAGCATCAAAGGAAATGGCAGTACCAGCGACAGGAACCTCCTCGTCCAGGGCACCACAATAACTGACGTTTGTTCTCACGGCGAAGGCCACTGCTTTGGTCTGGGAAGATTTCAAACACATGTTTTAGTCGGGTTAGTTAGGTGTAGATTGATCTGGTTAAGAAAGACAGACCTTCGCCCTTTCCAGCTGGACAGTGGCTTGCTGTTCTTTCTCCTGTCGGCCGCCCTGCTCCTCATCCAGTGAGACATCTGAATCAGATGGCCTGCTAGTGTATGAGTCAGCCGAACCCTGAACACACAAGAAACACTTGTTCATCATGTGTTTTATAAATCCATCCTGAGACAAATGAATCAATGCGTCATACATTCAACTTATGCATCTGATTATACAAATAAATATGATTATACATAAATGATTACAGAATATTATCCATTACAGGCTGCTGGATGTAATATCAATGTGCGATGATGAAAATAATGATTTGTAAACAGTAAAAAAATTGAGTCAATTTCAAAGTTTAAACATTCCTATAATTCTGAAGAAATATATTCTTGGCATTAAAACTTACTTACTTACTTAGAAAAGTAGCTTTTTAATATAATTTATGTTGTGTTTATGACCTGTGTATGATGTACAGTAAATGTGCCAAACCAAGTACACAGCTCTCTTACTCTCACACTTCTGTATGAAATAGAAATTTTGTCTTAATTTCTAAGCTTCTACGCTATACTTTGTATTAAATAACTATTCTATGTAGTGCATATACTAATCCTTTATATTCAAGAGAGAAGAACAAACAATGATATTACATAAAGCCTGAGAGCACAAAAACAACCTATAATAGAAACGACAGCATAATGAGATGACACATTAACTAGGAAAAGCATGAGTGGCTTTATTACCTATAATGCATTAAGATAGGTAAAACCATTTCATTACATCTCCACCAAAAACAATATTCACAGAATGTTCTTTTATGATTCTAGTGATTTTATGTAGAAAACACTAAATCTAAAAAAAACGTCTGGCTGGGTTTTCAAAAACTGGGCCATATAAACTGTAATATTATTTACATATATGCATGCATCAGATTTCTATGAGGGTAAAATAGCTCATAATAATAAAATTGATATTGCCCAATGTGGCATAGCATATTACACAACATTCAATATAATCTTTAGTGTCTAACAGCTGTCAAGAAAGATAAACAACGTCTGCTAATGCAGTTTGACTGGGAATGCATACGTCTCCCTCTCTCTCCCTCATTGTGTCTCATGTCATTACATCAGAAGACCAGCAAACTACAGTGAAATGAGACTGTGTGCTGAAAGGAGAAGAATGCTGATTCTATTCCTGGTATACCCTCAAAGATGCACTGAGACTTCCATTGTAATCCACATTTCATCATGTCTGCTGGTTCTATAAATAAACGTTCTTTCACAAATTGATCAAAATGTGCTTTTAGAGCCAAAAATGGCTTTAGAATTTTTCTTTGGAGAAGACCCCATTGGATGGTGCTTTCGTTCAACAACATAAGCACTCTGAACATCTGTGACGTGAAAGATCCTCACCAATGATGAAGGTGTGCTCTTCCAGTAACAGATTGCTTGAGCGTGGCTTAATCGCTAGAGCATGGCACGAGCAAAGTCAAGGCTTCGATTCAAAAGAAATGCAATATCGGATAAACCAACCACTAAAATCTATCTGTGTTTATTCACAATGTACACAAATCTAATTTAAGGATTCATCTAATCTGGATGTCCACGCTGTCGTTTTAAAGTGATCAAATCTGTTTTCTCAGTGTACCACCTATTAGCCAGGTCTACTCTGGTTGCTATAGAAACAACATTTAGCTATAGACTATATACCTGTTTAAATGCAACGTGTATTGATGTAACTTTCAAGACGTGGAAAAAACATGTGATATAAATGTAATATTAAGCTTTGTGAAATTAAACCTGGAATTGATTTAAACTGTATTTGGATGGGTTTGCCTCAGCTATGCTAAAAATAAATTCAAACACTTTGCTGGCTGTCTGAACAAAGCATTGATGGTTAAGAAACATGTTATTACATTTACAGGACGCGTTTAATAAAAATTAGCTTCGGTGCTTTTAAACACACACTGGTCAGTGTTTTGACCAAAAATGATAGACCCCTGTGCCCAGGAAGGATGTTCGTGTGACCAGAATTACATATGGCGAGTCAAGTGAAAGGCTGTTGATGACATCAAAGCCAGCGTGATTAATGCCTCGTTCCATCATCTCATTCCCAGTATATAAAATATTAAAACTAAAGTCTCAGCCAGTTGGCCTTTAATTCTAGTGAGCTTGCAAGATTTGACAGAGCTGAAAATAATCGATGATAGCTGGCGCGTGAGACGGGCAAGCGAGGAATTTGCTGTCAAGCAATGGCTCCACTTTGGGACACGTTACACCCCACGGCCAGCTGGTTTGCTTATGTGTTGCTGATTCAGCGATACTGATGGTTGGATGGAGGGAGATGAAGAGGGCAAGGGACGAGAACATTTCCCAAACAGATGCTAGCACAGTTACTCTTTCACAGACTGCCAGCAAATCTATCTAGTTCACCCAAAAAATGGGAAAATTCTATCACCCTCTTGTCATTTTAAACTTGCATGACTGTTTTTATCAGGAGAAAAAAGTCATACAGGGATTGAAATGACAAGAGGGTGAGAACATTCTGACTTCATTTTCATACTATTACAGAATATTCAATTTGAATGTTCCGTATCCCATTTGGTTTGATTACAGTAAACTAGATTTCTAGAAAACTAGTTTTTATTTTAAAAATCTAAATAGAATAAAATGAATATTCCCCACATGTCCTATTTAAAAGGAACATTGTATTTAAAGATGCACATACAGTGATCTTATAAGGGAAAAATAATAATAGAATTATCAAGAATTAATGGAGATAATTCAGCTTTTAGTAAATATGATAAGGCATATTGTAACTATTAAGCAATACACTTTAATAAACTTGATCTCAAACTTGCAAAACTAATTCTTATAATTAAGTCTCATTCAAAGGTTTATTCACAAGCATCTGATTGAGAAGATGAAAAGCAAGAAATTCTCACTTGAATGCCCAGAGAAATGATTTCTACGCCTCGTCTATCCGGCAGGATTTGAGAATGGTGTCCGAGAGGCATTCTGCATCTTGAAAAAGCATTAACTATAAAACGGTTCTAATGTGAAAACAGTTAACTTTATGACTGTCCTTAATAAAATACAGTTTACCAAAATGCAGATATAGATACATTAAGTTGATTTTGTTAGGAAAATCCACGGAATTAATTAAAAAAATTAAACCTCAGGAAATGCAAATTTAGTTTGCATGTACAAAGTGTGCTTCACTCGATAAATAGTTATAATATAATCATAATAATAATTCAGTGGCCTAGTCAATATCAATAATTAACAGCAATATTAACTAAATAAAAGCTTTTCAAATCAATAAGGTCTAACTGTTTTTTTCAATGGAACCGAAAAAGAATTATAAAAAATCCAACAGTTAATTTCTCTAAATTAGACATATATTATTCAAGTTTATTTAATGAAAATAATGTAACTAACAAACTATATTTATAATGTAAACACTTTATATTTTAGGTGAATTTTATTATTTACTTAACTTATTTTTTTAATTAAATTTCCTTAATTTAAACAGTATATTTTATGACTTCACAGCTTTAAAATGTACTCATTTTTTTAGAGTTCAACGTAAAATCACAGTTCAACTTTTTCGGCCCGGTGTCACAGACAAGGCTAAGTTTAAAACCTTAGTTAAATTATCATATTCATGTCACTTTTTTTACAAAAATTTATAAAAAAAACATTACTGGTTTGCATCTTGAGACAAAACAACGGCACTGATACATTTTAAATAATGTCAAGTTATTTTCAGTTACGACAGGTCAGTCATTCATTTTAGTCTGGGACTAGTCTTCAGCCTTGTCTGTGAAACCGGGAATTAGACTGTTGAAAAATGTGTTTGTAGTTGTCAATATCCCCCTGAGCACACATATACTGAAGAAATAAAACCCAAACCACAAGCAGCATTCGTGTAAGCTTACTCAGCCTCAGTGCTTAAACCATTATCTAACCGCGTCAAGTGTGTGGGCTTGGGTTTGTCAAGCCACACGTTCTGCTTATCTTCAGAGATTGTACACGGCGTGTACATTTTTATGTGATGCCATTGGGTCTGAGAGCATTTGGGGCCCTCATAGGCCCTCTGCACTTGTGGATTCTTTCCTGTTTTCCTATGAAAACAAAAGCTGATAAAGTGAGTCAGTGAGAAAGCATCCTCCATGTACGCAGATGTATCATGGGCTGAAGACCACTGCCTGCTTGAGTGGTGGGTAATTACAGATAAATCTCTCAACAACACAGCATGAGCTCACTACCATTTAGGGCCACATCTGATAAAAGTAAACGCTTAACCATAAAAAGAGATGACAAGGGATGTTTTATAAGGCCAGAATAGTCTTACTTGTCATCTCAGTTAAAATATTAATCTTTAAATCGGTAGTTATTAATTGGTGGGTCGTGACACAAAAAAGTGTTGCAGTCTGGTTCTAAACAACAGGCAAAACAAGTGATGTGAGGCCAAGTATGGTGTTCCATACTCTGAATTTCTCTGCGTTTTACATATCCATGTGCACACACACATCAGCGAGTAACACACACGGTGAACACACACCCAGAGCAGTGAGCAGCCATTGCTGCAGCACCTGTGGAGTAGTGCCTTGCTCAAGGGTCTCACCTCAACCGTGGTACTGAAGGTGGAGGAGAGCGCCGATCATTCACTCCCTCCACCTACAAGCCCTGGTGGTACTGGGGCTCGAACCGGCAACGTTTGGGTTACAAGTCTGAGTCTCGGCCAATGTCTATGTCAAAGTACAGGTATGTGTGAAAAACTAAACTTTTGCCACAAATTCACAAGTGACTTGGTAGAATGTACTGTAGGCTAACTGGTAAGCTTGCAACAAAGTCAATGATCTGTAGGGGAGACAAAAGCCTCCGTGTCCTTTACTTTGCTCGTCAAGAAAATGTAAGGTAACAACAACAATTAAAAGTGCAAAAATATTTCGGAATCTTTGAACAGTGAGACATCCTCAATCCTATAAATATCAGAAACCGGATATTGCATGAAACGAACGTTTGAACCCTCAATTACCTTTATTATTCATAAGCCGTAAGGAAGAGGAGAAAAGAGAGGCCGACACAATTAGACCACTAAGGCTATATTAAGATCCTCAGAAACAACCAGAGCAGAGCTACCTTGGTATTATTTCATTTTTATGACAATTTCAATGCTATATTTGCATCGTGAGACTCCAGAGAAATACAAGCAAAGTGAGTTAAATTGTCTCAGTTCTATATTCTGCATATACTGTAGATAAACACAAATAGTGTATAATCCTTCATATAATGGCGTATCATGTCCTAGCTGGCCTCAGTTACACATACATACATTATTTTATTATTCATATTAAGTGTAAATCAAGCCATTACTCGAATGTCTAGTTGGATGTAACAATTCCCTACTCGAATGTTAACAATGAAGTCACACATCCACATTAGATGAGTTATCGATAATGTCAGATTAAATGTCACTTTTACTGTTTTAAACTGTGATGTGAATGTTCTTAAAGACACAAACACAATCGAGAGGCAATAAAAAACAGGCTTAAGTCTCATAATCTTATTAAAATCAAAGCTTTAAGGTTTGATTCCAAAGATTAATTTCACTATAACTTCAATCTTTGACAATGATGATTATACGTAGAAACAGTAAATGTTACATGAAAAATTACTGTTTTTTACAGCCAGAATCGCATTCTGAATCGCTTCTAAAGAAAAATATTAGAACTAGGTCTTAAAGTCTGCGAAAAATGTGTTTTCTGCTGCCTTTGGAGGATTTCCTAAAGCACCTTGTGTTCTGCTCAGGTTGACACCAAAGCACACATGTCCTATTTGGAAAAACAATAGAACAGCACTTAAAGGAATAGTTCACCCAAAAAATAATAAAAAATTATCATTGTCATTACAATCCTGAATGATTTTCTTTGTTCTGCAGAACAAAAAAAATATACATTAAGAACAATACTGGCCCCCATTGACTTCCATTGTATGGACACAAAACCACAGAGACATTTCTCAAAATATCTTCTTTTGTGTTCCACAATCGTGTACAAGTTCTGAGCAAAATAATAAATGATGACAGATTTTTTGGAGGGGCGTGAACAATACCTTTAAAAATCTACATCATCCTAAACACTCACTCTGAAGTCACTTTTCAATAAAGTGCAATAATGAATGCAAGATCCTACATTTAAAATAAATCATAAATGAAATTCAACTATAACAAGAAAAACAACAACAAAACCATTTGGTCCCTATCCCAGTTTTAAAAAATGTGGTATCCTTGGACCATATTTATGTCTGGTCCGTCTTTAAACAAAGATGTGCGGTTTAAGCAAGCATTTTTTCCAACAATACCTAAGACAGAAAAGCAGTGTGTACTCAGACATCTAACAAACAACAGCACTATATACAAGCTAGACAAGTAAATAGTGTGGCATTAGCAACTGCTCAATGACACGGAATAACAGGCTACTGCAGCTGAATGATGCTCTCCTCCGGTTGCCTCACCTCCGGAGGCTTCAGAAGAACTGAGCATGGTGTAGAGAAACAGTGAAGGTAATATTGAAAGAGAACCATACATACATTAACACTCACACACACCCACTCCGCTCCATTCCCCTCCCCCAAAACACTCAACAGTGTCACATCTCCAATCTGCAAGCTGAATTCCTCCAGTCCTCTCCAGAGGGTCTATGTGTGCATGCATTGAACATCCACCAAAAATCACGAAGACAGCTTGACAAACTCACCGCCTCCGAGTCTTCAAATCCATGCAGGTACAAATTGTCGTACATGGAGGTCTGATATTCCCAAAGGATCTCCTTAATGACCAAATGCAAATATAGGAGGTGTGGTGAGAGTATATCTCTTACGATCCCCTTGCCCACAGAAAGACCACCGAACCGGGAATGACAAGCAAACGGCGGCCAGCCCCTCTCTCCAAACGCTAGCGAAGTGTATTAATGAGAATGAAACGTGATCGATCACATCATCAAGAAGCGGGGCTCTCCCCGGAGGCTGCACAGACCTGGCATTTTATCAGCTTCTACAAACAGAGCAGGAGGCTGATGACAATGCAGCAACGCTGCTTTCTGATTGGCCGAGGAGGGCACCAGTGAGAAAGGACAAGTGCTCTCGTCTGTTGACTGTTAAATGAAGAGGAATAGGGGTCTAAAGGGTGCCGACAGCTTTACACTCATTGACCACTGTGTGTTCCCTGCTATTCTTTCCTCATTGTTTCTATTTTTGTTCAGCTTCCCATTCACACGTAGACCCAGACACAAGTGTTGTTAGCTCTTTGACAAAATGTTAAATATTCTCTCATTTGTAAGCAGCTTTGGGAAAGGTACTATAACGAGTTTACACACATTTATGGGCAAGTTAATGAAAGTATGTGCAAATATCTCAACCACAACAGACTACGGAAAACATTACGAGACCATTCAAAATTTTCATTTAATCAGCATTTCTAGAAGTATTGTGGCCATTCCAGTCCAGCGTCTGTTGAATTTCAACAAAATCAAAGCTCAGGAGTGACATAAAGTCATCCAACAGCACTGAAAGGCTGACAGCGTGACATGAACACTGTGATACAAATAAAAAACATAAAAAATGTTGAACTATTCTTAAATACATGTAGGAATATTACTGTTGTATTGCTTAAAGTGAATGTAGACTTGTTTTCTTTGTAGTAAACAAGAGCATGTTTATTGTTATTTTGACCTGTTTCTCCAGTTTTCATTTTCTGCAAATAATTGCAAATAGAAACAATATTTATTTTGAAATTTGGTAGAACTATTGTTAGTGGTTCACAGAATGAAACAGAAATGATCATTTCACCTAAACATATAACTATAAATAGTAAATTCAGAAAAACTGAAGGTGGTCTTTGAGATGGTCTTGAAATTTTTTCAGCTGCTGTATATACAAACCATAAAAGTAAATTATCAGTGTGCTCGCTTAAAATAGATGTCCATTGACATTAAAATAAATTAAAATTCATGGAGACTCGTATAATTGTTATTAAATAAAAATTCAATTTAATTGTTATTGAATTAATATTTTCTTTTATATCTTTTGAGCAGAATAAATAGTGAGAGATCTAATCAGACGATTTCTTGTAATTACATTAAAATAAACTGAAGTGAAATGTTGCTGTTAATTAATCACAGCTCCCTTTAGGATCAAATCCAGGCAAACATCGCCCCCTGTAGTACTGAGTCTGAAATACAGCTGTCTGTTTCAACTAGATTTGCCTAAAGACATACAACTGGGTAATTAATTATGTCTGTTAATGAGCCCATGTTGAGAAAATAAACAAATATTCTAATTAATATGCTATCTACAAAAATATCCTATTTCACAAGTTTCACAAGACCTTTATTTCTTTATTCCACTGCTTTGCTAGAAAAACATCCAAAATCTGGCATGTTAATATTTTATCATCTACTAAAACATTTTAATCTTTCTTTTTCTGCTTCAGATTTCACAGTCTATGGTCAATAAACACAGCAGGGAAGCAATGAAATAAATGAATTACTAAACAGTTTAGACATGTGACCTATACCAGAGGAATTAATAATTTATGCAAGCTCCCAATCATTAGGAATGTAACTGGATATTTATACATTTCTTATGGCGTGGTTTGACAAATAATGTTTCACTATCTCTCTACGGCACAATAAGCATCGTTTCTGTAGTACAGCCAAGACCAGTTCAGTTAAGGGTTTTATGTAGACGATTATTATCTGCAGTCTTGACTTTGACCTTGATCTCAGCAGGTAGTTGACACCCCAGGGTTTTCTCACCTTATTCAGGCACAGCTTTAAGACCCATACAGGTTTGACGCAAGATTTTCTCTCAGTTCAACCCCGATCTATAAACATGTGGAAATGTTACACTGGGGTCTTTGAAACGTATAAATAAATCATCTAAATCTTTCGAGGTGAATTTAGCAAAAACTAAGCGGGGTAATAAGAATAGTGTGCTGAATGAAGGGTCTTGCCCATGAAACCACCTCTATGTATATGGACAGGAATAGAATGTTCTAGGAGTCAAAATACTGAATTCCCAAGGTTGTGTGGGGACCTAGATTGCAAATTCAGACTGCGGTATATGTTTTGTACATTTTGTATGTTTCCTCATTGCACCACTAAGAAACTAGATTTTTAGAGCCTTACAGAGACAGTTCACCTAAAATTGTTAATTCTGTTATCATTTCTTTCAAAACTTGTGTATAACTCTTCTATCTGTGGAACACAAAAAATTAATTTTGAGAAATTTCTTTTCGTTTTGTGTTTATATAATGGAAGTCAATGGGGGCCGATGTTGTTTGTTTATAAACGTATTATTCAAAATATCTTCTTTCGTGTTTTGCAGAGGATAGAAAGTCAAACAAGTTTGACATGATATCAAAGTGGGATGAACTATTCACTTCATGGTCACTGTTTTCCACAGCTAAATGTCAGCCAAAGGTCTAGATCCATAAGACAAAAGCCATTACACTGTATCATTTACATTCATTTATGTGGCAGACGCTTTTATTCAGAGCGACTTACAAGTAGCAGAGCATATAATTTTTTTACCGAACTTAGCAGTGCCGTTGGTTAACAAGGCCAGGCTACTAGGAGGATTAAAGCTGGAGTAAGCAAATGAGAGGATGAACAACAATTATCTTTATTATGTTAAATCTTTTTTGATGGAATTATAAATCTTGTGTGCTAAGGGAATATCGAGCACTCAAATTCAAAACTCAGAATGCCATTTTGAGCTATGAATCCATGCCTGCTCTATTCAGCTAAATGTTGAACAAGAACAGTTAGAAAGGTGGCCATGAGTAATTCATATTCATCTGATGACAGAGAGGATTCATCTGTTGCTTGGAAACCGAATGACCTGTTCAAAAGGTTGTGCAGTAGTACAAGTCTTTTTAAAAAACAGACTGACTGAACTAAATACATGTATATATACCGTATACTGAACATGTGTCGTACAGAATAGAGGACGTACGATTTGGCATGAAGATCCTAAAATCAAACATGTTTCTTGCACAACACATAACCTCTGATTCAACACACTGTACGACCAGTTTTCTCTCAAACAGTGTGACTCACATTAACAGTAAAGAAACAAGCTGTCATTGTTGCCTTAATACATATTTGGTTGCAAAAAATGTGTCTACTGGAAGAAAAAAACATTTGATAACTTCTTAAGTATTTCTTAATTATTAACATTTACTTTATGCATTTTACGGATGCTTTACTCAAAGTGAAGACGATTTTTTTATGTGTCCCCGACAAATCAAACCTCTGACCTTGGGGTTTTAGTCTTAACCAGTTCTTAATATGGTCCCATCTGTTAATATTATTTAATGTATTCGCAAACATGAAATAACAATAAAGAATTGATCAATCTTTGTTATAATTAGTTCATACCATATACAGTAATTGTTCATTGTTTGTTAATGTTAGTTCATTGTGCATTACTTAATAGTGAACTTACTTTAACTTAGAAGTTGTTGTATAGAGTGCAAATTAACTAATACGGTTGTGTAACGGAAACACATTCGTAAAGTATAAACCATTATATGATTTACAGATAAGACAAATAGGATGCATAGATAGTCTACTAAAAAGTAAATATTCTCCATATTAAACTCCTTAATAAAGGGTCTTTCACAAAAACAAAGACTTGAATAAGAGTAACCAAATCGTTGCTAATCTTATGACAACATGGTGATATCAACAAACATGTAAAAGGATGGGGCATGCGTTGCACACAGTATAAGAAATAAGTCTAAAATCTCCATCGTCCTCTCTCACCTGGCGGAGGATGAAGCTGGTGGATGTTGTGCTACCATCAGATCTTTTAAGGCGACTGCGGCGAGAGTAAGTGCCTCTGTTCACCTGCGGCAAGAGAACGAGCTATTAATCAATCTTTCACTTCTCGGTAGAACAGGGGCACCTTCACACACACATTCGCCTACATTTTTCACCACACTATAAGATGTGTTTTAATGGAGCCCCTTACAATGAATACAAAGTTATCACTTTCAGATCCAAATGCTCACTGTCAACACACTACCGGCACTTTAGCAAAATGTGATTGCATTCATTTGCACTGCTGCTAAATACAGAATTAACAAATTTGACATCCAGGGTGTGACAAGACAAAATGTTATTAAAAGGGGTATATTTAGATGCATGGCTAAGCACATCTTCACAAGTGGTTGAATGTCACAGACATCAATGCAGTGTGTTGAGTACAGGCAGGTCTGCCCTTGCCGAGTCTGCAAGTACAAATATATATATTATATATATATATATATATATATATATATATAACTTTTAAGTTTAAAAATTGTCTCACATGGAACCCCTCAATGGAGAAGGATACGAACACATGTTTGCAGTGAGCGGTTGTGTAAAAGATACAATTTTCATTTAATGGATGGCACAATATATTAAAAATATATAAAAGAGATCTATAAATCTATAAAAATATCGCCATCCGTCTTTATAAACTGGGTCAGGTCTCAGATCTTGGACAGGGGAATCAATGAGAACATATATTATTCAGAAGCCTAATTAAGGGTCAATAGATCAAACTGACGTCCATTAATCTTAAAGGTTATTTGGGTTTCATTTTCATTTAACTGTAATATTACCTGTGTATGTTAACACAGAGATGTAGGCTAAACGAACAAGTTTTGCATGATAAGAGATGATACGAAAAAGAAAGGCACGAAAGAACAAAATATGAACAAAACTTGAAAATGCACACTAACAAAAGAAAATATTAGCAGATGTGTATTTGGACATATTGTCATTGTATTATTTTAAATGCCCTTTAATATCGTGCAAATTGATTACGTCGTCTACCACAGTACTTCTAAATGCAATGTGAAATCTATCACAAGTTTACAAGCATACATTACAGAGACATTCATACCTAACCTAACAGTTATCAGTGTTGGGTCCGCAGTGGGATCCCCATCGCGCGCATCTTTACCTGAAAGATGGGCTTCTGAACACCGTCGCCTATCCCGTGTCGGGTGTAGATGTGCCGGGACATCTCTGCAAGTTCATCGGTCCAGGGTGGGGGTTGCCTTTCGGTCCCGATCCACTGGCTCGGTGGAGGATACTGAACTGTTTGCTCCAGTTTCGCAGTGGGCTCTGCGGTCCGAATGCGAGTCGTGTGTGCTAATGCAGTATATGTGCAGCTGTAGTGCGCGGATGCACCGCTACTCACCCCAGCATCATCACGAGGGCTCATGAGATAGCCTATTACACAACCGTAGTGTACATGCTACATATATAGAAATACACAAATACTGACAAAGTGTATTGGCTAATAACTCAACAGGAAAAGGAGCGGATTTATTACAGTACTATTAGTAAAGGTTAATTGGCTTTATGCATTAATCAAAATGATCAATAATCCAATGATAGGCCAATATGCATATGTAGGGTAATATGCAAATCATCATTACAATCAGTGTCTGGTATAACTAGTTACTTAGTTACTAGTAACTGTTAACTACTTTTCCCTTAGAAAGGTAAAGTAAGGGATTACTTTTATTTTTTTGTCATTTAAGTTACATGATGTCATTTGACTAAATACATTCAATAGTGGAAATGACATCACAATTATCGGTCTGATTTTAAAATGTATGTTTCAAAGTGTCCTTCTCACATTTGCATGCTTTGGTAAGTTAATAAGAATAATTTATAGTTGTTTATTATTTATTTGGATGACTTAGATACGCCGTTTCATGTCTATCCCTGATAGCTATTCTAATCAAGGTTGATGTAGGACAAAGCGAGAAATTAGTAATAAGTAATTAAATACTTTTCGGTGAGAGTCATTTGTAAAGTAATCCAATTACACTATTGAATATGTAATTAGTAACTAGTAATTAATTACTTTTTCAGAGTCATTTATCCAACGCTGATTAGAATCTAGCTTAAAAAAATTCACAATACCCGAAAATAGGATTTAAGGAACAATACCTGGAATTAGTCTATGCAATTTAGGAATGATCACTTTCATGCAACTCAAATATAACAGGCAAGTGATATAAAAGCAGTTTTACCCTGATTAGGAGTTAACCATTATTCAGCTATTGAAAGTTTGAAAAAGTTGTGTCAAGTCAAATTCTTCAAAGCGATAGTTCACCAAAAACAAAATATTGCGACACGTTTCGAAAACTATACGACACACAAAACATGATCATTTGACAAAAATCTCAGTGGTTTTGGGTCCATACAATGGACGTCCATGGGGGTCAATGTTGTGTGGATACCGAAAATCTTCAAAATATCTTCTTTTGTGTTCTGCAGAAGAAAGTATGTCATACAAGTTTTACATGACATGAGAGTGAAGAAATGATTAAAGAATTTTCATATTTGATATATATATGCACTAATGTAAAAGCAGTATTCATACTAATAATACACATATATACATTATAAATCAAAGGTATAATAAATCAGCGCCTCGTGCATAAAGAATTGATAAGGAAATGCTATACTGCAGAAGATCTGTATCAATTCAATTCAGTTGCCGTAATTTTACCAGGCAGACTATGACGATACAGCACTCATGGGGTTGATCATTAGCTGAGTATTAGCTGAGCGTATCTGAGCTCATTTCTTTTAAAACATGCCTGGAATGACTAATGTCTGATGAATCAAACCCCAGCCTTGTAATAAATGTTGAAAACAGCTTAATTAACATTAAGATTCAATAAAAGAAATGAGACGAAATCTGCAGCAGTCAAGTCAGTTTCAAAGAGCTCTCCTCTCTCTTTCTGTAAATATGCAAAGTCTTAAAAGCAGCTATTGTAAGGTCATTTTTATTCATTGAAGACTATAAGAGTTCACCTTGTTACAAAATGAAATTGAAAAACGAGCAGGCAGGATACAAAGAAATATTGATGTTACAAAGAGAGTACAATACACATAAATCTCTTAAAACATATTATAGGTTTACAAATATACAGCAGCTTTCTAAATTAAAGTCTTGAGTCGATTTCTACTTTTATTCAATCTCTCGAAAGGCATCTGGTGGTAAATAAATGTTCATAAAGTTAAGGTGCAATACAGAAAAAGCGAGATAATTAACATCTAATATACAATATCTTTTATTAAACAGTTTAAGAAAATAATAAAGACAAATCTATATTTCCCTACACAATCCCATTTTACTAAGAATTTCGAAAATTGTGATTTTTGTCCTTATCATGGCATTATTAATTGAAGGTGGGGGTTGTCAGTAAAAAGTCTTTTGTTTTTTTCACCTACCTAAGAAGCAAAAAGCAACTATTTTTTCATTTCTGTAAAATGATAACACAATGTATGCAATTTTACATGCCTTAAATTAAATTGGACCACGAAAAACACCCACAACGCAAACACAAGCGGCACTTGCATATTATAAATATCAATATACAGTGAAACATATGGATTGACCATAAAGGGATTGCATCTGTGACTACTTTCAAATCATGTAAAGTTTGCAAAGGCTTTTACAAACATTACACAAAAGCCTTTAAACTGCTGTTACAATGCTGTCTTCTAATTCTGTCCCATAGTTCTGGACTCAATAACAGCAGCCAGAACCTTAAACCATCATTTTGTGAGTTTCTACAAGTGCCGAGTCTTGGCACGTGAATTCTTTCCAGATATGCTGTATGGTAATCTTTATATAATTGTCCTCTCTATAATGCATGATGCTATTGGAGTCTTCCTAACCAGAATGGAAAACACCACTGTGAACCTACCAATCAAAAGCATTATCTTTCAATAAAGAATGTTCATTACTATGATCTTATGATTCATAATCAGAAAAATTAAAATATGCTGGTGATTATCATGAGAGGACATCTTGTTTTAGGTTAGTGTGATGCATTCCAACGACTCTCAACCTGGCCTAAACTTCTTCATAGAGTTATTAAGAAGGAATGACAATTATGTTTTTGCGTCCATTGAGAGAATCTCTGTCCTGTGTGGATCAGGACATTATCAGCAAATGTCAAATCTTTAATGCACCTGCCATCAAAAACTCTCTCCACCCAATTTGACCACTTGGAATTTGCATTGGTAGAGACATAGCGACTGTGAAGTAGGACCTTTCACACAGCTTTACAGCAGGGGTTGCTGATAGTAAGCTGCTTGGTGCTGCTGGTGTGTAGGCTGGGCTGGGGCTGACATTGGATAGGAGGTTGGAGGCAGACCAGCATTAGCGTTTTGATAGGCAGATATGTCCATAGCCACACCCATCTGCGGCGGATAAGCGCCAGGTGCTCCAGGAGTGTGGTTCACGTATGCCCCATTCATGGGGCCACTGCAAGAATGAACAATATCACAGTTAATCAGGAATGTAACCTCTAACCCGAGTTTTATTTTCATCACACATTTGCAAGTAGTTCACGACAGCTGGGTATTTGGATTTATTTCAAAAACTTAACAAGTACTGAAAAGTGGAATGCATCGCAAGAAATGCAAAGAGGTCTTGAAAAGAAATGCAGTAGTAGGGGTGCAAAATATATCAACATTGGATGTGCATTGCGCAATATGGAAATAGCAATGCTTTGCAATAAAGAAA
Source organism: Triplophysa dalaica (assembly GCF_015846415.1). NCBI lineage: Eukaryota > Metazoa > Chordata > Actinopteri > Cypriniformes > Nemacheilidae > Triplophysa > Triplophysa dalaica. The sequence continues at coordinate 18,952,953 of NC_079549.1, read as the reverse complement.
TGATTTAAATACTTTTAGGTTATGCATTGTCAAAGTTTTGGGTTGAAAATGAATGTGTGTAGATTCTTCAGGAAGAATCATGAATGTCGGTAATTTCAACAAAATTTTCAGTTTTAAATGCATTTGAATTTAGTTCAGATTATTATGTTGCATTATTCAGCAAGTTTTCACATATTGCTGTTTTGTGAAGCCCTAGTAACCAGAATCCTGCAGAGCTGGAAATTAAACGGCCTCAATAACAAATCATATGAACCACACACCAGAATAATTTTAAATAAATTCAATCCATAAATAGACTGAGTATCATAATCTCTAGTTAAAATGAGAACAAGAACAGTATTCGGCAGCACCATCGCAATGAATGAATCAACAAAAGGGAGTGATTACCAGATATAGGGAGGTTGTGCTTGCTGACCGGCTGATGCTGAATTGACTGATTGAGGGAGAGAACAGAGAGGACCGGCCTGATCTGTACTATGACTATAGCCTTGAGGAACGCCAGAGGACATGTATGCTCCAGACGGCTGATAACCCTGAAATAAAACCGATAAGACATAAAAGAATCAGAACAATGAAAATGAGAATAACCAGATTTCTTCGTGGTAAAGCATGCAATGTACTACCAATGACATTGTACAATTTGCTAGCAATAGTCTTATGTCTGATTCTCAGAGAATCAGAGGAGTCATTTCAGATGAAGGCGTCTGTCAAAAGCACACGTGTAAATATTCCCACCTGCATAGCGAGCGGAGGAGGTGCTCCAGGGTAAGTGCCCTGCACAGACTGCATTTTGGAGTAGGCGTTGTAAAGGGGAGCTTCATTCATTAACTGGTTATACAGCTCAAGAGCTTCCAGCACCTTTACGTTCAGCTCGGACCACTCCGAGTGTTTCCTGCAGTAGAGAGAGAGAGATGGTTTCAAACATTGAGAATGCAACCAGTCCTGATGTTTAGCACCCTGGACACACACCTGTCCATTTCTTGAAGCTTCTCATCAATCAATGGGTTCATGTTTTCACAAGCACCTGGGAGGGGAGGAGTAAATAAATAAATAACAATTAACACAAAATGAAACCACCACTCAGAACTGTCTAGTAGAACTATCTGTTACCTTCTAATGCAATCAGCTCTGCGCTGTCGGGTGACGGATCTGCCGGGTCTGTGTTTTGGAGCAGGTAAATAGTTCTGTCCATCTTCTCCTGAAGAGGTAACAAAACCAACACATGAGATCAAACACCAAGAAAAAAGATCTGTAGACTCTATCCAGACATCCAGCACTCACCTCATCTATACAAACAGGCTCGGGTTCAGCTTTAACTTCAACTTCAACGATAGGCTCCTCAGGAACGGTGGTCTTCTCCATATACATCACTGTGACAGACAGAATTCGGGAGATATACATGTGCAACTACAACAGCATTGTACAAGACGACACACTAAACTGTGTATTACCAGGGTCTGGTTCAGCATTCAAGTTGGTGGTGACAAAGTTGGATGGGAAAAGCCCTGTTCCTCTGTGGTTCTCTCCTTTCCACCAGTTTGGATCACTGTTGGATAATAATATTGTAAAGCGTTACCACAATATTATTAAAAGTGTAATAAATCACAACTGTTGAGGATATCAGCATTGGCCATTAAAAATCCATAACTAATAACTAACTTAAAGTTATCCCTGAGACAGTGAACTCGTACATTTTCTCGAACAATCGGATCGTAGATGGGCAGTTTACCTGTCATCTAGAACCAGCACAAGCTCTCCAGCCTTAAAGGTGAGCTCATTGTCCTCAGCCGCCTCGAAATCGTAGAGGGCGCGCACCTTACGCGACTCCTTCACGCTGTTGGTGTTGTAGGGTGGATCAGCGATCACGGTGAGGGGTCGAGTCTCTACCTGTTGTTTCTGCTCCTGTAAGGACATCTCAATGGCTGCACAAAACAGGACATAGCCTTAATATATAGGCAATTCCAGCGCAATGGATGTGACACAAAAATGTATTTGTCACCAATTTACTAAATCCTTGTGGAAAGAGACAGAAAAATATCAGTCTATGCACAAGTTTTCTATTTAAAAAAGGGAAATAAACTTGAGTTATGGATGTGACAAAAAAGGACACGGTCTTTGGGAGACAAATAACTATAATGCACAAAAATGAAGTAATAGTACCCAATAAATGGAGTAGGGATGGCTCTTTATAGAACATAAAATTGTTGCTTTATTTTCATGTGCCCATTTATGAAGAATTTGTGCTGTTATGGATGTGACAATCCTGCAAATGGCATTTACCTATGCAAAATCATGCACTAAAAATAGTTAGTTTATAGTTAATATATTAAAAATAGGTGCTTTAAAAACTTGAAGAGAGACCTCACATGGGTAATGGAACTACCAACTGTTGATATTTGTGCTGTTCGTATAGTTAAAACCTTTGGTAAGTTATTTTCATGGTAAGGTTGACATTTTCACGGAATTGCCCATCTACCTATACAGCAAACTGTGCACAGAACTTCAAACACTCTCACCTTTGGCCAGGTCATCATCTGATATTTTGGTGACGGTAGGGGTGCTGTTGGGTTTTGCGCTGGAGTTCTGCAAGAAACAAGGATGACTAATTTCAGAAAATGAGCATCGATCAAACCTTCCAACATATATCATTCAATTTACTTTATATTTTGCATAAATCCACTTTAAAGGGAGAGTTTAAACCAAAAGGTAAAAACTAACCCGATTTTCTTTCAAACCCATATGACTTTTCTTTCACAAAAGGAAACATTAGGAAGATTGTAAGGGTTTGACAGCCTCAGTTCCCATTGACTTTTAGTGTATGGATAAAAACTGCATTATATTTTCTCAAAAAAAATCTGTTGTTGGTTTTATTGTGCAACTGCTATATCAAGACAGGACTACAACGCCCTCTGTAGGTGTACAATTGTAAATGCCAAAGGAAAGGAGTTATAAAAAATTCACAGGTAGATAAAGATTAGTTGCGAGTCGGTAATTCATGACCTACATAAATAGACCTTCAAGGGACAAAGTCTTCTGACCTGGTTTAATACAAAAGTGTATTGATATGTACTTATACAGATAAGTAGCTGTAGTCAAATATAATGGCTTAACACTACAAGGAGAGGAGGCTTAACCGACAATATGAGGCCAAGAAGTAGTTGGTAAAACAAATATGTTACAGGAAATTCCATTCTAGGCTTTTGCTTCACTTGTCTCAAGTTTGCACACATTCTTTAACACACAACTCATACGCCTCTAACCCACATAACTAAAGTTCCACCAGATGTCATGTGAGAAACTGCAGTCATTTTAGTCACATGATTTAGAATTCATCACTCACATTGGTGTTTTTGATAGCGCACCATTTTGGAAATGACAGAAACTTCAAAACTACACTGACCTGCCTGGCAAAACAACAAACATCTGTCACATTTCTGGTTCTCCTATAGGCACAGAACAACTAATGACTTCTGACACATGAGTCCAAGTTTAAACCCAGTCAAGAGACAAGGTCACTTATCTCGTCTAAATACAAGAACGGCTGATTCACTATTTTGTGAGTGGAGTTGGTAAGAATACCTGGTTGCTTGAGCTGGGGAATGTCATTCCTTCTTCCTTCAGGGATTTTATGGTGGCACTGATAAGGCTTAGTTGTGGGTCTTTCTGGAAGTCTTCGGCCCACTCGACCATCAGGGCCTTTAGTTTCTCGCCAACCTTTGGGTGAGCCTGAGGAGAAGAGAGTGGCAGACATCATTCAGTCTAATCCCTACTCCTAGTTTAAAAGCAATCTATGCAATTATATTTATTATATTTTAAACATGGAATAAAGTTGTTTACCCTGTTTAGCACTTGTTTAACTTCACTGGCGAACTCTCTCGAGCAGATTTCTAGGTGAAAAATCTTCCCGCTGTTTGAAACGCAGGCACCAAGCAACTACATGACAGAAATGACAAGTGTTTTAGGAGTCATAACACAAATCGTTTCTATCAGTTTCCACATTTTTGGAAAACTGAATTTTACTTTTTCATAATGTTGAAAGACATTTATGATTAGGCGATACAGAAAGTCATTTTGATTCATACTGATTAACTGATTCAGACATTTGTAAACCCGGCACACCACTTGTGTAGTCACTGACTCTGACTCACTGACTCAAAGAATGATTTGCTCTCAAACTGAATATTACCATGACTCGAGAGAAAATTTTACGTAAGCTCTATAAAAGTGATATCTGTCTGTTTAAATACTTCATTACGTATTCATAATAAAATCCATTAGTTATTAGATTGAAGCTTTTTAAGGCTTGCCTTAAGGTGGGTTTTTACTTATGCGTCGGACCTACACCGTAGGCAACGCGCCGGTTTTTGTTTATACTTGTGCGTTGTTGTCAGTGTCGACTGGCAATGGCCACTAGGCATCAGTGTCCACAGGCCTGTTGCTTGTGTGACCAAGACAACAGCCAAAGAAGAAACGGTTCGTTGTGTACGACGTCTGAAGCATTTAGCAGTGACACCACAAATCAAACAGTCACTTTTGCAGCTTGAGTTGTTAAATACAGAAGAACACTTAATTCCTTTATATAATTAGTTCGGAAATGCGTTAATGAGTTAACCAGACGATATTACTGAGTATTTGGACCTGAAGGGAGGGGGGTTCAAGCAGACCAATCACAGATCGTACAGGTTTCAGATTTTTTTTTCGAACATATAAAACTGTTTTGTATTAATTTTCTTAGTCCCTGATTGGACAATTCTCCTGGAAAAGTATGCGGCACGCCCACGCGGCAGCATGGAGAAAGAACATGGGCAGATGTCACTTTCACTTGTGTGCAGGAGAGAGAGAGCGAGAGAGAGCGAGAGAGAGAGAGAGAGAGAGAGAGAGAGATAGAGAGAGACAGAGAGAGAGAGAGAGAGAGAGAGAACCTGTTACGGCCGCTTTAATATGTGTAGGTAAGTTAAGCGTTTTTTCTTTACTTAAGCTCACAAACCTGATGAACAACTTAAGATCTTAATGTAAAGATAAAGCTAAAGCTGATGAGAAAGAATTTAGTGATGTCTTAAAATAGAGTCTGAAACATCTTCGCAGGCTGAAAATGTGAGAGTTTTAATCAATTCACTGCTTATTGTTAATTTATTGCACACATATAAATGTGATGAAGAATAGATACAAGGATCTCAGTCAGTGATGTAGTATTGGGTTTATCTCTTTTCCTGAAATATAGAACTGAGAGTGAAGGGCTCACCGTTAATGCTTGCATGGCAACATGAGGGACCTTGTGGTTGACCCGCTTCATAACTGACCGGAGGCAATCTTTTGCACTGAAGAAAAAAAATTGTGTATATCAGAAGAATTACCCATAAAGGCAACACTTGAAGAACACATGTTAAATACGTGAACAGATGTTTTTGATAAATAATGTTAACAGAACGATACATTTAGTTGTTCAACTCTAGCTCATATGCTGATATTTAAACAGAAAGTAGAAATCTGGTGAATTTTTCTTGGGGCAAACAGAGTGATTAAATTTCCACTCACCCAGTTGGAGTTGTTCCCACCCGGTCACAGATATCCATAATGAGGGCCCAGTCCTCTGTCGTATTTGTTTCACTAGTAGCTTTCTCTAAAATGCAAATGAGGATTCAGATGAGACCCTCAATACATTATTACGATGTCAAATTGTAATATACAATTTTCACAGAATATCTGTATTCTTGGTCAGTTTGGTCAAAAGTCTCTTCATTCAGTACAAGTCATAAGAAACCGATGAAAGCATAAACTCTTTCCTGATGGATTTAAACTCTTGCTTGAAAGTAGGTTTATACATTATGTTATGTTTCACCTGTAAGGGTTAATATTACCAGGCAGGGCTCTGCACTGCGACCATTTCCAATAATATTCACCTGTAGGCCCGCAGCCACTCATTTTAAGACACACAATCCAGACCACCAGTCTCAGGCTAGAAGGGGCGGGCCGGCAACAACATGCGATTTCGGATAAACGCATTATTGTTTTCATTGCATATTATAAGTTAGGTTCTTTATTGGAATCATCACAGTGCACATCTTTTTACATATGTGACCCTGGACAACAAATGTCTTATGGGTCAATTTTTCAAAATAGATTTTTACATAATCTAAAAGGTTAAAAATAAAGCTTTCTACCGATGTATGGGTTGTTACGATATGACAATAAATGGCTGAGATAAAACCGTTTACAACTCTGGAATCTGAGAGTGTGAAAAAATCTAAATATTGAGAAAATGGCCTCTGAAGTTGTTAGTCAGAGGCACTGTAGCAGGCCATCCACTCACAAAAATAAACTTATATATTTAGGATGGGAAATTTACAAAATATCTTCATGAAACATGGTCTTTACTTAATATCGTAGTGATTTTTGCAATTATAATTTTGACCCATACAATGTATTTTTGGCTTTTACCTAAAATGTTACCCTGCTACTTAAGACTGGTTTTGTGATCCAGGGTCACATATTATAATTAAAGTTTAAAATTGTAGTCAGGGCTGGGGAGTTACAAAATACCCGTAACTCAGTTACGAATTTAAAATAAAAAAATGTAGTAATTGTATTTAATTACAGTTACTTTTTTATGAGTGGTTATCAAATAACAGTTACATCTGAAAAGTATTTTAGATGACCATAGTGATTAATTGGAATTTTATGTCATTAATTTAAACATTAATATAAACTGTAACACACAATTAATGTAAACAGCAGTCAGTGATTCTCTGACTGTAAAAACGCTCATAAATTTCATACCCCTCGGCAGAATATACAAAATTTGAATAATTCTAACAAAATATTGGGTTCATAGAAATTGCAAGGTAAGTTTATTAAGTACTATCCTAAATAAGCTATTTCACATAATTTAAGTTAACATATACTCCACCGGACAAACTGTCTGAATGTTTACAAATTGCCACCTTTAATCTTTTTATGTCAGCCATTACCTAAATGATCAATGACAATGACCGTTTTTAGGTTTTGTGATAGTTGTTTGTGAGTTCCTTGAATTATTATTCGCAGTTCTGACTTATCTTGATATACACTTCCAATTGCGAACTATAATGTCCAATGAGTTTGAACAGGATGATGTGTAAAGATTTTTTATTTTGTTTAAAGATCATACTTTTATTACTGCCCATCACATGTGTAACTACATGTTTCAATGAAAACAAAATAAGTACAATTTAGCCTCTTATATTTTATTATATATTTATAATAAATTAACAATTTGTTGAATTATTTTTATATGAATCGTATTAAACTATTTGTTGAATGGGTCCGTGTAGCTTTATCACATTTAAGTTTAGACAAGAAACGGTTCTTATACTTCTACTCAAAATACTTTCATTTATTATTGCCCTTTATTTGAATAATTACATGTCTCCCAGAAGACAAACCAAGAACAATTTAACCTATTATCCAATTAAAAAAAGTTTACACACCTCAGCTTTAAATGCATTGGGTTGCCTTTTTGAGCATCAGCCTTTTTTCCTTTTCCTTTTTGTAAGATTGTCAGCTTTTTTGTTTCAAGAAATATTATGGAAAACTGCTGTTGTTTAAAGGGGTCATATGACAGATATAAAACAAATATTATCGTTTGCTTTAGATGTAATGCAATGTGTAGAGGAAAACCAAGTCCTGTTCGGCGATCCCTTTGTGTAACGTACCTTATTAGTATTCCAAAGTATTCTAAAGCAAAATACCCGTGTTCGTATGGACAGGGCCTTGAACTTTGCTACACAGTGAAATATCTTCGGATGGGCTTACGTTTCCGATTTGATGCATTCGCATGCGTAATAATGGAAGTCAATTGAAAGAAAGTTAAATGTAACCGCGGATTTATTCTGTGGCTGTTCGAGTGTGCATGAGTGTTTCTTCAGGTGTCTTTGCAGGGGTGTGAGTCAGGCACATCACAATGATTTTAAAGTCGATTATCGGAAAAAATTTTAACACATCGCCCAGCCCTATTGCATAGGCGCATATTGTGGGTGTAACATATCCCCACCATTTATTTGGGAAGAAACTGACAAATGCCTGGGAAGGTGTTTATGTAATGACCATTATCATCTAAAACTCATGGAAAATGCCAGATGTGCCTCTTTCTCACCATGTCCCCAAATGGCAGCTTGGGAACCACATACTGTGAAAGCTGGAGTCGAAAAGTGGAGTAGCAGACCGCCCACTATATATGATAAATATTCCAAAGCAGTTTTATTACACACAATTTATTAAGTGCTGCGTCTGATCTCCCTCAGTTTTTTTGCAGTTTGAGAGCTGGCTGTAACCCAGGCTAAACACAAAGTTCACACGGACTAATGAGCAATTTAATTTCATCGTTTGTAAATCTCAAATCAAATGATATTAATTAGGCATATATATATTTCATATATTTTAATGATTAATTTTTCGGTTCGATTGTATTCTGTGGTGGACAGTCGGCTACAGTATAATAACGTTATTCATTAAAACTCGCCGCAGTGATATGAAACTGTAATGTGGTTTACAGATCTGGAACTACTTTATTGGTGTGCGCTTCCTGAAAAAACAATGCACAGCCTTAGAATGTTCCCCAGCCAATCACACAGAGGCATTCAACAGCCCCTGTATATAATCAATGATAACCAAATAGCGTAGTTTATCAGTGCTAAATTGATGTTCCTTAAAAATTATTCAATCCTACATTTTTGTCTGCGCTCCTAATTTTTATTTTAATTAAGGATGAAGTAATTAAGTTACCATAGTGTCCTGCCAGGTTTTGATGAAGTATTGAAATGTAAATATAATGTTTGTGGATCCGTTACTCTGAATGCAAGAAGCTTGTTATGCCTGTTCTTTTGTATAAAGTAACGTTAGTCTAGCCAACTTGTCACAACAAGCAAAACAACCATCCCTCTCATATAAAATAAAAACATGTGTTTTCTTTTACGAACAAAACAGGTTTAACTCGAGAAATATTTTAAAAACCTTCCTACATTACAAAATAAAGGCAAATGAAGGCTTTTTTTATAGATTTTATAGAAACTCAACTCACAAATTAAACTTATATTAAATAGAAATGTTGTTTCAGATCGAAGCAATTATCCTAAAATAACAACATTACTTATCGTGTAAACCCAAACAGCTCAAAACGCATCGTTTGAGTAAACTTATAAAACAAACAGAGGTTAGGACCTCTGTCAGCAAACACAACATTATAAGTTTTTGCCTATTGTTTGATACTGTCATCTTGAATAGGTCTGAGCTCATAAATATGAATATCCAAAGCATAAGAAAACTTCTACAACTCAAAAAAAACGATCAGTGGGAGAACAAGGAAACCCCTTAAAGATATGTGACTATGACTGTATAGAAATCGGCCCTGTCAGGAACGCACTCACTTCGATATAAAACAAGACTGTCAAACTTACCCGCATCCTGATCGAATGGGTTTTGGCCAAATAAAGGCATTTTGTGACCTCTTCTTATCTATTAATACCGAAATAAAAGCGTGTTGTCTATGTAGATCGACGAAATATCCTTCCCACATCCATTAAATTACGTTCACTTCAACCAGTTGCTCTTCCGTAAACTTAGTAGACCAACACGATGCCTGAAAGAAATCGCACAATGTTTATTACGCTAACAAATCATTTTAGAATTAAGCCATGTGTCAGAATTTGACCATTTATATAGAACTGAAAAGAGAATTATTCTAAGTGTTTACAATATCATTTTTTTTACAGTCAGGCATAAATGTCGGGTCCCCTTAAACTAGAGAAAACGTAGCGCACTGCCATCTAGGGTGCGGAATAAATCTTCATAAAATATGTTTAACCCCATCCCAAACAATTAAATGAAATCACATACATTGTTTGTGTTCTTATTAGTATTATTACTCAATGCTTAGTGTTTTGTATAAACAGCTATTTCAAACAATATTGCTCGCGGTCCATGAATGAAAGAAATGCACAGATTAATTAGCTTCTGTCATCGACAGGGGGCGCCACAAGCGCAAGGATCTCCTATACATGTCAAAAAGGCCATCCGCCTTCATTCACCCGGACCACTTGGATGATCCAGTCTCTCTAATGATAGCTCAGTCATGTCGGCACCTGCTATGGGGACCAGCAAAACAGCGCACGATTCGAGCAACAAGAAGAAAAGGGGACCCGGAACGCTGGCCACCGCTTACTTGGTCATTTACAACGTGGTTATGACAGCAGGGTATGATGAAAATCCAATGCGCTTCCGTGCTCTCTGTTCCAACGAGTGACAGCAAGAATGGGTAGTAGTAGGATTTCCGCCACTGTGCTTGCACTGTTGTTTTTCTTTTGAGTTGACGACTGTAGTGTTTAAAATAGCGCATTAAATGTATTTAATAATTCTACGAATCAAATCAACGCAATGCAATACATTCAAAGCCTATTAACGGCGCGTGTAATCTTTCAGCACACGACCGAGATTCACATGGGTCTACAGTACATGCATGTATTGTTCTATTTAAACAGTAACTTGTTCTCAGTGTTTGTCTAAATGTATGTATGCAAATTCAGCGGGGTTTTCAGTTTAATAAGTTAGTCAGTGTATGCATAAATGAATGAAAGTCCACTTTAATGGTACAGTAGTGTCATAACTTGATAACTGTTGCACAATATTGATGTCCGATTTGGGAACGAATCTTTGCCTCAACCTGTTTTTTCAGTGAGTCGGTCGAAAAACCAGAATTTCGGACTAGATGGGTGACAAAAATAACACATAATTTAAAACAATTGATGCATCTTAATCTTAATGGTGAAACCCTTTTTTCAATGAAAATAACTGGAAACGAGCTGATTGGTTCATAATAAATTGGACTAAATTAAGAGCTCTTTTCCAAAACGCTATAAATCCGTTTTAATAGTTTTCATGAAAATGACATTTTTTACCTAGACCCACACATTTAGTTGATATTCAATTTATCCTGTAAAAATGGTCTGTTGGCTCAGTCTGACCATGTTAAACAATGATTGTTAAATGAAACAACAATATTGTCGATTATAAATTCAAATTGTTCTTTTCAAAACGCTACAAATCCATACTTTTTTCAAAGTATTTTCGGTTTATTTCTTTTTAGAAACAAACAAACAAGAGAACATGAAACATATGACATCAGGGACTCATACTATAAATTAATATAAATCAAATAAATGCAAATGCATGAAATAAATAACAGCCAAATAAAATAAATAGTAACAAACTAAATAGTAAAATAAAATAAATATTTTCAATTTCATGTTTCAATATTTTCCACAACATACAACACATTGTTTAGACATAACACATACAAATACGAGTGAATTCTGATAGCTCGAGAGGACATATCGCATTTAGGCTAAAAACAGGTTCGGGATTTATAGCGTTTTGGAAAGAAACTGCATCTTGCAGTACATTTTAAACAAGGAAATATAGCGATTTGGCATGAAACATTGATGGAGCAGTGAATAGGTTTAGTACACAGCAAAATGGCATGACAATTTGGCACTTAATGCATTTTGGAAAAGAGCTCTTCATACACTCATCTGTTGTAAAAAAATACCATAGTTACCCAACGGGGTGTGATGTCTGTTATTTGGGGGCCACAATGGGCTTTTTCTACAGTTAGGTCTAGTTTTTACCACCCCATCTTGTTTTACTTCTTGACCTTGCAATTCTTTTGAGTCAGTTTAGTTTAGTATTGCTGAGGTCATTTATTTGGAGATATTCAGAAGATGATGTGGAAGGTTCTTGTGTGCATGCTAGTATGCTGGTTGCTGGACTATCCTTTCTCTTCCAGGCATTAAAGAAGTCAAATGAAAGCTGAATCTAAATGCATTGTTACTTACGTCCACATGTACCACTGTCTGAATTATGTGTGTTAGCATAAATGGACTGGATTCTTTATTGAAATGAGACTGTTACATCCCATAACTGTCTGTCAATCCCTGTGCTGTAATAGATTTGCATGCAGTTCTGTGTTTGTCTGCTTCTTCAAAACCAGTGGCACAACGGAGTTACTCTATTCTTCTTATTTCATTTAGGTGGCTCGTCATTGCTGTTGGGCTTGTTCGAGCGTACCTTGCCAGAGGCAGCTATCATGGGCTTTATTATTCCATAGAGAAACCCCTAAAATTCTTTCAAACTGGTGCACTTCTTGAGGTGAGTGACATGAGGGCTATTCAAATTTGAATGCATTTAATTAATGCTTTATTTTTACTGCAATTAAACAAACGTATAAATGCACGTGCAAAATGCAAATTTTTCTGCTCTCCATTTTTTCAATTAGACAAACCCTAATTTATGATTATATAATCCTGATATTTATTATGTTTCCTTGAGTTAATTCAATTATTTGAATTAAACTGTTCGCTGCCTAATGTAAAAAGCTTGACTGGGTCAGCTGCAGTAACTGAAGATTAACTAAAGGGTTAATAAGTACCCACCCATCTCTTGTGTCATTGTGTCACAGTGAGCCAACAGTGATCTCTTAGTAAAGTAAATTTACCTGGCATTTAAAATATATAGTTCTCTCTTCGTGTAGACTGTTTGCATTTGATTATTTTTGTGAGGGTCGTGCACTGTTTAATATTTGGTCTTTTCCCACCTTACAGATATTGCATTGTGCCGTTGGTAAGTAATGACTCATTACATAAATCTATATTATAAATATTTACTCGGTTAAGTATAACAATGAGAGTGTCTATGCAAGTGAAGCTCTTTAACTCAGTAGTATGGGCACTGGTTTCTCGCTGTCTAGCAGTGTGATGTGATAAAGCAGATGTCTCGCTGCAACCGTGGAACACAGAGTTCACAGTCCACACCTCATTATCTGGGACTCAATGCTTAATGTGACCTTTCCCAAAGCAAATAACCAGCCACATGCAGCTGGCTCTGTTACATCAAATCTCTGCCTTTATTATTGCTGTTCTTACATTTAATTTGTGTCTTTTAAAGTCTATTTGTGTGCTTTCTTTTGTTGTGTAGTGTATTTTAAAAAATGATTCTCTGACAACATTTGTGGTCCACAAGAATCTCCGATCAGAGATTTAAAAATGTATTATTTTCTATACAGTTTGTAATTTTAAATTCTCTATTACAATTTATGTCTGCATGAATGCTCTGATTATAGCTTCATTGCAGGAATCGCCTGGCTAATCTCTTTACCTTTTTTTTAAATGCTGTGAAGGAATCGTACCCTCTTCTGTGGTCCTTACTGGGTTCCAGGTGATGTCACGGGTGTTTCTTACCTGGGCAGTCACACACAGTGTTAGAGAGGTAAGTCTGCACCATAAATCAATTTTCTTTTGATCATTATCATCAATAATCAAACCCATAATGAGTAGTAATAAAATATTTTGAATTCTGTTTATGAAGGCAAACTTATTGTAGACAGTCTACTACCACCTGGTGGCTACTTCTGTGTTATAGCACCCGTATTCAGAAATTGACAAACAGCTATTGTTTTAAAATTTTATCATTCTTTGCATTTACCTATAATGTTTTTCTTTTTTGGAAACTTAGAATTAGGGTTTGATTGTCTATCCCAGAGAAAGACAACTATGCCAAAGGGTATACTGTAGGTCTGTCAGTTATTGTATTCCTGCGAGCAACCTGCCTGAACCAAAACTGGAGAGTAGTACTAATATACTGTATGTAGTGTCTATTGTTGTTGTTGTTGTTAAATAACCCCTTTCAAGCCTGTGTGTGTGTAGAGACAATGTTGGAATATTTGTGAGATCTGAAAGTTTTACATGCTTCTTTCTATTTTCGAAGTTATCTTTGTGTGATGAGTGGCTTCGTTGAATTGGAATGGAAGCATAGCGGACATAACTGCATGGTTCTCGACTTGACAATACTCATTGAAACTTGCATGCTGTGGAGTTCCATTACTTCCTTATAATTAATAGCTCCTCCTGTCTTAGGTCCAAAGTGAAGACAGCGTTCTTCTGTTCGTGGCGGCCTGGACCATCACAGAAATCATCCGTTACTCCTTTTACACCTTCAGCCTGCTCAACCATCTGCCTTACCTCATCAAATGGGCAAGGTAAATGTTTCATATGTTTAAATAAAGTGGACACCACATGCACCTCACTACTTATAGTAAAAACGGAGTAATGGAACTTACCATCTTGCAAACCTTCACAGGTACACATTTTTTTTTGTGCTGTATCCAATGGGTGTGGCGGGTGAACTTCTGACCATCTACGCTGCTTTACCATACGTGCAAAAAACAGGACTTTACTCCATCACCTTGCCTAACAAGTACAACTTTTCCTTCGACTACCACACCTTCCTTATCCTCGTCATGATCTCCTACATTCCATGTGAGTTCCTAATTCACTCAAAAGAGGAACGTTTTTTAAAAAATGTTTTTATATTGATATTCTGTGCATAAATAAGTTGCTCTTTTGATCTTGTGTAACTGTAAAAACTCTCAATGCTCGAGCTTGTCTGATCAATCAACAGCTCTGTTTCTGTTAATGAGTGTGTTTGTTTGTGTTTTTCAGTATTCCCACAGCTCTATTTCCACATGATGCGCCAAAGGAAGAAAGTTCTGGGTCACATGGATGAGTACAGCAAAGTGGAATAACTTGCCCCGACGTGCGCTTATCAGACTGATTGCACCAATGGAGAAAGAGGATAACCTTAAAAACCCACACTTTACAGATTAAAAAAAGAAGAAAAAGCCTTCTTGTTGATAAACAGGACAGATATTAAGATGATTGCTAATGTTAATACTTTGGTAACAAGAAAACTTTTGCTTTTGGTGATTTTAGGGCTCGTGTGACTACATTAAATGCTTGTTTTTACTTTAGAGGCGAATTGCATTACCAAACTAAAACATACAAGTTACTGTGTGAAGATCTTTTTGCTAAAATAGGTTAACTGACCAAATGTTGTAGACTTTGACATTCAGAGAAAATTGCAAGACATATGTCTATGGTGTTTTCAAACAGAAGGAATATCCCATCATTCAATGTTATGTGCTCTGCATTATAATTCAGGCATTTTAATCGAATGACTTAAATATTTGCGTCTCACACACCTCATTTATTTTGTTTTATATTTGAGTATGTGAATAATGTTTTGCATTTAACACTTTAAGTGATTCCTCAACTTCATAATTTTCCTCCATTAACTTCAAAACGCTGGTTTATTCCTACTGTACTGTACAATTATTAATATTTTATTTGTTTGTTTTGTAGTGTGTTTTTTTAAATGGCCATTTAGGATCAAAAGCAATTCCTCAAACCATTGTTTATTGGTTATTTTGTTCTGTAATAGATAAATATCAGTCTTGGTTGGTTTGTGACTGTTTGCCCAGGAAAAGTGTTAATCTCAAAGAAACTGTTTCAGACCTCAGTCAACGCTGCTAATGTATTAGATGTGGAAGTGTTCGGCTGTGTGAAGGCTACAGGGGTACAGCCCGAGTTAAAGCGAGCACTAGCCTCGGCTCTGGAGCTTATTGGATTTGAATGCCTCTAGTCATGCTTGCTCAATGAGTCAAATCTAATAATGTGTAGAAAAGGCTCAGAGTCAAGACTAACTTAACACTAAATTGTCTTTCTACGTAATTGTCAGAGCAATCCAACTTCTCGGCCTCCGATAAAACCTAAACTTTATATTTTTTAAGTATGACCCACGCTAAGTTTGAGTGTCTTTGCAAACAAAGTGGTCTGTTTTCCATATCAAGCCTTTTCCAGAAAAGATTAGCATGGGATGAGATGCTTGTAGGCTGGAATACAACTTTGATAGTGCATGTAAAAGTGGTGTGGCAATACCTCGATTAACAGAAGCATGACCCTTCAATAAAAATGCTGATTTTGATATTAAAGTTTTGCATGGGACCAGCAAACTTTGTACGGATAGTAATCGAATGATATATATTTACAATAAACCATAACATGGGAAGCAAAACCATTTGCATCCAATTTGTCAGGACATGTGTGCTTACAGTATATAGATTTAAAACATTTATTTGTTTTGTTTTCAGTGTTTCAGCTGTAGTTAAATTGGAAGTGTTGTCTCTTTTATCTAAACATACTGACCATTAAACACCTGTTTAATTCATAGTCATGAAATCTACGTTCAATCGTCCTTCACATGATGGCAGTAGAGCTCTATCCATGACACTGACATATTGTAATGGGGCAATATTTTTTGGTTTAGCTGATTTTCATAAACCACATATTGCATTTTTTTAAATACTTCAATTTAATTGATGTTATAGTTCATTTATATACAAATAAAATAATTTTACAGGGTAATTTAATGTTTTGCTTTCACCCTTGAATTTTGGTAGCATTTTTTAATCACTTATCACTAGTTTTTTTGTTGCATAAATTATAAAAAATGTTATCCTCTAACTTTTTTTGATATTGTTTTAATAGTTAGTCAATCGGAATTAGTGTGAAAATCCTGTTTCTTGTGCTTTGATGTTTTCCTGTGGAAAAAAAAGTACTCTACAATCCTATTTCATGTCCTTATATTATATTTAAGCAGTGTTCATTATGAAAGGAAATAGTTTAAAGTTTAATATTCCTTAAGGTTTATATCTCATCTGGTGAAAGGATGGAAGTCATGAGCCCCATGAAAAACGAAATCAGACAAGGGGAGACTGTTGACTCCAAACCTTTTGTCAGACTGCCATTAAACAGTTATTTTCTTTTTACTGTGGCCAGTTGTAAACATATGTTTTACATACTTCAAATATAAAAATGACAGCACATTGTTTCCAATAACATTCAAATAAATGTCCTGAAGATAAATGCCTAATATTGAATTGATTCTCAAGTCAAATGCTTCGCAAACTCCCTCATAATTTTTGATCTTTGTATTATTCTAAAGTTTCATAAACCTTTTAACAAATATTTCTTGTTTCTCCTCCAAGGTATTCAGCTGTATGGACAGACACTCCCCTTTATCCAAATCACTATGCTGTGACACATGCGTCCACCAATGGAAAAAGTCGTTGCAAACTTGTGCTACCAACTAACCAATAGGATAACGCGTAAGGCGGGGCGTTAAGATCATACTTGGTTGAATGACAATACAAAGGCACGGGGCGCCGAAAGCAATGATAACGTTTAATCAATACTTCGTGTGCTTAGGTGTCGAGAATCTGCAGGGAAAGGACGTTCAGCTCACCAAGTACAGCCGATACGCGGCTCGGTGCGCGCAACGCGGATTCGACGCTCTGGCGGCGTGACAGTCCATCTCCATCAAGACGCAGATGCTGCTGCTGCATCAGGCGGTATTGGAAATACCTCTCTGCACGGATGAAGACTTTCATCACCAAAGGACACCTATGAGGTCATACCTGCATGGGGGTGACGCGTCTGACCATGAAGGACCATCGGAAACGTCAGGATTTTACATCAATCGTGAGGGGAGATCATGTAATCGTTTAGTGGGCTGCGTCCACATTCACAGGTGTACAGCTTGCGTGGATCAATACGCACACGCCATGGAGTCGTGCTCTGCACTTTCTGCTCTTACCAAACCGTACATTTGCGGACACTATTTGTTTCTGTGAGAAAAAATGAGAACCAAGAAACGCAACGAGCGGAAAATCATTGGTCATTAAATTGGACGTCATTTTACGCGCTCGGTGTTTGCGTATTTGCGTATTTGTTGATTGAAATGTTGAGCGCTGTTACATTAGCAGAGTAACCGTCCTCTGTCGTTCACTTCATCTCCCGTGACACCCTTCATGGGTCCCCAATGACTACTTTGTATATTTAATTATTTCTAAGTGCCCTCTGACGTATTTGTAATGATGTAAAACCAGCAGATTGATTTGGGGGAATTGTTTTCGTCTTTGTTCCACAACTTTGCCCCGCTCACATTGCCACTTTGGTTCAACGGGTATCTAGTAGGCGAAATGCTGCATTGAAGACCTCTTCAGGACAACGTTTACTGGTTTTCACGAGGTCTATCATCAGCCCGCAAATCGTGCGTATTGCTTTCATTCATTCGTCTTATAAATACATCACCAGCTAATAAGCTAAGCTTTGTCTTAAAATGGTAAAGTGCAATATGTTCCTCAAAATAATGACGCCTGTTGTGTGTCAAAACTGTTCATGTGGGATCACGCACGTGTAAGCTTGTCATTTTAGTTGCATATATTCATCGATCTTATGTAATAATCGAGACCATGTCCAGATCTAACAGTGTGAGCCCACCCGGCGCTGGCGCTCCTGGACTTAGGGGAGGGACGGAGCACAGATCAGCTTGGGGCGAGTCTGAGTCCGTGGCGAACGGATGTCCATACTCTGCCAGATCCTCCAGCAAGAAGCTCATACGATCCAACAGTCGGTGGAGAGAGGAGGATGACTTCGAGCGACAGCCGGGCCGAGCCACGACCACTATCAGCCGGGTTAGCTTCAGATCCAAGTCCGCTTGGCAGGAACATGGAGAGGAAAGTCGCAACAATAACCGGTCATCCCCGAGGTATCGAGATGGAGAAGTGAGACCCAAGTCGGTGGAGTTGGGTTTGGAGGACAGGAGAACCAAGTCCAAGCCAGAGGAGGAGCTCATGCCCGAAGTGAACTTTTCCATGATCGCGTGCTGCAACGGCGTGATGCAGATCTTCAAATCCAAGAAATTCCAGTCGGAGAAGTTAGAGAGGCTTTACCAGCGATACTTTTTCCGACTTAACCAGAGCAGTCTGACGATGCTCATGGCCGTCCTGGTGCTCGTGTGCGCGGTGATGCTGGGCTTCCGCTGCGCCGGGGGAACGTGTCGGCTCACTTTCGTTGTGGTTTTCTCCGTGGCGATCTTGCTCATCTTCACGCTGATGGTCGTGTCCAACAGAAACTGCTTCCATCAGGATCACATGTGGATAGTGTGTTATGTGGTCATTGTGGTGGTACTGGTGGTACAGGTGGTCGGCGTGCTGCTCGTGCAGCCGCGGAGCGCGTCTGAGGGAATCTGGTGGACCGTGTTTTTCATCCATGTCATTTACACTCTTTTGCCGGTCCGGATGAGAGCGGCGGTCATCACTGGAATTATACTGTCAGCCATACATGTGTTGGTGTCGTGGAAGTTAAACGAGATGGACGTCTTTTTGTGGAAACAGGTGAGCCAAATACTGTACTGAACTTCTACTATAAATATAACTGCATTTAAATTTCTTCAGTACTTTAGAAAAGTAATGACCATAAGGAAACACTTAGAGGTGGTAGACATCGGAGGTCCTCCTCGGTTAGATGATGCTCACGTGTTTAATAGTGAAAGTTGACTTGTATGTTTATTTTGCTCAAAGAGCATTTTGCTGGAATTTGACACACTTTATTGTTGATTTCTTATTTTGATTTGGAAGATGCTTGATTTTCCAAATAAACTGGGGTTAAAAGAGATGCTCAATCTCAAATCTTCGTAGTGATCTTCATAATAATTCAGATTGACGTCTTCTTGGAATTACATTTTGACATTTTAAAGTCAACCACCGTGCTTTACTCTAATGTGATTTTAAAATTTCATTGCTCTATGAACTAATTATAACTTTATAGGAAATGTGTTTTCCTTGGCGTTATATAATTGTGTTTTCACTAAAACAACAGACTCTTTGAATAGTGTTTATGGGAACGGACTGCAGTATTTAGGTCTTCCCGCACAATGCTGTTGTCTTTAGCATATCAGATCTTTTTCTGTTTACATGGGACCTATAGCTGGGCTCTCCAATGGTTTGTTATGGTTATCTAGATCCTGGTTTAGAGGATGCATTAGATGTGCTCGGATAAATAGAGACTGCTAGTGATAATTTATTTGTTTTTTTATGAGATTTTAATTTGGGAGCGAGAGTTGCTGTTTCCAAGATGAAGCTCTTAAATATTTACTTTTAATATAAATATAGTGCAAGTTATAGATTATATATTGGTTGTACTTGATGTCTCTCTCTTGAAACATACAGTGGGCCAAGAACAAAATATATTTATTATTGCTATTACATTCTGAGTAAAAATGAATTTACATATTTGTTGCGCTTTTGCTGCAATGACAGCATTTACCCACTGGCATGGACTCTTTAAGATTTTATAAAACCTGATAATTTATTTTTGTTCCAGTATGATCTGAGAGAGCATTGTGTGTTTTAGTTTAAGCAAGAAAATCTGGCTTTTAGATGAAGTACAACGAAGATCAATGGAAAAAAAGGTTATTTGATTTAAAACAGAAATAGTACAGAAGCGTATAGTTCTCCTTTTACACATCACTTTGTTTAATTTTTTTTCCAAAATGGAAAAACTTTGTTTAGCTCTTTGTTTAAATTAGATTTAAAATTGCAAACTTTGAAATTTGTATCAGACGTTTGGATCCCACTGTATTGACGGGTCACAAATCCAAACAGACTATAAATTCCTTTCAAAGTCATACAATCCAATTCTGAAGGTGCCGGTGCAGTTCCAGATCCAGCTTAATCCAGCACAAACTAAACCCTGATGGATACGCTCACACGTCTTCTAATAACACACTGTAGTAAATTTTGAAAAATGATAGCAGCATAATTAAAAAGTGTACCAGAGAAACTTCTTGCCTAATTTGGTCTTCTTAAATTTCCTGCCCATCCTCTTTAGTAAAAGAAATAGGATACAAGACAAACATTTCATTTAGGATAAGATCAAACCAAATGTGCTTTTCAGGATTGTCTGACACATGATCAACAAACTTCACAGTCCCCAGCTCCATTTCCTTTATGTATTTAACTAGGAGGCGGGTTGTGAGACCCAGTTAGAGGAGCTAGCATGCGTGCTTCCCCAGGGGAGAAGAAGGTGGACAAAGTCTTGCCTGCTTCATCTCTAGCTGTAACATGGTTTGTGCCTGCTTTAATTGAATTGGCCCGCACTGAAACGTGCAGACCCACTGGAATTCAAAACAGATGTCCTCCCTGGTCCTTTTGAAAGATCTGCTATTAATTTGGCTTGGAGAGTCAACCCCTTTGGAGGCATTAACCTTCCCCCAGGCCATGCTGACTACGTGCTCTACTGTGCAGCATGCTGAAGAAAGCAACACCCCTTTTGGGACTAATGTGGAGCTCACACACAGATAATCTTTTGATGGGTTGTCAACTTTGCTTGGCAGTTAGCCATCTGATATTTCTACATGAAGCACTCAAGTGGTAATGAATAAGTAGGATACAAATTATGTGCAATGAAATCAGTAAACAGTGTTTATCTGGTGTCTAATATCAGTTTACATTGTGATGTACGTTGCAAGAATTTAATTTCTTAGTATTTGGGTCACGTTTTGCAGTACAAATATCTAAAAACTCTTAAACATTGGACATTTTCTTCAGATGCAAAATGTTAAGTCTTGTTTACTGGAAAAATAGATTTTTTATAGAACAATTTATAGATAAAGCAATAAAAAATACCTGCTAATTGGGAAAGAAAATAAACTTAAATGAAGGTTTAACTTATTTTTAAAGGTCTGAGGAACTGTGCTTGTTTTTTGTTTTATACTGTTATAAGAGGTCTACTTATGACGTTTGCGTGGTTTTTACATCCAAAAACATCAAAATCGATAAGTAATAGGCTATTTTCTAACCAGGTTCTGAGGCCATCTCTCTCAAACGCTCGGTTTGAATGGTCGCGCTGCATTGAAGACACTCCTTTGATTGAATAGCGTAGTTGGAGCCTTCTGTGAATTTGGTTCGAGACGTAACGTTAGGTAACACATAAGCACCATTCACAGTTTTCGCACGGAATAAGTATTATCTGGAGATGTCCTGTGATTTATAAATGACCTCCCCTCATCAGTATTTCATGTGACGCATTCGCATGGGATGATTTTACTCAAATTTACTGATTTATTTCCCGGATGTGATGGCAAGGCTTTGCGTATAGTTTGTATAGCCTATAGTCGTTTAATGATATATGACCATGCCTGTCAGCATTTGAGACCAGTTGTTCCCGAACCGGACAAAAGATCACCGCAATCGCGGGTCTCAAATGTTACGAGAGTTTCCATGATAAATAAACAAACGGGAGACACCCTGTAACTTATGGATATCACCCAGCACCCATTTCATACCAAAACACTTCAAAACAGCCTCGATTATTCGCAAACGGTGGATAAAACCTTGAAAAATGATATATGAGCCCACCAAATCACAGAGATGGCGATTCGCACGGACTTAAGATCACAGACAACTTCTACAATTAATACCAATGACTAGAGGTCCCCAGGTAATACTAATCTTATGCGAATAGTGCTCAGGGCACATCAAGCGATCTCTAACAAAGCAATAGTGACGTATAGAACAATTTTTTCTACTACCATAAGATTGCTGCGCCAATCCTATCGGATCAAATATTGAACGCACAGCACTGCTTTTTAATTTTAAACTTTCCACAAATTCAGTGTCGGCCTGAGCCTTGTTCACAAAGGAATCCTCAGAGAAATGATACAAACAAACGCTCCATGTTTTTCCCACATGAGCTGGAACGTCTTTAAAAATAAACTTTAACCACGCATTACTAATATCGGAATCCGAAGGAAGGTTATGCAGCGACTGTATTCTTCCACAACCAGGGATGGCACTATATTTAGCTATCTTTAACGGCATATTTGTTAATTGCTTGCTCACTCCATCTGGTTCCGAACCACTGGTTCTGTCATGCACGAACCAGTGGGCGGGCTAGAGAAGTAGTTGTTAATATTTCTCAATTGAGGTATTGAGGTGGTGTTCAAACTATCAATGTCGAGATAGGTGCATTCCAGAACCTGGCGTTCGCCTTGGCATGGTGTCAATAAAAAAAGGTAATCTCTGTAACAAGGGTTTTTTTAGTTCTGACATGATGTTCACATGAATACGATTCCCTCATATATAACAAAAGCTTGGGTTAAAATTGTGATTTTTAATTCATGCCTGCTTTAAGTACTTCATTTACGTAAGTCTATTTTTCTTTAAACGTTAGCAAATGCATTTACTTGAACACAAACCTCACACATAACATGAGCCTTCTCACTGTTCCCTCTTCCTTTATACTAATGCGCTTGTGACAACTATAGAAAAAGAGATGGCAAACAGTTTCCTTTGTTTAGTTTCAGGCCGATAGTTAACTGCTAGTTGTATAACAAACAAAGTTAGCTAGCATCCCCTTTGTGTTCAAAAGTTAATGCTACATGAAAAACAACCTTGTTCTCCAGATTCTGATTTGGGCATTCGTGAGATATTTTTAGACACATACCCAAATCAGAATCCACACCATCAAGAGACAGCAGTTTATTTTATCTGAAGTGTTATGAAGTGAAACGCAAGCATTTTTGATGATTGTTTCTGTTTAGTACCCTCTATTCATTTAACTACAGCTGTCGTCAGTGTTTTTTTTTGACAAAGTCAGCAGTAATGTGTTAAAATATCAAATTGGAGACTGTATTCTGTCAATTGTGGCACTAAATAACACAACAATATGATGTTTAAAACTCCTTATGTAGACAAAAATGTGCTGGTTTGTATTTGCCGCCTCCAGTTTTGCCTCCAGCTAATGCCGTGATGTTAGTGTGACGTCGGTGCAAAAAGGGTCTATTAGGTCACTTTGCTTCTCAAGTAAATATATATTTTTTGATTTAAGAAATTTTAGGTACTGCAAAAATACTAAGAATTGTGAATAAAGAATTTTGATGCTTGTATAATAAAATGGTTAATTTTGTGAGATTTGTATTATTACGGTTGTAGATTTAGCTCGGATACCTACACTGCCTTTATAAAAACCAAACATGGTTTACTATAGTAATCATATTTTTTTTGTTTTGTTTTATAGCAAAATAAAACAATCATAACAACAAATTTACTTTGGTCTCACCAACATAAGTCTTCCCATGGTATTTGTGGTAAAACTCCGGTAATACAAAGGGTAATCAGTTTGCCAAACGCATCGCCACTTTATATTATTAAATATATATTACATTTTCTTAATGGTGAGTACAGCGCATAATCATAGACCTCCATAGGTTTTCACAAATGTGTGTAAGCTCGGAGATGACTAAAGTTTTTTTTTTTGTTAAGAAGCATTAGGAGTGATTTTGTGTTATCTCTCAAGATCCAACTCTGACATGTCCCTCCTGAACACAGACCCTTAGTCATGCTTCGCGTATCTTAGCAACCATGGCCTGTTCTTACAAACACCATCCAGAAGCACTCAAGGCTTTCCTGTGAGTGGACCCCTGCTTTTCATCTCTTAACCACCTCCAGTGAATGTGCCATCTCACCATTAGAGGATCAAATTGAGATAATTAAGGCACAACTGCCCCTGGTGCTGTGAGATTTCACTCTCTTTTTCCTTCATCCCACACCCCCGTTTATTGTTTTTCCTGTTGTCAAGGTAGACCTGTGGGTAATCGGGCTCTGATGCGTGTGGGTTGCCGCCCGCACCTCGCTTAAACAATCTCTGCAGTCTATACCTTTATTAAACGTCTTATTAGGATGTGCTTCTTGTGGCACCACTGTCCGTTCTTTAGTAACAATGTTTGTTTTGGAGTAAGATGTACTTAAATCCTTTGTGTAATAATTCTTGCAAGCCAATCGAAATGTAGAAAGTATTTGTTTGAATACATAAAATCTTCAACGTCCGAGTCTGTCTTTCGTTTGTAATGACAAGAGTCTATACATCCCAAGTGCTGCTTCAGTTGGTTTCCTTTCATTTTTAATGAATGCCATGATGAAAATAGAATTTTGATTACTTGGATATTGACACAAAACCGTTTTAATGGTTTCTGTTATGTTAACGTTTTGTCAATATTTAGCAACCACTCTCTCTTCACCTCTGTAATGGTCTACCAGACAAGATAATTGAGCGATGTGTCACGTCTAGAATTGATTATTTCTGAAGTGACTCTGGAATGCATCCTGATTCAAGCCAAACCCAGCATGCAATTTTTATTGCAGAATCACTCCTCTGCCTTTGCTTGTAGCCGTTTCTCACCCTTTTCTATAAGTACAAAACTAGTCTGTATATTTTGCGGAACCATGTTTTGAATTTTGTTCAGTGATTTGGTTGTAAATATGATTATCAAGTTTCATTTCAATTTCAACCTGCTGTGTTCATGATTGGTTGCCCTCACAAAACTATCATGCAATCATTGGAAGCAATATCTGTTTGGTGTCCCTTAAAAATGAACAAACACATGTTTGGTACAGCGAGTAATTTGTAGGCTTGGAAAATATGAACATCTGCTTATAGACACCATCAGATGTGTTTTCCCTGAAAGTTATTCTGATAGTTAACTGTGAGGTCTTAACAGACGTTTCAATAACCTGGTGAAATGATGCATTAATGAAATGTGTATCAGTGTCATAATAAACTGACTGTGAGAAATATTTGGGCGCTTTACAAAAAAATAGATACAGTTAAAAAATATCAAAGCAAGGAATCTTCGTTTAACAGAATTAATGTAAAATAACTTTAAGCAACACGCATAGAAGATTTGTTAGGTTTTATTCTGCGAGGGCCCAATGTGTGAACCCGATTTTATATCAACTGAAAATTGCTCTGCGACCAGGTTAAAATAATTGCAAGAATGACTAAGAAAATAACTTTCTGCTTTGTTTACATTTTAGTAATACAATTAATATATACTGTAACTGACTCCATCTATTTTTATTTTAAGAGCTGAGAGTTTGGGTGGGGTGTAGCTGTGCTAATAAGGTTGACATTTAACAGGACACGTTTTTAAGCGTTGTTCTATCACATACTGTATCAAAATACTTTTGGGGCCCTTGCATTTCTCTGTGTTAAAGCTTTGCTTTAGGAGTTAGGGCTCTTACGTTCTTAACGGGACAGTTCACCCCAAAATAAAAATTCTGTCAGCATTTACTCAACCTCGAGTTGTTCCAAAGCTGCAACATGTTTTTTCTTTCTGATGAACACAGAGAAATATATTTGGAAGAATGCATGTAACTAAACAGTTCTTGGCAACCATTGACAGCCGTAGTAGGAATAATGACAATGGTAGTCAAAAGTGCCCCAGAAGTGTTATCCTTCCTACATTCTTCAAAATATCTTATTTTGTTTTTAACATAAAATTCATAAAGCAATTTTTCCTACTAAGGTAGTCAATGGTGGCCAAGAACTGTTCGGTTAAAAGCGTTCTTCCAAATATCTTTCTGTGTTCATCAGAGGAGAGAAATGTATCCAGAATTTTTTGGGTGAACTGTTCCTTTTAAGTGTTCTCTATAGCTAAGAAAAGATATACTATGTTTGTATAAGATATTCAATCTATTTCCTCATGCCAAGTAGTCTGTGAGCCCGAATGATTTAGTATCTTGTTACTAACTCGTCAACATGTGATCAAAAACAGATGCCTTTTTTTCAGCAGGATGATATCGTAGGTCTAAGGGCCAGTTCCATCGTTTCTCTCATTTCTCAGTATCACTGTAAGGTTGCTGAACACTCTTAAAAAGTGCCAGAGTGCCGTCACCGTTCTAAAAACAAAAGCCAGCTGGCTATGTTTTCATCGTTTCTGCATGGTAATCAGTAAAAAAGTCATCCCTCACAATATTTCATACACGGCTAAGGGTTGGAGAGAGTTTACATTTTCTGTAAAGTGTTTGAAAGATCATGTTATTGATTGGGTTTTGGTTATTCAATGAGCGATTGCAGGCAAAGATCCAGGATGTGAGAGGAAAGGTGTGGATGATTTAGATTACTGTTCGTAGTAATGAAGACTAGAGTAAAACGAAGGTGTCATTTGAGTTCTTTCAAACCATTTGGGTTTGCTCGATGAGATCTAAAGGTCAATTGCGCCCTCTTCATTTTCCAGGCAAAACAATTTTCTATTTACAGCCTAATATTCAAATCAGTTTCTTTTTACATAATCTTTGTAATTTGCAGTTGTTTATCTGTTGTTTGCTTATCGTCTTATTATTTTGGGATTATTTGGAAACATGAGGTTTCGTATCACACTTTGACTTGGGAAAGTGAATACTCTTAATATAGTAGTTAATGTTTGGGGGTCTTTTTTATTACAATGCATCACAATACATGACTGTGTTTGTTTTGCATTTGTCCTTTTCCATTTATATCAAACTTTGAATACAGGCATGTGCTGTTGCTAAAGACACAGCCCTTATTTTGTTTTTATTCGCTTTTGTTACCTAATCTTAAAAACAGCAAGGTTAAGAACCACCGATGTTTCGAATATGATTTAGTTTCGGTTACGAAACGTTGAATTGCTCCAACATGGTTTGCAACATGGTAGAAAAAGCCAGCTACCTCACAGAGAGAGAAGAAAGGCCAAGCGCTTTCTCATCTCAAACTGCTGTTATGAAAATTTTGTGTGAGCCTTTGGTTCTCTTTGCCTCCTTTTTTATTTAACTTTATTTGAACAATTAGAAAATGTGAAAGAATATGCCTGGATGGCATCAACATGTCAAGAATGAGATGTTTCATTGTTTCCATAGCCTGTGTCCACACCACCTGTTGTTTACCAAATGGGCGTTTATTTTTTTTATAGTTTATTTTTGTCTGTGATGCAACTAGGAATGTGCCTAACCACATATTTTCAAAATCCTGTAAATGGTTGTAATGTTTGGGAGACTCAAAGGCCAATTCTGACAGCTTCCTTATTTGCAGTAGCAGTTTTTTACTCTATCCATGACAAATATTAACAACAGATGATAAATATGCTCACGAGTCACGAATGGCAGTGTTGGCAGAGCGCAAGGTTGTTAGTGATTCAGTTCTGCTCACACTATATACACCAGGGGTTACCAACCAAATTAGCTTGAGGTCCAGTCAATGAACTGTCCTTACTGCCCAGGTCCAGACAATTAAATACTAAAAACGTGAATTGACGGTTTTAGCAGAACAAAGAAATTTGCCTAGAATTTGTTTTTATTGAACAAAATATAGTGTATTCTCGTATACGGATAAACACGTCTTTTCATATCTATAAGACGACATAAGTAAACCTTCACAAAATATGTCTTTTAATGCTGTTCTGTAATGTTCTTTAAGTCACTTTGGTATAAAATATTTAAGATCAATCAGTAACAATGTCTGACAACAGTATAATGAAGAAAACAAATGCTCTGTTTATAAACCGGCTCTGAACATGCATTCATTTCAACATCAACATCTTTAAAAGAAAACGTCTTGGTTACGTATGTAACCTCAGTTCCCTGATGGAGGGAACGAGACGTTGTGTCGAGAACGACAGATGGGGTTCGCCCTTGAGAACCAATCAACTCTGACTACTATAGAAAAGGCCAATGAAATTTGGCGAATGCAATTTGCATGCCGGGCTCCGCCCCCGGAAATCCGGTATAAAAGGAGGCCGGCGTGCAGCATTCACTTACCTTTGTTCTGAAGAGCCTGAGACCTCTCAAACTGCAGCAGAATACGATACGTGTTCGTGGCATAAGGGACACAACGTCTCGTTCCCTCCATCAGGGAACTGAGGTTACATACGTAACCAAGACGTTCCCTTTCTGTCGGTCTCTCGACGTTGTGTCGAGAACGACAGATGGGGTTGCCTATGGAAAACGCCACAACGCTGTATCGCGTCACAATCTCTAGCGAAGCGACGGTAACAAGCCTGGGCGTGTCATCTCGAAGCTTTCGTGAGACTGTAACCTTCCAGTGTGGTGGTCGGGGGGTTCCAGAGCTTTCTTGGAGAAAGATGGGTACAGCCCTGACCGGTAACTTTCACGGACGGGGCCTTAGCTCTCTATAGGCGAGAGGCCGTCCAGATCAGTTTACACCGGGTAAGCGCGACTCTTAATCAGAGAAGCGCTACAGAGGCCACCTCCTACCCGTGGGGAGGAATATGGTGGATATAGGTATGGTCTCGTCCTTGGAGGAGAACGCATGGAACGTGCGGACTGAGTAGTTAACCGCGAGGTGGAGGCCCACCTGGGGAAGCTCATGGGTTACCAGGAGTGGGAACCATTCTCATGAGGATACATCAGACGGAACAGCCCACGGAGGGGGTGTTACAGACGTCCGGTAGCACTAGGTCCGGTTAGAGCTATCTGTGATAGCTCACATGGTATCCCGGCCTAAGGGGGAAGGCTGCTCTGCCCAGCCAGCCCCCAGGGGGTGCTTGTTTGGTGATGGATGGAATGCCTATTCTTAACCAGTGTCTGGGTAAGAAGGGAGGCTGGTGAGGTACCAGTTTCTTAGCGATGTGTTCGGGTAAGAAGCAAAGGTAAATAGCACACTGACCCAACCTGTTAGAGGGTGGAAAGGTGCTTTCGCAGGCATACGCCCCCCCGGATGCCAGTCCTACATGTCGCCACGCAGGACGTGGGCTGACACCGGGTTTACGCGAAGGTTGTTAACCCTTGCGAAGGTGTTTGGGCATAGCCCAACCCGCAGCTCTACAGATGTCTGCTAGAGAGGCGCTTCTGCCAGTGTCCAGGAGGTGGCTAAACTCCGTGTGGAGTGAGCCCTCACTGCCAATGGGCATGGGAGATTCTGAGATCGGGATGCCGTCGTAACGGCGTCCACGACCCAGTGCGCCAGCCTCTGTTTGGAGACAGCCTTCCCCTTCTGCTGTCCTCCAACAGACACGGAGCTGGTCAGAGCTTCAGAGCTCTGCGTGCGGTCCAGTACGTACTGGACACAACACTAATCGGGTTGGGTCTTCCTCCCCCATGGGGAGCGCCTGCAAGTTCACCACTTGGCCCCGGAGGGAGTAATGGGAACTTCTTGGGCACGCATCCGGGCCTGGGTCTCAAGATAACGTGAGAGTTTCCAGGGCCGAGTTTAAGGCAATCCAGGGACACGGAGGATGCTCGGTGGTCCCCTACCCTCTTGAAGGAAGTGAGCGCCGTCAGGAGGGCCGTCTTACTCTATGAGGAAGATCGGAACCTCCGAGGGGCTCTTTGGGGGGCCCTGAGGCTCCCCAGGACCACTTAGGGTCCCAAGAGGGTATGGAGCGGAGATGAGGCGGATTCCGCCCTCTCGCTGCTTAGGAACCTGGTGACCAGGTCGTGTTGCCCTAGAAACTTTCCACCGACTGAGTCGTGATGAGTGGCAATAGCGACTACATACACTTTCAGTGTGGAAGGGAGATGTTAGTCTCCAGTCTCGTGAGGAGGGGAACACAATCCTGATCAAGCACCTCAGTGGGTCTTTCTCGTTGAGAAAGACACCAGGACGAGAAGAGGCACCGTCTAGAGGCGTGTAACCGCCTAGTAGATGGGGCCCTAGCCTGGGTGATGGTCTCAGCCGTATAGGGGGAGTAGCCATCTTAGGATCTTCTCGTCCCGTCTAGAGACCAGACATGGGTGTTCCAGAGGTCTGATCTGGGATGCCAGAACGTGTCCTTCCCCTGAGAGAGCAGGTCCTCTGTCAGGGGAATGGTTCAGGGGGAGTCGCTGTCCAGAGCATCGGCTCTGAGGCCAAGTGCGGTTAGACCGGTGTGGTGTAACCAATAACACTTGGTGCTCCTGCTCCCTGACCTTGCACAGAGTCTGTACAAGAAGGCTCCTGGGGGGGGGAAGGTGTGCTTCCGCCCATCCCGCGGCCAGCTGTGCGCAAGGATATCCGTGCCGAGGGCAGGGACTATCAAGCGGGCAAATGGTGGTGTTACGGGAGGTGAACAGGTTTTACCTGGGCCTACCCGAACAGCCTCCAAATGAGCTGGACTGCACGGGGGTGGAGTCGCCACTCTCCACGAGGCATAAACTGGCGAGAAAGCACGTCAGCTGTCTAGTTCAGTTTGCCCGGGGTGTGTGGCCTGCAGGGAACGAGTCACCTGTTGACTCCACCGGAGGAGGCGTCGAGCAAGTTGTGTTTAGCTGCTGTGTGCGAACGCCACCCTGACGATCTGTATTCGCTACAGCTATAGTGCTGTCCTCGGAACAGCACGTGCATGTCTCGCACGAGAGGCCGTAGCCTGCTCAGTGCAAGTAGCATAGCCCACAACTCTTGGCAATTGATATGCCAGCGCAGGCGGGGGTTCGTCCAAGACCCCACCTGCGTGCCCGTTGCACACTACACCGCACCCCTGCAGGGAGACTTCAGTCGTCACCACGACCTGCCTCATAACCTGCTCAAAGGGACCTGAGTCCGTCGAAAAAGTCATAAAGACTAGGGGTTATGGTGCGTCGGCAGCAGGGCGGCATCACCATGCGCCTGCTGCCGGTGTGCCACGCTCTCCTCGGAACTCGACTCTGAAACCAGTGTTGGAGCGGTGTCATGTGCATCAACTCGAGGGGTATTAACCCGCGAGGACGCCATGTGTCCCAGGAGCCTCTGAATTGTTTCAGGGGGACCGCTGTCTGCCTAAAATGTTCATTTCAGACAGTTCAACACTGGTTGGGCACAACTGCGGACAGGTGTGCCGACATGGTGACAGAGCTGAGTTCCATACCGAGAAAGAGGATGCTCTGCACTGGGGAGAGCTTGCCCCTCTCTTGGTTGACCTGGAGTCCCAATCGACCTAGGTGCCGGAGCACCAGGTCCCTTTGTGTACATAACAGATCTCGCGAGTGTGCCAAGATAGGCCAGTCGCTGAGATAGTTTAGTACCCGCTCGCCTTCCTCCTCTCAGGGAGAAAGGGCGGTCAGGGACAGACCGAAAGGGAGGACTCTGTACTGATATGCCCGCCTCTCGCACGCGAACCGTGGGAACGGCCGGTGTCGAGGAGGATCGAGACATGAAAGTAAGCGTCCTTCAGGTCGATTGCCACGAACCAATCCTGACACCTCATAGATGTCAGGACGCGCCTCTGTGTGAGCACCCTGAATGGCAGCTTGTGAAGGTGCTCTGTTCAGGGTACGCAGCCTTTGGGGGCAACCCGCCGTCTTTCTTGGGAACGATGAAGTGCGGGTGGTGACCCACTGAACATCTTGGTTTTGAGGGACGAACTCGATGCCTGTTTTGCCAGAAGGGTGGTGACCTCTACCCGAAGTACGGAGGCGTCCCTGCCTCTGACAGAGGGAGAGATGATGCCCCGAAACTTGGGTGAGTCTCTGGCGAACTGGATCGAGTAACCAAGACGGACCGCCCTCATTAGCCAGCGAGACAGTGTGGGCAGCTCTCGAGCTCCCAGGGACTGTGACAGGGTGACCAAGGGGACGGTCTGCTTCATCATTCCCACGGGGGGTGGTTCGTCGGCTGGCGGAGCTAACCATGTCGCGGGGAGTCCCCGGAGGGAAGGTTTTTGCTCCGCCTGCTTACCTGCCTGGCGGGACAACGGCACGCACTGTCGGTTTGAGAGTGGTGACGGCTGTCGTATGTGTACGACCTCACGCCTCGCCAGGGTGTGAGGTCGGTTCGCCGAGCACAGTCCAGTGGAGTGTGCGATCGGCTGCAAGTAAACCCGGGGAGAACAGAAAACTCAGTGAGTAAGTGGGCGCCAAGCCCTAACAAGGGCCCGGCTTTGGTGACGAGGCAGGAGTCGTCCCGTACCGACCGATCAGAGCCGTGGCTGTGAAGGTTCGGGCCCGATGTTGTTCTCCCTGGGGTCTTCCCGTCAGTGTCCCTTCTCGCGAGGAGGTTGCTGACGGGGTGGAGGTTTCCCCCTCGACCTCTGCTTCCGGGGTGCCGCCTGTGGGGGCACAGGAACCGGAGCCGATGTCGAAAGGGTCCTGGGTTGCAGGGAAGCAGACGTCACGTGAGATCTCGGAGGCCTGTAGGCGGCCGAGTCGCGGCGTGAAAAAAAATGTGGTTAATTGCCACTGTCTGCTTCGCCGTCAAAAAACTGCTGAGCGCAGTCCTCGACGGTGTTACCAACAACCCACCCTGCGAGATGAGTGCATCAAGAAAGCGGACTTCCTTGCTGTCACTCTTCTGCACAAGGTATAGCCGGGGGTGTCTCTCCTGGACCACTACCGTGGACATCGTCCGACCCAGGGCCCGTGCCGCCGCCTTAGTCGCCCGTAGAGCGCTGTCAGCGGTGGCACGGAGATCCTGCATTATACCCGGGTCGGCCTTACCCTCGTGGAGCCCTCTCAACGCCCTGGCCTGGCGGACCTGCAGGATGGCCAAGGCATAGAGAGAGGAGGCAGCCTGGCCCGCAACATCGCAAGCTTTCGACACCAGTGATGCCGAAGTCTTACGTGCTTTGGACGGTAGGAGTGGTCGATCCCCCCCCAGGTGGTAGCCGTCCGCGGCACAGGTGCACCGCAGGCGGACGTTCCACCCGGGGGATCTCGACGCAGTCCTTGGCTGCCTCACCATCGAGGGAAGTAAGGGAGCCGGAGCTGGTTTCACTGGAACGGTCCGTGAGTGGAGCGTTCCAAGTTTTACACAGCTCCTCATGCACCTCCGGGAAAAACATGGCACCCGGGGTGGGCGCGGTTTGCACCGCGCACCGACCTCGGGAACCACGCATCCCCGGGTTAGCACGGATGACATCACTTCTGCTTCCTCCTGAACTCGACCGCTGGGGGTGGAGTTTGGATTCGGCAGAGTCGGATGCCAGTCTCCCTCCGATGCTGCGAGCGACATCTCATCTACGTCACACATCGTTTCCGAGTGTGTGCGTGAGGATCCGGACGGTATGCCACCGCCGGTTGGGGAACGTTCAGAAGAGCGAATCGGGGTGCGATCGGCCCGTGAGCACTTGGCTGGCGGGTTTACGTTCGCAGAGTTCCCCGTATCACTAACGCTGCTAACGTGGGTGGTCATCGGGGCCGTAGCCACAGATGTCACAGCCCGGGTAGCAGACGAAATGGTGGCTGGTTCCCGTAGGAAGACAGCCACCCGTGACCGCAACTTCTGAATGACAATCTGCCCGCAGTGCAGGCAGATGTGTCAACGAACGCTGCTTCAGTGTGCTGGACGCCCAGACACCTAATGCAGCGATCGTGTCCATCCCCCTCCTCGATGAGGGTGCCGCACCCAAGAGAACAGCGGGACATGCCGCGCTGGAGAATGCTCAGTCAGTCCTGAAAAGGACTTTTAGAAAAAATCTCTAACACCTCCGGAACCGCCGAGACGCCCAGGGGAAGGTCGCTGCAGGAAGGGACGATCCGCTGTAACACGTCGTAGCACCAGCGTGTAGTTGTAGAGGATTGAATCCTGAGTTGTACTCATGAGCGATGGCTCTGAAGAACAAAAAGGTAAGTGAATGCTGCACGCCGGCCTCCTTTTATACCGGATTTCCGGGGGCGGAGCCCGGCATGCAAATTGCATTCGCCAAATTTCATTGGCCTTTTCTATAGTAGTCAGAGTTGATTGGTTCTCAAGGGCGAACCCCATCTGTCGTTCTCGACACAACGTCGAGAGACCGACAGAAAGGGAACTAAAGTGTTCTTTTCTGCTGAAGGTAGATTAATAGCAGAATGAAGTTGTGACCGAACATCCTCTGCTAACATTTCAGCTCCTCTTGTGTCTGTTGCAGTTTGTAATTTTTGTCTTTTAAGTTCATGTCTTTCTTTTCCATCTAAAAGTGTTTCACATGTAGCACCTATGCACTCTTACTATTTCCACATTAGTAAAGAGCTTGTGTTTCTTAAGTTTGACTGTAATTTCTTAGTGAATATTCATGTGGTCGTTGTTGGGCTGTAACTGAGTGAGGGAGGACCTAAATTTCCCTTACCCTTACCTCGGACTGTGGGTAAGTTTCTTTAAAGTGTCTAGTTTTGCCGTTTAAGGTTTCCACTTTTGACAACGGCTACAGACTCTGACCAAATGGCCTTTTACACGTCGATGCAGGAAGAATAAATGCGTATCCGTCCACCATTCATCTTGGAAAACACGGTTTTCATGGTCAACTTGGTCAACTGTCAGATGTCGCCACTTTGAGCTCTCTTCACTGCACGATGTTGATAGGAGTAGCAGAGGAGCTAAAGTATCCCCGGGAGGACCGCACAAGAGAGGATGTGGAAGCTAAGCAGTATTATAATATAACTTAAAAGGAAAACTTCTCTTGATGATCAGCTCATCTATTAGCTAAAGCTATCAAACAAACAGTTCACTTAAATAGCGGAAATTAGACAAATTTACCGGTCAAGCAGAAAGCTGGCAACTTCGGCGGTGCTTAGGAAACCCGTTTCCTGCTTCAGTGTCCTCCATTGTGAAAAGCCACACTGATCTTTATTCAGGTTTTCTGCCGTTTTTTTGTCTCGACTTCGCCTTGCTGCATCGTATTATCTCTTTTTTGACGAAACAGATTGACGCTCTATCGGCTCTTGTGCAGAGTATGTGTGCTCCGCCATTAGCGCAAATTTCACTTCTTACTGCAACAAAGAACCGTTTCTATTTCTAATAAAAAACACGACAAGTACATTTTGTTATTGTTCTTCCTCTTCTTCTGCTAATCCTTCTATGTAGTGGCTTTGCAAGCTGCCTCAAAACACAGCCAAGGAAGAAGAACTAGTCGTGTGCATCCTTTGTTTTACGAAACGCGCTCAGTTTGTCCGTGTAGTGCTACTATATAAACATGGCTGTGCAATTTGATAAATTACATGTAAGGGTGTGCCTGCGGTGTATATACGTAAAATGGCTCATTGTAGGGTAATATAAACATTTCGTTTCATTTTGTAGGGTATTTCTTCACCACTCACATAGTTTTGTATTATATATTACATTTTGGTGAATAAATCCTTCAAAATGCTACACACTGTTCCTTTAAGAATTTGAATTTAAAGGGGTCATATGGCACCAATACGTGTTTTATATGTCTTTTTTGTGTTATAAGTGATACAGAAATACAGCGTTTTTTACCTTATATAACTTCAAAAAAAACCAATAATATTAGTTTTAGCCGTGTCACATGACCCCTTTAAATTAATTGAAATTTAATTCTAACGCTTTAAAGGGCTCCAGACTGTGACAACAATGTGAGCGCATTACTACGAGTAGCTGTTTGTTGTGACAGATTTCTTGAGCCCGAGGATGAACGATTTGATATTTGAGACGTTTAAAAGGAAACTAACCGTGGAGGAGTTCAGGAACGTCATTTATCAGTTGAATACTTGACACGGCACTTTATCATTTCAAATCCATTCACAGCAAGAATGAACATCAGGCGAATGCTCTTGTTAAGTTTTATTTGACGTTATATTTACATGTGTTGTGAACATGAGGAAAAGTGTCCTTAATATGCAATAGAATCATCATGAGAACCTAATTACACAAAACCTTTTGTTTTGCTTTAATGTGTATCACTGTAAACAATTAATATGTAGTTTTTGGCAAGCACAATTTCTGTTGGTTCAAATGAACTCAGATTACTGCCTCTCTATTTAGCACCAATCAATAACAAAGAAAGAACAAAATCTGCTTTCATACAGCAACTTATCTGTCAGTATCAATAAAACAGTTATTTTTGGGGAATTTGTGAATAATTGCATTGCAGGCTGATTTAAGGTGTGCCCCAAACATTTTTACTTGCGCTCCTAACATTTTAAATCACAGTAGTTTGTGCGTGTGCAATATGCAGGCAGGTTTATATGTGAGAAACATTTTAAAAATATATATATTTTATAGGTAGATTCAGATATTAGAAAAGACTTTAATGTGGGAAATGCTTCTGGAACTGCGTTTCTTCAACAATAGTTTTAGACTCCCATACTCATTTTTTGTGTCTGAGGAATCTGAAGCCATTTTAACATATCCCATGTGTGGTTGGTTGTAAAAATATTTTGCAACTTTTTCCTCAATAGGAAAGACAAAACGCTCTCGGTTAGTTGCCTTTTATTCCCGCTCTTCCACATAAATGTTTGCATATTCAGTCTTTATGACTATTTTCCGTGTTTTGGAATAATGTCATTTAAGCTGTGAAGTAACGCAGATGAATGTAAAACCGTCATTTCAGGTCAACCAGATTCATCGGTATTCACCTGGGATGCTTTACAAACAGTGTTGAAGGTGTTCCCATGCATGCTTGCTTTTTGTTTGCCGCTTTTTCTATACTATAAGGGAAATAACTTAAATAACTAAATAGTTTTTTGCATTATAACACATTAAAATACACAACCAAGCAATTGCATGTGGTTAAGCATCATGCTTTGGATCATAAGAAACATTTGATTGTTTATCAGTGCAAACACACAAAGAGCGATTAAAGGGATGTTGTTTTCACACTTTATAGTCTTTTAATAGCAGTCACAGGTTCTTTCTCCTTCCCTCAGACCCCGACTCTCTTGTTCAGTAAATGCATACACAAAGCCAATAGCAGGTAATATAGCGATTAATTTAAAGTAATTTGGTTTAAATGTGATGAAACAAAATGGTATTAGCGCAGTCAAACATTTCTAGTATTTTTTAGTCGGTGAGAACACTAGTCAACCAGAAAGGTCTTTGTTTTTTTCATGTTCCGCTTTGTTGACGTCAGGTTGCCAGACATGTTTTTGGAGGGTGGGGTTTTGACTAATTTGAAGAAATGGGAGTTTGTCTAGCGGAAGGTTGCCAAAAGTTGCAAAAGTCCCTGAAGGTCCGTAAGCATGTGTGCTCTGAGGTTTCATTTATCCCTGCAGGGACCGTAATGACATTAAGAACATCTCTAGTTCTTATGGCAAGCCCCAGCTGACAGCCCCAGGAACCTTTCATGACAGCTTGAGAACAAATCTGGAGCTTTTATTGAGTGATGTAAACACGATTTAAAGCTTGTTTCATCATGATTCTGAATCACTTTCAAATTGTCCAGCTTCAAACGCAGATATGTTCGTTCCTTGTACCTGATGTGTAAACGCTGCTCTCCATCTAAACACTGCTTCGTCCGTTTCAGCATCCCGTGGCTTTAATGTCATGGAAAAATAGACTCCGATGCATTTAAACAAAGTGGAAAGTTGATGACCTCAGAACGCCTGTCCTTCGGGACATGTTTAAAGAGAGTTAGCCTGTGATGTCCATTCTGCCTCCACTTCTATCCGTCTCTCCTTAGCTGATAGTCATCACTTAGTCAGATCTTGTTTTGTTCCAGTGTGCCATATGCAATGAGCTGGACACGACGAAAGCGAGTTCACGGGTCCCTCATATGTATCAGTAACAGCTGTTATTTAGAGAAGAGCTCCAGGCTTTGTGAATTCCATGAATACAACAGCGAGCATTTGTGGCGCACAGAAACATCAGAGCCGCTCTGTCCGGGGAAACAATATCCCAGCTGCCTCGCTGTAGCTTCCCCTGGTGAGACCATATGCTTGTTAATATGACAGGATATTTGTGCTAATCACGGGGTGGCCGCAGCATATCCAGGTGACCGAAACAAGGGCAGGGGGGCTTTGGCACAAGCGTCTGGTGTTAAACATGTATACACAAGGGTCTAAGCAATTCTCTTGGATGGCAGCGTGGAGCAGATCAGTGCCTGGGAACAGTGTTGAATTCATTACAGCACGATATAAACAGCATTGTTCGATTTTTTTATTTTTTATTTTTTTATGGAAAACATTCAAATTTGAAGAAGAGAATAAAGGTATAGTTTGACCAAAAAAAATATTGTGGCATCATTTACACATTCTCTTGTCAATTCAAACCTGTATTAGTTTTTTCTTTCCGAAGAACACAAAAGATATTTGAAAGAATGTTGGTATCCGAACAACAGAGAATAGAACGCTTAAAGCCAATGGAAATGGAAAACCAATGCAAGTTAATGGGTAATGTCGCTATTATGTTAAAAACTTTCTTCAAAATATCTTCTTCCGAGTTTGAGACTACAAGAGGGTGGGCAAATGATGACACAATTTTCATTTTTCGGTGAATTCTCCCTTTAAACCATATGTCCATGTAGTTCCAAAGAATATACTGTGATCAGTTTGAAAAAAACAAGATGCAATTAAATGAAAAATGACCCTTTTTAGTTTCTAACCGTATGTTTCTCAGTCTAAATGTTTTTCCAAAAATCTCCTGACATCTAATGACATTGTTTTTTGATGGATATGATTGGCAGCCATGAAACTCTGACAATTAGATGTTGAGTTGGTGGAAGAATAACACTGGCACAGCGTTTGCCTTTTTCGGGAGGTTTGGCATTATTCTGTGACAATTGTGAGCCGATGAACCGAGAACATCTCAATGCCATTATGGTAATTATTGCAAAATAGTGGCATTATATCCCTTTG
This sequence comes from Triplophysa dalaica, assembly GCF_015846415.1. NCBI lineage: Eukaryota > Metazoa > Chordata > Actinopteri > Cypriniformes > Nemacheilidae > Triplophysa > Triplophysa dalaica. The sequence continues at coordinate 18,913,976 of NC_079549.1, read as the reverse complement.
CTCTGCATTTTATATCATCCAGATATAAAGAGTCCAGTTCACAGAATTGAGCCTCGACAAATCCATTCCAGCTAATTTATCTCCGAGCAGCGGAACAGTCGATCTAACACAGTTTAACACCAAAACTGAGACACACACAGGAAACCTAATGTTCTCCCTGTCAAAATGACATACCTTTTCAGGAAATGTTCTTGATTTAATTCTCCACACTTCCCGATTTTCTGTCTAGTTCGTATTCATCCGTCTATGCGACAAGAAGGAATTAAATAGCTTATTCTCATCAGATGGGACAATCTGCAGATGTGATTCAGTCTTGTTGTTTTAGCGGACTTGATGTACCAGCTTTGTCTTTGGTACATTTACACTGTTGCGAAACAGAGGTGGTCAATAGCTTTGTAGAATCTGTACAGATTGTAATGTTTAATTCTGTTGCATATTGTTGAAGGATACTGTATGTTTTGCAGACATCTTCTTTATAAAAAAGAGCTGCACGCATATGTACGTCAGCCATTGAGGATGAACCTGAGTGTATTGGAGAAGCAATTGCCACGGCAACTGACAGATACATTGGCACCCTTTGTAGCGAGAGCCTCTGCAAATAGTCTAGATTCTCGTGGGAGGAACGGTTGGAGAAACCAAGAAGTCAAATCTGAGATTCATTTTATATAAAAACAACCTGTTGTTCCATTTCCTTATTTGGCTCAGAACTGGATTAAACTAAATGTCAAAAAACAAATTTTATTATGTGGTCACTTCGAGGAGATCAAGGGACAGCCGAGATAAATAATGTACAAATTTCTATACTAGTTTCCAGATGTTGTATTTCTGTGACGAATTACTATGAATAGACCGTTTTAAACTGAACACAAATCTTAATACAAAATACAACCAATTAGTCCTTAATATTCTGTTTGTTTTATTTCTGTGATGAACAGAAACAGCACATTCGAAGGATTTATAATACAAGTATATCTTAAATGTTATGCTTATGTATCATATGAAGGAGTGGAAAACGATAGCATTACACTGTCGGTGTACTGTCTGAAACCCACAGTCATCACCTTCTGAAAAAACAGATAAAACTACATAGACATCATGTTATATGCTTGTATTGCGTAAGTGTAAGAGAAAAGCGATCGCGTCGCAAATCAGTCCCTCTCTCCTATGGTGAGTTAACCCTTTAGTGACTTCGTATCCTTCAAAGCACGATGGCATTTTATTTATAACCTGTACTACGTAGATCTAAAAGCATGAAAAAGGCGGATCTAACAAATCATAGTTATGCAATCTACTTAAAAAGCACTTTGAGTTCTGGATGATATTTTACTCATTGATGTATTTAAATAACGTAATGAGAAATTGCATTGTTGTACTGTGGTACCCAGGCACGAGCATGGTGCATACGCTGCCTGTGTGAAAGGACGATGGGCACGCGCTTCTCACGCTCTCCTCACAAGCTCACACTTCTTTTCCAAAAGAGATTACATCTACGTGCTCTGTAGATCAGTTTGTCTGTTTCGGGCTACTGTAGAAACAACATGGCAAATTCCATGCAAGTGCACCGCGGTTAATGTAGATAGGAATAGCTCATTCAAAGGTAATAAAAACCTAACGCTTCATTATGTAAGTGTTTATACACCTCTGAAGACATAGTTATTTATATTGAATTTCTGTCAATAGATCCCCCCAAAAGATTACAAATTGGACCTTTAATTTGTCCGCTTGCTGATTGGTGTAGATGGTGAAGCATCTGATGGTTTGCTGCAACAGTAATATGTGTATACTGTAATGCTCTCTCCTGCCTCTTGAGTTGTGTCTTCCTGTAGTGTCTTTTCCAAGCATTCATTATAGCAGGAAGATCTTCAAGCCAACTGTGAGAAGGCCTGATTACTCGGTCATCTCAATTAAAATGATGGAGTCACTGTGTGTTTGTACACTTGCAGTGAGGCATTACGTCCAGCCGACTGTATAGTTGCCTGGTTACATGTGAGCTGGCATGGCCATGGTGCCAGGACTCGAACATATGAAGGAAACATTGGCTCGGTGGGACAGATCTGGCAGTCAGTCCCCTTCTGCCCTCTCCTCCCCCCTGATCGCAAGGCCCTCCAGGCTACTCTTTCCATTGCCTCAATGCCAACAGTTTGCATTTGAGAAATCGCATAATTGGGAAAGTAAGAAGTGTGAGAGTTTCAAGATACTTTTATTGTTCACTTTAAAAACATTACCAACAGTGAGCAAACAATGTCAGCGAGAATGCCAGTCAACCCGAAATGCTCGTTGCTTTTTACATTTTCAGTTTTGTTGACGTCAGGTTGCCAGACATGTTTTTGGAGGGCGGGATTTTTACAAATTTGAGGTAATGGGTGTCAGTCTAATAGTGGTGAAGTCTAGCGGAAGTTTGCCAAAAGTTGCAAAAGTCGCTGAAGGTCCGTAAAGGTGTGCTCTGAGGTTTGAGTAAGAAAGTAAGAAGTGTGCGAGCTGTTCAGATACTTCTATTGTTCACCTTAAAAACATTAGAAACCCAAAGTGAGCAAATAATGTTACATTATAACCAACCGAGGGTGATAAATGTGCTTCATTGTTGTATTCAGCATGGTTAATAGTGGTTATTAGTCACTAACATGTAATACGTTGGGTTGTTCGTAAAGGAGCCAGTCTCTTGCTGTTTTTGAAGCTTTGATTATGTTTTTTGGTTGTTTAACAATGTATGTTCATGTTTCTAATTTCAAAAAACGCTTTTTTATTTTGCATATTTCAAGTCTGTTTCTCAACGCTTTCCCTCTTCTAACAAAACCACTGGATTTCTTCCGATCTATATAAAAATCCTCCTCCGAAATGTTCTGTTAAACGTAAGTTAAAGATAACCGTCCTGTACCCGATTAAAGGTTGACTTTCACAGTGGTACTTTAGATGGGTTTTTTTGTCTTAAGGAATAGTTCACCCAAAAAATGTAATTCTGTCTTCATTTACTTACTTTGAAGTTTTTCTAAATCTGTATAAATGTCATTGTCATAATGTCACACCGAGGAAGATATTTGTAATAATGCTTGTAACCGAACGGTTCTTGCCTACCATTGACTACCATGGTAGGAAAAATGCTTTATGAATGTCTTTGTTCTGTTAAGTTACCTCCGTGTCCGAACAATGGGACTGTTAAGGGAACCTGTTTGGAATTTACAGTTTTTAAATTATGGATTTATTAATATACTCTTTAAAGCAGTTACGCTTTAAGCATGTATGTATAAAGCATAATAAAAGTAGTTTTAATGTATTATTATGCATTGTAAATGCACGTTATAAATGCATTGTAATGTCTCATGAATAAGTTCCTTCAGTAAATACATTATAACATTTACATTTAGTAATTTACCAGACGCTTTTATCAAAGGGACTTACAGTGAGTTCACGTAGCAACATGTGAAATGTCATACACCTATTAATACATGGTTACACTTTGGATTTTTTATTTGGTTATAATACAACATTTACTGTATTACAACACACATTATGAACAATTATTCTGCTTCATACCGTTTAATAACCCTTTATAATGCATCATACATAAAGACAATAATAAACAAAAAATCGTTAACATCAAAAAACATAATAAGAAAATCACTGTTTATTCTTACCAAAAAAATAAATGTAACCAGCACAATGTGTAAATTTCAATATTGTGGAATGTATATCCTGCTCATAGATTACTGCTTATTTGAGGTAGAATTTGTCATGCCCAGGCTTAGAGATGTGTCTGGTTAGCTGTGGTCCACATTAGCAGCTTTGCCTGATCTGGACGCTCTGTGGATCTGAACAATACAACCCAGTGTCTTAATGCCGCAAGCCTAATCCATAGGCAGTCTAAAGGTGAAGCATGTGAATCAAAGGCATTAGTCATTTAATTAGTCTAAAAATACTTAACATATTTTCAACATCAACATGGGTTGCCATGACAACGGCAATTCAAGCATGTGTCCTTCAGCTGCGTTATCTTTGGCAGAATTCATCGTGGTGTGAAAATATTGCCAATGAAAAAAGCAGGTGATATGGCACATGAAGGTTATTGGTCACTTTGCATTGTGGCAAATGAACTGAGAAATGTGTGGTTCGCTTGAGGCGAAGTGAAATGGGTTCGCTAGAAATGTATATATAGATATGTTTGCAAACTTAATTTGTAACTTCTTTTAAGGCTCGGCTTCATTTGAGTGATGATGTTAAGCAGAAAATCACTATACAGTTCTTTTTCAAATCCTGCACTATTGGTCACCACATTTCACATAGGAATTGCCTACGGTTGTTTTTCTAACGGCTATTTTTAGCAGTAAACAAGTGTCTTCCAACCTGGAATACTGGGACGCTGCAGATCTCACGAAGCGAACGATTTTTCTTTTCAGGGAGGAGAAGTGGAAACAGCTGTTGAGTGACATGTCATGTTTGACATCTGGCATATTGTTCTTGAAACGGACTGCTTGAAACTCCTGTGAGATTGACAGACAGCTGTGCAACGTGTTCTAGAGAGCGAGAGCATTGGAATTCGTTATATTTCTTTCACAGGATCCCACACTTCAGAATGGAGGCCATATGCACTTGTGGTCAATGACAACAAATCCATCTGCAGCGCTTTAGATTTGGAGTACTTAATTAATACTATCATTCTTTTGTTGGCATGGCAGCGTTTTTTCGATTGCTTTATTTTGTTAGATCTCATCGTGGCGACTGGCGAGTCATTCAGAGAATCGCCAAAACTAGTTGGAGTGGAATTGCAGCAGCACGCCTCGTCTTCCAACAGCCCAAAAGGGCTCACGTGACTCCCCTTTTCATCTCTCTTCACTGGCTACCGGTTGCAGCCCGTATCAGATTCAAGTCACTAATGCTTGCCTACAGGACTATCACTGGATCTGCACCGGCTTACTTTCACTCTCTCCTGCACTCCTACACCCCATCAAGATCCCTGCGTTCAGTAAACCAGCGGCGGCTTGTATTGCCTTCCCATAAGGGCAGTAAATCGCTCTCCCGCTCTTTCTCATTCACAACTCCTTCCTGGTGGAACATTCTTCCTATCTCTGTCCGTTCAACCACATCTCTCACAACATTTAAAAAACTACTTAAAAAAATTACAGAAGCTCTCAGTGGGGGGGTTCCCCATAAAATGGTACCAATATGTACTTTTTAGAGATAAACATTTATACATTTGGTATCAAGCTTTGAGGGACTAATATGCACTTTTCAGGTTTAAAACACTATTTGTTGAAAGGGTACCACCCCAGTGCTTTTGTACCTTTTTTCTGTGTGTAACTAAAAGTAGTGGTGGGTATCAGCAGGTATCTGGCAACCCAGTATTATAATGAAATCTAACTTTGATTATAGTTGATTTATGTTTTGTGTCTAGTCAAATGTTATTTATGTCTGGTAATCCTAGGTACGTTGGAACAGGTATCATTTATTTTGGGTTACCCAGATGGCATTTTTTGCATTTCTGATTTGGGAAGAATCAAAACTTCCAGTAACTGTTCTTGGTACCTGTCTAATCAAATGCGATAAGATATTTCATAAACATAACCTAAACCTAAACCTAACTTGGACCCGAAGTATTAATTTCTGATTTATTAATTGGAGATCAAGGTGGCGTTTGAGTTTTGATCCCTTGTTTAACTGGAGAGTTTAATGCCGGTCAGTTTTATGTCAATCATCTCTGGCAAAATTCGGTCTAGGGGATGTTTCATCAGAGCAGTTCCCATCACTGTTTGGCAGTCTTAGAAAATCTAATTTCTCTCCCTTTTGCTGTGAGCCATTATCATTTTATCTACATAAAAGCCCAATTTGCTTTGTTAATGCAATGTCTGAGTGCCTGCGTGACCTGGCAAATATGTTCAGCTGTTTAATTCAGCACATATCTCTTGTTAATAAATGTATTTTTTTTATACACACCACTTGGCTGTGGGTTTTTTGCGGAGTTATCCATTGCTCTCGGGGATGAACTGGACGTTTGGAAAAAACACCGTAGCTAAGCCTTTTTTTCACACAATATTTCTTGAATCAGCATCAACATAATCATTTTCTATAGTGCGGTCACAGTGAAGTGGAAATGTTCTGTCAGACCTCCATTAACTCAAGAAGTGTGGAATATAAAGGGAGAGCAGGTTTAGGAATATCGTGTATCCATTTGGTATTGGTGAAGGTGAGATACTGGACTTATAGATATTCTCACATGACAGCTGCATGTGTAAAAAAGGAACCAAGAATCACAGATGTACTTGAACAAAACTTGTATAAAAATGATCCAACACAAAAACATAATAATTTTACGATGTAGCCAACATCATAGTATGATTTGCTTTGGCGCCAGTGATGTTTAGGGTAGGGTTAAGGGGGCTTCAGTCTTGCTTTTTCTAGTAATTGTACGTTTTTGTACGATTCACAATGTACAAATTCCTACGAATAAGCCACCTTGTAAAATATTTACGAATTCCCGTAAGATCGGGTTGAATATCGCTGCTGTCCTTCTGAAACCTTGCATCTCATTCTCCATATTTCGTGATTTTTATTTTTGTCATAAGTCACTCTTTATGTTTGTCACTGGGTTTAAAAATATCTAACCAATAAAAAGCATTCAAAAGTGCTTGTCCACTTTGACAACACAGTATTTAATCATTTAAAAATTGCAGTTTTTATCCATTTCCTGAAAAACAGTGTATTTGGACCAGGTTTTGGAAGGACAGCAACGATATTGAAGCCAGACATACATGTGGCCATAAGAAAGGAAGTAGGCCTACCACCTTTTTTTAATTCAAAGAGCAAGTTGTTTTGGAAAAAGCGCTTCACTTTTCCTCCTTCAGAAAAATACCCAAGTAATCTCATGTGTGTCTCTACAGTTTTAGAAAAGATCTTTACACTGTCAAAAAGTTTCAAGTCTGTGATCCGAAGTCAACGATTTCCAAATTAACCCAAATGTTTCCTTCTAGTTTGGTCAATGTCAAATGATCTGGGCTCCGGTTTCCAAATACATTTTTCATCACAGTACTCTTTCTGAATGACATCGTCTTGTTTATTCCTATTTGTGTTCCACCCAATTTACAAGAAACATTTTATAACAAACCAAGTTAAGCAAAGCATAAATGCAAAGCATAAAAGTTTCATGAGGCATAAAAAGAAACCTCCGAGCAATTACATTTTCCTATACGTATCATCTGTCACATCTCTCTGTGTGCAGCTGAACTCCAGACTTCAGCCGCTAACAGCATTTCTGGAAACGGTAAGATCACATAGACATTCCTGTGTTGTATTTACACATGCTTTATAAAGCTGATGGTGGCATGTACCTGACAACAAGAACAGCCACATTCAAATGTTCTCGTGCCTGTGGGGTAGCAAGCCTGGAAACACTGTTCCTGTTATTATTTCGAGAACATTGATTGGTCGGTTCATGACACGTGAAGCCTGTTTGTGTTCGACTCTTTTCATGTAGATGAGACCTGTATTGTGAGCCTGTTAGATTTGTATCTCCAAGCATCATGTGTTACAACCACAAAAAAGCCATTCTGTTTGTGGTCCACGCTGAGCTTTTAAAATTGCACTTGAATGACGCAACGCTGACGTAAAACGGCGCATGTTAAATTTGTGAAGGACTTCATAGATTGCAAACAACACTCACCTTTACCGTAATGAGGAGGACAGTCATTTGAATAAGCCTAATTATCATGAGGGTTATGACACTCATTAAATGCTCACATTTACCAAAGTTTAATTGTGTGATCATGGTTGCCGTTTCCTAGCAACAGCCTCTTCCAGCGGTTTTACGTCACAGACAATCGTATTCCCCATTGTTTTGGGGGTAATCCTGGGGTTTCCGGGGTTGTGGGTGAGCCGATGAAAAATATATCTACGCAGAGGGAATGCCGTTCACGTCCGCCTGTCATGGTGGATTGGAGTTATGGACACACAGCTGGATAAGGGATTCAATCTTGGACCCCGAAACGTCTTGGAGCTGATTTGCACCAAGAGGGAGAGGGACAGAATGCCAACAATATTTAAGCTCTTCCGTTTATAGAGAGAGTTCTCTCAAAATATTTTTTCTGTCATCATTTAATCACCACCCTTGAGTTGTTCCAAATCTGTATAAATTTAGGTTCATACGTACACGTTCAACCGAATATAGAAATGTATAAAGCTTTCCTACTATGGTTGTCAATGGTGGCCGACAACTGTTTGGTTACAAGCATTCTTCCAATTATCATTCTCTGTGTTCATCATAACAAAGACATTTATAAAGATGCGGAACAACTTGAGGGTAACTAAATGAAGACTAAATTTAATGCTTTGCCTTTAAATTTGTATGCTGTCGCCCTATTCAAATACCTTTTTGCAAGTGATCTGTTTTTTATAAACTGTCGAATATAGTTTAAATGTGTTATACATACTACAATAATTAATGTCTGCTGACTAAGTTTCTATTGAGTGTAATACCTTCATTACAGGATTGAAACGCTCCTATCTTGCTCGCATCTGTAAGCTGTAGAGGGAAATTTGATTTGAAGCTCACAACTGACATCAAAGAGCGACTGCCAAAGCCCAGAGCCACATGTGGCTGGCGTTTGCAATGGCTATATTTGGAATACACGTATGCTTTATTTGTTTTGATGTGAAGGATGAAATATTGAATTTTTTTTTGGCAGTGGTCCTGGTGCTGTCTTCAAAGGTGTGACATTTAGGAGGCTTTCAGACTCTGAGCGACCATGGATCACACAAGTGTCGCAGTGTTGCTATTACCATGAGAGAACTCTAAGGGTTCTGAAGAAGAATTGTCCTTTAAAAATACCTCACAGATGACGTGGATGATTCTCAAGTGTGTCTTGATCTTTATCAATGTTTTATGGAAATTTCTTCTGTGTAGGTCAAAAGAAAACCCTGTAAGGACTTCTGTTAAAGTCTCTGCTACTATCACATGACTAGAGGTCACATGAGATGCTTTTTACCATGGTGAAAACACTATATATATCTGATATTTAATGCATTTTTATTCAATTTCAATTAAGTCTTTTGTTATTTACTCACCCTCATATAATTCTATTCAAGAACATTTTTTTAAAGAACATTGGGAACCAATCAACACTGGGTTCCATTGACTGGCACTGAATGAAGACAAAACCACTGAGACATTTCTTGAAATATCTTCCCTTTGATCCATAGGAAAAGTCAGATTTTGAATGCCATGAGTGTGGATACATTTCTGTTCTTTAATCTAGTAAAATGATCCGTATCCGTATGATCCGCCTTTCTCTAAAATCGATTTAGCAAACTGTCAGACTAAGCAGGATTGGTAAGGATAGTGGTAAATGGGGGATATGCATTTGAAAAATATTGACTTTCGGCACATTTTGCTCTTTGGGACTTTTATGGGACCGCCAGCAATCATTAATCTTTAGGAAACAATGTTTTGCTGGGCTTTGGCTGTTCCCTAGTTACACATCATGCCGTCTGAAGCAGTGCACATCTGTAAACACAGTCAGACAGCGCAGCCAGCCGTGCCTCTTCGCGGCTCTGTTGTGGAACAGAGATGACAGCTCTATCCGTTTCATCGCTCCCGCATGATCGATGGCTATATTGCATAGCAAATGAGTTGCGAGTTGGCTGTTGTTGTATTGTGATGGTTAAAGGTTTTGAATATTATTCTTTGTAATGTTAAGAATCGTAAAATATGCACAAGGGCCTTCGCCTGTCACTGTGGTGAGTTCAGTATGATATTTAGATGAAAACCGGCAATCTGGGACTACAATCCCCACATTTGTAGAAACACAGATGCGAAAAAACACAGATGGAAATGCTTGGCTAACACGTTGCAGATTCTGCATTGCCTCGACACATTCAGGAATGCATTGGTATGTGAAATCGTACTTGTGGAGCAAGAAGTTTGCTTTTACGTTTTTAGTAAAGTCATAGTTTTTATAATGCATTGTAAACTTTTTCTTCTGTTAAAAACCGGCTTTCTATTAGGAATGTGGTAAACCGCACAGTTTAGCATAGATTATTACTACTGCTCACCTTTGTGGTGTTAAGCAACATCCGTTATACAGAATGTGTTCTTTGGAGGACGCTTTCCAACTATTGTCATGAGACTGCTGCGAGTAGTGGCATATACAGCGGTATTCAGAGATGTAATCTGAATGCTGTTGGGATATGCCAACATAACATTTTATGGGGCAAAATTATAGAATTTTCTTTTAAGGCAAAATCATTTGAATATTAAGTAAAGATCATGTTCCTACCGTCAATATACAGTATCAAAACTTGAGTGGATGCAGCAAAATCGCAAACAAAAATGGTCGGAAACACACCTTCAAACATGGCCGACTGCTGCACGCTCTTTGGAAATTAAACACTCAAGTTTGGTATCTTTGTAAAGCTTAGAATTTCCTCTTTCGGTCGCGCCAATAGCCTTGTGGTTAGCGTGCCGACATATAGCGCCAGTGTGTTCACTGCACTATAGTGCGGGTATAGTGCAGCCAGTGCGGGTTCGATTCCGTCTCTGAAGTCCAGCTCCCCTGTCTCTACCCAACATTTCATGTCTACTCTCCACTTTCCTATGCATGAAAAAACCCCTAAAATGTAAAAAGAAATAAGCATTTTCACTTTCGGGTTAATCTATGCTCCACAACGCCAATTGAGAGCGTTTGAGCAAAATAGTTTGGCCTGCTACAATGCCTCTGATGGACAATATATATTTTTTCAATATTTTGATTTTTTTTGCACCGTCAGATTCCAGATATTCAAAAAGGAGCATCTCGATCCAAATATTGTCCTATTCGAACAAACTATACATCAATTGAAAGCTTATTTATTCAGCTTTCTGATGATCTTATCCAATTCCTTGTGACTGGTTTTGTGGTCCAGGGTCGCAATAAGCTTGCATCATCTACACTGTTTGTATGCATTGTTCCGTAAAACATGTGGATTCGAGGTGCTTTGCACAAACACACAGCTTCTCTTTTCTCTCTATTTGTATTGAAATAAAACACACGCATCTATGTTTTAGTTGCATTAACCCGGCTAAAACAGGGAAGGTTATGGAAGGACAAGCTTGCTGTAGTTCTAAATTGCAGCGTTTGCATGTGGCTGCGCTTAACAGATATGAGCTATTGACCTCCCATGGCTGGCCCAGCTTCCCCCCAGCTCGGTTCCACAACGTGAATACATCCGTCAAGCTGGTGGGTTATATTATTTCTAAATAAAACATTGTAAATAAAACAATGGAAGAGAAGCTTTGAGAAGTGTGAAGCACGCATTAATGGATTAAAAACGAAAGCTTACTGCGCTTCTCCTCCCCTCTGATAGCTTCTGGATCCCGCGCATTCCTGCGGCCGAAACAAAGGGTAGTTTCTCATCCCCTCCCACTCTGTGATTTTGCCGGCTTCCTAATAAGGCCATTGCGGAACGTGAAAAGGGAGTTTATTAATAGCAAGGGTTATTGCCCCGGAATATTTGCATTGTGGATTGGAAGTCTTATCTGAGGCGAGAGCGTTTCAGTGGTACTGTAGGAGCCGGGGTTAATGCACACCTGGACCAGAGCTTTTTCATTCAGTACTACAGACCGACACCCAACACTATGGTCTGATATCACATAATAAATCGGAAGACTTTATCTCGGCTGAAATGAAATGGCACTGTTAGTAACACAAATACTGCGGCTGAGGAGAGCAATGCGTGTTGGAAATGGACATCTTTGCTTTCAGTCTCTGTGACTGACTCACTACAAATAGTTTACCAAAAAATGAGAATACTGTATTTATTTACTTCTTTTAATTTACTACTTTTATTGATTTATCAGACACTTATCCAAAGTGACATACAAACGGGGAAGGATGAACAACACACATTGAACACAAAGCTTGTTTTGAAAGGTTTAATGAATTTGTTTTCAACATAAGAAGCAGAAGCGCATTAAAGTTTGACCTTTTAATGTCATTTCTTTGACCTCACACCTGTTCACAACATTTGGCAGATGTTGTTTGCTAATAAATGTTTTCTAGGGAGACACAATGTTGTCGTCCTCAAGGATGAGGAATCAGCGTCTTAACGGAGACGTGTTTTATTTCTCTATAACTTTTAATCTAAGAATTCGTACCTGACAAACTAATACTTTTTCAAAATAAAATGAGCTATAACATTTTTATGGGTCAATTATTTTTACTTTTGAATAAAAATATAATCGCAGCATACCAGGAGCATGCATTATTTAACAAAATAAACTTTTAGATTTAGATTTCATGTTGACTTTTAAACAGAAGAACTATTATGTAGACTCATCATATCTAAAAATTAAAGATAATATTATTCTGCTCATTACGCTGCCCATTTCATACCAAGTAGCGTTCTTCTGAGTATTCTATTTCTATGGTCCAAACACAACAAATAATAAAGTCATGATATAACACATAAACCATATTAGGCTGAAGGGATTGGTGAGGCTGAGGTCATAGAAAAGATACGTCTGCTGAAGTTCAGTACAGTTCAGGCGGAGATATTATGGAAACGGACCCCGCTGCCCCTAATACCAGAGTTTGAAAGGAGTCAAGACGCCTTCCTCCTGACCCAGCTTGTAGAAGAGAGGGAGGAGGGGGTTTTAGCCCAGATAAATTGAAATGCGTTGACACTGAACAGCTTCCCGATTGTCTGGCTAGTCTTTATCATGCATTCTATTTTTAGACTCCGAGACTTCCTGTAGCTTTATTAGAAACAAACACCAGTGTTCATGTTTTAAATGGACTTGCAAAATGGTTTGTTTACAAAGTGTTTTGATTTTATGAGTGAAACGGAATGAGAAGTACACACTGTGGTGATAAACCATTATTTAGTTTTAGTAATTTATAAAGTACTGTTGGCAAAGATTCTCTGCGAGAAAGTTGTTGTAGTGGTTGATCTGCCATATTTTTATGTGGATTTCTGTTGTTTTCCCCAGCTTGTGTCCAATGTCCTGATCTTCTCCTGTAGTAATATAGTCGGTGTGTGCACGCATTACCCAGCGGAGGGCTCACAGAGACAGGCCTTCCAGGAGACCAGAGAATGTATTCAAGCCCGACTGCACTCTCAAAGAGAAAACCAGCAACAGGTGAGACCAACTTTTAAGAGCACTTAAGGTGGCTCATAAATGTGTCTTCATTTTTACTTTCTAGCTATACTGTATAGAAATAGAAATACACACAAACACACAAGATGCAGACAGACAGACTCATGGATGTAGAGAGACAGACAGACAGACACATAGATGTACAGAGACAGACATACAGACAAACAGACACATAGATGTAGAGAAACAGACAGACACATAGATGAACAGAGACAGACAGACAGATAGACAGACACATAGATGTAGAGAGACAGACAGACAGATATATGTACAGTAGATAGATGCATATTTATAAATGTAGAGTAGATAGATCTAAATAGATTGATGTAGATGGATAGATGTACAGAAGATAGATGTATATTTATATATGTACATTAGATAGATGTAAATAGGTCGATCTAGATGGATAGATGTACAGTAAGGCTGTCAAACGATTTATCCTATCCAAAATAAAAGTTTCTGTTTACATAATATATGTCTGTGTACTGTGCATTATTCATTTTGTATTAATAAAAACATACACATTGATCGATTTATTTAAGAGAAATATAAAAGTTAATATCCTAAATATGGATCCATATATGTGTGTGTGTTTATAAAAATACGAAATTAATATGCACAGTATATAGACCTATATTATGTAAACACAAACTTTTAATCTGAATGCGATTAAGCGTTTTACAGCCCTAATGTAAAGTAGATAGATAAAGACAGATAGATGTACAGTAGATAGATGTAGATAGATAGATGAACGGTACATTGTGTGCAGTAGATAGATGGATAGATCTCCTCTTGTGGGAGATCGGTTGAGAAGATAAACAAATGATAGCGCTCTGCTGCCCATCATAGCGCGTCACTCTTCTTATTCTTCTTACAAGTATTTCCTCTATCCCCCCTCTACCTCCATCATTGTCAACAATTTCAGGAGCGCCTCCTACTCTCTGTGCTTCCTCGACATGTCGCCATGGAGATGAAAGCCGACATAAATGCCAAACAAGAGGATATGATGTTCCACAAGATCTACATTCAGAAGCATGACAATGTCAGGTAAGACAGGACCCATGAATAGCTTGGAGGACAGTAGTTTTCCTTTGCATCTGAAACCAATTATAAAACCTTTTCTCTCAGACTTATTTTTATAATAATTACAATTATTTTACAGTCAATGAAGGTGATAAGTGGTAAGGTTAAGAGGTTCTGTGGGACAATAGCGTAGGTAGGCATCTAGTTTTCGGTGCGCAGCTCATGGCTTTAAGACAAATAGGCGTTCATTTTTGCTCCCTCTTGTGGCTCAGAAAGGTGAGCAATGGCTCGTCTCCTTTGGTTTATCACGGACAACCTATAGACCTTTATTATGATAGGATTGCAGATTGACAACAGCTGCTGTTCAGCCCTGTGGCAACAGTGTTCTGCAAACTTCACTTGACTGTAGGCATTAAGTCTGGGATACATTGCTATTTATTCTGGCCAAGAATTGCAGAAACGGCCTGTCTGATTGACATGTCATGTACTGTAGAATGATCACAGTCAGATATTTGTGAATGATGTCTTTTTGAAGTTGCATATAAAGCAAAATAAATCCCTTCTATTAAATAAAGCTGATTTTGTAAGTAGTTTTTCTTCTTGAAAATGCAGATTGTAGTAGCCTGGGAACTGATTATTGCATTTTGAAAAAGAAAACTTTGCATGATGATTCTCAAATCTAACCAAGTTGAGGTGTTTTATGCATGATATCTATTTGATATCAGTGCATGGAGGTGCTGACCACCTGACCCGTGTTGTTGTCTGTAGTTGAGAGCTTCTTTTCCATCCAGAGGAAACAGTATAAGTGTTCAGCCAAGTGAAATGCTTTGCCTCTCATATCGCTAAGTAGAATATTGATACAGTAGGTCTGTTACTGGAGGACCCAGTGGTTTCATTGAAGACGGTTATGTAACAGTAACTGTTTTTGAATCTTTACTCTTAAGGGGAAACCCACACAGTTGTGGGATGAAGAGTCTGGAAATTCTGCTTAAGGAATAAACAGGTAGTTGATCTGGCGCGGCACCAGGTATGTGAAGCATTAGAAGACGTGATTAATGTGCTGACAATACGTTTCACAAATGAAAGGGCTACAGATGAAGAGAGATTTACAATTTAAGAATAGTTTCTCTTTTAATTCACGAGTTAAATTTGTATTGAATTTGAACAAGGAGGATGTTAAATTGGAAATTTAATCTAAATTATTAACATTTGACTAACTATGCCTATTCCCTGACCTTATTCCCGGATATGTGAATAAAATATTACTTTATACATACAAACATATAAGATTTTTTTGGTTAAAATTACTTATAGTTAAGTTATTATAATACTTAATTCAGCCATTTAAACACTTAGATTAAAAAATTGTAATACAGCAACACAGAATGTTCACAAATGTGCACAAATATGTGAAATTTCAAATATTGCTTATCAACATAAACTAATGTTTTGTAAATAAACCATATGTTGTCATTATGATCATGTTTTATCCAATTCGCACTTCAAAATGATTTCGGCACTTTTTTCTAATCCCATTGAATTTTCCTTCTAATTCTTCTTTTTAAAAATATAAAAGTAAAATTGCCGTCTTGTTTATTACCTCAACTTTATTGAAAGTCCTAAGTAAATTTTAAGTACAATTATAAAATTGTCAAATCTTATTTCAGTTCCTAGTAGCCAAGAAGTTAATTCAACTGCAGAGAATTCAAATGAAGAGTTATCAAATAATCCATTTTTTTTTAATCAAAAATCTTGTTTTTATTATGTTAACATATTATTTGTGCTTTCTTGTGTTAGTATGGTAAGTGTTTCTGAGATTATAACTTAATCAAAATAAACCAATTGCAGTTTGAATGTTATTTCTTGGAATGCACAATGAAAAACATGATTTGGAAACATTTTTCGACCCTTTTTGCAAATGAACTTATTAAAGATGCATCCGTAGAAGAACAGTGGCCCATCTTGAGTCTCAAAGAAGCGGTCATACGGTATTTAAAACAAGTGAAAGTCAAGTGCAGGTGGTATAAGATGTGTTTTGGCATCCGTTACAGAGGCTGAACTGATGTGTTGATGAAAACCAGCAGCCCTGGCGCTTCCGGGGTGAGGGGTCTGGAGTAAAGACTTCTCGAGCTGCTGCTTTGATAGTGGCCGAGTGGTGACCTGTGAAGTATTTAGGGTGTCATGTTATACTGTATAAGCAGGAAGCGTGACCTCCTACTATAAAACATGGCTTCCTGGTGTGATTTTCCTCTGAGCAGTGTAATACTGCCCGACTAGACAGTTCAGTTCCTGTCTTTTTTGTATTTTGTTCTGTCAACGCAGTAAGAATAAGCCATCCTGATTTAAGAAGTAGTTTGGCATATGCTATTTGACCTTTTGGGTTGCTGTCACCACAAACTCATTAGGATTGTCATCCGCAAGAATCATTGTTTTGGAGCCAATGACAAATAAAAAAAACATATTTGAAGTCTACCATATCAATGTAACGTGTGCTTCAAGAATATTTTGCAATGCATACTTTTATTTTTAAAGTATGGAGACTACAGGAAATCACTAGAATTGTGATACTTTGATTTCATATCAAAGAGGAAGATGTTTTTTGTGATAGCCGTGACTAATGATTTAATACTTGTTGGTCACATGTGGCCTTGGCGGAGGGACTTTCTTATTCTAGAGAACATTTCATTGGACAACAGCTTGTGCAGTGCAGGATGAGTCATGGATCATTTTCCGTTGTTTTCTTTAGAGAAAAATCTCAACGAACGTAGGGGTTGTGTGAATGCCTTTTCATTCTTTGACTTCAAAATCTGTGATAGGTTTCCATGGCGCTAATGATGTAGATAAGTTTTCCATTAGGGGAAAGACTGGATTTCATTTTGTGCTCTGCGTCATGTTTACACGCTTAAAAGCCCCAGATTACAAGCACCTAGTAAAGGACCTAAAGTGTGTTTATTACAGCTGGCAGAGATACTCCTGAGCCCGTAATGTGTTTGGAATCCCTTTTAAGAGCAGCGCTGCCATCGCGCCACACTACAGTGACATTTTTGGTCCAGGCGGCGGTGAGCTGATGAGTCACCTCAAGCTTATAGCTAAATGAGGTTTAAAGATCCGCCTGAGATGCTTCTAGTAGTCCAGGCAGTTTTAGGCCTGCCCTCCGAGAACTGCACTCTCTCTTTCTGAATCAACAAACCTTAATCCACCCACTCAGGGGAGGCCTTTTATTTGAGGCGCTATATATAGCAACTAACTTTAATAGATCCATCAGCTATAGAGACCTGTGATCTATGACTAATATAAGGGGGTTTAGTGTGCTGTGTACTTAATAGGAGGCATCCGATATAGCCATAGTTGTGTTTGTGGGCTGTTTGATATGTATACATTTTAAAGGAATAGTTATAAAAAATGGGAAATTTTGAGGAGCCAAAATATTGCTGATTTTTAATAAAGTATTTCAAAATGATTTTTAAGATCATATTATTATATAAGGTCCTTGAAGATTTATTTGAATCTCTTAACCATAAATGTACATTTTTACATTTATTGTTGAGAGATTCAAGTAAATCTACAAGGATCTTGTATAATATTATGATCTTAAAAATCATTTTGAAGTTCATATGAATTTAGTTATTGTACTTTTTTCCTACTTGGTCCTGGAGAGGTTGTTGGACTTCTACGGTAAATTGCACTTGTCAAGGCGACATACTTTGGAGAGATGTAACGTTTTTTCTAATGATGTGCAATGATGCACATACACATATGGACCACTGCAAAGCCGCATGGCTCATCCTCAAATGAATAATTTGCGCTTTGACAACATGCTCTCGCGGCATCCAGAAAATGAGAGGTTCGTATTGGAGAAACCACATGAAATATTGGTTTATCGTAAACACGGTCTATCCAGCCAAAGTGCTCGTTATAGTTCCATTGACTTGGCACTGTTGTAAAGGCAACTCATGTTTTGGTTCATTTGTTTTTGATCAGGACTATTAAAATTGAAAATAAATCTGTATGGTGTCATGATATCATAGGGTTGGGATTGGGCTCAAATGCAGCTGGGGGATCTATTGTCCACATCGCATCTAAAGCAATGCTTCCCTGGGGCCGAAGATACACAGCGTTGTACATTTAGTATGTCGTTCTTATGTGACACACCTGATTCAAATCATCATCTCATAAGCATTATGAAATTAACTGTGTCAAATAAAGGAGACATACAAACATGCAGTGCCTAGTGGGTCCCTAAGAGTTGAGAAGGTGGCTATTTGTCAATGTTAATTGCTTTGTTTAAAATAGTATGGTTACGAACTCATTGACATGCTTTTAAAAGAGAAGTGTGGAGAATTTAGCGGCATCTAGTGGTGAGGTTGCAAATTGCAACCAATGGCTCACTCCACCCCTCCCTTTCGAAGTACTACGATGGCTTACCCTGGACAATGATGAGTTTGCGTTTTAGCTTCTTTTCCTAAGGAGGTCACGTATTTAGGAAACGCGCTCTATAGAGCATTTTGTCCGTTTTGGGCTACTGTAGAAAGAACTTGGCGAATTCCATGTAAGAGTATGGTGTATGTAGATAGAAATAGCTCATTCTAAAACACTTCATTATGTAAGGCCTTTATACGTCTTTGAGACAAAGGTATATTGTACTGCGTTTCTGTTGATAGATCCTTCAAAAACTTACACACAACACCTTTAATTGAGCATTGCATGATGTGTTGATGTAGTTGTAACGGGAAGTTGAGATCTGATGAGATGGTGAAATACAGAATGGTTTCATAAAACTTGTTTATCCGTATTGGCGGGAGTTATAGAGTATATGCTTTGCATTATTTTTTCTTAATGTAAGTTTCGTTTTGGAGCATACTCTTTATTCAGTAGATGTCTTCAGTCTAACTTATTCCTATTTAAAAGCAAATCTTTCAGCTAACAATTGCCTAATCCTCTAAAACCAGTACACATGAGTTGCCTCTGTTTTTAGAGAGCCACATGGGATGATTCTTTAGCCGTGACATTGTGTTGTGTGAGAAGTTCCTGCCTTCTGGGCAACTTTAAACATTTCTTCTTAGATCTTATCTAAGATAATGATCTTTTGAGTCCAAACAGAGAAGCATCACTCACCATAGTTTTGGTCTTATTCAAAAATGTCCATATCTCTACTGTTTGTCATACGAAATCGAGTGTCAAACCAGCCCTGAGCTGTTTGGAATACAGCTAGATCAATGTCAGCATCTAGTGAATGCTTTGCAAATTATTATTGAATAGAAAAAGTCATTACAGCCCATAAGCTTTTGTTTGGTCTGGCGTTCGAGGCGCAAAGAAGAGCCATATCTATTACTGGCCTCCCACAGGGGAATATTACGCTATATTAACTTTTTTCTCTGTGGACCCATCATTCTCCTAGCATAAATGTCATCTTATTCTAAAAAGAGCGTACGCTCGCGTCCAAATTTTTCTGCTGTGCCATTGGCATGGTAATGGAGCTGTAATGCTGGGATCACATTAGTTAGCTGATATTGTATCTATGTAAAGTCTGTCTTTCAAATAGTCAGTTGAAAATAAAGCTGTGGGTGATGCTTGAATTGTCTGGCGGGTTACCTTGGCAACCATGCATTTGCAACTTGTGGTGACGCTTTGTGAGCATTACCTTTTTTTCAGTGCAGTAAAGTTTTATTTTATTGATGTTGGAAAAGCTACTTTAAATTATGAGCATGTTGTAATTTGGCAAGTTTACAGTTTTAAAGTACTCAACATTCTTATTCAAAAATCTAGCCACCTTTACAGCACATTTGGTCGACGCTTTTATCCCAAATAACTTTGTGCATTCAAGCTACACTTCTTAAATGGTGGGGCCCATGGCATAAGGGTCATGATGTTTGAGTTGTTTCCGCAATACCAAGCATGAGATACAGGAACTAGTAACAAATATAGCCAGATTCTGAAAGGTTGCGTCAAAAAGGGCCGAACCCAACCCGTTAAATAAACCCAGTAAATGTTCCTATTTGACCCTGCAACCCAGCATAGGTTCATTTATAACCAAACAGATGTCTGTCCTGGGATTTGTAACAATGATTTTGCTTTTTCCATCTACTACATTTATAAACTTTATATTTATATACAGCCATGGGAAAAATTGAGAGACCATTTGAAAATTATTAAAAAGCTATATCATATTTTTATCAGAGTTTTCATGTGTCTTGTGATGCGCTCAGTCTGTTAAATTGCTGTTGGATGAATTTGTCACACCTGAGGTTTTATTTTGTTAAAATTCAACAGACACTGGACTGGAATGGCCACAATACATGAAGAAATGCTGTTTAAATAAAAATTTGGAATGGTCTCTTATTTTCCCACAGCTGTATATGAAAGGATGGATGAACAATCATGTATTACTCTTTGATGTCTCCCTCTCTTTGTCTCCACAGCATTCTCTTTGCGGACATCGAGGGCTTCACCAGTCTGGCTTCCCAGTGTACCGCGCAGGAGTTAGTGATGACCCTCAACGAGCTTTTTGCACGATTTGACAAACTAGCTGCCGTAAGTATCCTCATATCAGCCCACGATGGCCTCTGCCGAACAGCTTTTTTAGCACAACACGGTGGCAAGCTGAGACAGATTGACATTCATTCCGCCTGCATCCCACTCGCGCAGTTGACTAAGACAGACGTTCCTCCCTCCTGTCGGATGAGGGTATGCATTCACGGTTTGCACAATGATCCCCGCTGCTTTTCCAGTCCAGCTATCTACTTGTTATCTCCACCAGGGGCATTGACTCATCGCAGTGAAGTCGCCATGCATGCGTGCACGTCCTCTGCTAGCGCAGAGAGATGCAACCCAGACATAATCGTCTGCTGTGTGTTCAAATGTTTGCACACTTCTTAAACCTTCGGGCAAAAAGGACAAGAAAGTTTGCACGCGCACTTTTGCCCCTGACAAGCAACAATCGAGGTTGTTGTGTGGGCTGTGGGTTAAATCGAGGGATGTGCTGGTTGACACTCAGGTGGTTGTCATGAGACCCGGGCCTGCTGCCGTGAGTCCTGTGCCCAGCCTCAGGCTTCCTCTTCTGCTCTGAGCTGGTTTCTCCTCTGGTTGTTTTGAGACTTACAATATAAACACCTAACAGTGCTTTAGAGAATCATTCTTTATGCCACTTACCACAAGTAAGGTACAAATACAAAAATCAAGTAATTGAGAATTATTACAACAATTAATTAATTTAACTAGTACGAGTATTTTCTTTTTAAAGATGCAGTTTCCTACATCACAAACACGTAACCAGTCGCGTCACACAGTTTACCGAGTTGATCAGATAAACCTGGTGTAATTGATTGGAGGCGGGGCTAATTTGCATATTCATGATTTATTATATACTAAATGAAGAAAAGGTGTTTCAAAGGTGTTTTAAGGCATGAGGAAGATATTTTTACTAACAAGTAATTGTATTAAATGAAAAATAAAATGTATCAAATTTTTGTGGTTGAAATATACATTTCTGATACAGTATGCTTAAGTGAATTGTATTTTTAAAACATTTATAGCAGTTGTATGCGATTTTCAGAAAAGACTGGTTTGTTAATTTTGTTCATTTAAGAAGACAAAATTATAAAACAAAAATATGAGATGATTACTTACCAAAACTCAACCAAATGCAAATCAATTCTTTCTAAACGGTTTATATAGTATAGATTTGTAAAAAAATGTTAAGCATGTCATGGAATGGAATTACAGTTTTTCTCCATTGGTTTGGCTAATTTCTTGAAACAGAAATGACATTATCAAAACATCATGGACAAACCTCCAAACCACATAGCAATTGTTCACAACAGAATCGAATTGCTCATTAGTTTCATCCAATTGCAAATTTCTAAGTTACTGTATGTTACAGTATGAGTGCAATGTGTGATGTCAAACCTTGGAGGCTACTCTCTAAAATCCTCTTTCTTTTTTTCAGTTTATATACACAATTGTATTCTGTTAGCTAGACAAAAATATAGGGATAGGAATTTAGTTTTGAAGCATGAGTGAACAGTTTTGGGAGGGATATTAGCTTTTGCAAGTGAGCTAGTGTTGTACTGAACTGTAAGACTGTTTTGCCAAATTATCTTAGAATTTTGAGAATGTAATTTCTGTTTCAAGAAATGAGCCAAACCAATGGAGAAAAACTGTAATAATTTTTTTGATAATTCACGGTCGCGACACATTCAATTTTTTTAAGGCCTATTCATAGATAAAAACACTGAAATCACTTAATTAAATTTTTTAATATGCATTTGTGTACACCACATTCTTAATGTTTGAATCACTACAATAGATATTATTTATTTTGTATTAAAAAATTGTCATGTCGAAAAGCCTTATATGTCATTGACCCCATAACCAAATATAAAACCGAATTTGTAACCAAAATTATTCTGTGCTTATTGATACAGTTTTTTGGGGTTTGGGTAACCGCATTTTTTTTAACTTATTTTTGGAACATATATTTCCAATTCGTAACAAGGGTTCTTAGTCCCTTATTGGACTATCCTCCTGGAAAAGCACGCCCATGCGTCATTCACAGAACGAAAGAGCACGCCCAAGTGTGAGCATGAGAGAAAGAGCTGTAGTTCCGTCCCGCCAAAATAATTGTACAACCGTACCTCTCTTTTACAAATTTGATCAAACTAAATACTCTTCGAAGATACAAAGAATGCAATACTACTGTATAGGTACTCAGGATTAATATGAGATTGGCAGAAACAGCGTGTGTAACCTCATCTTTAAAGAAAAGTCACTGGACACAAAGATGTGCCTGATTCTTGGAAAGCATCTAATATTAAACGGCCTGTTTGAAATCCATTAGCCCTGTTACAGATCAGTTCTAATGGTCTTTCTGTTTATACAGCGTTACCCAACCTTTACACAGAGGAGTGCTGGCTATTCTTCAGACTACTCAGATTTTCCAAGCAAAACATCACAACAAATCGGGTTGCATTTTTTCACTTCAAAATTGGATGCTGAGCTTATTACATAAAAATACACTGCAGACAAACTAGATTAAAATCTGACCTTTCTAAACCATTTGGGAATTCGGCATAGACGTGTTTTCTCTTCATAAATCATTTAAATTCCTGCATAAAAGTCCACACCCTTAAAAGGAAAAACGTTTGAAGTATGTGGTGTTTATATAAGTTGATCAAGGCTGTAAATGTGACGCATTCCTCATAAGGGCCATCTAACATCCCACCCTAGTGACCGATACAGTATGAAGTGACATACAGGGTGTAGAGCTGAGGGGCTGGATAGGAAATGTAAACGTCACAAATTATCTTTCCATTTTCCTTTAATCTACCTGTGCTGTTTGCCACAAATATGCAAGGAAAACCACTGCCAAGATTTGTAATGCAAACGGACAAAAATATTATATGCAAAAAAGGATAAAGGTTTTCTCACTTCATCTGCAACTGTCCCAAAATGTAATTTTGTCTCTTGGTCTCCAGGAGAATCACTGTCTGCGCATTAAGATTCTGGGCGACTGCTACTACTGCGTGTCGGGGCTGCCCGAGGCCCGTGCCGACCATGCGCACTGCTGCGTGGAGATGGGTGTGGACATGATTGAAGCCATCTCGTGAGTATAACAGTGACTCTTCTGTTCATCAGGAAGAACAGCATGACCTCTGTGCTGTGTAAAGTTCTTTCTTATGATTCAGTGAGACAACAGTTGTAAAGTAGTGCACTAGACCCACATACTGTATTCTGAGGTTTAAACACTTCATTTTATTGCCGTTAGATTGACTGAAAAGTTTCAGATCCTGTTTTGGAAAGTGACACTTTAGTTAGACGGTACAATGGTTCAGAGGGTCTTTTAAATAAGTTGTTTTCATCGAGTAGACATTGTCTTTGCATGTGGCCTATGTTCTCTAATGTGGAGTGTGTCTGAGGAGTTGTTTGTTAAAGCAGGATTGGTAGGGACTTGTGTTCTGCTCCACTGAGCATATGTCTGTTTTCCTCTGAGCCGCAGCAAACAGCCCCAGCGACCTATCACACAGGAAGAGACCATTTTTCCGCAGACTTGCTTGTCACTCTCAATGTTCGAAGGGGTTTGATGGCTTGTTTGCCGTGTGTGGCGTCCGGTTCACAATGTGCGGCGTTAACTTGTGCCAAGTTATTCAGAGAGAGTGTATCCACTTTGGCACCTATTTTATGTTGGAAAAGGGGAAGCATCCCTTTGAAGTTTGAAAAAATCACATCTTTGCTCTTATTCAAATGTTTTATTAAAAAGGTAATTAAAGTTTGTTTAAATGTCACAGAGTTGTGATTTGAATTGAATTTCAATTAAAGAATTTAAAGAGACTTAAGAAAAATGTAAACAACACATGCAAGTTTAATGAGTCAAGACCCAGGAGAATGGCTACTTAATATTAAATATTAATAACTGGAAAGAATATTTGTCATTAGGCGGGTTTCCCTCTCTTCGCATCAGAAACGAATGATTAAAATGCCAAAATTTAGTCTCGCTTGGTGTTTTTTTCTCTTTGTGAAAAACAGTTAATGCGAATAATGGGAGATTGAAACGTATTTGCTGAATAAATTCTGTCGTAGCGAACAACTTTTCTCCTGTTATTGCCGACTTTGAAAAGATTCGCATCACGTTTTGATGGAAACCCGGCTAATGTATGATTTACTTTCTATGAACGTGTTTTTTCTTTATTTGACTAAAACCCTTATTCCCTGATATGCATATATTTTGCAAATAATTTTGTTCTGTATATACTTTAGTGTTTTGTCTGTTTTGCACTAAACACTTCATCGTTTGATTAATTTAATCTAATTTGAAGAGGCATTAAAACCAAATAGGTCTATTGTACAAATATGCTCCTCCAGTATCACTTCACTACTTTACATATTATTTCAATAAAATTTATGAAATGTGAGGACACAGTATACCTCTATTCTATCTCAATTTTTGCATTTATGTTGATAACAGACATCCTGAAATATTCATCAGTTATACATCGGCCTCCTTTTCCTTGACTCAAGGACAGTTAAAGTGACACAGCTCACTGCACTTTTCATACATGCTGTACTGCAAATACTCGAAGACTTAATTTGTGTGTAAACCTCAGTGGAGAAGTCAGTTTTGGCATGATGTAAATAGTTTATGGAAATAATTCACAGAATTTTCAAAAGTTTTCTGTTTTCGGTCCGTTCTCTAGGTTGGTGAGAGAAGTCACTGGTGTGAACGTGAACATGCGTGTTGGTATCCACAGCGGGCGAGTGCACTGTGGGGTGCTGGGATTAAGGAAGTGGCAGTTTGATGTCTGGTCCAACGATGTAACCTTGGCCAATCACATGGAAGCTGGAGGCCAAGCAGGGTACATTTATGAACTTTGGGTTACTTTTCAAACCTTTTGATTTTTGTTAGGGTGTTTTTTTTTCTCACCTCAGAAAATCCCGGGAAAGAACTCCCTGTATCTCTTTATGTGGGATCTGAGAATGTGTTTCTTTTTTCATTAACACAAGGCTAGTTGGGACAAGTGTCTAAACAATTCCCATTGCAATTCATACCACCCAACTGCTTTATTATGTTTTTGATCAAACTACCAAGAGTCATTATATACAAGAGTCGATATTTTTGTGGAAATTGAGTTTAAATAAAAATACAGTTTAATCCTGAGATGATAACAGTACCTCACCACGTGTGTTGTGATGAAGTTGATTTTACAAGAATGTTTAACACGGCATCATTTGTTCTATTTCAAACACTTAAAGGGATAGTTCACCCCAAAAATTACAATTCTGTCATGAATTACTCAACCTCAATTTCTTTGTTTGGTTGAACACGAAGAAAGATATTTGGAAGAATGTTACCAACTGAGATTTCTGGGTCACCATTGACCACCATAGTAGTAAAAACTTTTATATATATTTTTGTTCTGTTAAACACAAAATTAGATATTTAGAAGAATTTTGTAAAACAAACAGTTCCTGCTCAACTCTGAGTACCATATAATTTTACCCCACTATGTTATCAATAATGCCCCAGAAATGTCAGTCGCTAATATTTTTAATTTTGTGTGTTTAACACAACAAGGAAATTTATACAGGTTTGGAACATCTTGAGGTTGAGTAATTCATGACGGAAGTTTAATTTTTGGGTCAACTATCCCTTTACGAAAAACAAGCATATAATACTATTTTTATCAGCAGTATTTCAATATTGTTTGTGATTGGATTCAACTCAGCTTCCTGTTTCCATGTCACATTAAAGTGTTTTTATCCTCTCAGGCGTATCCATATCACCAAGGCCACCCTGAACTACCTGAACGGGGATTATGATGTAGAACCTGGATTTGGAGGAGAGAGAAACGTCTATCTCAAAAAGCACAACATTGAAACCTACCTCATTGTGGGATGCAGTCAGAAACGGGTGAGAGCCCCTTTTATCAACTTCAACAGATCTTAAATATGTTAAACATTATTTCTCGTTACCTGACACACGTCGTTATGCAATTATTTTCCATTAATGTTCACATCCTTGTGCAGCAGAAGACCTAGCGCTCTGAGATGGCATGACTCACACGGCACTGGGCGCTAGATAGCTAATTTATATTCATTGTTATGTAGATACATTCTAGAAAAAGTGATGTCAAAAGACA
Source organism: Triplophysa dalaica (assembly GCF_015846415.1). Taxonomy (NCBI): domain Eukaryota; kingdom Metazoa; phylum Chordata; class Actinopteri; order Cypriniformes; family Nemacheilidae; genus Triplophysa; species Triplophysa dalaica. The sequence goes on along the minus strand of NC_079549.1, from coordinate 18,887,204 downwards.
AGCTAGTTAATGACTGTGACATTAAAAAGCGAAGACCGTAAGACGTCACGTTTTTTTATTTCTCTTTACAGAATGAAGAAAAGGCCATGATTGCTAAAATGAACCGGCAAAGTTCCAACTCTGTTAACCATAACAGCACTCACTGGACGGACCGACCCTTCTACAATCACCTGGCAGGAAATCAGGTTTCCAAGGAGATGAAGAGGATGGTGAGGAAGAGACACTTTTGAAAGGGCCGCATTAAGTAGTCTGTAGGATGAGGGTTGAAAAACTGTGGGGTTTGCATTTATTGTAATTGCCATGAGTAACCTGCATTATCTTTGGTGTTGAAGGCCAAAGCATTTGACAGGGGAGGACTTTTAGTTTATGTGTTAACTAAGCCAAAACGATCCCAAGGACTTTGCTTTAGGGCCACAGGTACTGTAAATGGCTTCCAGCTCTTTGTGTAGTCCCTGCACTTTCATTTGGTTCCGCAGCTCTGGAACCCAAAGGGAACTGCACACTAATTAAATAAAGCAGGATTGCCTTACATTTCACCCCGAGGGATTTAATCAGGCAAAGTGGAACCACCAATTAGTTCCTGTGTCTGCTCCATGGGAATATGACTTATCTCTCTTTGTCTAAATCACCTGTTCCATCTGAGCTTGACTAACACGGTAGAAGGGGACACAGAAGTCCAGATGAACCTATTCTCACTAAAACACATTTCAGACATCCATGGTTTCCAGCTTATTTTAATGTTAAAATACTTTCCTTCTCAAAAATGTCTTTTTTTATTTTCTAACCTTAAGCTACCTGTAAATGAATTAATCTTTTTTCTGCGGTTGAATATCGAGCACCTCATATGGCAGTTTCAGCGGCAATGACAAAAATAAACATTATGTGACCCCCGCAAAGAATGAAGAACTGTCGAGTAGTTTTAATTTCATTTAATACAATGAAATATGCAATGAAATATATTTCTAAATGTTTATAAATATAAATAATATATAGAATAAATTGTTATATTACAACCAGACACAAACCAAAAGTTAAGATCGGACGATGTGTTTTTGTTTGATGTAACTTAAATGTATTTTGTGGTCCTAAAAATCATTTGATCTAAATTGTGAAAACATAACTCATTTCATTAGAAAACTAACATTTTGTTTAATAAAACTTTTGAAATATTTTTTTTGGACTAAATAATAAAGAAAAGGCAGCCAATGAGAGCTGAAATAATATTGAAGTAGTTTCCATCTATTCTGTGCTCTTATTTGCTGTTCTTTTTCAATATTCATTCAACAACATTTTTTTTTAATGTATTGATATATTTTTGTCCATAAAACTAATTTCAGTTATTTAAGCATACACCTTCAGATCAAAACTTTCACTCTATTGTTTTTAACGTTTGATTTGAAGTTTAGATGTAGAGGTATTCAGTGGATTAATACAAAGCAAAGCTTCTTCTGAAGTGAATGAATAATACAACAATATTTTGAGCATATTAGCCTAAACATTAGCATAACTTCACATAACTTCACATTACATAACTTCAAAACTCTTTGTTTGTTGAACTCTCATGACTAGTCACATTTTATTAGCACAAGACACATAAGAACCAATGAGATTTGACTATAACAACATGTTGCTATATTCAAATGCATTACTTGTTTAAGTTTCAGTTTAGCTAAATAAGCTATACATATGATCCATTTTCTCTCACAGATGTATCATTTCACTTCAGAAGACAAAAATGTAAAAGATATTTAAATTACATTATAATATCTTTTATTACATTATAATATCTTACATTATTACATATTACATTATATTCAACTGAAGAAAGTGATTTATATCTAGGATGGGATAAAAATGTGAGACAAAATATTCATTTTTTCATTAAGCAATACTTTTAGGAATAGTCATTCCAATAGCCTGCATTAAATTGTTTATTTTTGCTGTTCTGTTTGGAGACCCTGAAAGTGCAGAAATGGGACGCTGCACCTTTAAAAATCAACTCCATTTCATAGCCAGAGATCTGTTCACTCCTACACAAACTGGGCTGAACATGTGGTGTATTCAGAGTAATAGATTATATGTGTCATAATAACAACAGCACCTGTTGTTGTCTGTTGTATTGTCTAGAGGCATGATTTGGCCCAGAAGGTGTTGCTCAGTCATAGGAAAGAAACAATGATGTAACACATTAACTGACTGGATCATAGTATATGTTTGGGAGTACATCTTGGTCTTGAGAAACAATATTTTTAATGACTGCTAATATACCCCTAGCAGTTTTTTTCAAGGATCCATAATAGATTTAATACATAAAAATCCCCATTTGTCTTGACAAACTTATTTGCTGTTTTTTATGTAGTTACTTAGCCGACACTTTGCACTTTGATTTCTTTTGGATATTGCACACATCACTTCAAAGTCTGTTTTTGGTGACATTTTATTTTAACGTACAGTTGGTTGCAAATTTTGAGTGAACTAATGTTTTAAAGGCATATTAACATCTGAATACTTGGGATTTCTCTGAGTACTACTTTCCAACCCTGTCTCCCTGGTTTTGGACTATTATTGTTATGCCCTGTCTGAAGTTTATCCAGAAGGGGTCACTGTTGTTTTTGTTATACAATGCAGATATTTTTATGTTGACTCACACTCCACTGATGCATTTTCTGTATCAATTTTGTTTCAGGGATTTGAAGATCCCAAAGACAAGTACGTACCTTCATACATCTTCGTTTTCAAGTGTTTTTAATATGTAAAATGTATATTTCTGTGAAATGAGTAAAAAAGTGAGATCACTACATTTCTAGTATATAAAAGAGATATTTTCAGTGATATTTTTAGTATACAGATAAACAGACATGGACGTGGAATTTTGTAGAAAATGTATATTCTGCAAAACAATTTGAAGCGTTGTCTTTTTATATAACTATTACTTTACTATAGTTGATCCATCTGCCCATGTGATGCATATCTGTCGGTTCAATACTTTTTGGTTCAAAAACTTTTTGGTTTACAGCCATTAGTGTGAAAGTATAAGATTCTGAGTATAATTTCTCAGGCAAAGCTTTACTTAAAAAGGTAGAAGTGGGAAAAACTGTTTCGTCTTGTGTTATCTAGACATTTCATTTTCAGAAACACACAAGAAAACCTGAACCCTGAAGATGAGGTGGACGAGTTTTTGGGCCGCGCTATTGACGCTCGGAGCATCGACCGGTTGCGGTCTGAACATGTCAAAAAGTTTCTGCTGACGTTCCGTGAGCCTGATCTGGAGAAGAAGGTACAGCTGTCACACCCCTGACAAATCTCAGTTCTTTACTGTAGTACAGAAGTCGAAACCAGCTTGTAAACTATCTATCGTACAAATTTATTAACACATGACAGCTGTTTGTGAAGAACAGACCATATGCTATTCAATGATGTGTTTCATTAGGAAAAATACAACTCTAACCTTAAATATGAACTATCAATCTATTAAAGTGTTTCTCAGGTTGGACAGTAGAAATAGAACAGACTGACAATCAGAAGTCTTTTATGTTAAAACCCTTTTGCAGGGAGCGTACAAGTATACAAAGATGTGGCACTGCTGCTAAGAAGAAAAGAAGCATTAGAAGAAGTCAGAGACTGATGTCTTTATGCCTCACATTGATTCAAGTCGTTTTATGGTGTAACACTGTGCATGAGCCAAGCAGAATGACAGAATTTATAAGTAAAGGAAGTTGGTCCTTCCATTTGCAGATGCTTGCACTTTTAGCATTTTATGGACTGGTATTTGTGATCTGAGTCTGTTGTGAAAAGAAATGTTGCTTTCGTTGTCTGTCATTATCTATATTCTGTATATTTTAGCTTTATGAAAGAAGCAATAGTACTACTTTTTAAATTCCTTGTTCAGTCCGGTTACATTTTCACACACAGATGTGTATATATATATATATATATATATATGAATGTATGATTCAGGAGGCATAGACAGTCAAAATAGGTATAGATGAATGAAGGGCAAAATGATCCTAAATACACATATTAACATTTTAAGTGATAGCTTGATATAATTTGTGTAATTATTCAAAACTGTTTGAATATCATTATTTTTATGAAAAATAATAAAAGGTGTATCTAGGATACACAAAATGTCCCCCAATTCTAGAATGACCCATATACAGCAGAAAAAAATCAAAAGACCATTTCAAAATTATTTTCTGAATTTACCATTTATAGGTATGAATTTAGGTATAATGATCATTTCTGTTTCATTCATTCAACAATATTTCTCCCAAATTTCAAATAAAAATAGACCATTAAAACTGGACAAACTAGTCAAAATATAGAAAATATACTATGTTTTTTTCAGACCTCAAATACTGCAAAGAAAACCAGTTTATAGAAACTTTTTATGCAAAAAAACAATAATATTTTTAATATTTTTATCACAGTTTTCATGTGTCTTGTCATGCTGTCATTCTTTACGCATTTGTTGATGACTTTATCATGCACACGTTACTTCAACGTTTCACAGGAAGTACCCCCGCAGTTTCAGGTTGGGAGACCTAAAGCAGAGAGAAATGGGAAACTGTTTTTTTATTTTTTATTTAGCAGATGCTGTACGTAGTGGCACACCGCAGTGGTATATAGAAGAGGTGCTCTACCATATTTGAAATGATACTATCATAAGTTTACATGTCGTTAAAACATTCAAATGCAGTAGAACGCCACTTCTGTATAGAACTGCGGTGTGGCAGAAACTGCGAAACATGGAGGTTAGCGCATGCACATAGCCCATACTACTGATTGAATAAAAATGTTAAATGGTCTCCCATTTTTTTACGTGGCTGTATATACACACAGATATGAATATGAATACTAAATATTATTTTTTACACACTCTTCTAGACTAGAAACTTTTTAACATCTCACGCAAATATGTAAATTGACTCTGAAATCTCCAAAAATTGTATAGACTTCTGTCGATCCACCAGTCCTCTATTTATAACCACACTCTTTCTCCTCATGTCTCTATCAGTACTCTAAACAGGTAGACGCCAGGTTCGGTGCATACGTGGCCTGTGCCTCCCTCGTCTTTTTATTCATCTGCTTCATTCAGATCGTCATTGTACCGCAGTAAGTACATTTCAGTGATGTGTAACGGCTAATCCAAACAAATGCTTCACCAAACAACCCACAGGCTTAGAATATGTTTGAATTTGAATGAGAATGTTTTTATCAGATAGACAGAAGCTACAGCTTTTTTAGTTTTGCATAAAACATGAAGACATTCTGTACCTGAACAACCACAATATTCAAAGCAGATTTTTACTGTTTGTTTTAACCTACTTAAAGATCATCCACACATATTTAAATTTCTCATTTTGAATGGGAAATTGAGTTTTTCCCCTATAAACTATTAAAACCCAAAGAAATGAATAGCATTTTTAGAAGAAATAAAAATTCTCTCATCGATCATTTGCTCGCCCTCCAAATCTGTATATATTTCATTGGTCTGATAAACACAGAGAAAGATATTTGGAAGAACGCTTTCAACCAAACAGTTCTGGGCCACCATTGACTACCATAGTAGGAAAAATGACAATGATAGTCAAAACGGTTTGCTTTCCTACATTCTTCAAAATATCTTCTTTTGTGTTCAACAGAACAAAGAAATGTATAAAGCAATTGTCCCTACTATGATATTTAATGGCGGCCAAGAACTGTTTGGTAACAAGCATTCTTCCAAACATCTTTCTCTGTTTTCATCGGAATAAAAAAATGTATAGGAAGTTTTGTAACCAACTTGAGGATGAGTAAATGTAGACAGAATTTTCATTTTTGGGTGAAATGAAATCATGTAGGAAACATAATTTTTAATAGCAATAAATAGACGCATATATGGGAGATTTTATTTGAAACTCACGTTGTTTCGGTTTTTTCCCTTTGTGTTGTTGTGCAGCTCCGGACTGATGGTTGGCTTCTATGTGCTGTGTCTGGTCCTCCTGACGGCCGTCATGTTCATTTCAGCCATTTACTCATGTTTTGGAGTGAGTAATTCTTCTTTCGGATGATCTTTAAATGGTAAATGTAGTTCTGTTCTCCAGCAGGCCGCACACGATTGTAAGAGACGGCTGGTCAACTCTCTCCAGTCCAGGACCATAATACTACACAAAGTTCAAAGAATGCATTAGAACATCCTTCTCATTAGAACAACTCTTAACTCATTCACATTGTCCCTGTTTATTTCAAACCTTTTCGTCTTCATCACTACTGCTATAAAGAAACGGCAGTAAAATATGCCGATTTGGGTTTGATTGAAATTGTGCTTTCAGCTGTGGAACTCTGAGCTTGTCTCAGGAGACGGTGACTCACACTGAGCCAATGCAGAGACACAATATGAAGCTGGCAGCCCTTTAGTGCACACTGAGGTGGAACGGTCATTGTGCCTGCTGCGCGGGCAGCTCGGGCCGTCTGCTTACAACCTGCTAATCTTTCCTCTCAGATTCTGTGGAATAAGAGCTTTTAAACCTACCTGCAAGCCCCAGTTTCACAGAATCTCTGCAAAGTCAAATACTGACTAAATATTTCAGACTGAACATCAACTATATATGTATTCGTCAAATATGTACCCAAAAGCGGTTTATTACGCATTTATTAGCATTTATTACTATAACTGTCTTTGGAATATCATTATTTGATGGATAAGTAAACATGTGTGTGTATATATTAGGCTGTCACAATATACGATTTTGCATTGCACGATTATTGTGACCAAAATAATCACAATGTTGTATAAACAATGAAATAAGTGACAGAATTAGGTTGTGTTTTTTAACATTGGTAAATGTACAATATTAGCAAGCATGAACCGACAATGAACAGTACTAAAGCATTTATTAATGTTAGTCCATGTTAATTTCAGCATTTAGGAAAACATTTTGAAACAAAATAAAAAAACTGTTAATGTTAATTATTAAAATTATATTTTTTAAAACTGTATTGTTAGTTTATGATAGCAAATATATTTACTAATGTAAAAAATTAAACCTTATTGTGTAACTAGAAAGTAATATCACTCAGACTTCTTTATTTTGTGTTTGTCGTGTACTGGTGATGAGTTATTTACAATAGTATCATATGTGTAATTAATACAAATATTTAGAAATATTTTACACCATATCAATAATCATGGTTATTGTCAATACTAGTATATTGCGACACCCCTACAGAATATACAGCTGCGGAAAACTTTAAGAGACCGTTCTGAATTTACTATTTATACAGTAAGTGTTTAGGTAAAATTAATTTTTATTCTGTGAACTACTTACAATATTCCTCCCAAATTCCAAAGACAAACATTTGCGTTTATTTTTTCAGACCTTAAATACTGCAAAGAATTGTATGTGATCACCTGAATTTTATTACAGTTTCCATCAGTCTCGTCATGCTGTTAGTCTTTGACATTGCTGTTGGATGACTTTGTCACACCTGATGTTTGACAATGGACTGGAAAGGCCACAATACATCTAGAAATAGTCTCTTGATTTTTCTCACGGCTGTATGTTTTTCCTTTGGAAACAACAAAGAATCACAGCCTTATAATACTGTGGTGTAGAAGATACTGTCGACTGATATTTCATTAAGTTTGTTTTTCTCTCTCTTGACAGTTTTTCTCTATGCCCCTGCAATCTCTATCCAAAAGGATTGTTCAGTCCAGACTCAACAGCACCCTGGTGGGGGTTTTTACAATCGTCCTGGTGTTTCTCTCTGCTTTCATTAACATTGTGAGTCTCCCAAAAGCCTCATAGAGAAGATTCATTCTATGGAGCTTTGCAATTTCTGCACCTCGAGCAAACAGAGTAATACAAATCATGATCGGTTCCAACAGACAGAAGCCCACAGATATGCAATAAAATCTCAGAAAAACACGACTCGATAATCATTATAATATATTTGTTTATTACTCATCGCATGCTGCTCAATAGGCACTAAACAGTTTATTTTGCAGTAAAATGTTGTCTGACTTGCTTCCTTTTCAAATGAGTGTCCTCTTTCCCTCTTGATCCGTCCATTAGTTCACCTGCAGTGCGGATGACCTGAAGACATGTTTAAGCCAAGAGTTTAATATCAGCCGCTGGGATGTGAACGCGTGCCATGTCCACAGCTCTGCCTTCAACTACACCCTCTGGTCTCAGGACAGCCTGTGCACCAGTTCATCACCCACCTGCAATTTCCCAGAGGTGTGCCGCTGTTCTCAGTTCAATAACTGATCAGAATGTATCGGCTGTTCTGTGTTTGTTATTTTAAGGATGTCATTTTTATCGATTACTACCAGCAATATCATCAATTACATATGTAGCTTAAAGTGAAGTATACGTTTGTCTCTTCTTCTTGCAGTACTTCTCATCGTGTGTACTGTTGAGTTTACTGGCGTGCTCAGTGTTCCTGCAGATCAGCAGTATTGGGAAACTCTTCCTCATGCTCTTCATTGAAATCCTGTATGTGATCATTATCGAGGTGCCTGAGGTCACCCTGTTTGACAACGTTGACCTGCTTGTCATGGCCAATGCCGTGTGAGTATCTATTTATCTGTCTCTCTTTACCTGTGTCTATTATTCTCTGCCTTACTGTCTGTCACAGTTTTCTCCGTTCATGTCTCTCTTTACCTGTTTGTTTGCACTTGTTCCTGTCTCAGCCTACTCTCTCTACCCGTCTGTCTTTTATCTGTCATTACTGTGTGTATACCTCTCACTGCCTGTCTGTCTTTCTGCACCTGTGTCTATCTTCTGTTTGTACTTGTCGGTTTATCTTTCTTTCCCTATGTCTCGCTTTACCTGTCTGTCTCTCTACCTGTCTATCTGTCTCTCTCTACATGTGTCTACCTCTCTTTACCTGTCTCTCTCTACCTGTCTGTACCCATCTGTTTGTCTCTCTACCTGTCTGTCTTTTATCCGTCACTACTGCGTGTATACCTCTCACTACCTGTCTGTCTTTTTCCACCTGTGTCTATCTTCTGTTTGAACTTGTCTGTTTATCTCTCTTTCCCTGTCTCGCTTTACCTGTCTGTCTCTCTACCTGTGTCTACCTCTCTTTACCTGTCTCTCTCTACCTGTTTGTACCCATCTGTTTGTCTCTCTACCCATCTGTCTTTTATCTGTCACTACTGCGTGTATACCTCTCACTACCTGTCTGTCTTTCTCCGCCTGTGTCTATCTTCTGTTTGTACTTGTCGATTTATCTTTCTTTCCCTATGTCTCGCTTTACCTGTCTGTCTCTCTACCTGTCTGTACCCATCTGTTGGCTCTCTACCCGTCTGTCTTTTATCTGTCACTACTGCGTGTATACCTCTCAGTACCTGTCTGTCTTTCTCCGCCTGTGTCTATCTTCTGTTTGTACTTGTCTGTTTATCTCTCTTTCCCTGTCTCGCTTTACCTGTCTGTCTCTCTACCTGTCTATCTGTCTCTCTCTACCTGTGTCTACCTCTCTTTACCTGTCTCTCTCTACCTGTTTGTACCTTTCTTCCTGTGTCTATCTGTCTGACTCTACCAGTGTGTCTTTCTCTCTACTTATCTATCTTGTCTGTGTTTATCTCTCACTACTGCATGTATACTTCTCACTACCCGTCTGTCCATCTCTCTCTACCTGTGTCTGCCTTTCTTTACCCGTCTGTCTCTCTTTACCTGTCTATACTTGTTATTTGTCTCTCTCTACCCATGTCTATATCTGTTTTATGCTGTCTGTCTGTCTGTCTGTCTGTCTCTTGCTTTCAATGTCTACCTTTCTTGTCGTGTCTTTATCTTTCTATCTGGTCTCCATCTTCCTGTGTCTATCTGTCTGTCTGACTGTACGTGTATGTCTTTTTCTCTCTACCTGTCTATCTGCGTGCTTCTTTACTTGTTTGTCTATCTACCTGTCTCTCTGCGTGTGTTTATCCTTCACACTAACAGTCTCTCTTGAGCTCTCTCTATATCTATCTTTCTGTACCTTTTTATTCTCTCTACCTGTCTGTACCTTTCAGTCTCTCTCTCTTTCAGTCTGCGTCTGTCTTTATCTCTTGCTATCTTTGTTCTTTTTCTTTTTGTCTCTTCGCTCTCTTAGCTTTAGCCTATCACTTTATGCGCTCATTTTAATGAATGCCCTCTTGAGTGGGCACTCGCTGATTTGGTTCAGGTCAGTTTAATGGAATCCATCGTGAAGATAAAGTGCTGCCAGTTGTGTTCTGACACATTTGCTTTTGTCTTTGTGTTCACAGCGAGTACATCAACGGAACAAGGTAAGATAAAATCCACAAATGGAAACCCTAAGCTGAAATAAATAGTGTATTCTAGCACGTTTGTGACAGTAATGATCCCTGTAATTATGCTAGAAAATATCTATGTAAATGTGCATGAACATGTTCCTAGATATGTCATTTAAATGTGGATTCGTTGACATTTTGTAGCTGTGTGACTGACACGCGGGTTCCTCTAAAAATCATGACGCCGGTGGTCATCACAGTCTTTGTATTGGCACTTTACCTCCATGCACAGCAGGTGGAGTCCACTGCCAGACTGGACTTCCTGTGGAAGTTACAGGTGTGATGTTTTTTAACCTGAAATTAATCTGAAAGTCTATTAAAACTTAATTTTCTATTAAGATATTTTACTGTACTTTCCTATCTGTTGCGTTGTGTACGTCTCAAAGGTATTGCTTGTAAGCTAGCTTAATAGCAAACCAAAGTTACCAAAAAGTAGTTTGTCAAAGACCTTATGAAAATCATCACCAACAGCAAGTGATGACATTTCAATCATCTGCCTTCATAGGCCACGGAGGAGAAAGAGGAGATGGAGGAACTTCAGGCCTACAACCGTCGACTTCTTCACAACATCTTGCCCAAAGATGTGGCCGCACACTTCCTGGCCCGCGAGCGGAGGAACGACGAACTGTATTATCAGTCGTGTGAATGTGTGGCTGTCATGTTCGCTTCCATTAGCAACTTTTCGGAGTTCTACGTAGAACTGGAGGCCAACAATGAAGGTGTCGAGTGCTTGAGACTACTCAACGAGATCATCGCTGATTTCGATGAGGTAGAGCGGATCTTCGAGAAATTTTATAGGGTTAGACTAAATGTATAAAGTACACTACCATTCAGAAGTTCACAGACACTACTATTATTCCAAAATGGGCGAAGAATATGAATAACTTGTCAAAACTATAGACTGACACAAATATAATGTGGAGATTATGTATATAGAATATATCAAAATTATGTTTTATTTTTGCTTTGTCAAAGTAAGAAAATTTACTCTAGGCATTTTATTAACAAGCTTCTCGAGGTCTTACCCAGAGATGCTTTTGAAATAAGACTGGCTGGGTTTTATCTTCAGCGTTTGGTCCATGGCATCCATTTCAAAAACATAAATATGACCCTGGACAACAAAACCAGTCTTAAGCAGCACGGGAACATTTTTAGTAATCGGCAAAAATACGGGGTATGGGTAAAAATTACAGGTTTTTGTTTTATGCCCAAAATCATAAAGATATTAAGTAAAGATTAGGTTCCATGAAGATATTTTATAAATTTCCTACCGTAAATATATTAAAACTTTAATTTTGTGAGTGGATGGCCTGCTACAGTGCTTTTCAATATTTTGCTTTTTTTGCACCCTCAGATTCCAGCGTTGTAAACATTTGTTGTTCTGCCATATATTGTCCTATCCTAACAAACCATATATCAATATAAAGCTGTTTTCTTCAGCTTTCAGTTGATGTAAAAATCTCAATTTTGACAAATGTATCCTTAATACTGGTTTTGTCGGACAGGGTCACAAATTCAAATAAAGCTTCAATGAAATTAATATGTACTTATGTAATGTGTAATATTCATATTTATTTCAAACATTCAGACATACAGTACTGTATGCCTTTATATCAAAACATTATGAAAAACATAACAGTCAAGTGACTTGCATTTGCAAACATTTTCGAACGTTTGCATTTTTACAAGCGTTACATTCAAAACCTCTGGATAGAATCCATCATTTTGTTTATTTTGCTCGCAGATCATAAGTGAGGATCAGTTCCGTCAGCTGGAAAAGATCAAGACGATCGGCAGCACATACATGGCTGCATCTGGGCTGAATGACTCCACCTACGATAAGGCGGGAAGGTCACACATTCGCGCTCTGGCCGACTATGCCATGCGCCTCATGGACCAGATGAAGTACATCAATGAGCACTCTTTCAATAACTTCAAAATGAAGATAGGTAAGAATCAGGCTTAGCCATCTTCTACAGCCCCTGCATGGGACATTTCAGAAGAAACCAATGCAATTCAACGTAATGTCGGAAGCATTTTTCATAAGTGTCATTTTATATTGGCTGATTACATTAATATGTATATTTTTTTATTCATTCGTTTTTTAAAGAGTCATTTCATTTGTTTAACTTTGTATTGTATTTATCTGCTCTTATGGCGTTCGTTTACTTGTAAAGTGCTTTATAAACAAATGAAATGAACTCATAATGGTTGCTAAATTGTCCTGTAGGTCTCAACATGGGCCCTGTCGTGGCCGGTGTCATTGGCGCACGTAAACCGCAATATGACATATGGGGGAATACTGTGAATGTAGCCAGCAGGATGGACAGCACTGGAGTACCTGAAAGAATACAGGTGAGATACATACTTGTTTATACTGGATAGATACTTCAAGAACATAATTGTTACCATATAGCATACTGAGATAATACTTAATCCACTACAATAAGTCGCATTGTATCTTTCTGTATTAGGTAACAACTGACCTCTACCAGGTTCTCAACTCCTACAACTACACACTGGAGTGCAGGGGGGTTGTTAAAGTCAAGGGCAAAGGAGAAATGACAACCTATTTCCTGAACGGAGGACCCAACAACAGTTAACACTCACCGTCTGATATTCAGAACATGTTTGAGACGAGACAAATGAAGAGCATTCGGGGCTGAGCCAGGCTGTTGAGCGGCAACTTGCTGGACCAATCAGAATGCGTTCAGAAACAGCAGACACCTGGTGTTTTAGCGTTAGTCCTTTTGCACATTGAGACCTCCAGTAGGACTGTAACGGAGGGCTTTGCCCCCCCTTATTTAATGTACGGAACAGCTCGGAAAGGTGGATAATACTCAGAGACCAAAGAAACAGGAATCTCAAGGAATACAAAGCAGATTTTATCAAATCATTCTTCGGTTGCCAAAAGGAGTCGGAAGTTCTGATCATGGATCCAAATGAAAACCGCACGACTACACTGAAGCCTATATACCTGTAAAACACAGCTGTTTTATGTGTATATAGTCCATCGATGTATGTACAGAGTCCTGTTCATACTGTAATGTTGTGTTCAACACTATCTAGGTAGGTAGAGATGTCACAATAAGCTAACATAGGTAGATGGTTACGGAGGACACAGCAGCACTACAAACCCTTTACGGTTACCCAAACTTTACTACGGCGACTGTGGTTGTTACTGGTAAGGAAACTGGTGATGACAGTAGTACAGTTTCTTCAGAGTCGAGATCTAGACCGCTTCATGGCGCATCACACGTTTGCATTCTGACTCGCACATCCGCACGCAAACAATCTGCTACACTGACACGGTACACTTTTATGGCTGTTTTTGTATTCTGAACATTTTATATTTTGATTCTGAAAGCCAAACTGTTAAAACTATTTTAGAGTATATATTTTGTACATTAATATATTAGAAGGATCTCTATAAAAACCTATATGTGTCCCGTGTGTGTGTGTGTGTGTGTATAAACGCACACACACCCTCCTTGTGGAACGCTACAAACCTACATATTTTTAACACTGGGGAAGGTGTCTGTAAATGATTTTCACCCTTTGTCTCAGCATCCGTTTGGGGAAGAAGATAAACTGGCGTTGTAACCAAGAAGAATACGTTTGGCTTTTCTCCAAAAATTGTATTCTGTATTCTGTGAAGTACGCTACAATGTAATTCCGAGTTGAAAATGGATTCGCCGAAGGTGAAATGGCAAGTGAGTGTTTCAGAACAGCCACAGTCGTTAAAGCTTGGCAAACACATCTGCAAATATTGATCTTAGTCTCGCGTTGGACAAGTTTTGTTTCTCTGGGGATATGCCATTTTTGCACTGCGGATTGACCAGCATTCCCTTCCCTCTCAGATCACTCTGGTGACCCAATGAATGTCCATTTTCTCCAATGAGGCCTTTGTATGAAAAGGAGAGCTTATACACAAATGTATACTTTTTAAAGTGAAGTATACATTTTTAACATTTTAGTTCATCACTGTAAACATTGCAAAGTTCTTTCGGAAAATAATATGATGTGCTGGATCTGTAATATTCTGCATATGCCGGTCTCAAGCGTGTGCTATCATACCCACATTATATTTGGTCCTGTTCACATTTCTCAAAACTTGGACCCAGCTGGGCTTCCATTCACCTCGGTATATATTTTCGCAAGGTCATTGCCATTATCTTGCCATTCATTTTAAAATAAAAATCTGATTGAATGTTTTTAAATGTCACGTCTTTATACAATGTAATACAGCCTTGAATGCTAGGCGGTACTTTAAGTCAAAAATGAAAGGTGTGTAATTTCCGTGCCACTAGCTGCGAATAGAACAGCAAAAATGATGACCGCTCACAAATTCATGCCGTTGGTCTGTATGCTGATGCAAAATAAATAGTTATATATTGAGTGTTTACATTTTTCAGGGGAAATCAACATAAAAATGTCTTGTTGACGGTTGCATTTTAAAGGGGATTGAAAAACTCCCGGGTCCTGAGATGAAATGAAAAGACGCTTCAGATTTGTGTCATTCAAACTAGAGATGGAGGTTCAGGATTTCAAATAATTACAAACATTTTATTCTGTGGAATACTGACATGTTCTATTCCAGTAGTAGAATTGTCCAATTCTGTAGACCTTGGGTTGTCTTTGCTTATTTGCCATGTCAAAATGCAATGTTTTTCTTTTACATTCAAATAAACCACTATAATGTTGAACTGTATTCATGCAGTTTTAATTATGAATGCAGTTCCAAGGCATCATTTTATCATTTTTATTAAGGCCTTCTATAGAGTTTTCTGGAACTATCTTTGTTGTTGATCATTTTTAGTCATTTAATGTATTAGTAATTTATACGAACGGCTTTTACACGAGTGTTAAGGCAAACTCTATATTACGTTCAAAATGTACCCTTTTGTGCGAGGCAATAAATGTCCAGTGGGGGGCAGCAATGCGCCTTCGATTGACGTCTTTAGTCACAATGACACGTTTACTTTAATGTGATGCTCATGTCTCTTACGCAAACAGCTGCACGTTTAATATATTTAAATAATATAGGCTTACAATTAAAATATCTATTATTATACTATTTTTGTTTATTTGAAGTTTATCTTTACACAGTACCCCTCATTGTAGAGATTTCATTTTCGTCACTTTAAAAGCAATGTGGGAACAAAGAAAAGAACCCCCACAGAGAGGCTGCCTGTCCATCCAAGCATGTTATAATTCTCATAATTTCAGTACACTTTCCCCGCTGGCTAACTTGACCTTTTTTAAAAATGATGCCCATGAAATGGCGCTTGTGATAGAGACGTTTGATTGCACTTGAATTTGGTCTCTGCGTGTGTCCGATCCGGTCAGTTTGACTGACTGAAGCGGTTCTACAGCGCATTAAAGAAAGGCCACTGTGTTGGGCGTGAGAATTGAATCTCGTTGACATTAAAAACCGCCTAATGGCCAAATGATTTGGGTTTGATCCGGCACAGCAAAAGGTTGCAAAAACCTGAGGCGACTCACCCAAGATCATACAAATCAAAGGGACCGACGCTCAACATCATTTCTCAGCCTAATGGCGCACTGTGTACGGAACAATACAATTAGATCAGCGGTGAACATAACAAGCTTAGATAAAATAACATCAATTATAAAGGAAATGTGGGAAATGTAAAGGATTTGTCAGCTGTAATTTTCTCTGCCTCACCTGGACCATTAGTTTCATTAGTCGCGATTCTATGGGCCAAATGACTCTAATAACCGTCATCATCATCATCATCCTCCCTGTCGTCATCATTGCAGCTGTAGGGATTTAATTGCTTGATGACGTTTGTATTTTAGGTTGGTGAACATCAATAATAAACAAATGTGACCCTGGAACACAAAACCAGTCTTAAGGAACATTTTTAGTAATCGCAAAAAATACATTGTGTGGGTCAAAATGGTCGATTTTTCTTTTATGTCGAAAACCATTAGGATATTAGGTAAAGATCATGTTCCTTGAAGATGTTTTGTAAATTTCATACCTTAAATATATAAAAAGTTTATTTTTGTGAGTGGATGGCCTGCTACAGGGCCTCCTGAGTTTCCTGAGTTTTAAACGGTTGTATCTCAGCCAGATAGTGTTCTATTCTAACAACCCACACATCGATAGAAATCTAATTTAATCAGCTTTCAGATTATGTAAATTTCGTAAAATTGACCCATAAGACTGGTTTTATTGTTGTCCAGGGTCACATATGTCATTTAAGTAGGGACAGAGAAGTTGGATAGGAGATGGAAGGAAAACAAACCACCAAGGAACGGAAGAGAACGAAAGGCAGGAAATGTAGGACCTGGGCCCAAGGACCCCATGTCCCAAGGCCAACACGTTTGATTGTTTGCAAAATATACAATCTCAACAAAGATTATGATGTTTGAGTGGTCTAGTGGTCATCTGGACGGCGGTGCTTGCTACTCATACAAAACAGGACTCTCCCCAAACCTAAATCACCACACGCCAATCCAATCACAACATGGTTGCAAAATTTGATGGGTAGCATAAATCGACAGAACACCTGTTACAATATAAATACACGCTATATGCTTAAACTTAATTTCCCATAGACCTGCGCAAAGAATCAATAACTGTTGAGTAGTTTTAATTGCCCAAACCAATCTACGTCCCAGTGAAATCCAATTAAAATATACCATGCCTATTTTTTGTGAAATATTCCAGCGTTTATTGTAAATAGTTTATCAATGTGGGTTATTGTCTTTTTAAATTCGCCTTATAATCTTTAATTAAAATCTGAAAATGCACTTCCTTTAATGACTATCCATCTTAAATGACGCATGTTAGACGGCTTGGGCGGAGCATCCGTTAACTCCCCCCCTTCGACTGTCAGTCTGATGCCAGTTCCATTTCAAAATTCAAAAGCTGTTTTATACATCCAATCAAATCGTAGAGAAAGACGAAAGCCACGCCCACTGTTTTTCTTGTTAGAAATTCAATTTCAGCTTGAAATGCATCAAAACGATAGAAAACGATCGCAACTTCCTGTTCACGCGGACTTTAACGTAGCATTAGATTAGATCTTGGCTAAACTCTCAATGTCTTCACCTGGTTTGGTTATCAAATGTCTGTAAATGTCCATAGATTCTACTAAATATTACGGACAGCACCTTTAAGACAGTTTTGAACAAGAAGTACTCAAGTCTCAAAGTTTTTACAAAACCACCATACATGTCTGTTGTCTTCTCTGGTTCAGTAAAAAAATAAAGACATGAGACAGTATATTTATATAAATTCAGGAATTTTACTGATTGTTTTGCAACAGAGCTTCAGTGAACAGAAACACACTGGCCCAGTTACACCTAACATTAACGGCTCAAGAGTGTAGGATCTTACGGTCAAGTTGGATGTTCTCTTTAAAACGCAAAGATGAAGATGAACCATTTGGAGAAAAACTGACAGCTTCCAAGGTGTTTAAAAGCACGCTGGCCCTTAATCCGTCAATCAACTACTGTACAACTGGTCATTGGCATCATGAAAAAAAAACAGCCAGGTTAACAGAATAAAAACATTTCCATTTACTCATTTGCGGAATTCTGTACCACATGGGTGGAAAACAGACACATTAATAAAGGCAGCATACACTCTAGCTGCGGCTTTGAGGCAAAAGTGTGATTCTATTTCCCTCAAAACCCACAGCATTCATTCGCAAGAAACACACCTGCAGGCAGCAAGGACATGCTTGATAAATAACACATCTGAATATGCTTTCAGGGCTAAGACATTTGACTAATGACATCAAAAAGACTGCGACTCTGAAATTAGGTGTACATGTATAAGTCTATGACATAATAAAACCGCCAGTACCTGGGTTTGTGCAGGTGTAAGTACTGTGCAGTAATACATTTCGTGTTGGCATTCTTTAAAACACCTTGCATATGAGCTGGCTTCAACATTCATAATAAAAACAATTACAAATGTGTACAAATGGCCTAAAATAACATCTTACAAGGAACAGCTTGCCCAGTGAGAACAAATAATTATTTTCTCACTAACTCACTCATATACCTGCATGACTTAAATGATAACAGAATTTAAATTTTTTGGGAACACTACAAGCCCTGATGCTCAAGTAAACAATCAAAATACGTTATATTAATTTTGCAAATTACTTATTTAAATATTTCAAACATGAAGCTATTTTTGTTTCCTTAAGAACTGTTTGCAGTGTCATTTCTAAACAGTTGACAACTCAATGTGAAAACCCCAAAAACAGAAAAGCAAGACTGAAATGCAAAACCTGTGCAAACTCATTCTGTGAAACTCCCGACTCTTTTTTTTCTTAGGGTGGGTTAGTGACAGTTTCTGATGAGAGTTCTGCAGTCTTAGTTCATAGGTGTCAAACGTTGTAGTCTGGAGCTTTTCCCTGCGGTTGTCTCAGGTGGATCTGCAGTGTGATGAACGCTCCCACTGTCACATGGAAGAGGATCTGCCACATGTTGCGAAGTTCATACAGATACATGTTACACAGGCAAATCATAGTGAAAGACAGGAATGACTTGACGTTCCTCCACACTGAGTAGAAGGCAAACAGGTAACACTAGAGAGAGAAACACAAGAGAAAGTGGTTCAGTAGAAAAAGTGGCTTGGTGTATCCTGGGTTGCTTCTTTTATACAAGTCTACATGATTTTCAAAAAGTAATGGCACACTTCTTCTCCACAAGCCGCCTGAATTGAGACCAAATTGAGAAACTCTTCAACCTATATGTATGGTTACAGTCAATATCAAGTCAAAATCAATAGTAACATTGATGCTTGCCTTAGCAAGTATCACTAAAAAAAAAGTATCAACAATAACGGCTGGCAGGGCAGCGCTCTTTCAATTCTTCAGGTTTCGCTTTTACACGACAGTGAGAATTGTGTGATGTATTAGCATTGGACGGTCAGACAGAGATGGAGAGCAGAGGAAATGAAACCTGGCAGATCGACAATAACTTACAGTCCGAACGCCGTCACTTACCTGATACAAACATGCCGCAGTCCCCAGAAAGAAAGCAATCACGTAATTAAAATCTTCATCTTCGTTCTGCAGATGAAGCAAAAAGAGGGAAGACAGGATGCTGCGTTAAGGAGGGAACAAATCACAACAGGAAGCCCTGCGCTAAACCGGATAAATTACATAGTGTCAAGATGTGATGGTTCACTTATCAGCGCAATATACAAAGCAATGCAAAAACAATTTTATTTATGGAAGAGGAAAATGCATTACATCTAAGTGCACTGCCTGACAAAATTATTCATGAGTACGACTGCTACGCATTAGACATAATTGATTACATTACAATGCCGTATTTACTTTTAAAAGTAATGTTTGGTCCAATATGTTAAATAATCTATAAATAATTCATCCATAAAGTCTAATATAAAGTGATGTGTTGAGTACAGCAAGAATTTGAATTATTATTAGTGCATGATTTAGACCTGTAATACGCTTTCTATTGCGTGGACTCCCCTCAGTAAATTGAGAGCTCCGCACAGGACGCTTAAGACGCAGGTGACGATACCCGCCAGCGTCACGGGCTCCAGCATATGAACAGGACCTGAAAAAACAAAAAACAATTAAACAATGGAAAATTCCTGTTTTATTCTAATATGATGCTGCCATGTTCTGTGTCGCTGCTACTTGCCCAAGTTACAATAAGAGCTCACCCACAAGTCTCTATGACATTCCTGTTTCTAGATATGACTCATATGATGTGAAATATTTTAAGTCAAAAAATGAGATAACTCATTCAACAAATTGATAATTTAATACAATTATTATAATATAAAAATTTATTTAAATTAATATTCATATAAATGGAATCAAATATAAAAAATATATATTTTTAGCCACTAAACAAATCGATTAACAAACACACACAGAGGTTAACTTCATTAGGCACGTGCATCTGATGAATCTGTCAATAATGTAGTAAAGTATCATGTTTCCAAAGTAATGCACTGATAAAGTACAAATACTTGGAAATGCACTTGAGAGTTGACAATCTTCTCCACTGTCCACCTTTCCTCAGGTCCCTCTTTCATTTAAGTCCATCATTTGCCTTTTTATCAGCCATTAGGTAAAGAAAATAGGTCTGATCACTTAGAAAAGTAAAAGCAAACCTCTCATCATTAAGCCACATGATCTGAGGTTTAGGTCCAAGGCACAACGACATAGAATGTTTTTTTAGATTTTTAGATGTGCTCACAAGCACATCGATCAACAAATCCATTACAGTTCAACTGTTGAAATCAAAGTCTTAGGCAATGCTTAAAAGATCAACAAAAATGTGTTTAACAATCAAACATTCTCATCTTTATTACAAAGAGACCATGTCTGACATTAGGTTAACCACTTCCATAAGAAGCATGGAGTCTAGCAAGGAAAATAACTTAAATGATCATGTTCAAACCTTGGAACAAAATGAGACTTAAACGCTTGGACAAAGACAGTGTGTTCCTTACCTATGCCTTTATATTTAGACTGCTTGTGTTGTGAGAAGCCATTGATTGATCCAATGTCCTCTGCGGACAGCTGATAGGGAGGCCGAAGCTTGATCTCAGTTTGCATGTCGGCCAGGTTAATCTTTGTAGAGAGGGAACGTGGGCTGTTGTAACGTTGCTTGGTTTTTCGAATGAAGTTATCTGTGAAAACCATAGAAACAGCACACTGAGTAAATGCTTCAATCACAAGAGGGCCTGTTTTAAAAACGACTTTGTTGCATTTCAAATTATTCTGATTGAAAGAGCTTCAAGCATTTCATTTTTTTATCAGATGTTCAATGATCAGGTGATGAATGTGATGATTTGAAGGTATCATGATGACAGTGGCTGTGATTGTGGCCATCTATCCTATAAACTTACCAAACTCGATGAAAGAGAACGGTCTCAAAGCGCTGTTGATCCTCTTTTTGTCATATGTAACAATGAACTCCCGCTGAAGTTCATCCAAGAAGCTGAAGGCCAAGACATTGGGATAGTTTTCTGTGCAAACCATCAGGTACCCCACTCCAAGAGAGCTTGTGAAACTATAGAAAGCAGCACAATGTACTATTTTAAAAATGATCCTTTTATCAACATAATACTGATTGATGGTGATTTTGAACTGAATTTAAGTCTGAAGAATTCGGACCTTAGAGATGAGAACACGACTATTTTCACTTAGGACGGAGTCACAAAACCGCTGTTTTATTCTTTGGATCTGTATGTTCACTGAACTCTCTTTGAACAGACTTTGCTTTTCTTTGCACTGCTTTTCAGCTTCTAGAAATTTAACATCATTGTCATTGTGTCTCTCCATGTTAATGCCTGTTTGGAGATGAAACAATCCACCAAGTCAAACTCTAGAGAGAGAGCTGACTCATGTCTGCCTGCATGTGAAGTTTGGAGTGATGAATAGCAGCCGTCTGGAAATGGTCCCCTAGTGTCCTCCAATGCCATGCATCTGAATTAGGCCTCAATCAAAGAGAACTTCACATTTTTCACAGACATGTTGCCAGTTTGGTTTTTGTTTGATGTTTTGACTAAAGCAAAAGCTCTGTCATCATTTACTCACCGTCATCTAATTCCAAACTCGTGTGATGTGTCGTAATTGGTCACATGACACACAACCAATAGAGAACTAATATTTGACACCAATCTTTTAACATAAACAAACGTTAATGAGATTTGAAAGCTGTGACTGAGGGCATTTGTGAAAGCCCTAAATCTCGTTCTGTTTCTCGTACAAATATTGCGTATCGCATGGAAATGAGCAGAGTAAACGGTAAACGTCTCCCTATGTTTCACAGAAAAAAATACTATGGTTTTGAATTGGTGTGAAGGTGAGGAAATGTTGACCGGATTTTAACACTCGTTTGAGAATTTTATTAACTTTGAGTAATTGAGAAAAATAAGGTTCAGAATGTCTGATTTGGTTGTTTTAGCTCTTAACATGCTATTTCATGCATTCGGACTTCTTTACGCCGTTAAACATGCTGGCTTTCCCATGCTTAACATGGTCAACTTGTTAAAAACCAAGTTGGACGTATGACGTAGTATTTGCTTGATACACTCATTACTCAAAGTTGTTTCGGAAAGTCTGGATCCCTGTCTGGCTTCGTAACAGGGATCCTATTCCTTTTTATTGGGCAACTCTCGCAGAAAATCACGCCCGTGACAAGCGAAAGAAATAGCATGCCCATGCGCCAACCAACGTGCTATAGGAAGACCCGTTTTGTTGGCATTGGGCGTGTACGTGCATATTGTAAAAAACGCGAAGGGATTAATTCAATGATGTATTGTGTGCTCTTGCATTTTATAAGGTTTTTTAACCAAAAATCTAGAACCTCAGTGACGTATGTGATGGACAAAGGTCGACCTCGGGACAACGCACCCAAAATCCTGGCCAGGACATGTCCAGGAAAATTGGCACGGATGGTCACCCTACATTACTTTGACTACTCACTTGATATTGTACACGTCAGATCTGAGCGAGCAGCGGTCAGGAAACTGACTGAGCTTTTTGGAGAGAGCCTTTAGATTTTTCTTAGTCTCCTGAAGTCCTTTATCCTGTTCATGGTCCGTGGAGGCAGAAAGAGGCAGACCATCCCTCACTCTCACCACAGACGCAAACAGGACCATAGACATTTTACACTAAACACCTGGAGAAACAAAAATATGACTTCCATATAATTCAACTAAAACAGAATATCGTGTATGATTTAGCAACAGAATAAATAAACGAAGTGAATAACGTTGAGACTACTATGCATTATTGTACACAACATTGTGAAAACATTGGACAGCACTTTCGATTTTAAGTTTACTTGAAAGCCAGAAAGTAAAATGACATATATTACATTCGACTCCATATAGAGTGATGAACTGATGATATTCTCATGGTAAAGCTAAGCTACCAACATTAGCACGTTTGTTGACAGCTGCTAGCCATCAGATCGGTTGGTCTCTTGCTCAGATTAAAAACAGAAACTAGTAATACACGTTTATTTGACTCTTTTAAATTAAAATGAATAAAAGCACACATAGCGTTTATGATCACTGTAATTGTCGTACGTGGAGTGGATGCAACTGCTACCATAGCAAAGCAGTTTAGTTAGCTTGACATTGTAGGAATATTGCTGCATGCATCCTCACTGTACATACCTACTGACAAAAGTCCCTTTAAAACATTAAGACATCATCCTCCTTTTCGTGTTATATTGTCAGTATAATGTCATTGTCGATGAGCTCTTCCCGCAGGTCTCATCATGGTTTCGCTAACGTTCGACACAACTTCGGCTCAGTTCGTGCAGTCTTCGGATGATTCCGGATGAGCCTCGATGTTGTTCGGATCTGAGGTGAATCTGTGTGACGTAACTTTCGGAAATGCAGTATGTGTTAAGTATACAGAAGCCATATACTGTATAAAGTAGCCTATACACACATATACATACATGGTAATTATAATGGGATTTCTGCTGCATCTAAACAATCCAAAATAAATTATATTTTAGCATCTTTCATGTAATCACTATTTGTGACCCTAGACAACAAAACAAGTCTTATGGGTCAGGTTTTCGAAATTGGGATTTGTACATAACCTGAAAAGTGAATAAAAAAGCTTTCGATTGATGTGTGAGTTGTTAGACTAGGCCAATATCTGGCTGAGAAAATTGCCTTTGAAGTTATTAATCAGGGCCGCTGTGGCAGGCCATCCACTCACAAAAATAATGTTTTTATATATTTAAGGCGGTAAATTTACAAAATATCTTAATGGATCTTTACTTAATATCCTAATGATTTTTGACCCATACATTGTATTTTTGTCTTTTACTAAAAATGCTCCCGTGCTCCTTAAGACTGGTTTTGTGATCCAGGGTCACATTTGTGCAAAACTCTTTTTAGGAATCTGTTTAAAGATTTCCAATTATTCTGGCCTGATTCATTAATTTAATATTATTGAAAAGTTTTTGATTATAATAAATCAAACGTATAGCCTACCTTCAGATCAAAAGGTTATTACAACCTTGAGAAAGTTAAAAACTTTTGTGAGGTTTTACATATCGTACAATACTGTTAAATACATGGGAAATAAAGGTATCACATTGTGTGTATCTTTATATCATTATCTATTAAATCGTTTTTTTCGCACAAAAACACTTAAACAGAAACTCAAACACAGACTTACATTTTATAATTCTGTCTGTGTCAAGCACACGAATATGTTAAATCACTATGATCCTTGACCTTGAAAATGAATAGTTCAGCTTCCCCATAACTGTTTCAATTCCATATTCAACTAGGGTGAAACCAAGAGGTGTTGATCTTAAAGTGACCTCCTGAAACCACTTTCACTGAACCACGAGCCATGAAAGCCTGACATCCACTACATAGACAGGCAGTGTCCAGCTGAGCTTTTAATGCGTGTCACTATGTCAGGAGACATGCTGTCATTCATACTGACAGGATGTGGAGGGATATAATGATCGACCTGAGCTTTGGTGAAATCCCTTGAGCAACATACAAAGAATAAAACATCTCACAAAAGGTTTAATATGGGATATACAGTAGATAGATATTGTTCCTCCAAATGGTTGTTTAGACTTTGAGAATTTTGTAATATAATTTTAATAGATGATTAAAACTAACATTGGCATTATGCATTTCGGAGGATGTAACCTCGCAATGGTGTTAAAAAGCACAGACCAGGGACTACTCCTACCAAATCCAATTAAATGTGCAAAATTACCAATTTTGTTTTTGTTATTGCTAAGAAAACATACTGTAAGTTTTTCCGTTTCTGCTGGCATGTCTATGAAACAATGGGGAAAATGAGTTAGTATGGATTTTGTGGCAAGTGCCGCACATCATTTTGATTACTGCTTTCAGAGCGAGAGCGGAGAAAAATCATTATTCCTACAGAAAAGATAATGGGGGTGTATTTACAACATTGACTGCTGGTACTGAGTTTGTTTCGGTGGCTTGTATTATTTTCTTGCTGGTGCTATTCATTTTATAGCCGCAGGCATGAAGGACTGTGCTGAACCAATGGCTCTGAACAGCAGGACTGGAGCAAAATCTGAAAGCCTCTGGGCACATATCACTTCCTCTAAACATCGTTCACAATATGTTCCTTGACATTTGGCATTAAGGATTTGTAAGATTTTCTAGGCTAACATTACAGAACCAAACATCAACACACATGAATAGCTTACTCAGCAGTTTAATTGTCCAAAAATCCCTTGCATTTTCAATCTGACAAGCAGCACACCTGTCTTTAAAGGTTTCAACTTCATTTTGGCATCAAAGAGTTTGCTCATTTTTAGATTATGACAGGATGAGACTTATTATACAGAAACTTGTAAGAAAGGAATGATCAAATTGTGTTTGGTTCCACAGATTTATCAAAACATTTTATTTGTTGGGCTCTTCTTGCACTTCTTGTGACAGCATAGTTGTTAAAAGAGAGCCGGGGAAGACTAATTTTCTAGCGTTGATATATCGCTGTACTTCTGGAACATCGTATCTCCATATTTTGTCATTTTTATTTTTTTCCACAAATCATCACTATCAGTCACCCTTTATGTTTGTCACTGGGTTTTGCAAATATCCAACCAATAAAAAGTATGAAAAAGTGTTTGTCAACACTATATTTATTCATTCAAAAAGTAGTGTTTTTTCCATGTTCTGATAAACTGAATATTTTAATATCCAAGGTTTTGGAAGGACAGCGATAATTTCCTTCCCATTTTTGCCATGATCATTTCTACCACAGTCTTATAAGAAATCAAAATGAACTGTAGATCTTGCTCAAATCTCTAAACTTCTTTCCTTTGCTGGCTTTCTAACAAAATAATCTTTTTTTAAATTCGAAATATTTGGTAAGATCTGTTAGATCTTTATTATAAGTGTGTTTTGCCTGGAAAGAAAGTAGGAAGTCAAGGGAAGTTTACTTAAAACTATGGCTATATGTGGACTTACTGCAGAGAAGGGCCAAATGGAAAACAAATTAGCTGTCTGCAGGGCACACAAAGTCAGCAAACTAGCCCACATTCGTCCCTTGGTATTGAAGAGCAGCAGAGCTTTGTGCAATATGTGCTAGATTTTAACATTTGCCAAAGAAAACCTAACTGCTGTGATGTCAAAGCTTTCTGCATTTATTGTTGCTTATTAGCAATCCTATAGATATTTCTGTAATAAATAATAGGCTATATACATTTTTCCTATATCTGGGCATTGTAATAAATATTGCAGCCCCACCCAATATTCATTGAAAAGAAGCTGAATACAAGAAATCCAACATTCATGCATTTCAAAAGTAATTTCGTCATTGTCGATCCATTCTGTTTTCATTACATTAAAAGTGTACATGGAATGATGACAATGTTTTTTTGGGGGAAATGTATTAGCATTGTATTCACCAATGCAGGAAAACTGTACATATGGATGGGCACAAAAAAATGACAAATGCGACAGTGACTTCCTGGCATTATTGTGTTAGATCTCACATTCTCCAAACCTTTGGGATAAGACGAAGCAGAATGTTCTACAACATAATAATTTGATGGAACCAGATGAAGGCGTACGACCATTGGCAAGCATTGCAGTAAACGCCGCTGAACGAATGAGCTATGTCTCTACAACACTGGCAGCAAAACAAATCTCTGCAAGTTTTCATTTATTCATTTTGGACCGTAGTTGACATGTCCATCAATTCTATACAGGCTGCCTGTCCGTCTACCTCTTTTACGATCAGCTTTGTGATATGAATTCAGTGCCACTTTACCCTTATAGACACAATTTTGAACTTGACTCCATTATCTTGAATATAACCGACTTCTCTATAACCTCTTAGGCTCATCATGTTTTATTCAATACTTCTCGGCAGAAATTTTGCAGGGAAATGTAAACTGAATTCCGGTTCAGTGATTTTTCTGTTTCGTCTCTCGAAGACACATGTAAACAATTCGTAATTCGACGACATGAATAGTGAACACCCAAATGGAATGCAAATTACCACTCGCGGTAGCTCTCCTCAATTGTGTTTTGCTTTCCCTGAGAACCTTATTCATTATGAAACGAATCAAGCCTCTGAATTATACAACAAAAGTTAAGCTACAGGAGCATTAAATATGTATACTGCCTCGAGCAGGGAGTATTTCTGCACAGGGTAGTTAGGTTGCCACCGAGATCGGTAAGGGTCGCGCTATCAGTACGAGAGCCAGCACCTGGCGGACAGCGAGTAAAACAGAACATCCAGCAATGTATCAACTAGTCAGAACTGTGAGAGCAGCATCGCTCGACAAGGCTTAAATAAGTCATCTCCCTCCTGCATGAACCAAGATACTAATTCTATCCTATAATGACCTATGGGTCCCATTATCACCTAAAGTTACCATATGCATGACTATGAGGAAATGTTCATGTGTATTAGAGATACAGTGTGGCATTGTAAATCAGAAAGAGTGGGAAGTTATAGACTCAGCTGTACAGTACAAATCACATGATAATCTTTGACATAAGCAAAATGCTCATTTACAGCAGGCCAACGTGAATGGACGAAACCTCCAGACATTTTTGGAAACACAATTTTTTTGGCATTTTCTAGTTTTTCATGTCATTTTATTCTTTCACCATCGACAATGAATTTGAATACAGTAAAAATAAAAACTTGAATACATGTCCTTGTATTTGCTTTGTTGTCTTTTGGCCCTAGCGTATCCCCAAAAATATTGTCAAAGACGCACTGCACGGTTTGGACTACAGTTATCCAAACATATAAGGCCACAAAGTTGAGCTACAACTTTCTTCAAAACAAAAGCCATGATGTCAAACAGCATTTTTTCAATTCTTTACAAAAAATATTTGCAGATACGATTGTACACATTATTCATCTTCACTGGAGTGGGAGTAACGCCCCACCCGACACACGTACGAGAACCTGGGGATCGAGGGGCCAGTATTGCATAGATTTCAGGTGTAGATTTTAGTAACTGATGTCACAGTATTTGGGAACAGTTTCAAAAAAATAAAATGAAAAGTAAAGTCTGAAGTGATCTGACGGTTGTACATTGGTATTACAAACATAAGGACACAGCTTTATAAAAAAATAGCCTTTAGCTGAGGTTTCAAGTCTGTGGCATCAGTGCTGGGATGTCCCTTCCCAAGACACAGTGCAATGATAGGCTCCTCCCACATGACCACGCCCCCACGGTTAGAGCTCCTCCTTCCGTTTTCCCACTTTCTCCTGGTCCCGGCCCCTGAGCTGCTTCATGAAACCTATGAAACCAGCTTCCTGTAATGCAAAATGTTAACATGAGACAATATGAGAAAAATGAAAGAAAACCTGCAGGGTTGCACAAAAAGTATTTTATCTCATTAAATGTCATAAACAAGGTTGGGATAGTTCTAAACTGTTGCCACAGGCTGTTTCATATTCGGCGGGTTAAGATGAAAATATTTCTTTCACAAGGGGTTGTTCTTAGAGTAAGATTGAGTTGTTTTAAAAACAAACAGTGTTTATTATTACTATTATAATAAAGCAATAAGCCCCAAGAAGCAGTGGGTTACAGAGCATTTTATAACAGCTAAGGGGCGTTGTTAGGCTTGACTGAAAGTGGATAATGTGTACGTGTATAAAAAGGTTATTACATATGCGTGCGTATCAAGTGTTAATAAAATAAAACACAGGTAATAATGTGTAACGCATAACAGTGACTGTAAAATCATTTTTGGCTAGTTTTGGTTGGCCATAGTTGTGCTAGTTTTTTATGCAGATCTGGCAACCCTGACAGTCCTTTTCATAGATTTTAAGTGTAGTTCACCAAAGAGTGCCACTGTTTTAAATACACATCACTTGTGAAAAAATAACAACACTTACCCCTCTATCCCCATTGTATTTCTCACTGAATTTGCCATAGTTGTAATAGTTGAATGTCGGGTAGCCCTCAACACCTTCCTGTTTACACAACTCATGATTCTGTCCCTTTGTGCAGTCGACCGCAGCATACGCAATCTGAAAAATCATGATAATGATTAATAATATTAACACACAAAAAAAACTCAGCTGGAATAGACCAACACCCTCAATAAAATGTTCTGTGGCTGATAAAGTACATGTAATACTATTGAAATCCTGTGTGCCATGGTACTGAACGACCATACATCATAGTATTTCATCATAATGTACTTTAAGATACTCCAGCGAATGGCATTACCATAGTAACACATTAGTATTTTTGTATTTGTCTGTGAGTGTATCCACCTATCCATTTGGAACTTAAAAATAAAATGAGCTCTAGATTGTAGGATGTAGCTTGTGTGGTAAAGAATTATGCTGCATGTCTGATGAACATTTTGTTGTTTACGCGTCTAAATCCCTTAAGACCCACAGAGACAGCCAAGCTCTGGGGAAAATTTAGACATTAGAGAAAATGCTGCATACATGACAAACATTTTCAAACAAACCAACTACATTAATACATGCTGTTTAGTAAGGGATTAACTAAATCCAGCTTTGAATCTCTTAGGCCGCGTTCAGACTTGACTTCTTTTTTGACAAGAATAAGTTGACAAAGGCGATTTTTTTAGTACAAAAAACGCTGGCAGCCTTTGGTTACAAATAGCAGCCAAACACCATGACTTCGGAGGCAGCATCTGTGCACGAAGGCAGCCCAGAGAAACAGATAGGCACCGTGACGGAAGTCTATTTGAATTATAAACAGAGAGCATCTTTGCAATAACAAATCACAAACAGTATTTAAAAACTACAATAGTAATTTCTCGCTAGAAATGCAATCAGAAGTTGTTGAAAGTGACAATGAAACTTACATCTATACAAAACTATGCTCAAACGGGCGTGTCGGCCGCCATTTTATTTTTTCGAGCTTGTGCCTTCTCGACCAATCAAGTTTCTCGCATGTTGTTATGGAACCGACGGTCTCGGTCATTGGTTATCTTTGAAAAAGGAGCTTGACGTAGGGCGTTTTTTCAGAAAAGTTGAACTTTTTCATCCTCAAAAGACGCTCTGTGCTGCAGAAAAAGGCCTGATTCAAATTTTGCGTCTTTTCCGCGTACATATTCCTTATTTTAAATGATGAAGTGCGGCAGGTGTGCGCAAATAGTCGTTTGCGAGAGAGAAAGAGGCTTGGTTTCAGACGTGAAATGTGAATCAGGCCAAAGAAGCCGGCGCTGGCGTTTAAAATAGTGCTCAGGAAGTTTTTTGCAAACACTGTTTCCATAGGATTATAATGTAAAATAGATGCTAACAGCTTAAAAAAAGAAGTCAAGTCTGAACACGGCCTAAAGGACTAATTTTTAGACACTTCATAACATTGGTCAATAGTCCATAAGAGACTGCAGTCCATTTAAATCCTCTTGATGACCATCGGCTTACGATTTATTTTCTTCTGATATGACAAAAAACGATAAAACTGTGGCTTCAACATTTCAAAAACCAAAAGTTATTTTTTGCCTTTGGAAGTTGAAATTTTAACGTGCGAGAACGTAACTGTGAAATCTAACAGCACAGCTGCTTTGACACTGATGGAGTCGATCCGCTCTCATTTAGCAGCTTTTTCCAGGGTAATGAAAAATGAGTAATACATTCCTGTCGAAAAAAGCCATTCAATGCAGGGTAAGAAAAAATATAGCAAACAAGCCAATATAAAAACAAGAGCAGAGATTTATTTCTAGGATATCTCAGGACGGCAGTTAGTGAAACATAAACAAACGAACCATAAACGTCTCTTGACGAATAGCACATTTCTGTCATTTTGCCCTTTTGCTCCGCTGAAAAAAGTGTAGCTGTGTATTTTAGTCCTGTGGACCTGTCTTTATTGCAGTTTATCACTCAAATGTGAAATCAAAGTGCCCTGCCTGCAGAGCTACACAATATTTATCTTTATGGCAGGCGTGTTTGACAATCACATTGCAGTGTTTTTGCTGTTCTAATAACATAAATCTATCTAGTAAAAAAAACGATGCTGGATTGTATCGAAATCACTCCAGGTTCTGATGCTCAATGATTTTAGCAATACATTTTGTTTGTATAAATATGTAACCTACAATTTACAAAGAAATCCACTAAAATGTGAAATATATGTATATATACATTTTAGGGGTGTCACTTGCGATTCATCGCATCCAAAATAATAGTTTGTGGTTGCATAATACATGTCTGTGTACTGTGCAAATTATTTTTGTATTTATAAACACATACATGTATATACAGTATTCCTGTAGATACACAGTATACCTGTATATATTTAGGAATTATTTTGATGAATTTATTTATATTCACCAATTACTGAAATATTATATTATCATTTTTATATTTTTCTTAAATATATGCTTGTATGTGTATGTGTTTGTGAATACAAAATTAATATTCACAGTACAGAGACATATGTAAACACAATTAATTATGGGACAATGGGATTAAATGCGATTAATCGTTTGCCATCCCTGATAAATACAGAATAAACATTATATTAGATATGCAAAACTATTTAGAAACAATAAAATCGGATGTTCCAAGATTACAGGGTTCCCTTGGGGGCTGATTTGAATGTCCCCATTATTATTCAGTCTTGCCATTGACATGAGAAAATGGAGAGGAAAGATGGTGTTTATTCAAAGGTTGCTCGACCAATTCTAGTATTGATCCTCATTTGCTGGTAGTGGAAAACCCTCCCGACACTTGACTGATCTCACTATAACCTCACCAATAAATAGATGTAAGCAACATAAGACTCGTGGCCTGTGATTTTGTGCTTACACACGGTGGTTTATAAGATGAATGAGGTCAAAAAGTCATTCAGAAAGGTACCTTGGATCTTTTCAGAGACGTTAATAACCAGCCTTGCAAACAAAGATGCCGGGTCAATACAAACAGAAAATCAAACAATTCGTGAACTCATGAATATTACAGAAGGGACTAAAACGTTTTTACATTTTGTGGCATTAACACCAAAAAACAACTACACACACCACTAGTTTTATTTGTACAATTACACAACTTGAATTTAATTGGGCTGAAACAAAATAGCATGTTTTTTTCCTACAAAAACAATGTGTAAATCTTAGCAGATAAAAGTGGAGAAATGCTCTCTGCCCTTTTCTTCTAGATAAGAAGATCATTGACCATGTTTACTATTGCATGTGCAGAAAGGAAATGAGCAATTACGAAGCACAGGAAGAACAGTGGAACCAGAAAGACATATCATCATTTTAAATGGAACCAGATCCACAAACCTTCCTTCCAACATAAACAAAACTTAACTTTGAAGGTATTCATTGTTCGGGTGTCACGTTCACAATCATTTGCAGATTTGGGTCAGAGATGAGGGCATGGACAAGATCAGTCCTAATGCATCATTTCTGTAGGATTCCTTTGATGTACAAGTCCTCAAAGGCTTTGTTAAATATAAAAAATGTAATCTTTCTGTCTATCAGACTCAAATGAAATTAGTTGTTTATAGTCTGAACAACAAAACAACATGAATTGAAATGCGAATTAGGATGTTTGCCTTTTATGATTTACAAAATGCAATGTATATGTAACAGTAAATGCACAATACTGTCTAAAGCTTTGTCTGACTTTACTCAGAGATGGGAAGCGATGGTTGACAAAGTAAAGTTTTAAAAAGTGACCCTGTTTGTCAAAAACATATTAATATCCATAATCTAATTATGCAAAAACAAGAATCGATACTTGCTTTCAATCTTTGACACGGCCTTACTAAGTCAATATTAAAGATATCAAGTTTCAATGAATTTTCTTCACATGACGTAGAATGATTTTATGCAGTGAACAGTAAATTACAGAAAAAAAATGACTTTAGCTGGGTTTTTACAGACTCACAAATAGTTGACCAAGAAACAATTTGGACATCCTCTTCATACAGTGATTAACGCTGTTGTGTAAAGTGCTAACACACACACGCACGCACGGTCCCCCTTAGCAAGTGGGCCGCACGGTACCACCCAAAAATCCCACCATAACAAATCAAGAATGAAATATGCGGCTCTGTTTTGGCCCGTCTGCATATAGTTGTTACTCAACCTTGATCCATTTAAAACACTTTGAAGTAAAAAACTAAACAAAAACAAGTGACAGTCTAATGACTTTCTATGATTGATCATTGCGGTCATTTCTGAGTGCTTGAGCACATCATTTGCACAGCCCAAAACCATACAGCTCGCAGAACTTCTAAGCACTTAAGAGATTATACATGTGGAAAAATAACTATGACTTAAATGGGTCATTGTTTGGGAATCCAGCAGATGGAGCTTTCTGAGCAGATCTTTTATTCTTCTAACAAACAAGATCTGTTTTTAATAATATCTTAAGGGGCGTTAGCCGAAATCCAGGACAAAGAGAACATGGACGCATTGCAATCTTGGCAAAGTATATGTCCAAATGCTATTCATCTGAATAATGATTATGCGTAAGTTTAAACTTACGAGCAATTGAGAGATTAAAGAAAGCTGACGTCGTGCCTGATGAATTTGAGGCATTTGCAAACAACAATTCAACATCTCTGTCTTGTGGCCAGTGATAAATGTCTATACTTAAAGAAGCCAAATAAAATGTTTTCACGAGGACTCTGAGAATTCAGAAGAGTGCCAGTTACTTTCAAAGGGATTTTCGAAAAAATCAGTTTGTAGACATGTGAGAGGGACTGACATACGAATGTCATGTTACTTTGGAGGAAGAACGTGTTAGAAGCACAGCGTGAAGAATAGTGACTGCCAAATGTGTGAATTTGAAAGTGAAAAGGCTGCAGTTATTGACACATGATTGTAGTTTCAACCCTGTTCGGTTTTATCTTTGATTTTTAAAAGAATTCTTCGAACTGATCCTTTCCATATGACGACAGCTCACATTAAACCTCAAGATCCAAAAAAAGCACCATAAATATAGCCTTTTGTGTCTGACAGCTCACTTTCACGCTGAACTTTCGCTGCGCAAAAGATCAATGTGTATATTCTTTAAAAATTCCTTTTGTGTGCAAATGATGAGAGATCACTTCTCCAACTGATAAAATCACAGTCAAAGCCGTACAGTCTACTACATGATATATAGAAATCAGTGTAGAAAAACTAGAGCAAGTCAAAGTATGAATCAAGGTCAACAGCACCGAAATGCACAAAGCAGATGACACTGAAAACCTTAAGAGTATTCCGGATATGAAAAGTGATTAAATTCTTGGATATCTGAAAACCGAATATGAGAGAGAAAGCATTGCTCAATCTATCTTTTGGGTCACAACCCGCCGGTCGAGAATCACTGATAAGGACAAGTTGAAAATCTATTTAATGGGGTTGAACCTCACCTTGCGGTCCTCTTTGAAGACCTCGGCTGCTGTTGTAAAATGAGGGACGGCGCTCTTGCAGTGCGGGCACCCTGCGGAATAGAGCAATATGTTAGTATTCGCAGAGAGGTCTCACCTTATAATTCTGAGAACAAAAGGCAGGAGGTGATACATCACAGAATAAATAACTGGACAAATATAGAGATGAATACAAACCGAGAGTGATTGCATACTATAAAAATAACAGTCACTTCCTACAAATAAACGCATGCATAATAATCCATCCCTGTCTTTTTACAGCAGGTATGAAAAGCATAGCGAAAATTCAGCTTTTAGCGCTTCAAAAGTCATTTCTTTTTTTATTGACAGCCCAACGGAGGCTATCCTGAGGCAATATACGTCTATCAAACTTCCTGCAGATCATAACTCCCAAACTTATCTTCAACACGCTCTTATGAGTCGCCTTTGATGCTGAAGGTGTTACTCTTATGAATTATGCATGAATAACGATGCTAAACGCTTCAAACGAGCGTCTTCTATTAAATAAACAGCGGTCCAAATCTAAAAACCTGCCAAATGCTAAATCACAATGGTTTCGTTTGATGCCGGTTTAGTCACGCAACCTCATTTGCACGCATTTGTACTACTGTATGCTTTGAAACATATTTCAGTGGGTTTAATTCAAGAAAGCGGTGTCTTTTAATGACCGTTAATGGCCCTGTAATATTGTACAACCCAGCAAACAAAAGCCTGATTGTGTGGGGAACAAGGCATCTAATTTAAATAGCACGAGGGTCATTATAAATAATTACACATGAAGTTGTCTACCCTCCTTTTTGCCTCACATCACGTCGCTATTGTATGGGGAGTAGAAAGGCAGGGATGGACGCCAAACCCGTGCAAAGTCGATACGTGTCCGTCACGGCGGCCGGTCAGATACTCTGATTAAAAACTTCAAGTGTGGCCAATAGTTGTTCTTATAATAATTCATTTTTAATCTTATGCCACGTGCAACATTAAAGGGACAGTTAACCCAAAAATAACAAGTACAGTATGTCATTATTGACTCACCCTCGAGCTGTTCCAAATCTGTATTAATTTCTTTGCTCTGATGAACACCAAATGATAGTTCTTGGCCACCATTGACAGCCATAGTAGGACAAATTACAATGGTAGTCAGAAGTCCCTCGATGTTTGCTTTCCTTTATCCTTTAAAATATCTTTGTTAACACTTTCATAGAAGCATGTACGTATAATGCATTATAAAGAGTTATTAAAGGTTAAAATGCATTATAATTCTTCATAATGTGTGATGTAATGCATTATATGTAGTTGTAAAGAATTACAACCATTTAAAATGTGTAGTGTAACAATGAATTGCAAAGTGTTATAACGTATAAACTGTAATAACACTTATTTACATTTACACAATGCATTATACATACATGCTGCAAGGAAAGTGTTACCATATCTTCTTTTGTGTTCAACAGAAGAGTGAAATTTATAACATATCTTTCCTACTATGGTAGTCAATGGCTACCAAAAACTGCTTGGTTACAAGCATTCTTCCAAACATCTTTCTTTGTGTTCATCAGAGAATTTTTTTACACAACTTACTCACTTGTGGGTGAATAAATGAAGACAGAATTTTCGTATTTGGGTGAACTGTTCCTTTAAGTGCTGGCCAGAACACATTGAGCTGAGAACTTGAGGAACTCAATGGTGGAGTGAGGAGATCTCTTGAAACTGCTCTGGGGTTGCTCTGATGTGACACTGACATAAGAGATTGGAGGTTTGGGAGAACTTAAGCCCTTGAGTCGGCTCATCCTCCGATAAGAACACCTTGTTCTGACGAACACGCTCGCTCTATAACGGGGATCACTGTTATCAGGACAGCTAGGTGATATTTAAAACTAAGATTGTACAAATGTAAAGACATGCCATATTATTAACCAGACATTTGGTTTTAAAAGTCTTTCCATCTCCTGATAATCGAACAGTCCTTTCAACAGAATAAAACAATGCTAATGGAGTAAACCAATTAACCGTAAAATAGCACAGTTCACGGCTAATAAACTATAATTTTGGTGTTTTGATTAAGAATATTTACAGAAATTCTGTTTTGTAACATTTCTGATTTGTTAAAAAGCTAAAAAGAAGATGTTATTGAGAGTAAGGGAGGTCAGCAGAGATGGACTGTGACACAATGAGACCTAATGGCAAATAATTACAATGGGTATATGCTGGAATTACATTATAACTTTAGCTCAAACACGTCTTTTGTTATGCTTCTGTCATTTAATGGGTGAATTTCGCAAAAAGGCCAATTCAGGGTATATTTTAGCCTAAAAACCAAAAAGAAAAAGCTGAGTCTAGTTTAACACAAACATGCTGAGTTTATTCACGATTCCTGTATGACTTTTTTGGAGACCACAGAAGATATTTTGAAGAATGTTGGACTGTTGGTAATCAAACAACGGCGGTTCCCATTGACTTGCATTGGTTTTGTGTCCGCACAATAGAAGTGAATATGTGCCGCCGTTTTTTTTGGTTACCAACATTCTTCAAAATATCTTCTTGCAGAAGAAAGAAAGTCAAACAGGTTTGGAATGACATACGGGTGAGTAAATGGTAAATGATCTCCATGTTAAATAACATGTAGTATAAAAATACAAGCATGATATATGATATATAAACATTTTTGAGTTTTGGATTTGAGTTTCACATCATGTTAATGAGATTATATGTATTCCGATAATGGGACCTTAATAGACGTCGCTTTGTTACAATTAACGCTGTGTGAACACACAGCAGTCTTCACGTTAGTGTGATTACACACATTTCCTCAAAGACAAATAACAGACAGAGAGAGAATAGAGCGTGACAAAACCCGAGGCGTTTGAGCATCCATTTGGACTGCTACACATGAATAAGCTTTGAAGCCTCCATCAAGATGCCGTGAACACTGTGTTTGACTTCACAAGGGGAACAGCGACCTGTCAGTAATTCATCTTACTTTGGATCTTCCAGCTTTACGCAATGCAAATGGCTTTTACAAGTGCAAAAAGATGCAGAGATTGAGACAAAGTGGCCAGTATCAAATCAAAGAATCCTGATCGTTATGACCTATTGTGATGATTTATAACACTGGAGAATGTCACATGCATAGCAGCAGATAGACATTAACTTTCCAGTGCTTTAATTGATTTATAACAATCATAAATGGTCTAGGAACTAAAATGCTGAACCATTTTGCTGTAATGTTAGATGCCTATAGATGCCAGAATGTGTGTTGACTCAAACTACAAGTGCAATATTGTCTAAAACGGTTTTCTTTTAAATGACAGCTTACATGGCGCATAGAACATGACCAGGGCGTGTTTCTTCTTTTTCAGAATTTCCCTGAAATCTTCGGCTGCGAGGTGGCTCACGCCGGATGGCGTCTCCTCCCATGATTTCTCTGGAGGCGGTGGAGCCTGGGGACTGAGATAGAGAGATAAGGGATTGAACAGGTAAATTCAAGAGGTCTTGAAAATGATAGAAGTTCAAGTCAGGTCATTATGTAATATTGATACAAATTTCCATCAACACAGGAATATCCTTAGAAAAACAATGAAAAATTAGGCTTACAAACTTGAGTTCAATCAACTTTTAATTTTAGAGCTACAAAAAAATGTGCAGTCACATGAGCAACGGCTAAGCGGCTTCTGAACAAAAAAATGATGCTACTCTACGTCAGTTCCCAATAATTTTCACGCAAACACCTGTTATCTTAATTAAACCTTATCTGTATTTATTTATATTCAGTACTTTTTTAAATCAAACTTGTTTTTGTGAATATTTTGTGGTTGGGAACAAACGATTGCCTACTGGTTTGACATTTTGCTATCTGAAAGCGATTATATTCCTACAATTGTGCAAGTGACCTTTTAAAGGGGGTCATATGGCAGAAACACAAGTTTTTCTGTGTCTTTGGTGTGTTATAAGTTGCCCATGTATGTAGTAGACACTTAAAATTCGGAACGAAAGAAGCATTCTATCTAAAAGAAATGCTTACCCAGACCTCCCAGAAATGCTGTGTGTTACCACACCCCCACAAATCTACGTCAGCTCGCGGTATGAGTTGACGAAGACCGCCCAAATATATATGCAAGTAAGGTGGGCGTACCTGTCAGTACAATTGCTTTGGAACCCGATGTTCCACATATGGTAAAAGACGATTTCCATCACACGCTTGCAGTGTTCGACCAATCACTACGCACTGGTTAACTGGCCAATCATAGCAGACCTCACTTTTCAGAGTTATGAACTTTGTAATAAATTCCATGCGTTTCAGAGAGGCGGGGCAAAGAGAACAAACATGCAGTTTATGTGGAAAGCGTTTTTTTTACCTTAAATTGTGTATACACAGTGTATTACATATAAAACAAACTTTATTTTCGTTTTAGCCGTGTCATACAACCCCTTTAAAACAAATAGACTTTAAATTCTTGGGGGTCAACCGCATTTGATGCCATTGGAAAATGCAGATAAACATCTGTAACCATACATTTTACAGATGGTTTCATCGGACTTATGTGCCTGGCCTGAAGTGTACTTCCGCTCTGTGTGTGGTTATAATTTATCAACTTATTTTACTATCCATTTATATTACTATTTGATTGTATATTAATTATATTCATTATGCATTTAAACTACTCAACAGTTATTGATTCCTTGATTCCAAGCATATAGGTCTATTTTATTCTGCCGGCGGTTAACAAGCTGACAGCGGAGCAAACATGCTGCTCTTCTCTAACACCCGGTAACAAAACCCAGATCTGACAAGAATATCTGGCTTTATTGTTCATAATGTTGATAATAAATAAATAGTAAACGGGCTTGATACCTCCATGCCGACTGTTCAGATCCTAAAAAATACCCCACAACAAAGACAGAGCCATTTGTGCTTGTTTCCCTGTTTATTACAGTGCCTTGCAATCAGTGTTGGGTAAGTTACTCTGAAAAAGTAATTCATTACTAGTTACTCAGTACATATTCAATAGTGTAATTAGATTACTATCCAAATTACTCTGTCCAAAAAGTGTTTAGTTACTCATTACTAATTACTTTCTATATCCTACATCAACCTTGATTAGTTAAGTGATTCAAGAATATACATGAAACGGCTTATTGAATTCATTGAAATAATATTATTAACTGACCAAAGTATTACAAAAGTGAGATTTATACATTAAAGCACAGATTTTAAAGTAAGACTTTGAATTTCTAAGTCAATTACACTGTTAAATATATGCGTGTGCAATAAAGTATTTAGTTGAATTACATCAAAAGTAACTGTATTTAAATTACAGAAAACATATGAGTAATCCCTTACTTTACTTTTTCAAGGGAAAAGTAATTAAATTACAGTAACTAATTACTTAGTAACTAGTTACACCCAACACTGCTTGCAAGAGTATTTATCCCCCTTCACTTTATTCACATTGATGCCTTATTTTAAACTACTTAAAAACATTTTTTTTACTTACTCTACACATGATGCACGGTAATGACAAAATAAAAAACAGATTTGTGACAGCTTTGCAAATTTATATATATAAAAAAAAGTAATAAGTATTCATACCCTTAACTCAGTAGTTGGATATAGCAACTTTACAGACTCAAATCTTTTTGGGTATGATGTGACATGCTTGACACATCTGCATTTGATAATTTTCTGCCATTCTTCTCCTCAGATCCTCTCAAACTCTGTTAGGTTGGATGGAGATCATCAGTAGACAGACACTTTCAGGTTTCTAAAGAGATGTTAAGTTGGGTTCAAGCCCAAGCACTATCTGGGTTGCTCAAGCACATAGACAGAGTTGTCCATAAGCCACTCTTGCATTGTTTTAACTGTGTGCTTAGGATCATTGTCATGTTGGAGAAGGAACCTTCTGCCCTGTCCGAGGTTCTCAATGTTCTGGGCTAGGTTTTCATAATCATTATCTCGTGTTTTTGTGCCGTTTCTAAGAGCTTTTCTACTACTATGACAAATGCCCCAGTCCCTGCAGCTGAAAAACACTCCCACTTCATGATGCTGTTTCCCCCACTCATAACTTTTGAGATGGTATCGCACAGGTGTTAAGCAGTGCATGGTTTTCTCTAGACATGATGCATGAAACTGAGATTCATCAGACCAGAGAATCTTGTTTCTGACAGTTTGAAAGATTCGTTGAAGTACGTTTTTAGATATTTAAAGTTTCATGCGTCTTCACCGAGCAAAGGCTTGAGTCTGGCCACTCTGCAATAAAGCCCAGGCTGGTGGACTGTTGTAGTGATGATTGTCCTTCTCTAAGTTTCTCCCATCTCCATATATGATCATGGAGCTCAACCACAGAGTGATCATCGGCTTCTTGGTCACCGCTCTAACCAAGACCCTTCTCCATCGATGGATTAGTTTGGACAGGAGGTCAGCTCAAGTAAGAGATCTGGTGGTTCCAAAACTATTTCATTAAGGTTCAATGGAGGATACATGCTTCTGTGAACCTTCAATACAGTAGATTTTTTTCAGTCTTCCCCAGATTTGTGTCTTGATACAATCCCGTCTCAGAGCTCTACTGGCAGTTATTTTGATCTTATGTCTTGGTTTTTACATTGATATGCATTTTCAGAGTTATTGAATTTACCATAGGTTAACGCCACTAGAAGTGTAGAGACATCAACAAGCAAAACTAATGCTTCTGAGCTCAATTTCAAGTGTCCCAGAAAAGGGTGTGCATACTTATGCAATATACTTATTACAGTTTTTAATTTTGAATAAATTTGCAACGTTGTCACAAACCTGTTTTTTATTTTGTCATCATTGTGCATGGAGTGTAGATTAATGTTTTTTTTTTATTTAAAGTAGTTTAAGATGAGGCAGCATCATAACAAAATGTGAATAATATGAAGGGGGATGAATACTTTTGCAAGGCACTGTACGCAGGAGTCATCAGAGGAAGATATTTCCTGCTGATCAGCACCGCATATAAATATTGTTTTCTTTGTCTTTCACGGTCAGTGTCTGTCTTGTTTAGCTTTGCATTGCATTTGCATCAATAAATAAGATAGGCCTGTTTATTTCAACTAAGGTAAGAAATCACAGCGTGTTTTAAAACAAACAAAAAAAGCAGACGGGCGAATTTAAGTAGAAAGCGACGACCCCATTTGAACTTCTAAAAGGGAAATTCAGACTTTTAGGTATAGAAAACGTGCCATGTTAAGACCATATTAATTAACATTAGTTGCAGTGAAATGTACATTTTCATGTTTCAAGTTACTAAGAACAACCGCTCCGAACAATTTATGGTAATTAATTATTGTTAATCATTTAATATAACGTTGATATTTTTATAACTAATGTAAGTAATGTTAACGAATTCTGTGACTCATTTAAACTTTAAACATTTTAATATGGTGATGTGAGCCAAGCATAAAACGTGATCCAAGCATCCAGTGTGAAAAGATTTAGGAACACATACAAATTACTTTTATATTTTCTGTATATTATAAAATCATTATAAAATGAAGTGAATATGCGTTAGATAAGAAAAATAAGACAACTCTAAGGTCTTCTGTAGCGGTATCTTAACCTTGTGGCTACACAGTTTTATGCTTAAAGTGGCGATTCGCCGTAAATACGTCTTTTTCTTTGGTGTGTTATGATTTGCCCATGCATGTATTAGACACGTAAAATTGCAAAAATGTCGGAACAAAAGATGTATTTTATCTAGAAGTGAATGCTCACCCAGACGTGCCTGAAATGCCTCATGTTACCACACCCCGGCCAATCTACATCAGTCCGTTACACGTTACATTTTATTATTTCTTTTCATGTTACGACATCGAAGAAATGAAACTTTGCTACAATGCAAATAAGTGAGTGTACAGCTTGTTTAACACTGTCAATTTGCTGTTCCCTTAAAATAACTCAACAGCCATTAATGTCTAAACTGCTGGCAACAAAAGTGAGATCACCCCTAAGTGAAAATATCCAATTTGGGCCCAATTAGCCCTGGTGTTATTTTCATTCTTTGGTGTTAAAAGTTCTCAGGTGTGAATGGGGAGCAGGTGTGTTAAATTTGGTGTTCTCGCTCTCACTCTCTGGCACCTCATGGCAAAGGACTCTCTGAGGATCTGAAAAAAAAAAATTGTTGCTTTGCATAAAGATGGCCTAGGCTATAAGAAGATTGCCAAGACCTTGAAACGGAGCTGCAGCATGGTGGCCAAGACCATTCACAGGTTTAACAGGACAGGTTCCACTCAGAACAGGCCGTCGACGAAAGAAGTTGAGTGCACATGCTCAGCGTCATATCCAGAGGTTGCTTTTGGGAAATAGACTGGTTCAGATGGTGTCAAGCATGTGTGTTGGCAACCAGGTGAGGAGTACAAAGACTAGTGTGTCTTGCCTACAGTCAAGCATAGTGGTGGGAGTGTGATGGTCTGGGGCTGCATAAGTGCTGCCGGCACTGGGGAGCTACAGTTCATTGAGGGAACCATGAATGCCAACATCTACTGTGACATACTGAAGCAAAGCATCCCCTTCCTTCAGAGACTGGGCCGCAGGGCACTATTCCAACATGATAAGGACCCCAATAGAAGCTGAGGGTAAAGGTGATGGACTGGCCAAGCATGTCTCCAGACATTAACACTATTGAGCCTATGTGGGGTATCCTCAAACGGAAGGTTAATGAGCTCAAGGTCTCTAACATCCACCAGCTCTGTGATATCGTCATGGAGGAGTGGAAGAGGACTCCAGGGGCAACCTGTGAAGCTCTGGTGAACTCCATGCCCAAGAGGGTTAAGGCAGTGCTCGAAAATAATGGTGGCCACATAAATATTGACACTTTGGGCCCAATTTGGACATTTTCACTGAGGGGTGTACCCACTTTTGTTGCCAGCAGTAAAGACATTAATGGCTGTGTGTTGAGTTATTTTTTTAGGGGACAACAAATTTACACTGTTATACAAGCTGTAAACTCACTACTTTGTAGCAAGTGTCATTTCTTCAGTGTTGTCACATGAAACGATATAATAAAATATTTACAAAAAGGGTGTACTCACTTCTGTGAGACACTGTATATATATATAGAATTTATAGTATATATATATATATATATATGAAAGAAAAAGCATCTACATATACATCCATCTACACAAATGATACGAGGGAAAAAACAATTAAAATTCTTATTGGATCAAACATAAAGGGATAGTTCACACAATTTATATTTTGTCATTTCAAACCTGTATGACTTTCTTTTTTCTGCAGAAAACAAAATATTTAATTGAGGAATGTTGTTAAACAAAACTCTTGCTAACCATTGACTTACATTGGTTTTGTGTCAACAAATAAAAATATTGTGTACAATAAAAGTGAACAGGGACCACAGTTTTTTGTGTTTTACAGAAGAATGAATGTAATTTTACTTTGTGTGAACTACTCCTTTAATGCTGTTGTTAAATGCACAACTGTAAATGTAGATTTTCTATTTTTGCACATATTTTATGTTAAAATATCATCACTTACACTAATAAATTACAGAGGAGAAAGAAAAAAAACATGTCGACTCACTTCTGCAGCCACTCAATGATCTTGTCTTTGCTCCGTAACTGAGGAAGCGTGTACTTGTCTTCTGCCATTTCAAAGTACTTCACCGTAGGAAAGCCTGAGATTTTAAACCGCTCTCCAACAGACTTGTGAATGGTGGTGTCCACTGCTGCCAGTACACCTGGACTCTGACACCACAGACATACAATATATGAATAAACATTTACAGATGAACGTTTTACTTACATGCAGCAATAAATCTCACTGGTTCCAATAACACAAAATGAAATGGACCCAAGATG
Source organism: Triplophysa dalaica (assembly GCF_015846415.1). NCBI lineage: Eukaryota > Metazoa > Chordata > Actinopteri > Cypriniformes > Nemacheilidae > Triplophysa > Triplophysa dalaica. The sequence continues at coordinate 18,842,737 of NC_079549.1, read as the reverse complement.
CATTGCCGGTTTAATTGTTCAAAAACACTCCGAGCAATTCTCCTTTTCCACGAAAAATCAATGTGACCACAGAGCAAGATCAAATTAGAGATGCTCATTTTTAACCCAAATCACTTTCCAAAAACTTTCCAGCAATTATGGAACTCATTAAGAGTTTCAAATGTCTCGGCATCGCTTAATTAAAATCATGAGGCTGTGTTAATTCGAGAAAAAAGCCAGTTTGCCATTTTAATATGGATCGTGTTTTGTGGTTGAGAAGACCTCCTGCAGGTGGAGGAGATAGGATGTGTAATTATTAAACGCCTTGTGAAGCTCAACAAAGGAGACGGGGGACGCAGACTTCGGTTGTGTCAAAAAGTTTCAATGTCAGTTGAAGACAAAATAAGTTATTTTGAGAAATGTCTCTGTGGTTTTGTGTCCATACAATCAAAGTCAATTGGTGCCAACATATTTTTGGATACCAAAATTCTTTAAAATATCATCTTTGAAAGTCAAACAGATTTAAAATGATCTGCAAATGCACATTTTCAAAAAGTGCCATCATAAAAACTATTGCATGTTAAGTCATTGATTTATTGGGCCTATACACAAAAATATCTAATCAAAGCGAAATCATTAACTTTCGGAGACAGAGACATACTTAAGAGATAAAATGTGCTCCCTAAATTTCGCTGCCATCCACTTTTCAAACATCATGTTTGTAATGTTCCATCTTATATTTATATATGCAAATTTAAATACCCTTTTCCGAACGCTCAGCGAGATGCAAATTGAAAATGCTTTAAAAAAAAAAACATCCCGCAACGCGGGCCCCCCCATTCGAATGTATGTAGGGGCCGTGAGCGAACGGAATGAGAAAAATAAATGACTTCAGCTCTCTCATGGGAGAAGGTGTGAGGGCTAGCATGCATTAGATAATGCGTAACGTGCTGTTATTGAACTTTGGAAAGAGCATCATTCTGACCGAGCTGAAGGCTAAGGGGACGGCACATGGGAAAATGAGATAACTACTCCAACCATGAGGCTCTGGTGACTTACTTGGCCTCCAACTCTGGATGCGAGCAGAGCTAGCGTGGCGGACACACCCGGCTAATGAGAACCACACTGCTTGCTCGCATAACGTGACTGGAGATGTTGTTTGTGAATTGTAAATGTCTCATGTTGTAACTGTTAATGGCTTAAAAAAATCAACATGCATTCAAGGAAATTTTGAATCATAAGTTGCAGAACTGTGAGGTTATTTTCAGATTGGTCGGAGGGCGTTTTTAAAGTTGTCTAGGATGATGGAAAATTGCAATTTGCTTATTTCAATCAAACCAATTGGACACAGTTGTCTTATGAGCAATCACTCAAAGTGACAACTTCACACCTGGAACCATTTCATTACACGGACAGAAGGTTTGTACAACCAAAGACCTACAATTATTTTTTGATAAGTAAATATTATTCAGTTTCCTTATGTCAGAATAATATATAAAGGAACTCACATCTGGATCTTTGTTGAGGAACTCAGCAGCTTCATCATATTCTGGCTTCATCTTCTTACAATGGCCGCACCCTGAAAACCAAGGCAACCAAGAAAGAAAGGTCAGGCGTAATATTGAGATTTCAGACTCAAACATCACAAACAACACGCAACAGAAAATGCTGCACGAAACACTGCTGTTTCATATGATGCCTGCAAAGATTCTGGTTGCAACAGGACTGCCATTGCATTAGACTGACAATACATTTCAATTCTTAAAGGGATAGTTTACTCAAAAAAAAATCTGTAATCATTTAAATCATCCTGATATCATTCAAAGCCTGTATATGACTTTCTTGAGTGGACCACAAAAGAAGATATTTTGAGAAATGTCTCTGTGGTTTTGTGTCCATACAGTGGATGTCTGTGTTGCAATGTTGTGTGGTTAACAACATTCTTCAAAACATTTTTTGGGGTTCTGCAGAAGAAAGAAAGTCATACAGGTTTGGGTGATGGTGAGTAAATGATGATAGGATTTTCATTTTTGGATGAAATCTCCCTTTCATTTATATGAATAATTGTGAATAAGGATTTATACAACCCATTACTGCTTTAGAATGGGTAATTTTGACATTTTTCATATTAACTTTAAATAGTTTTATTTTATTTACTCACCCTCCAGTTGTTTCTAATTTGTATAAATGTATTTGTTCTGATGAATACAGAGAAAGATATTTGTAAGAATGCTTGTAACCAAACAGTTTTCGGCCACCATTGACTACCATAGTAGAAAAAATTACAATGGTAGTCAAAAGTTCCCCAGAACTTAAAAAAAATCCAATTAATTCTTAAAAATATATTTGTTGTTCAACAGAACAGAAAAATATATAAAGATATCATTCCTATTTAGTTCCTATTATGATGTTTTTTGTTTTGTTCAGGCAAATACCAGTAAACCACCTTAGACTGGTTTGTTGCTTAGGGTGGGTGGTCATACAAGGTTGACAAAGAGCTAGCACAGTCAAACTCAATATCTACGAAAGAGAACCAGATGTAAGTCTTTAAAATCACCATAATGATTAAAAACAGCAGAAACTTCTCTTTCCAAGTACTTTAAGAGATTCCTTCCCAATTCTCCACCTGTTACATAATCACAACAGCTGTCGCAGCAAACATAAGCCAGAGCTTACAAGCCAAGCCTGGATTCATTATGTATTTATTATTTACGCTACAGAAACACGAACAAATGAACTCACATCTTCAATATGTGTGGATTTTCATTGCACACAATGAAATCAACAGGTTTCACATCATCCCAGAGATAAAACGCAACCAGGTTGTGAGAACAACAGAGCTTATTGGCAGTATTTCCTGTTGTAACTCTTAAGAAGAATAAGGTGACCTTAAATCAAGTCACATGACATTTGCACATCGTCAGGTGTCACTACACATCATAATTCACTGTTAAGGCGATGCTGAGAAAGGATCATTTTTAGCAAATTGAGCAATGATGATTATGCGAGTTCAGGGCTTACCGTTGTTGTCACTGTTGCGATAACAGCAATGCACATGTGTACCGATGTTTATATATAAGCAGGGATGCATCATTGGATCTTGTTGACAAGAATGTAAAAGTTATATAGCACCTTCTCACTATATTAATCTTTGTACACACTCAGCGCCTGATTGGTAGGATATACATCCCGTGCCTTTCAGGAAATGAATACGTTCTATCAGAGGTGTTTGATCAAAAATGTATGAAATCGAGAGCCGCCGTCCTTCAAAACCGAAAAAAGCCATCCCTCCAAGAAATTGAAACACGGCTGACATGCTCATATCTTCAAATCTGTGTCAGGTAGATTCATTTGAGAAAGAAATTGGCAAAAACAACACAGTGCACACACGATGTGTGACTGAAATACAATTCATACAAGATGAATAGACTAAATGTTTATGTGATTTTAAGAAAATCCCTGATCTTAGAGTGATGGCATCAAATGGTTATAGCGGGGAATTTTTTTACAGTTATCACAGTACTGAATGGTTCCTATATGAAAACGTCCAGATATTCTGGACTTAAAGGTGCTGTGTGTAATATTTAGGAGGATCTATTAACCCTTTTAAACAGGACATGTCCGCAGCGACACATTCTACCAAGTAGCATTAATTTGACCAAAACTCATCAACTATTTGTGCTATCAAATTTTTTTAATTGCTCTTATAAGTACAAACTGTGGTATGGTATATTACGGTAATGTCTTTTTGTGGAGAGGTTATGACCTTAGAATGAGCTATTTCTATCTACATACACGATTGGTCCCCTGCATGAAATTCGCCTGTAGCCTTAAATGGAAAAACTGCAAAAAGCGCGTTTCGTAAATACGTTATAACTAGTGGTGGGCCGCCGTTAACGCAGTGAGACTATTATCGCGCGTTAAAAAAATTGTCGCCGTTAATCTATTCTCAAAGTTGGGTTGTGAGCTGGGTCTATACTACGCAAGCTATGATGACTTTCACCTTGATATTTTAGCGCGGATGTATACCAGCTAAACTGCACTGTACGGGGCGAGAACGAGATTTTTCAACTCGCGTGATTCGCGTCATTCGCGGAAGCAGAAGCAGCCTCATCATCTCATAACCAGGGCTTCATTCTCGCCGCCTCATCATCTCATAAGCAGGGCTTCATTCGCGCGATTCGCGCAGCAAGTATGTCTATTGGCTCTTTTCATTAACATATAAATCACTCCCGCTTGAGGCGCCATTCGCGTTTGATCTGAACACAACATAACGTTACTGTGAAATTACCGCATCAAACGTGACGTGCTAACATGGATGCAGCTATGAAGCCGCCGGGTTTGCTTCAGGGAATATTAATTTTTAAGAAGCTTCCCAATAGGAACATCGACAAGACTAAGGGTGTTTGCACCTTGTGCAATGCGGAATTGGTTTAAAAAAACACTTTCTCTCAACAGGTAGTGGTCTAACTTTAGTTGAAACCAGTAACTTTGTATTGAGATCTAATGTATTATGGCTCCTGTATGACATATCGCTTGTTGCTCCCTCACTCTTTGTAAATCGCTTTGGATAAAAGCGTCTGCTAAATGACTAAATGTAAATGTACTGTAGGAGCTCTTCCAGTCTCAAGTACCACCTAAACGGAAATCATCCCTTAGCTAATGCGGAAGTAAACGCAAGTTCATTTTATTGAACATAATTTAATTTTCATCACCAATTATCATAGTAATTGGCTTTCTCAAGCAGTTTGTGATGCATTTTGGAAACAGGAGATGAGCCCCTGGTCTAATGCGCCACCTGGCTTGAGAAACCCGTTCTCAAAGACTTACTTTTAGTCATTATTTGGGTATCACACATATTCTGAATGCCTTCGGCAGAATTCAAATGAGCCATTTTAATCTAGATTAATCTAGATTAATCTTGGAATTAATCTAGATTAATCTAGATTAAAAAAATTAATCTATGCCCACCACTAGTTATAACCTAAAGCAAATAAACGAAAACGTGATAAAATCTTAGTCCTGTGTCAGCCACCATAGTGCTACAAAAGGAAGGGGTGAGCAGTGGAGTGAGCTTTCGGTTGCAATGCGCAACCTGACCACTAGACGCCTCCAAATTTCATATACTGCAAACCTTTTAAATAAACAGTTGAAAGGAATCATCAGAAGCCATGTTGCCAATCTACTCACAAGGAGCGTAGAACATCACCAGGGCAGAAGGATGCTCCTCTAGAAACGTGTCGAAGGTGTCGTCTGTCAGGTGGAAAACCGCCGAGCCCGACTCTGACCAAGGCACCTCTGGAGTTTTAGCTTGTGGTGGTTGGGGACTATAACAACATACAAAAAGGAAATGGATTACATAAGTCATTATGTTACTGTCTACAGTCACTATATGAGCTATATGACTCACAGCTTTCCACAGGCAAGCGGACATCTCAGAATTGGACACGATTGGTGAATATCTCACCATTGGTTTCAGCTCAATGCATCTGGTGGGGAACGCCCTTGTGACTGAAGAGAGCTTCTCTGAACCACAAAAAGCTTGTGTTTCACATGGTTCTTAACAGGCTCTTTTTCCATAAATCAACATCACAAGATTTTCTCTAGAGGACAAGGAGACAGGAGGTTGTCTCCCAAAAGTGAGGCAGCGGATTAAAGACCTGCCAGATGAAGCTTTGCTAGACACTAGAGAACCCAACCTAACCTATCCTTAACATGCAGAGGACAAAGTGCATTATCAAAAGCTCGAGACAACATGGTTGTATTGGCAAATCCACTCCAGCTGTGATTTAATTTATGGAGTATTATAGAGTTTAAGTCAAGGCACATAATTCAGAACTTAAAATATTGCCAAGTTCATTGCATAACTTAATTCCATAAATATGATCAAATAGTCTTCTGGCCTAAACAAATCAGTTTTTCCATTCCTCACCTTTAATTTACAGTGATTCAAATTGAGATTTCATTCATCACAATAACCATGCCCATAATAATCATACAATCCAGTTAAGCTTTGAATCAAATGAGACGTCCAAACAGGCAGACTTCAAAGTAGCCACCTAGTCTAGAATTTGTAAAATTAGTTGCTTGAAATTTGAGCAACCAACTTCCTGAGGTCTCAAAAAAATGCTAGCTGAATTAAAAAAAAGAACAAACCCAGTCGTTGGGTTATGTTTGACCCATCAATAAAAACAAACCAGGATTGGTTCATTTATAACCCAATGGCTGGGTCCCTTTTTAACCCAACGCTGAGTTGAAAATAACCAAACATTTTTAAGAGTGCACCCTAGTATGCCTTTCAAACAATGTTGAAAGAAATTCCTATCTATGTTGTGCTCATATTTCTTATTTAGTCAATCATTTTGGTTTTATATTGAAAGAAATTGATATTTTGACACAATTATATATATTTCCCACATAACTGCACTCACATGTATGCCTTCATATCAATAGATTTGTAAAATCCTGAGACACATCAATACAGTTATTGACCCCAAACTTTGAAACGGTCATGTCCTTTTAATATAATACACAGAAGAGAGCATAAAACCTCATCACAACTTTATAAGGTGACACAGAGGAGTGTTTACATCCAGTACTTCACAGTCCACAACAGATCTTTCACACTACAGTAAACACTCCCTAGATAATGTGCCTATTGTGAGATTGCGTGACTTGAATCCAGGAAGTCACACCTCGTACAACTAAATAAGTCTAAATAACCATTTAAAGCTCTTAAAGGAAAATTTAGGCCTAAACATGAAAAAATCTGTCATTATTTACTCCCCTTCATGTGGTTCCAAACTAGTTATCATTAGACGCATCCGTACACAAGCTTTTCTTCAAATGTATTTTAATGCAGCAATGTAGTTTTGGTCTTCTTTCTACACAACAATAACTAAATGGCTTCAGAAGACTTGGAATATAGCTGCATACCGATTCCTAAAATCTTCACAAAAGAAGATCCGCGGACAAATATGAACCACATGAGGATGAGCAAATAATCACAGACTTTTATTTTAGTGTGAACGGCTTATTTCAGATTGCAAATGTTATAAGGGTGAAAGAAACAAGTGCCTGTGTATGTCTGTTTGTGTTTTAAATGCATTTTGTTAGCTTACTTACTTCTTCAACCAGTCAGTGATGTCTTTGGAGGTAGCTCCATAATTCTCGTAGTTATGCAAGAACTTCCCCTTCCTTTCAGAAAAAAAGTAGCATTATTAGTGAAAAAAATAAATCACACAAGAAAACCTTCAGCAAATCTTTGAGGCCACCATTAAACTGGATGTTAAATGTATCAAATCAAATTATCCATAATAAAATATAGATAAATCAACTCTACAACAAGTTAACCGATTGCAAGATGCCAAAATATATATTTATATGCAAGTGATACAGCTTTCATTCTGGCTCGCTACCTTTCAAGATTCCATGACTTCCTTTCTTTATTGTTTTTATAAAAGTAAGACTCAAGCAGTTTTGTGTAAACCTTTCCTTTTCTTTTTTTATAACACTATGCTAAATACTTATTAAAACTTATTCTCTAAACGCAAATTGCACTAGACAGCTCAGGATATTTGTACAGACACACCAAAGCGATGAATTACAAACAACATCCGAGACCGCTGCCCGCCTCTTGCCATCCAAGATAAACATTTTAAACGAACGCTGGACTCAAAGCTAATTAAGCCAACGGGCTCAGGGCTCTTAGCATAATCAAAGACCTCGGCTAACAGCCTTTGTGATCTTTACTAATCCACAGAATCAAGAACAGCCAACATCACAAACGTATGCAGAAATGCTCTTGAATGTAACACAGCAGTGTGGAAGAAAACTTCATGCAAGTTTTTTATCTGCCCTCATATTTGCTGCCATTCCGTGATTGAAAACAATTCACAGCACATGAGAGTTAAGAAACACTGGCAGTGGATGGCCATTTGTAACTGTCACTAAACAGTTTGGATTTGTGGTAACTAAACACAAAACAGAATAATATGGGAAACCCATCTGGAAATAGAATATCCACATTAGTGCTTTTAGTCGGCCTTAAATGACCTTCAGCATCCAAGAGACCTTAAATGAATAGTTCACCCGGAAATAAAAATGGTCATCATTTATTCGCCCTCATGTCCATTTCTTTTGTGGCACACAAAAAAATATATTTAAGAAATGTCCATATAAAGGAAGTCAATTGCGTTTGGTTACCAAAGTTCTGGAAAATATCTTCTATAGTGTTCTGCATGTGAAAGCCATGCAGGTTTGGAATGACATGAGAGTGAGTAAATTAGAAATTATTTTCATTTTTGGGTGAACTATTCCTTTAAACTCCCACTGAACTGGCTTCAATAGTTTTTTCTTGTGCATTTCAAATTGAAACAGTGTTGATTAAGTCTTAGTTAAGTTTTGTTCCTTTGAGTAGCCAATAAGGGGCAAAATTAGCTTTCTTTGTAAGGTCCCACTTGAACCGACACATTTCCGAGTGAAAAGGAATTTCAAAAGGAGAAGATGTAATGGGCGTGGCTTGTGTTATTCCCTGCAAATTGATTGGATGTGTAAAAACAGTCATTGAATTTTGAAATGAAACTGTCAGCAGACTGACAGTTGAAGGGGAGGAGTTGACGGATGCTTCGGCCAAGCCGTCTAGTTTACGTCACTTGAGATGGATGGTCATTACAGTGCAGAAGAGCATTTTCAGATTTTAACTGAAGATTATGAGGGTACATGATATTTAAAAAGAAAATGACCCACATTGATAAGCTATTTACTTTACACGCTGCAATATTTCATGAAAAAATAAGAATTGTCATATTTTATTTTATAGGGACTTTAAACTTTTTGAGTTTTTTTCCTTGCATTGGGATTTGAAAAATAAAGCACTGGCCAAAAGTTCAAAGAACAGCAGTGTTGTTTCTTTTTATAAGAATGAATTTTCATAAATGAGATTGAGCCTGTGACCCTGAGTTGGACTGTAGAACAAATGGGTTACTTTCTTAACCTTACTTCCTATTCTGCGTCTCCTTTAGAGTAAATGAGTAATAATTGACCAACCCTCTAAAAAAAGACGACCTTCTTATTACCACAAATTTATTTTCAGAAATTCAATTTAACAGTACCTGATGCAAATCTACTTCAAGACTTTTAATTCAGCCGAGAAAAACATGATGGCTAGTCCATCCTATTTCATACAATTCTTCAAAAGGTGACTTTGTACAGTACGTCGTTGGAGTTATCAACCTAAGTAAAACTCACTCAAAGTAGCAGAAGGTTGGGTAGCCCTTGACGCTGTACTCCTGCTTCAGCCCGTCAAACTCCGCCGGATGCACGTTCATCCCAGCCAGCACCTGGACAGAGGCAATGGATTAGACGGCAAACAAACAATCCCTGTCTACAACCCCAAACACATGAAATGAAGATGAATGTATGCATTAGAGAGTAGGCAGAAAGCTTGTCGATGGAGATGAAGAAAGCATTGCACGCGTTAAAGTGAGACACGTTATATCCCTTCTGATAACATTGCGAGGAGTGACCTGAAGTGATGGCCCAACCCTGGAATTAATTTTAACCCACTTTGGTTTTTGAGATGACTAAGTATATGCATATTTACAGTACCTCATGCTTAAATGTGTCAAAACTATAACCAATTTCCTCCGTTGCCCTGGCGCGTCCTATTTCTAAGTTGAAACGATATAGCATATGCTCTTATTTCAAACAAACTGCAGTTATGACAGGTCATGTTTGACGATGAAGTCTTGAATAAATGGACGTTATCTGAGAGTAAGTCACAAATGGTCTCCGGTGCCTCGAACGCATCCATCAGGACAATGAAAAACGTGCAGACAACTTTGCTGACCGGCGATTACCTCCCGAATCCATCAACGTTTCTGCAACGCTATCAGCTTCTCGCCACACGTACGTGGGAACTCGGAAACTCAGGAGGCAGCAAATCTACTCACGTCACGTCTATACCAGCAAGCCACCAATTCATTATGCAAATCTCTAAACGAGTTGCGTGTTCACTAGCTCCTGTATTGCGCACTCATCAGTCTGAGAAACACGTACTGCTGAAATTTTCTTGATCCTAATGCTGATCAATATTTTTTTATCCGATTAGGTTTTAGTAAACCAGATAAAAGGAGGATGAGAAACTTCCTACTTTCGTAAGCTTCTGTGTCGCTTTGAAATCTACACTTTCGATTTAGACAATGCCAATTTAAGGGCCTACACGAGTGCACTTCTGAGATTGGTGAAAGAACACAAGGAAAGAAAAGATAAATACTGTATGTGGAGAACTGCATTGGGGGTCCCGCATAGACCACACATAGAGATATTGAGCTGAGCTGGCATATAATCCATACTTGACCATACATTTCAACAGTAGGAAGTACATCCAATAACTGTCCTCTGAAATCAGCACAAGTGCTTTTAGGCAAAATTGCCTCTCGCTCTAATGAGGGAAACTAAATGATCTGTCAAAAAGAGACATCAATAGTTTTGCAAAACATCCAAACTGTTAAAGTACTTCAACAAGTGTAGCGGCTAAAATAAAACCTTTTAATACATAGCCTGACGTTAACTGTGGAAATAACACAATCAATTATAAATGGCTGTGACATTAGGGGGTGGGAGTCGGCGGGAACCTGGCGACACAATATCACACTAAATCAATATCAGGATCATAATATGATAGTATTGTTATTTTTCATGTTTATATCCCTTTTAAAACGTGAAATAATAAAATTTTCATCTACACTGGACTGTGATGCTTCACATAATTATATTCGTAGCTCATGTTGAGGTAAAATCAAATAATATTTGATCTAATACTGCATAATTCGCCTTATACAGCCACGGAAAAAATTGAGAGACCATTCCTCATTTTTATTTATTCAGCACTTCTAGGGGTATTTTTGGCTATTCCAGTCAAGCGTCTGTTAAATTTAAACAAAATCAATCCTCAGGAGTCATTCAACAGCAATTTGAAACACTGCATGACAAGACATTTAATAACTGTTCAAAAGGATAAAACAAAATTATTAAAAAAAATAAAAAATAAAAAAAATATTAATAATAGCATAATAAAAATAAGTTTTCCTAAAAACAAATATAACTGTTGTATTGCATATAAGTCTGTATGAACTTGTTTTATTCAAAACAGTATTTGAGGTATTAAAAAATACAGAGCATCTTGTTATTTTGACCTGATTCTCAAGTTTCATTTTCTGCAAATAAATCAAATTAGAAATAATATTTTTATTTGAAATATGGGAGAAATATCGTTATTACTTCACAGAATGAAACACATAATAATACAATTTGGAATGGTCTATGTTTTTTAAGAGCTGTATATCATATTCCCCCTGAAGGTACTTACATATTTTCCTTTTGCCTCAGTGGCTGCTTGCTGAAAAATGGGCTGCATCCTCTTACACACGCCACACCCTGCGTGCAGGAGAACATGACGTTAATACAACATTTTGGTTACGTTAGATATATAATATAACTGAACTCGCATAGAAAGTGCTAGGCTGTTCCTGTAGATCTAGACACGATTTCCCCATCTAGACCAACAGGAACTAATTTCTCATCTATGGGTCTGTTAATGAGTTTTTGGGTTTCTCCGATTGTAACACAAGGAACCAAGACAGAGATAAATGAGGTAGGGAGATGAAGAGGATTTTTTAAACCCCTGCTCATGTCATACTGATAGCTATTTATCAGTCGACTTTATACCTCGACTACATTTTTGCTTAAAACTGATTCACGCAAGAATACGGCACAACATTCTTTCATTGAAGAATTGAATACGTGTAGATTTTACATGGCAGGTTTTGTATGATTGCACACAGTTTGCATCATAGAAAGTGTGTAGTAGTGACTGATGATTACTGCCCAGACTCATGAGATGACTCACATGGCGCGTAAAACATCATGAGGATGGGCCGTTCTTCTTTCTTCAGAAGTTTCCGAAAGTCCTGCAGGCAATAGTCATTGAGATGAGAATTCAAACACGACCTGTAGAAGACTTTCAGATGATCTCAAAACCTCTTACAAGGTCTCACCATAATTAAGCGGAATAGATTCACAAGGCTCTTTCATTAACATTGTTTATTGCTTCAATACTACATTTCACAGCTCAATGGAGAACATTTTTCGCAATCGACACTCTCTAAACAACGATATTTTTGAAAACAAAAAGAAAAGTAATTGGAAATCAATGAGGTCCATAAAGATGTTTCGAAGCCATGGCATTTCTAAAATATCGGGAGTCTTGGCCCTTACATGCGTTTTTTAAAGCATATTCCATAATTCACCTCAAAAGATAAAAACAGGGAAAAAAATCATATTTTCCATAAACTAAATGAAACAACATTGTGTGAATGACAATAAAGCACATTATTCTAATTAAGTACTGTAATGTAATTTTAAATAAATCGATGAATTACAGTGCACATTAGGAAAAATGTTAACAGGTTATAAAATGAGTATTTATTTTCTTCAAGTAATATATAAATTGTCTTTTTTTATTGAAATATGACGAAATATGAGCGGTGCAGATTCGAAAGGAGCTTAATAAGATTCACTCTTTGTTGTTTCTCTAAGCAAACAGTTCAAACTTAATGTCGTTTAAGACCAGAATCTGCACTGGACACAGACGGTCCAGCAGCCAGTTTCATCCTCTAGAGACAGAAGAATGGGCCGGTTCTTCTGTAGCGGATCGCTAAGCTACAGGCTTTTGTTCTGTGTGAAGTTCCCACAACTGATAAATACTGAAACAGAAAGCGGATCTTTGCCACCGTGAGATTCTAAAAGTGATACTTACCTTCTCTGTCTCTATGTGAACGATGTCTTTAGCCTCAGGGTTCTCCTCCCACAGGGGGGCACCTGCAGGGTCTTTCAGGAAAGCCACCATGGACTAAAAGCGGTGACAGAACAAATGAACAATTAAAGCAACTTAAAGAGTTTACTTTCCAACGTGGAAAAAAAAAAACTTTGCTCAACTTTTCAGAGAGCCAATGGCAATACAGCATTTATATCAAACGAAAAAGGAATCATAATGAAATTACAGTTACAGATCTAATTATATTAAGAGAGAGATCAATTATTGATACCAAAATATCCGTGTGCAATTACTGAAAAATACTGATAAATACATCTCCGTGCACAAAGATCAAAAAGATGGGTTAAGGTCACATTATTTTACTCCGAAGACACAAAAGCTTCTACATTTGCATAATTTTTTATGGTATCAAAAGTGGTATCAAGAACCATGAAGCTTTACTAGTTTTAGTATCATGCCAGAGAATTATCACTGATGACACACTTTATTCTCTTTTATATCATTTCACTAATTTAGAAACCATTCTATTTATTCTGAAAATGAGTTCAGCACTCCCATGACTTTAAAGGTTAATCGTGGAGGCTTTAACCTTTCCTGATATACTGCAGGGAAAATGAAGGGCAGTATGAGAACAGCAGGTGCATTTAATAAGAGCTCTCCCCATTCTCTCCACACCAGTGGGGCCAGTGAACATGCCCAATCAGTGACTCATACAACAGAGCCCAGCTCATTCATTTTTAACATATATTCACATTACAGCTCCTCTCGTTCCACAGCCATTCATCAACGCCTCATCACATTTGCTCGTAATTAGGCTGAAAGCAGTGTGGAGAATGAAAAAGGTGAGAGGATGGAATGGGAGACATGATTCGTCTGATCATAAACCAAAGGGACATTGGCTCTGGAGCTCCAGTGGTTTGAAATAACGGATTATGGGAAAACTTGGGATGTTAAGAAGGTTTCTTATAGTTTTACATTTAATAGATTGACATGTATTTTTTTATATCAAAATTTTATTCAGTTAATTTTAGTGTTACATTAAATCCTGGTTTAAAATAATCCCTGTCCAATCATTTATTTCCAAAATGTTTTATTTTTGACTTTCATTTTTTTATTTTATAAAAATAGTTTAAGTATGCACATTTTTTTTTAATCAACATTTTCAATATTCAATATAATTTCATTATTTTCTAACAAAGAACCACAAACCTGTTGAACCTGGCCTAAAAGAAACAATAAAGTTTGTATATAAAATAATAGCATAATAAAAGAAAAGCAATAAATAGAAATTACATACTGGAGGATTTCAGATAAACTGAATGAAACGTGAATTTCTTACATCTAAAATCAAGACAGCGCCACAATAATTAGCTTTAACTACTTTTTATAATTGCAGATTTGTTAATTATAGTACAATTTGTCGAAAAATGGCACAAATTATCCTCAATGTTTGCTAAAATGCAGATATATGCCCCACATAGTCTAATTAATAAAACAGATTTTTAAAGATGCAACAAGCATCACAAGAGGCTGTGAATAGACAAATATGACTTAAAGGAGCAATCCCTGCATGATTTCTTCCCTGCGTCAAACTGAGAAAACATGCGCTGTCTCAGCTGACGACTTCTTTGTTTACTGTGGTGGAAACCGTCGTGTTTCGAAATGGAAGGGTGAGCGGACATGAGCAGGGGACTGAGAGATTGGATGCAATTCTCAAATTCGCCGCTTGTGGCCGCTATAAATCCCACTGTAGTCATTTAATTCAATTGGAATTTTCTGAGAATTAAGGGTCAATCCCAATACATACATAAATAAATAAATTACCTTAAATGTGGCCGGCCTGTTGTATTCAGTGTTAAAGGTTCCATCCCTGAAAGCAACACAAAACTAAAAGATTAATGTCATTGGTTGTAGATTCTCAGTAATAATCCAATAAGAACTTCTTCCATCATTCCATTGATCTTAGAATACAAAGACTATTCTTACTTGTAATGCAGGACTTCGACTCCTTTGGTTTTCGAGCTAGGGTCTACCTTGACTTTTTTACAGAGTTTACGGCCCTTCTGTATCTCTGTGGGAAAAAGCACAGAAAAAGATAAATAAATTGTCAATCATATAAAAAAACAGTTGTTTGTTGTAGCATATTAGAATTTAAAAAGCTAAGTCAGGGTACATCTAAAAACATCTCTGAACCTGAATCTGAATCAGTGTTGAGATATATTAAGTCAGCGTAAATTATGGATTGAAATTGACAATTCCTTTAAGGGTTAGGTTCATAGCGTTACAACATAGTAAGAATACGCTACACACATCTAAAACAGGACTGTGAAACCATGTTCTACCAATAAAACTGATTAGTATATAAAAAATTATTATCATCATCAAAACACTGATATACTTATGAAAATACCCAACAGGTTCTTTGTACTTTATGACATGTTTATGGGTATTTTATACTGAAAAATGAAAATGGAAACTGAATTAAAAAAACATTCTCCATTCAATACTGAATAGCACACAATCCAGGCATAATGCAAATAGAAAGAGCAAAGTATAAAGCAACCATGTTGTATAGAAGTCTTTTGTATTAACTTCATGCTATTTTCTTGCAAACTCTTAAGCAAAGCAAACATTGAAGTCATGGCAAATTAAACTCAACAAGGATTATAATCACATTATTCTATTATAAAACAACCCCTCGAGGGGCATTTGTCATGCAAATTGATGCAGCCAAAAACCTGAAGTGATACAATTAATGTCCCGAGACATTAAATAAATTGCTGTTCCAGCAATCCATGACCGTTCATGGGAAGCGACAGATGACCATAGCAATAAGCTAATGTAAGGGCCGCTGCTTGGTTTGGCAACCTCTGTCATTTTTCTCTTCCTGAAGGACAAGATGTTCAGCTGTATTTTCTTAAGTCTATTGTATGAGCTTGGCCTTCCTTTCATTCCATGGCTCTAAAATGCAACTAAATGGTCGCATTTTGCGGTCAGTTTTCGAGACAGGGCGATCAAGTGCTCGCGCATGTGCGACCTGCAAATTTGGAATTTCTTCTAGTTGTTATTTCATGTTATTTCCTGAGTAGAATGCGAGCCCGCTACCAGTGCAGTCATGTGTGTGATAGTGAACTGCGCAGGTCACTCGCGTCAAGGACGCGCACACAGGTCGTCATTTACAAGTTTACACGCACACAACGTGAGCGAATCGTTACGAGTTGATGTTTGCTGTGACAGATTTTTTAAGCCTGAGGTTGAACGATTTGATATATGACACACCCCTCCATCCCACCGTTTTATAATAGAATATTATTTTATAATAGAATAATGTGAAGGATCTTTTTGGCAGAAATGAAATATAATATACACAACTCACTCTTTAGAGATGTATTAAACCCTTACATAATGAAGCGCTATTTTTCTAATACCTTAGAATGGGCTATTTCTATCTACATACACCACGGGTCCCCTTGCATGAAATTTTGCCATGTTGTTTCTACAGTACCCCTAAATGGAAAAACTGCAGAGCGTAAATACGTTATCTCCTGATGGTGTGCGCCTTTGGTTGCAATTCACAACCTCACCGCTAGATGCTGCTATATTTCATCCACTGGACCTTTAATACAATAAAGCTCATATTGCATTATTTGTGCATAGTTTTATTACTTTTCATGAGGTATTATTCATGGGCTAACTCGCACATCTGCCCCCTGTTCGCCACACTCTAAAACGGAGTGAAGTCCATGATTAGCACTCCAGTTCCAGACAAACTCATCTTTGTCAAAGAGCCGATGACAAAAGTAAAAAGAAAAAAACACTCTCGCCACAATGGACATCTAAATGGACATCTAAAAGGACTCACAATTACCTGCTTCCTGTGGCATGGCAAATACACCCACAACTTCCCCGAGAGCCACATATCCCAATAGAAAAGACACTCTTGAGCCTTAATGAGCATGAAAATGTATTACATAAAGAACAAATAGGAGCAAAGAAGACTCTGAGCCTAATCTAAAGCTCCATGCAAATGGAAATTCAAAGAGATGGAATTAAATTACATTTCTGACAGCAACCGTCATCAGCCGAATGCTTCCCCCTCACCATCCCCTCCAGGCAGATGAGACGACATCATTAGTGTTATGCACGTCCCACGTAACGCCTCAGTGGGAGGGCCGAGCGAGGTGTGCGAAAAGCAGAGCTCTGTCTGTCAGGTGGGAAACTCAATTAGACGCGCAGAGTAGCGAACGCGATGACTCATCGCAAATGGCAAATCTTCAGGCTTGCAGACAGAAAGCCTCTGGTCCTGAGAGAAATTGATGGCATATTGTTTGATAAATCCAGTCGCCGTATTTAATTCAGTGAGAAATGACACCGGACCATTCAGTCTCCAAGATTTCTTGCATTCCATAAAAACGGCCTCAATAAATCCAAATGAAGTCTCAAAAAGATGACTTAAAAGTTGGTTTTAGAAATTGAAACTAGGATTGTGTTTTTGACAACAAGCTGAAGTGTTTATGTTTATCATAAGAGACATCACGACATTTTTTGTATTATAAGATGCTTTTTATCCAAAGAAACTTTTCATCAATATATGCATTCCCTGGGAATCGAACCCATGACCCTTGGCATTAGTAGCACGATAATGGAATCAGCAATGGTTAGTAGTATTAACACTTTTTGTTCTGGCTGTAATTCTAGACAGTTTACTAAAAGTATGTAATTCAATTTTTTCCTCAATTTTAGGCATACTGCCTATCCAGCATGCCTCTGAAGTGATATATTTGATAAGCTTTGTTTTTAAATACACAATCAAGCTAGTAACCGTAAGAAAGAGGTTTATATTTGAAAAAACCTGCTCAACAACTCCGTTCAAACAAAGCGCTGCTGACACACAAAAAAAAAACGAAAATGAAACTCATTCAATTGCAACGCTAAGAAAACTTGCCAGCCTTAGCAAACAGCATAGCAGTGACATGCACAAAACCAATCGATTCAGACTTACCCACAATTCACCCATGCGATAGTGCCCTGTCCTTTCACAGCCTGAGCCACATCAGACAAAAGCTTCAGATGTGCATCTCCAGATGAAGCTGAGGACACAAGAACACATTCAAAGTTTGAATGAAAGAAAAACAACAGTTAAAGATGAATTTGACATTTTAATAGATGCTATCATTGTATATTGTAAACTTTTTACAATGTAAAGTATACATGCAAAAACTATAAAAAGAAAAATATCCACTGACATGTACATTACACATATTCTAAAAGTAAATGCAATAATGCAATATAATATGTACAATTATAAAAAACGTAACCATCGCTGTTTTTGATGCACTTGAAGTCTTAAATATGTCTTACAAATGAAACAGGAAGTGGTCTATATTGTGAACATTTTCTGTATACATGAAATGATTGGATGACCTTCTGCATTTAATGCAACAAAGAATACTGTATTGTATCCCTCAATTAAATTCACTCTACTTGACCTTCCGATAAGATTTTTAGCACGCCTAACATTTTCAGACAGACCACTGGAGCTTATATATAAAGATATCCTTTTGGTAAAGCTTATATGATTTACAGACAAAATGTTCATCTGAGAATGAAGGTTCTATCACAGTTGCACATGTCCAACCTTACAGAAATTAATTTTTTTATGAGTGTTTTCTGAACTCGCATAAAAATCACCCATAAAAAACAACCCTGTGCTGAAGTATTAAATACATAAATAACTATTAAATATATGTGCACATTGTTTGACTGTTGGGCATTTATCATTACCAAGCGTTGAGGGATTGCTGCTGTCGAAGGCGGTGCATAATGCTTAGTGTTTATTGGGTGATAAAAATGGCACTACAGCTATAGACCAATGTTTTGACAAACTGAAGAAGCTAATAACAATGATACAAAATTAAATAAGAACATACAATATTTGTTTTGCAGCATTTCTACAAAGTCTCCAGTCTTACTGACGGATATGAGCTTCTGTTTGTACTCACGCTGATGATAAAAGAATTTCTACACAGAGCATCAAAACAGTGTAAAAGAACCGAGCATGATTTACTAGCTGCAGATTTAAACATTTCTGACAGTCTGAGATGTTCTACCTAACCACTGAACACTCAGAAGTCACATTCTGCTTTCTTAAGTATACTCACATCAGTCAAGGAAACCCGTTAATGATTTGAGGGAAAATGTACAGGTTCTAACTTGAGCATTGATTCTTTTGCAGTTAATGGGTTTAAACTATGCCAAAGTGGATGGACTTCCCGATGAGAGAAAGTGTGTGAATGAAGGAGAATGAAAATACTAGCAATTTTGCAGACTAAGAGCCGGGTGTCTCTTAAAGGTGTTGCGTGTAATTTTGTTGAGAATCTATAGACAGAAATGCAATTTGATATACATATATAAAGACCTTACATATTGAAGTGTAATGTTTTTTTAACCTTAGAATGATTTATTTATAATCTACATACACCCCGGGTACCCTTGCATGGAGTTCACTTTCTCTGCTCCACACTGATTCCGCCACCCCTCATAACTTTAACTGTAATGCTGCTATTACATTGTTTACATTGCACTACAGGGCTGCAATGCATGACTGAACTGTACACACCAGTACTTCATGTTATCTGCTCTACCGGACTGTTTACACACACATAGCACCATTTGCACTCTATACTGCTCACTTGCACACCAGGAATATTACACTGAATGCTCATTTGCACTAATGGACTACTCTCATAACTGCATTACCTCATCTACTGCACTGTAACTTTCATAACTGCATTACCTTGTCTACTGCACTGTAACTTCAATAACTGCACCAACTTCTCTACTGTACTGTAACTCATCTATTGCATTACTGCATCTATTGCATAACTAACTGCATCTACTCATCTATTGCACTATAACTTCAATAACTGCACTAACTCATCTACTGAACTATAACCATAATAACCGCATTAACTCATCTTCTGCACTGTAACCGTAATAACCGCATTAACTCATCTACTGCACTGTAACTTCAATAACTGCACTAACTCATCTAATGCACTGTAACCTTAATAACCGCATTAACTCATCTACTGCACTGTAACTTCAATAACTGCACTAACTCATCTAATGCACTGTAACCTTAATAACTGCATTAACGCATCTACTGCACTGTAACTTCAATAACGGCACTAACTCATCTAATGCACTGTAACCTTAATAACCGCATTAACGCATCTACTGCACTGTAACTTCAATAACTGCTTTAACTCATGTACTGCACTGTAACTGTATAACTGCATCTACTCATGTATTGCACTATAACTTCAATAACTGCATTAACTCATGTACTGCACTGTACCTTTAATAACCGCATCAACTCATCTACTGCACTGTAGCTTTAATAATTAATGTCTGTAACTAATGCACACTCAAGTCACTTGCACTATTGTATAGTGTATATTGTTATCTGTTCATAACCACCTGTACACTAATGTTCACAGTATATAGCCTTCTGCTAATTGTTCATAGTACATACCGACTGTCATATTTTCATAGTACATGCCCATTGTATAGTATTTTCCTAATATTGTATTCTGTATTTATTCACACTGTATATCCTGCACTTGCTAATTGCACTTCTGGTTAGACCTAAACTACATTTCGTTACACTGTTCTTGTATATGTGTAATGACAATAAGACAAGTTGAATCTAATCTAATCTGAATCTAATCGTACCATGTTGTTTCTACAGTAGCCCTGAACGGACAAACTGCTATACGGGGCGCTTTATGTAAATATGTTATATCCTTCGGCAAAGAAGAAAAAACGTGATGACATCTTAGTCCTGTGTCAGCCAGGGTAGTGCTTCTAACATGAGGGGGAAGGGTGGAGTGAGCGTTGGTTGCAATTCGCAACCTCACGGCTAGATGCCCCTTAACTTCATACACTGGACCTTTCACCAAAACTTGAACTGAATTTGCTCAAATTATACATGAAAAAGACCAGTGTGAAGAAAAATTAGTAAATGATGACAGAAATTTCAGATGAACAATTCTGTTCGACACACACGCAAATCTCTGCATCTTTTGTGAATTTGGACCATTGAGATTTGAATGTGGGCTGAGGTTCTCCGCACAGTGCCACAGAAACAGAAACTAAAAAAAATCTAATTGACATAATGCTTTTATTGTACCACCCCTGTTCTAGTACGTCAAGGGACTATAACAGCTACCACTCCACCACGGATCCATCTAATGGGGAACAAATATGCAGGTGCAGGGAATGTAAACAGCATGCTGAAATGTTTCATTGGATGAGTAGCTGGAGTCTGCCATCAATCAATTTCACTGCTCGATACACAGTCTTATCCAATGACCTCATGTGGTCAAAATGGATCATGAATTATGAAACTCATAAATCTTGAACAGCAAGACCTTGAGAGGCTCTTTCCTTGCTTTGAGGGTGGGGTGGATTGTTTATGGACTGTTAATCCATAGGGTACATGCATACATGTTGCTGCATTCGCTACTTCTGCTTAAAACAGATGCGATGCAAAATGAAATAAAAAAAGGTGGATTTTTCAAATAGCGAGCGAGTATCTCTTGAGTGTGTGGCTTAATGTGTGCTAAACGTTTATCGCTTTATTTGCTCTGTGAATAGCTTCACCATTAATATCACACAGGAAAATGGTGTGGCAAATAATGTAAACAAACCAGTCAGCTGTTGTGACATATGTGGAAGGTCGAGAAACCTATTTTTAAGTGACTCACCTACCTAGTAAAGAATCATAGCTTTTAATTTCAACATAGTTCGAAGTATTCATATAGAGTTCCGCAGGGATGACATATTTTTGTAGGCCAACGCGGAAGATCATAAAAAAAAGCTCTTTGATTATCAATGGTTTATGATACCTACATGTTTGCCTATCAAGATCATTTTTACAAATTAACAACATTTATTATTTTTGAAGCCTTGATACGATTACCAGAAGTAAAAAGCTAACATGAGGCTCTAAACAGATAACACTACGGTCGCACCATCAAAATCACCACCACCACCAAGCCTCCGACAACTCTTTTAAACTTTAATAAAAACAAACTTTAATAAAATGTGTTCCCTGATAAGTAATTACTCTGTGAATCAACCCCCACCCACGTTTTTGAGATTTGAGTCCATGTTGAATTATTTGTGAGATATTTATATGCGAATCAATTGAATCGATGACGATTAATCTGGCCGCCAATGTATGTATGCTTTTAGCAAGTAGTTAGCAACCGCTGTTTTAAAACATGTAAAAGCTTTTAAAGTGCACGAATGGGTTACCGCGTGTTTTATGTCGTAGCATAAAACACAAATATTTTGTGGTTTAGGTAACCCCCTTTTTTAGCAAAGATTATAAACATTACCAAGATAAGCAACTGCCATTACAAAAGAATGGAGAGGAATGCAATGCTCAATATGGCCGCTCTAGTGAAGAAACCCAGCCTTGCAGTAGAGCGATCCAATCGTCATTCGACAAAGACTGACTATTCTTTAGAGCGGAGCTTATGTGAGGCACTTGCCAACCTGTGTGCATGTGCAGCGGCTGCAACGACATTGAAAAAGGTGCCACTGGCTACAAAAGGTATTTTATGTGACAAATCACAGCACTATGCATGTGGCATTTTCAGAGTTTCTGAAAAGGTTGCCAGTGCAACGTTCAAGCACTCTTTTGTCTTTTCTTTGAGGTCAACTCTCAACGCAGAGTAAGGCTGGCGACCTGAAGAATAACATCATGAAGGTAACTCAATAGCCCCCCTTGAATATTGAGACATATTGCTGTATGAACGCATGTTAAGAATTTAGACTGAAACCATGCATTAAATGTGTTTGTAATGCAATAAAACATCGTCCATTGACATCTGTGAAGTTCATAATCGGCTACTAAAGATGAAACACATTTATAGCATCTGTAACACGATAGTCCAGCAGTAAGAGAGAGACTGACCTGACTTAGTATATAGGACAAGAACATTAGTTCTGGTCCTTAGAAGTTTCTTGAAATCCTTGTGATCATTGACTTTTTCTATGAGTGGAGACACCTTCACTGCCTGGAGAGCAGATAACACGGTAACCTGAGGAGAAGAGAGACACGGAGACAGACATTATCATTTTTCACTGTCAAGGCCAAATATCACAGGCGCTTCACAACAATATGCCCAACTGTGGAAATACAATTGCTGCACTTTTGCGAATCACAACAGTGTCAAACCATGATGTTATAGAGCATATTAAAAAATACATACTTTCCATGCAAGACATTGAAAAAATGGTGAACGTCAAATGTTCTACTCATTTTTTTAACTACACATTTTATATTATAGTGGCTGCAAAACATAAAAATATGTATATCTGAAGCTAAGAGAACATTCTCTCTGCAAGACTCCATCGCTCTCTCCACAGCTGTTTTCCATCTGAGTTTGGATGGAGAAAGCTGATAAGGTGACAACAGATAAAGCTCCTGTCATTTAAAGCAGAGGAAAATGACAAGAGCAGACAGTCAACCAACCTATCACACAATGATTTTCTCCATATGCACACGTGCTAGATGAGGAATGACACAACCACGAGATATGACTTAACTGTTACAAGACAAGACTAATCGCATGTTATTTCACTGAACCTGCAGTTTTCAGCGGAAAATAAAGCGTCTGACAGCTGTTTGTAGAGTTTTGCACTTTTTTATGTAGCATTTTTTATGTATCTTTTCTGTATTGCCACAAAGCACAGAACATTATTTGATGTCAGAAAGAAATTATAAAACTTGAATTTGTCTGCGTGTAGGAACTGCAAATGTGTACAAAGGCTGGTCTCAACGATGTAGCAGAAAAAAATAAACCTTTCCATTCTAAAGGCCAGAGGGAAAAAATGGTCAAGGAACTTTCACAAATATCAAAAATGGACCTTAGTGGGAAGATCATTAATTCTTTCACCGCCATTGACGAGTTATCTCGTCAATTAAAAAAAAGGCTTCCCCGCCAAAGACGAGTTTTTACAGCAATCAGAGTTTGTACGGTTGTACAGCAGGTGGCGCTATTACAAACCTTTGGGAAAAAGTACAGAATCCCAGAACCTAGAACGTATATGTTTTAGCGGTTTTTAATGATTGTTCTGAGTGTAATCTTGGTGGAATCTGTGACAAAAAACGTTAATTATCGCAACTGTTTAATAAAAATGAGGCATTTTTGAAGAAACCTACCCACATCTACGGAGTGATTAATAACGAACAAATGAAGATAGAAGAATACGGTTTATTTTGTTCTTTCATTTGACATATTGTTTGTCCATATATTCTTTAAAGAAAATGTACTGTGAGCCATGAAATTTGGGTGAAAATGTTAAAAAACGCTGGCAACTTTTTTTTTTAAAGGCTGGCGGCGATTGAGTTAAAAATAGTTTATAGTAAAAAAAGGTAGTGTACAGCCTTCAACACTCCATCCACAATGCTGCATTCTTATTGTTTTCCTGCTTTGTGTCCGTCCCTCCCCCAATATCTATACAAATGACAAAAAGGTGCCAAAAAGTACTACATTTTGTTCAATTCATATCATACAGAACATCTTCAAGACAGGATCAAGGCTCGGAAGTAGCAAGCAAATGTTCTTTCCCTAAAATAATTGTTTGAATATTTGGTGTACATACTGTATTACTTCCTCTTTGTGAAAGGCCATGTCCGGACAGTCCGGTTCGGGCAAGAGACTGTCGCTCCGGAGATACACTCTGGTTGGGCTGGGTCTCTGCGCCCGTGCCGCTGGGGCCGTCGGTAAATTTGCGGTACTGTTTAGCGTGTTGACAAAATGTTTATGCTCTCCTACTAGTAAGTCACTTTGGATAAAAGCGTTTGCTAAATGAATAAATGTAAATGTGAAAGCACATAGGGGCCAGCTGTGTGGACAACCTGATCAACTCCCATCTGGAGCCCTGGGAGCAGTTATATGAAGATGACAGTCTGGGCTAATTAGAGTCCTGCAAATATGAAGGACCTGACGCAGACGCCATGACCTGATGACACCTCTGACAGGGAGCGCAGATATATGCGCAGTGCATTATAAAGAAATGTCAGAGCAACTCACTGAAGTATTTGAGAGGAAAACCTT
This sequence comes from Triplophysa dalaica, assembly GCF_015846415.1. Classification (NCBI taxonomy): domain Eukaryota; kingdom Metazoa; phylum Chordata; class Actinopteri; order Cypriniformes; family Nemacheilidae; genus Triplophysa; species Triplophysa dalaica. The sequence goes on along the minus strand of NC_079549.1, from coordinate 18,817,783 downwards.
ACTTTAATTAAGTTGCTGAAGGGATCGTGTAATGAATCAAACTTTCATACTTCCTTTACCATAGAAACATACTATGTTTCTTCTTAACTGTAATAACTTTCTGGACTTTTCTGAAATCAGAAAGTGCTAATAGGCCTACATCTCACTTTGATGTTTGGGATATTTTGACGTCAGACAGGTCAGTGGCTCTCCACCATCATTATACCTCCATAGGTTGCTTAGTTTTTAAACTCCGCGAAATAGAAACAAATGGTTGCTGACCTTCCAAAATTTACAGTTTTTTAGGAAATTAAAAAACATTGTAAAGTTGGAAAGCACTTTTAAATACTTTTTACTGTTAGATACTTTGAAAAACATAAAGGGTGACTCAAACTAATGATTTATGGCAAAAATATTACAAAATATGGATGTGATAAGTAAGTGCTGTTAAAACTTGTAGAAAAATGTATTTGCATATCTAGAAATGTCGCGGGAACAATGTAGAATTTCTATTATGGGTGTTCGCTCATCGGTTGTATATTTAATGTCTCGCTTGGACCTTAGTCAGTTTATAAATACATTCATTCTTTTAAATTCTTTGATTCAATTCTTTTTTTCTTGAACATGTGAAAGACAAACAAGCACAGTTATCTCTCTACAGGTTCGAAAGCAGTTACTAATTTGATCTTTACCCAAAGGGTTGAATGTTTAGACTTCATATTTATAATTGGATAAATGTTTAATGATCAATGTATGAGTATTAACGAAGCCCGTTTACGCAAGTTGTCCTACTAGGCGGCCATGTTTGCAACGCCTCTGGGTAGCTTTTTATGTCAAAGCATGTCCACAGTCCCATGAACGTCAATGGGGACAGGCAGATATTTCTAAACTCACTGGCAAAAATCATAATTAAACAGTATATCTTACTAATCATTAAAGTGTATCATAACTTTGGTTTGCTAAGCTTAAATTGTGATAAAAGCCTTTTTCTAGGTAGCCTCATCTTTCGCAACCCGAGTTCAAGCTGGCAAGTATTTATCGTTTGACGATATATACTCGTTATACTCGTTATACTGGAAAGCACATAACATGAGCCTTGTGAAAAATAACCTTGTTCCCCTGTTTCTGATTTGGGCATTCGTGAGATATTTTTAGACACATAACCAAATCATAATCCATGTTTTTTTTATCTTAAGTGTTATGAAGTGAAACGCGAGCATTCTGATGATTGTTTGTGTTCAGTCCACTCATTTTATTGTGTTTAACTTAGGGATGGGCATTTAAAGCAAAAATAATATTCAAAGGTCGATGAGAACTATTCGAAGATTGTCCAACATGGACGCATTTACAGAATTACACACACATAAACGGAGAGAGAGAGACCATTTAAGCTTTAAATCCATGACGACACACTGCATTATTTATTATGGAATAGGCAATTTTACATAAATACATACATTAAAATGCTAAAGTGCTGAAACATTAATATATTACCAACCGAATGTATTAACAGTACGTCGATCAGCATCAACCGCTCATAATACTAGGACATTTCCTTGTAAAATATGAGCATGCGCATTTATAGCCTACCAACTAAAAAACAGTGTTATTGATCAAGAAAAATATAATAAAGGCATAAAGATTTTAGACCAGACTTAAAACGCGTTAAAACATTTTAACCGAATGACGGCATTTATTAACAATCCAAAACGATTTCATGAATTAACAGCTCAAAATGCTTCCATTTCTATTGTCATGAAAAAGTTTATCCAGTCTGGCAGTGACTGTTTTTCTAGACGAACAGTAAACTCAGGCTTTTCAAATTCCATAAGATTTTTAAAGCCCTCTCCTTCGACAAAGCCCATTGGAAGCATATCATTATCGATAGTCTCAGTATTTAAAGCCCTTATTTGCTGCGCCAGTCTGGCATCCAAATTGGTTGGTCTGACCATAGAACTAGAAACTGATTGCTGACCTGTGGATGGACCTGCTGGAAGCTTCGCCCTCAAATGACTGTCAATCGTAGTTGTTGATCCATGATAAGCCAGCTTTGCATTGCAGAGTTTGCACTGCACTTAATTCTCATTCATTTTATTAAAGGACACCCACACAGAACACCTTCTTTTTGACACCGTCTCAATTTATCGTATCCGTTATGCCACGTGGGTTTACAGTGTGCGTAACTTCGTTAACAATTGTTGTGAGAATTTTTTTTGTCTCTTGATTAACAGCCTTTTGGTTTAAGGTGCGCCGTTATTGGTAGCGCCACCCTTTAGGTACATGAACACGTTACGCGTGAAAACACAGCGATTTCTTTAAGATCATACACACTATTCGAAATTCTACAATTAAAAAAGTAATCGAATATTCAAAATTCGTGACTCATCCCGAGTTTTAACTACAGCTGTCGTCAGTGTTTTTGTTTGGCATTGGAGACTGTGTTTTGTCAATTGCGGCACCAAACAAGATGATATTTTAACTCATAGCCGAACCTGTGCTGGTTTATATTGGCCACCTCCAGTTTTCCCTTTATTTTGCCTCCAGCTAATGCCGTGACGTAAGCGTGACGTGGATCTATAGAAGCATTCCTTGCCAATCATAAACGGTAGTGGTGTATCTTGTTAAGATTAATATCTTTGGTATTAATTATATGAAAAACAATATGATGACCTTAATGTTATAAAACAAAAGTAAAATACATTTGATATACACACAGGTTGCTTCATCAGTGAACTCAATCAACTCACAACCTCAATTTCAGTCGTACTCCACGAATCTTACATCACCTAATTAATATTCATGAACCAAACTGAAAAGGTTTATAATGAGCCCACCCAACACTTTTCCTATCGATCCTACACCTCTACCTTACAGTGCTACCTACAGCAAAAAGTATCATTTAACTCACATTTCAGATCTAGCTGACCCCAGAACCTGTAAAAGCACGGTCAAAATACAGAGACATTATACAGCATGCTTATCTTTTCTCAAACAACCCATCTTTAAAAACATACAGCTCAAGACAACCGCAGCATTCAACCCCATTCAGAGACAAAAGAGTCACTGTACAATGTCTATTCACATCAGTATTCCGACCCTGTTTGCGGCACCACCTATTCTCCAAACATTCAGTCTAGACCTGACAGTCGACCAATAGAACGGGCCCATTACTGTCTGGCAATCATCATGTTCTGTACCTGTTACAAAGACTTCCATTTGGCTTTCCATGAGCGTCAGTGTTCAACGTGGACATTATCCCAACAATGCATCCTCTTTCACAAAACTGTCATTGTTATTATCATCATCCCCTAAACAGCACTGAGGGACAGGCTTGATCATTTCACGTCGATCAATGGTAAGTAAAGAGAACAAGCTGGAGAAACCACACGCTGTGGCACTTCTCATCTGATGAGCAGCTATGGCTCGAGGGAGAACATGCAGTGAAGAAACATGGTGATGAAGAAACACGTTTTTCTGTCTCAACCTAGCCGAGTGTCTTTGTTGCTGCTTTCTGATGGAAGTCCTCTTGGACTCTTTGACTCAACAGGGATGGTCTGCAAATCATTAACTTGCAAATAAACATTCTTCAACAGTCAAATATGACAGATCATAGCAGTGTGAAGAACAGTTATGGCAATTTTCACTTTCTTTATAACTCTGCTTCTTCCTTCCCTTAAAAATGTTCTCCTCAGAACAGGGAAAATGAATATCATGAAGAAAGAGATTTCGGAGTAAAATGTGAAAATTCAAAGTGCTACATGACATTTGGAGATAATGTAGAGCAGTGTCGGCAAGCATAACTGCAAGTTATATTGCACAGTAACAAATTCTATGAATATAGCTAATGTTTCACGTTTTCAGTCGTATCTCAGGGCAACAGCTAATATTAACAACATAGATTCAGCCAGAAGTTACAAATCATCATATACTCAACCTTGTGGCGTTACGAAAACAATTATTTTTATTCGGCCGTGAAATGACTGTCAGGTCAAATCATGCTTATTTGAAAAGTGCTCAGAAAATACATATTGTTTGAAAGGAGCAAAACATTACCTAATGTGTTCAGTGAGCAAGCCAAACACGACAAGAAACGCTACATAACACGTTTGATATTTTCATTCGGTTAGGACGAGTTTCTGTTGTCCATGCAATGAAATTGAATGTGACTTTTACCGACAATAGTTATGGAGTAGTATAGACTGTTCAGTTATGTCAAAAATTATAACTATGATTATTCCGGCCAGTATGGAGATCATTTTTATTTAACATGATTATTTACTGACTTTTAAAACAACAACAAACTTTTTTTACATGAATTCCACTGAAAAACAAAAATAAATATTGAAAAAAAGCTGCACCAGATTCCAGCACAATGGCATGCTGCCCAATAAATGTCTCACCTCGGTTATTTTGTAAATCGCTGAAAACCAAAATTGATGATAATGATTAATTAAGATTAATTGTACAGTCCTACTTGAAGTTATGAATCATCATCCATATAAAAAATCTGAATTAGGCATTCTGCTTAACATCTCGGATTCACAGGCAAAAAAACATGTTGTAAAGACATTGCAATTACGAAAACTTTTTATTTAACAACAGATCATGATATTCCAGTACCAAATTCTTCTCCAACTATTATTGCAAGTTATAAAAAATAAGCAATTTCAAGACAACTACCACCAACATCTTTTATATTTTAAAGATCTAGGTTTCTAAATGTAATCTATGCACTCAATCCTTCAGTCAAGGACACCTATGCACAACATGAAAGACATTTTAAACAGCACGGAAAATACTTAAACACTAAAAATGATTGATCTTACATATTGCAAAAACATCTTGCTTAATCAGCAGTGGAATCTGTCATTGCACGCGTTGTGCGTACAACATCACAAATCTGCTAAATATACAGCAACAATGATTCAGCACAAAATGCTTTTACTCAAACACCATTAGGGGCTTGGGATTCCGCAAATATGACGTGCACAATTCACATACACGGGAAATGAGTGCCCCTCCGAATTTTCTGCAGATCTATGAGTCAAACATACCCACACACTAGCCCTGAGAGTCAAGTTAAATGTAACTGTAACTGAGTGGCTGAAGTTTATATGATATGCATGGGGATGCCAACACGGATAGCTATTCTACAATACAGTAGGGTGCGAGATGCCTGGATGCCTGCAAACTTTGCCTGGATGAAGAGATTTTATAAATTGCTCTGACAAGCGGGAGGGCTTGAGAGAAGTAAGGATACCAGAAAGTGGTAGCCCAACCCTGACAAAGTCCCCTCAGTAAGAGTACCTTTGTTTGCTGTGGCAGGCGCAAAACAGGATGTAAGAATGGAAAGCTCCTGCATAATGAGAGTTGACTGACGTGGCCATTAGACTATGTTGTTGAGTATTGTGCGTATTGATTCACTTGGAATTTGTAAATGAGGGTGATGTACTTCAAACTAAAGCAAATTAAACGGGGTTAAAGACATCCAAACAGTACAAGCTCATTTCTGCCCTAAAACTAACTAAAGAAGAAGAGGAGGTTATATCAGAAAGAAAAGTTACAGTACATGTCCACGCCCAAGTCAAAATGACAAGATGTTGCCAATCAAAAAGTTATCAGTTGCATGAGTCCTTAAGAAAATGATCCGTGATTTTACTACTGGAAGTTTAATATTTAAAAGACTGATGGTATTCAATCTGATATGGTTAATGCACTTTTACCATAAACAAATCATGATCAATAGTTCTAAGGGAATGCTACGATAGTTCAAATGCACATCTGAAATAAGTCAAATGCAACATTTCGTTTGATCATACAAGAGGATGTATTTCATATCATATAATATCATCGGACAGTGTTCAGACATGAAACGAACTGTGCAGTTGCACATACGTATTGAACATAAAACAAGACCTGCTCAAACTAAAATGAATGAGAATGAATGATCGGATTGAGCTCCAGTGTGTGAGTGTCTTCTGCTGTCAACTTTAAGCCAAGGGCTGCAAGGAAGAGAGAAGATCATTCTCTTTTGTTTCGTTTTCGTCTTAAATGAAACACGCAACTCTCCGAAAGGCTACATTCGTATTAACGCTTCCATAAACCCGTGAATTTATTTTAAAAGACTCACCAACGATAAGAATAAGAACATTTCGATCAGTCTCTTACGTCTCCCGTATCGGTTCCCAGAAGCCATGATGCCGCTGCCACGTCTGGCTACGCAAGCGCAATCCATTCTCCTCGAGATCCCTGGAGGCCGCAATGCTTCTTAGGAAGTGTAGTTTTGCGCGAGATGTAGTTTTAACGAGGCGTGGAAGTTAGCGGGCCTGTGGTTTACATACATGTTAACATTCAAATGTGTGTGAGGCGCATGCAAATTGTGATTTATTCAGCAATTTAGGAGCGGTGGAGCGTTGTTTTAAACTGGTTAAACAAAACTGAAGAACTACATTAGCTAACGGGGAAGTATAACACTGAGAGTTAATTCGGAAAAGATATACAGTGATACGAGATGGTAAAAAATGGTAAAATGCTAAATTACTGCTAAATGAATGTATATTTATTGTTAATAATACTCAGTATAAACTATTAAAGTAAACAACGCCATGTAACAAAATGTATGTAAGTTACCTAGCATAACCGTGCTGTCCTGTCCTTTAAAGGTAAGTTCCTCAGTATTGTACAGTCATCGTTTCATTGATATTTATGTTTATTAATAAATATTTTTTATAGTTTAACGTTTTGTTTTATGTGTTTGAATTTACTGTGGTGATTTGGGGAATCTATTTAATAAGTTACTTAATTATTCTTGTCATATTTGGTCGTGCTTGAGTCAGACACTTTTGTACAATGCCACCACCTGGATGTGACAGTGGCCTACTGGTACCACAAAACTGTTTCAATTGAGTCTCGAAAATGCTCGTTTTCTATTACTACAACTTGAAGTGTTTAAGTCATATGTACTATCAAAGCTTTTAAAATTGGTAAAAGTTTTATCAGTAGTTTTAATCATTGAGTTTTTTTATAACCTTTATTTTCAGAAACACTGTTAAAAGTGAAATTAGTTACAATTGTGAAGCAATGATCGATATTTACAAATAACTAATCTATATAGCCGAATGCGTAGCCTACCTATAATATGCCAAGCATGGCAATTCAATTGGCTTCAACCATAAAACTTCTTGGAGTAGATAAGATTTGTCCATTCCCTGCACCAACACAAAGGTGTCATAGTTAAATTGTACCATGTAAAATGTATGATAGGTACATAGAAGTCATGTAAATGTATATATCATGTTATATGAGGTGGTATTCATTCAGTATAGTTAAACTGATCCCATCATTGTACCATAGCATAACATAGTTACAGAGTAGGCTACCTTTTAGCGAGGTTTATTGTTTAAACGCATTAAAAACTATGAAATAATGATATGATACATTGGTACTTTTGTCAACACTGTCCAACTCTAAACAGTTAATTGATTGCCATGGTACCCCACAGATTCTAGGGACAAACTATTCAGGCTGAATACAGGGGTGTTGCTGAACCCCAACAACATAGTAATATGAATCTTTAAAACACTTCATAGGAAAGGTTGTTATTACGTAATTGTTTTTATAACGTGAACCGAAACCTCACCAGCTCTTGTACCGTTTGCGTCACACATGTGACGTCGAGCGTCATTTAAGAGTGTGCGCCCCTATTAGTTTGATTTTTATCTGCCCTTCTGTAGTAGCTCTCTCTCTCCAGCACGGCGCAGTAAAGCAGCAGCTGCGGGTCGATCGGTGGAAGTCATTCACAGAAAAGGGATACTGCACAGACAGGAGAGATACCCAAAGCGGAGAGTGCGCTTTATACCTTACGGTTTATGTACGATCCTGTTTTTATTCAGTGAGGACATCAGAAGGTAAAGCAGTAATATTGCCTCGACTGTTTATCTTATTATATATAAATACGTGCTTTTTGCTGTAGGATGCGACTGTGAAGTAGTTGGAGAACTTAGAAAAGAGTTATGCTTGCAAATAGTGATATAGGATACTTTTGGACGTTTGTATACGGGAAGATGCGATCTGGCCATAGTGATGCGAATTTTTCTCCAGTTTTTGAAGGAAAGTACTGATTTGTTCATATAATTCAACATGAGTGTGACTCTTATGTTACTCTTAAGAATTCTTTTTAATTTATTACTTTTAGAAATAACAACTTTGGAAGTCAGGTTAAACGAGATGATGTCAATTTTTTCAATATTTTTGTTTTCTTTGTTTTTATAAAGTCTTAATATTTTATTAACATTTCACGATAAACAACCCCTTTTTGGGGATGTAATATTTTGCAAACATGCATTTTAATAGACAGGTGTTCAGTTGGCGTTAATTTTACCGAACAATATCCAGTACATTATGGCTTTTCCTTTATTCTGACATGGATTTACTCGCAGCTCACGTCCTATCCAGGGTCCGAAGAATTTTGCTTTAGACTTGTATCGTACGCCATCTAAACCCATAGTATGCTCTGTTTATCTCTTTCTACTCGTATTGCTTGATTTTGTTTGGTTTAGGAGAATGATATACTTTTGCACAGAGCTTGTGAATGAGGTGTAGAACGAAATGCCATGTCTAACACCTATTAAATTTCGCAAACCTACATATGTCGTTGTGTTTTGTGGGATCTCTAAGCATCAACAGATTTATATTTTAAACGATTTTAATTATTTTAGTGTCGTCTATTTTTATCCGAAATATGTTTATGTGAATTCACGGAAGCTAATATATAGTTGACTTATAGGCTATATTCATGACATTGAACCAGGCGCTGAACCATGTGGTCCAAAACATCTGTCACATTTGAGGTACACAAGAAAGCAACTGTTTCATCTTTCGAATTTTCTTTGATTGCTAACATGTCCTTTATATTTTGTGTCTGACAGTTTTAAGTCGTCAATGTTCAGCCTTTTACAATTTCTTTGTGAGCTAAAATCGTGGCTTTGTTACTCTCGGGGGTTCTTTCTACAGCTGTATTCTCTGAATGTGACAATCTGGCTGTTTAAAGTTTTATGTGGCTTTGTTTGTTTTCTTTGTATTCGTTTTGCCAAAACAATGTGTTTAAAACGTGATGAAAATGTCTATTGTTTATGATGTTGAAGTTGAAGTCGGCTCGTGGCGGAGCGGAGTGCAGGTGTACGGAACACAGACTCCAGCACTGGCTTTTACACGATAGGGGGCAGTGTCGAGTCTTGTAGCCTATGCACACAGAGCAGTTGCTGTTAGGAAGATAAACCTGTGCAAAAACGATATTTTCATGTTATCCTGGCATGAAAAGGTTTTTAATTCCAGAGCTCTTCCATATTGCAGTTTATCTTTAATTCGCAAATATACATAAAACATCTAACAAGGTCATTTGGTTCACTTGAAAAGTACAAATGGGTATCTTATAATAGAACTAAACCCACAGGAAGGTATCTTCTCGGCACTGCTCAGGTGAAAATATAGCTTAACATTAACTTTCCTGAAAATGAAATACACTTAAAATGTAATAAAAAGCAAACCGCTGACGCTGTCCAAATGTGTTCAGACTCTTACATTTCACATCATTGTCTCATCGTATTATAATGAATGAAACGTGATTTATGTCATTTTAAGTTAAAGTCCAAGCGCTTTAGTAGATCAAGAATTGTAAGCTTATATGCTTTTCTGTTACACGTGAGGTTTAATTTAATAATCATCCATATGAGTTGGGGAAATGCTTTAATAATTTATTTTAATAATAATTGTCTAGCAGCTCTTGAAAAGAACATCATTATGTGGTGGAATGTAGGTGAATATCTAGATGCTTTATTTCCTAAAGAATCACACACCGCTACATTGGGAACACTTGCATACAGCTTGCTTTGAAGTTCTGTTTGTATTTTATGGGCCTCATTTCACCCTTGTTTTGGTTAAGAAGGTCTTATGATCTTCCCAACTTCTATAACCCAAGACCCCATTGTATGTAATTCAAAGTGTGAATAAATGAGCTGTAGTTTAGTATCCTTCAGACGCTACAGAGATATTTACCCGAGCTTACCCAACTTACATATTCTAGTCAAGCACCGTCCGTCCACTTATTTCTCAAACATCACTCATAGATCTTTACGTACACATGTCTCTTGGAATAGCATATAGATATGTTAATGGTGGTTTAGTTGTGTTGCCACACACATGTATAAAGCATCTGCATTGTACATTAATGGCGCTTGGTCACTATTTCCATAGGTGCATTTGTAAAGTTATTTTCAAAGTCAAGTCCAAGAGAAGGATAACTAACCACAAGGAGTTTCTTTATAGTCCCATTATGACTTACTTCCATGGGTCTGACACTCTGCAGTAGATTTTTATCATTCATGCGATGAAGGGTGTTATTAGGTCTGGATCTATTGTGTTTGTTTACGGGTGCCTGAGGCGGCTTGTGAACGTCTCCCTCAACCAAGGAGTTCATTTGTTTACAGGTCGACCGAGGCTTTTGTGTACGAATATTAATATTCATATAGCCGCCCCCCCCACCGCCATCATTGCATGTGCCAGTTGATTCATGTGTTTTCAAAGTCCATGAGGCCCCTCTTTTCAAATGCAAAGCAGGTTTTCATCAATGATGATCTGATGAGATCTCGTCAGTTTAAAATGTGCATCGTAGACGTTCTCTTAGCAATTGCGAGGGACCCTCAAGTACCACAGCGAGCGACACCCGTAACAAGACCTGTAAGAGGAAGATCTGATCAATTGCATCTGATATAAGCATAAATAATTTTAGATCTTGGGAAAAGATGACTTAGTAGCCCTTATCAAACTTTCAGTGGCGCATAAGATGTGCCATCTGAATTATTTCTGATGCCGAGCGATCGTCGGCAAGGGAAGAGTGTGAATGAAAGTTTAATGGGAAAGAACTTGATCTGACTGGCAGCAGATATGACTGCATGGACTATAGAGTGACAGTGCCAAGGGTTCTTCTGCCCTGTGTCGGGGTTAGTGAGGGTAACTGAGCTTATAAAGACTCACCATAATCTCCAGGTGTAAAGCTAGAGAACTTGAAAACGTTCCCTCTCAAGCTGCCAGAGGTTTCTTTGAGTTCGTCAAACAATTTTAAACCTTAATTTAGCAATCTAACTGAAAGCATTTTTCTATTGTTGCAGAACTTGTATGTCTAAATTTTTAATTAAAGATTTGCAATTCTGCTTAAGGCACACAGAATTAGACTTACCCTAATGATATCTTTGATAAGCGCTGTACTATTCGGATACAATTTTTCAACTAATGTGCATGCCCGTTTGTCTAAAGTAAAGGTAGTTTTCATGCCATTTGTGAGTCAACATCGTTTAGTTTCTTCACTTTAGCATTCAGGGAAGAAATGGCATATGTGTGGATCTTGATCTATGGTAATATGTTGCTGTTTAAATGCACGGTATTCTGTGTTTTAAAGCACTTGAGACAAGTGTGAGGTAACAGGAAGGTTGTGTACTGCCGCCAGCGCAGACTGAGTCGTCTGACCCGACACTTAGCTTTAGTCTTTATAGCACACTTGCAGACAGCTTTCTAAAAAGCTTTTCCTAATTAGATAAGAGCTACGCATGAGGTCAAATTAGATTTTTAGTTCTGTTATATTTAACTGTGTGCTTTAAGTTTTTTATTAATATAACTTGCAAAGCACATTTACATTGCTTTTCAGAGATCTGTTCTAATATTGATATTTTTGGCACTCAGCCTGCCATATGTTTATCTCTGTAGAATAAACTCACTTGCGGAATCTTAAACAATTACGTAGAATTTAATCATTTTAAATCATTTATTTAAAGGGACAGTTCACCCAAAAATAAAATTTTGGTCATGATTTATTCACCCCCAAGTTGTTCCAAATCTGTATACATTTATTTGTTCTGATGAACACAGAGAAAGATATTTGGAAGAATGCTTGTAACCAAACAGTTCTTGGCCCTCATTGACTACCATAGAAAAAATGACAATGGTAGTTAAAAGTGCCCCAGAACTGTTTGCTTTCCTGCAGTCTTTAAAATATCTGCTTTTTTGTTTAAAAACAAAGAAATTAATAAAGGTATTATTCCTACTATGGTAGTCAATGGTGGCCAAGAACTGTCTGGTTACAAGCATTCCCTTAAAAATATTTCACTGTGTTTATCAGAACAAAGAATTTATACTGTGTCTGGAACAACTTGAGGGCGAGTAAGTGGTGACGGAACAGTTCACCCATTTTTGGGCGACAAAGACATTTTTTTAACAAAGACGATTGGCTACGTGTTACACATAATGTATATATTTTGCTGATTAACAGTGATAGATTCACAATTTATTATAACATTAAATACAAAGTTGTTTAGCCCACAGCTGTGCCTTGTCCTGGGCACATGGAGCTGTCAGTTTTGAAAGAGCGAAGTTAGCTTGTGCCGTTCCCAGGCCGTGTCTTGAAGCAAATAAAGGTTTTTGTGATGCTTCGATGCCTGATTGGTGTGAATTGTTCCTTTTAATGAATATCTTCATTATTATTCTTGCTATCAAGGGGTAGAACAGAATAGAACAGAAGGAATTTGGCTGCACTTGGCTGCTTCTCAAGAATATTGTAGGAACGCCCGCAATCTTTTGTTTTGTGAAAAGAATGGCTGGTGTGGTGTGAATTAAATGTATCTGCAAATCAGTTCACCAACTAGTTTGTAAAAAAAAAATTATCTTGAATACGGATGCATATGGTTATAAACCCCCAGCTGTCCATCGCACACCTCTTTGTGGAAGGATGGTTGCGCACTACTTAGCCTGTGAAATGTGATCAGTTATATGGCTACTCACTGTCTGCAGTACTAATTAATACTTGATGTGATTGAAGGCGCTCAATTTGTCTGGAGTCTTATCTTGTCAGCACGTTTGTATCAGCTTTTTTATAACGTCTTGCAGACAGACGACATATGAAATAAAACAAACAATTAAGCCTTCGAACCAACAATTATGTCTCATGTTGTCATGGAGATGTTTCTACACAAATGAAGTGAGACGCATTGCTCACTCTTGTGGGTTCTAATTAAATGAATGCAATACTTCATGCTTCCTGTAATTTTCACAGTCGAAAAAGCATTGAATGAAAATTTCTCATAAGAGTCCCTGTCATCTCAGGAAAGCATGTTTAGATGCTCTACAGCAAATTGCAATGTGTGAACCATAAGCAGCTTGTGTTTTTTAAAAACATTTAATATTGGTAAAGCTGGTGTTCTCCACCTCGCTGTCAAAAGAAGGATGCGGTTGTATGAAAGCGGACGTGAAGGCATGCATCTTTTCTTTGGCATTGTCTGGTCCAAGGAGGCTTCAATGAGGAGACGGGGAAGAGGGTAGAGACCAAAATGCTCCCACAGTTGATTTGCCCATTGTGGGGGAGGAACACTATTCCCATTGATGGTGTTGTTGGTGAAGCCCCCAAAAGCTGGAGAAACGGGGGCCCATTCAGTGCAATGGGTGACCCTGCACATCTATGGTAGATGGGTGTTAGTGCTTTTGTGGTGCACGGTGGGAACATTGTCCCCCTTCTGGTGATTTAATATGGTCCAAGGCATTTTTGGTGTTTCTCCTAAAATCTTTTGCCCTATGGCACAAGTCTGTTTCACCAAGTAAAATGTGAATTTATGTTTAAACGTGATTGTGATACTATATGTCTCTTTTGATTTTGAAAAGGTGAATTTAGCATCTAACGATCTGTGTTGGTCTTTGGTTAAAGGGGTGATTCGTCGGAAATACGTGTTTTTCTTTGTCTTTGGTGTTTTATAAGTTGCCCATGCATGTATTAGACACGTAAAATTGCAAAAATGTAAGTGTCGGAACAAAAGATGTATTTTATCTAGAAGCTAATGCTCACCCAGACCTGCCTGAAACGGCTCGTGTAACCACACCCCGTCGAATCTACTTCAGTTCGTAACACGATTTGACTAAGACCACCCAAATCTAAACGCAAGTATGGTGGACTGGGCGGTCTTGTATATCTCATTGTACCGTCGCAGCCTGATGTTCCGAATATGGTAAGAGGCGTAGCATATCCGTGCAGTATTCGACCAATCACTACGCACTATTGAACTGGTTAATCATAGCACACCTCAGATTTAAGAGCGATGAGCTTTTTTAAAAAATCAGGGCGTTTCAGGACAGCAGAATATTTTGGGTTCTTCTCATTCATAGTTTATCAAAAGTCAACGTTTATCTCCTATGCTAATTTCTATAAAATAATTTTAAGGCCAACTCATTTGTAACCATTTAAATTTTTCTCAGTGATTTTGTGAGAAAGTTCCAAGACCCTTTTGGGCTTTTCCATCCCCTAAAGAAACATTCAAGGGGAAAAAAAAACAGAGGAATCTGAGCATTGCAATAACTTGGCTTTACATTTGACAAATTATACATGATGATATAATTCCACCACTGTCTAGATACTGAAGATTTTCTCACAACCTTCTCGCTGTAAGTGACAGTCCACCGAGACTCTGTAATCCTGTGTTTGCACACCTGATTTTTATCAGAACCTCTAAAAGCAACAGAGAAATCAATTTCTTTCAGCTCAACTCAATAAAATGACAGGTTATTATTTAGTTTCACAATTCGCTCTTTTATCCTCTGACTGACTGTCATTTACAGAACTGTATGAACTGTGATATTGAATATTGATAGGTAATTTGAAAAGGGCACAATAGACCTACGCATTTCTAAAACGTGGATGTCAATGGAATGCCTTTCTGAATGACATACCTTGTAAGCACTGGCTGTAAAATGAGATATTAATTGCCCTTTGCTTTTAGTCACTTATAAATACAGAATGGACAATAGCTCTCTGAATGCAAAAGACCCCCAGAGTCTCTTATCAGATGCGTTCAGGATCGAATCTATGGCTTCAGGTATCATATCGCTCTGAAATGAGTGGATATTCCTCCTGTGGTCTCAACTCCATTCAAGAAGTTTACTCCGAGATGTTTTTTACTTGTAAATTTTTAATTCTGCCATTATTTACTCACCCTCAAGTTGTAGTAACAACACAAACTAAGGTAGTTTTGGAGCTTTTTGACTTCTCCATAGATTGCAACGCAACCAAACACATGAGCCACATGACAGTGCATCCGGTCGTGTGGCTCTCGGGAAGGCACCCTGGAAACTAACACTCAAATCTGGAAGTTTTTTAATATAGTCGTTAGTTTTGTTTGCTCACAAAAAGTATCCTTGACGCATTATATTCATTTATACTTAACCACCGGAGTCGCACGCACAATTTAACAATGTCTTTACGCACTTTGAGTGCTTTGAATATCTGTGACCTAATGTTGGTTGGATTTAAGCGTACAAGGTGATGTGTGTATTTAGCTGCCTAGTTTTTATTGAAAATGTATTTTTGCACACATAGTACCTCAGCCAGAACCAATCAGAATTGCAAGAAATTACTGTGAAATATGTTTCGAACACTCTAGCTCTCATTGGTCAGAAAACAAATGGTCACGTCCCCATTCTCGCATAATTGGTTAAAACATCAATTTACCCCAAACTGATCATATCTGTGAATTTGTTGTCGTCATTTACTTATGTCTTGTACAAACTTTCTTGTGTACACTCTTGTGTGCTTTATTTACATTTAGGCTCAAAGTATTTTCATTTATTTTTCATTTGTAATTCATAATTTTTATGTTCTGAGTTATAAAGGTTTGGAATGGAATACGTAAATCAATCATGACAACTTTTTTTATTTTTGGGTGAACTGATTCTTCTGCCTGTGTCATTCATACTGGCCTTATTATGACACGCAAGCAAACAACAATCATATGATGGAACCACGGGTAACATTAATGTTGCGGTTGTTGCCTTTTATACCAACCATGCCCATTCTGTAGTGCTAATACCAAAACCTTTTCCTGGACTTGCCTATGCAGTGGGGTTGGTGGCTGTTTCTATAGTGATAAGAAATAGCTTTGTGTTGGGGCACAAAGGTCTGTCTGAAACACATCGACAGGCAGAACCTTGTTTGACAGTGATTAATGTCCAGTCCAAATCAACACAGAACATTCAGGGGACATCCATCCTGCTCTCATCAACGATCAGACAAGTTTGTTTATGTGGAGTTATGATTAATAATGATGCTTTAAATATGGGGGAAATCCAGGGGCTTGCCTTGTGTTGATAATCTGTCAGCGAGGACAAAGACGAATAAATGTGAAAACATTTTTAATCGATGCATTTCTTATTTGAGTTCTGGGCTTCTCTGTAAACATGGTTTGGCTGTGATGGGGCATGCGTCTTTGATGGTAAACAAAATAGGCTGTTTTTCTAAATAATCACAATAAATGGATGTGTTTGATTGACATACAGTACCATTTTTTAACACAAAATTGATTTTTTATTCTAAATTTAGAATATGACTAGCGGTTATGCATTATGGTTATGGCATGTTTTTACTCTCTGATGTAGACCATCCATCTATGATCTAATTGTGGGAAAAGCAGATAGAAAAGCAATCTAAGAGGTGGCCCTGTCCCCAGTGTAAGTCTGTGTCCTTTCAAGGTAATGGCTAATGTCAATATCGGAATATTATATTTGGGCTGGGATGGTTTTCTTAATTCACTTGAAATAACCCGTATAATAAGGATTTATGTGCATGAACATAGATGGATGGCTTTGTCCTTGGTTTAACATTAGTCAAGAGCCTTAACTGCAGTTCTGAGACAAATGTCTAATTTTCATTTCATCCATCTGATAATTCCTTCAGATCTCCCTGTAAAGGTTTTCATGCCATCCCAAGGCATTCATGCCAATCCTCATTTTGCTTCCAGGAATTATGTTGCAATATTATATAAAAACATACTTATACATATTTATGCATATAAAAAAACATATTTACGCTCTAGATGACAATCAGACTTGTAAATAATATGTTCTGATTTCATAATGGTTTACAGCAATACAGTAGTGTTTCACTTTAAATTGCAATGTGAAAAACAGGGCAAAAGATGATAGATTCATGAGAAGTGAATTGGTTTGGGGTGATCTGTACAGTTAAACGGATAGTTGACCCAAAAGTAAAAATTCTGTCATCATTTACTCACCCTCTTGTCATTTCAAACCTTATGACTTTCTTTCTTTGCAGAACACATGGAAAATATATTTTGAGAAAATTGGTAACCAAACAGCACGGGCACCCGTTCACTTTATTGTATTGACACAAAACTAATGCCAATGAATGGGTGCCGATTTACAACGTTCTTCAAACTACCTTCTTTCGTGTTCTGCAGCAAAAAAAGTCATACAGGTTTGAAAAAACAAGAGGGTGAGTGAATGATGCCATAATGTTTATTTTTGGGTGAACTATCACTTTTATTTCTGTACTGAATTTTAACACACCCCCTTACCTCACTAAATGGCAACCTAATGTAAAACTTGCAACCACTCACCATCCCTGACTTGAGGGAAGGTGGCAAACACGGCAACATATACTTGGAAGGGAGTGCTACACAAACACACTTGTATGAATCAGGCTAGCAAAATGTTTGATGTTTTTAAGTAAATATGTCTCTTTGCAGACGTCCCCTTCTAACACTTGAGTGCTATGCTTTGGACAAGGGCCCCATTGAAAACTTCCTAAGAGGGGAGTTTTAAAGTTTCAGTGGTTTTGAAGGGGGATAGGGACCTGCATGCCAACACAAGTACAAAGGCCCGCCAAAGGCCTCTCTCCATAGAGGTGGAGGGAGAGGGAGCGAGAGCCCTGAGTGGATAACAGGTTCAGTCGATCGGTGAATCTAAGCAATAGGTCCCTGGAGTACGAACAATGTTCCAAAATAAGGAAAACAATCAATCTAGTGGGTGTAAATAATGTATTGACCTTCACTTGCTTTTAAGTTTCTGTTTGTGCTTAAAGCTGCAGGAAAACACATGAAATGGATTCCATTTCCACTTTCTTGGTCTGTTATAATTTTCAGTTTGAGATCTGATACTGTCTATCTGGGATGGCTGTATTGCCCAACATGAATGGCATGTTATTAAGATCAGTAAAAAATCGCTAGTCTCCTTCAGGTTAACACAAAAAAGTCCCTCAGCTCTCTTAAACCAGGTATTTATGGGTACGTGAACTGAGGACTGTTCAAGAGACAATTACATCAATACCAAAAGATTTGCAGGTTTCAATATTAGTGGTTCTCAAGAGATCGTTGAAATGTCTCTTAAAGTGATAGTTCACCCAATAACGGGTGGTAGCCATTGACTTGCTTTGGATTTGTGAGAGCACAATAGAAGTGAATATTTATCGTCAATTTTTGGTTAACAAAATTCTTCAAAATATCTTCTATTATGTTCTGCGGAACCATGTTTTTATTCGTATGAATTTGTTTTTAATATATAGTTAGGGTTGTGATCTTGGATCAACGTTAGGGTACTTTTGCTGATAAATATGTTGGGAAAATGTTGTGCAACCTGCCCATGTTGTCATCTACCTACAGTATACTTGCTTCTACGTTATGATGTATTTAAGGTAATTTTTTTGCTCTCCTCATTTTGCACATTGAGTTGCATCTCCCCGTTGGTTTACCTGCTGTCAGAGCAGACCTGTGACACAAATTTGGGCCGGGCCCACCACTTCAATACCAGTGAAATCAAATCCCTCCATTACTTTAACACCTTCATGGGAAATAAGCTCATGGTGTACCTCATCATACTCTTTAACCCTGTGGTGCCAGTTCCATTTCAGCTGGCCTAGGGGGGTCTGCTCAGCCCATAGACACACGGAGCTGACACATAGAGGTTTAGATCCAATGCAGAGCCCACATGAGCCAACTTCACATTCCCCCGACCGAACAGCCCATCTTCCTCCAACTGTTAACAGTAAACATGTCTTAGCGTCTTAGTTGGCATGGAGCCCGGCAGCCCTCAGCAGTATACAATGTAGCGGCAGCCCATGCTTTGACTTTACAAAAGCGTGCTTCTATTTATTAGGCTTTGGAAAATGACAGAACTGCTGCCACTGTGCTGTGAATGGAATAAACAAGACATAAAATAGAAGCTTGTTAAGCGTAGACGGCCAATTTGTGCTGCCGTTATGCTGCGTTTAGTCTTTTCCCCCCTCCCTCCTGGAAGGTGGTGTCGGTGTCAACAGAAGCAAATGAAATGCCAACGTCAGATATAGTTTTATTTTCACGTCTCGCGCTGGGACATTTACAGCATCACCGTGAGCAAAATAAAGTCTGACTCTTGAATTAAAAGAAAAATCATTAACATTCCCAAAGGAACGCCTTTTATTTAATGAGATGGATAGATGGGGCTTTAAGAGAGAGATTTAATAACCAAAAACATTGCTGTAAATGACTCGCCGTTAAACCAGGTTGAGTGCTTTATAGAAACATTATCTTTATTGTGCCGAGAGTGTTAGTTAACAATCACAAGGCTTTATAGTGAAATGTTGACAGCTAGATAAATTTTGTCAGAGATGTGTCGGCTGTAACAGGATTTATTTTGCGTTTCCGTCTGCTATCCAAGCTGGTCGGTGAAAAACAGATAAAACTGTTAACAATGCAAGACAAGACTCCAGTCAGAACCTCTGAATGTGTTGCTTATCTATTTCACATCACTTCCGCTAATGAGTGTAAAACCAGGCAGACTCTTATCTGTAAGTGAGTGTAGGTTTGATTCTCCATCAGTTATCTCTGCTCTTTAAGTCTGCCCTCTGAAGTCTTAATAATGACATTGACAGAGACGCTGCTCAGAATAATGGCGGATTTATACAGTACGCGGTGAGCAGTGGTATTGCGCCTTTTTCTCTAGTTAAAGCATCCCAGGCACAGGCTTTTGAAAGAAATGCTAAATCTTCTAATTTGTGTTTGAGATTTTCGACGTATCGTACATCTCTATACGAAGCCATAAGAGTTAAAAATACATTTTCCTCCATCTTTTCAACGTTTTTCTACAAGATGAGTAAAATGTTGTTTGACTGTCTGGTAATACTCTGTTCACTGATTGGTTAAATACGACTCTGCTGCCGCTCACAAGAAGATAACATATTTTATATTCAATGGCACCTGCCTCAAAGAACCGCTTGTCTTCACTCCGCCAATTAAACCGTTTGTCTTTTGCCACTTACTGCATGTTTCCCATTGAAAATGAACTGGAAAAATGCGACTGCCGCGTACCGTGTGAATGGCCCATAACCCCATCCAGCCAACCGTCCGCCCGTCACAGTGCTACTTGGAGCGCCGGAGTACAAACAATGGTGTTCAGTGTATAACGCTGCCAAAGGTCACAGTAACATGTAGCTGTGAGGGCACATGAGCCATCCATGCATGTCAAACATGACAGATATCTCATGCAATTGAATCATACATGTACTTCAACTATCATCCTGTGCAAAACAATAGGCTTTATTGTATCAATTTAATGAGTAGATTGCATCAATACCTCAATCGCATCAATGCCTCTTGAAGTATTGATGTTGTGAATTCATGTTTTAATTAGTAAAAATAATAGTATAAGCAATATTTCTCGTCATGCTTACCTGTTTTAAGTTTATTGCAACCAAGAGTATCGTAATTGTCAATTGTCAGTTGAATTGAATAAATCAAGATTAGCCAATTGCATTGCAAAATAAATGTAAATTGTACAAAAATGTATGAATATAAGAAAAAGCGATACTGAAGCCCGTCATTGACACGACAGTAAAACGTAATAAAACGTATGAATAATATCATACAAATTGATACGAAGGATCGATCTAGTTAAAACAGTAGGAATTTTCGTGAGATTGTTTTGTTGAAGGGATAGTTCACCCAAAAATGTTTTTTTCAAACCTGTATAAATGTATTTGTTCTGATGAACACGGAGCAAGATATTTGGAAGAATGTTAGCAATTAAAATGTCTGGGGCATCATTGACCACTATTGTAGAAACAAATTACTGTATAATTGTTTTTGTTCTTTTGAACAAAAAATGAGATATTTTGAAGAATTTAGGAAAACAAACAGTTCTGGGGCCCCTTGGACAACTATTTAGATATTTTCTATGGAAGTCAATGGTGCCCCAGAAATCTCAATGGCTAACATTTTTCTTAATATCTTTCTTTGTGTTTAACAGAAACAAAGAAATGTATATAGTTACGGAATAACTCAAGGCTTATTAATTCAGGACAGAATTATGATATTTTGAATGCCTTGATAAGTCCCATTCATTAACGATAACCAGATGAAAGACTAACACGTTCGCATTAAATTGGCAAACCAGGAGTGCATGAGTTTATGCCCTGAAGCTTTGACAAAAGATAGTTAGGTCTCCCATTCAGGGGTTATTTGTTTTCTGTAATGATCTCATTAAAGCGAGAGGTTTACGCTGAATTGTTAATTACCCTGTTGTCCAGGAGGAGAGGGAGCGCTGTGGCTTTGTGATTCATCTGACTGGCAGTAATTACTCACAGGATTGGCACTTTATCCATTGACTTTAATTCTGTTTCATTACAGAAAAGTTACAGTGTTCATTAGTTTCAGAACTCCTAACAATGAGAAGAGTTCTTTGTTATACACTGAAACAGGTGAAGTTTTGATTGCACCAAGCATTGAGGGCTCGGCTGTGATCTCTGCTTTTCATCTTGCTCAAGGTTGATTTTGGTTGAGTTGTTCACTAACAGGAGTTTGATACTCTAATTCAGCACTTTTATTGAGACATATAGGTTTATCTTTAGCCACGACTATGCGTTAGTTAAATAAGGATTAGTATATTTGTTGACTTCATTAAAATACCTTAGATAAAAATATTACTGGTGTGAATATTGAGACAAAACAATGGCAATTACATATTTATAGTTATACCACGGGGCTGTGGAATGCTTCATTTTGATTGGCTGACGAAGGGTCAGTAAAACGCACACCTATGAAGTAGTTCCTGATCTGTTGACCGAATTACAGTTCGATATCACTGCGCCAAGTTTAATCGTTATAACGGATTTTAACTGTAGCTAGTCCACCACAAACAACATTGAAGACGATTTAAATTTCCAGAAATATCTTTTAATATTTATGGAAAGCAAGAAAATTTCGGCAATTGGACGAAAGCTGTACTTGACAGTGCTGAAGATGAAAAAAAATATAGCGAACATCAAAGGCAGCCACCATTAGCAAACGTCATAAAATGGTCAGTGAAGAACAACTAGACAAGTTTGAAGGTGGAAAACACCAAACAAACACCAAACAGACAACAGGTTGGGCAGTAAATGTGTTCTACGATTGGCTTTAAACAAAAAATCTGTCTGCTGAAGAGGTAGAAAGAGAGCGGGGCAAACGCTTTAAACAACAACCTGCGAGCTTTCTATGCAACTTCGAGAACTTTAGCTGGCACTAAATGAATAAATAAACATCGATTGAATACTTGTTCCGTTTTTTTTACATCATGCTTATGACTATAAAATACCAACAAAGTAGGTAGTCAAAGGGTTTTGTCATTACTATCACGTGTGCAAGCGCGCTCTCTCTCAAAGCCTTTAAAATGATGTCTTGGAATTACCGGCAGCTTCGGATGAGAAAATAGTCCCTCACTCACAGTAGCATGAAAAGAGCAGCAAGCATAACAAATCTCTTGAAATAAAACACCTGAAAAATTACTTGTGATGTGGTAACCGTGGTATAAGCGGAATAATTGACTGCGGTCCTTTCAATTATCGAAAGTTAATGCACACCCTGAGGTGGTCATGTGGCAACGACGCGAAGCGACAACGGCCCGTCGTCAATTATTCCTCACATATGTCAGGGCAATTTCATTTTCGTAACGACAACTCAAATTTTCATTTTGGTCTGGGACTTGTCTGTGAAACCGGGCATTAGACGCTGTGGAAATATACGAATGCAAAGAAGTAGACTTTGTAATCATATTTCTATGGACATTCTGCTTGTACGTTTAGTTTCACTAAATAACTCAAAAAACAAAGGTTAATGTACAGTTCTGCATCTGAATATCACGTTTAACTGCCTGAAGCAAAACCATGAGCATCTTTTAATGATTTAATGCCACAAATCTGGGAAACATTATAAATCCATTAGCTCATCCTCAGAAGCACTCAGCGCTACCTTAAGTAAAACAGCCAGCCTGCATTTTTGAGAACATTTTGAGTAGCAAGCATTTAAAGGATGCTGCTAAACTTGCCTATCTTGAGTTTGCATCAACCTGTTGCCAAGTTTCTCATACTGGGCGATGTAATATATTACTTTATGTCTAGTATGTTGTTGATAGTGACTATCTTGTAAAACATGTTATTGGCAGACCGAATCGTGTAGGTCGTGTAGTGCCACTCCAGACGTCTCACGTTCATTCAGTGCTGGATGTTATTAGATCCACTGTGGGAGATGTAATAACCGCAGCTGTGGTCACACAGAGTCAACGGCACAGGAGGTCCTCTATCACATTCGACGACGGTGCCTTTCACTGGCAGCCTTTTGTGTGTGTTTTGCATACCCAGCCCCCTGCTGACTACATGGAATCGATATAGACAATGACTTCATTCGTGTTACAGCCATTTTTTGCTCACATCTCTTTGTTTTGTAAATGACCCATATCTGTGTTTTATTTCTTTCCATCAATATAGGCTGTTTTTAGAGACATTTGGTAACCATGCGTAGAATTGTGCATCAGAGTCGGCACGTTTTAGCTTCCGTTTCTTTTTGTATTCTTACTGCAATAGGTTGAAAGGAACGACTTTAGCCAGAAAACTCCTGCTGAAGCCACGTAATCATTCTGCCACGGTCAGACCCAAATTAAAACTTTGAGATCAAACCCAGTACCTGCCTCAACTCTTCCCTTCCCACACAGCAGGATTCTGAATCTCCCCAGACTCCCTTAATCTAAGGCCCTGGGGGATCTTGTCAGAGCCTGTTAGTAAATGTTTATCCCACAGCGAACACCTGGCTGATCGCAGAATACACGTCCACGGTACACAGCTATCGCTCACCAGCCTTCTACCCATCTACCCTGAGCACCAACATGCTTAGATGCGAGCCACATCATAGTCCTGCCACTATGCAAGATGTCGCACCAAAAACTGATTCGCATAATCCTCATTCAGTTGCACATTTAATGAAACGTATTCCAGGTCTGTTAAAACCATTGAATGGAAAAGCTTTGAATGGTGACCTTTAACTTGAAATTATTACCCTTAGAGACCCTTGAACAATGTTATAATGCGTCATTGAGTACAATTACTTTTATGGATTTCTAATGATCTGACACAGGGACTCTTTAATTGCGTTCAATAGGAAATGTTTAATTAAATGTGCGAATTTTCAGACGCAGTCCAATTTATTGCAGTTCTTATTCAGCCTGCACCCCCGATTCAAGTTGCTATGCTGGTTATTTACATTTACATTTACGCATTTGGTAGATGCTTCTATCCAAAGCGACTTACATTGCATTATCCTATACATTTATACTTAGGCATATGCAATCCCCTGGGATCGAAACCACAACCTTGCATTGATAATGCAATGCTTTTACCACTGAGCTACAGGAAAGCTATGTTACGTATCCATTAAAGACATGAAAATGATATAGAGCAGGAAGTAGCTGTGTAGTTGAGTGTTGTAAATCACAGTGTCTTCTAAGGGCATTTAAAAGATTGGGCACCACCTGTTGAAGCTATGGTTTCTGAGTCCTGAAACGTGTGTCTCTGTTTCAATGACCTTTTAAAGCAGGAGCTCTCAGCGGTTGTTCATTGATTTATTGAACATGGCTTTGGTGCTCGAGTCAATCAGATCATACGAGCAGCGGATCATTGAAGGGCTTCATTATTTACTCTTTAATTACTTTGGCCCTGTGGCCTTTTTTCTGTCTCTCTGCTTTGCACTATACAATGCCGGACTAACCTTTGCTAGATCCTCTTAGGACAGAAAGACAGCAAAGCCCGGCACCCGGTTGGCAGACCTTTATGGAATGGGATGTCTGCTTTTCCTAATCTTAATTAACTTTTGAACAAAACTGCTTTTCTATTATAGTATCAGCGCTTGTTTTTGCAAGTCGTGAGTGGGCATGGGCCCAATACCGGTTTCAAGGTATACCGAGGTTTGAAAGAGTCAAGGTTTCAAAAACACAAAGAAATCAGTGATATCGTTACTGAGGTATGAGCTCTGTTTACACAAAAAATCATAATAATGTCATGTAATGCAATGTTTGATGTTTACGCCTAATATATGGGCTTTGACAAAAATATTTTTTTTGAAAGAGTAGTATAATTTTAAGGCTTAATTTTTACCTGACATATATGTATACGCAGACATTTGAAAATAACACCTTTTAGTGTTGTAATTGCAATAACATGAAACAATATGAAGTGCTATTAATACTTTGCTATTTTCATTATAGCATAGGGTCAACAATGGAGAAACCCAACCGCTGGGCTTGTTTTAACCCTTTTGGCAACGATGGGTTAAAGTCAATAAGGAATAGGCTATGACATCGCCCAGCGGCATTATAAAGTGAGGTGGGTCTGGGACGAGCTGCGCAGATACACATCTTCTTTATATAGCACATGCTATATGTGTCATGTGCACAGCGCAAGCTTCACATTTATAAAGGGAGGCCCGTATTGTATTGTTATGTTATATTCAATAAAAACAGTTATAAATTAAAGGGCATCATTTTTATAAAACGCAAGCTGCCCTGACACTCGTCTTCTTCCTACAACGTTGGCAGCGCAGACACGCGTCTCCTTAACACTGTTATAAAATCAAGCCGGTCTGTGCAATAAAAAGCTCTTTTTACAGTGCAATCTCCACAGTTATAAAGTCAGGCCAGTCTGATCTGTACAGTGTGAGGTTTTATCCTAATTAACTTTGTTCATATTTGTTGACAACGTGATTTGCAGCCAGCAGCACAGAGTCACATGACGAAAGTGAAAGCACAATGAGAGTAGTTTGGGGAGTGTTCAAAGCATTATGGTCAGTTAATGAGAGCGACCTGCTTGTGCCATCCCAGCATGTCACAAGGTCACTTCACCTCAATGGGGGAAGAAACTTTCATTCAATCACCAGAATCTTTAACAGTCTTTAAATATACACACTTTATAAAATGCTGAAATTTTCAACCTATCGTTGGCTCAGAAAGGGATGAACCGCAGTGTTAAATTAACCCAGAAAATGTTTATATTTGACCATACATAGGTTAAGTAACAACCCAACAGCTGGGTCCTTCTTTTTGTGATCGAATGCTGGGTTGAAAACCCTCCGGCATTTATAGAGTGCATGTACAGTACAATACTAAACAATACATTACAGATCCTACACAATTGCTGCTACTGTCCTATATGGAGATTTGGAATAGCCTTGTTATACACTCTCCTGTTTGTGTTATTCTCATTTGCAGCGGATAAAAGCATCTGCTAAATGAGTAAATGTAACAGAAATGTATACTGTACATAAACTAAACACTTCATCTTTAATCGGAATTGGTGATGTCTATCATTTAGCCCAGAGTGCCAGCAAATGTAACTAATTCATTTGGGTGCCAAGGATGGAGGCGGATGATGCTTCCATTAGCTGGTTTAAATATAAATGTTTCATGAACTGTTGTCTGGTCACTTTAAATTAGTACATTCCATGCTTGTTGAAATCACGCTGCCCTGAGGATACTTGTAAGTGCTTTAACTGCTTTTTAAGCTTCTAGGAACTGTGTCGATTCTTTCTGTGAAGCAATGTTTTCTGAACGAGGGATTGGTGAACTCTTAAGGGGATTTTGATGAGACGGTTCCTATCCTAGTTATATGTTGAAAACAAACTATAAGTAAGCCATTTGTAGGCTGTTTTCCCAAAAAGTGTCTCTGTGGTGTTTTTTAAACATTGCTCTGTTTGTTTGAGTAGTCTGGCATGTCAGTCTGGCTCATCTAATAGCTGTTTATTTGGAAGTGGAAGATGGGAGTGGGATGTACTATGGGCGGGGATTGTTTGGTACACCTGTATGAGAACGTTCAAGAATTGTATTATCTGTGCTGTAGGTTTAGTTTCTAATCCAATATGATGTTAATAATCATGGCAGATAAAAAAAAAAATATTGACTGGGGTGGAAGAATCGTATCGTAAAAAATAAATAAATAATATTCACATAATTTTGTTAATTTGTTGAATAAGATTTCTTTGTTCTGCAATTGTAAATTGCAAAACAGTAATCGCCAGTTCAATTCAAATTCTCAAATCGCATTGAAACGGACCCAACCCCTTCATTCACAATCATTCCCAACCCTGTTTTTAAAACAGTGTTTATTTATAAGTGTAGAGACTAACAAAGAGCACCTTCTCTGACTCTACAGAATAAAATACTGATGTTTGTCTTCTGATTTTCTCTTTAAAGGGTACAAAAGGATTGCTGTGTGGTTGTCGTAGCCCTGAAGTCTTAAGAATGGCCTGCTCGTGATGCTTGTGTAAGTCTTTTTCTCCTTTTTCACAATGTGCAGGACATCATTAACCAAAAAGCTCCTATCTTTAAAACTGAAGTTTTAAATAATGTAGTCAATTAAACTACATTTAATTTTGTGGCATGTTATTTATGGATGCTGAAGAAACTTTTGATACAGTGGTTAAATTGTCAATTCATAAAGATCAGGAGCTTTAAAAAGCATCATAAACATATTGCGATCATAGTCTTGTCTGTTTTTAAGGTCTGCTACTTGAACCATTCACAGAAGCTTGTGTTCAGCCATTCATTCAAATATGACATGTTATTGTTGACACAAATGGCATTGATTCATGCACGTGCATGTCTTCTGAAGACTTGGAATATCGCACATAGATCACTTTAATGGTTCATTTTTTCGTGTTTGTTTTTGTCCTTTTGGACTTCCACTGCAGTTATATGGTAAACGTTTTTAAATGATTCTTCAGGAATGTCTACTTTTGTGTTTCACTGAAAAGTAAAGAAAATAACACGGTAAAGAGCGTTTTCAATTTTGGATAAAGTTTTCAATTTTCTTTCCCAAGAATTCAATTCAAAGTGAAATTCTCCAGTTTTCATAGAGAATCTGCTTGAGGTTTCACACTTTGTCTTTCCTGTTCTTTTTAGCTTTTGTTTTTGTCACCCCCCTCACACTCCGCTCTCTGTTTCCCCGTCTCTGTGACCGTGGACAAAGTCACGGAGCCTTTCAAGTCAAATCTCTTTATTCTGTGTCAGAAATTGAGTGTTCTGAAAAGGAGCGTTCTGGCGGATAAAACCGGGTTGAAACTTTTATAGCTGCCATTTATGGAGCGGCGCAGCCTAGGGTTCTTCTCCCGTCCTCAAAGGAAACCGTAGGAAGGCCTGACATATTTAATTGGCTATTTGTAAGTTAATAAAAGCTTATATGTTGATGTGTTTGACAAATCACAAGAGCTTTTTCACATCCATTTAATCATCTGACAATTTTCCCACTTTGGTATAAAATTGTACATTTTGAAGAAACTCTGAATTTGTTTGCTGAAGATGCACATTTCTTCGGTTGTTATCCTGGCGAGGGTAGATGTCATTTTGACAGCTTGTTTTTACATAATTAAAATGCATCCCGAGCTGATTTAACTTTATATTTTGGAAGAAAATGAAGCCTGTTTGTTTGATTATTAACATTTGCATTATCCAATTTTTTTGTGACAATTTCCCCAATTTCCATTTAAAAAATTTGTGTTCTGACGTTTTGATTTGCAATGACTTATTTAGGAAATGACTATAATGAAATATGTACATCAGCTCAAATTAAAGGCAGTACAACAAATAGTACCCAGATGTTGAGTGTGCTAGCACATAGTAGCAAAAAATCTTTACAACTAGGCTTCATTGTATGTAGTGTGATGTTTTTTTTATTTGAGGGTAAATTGTAACCCGAACATCCTCTTGAGAGATTTTGTAAGAATCACCCTGTGTCTTAACTTTGCAGAGGATGTAGATAATGAATTGCCAAGCACCTGGAACCATTAATCCATTTATTTCCACTTTCCCCATTCTCTGTCTCTGTCCCCAAACATCTTCTAGATACAGAACCGCACCCCACTTCCTCCTTATTTTGTACTCTACATTGCAATATCCCTAAAAGTTTTTTTCCACCAGTGACCTAATCCAGCTGAATGACATCATTTCTGCAGCTGTAGAATTTGTTTTCATTCGCCAATACGCTTCTCTGGGAAGAAGCTCCTTTTTTGTATGTTGCTGGTCTTCTGTGCCCTTTCAGTGCGGCCAGGAGCTGCGGCGTTGTTTTAATTTCTACCCACCGTTGTTTGCAGACATTCGGTTCGGGATGACAATGAGCCGGAAGAAAACAAGCCTTTTACGATATGAATAGAGTAGGCACTAGAATGGGACTTGTGATCTGTAAGCTAGCTTTTAAAGGTCTGTTTCCCCCTCGGACGAATTAAAGACGTGCCATTATGCTTGGCAAATTACTACGCAGCCTTTGTGGTCCAGCCATGGTACATTAGTGTGCCTTAAGATGGTCTAGCTGTGCCCATTCACCTAACAAAGAAATGGTCCCTCTGGCAGATCCTTGGCTGGTCTCACAGAGGAGCTATTCACACCGGTCTGAGGGGGCCGTGCGGTAGAGAGCTCGGCCACAAGGCAGCACGGACAAACTTTTACTAAAGAAATGCTTTAGGAACACCCATTTCCACAAATGCAAACCAATTACGGTGTTCGATTTGACAAGTGGCCAGGCAAAGAAACGGTAGAATTCGTGTAGAATTAGAAACCTTTACAGAACTAGCCATGCTTGTGATGTTGTTAGTGTGTGTGGACGGAAAGAGTTGGACTTGCTTGTTTTGGTTCTGGATTTGGGAATTTAGAGGTGGACTAATATGGTAGCTGGGCCGAATTCAAAATGGGAGGAGTTGAGTGCTTCCCATTGGATTTTGGCCGCATATTGTTTTGCTGTAAGAATGAAACAGGATTTTGGGACTGTGTTAATTGTTCAAACTCATGTGCTCTGTTCCAAAACCTAGTAGGCAACTTAATTATGCCGACTTCATAGAAAGCTTGTTTTTTTTAAATATAGTTGCATACAGCCATCCCAGAGAATCGTGATGCATTAGATCTTATATCACAAAATAAACATAAAGGAAATATCTTTAGGTCAAGCCAAAGTGAGAAAAGGTGAGAAAAGGGTTGTTTAAATTGATTCGGCTGACTAGTAGGATTATCAATCAGTCTTGAACGTTTTGATGTAATTATGTTTACCGTTAGTTTTTAAGTACTAGCAAATTGGCTTTAAAAGTCATTTCAACTTAATGTAAGTTAATGTTAAATCAATGTAACTTAGAACTAGTTTGAAGACGCTAAAAAAAGATGAAATATTAAGTTGAAATGACTTGTAAAGCTAATTTGCTTTTTTTAAAACTTAACAACACTAAAAACTTTAAGCTGTCTTTTATGAATGTTGTCATATTGCTCTGAAATATACCGAAAGCCTTTTGTGAAGAATTCAACAGGGGGAATTGACTATTTGAAAGGTGTTTTTTGTTCTCCAAGATTGTTTTCTCCTTTATTGAGTTCAGATTCCTCTCTTGCCGTAAATTAGTAAGAGGGAGTGATGATGGCGGCGAGAGCCTATAAATTTTGTATTGCTCTCGGGGTCATTAAGCCGCATGGTCCGGGCCTGCTGGATCTTTTATCATCCGCATTGGATCAGCAGCCATAAAATAGCGGCTAACTTTGTGTGTCTATTTCCCCATAACAAAAGATTAGCTGTCCACAGCTCATGAGTTCAGCTAATGCTGGCTGGGACTGGAGCGGTCGCGGCAACATAAATCCACTGCACAATTTTTGTTTCTTTCTCATTGCTTGCACCATTTCTGTCCTTCTCCGATTGTCCATGTCTCTCTCTATCTGCTTCTGTCTCTCCGTTATGCATTGACTCTGTCTCTATCTATCTCAATTAACTCGACTGCTTTTATTGTGTGGGATTCACTATTATAACGGAGATAAACATATTCTGCTCTACTTCAGTAGAGCACATGATTGTGTCTGATACGCATATTAATCCCGAGCAGTGGTGAGTTGTGGACTTCTGAAATGACGTAGTCACAATTTACGATTTTTTTAGCCCATAATTATCCGATTCAGGGCTCTAGACTAACACTTGAGAGAGGTGGCACTGGTGCTACCAAGTTATTCAGTTTATTTGATAGCACAAGAGTTGTGGGGTGAAAGTATTTAATGCATTAGTAAATCTATTAGATATTAATACAAATCATTGTTTATGATTGCATTATTTAATTGTTTATGTAATCTCTCTTTCAACACTTTTCCATGTTTAAAGCACATCTTTCTTAAAGCTACTTTCTTCCTTTATTTGTTGTGAACAACTGCCAACCCATCGCAGGGCACACACACTCACTCATTCACTCACGCACTCACACCCTACGGACAATTTTTCCAGAGATACAACTCCTATTAGAGAACACAATTCCATTAATATCAGCGATTGTTTTTGGGCCCGTCCTTTGTTGTTTGATGAACATTATAGAGATCTTTATTATTTTAAGAGCTTGCGCACTATATTGGAACACACTTGCTGTGTACTGTTTGGTCACGAAACTAAATACCTTTAAAAGATTTCTTTTTTATACGGGAATTTTGAAGTTATTTGGTCTTTATATGTCCGTTTCAGAGTGAGAAGGCGTGAAAGAAAACTCTGTTTAGGATTTTGTGCTCTGACTTTCTGGGCGCGCGCATCTGAAACAACCCGTGAGACCTGCAGGCTTCTAGTGATTATTCTTCATGAAAGCTGCATTGATACACGTTTGGCTTCTATCAATAGCGACTTAAAATAAATAGTATTTATCGTGATGTATGATGTATGCTTTGATTTATACAAACCTTCAGTGCTTAAAGTTTAAACACATTTCCTTCTTTAGTTTCACATTCATACAATACTCGCAAACACATTTCATTATGTTTGCTGTTTTGTACCTTTCAATTTCTTGTAATTTCTTGAAATTCTTGTATTCTGCATATTTATTTCAGTTGCATGATTGAGCGCTTCACTCGTCTGCTCTTTCGGTCCTTCGCCTCTCACCAGCGAATTACGTCTTTGAGGGCGGGTGCACTGATAGATAATATTGCCGCTTACGCAATATAACATTTCTGCGCAATTCATTTATAATACGCAAAAATTGTATAGGCTATTAATCCGTTTGGCAGTCGCACCGGTGTGACCATTATGAAAAACTTGTCGCACTGGCAGGATAAATAGTCCATTTAGTCGCAGTCTAGAGGTGCACCCTTTCTCTGAACTTTTATCTGTTGGCATCGCCATCTGTCCGACACTACTGTTGTTTAAGAAAAATAGTGGCTTTAGATGTTGTTTGTTTTATTTATACTGCAATTTTGTTCTAAATAAGGTTTTACTTGCAATTACATTTAAGCATTTGCCAGGCGTTTTTATTTAAAGTGGCATTTTCAGTAGAAGGGTTCCCTGTGAATCAAACCCATGTGGTTCTTTCCTTTGTGTTTGAATAAAATACACCGAAACGTTTAGTGACCATTATACTTAAAATAATTTTTGTAAACATATTTTCAATGTGTTGAATGAAAAAGGCACTCAAAGGTTGTGCAATATTTTTATATTTATGTGGATGTGTGCTCAGAGAAGGTTGAGAAAGACCTCCATTGGAAGCCTCTCGGGGTAATTTATTCGGGGTTGTGTAGGGGGGCTTTGCTTTCTGGATCTTGATTCAAGAATTTAAACTCATGGGAGCAAGATGTCAAAAAAAACATTTCAGCCTCACGGAAATTGATCAATTTTACAGTGTGCTATTATATGAAAGATGTTTCCCATTGTTTTATCATCGAATCATCTTTTGTTGCACCATTTTAAGTGTGTCCAGATGGGTTGACTAGATCTAGAATTTCTATTAGTCTCTTCATTATTAAAAAAAGGAAATTCAGTATGAATTTCAAAGTATGAACACAGGAATGTGTATAAAATATTTTCCCGGAGCACCTGACCATCAGATCCTAGTCTTTGCTTAAGCTGTTACAGTCTTAGTAAGTCTGGATAAAGTAGAAGCAGCAGCGAATGTTTTTTTCAGCATTGTTATCTAAAAGCATACTTTTGTCAAATGCTATAGTCTCCCAGAAATCCCCTTTACAGTTCCATAGAAATTGAAAGAAGCCATCAATTACTTGCACACCATTGTGTTTTTCTACATAACGATTTGGATGGGTTGGGGGGAACTGGGTTTAGAGCAGCCAGTCACCTCTTTACCCAATTATAACTCCGGCCTCTCCTGCACACTCTGATCTTGCCTTTGGAAAGCATCCAGCGCTTTGCGTTCACTCGCTTTGATAGAGATGAGAAAAGTGGGAAGCAGCAGGACACAATGGGCTGTATCCTGTTATTTTAGCATTCTAATGAAAATGCTACTGAAGATCCCTTTTAATGTCAGTTAAGAGCTAAAGATTGGAATCTAAATAAGCAAATTATGCCCCTCATTTACAATCCACTTGATGATTTGTGATTCTCTCCAGTTCACCTGAAGCACAATGCCCGTGATTAACACCATCTCTACATGCATTCAATCATACCCCATATTCAGAACACAGGGGGAAATTGAATATTTTCACCCCGTTCACCTGTAGAGCTCCCACTTTGTTTGAAATAGGCTCACCGAGGCATTACTTTCAGAAATTGGAATGATAATGAATATTCCCACTGGTTGTCACAAAGCCCCATTAGTAGAAGTGAAGAGCTGTAATGCCGTCTGTGTCTTTTCCCAAATCTATTTTTATTACCGGCTTTTGAAGTATAGTCCTCCTCAGACACGGTTTACTGGTAGGAAATGTTTTTGTGAGCGGGCTTTGAGTAGGATGGGGAGGTTGATCTCTAAAGCTTCAGAGACGATGCTATCTGAGGGCATTTTTTCTTTTGTTCTTAAAGCGTGGCATATGTGCTTGGAGACGATGAATGCAGTGCTTTAATCGGAAGACATTAATGTGGTAGATGATACAGAACACAGTATGGTATGCATGATGAGATTTTCATGAACCAAATTGTAGGTTGACAGCAAATTTTAGGTTTTGTAGTGTATACTTGTAGAAGCAAATGTAAGTGATGCTCACGTGTGCACGATGCTAAGGTGTTGTGGGTGTCTGCTGTGGGTGTTACTGTAGTTTTGCAGCCGGTTAGCCAGTAACTTACTGTGGAATTTTGATTTATACATTAAGTCGACAAGTCAACAGGGATCGTCCTGGTTCTCCCGATGGCCAGTCCGGGGCTGACTCTGTCATGCTTATCACAAGGTGTCTTAACCTAGCGCTATGCAGTTTCTAGATCAGGCATGGTGGTATAAATACATGCCTTTGCTGCTTCTATTTATACAATGAAAGTAGATGTAGACCACAGACGGCCTAAATTCACAATAAGTGTCATGATTCTGCCTCATCATGTCATGTCTTTCTTGGTCT
Source organism: Triplophysa dalaica (assembly GCF_015846415.1). Taxonomy (NCBI): domain Eukaryota; kingdom Metazoa; phylum Chordata; class Actinopteri; order Cypriniformes; family Nemacheilidae; genus Triplophysa; species Triplophysa dalaica. Next base: position 18,783,388 of record NC_079549.1, on the reverse strand, counting down.
TGTGGTAGATTCATGGCAGGGCCTCATGTTTTGTGTGGAGAGAAACATATTATTGTTGGTCACAAAATAATATGCGTTCTCTCCGGTCTCGTCTTTGGCCCCGCCCCTCTCGTTTCCTCGTTTAGCTTCCCGCCTGTGTCTCATTACCCACACCTACCCGTTGTTATCTTCTCTTGTTATTTCGCCTATAGAATACCCTTGTGTCTATTGTCCTGTGCTCGTTTATCTTGCCTTGCTTTACCTTGCCTTGTCTAACCCAGAGCCTTTGATAGAGAAACCCAGAGCCATTGATAGAGAGAGTTCTGCCAACTGAAATCCAAAACGCTGAAGCGTCACGTGATTCATGGAGCCTTCAGATAGTTCCATGAAGTTATGTTTCCTCTTCATTTTTTCATTCATTAAATGGCTTTCTTCTTTAAATGGGTTTCAACAGTGGTACTCAACTCTGGCCTGCGAGATCCATTTTCCTGCCGAATTTAGCACAAACTCTGATATGAAACACCTGAACAAGCTAATCAGCATCTTTAGGACTACATGCGTTCAATTTAATGCGACGCTGCGCAAATCTATCAGCGTATGAGATTTAAGTACTGCGAGAGCGATTAAAGGGCAGATTGCTCGGTACCCATTTGAATTGCTCTCACGGTACTTTAATGCGATATGTCAAAAAACTGTTCCATTGGAGTCAGCGTAGAAGATGCGACTCTCTCTTTCAATTGCTCTGGTCTAACCTACCCTTTCTGTATTGCAGATGTTGTGTCGCTGTTTGTATTTAGATCATTTTTGCCCCATCTTGGGAAGTGTTTGCTTTAAGTTTGTGTTTTGTTCCCTTCTTGTTTTACACCCTCACGGGCCTTGTTTGGTATTTTTTGTTAAATAAATCAGTTTTTCTTAACCCCTTACAATTGCCTGCAATTGGGTTCTCTCCCCTAGCACATTCCTTACAATAAGGATCTGAAAGGACAAGATCTTTTTTGGGTAAAAAGTAGGTTTAGATGAATTTTCCTCTGATAAGAACTGAAATTGTGAACATTTTTGTTCACAAGAAAAGCATGTACTGAAGATAAAACAATAGATAAATAAATAAAACAATAGTTCTCCTTAAAATACAAGAGTAGGTCAGAGCATTAAAAATAGACACACAAATATGCTTTATATTATTATTTTTTCCAGTAGCAATCATTATTTAATTTAAATAAAGTTTGTTCTTCATCTAATTAAAAGGGAGTTAAGAAGAGTTGACCTGATTCTGCAACTGATGTTTTTTTTTTGCAGTGAGGCCTACCTGTATCATGTTTTTATTAATTAGAAAAGTCATGAAACTGAGATTTAAAAATCATGGGTATATTTAAAGATTTATGGTAGAAGACAAATAAATGTCTAAATGTGTCCTATTGTGTGACAGCAAAAAATTTGAAGAAAACTTCCTTATATTTAAGATACATATTTTTATGCTATTTTGTATTACAAATATAAATATTAATTTAAAAGAATAATTTGTTCTCTAAATGTATGCTATGTCACACCATAGGACACATGTATGGTATAATTGTATGGTAAACATTTTCAACTAATCTGCATGTCTTGATGTATTGTTGCCATTCCAGTTCAGTGTCTGTTGAATTTCAATGAAATCAAACCTCAGGAATGACATAAAGTCATCCAAAGCACTGATAAGACACTTAAAAACTGTGTTTTTTAAAAGTTTATCACAAAAAATAATTTTCCTAAATACATGTTACATGTACAACAGTGTTGTGTTACTTTAATGTGAATATGAACTTGTTTTCGTTGCAGTATTTGAGGTCTAAAAAATAAAGAGCACCTTTTCTGCTATTTTGACCTGTTTCTCCAGATTTTATTTTCTGCAAATAAATGCAAATAGAATCAATATTTTTATTTAAAACAAAAATGAGAATTTTACTTAAAAACATACCTAACAATCGAAATACAAAAGATAATTTTAATATGGTCTCGTATTTCTTCCGTGGCGGAATACTTGTATATACACACATATCTAGTATTATATTGTATTTCAAGTCCATAACATTCCTATAAGGGCCTTTTTAATTTCTGGTACAAAAGCTCAATCATGCTTCAGCACTTTACTGTAGCACAGCATGACAAGAAATCCTGCTGTGAAATTGTCTGCCAATTAAAAAGTGGGCAGCTGATTTTTTCCATCCTCCTAATTAAGCCACAATATAATAAATTATTGTGACGTACATTTCATCTAAGTTACGGCAGCAGCAGTTGTTATGACTGGTCTTACTCCATGTAAAATTAATTTTTCTTTGTTCTCCGCTGTAAAAAATAATGACATAAATGACAAGGCGCGCATGATATGCTGCCTCTGAAGAATTGTTGACTTACAAAAAGGTGTTCCTGTTTCTTTCACTGTTGCTCAGGGAACTGACAGATCATTAAGATGCTTCTAACAAGTTGACAACTTCACAATTTTTTTAGGGAAATTACAGAATGGGGGAAAAAACGTAAATACCGTACCATAATAACAGTTATGTCTTTGATAGACAACAAACGTCATTTGTTTGTTAAACGTGTGTGAACGATTTTTGAAATGACAGCTGCTAATAGTAGATAAAGTTCTGAATGTTCTTCACAGTTGAATTAACTACATTTTCTTCTCAAATTTGCTATTAACTCGCTATTAATTATTCCATCCATATGTTTTATGCCCCTCGTCTCTTTTCTTTTTTCCTTTGGATGAACAGAAGAGACTTGTCCCGACTACATAAATCCTTTGACAATATGCTTGTCTGACTATTATCTATTTTATAACTCCCCAGTAAAAACATCTCATCCACACAGCAACTGGCAAGTAACTATATTTCCTGCATCAGGGAAATGTATATCCCAAAATGCTGTGCTTCAACTCTGTAAAATATGGCCCCGCTTGGGAGTGACGTTGTTCAACTTGAGTGTCTTGGTTCTTCACTGAGAAGTTGACAGTATTGTGTATAGAGGGGAAATACTTGGATTATTCCAGATGTTAGTGGTAAGTGGTAACCTCAAACTATCATGCAAATCTGTGAAGCTTCCCTCACGAAGGCTTGTAATTCCTCCATAAGGAACGACAACAAAGCTAACATTGGCTTTGACTAAAGTCCAGTGTATGAAATTGAGCGGCACCTAGCATTGAGGTTGTGAACTGCAACCAACGGCTCACTCCACCGCTCACCCTTCCCTTTTCGAGACAGTACGGTGGCTAACACAGCACTATGTCGTAACATTTTCGCTTCTTTGCCAAAGATAAAATATTTACGAAACTCGCTCTGTAGAATAGTTTATCTGTTTAGGGCTGCTTTAGAAACAAAATTGTTAAGTCCGTGCAAGGTGACCCGCGGTGTGTGTAGATACAAATAGCTAAAGTAATAAAACATAACACTTCACTATGTAAGGTCTTTATACACCTCTGAAGACATAGTTATGTATATTTTATTGTATTTCTGTCCAAAGATCCCCCCAAAAAGTATCCATTGGACCTTTAAGTTCCACGTTCAATTTATTTTAAGTCTTGACCCCTTTCATACCGATTTTACCTAAATGAATCCCTGAAAGTCTCAAATTTCAGGAAACACAATATTTTTGAGTTCCTCCTATGTCTGTCACACAGTGCCGTGTCCTTGGGTAATCCAGTTACAGTTTTCATTTTAGAGATTGCTCTGTGTGTGTGAATACTATCATTGGATAACCACAGGAAACGTGTGTGTTTCTGTCTGTTGTGCGTGTTCTTGTGCATGTAAACTTTGCTTAGAGCTGAAGATCAATCCACTGTCCCTCAGCAGGAACCAGGAGGGGACAAGAAAAAAGCATTAGAGAGGCTGAGGGCTTCTGAGGGGAGAAATAAAAGCAGCCAGCGCACTCTTAGAAGGTGGACGTGCTCAAAGAGTCTTGTGCTCATAGACAGCTGCTTTCTAGAAGCGATGGCAGAATAGAAGAGGTCCATAGCTACTGATCTATGGGTGTAGACCCAAGCTTCTTATATATATTTTCTCCATAGGGCGATAATACTGTTCCTTCACTAAAAATGCATCAAAGCTATAACAGTGGTGTATTGAAATTGCACTGGGCAAGAAAAATTGGACGGTGTTTGTCTTTCACAGTATTTTTAACCAATGAATTATAAATTCAAATTCAGTCTGCACGGAAATATCATTTTACTTTGATATTTAGAATGAGTAGGAGTTTTGGGAAACGCACACTAAATGGTTTCCGCTAACTCGGCAGGAGCAATATTATCCCTTCCAGCCTTTCTGAGTCAAGCTTCCCGTTGACACAAAATGATGAATAACTAACCTTTCCAAAGCGACAGTCTGTCGGGATTATTATGACAGTGGTGCTCAACTGGTGGTGTATAAGGACCTAGATTTTATATTAGACTTCAATGGCCGACCGAAAGGTATCAAATGGTTCCAAAATACCAAAGTCATTGAAATGCATTAAAGGTCCAGTGTGTAATTTTTTTTGGAGGATCCATTGACAGAAATGCAATATAATATACATAACTATGTCTTCAGAAGTGTGCACAGACTAAGAATGAGCCATTACTAGCTACATACACCACTGGTCCCCTTTCATGGAATTCACCATGTTGTTTCTGCAGTAGCCCTAAACGGACAAATAGAGCGTGTTTCGTAAATATGTTATCTCCTTCGGCAAGGATGTGAAAACATGATGACATCACCACTAGATACCATTAAATTTCAAACACTGTACACAGCTAGGAATTTTTAAAGTCCTACTTTGGTTTGTGGAGTGTCCAACAACAAGTTGTGTACATAGAAGGTGTAAAACACTATTATTTCATTATAATAGGCAGTTATTCTTAACTTACTTCTTGACTGACTCTCAAATGATTTGTTCCGCGATTCATCTGTCTAATCCCCTCCTTTCCGCTAGCCTAGTCTGATGTGATTGGTCAGATGGTCTAGTCTTTTGTTATTGGTGGCTCACCAGCAACAGTGTTTGGGGGAGAAGATTGAAGTTTGTGTGGGCAGTCCGGGCAAAACATAGGCAGGGACTATTTCTAGTGACGTAAATCAGCGGCGGTTCACGATTCGGACTAGGAACGACTCGTTTGTGTGATTCAGAGTCGACTCCCTTTTTCCAAGCCAATAACTTTGTTATTCATTCACCTTGGGATTTACAACTTGGCAGACTGCTTACTTTCACACACGGCAACATTATGAAATGTTTTCATTGTCATGATCTCATCTTATGTACTCTTTAAATGTTGTTTGCCTTAATTCTGTGCTGTTCTGTATTTATGATCAAATTCTAAACCATACAAGTATTTATACATCATAGATTTCCTCTTTTATCATTCACTAAATTAAAGACTCAATCGGGTGGCATTGCCTGCTTTTCTACCATCTGGGAGTAGACATTATTTAAGCCATGTTCCTTGGTGATGACTAATGAAAGCTCTTGGGTTCAATTTAATAAGCAGACCTGCAAAGGCTGGAGTTTAGAGTCACTGCCCACCCACAGCCTCATGTTCAACCCTGATCAATGGCTAAATAAAGTGTCCATGCTTTACTGTGATGTCACCTATACGTCTCTCAATCAACCGTGTCATGTTCAGGCATCAAAAATCAGAAAGGTATAGCATGCTGTTAGCAACACCAGAATCATGTGTTTGATGCCCTTGGAACACATGTACTGTTTTTTACTTTTTTGTTCTCTTATTTTTGAGAAAAGAAATGTTTCTTATATTTGAGTTTATTTGTAGTTTGCTTACGTCTCATTGGTAGTTGTGGCAAATGTTGCTTGTGTATATATTTGTGGCTTTCCCTATTATTCCCTGTTATCTTATTACTCAGCCATGTTTTATCATTCATTTAGCCGAGCCAGATCCTTTAATCAATTTTTTGTTTGATACATTTTTATTTGTTTGATACAGATATCCACTGTCTTACTATCACAGGTTTAGTTATATTCAGTCTGATCAGCCTTAATTTATTTTTCTCACAGCTGGATTATATATAGGGCCAATAGGAACCAGTGCCCCGGAGCCTTAAAATGACGGGCCAAAAAGCCTCAGGCTATGCTGCTTGAGACAGGTAAAGAAAGCTGAAGATTTGGACTCTCTGCACGTAATGCATTTAACCATTAGCGACTTATAGGTCAACTACATGACTACAGGTCTTGGCCTTATTGCCTGCTTACGGCATCTAGCAGTAGTAAAGCCCACACATGCTTCCAAACCTGCCCCAAGGAGCATGTAGGTGTGATTAAAGCACATCAGGGCAATCCTTCGTTCATTTCTTGCGATTACTATTCTGCATGTGAACCACTCATCCAAATGACTAATTATTGAATTAATTGTGGTTCTATTCACTTCTTTCCCATGTATGCACACTAAAGATCACTAAATGACCAGCTCTTTCAGGTAAAATATTGCAGGCTTTTACCTTTGTCTGTATATGCATCTCTGGTTTGTGATATTTTTAAAGCCTTGTGATCACCTGGTATTAATGTCAGTTAGTTACGACTTAAAGGACATATTTTGGATTAAATACATTTTACGCTCTTGCATTAAAGGTAGATCAGTTTTCATTCACTCACCCTCAAGTCCAAATCTTAATAAATGTCTTTGTTTTTTTGAAAACAGAAAATGGTTATTTGAAATAATGTAATCAAACAGGTCTTCTGTTTAGGACACATAAGATATTTTGAAGAATGTACCATTGTGATTTTCCCACTTTTTAGTCAATGGTGGCAAAGGACTGTTTGGTTACAATCATTTCTGCAAACATATTTTTCTCTTTTCATCATTACATAGAAATGTATACAGATGTTTTTATTTGTTTATACACATATTATATATAATTATTGTTCCATAAAAAAGTCATAGACATGTTTTGAATGACATGAGGCTGAATAAAGGATGATAGACGTGTTGCATTTGGGAAAAGTATCCCTTTAAGTCACTAATTGGATGTGACGGTGTATTTAGAGTCCTATGTAGGTTTCTCATCCGGTAGGACAACTCTTAGGAAGCAGGTTATAAAAGCACCGCTGGAGCCGTAGGAAAACCATCAGTTCACACACACACACACACACACACACACACACACACACACACACTCAGACAGGTACTGTCTTATTTCAGTGTAGGACGTGCATAGGATATGCGAGCAGCTGTAGTTGGTTGTGAATGCCACTCTACCTGCAATAATACTTCACTATGAGACTGAAAAAGATAGGCTGGGGTATCGTATAAGGCACAGCCATTATATCCCAACCGAAGTGTCTTCATACTGTTTTGTCACATCTATTACCCCATGGGTTATTTTCTGTGGAGATGACCTACAGAGAGGTCTCATTGAGAATTTATTTATTCCGTTTCAGAGCCTCAAACTGTTTAGCCTCATATCTTCCTGAACGAAACCTCCAAATTTCGGAGAGGAATTGATGACAAGAGCAGCACGGTGGTGGCTTATAGGTCCACACTACGGGGCTTTTTCTTAGTTTTGTTTGTTTACCACCACAGAATTATGGACGAGGAAAGTTGCTGTTTGTGTGTGTCTGTGTTGGAGTGGTTTAGACAGGGTTCCTGATTGAATCCAGTCTGCTCCTCTGCTTTTGACCCCGGGCTGACAGAAGGGCTTCTAATTCCCTGGCGGACGCAAATGCCCCCGGTCCACCTCCTGCTGATGGGATCAGTGCTGCAGTGGTGTCTTATTAATAACATACAGAACCTGGGCCTTCGGGTGGCTGCCCATCCGTTATTGCTTCTAACCTTCAATGCCCCAAATAATTAGCTATAAACAATCCGCTATGTTAGGACACACGTATTTGTGGTGCACGGAGCAGAACCGTGACAAAAACAAGGAGGCGACAACGCATGTATTTTTGGAGTCCCTGCTGAAAAGACCTTGTTTAAGCAGTATTCGCTGATCTTTTTGGTGGTATAGAATTTTGTCTGGTTGAACCATAAGCAAAATATGGTTTTGCAACGCTTAGGAAACATAACCACGCTTTTATTTATAGTGAACGTTTTTTTTCTTGCTTAATTAAATAAAATTTGTAACACCAATTTTGGATCCTGTGGTTAAAAAAACTCTGGTTCATTTGTGGTAACACAACCTGATCTCAGGGGAATTTGCATTTAATTTTACTAATTCATATGAATTACTATTTGAATTGGAATACTACAGAAATGTACGATATTAGTAAAGAGCAATATAGATGCCTAACCCCACCCATAACGTCAAGCTAAAACGCACAAATTAGATCGTACCAATTCATAGGAATTAGCCACCTTGTGAAACCGTTACGTGAGATTGTTTTGGGTAACCATAGTTTATAGGATGTATTTGTAGTAAAAACATGGTTTGTAAAGGAATAATTTGAAGGTTAAAGGTTGATCATGTTGACTTTACAATCTGTGTAAAATTTTGATTTTTTTTAGTCTAGCTAGGTTATTTCAACCCATGGTTGGATAAAATATTGGCAGACCCATCTGTTGGTTTAAATGAATCTAGAAAATGTCAATTTTTGACTCAAATATGGATAAAAACATAATTCTATGTTGAAACGACACGGCATTCGCTCCAAAAAAATGCTTGGGTCATTTTCAACCCAGCGTTGGGTCAGAAATGGATGAACCCAACTGTTGGGTTGTAATTTAACCTATGCTGGGTTGTTTCAATCCAAAATACTGTGTTGTTTTAACCCACTGTTGGGTCAGATATAAACATGTTCTGGGGATCATTTAACCCAACGTCTTAGAATGTCCATTTTTGAATGAATGATGGGTTCAGAATAACCTTTGATTAATTTAAAAAGTGTTGGTTTGTCCATATATTACCCAAGCATGGTTTTAACAATCCAGCATTTCTTTAGTGTTTTTACTTCATCTCATTATTTAGTGGCATGCAGTAAAATTATTTTCCTTCGTGGGTGTCACCGTAAATAAGACAAATATGTGTGCTCTGGCTGGATATTCAAAAGATTGTTAAGCATGTGAATCTAATATTTCGAACTATTCTAATACGAACCAAATGTTCGAATAGAAACACAAAGCCCATCTGCAGACAAAATTGCGTGACCAGCTTGTTACTCTTTTCCAAAGGGCAAATGCAATCCACATGCTGTTTAATGGTATTTCAATGAATTTGGTTGGTTGTGTGTTGCTGACATATCTGTGTCTTGTTTATACTTGTGGGGTCTTTTGTGTCTTTGTGTGTGACTGATACGATTTCCTCTAGAGTGCATGCCCAGTTGGCTGGGTCGCCTTTGAAGTCACTCTCAGTCAATTTACTCATCAATTAAATTGTCTCGGGCTCCTGTCACAGTTTGTTTTGGGTCTGTCGAGTTCATTAGAACAGTATTTCGTGTGTTGTTGTTGAGATAGCAGTTAATTGGAGTCTATTGTCAACCCTGATCCTTTGAAATCCGGTTCGGCTCATGTAGAATGACACTTTAGTGTAAAACACTCGTGGTAATAGGTCGTGCTACTCAAAGTGAACTTTAAACATGAGTTACAACAGACTAAAGGTATGAAAGGGTCAGCAAGATCATCGGAAATGCATGGCCTGTTAAAGAGGGCGTCAGTCGGGTAATCAGTATTGGCATAAACGTTATTCTTTCATCAGGGTTTATAGCAGTGCACTAAAAGCTTTTGTCTCTTTTTCCTTTAGCTTTGTTTTGTCCTCTAAGACTGTTAGTATCTCACTCTCCTGTAGTGCAGTCATCGACTTCTGACCTTTTGACCTGATTCACTTTGCTGAGGAGTTGCACTTTATAAATAGATACCTCTGCTAAAATCAAGCCGTGTGGAATGGAAGACGTGACAACTTTTTGCAAGCACATCACAAGTCTTAACCCTGGGTTTTATGCTGATGCATATTCTTGTCCATCATCTCATTGTACCTGGAAAAAGCTGCAGATGTTTTTTCCTGAACAGTCCCTTAAGGTAATACTGTACTGCACTGTTCTGTAAAGATTTACACAGAAAGAAACACATGCTTTTTGATACGGATCACTTTAGTCACCCAAAAACATTCTGTCTATTCAAGCTCATGTGGTTCAATACATGTTATATGACTCTGTCTTATTTGGAACACAAAAAAAGGTATTTTGAGATATGTTTAAGGGGTTTTGTATACATTCAATGAAATTCAATGGGAGCCAATGTTGTTTGGTTTTCCGTGTTCTTCAAACTATCTTCTTTTGTGTTCTGCAGAAGAAAGTCATACCGGTTAAAGAATTTTTTATTGTACTCGTTTTTGTTGTATTTCAATTGATTATTTTATTTGATTGTATTTGATTATTTTAATTTAATTTATTCTGATAAAAGAATTTGTATTTTTGGGTGAACTATACCTTATACAAATAGATCGACATTACACCAAGATATTTTCACATTTTTTTTTAATTAAATGCAAAATGTAGTTCCAGTACATTCATGAGATGACTGTCACATGATTTTACGGCTAGTTTGTGTGGTGGAACTGACAGCACCTCCCCATTCCACCCAACATGGTTGTCTTATCTTGCATATACAAAGAAAGAAAACATTTCCTTGCATCACTGATTTTGTCTCATTATTTAATTTCTTAAATGAATGTTTTAGAAGTGATCTGTCAGAGCTGTGACTAGGTAGTTAGCGCACGAGTTGGCCTGTGGCATTTTCCCTCATAGTTTCATGTTGTCTGTCTAACAGGGGGTGAAAAAGGTTTAAAAACGGGAAATATTATCCACAGACTAACCCACAAAAAATAGTGCGTTTAAGATCCTGGTAAAGCATCAAGACTACAAAAGATATCAGTGGACTGAGGGGAGGGAGAGGTGGCTTGACACACAGTTGCTTTTGCATCAGCCAGAAACCTATCATATTGCATAAGCTTTGAAATCTTTGGTTCCGCTCCAGACCTCTTTGGACCTATTGAAAGCTAAACCAATGAATCATCATCTAACACAACATACCTTAAGCTACAAAAGGTTGATGTGAGCTCGGCATGCAATCTGATCGTGTCAGCACTGTGGATGGAGATGATGATAATATGTAACCCCAGGCTATCTGTGATAGACACGTACAGTATTACTGACTCCTGGGCAATTGGAGAAAGGTGCGTTACTGGATAGGGCCGGACGTGGCCACGCTTTGAGCCCAGATTGGGGAATGACCTGTTTAGCCTGCTCATTACTGGGTCTGGCCACCCACACATTTCTCCACAACTACAGACTAGATGATGTGAGGGGTTATGTTCACGTTATGCACCTGATCTATGTATTTGTGGGCACTAGAGATGCTCGGATACTTAATTTCTCCACCGATTCAGATTCTGAAGCTTAAACGAATATTTCTTCACTTTCCGAATGTTACTAATTCATATAATGACTATTAATATTGAACATCAAACTGGGGATGTTTCGTAACATTTTCTATAGACAATTCAAAAAAATTTATCGACTGATGACGATTATTGGCCGAAATATATCAGTGCATCTCTAGTGCACACTTAAGCATTTGTGTTAAAAGGGATAAAAACACAAAAATGAAAATTCTGTCATCATTTACTCACCCTCAAATTGTTCCAAACCTATATAATTTTTATTGGTTTGTTAACACAAAGGAAGATATTAGAAAGAATGTCAGTAAGCAAACAGATCTCATCCCGCATTTACTGCCATATTATGGAAAATAAGTACTTTGGGAGTCAATGGAAGATGAGATCTGTTTACTTAATGACATTCTTCCAAATATCTTCCTTTGTGTTAAGCAGAACAAAGAAATGTATATAGGTTTGGAACAATCGGAGGGTGAGTAACTGATGAAAGAATTTTCATTTTTGGCTGAACTGTCCCTTTAATTGTTAAGACATCACTTATTAGTTTTCAAAGCGAAATCGTATTGGTTAAAATGCTTTACAAAGCTGTATGTTAAATATCTATGATTATTTTTTCTATCATTACTTTTGGTCAACAATAACCAATGAGAAGTGTTGAAAACATCTTTTTAATGTTTATTTATAAAAAATATATTGTTTTTCCCTTTTCTGAGAAGTAGAAGGTTTTTAGATGCATAAACAGCTGTGGTTTCTGACAGACAATTTACTTGTCATTGGTAATGGTTTCACTCTGGGCTTTGAAGTTGCGTGTCAAAACATTACATTTAAGATCCTTTTAAATGGCCTATTTTGTGAAAAATTGTCAATTTGGCACTCCTCCAAGCCTGGCGTGGATATGGGTAAACTGTCTCCGCGAAAACCTTGATAAAAAAGTGACCATTCCACAATGAATACTTATGCGTTAGATTGGGTTCTGAGATCTACTGGCCTGCATTCTGTTGAAAAACTGTCCCGAGTCACACTAGTTATTAAGGGTTGGATGAAAAAATCGATTCACATATGAATCGCGATTCAGTCCTCTAGTGATTCTTATCGATTGACAGATTTCCAAATATCGATTTTCTAGTTAATTTAACAATTGTTGATGTTGTCGGAACAAAAAAGGCTGAACTTTTTTGTGGGAGCGGAGAGGCACCCGGACAGTCGTGAGGCCGTGCATTTTAAGCTCTGCAACAGCGATGGAGGGGGTAGAAGAAACACACCCCGTCCCATTTTTAGCAATGGCAAGTTTTTGGAAAACTTTGATTTTATCAACTCTATGGAAAGAAGGAGCTTGACAAGACGTATTCAATATTCAAGCTCTGTAAAGCAAAGGTGAAGTATTTTGAGAACATTAAATGTAAAGGCTCACATCGAACGCCATCATTCTTGCAAAAGGAATAAAATCTAAACATATATCACATCGAATTGTAAGGGAGGATTGTTATCAAAAATCGAATCATGACCCCAAGAATCGTGACGAATCAAATCGCGAGGTACCAAAGGATTCCCAAATTCGTGGGTTCGATCCCAGGGGATCGCACATAGTCAGAAACAAATATGTAACTTGTGTTACATAAAACTATCTGCAAAATGCCTATCTGTAATGTAAATGTAGCCTCATATACCTTACATTTAAATTTAGGCATTTGGCAGACGCTTTTATCCAAAGCGACTTACATTGCTTTATCCTATACATTTTACATAGGTATTTGCAATCCCGGGGGGCACGGTGGCTTAGTTGTTAGCACGTTCGCCTCACACCTCCAGGGTTGGGGGTTCGATTCCCGCTTCCGACTTGTGTGTGTGGAGTTTGCATGTTCTCCCCGTGCCGTGGTTTCCTCCGGGTACTCCGGTTTCCTCCCCTGGTCCCTGGTCCAAAGACGGTCCAAAGTAGGTTGATTGGCATATCTGGAAAAAAATGTCCGTAGGGTGTGAGTGCGTGAGTGAGTGAATGAGTGAGTGTGTGTGCCCTGCGATGGGTTGGCACTCCATCCAGGGTGTATCCTGCCTTGATGCCCGATGACTCCTGAGATAGGCACAGGCTCCCCGTGACCCGAGGTAGTTCGGATAAACGGTAGAAAATGGAATGGAATGGAATTTGCAATCCCCTGGGATCGAACCCACAACCTTGCGTTGTTAACCTCATCCGAAGAGCTCTGATTGGATCCTCAGGAGGCGATCAGCAAGCTGTAATTTGCATGCTTTTCTTAATCAGCATCTCTCTTTGACCTTCAGTCAAGCAGCAAAGTAGCATCCTGCAGGATTACAATGCATTGTGGGATTTACTGAACAGTTGCTGATACTTTTGTGAGTGAAACTCTGTGTTTTATTCACTGACTGCCTGTAGTTAAGTCTAAATGCACTCCTAATACTTCATAAATGAGTACTTTGTTTCTTTTCATCATAAACATTGCTAGGTAATATTTTACTTTCTTATTTTACAGAAAAATGTGCTATTTGCTGGTGCTGTTAAAATCGTGCTACCTCCCATTGATAGCAAATGAAGTTTTGTTGTGAGTGTTTGGAGATACATATTTTGGAATATCATAGCAGTTTTTCATAAAACAGCGAAGAGCTTTATATTCAGACACACTGTACACTAAGCACTAAGCAGACGTTTTTCGAGCACTTTTGGCATTTTAAAGAGCTGATTCAGTTTCCAGGTTGGCGTTATGTAGCGATACTGTAATGTTCCAGTTCCAGCACTGTATGCTAAAAGGGGTACTTCGACAAGCTGGCACACAAAACTAACCCACAAGAGTGGGAATTGTGCCGTGCAATTTACGTTCGGCACTGATTTTCTGGGCACGATGGACCGCTAACTGGTTTGCATAATTCCTTTATTGAATCGGCCACTAAACGCACACTGCATTTGCAAATAAGTGTCAGTCACAGTGGCCACAATTCATTCCTAATGAATCCCCCTCACACATCTCTTGCTCGGAGCGGTTCCGTCACAGTCGACGCAAACCGGCCAGATAAGTCGATAAGCACCTTTTTTTGCATTCAGCTAGAACTGCAGTTGGAAATTAAATGCCGGCACTTGCAATCAAGTCGCGCTTTTAATGGAGTTTGTGCTACTCTGAGCGCTATTGAGGTTTTGCTCTTTCTAGGGTCTTTGAAGAGGCACTTCAGGGATGAAATGGCTGAGCTGATCACGACCAGCATCGCTTCAATGCTCTGCTCAACTTGATGATTGCTCTCTCACTCTTGCGCCAACCACCGGTAGACCAATTGGCCCACACCAAATGGAACTGTCTCACAGTTATGACAGATGTTTTTATTGTGTTTGTATGTCTGTGTGGTTCTAGATCCACTTTGAAATATGGTCAAGACCTTTGTTTTAAAAAAACGTCCACTGGATTGGACGAGCTCTCACGTAAAGTTTTGAGCTTTCATATTGTTTTGACCTAATTTTGTTGGTGCATTGACGCATGGCTTTGCTTTTAATGTACTGTGTTACTCCCACACATCTAGAAGCTCTGAAAATCAGTCAAACAAACTTGTGCGCACTCAAAACACCTACCTACACTCTCGATGGCGGTTTCACTCTAGAATTGCAGATAAGTGCGAAATTGCATAGTTTCAGATGCCAACCTGCCCCGAAGGCTCTTTCTGATATGCCCCTTTTCCGGGAATGGAGCTTTGATACGTTATCATGCATTCCTGGACACGGCGAGGGTCTCCGCCAATTGTCTGAGTCAGATTATCGTTTTTATGTATTCGCGAATCGCGTTCTATAGGACAACCTTGCGGCGTTTCGCCATACACGTTCATGCGTGAGATGAATGACTTCAGTCTGATTGCCATGACCCACTCCTCACCCTCATACCAAAAGGGTTCTTTATGCAGCTTTCTTTCTATTTTGCTGTGAATTTAGTAATTCCGACATTAACCGCGTAGACCTCCATCACACCCCCATTCCATTGCCTTCAGGGCCCCCTTTGTCCTTCCATCGGCCCTGATGGTGCACATTGGAGCAGGCATTAAAGAGATTTGGTGTGACTCAGCCTTTGAGGAATTAGACATGCTCATTATAACCCTGACCGACCTGAGCCCAGATCTGGGGCGTGGGGTGAGAGAAAAAGTTTTAGGAAAAAAGCTGAATGTTGCCTTTTTTGGTTGTCCCTGTATTGCCTTTTCTTATGCTTTGTTTGGTTCGGAGAAACTCTAAGATTTATTTTACAAACATTTTTTGAACGTTCAACCTGTGAAGAGTGTTTTATTTTGTTTGGCTTCTGTCTTAAATTGTTCACCCAAAAATGAAAATGTTATTATTTACCCACCCACCCACCTACATGTTGTTCCAAACCTGAATTACTTTGTTTTTTTATGAAACACAAAAAGAGAAACTCTAAACACTGGGCAATTACAATGAATAGGGACTGAATCATTCTTTTGAGTCAAATCTTTTCAATCAATCACAATCAATATGGCTTCAAACAACTTGGGATAAAATATATAACTTTCCCTGTAGTAGGCTAGTGCTAAGTGGTAAAGCAATGGCAAGGACATGGGCGTTATGTAATATGACGTAAATACATAGCAAGTTGTTAATATTGTTAAAATGTAAATAATTGTAAAATTGTAAATTAATTGTTAATCTTAAAACAAAAAAAGCAAAGAATCCTTTTGTCAAGTTTTGAATGATGAGGATGTTTAAATGATAACAGAAGTTTTATTTCTTCTTGAACTCCTCTTGTGAATGGGAAAATGACAAGTGTGAAATGCTTACAAATGTATTTTTCTTCCAGAAAACCTGTTTAATTTGTAGACAATGAGATTCTCATTGTGGAGCTCTCCTTGTATTTTTAGGCTAATTGAGAAACAGGTGTTTCTTAACCCTCCACTGCAAATGAGACCTCCCACAATCTGAGCTGCAGAGTTTCTAAATGGCTTTGTGCTTCACTGGTCCTCATCAGCATTCCTGCAGTGCTGAAGCTAATGACAAGGTTACCCTGGTGTAATGTGCCATCTAGATGACTGATTTCTCCTACTTTTGGTATTTATGAGGACTTATGAGTGCACACAAGATGCTAAACCTGGAGAATATTATAAGTGGTAATCAGTGTGCCAGGACTGACAGGAATTACTGATGGAAACATTATTCTCCAAATCGAAATTACTGTTAAACTATAAGATTTTCTTGTAAATAAAGCAATATACCACCAGACATTTGCATATTGTCAAGGTGACATTGCTGGGATGTTGATAGATGCAGTGTGACAGTAAACTGATGTTTAGTCACAAGGGTTTGTGTTGTTCAGATGCAACAAGGTTGAAAAGGTCGGCTATCTTTTATAGACCTTTAAGCGGCCCTAACACACAGGGTTTCTTCCAATCTCATATTAATCTTGAGTACCTATGGAGTAGCATTGCATACGTCGTATCTCTGAAGAGTATTTAGTTTGATCATATTTATAATAGATAGATACAGCTGTACATTTACTTCTGAAATCATATGGCGTGTGTGGGGGTGAGGGGTAGGCTGAACACATTGTCAACAAAACACAGACAGCAGTTTCACTCACCGCATGCGGTTCATGTCCGGCATCTTTTAGCGCTGGGATGGTATCATATATCAGTTTCAAACGATCTCCAAATCCAGCGTTATAACCACCGTTTATAAAACATTCATCAACCAAATGCAGTGAACAAACAAACACCTGAACTTCGTGAACATATGCTCTCTCTCTCTCTCTCTCTCTCTCTCTCTCTCTCCTACACACAAGTGAATGTGACGTCTGCGCATGCTCCTTCTCCTGCTGTCCATCCTGCCACTTGCTTTTCTGAGATAATTGTCCAATAAGGGACTAAGAAAAATGGTTACAAAACAGTTTTATATGTTCGAAAAAAAACTTTCCGAAACCTGTATGATCGCTGGGGGAGTGTATTGAGCACAGAAATACTACGTGATACGCCCAACTCGTTTTTTGACAAGTTGACCTTGAAAGAAGTAAAGAACTCAGAATGCATGACAAATCGTTGCAGCACCCCTTTAAAAGTTTGTAAATGTTCTGTTTATTTGTTTATAATGTTTATTATTTTGATGGACAAATGTATATTACA
Organism: Triplophysa dalaica; assembly: GCF_015846415.1. Taxonomy (NCBI): domain Eukaryota; kingdom Metazoa; phylum Chordata; class Actinopteri; order Cypriniformes; family Nemacheilidae; genus Triplophysa; species Triplophysa dalaica. Next base: position 18,765,956 of record NC_079549.1, on the reverse strand, counting down.
TTTTTTTTTAAACATAATCATTTTTTGTCAAAGTATACTAAACTTTATATACTGAACGTTTAATAATTTTTTGGGGGATTTTTTTTGCGATATTTTGTTGTTTTCTTTGGGAATATTTGGTAAATAAAAAGTACTTTCAAAGGTATTTAATTAACATATAAAACAATGCAAATTACCTAATTATTTAACAATTTTCAGCAAAATTATGTTACATTATATCAATATTGTCTGTGATGTAAAATTACTTACATGATTATGGTCAAACTGTCCAATTCTTTTTCTTGTTTCCAGTGTTTGATATAAAAATGCAATTTCAGCCTTAAAGTGACTCACAATTTGTCATGATTACATTATGGAAAGCAGCGTGCTGTGAGGAGAGGTCTTAGCGCAGCGGCAGGTGACAGGGTACAGCTGCTGAAGTCATGTGACTTGCAGCCAGAGAAATCAACACAGCTGGCAACCCAACAGCCTGTGTAATGTGAAAGTCTCCCCTTTAACTTCGATTTTGGAAAGATCGATATGCCCCAGTATGGTTTTGAAAACTGATAACAAAATTAAACACGTTTATGAACCTCTCACGATTCAAAGATGGAGAGTTATGAGTGGAAAGAAAAATATTAAGTCATTCATAAATTTGATTTGTTAACACGATTTTTATTTTGTAGCAGTGTTTAAAATGCCATAGACTGTCTTGTGTCCTTTCTTATTGTGCTTGGAGAATTTCCATTAATATAAAATTACCAGTGTTGGGGAAGCTACTTTGAAACTGTAGTTAGATAAGCTACAAGCTACTCATCAATAAAAGTAGTTAAGTTACAGCTTAGCTACACATTTGAAAAAGCAGTTAGCTACACTACAAGTTACTATAAAAAAGTAGCTAGCTACATTGAAACTACTTTGATTTTAGAGTGTCATTGTATATAAAGAATAACTGATTCATTGTAAATGAAAAATATTTTAAAAAACAATGTAATACAATACAGTTATGATTTCAGTGTTGTTTTATTTTGTAAACTACACAGTACGCAAGTTAAAGTTAAACTCAAATTTATCTCAAGTTTGCAAAATGTAGACAATGTGAATTATTAAAACAACAGAAAGAACAAATGTTGGGCCAAATAACTCACCTGCATGTGTTTCCTTAAATTTGTGCTTAAAGTCTTTGATGCAGACTTTTAATTTTTAGTTTTGAAAAGAATACATAAAAACGTGTAACCATTACTGTTTGCATCTTTAAGAGACATGAACTTGGACAAATAAGGCCATGAGCAATTAATCACTGAGGGTCAAGCCAGCCGCCGTTTAGATTTGGATGCGCAGATATTGAGTGGTTTACCGTAAATTCCAGGAATGCTGCTTTTAAAGCTTTATTTAAATGTAGAGGATCCGTGTCTCTTGTCAATAACCTATTTTTAATAAGTAGAAAAAACGGATGGTGGGTTTCAGTTGGGGCCGTCCCGCAATATATGCACACCATATGGATTGTTTTACTGTAGCGTTTTGGAGAAATACAGTTTTCCACTTTAAAAGGCTATAGAAACATTATACATCTTCCGATTCTGAATCTGAAATTCAGTCGACATGCCTTGCTCCATCCTGGATGGATGTGTGTGTGTCAAGTTAACTTCGGCAAATTAACGTAATCATCAGACGCGATCTGAATATTGTGCGTAAGCCGCGAGATGCGTCACAGGACACTAGCTGGCAGTAATGCAAACATTTTCAGTAGTAAGTAAGGTGACGACGCATGTGCTCAGTGCGCTGCACTACTTATTGCTTTAAAGTTCGTCGCAATGGAATGTTGCGAGTAGCGTTTGGGCACGCTACACCGCTACCTGCTTGTAAAAGTATTTAACTACCGGAAAAGCTACACTGTTTTAAAAGTAACTTAACTACCGTCAAGCTACAGAAAAATGTAGTTAAATTAGTAGCGTCGCTACTTGTAGTTAGCTAATCCCCAACACTGAAAATTACCACAAATTTTTAACCTGTTAAAATTAAGATTTTGTTTTGGTATGAACAGATCTTTTCTTTAGTTTCCAGTGGTTTGGTAGGTGTCTTGTTCGCTATAGATGCTGAAGCTGCCTTGATTGCTATTTGTCAAAGCAATAAGGTTAAATGGCAATTCCTTTACAGAAAATGTGTATCTGTCAGCATGATTTAGAGTGTTAATACTTATTTATCCTTAATTTTACTAAATTAACAGGTTAAATTGACAGTTCTGTTCATTTACCATGTTATAGAGTACATAACATGAGATCATGAAAATGACATTTCATGCAGTGTGTAATGCAAACGAGTTGTCCCTTTTATCCGATGCAATATACAATGTAATTTGGTTTTCTGTTCCCAAGAAATCAAACCCATGACCTTGTAAACACATTGCTCTACCAGCTGAGCTACAGAAGAAACACTTTCGGTGTTGATTATGTTTTTCTAGCAACTGGGCTGGAGTATCTCAAAGCAACAGCTCTATGTTCCTTCCCAGTGTGTTCTCAGAGCAGATTGTTCATCTCTCTCTCATGATGGGCAGCCCGGAAAGTGCCACCAGTGAAGTCTTACAATCTGCTCACATCCAGACACCAGACTCAACACGATATCCCCTGATAGATCTGGATGCTCTTATCTCAATTGATGAGGTGTTAAATAAAGAAGTGCTGCTCATTATGAGAGATTCTGTTTGCTCTTTGGCTACGCTTGTTGTCTTGTCTCGGCGGGGGCTTAGGTTTTGCGGGAGGCGGCAAACACGCCGTCTTCCACGATTGTCCGACAGTGTTAACGACTTGTTCATTAGCCAGGTCTGTTTCCATGGAAACATGCGAGGGGCTTGGGTAACAGGGAGAAGCCTGCCAGCACATTTTATCGCGCCTGATCCGGATCTATTGACAGAAACGCTGCGTGTGCATTCATTAATTTAATGGAGGGAAGTTCCTTAAGCGCACACGGTCCAGAGATAAGTGACCGTCCACTGTTACTCTCCGGTTCTCTTTGGAATCTAGCAGAGTGTCTCGGTGTTTAACGCTTTAAAAAAAGACAGATTACACATGTCATAAAGTTCAATAAGCCATATTGTGAGTATCCAGTAGGAAAAGAGGTTTAAGTGTTTTTTTTGGCTTGCGTCGTCTTCTGCCACTTTGTTGAACGCACTAGTATCTACTCCACTCCAAAGCCTGCTGAGAAGTGCCACCAGCTGTTTCGCCTTAATTTGTTAGTGTGGGCAGTGCTTGTGTACGGACATGTCTGTGTAGATCTTTAATGCTTTTGCTATTTAGGATTGGGAATAATTAGTTCACAGCTGTTGGGTCCCTGTTGAGAAGCGAGCACTTAGCGACTGCTTTTGAACTTCACGTATGCGTGCTTGTTTTGTGTGCATTCGCTTTTTATGTGTTGATCTTTCTCAGACTTGTCTCTTGGGTTTAGCACAGATGGTACAAAGTCACATCAGCACTCGTCTCTTACTGTATGTTTACAGGCTTGGCTTGCTTCCTCTGACGTCCATCGGAAGCACAAGTCCCCAGTTACACTTTTATGCTGTGGCAGGATCTGCAACAGATCCAAACCCAGAAGGGTGTACAAAGTAAAGCAGAAAAATAGCAATTTCCTACTCCCGTTCTTCCAACTTCCGCTTCTTTCTCACTTTCTGATTCACATTTGATCCGTGGCACATATTGTACTGTAGTCTCTGAAATCTGCTGCAGTGCTTCCCAAATTTATTAGACCACCACCACCCAATGTGTATTGGTTATTACCCAAAGCATTTTTTATGTTTCTGTAATGGTTAATCCGCCATAATGTGTAATCTCTTTAGTCATAGTAGTATTCCTTATGCCAAAATATACTTATTGTTGTTATTTTCGGTTTTCGAGTTTATTGTTTTTCAAGAAAGGCACAAAAATAGTAAAGCACTTAATTTTTTTATTCAGAAGTCCACTTACAGTTATGTACAGCCCTACAGCCCTATTCTTCCTGACTAAATGATGTCACTATTCTGAGTTTTTGGAAAAACTCCAGAAGGAATCCGCAAAAATAGGAGCGAGGCCTTCCTTAGAGAAGAGGAAGAGCCGCTGGAGTAGTGTTTGGTTCTCTGTTCTCTCTGTGTTTGAGATTGTAAACATTTGACTGATCTACGCGCTGAACTACTTTCACTTTCATTAGTCCTACAGCTGGTAATAAGAATTCAGTTACACACATTCTTAGAGAACAAACGGTCAAATAATAGCTTCCATGACTTTAACTTCGGCTGTGAAAGCTGATCTATGTAATACACTGATTTTGTGTGCGTGTGCGCATACCTCTTAAACACCTATGGGAAATTGCCTTTGAAGTCCTGCTTGCAACTGTCTCCTGGTCAATCTGCTTGTTTTATTATGCACCTTGGGTCGATCAATCAGCATGTGTTTAACTGATGAAGTGAAGTTTACGCCATTGTTACTGTTTATTGCTAAAAGCCAAAGCTTATTACGTGCAATGAGAGGGGCACCGACCAATCACAACAGCCTGAGAAGAAGAAGCTCGCTGATATGGTATGGGTGGGACACCTTCCGACACACGCTCTAAGCGGGGAACCAATCATGACAGACCTGATCAGCCCCATCAATCAGAGTGTTTCGAAAAGGAGGGACAATATATAGACCGAAGAAATCCAATCGTTTTTTTTTAGAAGAGGGACAGCGGTCAACAAAAGACTTGAAATATATGAAATATAAAGCGTTTTTTGAAACTAGAAACATGAACAGTCATTGTTAAACACCCAAAAAAACATATTCAAAGCCTAAAAAAAGCAAAAGAATGGCTCCTTTAAAATATTCACATTTTCTCTTTATTTTGACTAGTGGTCCAATAAATGTAATTTAAGTGATAAAACAGTGCATTATAAAGATTATGTCAGTCGTTTTGTAGTTACCTTATTCCCTACATTTGTTTTTTTCCCTTTTTTACCCATAATGCACTTTTGAATGAATGACAATGGATGTACGACACATCCAAAATCTACCCTCCTAGAAAGGGTATGATGTGTACTTTGAAAAGTAAACAGTTGACTTCATAGCAATTCACCTCCCATGTTCATTTGCCTAATTAGTTCCCCACTGTTGCAAGAGAGATAATTGAGCAGCCATCATGATAATCTGCAACATAACCAAGCTAATAATTTCTTATTGATTGACTCATTTAATGGAGAAACTGAAAATGAGCCGCCGGTGCTGCTCGGTGGATTGCATGAATTCGCTCTTGTTTTTAAAAGCACTTAAAGGCCATTACATGCCGCAGTGTTAACTCAGACTCTGCATGGACTTGATGATGTGCTGCCTGCATCTCTGTGCCTCTGAACTCTGTATATCATGTCTGCAGTGAAATGGCATTAATGTGGGAGGTGCTTTACTTTGAGAGGCTTATTTCAGACGTTTTATGGGTTATTAGCTGTGTGACTATGGCTATATACAATGTAATGCTTTGGGAGTGACAACTTTTTTGAAATGCAGGATTTAATCTTTTAAATTAGGATTACTACTATTCATGAAATAAAGACTCTTGACCATGAAAAACATGCTTGACATTGCAACCGTTCTGGTGCTTTTTGTCTGTAAACAAGGAATGTGTTTAACTTTATTTAGTTTAACTTTAAATAACCATACAGAAAGAATAGATAGTGTGTCTTTATTTGTGTTTTTGAAGGCTTGTGTTATATAAAGCGATAAAAGTTGTTTAAACAAATTGCATAAGTTAAAAGTCTCAGACAAGATAATGCATGGGAGCACTTACATTTTTACGACATAGGTAAATAGTGTATAATCGTAAAACAACCATATGTTAAATAAAGGGTTTATGGTTTGTACAGCTTTATGTTTGATTCTACAGCTGATCTGTTCGAGAATGTTTACCGGATATACTTGCTTTGTAATGTTCATTGCTGTAAAATACATAAAACAGTTTATATTCAGTTTTCCTTGACTTGTTTAGAGCTGCTTAAATTAGACGCTACTGTATGTTTAGGGAAATGGAGTTTATTCTTGCTAATGGGTGCACTGGGTTCCAGTTATCAGAAAGTGGGCGTTCAATTAAACCTCAGTCTTCCAGTTCCGCTGTCCTGTCTGCTGTAGCCTATCAACCTGCTTCGAGTTCTATGAGGTGTGAGGTGCGTGTCAAGCAGCCAGCAAATACTACGTGTAAGAAGATTGACAGGTGGCTGGTGGTAGAGAGAGCGATGATTGTGCTAACTCCTGCGTGTTGTAATATGACTGCATTGGGACTGCTCTGAGAAAAGATGGAGATGTCATGCCTCCCCTCACCTCTAATAAGATCGGCAGTGATATTAAAACTCCTCCGCAGCTGAAGGAGACGGAAGTGCACTGGTGCTTAAGGGGTTTTTATGCTGATCAAGTCAAGCCAGTACTTACTGCCAGAAACTTTTAACAGCAATGCCCCAACCTCACTTCTCACCTCGGAGAGTTCAATTACCGAATGAGAATATTGACAGACATGTTTTAGCATTATTATATCATCGTCATTTATTTGATGGACAAGCTGGAAGTTCTAGCCGTGAAATTGTCAAATGTTGTTGACCTAAGGGCGCCTCTGAAGAGTTTGTTTCGTTGACAGAGCACGTTTTACATGACATATGTTGGTGAAAACTCTCAATAACAATTATTTAGGTTTACATGAGTGTTTATTTGCTTTTTTGTCACAAGTAATCTGTAAATAAATCAGTCAGAAGATATTCAGTGTTTGTTTATTTGCCTTTAATGTATGTGGAGCGAGATTTAATTTGATATTAAAGGGATAGTTCACCCAAAAATTAACATTCTTTTATCATTTATTCACCCTCATGTCATTTAAACCTGTATGACTTTCTTTCTTCTACAGAATACAAAACAAGATATTTTAAATAATGTTGATATCTTTATTATCCAAACAACACTGAACACATTGACCTTCATTGCTTGGGCACAAAACCATTTCTCAAAATATCCTCTTTTGTGTTCCACAGAAAAGATATACAGGTTTCAACCCCACAAAGGAAAGTAAATAATGACAGAAGTTTAGGGGGGGTTTATCCATTTAATTTTGTTATGGGAAACCTGACAGCCTTTGTCTTATTGGTCTAAACTTAAATGCCATGGTTGCATCATGTCACTTAGCACTTTTGCGTTCACTGTGGACGGAACTTGTCCTTTTCAGGACAGAGTTACAATAAAACTATCACTTTAGGCAACTGTCTTTAAGACAGTATGTAAATTACCTATATTTTGATTTTCTGACTTGTTCACTCGTGAAATGAGTATCAGCGCCTGTAGCAGCGGGTCAGCGAAATCCTTCAAGAACACTTTCTGTGCAAAGCCTGCAGTGCATTGTGACAATATCACAAAACATTCAGGGCTGAACTTAACTGCACAAACTGTTCAGGTCAGAATGAAATGAACTTTTCATGTCAACAAAATTTTTATTTTGCAGGCAACTTTCCGTGAACTTTGCTTTTGCAATGATACAGAACAAGAAAAATGTAATTTGACTTGACGTACCCACATAAAGATGAACAACCTGGAATTTCATGTTTTGAAAGCAAATAGAGGCCAAATTGATAGATTTCAGTTTTAATTCTTGATATGATGCCTTCATTAACTCTGTCATTGTACAAAAACAAGTTACAAGACCTAAAATAATAAGAAAAGTGTATTTGTGGTATTTATTTGGGCTGTCAACGTCAACGTTAAAAATATTCAACTCCAACGCAACATCCGTTTTTTCTGTCATCATTGCCTTACATTACATTATATAATCACGCTCTTATTCATATATCTTATTCAAGGCCTTTAAACTATTAAGGCGTGATTTGAAATGGTTTTATTGACACGTCCAGTATAGATTGACAGTTCTGGCTGTGGAACACGTCTCAAAGCAACGTGATGGCAGTCCCGTCTGGTGTACACATGGGCTAAAGGCTGCGTCAGAATCTGTCAGACAGCGCATGCACCAGTATTAACTTCTCTTTCGTGCTTGAATGAACAAAAACACACAAGATTATGTCAGGAAGCAGATTTTGTCTAGAATTTTCGCAAGCACAGTCTTTAACGAGTTAAATAAAGTCTTAAAGGGGTCATATGGTGCGAAGACATGGTTTTATGGGTCTTTGGGGCTTTATAAGATCTCCATACATGTATTAGACACTGGAATTGCAATTACATTCTATCTAAAAGCTAATAATATACATGTGACCCTGGACAATAAAGCCAGTCTTATGGGTACATTTTTCGAAATCTACATTTTTACATAATTTGAAAGCTGAACAATTAAGCTTTCTATTTATGTATAGGTTGTTAGGATATGATAATATCTGCCGGAGATATAACTGTTTACATTTTTGGAATCTGAGGGTGCAAAAGAATCAAAATATTGAGATAATTGGCTCTGAAGTTGTAAATAACAGGCAGTGTTACTTTTCATCCACTCACATAAATAAAGTTTTGATATATTTAGGGCAGGAAATTTACAAAATATCTTCATGGAACATGATCTTTACTTAATATCCTAATGACTTTTGGCATCAAAGAAAATTAGATAATTTTGACCCATACAATATATTTTTGTATGTTCCAGTGCTACTTACATTTACATTTACATTTAGACATTTAGCAGATGCTTTTATCCAGTGATCATGTGGTGAGCCGTGGACAGCGAGCCCCTCCATGACACCCTGAAGACTGGTTGACACCCTGAAGACACCCTCAAGACTGGTTTTGAGATCAAGGGTCACATATAAGATAATATTTGTTTTAGCCGTGTCATTTCACCCCTTCAAATGAATGCAATGAGTAGTGAAAATAGGAAGCGCATTGGATCTGCTCAGAGCGGCAGCTCTTAATGGTGGAACTTCTTAAACTTGCAGCTGTTATTCAAAAAACAAAAGAAAAGAAGAAATCAATGTGATTTTGTAGCTTTTATGAGGATTCTTCTGTATTGAGAGTTATTATAATGGATTTGAAAAATAACATATGTAATAAAGAAACCAGTTGCAAAGCCAACAATATTAGAATGTTGGCTTTCATTCATAAAATGATGCTAAAGAAATGTGTTTATTATCAATGAATGTGAAATTATTAGATGTGTGTGATTAGTAAGGAAATGTTTTTAATCGATTGACAGCACTAAAATAAACCTTAAACATAATAAGTTTAATTTCACTATACGTCTGCGATTAATCGTAGTTAATTGCACGAAACGGGTTTAAAAGTTCTAATATATTTATAGCCTTAGTATTTACTTCCGTCTCATTTTTGTCTCCCTCCTGTAGGTGCATTCAAGAGGCCCACCTTGGCAGCTAGAGGAGAGGTCGGCCTCCGTCACCATGACAGTGTTGCCACGGGTCGTGGCTTCCCTGGCTGTGCCCGGCCTTATCCTCTGTTTCATCACGCTTCCATTTCCTGTTATACTATCCCAGAGGCCCCCGGTCCCCACAGAGCCCGCCCCCAGCCCTGCCCCTCACACAAGGCCGGAGTGTATCCGTCTAGAGCACCCCATCATCTCTATCCAAGGTGATGCATACACCTGACTTTTGTGAATATTTCAGCTTAGCCTTTTCATCGAAGCTATCTTGGCGTTCCCAAAAGTTGCCTGTTGTAAGATTCACCTATATTTATTCAGAACGTTTTCTAAGCGTTGAGGACCCAAGTGCCTGGTGCTGTGTGTTGTTTATCGCTGTCCTATATTTGCCAGGGTCAGACTGTACATCTACATTTTTTGTTCTGTATATCTTCATCATGGGTGCAACACATTTGTCAGATAGAGATGGAGTGTGTTACAGATGGCAAGCTCTGATGGACGTACTGCAGAAGAGATAAATGTCTTTCAATTCTCCAAGATTTCTATCTGCCTGCATTCTAGCACACAAAATAAAATCCAAGAATTTGGAGCCATTGGTTGAAAAGCTTTATGCAAACATGTTTTTACACTGTGAGAACATAGAACACATTTTTTGTTTAGACGACGGGTGTTTTGATGAATGTATGGTCTGTTGAAGGTTACTGTGGGGACAGTTTGGATTTGTTTGACTCTGAGGGATATGATAGAGATAGCAGATTGAAGCCTCATGGGGGGCGGGAGAATTGGATGACCAGGGGGCTTTATATTATATATTAAACCTGCCTGGAATTGAGACCGCCATGGCTCATATGGACATCGCCTATGGCACCCTTCTTTTATTGCTACCGAAAATTCGGGTTGCATTTTGATTTTTCATTTTATACTTTATCAAAGTGGCAGGATTTTTTCCCCTTTCGAGGGTGTTGAAATAGGGCTAGAATTACAAACACCCTTGTTTGCAAAGTTAGAAAACACTGCTATTTGCGAAACAAGCAGTAAATTGTAAAGCTGGATAAGAAAGGTGCTATCTTTTTGTTCCGCAATTTTATCGGCAAGGTGACTATTTCTTTTCATTTTTTGCGGTATCCTATTTCTTTCCGTCATTTTAGCTCTTCTGAGCGCACGCACTGTGGCGTAACTTTCATGATAACAGGTGTTGAACAATTGGCTTTGCATTGTAAGCAAGCACACCTCACATACCTCACCAAATACCTCTTCTTATGTTTACTCAATGGTTTGAAAGACCCATAGTACACCTCCATTCCTTCTTTTATGTAAAATCAGTGGTACGGTAGCCTGTGAACAATGTTGGCTCTACTTAGGTTCTTTGATAGTTGAGATTTTTGTAATTGGCAGTTTTGGACAGCTACTCAGTTGAGTCTCCTGAGGCGTACCGGGGGCCCCTTATCTCTGATCTTGACAAGGTCCATGGCCTCACACATGCCTTTGAACCTTTCTAAAGATAAACCATGGAAATGATCCTCTTTTGAGATAGTTAAGCATGGTGGAGCATCGTCTTTTCTTCTTTCCGAATGTCTTTTGGGGTGTAGAGACTTACAGGAACAGTTCACCCAAAAATGAAAGTTCTCTCATCATTTAATCAGCCTCGAGTTGTTTCAAACTTGTATATATTTTTTTGTTTTGATGAACACAGAGAAAGATATTTGGAAGAATGCTTGTTACCAAACAGTTCTTGGCCACCATAGACTGCCATTGTAGGAAAAATTGCTTTATTAATTTCTTTGTTCTGTTGAACACCAAAGAAGATATTTTGAATAATTTGGGAAAGCAAACACTTTTCCCACTTTTGAGTACCGTTGTAATTCAATGGTGGCCAAGAGCTGCTTGGTTACAAGCATTCTTCCAAATATCTTTCTCTGTGTTTATCAGAACAAAGAAATTTACACAGATTTGTAATAATTTGAGGGAGAACAGAATGTTTTTGGGGTGAAATGGCCCTTTAACAACTGCATTAGAGGTTGACTTGTTTTAAGTCTTTTTATTTAGAAACAAGAAAGCATTGTTTGGAAAAAAGGTTGAATTTTAGGGAAATTGAGTATACATAAAACATGCCTATAATTTTAATATGTGAAACCATTTTTGCATTGCATTCAATTCAGTATGACATTTTATATTAAAATGTATTTATACAAACATTTGTTTTGGTAATGTTTTATTAATAATGCCCAATGTTAGTAAAAAAGTTAGCTTCTTGCAACAAAATATATTTATATTTTAGCCTGTCATAACTTTTACATCCTCTCTCTGACCCTGAGGTTGCTTTTTGCTGTGACTTTTGGTCATCAGTGTGAGCATCCTCCTTGCATAGAAAATAAGAGAGCTTTTTTTAGAAGGTCCAATATAGTTCTGGCCTCATCATTCTTTGCAAAACCTGCGTTGCATTGTGGCTGGTTCATAAAACAATGCTACATGGTTCTAAGGTCAGAATGGAATTAGGGAACCTTTCACTATACAGTGTCTTACTCTTTACGCTCTGGCAGTTGGAATATTCTTTAGTGTTTTGTTATAGCCAGCAGTCTGTTTCTGTTTCAACAAGCAGTTTCTTCAGGATTACCTCACCATGACTAGACAAGCCAACAGGTATCATTGATGTGTAAATGTGGACGGCCAGCTTGTGCAACATTCTGAAACTGTACAGACATTGACACATGATGTTTTTTAACTTGCTTTCAATAGAGGTTTTTTTAGGACAAAGCATGGACATATTTTCCAGAATGTTTGCATGGTATACTGCAATATTTCCAAATGTCAAAGAAAGAATCCTTAATAGCTTTCCTGTAGCTCAGTGGTAAGAATATCGTGCCAACAACGCAAAGTTGTGGGTTCAATCCCAGGGGATTGCACATACCTATGTATAAATGTATAGGACATTGCAATGTAAGTCGCTTTGGATAAAAGCGTCTGCTAAAATGCGTAAATGTAAATGTTAGTATGACTAACACTTTAAAGTAAAAGTTCACCCAGAAATGAAAAGTCATTTCAAACCTGTATGACTAGTCAGTTCAAACCTGTATGACCTTCTTCTGCAGGACAAAAAAGAAAATATTTTAAAGAATGTTGATAACCGAACAACGCCAGCACCCATTCGCTTCAACAATGCAAGTCAATGGGTGCCGGTTACCAAAATTTTTCTAAATATCTTCTTTTGTGTTCTGCAGAAGAAAGAAAGTCATACAGGTTTGAAATAACACGGGAGTGAGTAAATTATGACAGATTGTTCATTTTTGGTGCAAACTGTCACTTTAAAAAACACGACTACAGAGATGTTTTTTGTTGTTATATGATACCAACTCATTAAAAGTAACTTGATACCTATTTACTTCAGAGAAATTTTCTCACTGGTTATACGTGACAGTCACATCTAAAAGCATGGCAGTGATATCTGTAAACACGCAGTAGCAATAACATGCTGATACTACAAGGAATTTCAGATGAGTTTAGATATCTCGGGACATTGCATGAATGGATTTGTGTGTACGTGTTCCTCTACGAGTAAACCAGCACAATCTCATCTGTATTTTAGTCTATACAAGGATTTCAACATACACTATCATCTCCAACACATTGAAGTTCACCCGAAAAATCACCCTCTTGTCATTTCAGACCCCTTATGACTATCTTCAGAACACCAAAAAACATTTGCTGAAGAATGTTAGTAACCAAATATTCACTTCTATTGTACAGACACAAAACCAATTCCAGTCAATTTGTAGTGCTGCTGTTGTTCTGTTACCAACATTGTTCAAAATATCTTGTTTTGTGTTTTGCAGAAGAAAGAAGGTCATACAGATTTGAAATGAAAAGAGGGTTAATAAATGATGACAGAATTCCCAGTTTTGGTTGAACTATCCCTTTAAGCTTCTGGAACCGTTGGGGTCTTTTTGACAAAGATTGCAGGATAAAACTTCAATCATAAAATGATAGCATTTGGACATAGATTTAAAAAAAACACTGATTTATAAGCTAATGTTGGATATGGTGTGTGTTTGGATGTCCAATGCCAGGAATTTAATGGAAATCTCTAACCTGTTAAACTTGAATTACAGTAATCTGTCCCAAGAGGACTGGTGTCACAGGGCCAATCTCTACCTTCCATTCTCCTGTCTTTGTAATTGGCTCGAAAGTGTTAGTCTCGTCTGTAGAACATGTTCAGAAACCGATCTCTCGTGGGTAATAATGCGATTGTTTAACCACCGGCTTTCCATAAAAGGACCTTGAGGAAAAATAGTTGCTTTACCTTGGGCCCTTTTGCTGTCTCACTATACTTAATTGGTCTGTAACATCAGAGGTACCGATGTTTGAAAGGTCTTGTCACGTTGTCCAATGTTCTGTCCCCAAAGAGACAAAAAGTAGCTCTTGGGGTTGCTGTTAACTTTGCTTCAAGTGAGTCTAACCTTGGGGTTCAATTGGAAGGCAATTGGAAGGCAAGGCTTACATTTGCTGACTGTGAATGAAATGAAACTTGGTAAGTGGTTTGAACAGATAGCAGCGGCCTCCATGTCGTGCTCCAGCGTCTCCGCACTTCTGCTTGCCCTTTTCCATCCATTGTAGACAGTGACGTGCTACGCTTGAATGGACGTCTGAAATTGCCAGAGCTGAATGTTTCTCTCATTGGCTTTGTGAAAGGTGTTCTTTCAGACCTTTGCCTGGTTGAACCGGCCCTCGATTTATGGCCTTATCCCCCAAATGCCCTTAACCGAGTTCATCCGCTCCTGTTGTGCCGGGGCATTTCTTGCGGCGGTCTCATTGTCTTCCTATTTCTATAATCGGAGCGCCGTCCGGCTAAGAGGATTTAAATGCCTGTGGGGCTCTCCACTCATGCAGTGACCACCGGTTCCCTAGAGATACAACAACATGGAAATCACAGCAGGCATGTGGAAGGAGACCAGAAGACAAAACAAAAGCAAATTCTGTTTTTAGATAAGCTGCAGTCTGCATCTTCTGATAAGATTGTCTGATGAGAGATGGGCCGGTCTTTTGAGTAGAGAGATGGAAAATAACACAATAAGAATAATGTGGCTTTAATCAACATATGTGGATGTCTTTCTCCTCCGAGCTTTTTGACTTTTCAAAGGTGACATTACCTGATGAGGGTGTGGCTTTGTATCCATGGTAATCCATATTCACTTTCTTATATTGACTTTAGAAGAGCGGCTACTGATGTTGTATTGAATTGGTTTCACCTTGTTGCTCTAGAAAAGTATTTCTCAAAGACAACTTGTTTATACCTCATACAAGTAGTGCATACAAATAATGGTCGGTCGTGTCTACCCCATGACTATATACAGACATTGTGAATTTTATAGCTTAATTGTACACCATTAAAGGGACAGTTCACTCCAAAAATCTAAATTCTGTCTTTATTTACTAAAAATAAATAATTGTTCCAAATCTGTATACATTTCTTTCTTCTAATGAACACAGAGAAAGATATTTGGAAGAGTGCTTGTAAGCAAAATGCCAGCATGGACAACCATAGGAAAATTGCCTTGTATTGAACACAAAAGAAGATATTTTGAAGAATGTGAGAAAGCCAATAATTCTGGGGCACTTTTGACTACCATTGTAGTTCTTGGTAGTCAATGGTGGCCAAGAACTGTTTGGTTACAAGCCTTCTTCCAAATATATTTCTTTGTGTTCATCATATCAATGAAATGTATACAGATTTGGAACAACACTTTTTTTTTATGTGTACTGTCCCTTTAATGTGTATAAACAGACATTTTAAGTTACATAACATACCATGTTATGTATGGATTTTCTATAATAAATTGGTCGTTAAGACAGAAATTTGGACAATGTATTGTTTGTACATGTGACCTGGTCTATGAAAACCAGACTAAAGTCTCACAATCAAATTTTGAGATAACCAGCAGCAGTTTGATTTCAACCATTCATTTCACTATGATTTCAATCTTCAACATGTCTATACTCAGTCAATATTAAATAAATCAATGTTATATTATCACAGAATGTTCTTTACATTATTTATATATGATGAATTATGAAATATTATTTTCACAACAAATGTGGGTTTACACTTTTCACAACCTGTGTCACAAATATGCGACAAAACTTATTTAAATCCTTCTCATTTGTTATAGTGTTGTGATCCTCATATGAATAATTGTAGTCGCATGTTTGTGGTTTTTATACGCTGAGATGCACATAAACATTTATTCACTGTGTAGGGAATGACCCAGAAGTGACATACCAAACAAACAAACAAACATTGTAACATTATTGCAGTTTGTGAAAAATCTGTGATTTAAAACTCCCATTATACAGTATACAAAGTTCAACAAGGTGTTTGTTCAATCTGGGCAATATGATTTGGTCCCAATACGTTTTCCAGAGTTTCGAATGTGTCCCAATAAATGTGAAAATATCTGTAGATATTTAGAAGAATCTAAATCTGCTGTATGATATAAATTAGTCACATGATTAGTTGTTTACCATGGCAATATTTTCGCCCAAACTTCCTGTTTTATCTTCCTCCCGGGTTGTAGCATAAATAAGCAGTCATTCCTAAATCTGTTAAAGTGAACAAACAATAATGATCATGATTTATTTCCTTGGGAGCGTTTAAGATGCTGACAGTTGAACCCGCTCTTGTTCTTTGGATCCGGTGGCAAATGCATTAATCTCTTCCACGGTGTGTTTGGAGAGGAAACGCAATAATCGTCCATCAACTCTTTTCTGGACTGCTCCCCATTTTTAGTTTTTGTCTATGGATTACTGGGCAGCATGCATTGCTTGATGATGTGTGGAAACTGTCCTTGCATATAAAACCACAGATTACTCAACTCAACTCAACTCAACTCAACTTTATTTATATAGCGCTTTTTACAATTTTCATTGTTACAAAGCAGCTGTACATGAGACACATTTAATACAAGTATGAATTCTAAAGCAGCCCCCCCGGCCAGGCAGAAAGTGCAAAACAATATGCAAACGGTGGTGAGGAACCCAAAACTCCCATCGAGAAAAAAAACCTCAGGGGAACCCAGGCCCAACCAGGGGATTCCAGTTCCCCTCTGGCAAAAGCTGCTGCCTCTGCACAAGCTCAACAGTGCTTGCACAACAAGGCTTAGTAAAAATATAAAAATTAAGGATTAAAGATTATCATTAACAATCTAATAGCATTTGAAATGTTGTAGGAAAAACAAAGTTGTCGCGTCCTTTATCCAGCTCTATCCTCTTAGCACTTGTCAGGTCACCGCTTTCCATTCTCAGCTCTGCCATCAGGTCTGGGCATGAACTGCATCCTGCGGTAACCTTGGAACAAAGAGACAAGACTGGCTGAGAGTAGAGTACTGTTCTGCACTCTTTGATGCAACAAGTGCATCATTTGTTGTGGGATGTGTTCCTGGTTCCGGTTGATCTAGATAATGCAGCCTAAATCCTCTGAGGATTAATATTATGGAGGTGTAGTGTATGCAAGATTAAAAAGATGAGTCTTTAGTCTAGATTTAAACTGACAGAGTGTGTCTGCCTCCCGGACCGTGCAGGGAAGAATATTCCAAAGTTTAGGCGCTAGATAAGAAAACGATCTACCACCTGCACTTGATTTTGAAATTCTAGGTATTACCCACTGACAGGACCCCTTAGAGCGTAATGTACGTGGAGGTCTGTAATACAATAGAAGTTCATTCAAATACTGCGGCGCTAGACCATGTAGGGCTTTATAGGTAATAAGCAAGATCTTAAAGTTAATGCGATGCTTTATAGGTAACCAGTGCAAGGTTGACAGAACCGGGGTTATATGCTCATACTTTTTTGTACGTGTAAGAACTCGAGCTGCCGCGTTTTGAACCAGTTGCAGTTTTTGTAATAGGCCCGCAGGGCAACCACCTAGAAGTGCATTACAGTAATCTAGTCTTGATGTCATGAATGCATGAATTAATTTCTCTGCATCTGAAAGTGACAGTATATGACGTAATTTAGATATATTCTTAAAATGGAAAAATGCAATTTTACAGGTGTTTGCGACATGGCTTTCAAATGAGAGAGTACTGTCGAATACAACGCCAAGATTCTTAGCTGATGACGAGGATTTTATGGAGCATCCGTCAATCGTTAAGCAGTATTCTTGGTTGTTACGCATAGCAGTTTTCGGTCCAGTAAGTAACACTTCTGTTTTGTCCGAGTTTAGTAGTAAAAAATTGTTACTCATCCACATTTTTAAGTCAACTATGCAATCCTTTATTCGATGAAACTGCTGGGTTTCATGAGGCATCGAGGAAATATAAAGTTGAGTATCATCAGCATAACAGTGAAAGCTAATTCCGTGTCGCTTTATTATATCTCCTAGAGGTAGCATGTATAATGCGAAGAGCAGGGGTCCCAAGACTGAGCCCTGTGGTACACCGTACTGGACTTGTGATTTGCGGGACACCTCATTGTTTATTGCTACAAATTGAAAACGGTCGGATAAATAAGACTTAAACCATTTCAATGCTATTCCGTTAATGCCAACGTAATTTTCGAGTCTATGTAGAAGTATGCTGTGGTCAATGGTGTCAAATGCAGCACTGAGGTCTAGCAGCACCAATAACGAAATACAGCCACGGTCAGACGCTAAAAGCAGATCATTTGTAACTCTGATCAAAGCAGTCTCTGTACTGTGACATGCTCGAAATCCAGACTGGAATTCATCATTAATGTCATTCCTTTGGAGGAAGGAGCATAATTGAGTTGAAACTACTTTTTCCAGAACTTTAGATATAAAAGGTAAATTCGATATAGGCCTGTAATTCCCTAGTTCTTTAGGGTCGAGTTTGGTTTTTTTTAAAAGAGGCCTTATAACAGCCACCTTAAATGCTTTAGGCACATGTCCTAATGTCAGAGATGAGTTAATAATACTAAGAAGAGGATCTATAATTTCTGGAAGCATTTCTTTCAGTAGTTTTGTAGGTATAGGGTCTAGCACGCATGTTGTTGATTTGGATGATCTAATGATTTTAGAGAGTTCATCGTGATCTACTGTAGAAAATAATTGCAATTTCTCCTTAGGGGTGCTGTAGTTAGTTTGTTCAGCGGATTTCACTACAGGTTGCATTGTTATAATTTTTTCTCTTATATCTTGGATTTTACTCGTGAAGTAGTTCATAAATTCATCACTGTTATGCTGATAATCAGAATCTGACGTCGATGACAACTTATTTTTTGTTAATTTAGACACGGTGTTAAATAAGAATCTAGGGTTGTGATGGTTTTCCTCTATTAGTGTTGAAAAGTAGGCGGATCTAGACGTTTTTAATGCATTCCTGTAATTTCGAGTACTATCCTTCCATGCTATACGAAATACCTCTAAATTCGTTTTCTTAAAGTTGCGCTCCATTTTACGGGATGCCTTTTTTAGAGTCTGAGTGTGTTCATTATACCACGGTGTTGGGCTGCTATTTTTAATTTTCTTTAAACGCAGAGGAGCAACTATGTCTAATATTTCCGAGAAAGTAGAGTTAAAATTTTCAATAGTAGTGTCAAAATCGTCAACGTTATTACTCATGCTAGATATTTTAGACAATTCAGGCAGATTATCGAGAAACGCATCTTTGGTAGTTGAAGTGATCGTTCTACCATATTTGTAACAAGGAGTTTGATTTGCAGCCGTAGGCCATTGAAGCAAACATAATATCAGATGATGATCCGAAATATCTTCACTCTGCTGAACGATTTTAACATCGTCCACATTTATACCATAAGAAACTATTAAATCTAAAGTATGATTACGAAGGTGAGTGGGTCCTGACACATGTTGACTAACGCCCATGGAGTTAAGAGTGTCTTTGAAAGCCAGTCCCAAGGCATCTGTATCATTGTCTACATGGATATTAAAGTCACCGACGACAAGGACTTTATCTGCGGCCAGTACTAGTTCTGATAAGAACCCACCAAAATCTTTAATAAAATCTGTGTGGTGCCCTGGAGGCCTATATACAATAGCTAGAATAAATTTTAAAAATGTTTTGTCCTTAGTATTAGGTGTCGATACGTGAAGTACCATGACTTCAAAAGAATTGTATTTAAAATTAGACTTCTGAGAGGTAATAAAAGAATTCTTGTAAAGTGCAGCGACACCTCCCCCTCTACCTTTTAGACGAGGCTCGTGTTTATAGTAATAATCATGGGGAACGGATTCATTTAGAGTAATAAAATCATCTGGCTTTAGCCATGTTTCTGTCAAACAAAGCATGTCTATTTTATGATCGGTTATCAAATCGTTAACAAAAAGTGCTTTATTTGGGAGAGATCTAATATTAAGCAATCCGAGTCGTAACAGCTGATTATCTGTATTTTGTTCATGTTTGATTTGTTTAACGTTTATTAAATTACTTTCAAGAGGTTTACGCAATATCTTATGTTTGCTAATCCGGGGGACAGACACAGTCTCTATTTTATGTTGTTTGTAAGAAGGGATTATTACATGTTGTATATTTTGTGTATTCTGTAACGCGAGACGGCAAGCAGACAGTTGGTTAAGCCATTCTGTCTCCTTCCTGACCTGGGCCCTAGGTAGTCAGATTTTAGCATTATTAAGACTGTGTGCCAAATTTCTAGAGAGGAGGGAAACCCCATCCCAGGAGGGATGGAGACCATCTCGTTTCAACAGGTCAGGTCTGCCCTCAAAACTCTTCCAGTTATTTATAAAATCTATGTTATTCATATTACATGTTAATCTCACTGGGGCTTTAACATATACAATTTTTTTTAATGTATATGGGATTGTGTGCGTAGTCTGTGTGTACAGTATGTACAGTACACAGTATGTGTAAGATACAGCATGTATACAGCCACAGAAAAAGACCAAATTCTCTTTTAATCAGAATTTCTAGATGTGTTTTGGACATTTCAGCTGAGAAATCTCAGGAGTGACATAAAAGCATGCAACAGCAATGTGAAAGACTTGACCCCATAACAGGACACATGAAAACAAGGTTATCACTGAATTAAAAATATATATATTTTCATAAATAATATGACTGTGGTATTGCTTAAATTAAATAAGTTTTCTTTGCAGTATTTGAGGTCTGAAAAAATACTGAGCATCTTAACTGTTATTTTGACCTGGTTCTCCAGTTTCTATTTTCTGCATATAAATGCAAACAGAAACAATATTTTTAAATGAAATTTTGGAGACATATAGTTAGTAGTTCACAGAGCCTTTGGGCGAGAGAGTCGCGTCAACTCTGTTGACTGCAATGGAACAGTTTTTTCACAGCAGTGGTGGTTCATTGACCCTCTCAATAGATTCCAAAGTCTTACGTGACGTTCTTAAAATATGAACTTTTGTTGTCGCAAATCTCTCTCTCAACGGCTCACAGAATGAAATAAAAATGTCCACAGCTGTATGTGTGTCTATGTGTAGAAGTATTCAGTTGGCAAAGCATTTTTGCCTTATTGGACATAACTCAACAACTCTTTGCTTTTGCAAAGATCAGCTTTTTCTTGCTTTTCCTGACTTTAACTTTGCTTTAATATAGACAAACTCTTGTCTGCAGTTATAGGCATTTCTCTCGTTCTCCTCAGTGTACCACATGCACAGTGGTTTGATCAGGTTACTAAGAGGATATTATTATGAGAGTCCTCCAACCTTCAGAATCCCAGCTGTGTTATGTGTGTGCATCTTATTCATGCTCTGTTTATAAAGTTTCACAAACCCTCATACAGGCAGCTCGATAGGGGGAATATCAGAGTTCCCACAGGTGAACAGCTTACCTTGCATTGCATGCAATGCTTCAGCTATTTCTGGAAGGGTATGGAGTGCACACAACCAGGCAGTGGAATGTGATTACAGTATACAGCCGTTTTCATAATGTTATTTTTTGTGTTCACATTGCACTTCATGGTTAGGAACTGAAACAAAAATGATTAAATAATGTATCACTTTTGGATGTTTTTATTGGTTAGATATTTGCAAAACCCAGTGACAAACATAAAGGCTGACTATTAATAACGATGCATGGCAAAAAATCTGAAAATATGGATACAAGGCTTCAGAAGGATGGGAGCAAACTCTTTCTCTCATTATCTATTCTTCCAGAATCATGAAAACTTGTAACTTGGTGTAAGCACTTCTTGATATATCGCTTCATTGCTTCCTAATTCTTGTAAGCCCCTGTTGATAGAATTGTCTGCTAAATGCCTAAATGTAATAAGAATGTGCATTATTTTAAAAAGGTTGAGTAGTACTATTTTGATTCAATTTTAGATAAGATATAAAATAATAGTAAATTTTGGATAATGGAAGTGAAAGATGAGGATAACAGTCATGTAAAATCTCGGTGGTGGGGGGTCTAATAAATTGGGTTACAGGGCTTCGGCTGACAAAATCGTATGAGAACTCTTGAGTTATATTATAGTCTGAACCACTGACTTCTGACCTGCAGTAACAGATCGATAAACTCCATCGCCCCTCAAGCTTTTGCTGTGATATATATATATATATATATATTTAATGAAAAAAAAAACAGAGCACTTTCTTGTACTTCTCCTTTCTTGTTCTCATTCATTACTGTCTGTCAGGCAGCTTTTATTTCATTATTAAACAATGTACTCTATCCAGTAAGATTTTCTATAAATCTCAATGAACACATTTTATTAGAACTATCAAAGACCATAATCATGTAAGAGATCAACGCTGAGGGTGTATTGTAACTTGTGAATTTGACAGGTCTTTGATACAGACTGTGCTTGTAGACCTTGCATTATTTGTCTGTAAAGAATGTCTGCGTGATACAGCCATATGGTCGCAGTCTCTCTAATAGATTGATGTAGTGACGGTAGTCTGTTTCCCAGATATTTGCTTGTGATTTGTGAGCAAACTTTTTAAATTCATGAGATTTGAGTACCCGTGTGAATGACGGATTGCTTTGGATGACCCCAACATCTGGATGACTCTATCTCCCATCCCATGCCAGATTCAAACTGTATGAAGTGGTATTTGTGATGTTAATGGAAACCAGTGACACTGCGGTATTGACCTGCGCTGCAAGATGGCCGCAGCTGTGTGCACCTTTAAGCTATGAACAACAGAAATGTTCTCATAGATGTTTTAGGAGTTCATTGTGTAACCCATGACTAGGCATTTTGTCATGAATTTTAAACGCTGTGCTTTTCCTCTGCTTTAGAATTTTAAATCCCGAGTCTGACATGTAATATAATCACAGTCTGAAAACGGAATTATTTATTATAAGAGACGAATTTCCCAATTTTAGATGGACGTTTTCCGCTGCAAGATTTTATCAGTATGAAGAGATAACAAATCTTTTTTATTGGTTTCCTCTTACAGTGAAATCCCATTTACTAAGCCACATTAAGGTCACCAGTGGATCAAGTGTTTTTTTTATTTTTACATAATACCCTTTCTGTCTCATGTAATTCCCACTTCAATAGGCTCAGTGGGTGCTGTGAGTATCTGCCAGGACAAATTGTTTTGATTTCTGAAACATTGTATCACACAGCGCTTTTATGTTCTAAGAATCCTTGGTAAGCTGAGTTTTGACTGAAGTGTCATGTTGAATTAGGATCAGCAGGCCTGAAGAGGCCCAGCTTTACTGTAAAAAATGTCAAGTTGTTCCATAACATTATTATTTAGTAACTAGTTCCACAGAAATTTTACGTTCACTCAATTTCTGTCTCCAAAGTCTTACGTGAATTGTTATTTTTTGTCGGCCAAAACTTGACTCAAACTTTAAAAATAAATTTTAAGTACTAGTTTTATAGTTCATTTAAGTACAATGTTTTCGTCTGTAAATTTTTGCTACCACAGCAAATTCAGTTAAAGTTTTATGTTATTTAATCTAAGCTTTATAATTTGATTAGCATAACTTCACATCACATAAAAAAAAACATATGAACACATTATCGGCATTATTTTTGAATAATCGGCATTTAGTCAAGTATATATTTTAGATGAAACGGAACAGTCACGTGCCAATGAACCATTAGGCCACATGTTGTAGAAAGAAATTAACAATGCTGCTTGAAATGCTTTAAAAATAACTAAAAATATTTATTAATTATTCTACTCCACATTTTAACATACACTGGAAATAACGCTCCCACCCTAAACACGACTCACCCCTTCCCGAAAAGCGCCATTTGGAACTATCCCGTTTCTATTTTTAACTATCCCAGAATCATGGAATTTAAAATTAACCATCTATTTTTAAAAATGAGCCATGCTCTTATGCATGTATTTCCAAAATTAGAACATCCTATATTCAGGTAAAGTTCATAAAATCTTAAAAACAATGTCTATATTAAATTGTTGTGGGAACCACTTCTCTTTCGCTTCCGTAATGCTGTATTATCATATATTGGCTGGATTTGGGTTTATTAGTCCTTTCAACTTTAGCCACTCTGAATATTGACTGAATTAGAAAATAAGTCTTCATTTAATGTTATTTAAAAATATTTTTGCAGGCTTAATATACTCAACTAAGTCCCACCAAGAATATAACTTCATCTGAGATATTTTTGCTCTTTCAACGTTTTATTGATTTACGCTTTACTGTATAGTACAGCTTTCCTGCTTTATGTTCCTGAGAAGTCATGGGAGGAACCTACTTCCAGGTTGAGGGATACCCATGGTGGAACTCTATTAATCCTTATATTAAAGGAAACCTGTGGGAGTTTTGGATATTTAAATATCTTGTATCTTTCTGTCTTCTTTTTCAGCATTAAATCCATTGATCTCCACTTTCTCCCACCCTGGTGTAAGGGACTACTCCCAGCTCACATTGGATCTCACGAGGAATGAACTTATAGTGGGAGCGAGGTAAAAACCTACAGGTTTATGCTGTGCAGATGAATATTTTAATGTGATGTGGCCAAGATGTAAAGTGATGCTTGAACATCAATTCAGAAACACAGTTTGTTTTTTTCGTTATGTGGCCCAAACTTAACTGCTGGTAGACCTATGCAAAGAGTCAATAACTTTTGAGTAGTTTTGAATTAATTCAATACAATTAATGTACAAAAAAATATTTATGTAAATAAAATATCAAACAGATCAGATACAGAGACCGGAAGTTAACTTCGGGCCTGCGCCAGTGTCCGATGAAATTGTCTATTGTGTTTCGAAGCAGTCCATGTCGCTCAATGGAATAATGTTATAAAAGCAAAAGAGGTTACAAAATACTTTTTTCTTAATTTTTTTGTTGATATTTTAATCTAAAATTTTGCTTTAAATTATGGTAGAACAATGCAAAATTGCATTTTTAGGCTGTTGGACCCCACTGTATTTGGTGTTTCTTACGATTATTTCTCTACTCTTAATGCAGACTTTTGAAACATTGGGAAATACTTTTGCATTTCATCTCCTGTGGTTAGATGTTCCTAATCTTCTCCTGATGACGATCTGGTAATCTTCTGAAATCTTTTTGTATGTCTCTGCAGAAACTACCTCTTCAGATTGAATCTAAGCAACATTTCTTTAATTCAGGTAAGAAGCAATGCCCCACATTAACACAAAAGGTTGGACACAGTGTACTGAACTTATTTCATATGATTTTCTTTTGAATTAGTGTCTTTTGGCCTACCATTTTCGTAATCAGTTGTGTAGCAAGGGTTACATAATATGGATGTATGAATTTTTCAACAAAAACTCACAAATGTTTTATTCTTAGAAATAGTTTTAAATTGTTGAGTTGGATTGGATAGTGAAGAATATGCAGCCAGCAAGTGTCCTGCCTAAATTGGAACTGTTTCAGCACAGTTTGAAAACATCCCAGGTGGTACCATGTGTAGTTGAGAGAATGCCAAGAACTGTAATTTATACAAAAGGAGCTTGTTTTGAAGAAATTTTGTTTTAAGTTTTCAATTCTCTGTTGATAGATAATTCCCATTCTGTTTGTTTTCATAACTATTGTTTTTCTAAATCATTCTGTCAGTGTGATGCAGCCGTTGTAGCCTTATTAGGGGCTTGCTAGAAAGCTTTTGGCTTTTGGGGAGTTCTTTTGTTGCTTATTGATTATTGGTGCTGAAAAAGTCATCTGAAAGATGGCCCAGCACAGAGACAAAATGTGTAAGACAGTATATCGTTTTAATTTCAATGAACACATCACAACTTCTAGAAGGTCAAACAGACTTTCTGATGTCTAAAAAAATTCAACATTTTGATACATTGGATGCGTACTCACTTGTGGGTACAACATGGTTGCATATATCAAGTTAAGTCCCATACAATCTCTATTCTGTCTGATAGAAATATTAGATGTTTATTGAACGCTCTCACTCGCAGGGTGCACAGAATGTTTCATGCATGAAACAGCCAGAGCTGAAGGCTGAATAAAATATACCCCTGTACCAGAACGCTATAGCATTCCATTCTTTCTCACTTCAGATCACAACAAACATTAGTTGCACAACTTAAAAGTCACTTATGCTCCGCTCTCGTATTCCCATTTGCACCCACTGTTTTGTTTCAGTGGCGTTACTAAATTTAAAGCAGTTTGCTGAGCTGTCCCAGTAGAGATTAGGTGCAATTTCATTTTGTTCCATCTCACCTCCGTCTGTGTAGCTCTCTTTCGCACTCCCGGGTGATCCCAGACTGGGAATAAACAAGACCAATTTTTCTTCATTTGGACTAACTGGAGCGTCACATGTGGAGGCAGGACCTAAATTGATGAGCAGCACCATACCAGCCTTTGAAGCAAAGTGTCTTTACTTAAACAGCTGACAGTGGGTGAAAAGAAGGTTGAGGAACGAGGCAAGTCTGGTGTGAGGTCACAGGAACTTCTACATGTCTTTAAAACTGTCCATAAACGTTGCAGTTTTTGCTACTGGTTATTGTTAAGTTATGCCATAATTTCATATTGAAAAATTTGTAGATGCACAGATACTACATTTTCCTACCAATAGCCGAATATTCACAGTGATAAACGCCAATGCTGAAACCGATACCGATTCTGAAGATTTAATTAATATTTCTTAACTTTCTGAATGTTATTAATTCAAATAATGACTATTAATATTAAACATCAAACTATTGATGTTTGACATTTTCTATAAATTCATTGCATTTTCCTGTTCTCGTTTGATTGACAGGATAAAACGGCCCTGACCATGGACATTTTTTTAACTATTTGCGGATACTGTAAAAATGTAGTTTTATCGACCGTTACCGATTATTGGCCGATATATCGGTGCATCTCTTTCAAAATTTCAACTAAAAATATTATATACAAAGTGTATTTTATTGATAATAGTTTTCTCTTTAATAGCTCAGGAGACATAATGGTAAGCTAGTTTACTTTTCGTCTAATAATGAACTTTGTCCTAGATGTTTCTCCTTAATTTCATAGGAGTCATAAAAAATGAATCGGACAACTGTTAACATACAGAAAGGGAATAGAGCTTTAAAATGAATGTGGTTAGCATAGGTCAGATAATTTGGTCTTGGAAGAATTTGATGAGAAATTGCTGTTCATATTGAAATCTCTGACCTTTTAATAGCTGACTTTGGTTTCTAGGGAATCTGAATAAAATGCGATCTTTCATGAAACTCTGTAAGAGGCACGTTAGATTACTCAGGTTATTATATTCGGAGATTATCTAAGAAGTGTGAAGCTTGAGCAAAACGTCTTCGTCGTTTCTCTATTTGCTATTGTACGCCAGACGTGCGCAAGATGTCATTTAATTCAAAAATGATTTATGATTTTAAAGAAGGAGTAACAATAGCTACATTAACAACAGTCACTGATTATCACACAGTATTGTTATATATCAATTTCAGAATGTTCATATCATATCCCACAGTTGGAGATTCCATTACAAACTTTAATCCTTTCTCTTGAAATAAGCCATTGTCATGGTGCTGTAACGTATCTTCTCACCTTATTCCTAGAACATCCATTTTCCATCATATCATCTCACTCTTTGTACTTTTGTCCACACTTTGTTCCTTAACCACTGGCATCCCACCTCTCGCCGTCTCCTTTTGTCCTTCCGTTCACACTATTAAAGCTACCCTACATCTTTCTGCCAGACGAGTAATGACACTGAGAAAAGCAAGCTCATCTCAGAAATGTATGTCTCTGTGCCAAACATGCAGGCGTTGGCTGGAGCTCAGATGAGCCTTTTTAACTTCTCCCGGGCAGAAAGAGCTGATTCCTACACTTTGAAGGCTTCCCTGAGTTATTCACTGTGATAACCTTTGGGTGTGCACCTGCTGTCCTTATTTCCATGAAAGTGTGAATATGGGAAAGTTGCCATGGTCTGTAGTGTATCGCAAGGTATAATGTAACTCAACACTATTTAATTTTTGTATTTATTACATGCCCTCTAAGCTTTTGCTCAAAAAGGATTTTAGATCTGAACAACCAGCAAAACCTAAATCATTACACATAATTTGTGCAATGGCTATGAATAGAGGAGCCTTCACCTCAAATTTTGTTGTCGTGGATAAAATATTATAGGTCAAAATGTATATATCAAATATAGAGTAAAGACCCATATCGATATGCAGAATATGATATTATTATTTTTGTGAGTTTTTTTCAAATGGGATATTAAGTAGATAAAATATATTATAAAAATATATACTAGAAACCACATTGCAGCTCTGGCTGCTTTACTCCCTAGCAACGCCCTGGCAACCACCCAAGGATTGTGGTAGTGAATACATAGACAAGCACCACTGATTTTCTTCCGAAATTAAAACATCTATTAATTTTCATCAAGTGCACCCCAAAGACATTTTCATTTCTTTATAACAATGGTTTCATCATTCTCACCCTCATCAAAGCATCAAGCCACTTATGTATGGTCTCGAGGGAACGCTGCTATCCTGAGATCAGATCAATCCACAGTGCTCACGCAACCTGCATCACTTCGACACGTCCCAAAAGTGCCTGAGAACGGTTGCATGACGCAGCATGACTTCAGTTCTCACAGGATCAGGTGGAATGAGGCGGGAACATCTGATGATGTTGGTGGCACGACGGGTGGGCTCAAGGTGCTGTGATTGAGTCCCACCCACATGCTGTGCTCTCTTGATTCGAGCAATAGGTCCTATTACACCAACAATAGAAAAGAACAGTTTCTGTCAAGTCCGGTTTCTTCTTGTCTGTTGCTGCCGTCCCTTTGGTGTTCATCTGTGCAAATGGACATGGCTGGGTTTCCCGAAATCTTCTTAACGCTACGTCATTCTTAAGTTATACCGTAAGAGATGAAGCGATATATTATATATATTATATATAACGGTTTGGTGATACGAAGGTTTCGGGAAACCCAGCCCTGATCCGCCTCCATCCTTATCGGTTTACAAGGTTGAATGAAGCTCTTCTCTCGATGTTCTTGTTGAAGTATATAGCACATCTTTCTCTGTGGATGTTGTATCTAATGCAGAAGTTGTGAAAAAATGGGAAAATGACGGTCTTATCTCAGTAGCTACATTATTTTATTTCATTGCTCAAGGCGATTAATTTGTATTATGTCCGTATCTGATGTTAAACAGGATGTTAATGCTGTAAGAAGTACAGAAACAATAGATGAACAGTAATCATCTCAATGTGATTTTGAAATGAAGTTGAATAAATCCTTTGCTAAAGTGTATTAAGATCTTAACGGATAATTATCATAATACAGATAATGCAGATTATTATGCAGATAATTACAATCAGTTAAACATGATATGTCATTTTATAATATGCAGAGAATTAATAAAAATTGTATTATTTGAAGTCACTGAATCATGTTTTGTGGTTTGATTACTTTTTGTAAGATTATCTTGTTTTTCTTTTTTCATCATTTAAGAGTTTATGCACAGTATTCAATGGTGATATTAGCATTTGGCACGTACGTCTCAGATCTTTATTCACCATTATTATAAATCATGTAAATTTGTCCTAATGGTTTATTAAAATCATTCACACAGATGTGGCGCAACTTTATAATGTTGAAAAGCTTAGATCTGATACATCAGAGTCTCAGGATTAGCTCAGACCCCAGTGATCAGACCCGAGCTTGACCCAAAGGTCAGTAAGAAGCGATGTGAGGATGTTACACATGGGTATGAAGAGCTGTAAGAATGAGATAAGGCCCTAGGTTTGACGGGTTTGGAATGTAAACAGCCCTGGTATGCAGCATGGAGTATGTTTGTGGGATCTGTCTCCATCTATCACAAGTCTCCATCTAGACTTTCCATCGTCTATTACACTTGCTTCCTTGCAGTTCTCTATGGATTCATATATTTCAAAACACCTATTTTTGTTGTCTGTGGCGTGTTTTGATTTTGTGTGATGTATGTATACAACACAAAAAGAGAGTGAAGCATAAGAAATGAGTGCCACTGAGGAGAAAACAGAAGTCTTTGTTCAATCTCAAAGTCTATTTGGTGTGTTGTTTTTTGGTTTAGTTTCATGCATGAACCCAAATAAGGGATGGTGCTTGATGTATCGTCTTTTTCTGTATGTGAGACAGTTGTGTATGGTTGACTTTGCCTGCGGGTTCCCGTTTACTGTATTCTGTTTATTTATTCTAGGCTGTCATTTGTCATGTATTTGTAGCAAAATATGCATGCTGCGTTATTAGTGTCGCTAAGGCAAGCAAAAGTATTAGTTTTGCACTTACATTGGTTAGAGATTTGAACAACCCACAACCTTAAACTTTGCCATGTAGCCTTAGCACTGTAGTAGTATGTGCACAATTCACATTTTCTCCAGAAAATGAAAAGACCTTTTTTTATTTTGACCAATAAAACTGTCTAAAATGTCACAACAGACAGTTCTAGCAGATTACCAACACGTAACTGGGCAGTTTTATTTGGCCTCTAAAAATGAATGAAGGTTTAAGTAATAAATCAGTGCAGGAGGGAATACATAAGTGAAAGCAACGCAGGTAAATGTAAACCGAGAGATTAATAAGGCTGTCACAGCTTTCCTTTTAGTGCCATTTCAGTGCATTTCGCCTGGCCAAGATAAGAGCATTCGAGATTAACCTTTCTTCACGCTGCTCTGCAATGTACCACCTCACGAATTTTCTCGAAATAGGGTCATGCTTGATAGATTTTTTTAATCACCATTTTACCTGATGTTACACATGATGTTTTCATGTGGTTATCAAGCATATATGCTAAAAAAAGAATGGGGAAAATTCTGGAGGCTTTTGAATGTTCTGATGTATTTCTTGGAACGCAGCACCATCAGACACGTGCAATATGGATACCCAAAAATATGGATACCCAAAAATATGGATACCCAAAAATAACGAATCTGTCATAATTTATTCACATAAATGTTGTTCAAAACCTGTCGTTCAAAACCACATAAATGTCGTTCAAAATATGACTCTTTCGGACGCAGAAAAGAAAAATAAATTTTGAGGAATGAAAGTCATTGAAAGTCATGTTGTTTGGTAACCAACATTCTTCAAAATATCTTCTTTTGTGTTCTGCAGAAGAAAGTCCATTAAGGTTAGTAATGGATGAAAGAATATTCATTTGGGGTGAACCATCCCTTTAAAACAATAGCTCAACGAAAAGTGAAGATTTGTCATTTTCTTAGTCTCATTGTTGTGACCGCCTGATATTTTTATTTTTACCACATCAGCTAAAGGAGAAAAAAACACCATTAAAGTTGTTCGTTCTTAGGCACTCAGTTCATATAAATGTGTTCCCTGATATCATGTGATTGCTTTTTGTAAGAAACGAATCAACATGAAGTGTTCATGTCTTTTTTTGTAGCTTTGCAGTATTCATTTACAAATCTTCATGTCTGTCTCCTCTCTTTATTTGAACAGTATCCAGACACAGAGGTCAATAATACACCCTCTATGCACATAATCCACATCCTTTCGCACTGAAAGTTACATTTTGAATCTTTGGATGGTCTATATCCCAAACGCAAACATCCAAGACGATGTCTTCCACATCCTCAAGAGAGAGTTCTCAGCGCTCTGTCAACAGACAAGGGTCTGAGACTGATATGTGCCGAATGCATTCAGGAGACATTGTTACAGCTGCTTTGGACAGAGGCCCCTGTGGTCAAGAGGTGATTGCCCTCCTCAGCTGTAACCAACAAGACAGGAAGTGCCGGACGTGGACAAATAGCAGATGGGATTTAGAGCCAATTAGATTCTATTCTGGTTTTGTTTTGCTTTGAAATATGCCCAGCGTTCACAAATACTCTGCGGTGATTATGAAACAGCAGCTCGGGAACAATGGTGACTGCTGCTATAATTTATTCTAATGATATGACAGCGGCTCACAGGATCACAGCGGAGGCTATGCTCCGTATTCCATCTTTTAGATTTCAGCTCTCTTGGGAAGGCTCTCAAATGAAGGAAAGCCATGTTAAGCGTCTCCTGTTTGATATTGCCGCTCGGCGGTCGCCAGAGGTGCACATGTCAGCTCTCTGACCTGAGAGTCGGGCTGATATTATCCGGCCTATTCATGATTAATTTCCCTCTGCAATATTCTCAGTTTTAATTATTGATGCAGTCTTTGTCACTAGTCGGCTCATTTGTGGCACGTGCAGTGAACCCCAGTAGCAAAATCCTCTTAGCTTAAAGTGAAAACAAGAGGAAATGATTACAGTTGACTTGAATTGGCATATTTAGCGATCCGATTAGCATAAAACTGATTTAGGAATTGCGTTTTATTTTTGAAAATGAGAATTTTTCACTCAATCACAAGGCGACATTTTATGTAAATGTGAATTGTCGTCCTTAGCAGCTAAGCACAACAGGACTTTTTGTAACTTTATGCTCAAACCTGAAATGTGAAACATTAGACGCTGTGGCATTTTCTCAAGTTTCACTCTTCATATAAAAGGTCTGTGTTTAAATAACAACCATCATTCACATCCACATACAGCAGAGGACAAAATGTAGATACCATTTCAACATTCAAAATTAAAAGACTATTTTTAATTTTTAATTTACTATTTATAGGCACTGTACGTGTTTAGGTAAAAGGATCATTTTTGTTTCATTCTGGGAACTAGTAACAATATTTCTCCCAAATTTCGAATATAAACATTGCTTCTATTTGCAATTATTTGCAGAAAAACGAAAACTGGAGAAACAAGTTAAATAACAGAAAATATGCTCAGGATTTTATCATATACTGCAAAGTTCACATATAGTTACAAGTTCATATTTACTTTTAAGCATTACAGCAGTAATGTTTGTAAATGTATTAAGAAAAAGAAAAAAAAAACATTTTCATTTAATAATTTAGATTTTCGTCTTTTAATGTTAATCTTTCACAATGCTGTTTGAAGACTTTGTCACTCCTGAGTTTTGATTTAGTTGAAATTCAAAAGACATGTACTGGAATGGCCACAATACATCTAGAAAAGTTGATTAAATGAAAATTCGGAATGGTCTCTTAATGTTTCCAAGACTATATATGCTGTGTATATAGTGATTTGATCCGGTGTTGTTGTGCCACTATATCTTAGACCTGTTGCTCTATTTTTCATCTTGTTCTCTCTCTCTCTTCTGTTTTTCTAACCTAAAGTAAATGTGTTCAGACGGCACAGCTGTGAAACTTCAAAGGGCTCCTTATTTGCATGTCCCCTCTTTGCCTAGGCACACACACGCCTCCAGACAAAACCATGCACTGCCCTTATTCAAGCCTGCAGAGAGGGGTGTACACCCCCCGTCCAACGCTGGCTCTATTTTTCTAATAGGCCATTGAATACGCACGGTGTGTTGGTATGTGAAGTGAGAGGGAGACTGTTGTCCTGGATCCAGGGAATGCCCTGGGGGCAGGAGGAGATGGTAGAGTGTGTATCTGCGCCCTCTTGTGAGAGGTTCAGCGTTTTTGGACAATAAGGCAAAGATATTGAGAGTCATGTCACATCCTTGGGCGGCGGTAAATAGGGATGGGGCCACTTGAATAGGGCACTCAGTTAAAGGACAAAACAGGGCGGTGCCTTGGCTTGGCTATTGAAGCCTGCAGACCTCGAAGACCCGCCAGTGAGACGGATAGCTCCAGCGATCCAGCCGGCAAGAATGGGGCGGAGTCATGGCACTTTAATCAGGGACCTCGTTGATGAGTATGCAAATGACATTTTCACTCCAGAGTCAGTGGAGTTCTGGAGGGAATAGAGTGTACATGCACAACTGACTGCACTACTAAACAATATTTTCTTTATTTTTATTATAGTTTTTTCTTTTCTTTTGTGTAAGAATAATAAGAAGGTACATTTACACTTTAAAATGTGCTACAAAAGGTTGTTCATAGAGATTTACTATTTGCTCAAAAGTTCCTATTCTTTCGTAGTTTTTATTGTCTAAACCTTTTTTATTGTGTGAAATAGAAAGTTTTTTTTTTATTAGAAGTTAACGTTTTTTGTGGAGCAATTCATCCAAAAATGGTTCTTCTAGGGCGTTGTGAAGCACCTTTCTATAGAGTGTACCGTACTTTTATATAGTGTAAAACTTTGCTGTAATTTCGCAGCAGGTTTGCCAGTAATTTACTGTAGATTTAAAGGCGTCATTTGACCCGGCTAAAACAAATATTATTATTTGCTTTAGATGTAATACAATGTGTATACACGATTTAAGGTAAAAAAATGCTGTATTTTCCTCATACCTGCATGTTTGTATCTCCTCTTTGCTCTGCCGCTCTGAAACACGCTTATATTTTACAAAGCTCATCGCTCTGAAAAGCGACGTGTGCTATGATTGGCCAGGTCACTAGTGCGTAGTGATTGGTCGAATACTGAAAGGAAATGTAACGCCTCTTACCATATTCGGAACATCAGGCTGCATCGGCGACGGTATAATAAGATTTACAAGACCGCCCACCTTACTCGCATATACATTTGGGCGGTCTTAGTCAAATCATTCCACAAAGTGACGTACATGCGTGGGGGTGTGGTTACACGAGGCGTTTCATGCAGGACTGGGTTCGCATTCGCTTTTAGATAAAATACATCTTTTGTTCCAACACTTCAAATTTAGCAATTATACATGTCTTATACATGCAACGGCCACTTATAACACACCAAAGACACAGAAAAACACGTATTTCCGCAATATGACCCCTTTAATGTAAAATTTAGTTTTAAGCATAAACTTACTTAGTTTATTTATTTTTCTTTCATAAAACAAGACTAAATATCTTGAGTCACATTTTTCTTGTTTTGTAAATGTATCTTAATTTAAGAAGTTTTCAATATTTTTACTGAAAACAAGCGAAACATACTTAGGAAGAATATCATTATTAATATTATTTGCAGCGTTGCTGATTTGTCTCTTCTTGCACATTTTGAATCTCAAAAATCAAACGGTACATAATTGGAAAGTTTATTAAGTAGTAATTAAATATAAAGTAAGTTACTGTCAAACCTGCTGCAAAAACTACAGCAAAGTTTTACAATGTATATAAGACTTAAGATAACAAGACTTGGTTTTAGAGAGTATGTGTTAAAGAAGTTTGTTTTTCTCACCCTACTGGCAATTTGCTTTTCTCTTGTTTTAAATATTACAACCTCAAAAAATAAACAAACAGTTTTGCAATGCTGATTATGTAGATTTTGCTAGAAACAACCCTGGGTAAACTCTGAAAGCACACAAACATCTTACAGATGTCTTTTTGATATCTGCATTTACATCTGCAAGACATAGTTTGCTCATCTGCAATATGTCTCGAAAGGTCTGCTGCGGACGTCATGTAGACATCTAGAAGATGCCTGAAAGATGTTTTACACAGCAGATGCTTTCCAGACCTCCAGATCTTAAGCAGACGTCTTACAGACGTACCTGTGTAAAACCTTAAAAAGGACATTTTTCTTAAGTTGTGCAAAAGTTTGATTGATTTTGAGGTATGAGCAAAAGAAAATAGACTGTGGGATTTTTTTATTGCTAACTGACGTTTTAACCTTAAGAGGCCTTTGCAAATGCTTTTATCCTAAAACATCTTAAGAGTTGTTGTTCCTTCACATTTAAGACTGTGTATCAAATGGCAAGCATATAATTCAGAACATTACCTGTTAGAAAAGTGCTATAAAACACAGTTGAAAGCAACAATACTTTTCTTTAAGTTTAATTATATACTTTTTCAGTTTTAGGACCTCATACAGCATATTGAACGGATTTCCAACCATATTCTTAATTTAAAACTGTATTTTAAATTAACCTTAAATGAACTAATGGAAAACATGCTTCTGTGTAAGCAGCATTCCCTTGAGGGACACTTGCGGTATCCATTTGCAGATATGCTTTTCATTTATAACATTTGTAATGTGTGACAGACACAATAACCTTATCAACGGCAGCACACTGCTTGCCAATATGACAATTTTCCACCATCATGCTCCTCTTATGCTTTTATTAGCATTTCCTCGATACTTCCAATAAATGGAACGCAATTTCTTGCCCAACTTTGTTTCTCGGCTGTACTAATTTATGTATAAATAAATCCCAACTATTTTATTCCTCAATTAAAAATTCATGATACTATTTCATGAGGATGCCAGGGGCTGAGAGCTCGGTGACGCCACATTATTAGAACAGATGAAGGGTGAGCAATTATGAAACAAATAATGGTGACTAAAGTGATTTTCTAAGCTTGTGCTTGTTGTGCGACGGCCTTATTAAACCAGTCATATCTAGTTGGCTCATTAGACCTTACAGTCCAAACAAATACACCTCATTGTGATTTTTACTTTTTGACAGATTTGGAGTCTATGAGGACCAATTTTGTTTAGATACCAACATTCTTCAAAATATCTTGTTTTGTGTTCTGCTGAAGGAAGAAACTTATACAATCTTGGAATGACATGTTTGAATTATCCCTTTAATATTATGTTTTTTGTTGTTCTGCAATTGTTTATATAGATTGTATTTTTGTGTTAGGTTTATAAAGGTTTTCCCATATTTGTCTAGCTGACCCTTAAATGGCAAAACTGTATAAATTCACCATGATCGTTCACACACTGCGCTTTGAACAAACAGTTACGTCATTACCTTCTCATTCTAGGCTTTATTACCTCATCCTCTTTGGCATAACGCTTGTCAGAAGCAATTTATCATTCAAAGGTTCAAGCCTCCCACCAGTGAAAGGCTCTCCGGTCACCGCCCGCCACTGTCTGGTGGATAGCGGACCCCCGAAACGGTGGCAAGGTTTCCAGCTTCACATTCAGGCCTTTCGCCAAACATGCCATACAGTGTGCTTTTCACAGTCCGCCTCTTCAGAAGGGTCTTTGGGAATAGCATCGGAGGCCTGGCATTGTTCCAGTGTGGTGTGAAGAGAGGGGCTGCCGTAGCCGGGGTCAGGGTTAAGCTGACGGATTCTTCCCGAAAACAGGGGCTCACAGACGAGATGTTAATGACCTGAACGATGACTCACTCCTCAGGCATCCATCACAAACATGCCTGTGCCCTGAAACACGCATGAATGCGAGAAACAAACAAAAGCTAGCCGGATCTATGTGGCTTTGTGATGTACCTGACAGCTTTGAGAACTAGTTAGTACAGCAAGGAGGAGGTGTGAATGTATAGTTTTTTTTAAGGTTATAGTTAAATATAGCCATCTATGGATGAGGGTGTGAGATAAGCCATGTTGGACATTTAAGGATTTCTCTTAAAAGGTTGTTGAGATGCATAAACGTTAAAGTCGTGGGGGATCTTATTTGCGTTCACATATATCCAGGTTTGACTCCAGTTTGAATGTGTAGAAGTGTGAATGATATCAGGGGGCTAAGTAAAAATGTGTGATCCTAACACATATTGTAGCTGTTGCATGACTTTAAAGGTCCAGTGTATTACACTTTGCGGCATAAAGTGGTGAGATTGTAAATTGCAACCAACGATTCTCTCCGGTCACCCCTTCCTTTCGAAGCACTACGGTGGCTGACACAGGCCTAAAATGTCGTCACGTTTTTGCTTCTTTGCTGAAAGAAATTGCGTATAATCGAAACGTGCTCTGTTTGTCCATTTAGGGCTACTGTAGAAGCAAATCCTCCAAAAATTGCACATTGTACCTTTTAAATACTGTATATGAAACACTGAGCATTTATTGTTTTAAGGTTGACATTACCAGTCTCTATTTTCTTATAATGTATTGCAGATATGGACATCTTAACACAACAGTATAAGATGTCAGCTGAAGGTTGAATTGGGCAGTTTTTATTTCCCTGCAGATCAAATGAAAAGCAAATGACATCGATTGAGAAGTTGAATTGATTTCATTGTCAGGCTTTTGCTATTCTTTTTATATAATATTTAATATGTAAACTTTATTCAATTATTTCAATTGATTCAGATTATATCTAAATGCACCAGTTGTACACAATATATTTACTATAATATAGGTAACCTTTATATAAACTGTTGTCTGTGTGAGTACAGAGAGAGCGGGTTCACAATATGATGTTTGTATTTAAAGGGGTAAGCCATTGTGAAAAGTTTGTGAAACACTGCACTTAACCAATTACCATCAAAGTTCCTCTGTTTCATCTGTAGAGCCAGAATGGCTCCTTGAAGTATACTTGCTTTTATTTCTTCAGTGGAGAAAAATGACAGAAGAGGGATTGAATTGAGAAGAGTTGCTGCTTATTTAACCACTTATGAGGGTCCATAAAGATTAGGAAGCTTCGAAAAAGACGACGATTTGTGAATATCTTGACCGTTACGCACACCTTTAGACTGCAGGTTTTTAGTTTCCAGGCACTGGCTCTGGTATTGCTGGCTGGACACGTAGCTCCGAAGGGAAATAATTGGGCAGACGTAAATGGAGTAGCTTGTCTTTGTTCAATGAATAAGACTAGGAGATGGTATTTATATGCAAATCGCATCTGGTCTTCCAACTGTCTTGTAACTCCTTTTAAGCCACTGGCCCACTTATCATGGTGTTTACACAATACACAAAAAATAAGGTTAATGTCTTTGGTACATCTGGCTAAATGCGATGTCGTCATCAACAGTTGTGTAACCTTGCTTGTCCATTATTACAGGCAGCTGCCGGGCAACTGCGAATTGCTGCAAGTCACTTTTTGGGGTTTATTTTGGTTTCCTAGGCAACAGAATGGGGCCCAGACGAAGACACCAGGAGGTCCTGTCAAAGCAAAGGCAAGACAGAGGTAACTTTAAACCCTCAGGTTCTCTTGAATAGGCACATTTCTTTCAAAAAGCTGGCAAGCCATTGGTCAGATGGTTGGGTATTGTTGAGGTTTGTGGGAGGGCAATATGTTCGGATTAGTTATTCAGTATTTCTGAAACCCAGGGGTCAGTATTTTCTCTCCTCGAGCATATAATTAGCTGTATGTTCGAGGTAAAATACAATTTTACAAAGCCGATTAAAGCACTGCATGACATTTAATAAAATGTACAGAGGTGAGCTTAGCTTTGTAGGAAAACAGTAAGGAATATTTTTTTCTCCACTACTAAAAAACACTCAAATTACTAGCTATTTAATTCTTTGTTTTCTTTGTTATACAAGAATAAGATATTGTTATATGAGGTCTTTGGTGTTTAAATATGTATTTTGTTGTTGTTCCTTAATTAAAAGCCAGAACTGATCTGCTATGCACTCACTTATTTGATAGACTATAAACCAACATGGTGGCAGTTCTCATCTGAAGTCAATTCCCCTATGCCACGTGGCTTTCTGCTTATCACTTCCCTTCCTGTTTGAAATGGTGTCATTTTTACACTGAAGTGCTTATGAAGGTTGAGGCCTAGGCTAACTGATCCAGTGTTAGGTGGGACTATTGTTAGTTTGTAATAAGACAAATGAGAGATGAAGTAATATCACTCTTTGGTAATGCGTAATTGCTCCCGGTAGAGACAATGGGTTTGTTTAAAATGGTTTAGTAGAATCTTTTGTAAAGAAATGTAAAAGGAATGCTAATGGAATTTCTCTAATAATTTGGAAGCAGTCCTAATAGGATAAAGAAATAATCTGCCAAGGATTCAAGTTTTTAATTCAATTCAAAATATTCAATTTCACAAAGATATTTCTTTGGCTTTTTGTTTTGAACACATTTTGGATTGATTATGAATAATAATCAAGCACTCTTTTAGTAATCAAATGGCATTTTCAAAATTAACAATTTACCCTTAGAGCACACTACATATCCCAAAATGCAATGCGTTCAGCTAGTGAGGTTATGTGACAACAGTGTATACTATATTATACTATATTTTACTGCATTGTTTGCCATACACACCATATCCAGGGCATTATTCAGTATAGTACACTTAGTATTCGCCCCAAATTTTTAATTCTCTCATCATCTATCTCTTGTCATTACAAAGCTGTATGATTTTCTTTCTGCTGCTGAACACAAAATAAGATATTCTGGAGAATATTGGTAACCTAATAACAGTGGTACGTACCGATTTACTTCCATTGTAAGAACACAAAACCAATGTAAGTCAACTGGTACCGCTGTTCTTCGGTTGCTGACATTCTTTTAAATATCTATTTTTGCAGAAGAGTAAAAGTCATGCAGTTCTGAAATGACAAAGTGGTAAGTAAATGATGTCAGAATTAAAATTTTTGGGTGAACTATCCCTTTAATGTAGCTACTGCTGCTATCTTTTATACTGACAAGTGCTTTTCCTCCTGCAGGTGGAGTGTCAAAACTACATCCGCGTGTTGCTTGTCAACAAGACCGAGGTGATCACCTGCGGCACCAATGCCTTCCAGCCTCTGTGCATCACCAGAGAGGTAGACAGTGCTTAACATATTCCATATCAAATGGCTTATCTGGACTTGGCTATCAAAGTGTGTGATCCATACCGTCCCCCTCTCTCAGGCAGGGAACATGAGCAGGGTGTTGGAGAGGGTGAACGGAGTGGCCCGCTGTCCCTATGACCCTCGTCATAACTCCACAGCCATGGTAACCGAAAACGGAGAGCTGTACGCCGCTACAGTCATTGATTTCTCAGGGCGGGATCCTGTCATCTATCGCAGCCTCGGAGGGATGCCTCCGCTGCGGACCGCCCAGTACAACTCCAAATGGCTTAATGGTACATTAATCTCATTATCTTGTCTGACTGTCTTGATAATATCAGAGAACATTTGGAACGCTTCACCATCTCTCGAGCATAGCGTCAAATTTGAAAGGAAAAAGTTGAAGGTTTTGTTTTAGTTTCTTGATTTCTTTATACAGTACTGTATATGCAGTAATGATGAAAATTTACATTTGAAGAGTTTATTTGCAAAAACATATTTTTGTTATCATTCTTTTATTGTTTCATTGTGTACGTTAGCTGTATTTTTTTTGTTACTATTACTTATCAAAAAACCCGACTGAAGGCTGATTTATTGAAAAACACAATAAAAAACATGATTTTTGAAAATATAATTTTGCAAATGAACTCATTAAAAAAATTATTTAATTACATTTTTGGTGTATGCTTTTCAATCTAATAACATTTTTCTGCTAAATGTACATTTTTGAGGTAAATGTTGTATACTGTAAATCTGCAAAAATGTCCTATTAGTCTTTATAGACCCTAAACAGAATGCATGTTTCCTAGACAGTAATAGAAATAAAAGGGGATCAACCTGAAAATTCTTTTAAAACTCTTCTTCAGATTTATTTTCTCTATAGTTTATATATTACATATATTTCAGAGGTACAGAGATTTGTTTCATAAACTGTGTTCAGATATGCAAAGATACCATCTAGTGGGGAGGTTCCTAATTGCAACCAACGGCTTGCTCGTCCCCCTCTCTATCGAGCACTGCGGCAACTCACTGGGCTAAGATGTCATTGTATTTTTGCTTCTTTTCTGATGAAGATAACGTATTTATGAAACACACTCTATAGAGCAATTTGTCCGTTAAGGGCCACTGTAGAAACAACATACAAGGGGACTCACAGTGTTTGTAGATAGAAAAAGCTTATACTAAGATAATAAAAACATAACGCTTCAACACTATACTCAGCAGAGTTACTGAAAAATTAATAAAGGTTTCAGTAATCTCCCATCTGCTAACAGTTTGCTCTGGAATATTAATTCGGACACCAGTAGAAACAGAATATGAAGACACTTGTGTTGCCGGAGCTGTGATTCACACAGTGATGCTTCACTGAGGAGGTGTGAGAGTAGTTGAGGTAGAGGGTAAAGCGCATTGAGAGGGGATGGAGTTAGAGAGGTTATACTGGTGTAAGTGTGGGCTTGGGTTGAGCGGAGTGGACGAACGCACAGGCTTCCAGCAGTGTAATTATTCCTTATGGCAGAGAGAGGGTGAAATTGCTGCTGCAATGCTTCATGTCACTCAGTCGGACTCCACACGTTCACTGCAGATTCACACCTGTGTGGGAGAACGCTAATAGTGAACTTATGTGAATTCAACCACAGCCAAAGGAAGCTAGATACACAAAAACGAATTCATATTCCTTATTCCATATTCAAGGAATTTATTCACCTGTCCTTAAAAACCAGTGTATGACTATTTCTTCTGTCGAACACAAAAGAAGATATTTCGAGAAATGTCTCTGGTTTTGTGTCCATACAATGGAAATCAATGGGGAGCCAGTGTTGTTCAGCTACCAACGTTCTTCAAAATACCCTCTTTTGTGTTCTGCAGAAGAAAGAAAGTCATACAAGTTTGTATTGACATAGGGTGAACAACTTTTTTCCCCTGAGTGCACCTTCTGTCAGCCTGACCTGAGAAAAGCCACTGAAATTTAGGCATTCGTGTTAGCTGGATGCTGAGGGATGCGGACTCCGTGGAAATGATCTGTGAATCAAAAACGTATTTGTAGTCTCAAGGCTGCTCCCGTGGAGTGCAGGGAGGAACGGCATGAACCTCAGGGGTTCAGAATGAAATCCATCTGGACCTTATTGTACCTTTCCTGCCAAGCGCTGACTGGATGTTTTTTTACTTTAGCTTGTGTGAGGTCAGACCTGAAATGAGATATACTATGGAGCACTGCTCTGTTTCAATGAGAGATGTCATCATTTGCAAACAGTTTTGATATTAGCACATCTCTCTCCTTTGGAATTAAATTTTCTGCTTTTCACTGACTGTGGTCAGCATCTAAACATGTTTACAGTACACACACACACACATTGACCCTGGCAGTCTGGGAATGAGGTAGTGTTTACTTTCAGCCGGAAAAAAAAATCCTATTTGTCATGTTACTGTAAGTCCTTCGCAAACCAACACGCGCACACTGCCCATCCCAGCTTAGTCAAAACGACTTGATTAATTCATGCATTTTGCCCTGAGATATAATTACTGTTATACTAACGCCAGCATTAGTATTCAGTATGTCTCTCTGACCATATCCACCATATTCTGTCTGAAACTGCAGTTGTGATGTCTCTGCAATCTGATAAATTCATTATTTGATCATTATTAACCCTACCCAAAAAACGTTTTGGTCTGCTCCTTACACAAAGCTATTGGTATAGTTTCAAAATAAATCATATAGCACAATATTTTGTTTTTATGGTGCATTTATGTATTTATTTCCAAACAAATCAATGCAAATGCAATTCTAATACATATATAAATTAAGAGACTATTTCAAAAGTATTTTCAGTTTTCTGAATCAAATATTTTAAAGATGTATTTAGGTAAAATCAGTGGTCGAATTGTTAAAAAAATTCAGGGGGACGGTGTGGTTAAATATTTGATGACTTACAGAGGATTTACATTATAAAATGTTTATTTTAATAATTTAAGTGGGATGGCTAACATAGCCATCCCAGAGGGGAGGCTTTCTGTCAGATACCATCCCATCGAATCCCCCCTCAAATCGAGCTCTGGGTAAAAAATCATTTCTATTTCATTCTGTGAACTACTAACAATATTTCCCCCAAATTTCTAATTGTTCCTATTTGCATTTATTTTCAGAAAATGAAAATTGGATTATATTCAAAAAATATATATTTTTACAAAATATTTTTACATTCACTTTTAACCAATACAACAATCTCAATTTTTATTGCAGTTTCCGTGTGTCTTCTCATGCTGTCCTTTCACATTGCTGTTGGATCCTGAAAATATGATTTAGTTCAAATTCAACAGACACTGGATTCGAATGGCCACAGTTCATCTAGAAATGCTGATCGAATGAAAATTTGGAATGGTCTCATAATATTGTCCTATCTATTTTATTACTTATGACAGTCACAGTGCCAGAAAAAAAGAAGACATTTAACTTTTGCACCTTATGCATACAGATACGTACATTAGTTCCTGCAGATGCATCATCATTTCTAATGCATGCTGAGTTTTCCCTAGACTGCTTTTTTGAGACTTGTACCCACTAAGATTATGTATTAGCGTTTAAAATTGAATCAAAAAGCAGTAATGTCCTGATGCCTCTCGTGTGCTTCACAGCCCAACAGTAATCTCATTTTCTTAAACTGCTGTGATAGCCCCAGCAGAGATTGCGGTCATTGCTATTTACAGGTGAATATCTACAGCACGCACGCTTCGGCTGGGGAAAAACAGGCCTTGGGGGGAGGATATTATTTAGAGTGTGTGATATTAACTCTGAGTAATGGAATCCTGACCAATGCCACCTGGACCAACGGGGACAGCTTTGTTTATACAGAACAATTTCTGCACGTCGCATACAAATACGCTTTTCCCACCGTTCTAGGCCTTCCTAAAGGAAATAAAAATAGGACACAGGCCAAATGGCTGGGGATCTAAAGTCGGAATTTAAGCCGTTTGGAATGTAATCGACTTTTTGATGCTCTTTGCAACCAACAGCCCACCAAAGATGCGCCTATTTTAAATGTCTTTTACCATGCATTCTTGTTTTTGTTGTCCTTCAGAACCTCACTTCATCTCGGCATACGACGTGGGTCTTTTCACCTTCTTCTTCTTGAGGGAGAATGCCGTGGAGCATGACTGCGGCAAAACGGTGTACTCACGGGTGGCTCGGGTTTGCAAGAACGACATAGGAGGACGTTTCTTGCTGGAGGACACTTGGACCACCTTTACAAAAGCTCGGCTAAACTGCTCACGGTCGGGAGAGATCCCTTTTTACTACAATGAGCTGCAGAGCACCTTTTACCTGCCTGAACAGGACCTCATTTATGGCATCTTTACCACCAATGTGTAAGTTATAACCCAAGAGTTTTACAGTATAGTCTACTGTAAACAGAATTTGGTTTTGTTTGGGAAGCCCAAGCCCTGCTAAAATACAGCGTATAATAGATTTATTGGGATCTATGTAGTGTGCAACATCTGTATGCCACAAATTTGAATTCATATCATCTGAGGATTCCTTTGCACGTTCCTAAATATGCATACTGTAAACTAAGTTTTGAATAGCATGTGTATTGTAGTACATAATTTGAGCACATCACTTTGCTCTCATTCCCTATATTTTTCGCTCTCTCTCAGTCACCCTCATTTTTACTGTTTCTTTATTGTCTTTGTTTTGTCCCCTTTCACTCACTGCCCCAGTAGGAACAGAATATGGTAATGCAATCAAAATAACGGCGTCTCCATCTGGCTGTCGTGAATTGAACACCTTAAGCAATCCTCCCAAGGGTTTGGGGCTGCGGAACTGGCAGGGCGGTGTGGGAATGGGGTTGAGAATGAGGAGAGCT
This sequence comes from Triplophysa dalaica, assembly GCF_015846415.1. NCBI lineage: Eukaryota > Metazoa > Chordata > Actinopteri > Cypriniformes > Nemacheilidae > Triplophysa > Triplophysa dalaica. Next base: position 18,721,085 of record NC_079549.1, on the reverse strand, counting down.
GGCAGAAATATCTGAAAGTTGGTTGTAGTTTTAGTGAAGTGTTTAGGAATTGAGTTGGGGTATTATTTCAGTGGGTATGAAGGTGTTCCTGTTATCATTGCTGTTGTCACTATTTTATGAACACAATAAAACGTGACAGGCTGCGCCGTGTAGTGATTTTACCATAGTGTTTAGGAATGTTATTTTTAAACACCCTTTCGTTTGATAAAAGTTATATTTTTATTAAGGCCTATTTAATGCAAAGACTGTATTTGAAAAATATTTGTTCTTTTTTAATTAACTTTTTTAAGGAATTGTTATCGCTCTCGTTTCTGTGAAATTGGCTTTTTGGCAGTTCATAGGGTAGCAGACAACCTCTCTGGAAAACAGATCCGCCAGTGTGAATGAGCACGTCTATCTTGAGCATGCATGCCTGAATTACGACAAATACAGAATAACAACCGAGCACATCACTTTGCTCTGCGTGATGCAACGAGACAAAATCCACCTTGAAATGAGTTTTTGTCCCCTGTAGCAACAATCTGAACTCAAGGTTTATTTTTATGCTTATTTCTTGCACATGAAAGTGTGGGGGTCCTGCAATCTGAATACACTTTAATATACTGCAGTGTAAAAATGTGACAAAAGTCACTTATTTACCACGGCTCACTCTTGAGGAAAGTGCACATGTCGAAGATATTGTGTTTTTTAAAATCCAACCGAACTTTCATTACAGTAACAAAATGTTCAACGATTATTTATAAGATACTTTATACATCCGATTTTAGAATAACATTAAATGACGGAAGTGCTTCTGGACCAGCGTTAACTTATTGTGGTTAAAAACTTCTTTACAAAGATATCATATTTTTTAAAGCGTTTTATGAAAATGTATCATAAATTAAAGCAGGTTTCATATGGTCTATAGATGAAACAGAAAAATCCTTGCTAAATGAAATCACGCACAAAAATATACTGTCATGTACTGTATATCTTACTAGTTTCGAGTTTTTATAATTGGCACATAAAATACGCTAAAATATACAACTGTATATACTTAACACTGTACATACGATACAGGAAAATGTTTTTGCTACTCCTGACTGTGTCTCTGCAGTGGAGGGATGCTGAATCGGCTCCTTGTTGTTTTGCTTTTTTTTTTGCTGCGATACAGGTATTCTCTTTTTCCTAGTTTCATCTAAATCAACATAAAGGTCGTCTTGGATGACCTTAAAGGACCCTATGTTAATTTCCACATTGTGTGTCCTGTCACCACAACCCAACATGACTTCATTTTATTAATCACGTGATCTACTGTATATGTTGCTTGGACAGCTCTATAGTCATCTGCTTTCACAGCGAGAAGACTTCATGCCCATATGTTGTGTGTTATATCATGCATGTCATGGGATTGCGTACAGTAGGTGACTGTGTTACGGGCCCAAATTCTGTTGTTATTGTATACTTTACACGAATGGTTCTCAACAGGGGGGCCGAGGCCCACAAGGGGGGCTCAAGATGAGCAGTATTCTAAAATTAGAAAAAAATAGCTTTGAAATCCATACGAAAAAATGATAATACTTAATATTTTTCCTGTTAATGTTAAGCTCTCAAATATTTTATTGGGGAGTTTTTGTGAGCAGGGGGGGCTTTGAATATTGTTGAGAACAATGGGTGACCTAGGAGTTAAATTGGTTGAGAATCCATGCTTTAAACGGCACTGTCATCTCTGCTGATGTTTTGCATTTACACTACATTCAGATGCCTTAAACACTTGCTGAAAATCATTTTTAAAATAATGCCTTAAATTTTTGCAAAATGATCACTTATTGCAAAAGCATAACGTTAATGGATATTTGGCGAGCGTACTGTTCCTTTAAACCAGCACCATTTCTCCTAAACACACTTTTCAAAGAATTTGGCAGGAAATTTTTTTAGGAATCTTGGAGAATTTGTCACAGTTCTTTTATGAATTCAGGCTGTCTCAATTGCGCAATGTTGCCCCAGACCAAGACCGATGTTGAGATCAGGGCTTTGTGGGGGCCAACCTATCTTCCTCAAAACTCTTTATTTTTAATAACTTGGAAATACAAATTCAGAAAATTAATTGTAATATCTATGTGTGATCCAAAGAGTATATTTATAATATCACAATAACCCCCATTCCCATATCAACATATCACCAAAAACTATTTTCACACTGAGTTCATTTACGCTTGTACTTTTAGCAGGACCTTGTCTACTATTCATGGAGTGAAGATCTGAATCACTGTGACCCAGGTTTACCTGCTCAGCTTTAAATCAATACAGTAAAAGTAATCTGTTTTTTAAGCCCTGAAGCTGTAATTCCTCCTACCTTATTATAGCAAGAGAAGACGTATCCTACCTGCTGTTCTCTCCGTCTTTTTCTGTCCGTTTCACAGCAGAACAGGGCCAACAGCGCAAGGCAAACGTGTTCTTGTCAACAGTTCTGTTTACAGTCCTGAGGCTTTAAACACAACATGGTTTGACTAAGGCTGAGAGGAAATGTTGTGCTCCTCCGTCTTTTGGGAGAAATGAGTTCTGTTCCAAAACCTTTTGAGCTGCCTACCGCAAAAGCTGTTCCAAAAGCAAAACCATGTTGCCTTAGATAGTTTTTATACATACCTGAGGGAGATGAGTGGGTATTCATCTATAAAATAACTTAGTTTTGAGTTAAAATCTGTTTTTAAGGAGAAATAAAAAATGCTGTTTTAGTTTGTAGCTGTTGACGCTTGGTTTTGAAACAGAGCTTTTTTCTTTCTATCTCCGAACCTGTAACCTCATACAGAGTTTTGAAGTCTTGTAATAAAAAGTTGCTATGACAGGCCAATCATATGTCAGAATCAGTTCTGATTGGGATACAACAAGCTCATGTGTTCTCGAGGGCTGACCGCTTTCTTCATACACTGCGTTTCATCTCTCTACAAGCTTTTTGAGGTGCATGGCCAACAGCCTCTCGCTCTCTCTCTTAGCATGCTAACTTTCCGTGTTGAAGCTTTCATATGAGATCCCCAGGGTAGAACCGCATAACCAGGCTTGAACCGTCTCAGGGACTTCAGTTAGACCCTGAGCCAGACAGCAGAGTCTGGCATGGTGAGAACTCTCTCCTGGAGCTCTGCCTGTGAGCCCATCTGTCTGTGGCTTCTGCTTTACTGCCACAGTTATTGCTGCTCATTTACGTGCTACCCACGATAACTGTTTGATTTGAATATATGATTCTGTCAGCTGGCTTCGAATGACCACCGGCTGTTTTCGGTAACTTGCGACGTAATGCTGCATGACTGCATCTGTATAGAAAAGCTGCTATGTTTTGAAACGACGTGAGTTACTGTCATGTTAGTTGTATTGATTTAGTTTCCATATATGTATTTTGCAAACGCTTTGATCCAAAATGTCTTATCGTGCATTAAAGGTATATGTTTATTTGATCATGTGTGTGTGAATCAAACCCACGACCTTCACATTGATCTACTAACCGAGCTCTAGGAACATAAGAACTTGCATTGCTATTTATAGTTCGTTTTAGCCACTTTTAGTGACATTGGTCATTCGCCTTTCTCGCTTCTACTGAGAGCTATACTGTGCATGTCAAGGGGCTTGTTAGTGTGGTTCACTTGCAGGAATATGAACTGGCACACAGGTTGCTCAGGGGACATTTCTCAGGGTAACAGAACTAAACTACATCCTACCAACAGCGCTCTGAATCTGCACAGTCATCCGTTCAAAACTCTTGTAACAAGAAGAACCATCCAGTCCATCCGCCGCAGAGCTTCTCATCTCCCCTGCTGACAGCTTACTTTGGTCTAGGATTGTCTTCGGGCCACCTGTCACTCACATTCGGTGGAGTGAATTAACTTTCGGTGTATTTGAGAATAATTGGTGCCAGATGAAGCTGAGAAGATCCGCTTGGCTGAGCCGATTCAAAACTTGTATTTTTGTCTTATCCATGTAGGCTTTTCTTAGTCAAAAGGCAAACTGTGTTTGCAGTCTTTCAGGTGGTTATTGCAACATGTGAGCAAGATACAGTATGTGGAGTGTGTGGTCCGTCTTTGAGAAAGAGTTTACACAAAACTGTAAACATATTCTGTCATTGTATTAGAGCTTGACATACATTATATTGTTATTCAACAATAATGCAGTTATTTTAAGTGTCTCACAACCTTTGAATAATAATACCTATTTAAACTAAAATTTATAAATAATACAATTAATTCAATGATATTCATTATAAACTATATTATTATTACTATGTATTTTTTATCACTATAAATATTCAAATCAACAATCTATGTTTTTTTCTGTGTTTCCTGCAGGAACAGCATTGCTGCCTCTGCAGTTTGCGCATTCAACCTCAGTGCGATCACGCAGGCTTTCAACGGACCCTTCCGCTCCCAGGAGAACCCTCGCTCCACCTGGCTGCCCACCCCAAACCCCATCCCAAACTTCCAGGTGCGCTATATACCCATTATCTTTCATATTTTATTCTCTGTGTGTGTCTAAAACATTCAACATATAAATTCAGGCAATCAGTCTAGCACTGTGAGATTCATTCCTCGATAGCAGCTGGATGTTTCGGCATCCACCGAAATTCACAGTTGATAGTTTTTATTTGTCAGATGTTTTTCTGGATTTATATTTGCATTGCTCTGTTGTCCTTGACACCAGTTATTCTTTTTTTAACTTTTTGACAGTGTGGGACCATTGATGAAGAAGGGCCCAATGAGGGACTAACTGAACGCAGTCTGCAGGACGCCCAGCGCCTCTTCCTCATGAATGACGTGGTTCAGCCTGTTTCCGTGGACCCGCTGGTCTGGCAGGATGATGTGCGGTTCTCCAAGTTGGTTGTTGACATCGTACAGGGGCAGGACACTTTGCACCATGTCATGTACATAGGCACAGGTAACTGGAGAAATTTGAAAGTCAACCTTAAAGGGATTGTTCAGCCAAAAACTCCAATATTTCATAAATTTGACGGTCATTTTTATTAATATTAGCCATACTGTACAGCCTCAACACTCCCTCTCTGCAGGTGGCGCTAAACATACCAGACGCCGGTATGCCATCCGCCACCAAATACTACAAAAAGAAGATTGCGATTGTGTGCAGAGGCTGCACATTATGGCTAATAGTATTAAAAATGACGTTCAGTTTTATGAAAATATCAAATGATTTGCTTCACGAAACGTCAACATGTCGCCAGGAGCCACTTTTTGGAATTATATGCTTTAGGAACTCTTAGACAGGTGGACACCATAGACTCCCCTTGAGTCTTTGGCTGAACTATCCCTTTAAGATCAGTTCTACCCAAGGCTTTCACCATACTGATAGGTCAGGCGTCCATATTTTTTTGGTTTAAGTATCCATGTGAAGTCTCTCTTAAAGTTTTTAAAGCATTTTTTGTGATTATAAAGCGTAGTTTCCATAGTCAATTAAAAGAGTTATCACATCCATTACGATCCATATTCCTCATAAAGGAGCACATAAAAGAGAAATAAATTACTATTTTATGTTTTATAAAGTGCTGTCCCTTCTCCATTTGTTGGGGATCATAGCTTCTGTTTTGTTCATTTTAATTCACAAAAATCCTACAAATTGTGTTATCTCTCAAATGTTGTTTTTCGTCACATCCATAACCCATTCATGTTTTCTCTTTTGATATAGAAAACTCGTGCTTGTATTATAGTCTTTAGAATATTGCATAAGACTGTTATTATGATTCAGTCATTTCTCTGAAAGATTTTCTCTTGCTGTATAGTCCTTCCTAAAACCTTGTATAAATAACATTATTCATGCAGCCTCGCGTTATTATACTTCGCCTTCTGTTTTGACTTTATCAGAATACGGAACTATTCTTAAGGCACTGGCAACCACAAACAAGACCCTGCAAGGTTGTTACTTGGAGGAGATGCAACTCTTCCCTCCTGGTGTACGAGAGCCAATCCTGAGCCTTCAAATTCTCCATGGCGACAGGACTCTTTTTGTGGGCCTGAATGACAGAGTGCAAAAGATCCCGCTGGCAAGATGTTCCAGCTACAAAACAGAACTGTGAGTACCGTATTTCATCTTTAAAGGAACAGTTCGCACCCAAAAAAGAACTTCTGTCTTATTTAGTCAACCTTGTTCCAATCTTATGCTGCTGCTGTACTTTTTCAGTGGATTGGAGCGATAAAAAGGAAAAGTTTTAATACATCTACATTGTTTATATGCTCTGAAAAACGAAACGTTTCACAAAAGCTTAGATTTGTAAAAAAAGTTGTCCTGCGCTATTTACTTCATAGTTGACATCTGCATTCAAACTAGCTTCACAAACGCACATTTCAGATTCAAAAGACAATATGCTTTCTCATTAGACTGTAGGTGTTGGATGACAGAGGTGCGTGAATGGGCCCTTTCACTTTGGAAAGAGCTCCTCTTACCCACCTCTGCAGAATTATACCCTTGATCTGTCATTGAGAAAGAAATTCCTCCTCACGGGTGACTGGACAAGTAAGAATAGAGCGCCTTCTCACAATCCTTGTGTATTTTATCAAGGCTTTCCATCAACTTTCCGCTCCACGCGTAGGGTGGGGACAACAGTCAGGCTCAATTTGCCAGAGGGACAAATAGGGTTCTGTGTCCGCTCTCGGCGCCCCGTCCTTGTAGGTGAAATGCCGATTGTGCATGTGGATGAATGAAATATACATAAAGCAAGGCAGGAGGGTTCAAAGAAAAGAGAAAGGGTGACGTCTCAAGTGAATTATTCTTCAAACATATTTGAGTGCGTGCAGGTGACTAGTCAGCGCTTTGATTTGGCAGCTACAGTCTTTCTCGCATACGTGCATGCACGAAAGGCCGGTGTTGAAGAGCTTTGAGGGTGTTGCATACTAAATGAGGTGTGGGTGAGATGGAGCGGAAGTGCCCTATTTAAAGCAGGACAGAACAATCACACTGTTCATATAAATATAAATCTCAAATGCTTTTCTTAAAATAAAAATATAGACTACTTATAGAGATAAAATATGTTAAGAGTTTGTAGCTGCAAAAATGATGTTATATTATGTAGATAAAATAATTTTGCTTTGGCTAAATTTGAAGAGAAACGTTTGACTTCAGAATGAATTCTTTAACAATATTGACTTTAGTTTGCAGACTTGGCAATTCTGAGCTCAGTTTCTCTTCTGAAACTATAATGGAGACATTTGTGAGATTTCTGGCTCTTTTCTCAAAGAAATATCTTGAACGCAGATGAGATTTAAGCGAAAGCTTTCATTTGCACTCCATTTCATCTGATAAAAGTAAAAACTGAGATATAACAGAGATCTGATCTGTGATTTATAGTTTCTTATGGGGGCAGTCTGTTAGCTTTATTTTTTTTACACCCTTGATTTCTCTTTCGTATTTATCCTAAAACTTTTTTGGTTAAATTTATTTTAAAATAGAATTGTACGATTTTTTTTATATTTTAATGTGATGCGTTTCATATGCATTTTCTTCCGAAAACAGTGCCTGCAGCAACTTTAAATCTAAATTTTACATATATATATATTTTTAATGTTTAAATATTTTATACCTAAATCTTTATAAACCATGATCAAAATATTACAGATGATGTAAGCAATTTAGCCCTTCCTGACTGGACAAAAAAGTGTAAGGGTTATCACACAGACGGGTGTGATTTCTCAAGACACATTTTTTTAGTCAGGCATTAAGTACATTTTATGTGTTTTCTTCCGAAAACAGTGCTTGCAGCAACTTTAAATCTATATGTAAATTTTACATATAAAAATTTTGACAGCTATTGATGTTAAATCTGAGAAAAATAAGCCATTTTTAGCCCCATACTTTTCATGTTTCTGACAGGAAAGGTGAACTCTTCTAGTTACTGATACATTTACTTTGTTTAAGAAATTGTTTTCAAGCAAAGCAATCTAAAGAAAAGGTTTCTATGTAACTAATGTAAATAAGGTGTGCAAGGTCACATCTGTGCTGTGCGAGACAAATTCTAGTCTACCGTTGTCTAGAGGAAACAAATCAAATCAATGTAAACAACACAAAGATAACAATGGCAGTTTCAACATACAATTACTTCAAAATCATTCTTCTTTTATTCACGGTTTCTGTGCTTTACATCTTTTCCCATTTCTGGCTAAAAAGGAACAAAAACAAAGTCTCCCAAGTATTCTCCTCTGAGAAATGTTTATTGAGGGCTCAATGTAAATTGTTCACCTTGTTGGTGACTCTTGTTGTGTTAATTGAGTTTGATCCCTCAAACTCTTGTTTCCTGCTAACGTTCAGGGACCTTAACCTCTCGCCTCTTCTGTAAGAAACTAATTTACTCTGATCAGCCGACTGATTGTTTGACGGTGCTAAATGGATCAAACGGCCGGCCAGATCAATAAACTTCAGACCACCTTAGCACCCCTGAGACACACTGATTCGGGATCAAAGAAGAAATGAATGTGGACATTGATGTAGGAATGGACTAGGTAACACTTTCTTTCCTAATGACACTTGACAGAGACTTCCAGCAGCAGCACAGGGCCAAGATGTGAGTGTGTAGGATGAAGATACTGCTGGAGATTAACAAATCCACATGTTTGTTGGCAGTATATTAAAATCAGGTCTTTTATGGCTCATTAGAAACTTTTAAGCAAGTGTGGCACAGCTAGTGATGATGTATATTATTGTGATGTTTAAAGGTTGAGATGATGTGTTGGAATGCTTTGATGAATGTGGGTTTGAGGTTGTAATGTGTTTCACTGTAGTAGGCTGAGCATACAGTAAACATTCCTTTGCTTGAAAAAACACAAATATGTTTTTACAACATTTCATTTATGATGTGGCCAATCTCATTAGTTCCATTTTCTCATGTCTACAGAAGTGCTTTATTTACCAATCAAAATGAGAGTTACGGAAGATGGCATTGACTTTTACATCATATTTGCTTTATTTGTTTACCTTTTTGTAACTTTGATTACTTTAATCATTGAATTATGCTAAGTATGTAAATCATTTATTTTGTTCCGTTCTATTTTATTCTATACAATTTAAATCAGTATAACCGTACGATAACCAATTTCCCAAAACTGTACGCTGTTCAAAAGTTTGAAAACATTAACTCATTCTTAATTTATTTTATTTTTTATACATTTTAGAATAATAGTAAACTTATCAATACTTTGGAATTAGTTCAATTTTTCTAAAGGCATAAAATAAAAATAAAATATATACAAAACTTATCTCATATTCTAGAGTCTTCAAACCCTATGCCCTGAAGTTTGAAAATTATATAAACAGAATTTTCCATTTATTATCGACTCTTATTGGCTGTTGTTTTCTTTATTATTTTGTTCAAGCCATCTATTTCAAAATATATATATTTTTTGGCACAAAAGTAATTTCAAACATTTAAACTTACACTTTCAGCTTTAAATATTTTTATGGAGAATCATTTCAGTAATCTTTTGAACATACTAAAGCACTATTTCTTTAGCATTTTTTTTCATAATTTATTTGTTATTATTATTATTATTATTATTATGATTTAAAATGCTAACTAAATCATTTAATATATATTTATATCATATATGATGTTAAGATATAATTCATAATATTACAGTATATAATTTAATATTATAATTCATTTTTTACTTGAACAGGTCACTTAACTTTATGTCTCACAAGTCCATGTAGTAAAATGACGTCATTAAATTCCACTGGCCTTGGTGATGTAGCAATAAATACAGATTCTAAAGAGTTTTACACCATTACCTGTGGCTGAGCCCTTATAGCCGGTCAGTTTGGAGCTCTTATTTCAGAGGCCCAGTCTGACACAAACAATTTACGGTCCTCGTTGCCGCCAGCTTGTCAACAGGGTGCTAAAAAACAGAGTTCTAGAGCTCACCACTTGTTTTAGCACATCGCCCAGCTCTTGTGCTTCTGGAGGAGCTGCAGATAGAACAGCGAAGGGGTTGGAAAGTAATCAGAAGGTGAGAGCATTTATTACTTCTGGCTTTTAACTGACTCTCCACTGGCGGAGCCCCAAAATTGAAGCCATTTTTCTCACGCGCTTTCTCCCATTCTTGATTAAGACAGGCAATATGTCTCCAACTACGCTGTCCTGAACTTCTGACAAATAGCATCTTTTCTTCTTCTTCTCTTGAGATGAAGCCATTAAAGGATCTGACTGACCGTCTTATCTCTGTCTGAGCGCAGCTGTCAACTGTGGGTTTGTGCAGAAATTTCCTCTAGCTGAAATTTATGACTCTGTCCTTTCTCACAGAGAATTAAAGGGGTCATATCACCAATGGATTTTTGCCTTGATCTTTGTTCTGCACCATTTCACGTCGAACAATGGAGTAAAATGTTAATTATTTGTAAAATAGTGAGAGTTTAATGGATTGTAATCGTGTTCTAAACACACACTGAACGTCGGCAGTTTTATTGATTCGGAGCATTATGTTCACCGTGCTTCTATAAAAACCAATCATTGGCCCTTGTTTACGACGAAAAGGTCATGAATTGCTATTAAATGGATGATAATAACTTTTTGCTTTTGTCCGTCTTTTAAAGGCCTATAAAAAAGACATTTTTGCAGCTCTTCCAGTGACTTTAAAACATCCATTAAACCAATGAGAAACGAGAAAGATTTATTGTGCTCTGTCCGTTGCTTTGCCCCATTGTTTGTGTGTTCATTCTCTGCACTACTTAAATTTTAACAAGCCATGTTTTGTGGCTTTGCTCCTGATCTTGTACGCTGTACGGAAACCATGTTAAATTATAAAGCAGTGTGATTAGTGTCGGTTTGTTTTTGCTGTAGCTCGCTCTCTCTCAATATAGTACCTTGAATTAAGATGCAACCTGAACTGGCCTACAAGTGCACTTGTTTTTTTTCCAACAGTCTATTTTTAAAGTAGGTGAGCTTTATGGTTGGGTAGAATGCCAGACTGCGGAGTATTTCTGCTGCGGTTGTCTTTTTGTTTCCGAGACGGCGGTCAGCTTTCAGTTTGCGGAAATATCTCTCTACGGACCGAGTTGCGGAACACAGTTTAAAAAAAGCTCCTTTAGGAGGTGCTTAATTGAGTTTTTTCTCAGTAGGTCAGCTGGCACAGCTTTGGGAGCAGTCGGGTCCTGGCAGTGCCTCGGGGTTGTGTTCTTGTCTCCTGAGCTCATCAGGAAAACAGGCTGCTGCCGAACGCCAAGCAACGTGTCAAATCAGCATTCCTTCCGCGCTGCCACATTTTCATAGTCTTAAGAGATTACATGGACGACTGACTTTTACTGCCTTCGGTTCACGGGAGTAAATCTTTCCACTGTAATTAATGAAATCACAGCAAAAGTTTTTGTTTAAATGGGTAGTGAACGCAGGTCACTGGCCCCGGGGCTTGTGTTTCTGCCCCCGGTGACTGGGGGTAATTGGCCCTTAGATTTACACAAGGAAGTTATTATTATTCTTTCCTGTCTCACATGCTTTTAATTGGTTCGAGTCATTTGAATGTACAATGTGGCAACCATTATGCAATGCGATAACTCTAAATAACATTAAACGTTTCTGTTGTATTTCAGCCAATAAAAATGGCGATTTACACTATTGCTTGCATTTAGGGATTGGGTTTTGAATAAAATAATAGCAACTCCTATTTGAGATTTCATTAAAAAACAATCAAGTTTGTAATAGTTTTCAGTGGCCTAAATTTCCAGTTCATAATAAATGGCGGTGGTTAAAAAATGCTTAATGTGGTGACCCACAAAACACTTTCTGTAAAGAGCTGTCGGTGTGAAATTTCCGTGTGTGCCTGCTTTCCAGCTACACTGACGCTTCACTTTTGCACCGCAGTCACGGGATGTGTGAAACAGGCTTTAGCTGTTAAGTTTGAGCTTACTCTTGCATATCATATGATGTTTTACAGATTTACTACGTCTGCTTTTTTTAAAACTTATTAACTCGGTGGTTCTCGACAGGGGGGCCGGGGCCCTCAAGGGGGCCCCAGCTGACATCGATGGGGGAACCAAAATGAGTAACATTTTAAAATTAGATAAAATTAGCATTTAAATACATTCTAAAAAACTGAATTATGATTCCATTTTTATAATGGATCAGCCTAACACTTTTCATGTTTATGTCAAGCTCTTATATTTTTTTGCCTAGAAATGTTTTTGTGAGTGGGAGAGATGGTGCATGGGGGGAGTCAAAAAGTTTGAGAACCCCTGTTATATCTGTCATGCATGATTTTGTTGAAGATACTACAAAGTGTGAGTGAACCAAATACAGATATTTTTTTACATGAGTGCTGTAACGTGCCCAACGTTGGGTCAAAAAGAGACAAACCCATCTTTCTGGTTATTTTAACCCAGTAAAAGAATAATATTTGGCCCACCATATTTGACCCAGCATTTTACAAGTTTAAAATAGGAATATTGTTGGTTATCAAAATTATGTGTATTGGAAACATTTGCTTAAATAAGTGATAATTTATATGATGTTTTTTCATACTGGTAATATGGTGCACGATAATGCATGATAATAACTGTTTTATAGTATTTTGTTTGTCTCATTATCATCATTGGTTGGGTCCCCTAGTATGGAACTCGACAATGTTTCCACAATTCTCTAATCTTGGCAAAAATTGTTTGCCTACTACTGTCTATTTAATTCAAAAAGTATAAACATTGAGAAAAGAAGTTGTGCAAACTTATTTTTTGTGTTTTATGGTTCTTAAATGATACATTTTTGATAATACATGTTCGTTAATAATATTAGATGACAATTTTCACTTTTTCTGAGATCCGTCCCGTCACATCCACAAGAAGAATGCAAAGAGAACAATGTTTCACTCTCTTCTGAATGTTTCTGACGTGCTTTTAGCATTGGAGTGCTTTAGCACTCAGCGCGAGCTCTCTCCTCGGCAGGATTCCGCTTTGGCACTCTGCGCTGTATCAACACTCTGTGTGTTTCCACAACCTCGAGGCTGGAACGCCAGAGGGCTGCTCAAACAAACCGATGCGCTTGTGCCAAAAAACAAGGCTTTCAAGCTGACGGGAAGGTTGCGAGGCTGCTGCTGCTTACTAACATACCACCCCAAATTCCTGTGCCCTCGAAACGGCACTTGGTGTTTAGCTCCATAAATGGGTTTACATTAAATTACACCTCATTGAGCCCCTTTTTTTGCAGATTTTTGTAATGTCTGCACCTTTATCTGCCACAAGGAATTAAAAAAAAGTTTTAAACCTAAACCCCTCATATTTGTTTCTGTCTCTTTCTGTTTTAGGATGTGTTTGGAAGCCAGGGACCCATACTGTGGTTGGGACCGCAAGCAGCGACGCTGCACCACTATAGAAGACAGCTCCAACATGAGCCAGTGGTTCCAGAACATCACCGCATGCCCGGTAAGAGTTCACCATGCTCACTGCTCCATACATGATTCATTTTGATTGTCTCGATAGCTCTCAGTCAGACTCCCAGTCAGCTTTGAAATCTCTGGTGCGTGTAAGGTGCTATGCCGCATGATCGATGACATCATTGTGGCAGCTGTTTTGCGGTCATTATTTTTTAGGAACGATATTCCGTAAGCATCCAACCTTCAAATTCACAAACAATTTCTCATTTATTCCAGCTGAGGAACCAAACCACAGATGGTGCGTATGGGCCCTGGGCTCCATGGCAACCATGTAGCCACGATGACGGCGAAGGTACCAGTACGTGCCTTTGCCGATCGCGGGCATGCGACAGCCCACCTCCTCGCTGCGGGGGAAAAATATGCGAGGGTCCAACGATTGAGGTTTCCAACTGTTCGAGGCAAGTATTTTTCCCAACCAGGTGTACGGTATAAAAAGATTTCCCTTTGTAATAAATGCCGTTGCCTTTGAAGTAAACTCGAAAAGGTTGAAAGTGAATGCTCTTTTCTATCATTCAGTGCTTCAGTGAATAATAGCAAACACACAAACATTTCCCCTAAATAAAATTCAAGAAGAGAACAACTGGCAATAGCTCTAGGCAAATAATTGACTTTTGTGAATAAGGTGCGATTTTTGATATGAGTGTTTTACATAGTAAAAAGGGATAAATGTGGAATAGTTCACCCAAAAATAAAAAATCTGGATTAATTTATTCACCCTTGTTGTTCAATACCCGTACATGACTCTTTCTTCTATGTATCACAAAAGAAAACATTTTGAGAAATGTCTGGGTAATTGTGTGTACATACAATGGAAGTCAAAGGGGGCCAGTGTTGTTTGGTTACCAACTTTCATATGTTTGGTTACCAACCAAAGTGTTACAGGTTTGGAATGACATGAGGTTGAGAAAATAATGAAAGATTTTCCTTTTTAAGGTCAACTATCCCTTTAAATACAGCCCTATATTACAGCAGATAGTGATTAGTGTTTAATAGACGATTTGAGAATATTACTTTTGAATATAGTAAATATTTTTGCTCTAAAATAATATGCATGAAAGGCTACGACTGTTTAGTGAATTTTATTTTACAAAAATTTCAACCCAACAGCTTTCCCCCTGTGGCACAGTCATACAAAACTATATCCACACTCAGCGGTATTTTTACAGAAAGTGGCACTTCTCTCATCACAAGAGATGCAATGCAGAAACAGAGCACTTTAGCAAATTAAGAATGACTCCCGGTCAAAATGAGTTCCTTACCAAAGCTTTTCTCTTCCTTTTCTATCACATTATCCTCATCAAATCCGACAGTGCTGCAATATAATAACAGTTTCCATTCCGAATGACATCATTCGTGGTTCCCTTTCTGTCGGTCTCTCGACGTTGTGTCGAGAACGACAGATGGGGTTCGCCCTTGAGAACCAATCAACTCTGACTACTATAGAAAAGGCCAATGAAATTTGGCGAATGCAATTTGCATGCCGGGCTCCGCCCCCGGAAATCCGGTATAAAAGGAGGCCGGCGTGCAGCATTCACTTACCTTTTGTTCTTCAGAGCCATCGCTCATGAGTACAACTCAGGATTCAATCCTCTACAACTACACGCTGGTGCTACGACGTGTTACAGCGGATCGTCCCTTTCTGCAGCGACCTTCCCCTGGGCGTCTCGGCGGTTCCGGAGGTGTTAGAGATTTTTTCTAAAAGTCCTTTTCAGGACTGACTGAGCATTCTCCAGCGCGGCATGTCCCGCTGTTCTCTTGGGTGCGGCACCCTCATCGAGGAGGGGGATGGACACGATCGCTGCATTAGGTGTCTGGGCGTCCAGCACACTGAAGCAGCGTTCGTTGACACATCTGCCTGCACTGCGGGCAGATTGTCATTCAGAAGTTGCGGTCACGGGTGGCTGTCTTCCTACGGGAACCAGCCACCATTTCGTCTGCTACCCGGGCTGTGACATCTGTGGCTACGGCCCCGATGACCACCCACGTTAGCAGCGTTAGTGATACGGGGAACTCTGCGAACGTAAACCCGCCAGCCAAGTGCTCACGGGCCGATCGCACCCCGATTCGCTCTTCTGAACGTTCCCCAACCGGCGGTGGCATACCGTCCGGATCCTCACGCACACACTCGGAAACGATGTGTGACGTAGATGAGATGTCGCTCGCAGCATCGGAGGGAGACTGGCATCCGACTCTGCCGAATCCAAACTCCACCCCCAGCGGTCGAGTTCAGGAGGAAGCAGAAGTGATGTCATCCGTGCTAACCCGGGGATGCGTGGTTCCCGAGGTCGGTGCGCGGTGCAAACCGCGCCCACCCCGGGTGCCATGTTTTTCCCGGAGGTGCATGAGGAGCTGTGTAAAACTTGGAACGCTCCTCTCACGGACCGTTCCAGTGAAACCAGCTCCGGCTCCCTTACTTCCCTCGATGGTGAGGCAGCCAAGGACTGCGTCGAGATCCCCCGGGTGGAACGTCCGCCTGCGGTGCACCTGTGCCGCGGACGGCTACCACCTGGGGGGGGATCGACCACTCCTACCGTCCAAAGCACGTAAGACTTCGGCATCACTGGTGTCGAAGGCTTGCGATGTTGCGGGCCAGGCTGCCTCCTCTCTCTATGCCTTGGCCATCCTGCAGGTCCGCCAGGCCAGGGCGTTGAGAGGGCTCCACGAGGGTAAGGCCGACCCGGGTATAATGCAGGATCTCCGTGCCGCCGCTGACAGCGCTCTACGGGCGACTAAGGCGGCGGCACGGGCCCTGGGTCGGACGATGTCCACGGTAGTGGTCCAGGAGAGACACCCCCGGCTATACCTTGTGCAGAAGAGTGACAGCAAGGAAGTCCGCTTTCTTGATGCACTCATCTCGCAGGGTGGGTTGTTGGTAACACCGTCGAGGACTGCGCTCAGCAGTTTTTTGACGGCGAAGCAGACAGTGGCAATTAACCACATTTTTTTCACGCCGCGACTCGGCCGCCTACAGGCCTCCGAGATCTCACGTGACGTCTGCTTCCCTGCAACCCAGGACCCTTTCGACATCGGCTCCGGTTCCTGTGCCCCCACAGGCGGCACCCCGGAAGCAGAGGTCGAGGGGGAAACCTCCACCCCGTCAGCAACCTCCTCGCGAGAAGGGACACTGACGGGAAGACCCCAGGGAGAACAACATCGGGCCCGAACCTTCACAGCCACGGCTCTGATCGGTCGGTACGGGACGACTCCTGCCTCGTCACCAAAGCCGGGCCCTTGTTAGGGCTTGGCGCCCACTTACTCACTGAGTTTTCTGTTCTCCCCGGGTTTACTTGCAGCCGATCGCACACTCCACTGGACTGTGCTCGGCGAACCGACCTCACACCCTGGCGAGGCGTGAGGTCGTACACATATACGACAGCCGTCACCACTCTCAAACTGACAGTGCGTGCCGTTGTCCCGCCAGGCAGATAAGCAGGCGGAGCAAAAACCTTCCCTCCGGGGACTCCCCGCGACATGGTTAGCTCCGCCAGCCGACGAACCACCCCCCGTGGGAATGATGAAGCAGACCGTCCCCTTGGTCACCCTGTCACAGTCCCTGGGAGCTCGAGAGCTGCCCACACTGTCTCGCTGGCTAATGAGGGCGGTCCGTCTTGGTTACTCGATCCAGTTCGCCAGAGACTCACCCAAGTTTCGGGGCATCATCTCTCCCTCTGTCAGAGGCAGGGACGCCTCCGTACTTCGGGTAGAGGTCACCACCCTTCTGGCAAAACAGGCATCGAGTTCGTCCCTCAAAACCAAGATGTTCAGTGGGTCACCACCCGCACTTCATCGTTCCCAAGAAAGACGGCGGGTTGCCCCCAAAGGCTGCGTACCCTGAACAGAGCACCTTTACAAGCTGCCATTCAGGGTGCTCACACAGAGGCGCGTCCTGACATCTATGAGGTGTCAGGATTGGTTCGTGGCAATCGACCTGAAGGACGCTTACTTTCATGTCTCGATCCTCCTCGACACCGGCCGTTCCCACGGTTCGCGTGCGAGAGGCGGGCATATCAGTACAGAGTCCTCCCTTTCGGTCTGTCCCTGACCGCCCTTTCTCCCTGAGAGGAGGAAGGCGAGCGGGTACTAAACTATCTCAGCGACTGGCCTATCTTGGCACACTCGCGAGATCTGTTATGTACACAAAGGGACCTGGTGCTCCGGCACCTAGGTCGATTGGGACTCCAGGTCAACCAAGAGAGGGGCAAGCTCTCCCCAGTGCAGAGCATCCTCTTTCTCGGTATGGAACTCAGCTCTGTCACCATGTCGGCACACCTGTCCGCAGTTGTGCCCAACCAGTGTTGAACTGTCTGAAATGAACATTTTAGGCAGACAGCGGTCCCCCTGAAACAATTCAGAGGCTCCTGGGACACATGGCGTCCTCGCGGGCTAATACCCCTCGAGTTGATGCACATGACACCGCTCCAACACTGGTTTCAGAGTCGAGTTCCGAGGAGAGCGTGGCACACCGGCAGCAGGCGCATGGTGATGCCGCCCTGCTGCCGACGCACCATAACCCCTAGTCTTTATGACTTTTTCGACGGACTCAGGTCCCTCTGAGCAGGTTATGAGGCAGGTCGTGGTGACGACTGAAGTCTCCCTGCAGGGGTGCGGTGTAGTGTGCAACGGGCACGCAGGTGGGGTGTTGGACGAACCCCCGCCTGCGCTGGCATATCAATTGCCAAGAGTTGTGGGCTATGCTACTTGCACTGAGCAGGCTACGGCCTCTCGTGCGAGACATGCACGTGCTGTTCCGAGGACAGCACTATAGCTGTAGCGAATACAGATCGTCAGGGTGGCGTTCGCACACAGCAGCTAAACACAACTTGCTCGACGCCTCCTCCGGTGGAGTCAACAGGTGACTCGTTCCCTGCAGGCCACACACCCCGGGCAAACTGAACTAGACAGCCGACGTGCTTTCTCGCCAGTTTATGCCTCGTGGAGAGTGGCGACTCCACCCCCGTGCAGTCCAGCTCATTTGGAGGCTGTTCGGGTAGGCCCAGGTAAAACCTGTTCACCTCCCGTAACACCACCATTTGCCCGCTTGATAGTCCCTGCCCTCGGCACGGATATCCTTGCGCACAGCTGGCCGCGGGATGGGCGGAAGCACACCTTCCCCCCCCCAGGAGCCTTCTTGTACAGACTCTGTGCAAGGTCAGGGAGCAGGAGCACCAAGTGTTATTGGTTACACCACACCGGTCTAACCGCACTTGGCCTCAGAGCCGATGCTCTGGACAGCGACTCCCCCTGAACCATTCCCCTGACAGAGGACCTGCTCTCTCAGGGGAAGGACACGTTCTGGCATCCCAGATCAGACCTCTGGAACACCCATGTCTGGTCTCTAGACGGGACGAGAAGATCCTAAGATGGCTACTCCCCCTATACGGCTGAGACCATCACCCAGGCTAGGGCCCCATCTACTAGGCGGTTACACGCCTCTAGACGGTGCCTCTTCTCGTCCTGGTGTCTTTCTCAACGAGAAAGACCCACTGAGGTGCTTGATCAGGATTGTGTTCCCCTCCTCACGAGACTGGAGACTAACATCTCCCTTCCACACTGAAAGTGTATGTAGTCGCTATTGCCACTCATCACGACTCAGTCGGTGGAAAGTTTCTAGGGCAACACGACCTGGTCACCAGGTTCCTAAGCAGCGAGAGGGCGGAATCCGCCTCATCTCCGCTCCATACCCTCTTGGGACCCTAAGTGGTCCTGGGGAGCCTCAGGGCCCCCCAAAGAGCCCCTCGGAGGTTCCGATCTTCCTCATGGAGTAAGACGGCCCTCCTGACGGCGCTCACTTCTTTCAAGAGGGTAGGGGACCACCGAGCATCCTCCGTGTCCCTGGATTGCCTTAAACTCGGCCCTGGAAACTCTCACGTTATCTTGAGACCCAGGCCCGGATGCGTGCCCAAGAAGTTCCCACTACTCCCTCCGGGGCCAAGTGGTGAACTTGCAGGCGCTCCCCATAGGGGAGGAAGACCCAACCCGATTAGTGTTGTGTCCAGTACGTACTGGACCGCACGCAGAGCTCTGAAGCTCTGACCAGCTCCGTGTCTGTTGGAGGACAGCAGAAGGGGAAGGCTGTCTCCAAACAGAGGCTGGCGCACTGGGTCGTGGACGCCGTTACGACGGCATTCCGATCTCAGAATCTCCCATGCCCATTGGCAGTGAGGGCTCACTCCACACGGAGTTTAGCCACCTCCTGGACACTGGCAGAAGCGCCTCTCTAGCAGACATCTGTAGAGCTGCGGGTTGGGCTATGCCCAAACACCTTCGCAAGGGTTAACAACCTTCGCGTAAACCCGGTGTCAGCCCACGTCCTGCGTGGCGACATGTAGGACTGGCATCCGGGGGGGCGTATGCCTGCGAAAGCACCTTTCCACCCTCTAACAGGTTGGGTCAGTGTGCTATTTACCTTTTCTTCTTACCCGAACACATCGCTAAGAAACTGGTACCTCACCAGCCTCCCTTCTTACCCAGACACTGGTTAAGAATAGGCATTCCATCCATCACCAAACAAGCACCCCCTGGGGGCTGGCTGGGCAGAGCAGCCTTCCCCCTTAGGCCGGGATACCATGTGAGCTATCACAGATAGCTCTAACCGGACCTAGTGCTACCGGACGTCTGTAACACCCCCTCCGTGGGCTGTTCCGTCTGATGTATCCTCATGAGAATGGTTCCCACTCCTGGTAACCCATGAGCTTCCCCAGGTGGGCCTCCACCTCGCGGTTAACTACTCAGTCCGCACGTTCCATGCGTTCTCCTCCAAGGACGAGACCATACCTATATCCACCATATTCCTCCCCACGGGTAGGAGGTGGCCTCTGTAGCGCTTCTCTGATTAAGAGTCGCGCTTACCCGGTGTAAACTGATCTGAATGGCCTCTCGCCTATAGAGAGCTAAGGCCCCGTCCGTGAAAGTTACCGGTCAGGGCTGTACCCATCTTTCTCCAAGAAAGCTCTGGAACCCCCCGACCACCACACTGGAAGGTTACAGTCTCACGAAAGCTTCGAGATGACACGCCCAGGCTTGTTACCGTCGCTTCGCTAGAGATTGTGACGCGATACAGCGTTGTGGCGTTTTCCATAGGCAACCCCATCTGTCGTTCTCGACACAACGTCGAGAGACCGACAGAAAGGGAACGTCTTGGTTACGTATGTAACCTCAGTTCCCTGATGGAGGGAACGAGACGTTGTGTCCCTTATGCCACGAACACGTATCGTATTCTGCTGCAGTTTGAGAGGTCTCAGGCTCTTCAGAACAAAGGTAAGTGAATGCTGCACGCCGGCCTCCTTTTATACCGGATTTCCGGGGGCGGAGCCCGGCATGCAAATTGCATTCGCCAAATTTCATTGGCCTTTTCTATAGTAGTCAGAGTTGATTGGTTCTCAAGGGCGAACCCCATCTGTCGTTCTCGACACAACGTCTCGTTCCCTCCATCAGGGAACTGAGGTTACATACGTAACCAAGACGTTCTCTGATCCATATTGTTTTTCTCCAGGAATGGTGGATGGACACCCTGGTCGTCGTGGGGTCAGTGCAGCACAAGTTGTGAGATTGGGTTTGAAGTTCGCCAGCGATCCTGTAACAATCCTTCGCCCAGGCACGGTGGCCGTGTGTGTGTGGGACAAAGCAGAGAACAGAGGTATCACATTTAAAAATCAGAAAGCTGTCATTATTGTAATTAGACGTCCTTTTGTTATTTCATACAGATTACATTCAGATGATAAAATATAATTACAGAAACGCAAATTACCCTTTAACTTCTACGTGATAAAGGAAGTCGAATCATTTTCTTTAAAAGGGTTGTTTTACACATTTTCCCCCTGAAGGTTTTTATGGAAAATGTAATAATGATAAGTCTATTGTATGTGCTCTATTATAAGTTGGGTCGTACATTTTAAGTTTTTTGTTCAATGTTGCTTATTTCTAATCAGGTACTACAAAAGTCAGGATTAGCAGAATCAAAACAATTTATTTCAAAAGTGTAATATAAATGTGATTTCTTATGATATGATTTGTTTCATAAATTCATATTTTCCTCTTTAGCTTTCTCGAACGGAGCCTCTCTAGGCTCTTGATAGCACTGAACTGTTTTTTGTATGCTCCTCAGATTCTGTAATGAGAAGGTGCCTTGCCCTCAGCCCATCTTCTGGTCATCATGGCTGCCATGGTCCAAGTGCAGTGCGGAGTGTGGAGGAGGGGTTCACTCTCGCTCCAGGAACTGTGAGAATGGAAATAGCTGTCCGGGTTGTGCACTGGTATGTATACCTGAAATACACACACTCATACATCCTGGAGCCTCCTGTTTGTCCATGATAATAGCTGCTCTCTCACAGAAATGTATGTGTGATTTTAGAGAACACCTCATTGGTCATTCAGATACTGTTTTCGGATTAGACTTCAAGGACTTAACGAATCAAAACTATCTGTGGGTTTTAATAAAAGCACATTGATATTTACATTTACTGTTTGTTTACATTTACATTCATTCGTTTGGCAGACGAATGAACTACATTCATAGTTCATTCTTCTAACTACATTCAGGGAAGCAATATAAATTGCATATACAACCATCGAAAAAATTGAAGAATTTCAAAGATTATTTTCATTATTTCACCTGACTGATCAGTTCTGACTTCTATCTCTTCTCTACTCTTTCAAAAAAAAAGAAAAAAAAAAAACTTTGCTTTGTTTACTTTGATAGGCTATATGAGACAAGTTTTTTATTGCACTTATGTTTTTTGTTGTCCTTATGTTGTTTACATTTACATTTAGGCATTTGACAGACGCTTCTATCCAAAGCGACTTAAATTGCTTTATCCTTTACATTTTTACATAGGTATTTGCAATCCCCTGGGATCGAACCCTAAACCTTGCGTTGATAACGCAATGGTCTTACCACTGAGCTACAGGAAAGCTGTTGTTCCAATTGCTTCCATTGTTTATCTCATCTTTAAGTAGTTTGGGATAAAAGTGTCTGCTAAATGACTAAATGTAAATGTACATTTTCAGTTTTTCTGAATTTAATATTTATGTGTTTAGGTAAAAGGGTCATTTTTGTTTCATTGTGTGATCTATTACCAATATTTCTCCCAAATCTTAAATAAAAATAGTTTCTATTTGCATTTATTTGCAGAAAAGGAAAACTATAGAAACAGGCCAAAATAACTTGTGTATTTTTTCAGACCTCAAATACTGCAAAGAAAAATGTTAATATTCACTTTTAAGCAATACAACAGTAATATTTGTATTTAGGAAAAGTTCAAAAGTGATTTTGTATGTGATAACCTCGATTTGAATCATAGTTTTGATGTGTCTTGTTATGCAGTGTATATTGTATATTATATTGTATATAATATATAATTTCTTAGAGTTATTGTAGATTCAAAATGTATTTGTTGATAAAATATATGCTCTAATGCATTTTTATATAAAACAAAAAGTGCAAAAAGTTTAGAGAAATCCGACTTAGACAAATCCTCTGAATCTACATTAGATTAGATTAGATTAGATTAGATTCAACTTTATTGTCATTACACATATACAAGAACAGTGTAACGAAATGTAGTTTAGGTCTAACCAGAAGTGCAATTAGCAAGTGCAGGATATACAGTGTGAATAAATACAGAATACAATATTAGGAAAATACTATACAATGGGCATGTACTATGAAAAGGGTAGTCTCGACTACATGTAGTCTCTGTAGAGATGCTCCTGTGCATTTATGTTTGAAATCAGACAGATTTTAGTCTCTAAAAGTATGCTCTTCAACTCTCTTAAGAGCTGCAATTAATTCCGATTTAATCGACTTAATCAGGACTCAAATTAACGTTCCTTGCGAAGAACCGTAACACCCCCTGGGGTATCTAGCAAAGAGCCATTACATTTTATTAACAGTTCGTGGTAGCGGCTCATGAATGCCGGGCTGTGCGGCGTCATGTGTATCTTAGGAAGTGAAGTGTCTGTCCCGTCTCCGCAGACATGATGAATGATGAAAGGCTACCGGATGATGTCATCCATCTTTTATATTCTACTCATGTCAATCATCATTGCAGGAGTACCAGGCTTGTAATCTGGAATCCTGCCCGGAGGTGCGGCGAAACACCCCGTGGACGCCCTGGGTGCCGGTGAATATAACCCAGGGAGGGGCGCGGCAGGAGCAGAGGGTACGGTACATCTGCAGGGCCCAGCTGCCTGATCCTCACGAGCTGCAGCTGGGAAAACGGAAGGTGGAGACCCGCTACTGCCCTAATGATGGAACAGTGTCCTGCGAGACAGACAGTGAGTGTATAGATACTTTTAATTTCAACCTTTCCTTTTTGACATGATAAAATGCAAATAAAAGAGCCCAAAACTCTGTTTTTGCATAGTCACATTGCTTTTAATAGTCAAGTCTAGAAAAAAAATCATCATTTACTCACCTTCAAACCTGTATGACTTTCTTTCTTCTGCGGAACACAAAAGAAGATATTTTGAAGAATGTCAGTGACCGGACAGTGGCAGTACCTATTGACTTCCATACAATAGAAGTGAATGGGTACCGCCGTTGTTTTTCATTTCGGGGTGAACTATCCCTAACTAGTCAGCTACTTGTGCACTAGCAGATGCAACTTACAGTACAGTACAGTACAGTACAGGAGACCGAGGGACAACCTGGGCTAAGGTGGCATATTGAAACATTATTGTATGTAGAAACTCTTTATGCAAAGTCTCAAGGGATGGATTTTCCACAAAAGCAATCCAAACTGCACTGACACTGAGTGCTAAAGTGCAAATACTTCAGGTACCTGAGAGCGTTTCACAGAGCTGACTTCAGCAGAATATGAAGTGCTATGTGAGTGTTGGCAATGGCCTCCATTTTCTGTCTTATAATGCTCAATTTTCATTAGTCAATGTCTTCTGAGTGGAAGTTCTCCCAATGCGTTTCACAAAGTGTGTTTTGTGTGCGAGTATAAATATTCTGGTTTTAGCCAAAAGTGTCAGCTCAATCTCAGTTTGGGGTCAGAGTTTAGGACTTGCCAACTTTCCCCATGTCGGCTCATTGATTAACTGTAAGTTTTTGTCTGAACTCACAGGAGGTCAAATGTGGGACGGTGCACAATGAATGCATCAGAAGCAACAGAGTGTCAGAATTCACCTTGTGGAGGTTGCCGTGTCCAGAATGTTCTGTCAGAGATGCTGTATAAAAAATCCTGGCGTGGTGTCTGAACTAACCTTGAATTACCAGAAAAAGGGCGACCTTTGGAATGACTCGCTAATAAATTCAAGTCTAACAGTGTCATTGGGGAGCAGAAGTAGCAAAACATTATTTGAGATTATGGCAGTCTGGAGGACTGTGCTGTGAATGTATTAAAGGGATTGTTCACCCAAAATGACAAATTCAGTCATTTATTCACCAAAATGATTTAAAACCTGTAAAGAAGATATTTTGAGAAATGTCTCAGTGGTTTTGTGTCCATACAACGGAAGTCAATGGGTCCAATGTTGTTTGGTTACCAACATTCTTCAAAATATCTTCTTTTGTGTTCTGCAGAAGAAAGAAAGTGTATAATGAGAATGTTTGTGCAATGTTTATTTTTGCAGCTTTGATCGAAGAGCTCCTCAGGATGCCCGGTGTGCGACTGACAGGATCAGGCTGGTCGTCGTGGGAGACGTGGTCAGCGTGCACTCAGGAGTGCGCCAAAGGCTACCGCACTCGAAAACGCACCTGCACCACCACCGAGGGCAAGAACGCTCCCACCGCCTGCCGTGGCTCTCCGGTGGAATATCAGGACTGCAATCCACAGCCCTGTCCAGGTAACACACACAGCAAACACAAACACACTCAACATACACTGAAATAGATTCACACACGTATGGTCAGAGTCTGGGTAGCCGCTCATCATGATGAGAAAGCCGCTGTATCCATTAGAGTGTGTGAAGTGTTGTAGTGATTTCATTAGCTAATGGAAAGCTGAGAAGCCCCACTGGGACCCGCTGTGTTCAAATCAAGAGGTTTCACTGTAATTCCAAACAAATGCCATCTCAAGGTTAAATTGAAAACACTTTGCTTGTTTTGGAAATTACGAAATATCCAAAAAAATTGTAAGGGGCAGGTGTGTGCTTAATTTGCTAAATGTAGTCACTGAAGAAATAACGGTAACACTTTCCTTGAAGCATGTATGTATAATGCATTATAAAGAGTTATTAAAGTTTAAAATGCCTTATTATTCTTCATAATGTGTGTCGTACTGCAATGTAGTTGTAAAGAAGTATAACCAATTTAAAATGCATAGTGTAACAATTAATTGCTAAGTGTCATAATGTTTTAACTGTAATGACAATTATTTATAAGACATTACAATGCTTTAAAAGGTGCATTACAATGCTTAAAACTACTTTTATAATGCATTATACATACGTGCTTCAAGAAAAGCGTCTCCAAAATAACAAGTAGGATTTACTTTTTAATTTATTTTTGTGTTTATTTCTTGCAGAAGTACATTTTTCTTCAAGTTTTTGCACAGTTTATTTTCAGAGTGCAAAAGCTTTTTAAAATTAAATTTACTTATGTAAACAGTTTGTTTTTTTCAGTGTAGTGGAACCAAACAAGAAAGCAAAAATACTTCTTTTTGGTGTACTTCTATTTCAAACGTGAGAGGTGCGTGCTGACAAATGCATAGTTCCCTCAAAATAAAAAAATTCTGTCATGTTGTTTAAAACCTGTGTATGACTATTTCTTCTGTGGAACACAAAAGAATATTTGAGAAATGTCAGCGAGTCAATGAGAGGGGCAATATTGTTGGTTACTAACATTCTTTAAAATATATTCTTTTGTGATCTGCCGAAGAAAGTCATACGGATTGACATGAGGGAATAACATTTATGAATAAATAATAAAATATTTTTTATTTCGGTTTTCCAATTTTTGCACCAGCCCTGACTTAACTCAACATCGGTTACCTACAAGTTGACACTTTAAAATCCCACAGTTTACACTCATTGCCTGAATCCTATATATAGCTACAGTAAGAAGGCTAACCTGTGTTTACACCAGACGCAATCCATGACATTTAAAACAAAAAACTACTAATGTAGAATCCACTGTAGCTCATCACGTCACTGTCACGGTTTGTCCGGACAAAAACTAATTTGTTGTGACATTGTTTGTCGACATGATATACTTACACTTTACTTTAGACATTTGAAAAAGTGACACGGACAAACATTGATAAAACCTTTTAAAAACATGTATGCACATATCCGTCCATTAATCCTGAAGCTTCTCAACAAAGGTTGACATGTTTCTGGAGGCATATTGATAGCCACATGCCAAGCAATTGATCAATCGGAACCCTTTCTGTAGCAAATCACCCAAAACAATTCCTTCACTGTTTTCCACAAAAAGTGAGAATAAGATTGAAATAGCGGGTTGGAAGGAGACATAGATTAAAGCACAGCTTTTATATCCGCCACATCTGCAACCATTTTAATCATGGTTTTGACCTCACACTTGCACTCCAGTCCACCATCGTGACTTCTAGGCGGACTCGCTGTGATTGTGATTGGTCTGTTGTCACACTTCAGTCGCGCCCCGGCACACACATGCTAATCCACTGAAGTTAAATGGTGCTTTTTTTAAGGGCAGGGAGGAGGAGCCAGTGTTAACCGTCTCCTCCATCAGTGTGATGAGACATCGAGCCGCTTACAGAGAGAAGAAAATACCAAAGCTGTTTGTGATGGTCAATTTACTCTGGATAATATTGCTTACATTAGATGTTGTTTTGGTGGGTTGTTTGTACAGCTTGGAACAGCCGATGACCCGCTAAAAGCAACTTTAGGGCACGTTTTCTATAACTCTGCTATCATCATAAACATGATTTTCCATTGGGGTAAATAAAAAAGGAAGAAATGAGACTTGCCAAGTGTTGCTCAAGGAATTTTGTGGGTCAAATAAAGCAGTTTGAAACTCCAAAAGGACATTCTCTTGTGTGCTAAGGGGGGAATGTCTGAATCACCATCACATCCCATAACAGATGTTTGCTTGCCTCGTCTGCTTTTTGCGATTTTCCCAACCATGTCCTTGTTTGGATTGTTCTGTGCATTTGCTTGTTTGATGGACGTTGTTTCATGGTTGTATTTGTTTGCATCCTTCGTCTTTTGCGTTTGGGCTGCATTCGCATCCGCTTATCTGATGCTTGGATGTTTGCGTCTCCCCGCTTGCCTGATTGTTTTGTGTTTGTCTTTGTGTGTCGTATTTGTTTGTGCGTGTTCGGTCTGTGCAGTAAATGGCGCCTGGGCATGCTGGTCATCGTGGTCGCAATGTTCGGTGCCCTGTGGAGGGGGGCACTACCAACGAACGCGCACATGCACAAGCCCCACCCCTAACAATGGAGGGGACATCTGCATCGGTCTGCATACAGAGGAGGCCCTTTGCAGCACGCACACCTGTGATGGTAAGATGAAAACAAGATGAAACGCTGGGCCATGTATGATAACGTTTTTAAATGCTGTATCACAGTTTAAGAAAATAATGTTCTCAAAAAGGGCTGCGTCTCTGTCTGTATGCACAAGATACAGATACAGTTGGTTTTGACTGTGTTGTCTATCCATAAACACTCATTACCACCACCATATATAGAAATATTTTTATTTATATAGAGTTGTGTTCGGAGTACAGCTTTGGAAAAAGTTTTTTTTAAGTTTTCTGTATTTAATTAAAGGTATGTGTTTAGGTCAAATAATTTATTAATATTCCTTACAACATTTCTTCCACATTTTAAAATTATTGTTTTTAATTTGCAATTATTTGTGTAAAACGAAAACTTGACAAAAAATGTGATATTTTCAGACCTCAAATGAATAGTTCACGATAAGATTACAATTGTATCCAATAAGTTAATGAAATATTTCATTAGGAATAGTTCACCCAAAAATGGTCCAAATTGACTTGACCTTAGTCATTTTTATTCCTACTATGGAAAGTCAATTGGGAAAAATTTTGGGTGAACTATTCCTATAAATATTGAAATATTTTATTAATTTATTGGATAAAAATTGTATCTTATCGTTCATGCATTGTCGCATATTCTCAGTCTTTTGTGCTGCTTTTGGGTAAATTTTGTGGAATTTAGGGAATTTAACAGAAACTGGACTAGACCGGTGACCACAATACATCAAGAAAATATGATTTAATCAAATTTGTCTCTTAAAAATATTTCTTATTTTGTTCCAAGGCTGTATGTACAGTAAGTGGAGTGACACCAGTTTCCTCTCCCTAATCCACTTCAGTTTTGTCTATTTCACAATTTACACGACATATAAAGTCCCTCCTTTTTTTTTTTATTTTATTATTTTTTTTTAATTTAATTTTGTGTAATTTAGATATAGTTGCTAGGTTGATGTAATGTGTCATTTTGATACAAAATTTCCATTATTTACCATAACCTTTTTCCATATGTAAAAGTAATACTTAGTAATACTTACTTCCCAACATTTTGTACCCAAATCTTTATTATGTGTATTCTTCTACTATATTATTTTCATTTGTATTGTCTCTTCAATAGTGTTTTACAAACTCTGTCATTCTTTAAATCTGCCTGCTAATGGTGTGTTTATGACTGTACACAGTCTGTTAGGGCCCTTTAACATGCTGTGCTCGTAATGGAGCTGTATGAAAACAGTTCAAACGGTGCAAATTCAAAAACAAAAATGCTTCTCGCTCCAGGCGAATCACGCAATCCTGATTCCACTCCACACACTGCTCACATACTCCGGTTGAAGCGTGGTTTTACTTTAGACTGACTGATCACCACTGCTTTTAAAGTCTGTCAGTCACCTGCAGTATACACCAGAAACACATACTTCAGAGAATCCCTCCAGGCTACAGATGGTCCCATATGTGAGCTGTATGCATATGGAAGTGTGCTGCATATGTGCAAACAGACTGGGCCGCCCTAAAGCTTTATTGTCATATTCTGTTGTGTTTAGGACACAGTTATTGTCTTTCCATTTAAAATAGAATCGTTTTTTGCCATGTAAACTTAATGAAGATCATCATCTGGGATGTTTTACATTATTGAAAAATGCAATGATATGGACTGAAACTCAGTTCTTTAAATCCTCGAAACATTCTATCTGCACCCGTCTTGAATGACAAATTCCTTGTAGGCTCTGATAAAATTATAAGATTGCGAGTAATCTTGACAAACATCTTCAAAGCTGAAACATAAAAGGAATGTGTATATTTGTGGATTGGATTTTTCCAGCCGCAAACAAAATACATTTTAAATCAAAGTTTCTACAAAGTAACATTCTTGGTACGCTCTCTCTGAAAGTGCCGCCTTAGCGAGACTGTGATTATTTTTGTGTCCTGTGTGACCGTGGCGGTGTTTGTTTCATATGTGTGGGTGGCGTCGAGTCAGCAGTACTCTGGTCGCCATCTGAACTGAGGGGAGGGACACACTTCTGCTCATTTCAATTGTTGGTGACCGTGTTTGTGTGCAGGTGGATGGATGGCATGGTCCACGTGGTCCGAATGCGACGACCAGGGACTGCAGCTGCGCAGTCGGGTGTGTGGGGCTCAATCCACACAATGTGTGGGAAACGGCACCCAGCACAGAGACTGCAATGAGATCCCAGGTGAGAGAAAGAGACCGGGCCTAGTTGTCACATGGGGAAGATGTCACATTCAGGGTACAATAAAATAAAGGTACACAGTAAAACAACACTTCTGCCTACAATCAACTCGGCTTTTCAAATGATTTCTGTTTTCTTTTACATTACATCTGCATCGCAGTAATAAAGACTTTTATTTTATATTTGATCTGACTTTTTTATTTGATTATTTCCTATCAACTCGCAATTCTCCAAAATGTAAAGAAGTTGAAATGACGTGCAAAACCAAGTTGATTTTGCATAAAAATGTTGGGCAACACAGATTTTTTTGTTTTTCATGTCAGGCAAGTTGTTATACATTTTTTATCCATGAAGACGTCGATTTTTCAATTGAAAGAAATATACAGTTATTTATTTTGTAGACTCTTTTATCAAGATTGAAAAAGCATTTAACATTTTGTCAAAGAGCTAAACTAGTAACGGTAGTTTGCCGAGCCATCTTTACAAGAAGTATTAAAGCTGAAGGGATAAATGAACAACATTAAAGATAAAGACATACAAATGTAGTTATTATACACACTTCCATACTGGTAACTTTTCTAATATTTCCCAATTAAAATGTTACTCATATTAAATAAAAATGCACTTTTAAACCCTGTCAAATCCGCTGATGTTCTTAATAGATTAGATGTAATATGTTTACTTGTGGTTATTCATTGCTTTGGCTGGAGGAGTGGAAGTGTTCAAAGTGAAGAACTAAATGCTCGCAGCCTGCGAGAACATGAGTTATCAGAGCGGAATACCAAGTGAATGAGGCAGACTAATTAATATTAATGTTACGCCATGAGCCGGCCTCACATCCAATTCCTCTTCAGTTTTGGGATACAGGTTACACATCCTAAGGTGTCTTAGATAGTGAGGAGATGAAGGACAATTGCGCATCTCAATCAAAACTTTCTCTCCCTTCCTCATCCATCTCTGCTCTTTGTCAAGATTTCAGATAGAGCCCTAAAAGAGTTACTCAGGTTGATGGAACACCTTGAATATATTTCGACAGTGAGAGATCACTTTCTCTCATTGCCTCAACCAAAATGGAATATTTATTTTAAGCGAGCGCTTCAAGCAAGTTTACAGACGCATTTTGAATTGTTTTATGGCCATTTCCATGAGCACTGATTCATAAGAGATTCAATCTTGAGAACCTTGTGTTTCGGAAGCAGGCGGTAATAATTTCATCTTTTTCATGCGATTCGACTGACAGTCTTTGATGTGATTTGCTGTAGTTTATCACTGCTGCCCTGCAGATGCCTCAGGTATAACACAGGAGACTATATCTCCTCACTCCTCTGATCTATGACTCTTTGAATTGTCCAAGTTTCAGCAAGGTTGCCTTTGAAAAGAGAGAACAGAGTGGAATAAGATGGGATGAGATTGATTGTTTTGGCTGTTGATCATCAAAATAAAGCCAAGGGTGTTGTGCAAGGGGATGTTTGCACTGGATCGCATCAGGTTTGTGATATTGTCAAATTATTGGTGTGCGTAAATATGCATTAGACCTGATGAGTTGGCAGGGAAACAACTACGCAGATAATAAGATGCAACTAACTGTATAATCATGCATTGTTAAGAGAGTAAATAAACAGGCTAGTGTTTTAAAAGGTCGAAAAACTATTCAGATAGTTTGTTGTGGAAATAAATGATACAATTACTTGGGCACTGGGTAGATGCATGCCAAGAGGCAAGCGAAAAAAAACGTAACTTATTGTTTTGTTTAACATGTTATTTTACACCAATTTGTTAATTTGGAATCTGTTTCTGTAATTTGACGTTCATTTTATTGCATTTAAAAAATACAGCTGCAGGAAAAAAGGAGAAACCGTTTCAAATTCAGGTTTTTTATTTTAAATGAACTATCATAGGTATGTGTTTGGTAAAATGTAAACTAACAACATTTCTACCAAATTTCGATTAAAAATTTTGTTTCTATTTGCATTTATTTACAGTAAATGAAAACTGTAGAAATATATCAAAATAACAGAAAAGAAGCTCTGTATTTTTTCAGACCTCAAATACTGCAAAGAATTTCATATTCACTTTTAAGCAATACAACAGTAATATATGTACATGTATTTAGGAAAAGTTATAATTATGATGACCAATATTTTTATTACAGTTGTCATGTGTCTTATCATGCTGTCAGTTTTTCATAATGCTGTTGGATGACTTTATGTCACTCCTGAGGTTTGATTTTGTTGAAATTCAACAGACGCTGGACTGGAATGGCCACAATAATCTAGAAATGCTGATTGATTGAACATTTTGAAAGGTCTCCTTAGTTTTTCTGTGGCTGTTTATGAAAATGATGAAACATAAAACTGTAATTACAGTTTTTTACAATCTGCAGATGTACGTCTTGGCTGTGGCTGTTTTTGAACTCAAGATCAAACTAAATCTGTCCCTCCCTGTCTGTTCACAGCGATTCTCCCAGCATCTAGTTATGACAAGGACCAACGTTGCGGAGGTAAGTGCTTTACCTGCCCCCCTTTTTGTTTTGAAACCCGATGTTTATATTGTGTTGACGGCAGATGCATGTCATTGTGCGCATGCGCTATCAATGTAGCATGAGGACCCGTGCCGATGTGCTTGTGTGTCATGTTTCACATCCGCTCCTTTCATCCCAAACTCGAGGGGGCACAGAGGCATATTTAGGTTGCGTATCCAGGCCACTCCGGGCACTGGCTCAGCCCAGAGATAGTACTGCTGTGCCAGTTTGGTGTTCCTCCATATGGCAGCCCGAGCCAGCTATGGGTCGCGTGCATTACCCATCATGCCTCAGCTGCGGTGCGCTCCTGAGTGATGGTTGTCCAATTAAAGCAGTTCAGTCCGGGAGTATGGCGTCCACTTTGCTCACAATTCACGCTCATTATGGGTCAAGCCAGCAGGATGCCCGGTCCATCACGCCAGCCAGATAATCACAGCACAGTCCCTCGACACGGCATCATTCAGCAAGACGCCGTCCAGCACCTGCCTTCTGCTGGATGATGGTTACGGACATGTTAAACTAATGATGAGGGATGATCTGATGCCATCATTCTGATTCCACTGACTGGGATGACTATATTTCTGTTTGTTCAAAAGAAATCACATGTAGTCGAAGGGAGCGATGACATATTACAGTTATTTGCAGACTGGCAGTTACTGTAATATTGGCTTGTCTCACTTTTCCAGGCTTTACTCTGCTTCACCTGATAGCTACAGGTGTGTCGTGCTTCCTGGGCGCGGGTCTGCTGTCCTTCCTGGTGTACGTGTACTGTCAGCGGTTCCACAAGCCCTCGCAGGAGTCTGCCGTCATCCACCCCACCACTCCCAACCACCTCAACTACAAGGGCAACACCACACCAAAGAACGAGAAATATACACCCATGGAGTTCAAGGTCAATTCTCCAACCTGGTTTGTCACATTCACTGTAGTCTCATAGCAATTCTCCACAAACTTTTTTTCCATCATCATTATTGCTTTGTGCAGTGAGATTTGTGATAATTAGCAACAAGTTTTGTAGTTTAGAAAAAAATGATATGAAATGTGAAACACACGAGTCAAAATTTCTGATGGATCAGTTAGAGTTGCTCTGCCATAATATGATCGTTTTTTGTGTCCAAGTCTTGTCAAGCTCCATAAAGAACAGGATACACCATATAAGCAGCATAATAGTCACGCACTATATGACTCGTGGACTATTTCCTGAATGTTGTGAAGCCATATGATGGCTTTGTGTGAAGGACAGACTAAAATATAAGACATTAAAGATGATCGTGACCTCTGCTAAAGCTAAATGACTGTCTGCAACTTGATTTAAAAATTGACGTCATAGTTTAGTAGAATGCAACACAATATTTTCATGACCCGTAAAGCATTAGAAAATATGGCACAAGTGCGAGAACCTTGGGGGTGTTTTTTTTCATTTTGCTTGACAGCTCCGAGTCACTATGACCTGCCTTTGTTTGGCAAGAGGTTCATAAAAACATCTTCAATCATTTTTTCTTCTGCGTTTCATAGAAAAATAACAGCAAATGGGTTTGGAATAGGGCTATAATGTTTTTCACTTTTAAAAAAAGATACTATCAAATAATCATATCAGTCTGACTAATTTTGTGTTTTCACTTTTTTGGCCAATGAATTTAACTAAAAATAGAAGTGTAGTGATTCAAACAAAGACATCTTAATCATTGTGGCCCCTAAAGGAAAACTTTAAACTGGTTCTGATTAATTTTCAATATAAATATATCATCACCTTTGAATTATAAGGTTCTCTGTGACATTTTTGTCAAAATTGAGTTATTCACATATTTTAACATTGTGTCTACACTGGACGCGACAGACACGAAAACCGGCTTGTTCTTCATGTCGTGACGCATCCAGTGTGGACAAAATGTAAAATGATAATGCGTTCTATTGTCTTTCGCTGTGTCACATCCGATGTAGACAAGGTGTTATTCTAACAACTTATTTACATTATGGGATGTTGAAAAAAACTTTGAAGCTCCTCAAATCTGCTCACAATGCAGATAGAACCGTATAGAGGCAAAATACAAAAAATGCATAAAATTAACACAATATTGATATCCACAGTGTTGTTTGTAACTAGTTACTATGTAATTAGTTACTTTAATTTAATTACTTCTCCCTTGAAAAGTTAAGTAAGGGACTACTCTTATTTTTTCTGTAATTTATTTAGTTACTTTTGATGTAATTAAACTTAATACTTAGTAGAATATATGCATGTGCAATAGTGGAATTGTGCTTTAATGTATACTTCTGATTTGTAATACTTTGGTCAGTTTATAATACTACCTTATGTAGTTTGATATAATTTATTTGAATTAATTAAATAAGCCGTTTCATCTCTATCCTTGAATCAGTTATCTCATCAAGGTTGATGTAGGATATAGAAAGTAATTAGAAATAAGTAACTAAATACTTTTTGGAGAGAGTAATTTGTACAGTAATCTAATTACTCTATTGAATATGTAATTAATAACTAGTAACTTATAAAAGAATAGCTTACCCAACACTGGATAGCCATAGTTTTTAATATCAGTTTTTTTTATGAGTATATCTGGCATATTATGACATCCCTTGTTTTGACCGACAAGAGGAAGTTTTCTTTTAAGGGTGAACCTTCCTGTAATGCTATTTTTTCCCTCTATGGACAATGTACACAACAGGTGAGCTAGCAAAACAGTTACTAAGTCAGCTCTGGAGAGTAGCAACTGAGATCTGCGTTAGAAGACTCTGGTTTGTTTGCTCTGAAATGAGCATCACAGGAAAGCTGATAGTTTGGAGATTACCGCTGGTTTCGTTCTCCCCGTGGCTGCTTGTTTAGCCGCCTCTTCTGGCTGCATGCGGCTCCTGGCACACACTCCGTCTTTATTAATGGGCTCCATTAGGATGTTTAAGCGGCAGACGTTCCGTGGACTCCCACAGCTGGTTGTGACTGATCGTCAAGCTCATCCAATTAGTTTGGCTCGGCTCGCTTTTCCTCCACCTCGTGTCCTTGCGGTGACACCTGCGCGAGCCTTTTGCCACATTTTTCTAACGATCTCTTTCGTGCCCGGCGCTCACTCTGAACACATTATGAGACTCCGACAATAATGTGGATCTTCACAAGAAAGAAGTGGAACGTGCAGAAGATTGTTGCTTAGGCCACTCTGTGCTGATTTGTTTGTTATTGTTATTAACTCTTTCACCGCCATTGACGAGTTATCTCGTCATTTAAAAAAAACGGTTCCCTGCCAAAGACGAGTTTTTACGGCAATTAGTGTTTGCACTGTTATACAGCAGGTGGCGCAATTACACACCTTTGGGAAAAAGTACAGAATCCCAGAACCTAGAATGTATATATTTTAGCAATTTGTAATGATTGTCCTGAGTGTAATATGGGCGGAATCTTTGACCAAAAACGTTAATTATCTCAGCTGTTTAATCAAAATGATGCATTTTTGTAGAAACCTACCCTCATATAGGGAGTGATAAAAAACGAACAAATGAAGATAGAAGAATACGGTTTCTTTTGTTTAAAAGCTGAGACTCTGTTCTTTCATTTGACATATTGTTTGTCCATATATTCTTTACATACAATTTACTGTGAGCCATTAAATTAGGATGAAAATGTCAACTTTTTTTTAAAAGGCTGGCGGCCAATGAGTTAACTAAAACATTTTTTTGTAAATTTGCAAAAAAAACCTGAAAGCTGAAAATTCTGCATGTACACTACATGCTGTTTAAAACACCACAGAAAGATGCAATTTACTCTCTTAAAGTTGGTGGGCGTGGCTTGTGTTTTTCAATGCGAATTGATAGGATGTTTAGAGACAGCCGTTTGAGTTGATTTTGAAATGAAACTGACAGCAGACTGACAGTAGAAGGGGAGGAGTCAACGGATGCAAATTTCACCTGTTATTGTATAACACTCCGGCAGAAAGCATTTTTAGCCTGCTTGTTCAGACTGAAAAAAGGTACCGTATCTCAGACCCCTCTGGAGTGCTATTGTTTGGCAGGTATTGAAAAATATAATTGTTGCACAGCAGATCTCAGGTGGAGTCACTCAAATCAATTTTGTGCATTTCATAGCTCTACTCCCTCAGTCACTGAGTCTTTTTTTAAACTAGACTGATGTGTTTTCTCAAGAAAAGCTTGTTTCATACGCACGCCGGTTTCATCCATGACCCACAAGTCCAACACTATTGAATATTGCAGGTGAAGTGCTGTGGGTTGTCTTCTGTGTGGTGTGTTAGATATTTAACAGTGATGTGGGTAATCTTCCACTGCTGACAGCAACAAACAACCCTGCAAAAATAACCAACATGTTATGTTTTCAGATGAAATTTTACATCATAGTGTTAGAGCGGTGTGGATGGTTGCCAAGGTTTTGCTACCGTATGTGGCTAGTGGTGCCCTGAGTGGTTTTAGCATGTTGACATGTGGTCGCTAGTTTGTTCTCTGCTTCCCTACTGGTCCAAATCAAAGTAGTCTCAAGTGTTTGTAATGTTTGGTCCTAAGTATGTCTTGGAATTTGATCCTTTTTAGGTTTTTTGTACGATTCATTACCATTCTGTGCTACTAGTGAGGCAGGTTTGGGAAATTAAATTCAGAAGATTTGACAGAGTTCTCTGTTGTGTTTCATTTAAGTTTTAATTTAAAAATATAATTGTTGCAGTTTCTCTTAAAATTGTTTGGGAGAAATAAAAGGAGATTTGTTAGATAACTGTACATAAAATAATATAGACCGTATAGGTCAAATAATCTGGATTAAATTTGATTTTGTAGTGAATCGACAATATTATTAAAATAATCTTTCTGTTCATCCTAATTTAATCAATTAATAATTCCAGATCTGACAAATCTAAGGTCAGTTTGTGATTTTGTTTAAATCTCTTTTGAAACTCTAATAGAGACATTTTGGATATATGAGATATATGAGATAAGATTGAGGCTGAACTTTCTAATTGCCCTCTATTTAATCTCATTAATGTCTAGAAGAAATTGAAATATGTGAGCCTGGACCACAAAACAAGTCATAAGGGTGATTTTTTTAATTGAGATTAATTCATCATACGAACGCTGATGATTTATGGTTTGTTAGGATAGGATAATATTTAACCGAGATAGGACTATCTGAAGTGCATAAAAATCAAAATATTGAGAAATTCACCATCTTGGTTCTCCATCAGAGGGGCTTTAGCAGGCTGTTGCTGAGAAGAAACAGGTTTGTTTTAATGCTCTGAATTGGCTCACCACTGTAATGATGTGGAGGAGAGTAGAAATCTGAAATTTTAAGCTTTTCATAGATACCAAACATGAGTGTGTAATTCTCAAAGTGCGGGCAGCAGGGAGCGAAGATTGTAGGTGTTTTTAGTCATTTTTGTTTGTGATTATGCTGCATCCACTCACAAAAGCAAAGTTTTTATATATTCACAGTCGGATATTTACAAATCATCCTCTTGCAACATAGTGTTAAATTAAAATCTAAATCATTTTGGCATGAAAGAAAAATCGATAATTTTGACTCATTGGTTGGTTTTTGGAAAAAGCATACTGATTTTATACACCTCGACCTGGAGTGTTTTCTGATGGTTTGATTTTTTGCTAAAGTACGTGCCTCCAATCATCTTTTCTTTCTCACGTCATGTGAGGTTTTTTACATAGTGTTCAAGGAGATCAGTTGTCCTCTTCATTTCAAGGATTGATGTCTAGTTCATTCCCTCTCGGCTCCTCTAACGCTCATTTATTTATTTCTCATCCACAGACTCTAAACAAGAACAACCTGCTGCCAGATGAAAGGACCAACTACTTCCCCTCACCGCTTCAGCAGACAAACGTGTACACGACCACGTACTACCCCACAGCACTGGGCAAATATGATTACCGTCCAGACTCTTCCCCCTCTCCCTGCAGAACCTATAACCACAGCTGAGACACATGTCCCAACTCTGCTTTATCACCATGGTGACTGCTCCAGTCCACATGTCTCCTAAACCCACCCTTTTCCACACCCTCTCTGCACCTGATGAAAAAAAAACACAGGTGCTGTTTTCCACCATTCCGAGTGATTTTCCCCCAAGGACAGGACCGGGTCACTTAAGTCATGCCTTACGGTGAGGGGAAACGGACCAATTATTCAAACGGCACTTTTAAACGGACGAACAAGATCGTGTAGCTACACTGACGTTGATGAACGGATGTCTCCATTGATCTTTGCAGAACTCCAGTTACTGGAAGGTGGGCAGGCAAAATCGTGCTGGCTCCGGCAATGTTCATTACAGGAATGTGGTCTGGCACAGCCGTGGTAGGCTTTGTCTTAAAAGTACAAAGGCTAAACACGGGGAGACCACAGGACGGAGAGAAATCAATACGGACAGAATAAAAGAAGCTTTGGATAGAGGTTGCAGAATTGTGTCACTTTTGGATGCACATGTAAGTGCCACTGACTCCTAACAGAGGAGGGATGCTTCTTTACAACCCACAAGGAACAGATGCAGGTGGATTAGCGTACATAAAATCCTCTCCGTTTGGATATGAGCAACCCATCTCAAGAGGAATACTGTCGGCGTCCGTATATAATGACTAGTCTGAACGGACTACCAGATCGCAAATAATGATATTCAGCACGTAACAGAACCATAAGGTTAAAAAAAGAATGCTGCCGTTCGGAAACACCTTTTTACCTGCGAATGCATGGAAATGGAGGAATATTGCACCCGACATGGATTATGCTTAGATCTAAAGCAGACAAGTTCTGTTATGTTACTGTATGCCTTGGTAGTCATATTAAATATGGGTTCAAACCGAGGCGGACTATATTTTATAACAAGAAAAGACGTAGGAAATACCGATAGCTTGGCACTTGTTTTTTCTTACGGTTATATTAAAGAGGAAACTATTCAGCAGTGGAGAAAAGCTGTAGGCTAGGTGCACGATAGAGTTTATTTAAGATGCGCGGTGAGATAATATGATTTGTTTTTTTTCTGATTTCAGATAATATTTTCACTGTTTCCAGATGGTGTACAGTATTCATAACCATCAGCACATTTATCAGAGATATGAGGAAAGTCTTACAGCGTTATATGAAGCATCATATTCAAACAGTGTCAGAACAGATCAATGTATCCTCATCATCTTAAACAATATTTTAAGTTTAAATATGATTTTATGGCTTGTGTGTAGCACTATGTGCTGAACTCATGAAACACTGCGGTTCGGTCATGATGTGTGACGACATCGCGTTCGCATTCCAGATGCTAATATTTCATAAACACTTGTCAATAAAAGCGATTCAGGAATGGTGACTCTGTTCGGGATTTAGTATTTATGGTATGCTTGTTTTCTAAAGGGCATTGAAAAACTAAACTAAGCTTTTTTTTATCATTATTCATGAATGCTAAGACAGCCATGCTTTTAGTTAAGCATGACTACCTGGGTTGTACATACTGTTAGTGATGCCCCGCTGCGAAAAAGTAACGTCACGCAAACGTTAGTATAACGTACATGTATATTGTAAAGCTAACACTGTTTTTAAAAGCCTTATAGTTGTAAAATAATATGGGCAGCAGATGTGTAAATATATAAACCGTAGGGATTGAAAGGGATGGAGCTTGGGAGTAAATCTGGTGAGATGTTTCCATAATTTGACTGCACTAGAGAGAACTGTCTTCTAGGCCAAATTTGATTTTTAACATTCAAGATTTTTTGTTAGAATCCTTACAAAACTGTTTGTTGAAATTGAAATAATTGAATTGTGCATTATTCATATTGATTGTACAAAATTGGTCACAAAACGTTGGTGTAGATGACACTTTGTTCACGTTTTGAATTAAGGCACAGCGCCTGTTCTGATTAAGCCATTTTTAAAATCAGAATTCCAGAAGTCCGTAAATAAAACATTGTTTTACTCTTAAAGATTCAGGCTCTCTAAAGTTACCAAGCTTCTTTACATTGCCACACATGAGTTACAAGTTTGAGACCACTAGTTATGTGTGTATTTGGTTTTCTTTCTGATTTAAAACATTTTCAATTTAAATAATACAACATTTACCATTTAAATCACGAGCATGCCAATAAGTGAAAAGAACGCCAGCCGTTTGATTTAATGGCAGCATGCACTCAGGCTGGCATGGACCCCACAAGTTTCCAAAAGCTTAAGATCCATGTTTTCCCAGCTCGATTTGAGCATGTTCCAAAAAGCATCTTATTTGCAATAGAAGCAAAGAAACCTGCGCTTTTGTACAAAAGAATTTGCTTTTAAATGTTATTATAATGACCTTAGAAGAGTGTAGAATTATTAACAATTCTTGTCGTAAATTTTCCTCTTATATCTTACGAATTAAAAAACTTCAAATATGATTTCCTGTTTTAAATTGAAATGTGGTCTCAGACTTGTGTTTCCCAATCTACAGAATAGGCAAGGCTCTAAAGTAAACCCCCACATTTTGCCCCATGTGCCTCCACTGATAAAACAGGCTCAAAAGTGTGGCTGCTTTGTTGAGATTTGAAAGGAATGTCTCTGCTATTGCATCGAAAACAGGCATGAAAATCCAGACGCCGCAACGAGGTGCTCCATCCCTGCGAGGCTTGGTGTCCTTCTATGCAACTGACCTGGTGTTTAGATATGCGATGTAGACTGTAATCACTGCCTTTTAGACACTGTGAATTTTTGGTACTCTATATTTTTGTACATTGTACATTGTAAAAGATAATAAACCTTGATGCCAACCCGCTCTAACTTGAGCTGATTCGTCCTTTTCCCAACCGTTTCACATGACATCCATCTAGGTCAAGCGGCTGTCTCCTGTAGAGTGAAAGGTAAGCGTTTTCAACACGGCATGTTTTTCAATTCAATGTGAGGTTATGGGTGTAGTGATTTGTTTGGCGGGGCGAGGGAAATCGGAGATGCTGACAACACACATACGCGTCATATTTTCTTGCACCGCCGAGAGGAAAATAGATGCTGGTCTTTTATATGATACCTTGATTGAGTTTTTCACCGAAACCTGATGGCATAAATGTGACGCTGGTCAACAAAACCAGTCTTATGGGTAAATTTTTTGAAATTTGTACATAATCTGAAAGCGGAAGAATAAAGCTTTCTATTGATGTATGAGTTGTTTGGATATGTGACTGAGATTCAACCATTTAAAACTCTGCGATAAAATCTAAATATTGAGAAAATTGCCTTTGAAGTTGTTAATCGTAGGCGCAGTTGCAAGCCATCCACGCACACAAATAAAGTTTTTATATATTTAAGGTAGAAAATTGACTAAATATCTTCATGGAATATGACCTTTACGTAGCCTGTTAACTGTCACCCGTTCCGTATACGGGACACCTAAGTTTGCGTCAATATTGTGCATGTAATTTCTAATCAAATCATGACAAACTATATGTCATTGGAAAGGTGTTTGACTCAACAATACAGATTTCTCTGGTGTTTTTTAAAATATTTTTTGTAGGGAGAGTAGTTGATTCTTTTTTATAAAGAGTGTACTCAGATTTTTTGATATCCTTTTGAACGTCCTTTTAAAAAAAAAAAATTTTACTCATAGATAAACATAAACGTTTTTTTTTTACAATACATTTACATTTAGGCATTTGGCAGACGCTTTTATCCACAGCGACTTACATTGCTTTATCCTATACATTTTTACATAGGTAGTTGCAATCCCCTGGGATCGAACCCTAAACCTTGCGTTGTTAATGCAATGCTCTTACCACTGAGTTACAGGAAAGCTATATACAATACACAGCGTACCTTACATTTTTTTGGTGTGTGTGTTAATTTTATTTTTTGCAATAATCAGCTACTTTTCTTTTTTCAAACAAGACCAATCGTAAGTCTGTATTCCAAAGAATTCATGAGTTACCGCCATTTTAGTTCCAACATGCGTTTTCATGTGTAGACTCAAAAAAGGCTCCGACAGTTAACAGTTAACATCCTATTGATTTTTGGAATAAAAGAAAAAAGTGATAATTTTGACCCATACTATGATTTTTTGGCTTTTACTAAAAATGTCCACGTGCTACGTAAAACTGGTTTTGTCATCCAGGGTCACAAATAATGAAGTCGGGATTAGAAGATTTATTTTATTCGCAGCGAGAATTGCTTGTTTTTACAGAAGATGTCAGACTGAAGTCTTAATTGAGAGATGTTTGATCTTTTAAACAATGTGATGTTGTATTCTAACTGCTGTATTTATGTGTGTCTCTACAAACGATCAATACTCTGTTAATTGCAGAACTGTTGCGCCGATCAATTATCATGACGTAAAATGTGTTTCCTGTAACTTTTTACCTCAGTTTGAATTATTTCATTTCCTGATTGTAGTAGAGAAAATCCACTGTTCCTCATCTCGAAAGTCAAACGTACAAATGTTTTGAGGTGTAAGGTGAAGGGCAGACTCGGCTGAGTGGGAGGGCCTGGTCACTGTACGGGTCTGCAATTATTTCAAAGTGAATTTTATTGATGAGCGCGAGGCTCCATCAATCAACCGCTATCTGCTGACAGACCACCACTGACAGATGACCACCTCCGTCCTCCCTGAGTGCCCAGCTGGCCTCATGCCAGAGAAGAGTCGCATGAAGACGGCACGGGCAGAATCTGCGAGCCATCAAGCGAGAAGTGACACAAATGCTTTTGTGGCTCGTACTGCAAAGCTCGTGAAATCAATTTGTGCTGCTTTCAGGAGACAGGAACCAGCACATCCATGCGTTTTCATCAGCATTATAACTTCTTTCAAAAACATGCTGTGATATAACCAAAATTCACTCTTGCACAAACTGTGCACCAAGCTCAGTGATAAATAAGATTGTCTGACGGCGAGGAAGGACGAATTTGTTTGGAAGAATGGTTGCAATTCCAAAAAAACTATCGCTGCTGTCCTACTGAAACCTTGTATTTACATATTTCGTGATTTTTATTGTTTTG
The DNA here is from genome assembly GCF_015846415.1 of Triplophysa dalaica. Taxonomy (NCBI): domain Eukaryota; kingdom Metazoa; phylum Chordata; class Actinopteri; order Cypriniformes; family Nemacheilidae; genus Triplophysa; species Triplophysa dalaica. Next base: position 18,677,641 of record NC_079549.1, on the reverse strand, counting down.
CCTAAATCATTAGTAGTCACCATGTATGTTTGTCAATGGGTTTTGTAAATATCTAACCCATAAAAAGTATTAAAAAGTTATTTTAAACTTTGATGACACAGTATTTAATAATGTCCTTCTCCCTAAAAATATAAAATTTGGAGGTTATGGAAAGCGATGATATGTAACCCTGGTCTTAAGTAGCACGTGGACATTTTTAGTAAAAGCCAAAAATACATCTTTCTTTTATTCCAAAAATCATTAGGATATTAAGTAAAGATCATATTCCATGAAGATATTTAGTAAGTTTCTTACCTTAAATACATAAAAACTTTATTTTTGTGAGTGGATGGCCTGCCACAGCGCCTAAGATTAAAAACTTCAAAGGCAATTTTCTCAATATTTCGATTTTTTCGCACGCTCAGATTCCAGAGTTTTAAATGGTTGTATCTCAGTCATATATTGTTATATCCTAACAACTCATACATCAATAGAAAACTTTATTCTCCAGCTTTCAGATTATGAAAAATTGACGCTTGGTTTTGTTGTCCAGGGTCACATATACAGAATTTTGAACCCCATGTTGTTTTTTTCATATTTTTGTTTTATTTCTTTGGAATCCTTTCAGATCCTTTGATGACACCAGTTTGATGGCTCGGGTTGAACATCCGTACATCTTTAAATCTACACAAATACTTCAAAATATCTAAAATAATGAATTAAGGTAGTTTTCGTTCTTCTCTGATAACTTTTCTGGTAGTGGGTTCAATTTGCAGAGAACACACAAACTTATAAAACGTGTATTTTAAATGCAGAGTGGGCTGCTTTAGATTAAAAAGCATCTTTCAAATGTGTGCAAAGAGGTGTATTCAGGTCATGTGTATGAATTCCATTTTTAATACATTTTTTAAGGAACTAATAGTTCCCATAACACTAAAATAAAAAGAAATAGCATCACATCATTAAACTGCAGATCTGGCTTTATACTTCCCGATGGGTTCCCTGCATGCCAAAAGTTGGAGTAATCAGATTACACAGTACCAGCATCAGTTTGCATCCGAGTCTAACACAGCTGTATCCCGCTGTTATTTTCTCTATACAATCAATGTTCTGTCTGAAAACACAGTGGGGAACATCTGATAAACATTATTTTTTCCACCATGTTTATGAACAAAGCTGAAATTGTTTTGGGTGTTTGGGATCCAGGGGGAGAAAGCCGGAGACGTGTTTAGATGAGCAAACCAGACACTTCGAGTGGGTCTCAGAGCCATAAACAGCTCTGCATTTCAGCACAGAATATCTCCTTTATTCTCAGAGGAAAATGGAGCAGTGCGGCTCTTTGAAATAAAATGCTTTGAAATGATTGATACCAACTATGACCAGGTGTCACAAATTGGGTCTCTCATGTATACAAGAACTGGTCACTAGCCTAAGGAATATCACCTGTCAAGAACATGTCCTGGTGATATAGCCCAAATGTGACCCTGGACAACAAAATCAGTCTTATGGGTCAACTTTCGAAATTGAGATTTTGACATAGTATGAAAGCTAAATACATAAGCGTTCTACTTATGTAAGACGTGTTAGAATAGGACACTATCTTGCTGAGATACAACCGTTTAAAACTCAGGAATCTCAGAGTGTAGGAAATTAAAAAATCTCTTCATGGAACATGATCTTTACTTAATATCCTAATGATTTTTTGCATTAAAAGAAAATTTTGAACCATGTATTTTTGTCTTTTACTAAAAATGTTTTGTGATCCAGGGTCACAAATAAATTAAAAATCACATTTCGTTTGACGAACATGAAACATGTCTATTAAGATTTCTTATGCTACAGTATGAATATTGTTTTAAATTTTCTTAACACGCAATGTTTCATACGTTTTTTAGTTTGCTGTTCACTGACTCTGAAAGTCAATTCAGCATTTCAGATATGACCAGTGAACAGTGTTTTCTTTCTTGTTTGCATGTGACATTAAAGAATGGGCGAGTGACTATAATTGGTCAGTGATAAAGGGTCTTTTCCCCTCCGGAGTATTCACATTAATGAAAGCAGGAGCAGAAGCAAATGATGTTAAATTACTTCACTGAACCCATACACTTTTCTAGGTAAATGGAGCCTCTATTATATATTCTGCAGAAAAAACCTTACAGCACGAATGCCATGAAAAGTCTCATCTGACTGTCCTCAGATGTTATTTGTTTAGCGGGGCATTCATTTAACAAACTTTATGTATTTCATTAGATACAAGATGTAGTGCATGACAACAGTCAATATTGATCTTTTTTTTTTCTAAATTTAAGGTTGCAAAAGAAGACACAACACAAAATGGAAACAATGCCTTTGACATCTCTGGAAAATATCACAGAGCAATACTGAAACTCTGAGTCAAAGCTTTTCTTACAACTCTTGAATTCTGTCATTTATAAAGCAAAAAACTTCACTTCAAATGTATGTTGTTAATATTGTTTAAGAAAGTTTCTATATACTGAACTAGCACTGCGGTACAAAAGAGGAACAAATGACAGAACTGAATCTTTCATAGCGCTACAACTTTCCATCAAAACACACACTCTTGCTGTTCTTGTGAAACAAGAACTCCAGAGAACTTTGTGTCGGAACAATAAAAAAGCACTCAAAGCATAAAACTTTAAAACAAGAGGGAGAAGAAAACAGGGTTTAAGAAGCAAGATAACAGAAAGGCGGCCGCTGCTTCAGCACCATTCACTAACCGAATCAACTGCTTTGACCGTGTACCGAAGGTTGTGCTGTCAATTCAGGGCTATACTGGAGAAAATAGGAATCTGTCATAACTGGAAGCTCTAAGTTAATTGGCCGACTTTGTGCAATTTCCAGAGGGAAAATCGCAAAAACAAAGTCATGTTTACAAGGTTGACACATTCACGTTTGGCAGATGCTTTCATCCAACGAGACACTCTGAATTCAACTTATACGTTTAATCAGTATTCACTTTCACTGGGAACTGAACAACTTGTGCTAGTGTCATGTTCTATCAGTTGAGCTACAGAAATGAGAGTAAAGTCACTGAATTTGACGTTTGTTTGCGTTTCTTGTGCCTGTGAAATATTTTATTTTTAGACCGGCAAAAATTCTGATCACAGCGAAAACACATTCTTCAGTATTTTCTAGTTTTTTCTGTACAGCATTGCTGTTCATGCTTCTCTCTTATTGTGGTGCGGAAAATATACTTCCAGTATCTGGTTGCTGGATGCCGGCTTCCATGTTATTCATGTCTCTTAAGTGAACCGATTGTTGCTGGTAATATATTCAATTAGTTCTGCATAGAACCCACACGTCTCTCAAACTATTAGATGTGATTTCTGCAGGTCAGTAGGCTATGTACAGTATAGCGATGCTATAAATTTATCTTAAATAAGAGAAGTGTAGAACACTGCAAAAAGACCTTACCACCTGCTTGTCAACATATACTGATCTATCGCCCCTCTTCATCCCATTGGTCATTTCACCAAAGAAGATGCTGAGCAGGAAGGTTTAGTACACAGCACTCTGTATTTTTTTTTTTATGGGATAGTTCACCAAAAAAAGGGGTCACTCACCCTTTAGTTGTTCCAAACCTGTAAACATTTCATTGGTCGGTTAAGAACAGACTAAGAAAGATGTTTGGAAGTATGTTAGCAACTGATGTTTCTGAGGCATCATTGACTATGATAGTAGGAAAAATAACAATGGTAGTCAAAAGTCCCTCAGAACTGTTTGAGTTCCTACATTCTTCAAAATGTCTTCTTTTGTGTTTAAAAGAACAAAGACATTCATAAAGACATTCATAAAGTTATGTAACTATGTCATGGTGGAGCAGGTTACATGTTTGGTTTGGTTACATGTTCTTCCAGATATCTTTCTCTGTGTTCATCAGAACAAAGAAATATATACAGATTTGGAACAACTTGAGGGTGACTAAATGAAGCCCCCCAATCCAGAAAATGCACTTTTAAATGTTGTTTTATTTGTGTGTCAGTAGTTTGTGTACAGAACCTCCCTAGAATGACACAAATTCACCCATTCATTTTTTTAAATCACCAATAAACCTCACCTGTCCCTTTGAACGAGTTGTTGCCATTCTCTCAGTAACTTGACATCACATTTATTGAGCCCTTTCTATGACTGCTGATGGACTCTGCTGTCTCCCCCCTCATCGAGTTGTACATTGTCTGCCATTGTTTTCACGCTGGACTACTTAAAGTGAGCTAGAAGAATGTTTTGTAAACAAACAAGGTTTTTTGTTGGATGCAAGACTAAACATAGGTCTTGATTTACACCCGACATTGAGCCTCTGAAGACGCTGTGTATTTACATTTATGCATTTGGCAGATGCTTTTATCCAAAGCGACTTACTTATTGTATTATACATTTTTTTGTTTCTGACTATGTGCAATCCCCTGAGATGAAACCCATGAGCTTGGCATTACTGCCATGCTCTAACCACTGAGCCACAGGATAAGTTTTATTTCTCAACAGAATGTGCAGAGGACATCAGGTGAAGTCACTTTACACCGGGATGCTTCACAAACGAATGTTAGAAAAATCCTGAAATCATAATGGGTCATGTTTTCAGTTTTTTTTACATATGCCGCGTTTGCCCCATGTATTGTCACATAGAAAAACAATGTGCACGTTGTAAAGACATAACACGAAGTACATTCACTCAAAGAGAGCATGTTTACAGTTTTTACAGACAGGCAAAAGTGGACATTTAGGGAACAGCATAATAAAAAATGAAACTTCATAGACACATTCTGTGGATTTCTGAGATTTTTATTATATATATATATATATATATATTTTATAATATATTGTAGAAGGTCTACATTCGGGGTCCTTTAAGGTAAAAAAATCTCTCAGCTTGTATCGCTTAAGTTTTCCTCACTCTTGTTTGTTGCTTTGAATAAAATCATCTGGCAAATGTCTAAACGTAAATGTTACAATTATGAGATGTAATACGAATATTGTCTTACCGAAATTTTTACAATCACAGACAATTAAAAAACTTGTAAAATGTCACAAAACAATAAACAGTCAAGATATCACATCTCCATGGCAATACATGTACACCTTAGTGGTTCAAAATCTGGGTTACACTGTAAAAAATGATGTCATCAATAGGTCATGTCAACATGTTTTTGCAGAAATACGCCTGGATCAATTATAAAACAATTATAGTTAGATTACAAGTCAAGATTTGAAATAAATGTTAAAACTATTTGTTCAGGCAATTTAGTTAAACTTAAAATGTAAGACAATGTTTTCGTGCCGTTGAAGCCCTATTCTTTAAGATGCTCTGGACAGAAGCTTATCATCTCAGTGACTAATTATTAATTAGTATCTCTGTGCACTGGCAGCATCTCACAGGTGTGATCAGTCTGGCAGGTGAGCGGCCATGGCATCTGTCGTGATGCTTTTGCTACTAGTTTGGCCTCTACTGCAAGAACAGGTAACTGGAGGCCCTGACCTCACACAACTGCCCATGATATTTCCTGCTATTTCTATTCACCACACTTATGATTGAACAGATCAAGTCCCGACCTGTCGGCCTTTAACATGTCTCAGCACATCTCACTTTCTGCTACCGTCTCATTCATGAGTGAACCAAACACTTGTACAAGATTGTAACAATCTACACATGCAGACACTTGCACGTCTTTCAAGAAACAAATTTCATAAAACTTGGATTTGGAAGTCCAATATTTACCAAATCCATAATGTATTAAAAACACCAACAACATGTTATCAGGTTACATGTCCCCATAGAAACGTGAGGTTTTTGCAGCCATCATGCGTTTCAAGTTTCAACAAAATATTATTTATGTGATATTGAAGGAATAATTCACTTTGAAATTCTGTTTGTAAACCAATATGCTGATGTTTCTTTACATTTGAATGGAACGCAAACAGAATAGTTAGCTATTTTTCATTTAATAACAGTGTCATGACTGTGTATGTTTAAAATTTCAAACATACTCTTAAAATCACCATTAATAAGTATTTATTACAAACGTTGGATTCCAAGATTTTCTGTAATCTACCCAAACTTTAGTCCCACAAAGCTACATACTACAATATAATTTCTTCAAATATCTCATGGTTACACAGAGAACAATAGCAGCCTATGAGCATGACAAAGTTTAGACTCTGCACACCATGAATGATTATTTTAATATCTTTGTAAAAAAGCCTCGTAAACCCCTTTTGTATAGCCTGTATTATAGGACAAACTTAAAATGCTCACACAAAATGTATGAGGTGGGTTCATGTTCCTTTCTCTATCTAATAACACAAATTTAGCTTGCTGGATGCCGTTGTCATTATATTAAGCTTATGCCACCAAGATCTCTGAATTAGTAAAGCATGACTGTCAGAAACTGTGTGTCGTGGGATTAAATGTGAAAGACTGCCTGATCAAAGACTCGATCACTGTCCTGAACCCTCCATTTCCACTTGCCTACAGCTCTTAATTGTGTAAAGTGCTGCTTTGGTTTCACCATGTATTCATGCATAACAGCATTATAGCTGCGCAACGGAATCCAAACACGCCGTCTGTTGTTGGAACAAAAGCGACTCACCTTGATGAGATTCAGCCAAGATGAGTCCCGATCTGAACCGATGCACACAGATTCTTATCAAGCTCCATTATGTTTTGTTGGCTCTCTACCCTGCAATGTTTCATGCCTACCTTCTTACAAAGCGAGCGGTCACAGTCAGGGATGGAGCGCGATGGCTGGTTATGCCTTTGTCACCATCCTGCCAGCCATCTGGTGCTAGCCGAAACATGTATCCTTGAGACTTAAAACAATGACAATCCAATGAGACTTCAAAAACAATTACTTGTAGTTGACAACCTGGATTTGACGGTATAGTTTAAGAACAAAAGAAGAGTGATGATAAGTGCAGATGGATATACTGTGATACAGAACTGCAATATATTTATTATTTCAAGATATATGTTAGTTCACACAGTGTTACAAAAACCTGTATAGAAATTACATTTTCTGTCAACTCGAGAAAACAGAAATATACTGTAAAATAAAATGTCCCTGTAATATTACAGGTTATATAATAAATTGTTTATCTTGTAAATGTGCAGTTTTTTGTAATCTTACGGTTTTTACCATCTTTCAAAAATAAATAAAGTGTCTTTTTTTTTATTTTACGTGGAAAATCTGTAAAAAGAAAATAACTTTACTACTTTACTAAAGGTTAAATACTTTATAATGCACTGTAAAAAAAGGGGGTATGTCAATTTATGCAAACAACATCTTATATTTCTGGTCGTGTATATTTTGCTCAAATTGTCCATATGACAAGGGTGAAGTTTAACTATCACTGTGCAAGTCATCTGCAAAACATCCTTCTGGAAACAAAAAAAGATGTGTAGAGCATATAAGGACCGAATGCTGAAACAGAAAACAAATCAATTCCTATAAAACCGTCACCTAGACTGACAGCAGGTCTTCTTTAACAAAAGAGCGCACGTCATGTGCTCAAGAACAGAAACCATGTCGGAGAAGTACGCAAGAATGGAAAACAAAGCCAGAATGGATTTTATAAAATTGCTTGTCATCTAATGAAAACACTGTTTAAGTCAATCTTCTCCCAGGATGCCTGTCGCCGCTGTCATCATCATTGACAAGTATACCCCTTGAGATTGAGGCTTTTGTGTGCTGAAAACTCACCACACGACATGCAAAACTGCTGCTTTTTGGTATTCAGGTATGGTGGAGTGAAGGGATCAATGTTCTCTCAATGATCTGACAGGAGTGCTATGATACAAAAACAAATGGAAGAATTTCAATACTTTCTCTTTGAAAGGAGGAAAAAGTTTGACTTCAAAAAGTGAAGGGAAAACACTTTAAAAGGTACCTGATGTCTCTGAGGATTGTTATTACGCAGCTTTTACATGAAATATCTCCTCAGAGTATGAACAATTTTAAGGGGAAGTATTTTCTACGTCGCTAACAAAATTGTATATAATTTTGCAGACAAGTCATCCTCCTCCAAACAAACATCACTGGCTGATTCAAAAGTTGTCAGGTCAAACCATTCAAACGAACAGATGTTTTGAAAGTGCCACTTATCCAAGTCTTTAAACTTTTGCAGTTCCGTCTGTGAAGGGTTTCCTTATATTGTTAAATCTAAACCGATATACACACTTAAACACAATAGTCCAATTTCATATAAAATTTCAATTGAATAAGCAAAATGTTCAATAAAACATTCTAGAACAGAGCATAAGTGCACACATTCTTTTGGCTATACTGCAGATGTTTTATTGATTTTCCTGACATTCGCAGGCCGGAGAATTACAGTTTTAAAAAGCTCCTGATATTTGAGATTCACCATGAAGCTGGCAAATCTGCCACATGATCCTGACATGAGTGGAATTGTTTTTATTTATAAATAACACACTTGATCATTTAATGCTTCGCGTACACGGTCACATTTTTACCCAGCTGTCAGTGAGAGGGTACCCCTTAAAAAGGTCCTATATTTACCATTTAGGTACACATGTGTATCTTTAATGTAGTAACATGCAGTTTTTACATGTACTTTTTGAAAGTGTACACTTAGTCGTACATTCTAAAAGTAATTTAGCACACGAACAATAATTCAACGCACTCTCTTAGCATGAAATTGTAGACTCAAGACTCAATTCAAGGCTTTGCTCCTGGCCTACAAGACCAGCACTGGTTTGGCACCCCCTTATCTTCATTCACTTATGCAGACTTATACGGCCGTCAGATCCTTACGATCTGCGAAACGAACGACGTCTTCTTCTGCAATCCCAAAAAGGTTAAAAAAATCGCTCTCATGAACCTTCTCTGGATGATCTGCCTGCTGTAACAAGATCAGCAGATTATGTGGCCATCTTTAAGAATCGGCTGAAAACACATCTCCTCCGTCAGCACCTGACCGATCATTTTTGATTTCTATATCTTTTCTACAATATCTAGAACAAAAGTATGCTTATTTAAACGTGGATAAACTAAACTTGTACACTCTAGTAGGCTTTGTGAAACATGTTTTTATTGCACTTATGCTTTTTGTTGTCCTAATGTTGACCCAATTGCTTCCATTGTTTACCCAACATGCAAGTCGCTTTGGATAAAAGCGTCTGTTAAATGACTAAATTCAAATATAAATGAAACAAGTATTAAAGTAACAAGCTCCAACATTGATTTTTTGTACTTTTACACACAAGAACAAAGCACAACAGAAGCTAGTAAATGAGAAGACTTAGCACTAAGCCAAATGGGTAGTTGACAAATAAACCATAGGACGTGTCCTATGCGGTGTGACTGCAAAACTTTAGAATACATCTTGTAACATATTATTAAGATCTAACATAAAAACCTTATAAGAGATTTTTTTTATGTCACACCATAGAACACATTTAGAGTTTATTTGTCTGAGGTTTTTTTCCGGTTGGTGTGCACTATGGAACTCCTGAGCATACATTCTGGTTCTGAATACCAACCCTGATGTCATCGATGATCTCATGATTTGGAGAGCGCGGGACATCACAGTGTGTTTGCATACGATGAGCTCATAATTGAAAACGCCCATGCTTTCTGTGTGGTTCCTCATAACAAAAACATGCTACACTGCTTGTGCCATTTTTTCGACATCGTGATAGAGTGAAAAAACACAAATAGTTTATTTTTAAAAACGTCTTTTTAATAAGGTGCTAAAAATCCTCGACATGTATTTGCATAAAGACAAGGGCATGTGCGACCAGTGCCACTTACAGTAAGATTAATGTTCCAATGACAGAACAAAGCACAAGCAGACATCACAGTAGAGTAAAAGACAAAACACGAAGGTTACTGGTAATTAATCCAATGTTAACGGCAGGTAAGAGACAGAACCTTCTGTACAGTTAAAAGAAAAAGTGTTTTAACAAGAAAAGAACAGAACTGTGTTTCCAAGTTGTTGCAAATGTGGGTGCTAAAATGATTTAATATGTCCATAAAATGCTTTTCTTTTTTCCATCGCTGATAACAGTGAAACGGTTGTCTAACTCACTGAGGTCGATACAAAGTCCAGCACCGATCCTCTTTAGACATTCTGCCTTTGGAGAAGTCTCGAGACACCAAATTACACATTTCACGCAGCTAATGCAGGTGACACAACCCGGAATCAGACAGGGGTCATTTTAAAAGGGCTCAGGGGAATACTTGAAGAGACAGAGAGAGTAGATCAACAGTAGAGAAACGCTTCCACCACTCGAGTGAAAGCAGTGATCTACTTCTCATTAAACCGAGTTCATGGGTCAGATGTTCAGAGGGAATACTGCACTCTTCGTTGCTTGAGGTTATGCCACAATTCACAAATCACGAACGGTCAACTTCACGGCCTGGTGAACAGAGCTTTACTAGTCCAGAAGTCCGTAGCGTCATGTTTAAAACGCTGTTCTGCAATAACATTTAGACGTAAAAACCATTAACAGTCCCCTTTTGTCAACATTAGTGTATTAATCCCTAAACTGAGTCAATAAATTACATTTAAATCAGATGAAGACATGACAGATTGCACAAAATTCTATTTCATTTCTCCTCCAAACAAAACAAAAAAAATGCAGACTTGTGCAACAGACACCCACTTTGTGCATGCTACAGTTTTTAACCGAACTGCTACTATATTTCATTGAATACGATACCTCTCTCTTTGACAACCTCAGAAACCTTGAGGTAATGTGCGGTACATTTGGATCCAGGCTTAAAAAGGCTTGCCTTACCACAGAATTCCACGCTATATTTGTTAGCCTGCTAGCTAAGTCCCACAGAAAAAAGGAGTATGGGGGTTAAACTATCCTCTGCATAATATGGATTGCTAAGAAAAACAGGAAAACTGCATATGTCACTTATTGACAGGCCTATCACGGGTCAATTAGAGCCTGCATCCCATAGGCTATTCACAAGTGACATTAGAGAACTAAGAGGTCCCGATCACAGACGGCGGGATCTCCCGCCAGGCAGCTAATTAAGCTTGTCTATAATTATCCATTACGCTCCCATTAGATGTCGCGAGAACGCTGTAGGAGCCCTCACCATGGGGCACTGCCAAATCCACGAGTATCAACTCGTGCCAGTATCTCTAAGCATCTCTAAGTCTCTCTCACGCTGACAGTATGTAAACATATAATGATACTTTAAAAAAACTGTAAAATAACCGACAAAATATAACAAAAATGAAAGGCAAAGGTAAAGTACAAAGGTACGGATCTACACTTCCTTTCTCCTTCATTTTCTGTTTCCGTAGTTATGATGCTAACACAATGCACTGCTGGTCACAGCCAATATTTCACAACATCTTTTAAAAACAGAGATCCATAAAAATGAGCTGTCGTGTGCTCTTCCTTTTGTTTGCAACAGAGTTTCCCACAAAAGGCAAGACTTCGGTCGTCTGTTAAAGATAAGCTTCCGTGCTCAGACCGAAACAAAGATGTCCAAATAAAGGCGGTCGTATGATTCCCTGAAGAAGAGGAGGAGGAGGAGACTGACGATGCAGGAACCTGTTAGACACCAGTTCAACCATGATAACTCTGAAAAACAAACAAACAGAACAGTTGACTGAGGTTAGAAATGCATTTCGCTTGTATCTTATATTACAAATAGAAGTACACTGTGAATTCAGCTGCAGAATGCTGTTCTTACACTCATAAATAACAGTTTTAACAATACATCTGCACAGTGTATACAGAAGCAACCCAACTAGTAGAAAAATTACAGTTAAAGAGTTATCTGCTGAAGTTGCCCCTGTGGTTTAACCTATATGTCATAGCGGCTGTTTAAAAGCACCAGCTTAAAGACAACAAACAAAAAAACTTTTTACGGATACTTGTAATTCTTTCAAGATGATACTGTAGCCAGTAACAAACTGTCATACTGGGGTTTTTTATAATAAATGAGAATTTGATGTTTAACACTCGTGACATGATAACAGTATATTAAACATATAGTGCCATATCGATCAAAAGTTTGAAAACGCTTGACTAAAATATTTTTAAGATTATTCCAAACATTTCAATCTCAAGCTCTGTGCTTAAATGTTTGAAATTACTTTTGTAGACAAAAATATAATTTCTGTATAGACGGTCTCATCGGACTCGCACGCCTGGGCCGAAGTTAACTTCCGGTCTGTGTTTGGTTATAATGTAACAATTCACTTTATATTTAATTCATATAAATATTAATTTATGTAAAAAATATTAATTTATGTTATTGTATATTAATCAAATCAAATAATCATTACATTAAAATTACTCATGGTTATTGATTCTTTGCAGGGGACAACTGGAAAGTTTGGGCCACATTGGGAAACTATATATTCAAGCATATTCATTTCTTTCATTAACAAACAAAATGTTATTAAAATATTTTTGAAATGACTTCCTAATAATGAAGAAAAAGCAGCCAATAAGAGCCCTGAATAGATGGGTCCCTTTCAATACTCTTTAAAAAGCTTTCAGTGTGAGACCTCATGAAGCTGGATGATAGAATGCAAAGAGAACGATTTTGCAAATGTACAGGGTTTTGATTTATTTCAGATACTTTGTCACAACATTATTCCTGCATATAAAATTCTGCTACTCTATAGTTTTGATTAGTTTACAATTGTAAAAAGTAGAAAAATTGTGTCCAAACTTTTGACAGGTAGCTTCTATGATATATGATATAACAAGCATCACTGGCTCAGGAGTGAATCCTGTATGTCACACACAAACAAAATGATTCAGCACTGCATTTACATATACTGGTTAATATAACATTTTTGCAAAAATGTAAAAAAAAAAAATGTTTGTACCTTGTACAAACATCACAGAAAGGAAAGACCTGTTTTCCTCTGACCAAACACATTCACGCACCAACAGAAGAAAGTATAGACAAACCTCAAGTCTAGAGGAACAGTATGGTAACACCTGTCTTCAAAACATTATTGGGTCTTTAAAAAAAGCACAAACCAAGAAAACCAGACACACTGTTTCCCACAGTGACTGTATTCTTTTCACTGGGCAGTAATCCTGGGCCATTTCTAAGTCACTAGAGGTTTTATATTAACCTTGAGGTTAACACAACAATAGAAGGTTTTAACTCTCCCTGCATGTAAAATCGAACTGAAGGCAGCTTGCAGGATCTGCACAGATTGTCAGACAGCTGCGATTCAATGAATGAAAGTTAAGTACAGCTGCAGTGAACGCAAGACAAACACACCAACCCTTAGAAACCCAAATGTGTGCGAGGACTTCATTTAATAGAAAAGTGGATTTCAATTTCGAGACCTCCCTAATTCAGATAACAGGTTGATCAATCGCCCCTGAAGTGAGAGCTGAGATCGATGGCAGAAGGTGAAATGCATGCTGGGTCAGCTGGTGAGCCCATTTGGGTTAAATGATATGATTTAGCCATGCAGCACAGTCAACAAGAGCGGGTACATCAAAGGACGGAGATGAGCGCGGATAAAGAAAAGAGGAGCGTAGATTGTGTCCAGTAGCTCTGTCATTAATCAGGTCTTACGGGCCCTTCAGCAGTGCTGTGGTGTAGCGGTATAGGTTAATGGAGTTGTGTTTATCTGGCCATTATGTCTGTGCCGCACACCCGCCCCAGCCTCATCAATTTAAAGCGGGGCGAGGTAACGTCAGAATATGGGACGTATGCGGCGAATGTTAATCATGGAGTAGCTCAGCATCCTATCGCTCAGGTAATCCAATCAGACGTTTCCAAAATTCAGGAGTTGGCAACACACGCCCCTCCGGTGCTAATGGAAAAGACTTTGGACGCAGCTCTCGGCGGGTCGCCGGCGTTAGCGAGAATACTAAAGAACCTGGGTTGAAAGATTCAATTTCTCCCTCACATTCTCTTCCTCTCAATAATGGAAGCAGGGCAATTATATTCCATCTGTCAGTTTACGCAGCAGTCAAACTGTTATGTTGCATTTCCGTCGTCGTAATACCTGACGGGAGAATGCAGAGATGTTGTTATTAAGGTTGCAATTTAGCCTGTCTTGTTCCTGCCATCGTCTCAAGGGCTGTAACGTGTTGAAAAGGCCACGGCAGGATGACAGCGTAAACAGGCCACTCGTCTGACACTCTCAATCTCTCACACACAGAGCAGCGCGAGGAGAGGGAGGGGGGGGGACAAGGGGCAAGTAGACATCCTAGATTCTCTGTCTCACGTCGTGACCGGGCGGCCCAATGCCTCACATACCCACAGGGCGCCTCACTTCCTGTCAGGCGTATGAGATGTTCCTCTTATTGCTGTAATTATTCTTAATCGTCGCCCTTTCGCATGGCAGACTGACGACATATTTCAGCATGGTTTAACGTCTGTGCTTGGCCCCAAGCAAGAGCGAGGAAGGTTGACTGACAGTTTGGAGGCTACGTTTTCTCCTTAAAATTTAATAGGAACTACGAGATTTGTTTACCTGGTTTAGGCTGGCATAACAGGAACAACAGAATCTTGATCTATCAATGGAGGCCATTATAATAACAAGACGAACTGCATTGGTTGAATAACCTTCCATCGAAATCAGAGTAATGAACAAAAATTACATTTTGCTGTTGTCCTTCTGAATCCTTGTATCTTCATATTTAGTTTTTTGCCATTCATTATTATTGTTAGGCCCCCTTTTTGTTTGTCACTGGGTTTTGCAAATATCTAACAAATAAAAAGTATGAATGCTTGTCAACTGAGCAGCAGAGTTGACCTAGCGGTGTGCGACACCCTTAAGATAATAAAAACGCTTTATTAGGTAAGATATGTATATTAGGTTGCATTTCTGACAATAGATCCTCAAAAAATTTCACATTGGCCCTTTAATAATGTAGAAAATTCAGCATGCAAGCTATTTTAATAACTGCTTGTTGACCTACTCTGGTTAGGTCTTCTGGAAGAACAAAAAAGAAACCATAATAATAATAAAAAATAAACATTCTCTTTAATTTGTTCCATCTGATCAATACTTAGTTCTATCGGAAAATGACCTTTCATATATGAACAGAGCAGAAACCTTTCATATATGACCACATGAATTTGAAATCTATGTGCTGTCGGTGAATTCAAATGACTCGCTCAGTCTTTATACAGAAGAGTTCTTACGGAGTCAGTTCCATACTGAAAATCAATAGACATCTGGATAGATTCCAGCTGAATTGCTCTCAATTCATTTAGGTCTAATTCAAGAAATCTCCACCTTCTTATACGCTGATTTTTCGATGTCTGTGCCGACATTAAAAGAGCAGCAACATAATTTCATTTTCTTGAAACTAAACAGTGGCAAAAATTTCATGAATGCATGAATATCTTGCTGGCCATGAATATTCAATGCGGTAAACATTTGGCAGTTTATGATCTCATACAACCTGCACTTACATTTTAGCACCCTTTTGTTTCAAACTGTATAAATCTGGCAATGGGATTTGGAGCTGCATTGTATCCGAGAGTCTAAAGTGCAGCTAACCATCAAAATGACAAGTGCTGAAACATTATTTTAACTGTTGGCGTCAGAAGTGTGGTATGAAAAACCTGACTAGAAAACATGCAGTCTCAAATGCTCAGAGTCTGAAACCTTGAAACATTTGACCTCTACAAGAGGTTACTGGACCCTTCTTTCTTTTTGTCAAAGAAGATCACACTCAGATGGCAGGAAAGAGCTCTCGCTGAGCCACATAAAACTAAAAGGCTGGATGTTCATTTCTATGTTTTCAAGTTATTCACAACTTTTAGATTTAAGGTGAATACACCAAGCCTGTATACAGAACCGCAATGGTAACGAAATGATATGCATCCTTTTTCTTCCATTCTAAATGGAATAATAAAGTATTTGTGAATGTTTCATCGATCAGAGGGATATGAAACGTTCAATCGCACATCACCTCAGTCCTGGGTGGCTAAAAATATGAGCGGCTACAAAATTGAAGCAAGTCTTTGAAATAAATGCATTTTATGATGTAAACGGCAATTTTCAATGCACTCTCGCATTTGAATCACAAATCTGATCCATATAAGAAGCAAAATGAAAAAACAGGGTAATTACAAGATGGTAAACAACCGAGGAAAATGTATGTTTTAATCAGGGCTCAAGGGGTTTCTTACAATAGGGACAATAGAGAACAACACCACAATAAAATAAGGAGCTTGAGTTTTAATACCCTGTATCAAATTATTAAAGGTGCGCCATAAAATTTGTTCGTGTTTTGCTGGCCCACAGGGTGCCTACATGGACGTTTATATTATGTCAGAGACCATTACAAGTCAAATGGGTCTCATTTTTGTGCAAATTGTTCATAAAACCATTCGTATGCAAATTGACACATTGTAGTGAATGCCACAATTTACATAAAAATGGTTTAAAAGATGATTTACGTAAAATAAACGATCCGCACTTGTTACTTTTAATGAGGCTTATTTATTTCAATGGGGATAGTATGACGCGCGAATGAAAAAACCACAAGTGAACGCAAAATTTATGCTCTCTCACGAAACTAAAACTTAAGCACCCTACGCATCCTTCCTGGACGCTTGGATTGGATTTTTGGAAACATTCTGTCGGTAGTACATACTAAAAAAGGCTGGAATAAAAGTATTAAACGTAGAACCTAAAATGACATACTTCAGCTCAAGATTGGAACCAGAGAGCTTATTACTATATGCCATCGGAGGCAGTGAAAGATTGCTGGATGATTCTGATGAAACAACCAGAAATCCATCATCTCCTCAGCGCCTACACACTGGTTGCCCTAAACAGACACAAAAGTGTTCACAATTCAATAGCAATGCCAACGCAATAACCTTCTATATATAGAGACAGCATTGTTTTCACGTTATTTTTAACCATAGTGCTTTGTTGGCAGTACCAGTGTGTCTTCGACACCCTCACAAAAGCAAAAAGAATCTCAGGACTTCATTTGGGACCGATAACCCAATCAGATTTGAAGGGATGAGCCCAGCTAAGCTCACTCATCTCGGTTTAATCTTCTATAGGGGATGTACAGGAAGACAGGGGAATTTTCACAGCCTATTCTGACAGCTGGGAACCCTCCAGCAACCTGCCTGCTTGTAAAAGCGCAGACCCCTGTCAGCCGAGACCACTGGAAGAATGTGGAGATGAGTGTATTACAGTTTAATAGTGGTCAGGCTGAGGTTGAAACATAATTCATAATGTAAACAGTTATATAGGTATACCTGCCTGCCCCGTGCAATATTCACCACCCACAGTGTGTTGCTATGATTTTGCTGCGGTGTTGCTGACTGGTTACATATTTATGCTTGAACCCTAAACCCATCTATAAGCAATCTTATATAGACAGGACAAACGACACTGGTTTATAATACGTTCAGGATTGAGTGAACGATACTTTGTTAACCTTACAAAACAATACCACTAATAGTATAATATGTAGCGGAGCTAGAATAAAGCTATCATGGACTACCTGTCAATCCAGCTGGCAAGCTGAAGGTACCTGTCAGAAACCATCTCATGAATATTTAGTTTGCAGTTCCTACTCCCACAATAAGAAGGGAGGGACGTCAATCTCCCTGCATATTTTCTTTCATGAGGACAGACGTACACTGAAGGTTAATCCCCATTAAGATGATGGACAATGACTGACACAAACTCTGTTCCAGTGTACGAATTCATACCCAAATTCGTATGAACTATTTCTTGTATTTAGAATCATTATTGATGCCCAAAATCCATGAAGAATACTTCAGTTGCATTCATTCAATCCACGTACACCCAATGACTAGGGAATACCCATAATGCACTTTGAGGATCACTTGCATTCATCTAATCTTTGCGGTCAAAAGCAAATAAACTTCCCATCTCTTCTGTGAATTATTGAAAGACACAAAAAAAATTGGTCTAGCTTTAGCTGAAACTAGTAACTTTGTAGTAACATCTTATTGCTCCCTGAACTCTCTGTAAGTCGCTTTGGATAAAAGCGTCTGCTAAATGACTAAATGAAATAAATAATTGAAATGAAAAGTAAAGCATCTTTCACAGTACCTGTGATGTAAAATGTAAGACAGAACAGCAAAAGTCCAGTGAAGAGGTTGCTGAGAAAGGTGACCACACCACAGGTGATGCCCTCGGGCACAGGGTAAACCGTCTCGATTAACAGCTCCAAGAAAATGGGCACGCTGCTGTTGATGAAGATACCCACCAGGATACAGGAGGCGTAGAGAGTGGCTACAGGAGAAAAATAGAGACCTAAATCTCAAATACATATCCGGATCACTACAATCCTGAACCACACAAAAAGACATCGATGCATTACAATTGCGTATCGTTCTACTATATCCTTTTGTATATGAAATATTGCATTTCTTGTAATTAAGATTTAAACCGAGCCACAAAACAACAATTTTAAAATCTTCGCTTTTGAGAGAAATTATCATTTAAAAAAGATTTTAATTCAAGTCGTGACGCAAACCCCATTACTCTGGTCTACCAAATAAACACTGTCACTTCACCCTTAAGTCATTATTCTAATGGGCTAATTTGGTTACCAGAGAAACCTTTTTATTATTAGCACAACTGAAAATGGTTGTGCTGCTTAATGAAGTATGGAAATCACAATAAAATGTTTTTCTTCAGTTATCGAGAACAGATGACAGTGCCGCTGCACATAAAGAGAATAATTATTTTATTCATATTTGTATCACGAATGGCTAGAAAATGTAAAGAAATGTAAAGAGAGTTATTTTAATAATAGTTTTAAATATTATCATTTTTCATGGAAATAGTTTTTGTTATAGTGAATTAGGGTACATTATCATGTTTGTAGAAGTGACAAAACCTCTATGAAAAGTGCTACACGAAGCCGTTACTTCAAATCTTAAACTGACTGCTAGAATGTGTAATTCTTTGATGAATATTCAGTTTGAAGAACAAAGTATTCCTTTAAAACAGAAAGTGATTTGTAACATTACAAATGTATTTAATCATAATTTTGTACTGTAAAGTAGCTTGATGAAAGCATCACCTGCTTTCATCATCCCAATAACATCTTAATGGCAATGCACTTCCATTGAGAAAAAATGAATATTGCCCTCCGATAAATACACAAATATGTGGTAACCATTGTGGGACATACTGGCATATAACTGCTGAAATACTTTATTATTAAATTAATTATTCAAATGTAAAGTACACCTAATGTGGTTATATGGTCACGCCCGGAGGTCTTCGATTAGTCCTTATCTAAAAATTCCGGTGAACATTCCTAATAATATATTTTAATACATTATTTAGATTGTTCGCCAATAAACAAGATCTGCTTTGCAATCTGGAGAAAACTATAAAACTCATCAGATGCACAACACGTATCCGTATTTGCCTGGAGGTGGAGATTAATTTACAACTTTGACGCAAAAAAAGCAGGTTAACATACATATAAGGGGTATAAGTGGAAGAAATGATGTCAGCACTGTTGAATTACTGAAAATTTAACGCACGCCTGAGGTGATAATGCAGCCGTGACGGCAGGCGAAGGTCTGTTGTCAATTAAACCCCTCATATCGCTTTCAGTGCGATTCACAACCAGCTAGAATAAGTTCTGATGAATTGATGTTGGCACAACACAGCCTTGTGTTCATTAGCAAGCGATATGAATCACGAGAGAATGCGGGAAGCCGCGGATTGGCGACGGCACGCGTGCGTGGTATAACAACACGCCAGATGGAGAGCCGGCCCGAGAGCCTGTGAGCTCAGTCTGCCAGGAATTCTGGGAGGGAACGGATAAAAAAAGTCAGGTGCCAACCATAAAATGATAATAGATGGAAATGTTTGAGCTGGCTGATCTATGGGGCATATGTTTGTTTCAGACTGGCTTCTCTGGAGCTCCGCTCTCTTTCTCCCTTCACTGATCAGGACTTAATGAGTTCCTCAGGCTCCTTCTAACCGATACAAGTGCAGCTCGTCCATGCCGCCGCTCAACTGGCAGACTCCCCGCGGGCGTCGGTTTTGCGGATGTGCACGAGGCAGAACACACCGTCCTTTCAACACACCGTACCTTTAGTGGAGGGCAGGTGAGTGAGTCTGCTTAGACAGGTGAGAGTGAACCAGGTGGCCGCCAAGGACGCCCCTGCAAACATGAGCACCAGAATGAGCTTCAGCATTCCTCGAATAGAGTCAGCGAACCTGAGGGCAAAAAACAAAAGCGAAAGCTTAATCTCAGCTCAGCACAGATAGAACAAAACAACAGACAAACTGAATTACAGGCATATGCAAGTGCAACTTCGCAGAGGTTATTCTGGGTGACGACGTCAGAGAGCAGAAAACGTTCTGTAATATTTCTGTACCTCAAAAACATCTAGTTCAAAAACACACGTTTGAGCCGCATCTAACTCATCAGCGCTGACAAAGTTTTTCGCACCGTTTCTTCTCATCATGCATCAGGCACGTGTCAGCGCCTCTAACATGATCAGCGGTTTCTCTAGGGCATGTTCTTTATCACCTTTCTCCTCAACAGAGATGAAACCTGTCATAATAGCACTTTGCGGAGGAGCTGGCTGATATTTGTTCTGTCAAAGCGGCAAAAGACTTTAGAATTATGGGCTTTTGATGCTTTTTGGGAACGAGACAAGTGAGAGAGGAGAGAGAAAATCACTAGGGAGAAGGGTGGGTGGGTTCATTTGATATGGACATGTCGCAGATTACATTTAAACCTATATTCTTTTTTGAGGCACTTAATAGCGAGGTAAAACTATAGTCTGTAAAAATCCCAGGTCAAAACTGTCCACCTGATTTGCAACGGTTTGCTTATAATAATTGTCATATAAAACTTCTGTCATCTTTCACTCACCCCCTTGACATCTTAAATCTTTATGACTTGTTTTCTTTTGCAAAATAGGAAAAAATATATCTTGCAGAACGTCGGTAACAAAAAACTTTTGGTCCCCATTGACTTCTATGGTATGCACACAAAACCAATGCAAGTCAATGGGGACCAATGATTTTCGTTTCCCGACATTCTTCTAAATATCTTTTTTTTTGAGTTCTGCAGAAGAAATAACGTCATACAGGTTTGATATACCCGGGGGTGTGTAAATGATGACAGAATTTATATTTTTGAATAAAATGGCCCTTTAATCTGCTTGGATCCATTTTCGAGGAAATTTCAGTTTGACCTCATCTGATGTAGCCCATGTGAAGATAAGTATATAAAGTAACCTCCAATTTTATGAGTCAAATATAGATAAAGATATATAGACCAAAGGTACATATTGCAGCTTCAGGCTGATGTCGATATAAAACAATTATATTTTCTGCTTTGTTTAACCTGTTGCTAATCGCAAATCCTACAGAAAAATATAAGCGTCTGTATCTAACAGAATAACAAACCCCCACGAGCATTTTCTTCTTTTTTAGAAAAGCAATGTCACCCCTACTTCCCAAGTGCTGTCAGACAATTACAATCTGTGCAATGGTTTGTCAGGCGTCCCAGCGTCTGCCCAACTGCTCGGCATACCTCACGGCGCAAAGCATTAATTGACCCGCGGAGACAGACTCTTATGATTCATCCCTTCTGGGCTAAAACCGCCATAACGACGAATGAGGACGAGTCTTTGACGAGGATGTCGGCCATTACATCCACCTCCGGAATGACATCAATTAGAATGTGTGGCCATCGCCCCTGCAGCTCAATTTTAATGCATCCATTTTCTCAACCGTGGACATGACCCAAAGGGCTGCGACTGAGAGACGATGGCGTATAATAACTCACGTTAACGCATTTTCCTCATGTTTCGCGGCACAGGGAGGGTGCTAGGATCCCGTAACTCACAGGGGCCCATTACAGAGAGATCACACGCCAAACAACCACTAATAGCGACGTGAAGGACCGGGCTGCTGCGGAGAGAAATCAGGCATCTGTTGCTTCTCTTAGCATCTCTCCCAACAGAACAAGAGAACTGACAAAAACAAACACGGTTCCCATGTGGTGGAATGAACTGCCAAAACATACCTGTTTCGCATGTATTTGCCTATCCAATAACTGTCTGTGGCCTTGTAAACTAATTGTACTGTTTAGTGTGTTGACAAAATGTTTATATGCTCTCCTACTTGTAAGTCGCTTTGGATAACAGCGTCATCCAAATGAATAAATGTAAATACGTAAATGAGCGGAAACAAGCGTCAGGGTGTTCTTTAATCGGCTTTATCAATCCCCATTTTTCTTGCGGCTCACGACTCATTTGAATAACACACAAGAGTAGAGCAGCTCATAGGCCATCGCTGGTGTTTTAACTGACTTTGTCACTAATGTAACATCTTATGCTAACCTCAAAACAAATGCGGCATACGATTAAACAGAGTTTGCCTAATTAAAATTTTTTAAAAACGCAAAACCTGTCTGGATGTTTAGATCAGGGCTTCAAACAAACATTTAACCATCAGGGACGACAACTATCAAAAAAAGTTAGCTTTTTCTCTCTTAATCATCTTGTGTGACATGAACGTTTCATTTGCATTTTCAGCCACTGATTTAAATAAATTAGGAGGAAGAGAGTAAATTAGCTTTGGGATCTGGGAGGATCCAAACCTCACTGAAAAACGTGGCCAAAACATTGACACGGTCAAAGTAAATCTCATCAGCCTCTCCTTACAAATATGAACACGATTTTTCATGCCTTGTTGCTTTGGACACACTCATAATAAACATTTGAAAGATTTAAGATAACTCTAAGCATTTTTGTCATGAAAGTTATGTAAAAGTAAAAGATGGATTTTAATAGAAGTAGTCAAAACAGGAAAACAAGGGGGATGAGATTGGACATTCTTCCAAATATATTCTTTTGTGTTAAGCAGAACAATTTGTTTTTACAGATTTGAGACAATCTGAGGGTGAGAAATGATGACAGAATTTTCTTTTTTGGTTGATCTATCCCTTTTAAAATGTTTATCTTTGTTGACGTCAAATATGTAGGTCTAAATTTAAAAACTAAAAGTAAAAAATGTTGCATTAGGAATAAACTGAAATAAGTTATTAATAAAAAAAGAAGCAAACCTACACTAAAAGAAGAGTGAAATAGAAATCTAAGCAGAAAAAACTAAGAAAGAATAATAATAAAAATGGATAAAACAAAATTGTTGCAACAAAATTAAAATATAAAATAAAAGCCAATTAAAAAAATTGATAAAACAACAATTTAAACAACTCCCTAATACCACTTACTACCAACATAAGAAATCATCATGACCGTGAGAAAATCTATTTCCCATCTAAACGTAATAATTTAATATAAATAGTTTAATTATGGCAGGAAATAAACTGGAAATAAATAATTTCATAATCTCAAGTGGTTTTAAGTGTCATGTGCTTCTGTCAGACGTAAAGTCAACAGTAATGGCATCACATACCTAGCCATGGCCACACCAAATACACAGCCTCCAACAATGGACCAGAACCCAATCCAACCGGCATCCACCTGTGAGAGATCAGAGAAAGGTCTAATCAGATGGGATTATTCTCTGCTTGTGATGCTGGACAGCATTCAATGAGCCGCTCGACAGAGAGAGAAGCCAGGGGCGTCTGCAGTGTGAGCAACGATGTCAATCAGACGGCAGAATAAACTCCCAGATATCATGCTGTCCACGAATGTGTCTTTGAAGAGGGCCAAGAGCACTCGGGTTCAACGGCTGACTTCACAAGACAGATGGTCCAGTATGAGATGCAGCTGATGTCAACCACGGCATTCGTGAAAACATGGTGATTTAAAGAAGACTTCTAAACAAGCTCCTCGGATCTAATCTTAACATTAAGCATCCTATGTGTACTGTGTACAGAACGCGAGTACTGATACAAAATGATCAATACATTTTAGTGAGATTATTAAATTTATTTTTAAATATGATTTTAAAGATTTTGCTCTCGAAATGAGATTTGTTTTACATTAGAACTATAATTGAACAATAAAGTTTACTTTAAAAATGTTAACCATAGAAATGTTCGTTATTAAAAGCTTAAAAATGTTTTGTATTATTAATATATTTATAATTATGCTATATATCATCGGGATTCTCCATCAGTGTATCATTTTAAAGATTTATGGTTTATTTTACACCAACAACACACAATGGCACATCATCCCAACTTTCTCACTTAGTAAAGCTATTGCAAAAAAATTATAAATTTAACAACAATCAATTCATTTTGGATGCTAGACAGTAAGTCGATAAACTAGAATAAAAAAAATTAAAACAATCAATTTAGTTAATTAAAAAAATAAAATAAAGAAATTAATTTAATTTAATTTAATTTAAAAAAATGGGTAAATGCATTGGAAATCCTATAAGATTTTTTATTATTTAATTTGTTTCATTAGTGTCTCAGTCATGTTTCCAAGCCGACTTCAATCAGTGACTTTCAAGGGCAAACGTTGTCTTCTTCATCAGTGCACAGCTGGTGTGCGCAGGCCTAATGGCCACTATCTATTAATGAAGCAATTAGAGTTTGTGAAGTGTGATTAATGTTGCAGATGCCCCTTGTGTTTAATTGATGATGTTTTAAAAATCTTTCCTTCACAATTAACAGTTCTAGTTTCTGTACATGCATAAATGAATCTGGAAAAGCCTGTCTAAAAGCACTACTGACTTTTAAATGACAAGAGTGAAACACTTAAACGAGTAAAAAAAAAAAGCTTGAAGGCCTTCAGTTTCAATTCTTGTGTAACTGCAACTGAGACTTTAATGTGAGTATCGAGATTTCTATTCAACTGTCAAAGACAACACCAAGAAATAACATGCTATCTTAGCTTTAACTATAACCGAGTTACCTTAAATTAAACCACAAAACAGAGACTTTATCCCCACAAGTAATCTAGCAAGCCCTAAAGGTTGCCCGATTGCTTTGGCCCATAACTTTTACATTTCAGATGCAAATGTGAGGAGGCTGTGAAGAATCAGAAACTCGGAGATGGAGAGCTCATCTCATGCAGCCGTGGCCGGCCCATAAAACACAGAGTACTTTTGTGAGTATGCAAATAAAAGCATCTTAAGCATGTGTGTATGATTGGTTTCTGATGAGCTCTGTTTGAGAGCATGGATGAAGAGGCCTATCATCATGTGAATAGATAAAAAACATAATTAGATGTTTTTTACCAACTTGTTTTCAGGAGGCTAGCCATGCAAGACTGTCAGGTTTTATGTATGGAAAAGACAAACACTGCATCTGGGTCTGTCGATACTAGAAAATGTGTTTGTATACGAGTGTTGATTATGAGTCAATATTCTTTACAACTAGGGAAATTACACTTCAATAATTATACTGAGTGTAACCGATTTGTACATCATCTGACACTTTTTTTACATTTTGCCAAACCACAATGGTTACAAAACCTTGGTCTAAAATCAATATCAAATCAAAACCAAGCTTAGCAAGACAAATTGCTTTATTATTATTGCTAGTTATTATTTTAATAGATATCATTATAATATTGTTATCATACATCTTTTGGCCATGATAATAATGTAGTGAAGATTTGATTATGCGACAACACTAGCCATATAACACATTGAAAAGCACTACCTGTCCTCAGATTCATTCATAAAACCTTGAGTAGTTTAATTAAAAAACGAACTATAATTTAGTCTTTATTAGCATTAGCATAAAGGTTAACTCGTAGGGGATTGAAATTGAAATTGGTTCATTACACTTAAAGGTAAGGTTAATTCACACCAAAATGGAAACTCTGTCATCATTTACTCTCCGCTTACATCATTTCAAACCGGTTATGACTTTCTGTCGAACACAAAAGGAGTCTTTTAACAGAATCTCCAAACTGCTCCTTTCATCACAACGAAAACCACATTGACCACAGGAAGCCAAGTTACAATAAGCTCAAAATTGCACCATTAAAATAATACGTGGGTGGGCAAATATTGTCGGAAAGGAAAAGTTCCCCCAGACGTGAAAATTAAGGCATTATACGGAAATCAATCTTCTCTTCTTAAACTTTAAAATGATTTGAATTATCTAAACCTATAACATATGGAGAATGAGATGGGTCTTACCTGGTTAACTTTGGCAGGTGTAAGAATCATATCCAGCACGCCGGCCCAGCCGGCAACAACGCCTGTGGGTACGGAGTAGGCGAGTGCTATCATCAGGAACCGCCTGTTGCTGAAAAAGCAAAAGATGAAGACTGATGAAAACTGCTAGCAATAGAACGCTACCGAACTACCTGAAAGGTGCATCATTCGATTGCAACCGCCAAACTTCTTTGAAGGAGGAAAGGATCTTGCGGAGCTGTCATAAAGCTTAACATCAAAGCTCGTCCAACTTTGGAATCTCAAAGACTTCCGAGTTTCCTTCCTATACTTTCAAGCCTGTCACCAAACATTTATCCTACCCTGAAGCCTTGAGACAGAGATAAAGGTCTTCCGAGAAGATAAAATACACAGAATTGATAGCAGAAGCGGATATCAGATTTAATGCTGGGACAAAGACATGTCTAGCTGCAACGCCTTTACTTTCCATTCTTTTAGTTAGCTTAACCAAACACGTTTCTCTGTGTCTGAATGACCTTAAGGAAACAAAAATAAAGGAATGTGAACATCTACACTACATCTTATAAAATACACCCTTTTCAGCAAAGCTATGCATAATATAAAAACTGTGTCTGCAGGATTTTAAGTCATGTCTGTAAGGCACAATGAAAATACTTCAAATTATCTATGTGATTCACTAACAGATGTATTTTTGCCAACAAATCCTTTCCTGAAGTCAATAGCTAGGCAACAACAAAGTTGTTCTGAAGATACACCCGTTATTGCGACACAAAGCATGGTTTAGTGTACTCTTTTTATTTTGTGGTAATCCTGCCTTGAGACCCTACTATGTCGGATGATTTTTATTTATGTATTAACATTTTTATGAGCATCTATGCAGTCGCAGGATTGTTGTGGTTGAGCATGGTGAGAATTGTGTTCTGGAATTTGTCTTTATGTGTGTCTTCTGGCAGCCCTTCAATAACTCCAAACCAAATTACAATCACCCGCCCAGCTCTTTCACTTCTCAACCTATTTTCCTCAAGTGTCCAAGACAGCGCCTCTACATTTACCCGAGAGAAACGGAGCACCTGAAACCCATCACGAGCGCTCTCCAAAGGCGCTTTGTTTATGTTTTTTGAGGTGGAGTGCAGTGTGGCATTTACTTGTTGCTAGTCTGTTCTTAGCCATTTGTGTCTTTTAGTCACCTGCCACTCACAACAAACTTGGTATACTTTGGAGTCCCGTAACTTTGTTAAAGTCTATTGTTCCCTTAGATATTTCTCCTGAAAAAAAGACTCAGAAATCAAATAAATGTCTCCATTTTAGAAGAGATTGCAGTGTCTCAAGCTGAGCTCAGATTTGCCAAGTTTGCAATCCAAAGTCAATATTGTTGAAGATTTTTATATGAACTTAAAACGATTTTATCAAATCTACCCAAATACAGATGATTTTTTTGATGAAATTCACTTAAACCTCAACATTATTAATGCATTTCAACAATAGCCTTATTTATTTCCATTTTTAATTCAAGGAGAGACTAAAGTGATAGTTAAAATAGACCTCCATCAAATCTCCTGAGCAATGAAATTGCAACCTGTGAGCGATAACATTTTCTTTTTTTTTTTTATACATTTAAAATACTAACCCTTTAGGATAATTTAATTGAAAATTATCAATTATAAATATACAATTTTACACAATAACATGTAAAAACCCTAGAAAAAGTCCCTAATTTTTACAAAATAGTCATACCAAATGTTAAAATAAATATAAAATAAGCACCAAGTGGACCATTTGGCTCGACCACATAATGCTCAAGTCTAAAAAAAACTTTAGCAAATATTTAATAAATATTTTTTATAAGCACATATTTATGTATGTGTAAAAAAATATTTATTTAAAGTTTCAATTTATGTTCTACATAACATGTATATGTATGCATTTGGGAGTTAGCTTTTATCCAAAGCAACATACATGAAATGGAATCCATGACCGTGGTGTTGCTAACGCCATGCTCTAACCACTGAGCCACAGGAAGGCTTTATACTCTTCTGAAAAAATCTAAATATTGAGAAAAAAAATGTTGGCTTCGCTTTCCTGAGGCTCAGTGGTTAGAGCAAGGCACTAGCCATGCCAAGGTCATGGGTTGGAACCCATGGAGCAGGCAGCGATGTGGCGTGTTTCCGGACATTTTTGTTCGCCATTTTGCTGCATCCATTCATAAAAATTAAGTTTTGAAATATATATGTAGTAAATGTACAAAACATCTTGATGATCTTTCCTTAATATCCCAATTATTTTTTGCATAAAAGAAAAATCAATATTTTTGATCCATCTAATGTATTGTTGGCTATTGCTACAAATAAACCCGAGCAACTTTTGACTGATTTTGTGATGCAAAGTCACAATTATCTGTGCTTCAGGTTTTAAGCCCTGTGCTTGAAGGAATCTACAGTGTGCAGAGAAGGGCCAGGCAAGTATGTTTCATTGTCTGTTTTGGTGTCTTTAAAAAGAGCAAACGTAAAAAAACCTCTTGATGAAATATCCTTTCTCGCAACTGTACCTGTTTCATTAACCTCGCAGCGGGGGAAAATAGATATCCATGCACCTTTATTCCTCACCAAGACCCTATTTAGATTATAGGATATGAGACTCTTTATTCAGTCTTTTAAAAGTTTTTGAGGAACTAGAAGTGCCATTTGTCCTTGGCAGGGCCTGTTGAGATCTAATACCTCAGGATGAAGATTCAGCTAGACATGGCCGTTTTCATCTATCACAGTCTATCAATACTGTTCTATCTTTACAGTTACCATAGTAATCAAACCCAAGATAATGGTTCCAGTAAAGGCCCAATGAAATAATGATGTTCTCTGCAACTGTGGGAGAAACAAGCACAAACAAGCCATGCTAAAATAAGGCTGTAAGAGAAACAAGATGCACAAAACTTTTTTGTCTCAACTTGAGGGTCACCACAGGAAGCTTAGTTATTAAATTCCTAATGATAATTATATATTCCAATTTATTTTAGCATGGTTTGTTGCCTTATACATCTCCCACAGATGCAGATTACCATGGTTACATCAACGAGATACTGTTAGTATATAGCGTTTACAAGTCTGCAAATTTGTGTATGTAAGTTGATAATAAAAATGATTTGAAATGTACAAACTTTATGCAAAAGACAGATATCACAATCAAATAACACCAAATGAACTGTCCCAGTAGACCAGATGCATCACAAAGCTCCACTACGGACCCATTCGGATAAAGCGTGAGACAGCCGTTGGAATGCTGCCTATCGGTGTGCTCCAGACAGCATGGCTGTCTAAATGGGCCGACTCTGTCCAGCTCGTGAGGGCATCCATTCATTTTTGTTCTCAGACTTTTTTAAGTTCATGCAACTGAGAGTTCCTGGGAAAGTTGTGTCTCAGAGGGGTTGAACTGTTGGCAGTTTTAATCTTTAACAGTGGATGCTCAACAGTCCATTCCAGTCCACAGATTTCAGCCAATTACTTTAGAGTTGATGCAAAAAACGCAATCAAACAGTCCTGTCTGCCTCTGATCTGAGAACATGCCATTGTAAAGTTTTTTGAGAGGGCACCTGCTTGCTTTAAATCTGTGCCACACCGGTCAGACCGGCCTAGGTATCAGCATGTCCATGATCAGGACATTTTCTTTATTAAGGATAGGCAGCGTGTGCCGTCATAAGGCTTGGTCACGAATCAGCAGGGACAGGATCTCATCTCTGATGTGCATCAAATTACAACCACAGCATATGGCGAGTGGCAAAAGGAAAAGACCCAGTTTATTAAGATTTTCTTTTGTATTAGCAGTAGTAAAACTCCAGAGACCCGAGCGATATCAGAGAGAGAAAGTGTGTGAATACACAAAAAGGCCTGAAATAACAGATGTCTATTGTTGTGTCTTATAGATGTATACAAAACGAGATTGCTGGTGAATGCCAATGGGGAGCACTGATATTTATCATCCAAATCTGTTACTTTATATACATTTAGTATTGTAAGTAAATCTGGGGGAACAGTTCACTCACAGAATGAATCATTCTCATGCCATTGTGAGTTAGTGTGATAAATGATGTGTCTTGGATGACAATGTACACTGTCAAGTAAAAAGTAACCCCTTATGAATTATAGTTTTACATCTTGTTGACAACGTTTGATCCATTTATAAACAATACGTCATCAGATGTTGTAATGTATAACATCTCTTATATAATTAGGAATGAGATTTGAGAACAGAGAATAGTCTAATTCCAACCTGTAAACAAATTGAAATTGTTTTTCTTAAAAATAATAAATAAATAATATGTTGCTTTCCACTATACGAAATGTTGCTTTCTACTATACTTCAAACCCCATGCACATTGCATTGTTTAAAAATGACTATTGATAAGTTTGGATCTTCTTTTAAAACATCAGAGTCAATGATACCTGAGCAGTCTGCAGATGCTGCTCCTGTAGCTGAGACGCTGGCTGGCCGCTGCCACGCTGGGAGGAATGGGAGGTCTGGACGGGAAGTAGAAGAGGACAGCCACGAAAAGTACCGCGATCATGCCGAACTCTGAAAGGTCACAAACGCACATCATTCATCATGAAGATTCTAAGGTTCGGGACTAAAATCCATTTCTGTTAATTAGAAAAAGAGCTTAACATGTCTGGCATTTCGGTGCAATTTTTAGATACTAAATTCAAATTAATGAGAGAGACAGAGAGAGTGGTATTCAAACCAACATCATTAACGGTGATTAGATGGCTCACATTAATCTGGAGTTAAACATGAGTCGAGCAGATTTATTACAACCCTGGAGAGGGAGGAAATGCACAATGAAACAACTGATCAGCTCATTAACCCGAGTCCATGCAAAGCCCCAGCTTTCCAATATGCCCATCCAGCGATACAATTTGTAGAGGTGCAACAGAGTTCATTAGACAGTTGCTTTAGCAAAGGACAAGGAAAAACCTTTTGGCAGACAGTATCTCAACGCATTACGATCCAATTGTTCCTAAATCTCTTTTCGTCCCCTTATGGACTGTCCATATGATAAAGTAAGCGCCGTACTCTTGGACAAGACCCTCACTTTTAGCTGGTTAACTATATCATTTCGATATATCTCCCCTTTTTTGTGACATTTAACAAATCTTTGGTTTTCCAAGGAGTCCTGGCTACGGGTCCTGTTTTATATTGGGATATGTTAACATGTTGCATCAAGATTGCAGTTTTTGCTGGAGATGGCAGAAATCCTAATACTTATTTATAGTCATATGAATATGCATTAGAAGACATTAAAATATAAATGAATATTTATACAACATCTCCGTTTCTGTCAAATGCTGTTACATATGGAAAATATCAATAATATAGAATTAGTAAGCGCAGCCACATTTTTGACAGGCGATACTTTTTGGTTGCTCTCATGTGTAAATAACAGAAAGACTTGCCTACTGAAAGTCTCAAAGAGCTGCAAACCATATAGCAAAAACTCCACCGGATGACAGATTCCGCACTGTATAAACCATCAACCCCCCAGCCCTTGCTCCGCCCCTCTCTAATGGTTCCATTAGGCTGGGCAGACCATTGCCTCCTCGAAAGTATGTCTTCAAGGAGCTTTTTCAAATCTGATGCATGTGGCTGAATCCTGATGCTCAATGTTGCACTAAATTTCTCATTGACCTCTAAGCCACCGGCAATTCTATACCGTTCCAGTCCGCGAGAAAGTATGGCAATGCCTTTCAACTTAAACACAGTCAGCATATCAATCTATCATTGGGCAGGACTTCTCTCTCTTCCTAAATGTTTTAATTTTCTGAATCAGTTAAGCAGAACAATGTGAGCCAGTCCTTATTGAGAGGTGAATGCAAAAGACGTTAAGACATTTGATTGTGGTATTTGGAGAGGCGGCATATGGATTGCTTTCGAGTGATTGCTTTTCTGTTGTTGGGCAAAAGTGGAGAATAATTTACTATTGATTAAGAATAATAGTGTTTGTGGATTTGTGGCAGACAGCAGCGCACCTGAGTAAAGAACAAACTGTATCCTGTCTTTAATATGGTTCTGGTCCAGGTGGATGGTGCCGCTTGCTATATGGGTTTCGTTGGGTGCGGGGACGACCAACGGCCCAATCAGAAAGGCTCCGGCTGACCCCAGATATCCGATCAGTGAGGCGATAGCGGTGGCTGTGGCCCTTTGATCTGGACCAAACCAAGTGGTAGATAGGAGAGGACCAGCACTCATAATGGTAGGACCAGCTAAACCATTCAGAAGTTGTCCTCCGTGAATTAACCTGTAGATTAAAAACACACACTCAAAAACTACTTATAGCAACACAGGGAACCGTTCCTAAAACGGATTCATATCACACAACTTTGTCAAAGCACACATCGTTCCCTACATATCTATTATAGGTGAGGTTTAGATTGCAGGGGAAACAAAAGAGCTTTATCTGTGAGAGAGAAAGACCGGGTCCCAGCGGGAAGGATCGAATACCCTAACCGTCTGAGTAAACGCTGCAGTGCTTGTCTCTGGGATAGATCCTGAACACTGGCAGAGATAGAGAGTGAGACGGAAACGTTTTCCATTTTCTAAATCACAAATGCACAAAAGCAGACAGAAATGATCTTTTTGCTTGACAGTAATCGTCATCGAAAAGAACTAAGGGTTTCTTGTGTCAGACATTTCTAGTTTGCAATTGTCAAGAACTGAACAGACTATTCTATGCTCCATTCTTGTGTTGGCAAAGATGCCAATTTCTAGACTTTGGCTTGTCAAAAAGTGTCTGAGGGGTTGTAAAAAGTAGCTGTGAAGACGCACTCAGTGGAGGGAGAAAATTGAAGGCATACTACATTTGAAAGCAGCTCAAAAGTGCATTTGCTTGGGCATACACATCATTTAAGGACTACACGCCTGTCATTCCATCAATCCACAAGAGGTAAATAAGGGTTTAAAATAAGATTTAAAACAAATTAGCTTTCGTTTGCTGTAAGTGTTTTATTCATTAGCAAAAAATGGCTCTGAAAGTGATTCTTCTGTATCGTTGTAGGAATGTTTTGCGATCAGGATTTTTGCAGCAGATACCGAGTACTAATTTCTTGTCATCGTGATCGGCCGATACAAGTCCGACGTTTCAAGTCTTATACAACTGTTATCTAAGCTTTCGAATCACTGTTAACCTTTTTTCAGATTAAGTAAACAAGGGCTAGTCAACTGTGGCCTGCCAATCATCTTTCCTGGCCCGCTTTAACAGTTCGAATAAGTGTTGAGACTTTAAGAATGGTGTGCTTTAAGAACTGCCCATCTTGACATGGCACATCTTTGAAAGTCCAGAAAGCTAATTCCAGTGGATCATAACAATTGATGTCTTACAAAGCGATTTTATCGGTCTGTCCGAGAAACTTAATGTTTTTATAAAACGTTATAATCAGCAATCCACAGCCACAGACAGGCGGTTTGCACACGTGATAGGTGGCGTTCCAAAACGCGTCTTCTGCCCTTGAAAGTAACTGCAGGAAGGGTACTACACCACGTGGACTGTTGTCTCATATAAGGGAAAAACTATGT
This sequence comes from Triplophysa dalaica, assembly GCF_015846415.1. Taxonomy (NCBI): domain Eukaryota; kingdom Metazoa; phylum Chordata; class Actinopteri; order Cypriniformes; family Nemacheilidae; genus Triplophysa; species Triplophysa dalaica. The sequence goes on along the minus strand of NC_079549.1, from coordinate 18,644,053 downwards.
TGTTTTTATTACTGAATTAATTATGTATGATTTAAACAGCTATATTTATGAGAACAGCTGTTCATCTCCCTCCAGAACTTGCACTTCAAAGGATCTGCATAGGGCACATGAATGCGATTGGAATTCACCCGAAGATGCGGTAATAGCCATATCTATAATAACAACTTCCGTTTTTTAAGATGCCTGTTTAACGTCAGGGGGCAGGGATTACTTTTGTGCTGAATGTATTCGCGTTTTTGACTTCTTTAAATATATATTTTAATTTTTTCCAAATATCTTCATTGATATCTTCTTTAAAACACAATGACAGCCACATCTTGGGAAGTACTTGGGGACTGGGGTTGAGTAAATTAACAGCAATTTCATTTTTTGGTAAACTAATGCATTAAGGATTAAAAAATTTAATTAAAAAGGACAACATCCCTTTTAATTAAACGTAATGAAAAGGCACAAATACTGGATAAAATATTTGGATGCATGTTTTAACATATAAACTATAAGTGACAGCAACAAAAACAGTTAAACAAAATGCAATAAATAACAGAAGAATGATGATATGCTAAAAAAACTGCACTGCATCATATTTATACTTTTTGAATCTGGCCCTCAAAGAAAAGTATAGTTGAGGACCCTGAAGTAAACCATTGATGTTGCCCTAGTTATATTTTTGTTATATTTTTACAGTAATTAAACTTAAAAACATAAGAGCCGAATCAGGTTTGTCATTGTAATACAGTTCAAAGTTGGGAAGGAAGGAGGCGGGAACCGGCGAACATTTAAATAAAGTTTAATCAAAATAAACAAACAATAACACGGAAGTAAAAGACTGGCAGCCACCTCACGGTCGACTGCCGGCCACAAGAACATAAATACAAACGTAAAACATATGTCCAGGCCCGGTCCTCTCTCGTCAGCAGTCCCGTCGCTCATCCTCTTAAGCTCCCTATTTACACTGTGAGATATGCGGGACGGGTGTGCGCACAGCTGATTCAAACTATCACTCACGCCAGCGGCCCTGCCTCACGGCTCTCGTCCCTCCTTCTTCACCACAGTCGTATTAAATGCTTTAGCCACCGTACCTCCCTTTTTTTTAACAAACAGGGCAAATAGTGAATTTTTCGTTGTTTCTCGAGCCGTTAAAGTAATTCCACTACGGTAATGACATGACTGCGGCGCCAAATCATTTGCCCCTAATGCCTCATGTGCGTCCTCACACGTTGATGTCATCAAAATGTAATCGGTTTGTCAAATCGTCTAAAGTTTAGTGAGTTCAAATCAACACATAAAATGTGATTATCAGTCGATACCAATCTGTTGAGCATCCCTATACAGCAGTATTATTTCAATGATAATACTGTTTAAATCATCCTGTTTTTGCTAGAAGAAAATAGACTTATAAAAAGTATATCCAAGAGAATTTCACACTCTTTTTTTTTTAAGATGTACAGTTGGCTAAGGATTTCTGAAGTTACAACAAGTCACTGATCCATGAATGTGATGCTGTCCTCCACGCCCAGCCAAATCTTGTGAGAACAGCTCCCTTGACTCATTCCATCTCTCTATTCTAGTATGTTGACATCTGATTTGCAGTGTGCTGTTCATGCATTACTACAGCATGTTACTCTACCAGACTGAAGCTCCTGACACCGGATTCATGATTAAACCTGTCCCATCTGTCCTGCAATGAAATACACTCTGGGATGTTTCTGAATATGTAGAAGTAGATTACATTTACATTGACTGCAAATAGCATTGTGATACAACTCACGTAGCTCATAATTGGATGGAAGGTGATTCTAAATCCCATACCTTGAGCCCATCATTAAGACTTTAAGGCATTTGTCAATTACTTTTTTGCAAACAATGCAAAAGTGACTTTAAATCACATGCGAGACAGTGGCAACAGATATTGCCCAATAAATCATGCCATAGGCCAAATGACTCAATTTAAGATTGATTCTTCAAGCTTATTTTTATTGAGCAATATGTGAGAGGCTACAATTGTTAATATAGTGGGCTAAAAGGTGTTGGCAAGCACAATCCTTGTGCAATCTATTCAACCAGCACAATAAAAAAAGCAGAGATTCGAAAGCACTGTTCAAAAAAGTTCATAAAAACAGTAAGGTTCTCGAAGTTGTGTAATATAAATATGGTAAGCTTCACACGATGACCCAAACATCCCTTTGTAGTTACTATGTAAACAATAAAGAAAAGATATTTGACTTCGTACATTATTACTTAATTGTAAAACGTCTGGAACCTTGTTATGAGTAAAGATTTGTAAATGTGTGACCTCCTGCAACTGTTCTTCAAAAGACCTTAAACTCAAAGCAAAATGAGATATTAGAAAGGTGATATAAGAAATGTGAGGTCAAAAGCGGGGTGGTAATTTAGTTCTAGATGATCTGGCACAGACAATGTCAGGGAGGATATTCTTTTGTAATAAACCTGCTCGCCCGATAGAATTTAAATACAAACGTTATACTATTCATGAACGGCACCTTAACCAATTCCTTCTAAAATGTAACTAAAGAAGCGGTTTAAAGAGACCAAAACAGGCTGGCTCTGCCAAATATTCAAACTACAATACAGTGCCAAGATAAAAAGAGGGACCAGATGGAATTTCAAACATGTTGTCGAAATTTAGATCAAAGCCAATAATGACATGAAATTATGTTCATCTACAGAGGAGAGAAAAACACAAATCTAATCAAAAGACTGCCTGAAACCCCACTCAACACGGCATGCAAGGAACACTGGGCTTCTTCTAAACAGGTGACGTATCAATGCAGCGCTCAAAAATGTTGATGGCCCAATAATACGTGACCCGACAGAACCTAATGGGGCATGAAGTCTTACATTTATTGATCCTCAATTTAATCAAGTCAAAATGGTTATTTTGTGTTCTTGTTTCACATCAGGTGGAGAATTGCGTTTGCAGCACAAAGGTCATGGGTTCGATTCCCAAGGACAAACATGCATGTTGAATGTGCTGTATATCCAGCTATGATTGTATATTAACCGTTTCTCTAAAGAAACATTAAAGGTGCAATGTGGAAAATTGAAAGAGTAGTCCTACCAAAAATGAACATTCTGTCAACATTGACTCACCCTCAGATTGTTCCAAACCTGTATAAATGACTTTGTTCTACCATACACAAAGGAAGATATTTCGAGGAATATCAGTAACAGATCGCATCCCCCATTTACTACCATTGTAGGCAAAATAAATACAGTCAATGGGTGACGAGAGCTGTTTGGCTACTGACATTCTTCCAAATATCTTCCTTCATGTTTATCGGAACAAAAAAATGAATTCAGGTTTGAAACAATCTGAGGGTGAGTCAATGATGAAAGAATGTTCATTTTTGGGTGAACAATTCCTTTAAGGAGTATTGACCGAAAAGCAGTAAAATATACTAAACTATGTTTTTAGAGGTATAAACACAGTACATAATGAAGCGTTATGTTTTTATTACCTATTTCTATCTACATACACTGCGGATGTCCCAATACATGGAATTCGCCAGGTTTTTTCTACAGTAGCCCTAGACGGACAAATTGGTCTTCAAAGAACATTTCATGCTATATCCTTCGGCAAAGAAGCAAAACGTGGAGTGAGCTGTTGATTGCCATTCAAAACATCATCGCCAGATGCCGCAAAATTTTATACAGCGGACCTTAATTATTTAACAAACAATACAAATAGTTTATTAGACATACAAGGAGGCAGTGTGGAGTCCAGAAAAAAAATATTGGCATGGTAAGTTAAAAGATGAACAATATAAATATATTTTTTTGTTTTATATATTGTTGAGCCCTGCATGGCCAAAACACCAATCATATAGATGACCAACACACACAGCAGCAGCCTCCAAGCAAAGCCCACTTCTATCTGAATAAATCTACACTGACGAAAACAATTGGTGTTGATTTGAGAACAATCGTTGGCTTTGTAAGCAAAAAACGAAAGAAAGATGTATTTTTCATGCTACGTTCTGCGATGATTGTATCTACGCACAGACCCTTCTGACATAATACTCAAGTCTTTGCTTAATAATTAATCCCGTGTATGAGCAAGGGTAACCGAAAATTTCAAAGAAATTCATAAATAGCTCTGATTAAACAAATGTTTTTAAATGATTCTTAAACTTCCCAAAAAGAGACTGAGCTTATGCAAGCTTCACAAAATGAATACATCTTATGAGTGGAAAGACAAAACCAATTCTTAATGAAACATTCACTAAAGTTCATCAGTAACCAAAAGACCTTCATGAAAGCATTTCTATAATTCCAACAGCAAAAACAAGCGTCCAATATTTTTCTGTGTAAGTAATAGTTTACACAACAATGTAATGTAAATGTAACAATTCTGTCATCACCTCACACCATTTATTTCCAAATATGTGAATTGTTTCCTTTTGTACAACACAAGAGAGACATGTTCATTCACAATGAACGTAAATGTTGACTGAGGCTGTCACCATTCACAATGAAACCATTCAGCTTCAACATTCTGCCTAACTCCTTCTGTTTTCCACAGCTGAAAGAAAAATCACGATACAACTTGAGGTTTGGTAAACAATTTTCATTAATGGGGTGAACTATCCTTTTAAACCTTGAACCGTCAAACAAAAGAATTCATTCAGATCTCAACCACTCTTTAAACCATACCATTTCTTTGATTACTATCAGCCTCAAGCTGAATCGATTATACAAGATGCTCATTCCCTTTTCAATGAAAATCCATTCCTAACTCAAGTGCTGACACCTAGTGGTAACTGTGTACTTAATCTCTATTCTATTTACAGAGCATTCGGAGATGTTGAAGTCATGGGGTCATAATGCATGACGTGTATCGCCTCCCACTTCCTAACACCTTCCAGGTGTCTGTCACCCTTGCTAAACCAAAGGCTTTCACTAGCTCTACGTAAACCCAGCTTTTATAGTTTAAACTTGCACATTTGATGACTCAGGCCCTGTTAATCTCTCAATGGAGGAACATCATGCGAGTCATGAGGTCTGTGAATCATTCCTAAACAGCCCTGCGGTATTTTGCGATTGCTGTACTTCCACTCTTCACTTCCTACAGATCTGCCTGCAAGGCCTGGTTTCAAGTAAACTCTAAATAAGAGATGTGCTCATTATTTTTGTATTGAAAGAAAACAGCCGGCTGAATTATGCTTGCTGACTCTACCACTTTGTAACAACACCGTAAGCTTGGCTTTTGAAATATAAAACACTCGATAAAAAGTTGACTCGCTTTGTATCAATCAAGAGAGTCGACACATTAAGTGCCCCCATGCTGAAACGGGCTATTACATTAGCAATGGCTGTAGGCAGCAACTACATGCAATGAATCTTTGTGTTTTAATGTGCTTTGCAGAATATATGAAACAATAAACATAACCTCTGCTATTTCTCTCATGAAACAGTGTTAAAAAGCTTTTCCTGTTTTATATCGACTGAACGCAGGAGATTACATAACTGGAGGGTCAATGTTTCACTTTCACATTTCTGCCTGCTCTAGTATTGTGAGAGCTGTGAAACCAGAGGTAATAAGGCTGTTTTTTAATGCGTTAGTTAGCTAAGAAAAAGTTTTGGGGATGGAGAAAGTTGAGGGATGGAGAAAGCTAATTTTGCTATAAAAATGCCATTACGGGTGATGGTTACATTCATAATGGGTGAATACTGTGGGGAGTACATTTACTTGTATTGAAATTGGCCTTGTCACCCACACAAATGTATTCAGAAATGTTTTAATAAAGGCAAGAAATGACAGCCAATTATACAGATAAGAGAGCCAATCTACATGAATTCTAGCAGTCGACGATAAAAAAAGATGTTCTCTAAATAATGATCCCATAATTCTCTGTATAAAGTAAATAAGATAATCCCCTATTGATATCTTATAATGTAGCATTACATCATGCAAATTGACTTCGATAAAAAATACAACATTAAAAAAAAGCCCGTCTAATGAAATTACTTGCAATCAAAGTCATTCAGATAACCTTGCATAAACATCCATCAGAGATATCGGTTCGTTTTTTTGTCAAAACAAGATTTGTTTCATTTCTTGAAATGATAACGGTAGCAATGGGAAGTTTCCTACTGTTATTTCTTTGCGCGCTGATGTGTGCTGTGAGAGTTATAAAGCTTAACGTGATAAGAAGGAGAGAGAGAAAATGGAAAGTGAAGAGACCGCAAAGCACAATGGATCACTGGAACATTCAATTTTACAGGTAAAAGAAACCTAATCTAAAGCAAACAGCAAACCACCATCCTGTTACAGTGTTCCACCATATGTATTTAAGCAAATGAAAAGGTGACTTTTTTAAAGCAGACAACATATTGACTGTAGATGCCAGAGGCCAAAGAGAAGCAGGTCTAAGCCATCAATGAAAAAATATATTATATAAAGTACATACTACAAATGGCACATTTTATTAGATAGAATTTTCTTAAATATGTCCCATTTTATAACTACAAAATATGTTTTATTGACACCCTTAGTATGATGGCCAATGCAGGATTTTTTGTTTGTAAGAATGACATGATAATGCAAATGATTGTTAACTAACATCCACGTCTATAGACCCCTTTTGCATAAACGTCACGGGATTAGCTGGAGGCAAAACAAAGGGAAAACTGGAGGCGGCCAATACAAACCAGCACAGATTCGGCTACATGAGGAGTTTAAAATATCATCTTGTTGTGTTGTTTAGTGCCACAATTGACGGTATACAGTCTCCAATTTGATATTTTAACACATTTCTCTTGCCAATGGCAAACAAAAACACTGACGAATAAAACATAAATAAACATAATAAAACGAGCAGACTGAACAGAAACGATCGTCAAAAATACTTGCGTTTCACTTCATAACACTTAAAATAAAAAAGTTCTGTCTCTTGTTGGCTTGGATTATGATTTGTGTCTAAAAATATCTCGTTATTCTGTCAAATATCTGGTTATTTTTCACGTAGACATGCGGGGATTATAGCAACGGCCTATTAAAAGGCCTTTGTGTGGCCAGATTATTTTAAATTTACTTCAGCGTGAACAAAAATGTAGACCCTTTTTGGCCCAAAATAAATAACAAACAAAATAACACAGTGATTGGACAGATGTGACATTTGCATCACATATGTCCAATCAGCTACTGGTGAAATCATGTCCATCATTTTCATTTATGTCAGTACTATTGTTATACGGCATAGCGGCAAAATGTAAAAAAAAAAACAGTACAATAGTGGAGCCCAAAACGGAAAATACAAAGGATAAAGAACTACGTGACCAAGATAGCAGCAGGATGACTGCCAGCTCGCATTGGCTAACATCGGTGGTGCGGGTGAAACAACTGCAGCTGGATCCAAGGTAAATTGCCAATGCCATGATCATCTCTTGCATTTGCTTTATTGAAGTAAATATTTTGTAATTGGCTAAAGCACACGCATAGGGTTCGGTACCCTGGTGCTCACCTGAGTTTGTGTGACAGCTTTTACATAAGCAATTTTTCATGTAAACCTTGACCCATTCCAAATTAAACTGCAAAGGTGAAAGGCACCCGAAAGCCACCTAAGGGGGGCCTCACCCACAGAGCAGCCTAGGGGGCCCTGATCACCTTACTCCGCCCCAGCATGTAGCATTAACTTTTGAACGCATAGGGTATGCTAGCTAACTTTGTTAATTATACAACTAGCAGTTAAAAATCGGTCTGAAACATAATATAAAGAAAACTGTTTCTCATCTCTTTTTCTTTACTTGTCTCGAGTAGGGATTCAACGATTATAGATTTTGTTGGTACGATTATAGTCAAACAAATAAAATTTACAGTACTTTTTAGGTGTTTCAGGTTGGTCTAACTGAAGTTATTAGGTACAGAAACTGAATAAAGGAGTCAATTGTAAAATGACACTTTATAGTCTTTAGTTGTCCAGTAGTACAATAGTAATGTATTTTGAAATATAGATCGAACCATATTGAAGTTATTCAAGTTGATCAGTCAGGAGTAATGCGTCTGTTTTGCCTTCGTTTTTTGTTGTTTGATGATCATTAAAACAGATATATTTTTTATGCTGCTGCCCCTTTAAGAGCTACCGCGCACAGATCATAAGCTTTTTGTTTCCCCACTGTTTTCATTTACAGCAAACTATAATGGATTTATCAGCGTGATTTAGAGCCTATTCACTAAATAATAACATAAAATAGGTTAAATTGGTTCAACATGCGTCAGGAGTAGACTTTGAGTTTGTGCATACAGAATGTACGAATCCTGTGAGTTCTCCTCGACGCGACGCTTCTTGTCTGGTGTGCGACTTCGTTAACTTAAAAGCCGCTTTGTTTGTTTACGTTGCACTGAAAGCTCAACTGTTACAGCTACAGGCTTGTTTGTGAATGAACATGAAAGATTTGCTGTTTGGTTTCTCTGCCATAGTTAATCTAGTGTGTGTCATGGCCTCTGTGTCTCTGATAAGCACTGGTCTTTAAGTTGGTGCACCGCTGGTGTAACTTTGTTTTCATTTTATGTAAGTTGAAACGGTTCCGTGCAACAGAAACACAAGCTGTAAAGGAGCCTTTACGATTAATTAACCGTGAGGTTTTTAAACGCGGTTAATAGTGAATCTCGGTAATCGCTTCATCCCTAGTCACGAGTGCATTAGTTTAAAGGTAGAGGGAACAGAGAGAATACTCATGTTATGTGTCAGGTTTGTGTTCAAGTAAATGCATTTGCTAACATTTGCCACTGTTATCATCATATAAAGAGACAAGCAACTGAAAAAGGACATTAATGTTATACAAATGGATAAACTGGGGCCACATCATTTTGTGTTTTAACAAAATTCGTTTTTTGAGTTTTGTATTCTCAATGCACTAAATACATTTGGCCATTAAAATACTGTTTATACTATAGTACGTATTTACTTCAGTAGACTGCAGTAAAATAATTGGCTACTATTGTATATTTAAACATTACTATAGTAAATATTAAAGTATACTATAGTGTTTGCGACAGTTTATAAATTTACTTCAAGTTACTTCTTTTATATTCTGGTTCAAATTAAGCTGACTTTTATTTTGAACAGTGAAATGCTCATAAAAAAAAAACTCAGAACAGCTCCATGAAAATGAAAATAAAAAGTTGTGCGCCATTACTTAACCTCACAAGAACATGCACAACGACAAACGCACTTCACAAAAACAAGCGGCTCTGCCTAATACACCTGCCAAACTGTATCGCATACGTGCTACACTATTACATTTGTTCCTACAACAGACGTAGCATGTGTAACATATATGTACTGTACGTTAATCATGTCAGTTCGTCCATTGAGTGAGCGCATACAGGTCTGCCAGGTTCCTTGCGTTAAAGTCAACTTTTTCAAAAAGAATCGCGGTCCTAGACAGTGAGTTACCTTACATATTTTTCTAGTCATTGTCAAAAAGCAAGCAAGCAAAACTAGCATTAGTAATCCGCTCACCCGGTCAGGGGGACCTTTCTGCCTCCACCTAAGCTCCGCCCACAAAAACGGTCAAAATGTTTACTAAAAGTGAAGACGTGATTAAAACTGGTTAAGACTATCACAGTTTATTGAATAAACCGTACATCATATTGTGAAGAAGTCTTACCATCGTCTGTAATGCAGGTCTTTGAGTGGCACACATCTGATCGCTGTGCCCAGCACCATGAAGAGCGCTGACAGTAGCAGAGACGCTCGCAAACCTATGGCACAAATCAGACAAAAGAAAAAAAATGCAGCGAGATTTAATATCTTGTAAGCCTTGATTACTGATATAATCAGTTATTTGTGTAGATCTATCCACAAGACACCAACAAATTATGCAGGCTTGTCTTGAAGATTAGCAATTTAAAGAAGGGAAAGGTTCAACTATCAAAAATAATTAAACATGATTTATTTGCGACAAAACAAATGTTTGCGTTTCCAAAGGCATAATGAAACTCCACAGTATGAGTAATTTGCACGATTTGTGCATCAGAGCAGAAACACTTTATAAAGGCTTTGAGTTTAATATTGAAACTTTGGGCCATGGGGTTTGGCATCCTGTTGCAATCACTTTCGTGTCGAGAATAAACCAGGAAGGTGAAAATCTGCCATTTAAGATAAAGAGCAAAAACATGGTTGGAAGGTTTTGCTTTTTGCATTTATGTTCACACAAACTGTTTTTAACAAAATAGAGAACAAGATACCACACAGAGCATGTTAATATGTTAATATATAGGGCTGGAGGGTTAACTGACTGTAACAGCATGGACGGAACACAAAGTAATACGCTAGACGATATCAAGAGATTTACTGTGTGTGTCTGACCAAACGCTCTATACCCAATTGCAAACAAGTATTATTTGAAGGTTTGAAAATGACATTTACTAAGCTCAGCGATTTATTCAGAAGATTATTCTGATATTAAAGAAATTAATATTAAACAAAAATTTACATTTGATCATTTACTTTCCTTAATTTTTGTCATGTATAGTGGAATGAGACGACACAAACTCAGATAAGCAGAACGATTAAAAACAAATATCCCAGTGGTGTTATACAAAATATCATCACTCTTTAAACACAGTATGATCAGTCAAGTCTCCTTTTGGTCTGTTTTTGGTTAAAATATAACAATAATATTTTTATTTAATTAATATTAATATGAATATTAATGCAGAGTAATATTTTTTGTATATTAATTGTATAAAATTAAAACTACTCAACAGTAACAGATTCTTTGCAGAGGTCTACCAGAAGTTAAGTTTGGCCCACATTTGATTGTTGTTCCTGAAACGTTTATAAATTAATCAGCCTATACTTTAGGGTGCAGATACATTATGTGAACCTTAAGATGTTCAGCTGGTTCCTGGCCAGCTTGAGCAATGATGTGGAATACACCATTTTCTTTGGGCCAAAATTTCCCTGATATCTCTACTGACAAATGGATCATCATTTTGAGCAGCAAATGTGGAACTGCATCAGTGCATCTGTTCTGTTTAATGGATGTGTTTTTCTTGACTCATTCAGTTTCACTCTATTCAGATTCATTTTCCCTAGACGAGCTCTGTATTTCTTGTGTCATGCAAGCCATGTACCTTCACAAAAGATGAGCTCAATATTATTCAGTTACAAAAAATGGACAGTGAGTGTGTCATAAATCTAAGTATAAACAGTAATAATGGTAGAAAAGTGCCATTTTTTAATACTTTGTCTTGTACCAGCTTATTGAATAAGTAGACCATCTCTATGCTGCTTTTCACGAAAAGAGTAAACATAGTTAGACTTTAACACTACCAAAACACTGCAGTTTAAGTATTCAAGCCTACAACAGTCAATCAACACATTTTGAATGACTCATGACCCCTCTAGAACCTTACCAATCAATAATGCATAATTATAATTCATTTTCACATGGACATAATGAATCAGCTGAAAACTGTACAGCAATTTTAAGGAGTGTGGGTTCCAAAACTTTAGAGCTATTAAGTATCCAAGATATTGGATACTATTAAGGATCCAAGATATGAAAAACACGGAAATGTTAGTTACATAAAAAAATTAAGCCATTATTGAGCAACACTTACTACTTCTTCAATTACACAGCACCTAATGTACTTTGAGTGAAAGCAAAAATAAGAAAAATAGGGATATCATGGTTTGGATGACAGCACTTTTGTTCTTGCGTATACCAAAAAAAAGTTTTCAAGGCTGGGATGGATTTAGGTATATAAATCACTGGTCTACATTGTGATCACTGTCAAATTTCATACAGTACCACTGAATATCTAACAGAACCCATTACACTGGAAAACCCAAAATGTAACTTTACACCCTAATGCATTTATAAAATATTTATATTCAAAATGATCATAATAGGATGTCTTGAGATAAGGCAGGTTATTATTCTCGATAACTCCCTAAAAATAACTAGATGGCTCATTCAGGAGCTATCTCGGAACACCATCTTGGTACGGCCCATTGACGTCCCTCACAGTTTGCTAGAATGCCAAAACACTGCGCAGCCATGGTTGTGAAAACCATGAGAATTTTAAATCTTCAAAAACATGGGACACCCTTCAGATGTTGTCATGTGTTACTTCAGCAAATATAATGTTTGAGTTTACACAACCCAAATAAGTTTTCACAATCATACACGCCATGAAAGTTAAAAGGTAAAAAAGTATAGGTAAAAAATCTTGGTGTCATTTTAGAGTCTGACCTTAGTTTCAGCAGTCATGTCAAAGCAATAAGCAAATCAGCTGTACGACCATCTCAGAAACATAGCCAGAATCAGATGTATTGTCTCAAACCAAGATTTAGAGAAACTAGTTCATGCTTCTATCACCAGCAGGGTGGATTACTGAATTGGACTGCTTATATGTCTTCCCAAAAAGACCATCAGACACCTGCAGTTTATACAGAACACTGCTGCCAGGATTCTAACCAGAACCAAAAAATCTGAGAAAGCATATCACTCCAATCCTCAGGTCCTTACACTTGTTACCAGTTACTTTTAGAATCAACTTCAAAGTATTATTAATTGTCTATTAATCACTCAATGGTCTAGGACCTAAATACATTTCAGATATGCTTATTGAATATAAACCAAACAGACTTCTCAGATCATCAGGATCAAGTCAGTAAGAGATAACAAGGGTTCACTCAAAACAAGGCGAGTCAGCGCTTAGCCATTACGACACCCTGCTTCCAGAAGACATCATATGTTACCCAACAGTAGCTACTTTTAAATCCAGATTAAAAACACACTTGTTTAGCTGAGTATTTACAACCTGAGCACTGTGCTGGTTAACATCAACTAAATTCTATTTCTTAAAATCTAAAGTTGTATTTGTGATCTTAAATCATTTGCATTTTAAAGATATGTCTTAATTCTCTTTGTCAATCATTTTATGTAAAGCAATTTAAATTGCCCTTGTGTATGAAATGTGCTACATAAATAAACTTGCTTTTCCTTGCCTTGCCTATAACTATAGTTGCACAAACACAGTCAGCTTGCTCTTGAGTGTTGGGTTGCCAGATCAGTGTAACAAAATCATTAATCGCAAGACCTAATGACCGTAGTCCAAATAGCAGAAATTAACATTCATAAATAAAATCATTTTAAGATTGACATCTAAATAACAAAATCATTTCATTCCTAACCTGTGTAAAAAACAACCAGCAGCAACAGTTAAAAAGTTACCCAATTCTACAGGAAAACGCAGACTCGCACCGTTCCAATATGGCGGACAACTTATGTTGTAGACGGTTTCATCTTAACAACATAAACAAACGTTACTGCGCATGCGCACTTTTGTAACCTCAATTTAACTTCCAGTACACATTCACAAACAGTGTCTGAAGAATATTTCTGATATAAATCAAAAGAAACCTAGAAGAACCGTTACTTGGCTAAACTTGTCTCTCCAATATTTTGAATTTAGACTCCAATACAAAACTCAACCACTAGACGTCAATGTACCATACGGTTAGTTTAAAAGCGACATAACTACAGGGCGCATTAAAAAAATATATACCTAAAATGAACATACAACAAAATTCAACAAATCGATTATTTAATACAACTATTATACACTAAAATAATAATACAAATTAATATAAACATAAATAGTTATACCGCAGGGCTGTTGAATGCTTCTTATTGGCTTACGAACGTTCAAAGGGTGTGCATTGTTTTCAGTTAAACACACACCTATGAAGTAGTTCCAGATTTGGCGACCAAACTACAGTTCCGTAGTAGCCTACTGTCCACCAACATTCAAGCATTCCAGGACCTAGCCTTCGGTGGGCCTGCCTTGGTGTCAATAACAGTTAATTTCAGTAACAAGGGCGTTTTCAGTTCAGACATTTACAGGATGTTTGCTTGAATACGATTCCCTCTTATATAAAAAAGCACGAGTTCAAATTAATGTCTTAATTCATCACTCCTTTAAAAACGGAGTTATCTCATTTTGGAACCAAACTCTGTGCCATAATGTACGTGACTAAAAGGGCCCAAATATTGTTGTGCCTTCAGCTGTAGGTTGATACCCATAATATAATTCTATGCAAGAAGCTTCCTGTGATAAGAAAGAGACAGGACTACTAAGAAGAGTTCTTTTCATTTTCTCTTCTCCTCTGAATAATAATATAAGTGATATGGTATAATTACCTTCCAGTTTTACCATTATCTATTCTTTATGCCCATTTTATTCAAGGGCTGCAAGGGTTCCCTCACTTTAGAATTTCATTACAACTTCATGGTGGGTGTAAAAACAAAAAGGCATTAAATAAGGCCAGACTTACGTGACAACTTGTCATATGATGGTAGGGAACTGGTTTAGTGAATTTCCACATGTGACACAAAATCGTTTTTTTTTTGGATTTTTAGGATCATATTTTCATCAGAAGGTAAAGAGACAATATGTATTCTGTTAAGTGCATGTCAACGAAATGGAAGTAGCCTACATGGTACAGTCATAAAGGTTATCCTATGTGTATTTTCACTTCCATACTGCATTCATATGCCTGCGATGCATGACTGATGAAATTATAAAAGCAACAAGTCATAATGATATTTTCAAGTGAGAACAAGAACACAAAATAACGATGTACTTTCAGCGAGTTACACATCAGTTCAGTATTGCTGTCCTGATCTTAATACATGTTCCAGACAGTCTTTGTTGCAGAACAAAAATACAATGACTTAAGAGGATGAAAGTTTAGAAATATTATAGATAGGGGCCAAAGTCAAACCACCATGATGGACTGAATGTTAAGGCATTAAAAGATGTCGACTAGTGATCATCAAAGGTGTACACAACTGACAATTTCGTCAAACAGGATTTCGTGACTCACACTGTTTGTTACCACGTGATCAAACAGGCTCTAGTTTTTTACTACAACATCATACATTATGTACAACTTCCCTTTCAAAAATGAACTAAGGTTTAACTATACCAGGCAGCCATAATGGTTTGGTTTTATTCGGAGTAAAATCACAGTAACCACAAATTGGCCATGTTCTCAATATGATCATTGTTTTCTAAACAATAATAGTAAACAATAAACAATCATACTATAAATGATAATCAATCTACCACAAAAACATGGTTACTAAACTTTTACTAAAATAAAACCATTGGTCCATTTTCATAAGAGCGGTGATGCCAAGAAAAATAGAAGAGATATTATATCACAATGGGACATTCCTGGATGAATAGATATATAGATATATAGATAGATAGATAGATAGATAGATAGATAGATAGATAGATAGATAGATAGATAGATAGATAGATAGATCGATAGATAGATAGGTGCAGTTGTCATGACACTCACCTTTCTTATCCATCAGCCAGATAAACAACAGCCAGGGAAGGAAGCCCACTGGACCCCACATCACCAGCACCGCGATATCTGTGGATGAAAACTCAAACACATGCTTGGCTGAGTTTTGTATCGGGCCCCATGTGTTCCACACCAGTCCTTGCATGAATCCCAGCAATGAAAACATGGTAAGAACAACCCATCTTCTTCCATACACCCGGCTAAGCACTGGCTGTGTGTTGGTCGATGGCTGGGATGGAACCAGCAAAGGTTCCCTTTCCCCTTCGGTGCTTTCTACGGCACCCATTAAACAGACCCCCGTGTATCACTCAATAAACGTCTTTTTGTCAGGTCTTTTAAGATCAATGTTACAAACTACGACCGCACCTCATATATCAGCTGCCCATAGGAACAAAAACAACAGATGACACTCCGCTCCAATCAAAACTTTATTGCGCATGCGCTGCGTCGAGACGGAAATGACATCTGGGTGAAACTGAACCGCGTCGTTCGTCATTCGGGATCAAGTATTTCGATCGCGCTAAAGGGAATTTGGGATCATGGATGGAGCCAAAATGGCGTAGTTTCGTTTCCCTCTAGGTGAGGAAAAACCTCTATGATTCTCACGTGAGTTTTGTTTACTAGCTGCTGGAAAAAGACACTTGAGGTACACAGAGATCGAAGCGAACCTGTTTTTGTTTACGACGTGTTTAAAATTACGACGTGTTTATACATGTGCAGCGACAATATGTGATTATAAGAGCAAGCATTTGTCATTTTGTCAAAAACCTATCTTCATCTTTAATGTGTATTTATACTGAACTGTAGTGTAGTCAGTGTATTAGCCATCGATGCGCGCACTGATCTAACGTTAGTTCTTCCTGATTTTCATTTCAGTCACTTCCTAACTGATGATGAAAGAATGTATTGAATTTTGTGTTGCAGAAACATCCTAGTATTTCGTAACAATGTTCATTTTAAATGTGGAAGTTTCTTTAACATGGCCCCTATATTTTCTAGAATGGATTTTAAGCCTTTTAGCCCGGATGAGGCCAGAAGGATTGTCCAGTCTCTGCAGAAACCTGCTGTTTACCTGAACATGACCAAAGACTGGCCATCTTTAAACTGGACAGTCAAACACCTGTCTTCTTGCCTTACAGACAGGATACGATTTCGGATTGGAAAAAGAACTGAGGATAGGGGTAAGGCATAAACATGCCGACATAATCAATGTAGAAACAGACACATAAAAGTTTGAGTAAAAAGTTTTTTTCTTCTGCCCTGTATATGGTTGTTTTTACCAGCTCCTCTTTTTGAAACGGAGTGCTCTTACATAGAAGCAACCCTTAAGGAGTTTCTACACTGGACTGCCAATGATGGAGAATCATCTGCTGGGCCATTTTCTGACTGTGAATTCAGAGAATTCTGGGCCTATGCAGATTACAAGTATATTGCCCAGCTTTTTCATGATAAACCAGCCATGTTTCAGGTAAACGTTTTCTGAATATCAGCCTTTTCTGACTTTGATTTAAATAATCAAGTTTTATACAAACATTACGTAGTTGTACTCTGCGTGATAAATACATAAACACCTACAGTATAGCTTTCCTGTAGCTCAGTGGTAAGAGCATTGTGTTATCAACGCAAGGTTGTGGGTTCGATCCCAGGGGATTGCACATACCTATGTATAAATGTATAGGATATTGCAAAGTCGCTTTGGATAAAAGCATCTGTCAAATGCTTAAATGTAAATATCTCCTCATTATTTCATCTGCTTAATGATTGTATACGGTATTTTATATGCCTTGCTTTTCATATATTAGTTCATTAATATACATGTTTTTTTAAAGGTTCCGTTCACCCAAAAACAAGTCTTGTCATTTTTATTCTCACCGGATGTTGTGGCCTTCAAATGTTCCCAACAATGGGAGTGGATGGGGGAAAGTCATACTGTAGTGTTTTAATAACATGAGAATGAGTAAATAATGACAAAACTTTTTGGCTGAACTATCCCAGTAACTATTAAAATGAGATTGAAAAACATTCATTTGAACAAGACTCCATGTTCCTCATTTTCTGCCCTCATCAATCGTAGTCTCATATCTCATCAAGAAACACATTAACCCATTTGCTTTTTTACACATCCAAGTTATGCCCGAGCGACAATTCTTTTATGAAGTAAACCACAGTGGCACACAGGTGCTTTCAGATTTGATCAATTAAGAGAGTTAAATCATCATTAGTATGTATTGCTTCGCCTCCCAAGGATGCTTACCTTTTATTTTATGAGCTCTCTGAAACGGTTTATTACTGTTGTTTTAACGTCTCATGAAAATGTATTGGCAACACACAGAGAAACAGATATTTACATCAATTAATCACTCCCTGCTGTTTTATTATTTCAGCGAAACATATCCTATGGCGTAACATTGTCATTCTGTGTACATTTCATTATATTTTATGATATTTTTACTGTGTTTTGTTTTTTGTTTTCTCTAAGGGAGCAATGACCAAATGTTCAGTTTTTATGAATCATAATGAGTGCTTAGTGTAGTATTCTACCCGCCATCCAGGGCACCCGGAGACAAGCAGACAGGGGCATCACTTCAGTGATGAATAGGGTAGTTTAAACATTGCTCAGGGCTTGATTACATACCATCTCATTTCGTAGAAATGGGAATGGATTCATTATCAACATTTGGGCAGCATCTCTGAGTGTTTCCTGTTTGTTATATTGAAAATAATTGACATCAATATATGATCAAATTGTTTTTGTAAACAAACTTCAGGATGTGGTGTGGTCAGACTTTGGCTTCCCCGGCCGAGATGGACACGACAGCACTCTTTGGATTGGCACACAGGGTGCTAACACACCATGTCACCTCGATTCTTATGGTTGCAACCTTGTTTTCCAGATCCAAGGCAGGTAAGAAGCAGGGTTAGAAATTGACAAGATATTTAATGTGGGGGCAGAACATTTAACAACAATTATTTACATGTAACCAAGAATATTTTATGATCTATTGCCTCACCCTAAAGTCATTTTGACCTACATTTTCCGATTCATGAAAATGTTTGTATTTTCAAAATCTTAGTTGGTACGAAAGAAATGCACGCCTGCGCCATACCACGTGTAAATAGTGAGTAAAATGTACGTAACGTTCTGTATTGTTTTAGACAAACTGATGAGACTGCATTTTGATTCACAATGTGTCATAATAATATTTCAGAATATAATGTAGCCAAACCAGAGAATGAAGTCCAGAGGATTCCAGCATTCCAAGATAACGTTACGTAATTTGCGCACCTGTATTTTTTTATGCGGGGATAATGCTGATTGTGAATGAGCGTGGATTTACGAATGACACGTTTTACTCCGAAATCTGACGTTAACGAAGTATTTGTAAATGCGGTGGAATGTTTTCGGGAAGGTGTGTTTTACACGCAAATTACTCGGAATTTATATTTACGTATGTTACATGAATGAGGCCCACTGTCTATATTTTATACACAATATTGGCCATTTTTCATTGACCATTACTGGAATTGCTGCTAAATTTTCCTGTTATATTCTAAAAGAAATACCTACCAATTTCGACTTCCTTTTTGCCTCAAGCACACATATTTTAGTAAATCCATTTGAAACGTATTATATATTTGGGACCTTTTACAGTAAATGGCTCACAGCACCTTTAATTGCTTATAGAGAGGTATTTCACATAAATGGATGACATGCTACATCATACAGTATGTTAAAAAAGACTCTAAAAAACTATATTTATTATCAATTTAATCTTTTATTTAACGTTTTTTTTACCTCAGGCAAAATTGTAAGTTTGCCTTCTGGGAATAAGATTCTAAGGAGCTCCATTTTCTTTATGTGTAGCGTTCCTGGTCCATTCCCGAGCTATTGAAAGAAAGTAATTTTTCCCGCATTAAATGGACAGAAAGTCCAGTGATGTGAACAGCTATTTTATGTCATTGTGAACCTTACAATGACATACTCCTTCTTCATCTTATTTCTCTGTGAATCGTGTTCTTTCTCTCTAATTCTTTATTGTGGCTCCTTGTGTTTGGCTGACCCGGTCACACGACAAAAATGCAACATATTGTATGTAATCAGTCGAACTGGCCATCATATGAAATAGAGAATCACCAATCATCAATTCTTATCATATACATTGAAATAGACCTTGATCATGTTTTGTGGCTGTTACCTAGGAAACGATGGCATCTCTTCCCCCCTGATGACACAGCCTGCCTCTACCCGACACGTATACCCTATGAGGAGTCCAGCGTGTTCAGCCGTGTCAGTGTGGTCCAGCCGGACCTGAAGAAGTTTCCAGCTTTCAGAAGAGCTCGAGCCCACACGGTCATTCTGCAGCCTGGTCAGGTGTCTAGATTCATATTTTCATATTTTAAAGTTTCTAAAGCATTGATTTGTGCAGCTGAACTATTAACTTAAAACCTTATGTTACTGACGTATGTTAACCATGTGACAACTAGCCCTGGTCTCTTTCTAAGATGTCAGAAAGAAAAACTGTTGTTTGTATGATTATAACAGTATTTAATCATACTCTCATGGTTTTGTTTACAAGAAAAGATGGGCCTGGTCGTCTGATGCAGAGATATTACATAAGAAGTCCAGTTTATGAGCAGAAGTGATTTAATTGAGCATATTTTTCTGAAACATTTAATATAGTGTCTTTCTGGATGCTCTGCCACAACTATAGGCCCTCTATGTGTGCAGTGTAAACGATGTGTAGATAGGGAGCAGAATAAAGCTTTGTGTGTGTGTAGTACAAACCCCCTTTTTCAGATTCCAGCAGCGTGTATGAAACCTCTCTGCTCAAGCTCTTTGAGAGGCAAGACGGTGGCAAGGCAATTAGCGGCGGTCCAACACAGCAAGCACACTCACAGGGAGCCCTCACACTTTTCACTGCATACTAATGAAGACAAGAGCCACAAACTTCCACTAACACTGCTTCACTGCCTCCTATTACTAATACACAGAAACTGTCCGGTTAAGGTTCCTGGCTTGGTAACAGTTTTCAACCAGGGATCTATGAAAAAATATATAAATAGAGAACTGTATTTGAAAAAATGTCATTCAGTTTAAATTCATATTAACTAGTGGTCCGTGGGTACGAAATATCTTTGGATTAGACAAAATCTAGTTGAGATTTTAGATATAGAAACTCTCGCAAATTGTGTTTACATTTGCGGATCTGTTCTTGACATTTGGTTTGGTGTTTGTTTACAGCTTTGTTTTTAATATGGAGTTTGCTTCATTTAAAAAGTAATGAATGTGAAAATCAATTGACCCTTTCTAGCTCTGTAAATATTGCTGGGATATTGATTACATTTTTATAGCATGACCTAAATTATGTGATACGAGACGCAGCTGCCACCTGGTGGTGTAAATATTGCATTTAATGAACCAACCCACTAACTGCCTGTATATACAGTAAGTAGTTAGTTAGATAAATATAATTCCTGTTTACTTTTTTATTTACATTTTACTTTAATCAGTAACACTTAACAGTATGGTTGTACTTGTTGAAATTACTTAATGCTTTAGCTAACATGGACTAACAATGCACAATACTTCTACAACATTTATTCATCCTAGTTCATTTCAGCATTTACTCATACATGAACTATAACTAAATTTCTCATTCAGAGTTTTACGTTTTTTTGTATTTTATTAATATTTTAAATTAGGTTTTATTTTTAGCTTTTTTTGTTTTTATGTTAATGGTGGAGTTTGTAAGACTTTTGCAGTGAAATATCCAAAAACCACTAAGCTAGCGTTATATGTCTTGTTCAACAGAGTACTTTTAATATATCAAATGTTTCCAACTACTTGTAAATCCTGAGAAAATCGCCATTTTAAACAGTGACATGGGGCTGTGCAGCTGCGTGTCAGGTCTCATATCCACGTTCCCCTTTGTTACCGCCTTACTGACGTAGAAACTGCATAACAACAGTGTGGGGGACAAATGCAAAAATAGTGTCTAGCATCTAGCAAGCCACTTACTCGAGCAGTTACTTATTTATGGACCACAATTATTTGGAACAATTATAAAACCTTCCCTCATCTGCTAACATGATTTCACGTTCCCTTCTGATTGATGGGCAACAGCGGTGGAGTTGAAGACAACAGATCCAATCATTCACGCTCCTTCACAGCGTCATCAAGCTACGGAAATGTTGTTGTTGTTTTTATCGTAGTTTTTTACAAACTGCACCTTTAATTGTAGTTACATTTTTAGCAATGTTGTTTATTTTTTACGTTGCTATATAAGATTAATTGATTTTTATTTTAGATTTTGTTTATGATTATATTTATAATGCCTTTTAGTTTATTCCTGAGGAAACATTGAAATTTTCTGTTAGTTACGTATTTCCAATCATTTCTAGGCCAGTATTTTATTTTATTTCAATAAACAGAAATGTTTTCAAAGTTTTAATTTGAGTAAACTATAGTAACCTTGTTGTCATTGTTAGTTCATGTAAGTTAGTAACACATTTACTAATTTTAACATATACAAACTCATTGTAAAGCGTTACCATTTAATTTAGAACACACAATTTTGTGCACATCTATAGATTTTAGTGTTTTTGGAAATTAGAAATTGCATTCAAACTATGCAAATTCTTTGAATTAGACAAGATAAAAGGACAAACATTTTGCTAACGGTTTTTAGACTTTTGGACCCCACTTTATGTACTGTATAAGTGAAGGTGTACATATCAAGTGCTTGGAAAGCACAACAGTTTGGTCCTGCCTATCTTAATAAAGCTGTAATGTGACATTAATATTTAAGCCTACACATTTTCCAATGTAGTGTAATGTAAAATACAAAATGCTGTTATGCTGTCATTTTAGATAGTCATACTGCAGAACACTGATTGTATATAAAAAAAAACTTATTTCCAGCTCAGTGTTTTTCGTAATTGTATGTTTTTGAGGTTTTCTCATAGTTTTGACTAACTGCTGCTGGTTTTCATCAGGTTCTGTTCGTCCCCAGACACTGGTGGCATTATGTGGAGTCACTGGATCCAGTAACCGTCAGCGTAAACTCTTGGATCGAGATGGTAAGACATCTCTCACTTTATGGCTGTGGTATTAGTGCTTCTCGAAACATCATATATTTTTTCTATGTGACAGAAAGGATGCTAAAGTTACCAGGCCCTGATTCCCCCAGGCATAAAAATGCATCTCGCATAATCACATAGCTGTCTCATACGCACAAATCACACAAAACGAGTCTTTAAATGCTCCCAAAATGCATTGCAAACCTAATTGCTCGGTCCATCTTGGTTGCTCATACTGTCTATAATGTTTAAACAGTAATATAAACACTTGATTACTAAAGACATATTTTAATGTGTACTTCGGTTACGGGGTGCAATATACTTTTTCAAGTTTTTTTTTTCAAAGAATAAAGTGCGTTTCAATCTCAGACCTGCATTTATTTGCATAATAAACATGCATTTCTCATTATGTTGAAGGATATCGATGATGAGGCCAGAGTACAAGAAGCTCTCACTAAAACCATTGTGTGTGCCCTAAAAAGTCCCCCCAGCTCAGACAACGACGACCACTGGCTCAATCCTACAGAGGTTTTACTATCGCACATATAGACACGGGCATAAGATCTTTATCTTCTGAAATCTTAAAGCAGTTACACTGATTGTTGTGTATTTTAGGAACGAGTTTCATCCCATGATGAAAACATGCAGTATTTGAACCTAGCTGCTAAAGCCTGTATGGACAAGACCAGAGACCGCACAGAAGACGGGACCTTGCTCGCAGGGTCTGGAAAACGTGACTCCAGCGGACTGTTGAAGACTCTGGCGTCTGACTTTTCTTTTGTGATTCCCTTTGGACCTCATCTTATTCCTGTTAATTGTGAAGTACATTTGGCTCACAAACCCAGATGTACCTGCCCAAAAGACACATCATATTCTCGAGGGTACAAAGACCCCTCACTATGCCAAACTTTATCAGCACATATTGAATGCAAAGGGGAACCTGGATGCGATGGTGAACTTCTTGAAAGTTCGAGGCTTCGTGCACATCAGGAACCTGGAAGTTCAGATAGGCGAGAGGCTGGTGTGCACATATCTACCAATGACATGATAGAGTGCTTGGCACACCCTGATGTCATCGCCCTGATTACAAGACTACTCATGCATCGACAAAGAGAACTTCACCAGTAATAAACTGCATTTTATTAAACATCTTCTACAAATAAAAGATACCATATTGATTATGTCTTGAATCTGTCAGTCCTTCTGTACAATAAATGTAAATTGTACACAATGGTTAATATGCATTTGTTTTTCAGATGATTGACAAAACATAAAATGATCCAGAATGCGGAAACCACTAGTATAAATTTAGAGTAATTATATACATACTGTATATAAATTATAAGCATAACAAGCTGAACTAAGTAATACAATTTGTCTCAAAAATCTTAAATGACTCTATTTTGCATCATAATCTCTGTGTTTCAAGTGATTTCAGACTTTGAGCTCATTTTCAAATTCCTTGGCAACATTAAGCATCTGAATTGTAAGTAAAAGTTCATCAAGAACATTATCACCCGAACAGTCACAACAACAAAGAATGAAAAACAATATTTACAAATGTGAACTTTAAATTGTGCAAATGGCATTATTTACTGACCAATAGTGGCTCGAAGTGATGTCCAACTTAAAACAAATGACATCTTCGCGTCTTCAAATGATTAAAGATGCATGATTACAGATCCATCACATTTTAAAACTGCTCAAACACAAAGACTAGTGTATGACACCATATAAAGTAAATCACAATTTAATTTTCTCTTCATTCATCTGGAATACGATCACTGAGCAGGAGAGCTCAGCAGAAAATCACCTAAAGTCCCTGGAATGACAAAACGTAACTGTGGTCCGACTAACACAGTTTACTATGAAACATTAGCTTATTCAATTAATAGATGTTGTTAGTTCAAAAAGGAAGCAGTCTTCTCGCTACATCTTGGTTTTCTTTGGCATATCTGCCATGTAAACGCTCTCATTTTTCTTACTCTTAGGACCATCAACATTCCCATCGTCGTCTGGGAAGAGCTTGTCTAGCTGATCGGGATCCACATAGGTGTAGAAATAGGCCATGATGGAGAAGATGATGCTGACTGCCACCAAAAGACCAGCAAAAAGGAGGAACTCCGTCCACTGAAGAATACAAAATCATGGGATAGGGTCCAGACAGGGTATAATCTAATACAGCAAAATCATGCAAAATTGCTTACCTGTTCCATTCCAGCCCCCTCTGCCACGATCAATACGATGACATTTCCAAATGCCACAGTCATAAGCCATCCGGCCTGAAGAACCGACTTCATGCTCGTCGGTGCCTTTGAATACAAACATTAGAATGACTACTATATACTTGAAACACAACCAAAGAGGAAAACGCTTTGGATGATCATACTATACCTGTGAGTAAGAGAACTCCAGGCCTGTAATGGAGAACATCACTTCTCCTGCTGTGATCAAAGCATACTGTGGAACCTGCCAGCCAATGTGAATGTTGTTGGCTTGGATGTCCTCCATCTTTGTGAACGTTAATTCCTCTCTTCCCTAAAAAAACATGATCACAAATCTATAAGAGGTGCATTTTTTACTGAAAAATTGTTACAAACTGCACCTTTAAGTCATTCTGAAAAGCATTGGGCTAAAAAAATCTGGAAACTAAAGCAACAATGTTTTTGCATCTAGTTCACAATTAAATGCCAATAAACCTTTTCTCAGAATTATCATCACTTTGACAGTAGTGTAACAGAAAATTAATAATTGTGATATAGTTTCATATTTTGTTATAAAAAAACAAGCAAGTGACATATGTAATTCAAATGGTATCTATCCATTAAATTAATTTAAGTAACTGAACCTCATGCACTTTAACCAAAAGTTTCAGTAACTTTAACTTTGCAAGACAGTAAAAGTTACAGGAAAATATTAACCAGAAACTGTCACCCACCCCTTTGAGTATGACGGTGTACGAGGCACCAAAATCAAGAAGTCCAAGATCAATTTGATATCGGGAGAGACCTGATACGCATTGAACTCCATTGTATCTAAAAATGCACAAAGTACAAGTGTCATTCAAAAGGCACAGAATATACTAGACAACATATGAATACTTTTTTAGAATATGATCTATAGCCTTAAATACTCACTCTCCTCTTTGCACACTTAGATTGTGAGAATTTCCATAATCGACGGGTGCATAAAATTCTGCAGTCCCCACGGTTATGTTGATGCTCTCTGAGCGAGTATTGATAAACCTATAATAGGAAAATGTTATAAGACAAAACTGCGGAAGGCTTTCACGAAATACAAGTAATTCTGTTAAAGGTTATGTCGAGTGTATTGATAACTCCAGCGAAGCACTAAAGTTTAACACAGCCGTTAAACAGTAACCTGAAAAACAATGTATGACAAATGCTTACAGTGTTATGTTGCAGCTACCTTTTACCTTAAATACGCAGCTCCAGTTTCAGATTTGGTGATATGATCTTCCACCTGTATATAAATAACCAAGATGTCAAATTATGTTTATTTGCAGCAAGGACAAACACATGATGAAATCTGAAACATAAAACCATCACAACAAGATTTTTGTTATAGCCAATGGGTTTAAACTCACCAGTTTGCATGCAGTACCATCAGGCTGGCCGTGCAGAATGAGACTGTATGCAGTCTGTTCTTTGAAGGCCAGTTGACACTGGTGTGCCGCCCCATTGTGGTTGACAGTAACAGTGTGGATCTGCGATTCACCAGTAAGTGAAAGACTTGTGTATCCCACAGGATCCTGTATATGAAAAACGTGTATATGAAACAAGTTTTCCATGCAGTATTTTTATAAAAAAAAGTTACTATGTTATGCTGTTAATATTTACATATTTGTAACACAATTGTATTAAATCCACAGTAACAACCAGAATTCAGATTCTGGACATTAAACCTGGACTTCAAAAGATATATGTTCAAAGCATATTGTTTTGAAAAAAGTACATAGTATGCAGTACACACATCTGTGGTGGGTTCAAGTGATTTTACCTCATATGATTTAATTGGCTCGGAGAAGTTAGTTTGTCCTGGAAACTGCACAGTGACTTCTGTATCCATTAGATTGTAAACTTGCACAAGGCTTTCTCTGGCTGCAGGAGGTTTCACCACAGTTTTCTGACAGGAGATGAAGTTTTATTTATTGACAAGCTCAGATTTGAGCATTTCTTTACATCAAAAGTGTTGCATTTTTATAAATGGACGTACTATGACATTGATTTCTACGATAGTCGCAGCACCGAAAGCAAGAGCACCGAGAATCATGCCAATAGCCATCTTCTTTAGAGGACTGAGAGCAAATGAGAAAATGTTTTAACAGACATTCATTTTACTTTCGAAACAATACATATCTGAATGTTGTATAACGTTTTTGCACTGTAAATAGAATTATTGTACAGAACGTGTTTGCTTGTTTTTTTCAGTATGTATTGTTTCAGCACTCACGTGAGCTTGATGCGGCACAGGCCAATCAGCGGGTATATGCCCATATCAAAGATGGGAATAAATACCAGAATCAGCAAAGCATTCAGCATCTACACAATAAAAGAACACACCTATTAAATGACACTTCAATATCATTACGTGCATAAAAGACATTGATGATGAAAGTGATAACAGTCAATTTTATTGCATCGTTTTTGATAATGTATTGTCATAAACTTTCTGGAGGTGGGGAGAAACTTTTCTTAGTTCAACCTTTAAAACCGATAAGAAGGTATTCATTTCAATATACACCATAAAAGTTTGAAACTTTTAATAAATATAATGTATTGTAATTCAAATTATTTGTGGTTGTATATTGTTTAACCGTTTTAATTTCACACATTTTGATTAAATTAAGTTTACAAAAATAAAATACTTTTGTAATAAAAAGCACATAATAATAAATCATAAGAAGGTTCATAAAGGCTGTTGGGAAATGATCCTGCTGTAGCATCTGTCCAACTGTCTACCTCTTTGTCTCTCTCACCTGCATCTGATCAGGCTTCAGAATGAATGCTCCACCCTGTAAAACACAAATGATGATCTTATTATTCAGATGTCAACACAAATAAGCAATGAGAACTGTTTTCTAATAGTATTTGATAATATGAAGTGGTTTCGAATATGGTTGCGCCATTTCAGTATTCAGTAAAATGCTAAGCAGACCAAGTCCACTTTTATTGAATGGGAAAAACAAGAGCCGCTTCTTCAACATTCTTGAAATGTTCTCCTCATATTTAATGTAAGAAAGTCAGAAATCAACATAAGGAAATAAAGCAACTGTTTACTTTTTGAGGGTAAGTGGAGATTCAAGGGAGGATTCTTAATAACCTTTGGATTCAACAGCTGTTTATTGTGATGCTGTAGATAGACATCTATCTTGTGACCATAAACTCATCCTGTTATATCAATTGAGATTATTATCACGTTATCTCATCATTTCCAATGATAGGTTATCATTAAAAAATAACAAGATAATATTGTGAAATAGTAGATCTAGCTGCGCAACATTCTTGCTGGTTGTTGTCGCAAAGATGAAGAACTTACGAAATCCATGTTCATCCGAGTGGCCTGGAGAGTCCATCGTGACCCCTGGAAAGAAAACAAATGAAATTACGCCTAATAAAAAAGATCAACTTTAATGTTTGAGAAGGTTTTAAATGTATTTTAAAATTAAGTTGTTGCGATGACAAAGCGTGAAGGCATTGTGTTCATTTATGCACCTTCACAATGTTGAAATCCCAATATACTATACAAGTTGTGTTCCTTTAGAAAACACCATTATATTTTATTGTTAGCTGAGCTAAGCCTGAGTTACCTAATTTTCTCCTGTAAAGCTGCTTTGGAACAATGCACATTGTGATAAGCGGTATATAAATAAAATTGAAATGAAATTAAATAAGTGTGTCCTTTGAATTTTACCTGTTGGTCAAAGAGAGCCCAAAACATGGGCAAAGGAATGTACAGGACCAGCACCCTGAACAACATTTTAATTTCCTGAATGAGCCGCTTCTGTTAAAACATCAAAACCACACTTTAAAAACTGTTATCTCAAATTTGGATTTGATATGAGGAGCAATAAAGGCTTATGCATATTTGTGTTTAGATATTTAAGCACTCATACCGAGAACTTCTCCTCGGCCCAGTCCAGCCAGTGTTTGCGCTTTGGGCTGTTCTTGGAGTTCCTCCATCGATTGCGAATAGCAAACTGGTAAAAACAAAGTAAAAGGCGACATAACATGCTTCAAATTCTTCTGTGACACATTAGGAAAACATTTGAGATGACACTCACCCCGATACATTTGCAAACACGCAACAGGACATTTCCTTCAGGTGGACTCTTCTTATATAACCCATTTCCAGCAATGAACACCACTGAATGAATAAGTACAGAGTTATTTGCAAGCCCAATAATACAATGGATGAATTAAAGGGGACACATTTCTAACAGTTATATAGAATCGCATTAACCAAAAGCCTGTATGTTCATGCAAAACTACTATTTATTCATTTTCAAAAATATTTTGCTGGATGAGCTCAATAGTAACCAACAGACATAATGTAAACATTAACGCTAGCAGACAAGACTAACACCATATTGAATTTCTGGTCCAGTGAATACGGTCCACAGAGTTATCAAAACATACCAGGATTTCTGAATAAATGACCAGGACTGCTAAATATACAGTACAGACATGCCCATTGAACATCTTGTTGAAGTTGGTTTCACAAATACAATCCATAGTGAACATCACGTGGCTCACTCTTCCCAAACATCCTCCATGTCTGCAATTCCCGGGACACAGAAAAGATTCTCACCTAGTGCAATAATCATTAAAACAGCAGGGACTCCAAAGGCCAGGGCATAGCAGTCTCTACCAAAACACTGCACATCACCTGTGGAGATACAATGTGACGGATAAGTTAATCCTTTTATGACCGTCATATACTTTTCTCGTAATTGTTGTTTTGTATGCAAAGGTTATCTTGAGGTGACCTCTTAATATCGGCGTGATGATGGTTGATAGGACACTTCCAGCATTGATTGACATGTAAAAGATTGAGAAAAATTTTGTCCTCTCCGCTGTCTGAAAAAAAATACAGAATGGAGGGAAATTATAATGGTTTAATTTGTTGCTTTTAAAGGGATAGTTCACCCCCCAATTTTTTTTATCATTCACTCACCCTTATGTCATTCTAGTCTGTGGAACATAAAAGATATAAGAAAAAACACTGGTAACCAAACACCATTGGTCCCTATTAGCTTCAATTGTACGGACACATTTCTCAAAATATCTTCTTCTTTCAGAGAAAGAGTCATATGCAGCTTTTGAATGACATGCAGATGAATAAATGATAAAACATATATTTTTTTGGGGGGGGGAACTATCCCTTTAATGTCTGCTATATTGGAGACGAGCAATACTTTTCCATTGAACATGCAGGCCAACTACTGTAATATATTAACTAGCAGATATGTATCCATTACATTTTGCAACCTTCCTCTGAGAGGACAATTTAGCAAAATGATTGATATCTTGTCTTTAATACACATGTGGGGTGTAAAATTGTGCCTCGCACCTCTTGCAAGTGACTATAAATAAAGCAATTCATAGTTTTGACAGGTTGCAATAAAAAGCATTTGTTATTTTAGACCCTGTGCTAGTTAACCTGAAATATTTGAACACAGAAATAAAATCGTTCAGTAACAAAACGTACATGTTCCTCATCAAACTGGTCACCACCAAAAGCTGCGACACATGGCTTGATTCCTCCTGTCCCAAAAGCTATCAGGATCAGACCAGTTATTGACAGAACTCTACAAGGGAACAAAAAAAGCTTTTATTCAACTGCCTAACTCTGACATATCGCCTCTCAAACACAATGTCCACGAAGCAAAACCGCACATTCTCACGACAGCATCCAAACTTACATATGAACCGTACTGTTCCCCACATCGGGAATGGCTCCTACAGACTTAACCACATGACCGATCACATAAACTATAGACAGATAGATGATGGTTCTGTGAATAAACACACAAAGAGAAACATGCTATCTTCAATGAAGTTGAAAATACGTATTCATATCAATGCAGAAAAGCCAACAAGACTTACTTGAACTTTCCCAACCAGGAGTCTGCTATCAAAGCTCCCAGAAGAGGGGTAAAGTAACACAAGCCTGAGAAGGCATGGTACACCGCTGTGGACAGATTCTTGTCCCAGCCCAGGTAGTTGATGAAGTAAAGCGTGAGCACCGCTTTTTGAATAAATCGCATGACAATTAATATTACGTATATCAGATTACACACATTTTCTTAATGTCATTTTGCACCCTTGGAAGGAAACACCACACAGACTCATTCTGGATAAAGACAAACAGCTCAATTATGAGACAGATGTCATCCACAGTTCTCACTTCAAGGGCCTTTCGGAGTGAACAGGGGATGAAATTAAAAGTTGCCCTTTATTTTCAAACTTTTCGCTCTATCCTTATCTTTAAAGTTTCACATTTGAGGTTTTACAGAACACATTCATAAATCCTTCATAAAATATTAAAAATGTTTTTTAAAAGAGTACGTCGTGTTTTTACAACACAGAAATGTCAGGTAATGTAATTAAATTGAGATTTTACTACCATGAATTGGTTACTTTCAGTGAATGGAATTTACATCATATTCCAAAGTACTACCATAAGACTTGCAAACAATATTGCAATAGCAAACGAAAACGTGTGACAATTTTAGGCTTTATTATGTGATTACCTTTCATGCCATAGTATGAGAATCTCTCGCAGAACTCATTGACCACAATGAAGGCGATGCTTACTGGATAGTTAGTCCCACATAATTTCTGTAGGTAAACAAAACAAATATTTATTTGATAACAAATAGGCATGTCAAAACAAAACTATACAGAACTAAATGGTTGCTTCGTGTTGAATTATCATAATTTCAACCATTACTTAATTTAATCATCGGGTTCCTTTTTATATTGCCAACAGGTGTCCCCTATTTTTGTGTAGAGTGTATATTTGTTGTTTTATTTTTGTGAAATGACCCTCACCGGTGAGCGCTTTATTTTTCCCAGAGTCTCCTCATCAACATGCTTTTCTAAAGCAGAAAACAGATTAAAGAACACAGCTAAAAATTATAACAAATACTTCTGTAATTCACATGCATATTACATGTGTGAAACACAATGGGAAAAGCTGAAATAGTCAATATTTTTAAGGTGTTCTGGAAAGGCCTTATATTAACACAATAGTTGATTTATTATAAACAACAATCAAATCTGAGTTTCCTGATTTTTCTTACAAAGGAATACAGTACTGTAATCTGCTTAACTGCCTCGTTTGGGAGCATCTATAAATGTACACACTCCCCAACAATCGCAAATGCATGCATGCAACTTTAGTTGCAACTTTAGTTGCTTGAAAAGTTGCACTAGAAATGATCGACTGTGCTGCAGGAACAGCTTAATTGATCGATTAAAAAGTTATGCTTTTTTGGGCAATGCCATCCTCAAACAGGCGACGAAAAAATAGTAATCTACCCTGCAAAATGTTGCAAGCTTTTCGCACGAAAAACACACCAATGCCAACTTTGACAGGCAACGACTTCAGCCATATGTCAAATCATAGAAATGCACTAAAATAGTTAGTAAGATAGATAGGTTCTTAAAAAAATAACCCAAAACAGCTCTGGTTACCCTTGTTCTTGCCCATGTCTGCAATGGATACTGAAGTGTCTCTGGATCCTCAACTTCTAGCGGATTCCTGCACCCGCGTCCAAGTCCGTCCCTCCACAGTGTGAAAACTCTCCTCCTTACGGTGCTGTTATAGCAGTTTAACCCTGCTGGGTTAATGTTCTACACCTAGACAAAGATACGATTACTGCCAACCGAATGGGTCGAGATGCCACATTCA
This sequence comes from Triplophysa dalaica, assembly GCF_015846415.1. Classification (NCBI taxonomy): domain Eukaryota; kingdom Metazoa; phylum Chordata; class Actinopteri; order Cypriniformes; family Nemacheilidae; genus Triplophysa; species Triplophysa dalaica. Next base: position 18,611,675 of record NC_079549.1, on the reverse strand, counting down.
CACCCAATGCATGTAAGAGTATTTAAGAAATGGCAAACTTGTTACTCTAAAACTTTCAGTTAAAAAACAGACAATAAAGTGTGTTAAAGTCTAAAAGAAGTGCACCTCGATCTCTTTCCTTGATTTCTACGTCGGGGGCATTTAAGGGGTACGCGCTGGTCTGCGAAATTTACTGGCAACATTGAATCCTATCCAAACAAAACGAGCGGCGGACACTAGTGCTCCTCCACGCACGCGCAATGGCGCCCCCTGCTGTTTCTACTACAGGAATGCAGACGAATACCGTAAATAGTCATGTTGTAAGTAAAAATAGACAATAAACAGACCATAACGTTACTCAAATTTAAGTCACTCAAAATGCATATATATGGACACTTTCAAATGTGGGACTTTATAAATGAGATCAGATAGTTTTGAGAACATAAATATTTCAGATCAGCCTCATAAAAGATCATTTCTTAAAACCATCACGAATTGTTTCTGACTGAATACTCCTCGATCTAATTTAAACATAAGGATTTAAGAATAATGCTACAGATTGTTTTTGATCTTTGTTGTTTTTTATTTCTCGCTTTTCTGTCTTTAATCTCGAGTCTGTCCTCAGAGTTGCAACTGCGTCTTTTTAATCTTTACATTCAAACAACTGGTTGAGATCTTGAGACTGCAATGGCCATCGAATATTATGTAATCTTTTTTATCTGTTATGTATGAAGGTTCAATTAATAACAACGTGCAACTGGTACAACAGAAATCTGAGCGGAATAACACGTAGAAATATTGGTTGCGCTTTTCAGTTATCCAATAGATGGCGCTGTCACATACATTTTAGCACTTCTCATGAATTTGGGTGATCACTTTTTAACATATTTTATTTATCTATTCTGCATGGGTCACTCTCTCATATGTAGCTTTTAAATTACGTAAACACGGATTCCTTAGGCTGTGGCTGTCAATGTTATTTTGTAAGTATTGAACCTTAAATATGCGTTTCAAACGTTTGGTCCCCTCCTGTGGAAGACCCAATTTACATTAGAGCAAACCAAACAAACAAGATATTTTAAAACATGTGAAAAGTCACTTAAACATATCACCACCACCATATTGGCATATGAGGTTATATTTTAAAATCTATAAAAAATATGATAATGCAGATGAATAAAACAAAGGATCCAAACCCACGTATAACAATACAGACCCAGCAAACAAACAGTTCTTTAAATCTAGTGTCCTGCCCAGTGAACCCACCCATTCACATTACTTTTTATAATAAAACCATTTCCGACCTTTTAAAGGAATCATATGCAAGACACCAATGACTTTATTCTAGACATCATAATTAAACTTCAGAGGTACCAATAAACAAATAGGTTTTCTACGAACAATTTAAAAGTTAGACACAAAATATATAATAAAACGATCCCCATATATGCAACGTCCTAATACAAACAGTTATGTGTGAGCCCTGTACTACATGACAATTAAACAATTTGATTAAAACAACCTTAAGAAACTTAGGCTACAACACAAGTCGGCTGATGCCTTCTTCAGTGTGTTTAGTCATTTAGTAACCGCATCCACAAATGATGTCATCATTGTCCACACCTGTGTGTCCCAGTTGTATATTAACAATATAATTCGATAATGACTTACATTTCTTTTATTAATACTTTAATTAATCACCAGACCAGACTTTATTAATCACTACATATCACCAACACATAATTAACACCATCACACATCCCAAAAAAATCTACATATAACAAATGAACAACAATGACAAAGAGGAAGAAAAAAGTTATAACAAAAAAATATAAATACAACTATGCCACAACATAAGTAGGCCTATAAAGCAGTGAGGAAAAACAAACAATTATTTCCCAATTATGTGTTACAGTTAAATATATTATATGAAAGGTTCGTCGATTTAAAACATCGAAATTGCATCGTCATAAATAATCGATACACTTCACATTATTCTTTACATCATCAAATATCATCAAAGAAGAACCGTTGAAGATTGTGAGGGGTATTTCCTCAATTCTACCACTAGAGTGCATCATTCGATCCGTCTCCTTTAATCACAGCAGATCCATAAGGGTAGGCATACACAAATCTATTGATATTTTCAGTAAACAAACTCATTCTAACATCACAAAATGTGAAAAGAGAATCACCAACAATGTAGATAAAACTAGCAAATGATCCAACATTGCAAACATCTTTTTATGCTTTAGTATGAGAACATGTGATGTAAGATTCACTCAATAATTTCTTGTTTCTGTACGTAAATAGATTGAGTAAAACTTTCTCAACGTTAACCCAAATAATGGTCGAAGTAGAAATATTTAGTAGAATTTTTTCTTCACCGTATATGAATTTGGGATACAAAAGGCTTTTCCTTTCTCTAATTCCTCAGATTTGTTTAAACTTCTCTTGGATCCCGTTTAAAGAAAGACCCTCATTTCTATTACCCCGTGCTTGTTTTTCAAAGCTCTTCCCCTCTTCACTGACTCCAGACAAGAGAAGCTTTTGCCCCCCAGAGATCCTGTTCAAATACAGCAAGTAAAAAATTGAGAGAAAGAAAACCCAATAAATGACTTCCAAGATCCCAGAACACTAATGAACACACTTTCTCTTGTCAGTCGTGGATTAAGTCCAGGAGTGAGGAAGAGTTGGCTGTGGACTGATAGATATCAGATGGACTAGGTTAATAGCCATCTGGAACGCTGAGTGGAATCTGACAATCAGGAGATATGAAATTAAATGATCTTTTTGGCAGCTATAAATGTTAACATTACAGTAAAGGATAGTTCACCCATAAAATAAAATTCTTTAATCATATACTCTCAAGTTGTTCCAAACCTGTTAAATTACTTTGTTCTGCGGAACACAAAGGAAGATATTTGGAAGAATGTCAGTAACCAAACAGATCTCATCTACCGTTCACTGCCGTAGTGGGGAAAATAAATACTATGGGAGTCAATGGGGGAGGAGATCTGTTTGGTTACATCAAAATATCTTCCTTTGTGTTTAGAAAAAAATTAAACAGTTTGGAACAATCTGAGGGAGTAAATGATTACAGAAATTTATTTTTTGGGTGAACTATCCCATTACTCATAAAAGCAATGCATTCTCTGTAAAAAAAAAAAGATTGTATCACAGGTCTTTTTCAACATTTTTTAACCATTTTTGAATTTAGCTGCAGCGCAAGCACACACATATATATATATATATATATATATATATATATATATAATATATATTAAAAAAATGATTATACATGAGACAGCCACTCTCTGTACTAGAACAAGATACAGGCTACTGCACTGTTTCTGAAATACCTGTATTGTGTAGCATGTTGAAAAACAAGAGTTGTTTTGTTTCTTTTTCGCTATTTTTTCTGAACTGCTTCCTGTTTCCTGTCTCGGGTATTTTTGGGAATATGATACCTGTGAGATGCAGGTTGACCTTTACTCAGTCAAACTAAATCTGTTAGGACACTAGTGTATATCTGAGAACAACTTACCTCACACATTCAGTTAAATCACCATGGGACTAAGAACAGTTTACATAAGAAATGAATATTGAAATTTATTAATAAATGAATTGAATATTGAATTGAAAGTATTTTTATTAAATTCAACGTATTTAAAACCTCATATCTCGCTAGATCTGTGTCTCATTTAAAGAGTGTGAGAGATTTATTGATCCAACAGAACTTTGTGATTTTGTTTACGTTACCTTACTAGAAACTAATTTACAAGTATGTATTTAAAAAGTCCTCAAAATACCATTTAAAAATAATAACTTTTATGCTAACTCTTAGTATTGAAAATAGATCTCCCTTGCCTGGATCTTAAAGTTACAGATCAAAGTTAGGGTTCTCATTGTGCTTTTCAGCATAGTCACAATGTCGCCATTCATGCGTGGATGTCTTTTAAAGTGAAAAGCCTCTCATAACCCAAAGCATGTTGGGTAAAGAGAGGAGGATGCACCCTGACCTCGACCGAATCGCTTTCATCCAAAGCATGTTACTCGTAATCATCCTTTGATGGAAAGTCTTACGTTCTCAAAGAAATACTGTCTGGAGTAAAGTCATATAATGTGATGATCTGTGACAGGTCATAGGTCAAACTGCGACTTTAATAAATTAAAGCAGCATCAAAGCTTCTGGATTTTATGATGTGATACAGTTGTCATACAGATAGAACTTTCTTAAATGTTTGACAGTAAAATTATTTATGTTCACAGCAATAATAAAACTAATAATTTTGTGATTACATTTAGTTAAATATGCCGTGAAACATCATATGTACATACTACTTGGGTCAATTTTCATGGTATAGGATATTATTCCCAGCACCATCGCTGGTAACATCAGAATGGTGTCTCATCAGCTGCTAGTCAACTTCACTTTCATGCTTTCCTCTTGTTCTTTGCACTTCTGAGATTTACCCCGGAGCTATTTTCCCTCCATCATTTCTCTAAGAGAATAAAGAATTAAAAGGCAAGAGAAATCATTTGGATGTGGATCAAATGAATGCTCAACTAAATTTGCTGCAAGACTGGAATCGAATCATTTGCTCCCTTTACACATCAGTTAATCCCTCGATGCTCTCCTTCAAACTGCTTTACGCGGTCCCGGCGGTAATTCTCAAAGGCGATTCAGTCATTGTTAACCACTAGTAACTTACTTTAGAAAGACCTCAATATGCATGAGTTTTGATCATTTTCAAGGCAGACTTTGGTCATAAGAATGGCACTTAATGTGCTTTTGAATACAAATGTAGTCTACAAATAATAAATGCCATCACAAAATTTGGGCAGTTACTACTTAGCATCTTTTGATAAAGAAGTGGAATGTATTTTATCCCATGGCTATTTTCCCATACATTGTAAATGATCAGAGGTCTATTGAACATCTGACAAACATTGTTATGATATTTTTAAATAATAAAACAACTTTTTTCAAAAGGATGTGCTTTAATGTGCCCTACAGAAAGCAAACCAAGGACAACACAAGCACAGCATTAAAACAGAATCAAGATGCTGTATTAAAATGTACAAAAGCTACACATATGCAGAGTTTTGCAAACGGCACCATAAAAATCCAAACCCCTCCTCTCGCTCCAAACATTCAGACCTTCAGAGAACGTTATCACTCCGTCCTTGGTGAGAATGTCTTGTAATGCTGGTAAATCAAAGGCAGAAGTCATTTTAGTATGCGCCTGTGCTTTATCACAAGCTTGAGGGTGATGAACCAGTTAATTGGGTTGTGATGTCCGCTGAGAGCACACAGTGTACTTGCATATTCCTTTAAAGATATCTCCAAGGGATGTGAGGGTTGACAGGCCTCTTCAGAGTCAAGCTCACAGATGTAATGTCCTTCACCATCACATGGCCAGAATTACAGAGATCGGTAACTACTGAGTTGTTTTGAATCTGGTGATATGGATGAAATTGACCATCACTCCTTGGAATGAGGCAGATTTTTTCCAACAGTTTCTTTTATATTTCGCTCTGGAGCAAGCAAAGAGGGCATCAGAGCGTTGTACACGTCATGAACAAAGCTTAAGCAGTTAATATGCATTACACATAATTTAAAGCATGAAAGATAGAGGATAACTATTAACAAAACTGAAAGAATGCAGTAGAAATATTCATAACTGTATTAGTATGTCTATATAGCAGATTACATAGCACTATATGAGTTTAAAACGTATGTTCTTGTTGCAGAGGCACTTAGTGAAATTCAGTGCACTGTTGAGAGAGACAGATTTACACTTGTAGTAGCCTAATAACACTTAACCTGATGTACACGTTTATGTCATACAAACAAACTTACAACATATGGCTTTGTCACATAGACACATCATCTGGAGGTCTTTGCCATACAGGTACAATCTAGTTGCATACACAAACATAATGTTGGGTTATTTCAACCCCAGTGTTGGGTCAAAAATGGATAAACCTAACTGTTGGGTTGTAAATTAACCTTTGCTGGCTTGTTTCGACTCAAATGTTGGGGTGTTTTAACCCATTGTTGGGTCAAATATACTTTGTATATACAAGTAAGATTACTTGAGTATATAAGTATGATATTATATATATTTGTTTATATAACTTTAACCCAACAATTGGGTTGGTCTATTCTCGACCCAACAATGGGTTGAAATAACCCAACATTTTTTTCCTTTTTGGATTTCCATACAAACCTTGACAATGTTCTACAGAAAAACATTTTGATAAAAAGTTTCACTGTTGTATTATAATGTATATCAGTGCCTTTGCTCATGAAACAAAAATGCATAACTTCTTCCCATTTGAGTAATGTCTTCAACCTGTTAATGCTTTGTGTTTGTTCAATGTCTTTACATTTCAAGAACAGCATATGAAAAAATTCACCCCTCATTTTTTTCAGGGTTTTATCAAATTCTCAAGCCATCATGTTTAAGAACTTGCTTTCCTCTGCAAGGGCAGTTAACATCGAGCTCATGTCCCCAATGGCCATGTTGCCGATACCTGCTGGTATTGATGCTAACGTAACAGAGTTACGTGGGGTGGTGAGCCGTGAGGAATTCTGCGAGAAACTCTGCAGAAGGCCGGGGCTTAATGTGCCGGACATTAGGCTTGAATGATCACCGTCATCCAAAATGGCATCGAAGTCTATCAAAGGGTGCTCAAGTGTCTGAGAAGAGTCTACCGTGCTGGTGACCTGGTTAACCCCAGGAGATGCCATAGTAGAGGCTGAAGCAACAGGGGGTTGGTTTGTGCACGGTGACAGGGGTGAATTGTAATCCGCATTGGTGTCCAACATACGGATCTCTCCTGAATAGTACATTGTGCTGCCGCCACCGTTGTTATGTTGACCTATGTCTCCAGGTCTCTTTGGGCTTGCTTCTGAAGTGTCAAATCCAGGGTTGATGTTGGATAGAGAACAACCATTTTGCATCATACCTGAGTGTTGCCTAATCAAAGGCTTGGGCCCAGATGGAGGTCTAGGCTGCATCAGCCCTCGGCTTACATTTTGAGATTGAGGGACGTAATTTTGCTGGTTGACATTCACATGTGTCATATTTGATCTGCAAGTTTGCGTTTCTTGTGCTCTCCCATTGGACATGCCCATTCCATTGCATGTTGAAGAATAACTGATGTCTTGCCTATGTCCCAGTTGAGGGTTAATTTGCTCGTTGAGATTCGGACATGGATTGGTAACAGACTGTCGATACTGCTGGACTGAATTCATCCTCTGGGTGGTCCTTTGCGGATAAGCCTGGTGCAGGTTAGCCAGATTCTGGCTCATTGGCACGACCTGTTGGTTGTTGCCAAATCCTTGGTAAGTGCCAATGTTTTGTTTCTGCTGCACCACTGTCAAGTTTCCTCGAAGTTTCTGCTGCACCACTGTCAAGTTCCCTCGAAGTTGTTGCTGTTTAGGAAGCCTTGAAGTTGTATCTGTTGAACCAGAACTGACCTCGTTCCATTGGACAGGCATGTTGTTTTTGTTCATGCATTGTGGGTCCGCCATATGCTCCGAGCCTGAGCAAAGAGGTGTCGTTTGCGCTCCATGACTTGCACCATTTGCCATGGCCATTCGCCGTTGCCCATAAAACTGCTGTTGTTGTTGGGTGGCCACATTACCATGGAAGTCCAGCGCATGACCACCGTTGACAGCAATTCCAGTGTCCAGATTTGAGTTTCCATTCTGCATATGGAGATACTGTACCATATCATCTGGAAGCACCATATCATCCTCTGGCTGATCAACTCCATCGTTGGCCATATTCTCCATCAAAATATTCTCAGAGATACTGGGTGGCCTTTGGATGAAGGAATGACGGTGCAAGCTGCCATCAGACCAAGTGTTGTTCTGCAAGTTGAAAGCTCGACGATCTACCGCAGCAAGACGTGACGAGTTCATGTTGCTGATACTGTTGAACCTCTGAACTCTCGGCAAGGAGAGGGGGTCTAGAGTCGTACGCCGAACGGGATCGCTTGCTCGCCGTGGAAGATTGCCTGGAGCTCCGTGAGGCATCATGCCGAGAGCGCCGTAGCTTGTGTCGCTGCAGCGTCTGGAGTTCGCTACCGAGGAAGTGTGGTGAAAATATGCTGAACTGTCCTGCGAGTCGTTGTACAAGGCCATTCTAGTTTTAAGACTCATTCGATCCATGTTGGGAAGAGGTGTGGGTGGAGCACCTCCTGTGGCTGCGGCGTATTTTGCCTTGAGACGGTAGTGTTGAGCTGGAGTAAGACTTAGCATACTTGGTAGCCCACCTGCCCCACCAAACTGGCTGGCTTCACTCGAACGTCGCGACATATCCGTGGAGATGGGGTCGTATGAGTCTGCTGAGCTGATGTTGTTGTTGCGAACTCCGAATTGTGAAGCTTCGCTAGAGCGACGGCTGGAGTAGCACGGCGAGATACCGGAGGACCGACGACTAAGCGTGTACGCTGAGCTCATTGTGCTGGTGGAGCTGTCTCTGCGCTCCTGCAGCTGACTTAGCATCGTCATCTCACAAGAAGATAAGTCTCCTAAACGCTGGTTTGGAGGACCAGGCATCGAAATAACCATATTTGGAGTATCCATCAGCGAGTCTAGAAAACATTGACATGAATATTACTAAACAGAACTTTAATCTTTTCTAAAGTAACTTATTACCAACATTTAGCATTACTTACCGATAGATGGTATTGGAGGCAGCTTGGTATTTCGGACTTGGGGTGTTGTATTCGCCCACTGGCAGGAGTCTCTTACAGATTTTAGCTTTTCTTTCTTGATGTGCTCGAGATGTAAAAGGCCTCCCCTGTTTTTACGCAGCTGAAGACCAACTCCTGCAGTAGTGCCAGGCGAACCGGTGGAATCTACTATAGGGGAGTCATCTAAAGCACTCAGGTCCCCCAAACTGCCTCCACTGTGCATGGCCATCTCTACTCCACTGTCATTGTTGGTGGCACTGCCAAGTGGTGACGGCTCACTGCTACATGACGACTGACCACCAGGGCTGGACTGATACATCTACAGAGGAACAGTAATAAAGCGAAACGGTGAAGTTAATGGGGGTCAAAGTTGCTTAGTTACCAACATTCTTTAAAATATCCTCTGTTGTGTTGTGTAAAAAAACTTAAGGCACAAAGGTTTGGAATGACATAACAGTAAGTAAATATTTAAATAATTAAAATTTTGGGGTGAACTATCCCTTTAAAGGTGTATTAATGTCCAATGAACACAGAGAAAGATATTTGGAAGAATGTTAAGGAACTTTCAGTTCTGGGACCTTAGGCACTACCATAGATATTTTGAAGAATTTAGGAAAACAAGAGTTCTCGGGAACTTTTGACTACCATTTAATTCTTCCTACTATTATAATCAATGATGTCCTGTAACTGAAAATGACTAACATTTTTCCGAATATCTCATTTTATACAGGTCCGAAATAACATGAGAAAATTTTTGGGATGAACTATCCCTTCAATGTTAAGTTGATCAGGTGGTTGGACAAAAGAAATGTCTATACAGTAAATACAAGTTAAAGCAACCTTTTTTAAAGAGATTTGAATGGTTCAACCAAACAAAACATAGACGAAAAGACAACGTTGCTGTAACGCTCACCTTAGAACAGTCTGTCCATTATTTTCAAAGTGAAGCATTAAAGGGTCAACCAGAGAAATGTTATGTTTGTAAGTTAGTCAAGAGTTAGTACATATCTTAAGGCATATCAGTTAGTAGCATTAGTATTAAATCCAATAATGTACATAAACGCTGTACTTGTTTTCCTACCACTGTGTTTTCCGTCTTGATGGATTTGATATGGTGACAGTCATCCACGCCTCTGGTGGTGATGCTGGCCTCCACTGCCCCTTCTGTTCTTCCTCTAGAATGTTTTGTGCTGGCCTCACTTTCTTCATTGCCCTTAGGAGGGTGAGGTTTAGGCGGTGCGTCCCCACGCTGCTTCTTAGTGACATGTGCATCTGGACCATGAACCGTCTTCACATGCTTTCTGAGCGAGCTGGGGTCTGTGTAGCGTTTTGTGCAACCCGGGATCTTGCAAACATATGGCTTCTACAAAAGAGTGACGGAAAGCTTTCAGAATTCAGTCAAATCTGATTTAAATCAAATATCGTGCTGTTTTTCTTTATGAGATGGGATGGAAAAAGCGCACATAATGAAATGCATGTTCAAAGTTCAAACCTCATTTGAATGCGTTCGGTTCTGGTGCTTGGCCCGGTCTGAGGCATTGGAAAACGCCTTGTTGCAACCCTCGTGGTCGCACACGTAAGGTTTTTCCCCCGTGTGGGACCTCAAGTGAGTTTTGAGGTTTTCCAGTCGGGAGTAAGCCTTTGAGCAACCTTCAAACTACGGAGAGAAAGTGGGAGAGACATGAGCAATTACATCAGCGTTTATTAATCTGAACTTCAAATTAAACTTTAAGGGTGAGTAACACGAAACCTGTCAGGAACATGGCCAGGTCATATGTCAAAGTGAAATGGAAGAAAACATTTATTTATTCAAAAAATCTGCTTTCGATTTATTCATTTTTGATTTTTTGCAAAAAAAAATCTGAATTGACAGTGTTATGCGAAACACTAAGTATGAACACACTACAGTACACTATATGCAATGTATCTTAAATTTATATATTTCTTTAAAAAAATCTTTGTTACAGGAAGTTATGATAAAAATATAAAAATATGACACCTATTTTAGATGTAAATAAAGGTAATGTGTCTGGAACTCCTGACTCCATAGTACTTTTTTAAACCTGTTTTTCTTTCAAAAGAAGATATTTCGAAGGATGTTGGAAACCAAACAACACTGGCCAATGATGGTACCCACTGTTCATACAATAGAAGTGTATGGGTACCGCTGTTTTTCGGTGACCAACATTCTTCATAATATATTTCATACAGGTTGAAATGACAGGAGGGTGAATAAATGATGAGAGAATTTTCATTTTTGAGTGAACTATCACTTGAGGCTATTCTCTCCTCAGACATCAAATATGTCTCCATTTTGTCACGTATTTTACTAAAGTTCTACTTTTTAAAACGACTTCAAGCCACCAAAATAGACTTTGAAGTTGCAAACCCAAACCAGCAGACACTCGTGTTCTTCTAGCTCACAATTTTTTACTCAAATGAACACCATAGTTAAAAAATATACCCTGTTTAGAATCAGGTGTTCAGTTAAATTAGGAAACAAAGTTATTCCTGGAGGACTACAGCTTGTTCCACTTCTGGTGGGGCCAAAATTAGATGTGTGTATTCCTGTCAGCAAACACGTGTGTCTTTAAGACCTTTTGAAATCAGAACTGGACTTTTGTGACTATTAGTCCATGTCTGTGGGCTATTAAATGGTTTACAGAAAATATCTGCACACATGTAATGTTTTCTTTTTTAATTTGTCTTAAAAGAGTAGTTCACCTTCAAAATGAAATTTCTTCCATCATTTACTCACCCTCTTATCATTTTAAACCTGTATGACTTTCTTTCTTCCACAGAACACAAAAGGTTTCAAGAATGTTGTTGACGGCCCCCCATTCACTTGCGTTGGTTACAATAGAAGTGAATGGGGGTGCTGTGCTGTTCAGTTACCAACATTTTTCAAAATATCTTCTTTTGTGTTCTGCAGCAGACAGAAATTCATACAGGTTGGAAATGACAAGAGGGTGTGATAATAAAGACAGAATGTTATTTTTGAAAGTGAACTACTCTTTAAGTACAGCAAGGTAAGATAAAACATTTATATAATGTAAGAACAAAGTCTAATGTTAGTGGTGCGCTGCATACCGTGCATTTATGAGGCTTCTCCCCGGTGTGACGTCGCATGTGTACCACAAGCATGTACTGGGCCTTGAAAGGCTTCTGTTCTCGCGAGCACTCGTTCCAGCGACAGACAAACTCTTTCTTCTCTCCGTGGATGTGGTCATTGTTGATATGCTGCAATTAGCAAGAAGCAAAAACAAATTTAACCTTCATTTTTGAAGTATACATTGCTGAAATAATAAGCGTGGCAGCGACGCCAGCTTTCTTTTAAAAGCACCTTACATAACCCCGTGTGAAGTCCTACAGGGACGGATCACAAGAAATAAAAACCAAACACCATGCCATTACTTTGTTTCTCAAGGTATGTAATTTAGTTTCCAGCGAGAACAGACTATAGCCTTGAGACGAAATAGGCTGTGTAGGGAGGAAGTCCAAGCCCTCAATGTTACTCTGGTCTCTAAACATCACTTTGTTTCCACATGTTCTCGCAGCTTCTTTCTTGCGTTTCCTGGCAGTAATTACACCTTATTCGCTTAGTCTCGCTTTCAAATATTTTATACTATTTCTAAGAAATACAATTAATAAGGGCAAACAGCTTTGTAATCTCAAGCTTTGTAATCAACTGTTCATTTGCTAGGGCGAAGTCACAATGACAGACTAACCAAATGGTTGACCAGTGAGATATGTCTTTTTATAGATACGTTAAGTGCCAGTGTTTTTATTAGCATGATGCATACAAACAAAATGTTTTGTTTTATTAACATCCTCCGACAAGAATTTCATTTTTTACGAGGTTGGTCAAGATAAAACATCTCGAAACCTTTGCGTTCTGTTACATTATGTTGTACTCCAACTTAAATAGTTCACCCAAAAATGAGAATTCTCCCATGGATTACTAGCTCTCTATTTGTTCCAAATCTGTATACATTTCTTTGTTTGATGGAACACAAAGGAAAATATTTGGGCGAATTCTTACAACCAAACAGTTCTTGGACCCCATTGACTATTGCAGGAAAAATTACAATGGTACACTCTTAAAATGAAATGTGCTTCGCGATGCCATAGATGAACCTTTCTAGTCTAAATTGTTCAATAAAAAAACATCAACACCCAAAGAATCTGTTTCACAAAAGGTTCTCTGTGGCGAAAAAGATCTTCAGATCATAAAAAGGTCAGAAAGAGATGGTTCTTTGAAGAACTTTTGACTAAATGGTTCTTTGTGGAACCAAAAATGGTTCTTCTAAGGCATCGCTTTGAAGAATCTTTTAAGCACCTTTATTTTTAAGAGTGTAGTCAAAAGTCCCCAATTATTGCTTCCTGAACTCTCTGTAAGTCGCTTTGGATAAGAGCGTCTGCTAAATTACTAAATGTAAATGTAACGGTTCGCTGTTCTACTTTCTTCAAAATATCTACTGTGGTAGTCAATGGGGTCCAAGATCTGTTTGGTGACCAGCATTCTTCCAAATATCTTTCTCTGTGTTCATCAGAACAACGAAATTTACACAGATTTGGAACAAATGATGGAGTAAATGATGACAGAGTTTTTTGGGGGGGGTGAACTATCCTTGATTTGTTCTGAAAATAAGTTTGATGCAAATTCCCCTTTAAAAATTCACCCAAAAACTGTGTATTTATACAAATCTTTTATCAGACAAAATAGTTTATTTAAGAATAAAATTGCTGACAAATAAAATCCTGTTTCTTGGTGCCTTAATCCTAACCTAGTATGCATTCTTGAAAATAAATTTCAGTTTAACTCCAAGTTGATTCCTCAGCATCGAGTCTGGTGAGGAGCCAGACTGGCTCAGGGTGTTCCGGTCAGAGCAGCAAGTCAGACTCTAAGCAGGGGTGTATGTGTCACATTGCGGTTTTCAGATTGTTAATAACAGCCAGCAGAAGGGCCGAGGTGTCAGAGGTGGAAAGGGCCACTCCAGAACTGCTGGCATAATGACAGATTTACAACATGGCCCCGGGGAAGGTCAAAGGCCAGAGGGTGTACAAAGTCAGGGGCCATACATATGTGTGTGTGTGTACACGTGTGTAAGTGAAGGCATTTTGCGTGACTTTGGTTGCGCCACTGTGGGTATCAACATGCTCATTAACCCTTAATGTGTCAGTGACATGAAAGGATCGGTTACAACTTTAAAACGGATGGGTCTAAAACTTGGGTTGCGGGGCAACGACTACATTAAAAAGCCGAAATAAGCCGTTTCTAATTTGTTTTTGTCACGGTTCAGTGATCGTGATGATTTCAAGAAGTTAGCTCGGTTCCAAAACCTAGTAAGCTACATACCAAGACACGGTTTTAAGGTATTAAAAATCTACCAAAATGAATTCTAAGATACCTTTTAAGATGTTCATTTAGGTTCCATATGCATCGTAAATACATATAAAGTCCCAGAATACACATTTCCAAGCTAAACTGAAACAACACATTTCCCAACACCAAAGTAACTTGGTTAGAGGAAGTTGACTAACGTGAACTAGCTGGTCCTGGGTGTCGTACTCTTTGGAACATCCCTCCCAGTGACAGTTGGTCTCATATACAGCTTCAGGCTCTTGCTTGCATTCATCTTTATCAAGTTCCTCCCGTAACTCCATGTGATCCTGCATAGAAAACAGCATAAGCATTTACCTGCATTGCTAACCGTATTACATTTATCATTTAGGATATGTTACCAAAGAAGTGAATGTTTTATGGCTTGGTTGCATTTGGACCTGACAGATTCTTAGTTATGTACCTGTTGGTAAATATAAGTATCTCTCGCTTGTCTGTAAGACTTCCAATAATATATTGGGGCTGTACAATGTAGATACTGCATATGTGTGTACATACGAGTATGAAATTGTGTTTTTCCCTTACCTTCTCTATTTCATATCAGTTTTAAGGTTTATCTTCTCTTTTTTTCTGTGTGTTCAACTTAGGTTGTTTTCTTGAATTGGTTTTCTTGTACAGCTGCTTTGATGCAATGCAATTTTTCAAAGCAAAATAAAAATCGAACTGAATTATGCCTCATATTCTTCTACAAATCATAAGGGGAATTGTTGGCATAGTAGTGAAGAATTTGCAAAGAAACTTTTGAGTTTACATTGTCTTAAGGTTGGGTATTTACGCACTGACAGACAGATGTGAATCCAAGTAAATATGATAAAACAAAGTAGTATAGATCTACTTGGAGGAGCCTAGCTGGGTCTTTTGGGAAAAGACTTGATAGGATCTTATTGCCTTAAAAAAGAATTATGATATTAAAGGGATACCATTTGTGATTTCTTTTCTTTTATAACGGACCCCTGTGCCTTTAAATAAACTAAATCTTGGTTTAATTATTTAGGAATCAAATTTTTACTACTCGTTTCCAACAAAGTATTGTAACCCACAGTTCTCTTAAGGTCTGGGAATGTTCAGAATGCTTTTAAGCTCTAATAAACTTTAAACGTAAGCGTCCTGAAACCTCTCTAATGTGGTGAGGGAACGGAATGCTTCAAGGCTACATCTAATGTCAACTCCCACATGCCAATTTGTGTGATATTCAGTCAAAAGAACCAAGTCTGCTTACCAGGAATTGCTACGTTGTCATGAGCAACTAAAACAGCAAACAGCATATGATAACTGGTCTTTTAAAACTTTATCCCAATTCATGCAATCTCGACCTCCTCGTAAATAGAGGATTTTAAAGCAGTCTGATGTGAAATCAACTCTACAAACCTGAGAACCAGGTGAGATGGGATGTGGTCCGTCTGCTTCCGTTTTGACCTTTGACCTCTTGATGATCATAGGATTCACCGTGCTGCTGACGGCCGAATCTCCGCCAGCGTTCTAATAGAGCAAACAGCGATGGGAGAGAGAGATAGAAGGAGAAAAGAGTCAGCAGAGACTCGACGACAGTTTGGCTGCTGGCACGTGGGGCGATTTCACGCCTACAAAGTCACCGCAAGCTCCAGATGCCTTATTTTACAAAGCATCTCACCGCAGAGACTAAACTGTTTAGACTGCACCATGAGCGTCTGTCAGATGGAAATATGAAAAGGAAGAAATTATTACGCCCAGAGTGCGGCTGCAGACTTTGATCGTCAGATGGATTCATAATTCAACAGACAGTCTCGAACACACAGGCTTTCCGTGGAGAAACGCTGGGAAGAGAAAACCGTGAGCCGCTACAGTGTGGCAAAGACCCATGTTTTCCATAACTCAGACATGGTTTGCTTAAAAGTGAGGGAGAAGTGTTTCTAATAGCGGGTAAAGTGTGTGCGCATTGGAGAAATAAAGCGGACTGAAAACTGGTGTCGGGACACACTGTAGGTTAGAGGAAGTTTACATTCTGGATGGCCACAATGTTTACATTGGAGTGACAGCCACTTTTGGCTGATGAAGCTTACATAGTTGTATAAAAGGGGGTGGGTAGCAAAATACGGTGAAACTCAGCTCAGATGTCTATATTGTAAGTATTACTGTTTACCCAAAAATACAAATTCTTTCACGTACTCATTTTCATTTTGTTCCAAACCTGTTTGACCTTTCTTCTAAAGAACACAAAGAAGATCTTTTTCTATTGTATGAACACAAAACCACCGAGACATTTCTCAAAATATCTTCTTTTGTGTTCCACAGAAGAAAGAATCATATACCGATTTTGAACAACATAATTAATAAATGACAGACATTTTTATTTTTGGGTAAACTTGTTTATCATGTAACAGTCTTTGGAATTGATAGATCTGAACAATTGCAGTTATTTTGTTTGTTTTACACCATACCAGCTTCCAATGTCTATTTTCATGGCGAGAATTTTTTTTATATAATATTAGGTTTTATCATTAATTATTTTTTCAAACATTTTGATACTGTATTTGGTGTTAGGCTATTAAAAAGGTATTCAAATGTTTTAACTGTTTGCACTGTTTAGTAAAATAAATATATTGTAAGATTTGAAAGCAGCGTTGTATCTATTTCCGTGTCCTGGAATTCAATTCATGAATATCTTCAGGTCTGTAAGCGTGGGATCCTTGAATCTAGAACACAATAACACATGTAGAAATCATAAATCTCGGTGAATTCACCTGGCTGGTGTCTGTGTTGGTGTCAGTGTTGTTCAGGGCGGCAGCTGCCACCAGCGTCTGCTGCCTGCTGCTGAGGGAGGGAGTCGGCTGAAGCAGAGGGGGTGCATGTCCAAAAGCGTTCAGACCCCTATGCTGGGACAGCAGCTGGTGGTATGCTATTGGTGTCATGGGATGTGGAAAAGCGAAGGATGGACTGAGATGTGGGGGGGGGAAATCACATTTAGGGTTTATTCAAAGATCAGTAAATCAATATGTAGCCAAAGCATGTGCAAACAGAGAACAGGCATTTCTTGTACCTGATTGCTCCTACGGAGAGGTGACCATAAGAGCTGCTGGCAGCTGAGCTGGAACGAGAGTTATTGATGTACGCCACCAGAGAGTTGGGCGAGGTGCGGATCATGGTCTGCAGGTCGATGCTGGCATCCGAGACCGGAGAGATGGACAACGCCCGCTTTCTGCTCAGCCTCGGCGTCAGTCTGGGACTTGGGAAACGGGACACTGCACAGAAAGAGACACTTTTTTAATCCAACCCTATAGAAAAAACAGATATTAGAACATTGGATGTTTTCGCAATGTAAATAATTAATCTGTCTAATCGTACCAATTTTGCTCAATCTTTGGACCAAATTTTATTTAACAACACTGAAAGATTTCCAAGTCTACATTGTGTACCACAATAAGCATTCATTTACTTTTTGTGCATGAGATCTTGAAATCTTTTAGAAGTCAGACTTAAAGGGACAGTTCACCCAAAAATAAGAACTCTGGTCATCATTTTCTCACCCTCAAGTTGTTTCAAATCTGTATACATTTCTGTGCTCTGATGAACACAGAGAAAGATATTTGTAAAAACATTTGTAACCAAACAGTTCCTGGCCAACATAAACTACCATAGTGGGAAAAATTACAATGGTAGTCAAAAAGTGTTTGCATTCCTACATTCTTCCAAATATCTTCTTTTGTTTGCTCTGTTTTTCTGTGTTCACCAGAACAAATAAATGTACACGTATTTGGAACAACTTGAGGGTGAGTAAATGAAAACGCGATTTTCATTTTTGGGTGAACTGTTCTTTTACATCTTAATGTTTCTTCAGGCAAGTGAATGTACTAATGTCCAGCTGTTCTGTACCAAACAGGTGCTGTGCATTAGTCCTGGTGTAAAAGGACAGAGAACAGCAGCCGGGGAGGAGGATTTTATACCCTTGTGGGCATCACCAAAGGTGTTAGTAACAGGAAACATGTAATGGGTTCATTTAACTACACACAAACACAAGCGCCTCGCAAAAACCCTCTGCTGACATTTCACATGTTCATGTCATTTTGACAACTGTTTTGATGTGCATTGCAAAAAGAAGGTAAAAAAAAGTCTTACCCTTATCTAAGACACCTACACAAATAGTACGTTAAAATGATTGTATTAAGAGGGTACTAAGAGGTATGCATAAGTATGAGGTGTTTAAAGGACGCAAAATTGGTATACTAATAAAACAAACTTTTTTTTAACAGATTTCCACCCCAACACACATTACAGGTTGAGCCAATATATTCGTAAAAAATGATTTAAAATCCTTAAAGAGCTACAGTGTTTATAGATGTGCATCAAAGCCAAAACTTGAAATGTGTTTCATTTTCGCATAAAAAATTATGAATCTCAACAGATTGTAATCTTAAAAATGCAGACAGTGCTCCGTTCAGAATGTCTGTAGCAAAAGAGTAGGTAGCATGAGATCATGAAAATGACATTTCATGCAGTTTGTTATGTTGCCGTGTTTGAAAGTAAGCTGTCTGCCAAGTTGTACGTCCGAAGGTGAATAAATAAAGTTATTTGTTTGTAAAAATGGGAGTCGACTCTGAATCAAACAAACGAGACGTGAACTAGTACACCCGCATATCTACGTCACTATACATAGTCCCTGCCTACGTTTTGCTGAGACTGACGCAAAAACGTATTTCTCCTCCCTCAAACACTGTCGCTCTTTCGTGATGCGTCTCGAACCTGTGTTCTACGGTGTGAAACTAAGTCCGTCTTATTTCAACTACCAAAGATTGGTTTAATAATCTTGGCGCGTTCACTGCAGGATATGTGAAACGACTATCCTTAAAGAGGGGGCAATACCAACTCTATTTGGACCTGTTAGCTCCACCAAATCACAATCTGTAAGTGTGACTAATCATTTTTGTCTCAACTTCAAGAAATATTTTTCTACCTTATGTCCGTGTTTAGCTAATGCATATAACGCTAACATTAGCATGTACCGTTATTTCTGGTTGTTACAGTTTGTTTATCTGGCTATTAACTTTGCATTTTGACACATTTGCCGCACGTGCACCTATATAGATATATTTAGGTTTCATTTTTCATAACGTTGACTTTCTGAAATGCTCTATGTTCTATGACAACGCACAGTTAAGACAAAATAATAGTATTACAAACGTATTAACAGTATTTTAAGAATGTTTAAGTTTGTTGTGGATTAGCGTCTTCTGATGCTTCCTCGTCAGACTCGGGCTCAAATTGGTACGGTAATTTCGCCGCCATCTCTAGCTACACATATAATATACATCACATGTAAACCGTAATCCTGTAATGATGGTAGTGGGGTTCCATTTGCGACAAATGATGAACGTGTTTGACCAATAACAACATACTACACCATCTGACCAATCACATGACACAAGGTTAGCGGGTAGGCGGGGCCTAGAGAGATGAATCGCGGAACGAATCATTTGCGAGTCAGTCAAGAAGTAAGATACGAATAACTGCCTATTATTACGACATTATAGTGTTTAAACACATTGTATGTACATAAACTTGTTGTTGGACACTCCATAAACCAAAGTAGGGCCTAAAAAAACCTATGCTAGGTACTCTTTAACAGATCCTGTCTTAGTCGAACCACTGCCACGTTGATAGGGCGACGTGTGGCAGAACTTGGCTGGCTGCTTCCAACAGAGTCAAAAGAACACCAGGGGGTAGCAGCGCCTGGCCTGTCCCACACACTCTGTGATGGTGTTTTCATAAGCTGCGTCTTTAATTTAGGGGTGCACAGGTTTCTGGGGAGAGCTTTAACAGATGTGCAGTGCAGTGCGCCTGTGGCGGCAGCGTGCGAAACCCATGGCTTAGGGTATAGTGGGTGGAGGTAGGCGCTTTTAATTGAGGATCTGGCCTTACAGTATATATGGCATTATAATTACGGTCTACACGTTTACAATTCCATTAGGAATCTGCTCTGATGTTTTTATTGGGCAGCCTTGGTGATGTTTAAAAAGTATAACTATATATGAACATTTTTTCAACATTATATAAATGTAACGTAAATGTTTTTAGAAGGATAGTTCTCAGAAAATGAAAATGGTTTCATTTTTATAAACTCTGATGTGGAACACAAAAAAATATATTTTCAGAAATAATGTTTTGTTGCAAATGTTCTCTAAAATATCTTCTTTTGTGTTCTGTAAAAGAGAAAAAGTCATACAGGTTTGGAATGACATATGGGTGAGTAAAGGACAAAATATTTTGTTTAATTCTTGGGTGAAAAAATTCCTTAAAGTGCCCAATAAACACCAAAGCAATAAAGTTTCAATAACAGATTTGTGTTTATTTTTAAACAAAAATGTTCCAGATTGCAGCTTTTAAGATACTGATGGCTGAAAAAGACTCACTGTATCATATATTTGCTGCATGTGGCATTCACAGAAAAGGATGAAAAAAGTTTACGTTGTAAATCTAATTAATACCATGACACCAACATTTACTGCGAAAGGGTTTGCACCGGATACCCTTTTCGCATCCAGAATCCAACCCCAGCTGGTGTTGTGTCTATTGTGCAGGCGTATACACAGTATGCGTGAGTGTACATAGAGGATTGTGCATTAGAATAAACTGCAGTGGTGACAGGACCCCCCTTCCATACACTGAAAACCTCGGCTCACAAACACCAGGGTCCTGCCTCTAGCCGGACACCAGACGTTTGCTTTGGCAGCTGCTATTATCATGGGACCTTGAACTGTTCCCCGCTGGCTACGCCACACAAATGACTTCAACATTTGTTTTCCCCTCTTTCCATTCAGAATCTTAAGCGTTCCTGTGTAATCAACCCAATTAGGGAGCGTAAGGGGCCGCCAGCCCCCTTTACGCAGAGCGAAGAAGCAGATAATTGGGCCATCGGTACAAGAGAGAGGTCTGTTCAACATATTATCCAGCTCTTTTGGGTATCAGACAGTGTCTGACTGTGACTAGTGACGGTCTCTGATTTATTTATTCATCCATCCGGGGGGCGCAAGGCCAGCATTTCCTATCTTCCCTACAGAGAAGCACTGACTGTGACCACTCATAACATTGCTCGCACTATAGACAGACTAAGACTACACAATGAGGACCCAAGAAACGTTACTGCTGGAAAGAAATCCGTCTGGCTGTGAGGGGGAAACGCGGCTGTGTTGTTTTAAGCGGCGAGTGCGCTTTCACCCGCCGTGTCGCCCTGTCAGGCGGGGACCATAATTAACATGTTAAGTGCACACCGTTGGCATGCACACGCATTTGGCACAGCACTGGAGCATTTCAGCGAGACGTGCATTTGACGCAGACTTCTTTCATTGTTAGGAGCTATTTGTTATTTTGGGGCCTGTTGGGGCAAATGTGAAAAAGGAGTGCTTATGTATTTGCAGGGCTGAGTTACATGCTTTCAAAGCTCTTTGGGTGTATATTCAAGACAGAGGTGATGCCTCATCATTCTTTATGCTAAGAATTTACTCTTAGCTGTTGAAGTCATGGATGACTGATGCATGGGAATGTCCCGTGGATATTTAATCATAGGAGGTTTGTTTTAAACACTACAAAAAGCTAAGGCATGTGTATTTGAAATACTGTCATGATGGAAAATTGTTGGAGTGCTAAAGCCAAAATCTGTAACTTTTTCGTTTACAAAATGAAGAAAAATGAGTTTCAACATGAGAAGTATATAAGAAAAAGTTTGCAGTGACTACCCTACTTGGATTTATACTTCGGGAATATGAGACATACATCAAAAACAAAAATGATATCATCATCTACTCACCCTCCTGTCATTACAAACCTGTATGACTTCTTCTTCTTCTGCAGAACACAAAAGAAGATATTTCGAAGAATGTTGGTAACAGAACAATGATGGTACCCATTCACTTCTATTGTATGATCACAAAACCAATGCAAGTCAATGGGGACCACCGCTGTTGCCAGTGACATGAGCAACATGATGAACTATCCCTTTAACTGAGTTTGTGTCATATTCCGGAAGTATATAAATCGAAGTAGGGTAATTCTTATAATACAGCATTGCGATGACATTTATAGCTATAAGAAACGTTTGAATGCAAACACTTCTTTTGAATGTCAAGTAAGAATGTTTTTTTACACTTACAATCTCAATAACATGCATGGATCCAGTTAGAATAGCACACATTTTCCTGTGATCCCAGAAAATCCAAACATTTCTCTCCCAGTCAGCTAATGGGCAAATGGGAATGGTGGAGCGAAAACAAGAGGGCCACTTTGTGCAATCCAAACACTCTTGTGGTGGGTCTGCTGAATTTATTAGTACATAAATTGATTTTTAAATATGCATATGAATTTTATCGCAGCACCATTCCAAACAAAACGGTAGACTCTGCAATGCATATTTATCAGCCTCTTGCTCCACTGAACGGGTTGCTTTATGCAGGGACCTTGCGAGCGAGCCATAAGCTGACATTAACCGTCAATGAAAGCCCTGTGTCTGTGGGTTGGTGTGAGAGAGGCTCGTACACCTGAGAGCCCAGAGTATGACCACATCAGTCCAATCCACAGCCGAAGCCAAAGATACGGGTCAGGGTGGGAGAAAGCCCTGCGCTGTGTCTCCGTTTGTGGCTGTTTGGACTAACAAGCCTCAATACACAAACTGCGGGCAGTCAGCTCTACAGCGGCCAGGGTTGGCGGTCAGAAATGCAGGAACTTTTACGTCTGATGTGTTACGATCATAAAATAAAATTAGAGGTTTGTGTTTGATTAGTGATTGGACATGTAATTGGAACATGCGACGGGAGAGGGTTTGTGGATTTATGCAGGAACTGCGCAGAGTTGCTGTGGGTGGCGATGTATATTTACCAGTATGTGCCTGTTTATGCGCTTGATTATTTTAAATCACTAATTTCCTGAGCAGACACTCAACACTGACTGACCTTTAATTCTCACAGTGTCGCTTATTCACTACCTGCAAACCCTGTGACACAGAGCAGAAATGTTTTGCGAGTTATATAAACTCCAGTGATTTTTCTAAGCAAATTTCTTAGGAAATGTGTGAAGCCTGCTTATTGCTTCCGTGAAATGCTGGCAAGTGCATTAATAAAGTAAACCGTGTTCAAAAAACTGTTAAAGATTGTAACAAAACTAAATCTATTATATAATTTCTTAATAATTCCATTCTATTCATTCTAAATTAAAGAGAATAGAATAATCCAAACAAAACTTTGAAACAAGAGAAACAATGTCACTTTCAGAGCTCATTACAAGCTAATGATCTGTAAAACATCGACGACTTTAACAATAAATAAAAAATTTAAGAGCTTGCGCTTTTAAAATGCGAAACTGCAGCACAAAGGATGGAGGTAAGGCTTTGGAGAACGCTCTGGTTGTATGTTAAAACTTCAAAGCTAGCATACTAATGCTAACCTCTATGAAATTTCTCAAGGTGCATTTAAACAAACAGGAGATAGATTCTAATAAACTGTGGTAAACACTTTTAAGATGGTCATGTGCTGGTCCTGAGCTGGTTTAAGCTGATGAGGAACCAGCACATGACCAGCTTAAACCAGCACAAACCAGCATCAAAACATACTTAAACCCAGCATATGCTGTTTTTTTCAAACTTTGCAGCTCATTCAATAAATTTTTTAATCCAAGTATCCATTAAAAGACCACTTCACAAGATGTTAACACTGATCCAGCAGCACGTCTGTTTTTATTTTTTACTTTACCAAATTCACCGTTTTTCAGGTAGACTATTGGAAAAACCACTATACATTTTAAACGATTGAATACGGTGTTGTCAAAGTTGACAAGCACTTTTTTTATACCTTTTATTAGTTAGATATTTGTAAAAACCCAGTGACAAACATAAAGGGTGTCCATAATTTGACAAAAAAAAAAATATGGAGATACAATGTTTCAGAAGGACAGCAGAGATATCAAATTGAATCTGAAAGATCTGTGTTTAACATATCTGTTGGTTGTATTCTATACAAACTATTCTCTGTATAGAATATAAAAGTTCTATAAACTTTTCTTATGCATCAGCGTTGTTTACCTCTTCTGAAGTGGTCTATAATGGTTTTCATTACAGTGAGTATTAAATTATTTCTCACTAAACGCTTCTCACAATGATATTCCCAGATAAACAGTAGCTCTTTAAAATTCAGGGACTGAAACCTGTTTGGCAGCATCTCTGTACCTTATCGTGAGACCTAAACTTCAACCTGCTCACCTCTTAAGATCATACAATGACAGGGTAAATGAAATAGCGATCCTCTGGGCATCTTTTAACAATGGCACATTATTAAGCCACGGAGTGATCTGTACCTTATAAGATCAAGACAGTACACCAGTCTATTACATGGCTAATTGGATTAGCGCGAGGGGTACATCGCTGCCATAACGCTGCCTCGAAAACAAAGAGCAGAGATGAAAGGCCTGGCATTACAGCCACTGCGAAAACTATGTCTGCCTTCCTTACAGTCTACTCGCCTTTTAAGGTGAAGCTGGAGGGAAGAGTAGAATGTTACAGTACTTGTAATAACACATCACACCTGCATCCCGATCTGAATTAGAGGGCGTAAGAGAAAACACGCCTCATAAATTGCAACGATCGATGTTTACAGATGCTCTGGATGTGAGTCATGTTTTATACGTAGGTGAATGGTCTTGTTTTTTTTTGTGGAATGCTTGTAAACCATTAATTTTATACAGCAATCACTTTTTGCTGAGCGTAGCCAAAGTGTAATTGGCTATTTGTATTGACTGTGTCTAGTTTTTATAGTTACATCTTAAAACGTATAATTGCTATCTTTCCAACATGTTTTCCAAACACGGTGTCTTTTGTTGCTCAGGAGACTGTGTCAGGTCCCGCAACAAAAGATCCAGAACCTTTAGGAAGCAGGGCTTGAAAAACAACAAATATAGTGAATGTTGGTTAGTGTAATGCACAAGTCAGATAACGTACTGTCCACAGGGCTCATGTAGTCGGGGAGATGTGCGGCTGCAGCTCCTGTCTGCATGAGCAGGTCTCCATAAGAGCTTCGGTGACTGGTGATGAGATGATAATACTCAGAGGGGTTTGCTCCAGGTGGAGGAGGGGGCAGACCAAACAAACTCCGTTCCTTCAGGTGTTCATGGGTCACTGCTTAAAGAGAGAAAAGGATGTTAGCTTGTGATTGAATGTTATGTAAGAAGAAAGTTGGGTAAGATGTGTCGCCACACATTTAAAGAAACTTGACACATGACAATATCTTTGGAAGAGGGCGAGCGCATCTTATAGGGACAGTTAACCCCCCAAAATTTTTAATTATCATTTATTCAACCTCATGTTGTTCAAAACGAGTATATGACAAAAAGGGATATTTGTGAAATGTCTCTGTGGTTTTGTGTCCATACAATGGAAGTCATTGGCGGTTCGGTAGTAAAAATTACATTGGTAGTCAAACGTTTTGGCTACAACCATTCTTCCAAATATCTCTCTCCGTGTTCACCTGAACAAAGAAATTTAAACAAATTTGGAACAACTTCAGGGTGCGTAAAAGTGATTTTATGACTGATGTCAATTTGTATAAACCACCATCTAAATATGTCGAAGGCAATACACAAAAGTGATACATATTTATTTGTATTTCTGCCCAGGTCTGATAACCATTAGTGCCTTGAGCATTTTTTCTGTAACGCTTTCCTACAACGTGGAAATACCACAGGGGGCTCTACTTCTTCTCCCACTTCCTTCTTGGTCATTCATGCCATAACAGATCTATCAGGAACAATTAGGCCCGGGCGAGGTTAAAAAAGAACAGGCGTGTGTTTGTGCCGGATTCATGGCAGAACAAGGCCGTTTATTTTCTCCACGCTCGCCGTATCGTATAACTGTGTCTCCAGAGAGGCTCGGAGACTGCGGGAGGAGTACGGCGGAGGCCGGACAGATAAAGCCCGAGGCAATGGACCATTGAAGGCTGATCAACAGTCAGAGGGGCCGCTTTGGAACTGGGGACGTCTCCATTGATCTTTATCAGCGATCCTTCACGGACCTTGTGTTAAACAGAAGCTGTAAATGAAGAACATGATTGACTTCTACAAACCCAAACCTCAATCACAAAGCTGCAAGGATGTTTTAAAGTTAGCTGCCCATGTAAAGCAATGACTATGTAACGATAGGCATGGTTGCAAACTTAACACCGATTTTTTTCCAGTTCAAACTAGGATTACAAAGACCTTTTAAAGTAAATGTTAACTAATGGGAACAAAGTTACGTGGTTTTGGTAAATATATGCTCTTATTCAGGCTGAATTTCTGGAATTTAATCACCAATGCGATCTTTTCCACATTGCTTATTTAACGGTAAAAGCACAGGCTCATTACTGCCAACAGATTGTGGTAAGTGGTTTATCTCTTATTTGGCTTATTCGTCTCAACCTGTTGTAGTAACAAGTTTGAGAAGACCAGGCTTTTGGCAAAGAAGGAAAAGTTTCTTTTAACACTGTTATCTATTTGCATGGATTCTTATTCTAGCCAATTTGTAATGTGCCGTAAGAGCAGGCCAGTTTTAAGTACACTTGACCACAGCAAAAGATGGAGTGTGTTTCTACACATGTTCGAGTTTGTGGAGGAGCGAAACCATTACCTCTTTGTCCTCCTTGAACAACGGGTTTTAATTCTTCCTTTCTAATGCACTTCCGTATACTATAAACATAAAACCCTTAAACACTCTTAGTTGAATGGATGCTCTATATTAACAGACATTAGATTGTTAATGTTGAAACGTTGCTTGCCATTTCTGGGGCACTAAGTATTTGAATACAATGTTGTACAAAAGATTTTCAGATAACAACGACACTGTAAAAATTTACAGGCAAGCATTTCATTTTTGTCTC
Source organism: Triplophysa dalaica (assembly GCF_015846415.1). Taxonomy (NCBI): domain Eukaryota; kingdom Metazoa; phylum Chordata; class Actinopteri; order Cypriniformes; family Nemacheilidae; genus Triplophysa; species Triplophysa dalaica. Next base: position 18,584,714 of record NC_079549.1, on the reverse strand, counting down.
TTTGAAAACAGCATATGTAGTTTTGTTATATTTATCTGATAAAGAGTGGAAGGGATTGTATTAATTGCATAGAAGATGAGTCAACATCTGTTTTTTTTGTGAGTTGACAGCTGTCACAAGAACAGAGTTTCATTTTGGTGGTTTTAAAGCAAGGAATATTCCACAAAACTTCACATTGAGTACATTTTTGTTCATCCTAGATAAACGTCTGATAAGAATGATACATTTAACTTGCTAATAATAAACAATTTAGCTTAACAATTGTTCCCAGCAAATTTCAATAGGTTTGCTTGAATATGTACAATATGGACCACTTCAGAAAACGTGAACACTGATGGTCCCACTCTGGTGCAGAAGAACTTCCTGTTTCAGTTCTTTAAGACAACACAAATGTTTGAACAAAACAAAACCAACAGAAAATGTATAACCAAAACAAAACGAATGATCAACGAATATCTTAAAGACTTTAATCTATACAGAAGATGAAAAAAACAATAGTATTAAACAGGAAGTGCTTCTGGATCAGTGTTTACATCTCGCGAAGTGATCTATAGACATATATTTCCATTGAGCACATCTCCAAAATTTGCGAGGGAGTGACTATCTCTTTTACATTTAACACCATTCAAATAAAAAAGTTGTAAGATGTTCATTTTGGACTAACCATCAGGGGGGCTCAGGCCTCTGGCAGCAGATATCATGGAGAGAGTTGGGCTGGTGTGCACAGACCGCAGGTAGTGCTCCATGTGTGGATTGACGTACGGGTGTGGAGGATTGAAGGGAGACTCTCCCGTAGCCGCAGCATGAGGTGACAGTCGGATCAGAGAGATATCAGAGATAACAGGATTTCCAGCTAATCCATGAGGTCTAGCAAAGACAACAAGAGAATAGATTTAAGCATTAGCGAATTATACGAAGACAAGCTGATTCACTCTGAGCCTGACATGTCTTTGTTTACATTCGTTTACAATTACTGTGTAATCTTATACATTACTTGACCATTAAATTAGTTCTCCTGTGTTATAGAATATTGCATTGTTTTATGAAAAAATTGTCCAGTTGTTTAATATAAAATTTAATGAAAACAAGACTTTACAGCTTCATTATGTGATTGCGACCCATAGAGGACTCTAGTTGGTCACATTTGGGTAAGTTGTCCATTTCAAGCCTTCATAGTAAGAAATACATCAGAGAAAGACCTAATTTGACATTTTCTCTATGGTTTACATCAATATTTGTATGAACGAATCATCCTTCATCATCATTCTCCAACAACTCAAAGCACTTATCGGGTGTTTTTTTATTTAAAAAGGCAGTTTTTTACTTCAGGTTCAAATACGGTAACATGGAACAGTGAGTTGAGGTCAAAAGCTATTATTTACCGGCCAGGTTCAGGCGCCAACGTCTGTCCCAAACCCCTAATGTAAAACTGGTCACATTCTTTATTTCAGGACTCTCAACAGGAGACTTGTTTCTTCTCTCTTTACGCCTGAGGTGCTAAACAAGTCGAGACACTGTAGTACATGACTACTTGTAACGTCTGGGTGGGATGCGTTTCAAACTGACACACAAGCCTCCAAGAGTCGTGATGAGACGTTTAAAACTTCCCTCCCGATTCTCTGTTGCTGTTTGAAGATGCTGATGTGTAAAACAAGATGATGGGGCAGGAGTTCACAGATAGCCCACAGGTCATGGCGAGGACATAAATGTGTCACGTCTTGGCAGGTATCTACGTCGCCTGCGCGCCAGTCCATACACTAGGAGGCAAGTCTAACTCACTGTCGGAAAGTAGAGCTCTTTGAAGAGATGCTTAGGTATGGTTCTAGCACTACCTTGCTCAAGTACCTCTTAGCGTTTTGAACACCTGGACCAGAGGAAGTTCAGAACCTGTCCTTACAGATCGGGTCATGAGCTCTGCAAGAGAACCCCTTAAATGGAGTGTCCTGAATGCTTAAATGTCAGATGCTTTTAAATAAAGCAGACCCATAGCTTCATTTATTTCTCTTTACAGGAACAGGAAATGACCATGATTATAAATCAGACAGCATTTCACAGGGGGTGTTCTGAGGTTGTAGGGAGGGATGGTAGATTCTCTAGCTGCACATTTCTTGTCTAAAGGAAAATTAAACCGTACTTAATGAAGAACAGACTTTACTCAAATGAAAGAAGGCTGTTTCTTTGATGGAAGTATTATTTAGATTTGTTTAACACCTGAATGAAAAGAGCTATAGCTAAAAGTTCCTCCCATTTAGAATTGTGTAAAAACTTTATGATAAAAAAAATGCACAAGAAATAGTTGCAGTTTTATACAATTTTAAGTCACTAATAGAATAAGAAAGCTTAAGACATTTTAAAGCTGCAATCCATACACTTATTGCGCAAGAACATAAAAAACTGTGTAAGCTTATTATAACAATTCATAACTTAGAATTACAAGAAGAAATCATCATCTTGGATATCTAAGGTTCTATCTGCATCTTAAGCCGTTTTGAGATATTGAGCTGCAAAGGTTTTGCATACCATTTGACAATTTACATGAAGAAAAAACATAACAATGTAAATAAGCTGTTACAGAATATGAATATGTGAATAACTCAATTTAGAAAAATGTCAGACAGAACCTTATGATTCCAGCGTGATGAATTATCAGTTTGACATCATTTGAGTTCAACAAATGAAAAGAAAGCAAATTTTAAATGAAACAACGTAAACTGCAATTTTATGTTTCAGACAGAAACAAAAATCCATATTCATTTTATGAATAAATTGTATGCTGAAAATAAAATTTGTAATAAAACAAGTTTTAATAAATCAAGGTGTTTTATACATAATATGCACTATAGTACATATAGCTTGTTCTGTAAAAATTCTTAAAGGGATATTTCAGAGGCAAATTAATTTCCCCATGTTTTACTTGTTTTACAAATATGGATGTTTCTCTTAAATAAACGCATCGATTTGCTTCAGAAGACCTTTGTTAAGACCACAGAGTTGCGTCGAGCAGTTCTTTGATGGATGGATGCACTTTTTGGAGCCTCAAAAAATTGCTCCCCATTCTACCGCTTGGAAGAAAAATGATATGTGGTATAAAGCTCCGACTCCGTTATTCTTCAAGAATAAAGTCAAAATCAGTCAGGATGCCTTATAGGTGAGGAAAACATGAGGAAAATTTGTTTTGCCTCTGAAATATTCCTTCAACCACCTTAAGTTTGCTTATGTGGTCAGACTGGTCCTGTTGACTGGTTTTATTGGCCAGACAGGTAGACCCACTAGATCAGTTCAAACCATCAGTTTTTTTCCAGCAGCATTAAATACATGCATTTATCTGAAGTGTATAAACTGCTTTTTGTAACTGCTTAACTACATGCAAGCCAGGCTTACAGTGGCTATCTGAATGAAGGGTATCAGATGCATTATGCTTGGCACAGTCCGACTTCATCTCAGCCTCCAATTTATACCCTCCCTGTTCAGAGGCCAACTTGCACCCAGCCCGAGTCGTGCTCATTTTCCAGTAAACGCCTGCAGACTACCAGGATTGACCAGTTGCCAACTTTCTGCCATCAGCCTCCATTAAAGGACAGCCATAAAGACGTCTCTGTTCTTGAGGAGCTGAGAGAAAACAGACGCGGTACACACAAAACACCAAAACCTAGCCTTCATTTGGGGAGGGGTGGATGGCTGGAGCAAGTGCTCAGATTTAAACGAAATTGGTGGTGGAGATGTGTTATCTCTGTGGACATCCTAAAGTGATAGTACACCCAAAAATAATACTTTCACACATCATTTACTCACACTCTTGTCATTTTAAACCTTTGTGACTTTCTTCTGCAGAACTCAAAAAAAGATCTTTTGTGTTTTGCGGAAGAAAGTCTCTGAAATGACAAGAGGGTGAGTAAATGATGACAGATTTTTTGGGGGTGAACTTCACTTTAAAACATGTAAAGTTCAACATTTTGCATTGTAGCTCTAAATTACAGGTGGAGAATATTTGATACAAAGCGGACCAGTCACAGCGAAATTAATTTTCATTTTAACTCCCTGTACGGCAAAGATTTAATTATAATAAATATTTATGGTTTTTAACTCTATAGTGGTACTACTATGGGAAAATAACTTAACACAATAAGAAACAACTCTTAAATACACATAAACACAAATTAACAGCGGTTTGAGTACATTCCCACAGTTCCCAATGTTTGCCAGACAGTCCAAAATGAGACAACTTGTCAATGCACAAATAAATGAAGAAAACTGCCAAGGCCGTTTGAACCTTTAATAACAAACCATCATTTACAACTTTACCTGTCAGGGGATAAGAAAAAGTAGGCCCCTACTGACAAGAATGATAACTAAAGTATCGTTGTCACGCCCCCTCTCTGACATGATGGTACTTGAACGGTTAAAAGAGACCTTAGTCATAGACAGAGCATGTCATGGTGCATTTACACTGCTTCTCCTTAATTGCTACCTGTCATTTTACCAGGTTTCCATCACTGCGCCATGGGTGGTACCTGCCCCCTGTAACACAATGAACGTCTCCATTTGCCACTTACATGTGTCTCCATCTATATTACAGGAAGAGTCACAGACAGCTCGGTTACGATGATGATATCAGGGAACAAACATTATGTGTTAGCTGTGTCAAAAGCACCTTTACTGCTGTCCTAAGTGTCTTATCTGTTGTGTTGTGAGCTAATTGGGAACCATCATAAAAGACATGATGATGAGATTATATGAATATGATATTTAGATTTAAAGAAATATTCTAAGGTAATTTGACTAAAGTTGTACTGAAAGCATTTGAGGGATGCTGGCCATTAGCACAGAATATAAAGTTATTTTGAAGGCATTTGTGTAAATTATTTATTAAAAAGAATATTGAATCATTAAAGTTGTTTATATCGTCCTTTTGAGGTGAGAGTACTAAAAATAAAAAGTATACTGGTGGTACATTGTGCCTGTATTCCATGCTGACTCGAGAGGTAATATCAGTATCTAGGCAGGTGCTCGGATTTAATAAATCACATTTAATTCCGCAGAGACACAGAAACCGCATGCTGTCCAATTGCTACCTTTCTGTGCAGTATTCCTGAATACCCGAACACCGCATTACGAGTAAACTTTAACGGTAATATGCACAAAATGTAAACAAAATACGAGTTATCTGTAACATCTCATTTTCTTTTTCTTAAGTTATATTTTAGATCTTTTTATGTCTTTAATCTGATAGTACAGTAGAGAATAGACAGGATGTCATTGGTAGAAGTCAGGGGAGCAGGATCGGCCAAGGACCGCCAAGAACAGGAATCGAACGTGCCAGCGCACAAACCACAAGGCTATCTGTACCAACTGACATCTCATTTTCAATCGCAATAAAGCAATTGAAGCATGCTTACCAAAGCATGGAATGACAAGCAAGTTGGGTGCTTTTCTTATTCTGCTGTAACTGAGGTTCTGGAAATTTAAAGATACATTTTGGAGCATAATTGCTTTGTTTAAATGATGACATACACTTACACTTCTTTAAAGGATAGTTCGCCCGTAAATGAAAATGCTGTCATCATTTACTCACCCCCTTGTCATTTCAAACCTGTATGACTTTCTTCTGCAAAACACAAAAGAAGATATTTCGAAGAATGTTGGTAACCAAACAACGGCGGTACCCATTCACTTCTATTGTATGGAAACAAAACCAATGCAAGTCAACGGGTACGGTTATGATTCGGTTACCGACATTCTTCAAAATATCTTCATTTGCAGCGAGACAACAAGACAGCAGCTCTTAGGTTTTGGACACAATCCACACCTCCATTTTACAGCAAAGCTCCACGTCCACCCAAAAATTATACTTTCTCCTAATATTCTGTTCAACATAATTAGGTGATTTGGGAACAGGCACTGTAGAGGACAGCTGAATCATGTTTTTGATGAATTAGGGGGCCTCTGTCAAGGCTGAGTCCCATAAATCAAAGGAACCAGAGAAGGCAGGAGTTCACTTTCTCTATCTGTTATAGCTCGTGTGATAAATCGTTCTTCTGTCACTGGGTGCACAGTATGTATTGCTTTCAAATCGGTACATATATATGCAAATGCATAGTGACTACCTTACATAAAGCAGAAACTCAATATGAGCAGGAAAAAGTTCTGCCCAGTTCCCTGTTACATATCTTGTAATGTGGTCACTGATATGTCTACTTGGTCCAAAAAAGTATTTGGATCGCAAAATTAGTCAACAAGCATTTAACTCTAAAAGAGAATTATGGGGAGACAGTTTAACAAAATGTTCTTAAATATGTTAGTCTTTGTATACATTGCACCAAAGTTCTCTTTGAACACGTTTCTTATTTTATTAGTGGTAACTCACCTCAATCCAGACTACATATATTTATATATTAAGAACTGTCCAACTGAGATCACTCACAACTGATACCAGATGGAAACGGGTCTGTGGTCCAAAAAATGCCAGAATGGAAGAAGCTGTTAAATCACACATCACCATTCTGTCAACTCTGTACTTAACGGCCCTTTTCATTCACATTTCCCTTGTTTTCATCTGTGTGTGATATGAAACTGATAAAATCATTGCAGTTTGTTTCTCACTATTCGCTTTCAAGCTGTCCAATGGTCTCCCAGAAAGAAGACAAGCTGTGCTGGACTGTAACCCGACCACGGCAAATAACAAATCTGTGAAATTGTAGTAGATGACAACTCAATGCAGATATGAGTAGAATAGATGACTCCAACACACTTACCCGTGCATAGGGTGGAGAGGATGTGGCTCATAGTGGTACCTTCCCTCATGATGGCGCATGTCGATGGGAATTGGGGTGTGGAAGGTGGAGAACAAATGTGGAGCTGTGGGTCAAGCAAAAAGAACAAAATTTCAGAAATCTTATATCAACAAATCATATTACAACAAAGACGAGAAGCCTTACAGTATTTTAAAACAATATCAAGTTAGCAATACAAAATAAGTAAAAGATCACAAAAGAGACCCAACAGCGCAGATAGTATGAAGGATACAATGACATTTTTTCATAGATTCTTCTGCGTTTTCTTTAGTTTCTTACATTTTGGTTATGAATTAGAGTAGAATTTACTACACCTTTTATACATAAAGTCCCCATTCCAAGGGACCAAAATGTTTGGGAAACTGCTATAAAATGAAATTAGTCATATTTCATTAATTTGTTGCAGATTTAATAACATTTTGTTACATTTAGAACTTCAGACTAGAATGAGCATATCTTGCCTCTTTCCTATCTGAGGTAATTGAAACCTGACACATGCAATGAGTAAATACACTTTTGCATGATGATTTTTGATTTGTCTGGACAACAAAAGGCATCCAAACGTGTTCTTCCTGTCATAAAAGATTCATTGCTTAAAGGGGGTCTTTAAAATCCAAAACGCTTTCATTAATGACTGAAAGTTACTTAAGGTGTTGGTTGTAGAGCTTCGAGTAAGCACGACATGCACTGTCTGCATCTTGAAACTCGTGTTTATCTTCACTATTTGCTATTAATGAGCTCCTGAGGCTATATTTGGATCAACTCCATGGCCTTATCCGTGAATCATCACATTTTCGGCACACTTCACAGTGTGTGTGCACCGTCTGCATTACAGGCCAAGTAGGGCCAGCTCCTTGGGTCCATTCCTTGCTTGTATTAAAATTCTTGTGGGTCTCACGTCAGATAATCGGTATTGACCTGAGAACAGAGATTATGGGGGCAAAGTCCTCAGATTGTTATCTCTACCTGAGAGGAGTTCAGGATGCCGGGTAAGAAAAGGGCCACAGGGGCCTATCAGGGGTAGACATGTGTGAGTCAGCATACCAGACCCGACACCGTACAGTCATCACAATGGCTGTCAAGCATGTATTACTTTGAGGAGTTAAGAACTTAAAAGAAAGAGGTCTAGTTCACCTGGATCCCTGTGATTACTGATGCAAATAAAGCTGAATACTAGCTCATTACTTACTAAATACTTGCTAACTATACTGCATACTGCATAAATATGCCACATTTAAAAAGTAAACGTAACTTTTAGTAAGCTATAAAGTGGTGGCCACGAGTAATGTCTAACTTTGGATAACTTTGCTTTTTCTCCTAATATTTTTTTAATAATGCATTAAAAAAATGTATATGCTTGTCACATGAGTTTTAAATATATGCATGGTGAGTTTTACGTGTAAACTAAAGCTCAGATTTGAGAAGAATTTCAGGAGGTTTGGCAAAAAATTACAACACTTGTGCACAGTTTATAAAGAGGCTAAAACACAAAATATTACCACAGCAAAAAAGTAAAACAAATAAGATTCTAGTCAGTGTGTGTATTATTTTCCACGAGCCATTCCTTTTATATGTATTTTTGTATATTAGAATTAAACCCACATTTTCTCAATCTCTGACATGCTATGTTTTAATTTGTCCAATAAATACCTCAAAAGCAAATATTACGCAAATGTAAATATGTTTTTATCATGAGTCTAATGACTTAACAATGAGTTAAAATCAAGTTGTTGATGCAAATTAACTCATGTATATCACAGCATTGTGGGATTCAGTATGTTTATGTACTTTGTGAGGTTGCAGTTGATACGAATGTTGGTATTTCCAGTGGAATTAGTCCTGGAAAAAAGATCAACCGCTCAATCTCTTCATCATTCACGCCGGAAAGCGCAAGCGACAGGTAAGATAGCATACCGTCACGGCATCTGCAATGCAGGATTGATGTGAGGGCTTAAAATCCCTCTTATAAAACTCGAGACCTTAAGGAAAAAGTGACTGCATACTTTCAGGCTGTAGTACTCTGTTTTCCTTGCCAATTAGGTGGACTCCCTTTCCTTGGTGAGTTGGATATTGAGAGGCATTTTCAAATGTAGGTGTAATAGTCAGAATAATAAGGGCTTGCGTGAGGACATGCAGGAGGACATGCGTCAATTTACATAAGCGTGCACGTGATGCATTCATGGCTGAAGCATCAATGAATATGTTAACTACGATTTTGGAAACTCATGGGACACATGTGTCTTTAAGAATGATGGGATTGCTGGTGAAAAGCGTGCGGGATCATATAAAATACAGGGACCTCATAGAAAGTAAGTTATTACGAAGAGCAATTTTTCAATTTGTCTCTTGCAGAGCTAACGTAATATTCCATATTAAAAGGAGCAGAAATGAAAATTCTGTCAATATTTACTCAATGCTATGTCGTTCCAAACTCCTCTGCCAATATTTTTTTTCCACAAGATACAAAAGCACAATTGTTCTTTTCCACGGTGGGCACATCTACAGATTATAATAAAGAAAAATAAAAGTTTACAACTTAAATTATTGAGAAAATTGTTTTATATACAGTTAATGTGTACCTATAACATTTACATAAATGCCATACTGCAGAAGAATAAACATCACATAATAGTTGTCGACTGGATCGAAAGCATTCCAAACACTACAACCTAGCAAACATTAATAATCTAGGTTACACTACAACTGACCAGAAGATGGAAAGGTCTCATGAGATGAACAGAAGCGGGTATAGCCTGAGAGGACTCATTCCATCATCTAGACAGCTCCATTGTTCCTGAGCCAAAATAACTAAAGTCCAGCGCTCTGGAGGGCACACAGGTGTGTGCTTGTATGGCCTGTCCCGTTCTGTTCCTCAGAGCGTACAACACAGAAGACATGAGGCTATTGTGTCTTATGCTTAATGTCGGTTCTTAAAACTGGCAATTGTAACTTTTTGATGTTTTCTCTAATAATAAAGTACATTTTCAAAATATAACCTAGACATGTCAAAGATTTCACAGGCAAGGTCACAACTGTTATGCCCTTTAAAGTCCAGTGTAAGAAATTTAGTGGCATCTATTGATGTGGTTGCGAATTGCAACCACTTGGTCAGTCCATCCCTGGCTCAGTCCACCCTTCCCCCTCCCTATAGTTTCATACCTTCCTCGTTTAAAAAAATAGTCTCCACAAAAAATCTAAAAAACTCGCTATTGAGTGCTGTCAAATGCATGCCAAACCAACAGGTGGCGATATACCCACTAACCATTAAGCCGTGTTGGCCAATCAGAAGCCTGGAATCTGACGTCTGACAAAGGAGATAATGACACGCATTCCAACGTCGTACTTCAATTGAAAATTGCACAATCTTGCAAAATATAAAAAAACACATTTTGACCATTCAGTTTATGCAATAGTGAAAAAATTGGCTAAATAAACAGAAGAAACACAAAAAACAATGTTTGGTATTCGGCCAAGTGTTTCGTTTTTATTCGGCTTCGGCCAATTTTCCTTTTGGTGCATCACTAGTGTATTCCCTGGGAATCGCAATGCTCTACCTGTTCTACCAAAAACTAAACTCACGCTCACAGTTATACTCTGGTTCCTTCAGAGGGTGTTTACGTTATCAAAAATATTATTGTTTCAGTCCCCCCATAATGAGGCAAACATCCTGTCAGAACCTGGTGAGGGTGAGAACCAGCCCTCCATGTTATGTTGCAGGATTAGGCTGTTAGTTTGATGTCCTTTTAAAGTCAATAACAGGTGGTAGGCATTATCATCGGCTACTCAAAGCAGAGGAAAAACCTTCACTTTTCATGTCCTTACGGAGCCGAGAGACAGGCGGCTTTGTACTGAGAGTAGCTCATCTTAGAGGAAGCACTCAAGAACAATAATAATATCCTGAGAGGCCGGGCAACAGCAGTGTAATTAAAAAAGCTTTTCTGTCTCGCTCGGGGAATGAGCGTGAGGGAGTCGATTCAGACAGGAAATTCCAACAGAATAGCCTGGCAAGGGGCCTAACTACACAGCACCATGCAATCCGCTCCACACACCACATCCCTGAGCTGTACTGAACCTTGGGAAATGGAAGACAAGCGGTAGCCACCGGTGGATTCAGACGATTCTGATAACTTACAGTAACGTAACATATCAATGTTGGAGTGCACGCAACAGTTAAACGCTCTGGGGGAATAGGAGGTTTATGTTTTCAATCCGTTCTGCACCTGGGAAATGTCACACCGTATAACATCCTTATTTAGCCCAGGTTGATGTTTTTTCCCAAGGCGTTAGTTGTGGCGGCAGGAGGATTAGGGGTTTAGGAGAGAGCACGAAAACCGCTTCCAGCCTTGAAAGGAAGTATTAAGTGAATGACTTTTCTTTTAACACCCTAGGGGTTTGTAAAATGATACATTTCTTATTAATAGAGGATTTCTGACAAATGGCAGAGTAGATTACGTTATGGCATCCATAACACTAACAATTATAAATCAATTTGCTTACGTTTGTTATTTACATTCATTTTGATAACTGGTATCTTTCAACAAATATGCCAGTTATTTCTTCACACAAACTGAAATTAATACTCATTATAATGGTTTATCACAAAGTATGAGCAAAACTGATGCCCGCTAACTGACAGCTATCAAAATGGCTTGCGTTTTGATGGCAAAGTTACACATCAACTACTACTGGGGATATTGGTGCATGATCCAAAATATAATAACTGTTATGTTGGAAAATCTTGTTTTTCAAAACCAGAAAAATCTTAACAGGTTTAAATAATGCATGAATATTAAATGTGCATTCAAGCTATACAGTACACTTTATATATCTGGGTTAGAAGCATCTTGCGCAAGAAAGAAGGAACATTATTACAACATGCTTATATATAAGAGTATGGACATTCAAACAAGTCGAACAGGTTAAAGATGAATAGAGGGTGAGCATATGGATCATTGGGGGGGGATAACTTTCCCTTTAACATTTTAATATGATAATAATCCTTCAAACATATTACAATGTTTGTTAAATACATATAAAGTAAACACAGTAAAACAGATTAAAACATTAAAGTTGATAAATAAAAGTGATCGCAAAGTATTTTCAAAAACCCATTTACCTCACGGAAGACCCAGCAATGTCGCACGAGAGATCGTGACAGTTTTCCTGTTGCCATTAGTAACAGATGTTCAGTTCACAGCAGAACCTTTGTTTAGAAAACGCTGTCATAAATACAGTAGCCACAGATTCTGAACAGACCTTACGTGCCTTTCCTGTTAGTGTTTACAAAGCAGGGCCTCGCTGGCTTCTCCCTGGCAATCTAAGGCCATGTGAAAAAACTGGTCAAATCTATCCAATCACGTCATTTCCAGCTCCAGCAAGCTGTCGGCCTGCATAGATGTGAATGTTATTTAATAAACCTGGTTACCATAATTATCTGGACAATTCCACAGTGTCTCAGTCCTAGGACAACATCTTTCAAGGCAGCTCCGGCTAACGGTCACCAACAAATTACCCCAATGTATCACACCTCGAGAAACGTCAGGCTGAAACAACAGTTGTGATGCTGGTGTGCGTTCTGTAACAGGATGCTTTTGGGTGATGATGGCCTCACTAAGACTAATTACACTTATCACACAATTTCCCACCTGGTCAAGACCTGAATTATCAGGAGAGTCAATGGCACAGTTAATACATGTCAAGATTAAGAAAGTACTTCCACATAAAGAGATGACGTCACGCCGTATATTGCATGTTGCAGCGGCGTCGCCATCTTCGTAGGATCATTCGACACTGCTATTATTGTATTGATACGTATCGTCATTTGTTTTGTTTGATATATGATGCTATTGCAGTTTTACTAAGACCAACCTACCATAGTTTTCATTTCCTAATCACACAAGAAAAACAAAACACTGCATTAAAAGCACTAGCAGCCATCCTCCCAAGATGGCGCATCATTCAACTCCGTGTGACGTAGCTTCTATACAAGTGTTATTCAAAATCGATGGGTTAATCATACTGAACATTCATATAACATATCTCAAAATTATTTTTTTATGTTGCTGGGTCATAGCATTGATAACTCTGGTTTTCAAAACGGCACTCAGGCATCCACTTAAGAGCTACTTTGTGCATTTGGTGCTTTCTTGAATTAGTGATTTACAACTCCCAATAGCACTAACATTCCTTCCCAATGCAATCTCAAGTTTGCTCACCGGTTCTGTGATTGAAGGTTTCCAATTACAGGCTCACGATTTGTACTCCCTTAAGACCTAAAAACGGAAGAGGCAGTTCATTTTAACATCTCCCGGGAACGGTGGCCTCTCCGTCGTTTTGTGGCGCCCTCTGGCCTCTTTGCTACAGCTGAAACAAAGGATGTCCATTAGCACAAAGGACGCACTAACAGCCTTGCAGAAGCTTGGCCGGTGCTGCTTCAGCATTACTGACCAAACAGCCTTTTACAACAGGAGTGACGGCAGTGGAGGAAGTTCTCACATTAGGACAAAGCACGAACTTAAGGGCCACAGTGATTCCTTTGAGGGAATCCCTGCTGGGGTTCACTCGGAGGTGAGACCCTGTTATCAGTGATAAAAACAACATTGGAAAGTAAAAAGTCAACACATGAAATTGTGAGAAGATAGCTCAAACCTATACGTAAAACTAGCCGAGTACAAACTCATAATGGGCTAAACGCATTGAAGAGCCATTGGGGAAGTATTATCTTAGTTGCGTCTTTGTTGTTTAGATTCTGACATTTTTAAAATGAGATAAGAGTGATAACATCCGAGATAGGTTTTATGTTTGATAAGATACAGTATTGTTAAGGTAATAGTCCATTTAGAAAAAAAAGGGCCCGGACTATCTACCCAAATGTTGGCTTCGACTTCAACATGCTCTGGTGGAATTATCTAAAAGAATTTGTTGTAAACCCTTAAACTCAAAACAGCTGTGGAGGAACACTGTTATTGGTCTTGTAGATGCCTTAGTCGGGGGTCAAACAGGCTGGTTGAGATCCCTCAACGTTGCCCTCTCCAGGGGGCCATACAATTTCTGTGTGTACTGCCTCGGGTTAGAAACGCTCTGTAATTTTGTCCTTTTCATAAAGCATTGGGTCCATTTTTCGTTCGGCCTCTTTGTCCAACACCAAGCTGTGGTCTTCCCGGCCGTCTGAAACGAAGCAAGCAATCGCGGCGAAACGCTACTCAGCATTTACCGCCCGGGTCACAAACGCTCTGCCTCAATCCCAATGACAATAAGACCCCTCATTAAAATTCTTTGCCATTGTGAACGCATCCCTTCACTGGATACAACTTCCTCTCTCGCTACCATATCCCTGCGGCTCATTCTTTTCAGCGCTGTACATTGCTTTTCACTCATGCCTACAAGTTTCAAAAAGGCCGTCCTCACCACCAGCGCAGAAACTGGCAGCGTTCTTTTCTTTAACCAGAAGTGTCTTGGCTAGAGACGGTCATCTCAGGCAGTCCTGCTGAGAAAGTGAGATGATTTATAGAGGCTTGCGATTTTTACAGCATTTACAACCAGGAAAGGTACTGCCAGCGACGGCGTCAGCGCCAATGGACACATAGATAATGAACTGCAAGGCAAGGTTTCCCGTCAGCCCTCCTCTTTTCTGCCGATGAGAGGATTAGGCTCTTAATTAGTGCCTCCAAAGGGAAAGCTCAATTTACGGGACGGTGGGGGATGTATGCTGGAAAATGTCTAACAGGCTGGAATGGGGGCCTCCTATTATCCAGTGCAAAGGGGGATGGGTGGATGAGAGCTTCTTTCTTCTAGACAAAAGGGGTGCATTCCGCCAGTACCGTGATTCAGAAAGTTTTAGAAGGAGGCTGTATAACAAATCCTGGACAGGCCGTAAGTCCGGGGGGGAGGGGTCATTGAGGTAATGACCGCCCCCACAACAGTGTCAGGGTGAGACACGATTCATATTTTGGGAATTAGCTTGAATTTGAATTGTTTTAGTCATGCTGCACAGAATGTTAAATTGGAATGACAGGACGAGAAATGAAGACGATTGAAATGCAAAGGAATTCAAAGTTACAGTATGCATAACACAAAAACATAAATTATGCTCTTTTTATCTGTACATTTTTTGCCTAACTCTCTTTGAAACAAAAGTGCACGTCGCTTTATGTACTTTGCGTGTGTTGAAACTATCAGTCAAGCTGATATTTCCTGCAAAATCCAACCTGACAGCTCAAATTATAAATCATTCTAAATTAATTTTAATTAGCTCGGAACCACAATTCTGCACTATGTTTTACATAACATTTAAAATTTATGAATTAAAATCGTGGTGGTTAAAAACTTGGCCAATGAGTTGAAAGGGGAGTATAAAGGATCAAACCTGCTGTTCTTCCGGTGAAGACTTAAGGAGCCTACTTTTCTTTGAGCAGTGCCGCCTGCGCCCCATAAATCATTAAGGTAGTCATGTGCTATCCACTGAGTGCCTTTTCTTGTGGGAAATGTCTCCGTCAGCGCATGCTTTTCCCACCATTGTTTCCAGTTTAGGGGCCCACCTGTTTACCTCTTTTAGCGTTTTAAATGTTTACACTGAACCTTATCCTGCAGACGTGTTTTTTCAGTTGGCTTCGTCTAACCTAACCAAGACGTTCTGGATGCTGAACATATAAAGCGCTTGAACGTGACCGTATGTTTTACCGTAATACCCACCTACAGCATGAATACAAATTCCGCTAAAATTTAATTTATGTTTAAGCGTCAGCTTTAAATCCCATTAGCTCTTCAGTCAAAAATCTAAGGGTAAATAAACTAAACCTATGTTTTGGTGGTTGCTGAGGTGAGCCCAGGTAAAGAGCCACTAAAGACAGGCTTTAATGTGAGGGTCTCATGAATGCAGCACACAGAGAAACCTGCCATCCCTCTCCATACCTCCAAAACCACCGTCTGCAAAATGACTTTCTAACAGACTGCAACTGAAATGTTTATTTGGCAGCAATACAAGCATAAAACTAAACAAACAAAAACATAGAAGTTACACATGTCGCTTTTTTCGTACCCGCACTGGTAGAGAGGTGAGTGAGAAGAGATGAAGAAAAATATTGGTCTATATGTCTTTCTTCATAGAAACCTACATAGGAAAACGGCATTGAGACAAATTAACGTGAGATTTTAGCTCAAGCAGACATGCTGCTACTGTGGGGGACAAAGTTTCTTCAAAGCTTTTTAAAAAAAGATATATATATATATATATATATATATATATATACATTTAAATGTATAAAACAACTGCAGAAAAAATTGAGAGAATATTCCAAATATCCAATATTTAATCCGATGTTTTGTTGCCATTCCAGTCCAATGTCTGTTGAATTTCAACAAGACCAAACCTCAGTAGTCACATCCAACAGCAATGACAAGACACAAGAAAACTGTGATCCCATAAAAATATAATACTTTTCCTAAATTCAAGTAGAAATATTACTGCTGTATTATTGCTTAAAAGTAAATATGAACTTGCATTTGAGATCTGAAAAGATATAGAGCATCTTTTCTGTTATTTTGGCCTGTTTCTCCAATTTTCATTTTCTGAAATAAATAAATAGAAACAATATTTTTTATTTGTAATTTGGGAGATATATATCTTTAGTAGTTCACAGAATTGAAAACAAAAAATATATTTTTCCTAACACCTACCTAAATATAAATTCAGAAACACTGAAAATATTTTTTAATTTAATCTTTTCATTTTTCCGGGACTGTATACTTAAAATTTTAAAATAAATGAAAAATATAAATTTACATCAACATAAATTTTTTTAGAAGTTAATCATTTAATTGTTACTTTTACCTATAGACATAAAAAGCTTACTATACTTAAACCATAGTACCCACAAAGTTAACCATGATATTTGAAGTACAACTGTGGTTATAAAAATATGATGCAAATTCACAAAAAAACATGATTTACTATAATCATAATCAATTTTATATATATATATATATATCGTTTTGAATACTTTTTTAAGATGGTCACACCATGAGACCAGCTATCTGACCAATTAAACTAGCTGATTCACTACTTTAGCCAGTTTAGCTAACTAGCTTAGTGTTCATTTTTTTCAGTGTGGCAGTGTCCTAAATTTAGCTGCACACTCCACCGAGAAATCTTTATTGTGATATTGTATTAAAGCTAAAGTTCAAAACATTCCTGTGTTTACCGTCGGTCCGAAAGTCAACTGCGAGTCTACTGAGTTTTGTTCACACACTTGTTTAAGTCCTCTTAAAGCTCTTGTAAATATTGTCAGACGAGCAGAAGCTTGCCTCTGTCTGCCTCTCAGAATGTTCTCTGCAGAGGGCAATATTTATCTTAGTGCAGGCTGCAGGGAGGGCTGGAGCAGAAGAGAGGGGTGTAGGTAAACACTTCAGAGGGGTCTGTAACAGCCCTCCAACACTTCTTTGAAAGTGCCAGTGACTGACCTCACAACTCAATGGCACGGTGCTAACTAGGAGAAAGACAATGCGGGCAAAAAGCCAGTTGTTTGAAGATGGAGCCTGCAGTGCTAAATAGGGGATGGGAGGATGGGAAAAGCCAAAACTCTACTGGTGTCAATTACAGTATTAGTGCATGGCATTAAAACAAGCTAGTCCTATGCGGGAGTTAAGCTTTTTCCCCCTTAAATTGTTTAAACATGCCTAGGTCGTATTTCAACATAAAAAAATCTTTTGTATAAAGAAAATGGAGCCTGTTTTCTGGTTGACAATTTGCAAGATAATTTTGCAAAATTGTAGCTTTGACATTACCATAACGCAAAAATAAATAAATAAGTTGCATTACTCTAATACTTGTAATTATTAATAATTAGTATCTAAAAATGCTTTATTGCTTCAAAACAGTTAACAGTTATGAGAATAGGGCTGTTCAACGATTAATCACAATTAATCGAATCCTTAATAAAAGTTTATAAACACAAACACATACATCTATATGATAAAAAATAAATAAAAATAAATGCTTATATATAATTTAAATAATATATAAATATTTATATATACACGCAAATATTTCCTTAATATATACACATGTATGTGTATGTGTATGTGTATGAACAGATATGTATCATTACGTAAACACTAGTGAAGCCTGAAATATCTGGCGCTGTTATTCTAGCTGATATAAAAGGATAAACATGTAAGCACGCCATAAATTACTCCACCTTCGTCCATGTCATGGTCACGCTAGGGGAGGGAGAGCATGACACTGACACGTATTTTTTAGTTGACCGGCGTGGATGTTACACTCTTTGGCGTGATACTGGGTTGGTTCTTCTGTATATGCAACAACTGAAGTCACAAAAGTTACTGTTTACTTGCCACTATCACTGCAAAATGCTTCAGACACATACACAACGAACCGGTTCTTTTTCAGCAACACACCTGTGGACACTGATGCCAAGTGAGCATTGCCTGTCGACGCGCACAACAACATACAAATATAAACAAAAACTGCGTTGCCAATGTCGTAGGTCCAACGCAGAAGTAAAACCCTTAAAACAATGTTTAGATGATTGGCAAAAAAATAATTGATTATATGAGGAAAAATAATATACTTTGTATTGTTTTAAAATATATTCTCCTTAATTTTTGTGGTTTTAGTGTGTGTAATAAATACAATTAAATAAAACTATTTCAAAAAGTTTTTTTAATGAATTACCCATTTCTGAATCGGTTTTCATCAAAGTGCACTAAATTTTCGGTATCGGTTTAGACCCACAATTTTCTTTTCTGTGCATCAATAGTAAACACAAACTTTTATTCTGGATGCAATTAATCGATTAAAAGCTCTATGAGAATCTAATGGAAATGATAAGGAAACTCAAAAGTCAGACATTTTTAAAATAGTTAAAAACAATTAGCTGAATTCTCAGATAAACTGTCAAAATCCAATAACTATACTGAAAATATTCCTCATGCAAAATATATTTTTTTTCACTGCATGTTTAAATATAGTTTAATGCAACTGAAAATTATTTTTTTCAATTCCTAATTTGAATATGAATTTGGTAAATCTGTTACATTTATGTTATGTTACTTTCCATTTGTGTATCTTTTCATTCAATAGGGAGTTAACCTCATGCCAACAGATGAACAAACCATCACAAGCATCAAAGGCTTTTATGCTGTCTTTATCCTGAAGTTTCTTCTAACTATACAAAACTGCACGCACTCGAGAGAGCCCACCTGTCACAATCATTTCTCATTACTTTTTCTTACAGAAACAACAATGGAGCAAAATTAGGATTGATAATTGTCAGCAATTAGCCAAGGGCAAAGAAAAAGACAAGAAGCCTCAAGAAAGATAGGTGTTGTGAATACTTAAAACAAGTGCAGACTGAGAGCCAGTGTGGATGACTGGTCAGAGCTTGACAGCCAGGAAGGGAAATACAATACACTCCGTCTCAGTTAAGAGGCAGGTCATGAACACTTAATAGAGAGGGGTGTCACTTTAGACACCGTAATTTGATAATTACTGACAGGTAAAATTATACTATTGAAGAATGAGAGAATAAGGCATGTAAAAGTTTGCTGTGCCCTTCGGCCAGCAAAATACATTGAAGCTGGTCGGCCTGCATGTTTGACAGTACCTAAGGCACAAAAACCAGGTGAGCTGACAAGAGGAAATTACTCACAGATACCATAAGAGGGTATTCACGAAAACTGAAATGCGCCCACTGACAGCAGAGTTCTTTCAACCCCCTAAAACAAACATAGTTAGCTCAACTACAATTTTTAGTGGATGAGACATAGGATTGCATGCAAAAGCTGAATTACTGAATTTGAAATGTCTGAATTTAATCCTACAGAGAAGCTCATAAGTCTTAAGATTTGTTTTATGCGTCTTAAAATGCAGTGGAAAAGAATTTCGTATTCATCACTCCCAGGCCTTTGATGAAGCTTTGTTTTGAATCAGTATTTGTCAGCAGGCCAAACATCTAAATGACTACCAGGAGTTTTCTCTCTCAAAGATATTTAGATGGTAATCACAGCACCTCAAAGTGTTCATGTTTTCCATTAGTTTGTCGAGGGCGTGTCAACTCGTACCGTCTTCTCAGTCTTAGAGGATTACTTCACAAAAAAACATAATAAGTTATGTCATCATTTACTCACCCACATCTAATGTGACTGATTGACTTCCAAAATTAGCATGTTTTTCAATACAATGAAGAGACAGATGGTTTCAGTCGCTAACATTCTCTACAGAAAAAAAGTATTGCTGGACGGAAAAAATTAAAGTGTAATACAGTTTTTAATGTTATTAGATATGATCTTGACCTCAGAAGTGTTCAATATTATGATACAGTTACACTGAATAAAAAACAACTGCATAATTACAAATGTAAACAAAGATGCCAACTAGAGGGTCCTATCACACGCACCAAAAAAATAAACATCTGGTCTTCTAACTTCTGTTATGATAGAATCTGTGGAGCTTTAACCAAGAAACTGATTAAAAAGCTGTCCCACTCTTTCACAAAGTAATCTCAAAGTGGTTTGAAGTTTAACAGTTGCCGCCGCCTAAATGAAGATACACATGCGCCACAGATGCTTTTACGTTCAAGATCTGACTCCTGAATGGGTTTCAGATGGTTCTCCTGCATCAGCACTGTGTTTCTTTTTTTATATAGTAGTATAATAGTTCACCTTCAAAATGAAAATTCAGTCATTATCTACACAAACCTGTATGACTTTCTTTCTTCTGCAGAACCCAAAAGTGAGATATTTTGATAAATGTTGGTAAGAGAAAACAGTTGGTCCCCATTGACTTGCATTGGTTTTGTGCCCATACAATAGAAGTCAATGGGGGACCAACGGTTTTTGGAAAAGAAAGAAAGTCACACAGGTTTAAAATGACAGCAGGGTACGTAAATGATGACAGACTTTTCATTTTAAAGGTGAACTATTCCTTTAATAAAAGGCACTGTAGATTTGTGTTTTTTTCTGTAGTATAAGCTATCCTCTAAGTGTGAACTGAACATGCCGTTGTCATATCGAGTATTCTTCTGTGGGCACATTATCATTGGTAGTTACGTGCCAATTACGCTGTCTCAGGCCATTTGACAACCTGCCAGCGCAAAGTCTCTCGAGGTGTCAAAACTGGGCTACACAAACAGACAAAAACACAAGGTCTATTTAAGGGGATATGTGGACTCCATTTTCATAGTTAGCATAAAACCACCTGCAATAACATATTTCACACATTGCGTTATACTGACATACATTTTCCATGCCGTGCCAAAATTAGCTTTTGATATCAGTTAGCTTACTGCTTTTATTGGAAATCCTGAAAGAGTAGACAAACACCCGCAAGTAAGCAAACTTGGCACGTTGTAGTAAATGACACGTGTAAGAATGCAGGGCGTCTCTTTAAGCTGCATCCAGTGGGCTCAGAATTCTGTTTATAATGGGTTCCAGTGTTGAATTCGCGCCACTCGCGAAAGTTTTCAATTCATTCTCATGGAAGCTGGACTCTCGGAGCAAAGCGAGCATTCTCCTTTTCCAAGAGTGCCACGTGAACGTTCCCCTTAAGTACATAAAAATGCCTTAAAAATGCTCACCTTCCACCGCACAAGTATATTTGGACACAAAATGTCAGGTTAGACCACAACTATCAGACAGACAAGTCACATGACCATAAGAGACTTTACAGTCAAACAGAAATGGGACAGGGCAGAGATGATGCTTCACGTTACGCTGATATATCATTTTAATTTTCACTGTGTTTTCAAAAACATTGATAATTATTTGTAATAATTTAACAGTGTTGATTTAAATATTTACTCAATCTTGTCATAGTTTTGTCAATATACATTTTCGTATCAGTCTTGTAATTAAAATCTTTTCATTGTCACCACTTGGGACATGCCCCGCCCCCAATTAATTGAGTTCTCGTTTTTTCAAACCTATCCAGTATTGGAAATGAAATATGATCAAAAATACGCATCCCTAGTATTTTTATGGCTTAAATCAAAACAAACCAACTGCAAAATGAAAAAACATGTTTTTTTTAAACAGAGTTATCTCTGTAGCACAGTCCTGTTTCCCATGTACATACTGTGTTCTTATTACAGTAAATATAATAACTGTGTAAAAATAACTTGCAACCATTATCTCTTTTTGGAAATAAACTATATAGGGAATAGGAAACAAATCAAAACACTACTGGATGATAGCTGACACAATACAAGTCTGGTTCACGCGTCTATAGATAAAAGAAGGCATATTTACACACCATTTAGCTATTCGGTGGCTACGCAAACAACACTGCAAGATGGATTGCGGCTCTTTTAGAGACACAGTAACCCCTGCTGTAATATAGTATAGCAATGGCAATGCTGTGCAGCCGTGGGTTGGGTGGAAGAACTATGTTGCTTTTGCCTCATCTTTTTGGCAAGTCCTTGGACAGCAGCTCCCTCTGGCTCAGACGCCTCAATGTCGCTACCAGCAGGGCTAGACTCGCGTGACACAAGAAAATTGTATCTGGGGCAGAATACTAAATAGCCAAAATGTACCAAAACCCCCCGAAATGTTACTTCAGAGCTATTAAATACATGTAATAAATGAACTAAACTGTATAAAAACAAAAAGGGGAGCGAAAACAAACATGCGAGGTCACAATATTCTCTATTCTCACTTTCATGGTATTGGTCCCTGCAGCAAAGGTGTTATTGTAATTGATGTATCTTCCCATTATTAAAATGTAAAGTCTTAAGTCACTTTCACACACCATGCATATGATACTATTTCTATATTCTTTAATCTGCATTTTGTTTTAAGAAAAGCATTGAAAGAGATTAACTTATGAAAAAGTAAACAGTAAATACATGTACAAACCATTAACCGTAGGGGGTCCGCAAAATAACTATTAAGGGGCCTTGGGAACATTTTTACATGATCTTCAATAATACACTTTAACACTTGCTGTCTCTGTAAAGACAATTAATTTCTCACAATGTTCATTTTTACAAGCTTTTCAAATCCCATAATTCGGTTTATGCTTTGTGAACATTCCCATTAGGCACAAGTATAAATAAAACGTCTGAGATTTTAATCTGCTTCCTGTGGCACAGAATCTTGCCTACCTATGTTGATACCTACATGGCTCAATGCCACAACATGTCAAGCGCACGGCTTGTTTATTCCATAGGTTTCATGGAGTCTGAGCCAAAGATAAGATACTATCCTACTGGATCCATGTTAAACTGCTTGGCTCCAGGAAGAGGAGGGGCATCAAGTATGCCGGGGCTAGGAACAAGTCCGTATCTGCTGGTGCCACGCAATGACCTTTTTTTCTTTGAAGTGCCGGCCAAGAATGCATAGTTTACATTGCGAGTAATCACCTACGACACAGGAGATTTTAAAATTCATACCTCGAGATTTAGACTGACCTTGAACGTGGACTTAAACAGTTTACAGGACCAAAATAACGGTTTCTGAAAACCTGGGTCTGTTGGTGGAGTTTTTTTGGAAATCATGTCAATTTTCCAAAAAGCTTTTTTTTACACTTTAACGTAAGCCAGATTTATTTTGGGAAAATAGTTTTAAGAATGATTGAGAGTGTGCAGTGCTGCCAGCAGTGTGAGCTGTCCTTTACAAGAAGCAAATGAGTAAGGAAACATTTTGATTTCATTTCCCATGTACAAGCTTTCAAAATTCCAAAAGATTTTGGTCTCTGGCAGCTTCTCCCCGCTGCCCACAGGCCACACAGAGCGAGTACAGTGAGCAGCACATATGATACTGTATATCCTGTTGCTGCATCAAGACCCCAATGTTTCAGCAAATTTGAGTAAATAGCCATCCGTGTATTATTTTCTTGACACTATTTCGACTAACGGGTTTTGACCAATGAGATTACGAGCACTTGTTACATGGATCGAACAAATTTGCACGACTCGAAAAGCCTGCCAGCTAACATAACAAGCCCCACGTAGGGCTTCAAATTTCTACTTACACGTCAAGAAAAATGCACAGGATCAACTTTTGTGAAGGTGGATTACAGCAGATGTTTCTAATATTTTTTCTCTTTAGCTCTTTCCAAATCTGTATACATTTATTTGTTCTGATGAACAGAGAGAAATATATTTGTAAGAATTTGTAACCAAACAGTTCTTGGCCATCATTGTCTTCCATACTAGGAAATATTACAATGGTAGTCAAAAGGGCCCCAGAACTGTTTGCTTTCTTACATTCTTCAAAATATCTTAATTTGTGTTCAACAGAAAAAAGAAATTAATAAAGAAATTTTCCTTCCATGCTAGTCAATGGTCAACACGTTCTCACTCCCGAGTCATCACATATTGGCGCTCGGTCAGCACCCCTTGGCGTCACTTTTGAATGCGAAGGTTACCCCTTTATGGGGAACTGCGTTGCCGTTTACTATATGCTCCAGACCGAGACACAAGCAATTCTTAGCATTTTCATAATTATTTGTTGTTTTAATATTTTGGAGCACCTAACCCCAAGCTCACCTTAAACCTAACCAATTATCAGCCATATAAAACACAACACGCGAATAAAAGTACAGTCACTGATATTTCTTGCACAAAATGACCAAAGGCAGAGATAAAGTATTACAAACAACTCGAGACACCGACCTTTTTTCACCAAAGCCATACGATAACTTATATAAAGGTGGTGTCCGTGAATGCACTGGGTTCATTCAAAAAATAAACAGGAACATTATCTAGATGCAGTCGATTGCGGGAGCCAATACAGTTTCGTGTCCAAAGCCAACGAAATGGAATCAAAGCTGATGTAACTCTTCTATGGTGATCGCCTTTGCATTGTACAAATCGATCATTTCGCATTGGTACCCTTGGAAAATCTGTATTTTTGGACAACGTTGTGACTGCTTGTATCTTGTTTCGTATTACGATAAATAAACTGTAACATTACTTACTCAAACTGCCTGAATAGCGTTTGTTACAAGCATTCTTCCAAATATCTGTCTCTGTGTTCATTGGTACAACTCGAGCGTGAGTAAATGAAGACAGAATTTTCATTTTTGGGTGAACTGCTTCTTTAAGCACTCTATATATACACTTAGTAATCTGGTGAAGACACTTCAGATACAAGGCAGATCTACTAAAGCACCGGACATGGCAAGAAAAGCCACCGCATGCCTCTGTGTGTCTGTCCACCAGCGGTTGGAGGATCCCTCTGTTTGTTATCACTTGGCTGACGGCATTTACACAGTCAACCCCCGCTGCTTATTTTGCTGGTCGCACAGTTTACTATAGCGGGTCTGGGCCCTGTCCCTGGAGCGTGTCCAATAATGACTACTGCTGTCAGCCGCCCTTCCTATGTCTTCAACGCAGGACAACCTGCTGACACACCAACCGCCAATCTGTGGGAAAATATTCCTGGAAAGATGAAAATTCAAACGGCTTCACAGCTGTGCTTTCTACTAGAAATAATATCAAAAAGTACTTATTTTACTAAATGCAAGCGTTTTGGATGAATACCTAAGAAAATAATCAGTCTGCAAACGCTCCAAGAGTCACAATTGTTGTCAAAGTAAATATGCCAGTTGAGTTAATATATGCATCTGAATAAGTTTTTATAAGCCATGAAAAAGGTTTGGGTGAGAAAGACTAAAAATGAACACTTCCTTATTCAACATTTTGACCCAACAAATAAAATTCACAGATTTTTACTAAATAAAGACATGGATACTCATAAAACCTGTAACAAAGTGCTACTTTTATAATGCTATTCAGAATTTTTAAAGCTTGACAGATATGGTCACTATTAACTGATAGCTTTAAGAAACTGTTGTGTCTTCAATTTCATCTTAAGAGTTGGACTGTAAAAAACGGTGGAGGTTTGTATTTTCAGTTTTGAGTGCAGTATTTCTTTCCGCAAAGAAAAAATCAGTTCGCTCTGTGTGCATTCAGAATTATAGGGCAGCGATATAAAGGGAATATTGTCTTTGTTTATCTTCCGTAGATGTCTGGAAGACTTCAGACATTTTCTTCCCGTCATGCTTCACTGGGCTTCTGGTTTGGCTCAGGACTGTATGTGGGTAGAAGGGTTCACACCCTGTTTTCATTAACGACATTACAGATGTGTGTGTTCAGTGGACACACTATATCTCAACCCTGCACCGCCTGAACCAAAGCCAGGAGCCGTGTTGACAAGTTCATATTTACAGCTTCTACCAGTCAAACTTCTAACTACTTGTTACCATAAGTAAAATTACAGATAAATAAAACACAGAAAGTATCTTTGACTAAACAGCATCCTGACGTTCTCTCTCGTCATGAATATTTAAACCGCTCACATCGCTGCTTTTGCTGTCTGAGTGTTTTAGTGCGTTGTGTCATATACAGAAGCAGATGTTCAGGAATCATAAACGGAACTGAACATGATGAAAATCACTTGATACTGGTATTTTTCTTAAAAAATCTGGGCTCGAATATAAATAGAGATACGGGCCATCGGAACACCTGTCGGGGAGGGAGTCTCCGAGCCAATGAATCTACTAAGAAACACAAAAAAGGAAAAGAAACTATCTGCGGGTTTGAAGCCAGGACTAAATGGTGCATGCCGGGAATGGCACGGCATAAAAAAAGTTAAAAAAGGAGGTAGAGATGAAGAGGGGGAGTAGGTTAATCCCCTGAAGCATCCATATATTGCTCCTTACTCTCCCACTGCTTGTAAATGGTTTGGAATGTAACATGTTGTCTTTGGATCCAGTGTGTATGAACGTCTCCAGTATAGAGAGATTTATACATGCAGACGTTGCCTTAAGCTACCTCTTTCTAACTTTTAACAAGGGTCTTTGAAGCAAGGCTAGAGCCTTCCAGCATTAAAGTAATATCAGAGGTACATTCTTTCATTTTTCAGTCAGTTATGGATTGTGTCTTTGTGTGGCGGCCGTATCTCTGTCAATGTCTGGCTCATACAACATCTGAAATATCCACTTGTGTCCTTCTCTCACACAAAGTTTGTAATGCGTAAGAGCAGTAGAAGTATTTCCAAAATGTGTTAAATATTCCTTAGAACTCAGATGTTAACAGTATACATATATTATTCTTTATTTTCAATCGCGCTTATGTTCGAGATACACCAGACATTTTTTAGCCCGACATCAAAACGCTGTGGAGGAAAAGGCCCATGTGAGCGATTTCGAGCGAACATTAAGCAAACCGGACTTCATCTTTCCGGTCTCATTCTGTATGTAGGCCACAAGTTCTCTGACTTTAACTTTATTTAATGAGAGTGGAAGAAAGCAGAGCTACTTTTTCAACTTCTTGATCAGAATCTCATGTTTTTCAAGTAGACTTTACAATCAAATGCCTGCGGACTCTCCAGAAAAATAAAAATCAAGACATCTCCCTGCCTTCGCTTACCATATCTAATCTTTAAATCCCCTTTTGGGGCTGGTCAGTCCCGCGTGTGAAATTTAAGATGAGGCAGAGAAGGGGGATCTTGGAAAGCCATTTAGTTAACTGTTTATAAAAGCCACATGAAGGAAAGTTTGCACAAATCCCCTTAACTGCCGGTGAAGGAGCTTGTTTCCACTCGGAGAGAACTGATCTGTGTTGATAATTTGAAGAACTTGATTACAAATAGAGCGTATTGGAACAAAAAAACAGAATGAACCGTGAAGCCATTGCTGCATATATCATTGTGCTGTGATAGCTGTTGTTGCAATACATTTTCTTTCACGTTTTCTTGCCAGGGTAAAATCAACGCTACATGTCAGTTTTACAGTCTTGGTCACCTTTTAGGACACTAAAAGCCCCAAAAACATTTTCACCAATTGATAAGGATTTCTCACTTGATATGATATCAGTCGTATGCCCAAAAGACAATAGGTCAATAGACCCTTCCTGTAAGGTTCCCGCATGATTTCTCGAGTGTCGGGCAATGGTAGGATCAGTATTGACGCTCTGTTAAACCTATGAGGTGTTGTTTCAATACACACAAGTTTCTTTGGCTTCAATGAATGGTTCACCAAAACATTAAAGGGGTCATATGACACGGCTTAAACAAATATTATCGTTTGTTTTAGATGTCATGCTATGTTTATACACAATTTAAGGTTAAAAAACACTGTATTTTCCACATACCATGCATGCTTGTGTCTCCTCTTTGTTCTCCGTAACGCGAAGATTTTTAACAAAGCTCATCTCTCTGAAAAGTGAGGTGTGCTATGGTTGGCCAGCTAACCAGAGTGTAGTGATTGGTCAAATACTGCAAGCGTGTGATGGAAATGTAACACCTCTTACCATATTTGGATAATCAGGTTCAAACGCAATTGAACTGATAGGTACGCCCACCTTGTATATACATTTCGGCGGTCTTAGTCAAATCCTACCAAGAGCTGACGTAGATTCGTGGGGGTGTTGTTACACGAGGCGTTTCAGGCAGGTCTTGGTGAGCATTCGCTTTAAGATAGAATACATCTTTTGTTTCGACACTTTAATTTTTGCAACTTTACTAATACATGCATGGGCAACTTATAACACACAAATGACACAGAAAAACATGTATCCGTGCCATATGACTCTTTTAAAATTATTAAGAAAAATGTGTATATTGTCACCTTTTGTGAATTTTGAGGATTTGAAAAACACAAGGGTGAGCAAATGATAAAGTTTCATCGGAATGAACAGAAGAGTTGAAGGTGCATGACTGTAGCTCAAATGCACTACAACCTGCAGTTGAAAATGTGGACACGAGACAAAAACTGTCAGAGAACCTCATCCTCTTTTCTCTGGTCCAGAAAACCCATTGCAGCAGAAGGGGCTCATTTTGAGAAACAGAAAGACAAGGCAGAGAAAAAAACGAATAAATCCCTTTCTCAGGAAGATTAGTGGCTGTCCCTTTAGAGTGGGGTGCGGAAAGTGCAGCTTTTTAAGCCGCATTTTTCCCTGCCAGTGACTTGACCCCTGATGCATTCCCTCTCTCCCCTGGGCTGCCTGCTGTACAGCTCTCTGCTCCTCCCACCCGACCGCCTTACTCATTCTTCATCGTCTCTACGGAGACCAACTCAGGAGGGATAAAGAAAAACCCCCTTAACACTGACATGGTGCTGGTTCTGGAGTTAGCGCTTAATCTGGAAATTTTCGGTACAAAACCACTGAAGAAGATACAAAGTAGTGTATCACCAATATGATAAACCTGTAGGTCTTAAATCGGGAACCTGCAACGTTAGAGGTTGGCAGAATAAAGTCAATGGCAAATAAAGTTCATAAAACAAAACAACTCAAAAACTAACTTTTATTATAAAATTCTAATAATGGTCTTTAAGCTCAACAGCACTACTGTGCATGTGGGAAATTTCAGGTTTAATTTCCTTCAAGTGATTCAGATTTTTATATGGTGAGGACAGAGACAAGCTATGTGTAATGTGTAATGACTTCATTTGAGATCATTTAAGGACATTTTTAAATTGAGAATGCCTGTTTAATATTTCCCCTAAACCGGCAGAAAAAAAGAAAGCGTTTTGGTCGGATACATTTTCCTTTTGGCTGTACCTGAACACGTCGTCTCGGGTCCTGAACAAAGGTTGAGCCGAACGCCTAATAAATCCCTCAGATCCCCTATAACCATTATACCGACATCCATAAAACACATTCTCCACGTTAAATGTCTAAGCAAAAGCTGTAAATAGACATTAAAGTGAGACGAAACAAAAGGTATTGAATAGATCAGAAACGCTTTAAAAAATACTTTCACCAGAGCATCCTCAATAGTGCACCCAGAAATTTACAGGATTACTAGAGCGGACCAATGGAAAAATACTTTTTTATAACATAAACTACATTAATTCATTCTTCTTAATGTCTTACAGAAACATTTCACCATGCATTGAGAACACTGCACAGCAAAGTTACCAAGAGCCACCCATGTTTGTTTCATACATGCTAATACACAAGTTAATATAAATATTAGCCAACGGAAAACAATAGATTGTAAACATAATGAAAATGGAAAAAAGTGACAATAATTTATTACCATTAGATTAATTTGGCAGGCCAATACATGGATAATGTAACTTATACATTATATACTAGAATGGTCAACTAGTATTTTATTGAAGACCCTTAAAATACCAGTACATTAACACAGACATATATATATATATATATATTTCTTCTGGGCTCCAAAGTGAAAAACAAGATTCTTCCTCATCTCTGAAGTTTGTATTCCAAATACTTTGCCAACCAACAATTAATAAATAACACAATGCACAACAACATTCATCACTTTTCCATGAGAACTTTTCTAAATATGACATTAATTAAAATGGGTTGCACTTCATAATCGAGCAGATCTTGCACCAAGAAAAAAATGTAAAAACCGAACAGATGCCCTATTTTTACTTTATTTCCCTTAAACAATGTGTAACGGTTGCTTTTTAATGGCAGGCCACCAATCCCCTCATTAAACAGTAAAAAGCCATAAGTAGGTCATTAGCATTTCAAAGGTCTTACAGCATCTTCATGTTTGTTAGAGGACTCGGATGGACAGCGCAGTCCACCGCTCTCCCTAAAGTTTTAAGAAATTTATAACTTTCATACTCTAGAGGTGAAAACAAGCTCTTTCAACCTAGTTAAAAAAAGGGTTTTCATCTTTTAAACATGTCTAGTTCTTTTCCTTTCTCTTATTTGTGTATCTTGTTTATTCAAAAGTATGAGCCTTAAGTCTTATCTATCACGTAATCTGCTGTTAAAAATATAAAAAATAATACACTTTTAAATAAAGAGAGTTGACTGAGCAATGTTCTAAAGTGCCAGAGTTAATCTCTTTCCAAGTCAACATGCAGACGCTTTGTATACAGCTCCCGTCCTAAAGGGCCACTGTCCTGCAAAGTTTAGCTTCAACCCAAATTAAAAACACATGGCTGTAATTTTCAAGTAATCCTGAAGACCTCGAATAGCTTGTTCAGGTGTGTTTGATTAGTGTTGGAGGTGAATTGTGTAGGTCAGTTCGCATTTAGGACCGGCGCTGAATAACCTTGCTTGTAGTAGTACTTTACAGTCGTCTCTTTTACTAAAATGTGAAATCTTCACCCTAAAATGAATATTACATGGCTTTACTTGTGAGATGCGTGTCGTACCTCTGGATGCAGCGCTGGGTGAAGGCTTTTTAGGGTGGTCTGAGAAACTGCTTCCATCCAGGCCTGACCCTTTACACTCCTTCTCAGTGGTGGTTGGACTTGTGGTCTCCATGAGTCTAAATGAGCCCTGAAAGAAAATAAAAAAAAAATTCAGCAACTGAATAGGTGACAGAACACATACGCAACGCAGTTAATTAGCATGCAAAGAGACATCAAAAATAAAACCATCCCATCACAAACCATATTAAACCCAAAATGACTGACTCAAGGTCAAATAGCAAAGATACAGATCATTTATTTTGGATGCTGGCAAAAACGACCCCTCAGTTCGAACGATTCCCACATCTTCTCTCAAATACATCAAATCCTTCACCTAGCAATCTAACGGGTGTGGCTAAATTGTTCACATTATATAAACTTCAGTTCTAAAGAAAATCCCCCGCTTCCTTGTGGCCTGTCTCATGACTTGTCTGTTTGTTTTGAGAGCTTAAAGGAGTTGCGTTAGAATGGCGTGTTACCAGAAGAGACAAAGCAGCGAGCGTGCAGAGTCTCTGCTCAACGGCGGCTCTGTCAAGGCCTCAAGGGCCCGTGCTGAAGGCAGATGACTTGGCAGCACGCCGCTTGTTTAACTTTGTGTAACCTACGAGATTATCCTTGGTTCAGAGCAAACAGCAAGTGGTTTAGGACTGAAAAGCAGTCCAAACGGAGGCCATTCAGTCTCAGATTGTGGCTGCCCATGGTGTTTGTTCTTGAGCAGATGAACGAGTCGGTTTAATACAGACTAAAATGGTGATGTTTCTCATTTACAAACAATTAAATGGCTGGGACTTATGGAAGATAACTTATTTGGGGGGCAACTGCTTCTCAGCTCAACAAATACAAAGTAACAAAAAATACTTTGCCTCACAAATCTGTAAACGCTTTAGAATTTGAGTTAGCAGTTTTCTAGGTTTAAAAATCAGCACTAAGATTGTAACAATGCATTGCAAAATAGCATGAGAAATGCAAGTATTAAGTCTGTGAAGCTATTATAAATAATGACTAACACAAGGAAAATACAAGGAAAATGTTGCACGCAAACTAAATGATGCTTTACATTTGACCTTTTGAATGTTGCTTCAACAAGCTTTACCAAATATATTATTTTTCTTATGTTTGGTACCTGTGGCCACATTCATCATCCTTTGATTGTGCCAGTCAAACATCCCATTGCCAAGATAAGCCCATTAGAGGTGGACTTTTGGAGTTGGACAGCGTCTGTCTCGGTGCACATTAGCCAAAAGAACACATTTACCATCCCGTCTCAAGAACACCTCCTTAGACTTTTCTTTGGAGATGTTGCTAAAAGTGGTAGATTTCACGGGACTCATTTATAAGTTAAAATCGAGACTCTTAAAGCTGCTTTGTGACCCTTGTGTTGTCATCAATTGCAAACCAGCCAATGAACACAACTGGGACAGGTCTATACTTCTTGTATCGAAACCACCTCCCAGGTCTGAACCCATCCATGATTTTTCTGGTTCCATATCATTACCACAATTGTTACAAGAGAACGTTAAATGAAATGAAACGTTGTTTGAGGACATTTGGAAAACTCAAGCATGCTATTACTGGCATCGGTCGCCTATCATTTGCCGGTAACACTTATTACCACGGCCAAATCCGTCTCGGAATAGACGTATAGTAACAATGACTCATAAAGGCCTTTCAAACGTGATCAATCATTGAAACTTCTATTTTAAGAGCCGTTTCAAAGTGTCAACGGTGCACACCCATTCCATGTTTAGGTTTGCAGACTATGTTTAACTCTGCTCTTTTGACACGAAGGTCTGATCGGACGGTACAGGTGTAAGGAACCAAGTGGACAGGTGGTGAAGGTGGAAAACGACGAGAAAGCAACTCTTCTGTTCTTCTGCATGACTGCTCTGACAAATGCAGCATGTGAAACGGATCAGACTTTTGGTCCACATGACAGAGGGGTGCGGGACCACGCAGGCTTGTGGATTAATCCCCTATAGCCACCCCCTACCACAATACCCCACCAACTGCTCCATCAGAATGTATAGGTGTGACTGTTCCTAAAATCTCTCAACACTAGAGTTTATGGACTGAACATCCCCATAAAAAAATGCTTTAACCAGTTTATGCTGGTTTGCAGTCTGGTTCTAGTTTTTCTATAAGTTGAACATTTCAGCTGGCCTTGCTTTAAAACCAGCCAGATCCACATTGGTTAGTCTTTGAGACAACTGGATGACAGACCTAAAGGGAAAGCAAAAATGTTGGTTAAGCAAAAAACTGGTTGCCAAATTTCTTCTAAATATCTGCTTTTGTGCTCTGCGGAATAATGAAAGTCAAAAAGGTTTGAAATTAACAAACTAAGGATGACTTCATAACTACAAAATTTTAATTTTTAACACAGCCACAACCATCTTAAAAACATCTGGAAACTTTAGTTGGCTTGAGTTGTCTTTTCTTTTATTCACCCCCTCTGGTGAGCTGAGATCAAAAAGGAAGAGCAGCATTTAATTCCCTTTGTCCTGTTACTACATTTGATTTCCCTTCTACAAAATAGGTCGACAAAGGCAACCAGAGTCAAGCAGTAGGGCCTGACACAATCCACTTCATCTCCTTATCCTCACTTCATTTCCTTTTCATTTCCAAGAACGTAATTACACCAACTACTTAACACTAGCAATTACACGGAGTCTCAAAGTGTCAAAAATGTTTTTCTTCTAGGAAACTGTCAATTTTTACTTTCTTTCGTGAATATGTGAAAGGCACCATTGACGGTTTCTTTTGTGCTTGTAATCGCACAGAAAGGAAGCAACAGGTGTGAAAAGGACCATCTACCAAAAAGAAACAGGATGACGAAAACCAGAGATAAAAAGGTAGGCCCCTGTGGCCCTTTGGGACAATAAAACGGATGCTAAAACACATCTTATCCTGCTGAAAATATTCAATCAATAAATGATGACTGGAATTCAAGATGCACATAAGCCTTCTGTTTAAGCACCTCGATGTCATGAAATAAACAACAAACTGAAGGATAAAAAGATAAATGAAATGCTAAATGAACAAATAAACATTTCCAATATGCTAATGGCATGAACATATGTTTGCCTTGGAGTCCTGTTCCTTTTAAGTGGTTCGCTCTCCAACTACTGTGTTACGGCTTGCCTTTCACACAACACAATGGAATGCAAACACGGTTCAGATCTTGGTCTTGTTTGATGATGTCTGATACCTAGTCTTCTGTGCTTCTTCACTCTTGCGATATCATGGTGAGGACATAAATTACCTCATAAACACAAGTCTGAACAACCATCTAGTTATGTCTAACTGAACTAATATTAGTTTTGCAGAAAAGTCTGGGACTTCATTCGTAGACTACTGTGATTACACAAGATTTTGCTTATCTCTTTACACTTAATCCTGCATTCAGAGCAAGTTTGCATGTAAATGCTGTTTTGTAATCCCAGGAAGAGATAACATTACAAACAGTCAGTGTCTCTTGGTTTAATCAATAATAAATTAAGCCTACTACTAATGGATTCTACAATAATGGAATATCTCCCACTTTTAAAACGTGTTGCCACATTTTTTCTTGAAGAAATACTTTAATACATTTCTTTCTTTAACTTGTTTATTTAAAGTCAAAGTGGATCCAATCTTATTAATCAAAATTCTTGGCCTTTAAATATAACTCAAACATCCCTGCTGAAAGAAACAATAGAAACCATCATAGAAATTCTAATGGTTTTCTTAAAAACCAAAATGATCAATTAGCTTCTTCCATTAAAACCATTACAAAATTCCTATGTAGTGTGTTTTGGCCAATCATTCAAATAGGATTAATCTGTCACCCAATCTTCCACACACCAATAGAAGCAATCACGTACTGGTACACACCATAACCGTTTCCAATAAGACCAAAACAAATCCCATTATAACTTTAAAACTTCTTAAAATTTTAGATGTGTTTGGCCAGGGATCGTAAATTTGGAGTATGATTTGTTTTTGCCTTTTATCTTGCATTTAACTAATGTCTGACAGCCTGACAAAACCTTTATCTTCTTAACCTTCTTTTAAGGTTTTCCATTGAGAATTAACTTCAGACCATCTTCATATGCTGTGTGTGTGAAGCAGCTTGTATTTTGTTGTAGAAGATGATGCTGCTGTATTAACTCAATGTCAGACCGTTGAACTCCAGAACATCTTGACGCCACAGAAAAGCATGAATGACTGTAAGGTCAGAATTTTCAGAGTGAAACACTCACATTACGTCACACTTTACTCACCCCTAACAGACCTGATGAGTTGGCAGTCGGCTGGAGGTAGAATTTAACCACACTGACCAGCAATACTTCAAAAACCAAAGGATGACCTTACCCCCGCACCACCCCCACCCCCACCCCCAACCCAAAACCCCTGCATATATGCAATATCCTGTGGTTGATCTCTTTGTCCTCCTAAAAATGTGAAACAGATGTTGACTATACAGCCTACACACAACCGTCTGGAAGAATCTGTGTCTATCTTTAAGAAACATTCTCAGCGAGAGTCGAAGAGGAAGCTGCGTCGAGCGTCCAGAGATCGTAGTTGTATATGTAAGCGCACCTAATTAAATCGTTATGAGAGCTGTGTTTATGCTACGGTTGTTTATAAATAAGGCAAAGCATACTGTGAGGATACTTTAACACAGTGTATCGCAGCTGTTGCGTGTCACATCGCCGCTTGTGAAAGAATTTGCTATCTCGGCACACCATTTGCTCGGGTCGCTAAACCAACCGGGTACTTAGCGCTTTCTCGCTACAAATCCCAGCTGTCATCTCTCTGTCCGTCCTCCCTTTGAGAACAACACAAATGTTAATTAAGCGCTTCTGAAGGCAATTATAGTTGCGGTGTAATGTAGTTTGGATGTAATTAGCAGCTAACTTACTGAATGGGATGGATTTCATTGTACAGTTTGGCTAAGTTATTCAGGGGTTTACCGTATCATTAACTGCAAATATAATATGGGGGAAAGACGCATTGTTAACGGCAACCGCAAAACCCACAGGTGAAATAAACTGTGTTTATGGCAAAATACGAATAATGCACAAGATTTCATGAGGTTTTTTGGATAATTTAAGATTTAGATATTGTGGTGTTTACGTTGTACAACTCTGTTTTCAAACAGTTTATTATTTTTACAAGAAAAAAACAGATTACATTAATTGTGCGGAAATATGAAAAATTACCAAACATATCATTTTTTTACAATTCACAAAATTGAAGAAACACTGTGCAGCCACAAAATGAGGTCATGTTTTTTTAAACTTTTGGTTACTAACAAAAAAGAAGACCTAAAGGGATAGTTCACCCAAAGATGAAAGTTCTGTTGTCATTTACGGAGCCTTTTGTCATTTCAAACCCAATTACTTTCTTCTGCAGAATGCAAAACAAGATATTTTGAAGAATGTTGGTAACTGAACAACGGCGGACCCCATTGACTTGCTTGCTAGGTTTTGTGTCGATAAAATAGAAGTGAATAAGTCTCGCGTAGCCTTATCGCCGCTTTCTTTGGACAAGGCCCGCCCAAGAGGCCATATGAGAGACAGGTAAAGCAACCAATCACGTTTTGTTTTGTGCTGCGTGATGTTAAGAGGTGTGGAGATGTCCTTGCAGTAACAGACCGGTGTATGTTCACGAATGTGTCAAAAGTTAACAGCAACAAAATTATTATAAGTTTATGCCGTGAACCTCGCAAACTTTTAACAATTAAGAGTTTAGTCGATCGAGGTGAATTCTTATAGCAACCGTTGTAAACGTCTCCCGTCAATCCTGTGAAATACAACCAATCGGATGACGACTTCGAACATGCTGAAGTGTTTCCAGAAAAGTGTGGCTTATGCATCAGATGTTTAGCCAACGGTCCCTCGGCGTGACTTCGGAGGCTGTGACTAGTGAATAAGTACCACCTTTTTTCGGTTACCAACATTCCTCAAAATATATTTTTGTTTTCTGCAGAATATAGTAAGTAATACAAGTTTAAAAATGACAAAAGGGTGAGTAAATAATGACAGAAATTTCCTTTTTGATTTATTTATTCCTTTCAAATACAGTTGAATGAGTTACATTTTATTAGCAATTTTCAAGATCAAGCTTGACAGCCCAGACCACATTGAACCCTGCCTATAATGACCAATGATTACGCAAATACCAACTATTATCATATTTTCTGGTAAACTATTTCTTTAACTCTCCTTTATTCAGGGTAGGACTTGATGTGTGGTGCAATAAAAGACTCCTTTCCTGTCCCGTTTCATTAATGTTTTCACTCTCCAAGCAGCCTGCTGTTGCGCAGACCGCAATGTGGGGAGTCATATATTTAAGTTACACCAGGAATTGCGAGATGATGACAGCGACACACATGATCCTTATCCAGCCCCGCACAGAAAGAGAATTCCACAGCGAGTGCGGAGAGGCCTGGCCAAGGGCCAGCGCGGCGTTCAGGGAGAGGCTACGGCTGGGAGTGGACATGTGTGTGTGTCAGGGAACAGTACGGGCCGATTGCTGAAGATTACCACATGGCTTCTTCTTGCTCAACACTTCCAGCTCATCTTCCAGTCTGTTGAAGAGGAGTCTGCGGCCTGGCAGGGGTTCAGAGCTCCTCTTTGGATCTTCCTGTCGTCCTGTGGAACGCAACGAGACGATCTATCTGCCCCCTTCATTCCTGGCAAGCCCGGTCAGGAGCGGTGAGACGGATAAATCACAACGCCGTCGCATCGACTTCTCAGTTTCCAATAAGCTCATCTTGAAATCAGAAACAGAAGACTGTCCCGGCGACACAGAGGAGCTGCATATGGCCCCTGTGCAGTTCAGACTGGGTTTCTGCATCCGATTAGCACTAACAACAAACACTTGGAACACTGTGCTATTGTTTGAGCTGGTGACAGAAAGAGGGTAAACTGCTAGGCGACTCCCGGGCTGTGAAGATGATACAATAAGTGTAATAATGAGTCAAGAGGTTCCCTCAATGTAGAGTTTGATAGGCTGTCACTAACCCTTCAGGAATTAATTAACTTACACATCAAAGCTAACTCTCGAAGGGCACCGAGCGCCACGTGGTACTTTGATTCAATGGCTAGTAAATTATGATATTTTTGCAGAGTGGATAGTAAGCTGCACATAATAGCAATACACACACAGGTTCACACAGACAAATTAAGTAAACTTTACTCAGTTGTACGCTAAACTTTTAGGCTAATTAGCACCTGACCAATCCAGAAAATTAAGTCCATTTACAGGGGTAGTTCACCTAAAAATGCAAATTCTGTCGTAATTTACATTTAATCATTCTGCCTAACATAAAGCAAGATATTTTTTGAGAGTGTTTGTAACCAAAGAGTTCTTGGGCACTATTGACTAGCATAGTGGAATAAATATATATTCTGATCCCCATAAAAGGCTGGTTTAACTCCTTCAAAATATCTCCTTTTGAGTCCCACAGAACACGTTAGGAATAACATGAGGATGAGTAAATGAAGGTATTTTCTTTTTTAGGGTGAACTATGCCTTTAAGCCGCAATAATATACTAACCTTTCAGGCATCAGGCACATTAAAATCTCCTTGTGCCACACGTTTAAAGACTATCTGACTGTGAGTGGTATATTTCCATATTTTATATAATATCAATACTCTGTCTAATGCATTTATTTTATCAAATTTAAAAACCTGCTTCCATAAAATTAATCTACACACTTTGTGGATAAACAGATTATCCCTCATTTTTTGTTTCTTTTAGTGTCTTTAGTCAAACTTCTGAAATAAAACACCAATAACCAATTTAAATAAAGAAAGAAAACTCCCATACCACAGTTTGAGACCCACAGTACTAACTCATTCTGATAGTTAGTTATACACATATAATTCTTACACCACAGTATATTTTCATGTTCTACGGGTATTCCAACAGTCTCCTTCCAGCTGTCTCTACACCTCATTGAAAATTCAAATGCAGACTTATAATTTTGGTTAAGTATAATGTTTATTCTTGGTCAGCTAATAAAATAAATTTAGTTCCATCCTCCGCATACTCTGTCTGGCGGTTTGCATGAATCACAGGTGGACGTGTGGTGTGGGAAATGTTAGCAGTTCACTGTGTATAAAGTCTGCGCAGAGCGCACAGCAATGACAAGTCAAATATAACTTACTGTAAACAGTATACATTTCAACTGCTCATTTTCCAGCTGTCTTTAAATGGTGGCCCATTTGCTCACAGCACAAAGGAAATGAAAGTGTGCGAGAAGAATGCAGGAACAAAGTAAAAAGCTTATAACTTAAAGGCACAGTTCACCATAAATGAAAAATCATGGGAAACGTTTACACTAACATGTTCTTATGTTGCTGTGCATGATATAATACCGCAGCCTAATATTTAACCATAATCCTCCTGTTCTTAAAAAAGTAGATAATTCTTTAAAAAAATTCAACGTTTACACACCGTCGTTTTGTTTCAAATCTGTATAACTTCGTGTTTTTTCCTTTAAAAATACACAAAATGAGTCACTTTCAATGTAAGGAAAAGAATTATGCTTACAACCAAACAGATATCAACACCCATTGACTACCATAGTAGGAAAAATGACTTTGACTTTCTGTTAAACACAAAAGAAGACATTTTGAAGATTTAGGAATTTTAACAGTTCTGGGGCACTTTTGACTACCATTGTTTTTTTCCTACTATGGTAGTCAATGGGTGTTGCGATCTGTTTGGCTCCAAGCATTTTTCCAAATATCTTTCTCTGTGTTCACCAGAACAAAGAAATGTATCCACATTTGGAACAATTTGAAGGTGAGTAAATGATGTCATAACTTTCATTTTTGGCTGAAGAATCCCTTTAAGACCACAGAGCCCTGTCGAGCAGTTCTTTGATAAAGGGTGAGTAAAACATGAGGAAAATTAGTTTTGCCTCTCAAATATCCCTTTAAGGTGAGTTCTGCCTGCACATTTTCCTCACACACACACATTTGTTGTGGCACTTTGCCTGGAGTATGCATTACACCAACAACCCTTTCTTTATCCTAATTCAACTGGGATCTGGAACTCTCATAAAATCACACATGCATTTGTCTTTATTATAAATAACACATATGGTAAGTCTTCAGCACATGTTAAAGATCTACTTGACATTTCTTTTAGGGCTCTCGAACCTTTTTGTAATTGAAATAATTTCCTCTGGGCTTGGCAACAGTTACCAATGACTAATGATGAGGTCAATCAATGGAACGCGGCCCTTCACCGATATGCCATATGCCATATTAAAGACTTACGCAGATATTACGGGGTTCTTCAATAACATCGGCAGATACTTAACAATGCTACATCAGAGGAGAGAAAAAACTTTGAAGGACCCCGTCCACACTCATGGACCGGATGTGATGTGATCCTTATTAACCCCAGACACTCGTAAGAGAATGAGGCGGATGTCTGAAGGGGTGTCCGACACAAGCGACTGAAATGCAGGGATTGTCCCGCATCCTACAGGCCAAAGCTGAGGAGATGAGATTCAAAGAATAGAGCCTTCGAGAGGGCAGATGAATGCAGGAAGCTACCACTTTCCACATCGTTCCGTTTTCACACCATTCTGCCGTCATCTCCAGCTCGGGCCGACACTAGAAACACGGCAAACAGACTTGAAACACAGCTGTTCTTTACAGCACTTCTCATCTATTCACTCCAGGGCACAAGTGTACTTCAGACACTCCTCACAACTCTATTTTGGCCAAGATGTTCAAGGTCTTGCCAGACATGCAGCGTTGTCCAAGATTCAAGCATGGAGTCAACTCTTTTAGCTTTTAAAGAGTTATGCTTTTTCACTTGACAAATAACCCAAGTTTGACGTGCAATAAAATATCGTCATTTATAACCTCTAGGAACATACCGGATTTGTGAAAAATATTCAAGTTCATGCAGCTGTGACCACACAAAACCGCACTGGACTTAGCCCTGATGCATTACTCTAAACATTTATTTTGGTCCAGGCTAAGTTTATTGATATTACACATACTAAGTCGCCGTCCTTACTGTGGAGGAACACTCATTAAAAACTTTTTCCTTGATAGCCATCTGCGTTTTCAAGTTCCCCCGTCCTGTTCATTTACCATGTCGTTCAAGGTCCTTCTTGTTAAAATCTCCCGCGGAATTCCAAGGCTGAACAGCCCCGATTTAGGTCGGGACAAGAGGAAAATGTGTGAAAATGGTGCGGAACAGCAGGAAAGGAACATGAAAGTGACACGGTCGACCCAATCTTCAGATGCTGATGACCGTTGCCCAAACCAGTCTGAATAATCTGAATGGACCATCTTTTTTCATCTTTTCACTAAGCTCTGCTTCTGACTGCTGGCGCTTCTCGTCGCACACAATGGTAAATTCACTAAAACCATTTATTCTTATGCTAATGCCCTCGACTGGGCATCACATTAAATTTAACACACACACACGCCACACACTTTTTGACAAAACAAGCCACACTTTTTACACTTTTAAAAGCCACAAACTTATACTAATAATACCTTTATTCCTTTGCAATGTTTGGGTAAAATGTGTTTGGTATTGCATATTAGTTGACAAAGTAAACAAAACAGTGACAGCAATACAAAATGTACACAGTCTACACAATATGTCTCACGGTTAAGCCAAAACATATCTAACGATCTTTACACTATATTTGGATTCCTGAATTGACTTCTTAAGTACTTTGGTTAAGTATGTCAACAGAAAAACCAAAGAAAAGTCCACAAAGCATCCCTGAATGCCTGTAACTAGTGTTGTTGATCTTAGTAAATTACAGAGAAGTGTTATCAGTCAAAAAGTTTGCATCTGACAAACAACCAACTGTTCAGTGCCTCTCACAAACATAACTTTAAAAGGAACGATTACTGTGTCCGTTCATCAGTATCACATTTTCGAAATGTGGTTCACGTTTAAAACAGGATAGGTGTAAGGCAATACGATGCACAGATTAGACGACAGATTGTTAAGCACTGCTTGGGAAACTTTACACGGTTCGAGTTGTCCCGTTAAGAAATAAGCAAAGTTATAAAAGTGGCGCGCACACATACGCGATAAGTTCACAGTAAATCATAACAAAAACACATTCTTACCTCTTTCGCTGTCGTAAAGTTCGTCAGAAGTTTAGCCGTCCAACGCGCACCCGAAGAACAGCTCACTTTTCTTTTTAAAAACGCTCAAAGTTGCTTGAATGCTGTCACGAAACTCCATCGGCGTCCTACTTTCGTTCGCAAAAGCAGAAGTTTGGACCACGCGAGGAAAACGACATCATTCACTGTAACGATGAAGCGCTACAGTTGCATCTCGCAAACTTTGGCGATCCATCACACGCACTGACTTGAAAAGAGTTGTTACTCGGACATTAAACCGCAATTTGCCCGTCTACACGGCAGATTGGGCGACAGAAATATACAATAAGCAAGAAAGTTTCTTCAATCGTCAATCGTGACGTTGGGAAGATCTGTCGGGATGATTTGTTTTCAATCCGATATCTGCCCTCGTCTGTATCTTCACTTCTCCCCCCCCAGTCTCTTTGAGCGCTGGGCCACTGGCTGCACCAGATGGGCCGGGTTTAATGAAACCATATTGTAGGTAGGGTTTTAAGAGGAGTTTGATTTCAACTTTCACCGGAGATTGGAAACCTCGTAAGAACAGTTGATACACGTTTATTTAAACGTGGTGCAGTTTACGGGTGAAAGTTAATGGTAACATGTTTAATTGGCAACATATTTATATTTGGCACGTCAAATGTATCATTCTTTAATTTGCTTTGACGTAAATGTAAAACTCAAAACTTAGAAAAAACGAAATAAGATTTTTCCTTTCTGCAAATGAAGTCTTCGTGGCTTTTGTGTGTAGTCAATTTTATTAATGTTATTTATATAATTAGTTATTTAGTTGTTTTTTTTAACCAAGGAATCCATTTTAATAGCTTGCTGACATATATATCGGTATGAGTCAATCAATTATTACATAAAATATTTGTTTGCGATTTATTTTGAACACACACTGATTGAAGCTGGACTTGATACCTCTTGAGAAATGTCTAGGCAAACGCTATACAGCGACACCTAGTGGAGAAAGAATAGTTTACGTGTATAACTTAGTGTCACAACAAATATTTTGCAAAACGTTCCTTTTCTCAATGTAAACAGCCTTAACTACTTTAACACTATATTTTATAAGTAACTGCCAATGTGGCGATTGGGAAATCTGATCAGTACCTAGAGAAAAATCACACAATTACATTGTGCCAGAAAACACATATTGTAGGGAAGCTTTTGTCACTCGGGTGCATCATGCTTGAGTGCTAAAGCACACTCGCTGCTTTTCTTGTCCATACGTAAAGGGTTTTCCTCACAAGCCATTTGCCTTGTTCTTGTGCCAGCAGCCCCCAAGGGCAGGAATGTTAATGAGCAAGTCCTTCCTCTCTGAAAATCACTCTCACTTAGTTCAGAAAAGGCATCTGAAGGTGATATAAATGTAAAGAAATGAAGATTCAAAGAATCTAAAGGTTAAAAATCTAAAATATTAGAATAAATAAAACATCTTAATTATTTATTTTTGCAAGAGTTGTTTTGAGATGTACAAAACACTAACTTTAGGTATTGAATAGAACATTTGGCTATAGGAAATAACGTGGAGGAAAAAATGTGCACCTGTGTGAAAAAATTAACAAAAAAAGGGATAAGAATTGAATAATTAAAAATTCTCTATTGTTTTAACTTGACAATTCATAGCGATTATTAAGTGTCTGGAGTCCAGTGAAGTTAATACATTAAAAGATTAATAAAACTTAATAAAAAACATTATATAATATATAAAAACTTTTTTAAGTAGGCTAGCCTACATATTTAATAAGACATTTGGTTGGAGGCTTAAGTTAATGATCAAAACTTGAATCTAGGCCTACCTTTAAAAATATATCAAACATGAAAAGCCCACCAAACCTTACTCCTGAATTTATGTCTTTATGACTCTTGACATTACAGTAAACATTTACATTACATGACATTTTACAGCATATAATTCACAGACCTTGCACAATTGAAAAGTAGTTTTTAAGAGTTTCATCATTTAAAAGGGATTCCTAACCATCTTTAAATCACTCTTTACTCACATAAATCCTCAAATGCATGACTCTATCCATGACATTATAACTTCAATGTGAGATCTGACCAGATTTAACCAGTGCCAGATTACCCAAGTAAAGAGAAAATGCATTGGGTAGCGACACCCATGAGGACAACTAGGTAAGAGAAAATTGTTTTTGAAGTGGCAGAGCTTAGAATCGCGAGCATAGTGGAGATAACGACATCTAGCGGCACATGAAATCAAATTGAGTCCACATGTTCTCAAGTGGTGCCTCTCCATGTTCTTAACAGCACAAACGGTAACACCTATTTTGCAACCCTTTAAGCTGTATAAAGTCGATATGATAATATATTAAATCACACGACAGCTTGTTAATGCTGCAAACATTTAACACTCTCTTGTTCATAACCTGCGTTTATAAGCGTTTTACGTCAAGCAGTTACGCTCGTCGTCACTAGGAGACGCCAAATGCACGAGACCGTAAGCCCTGAAATTTAGCCTACTCCTGAATTCTTTTATTGCACAAAAATACCTCCTAAAGAACGTGAAATGAGGGTAAGTCATAT
The DNA here is from genome assembly GCF_015846415.1 of Triplophysa dalaica. Classification (NCBI taxonomy): domain Eukaryota; kingdom Metazoa; phylum Chordata; class Actinopteri; order Cypriniformes; family Nemacheilidae; genus Triplophysa; species Triplophysa dalaica. The sequence continues at coordinate 18,540,097 of NC_079549.1, read as the reverse complement.
TCAGGAGGTTCAATTTGTTTTCACAAACGCATTATGTAACATAAAATAGTTATTTATTTTACTGTTGGCCATAAAAAACTGAAACGTGAGATCAGACCTCTGACTTGAGGACGAGTCAAAATTCAAGTAATAAGTGGACGCCATTTGCTTTCTTGGGTTAAAACGACTTAAGTGGAGCTAACATTGTGAACGAACTTTCCCTGTGTTTTGGCTTAATCTTGATTGTAGATTTGAAGATTATTTAATGTTATTTATTTACTTGCAATCGTAGCTTTGTGTATTGTGGCTATTGTTGTTTTTTTAACAAACGCTGATCAGACGTAACTTATTCCTCAAATGGGCAATTCCGTCAAAATGTCAACCTTAAAACGAGAGATTAAGTTTTACCAGCGGTTTTTACTATGGTAACAGCATAGATTTTAACGTTTGGTGGTTCAAATACTGATAGTGAGATCTCTCTACAAATTTATAAAGCATTTGTTTTATTTTTAGTGCATGATTTTTCATAGTCAGGTAAGTGCCATTTTCAGGATTGTCACATCTATAACGCTACATATTCCTCATAAATGGATTCACGATAATAAATATAAAGGAACTATTTCATGTTCTATAGGCATCCCTTCTCCACTCATTGGGTTTTATTCCTTCAGGATTTTGCATTTTAAATTTATTTTTTGAACGCATGTTTTTCATAGACTGACATTTTTTTATGTTAAGATTATCAACAAGGGTTCAGATGGTTCAATATTATCGTAACAAATTAATTCTCTGAGCATTTTTATGTCACGTCCATAACGCAAAATGTCACATCCATAACGCTGGAATTGTCCAAATGTTAAATGCCGTTGTTTGGAAAACGTTGCTTTTGGTAGGTTTAGGCCTTTCTTGTCTTTTACTACTTCATGCTTTCAGTTGACTTTCTTGTTTTTGGAAGCACTGAGATTTCTGATAAAACATCTTGGGGAAAATGATATTTAGATTGACTTATAACTCATTTACTGAAAGTATTTACAGAACACAACTGTTTCATAGAACACAACACATACCATGTTATTTCTTCTAACCATTTGCATTAATCTTTTGTACAGTTTTTAACAGTTCATCATAGATGTACTGGAAGCGAGATCCCAAATCAGTGCTCCTTTGATTACATCTTAATGCATGTTGATCTTTTTATGGGAATAGATGGTTGAAAGCATGTTGTGGTTGGTCATGCTGGTGGAGTATTCAGATGGAACTCCATCATGTCTAGACTTTCTTTGAAGCTCACATTAATACCCATCATTTTTAAAGGCCTTTCGATGTTATCACAAAGCTAGCCTAAATGTTATCACGCTGAAGTTTCCATTAAACTAATGGAGAGGCCATTCAGCAGGTGGTGATTGGGCTGGTTTGTCGTGGGATAGTTTATATTGTTTGACCAGCATTGCCACTTCAAAGAACAGGAAAGTTGGGAAGTTTACAGTCCCCTCCACTGATTCAGAGCCTGTGGGTTAGATTGTGGCTTTCTTATTTGTTGTAGACAGATTAGATGTTGCTCTTTAAAATAGTGTCAAAAGATGTCTCGGGAGCATTAAAATACTATTTTCAAAAAATCTTTTTGCTGGCACATTATCAGTTGTTCCTTTCTGTTCTGTTAGGGCCCAGAGGAGAATTTAAGTTAGATTTCAGTTGTTTTTAAGTACTTTGTTTCACCTATGCTACAGTATTGGACCAAAACAAACATGAGCTATAGCATTAAAGGGATCGTTCACACACACAGAAAAAACTATTTTAAATCATATTTACTCCCCATCATGTCACTCCAATTCTGTATGACTTTCTTTTGCAGAACGCAAAAGAAGACATTTTAAAGACTGGTTATAACCACACAACACTTCATCATTTATCAAAGGCCCTGTTTAAACTGTAGGTCTTGATGCTCAATTCTGATTTGTTGCCTGTATCTGATTTTATCCGACACGTACTTTCAATTGTGACATATCCGATTTACTTTCTTACACTTGCCACAAAATTTGAAACATCGAGCATGAACATGGGTTATTGAGCCAAGTTCCTCTCTAACCATGATGGACGAACTTGTCTTTGATGTTAGCTCTGCGATATATGGCTAGTTCGCCAAATATTAAATTAATTTTGAGGGAGAAGAGGAGGAAAAGAGCCATCATTGCAGCTTTGATTGTTTAATCAAATTTTTTAATACGTACAGACCACAATGCCTCAGAAAATCCGACCTGCCTGTTTACATGACATTGAAACATATCTGATTTATATGTGATTTATTTCCACATATGAATGAGACCTGAAACTGATCTCGAAATATACGAATGCAAGATTTTTTTCCTGTTTACACTATGGTGGGTCATATCAGTTCTGTGTCACATTGAAAGAAATTGGGTCACATTGAACCGGGAGTATAAACCGGGCCTATGAATCCTACAGGTTTTAAACTTGAGGATTTAAAAAAACTGATTGTATGAAACTAACATTTTATTTCCTTTAATGTGTATCGCATTAGACCTATTATCTGATTTTAATTACATTTAAACAAAAACATTTGTGTAAAGATTTTTATTATTATGATTTGTTCAAATTGATTTAATGGTTAAATTCAAGATTCACATTTTTTGGAGCCAATGTGTGAGTTCTGTGGCATCTATTTCAATTAAACTAATCAATAGATAGATTTCATTACAATGTCTTTTCAAGTTTCTGTCTAGATATTTATTTGACCATGGCAATGACATTATGGTGATCCGGTCTGTGGTTTAAACTTATTGTGTGGCTGTAAGTGGCTGTTGCTTGACCCTAGATAACTATCTAGTAGAGCTAAATCTGTTTGTAGCAGGCAGGCGACACTCATCTGTGACTCATAAATGACTCTTTCCTCCATGTCGTGCTTGCAATGCCTGTGCGTGAGCACGCGACCCGACCATAATATCCTCTCTGCTAATGACAAACTTACGCTTCCAGAGAGAAATAAATTAAAGACCTCTGAAGTGGCCTGGTGACCTGGAAAACGCCTCCGGTTTCCCGTAATGTGTGGTTCTGTGTGGTTTAGCGTGGCTTTTGGGGTAATGACAGAGATTTTGTATCTCTAAGTCTGTGAACCTGAATGAGGAGATGCCATTTCTGGTTATCTGCAAGTTTTACTGAGAGGGCACTAGAGGGCAGCAGTGAACTTTCCTCTGCCAATAAGTTCTGTGAAGCCTTTCCTGTTTATTTCGAGGCAACATCATTCCTTTTAATGGCCTCAATTCATTAAAAAGTAATATTTGAAATACTCATTTAATGCAAAGACTTTGCTAAAATGTCCCAGAAAATATGGGGTGAGGTGGAAAGCTGTTTCATATTAGATTACTAGATTGCCCTAAATTGCCCAAATTCTCTAATTGCATTGTTAAAAGGTCTTGAATCATAATAAAGTCATAAAGCGGATGAATTTATTTCAATGCTTCTTAATTTTTATGTTTATGGGGATTTTTGATGGAACAGTAAAGTGTAGCCAGGGAGGTAGATGAAAAAAAGAGTGAACATGGGGTTCTTTGTGAGCACACTTGTGAGAGCACATTCTTGTTTAAAAGTAGTTAGACATGTTATATAAATTGTAATATTGTAGAAGACCCTTGATGTTGAGTGAATTTCAGTTGTTTGCCTACTAAATGAGATGCATAACATAGGTAAAAGTTCATCCATCTACTGTACTGCTTGTTTATACAGATCAAGAATAAAAAAAATCTTGTATAAACAGCCCCTTAATGTGTCCTTCGCAAATCATGCTAAGACATTAACGACCATACCTCATGTTCTTTTGCACCCCCCCGCCCCCCAGGGAAGACTTTATTGTTATTTATGGGTTTAGCTATGTACTTAAACATATTCACACATATTCAACTTAGCCTGTGACCTTGCCTCAGCATTGACACCAAGAAGAATCACCAGGCAACTTCACCGCAGTATTTTTAGAAAATCCAATGTACAAACAAATTGCATCGTGACCCTCATTCACCTCTATGTTCAAGCCTGACAGGTGTGTAACTTATAGTGCAGTCTCCTCCACCCTTCTGATTACATGCTCCGGACCCGTCTCCCCCACCATCCAGTATGTGAGAACCTCTGTCATGGGAGGATTTCACCTCTGACCCCATTTCTCCTTGAACTCCACACTTTGTGTGTGTTAAATTGTGCCATGTCCCCCTTGTGCTGGTGTACGCTGTCCATTTTACAAGGAGGAAGACCAAGCCCTTGCGTTTTAGCACAAACAGCTTTTCTGTGACATTCCAATGATACTGTGGTTGTTAACAGGTGGTTTGACCAGCTGTGTGTCCTAAAAGGTACCACAGAAATACCCTTCGGTAGGGTTCTATTCCAAGAAATATCCTGCTGTTTTATCACTAAAATCTGTTTATAACCAAGCACTTTTATCTTTTAACTAATTCTCTAATTGATGCTTCTCGAAAACTCCTCAGAACATTTCCACAGTCTTGGCTTTGGATTCCAAAAAGTGGATCTGTTGAACCTCACAGAGCCTAGAAGGAACTTTCACAATACCCACATGTTTAATTGTAACGTTTGGCTTGACATAGATATACATATATTTCTTTTCACATTCTCACATCTTTTCTGTAATCTACACATGCTCGCGGTTCATTTCTTAGTGTCGGTGAAATTGTCAAAACGTGATCTGACAGGAATATGTCTGAATTAAACTCTGATGTGCTGATAAAATGCTTTCGTGCGTCACTCTGTAGATATGGTGCTTTGAATATTATCTATTCCTTGTTGTAAGGACCATCGGGTGGGCCACATCTTGATACTGGTTTGATTTTAGATATGGATTGTGTATTCATAAAAAAGGAAACTTTGCTTGTTGCTGGGTGAGGCCCTTCAAAGCTGAGCTTTTTTCCATCAAGCGGGTGAAGACGTGTTTCTGCGCAAAACCACCGATGTGCCAAAAATAAATGAATGCTGGACATGTGAGTGCTAGAGAAACTGACAGGTTGGACAGATACAGGCTGTGAAGCTGTGTTTCGTGTCTGTTCATTCATTCATGACGTACTTACAAGAGCCGGGAAAATAATTTACTTGGGTGTTGTTAAACAAGCACATTTTAACTAAAAGGAATACATTTTTTGGTACCCTGAAAGCGCTGTCCGCCTCATAGTTTGCTGGTTTGCTGAAATTGGTGACCTTATGACACAAAATAGTGTCCAGTTGAACATCCAAGCATATTTTTATACCATATAGTATGGAGGAAGGTCATTTCAGATGCAGATATTGTCGTTGCATTCACTTTTAACATAAAAACTGAGATTACTCATCCAAATCCCACAAGATAAATTTAAGATACAGATGTTTTGTGGATGGAATGAGTTTCATAAGGGTTACTTTGCTCTTCGAGCACCACAGGAAGAGAAGGTCAGAGGTTGCTAGGTTGCCCTGTTGTGCTGTTGTAACCCTTCCATTGGTTCAGTGTTGGAGGAATGAATTAACTCTTCGCTGCTTGCTTTTGCACACATGCTTAGTGGCTTCTTTGATGTTACTTTGCCAGAGGGTAACGGTGATTGTTTCTTTTGTAGATCGTATGATGAAATTTCAGAAACCTCAAAATCAGTACTTGTTTGAGACAGTTGAGGATTTACAGTGGAAAAAATAAATGTATTTGAAAATTGGAGTTATAAATAAATAAAAGATTAAAGTACCTTAAATGCTTTAACACTTTTCTCAAGACTCTTCTATTAGTGGTTAAATGAACATGAACTGCATTCGATTACTTAGAAGTCACTTTGAGGGTCATTCTGAGCAATCTGTTTACAGGGTTAGAAGACTATGATTTACACAGCAAATGTTTTTCCTCTCTTTTGTGGACCAGGTACATGCTGTGAACGCAACAAGCTGACAACATTGTGAATATGAATTCATTGTCTCTGATGTATGTTATCATCTTAGTACATCGCTGCGCAGACCGAACAGTGACATCGCAGATCTGGATGTCTCGCCTCTCCAGGATACCTTAAAGGATCTGCCTGTGAGATAAGAGTCAAACCAGTTGAGTGCAGTTCCAGAGATGCCCAGTTTGGAGAGAGTTGACAGCAGGATCTTGTGGTTTCAATTGTCAAAGTGAGCAGAGTGATCATGCAGAATATGGACAGATGACAAGGATTTAGCCCTTGCCTGCCGTAGGTGTTCGACGACAGACATGAAAGTGATCTCCGTAGAATGTCGTTTCTTGAAGCCGGATTGCTGTCTGTCTAGAAGCTCGTGCTGTGAGAGATAGGTTTAATACTACCCTTGCTAGGGCCTTGGAAAGGAAAGGCAGGAGTGAGATTGGTCTATAGTTGTTGACCACTGAGGGGTGGAGTGTTAGTTTCTTTAGTAAAGGTGTTACCAGGGCTTGTATAAATGAGGTGGGAACTGTACCAGTGGTGATGGAGGTGTTTATAATGTATGCGAGTTGAGGCAGTAGAGACTGAGAGATAGCCTGTAGGAGGTGGGAATTGATCCGGTCCAGGGGGCTTGTGATAGGCCAGGTGGAAAGGAGAATTTTTGAGACATCGTTTGCCAAGAGTGGAGAGAAAGAAGGGAGTTGAGGATAGCATGGGGTAAGATAGAGATCATGGTTGAGTTGAGTAGATGGTTGTCTGCTGATGGTCTCCACTTAATCAGTGAAGAAGTTGGCAAAATCATCAGCAGTTTGCAAGGTATTGGCAGGAGGTGGAGGGGAACAGAGAAGAGGGGAGAAGGTTGAGAAAAGTTGCAATGCAATTTGGATTTTGTTATGAAAGTTCTTCATTTGGCAGCAGATATATCAAAGGCGAAGAAGTTAAGAAGATGTTGATACTTGGAGAGATCAGCAGGGTCTCTAGACTTTTGCCAATGCCTCTACGCAGCCCTAAGCTTGGTCCTATGGTAGCGGAGAGTCCCAGAATGCCAGGGGCAAGAGGGTGTAGCACGTGCAGGCCTATAGGTAAGAGGGCAGACACTGTCAAGACAGGATGTTTAGGTTGTACAGAGCTTATCAATAGCTTCCTCAACTTTGAGAGATGAGTAGAGGGTTGTAGTGGGTAGGAAGGAAGACACCATGGATGAAAAGCAAGTGCAAGAGAGGGAACAAAGTTAACGACAGAAAGGGGGAGGTGGGATTACAGGAAGTTTTACCGTAACTTAAAAAAAAAATGGTCACAGACATGCACGCGAGTAGTTAGAATATAAACAGCGATGCAGCTACAATTCGGAACAACATCTAGCTGTTGTCCTCTTTGGGTGGGAGGGGTGTTGGACCTGTGAATATCAAACGAGGAATGGAGAGCTAAGAAGTCGGGCGCTTGTGGTTTGTCTTTGTGGATGTTGAAGTCGACCAGTATTACCAGTGGAGGGCCGTCTTCAGGGATAGAGGACGGCAGCGTGTCAATGTCTTCTAAGAAGTTGACCTGGAGGACAATAGATGGAAACAGAATATGTTTAATTGACAGATGACTAGCAGTTCCAGAGCCCTACAGCCAGTCAAGCAGACTGTGGAGGGCTAGTGCAGAGTGACCGACGATGGTGCTGAGGTTTCCGCTGTTGTAAGTGCGTCTATGGTAGAAAGTCTGAATGTACTGGAAACACATGTTAGTAATAAAATAAAATAAAACAATAGACAGTAGGAAAGTAAGGGAACGAAAAATTAAGTAAAAGCTTAGCAGTATTGTGATGTCATATGCTGATCAGTCAAAGCAGCGCTTGTAGACTTGAACATGGTTAAATTTTCTTACAATACATGTAGCCGCTGTGCTGGATTACTACATATATGTCTAATGAACCTGCTGCTGAAGCATATGATACTGCTATGCGTGGCTTTATTCAGTGCTCTTGTCTTCTCTTGTTCTTCCATTTTAACGTGGTGTTTCACCTGGCGCGAGAACGTAACGTAAGCCCAAAGCTAATCATATACGAGCATTCAGACTGAAACAGATTTCCAGAAATGCGTTTTGAAAAGGATTTCAAACCACATAGTAATGTAGCTAGAAACAGATTTTTAGAATTCTGATTTTTTGTCATTTATTTTTTGTTGCAGTTCGTACTCGCTAAATGTGATTGAACTTTAATCGTATATGCACAAAAAACAGAAAACGTGATGCTATTTGTCATAATTCATAAGTCCCTGATATGATCTGAGCAACGTCTTAGGTCTGTAGGCTGATTCCTTCAATCAACTTTGGGGGGGGGGGCGAGCCAAGAATTCAGGGCATTTCCACATACCTGTCATAAACATGGGCTGTAAACTGGACAGTCCATTTGAGAATGTCCTAGGGCTTCTTGCTTGCCTTAAACACCCCCACCAGCTGCAGTCATTCCTGTCATTGCTGAATGTCACTTAACACCTCTCGAACCTGGGCCCTTAGCAACGCTTGCCAGTAACTAAGATTTTTCTGCCTTCCATTGAAATGCTACCTTTGACATGGTAAAAGATGCCTGGTATTGGCAAAATGAAGCAAATTGATCAAAATCTAGAAAATAAGGAGCAAAGCGTTGTGTGTTAAAGGTTGGCTGGTTTACTGCTTGCATTAGGGGCGTGAACATAATCACTGCAAATCTGTTGAATCTCATTAAAACTCTACCAGACTGTCTCTGTGAACACACCAGCCTATACGTAGCAAGTTAACATCACAGAGACACTTACTCCATCCGCCCTGTTTCAGAAAAAGCGGCTTAATCCAGGAAACAGAACCCCCACTGAGGTCACGTAACATTAGCTAGACAATGACCTGTTTTCTTCTGGGGGAAGAACGTGGACAATATAAACATTAATCCATGGTGAATGCTAATTTCTGTGTTGTTTGTTTTTTGTTTTCGTAAGAGTTTTGTGTGTTTTATTTATTCAGTTTTGCTTGATTGGATATGAAATCAGATTTGTTGGGAAGAGAATGTTCTAGACCAGAGCTTGTCAACTGGCGTCCCACCAATCATCTCTACCTAGCCCACCTTAACATTTAACAGACTTTAAGAACTGTGTGCTTCCAATGCACGTCCTGAGACACCACATCTTTGAAAGTCCAGAACATTGTTGCATTCAATAGAAAAGTAATTCACAAGTAATTCACTTTCCTGTGGCTCAGAGGTTAGACCATGGTGCTAGCAACACCAAGGTCATGGGTTGCACATAGTCAGAAACAAAAGTATAAATTGAAGTCTAATAAAGTGAATTGATCAGTCTGTCTAAGAAACGTAATGTTATTTTCAAACTTATAATCGGAAATCCACAGACAGTTAGTTTGGGCACGTGATTGGTTGCGTTCCTCACATGCCTTCTGGCCTTGAAATTAGCTGCAGGAAGGGTACACAGCATTAATTGTTGTCTCAGAGAAGGTAAAAAATGTGTTGTTTTTATTACTGCATTTTTTGATTATGTAGATTTAAACGGCTATATATACGAAAACAGCTGTTCATCTCCTTCCAGAACTTGCTTTTCAAAGGATCTGCCCTTCTTAGTGCATAGGGCATATGAATGCCATTGGAATTCCCCCAAAGATGTGATAATAGGATGTTGGTGTTCAGTTTCTTGTACACACCAATTGATTCGCTTTAATAGACGCCATTGTAAAGGCAATATTTAATTGCGATAATTGTGTGCATGGTTTTTACAAATGACTTATAGGTAAAAGCAACAAAAATAATATAAAAGAAACAAAGTGCCATAAATAACAGAAATCCAAAATAACAGTAGAAATTAGGATAAGGTCAAAATCTGGCCCACACCTTATTTATACTTTAGGTATCCCAAAGAAAAGTAGTTGAAGCCCCTGTTCTAGACAGTCGATTGGGTTAAAAGCCACATTCCCCGCGATCACATTTTTCAACCTTTAGTTAGTGTGTAATGTTGCTCTAAGAGCATAAACAATACCTGCAAAAAGATAAAGCTCACAGTTCAGTGCCAAGCGAGATATTATCTTTAACAGAATTAGCTTTTCAAGAACCACAGAAAACGGCTGGAATCAGACTACAGCCCTTCCATGACTTTAACATCGTCTGTGAAAGCTGTTCTGTGTAATACACTGATATTGTGCGTGTGTGTGTGTGGCATAGCCTACCTCTAAAACACTTCTATGAAACGTCCTTTGAAGTCCTGCTTGCAAATGTCTCCTGGTGAATCTGCTTGTTTTATTACCCAACTCGTGTCCAATATAAAAAGGCAAAACTAACGCTTCTGTTAATAGTGTTAATTAATAAAACTGGTCTGATGCCAATCAATCCGGTGTCATTTCCCTCGCCATAGTTTGTTAAAATCTGCGATCTTTAACAAAGATTAACGTTTGCACATGCACTAGCAGACCTCCGTTACACTTCGATTCATCCGCATGTTTTAAACTGATAAAGTGAAGTTGAAGTGACCAATCACAACAGCCTGAGAAGCGGAAGCTTGCTGATATGGTATGGGTGGGACATCTTCACACACACGCTCTAAGCGGGGGACCTAATCACGACAGACCTGGTCAGCTTTACCAATCAGAGTGTTTTGGAAGGAGGGATTTTATAAAGACCTGAAGAAATCTAGTCGTTTTGTAAGAAGAGGGACAGCGGTGAACAATAGACTTGAAATATGTGAAATATATACAAAATAATTAGAAACATGAACATCCATGGTAAAACACCCAAAACACATAATCAAAGCCTCTAAAAAAAGCAAACCACTGGGTCCTTTAAATAAAAAACACAGATCAACCATGAATCCAGTAAAATAAACAAACAGCTCACAGATCTAGAGAGCAACAAATCAAATGACCATGGCAGCAGTTATCCCAATTTTTTACATTTCCAAAGGAGTTTGGAGCATTTTGTCTGACCAGATCGACCGCCCCACCTCCTTTCATTTTTGTTGCATAATCTCATTTTATGGCAGTCAGGTGACAGAATGAATTAATCTCTATTCTGTTTTAATTTATGTGTGTATAACCTGTCATAATTATAGCTCGAAGGCATCTTTTCTTAGATAATAATCATGAGAAAACAAGCCACAGCCGATAGTGACAAGGAAAATCATTGTAAGATGATTTTTTAAAGTTTACGAAGAAATAGAGAGCCGGCTGTCAGCTGTGAGACTCATCCTCCTCTGGCTGGCACATGTTTGAACACATTTCAAAAGTCCTCAGTAGTTGCCATGTTGTCTTTTTTGTTTTGTCCTTCTACAGTTCTTAAATAAACTTGCTTACTGTTCATATAAAGTGGAAGAATGTCATTACCGCTTGGTCTCACAGGCCATTTTACAAGGTGGTTAAATGGTATCAGTTCATACGATTCCAAAATTTAGGATTATTAAAAAATGCCATACTGAAGCCCCTCTCCTAACCCCAGCCCTAAAACAAATATCACTGGGGTGAAGCAAATCATACTAAAATGTATGAATGAGATTCTACGAATATATATTTGAGTTATATGAGTTAGCCACCTCATAAAATGGTTACAAATTCCTGTGGGATTGTGTTCAGAGGTTTGTGTGTTTGAATATACAAAATTTTAGATTTTTTACAATACTTTGTAATTCACACTGTCTTTCTAATTATTAAATTTATTTACTAATATAAGGTTTAAAACTTGCACATTTACACACAGTGTTAAAAAGATTATAGTTGCTTGAAACAACAGAAATTAACAGATAAATAGATGATAGATAAATTAATAAACAATTTTAATGTTTAATCAATGGCACGATTTCATCTGCTAAAAGTTATTGCAAAATATGAGAAATATGTGTTTAAAAAAAATATATTATATTATTATGTTGATTTTTAAATATATTTCCGCAAGGCTAGCATGTAAGAATAGCACTGCCAGTGGAATATGTATGCGTGTTACTTTCCTTGAGAAGAAATGATGTAGCATAATGACTTAAACCCTTTTAAATGAAACACATTACTTTCAAAAGTAAAAGTGCCCAAAACTGGTCATTAGCCTTTTATAACTTGTGTTGTGCATTTCCAACTATTGACTATCAAACCTTTATTTGTTGAGTGGGGTTTTGGAGAACTGCCAGCGGTTGGTTTCAATTGTGGTGTTGACATTGTTGAAGCTCCTTCTTCACCTGCTATCTATTAGCTGATAGTAGGGAAAACCTGTGGAATTTTGTCACATAGTTGTAGCTTTTGCTGTGGCTTATGTTTTCACTAGGTGAACTCATTATGCATAATTTTGCTTTTGATCTTTCGCTCTGATGCTTTTTCGGGAACAATAGACAATAGGGTAAATGATATTGTCATTTTTATGATCAGATGCTTGTGTAAAAGTTACTCAAATCTTTAATATCCTAATGATAAGCTGCAATAACTTAATTAAACTGGAACATTTTCTATTTTGCTCAAACCTGTTTTTGCTTAAGGATTCAGAGTGCATCTCTTATCTTTTGTTAATTTCTCCCAAAGACTCTTCCCTGCCTCCTAAACATCCGTATGGTATTTATTTACTTAAACTATGAGATACTGGAAAAAGGTAGGGTGGGTTCTGGGAAGTCTGACATAGGAATGCCTACAGCAAAGATTAACAATTTCAAGCATTTTTGTTTGATAATTCAACAGACAATAAGTCTGAATGTCAGACAACACTTTCAGTGTGTGATGATTCTTCACAAAATCTCTTTTGTTTGATCATTTTTCACCTCATTTGACTTAATGCAAGGTTGCTTTGCAAACGTTGTTGTTTGAAATATGTTGATGGTCCTCACTGTTAAATCAAAACTGTCTGCATCTTTTTACCCTTTAAAGTTTAAGCAATTGTGCAATGAACTTGGACCATACTTTATAAATATTTTTACTTGAAAACAAATATACTGGCCTTAAAATAAAACATTTCAAAAGTAAATTTTTTAGAACACAATGACTTAATTATAAATGTATTCAGGCAAAGCATGATTGTTTTCCTCTTTTTAAGTGCAGCCAACATGGTCAGGTACGGTATGAAAATTATAGCAGCCAGTCACTTTGAATTCTGATCTTGTTACTCATCTCTAACAGTGAATTCATTCCATTTTCATATACAATGTTCAAGTGACTGTAAGGGTTATTATATATTTTGTTCACTTGCATACTTAAATTATCCCAGATGTTTCCAACAATGTTCTGAGAAAATTACAGTTTATCCCGTGTAAAATGAAAATTACGTATTGTTTTTTTAATGTCTGTGTTGTGATGTGTAAAAGTTACTTTTTGTTAAGCTGTATTTGTACGCTTGAACCTTTGTGAAAACATGTTTGTCTACTAAAAAAGCATTTGCTTGACATGCCATTGTCCAAGTCCTTTTATTATTTTTTTATGTACACTGTAGTTCTTGAATCTGATTTCAATCTAAATATATTTCAATGTTAAAAAATAGAAACTGAGTTGTAGTTGGTAAGTTCCTTAGGCATGCCCTTACAAAATGCCATCTGCCCATATTTGTTCTTGGCCTTGTCAGTTTCCGTTAGTCTTTGGTTATTGGTGTGATTCCACAAAGTAAGAAACAAAATGTAAAAATGTATATGTAACATATAACTTCTGATGTGAATTTTACAACTGTGTGAGCACTTGATTTAGTACAAACAACTGTTAAGTCTGCTCTCATAAAGAAATAGTCACCCCTCAAAACTCTTATCATAAAGTAATAGTATATGAGAAAGGCTTAAGGCTTAAAAACAGTAAGCTGGACACAATAACTGGGTCAGTCAATTAATGAACGAATCATTCAGACATGTTTTGTGAACTGAATGAACTGATTCATTGACAAAAGAATGTCTCATTCAAATGCGATGTCGCAGCTTCTTTTTATGAATGCAGCAAAGAGTCCTTCAGACTTCACTGAATAACGATTTAATTTTCTGTCTTTTATTTTACGACTTCATAAACTTAAAATATCTACATTTTTATGATGTGTCGAAGTAATTTAGGACCTTGAAAGCCCCAGGCCTTATTTACTTTTATTGCAGAACATTTAAATTTTTTGTGCAAACTACTATTCTCTTTTCTGTTTCGCCACAGTTTATTAAACACCCGTTGGGACTATCGTATTGTACGTGTGTCGGGCTGTATAGGGTTCTTTTCATGAGTACGGCATTTAAAAGGCTGCGTTCAGGCACGAGAATGAAGTAGTCGCATAACGTTCTGCAATCAGAAAGTTGTGGTGCCGAAACACTGTACAAACACGCTGCTTGTCAAGAGCTCATTAAAGCCAAGAGGCGTTTATAATGCAGGAGAGACATAGTAAATCACTCAATCCCCTAAAGCCCTGTAAGAAATCCAGCCCTTTTTGGCAGTTTTTGCCCTCGTACAAGTTAATGCGCCACACCTCTAACCCACTGCTGTTAGACCTGATGCCACATTACCTCTGAAAGCATCTATAGGAACAAGGACGTATAGAGCTCCCTTTCTTTCTCTCGCGCCAACACAGGCTAGGCAAACACAATAATAAATAGACTGAGACATGCATGTGGATGTAACACAGACTTTTGATGCCACCCTGGCCTTTTTGTTTTAGGGGGGACCTGTGGCACTCATTTGGTGCCCTATAAGTAGGTTGTACGTTAACTTTGCGTGCACTAGAGCACATTTTGAAGGCTCTTTATTATTGTTTTGTATATCTCTGTAATGTAGAACAATGTTAGGAATGTTACATAAAAAATATTTTTCATCCATGCAGCTTAAACCATCATCTGATGTCCCCATTCCCCATGTATATTTTAATATTTAAATTAATATCACAAATGTGCGAATAGTCGACTAATTGCCTAAATGAACAAGTAGTAGTGGTCGACCACAAAATCTTTAGTCAGGGCAGCCCTACTATAGTGTTTACTAGAGTTTATGAATTAACTATAAATTTATATTTTTTTCATCTGGTTGAAATTTACCGGACTATTATTTTGATGGGTTGTCGCGAGGACGCTTGAGTATCAGTGTGTGTTTGACAATAGCATCACTCAAACATTGAAACACTCGTTACAAAAATCTCAGAACAGCTCTGTAGATGAAGTTCACATGATCATGTTATTGTATAGTGAGATACAGACAAATCCACGAGTGTCACACTTGTAACATTTTAAAGTTTGCAACTCATTCACTCATGGACACACAGAACAAGCAGAGGACATATTTAAATAGTAGAATTCCGCTTTCATGATACCTTCCGTGTCTTCCCACATCAGTCGGATCATAGGGCTCTAAATTAATGAACTCGATGCATCTGGAAAACAAGTTTTAATTGCAAAATCGAAATAAAAACAAAAATAAATAGTGGTGCGCCATTAGTTAACCCCACACACGAACAAGCACAATGACAGACGCACTTTACACAAACAAGCGGCTCTGTCTAATGCACCTGCCAAAATGTAATGCGCGCGTGCTACACTTAAATTTATTCTTTGCACAGACCGATTTTTTTCGTAGCATGCGCACTGTACAGCCCTACTTAAGCTTGAGACTTATTAGTCTACACACATAGTTTGCATCCAAAGGGCCTCATTCATGAAACATTCATTAATACATGTTTAAATTTTGAGTAATTCGCAAGTAAAACGGACCTTCCCGAAAACGTATATATACAAATATTTTGTAAACGTCAGATTTGAAGACGTGTTAATGAATTCCAATTACTCGTAAACAGGGCACGCATGCGCGCTCATTCATATTAGATTTGGAATATCTATGACAGTTACATGTTAGTGTCTTATTTAAAAAAATATTGAATAGACCGTTATGAAAATGTAGTAACCAGCAATATTAACTTCTCCATTATTGTGTATGATGGTTGGTCAATCTATTTTTTGTAAATAATTGTGTATTGTATCTGTACAAAAGGTTATTTACTATACCTTAATTTGCTCATAAATGCACTCTGGTCACCTTTGGGATTAGGGTCACAAGATGACACGCAAGTTTCCATTGCGCTTCACTTTTGATCCTGAAAAACTGTTCATGACCTGGTCACCTCACCTCAGCTGATCTGAATTGACTGGCATACCATGACATGAGAATAGTTGCTTTCTTGTTCGATTTAATCGTTACCTTGAGGCTCCACTGTCTGTTTTTATATGACCCCTATTCAAGCCTTCAGAGGTAGCCCAGTTTATATTAATAGATGTTATTTAAACAACGGATTAGGTTGGATTTGGCTCAGGTGGACTTGCAGAGGTAGCTGTGTTTTCCCTCGGTGTTGGCTCACGTACAAACACAGAGGATGACACTGTGAAGGTAGACAAGAGCTTAGGGTGTCAAACGTCAGGATGTAACACATTAGGACACCCAAACAGATAAATAATGCCAGGTTGTTTAGATGCCACGTGGAGAGTTGGAGCGACGAAAAGGTGCCACACTACGTGCCTAATTAGATTTGAACCTACTTTTCACCTGTTGTATTCCTGTCTCCGGTAGATGTCATGGTGTGTAGTGAGAGGCAAGATAATTAAATAATGAGGACATTCCTCATTGAACCTCATCTTGTCTTCCTAAAAAATGATTTGGACATGTAGGCCCCAATTTTTTTATTGCATTTGATACACAATTTCAAGACAAGTGGTGTCTGGAAACAAATAAACTCGTTGAAACTGATAAACTCGGATGTGTGAGCTCAAATTCACACTGGTGCTTGAGTATCTTCTGGTGGGGTTAATCCCATGTATCTGAACATCTCAAAATATAATAACCTCATTAAAACCTTCACTTGTTGTGAAATTATTTTCATGATTTGTCTTTTCATTTCAGCATCCACACATTTTATGCTTTTATAGCTTAAAGTGAAAGTTCACCCAAAATGAATAATTCTGTCACTATTTACTCTTATCATTTCAAACTTGTTTGACTTGTTTCATCTGCAGAACACACAAGAATAATAATATTTGAAAATTTCTGAAGAATGTTGTGAACCAAACAACGGCAGTACCCACCCACTGACTCGTTTTGTTTTTGTGTCCATATAATAGAAGTGTGAATGGTTATCGCCGTTGTTCGGTTACCTGAATATTCTTCAAAATATCTTATTTTGACAAGAGGGTGAGTAAATGATGACACATTTTTCTGTTTTGAGTGAACCACCCCTTTACATCTAAACCTATATCTACGTTTTATCATATTAAAAACTAAAAATGTTTTAAGTGAGCTGCTTTAAGTGGATGTGTGCTTACATCTAATGTCAAGATACAGTATGTGAATTCCCATGTTTTCTAAAACCAATGTATAGTTTATTAAAATGTTAAAATGTACCCACATCTACATTGCTTTGTCCTAGTTCCCTAAAATAATAGCACATCTTGCATGTGCCATGTCCATGTTTCTTCAGCGTTTTAGATAAGACAATTATCTCACTTCCACTCACAGGTAGACAAATACTCTTGTTCTCAATCGGACTGTTGTGGCTGAGAGTGAGATGTGTAGACTTATCTCTCTTGCCGACTGGAAAGTGATTTAGGTGTGACTTTTTAATGTCTGTCTAGACCTTGTCGCAGAACTTAAAAAATTCAGCCTCTCTTTCTAAGACAAGTATGGCCACAATCTGAGTTCACCTCCCCCATTCTCCCGTCGTGCTTTCCTTTCCGCTGTGTAATTACAAGAGAGACGCCACTCAAGGAAATACTATGATGTCATCAAGCACGCTGTCGGAAAGGCATGAGTCGGGTGTTTTTTCTTGAATATGCATTTGTTCTCTTTATACATACATAGTGTTCGGAGAGCAATTATGGTGCTTGTACTTGGGAATGGTATTTTATCATTTAGGCAATTTTTTTATCATCGCAAAATCACCAGTTGTGTACTGTTTATGTAACAACAATCAGTAGTAAAAATTGTATAATAATATTATGAAAAGAATGAAAATATGACTTATTTGGGAGGAATTTACCACACAAATACTTACACAATAATTTTTATATGTTCTGTAGGTGGATCCTTATTAATTCAATGATAATACCTGTTGTTTTGGTTGTGTTTTGGCCCTCTCCTGCTGAATGAACTCGAATGGGAGAAGTGGGGGGGGGGGTGGAGTAGACAGCTGGTTGTCTGATCCCCAGAGTCTGCTCCTAAATTGGTTTTAGCAGCACTAATAAAGCTGATTATCTCTCTGCCTCCAAGTCCCACTAACCCTGACACCCGGGCAGCTGGGGCCCTCGTAAGTTCGCCCAGCCCCTGTCCGATCGCTGCAGTTACCCTCCATCCATGCTTTTCACTCGGCTCTTATCAGTATGAGCAGATGCCATCAAGACACAATGGGCCGTTTTTAAGAAACTAAGCCATATGAACCAAAAACAGTTTCATGTTTATTTTTTGATAAAGTTTCAGATTTCGAGCTATATCAGTGATGTGAAATGTATTATGATGCTGTTTAATGTGCTGTAACAAATCGCTTTAGCACGCTGTTTGATTTACAACAAGTTAAAACAGGAGCAAATATGAGCATCAGAGGGTCTGATGATAGATACAGTTCAAATGGTTGAAATGTATAATTTCTTATGTAAACAGCGTTTCAAATGCGAGAAGACTTCATTGATAAACTTCACTTAATATTACAATAACATCAGGGGTGCGGGGAAATTCTTAGATGCATCGCGATGCAGATGTGGACAATTCTGAATCGATACACAAAAGGCCAAAATTAGATTTTTAAGTGTATTAATAACGTGATGTTAGCTAAACAAAAAACAGAATTCATTGGTGGTTGCGGACAGTTTAAAGAGCGTACACCTCATGCACAGCAGTAAAGATACACAAGTCACAAGCAATAAAGATAGAGAAAATGATCCAGCCCCCTTGGACTAAACTGCAAGATAACCTAAATACATTTTAGAATGGTCTTTCTCTGTCTATTCTCTGCAGTGAGTGGAAGGCAAAAACAGTGCATTTAATTCACTGTGCCTTAGCATACTTGCCACTAAATGAGTGCAAATAGCGTTTTCCCAAAACCTGTCACTAACTTTTAAGACATAAGAAGATGAACATACTTATGTAAATATGCACAGTTTGTTACTTAAGGTGCTGGGTGCACTGCATTTGATGAATCCATTGCTCCAAAGGTGTATGATGATTTTGTGAGACGATCAGGCAATTCCTCAACTTACTCCCAGTGTCATGGAAATTCTGATACGAGGTTAACATGTAGTATAAATTAGTTGCGTTAATTAGTATATTATACTTATTTTCACGTCTGACCAGAAAAACAGAAAATATGTAAATGGGAACGGCTTCACTGGGCAGTTTTGCATTTTAATACAGAATGTGACAGTTCAGAGACTAAAAGCACAAGTGCCAACACTAGTCTGACTTCGATCGTAAATGCACACATATGGAAATTAGTACGTCGAGAATCGATTCTAAAATCGAATCTTGACCCTCAGCATCGATTCTGAATCGAATTGTGAGGGACCAAAGGATTCCCACCCCTAAATAACAAAAGGGATGTTATCCATTGCCCAGCTATTGAATTAGCTACTGTAGAAAGTTATCTCTTATTTTACAAAAATGTAATTCCCACTCCAATAATATATTTTTGCATTATCAACCTGATCTGACGGGAATTCGTAACTCTTTAAGAGGGGGCTAATTTGAACAATTATCCAAAAAAAGAAATACTGTATCCCCCAACCCACCCCAATATCTAACTCATACAAATTTGCCCCCTTGTAAAACAGTTACGAATTCCTGATTAGATTGACAATGCATAAATATAGTACAGTTGTGGGAAGCATAGGCATAATTTGTGGGTGGGATATGTCCCCACCACTATTTGGAAGAAATTAAGAAATGCTTGCGGAAGGTGTGTTTCGTTTATGGGCCATCAAGGGGTCATTTGGGTACGGAAGGGGCTTGTGGGTACCATACCTTGGCTGTCTGGTCAGGTCAATTCAAAACTAATGTTTTATAGCAGTATTTATTGCAGGAGCATGGGCATAGGAAGTCCACAAAATATAGGTGGCTTTTCCCCCAGAAAAGAGTGTAAAAACAGCACTGCTTCATCAGCAGCTTCAGTGGCGTAGTTTGAAAGAATTTGACTCTGCTGTGAAGCTCGTTCGATTCTGCCAAACTCACTTCTCTAAATGTTCACATCACATATCAGATATGCTTCCATTTATTTTTTTAATTATTTAAAACGTGTTTTGCTTTATTATATGTGAGGATGGTTGCTGCAGTAGCAGCATGTATGATACGATCAGGAATTAAGAATTATATTTGAGACCGTCATGTTGAGGCACAGTAGTAAGATTGGATGAGCTCACGAGATACCTTGTCTTTAGGTGAATTGATGCCACTGGGGCCCATTAACATCTAAAACTCGTGGAAAACGCAGGATGCAGCACTTTCTCACCATCTCCCGTTGCTCACACTCGTAAGTTAAATTTGTGGAAGACAGAGAATCGGTATAAAAATACACGTATAAAAAAGCGTGCATCATCCTCACTCGCAACGGTAGCTTGTGCATCCATTGTCCAAGCACAAAAACGCTTTAACCAATGAACAAGTGGCATTTTTTTCATAGGAATAACTGTTTTTAAGTGTAGTGCACCGCAACAGCCAATTGACCTTCCCCAAATGAGAGTTTGAGAACCAAATACTGTGAGAGCTGGAGTCGAAAAATGGAGAAGCCAATGGATACATGATAAAAATATTGTATTTGTCATCTCTGTCCCCACCACTTTTCAAAACAAAGATATGCAATCTTTACAATCCATTTTCTTGTGTTAATAATCAGATTTTAGGAATAGTTTTGTGTAGAAACATAAAATTATATTTTGGGAAAAAGCTTTTCTGTATTGTAAGGGTCAAAGTGACTTGAACAAAGGCAGCAGAAGACCCATTTGTAAATGCTTCTGTATTTGGCAACAAAAAAAATATTTTTTCCTGGTTCATCTTTGCTGATTCTGCGACACATTCATCACTAAATGAAATGTATTTTTATCTCAAGTTAGGAGTGTGCAGTCTTAACGTCAGTGCATTAGAAACTCTAGTACAAACGTTCATGCTTCACAGGGTAACTCTTTAAGGATCAGCTTTTAAGATTCGCTCATTTGAATCAGTCTGACAATTCTTCTATAGTCTGAGTCCATCAGAGTGGAAAGTGAATTCATTTGACTCACCCACGGAACTGATAATCTTTGGTTTCTGACTAAAAGTGGAGGCAACGCTGTTAATAAAGCTTACACCGGTATCATTAGCGATTGTCATCCTGTGTTTAAAGATCCACATTTTCTGTAGGAAACACTGGAACATACTAATTCAGGTTCTTTAGCTTCAAAGGTAATTTATCTACTTATCAAATGTACCTTGCAATTTAAATGTGTGGTAAGAAAGTAATTGTAATAATGTCTGTAGGAACAGCTTGTGCTGTTCCGTCCTTTCTCTCTGATACACCCTGTGAATATGAACCATACAATTCAATCTGCTTGTTTTTTAAACTATTAAAGTCAACCACAAAAGGCTACAGTGTAATCACAGTCCCTGCTACGTAGATTTCGTATTAATGCCTTTCATGGACTTTTTATTCGGACACACACTATGTTTCCGTGTTGCCGAATTTACATTCTTGCGTAGTACGATTAATAACTGTTTTGATTAACTTTATAACTCTGTTTTATCCTGATCAAGAAGTCGTAATTTTCTTTGCAGCTGTACTCGGACTGAAAGCATCCATCAGCTTTTTATTAAGAAACAAAAATTATCTCATAAACATGCCATTTTGCTATGACTTCTTAATGACTACTTTGCTAGACACAAGTTTCGGCTGTTTATACAGTATAGTCGAATATACCAGATGGTTTACATGTTGTAATTGGGTCAGACATACTTAAATGGTTTCAAGTTGTATTTCCAGTAAGCGAGGACTGTGGAAGGTTGCCAGTGGCCTGCAAAGATGCACATTCTCTAAGACCAATATAAATATCTGCAATTATCATACAATCGAATCAAATTGGCATTTTTCAATGGATGGTTGTTTTGAGATGTTCTTTTACAGTAAATTAAAGAGTGGCGGCAAAGAAAGTAGGGAAGGGGGGACAGGGAAAGAGAGGTTAGAGAGAACTAGGACCTGTTGGACTGAAACCCAAATTGCCTTTCAGAATGGGAACTGCCTAAGAGCAGGAAACAACTTCAAAGCCTCAGATACGTCACAACCATTTGTAGACACCACAATTGCGATGTTCCTTTGTCTGCTGCCTGGTTTTTATGTTGGAATGCTTGGAAGTATACTTGCCTGTTTAACTAGCTCAATTGACACCGTAAACGTATTTAGCCCCCACCCCCAACCGGAACATAACCAGAACCAGTACACTGCAGATGTTGAGAAAATGGCGGTGAGACTTATGAATTACATGTGAAATGGGTTGATATGTTGCTTTTGAAAGGGTTCTTCTGCACCTTAATGAGAATTTTGCTCTTGGTTATATATAAGGTGTGATACTCATAAATACATTTTAGGATTACATAAACAGAAGTTGGTAAATTGGTTCGAGAGGGAGACTGTTATTCTTCTTTGACTTTTAATGGTCATTGTCATCTTATTACCCTCGTAAAATTGGACAGATACCTTACAGCAGTGATTCTGACAGCCAATGTTGTTGTAGATGTGTCTTGATCCTCAAAACATGGTTGACTGTTTTACAGTATTATTGATGTTGGCAAAAAAAGGAATTAGCAGTTAAAAAAATAATTTCTGGCAAAACTTGTAAACTACCTCAAAATCAACATAAATCAACATCTTATAATCCAAATCCATATGCATTATGTTAGAGCAAGAACTTTGCAATTTATCTGTGATGATATTTAGTGTGTGGACTATGCATGTTTATCAAGGTAAATGGGACGCAATTTCCAAAGCACATGCAAGAACAAGCACGCTTCAACACATCTTGTTGAACCCCAAACAATATGTGGAATTATGATAAGATTAATTTGTCATTGACTTTGGGCTTTACCTCTTCAGTTTCCAGTGGCTCTGGGCCAAACCTCTTACCTTGTTGAAGATGATTTTCTATTTGTAAAATACTTATTCCTGTCCAAGTCTATTGTTCACTGACAACTTTAGGTAAACCTGTTTAAAAAGCTTTCATCAGCATTACTGTGTTTGAATGAAAGACCTGTCATGACGTTGAATTGACCAATTTAAAATGATTAAAAATACTACCTTTTTAACTTGTTTGGTGCATCTAGTTCCAATTGAAATGTCACACTGCGTTAATTGCTTTAGATCAAACTATTAGAAGGTTGACTATGTGTAACATTATTGGGATTATTGGAAAGTGTTTTGGGATCAGAACACCCTGTATTCATAATTAGTTCTAATAATGTTCAGCTCTTAATGTTTTTCCCAAAGGGCCAGGGGCTTGTGTGGCAGCTGAGGTTGTGGGCGGAGCCTATGGCTAGCACAGAAAGAGCAGACATCCACAGCGGGACCTACAGCACCGTCAAACACTGAGCGCAAATGGCCCGGGAGCTGTTAAATATTTAATGTCTGACACCCCTCTCACATGTCCAAAAACGTCAGTCCCGTTGAGAGCCAAATGCTGCCCTGTTAAAACAAACAATTCTGCATCACCTTTACCCCCATGGGTATACCAAGCCCAATACAACACCAGCAATGTAAAGCTGGATCTGTACAGAAAAGTAAAAAAAGTATTGTATTAAAAGGACAGTTCACCCAAAATTCTGTCTTTATTTACTCACCCTTGAGGTCTTAAAAACGTGTATACATTTTTTTGTTCTGATGAACAGAGTTAGATATTTGAAAAACGTTTGTAACCAAACAGATCTTGACCACTATACATAAATGTAATATAAATTGAATTATTTATTTATTTCAATGACTTGAGGGTGAGTAAATGAAGACTGAATTAAAACTTGTGTGTGTCCCTATAAGTGCTCTGAATTCAACAGTTGTGAAAAAATGTCCTTTTTGTTTGTTTTATCTTGTTTTAGTAGGTATTTTAAAACTAGGCTATGTAAATAAATACTGTTATTAGTATTAGAGGCTACGTGTTGTAGGGTTTGTGTTTCGTTTCGTTTGGAAATGTGCAGGTTTAGGATTAACTGCCTGTGGTTAAAAGGAACCTAAAGCTGAATTCAGACATAAGCAATGATGATGAGTTGTTTATACCGAAGCCTTTTATTTCAAGTTACCAATCTAGAGCTGATGGCATTATGATTATACCAAACTTGAGCTATTTGCAGTTCAAAGAAGAAAGCTGCTTTGGAAACTAAGTGCTCAGTTATAGTGTATATAAGTATATACATGTTTACTGTGTTGTGGTGTAATGGAATCCAGAGGCCGTCTTAAGACCTAAAACATACAGCTTCTTAGAGATGAAGTGTGCCATTGTTATGATTTTTAAATACATTATATTCCAGTGATGATTAAATTATCTAGGTTTTTATGTACTCAAAAAGTTAAAGGACCTCTAAAGTGACTTGGAATCCACATTATTCGAAGTGTCTGTATTTTTTTCAGCCGAACAGAACATCATTTTTTTATCTCCTCTGTTTTTAAGCAACCAATAGCATTTTGTTTAGGTAACAGCCTTGCACAAGTAATTTTAACCAATACCGGTTAGGGATGCGCACGAATGTTCGAATATTCTATCCGCAATAATGGTTTGAAAATTGAATATTAGTTGGTATAAAATTACCAATGTAATATTAAATGATTAATTTATTTCTTACCATGGTTTGTTTCGGAGCGGTTGTTCGTTCGTTAGAAATATTTTAGCCTAACGAATGCTGATTTTAACAACTTGAAATATATAAATGTACATTTCACTGCAAGTAATCCCTAGCATAAGACTGGTACCTTTTTTCATACAAAAAGCCTCTGTTTTCCTCAAAAGTTCTAAGAACTGCAAATAGGGTCATCGTCTGTAAATAAATTCAGACAATGAAAGGACAAAGAAAACAATATTTATATGCGGTGGTGATCAGCAGGATTAGTAATTCTTCCTCAGATGACGATCACGTAATAAACAGGACAACAAGCACTACAATGGCTCCGTCTTTGTTTTTAGGATCAATTAACAGTCAGCATGGAGGTATCAAGCCTATTTACTTCATTATTATCAACAATATAAACAATTTAGCCAGATATTCTTGTCAGATCTGTGTTTCATTACCGGGAGTTAGAGAAGAGCAGCACGTTTTCACCGCTGTCAGCTTGTTAATTGTCGGCTTGTTGAACAGACTTTCACCATAGTAAATTAGACCTATATGCT
The DNA here is from genome assembly GCF_015846415.1 of Triplophysa dalaica. Classification (NCBI taxonomy): domain Eukaryota; kingdom Metazoa; phylum Chordata; class Actinopteri; order Cypriniformes; family Nemacheilidae; genus Triplophysa; species Triplophysa dalaica. The sequence goes on along the minus strand of NC_079549.1, from coordinate 18,514,923 downwards.
TGTTTTCTTCTCAAGAACATGTCAAAAAATAAACAAGATAACCATATATCACAGACTGTCAATATACTCGTTGTTGTGTTTTGTATTTTTGGTTTTTGTATGATTTGCTTCGCGCAGGTTTAAATGTAGTTTTTATGTAATTTTTCCTAAATTGCTAATCTTTTCAACATTAAAAAACCTATAAACGGGATATAATATTAGTGTGTTATAAATATTTAATGATAATTATTAGCTTGATGTGCAATTGTAACTAAATAAAAACTTAACAAATTACTTTATTAACTTAAATAAACAAATATTCGTTTTTTGTGAGCTCAAATATTCGATTATGAAATTTTTGAAAAATGCCCATGGCTAATATCTATATATCTTAATCCTATAAATCTTTTTTGATGATGATAGAACAAAGTGCGTCTCTTAATTTTTTTTTATCGTGGCATCTCCAAATGTGGCCACTAGGGTGATCCAAAACCACTTATTACCCAAAATTGTTAATCTGTAATAAAAAGCAATCATTTATTTATTTAAGTGTCTCTGTTATATTTAACCATATGTAAATATCTGCAAAACTTGTGTTACTTTTAAAATTGTACATAATCACATGAAGTTTTAGGGAGGGAGTTTTACAGTTGATAGCAATAAAACAGCACATAGTAATAATGTAAAATAGTTTTTTTAAAGATAAAACCCAGCAACTATTTAAAAAGTAGATATTAAGTGTTTCCAATACAGACTTATTGAGAATCGTTGAGAAATTATCAAAGAAATAGTTTAATGGCCAATAGCTTTAGCTGTAGCTTAGCATCAGTTTAAGCGACTGTAGTGATGGGCGACACGGAAACCCTTCACACAGCAATCTGTCATAAACAATGAGCTTTTGTCCTCATAATATACATTCATAAATACCTGCAGACTCTGCTGACTGATTATTGCTCACTGATAGAGCGATTGTGGCTGAACATGATAGAAGTACAGTACTGTGCTATAGCATTAGCCTATAGCTGACAAACTAACAACTTCAAGCTTTGAAATAACAAACTTATAGTGTGCTTGTGAAATATGGATCATGTGTGCGTTAGCTCAATTTAAAAACATAAGACTGACAGATCAGACTTTACGCAGTTTTAGAGGAGGAACACCGCACTGTCTGCGTACTTTGTTGGAAAACAATGATGAATGATGGTTCTTTCACAAGAAATCCAATGTACACAATGGGAAATATATTCACAGTTCTCTGATATATTGTTTGTGGTCTTAAAGTGCAAATTAATGTCATATTTTATATTTAGCAGTGTGAGCTCGTCTAGATTTCTGAGTGATATGCAATATCATAATAAAGGTATGTAGCGCCATTATCAGATTGGGTGTGATGTTTATTACAATCATTGAAGAAAATACTTAGTAAATGAAAAAGTTGAGAAACGAATACGAAGGGTTCTTAATGGTTGCACAAAATGTCAGAACATGGGGCTCAACCTAAAATCTTGGGTGTTTTTATATGACAGTTGAGTCGCAATGAGACACAAAAATGAACTTTAGTAGTCATATGCTATGTATCAGCTAGTGTCTTTGGAGTGCCCGGTCATGTCAGAATGACTACACATAATCAATAGGGCTGTGCAAAAATATTGATACATGTAACTATCGCAATATTTGTTTTTTCGATAGTATATCGATATTGATAACTCTACTATCGATACATTTTTTTAAAGGGGTCATATGGCGCATATGGAACATGTGTTTTTCTGTGTCTTTGGTGTGTTATAGGTTGCCAATGCATGTATTGGACAATAATATTGCAATAATACATGTATGGCAAAAATGTAAGCGTCTGAACAAAAGATGCATTATATCTAAAAACGAATGCTCAACAAAAACTGCCTGAAACGATTTGTGTAACCACACCCCCACGAATCCATGTCAGTATATGGTATGAATATGATTTGACTAAGACCGCCCAAATGTATACAGAAGTAAGGTGGGCATACCTGTCAGTACAATTGCTTTGGAACCTGATGTTACAAATATAGTAAGAGGTGTTACATTTCCTTCGCATTCGACCAATCACAACGCACTGGTTAACTGGCCAATCAAAGCACACCTCACTTATCAGAGCGACAAGCTTTGTAAAAAATCTGCGCTTTTCAGAGAGGCGGGGGGAAATCCACTTTAGGGGCGCAATCTTTAGTATGGGAACCCAAACATCTGATTTATAGGTCTATCCATCGCACATCATGGCCGCTCTGCACAGGTAAGGGATGTTTTTACACTTATCCTTACAAAAAAACCCAGGTGATGTACAGCATGTTGTATCTCTAGCTCTACTTTTTACAATTTCTATTTAAAGTACTGCAATATATCGCATTGAAATACATAGCAATATATTGTATCGTGACCCATCTATCGTGATATGTATTGTATCGGGAAGTACTTGCCGATACACAGCCCTAAAAATCATCATGTCTTTTTTTATCGTCAAAGCATATTTGCCTAATTTTTCATATCGGGCCGATGCTGATATTTAATTTATAAGCCATTATCGGCAGATAATATATGCGTGCCGGTAATATCGTACATCCCTTGTCCAGTGTGTAATGTTTTGGAGGATCTATTGAGAGAAATGCAATATAATATACATAAGAGGTGTATAATGATCTTAAATCATAAACCGTTATGTTTTTATTAATGAGCTATTACTATCTACATCGCCGGTCGCCTTGCATGGAATTGCCCCTGTTGTTTATACGGTAGCCCTAAAAGGACAATCTGTTCTAAAGACCATGTTTCGTAAATACATTATCTCCCTAGAATCGACAACATCTTAGTTCTGTGTCAGCCAACGTAGTGCTTCAAAAGTGGGGAGGGAATGAGGCGCTGGTTTCAATTCGCAACTAGATGATACTTAATTTCATTCACTGGACCTTTAATATTAAGATAAAAAAGGCAATGCTAACACTGATGTGTAATTTGGAAAGCTTAATTTACATCAGTGCATGGCATTGGGTGTGTTTGTGTCCTCACTTTTCATCAGTGCTGTTTATGTTGTGGCTGTCTAACCAATGTTTGATCTCCTTCATCAACATTGTGTGTCTGTGTGTATACTCGCACATATGATCCGCATTCGTCGTGTCTCTGTATGGCAGCAGCTCATCCGATACTGATATGAAACTTCACCATTAAACAATACTATATTGAAAACTGTGGACAGTATTGCTTGTTACATTTTTAGAACTTCATCAGCCAGAGGCATCATCACAAGACTGATTCGGCTAAAATTCCTTTCTCTATTTTTGTATCATTTCATGTGTGCTCTCCACTGTATATTTATGCATGCATGTACTTACCTGTAGTGTGTTTTCACTATTGCTCCTCTCAGAGCAGATAACGTCAGATAACATCATTTCTCTTTGATTTGTTTGCTTCAGAGGACCCGAGTAGTCATGCTGTCTTTGTGATAGGCAGCGAGTAAAAGCAGTGTAAACAAAAGGGGAACGGTATTCAGTTGTGCTTTCACACATGAAAAAGCTGAACTCTTCAGATGTCAGTCATCAACATGTTCTTGACCTGTGAATGCTGACCTTTAACAGCAAACGCCTGCTCCCCTGTTACTGCGGGGATAGGGGCGATTCATTTTGCCTCTAAAAAAACGGTTATAATCGTACTGCTTTCTCTAGTAAAATGGCCTTGGAAAATGTGCGCGCCGCACCATATGCCACCACAACCACGTCGTTCCCTATTTGGTCCTTAAGAGGCAAATCTACTGTTGGACCTGCATGACATTGATTTCGGCTTCTTATGAGTTTATGACTGATGGCTCTTAGATAAACTTATCTCAAATGAAGAGCGAACCCCATTGGATAGCTTATTGTCTGATAATTATAAAAAGAAAACAACAATGAGTGTCACCGGGTGAATGAGCCGTTGACAGAGGAGTTCCGAGCCCACATTTTAGTCCATATCCAGTTTCATGCCTCTGCTCATATAACTTTGATGAAACAAGCGCAGCGAGTGAGAACAGCAAAGTCCCTTGAAAGGTCACCCTCTACATCTCTCTGATGTAATTCAATGCTGACACATCTGGAACATGTCAAAGCGTGCGGGTTTTTCGCTCATGTGTACGTGTGCATGTGTTCATGTCTTGTATACGTGTTTCTGCTTGTCTTGAAACAGAAAGTGTCACTGTTCAGGTAACGTGAGATGCCGTGTCATCAGGTCGTGTGTGCTTGGCATGTAGAGGGCACAGGGGCTTGGCAACCATTATAATTCCGATTACAAATTTCCATTGTTTGTCAGTCCTATGTTTTGAGATGTAATTATCTCATCGAAAGACTTTAGTTTTGCTTGACAAGAAATTTAAAAAGAAATTATAGCTGGTTTGGTAGAATTATAATTTTTGGACAAAACAGAAACTGCTGCCAAGAAGCAACTTGAAGGAGCCGTGACTGTCAGGATCTTTCGAGCATCAATTGGGGTTCCTAAGGTGCCATGTAAAAAAACTCTCAGCAAGAACAGGAATGACTGTCAACATTTTCTAAAGGGTGGGGTAACAAGCTGCATTCTTATTTCTTAACACTGTTAAACATGCTGGCTTTTCATGCTTAACATGGTCAACTTGTCAAAAAACGAGTTAGACGCATGACGTAGTATTTCTGTGCTCGATACACTCCGCACATGAATTCCTGTTTTGTAACGAGGGTTCTTAATCACTTATTTGACAATTCTCCTTGACAAGCACTGCCACACATCAGCCAGCGAGAGCAAGAGCACGCCCATTAATGTGCTTCGTTCGTTATGGAAATTCAGTTTTTCATGGCATTCCGGTGTTGAATGTTGTATAGACGGTGGATATGACGCTGGATTTGGAGATCGTTTGAAACTTATAGATGGAGCAGTCCAAGTGCTAAAAGATTCTGGACATGCACCACACGTGGTAAGTGAAACTGGTTCATATGTCTTTTTTGTTGGCAGTCGATGCGTATGTAAAAACACAATCTTATAGTGAATCAAAATTTATGCATGGATTATGCATTGATATATTCGCACGTGCTCGATCAGGTTCTAAGTTTACTCCCAATGCAGGATGGGCCACATTTAACTATTTTTATTCAGTTTGAGTTAAAAACGTATGGCTCTTAATCTTTAATTAATGGATTGGTATAGCGTGGCTGGTTGCTGCAGAAATGAAACCAGACGCTGACGTGGATTTCTGCACTTGCGGTCTTTGCACTTGACTTCTTGACTACTTTCATGACGTATTTCCTGTTTTTGGCCCTAGTGTTCTAATGGGTGTGAAGATCGCAAGTGAGCATGTAGTATTTCTAACCTGATGGGACACACTTAGCTAGTGCAAACATATAACATTTATTGATGTTGTGTTTCTAATTATGAGATAAAAAGCAGTTTTACAAAATACATAATTTTGGAGTTTTAGTTCACCAATAAAATATGTAATTTAACACTACGTTTTACTACGAAATTATATGTGATATCAAATTATATAGTCAAATCAAGTCAGATTTATTTTTATGGCTCTACAAAAACAGATGTTAGCAAAACATAGATTAAATAAAGATATAACCTTAAAAAGTAGTAGTATAACATACAGTGGAAAGCTTTCTGCAACATCTCGCGAGACTCGAGCAAAAAGTCTCATGATTCATATCCAGAACATGATGCATGATGGGATACGCTTAGCCTTAATACTGCTCCGAAGTGGTATTCAAGCTAGTGGGGGTTTAGTGTGCGTTAAGCGCACTGCCCTTTGGCATTTTTAAGACATTGGACACACTTGTGCTCTTCCTTCCTGTCCCGTGCATGCGCTCTCAAGTGGCCAAGACCGCAAGTGGGGGTATTTGGATGCAGCCTAGGACGAGGTTAAGAACAAATTAATTTACGTACGCACGTGTTGTGAATTAGGCGGAAAGTCTTCATGGGAGGTTCAAATGTGCGCATAAATACGAAAAATCTATTATTACTGAAAGAGAACCACTGCGTGAAACCTTGATATCTTTAATAGTAAAGCCATGTCAAAGATAGAAATAGTGAAATTAATAGTTGAAATCAAACGTTGATGCTTTATATATCAAAATTAGATTTTGAGACTTTAGCCTGCTTTTCACAGACAGGGTCACAAATAGGATATGTTGAAAACATTCTCTTGAGAAAGGTCTGAGTGTCAGTTTAGAAAATCTCCCCGAGACAGTTTGTATGATACTGTTGCATCTTTTGTTACCTCATCACGGAAACAATTCAGTCAATTTGTCAAGAATGACTGATGGGTCTTCCCACACAATGTGAACATTATCTATCGGCCACCTAAAAATAGCACACACAATCAAAGCCAAGTGTGAGCATACTCGTGTTTGCTTGCTTTGTCCTTTTTTCTTGCCCATTAAATAACTTCTTGATTATGACGATCTTTTTCAGCTTTGAGGCTTGATATCTCAAAAGGAAGTATCAGGCACATGCAACTTGGGAGTAAAAAGTACCTGCATTGCAGTGGCTGGCAGCCTGTTTTTGGTCCAAACACTAGGGAGAAGATTTTAAATGGGACATAGTTACATTTTTTCAGGTTGTGTTCTGCAAAGATTTTTCCTTATTGGGACCAAATCAAAGTCTTTTACATTTTCTTTATATGTACTGTATATGAATGTCTATGATGTTTATATATAAAGAATCAATGTACAAGACAAGATATAACAGACTCAAAGGGGTCATATTGAGCATTTTCTTTGGTGTGTTATAAGTTGCCCATGCATGTATTAGACACGTAAAATTGCAAAAATGTAAGTGTCTGAACAAAAGATGCATTGTATCTAAAAGTGATTGCTCACCCAGTCCTGCTTGAAACGCCTCGTATAACCACACCCCCACACTGTAAACCCGGATAAGTTGGCAATACTTCAAAAATGTTTTAAGTATTCAAATACTTTTTAAATGTTTTAGAGGTCCTTGGTTTAAGTAAACAGAACTTTCAAATTTTGATTACTGTTAAGTTAAAGTTCTTACCAAGTCTTAGCAAGTGCAACTTAAATATTTATTTATCCTTTTTATGAAATGAAGTAGACAGATCTTGAATAAATATTACTATATATGTTACTTAATCTGTTTGATTATTTTGAACATTTAGGTTCCACGTCAGTTTGTGGTATATGTATACGCAAGTCAGTACTGTCAATACAATTGCTTTGCAGCCTGATGTTCCAAATATTAGTGTGATGAAAGGTATGTATTAGTACCAGATGCTTTTGTACCTTGTCTCAGGTAATGTGGAAGATGTTGGGCACTTCAGTGAAATGTGTATTTAAAGGGAATACTTCAACCAAAAATTAAAATTCTGTCATGAATTACTTTGCCTCAAGTTGTTCAAAACCTGTATTCCTTTCTTTGTTCTGTTGAACACAAAGAAAGATATTTGCGAGAATGTTAGGAACTGACAGTTCTGGGCCATGATTTTCAGTTTTGGGTGAACTATCCCTTTAATAGGGTTTAAGTAGTAAAGGTCTTCAACCAGCTGCAAAACCCCCTTCAGTTAAGAAAAAAAACATAAGTTCCTGTGTACCTTAACGTATAACTTGAGTGTCTTTATTTTCATTATTCATTATCAGGTTGGTGAAACGTATGAATTGTACTGAATGTTGATAAGCGACTCTATGTTACTTATTAATGAACCTGGAAACACCTGATTTTGACACTGTGTGCTTTTCAGTATGAGAAACAACTGCAGAACATCTGCTACAAATACTTGGTAGCATCTCAAATTTGTACTCATGTTTTCACATGATCTGCTTCCATGCCTCCGACTTCTAATTTTGTATACATCTCTATGTTCATGTTCCATTATATTTTACATACCCTTCAATTTGCAAGAGAAAAGTGTAACAATATATGTGGAGGGGATCATTTTGTAATTCTTGAGATATGAAGACTTAAATCAGTACAAAGAAACATTAAATAGAAAAATTCTGATTAAATGAGACACTGTGTAAACTATTTTACTGTAATCTCATCAAGAATTTGATTGAGTTCACGTTTGGGTTTGATCCGTTTATAAACCCAATAAGTTCCCCAAGTTCAAGCTGAGTAGAGAAGATTGTCAAATTTGTGTCTGTCAATAATTACCTAATCAAAGAAATTCTGAAAGAGGAAACAAAGTCACATTTTAGAGATAAAAAGCCAAAGTGAGCAGATCGTCATTGGGAGTAACACATGTGGTTCTACTGAACATATGCATTCATTTCCTGGAGTTATACATTTCAGATTGGACTTTGATGTTTTTAATTGACACAACATATTCTAAATAGCCAACCTAGTGTATTGAAAGTAAGCCGTTGACTGTGTTTATAAAAACAGGGTTTTTAAAATATCGAATCTAAAAAGAAAAATGGTATCTGTCAAGTTTGGTTATGGAGAGAACTGTGGTTTGCTTAAAGGCAGCAGGATATCCGTCAATTTAGGAGAGGACCCGAGCTAATCAAGAAAACCACAGGAGGTTTAAGTTCTGCATGCACTCCCTTCATGGCAGATTGATTCCTATCTGATGGAGTCTAATTGGGATTTAACCCCCCCTTATTGAGCGTGAATAAATTCCAGTACTTCTCTAAATGATTTATCGAAGATAAGAATGTAATAGCTTAATTTTGTGGCTATTAATCTCATAAGAGTCTTTTTCCCTCCCCTCCTGTTAAGCATCGAGAACCGTATCATCAGATACACCACGCTGAATTAATCCACTTATATATTTGTATGCTGCTTTTTTGGGCGAGATTTATCGTCTAGACGTTTTTGTGCATTTATCGGGGTTATTTCTGGATTATAGGTGGGATTTAATTATATTTTTGACCACTCAACAGGAAAGTGAACAGCAAGTGCCGCTATGATACAAGTGTGACTCACATGATGGTTTCATTTAAGTATTGAATTGGTCAAGGATTACAGAGTTGAGGAGTCACCGACAGGGCGTAGTGTGTAATACTGACACAAATAAGAATATTTGGTTGGAGGGGACATTTGTGGAACCACTTTTGTGTTGATGACCTGCCAGGTTATTTGATTTGTGCTTCCTGTAACTGAACCCACAGACAGATTCAGGTTGAATGTTTACATTTAATGGCCCACCGCAGCCTCTTCATCTTTTAAACAAACCCTTTGGCAGTATGTGTCATTTATAGAATCAGTGCGGTAGACAGAGTATACAACAGGTTGGGCGTTGTGACTGCATGATTTGCGAGGAAGCTGTGGAGCTTTTGCTAAGTGTGTCAGGACAAATACAGTATTACCATGATACATTTTTACATAATTATTTGGGTTCATTTTAGTCATACTACCACCCTAAGTATACTGTCTCTTGCAATGCTTTATTGTTTCTCTCTCTTTTTATATTCATCATTTTAATTTACAAAACATCCTTTATTTCTTTTGAGATTACCACCTGGGGATAAAATAATATCTTAAATCCATATTACTATCCCAGGGCTTTTGTCCAACAGATGGTTTTGTAAATCCCCCATCTTTTTCTTCAGAGCATGGACATTTGTTTGTTTGCAACATCCAGCATTAAAGGATGAATCCTGATATTACACATACAAAATATGTAGTTTAAATCCATCAGTCTGTTTTACTTTTTCCATCCGTAGTGAACATAAACCAATTACCAGGAATTGAATGTTAAAAAAAAAAGGATGGTGGACAATGTTTATGGGATGCACGGAGAAATGGTAATCTCCAAAATTATATGATGTTCGTAGTGCTAATCTTTTACATCCGTAAATGGGGCAGAAAGGGTTATGTAAAAGTCCAGTGCAATGCTATAAATACAGCAAATCTACATGCTTTGAACGGAATTTTCTGGAAAAAGCACTCAGTCATGGTAATGACATACTTTCCTTAATCCACAGTGTCTACAAATCCATGTTGCTGTGCTTGATACAAGACAGCATCCCACTATGTCTAACATGATTCATCTGTCTTCACAGGGGTAGTTACAAAACAATATAAATAATAATAAGATAAATTTACTCACCTTCATGTTTAAGTACACCTTGAGGACTTTGTAATGGAGCACAAAATCTTTGGCAGAATGTAAGTAAATTTAATATCCTCTTTTTATTCATATTCCTATATTTAGATTTTGTGCGAAATTACATATAAAGTCAATGCAAAGATGCGAATAGAAATGAACTAGCAACTCGAGTGAGAAATTCATGCAAATTGCTGACTGACACCTACTGTTTGGTATGTCCAGAGGTGTGAAGACACTCCCTGTAACGCGATGTCACTCTAAATAAAAAACAAAATGAAAAAAATAACTAACTATTCCAGTGAGAAATAAATTCAATTCAATTTGATTTATCTACCGCTTTTCACAATGTGAGTTGTTCCGAACTTTACAGGAGAATATAAGAAAAACACTGAAAAGGTATAAACGCAGCACATTTTGTACAAAGAACAAGCAAGTAGGGCTATGCAATTAATCGAATATTCCTTGATTTCATCAATTACAAAACAAAATTATCAAGGTAAAACGATTATTGTGCCGCATTCCATTTTGCAAGAATCTTCTTTTTTCTAGTAATATCAATCTAGAGCGCACACTTTCCTTTACAGTGGTTCAGCAGTGCTATTTCTTTACATTTATTTTTCAGTTAAATTCAGAGTTTAAAGACAAGTTTTTTTTATGTCGTTTTAAAGGTTAATGAGTAATAGTGTTAAATAACCTGGATCTCAATGTTGGCCAAAATAATCGAAATTATGATTTTTGTCATAATCTAGCAGCCAAGATCATCTTAATAAATAAAATCGAATAAAAGCATTCTCCCGGTGAGCAAGCCAACACCGCCCTGTGGTGAGGAACCCAAACCTCTGATAATAAATAAGTGGAGAAAAGAACCTTGGGAGAAACCAGTCTCAGTCGGGAGGGCCAGGTCCCCTCTGACGTGTCACAGCTGCACTCAGTGACTTTGATTTAAAGTTACTGAGGTAATGTTTATGAAAAATCGGGAGAGCTTATTAGTTGTGATTCAGGAAAATTCATTTGTTGAAACTGTAATTTTGTCTTATTTTGTGATCTATATCAGACAACAGAGGAATGTTATAAGCAGGAAAAATAGTACTGGCATAATGTAACTGCAGCTATAACTTCAAACTTCTGTCATGTCATGTGATGTAAGTTTAGCATTAAATATTAAGTATTGTAAATGAGGCATTAATGTGACAAGTAGTCCGTCTTTTATAAAGAATAAAGAGCGAGGAACTGGGTCAAAATGAGGTTGGTGCCATCCTTATCTTGTACACACATGCACGTGTAGGCCTACCATAATTTAAGTGGCTTAACCAAACACTTTACATAATAAGACAAAAATTTGTATTAAAGCTCCAGTTTGTATAAACCGCCAATAGAGGGCGAATGATCAAAACAACAATAATGGCATAGATGATGACGCTGAAACAAGCTAGTGGCTTGCTAGACGCTAGACACCACTTCCGAATTGGTCCACGACACTGTTGTCATGCGGTTTCTACGTGAATAAAGGCGGTAACAAACGTTATTGACAGGGCACCTTTAGGTTATATAAAACATTACATTTATACAGAAATGTTTTTAAATCAAATAAAGATTTTCATCCTTTTCCACTGACTTTTCAGCCCACTGAATTAACCAGTCTTACTAAATTTGCAATTTTCGAATGATTCACAGATGTTTTTATATTTGCAAGTGACTGAAAAATTTCAACAGTTTAAACAAATTGATCTAAAGGAGTCATTCAATTGTGAGTCGTTTTGATCGCAATGTGCGTTCATACTGGGGAACTCGCTGTGTACAGGATAACACTGCAACAAGCCAACAGCACAGCTTAAGGCATTATACAATAATGTACGCTACGTTAATTTAAGAAACTTTTAAAGAAATTGAATGTACTTGGATGCAAAACAAACAATATTCATACAGAACTGTATAGTATTTTTGTAAAGACACCTGACATCATTTTTGCGAGAGACTGAGTCGGCACGAAATTTGACGGAGGTGGCCGCCTCCAATTTTTCTAAGCAGGACAACCCTGCACACAGTACATCCAGGTTCACACTTGACTTTTCATACGCATGTTAATGCGACAGACCAGAAACGCAAGCCGGTCCAACAATATTTCATATTTTGCTTCATAGCAAAGTTCTAGTTTGGTGAACTCTGATCTGCGAATTTGTGTCATGTGAGTGCAAGAGACCAACAGGAGATGAAAAAAGTCAAAGCATGACCCCTCGGTACAGAAATAAAAAAAATGGAGTAATCGCGCTCGCCCATTTTCGTAAAACCATCCGAACGATATTTGCATGCTCAAAGTCAAGTCTGACCATGGCTTGAATCCCAATTCACTTTTATTTTACAATAAAAAAAGAAAAGAGAAAAACATGTATATTTTTTAAACAAAACAATGGTGTGTAAATGAAGAAATTACGTAAAAAAACGTGAAAACGTATCGCATTAGAAACAAATATTAACTTGCATTAATCTCCTTAAGTTACCGGCAGAGAGAAGCACAAAGTTTTGTCACGTGGCTTTAATCTTTTGTAAAGACTTGTGAACATTTTCTTTTAACAATGGCAAAAGCCTTTCTATTCTGAAGGAAGGGTTTTACGTGACTAAAACTCTGTACATGTAGGTTTTTTGCTCGTCTGTAGTCAATTATTGCTTCTGCCCTTTTCAGGAAAATCCCACAGGACACATTTCTATTGGTTTAAGGTTAAATTCGGGCAGAGGTGGCAGGGAGAAAGGGTGTATCATAGAGGATGAACTAGAACAAGAAACGCATTGTGTTTTGCTCATGCTTAGATTGGCAGGCTTTACTCTTTCCTCGGTGTAATACAGATCAGTTTTCCTTATCCCCTTTTGCCAAATGCCACTACGACAAATCACAACTGTTTCACCACTGGATACAAATTGTGATTCAGATTCAGAGAGCCGTGCCTGCACAGTTCTAATTAGAGAATGTCTAATGATGCTTATGTAACCTTCTATTTGTTTAAACTCATTTTCAGGAATGCTGCCATTTACTGTTGATACCATTTCAAATACTCCTGTTTGGAGTTCCTTGTGGTATGTAAGGAATGGCAAAGCACAACACACACATCATAGGTGACGCAGAGCCTTAAACAACATAATGATTGATGTACTAGTTTAATGTGTTGGACATGTGACAGAGATTAATTCTCATTTGACTTTTTGTGTAAATGCCTTGCTGATGCCTTTATGGCAGTATCTCATGCATCTAAGAAGCCTGCTCTTTGTCTCGCTGCATACAGGCAGGTTTTGAATGATGTGCGCTTGTATGTACGTCTTTGTAAGTGTATTAGGTGAAATCTCTTGTGATGAATGAAACAAGACTCTCTCAGGCTCAGAATCTCACACGATGGCTGCAAAACTGTCCAACATATTGGCACGCGATACAATGAGATTTAACGCGAAGGCCCTGCAGGTGCTTTGTGCCCCCCGTTTCCCACACCTGGAAGGGCACCAAAGGGCACACGTCTATTCAGCGCTGCGTCTTCCAGGCTCCGCCCACTCTATAGGATACAGTACTCCGCCAACGTGCTAACAATGAGCATAGCTATCACTGTCCATCTATTCAACATTGGGCGGGACGCACGTATCATAAAGGCTCCTGTCACTTTGATGGCGTTTATCATTGAATACGCCTTCGTGAAACCAGACAGAAGAAAGGCTTTGCAAACCCTCACCACCTTGGGAAGCCCTGTTCCGACCCATCTCTAAGGAAACCGAGAGTCGGGGTCAGAACCTCAACTTTTGAGCTGTCATTTATCAAGTCAATAGAGACTGTACATTATATAGACATGTTAATCGGGTTGAATTGAAGAGGCTTGTGGAAAAGGATATATGGGAAAGATAAACAGATGAAAGAAAGGGGGAAATAAAGGAGTATGGGATTATGAAGGCACCTGAGACGTCTGAGGATTGGCCGATTTGGTGGTGTCAGATGGTGCCCGCGATATGTGATTTATTGTATTATGACCATGACAGTGTACTGGAAAGGTCTACGAATGTAAATCTGTAATTGGCGAGCGCCGTCTGCTTTTTGGTCCGAGTTTATAGATCCTAAGCTTGATTTGCTTCCTTGGGTGGCCCATGTATAAATGACAAAGCTGATGGCATACAGTCATTATTTGCTTGCCACATGCTTGCCAGATTAATCTTGTGACTGCAGCAGGACAGACAGGCCCCACTGCGTCCACTGTCCTCTCTGTTTGTGTGCAGTGGCTTGAACGCGTCCTGTAAAGGTCACAAGGCAGTTCATTTACTGCCATTTATTACGTCATTGCTTTGGTTCCTGAAATGGTGTTAGAAGAGATCTTTGGGTTACAACAGGAAGAAATAAAAGGAACTCCTGACGTGCGGTACCGTTTGAGCTCTGTGACTTAAAAAAAAACATTATACAAAAAAGAAACAGTACACATTATCTTTATAATATTAAAATGCTTTATGCAGTATAATGGATTATTAAGCTTCATTTAATTTGACCTCGGAACTGATTGATGTTTGTGCCGTTGTCTTTCCACCAGGAAGATGTCACTTCCTGGAGGAGGTCATTCGGGAACTGGCTTTTGTTCTTTTTAAAACACAAACAGGCAAGTCAAATTTAGGGCTTTGAAAAACGTTTATGATTAGAGAACTATCTTCTGATTAGAGAAAGAAAAACATGGAGACATCTGGAATACTTTGTGCTCGCGTTTAATGTTCTTGTATAGGAGCTGGGGATGTTGCATAAACAGATCTGCTCAATAGAAAATATGAAAATGATTTAAGGAGAACAGCAGGTTACTGTCGTTAAGATATCGTGATAAGAAAACTGACTAATAAAGTGTAATTTTCATCTTTAATATTTAATACAATCAAAGACAAATGATGGGGACACAAGAATTACTCAGTTTAATCATTTTCCTTTAAAAAAAAAATTTAATGAAAGAATACCTTTAGACTCGCACATCAAATGTGTTGAAAGTCAAACAGGAAAGAAGAAAGTAAGGCTTGTTAATGATGTTCTTGTTAATCGTCGCGTCCGTGCCTGTGTCTGCTGTGTTGAAGAATTAATTTAATCTAATTGCAGGATAAAATTTAATTTAGCATAATCTGTATATATTCTTTTGAACAGTCTTTTTGCTTTATAATAGCTCAGGCTGTAATTGGCAGTAGCATTTAAGACAGTAGGACATTACTGTTGTCTCAGATTTATTTTGCTTTAAACACCACAAGAAATTCAGAGCAATGACAACATTTTTAGGCATTTCCATCATTGCAAAAATATTTATAGCAACACTGCCCTGTCTGAATACCATTTATGTGTTTGCGTTGTAAAAAAGGGGAAAACCGCTGGGAAATTCTTTTCTATTTTTAGAGACAGGCACACATTGATAGATATTTAAGGTGACTCAAGCTTCCCTGGTTTTGGGAGCTTAGGGATTTTTTTTGTGTCCTTTTTTGTAGCCATCAATATACAATTCATATGACAGTTTCGTTACAATATACATTGTTTAATGTTGACTAACAACCAGTTGGCTTTTTCATGTTTTATAATTTAATTTTGAATATGAACAGTTATAAAAAGTAGTTCTCCTTCCGACTTGAATGGCTCAGTTGTTGCGCTGTGTATGTGTATATATAAACCTCTTCTTTGTTGACCTTTCAGAGTTTATAGTTTCCTTGTGCAACCTTTGAATTAGTTCTCCCCTTCTACTGCTTCACACAATGCAAGCTGTGTATTCTCATTCAGATGAGAGGGGTTAAGACAGTTTCAAACACACATGCGACCCTGAAAATGGAAAACTGTGTCAAGCAAAAAACTGATTAATGTACACTTGAAGTTCTTGTTCTTTTGTTCCTGGCGTGAGTAAGACATTGCTTTTCATGGGTAATTTTCAGTTTAATCTTTATGCTTGGATGGATTTGGAAATAATTTCTATTGATTCAAAGATCTCCATTTAGCATAGTGTTAATAGTTAAGTATTTAATGTTTTGTGGTGATGTACCTCAATCCGAGACAGCAATTCATTGAAATTATTAATCTGTTGATTACGCTGAAAATAAATTAGACTTGAATAAAAGGTTAATTTAGACTGTTATTGTTCAGAGAGGATTGCTAGTGGTTGAGCTCTTATGAAGCAGTAGCAGAAGATAAAAAGCAATTTTGACGCAATTTGCAATTCACCTACTTACGATATCCCACAATCCTGTACATTGTTTGGTTGAAATTAACAAAATCGTGTATTTAAAAGAATTCCACATAACACAGTGGAACACATTTTTGTTTTACTTGACCTTTTTATAGTTCTTGGTTTTGAGTTTATATCATTAATTACGATATATCAGTAAATTGCAAATAAACAAAAACTTTAAAAAGTTTTCACATGTCACTGTCAGAATTTTTTTTAAATTTCTGTAGCACAGGGAAGGTGGGATGTAGCGATGATGGGTGACTATATCTGGAACTTGGTTTATGAAGACAGTATTAGTAATAAAAGACAAAAACAATCAAATGGAAGATTTGGGCGACATTTTTTTAGTAACGGTCATGTTAAACTGTTGTTTTGAGCACATTGTTATACCAGTACCTTGTAATTTCTGTGATGAGTAATAAACCTAAATGTATAAATGTATATATTTGTGAGTACCATCAATGGTAAAATAAAAGTAATGTGATTTTCGTATTCAGCACGTTAAACTTCGTAAAGAAACAGTAAGAGAACATTTAAGAGAAAAAACGAAAAAAAAAATATACAAGACAGATTGTATTTGTAATGAGACGTTATAGTTATTACATAACGCTAAGGCTCACTCAAATTTTTTTTAGATCGCTAGACGTTATGGTGCCTTGAAAGCCTGTCTAAACCAGTTTCCGTGGGAGGTACCATCTTGTGTCATTGACTGTTAAGTCAATGACTGAGTAGACAGTAAGGCAGCTCCTTTTAGTTTCAGACAAATCCTCCGTGTTATAGTAACCGATCATACAATCTTCACAAAGGCTGTTTTGAGTAAACAAGCAAAATAAATTTTATTTCTGAATCTATCGCTTTGCTAAGGCACAGAGAAATGTGATAATAAATAGATGAAAGTCATAGGCCTATGCCATGTTCTTTTTAATATGTTAATCAAAAATGGAATTGTAAAAATGTTAATGGGAGTAATTGCATAACCGTATAAGCATTCAGTTTCTTATTACTCTAGTAAAGTACACGTTCCCTGAAACAATTCTTAAGTTTTGTAATGAAGTACAATTAATCAAGGCAAGTACACCCCTGTCCTTATAAAAATAGAAATGTAGCTGACAGAAGAGAACGCCTGCTTCTGATAATTGTTAGGGATTGTCTTAGAAACTTAACTGCACTTGTAGTTGTGAATGGTTGCTTTTAATGGGCTATGCTGTTTGTTGAGTTTGTTACTCTGGGTTCTTCTTGACACATTAAAGATAATTCAATTAAAATGTGCCTCACCATTTAAAAGTTATTTATGTCATCGTACGCCCATGGCTGGCACCTCCAGCACTGACTCACTGACTTTTGATATGAAGAAACATAATGCTAATTGGATGAAAGATCCCTTGTCTTGACATGACCTTGAGCAGCATTTATCTCTATTTTCAACACTTGTATATACGGCAGGCTTCTGTCTTAAGGTTTTAAAGTTCAGTAAAAACATATGGAATCAATGTTTTGTTTGTGCTGGTAGCTTTTTAATCATACAAACTGAAAGATCATCCCTCAAGAACAATCCGAAGCGGCGTATCTTGTTTGAAGATACAATGTACAAGGCGGTTGATGGGATTACACAGTTTTGGCTTTACTCCCAGGGTCCCATGCGTCATATTCAATGTTTAGATAATGCATATGGTGCCCCGTGCTCTGAAAAAAATGAGTTATGAAGTCCTTATGCAACGGTTTTAAGAATGCCTGGTGTGTTTGGACAGTCCCAGGTCTTAAATTGTTTACGGAATTCTGCCGCATGCAACAGGGCATGGTGTGAGTGTGTGTCATGTTTTGTGTGCGACACCTGTAGCATTGGTTTAGGTTTAAGCCTTCATAAAAGTCCACCTGGTCCAGCTGGTTAAGTGATGTCAAGGTCCTCACAATCAGAGTAGGCGCTGTTTACTCTTTGGAGCCTCTCACTGCACTTCTAAAGCCTTCTCTTGAATTACCGTCTGCATTATTTAACAAATCAGACACTTGGGTTTAAATGCCTTGTCTGTCATCCGCCTTAATTTTTCTCTTTTGCTCATAGTCAGGTTTTTGGCAGGACCCTTAGCAAAATGTTTTACGGTATTACTAAAGTGTATTGGACATGGTACTGTGGTACTACCGTGGTTTTTGGACATGTTCCTTGGTTGGCCGATAGTTTTAAAACACCCGATGATCAGGGTATATCCTGTCAATCAAAAGATGGACAGGAAAATGCAATATATTTGTGCTCTGCAAAATAGAAAATGTTAGGAAACATCCCCAGTTTGATGTTTAATATTACTATAGTCGTCATATGAATTAATAACAATCAGAAAGTTAAGATATGTTCGTTTAACTCTCAGAATCGCTATTGCTATTGGCAGGCATCACTCGGAATAATCTGTAGCGGTGGAGAAACTGAGTATCTGTGCATCTCTTTTCCTAATAATCGTATGTTTTTGTAAGATTTGTTTCGTATGAATTTAAACTAACTAGACACCTCGTAAAATAGTTACAAATTTCATGTTTTATCACTTTTAGAAGTTATAAAGAGACCATTATACGCCATTTCCATTAACCTGGTATATGTTAAATTACAGTAGTTTTATCATCTTATACATTACTGTTACATAGTACAGTAGATTTTCGTAAGTGTAATTACAAAAATCTGAATAATCACTAAGATTAAATTTTAAAGGGTAAATTGCACCAGTCATGATGTTGGTAACTAACACTGTATTCACAAAATGAAGCAACAGGCTGAAGCATCAGCCCAACACTCATTGGCCAAAGGATTGTTTGCTTGCAATGTTTAGGGGGGTCCTGGCCTTGATGACCTCTTTTTTTCTTGCCTCTTAATAAGTCTTGCTTCTGAAGCGGTAACAGAATGGTCAAACATATGTCAAGGGTAATCAAGGTCCAAATGCACCTGACCTGATATAATCCCCTTTGAAAGGGGCTTCCAACTGTTTACTATTGTTAACAAGGACTGCACCGCAAAGGGAGCTTCACATTGTGAAAATAGTTTATTGGAGCACTTTACCACCACATAAATCGTCTCAGAAGATGAAACATAGAAGATCAAACCCAAAACGGGCATAGAGATTGTTGTCGAACATTTTGTAAACAACAATAAATTGTTAATGTGTCCTATGGTGTGACGGTAAACATAAAAAAAACTTAAAATGAAGATAAATCTCTCTTATGCCATTTTATATTATAAATTGAATATGAATAATATATAATAATATATTATCAACAGTTTTACAATGTTTTACAATGTCACACCATAGAACAGATGTTTGTCAACTATACAAATATCAAAACAGATATATTTTATTATTTTTATTTTATGTTTACTTTACTTTATTTGACAAAAAAATACAAAAAAACTCACTCTCTCTCTCTCTCTCTCTCTCTCTCGCTCTATCTTGGTATCTTGGCATGAGCAATTATTGTATTATTGCCTCATTTTGACAAATTGCTTTATTGTTTCCTTTATCTTTTCTGTAAGCTGCTTTAGATAAAAGCGTTTTCTAAATGCCTAAATGTAAATGCACTATACTCCAATTTAAATTCAAATTAGGGTTGGGGAACCAAACTTAGGGCCCGGCTAGGGGGTCCTGGGATCTTTTTTCTGCCTTTTTTACAGATTCATGGAGTGAAAAGCATTAAAATAGAACCTGTGATTTAAATAGTTTTATGTTTGATTCACCTCGAAAGTTTCCTTTCTTTAAAGCTCATAAAACAAAGCGTGTGAATTGGCAGTGAATTAACAAGAAGCCTCCTTGTTTTCACTTGGGGGTCAGCAAGTGTTCTGGAGCCACAAGTTACTCAAAGCGTGTTCCTCCTAAAACCAGCATTATGGCAGACTCCCACGTTGGTCATCAACTATGCTATGCCCCATGTCAGCCTCCATTAACCCTCCATGCAAATTTACACAGTCCCACCCCCACCGACTCCCCATGTCAGGTTTTTTCGGGGGTGGGCTGACAGACCGACCTTGCATGTCCACTAACGGTCACTTTAATGCACTGGGGGTCAAGGGATTAGTCCAGCAGGGCTCAACTCTCTCACACCACACCGATAATACGAATCGTACAATGAGGTCAGTGTCGAAGAGGGAACCAACGGAGCCTCACTCTGAGCCCAAAACCCCTCCCCGCATCTCTTAGGGCAGCGGCAGTCATGCAGAACTCACAAGCGAACACAGAGTATGAGCTCATAGGATTAGGTCATTCAATAAGGTCAGGACACCTCTGTGAAAGGGGCGAGATAGGCTCGGAATCTCTTAAATCTGTTCTATTGACCAACAATTGTTTGCGTCACTGAGGTGGTTGTTAGGCAAGCGGATTTTACGTGAATTGTTTAGGATCCATAATTTAAGTTTGTAAAAAGGCAAGTTCATGTTCACAGAGAGATGCCCGGAAGTGTAATTTATCAGTATTGCCCCACAAAAATAGTTTGGAGCAGTAATGCGTTTAAAGGGACACAAAGGATGCTTTTTATATATTTAGCAAATGCTTTAGTACAAAGCTATTTTATGGCTTTTAAAGTATATTTTCTTATTTTGTCTCTCTCTAGAAATTCAAGCTTATCGGCTTGACATGGTTGGCAAGACACATAAAATATCTTAATCAGGAGTTTTTATGTTGTTATAGTGGGTATTATACCAGATTGCCTGGCCTGTTTTGCCACTTAAAGGAGCATTTCACCCAAAAAAATTAACATCCAGTTGTTCCAAATCTGTTTACATTGCTTTGTTTGGCTGAAGACAAAGAAAGAAGAAGAATGTTGACAGTTGTGGTGCCCCACTGACTACCATAGTGGGATTTTTTTATGTTTTTTTCTCTTGAACACAAAAGAAGATATTTCGATTTTTGGAAAAGCAAACGGTCCTGGAGCATCTTTGACTACCATTTAATTGATCCTACTATTGTAGTCAATGGCGCCCCAGAACTGTCAGTGGCTAACATTCTTCCAATTGTCTTTCTTTGTGTTTTTTTGGAACAAGAAGTCTGGCTATTACCCAGCGCAGGATTGCGTATCTCTGCGTCTTCTCTGCTGCTAGACCGGTATAGAGAAGCAGCACGTTCCACATGCACCTGCAGATGACTCGTAAATCAATGTGTACACTGTTTCCAAACATTTGTCACTTACTGAAATTTAGGGCGTATAAATATGAATCAACACTTTGTCTGTTAATGCACGTGGTTCGTTACTTAGACTGAACTTTGCACTGCGTGATACAAAAAACATTAAAAAATTTGAAAATAGTTTTTAGGCAAGATCTGGTCTAGTAAGTGGCACAGCATTGTTATGCGTTGTTTAAGGAAAATGTCCATTAATTGTACTATTTGTGAGTTGTGTTTTGAATATAATGTTACCATGCATTTCAGACATTTTGCCTAAACACATTTATTTTGCACATTGTGACTTCATCCTAAGTTTTCCTGTAACTCAGTGGTAAGAGAATTGCGTCAATAACGCAAGGTCATGGATTCGATCCCAGGTGATTGCACATACTATGTAAAAATGTATAGGACATTGCAATGTAAGACACTTTGGATAAAAGCGTCTGCCGAATGCATAAATGTAAATGTAACCTGGCTCATTTCGCTTTTTTTTTATAATGGAATATTCTGTTCCAAACACGTTCTGTAAATGTTTGACTGTTTTTTGGGGCATCAATGTTGCGCTGAACTTTGCGCTGTATCCTTGCTAACCACCTGTTGTCATCCCCACATGCACGCCCGCGCATGCGATTCCACGATCAGGACACCACTACATTGTATTTTTCCACTGAAATCTTGAGACTGAGAGTGGTGTTAGCATGAAATCAAAAAAGTTTAAAGGTCAGGGTTTCTGAATTTGTCAAAAATGTCCTAAGATTTTTGTGTGCTAGGTTTTTTCCCTCATTTTATCACTATATTAATAAATGATTTACATTTCTGTTTTGATTTCGAAAATGAAAAAATCATCAGTGCATCAATATTCATGGGCTTAGCCCTCTCCCAAACACACACAAAGCCACTTTTTAGTCCTAAGTAACACCCAATCTCGAAACCTGTCTATAATTGAAGTCTGAGCATTTTTCCATATCAAAGATGAAATACTTGTAAATCTTTGTAATCCCTGTCATATACCACAACAATTACTCAGGCTCATTGTTCATTCAGTGTGGTTTTTCTGTCATACAAGACAATGAGAACATGCTGTTTATCTATCACCATATCTATAATCCCCTTTGAAATACATGATCTTGGGTTCAAGCATACCTGCTGTCAGAAAGACAACTCTCTTATGTTAATACAAAGCACAAAACAAAAACAGTAATTTCAAGGCTGACAGCGATATCATTTCTTGTTTAAACACGCTGGAAAATAGCACCGCAAGCTCAACAAGCGCATTAAACCTCATATAAATTGTAGTTATATCTTCACCCGGATGGAAGTGGTTGTCGCTAGTTGGTATGGATGTGTCATTTTTGTAGTGTGCCCTTTTCGCTGGAGGAAGTCAGCTTCCCACAATACACCACAGTTGTTTGTAATATTCACATAGTTGGGGTTTAGTCTGTAAGCCAATCATTGTTGCAATGTGTACTGTATGACAATTGTGTCATCATTAGTAATCTTTATATACAAATTATTTAATGTTTTCCCATACATCACAGGCATGTTTTTCTGTGTACTGATCTGACACTTTGCTAATATAAGTGTTCTGTCATCATTTATTCACCCTCGAGTCCAAATCTGTATATTTTTCTTTTTTCTCATGAACTCGGAGAAAGTTATTAGGAAGAAGGTTTGTTACCAAACAGTTCTTGGCCACATAGAATAGGAAAACATTTCTATGTATACGTCTTTGTTCTAATGAACAAAAAAGAAGATAATTTGAAGAATGTAAGAACGCAATCCATTCTGGGGCACTTCTATATGGTAAGCAATGGTGACCAAGAACTGTTTGTTTACAAGCATTCTTCCAAATATCTTGATTTTCATTTTTGGGCAAACTGTTCCTTCAATTCTTGTTAATTGCTTTGTATTACATTCAGCAGTTTCACAGTTGTTTCTCATACCTTTAATAATAATAAAAAATATTGTTATATGCTTGTTGATGTTATTTGTCCTTTTTTACGATAGATGTGATGCCTAGTGGTTTTA
Source organism: Triplophysa dalaica (assembly GCF_015846415.1). Classification (NCBI taxonomy): domain Eukaryota; kingdom Metazoa; phylum Chordata; class Actinopteri; order Cypriniformes; family Nemacheilidae; genus Triplophysa; species Triplophysa dalaica. Next base: position 18,491,542 of record NC_079549.1, on the reverse strand, counting down.
TTTTTATTTTTTGAAAAAGGACTTCTTCCAAAGTGAATTTTTAGTATGTTTATTTAAAGTTTTATTAACCCCTGTTGTTTTTACTGGATGTTTGTGGATTTATGGCAGTATTTCTTACTTTTCTTCAATTCCCTTAATTTTGGTAAATCCCTTATACTTTTTAGTATTTGAAATTTAAAGGGATAGTCAAGGCAAAAATTATTCTTTCATCATTTATTCACCCTTGTGTCGTTCAAAAGCTGTATATGACTTTCTTCTGTTGATCACAAAAGAAGTCATTTTGAGAAACGTTTCAGTGGTTTTGTGTCCAAACTATGGAAGTCAATGGGGGCAAATGTTGTTGGCCTACCAGTATTCTTCAAATTATCTTCTTTTGTGTTCTGCAAGAAATACGTACAGGTTCCAAAAAGCATGGAGAGGTGTAATGGAAGAGAAATATAAAAAAATAATTCAGAAATCCCCTGTCATAGATGCATAGATTAAATGAAACCTGTTTAGAAATGTGTTCTGTCTTCTTTACTGTCTGTTTGTATTGTACTCAATGTGTTTTGTTGTTCCCACCTGTTTGCCAAAGGTGTTGATATTAAGAATGTTAAATGAACCCCTATTTAAAAACAAGGAGGGACAAAGTAATTCTGAGTTTACTACAAGGTTTGTTAATCACTATTGCTGTAAGCCCCAACGTAAACTGAATGGCAGTTGTTTAAATGCTTTGAGCCATTCATTGAGTTCTAGAGCTTAGGTTTCTGAGCTTGCAATTCAAACTGTTTCCAAATACTGTAGATAATCTGCCTACTGCTCTTAGAGTTAAACCTTTAAGAAGGATTTCCAGGAAAGCAATGCAACTTAAAAAACAACTCAAAAATCAATCTACTATTTGAACCCTATTCATATTAACTTTGATTTAATTTATTATTTTTACTTTTGATTTATTTCGGAAACCGGAGCGCACAAACAAGTTATGGCTGACCCATAATTACAGCTGCATTCTTTGGCTCTTGTTGACTTTCTTCTCTTGTGAAACATGTGAACCTGTGGCATTGTGCTTTATCTGATTAAACAGAGCCACAAATGCTCAGTCTGAGGGACACGATTCAAAGCTGTTGTTTGTTTTGGTATGCGTGCAGAGCAGCATGCATGAAGCTAAGCAGTTATTGCTTTATACAACTTGTTATTATGATGTCAGATGGTATTTATCTATTTTTCCTTCTCCATAAAGGAGCGGTTGTGCCGAGCTCTCGCTCCTGCCCCTGTGTGTCGGCCTGTTTGTTTAAACTGCAGTTTGCTGTGTTTGGGTTATGGATTGTAATTTTATAATAGTTGTTTGGATAGCTTCTGTGTTATGGTCACACAGCATTTTGACTAGTTGTGTAACATCTTGACACGTTAAATTGATTTCTACCTTAACGTAGATTTAAACAAGCCACTTGATATTTAGCATATTTTTAGTATATATGTTGCTTTGTTGAGGAACCGTCCTCACCTTATTCTCTCTATAGGTCATGGGGGTTGGTGGAGGCTGGGCTTCGGGAACGGTTTTTTACATACCACAGAGGCCAAACCATAATATGTCCCCTTATGAATGGCTGTTTCATGGCGTTCGATTAGCACTAGAATGGCTTGCTGTTTGGTAGTATCTTGAATAGAGCTAAACTAAGTATAGATTTCCCACCGCGCAGCTGAAAACGGAAGATTTATCCACGAGGACCCAGACGAAAAAAGAATAAATAACAATAATAATGGCAAGTTGGCAACAACATAGTGTCCAGACCATCAATTTAAAGCTAATCCTAAATGCTGAAAATGGCCATTTACCTTCTCCGATTAAGCCCTGAGAAGATCCAGATGTCATTGTTTGTAGTGTTTCATCTCTTTTGAACAGACAGTTTACTTTTGTGCTTCATGCCGCTCTGTCTATTCAGCTTATAAGAGACAATAGTGGTTTTGTTTGACAGAATCAATGCTGTCTTAGTGAAGAAAGAAAGGGGATAAAGTTTCATTTATTGAAACAAAAACAACAAAAAACAGCTGTTCAAATTGAATGTAGAGCAACACAAATATGATTAACAGTGTGCATGTGATAAAGGAGAAGGAAATGAAAAATGAAATTCATTGACATGTGACTAATGTTTTTACCTCAAAACATACTTTTGGAGTTGTCACAAAGTTTTTTGATTGACAGACTGATCAGCGGAATAAGCAAATCGCAGCTGAAACCTCTGTATCATGTATGATTTAATTTTTTTGTCATAAATCATTATTATCAGTCTCCCTTTATGTTTGTCGCTGGGTTTTGCAAATATCTAACCAATAAAAAGTATTAAAAAGTGCTTGTCAACTTTGAACACAATGTTTTTTCCATTTCCTGAAAAACAACACATTTGGACATTCGAGGATTCAGCAAAGACATATTACTAATATACCAAATATACTGCCTAAATGTTGCTTTTTATGTTTTAGAAAATAGGACTAGCAGAACATTTTTATGTAGATATTTTCTGCAGATGTGGGCTCTGATTTTATTTTGTTACATTTTTGGCCATCAGTAAGAGTATCTGGATATTGGATACCATAAATTTTGTCCTGCTAAAAATAATTTTATTAAGTTTATATTTATATCTTTGAATTTGGATTGCAGACTTTGGATATTTTCTAACCTGATCTCATAGGAATTTGTGCGTATTTTTTATGTAATGACTAATTTGTATGAATTAAAAACGTATGATTATTATAAAAAAGCAACACTGAAACCCCTGCCCTTACCCCCCACCCCTAAACTAACGTCACTGCCGCGGAAGCAGATCATACTAAAACACACTAAAATGCATACAGTACAAATTCCTGTGAGATTGTGTTGGATTTTCATGAAACTTTAAAAAAACTTTTCCTCAGTTGAATTAGGCAAAAGGCTCCATTTTCTCTCAATTAAATGTTGATGCTGTCTTGGAGAAACTGTTGAGATACTATTTGTAGCTCTTTCTTTCTGTCGGCTCAAATTATTTTGTTTCTGTTGCTCAGAGCTTGCTCTTAGTAGATCAAAAGGATGTTTTATAGTTTGAAACAATAAATGACTGGGTAAGAGCGTGAAGATATAAAATACCCGTAGATAGCATATGATAGTTTGTCCCCAGAGGAGCTGGATGAGAAATGTTTGACCTTTGGCATCTTGAGCATGATGCTATCAACATCAGGGTCATGGGTTCTATCCCCAGGTACACACAAAATGATCAGTTGTATAACTTAAAGGCACTATAGGTCACTTTTAAGTATGTGACAGATGCATAAATATAATTGTAATTTCAGTTGATGTTAATGTCAGGACTCCATTATACTGGCCGCTGAAGATATCTTCTGAAGATAAACTACATTTGAAGTCAACGTGCTCAGACACTAGGCACGACAATGAGAATAGACCAATTCATAAACAACTAGGAGATCAATCGTAGTGGGCAGGTTTTCGAGTTCAAAGCTGGGTCACACCATTTAATCCATACAGAAGAGATGGAACAGGTGTTGGCAACCTCAGAAAGGCGGTTGTATGTGGGCCATGAGGGCTTTTTCAGCATCTATTCAGGTAGTCGCTCTTAATCACACCTGGGTTTGTCAGCACCCCTAGGATCCAACTCGGAGATCACAGCATTATGGGAAGATCAAGGGAAAACTTTATGGTCAGAAGTCTGAATGGTCAAGACAACATGTGCCATAGAAGTATCTTCTATAGAAAAAAATCTGGAGAAAATGTCATCCTCAGTCATACAGAAATGGAATGTTAACAAGAACCTAATTTTCGCTTTAGCCAACAATGAAACATTTCCTCGCTGTCTTTGCCATGAAAAGCCAGACTGATGTATGTCTTATGGAGTCCTGCACGCTGTCTGTTTCTTTCAGCCTAACCTCACCTATATTTCTTATATTCTCTCATTTGGAAGCTGAAAACCTCAGCAAACACAACACAGAGCGGTTGCTTTTGATTAACGACTCTTTTATTGACATACTCCCTCACATGTGGTTTGGCCATTGTATCACATGTGGTTAACCATGATACGGCAGGCCTTACATAAGACAGAACGCAAGCAGCAGACGTTGGCCAATTTTAATCCTATTTATGACATTGTCACGCGCTAATAAAAGGGCATCATAACTGAGCCTGTTATTATTGTGTTTTAGCTACTTGCGTCAGAATAAAGGACCTTGCAACTAAACAGATCCAAATAGAGATGTATCTTATTAAAGGTTGAGTGTGTAATTATTTGGAGGATCTATGTCTTCAGAGGTGTATTAAGACCTTACATGATGAAGCGATATGTTTTTATATCCTTAGAATAAGCTATTTCTATCGATATACACCGTGAGTCCCCTTACATGGAATTCGCCCTTTGTTGTTTCTACAGTAGCCCTAGACGGACAAACTTCGTTTCTTAAATGCGTTATTTCCTTCAGCAGAGATGCAAAAACGCAGTGGTATCTTTGTCCACGTGAGAGCTGTGTTAAGAAAGGGAGGGTGGAGTGAGCCGTTGGTTGCAATATGCAACTTCACCGCTAGTTTATGATAAATTCTTCACATTGCTCCTTTAAAGGTAGAATAGGTGATCCTGTCCAGAATTTTTTTTCATGCTGGTTGGAAATCTCTACATCTTGAAAGCAGTTAGTGGTCCAATTATATTTTTATAATTATATATCGCCTGTGAACAAATGGACAATTTTTTTTTTTGCCTGGCCAAATCGGGAGTGTTAACTTCTGGACAGATAGGTAACATACAAATTATGATCAGATTTTGATGGGTTTTGATTATGTTGCTTTTGTGGACCTTTATATATCACAGGATTAATTCTGCATCTAATTCCGTTTTAAAGCTGTTGTATATATAAGCTGTTTTCGCTAGTGTAGTAACGTTTTTAGTTTGTGCTGTAACGTGTTCTCACTGGTGAATGAAACACGATTTTATTGGAATTGATCCAAGAGCTTCTGGTTTGTGGTTTTGGCTTTGCACAGCGATTTGCATGGAGGGTGGGATCATGATTTCAGTACTAGCAGGCTAAAGTTAGCACCTTACCAAATCAGCCATTTCGCATTGAAGTATGTCTTGATAAATTAAGACTAAAGGACAAGTTTAAACTTTCTTTTTAAATATGCACAGTAATATTTTCATATTTAAAACCATTTAAAGAGTTAAACCATGTTGGTTTGTTTATCCCGCAACCAAATAGGCAAACAAATTTGTGGGATTGACCACATCACTGTCACAAATTATTACCCCAGTTAACAGTGCCAGTCCTAGGACAGTTGATTCAGATAATTTAATAAAGAGGTGAATGCATTTCTGAAATGGTTAAGCTCAGGAATAAACCCATTGTGGTGAGAAAGGCGGGATGGGAGCCGCGAGGCGTGGCCGGTGGCGTGAGTGAAAGTTGGAATCAGCAGTCCCGTCGCTCGTCGTCTTATGCTCCCGATTTCCTCCGTGAGATATGCGGGACCAGTGTGAACACAGCTGATTCCAACTATAACTCACGCCTCATGGCTCTCGTCCCGCCTTTCTCACCACACCCATCTATCGAGCATCTTTTCGTTGCGAGAGATTGTCCTTTTCCTCCATTGTTGTTGTCGCAATATGTAGCAATGGGCATGTTTACGCGTATGAGTCAAAGGAAGTACACTTTGCAAGGCTGTGTGTTCTGCCATATGCGTATATTCGCATACATGTAAAAAAAATAAAGCTTACCACGGGCTTTATTCACACCCCCCAGCACAAACTCAATGGCCCACCTTTGTGCGTGTCATTGAGCTGTGTGAATGCAATCACATCTAGAGATGTGACCCCTGGAATGGTCAAGGCTGTGTCAGAGGGCGCTCAACTCACTCTGACCGGAGGAATGTGCCTCGCTGCTGAAGGTTATAAGAAAAAAGGTTTCGACTGGGGGCCTGTGCCACCATGTTGAGAATAATTTCAAGGATTTTGCTGTTGTTTCCAGCTGAGACTTTGCTATCAAGCCAAAATGGCATGAAATTAGCTTGTAAAGCACACCACATTAAAGCAGTGGAGTAGTGTTGACTCTTTCCAAACTAATCCAAAAATATCCGCTCAGAAAATCATTAGTTTAGAGAGCTTTGTTCCTGAGTTCTTCAACTGTGTCATTCAAAGCTTTGTAGCCTCGTTGCTACCAGAAAATCAATTAAGATAATTCAGACAGTTTTTTTATTGTTTTGTGACAGACCATGCATGTTAAAGGCATAGTTTACTCAAAAATGGAAATTTTCCTCTGTTTCAACCTTATAAAAAAGAAATATATATAGATATCATGCATGCCTGAAGTTATCAAACATTACGTTATCCATTTTTGTCATCTGAATCTAAACTTACGTTCCCCTTTTTGTCTTTTTTAGGACAGCGCACCACACATGATGGATGCCGGGATGAACGATCTGGCAGCATGTATCCAGGTGCTTGCGTTGTGCTATGCAACGGCAGTATCTTCTGAGGCCTCCTTACCTTTTTACAAACCTTGAGCACTGAGCCGTTGTTTAACTTGGCAGAAATTGGGCCCTCCCAGGAGCCACACCACAAAGAGGTTCTGTTATTCACAGGAGAGCTTATTGTTGAAAAATTAACCAAGGGGAGAAAGAGTAGGACAGAATTCTGCATGAATTATTTTTAGCAAATGATATCTACTTGGCTGGGCCAGACGTTGTAGATTGGTCTCTAGTGGGCACTTGGGAAGGGGAAATGAGTCAGCAGTTACCATTAGAAGAGAGTTACAGGGGAATTCCTCAAATAATTTGTGTGTTTGTTGTGTAATTGACAATTCAATTTATATGTTTGATTGTATAACACAAACCTTTCTTGTCCTTTTTCAGTGATGTGGTCAATTTGTCCTCAGCACAAATAAAAAATGATCTTAAATTTTTTATTTTAATATTCAGATTAAGGATGTGAGTTGGATATGCGAAGACCCCTGTAGATCATCATGCACCAGGTTCAGTATATTTTCTTTTTATAATACACAATTTAGATTCCCAAGGATCAAAAGTGAATTTGTTTGTTGCCTCAGTGCCTTATTATTTTGGCATCTGTCGTCTAAACCAAACAGGAAAGGAAACCAACACCAATAACCCAAAGTGATATCTACAAAGACTGGTTTAGCTGTCATTCCAAAAAAGAGGCCCTGAAGTAACTCTATTGTCAACATTAGAGGGGTTCTGGTTTTTAAAAGTGTCAAGATCAAAAGGCACTTCTTACAATACATGCTTTTCTTATTGCTAAAGATGCCATAAGCTTTTAATGTTGCAAAGCAATTACTGTAATTAAGAACAAGCCTTACAACCCTTGGATCTCGGCAGAGGCTTTGAGGAGTAAACCGCAAGCATTATAAAGGGAAGAAAAAACATTGACAATAAAGGGGTTGCATATAAATACGAAGTTCTTTTTGCGGAAGAGCAAATATAAAGCTGGGCTCAAGGGTCTCTCATCCGTTCAAAGAGTTTAGAGCTGAACAAATTAAAGGGAGCGTCGCTCAAGCATGTGTTTACAGTGAGAGATGCAAAAAGAAGATATAAAGAGAAGGGAGAGGGTTTGGGGGAACATTTTCTATGTAGTTTCCAGTGTATCAAAGATTCCAGAGAGACAATGTGATGCCAAGTCTTTTGTGTTGATTTAGTAAGTGCAAATATTCTACCAATATTTCCCAGGATAAAAGTATGTTTTTTTTTCATTGTGACAATATCACCTACCAATGGGGTACGTTATCACAACGCAGTCTGCTATTGCACACAGTAAATATTAGATCACTTTTTAGTTCCATTAAAATATATATTTTATAATTGTATCTATTTGATTCAGCTACTTGTAGTCTGTTTGATAGAGAAAAACAGTTTTAAAATATTTAAGAGTTGACAAATAAACCATACATGTGTCTTGTCGTATAAACGCCAATAATTTTATAAAATGTTATTTATTATTATTAGTATTCATATTGATCTATCTTCATTTGTTTTCATTTTTATTTTCACATGTACGGTTTGTTTGTCAACTACCCTTAAACAAGATGTTTCAAAGCATATTACAAACATACAAAACCACTAATTCTGTGTAATTTCCTTGTAAATAAAAGACAGTTACAGAGAGTAACAGCATAATGGTTTACAACATTCCAGTCCTCAGGCAACAATACTTGAAAAGAAGTATTTGGTTTTTTGTCTGAATGTTCTCTTTCTTGTTTTGTCCTGCGTCCATGCTTTACTCATTTATGAGCATAGTTTCACGCCTCAGTTTAAGTGTTTAATTTAAAGTTATGACACGTTCTGTCCCCTCCGAATAACTTTCTACATTGTAGAGATTTTCTCACTTTGCATAAAAGTTTGGATTGGGTTGATTCTAAGTGCACAACAGTTATTAAAATAAATCTTCATCCTTACACTTTTCCCCCGAAAGGATTTTACAACACATGCAGTAGTCTTACAAACTGGATTGTTCTTGACTCCATGCAACAATTTTTTCGTGATAGACCAGTAAATGTCATTCATTTCAAAATTGCTGCGGTTTCGGGTCAAAACTGTTATTGTTGGTGGACTCTGTTCCCCTCTGCACCACTGTGGGCCACTCTGAAAGCCTGCCCGAGCTGACCCTGGCCTGAAGACATTGTTCACGGAGCTTGGTATTCCCCTCGCAGCACGCTTCAGCCTGTGAAGGATGGCCTTTTAGGACCTCTTCAATTCAAGTTCTCCTTTTTCCTCAAACTCACTTTACCCAACCCTTTTGTAACTCCGAAGGCTTGCTCTCAATTTAACGTTTACTTTATACACAAACACAAATTAACCTCTTCGTAAATGATTTCGCTCACACGACATTGAGTTGTTCCCAGTGCACCCAATGATCTTCTTTTTGCAGCCCAGAGAATAGTTGTACTGCTCCGTTGCTCATCCTTAGCCCAGAAGTCTTATTGGAGATGTTAGGTATGCTTCTTTTAAGTATTACCTTTGGCTCAGATGCTTCTCTTGGCAGAGAAATAAACATAGACACAAAGATGACAGTTGCATAGATGAAAAAAATGAATGTGAGTATTATATCTCCAATAGCCTCTATTAAAATGTCTCTTGATTTAAAAACCCTGAAGTCATGTTTTCTGAAACATCTGATAAACAGCCGTTTTAAGCAAAGATTCATTTGCTTTCAACTGCTATCTAGAAGAAACAACTCGGATATTACAAAGATATTATTTGGCTATTTCTACATCAAAGCTTTTCATGTCAGGAAACGCTTTATGCACAGTAACACACACAGAGAGAGAAGTTTACAAATACATTTTTCATGCCCGTGTACTCACAAGTATGCAAATATTCTCCCCACATCCATTTATACAATTGTTTAAAAATTTGGATAATCGAATGCAATTCCTTTCTGGCTACAGCAAAAACAAACCGTACATGAGTGTCCGGCACATTTTAAACGTAGCGTCACTGTGAAGATTCTGTCAGCAACCCTTTAAAAGTAGATTTGTGTATAGTTTTATACCTGCAAAAAATATATATTTTTTTTACATAATTACATTGTGATCCTTATATTTTATCTACATGATCTGACCTCTGTGAACTCTGTAATTTTATCATAGGAAAATAACCAATACGTTTAAATTGAGAATAAATGAAGACAGAAAATCACAATTCTGTCATCAGCGCTTAATTTGTAAATTCCGAGGTGCCGGAACAAGGGGGCGTGGCAGATCAGGCAAGTTAGTGGGGTTGGGAGAAGTAACGGAATGTGCAATCTCTGAGGGTTTTTCTATCCAACTATTTAGATGTTTTAAAAATATGCATAAGAAAGCCTAAATGGAAACGGACATGCAAAGATACTCTCAGATTTATCAAAGAAATTAATCGGTCTAGACCCAGATTTTTTCTTGAGTTTTCCTTTGTTCAAATAACCGTTTATTGTCGTAATGAAGATGTTGTGAATATTTGTGCAGGTAAAACACCAAACAGCCCTTAACATTTGTTTAGAATTCCGAAGTTTAATGTAAAACTTAAATTACGCCTGCGGGTACAGGTGAAGGCTGCCATGTATAACGTTAGGCATATTATCATCCGTTAACCGTATTTCATTGGTTCTTCTGCATTTAAGATCAAATATCTCTCTGAAGTGTCCATCACGGTCAAACATTTTAGAAAAATAGGCGTTTGAAAGTTAGCCTAAATTAAAAGTTATACAAAATATTTTTTAAGTGCTGTACAATGAATAAATATACATGTGATATTTGACAATTAAAAGATTAACAGAACGAAAGGGGAAAACGGTGAGAATATTTTGCTGAGTTTGGTTCAGTTTGTGAGGCGCAGCGCGTGATTACAGAACGCATTCTGTTAGTTTTCTTTTTTTTTGCAAAGCACAATGTTCTGTTTTCAGTGCAAGTGTGTACACAACTAAACGTTTGCAGTATCTAATGACATATTCATAATCATATATGTTTGACCATAAATCATCACAGAGTTTTATAAATTTTTACTGCCGTGATAACTATCCGGCTTATTCCAGCACAAATTAAGCACTGTCTGTCATAATTGATTCACTCTCATGTTAAAACCTTTATATTCTCCCTTTCTCTTTACTTTCGCCTTCTGAAATGTCTCACCAGGTTTGTGGCTGTAAATTTGAAGTCAGTGTGTTATTTGTTATTAATCAAGATTCTTCAACATATCTTCTCCTGTGTTCTACAGAAGAAAGAAAGTCCTATTGGTTTGAGATGACAAGAAATGATGCAAGAATGTCTCATCTTTAATTTGCACTAATTGTGTTTGTTTGACATATACACTGTAGTAAAGTGATTCTGGGAGACAGTGGTGAGCAGAAATAGGATGGAGAAAGGCTTTAAAGGGGAAGTTCTCGGTCCACCGTCAGCTGTGGAGGGTCTGCTCGGTGTTTGTTTATTTGTCGGATATGTCTAGACCTTCCCCCTGGTTAGTGTCAACACATACAGCAACTGACGCTGATTCATCTTGAAAGTGTTGAAGGGAGCCAGATTATAAGAGACAACTTACATAACTCTGCCTAAAGAGCATCTGTCTGTGTTTAGAAACACGTTTAGAATCAGATTTTATGGAAATTGTAAGTAAAATAATAGTATGAGAGTTACCCGATACAATTGAAACCTTGTTTTTCTCATAACGTAGCCACAATCAAGTGGACGTAATGGTTTGCACTTTTGGCTTAAGATAGAATAATACAGTACAAAATTGAAGTTTCAATTACTTTGTGGCTTTAAAAAATGTTATACCACAGTATATTTACATTTAAATTAAAATCAACAGAAATCTCCAGCTTTTTGTTTAATGATATTCCTCTCATTATTGACATTGTTTAAAGCCAGAAAATGGCACCGTTTCACAGCCCACATTCTTAACTATACTAAACAGTCTTAGCTTGGAATTTCAGAGGTATGTGACCTCCACGAAATCAAACAAACATATTTAAAGTAGCTAGGCAAATCTGCGTAAGAGGGTAAAGGTATTCAGCGTTCCCACCACGAGCTGGTGTAAGACCCTTAACAAAATGTTCTGTGGGCTCGGGCGACTGCCTTATTGACTGATAGAATCACTCATACCTAAAGATTAGTCAAATACAGACAGAGGCCTTGACCTGCAAAGTTCTGTACGCTTCGCACTGCACAATACCTGACGCAAACATGCAACAGCAGGTACGGGGTCCTATCTGGGCCTTCTGCGGATCAGGACAGGACGGCTTCTCCGTTCCAGCATCAGCCCCGGTCAGGAATGCTGAGCTAATCTTCAAGTGCTGGAGCAAATTCCAGCCTTCACTCTTACTTCTTTCTTACGGCCTAACAGACCATAGTAGTCTGAGTAAATAAGCCAGAAGTTTGTGTCAGCAGTATTTCTCTTATCTTGATGGGCCTAAGGATTGCATTTCTAATAATCGTACGTTTTTGTGTGATTCACATTGTATGGATGTATATAAATTAGCTACCTCGTACCTCAAATTCCAGTGAGATCAGGTTGAACATGCTTGTGTGCTTTGACAGAACATTAAAACTGTAAATAAATGATTATATACCAATTTGATATTAGAATTTTGTCCAATGATAAAACATTAGTAATCAAGACTTATGGTGATAAACCTTTTCAGAGTTGACAACCGATGAGAAAAAAAATCACATATGAGATTTCTTCAATATCTCAATACCTGTATTTCTCCAGCACGGTAAAGATAGCTGTAAATTACAGAATTTTACTGTTGTTTTTTTTGACACAAATGAGATTTAATATAGAGCGAATGGAAACTTAAGTCTCCTGTGTCTCATATTTATTGTTATATTAAGACCCAGAAGTCTCACAAATGGCTCCAATACACTGTAAAAATTACACTTTACAGAATGTTATGCTTTATTTAACTAAATACGTGTCGTTTTCACATAAATAATTAAAATGCAGTAAAAATGGACATAAATAACTTGCAGATTCACAAAACATGAATTTAATGCAAAAATGTTAAACTGGCACCCCAGGTATGGGAATTCACCGTTTTTACAATGACGAGTTTTAAAAGAGATCTCAACGATGTCACAGACTGAGCTCAGATTGGCCAAATATGCAATTGAAGTCCATGTTATTGAAGATCACAATATGAACTTATTTCTCATTCATTTGACACAAATCCTGGTTATTTTACTTTAACAATCTGCATTGATCTGTCATACACTTATTTTTTGATACACTTAATTTCTTTCCAAACAATGTTTGGGGTCAAGATTTAAGATTAATTTTATATATGAATGAAAAACAGCAGAGAACTCTATTTAATTTCTTAAACCATGAAAGAGCAACCTCTGTCTCTGAGCAATACAATTTTCCACTATGAATGTGACAACCTGATGTGTTTCTCACGAAAAATCTTTTTTTAATCTACTCATAACTTTAATTACTTAAATAACATCTTCAAGATTCTGTTGAACGAAATGATCATGTTGACACGCGTCTTATGTTCCTTCCTTTTAAAATGTCATTACTCATTCATTTGATTTATCCCCAGGGTAACCTGACAATACTTCCTGAAGTTAAGAGATGTGCTTCTTCATTGCTTCTCTACATCTTGTCGTTTGTTTAACTGTGTGACTCATTTGTAATGTGTGAACAGTACAAAACTCTTTTTTCAGGTCCGCTGTGATATAACTTTCCATAGAAGAAATTACGACGGCATACGTCCAGAATGGAAGCGTCTGTCATTGTGTCAGAGCTCTTCGCAGTCTCTCTCTGTGGTCTGCTGGCGCAGGGATGAGTAAATCTTTCGGGTGAGTCATGGGACTTTGCGGAAAGCTCCGTTCCTTTCCTTATCTCCGTTGTTGTTGCCAAAGTCTTCATGTTTACCACTGGACAGCTGAACATCTGTCCTCCACCCTCTTTTCTTCTCCAGGCGAAATGTTCCCAAACATTAGTGCTTTCTTGGGTTTGTGTCGTGCCATTTCAGTTTCACGTGTCAGCGACAATGTGTGAACGTGATGCAGATGTATATTATACAACCTAAAACAAAACACTGGTGTTACACAGTGTCTCCTGGCTTTTACCCAAGGGCACATCATACAGTATATGACAAGCAGCCATCTAAAATGCTCAAATGCTTTATATGTAAACATTGTTCGTCACTTAAGCAACACCCAAAAGCAATGAGTGTGCGCTATGATGCTATTTTTAAAACAGACATGTCTCTACTGTTCTAGGTTACTCTCAATCCACATATCCCAAAGGCTTGCTCCACCCTAAACATAATATTTCATCAGATACCAACCATGTTTCTCACACTTGAACTTTCTGTTTGAGGGCATCGCCGCTTCTTCCTTCGAGGGTCTACGTGTCATCGCCGATAACACGGCTCTCGGACACGGACAGGATAGAGGACCGGATGTCTTTCTCATTGACTCTCAGCGTGCAAGTAGACCACAGCTGCCCGGTTTCCCCAATCTAATCTTTGCTCTGGCCCTGCTCTCGGCCCTCACATCAGCTAATACACTTGTGGTCAACATCGGGAAGTGTCTGAGATAACTGGAGGATTAAATTGTGCTGAGAGCCATTAGGTAAGATGTGTGGAATCCACAGTCATTACCTCAGACCCGCTCGAGCAGCGCACATCCAATGCCACCTTATTTGGGCAAATGCCTCATGTCATCATTGTTGAGTTGGAAAAAAAACAGCATTGCACATTGATATGTGCTTTGTAAATGTGAAGGGGGATTAAGCCATAGCAGTTTTGGGCTTCGGTTACTGTGGAGTGGCAAGAAAACAACATGAATCAGAGGTTTTTATTGTATCACCGTATTAATGAACGCAGACTGCACACAGGAACATGTTAAGGACCGTGACTGAGCATTCACGCCCAGGAGAAAAGGATATTGCTCAGAGGTTGCTTTTCCAAGAAGATTTAATGGTGTTCTCACTTACGTTTCATTAAGGATCAACGTTGTCTCGTATGTTTTGTGTCATTACTTAGGAGAAGAGGAAATATAAAGAAATGTCGATGATTGTTTAGACTGCAGTTAATGTAGATATTATGTCGTTTGATTTTCTAAGAGACCAACATTTTCATTGTATTCATTTATTTGATGTGTGGGTAGTTGACAAATACACTGTACATGTGTGGCCTGTATCAAACACTGAGTTACAGAGTAAGTTTTAAAAACCAGACTAACCCAACCTGGTTTAGATCAGGTTCAGCTGTAGCACAACGCTTTGTATTAACTTGTCAACTCAGGTTTGATCCAAAGATTCTGTGGCGCGTGCACCTGAAAGTGTGACACGTGCGGCAAACAGCCAATCACACAGAACACAGATAGCATCAACAGTAGAATTGACTTCTCACGAGTATCAGCGCAATTCACTTTCACGTTGAAGAAGAAGAGATCATTATGAAAAAATGTCATGAATTGAAACACATTTACATGGCAGGAATAAACAGTGCTGCAGGGAAAGTTTAGCTACTCGCTATATCAATACAACTGAATTAAAATTATTTGTATAGGTTTACAATTCTGTCCTGACCACTGTCGTCAATTATTTAACGATAGCATGTATTTAGTTTGGCGGAATTTAACTATTCTGTGCAAACTCTCTGCTGCCATGCAGCCTTGCATGGATATAGGAGGAGCGCAGCAATTACATGTCCCCTAAAACAAAATTATTGCCACCAGTAGAAAATAATTCCCCCAAACAAATAAGCATGTCTAAATAGCATAAAGAACGTGACTCATTATGCAGACTGGGTTAAACTATAGCAGTACGTCTGGCAGGGGGAAGCGTACACCCGGAAACAAATAGCACTGGCATTTTGGAGCAGTTGTTAGCAAACTGAACAGGTTAAACGAGCAGTAAGCTGGCTGGGAAAGCATATACCCTGCAACGATATAGCAGCAGAGTTTCATGAGCAAGTTAAGGAGCCAAGTGGGTGAAACAAGCAGTAAGCTGGCAGGGCACTCATTCGACGAAAATATGAAGTGTGGAACTCTGGACACTTCACGCACTCAATTGTCGCAGTTCGCTTATGTGGCAGAAGGGAGGCTGACACACCTAGGTCTGGGAACTTTAGCCGCTTCTTTAGCCGAGGCCCAGCCGAGAGGCCAAATGAACAACAGGGAAAGAACCCAATCACGTTTCCTTTTGTGCTGTTGATGAGTTATAGCAAGAAGAGCGCAAACAACAAGCACTTGATGAGAAACGCAGAGAATGAGAGTGTCACCCAAGTTCACTTTGGTGGATTCGCACGGTAAGCGGCTATTGCGAATGTCCAGTTCACCCTTATGGGAAAACATGCGGTATGCGGCAAAACACGGACAATTCCGCCGGTGGAGCAGATGAGATTCCACCGCTCATGTGAATACACGCAACACTGTTGTGACTTATTCTGCAAGCGTCTATGTGCCAATTACAAAATCATCCAGGGTGTAAACTTACTTTTGGCTCGCAATGTCTGATACACAGAGTAACGTTAGATCTCGCACTTAATCACTGATCAGGTGAAGTCCTGCTCTTACATAGACTCTCAAGACTGCCCAACTTATTTTGAGCGAGACATAAGCGGAACAACATGCAATGTATAGCTAAATGCATTAAACAAACAGTTCATACCGTCATATTTTCAGCTCACTGCCCCTTGCTTGCGAGAAAAAAGCTCCCGTGCTGGCAAGCGAGATCGACACTCGCGCACAAGTAGTAGCGATGGTGGAGGTAGATCTAAGTTTATCCAACTATCCATGATTGCAATTGCGCGTTGCATATCCAATGAATTCTAATTAATAAATGTTAATATACAATACAAATACAGGCTTAGCTGCAAAATATTTTCTTTACATCTTACCCCTTTAACATTTAAAAATTGTAGTGAGAGATAGATGGGGGGGTGGCTTCGCAGCGTAAGATATTTTGTCAAAGCTGATTTCTAACCCTGAATAAAATCTGCTCCGGAGCAGGTAAACTGTGTTACCATGGCAACGAAACCCGCTAAATCTACCTTCTTTAGCCCCAAAACTCTGCGTATGCTCAAACTAAACACGAACTTACCTGGGTAAAAACCTAAACCGGCTTTGTGATACAGGCCACTGGTGTGAATGCAAAGAATCAGAAACCATTTGATGTTATTATTATTAGTAGTTTTATTAATAATGATAATAACAACAATAATAAACAGTATTTTACTGTTTATTTATTGTAAGTTTTCTGTTACTTTTATGCACACGGAGCTACAAGGCAAATTTCTTGTACATCTAAAGCCGCATTACTTGGCAATACAGTTCATTCTGATAATTCAGCTCTACTCAGAGTTCAAAACAATGAGAGTTTGAGACTTTTTCTGAATCGCATAAGAGAAAACCAGCAAAAACTATAGCATCTGTTTAATCTGATCTGCCTGTGTTCTCTGTGTTGTGTTCAATGTCATGTGCCCTGCTTTCTGTTTTCGTTCCCTTAAATAGTTACCTGGGGTGTGGTTCTGGCACGGGTCTCAGGAATGTTCGCTATGCACCTGTCATCAATCTATGTATTTACATTAAATCACACAATGGGATCCACATTAAAACAGAGGCTTTTGTGTGTTGCCTGTCTGGTGGTAGATTATGGGCAGGCTTCCAATCTCACATAGTGCAGCCTTTGAGAGTGGAAAAACTTAAGATGGTATCTAGAGCCAGGACATGATCATCAGAGAACCCTGCGCTGTGTGTGGCTCTCGTCCCCACTTTGACTCAGCGCTCTGTGAAATTCATTTGAGTCGGATGATAACCCCAGCCTTTGAATCATGTACAGTCCCAGAGGGAAAGCCCAAAGTCTGACAGATATCTTGCCTTGCAGTAGTCCAGCTTTTTGCTCTTTGATGGTGTGCTGGCCATGGGCGCTCGCTGTTGTCTAATAAACATCCCCAGATGGTTTATCAGCATATCCTGTATCAGATAATGCCAGAAACATTCATCAGACATTGCTCGTATCTCCAACACGCAGCAACTGTTTTTCATGCTTTATACGTGTTACCAGCCACAATAGTTGTTCTGGTTGCTGAAAGGGAAGGTTTACCCGAAAATGAAAATTCTGTCATCATTTACTATAATAAATATAACAAATCATAATCAATTATGTTTCTGCACAAAAATGAAAAATCTTTAATCTTTTATTCACTCTTTTGTCATTTTAAACCAGTGTGACTTTCTTTTTCCAAAATAATATATTTTGAAGATAGTTGGTAACAGAACAGCACCGACACCCATTCACTTCTATTGTATGGACACAAAACCAATGCAAGTCAATGGGTGCTGGTTAACAACATTCTTCAACAAATTTTCTTTGGTGTTCTGCAGAAGAAAGAGAGTCATGTAGGTTTGAAATGATAAGAGGGTGAATAAAAGATTACAGAACTTTCATTTTCGTGGAGAAACATAAAACTGATTATTATGATTTTTTATATTTATTATGTTATACAGTATACTTTATCATTTTTTTGTTTTGTTTTCATAAATCATCACTTTTGGTCACGCTTCATGATTGCATTTGGGTTTTGCAAATATTTACCCAAACAAAAAGAATACAGTTTTTAATAACACTGAAAAGTAGCGGTTTTGGAGACACAAGGTTTTTGCCATATCTAGACTTCATATCAATCTAGAGTTTTCAGCGGATACCTATTCCTACTGAATTCATTACTCAAAAAACACATTCCGCGCATATTCACCCTCATTGAGAACATCCTCTCTATAGATCTTATATCGAATTGATCCACATCCGAGTGCAAGCATGTCAAGTCTCTGTCTTTCTTTCATCTGATCAGGTTGCCTTTCTCTTTGTGTCATTGTTTCAGGCTTCCTTTTAACCGAGACGCGTGTCACCCAAGAGCGACATTCCGTTATTCTTTCCCCTGACGTTTTCTCTTACACATCTCTTCCGACATCAGTTTCTGCTCACAAAGGTCTCCTTTCTTCCATACGTGATGAAGACCGCATCTTCAGACGCGGCATCTCAGCATCTCTTTTTGGTAAGATCATAAAAACCCCCTAAAAGCAGAACAATGGAACACAATAAGGCACCTGCAAAATAACAACCCTGTGATGAGGCAAAGAGGAATGATAGCTCGCTTTAAAGTGTACAACCACACCTGAAATCCCCTCTAATGGAATTTCCCTCCTCGCAAACACAGTGCGCTCACAGATCCACAGCTCTGGCGTTTCCAAATATGCCCTTATTTTCTGCATATGTTCCTTGTATTGTGAGATCAGAGAGTTGAAGGTTTTTGTTTGTGAACTTGAGAGCAGAACTGTGTTGCAGTTTCACTTGTACGCGTCATTGTGGCAATCACCGTCAGTGGTTTCAACCCTTGCATGCCATGCACCACGTCACATGAATGTGAGCAGAAACTCTGCCTGGCTGAACAAAAGGCCAGCTGTTTGCTTTTGGCTCTGCCGCGACGTGTGCGTGGAGCTTTACTCACCAGCACAAGTCTTCTTTCTATATTTCTTCAGTTCTCCAAAGGTTAAAATAATCTCATCCTGCAGAATATTGCCACAAAGCAGCCTCGATTGACGTAACCAAGACCTGGCAGTCCAAAGTCAGCGTTCACTTTTTTTATTACTGCAAAGCTAAGCAATGTTCCTTACCGTTTGTGTTCATGCAGCTAAAAACTTTTGGCCATTTGAACTTCTATGGAAAGTTTTTATGCATTTTTCATCATTTACTCACCCTCGTGTTATTCCAAACCTGTATGACTTTCTTTCGTCTGCAGAACACAGAAGAAGATATTTTGAAGAGAGCTGGTATCCAAACAACCTTGATCCCCATTGAATTCTATTATGTTTCTAGAAACATCATTTTTATGTCCCACAGAAGAAAGAGGCGTGTACAGACTTTAAATGATGTTAGAGGACATTTTGACAAATTTCCATTTTTGGGTAAACAACCCATATGCTGCTCACATATCAGCTGCTCTGATATAAAAAAAATTCACAGGTCTGCCTTTTGGGTTTACGGTGCGCCTTTAGTTTCTGTAAGTTTGTTGAGTTTACTATCAACGCCTGCACTGTGGCGACTCTCTGCTAAAGTTCCCTGCGGAGGTGACCCTTGTTGATCTCTGATCCCCCAGCCAGTACGAGGTAAAACCACAACACAAATGGAAGCTTTGTGGCCTTGAATGTACTCTAGTGCTCAAGGAGTCAGGAGGTCAACGTGGAGGAGGGCGGAGGGGCTGATGTGTAGAGGAGTGTGACAAACCTTGGGCTGTTTTTCAGTGGGGTTAAAGAAACTTGTAAATCCATGCTTCAGACATGGACTTGGGGTTTAGTGCAAAGCAGCTCTAGATAATTCTGTGTAAATCTATCATTATAAAGAAAACTAAAACAAGGACTTTGGAAAATAAGCATACCTAACTGTCATGTAACTTGCTTTTTAGTGTTATTTTACGTATTTGACAGATACAAAGCGACTTGAGATGCATTTAAGGTACGCAGTTGATCAGCATGTTTGTGTGTGTTTTCTTAGAATTGAACCCACAACTTGTTTGCTTTTTAAGGTCCAGTGTGTCATTTTTTGGAGGATCTATTGAAAGAAATGCAATCTAATATACATAACTATGCCTTCAGAGTTTTACGAAGACCTTACGTAATAAACCATTATGTTTTTATTACCTTAGAATCAGCAATTTTTATCTACATACAGCACTTACATGGAATTTGCCATGTTGTTTCTACAGTCTAAAACATGATGACATCTTAGTTCTGTATCCGCCGCCATAGTACTTAGAAAGGGAGGGGCGGAGTGTGCCGTTGGTTGCAATGCGCAACCTCACCGCTGGATGCCGCGAAATTACATGCATTGGAACTTTTAAGCAATGCTTTACCAACTGAGCCACAGGACCGCTACAATTTTAATTTTTATTCTGTTTTTCATTTGCTGTTGGACTGTCTGTGCTTCACACCCACAGTTGTTGGTTTATTTGTCTGAACATCTGCAGCAGCACAAATTAAGTCTCATTGGATTAAAGAGCTATATTGTCATTGGTTCTCTCAAGTACGCTTTCATCTTTTTAAGCCTTTTCACTTCAGTCTGTAATCCCTTATGAGAATGCATTGTGCAAGCCAATTCAGGGTTAAAATTCACATTTAGGAAGTTACTCAAATACTAAAACTACTTATTGCATGTTCGATGCACTAAGAATACTAAGTAGAACTAAGTTTTACTATAGTAAAACTGAGAATACTTGTTCAAATCCTGGCCATTTATTCCCAGGGAACACACATACTGCATAGTCGCTTTGGATATAAGCGTCTGCCAAATGCATAAATGTAAATTTATTTCCATATAAAGTGCACATATAACTTTTTTTCTAACAAAATGCACATGGGACATCTGTTTTTTTTCTAGCCTAAATGATCAGATCCTCACATGAATGACCATATTATAAACTAGCACTAAACATGTTCTACCTCATGTCATTTCGCATTGGATTTAGTCAGCGTAACTCTTTTGACCTCAGATGGTGTTTATAGATTGTTGGGTCATGTGGGATAGTTAAGGTGTTTGTGTGTGTGTGTGTGTGTTTGTGGCTTCATGAGTTTGCCTGCAGCGCAACTATGGTATCATTAACATTCCAGCAGTCGTGGCGGCACCGTTAACACTCCGCTACAAGACGAGACAGCTCTGCCTTTACAGCTCTACCTGCTGCACTTTCTCTCTCGCCGTCTTCACCTCTTGCTTTTCTCACACAATAAACACTCTCAAATGCGCTCATGTCGGTGTTACTATCATGACAAAGACTTTCCATTGACTTTTGTTGTTTGCATTCTGAGCTAATGGGAGTTTTTTCCAACTGTCTGTGTTCTTTATGTACAGTATATAGGCTACAGGTATTTGCAGACATTCTTATATAACTGTGTACACACGTAAAGATATTGTGGCATACATAAATGCATTGATATATATATATACATTTGAAATGTGTGTGTGTGCGTGTGCATAACTACAACACTCACATCAAAATATTTATTCCCTCCATGTGGGTGTCGATACTGACTCGTACCACATCACTCTTGCACTGTCATTTTCAAGTGACTTCTATAAACACGTAATTTTTCACACCACTTTGTCTGTCTCATTTGACAGATGTACGATGAGCTACACTTCAGTTAAATATGTGACTGATGTCGTTGGGCTGCGTGGTATGTTTTGCAGCTGTATGTACTGGGATTCAGCAGAACCGCCCCGACCGTTGGTAGGTGTGCTGGCTCGCTTTGTTTGCTTTTGGTATTTTGCTGCAGCGTGTTTGCATCTACGTCTCAGAAAACATGTTTAGGGCTTCCAGGGGACCCACACTGATGTAATCCGTCTCTACATGTTATGGCGTAAGAGACCTCTTGCCCTTGAGCTAAGAATGTACTAAAAATGACAAAAATGAAACCGTAGAGCTCATTACATGCACGTGAAGTGTCTATACTGAAATCAGGTGTATATATCAATATATATATCAATAGGCTTATTTCTGTTGTCTCACAGCAAGCTCTTTACCTCGGTAATACGCAGCAGAGAACTGCAACTTTTTTGTGTGTAATTTGAAATGCATGCAAAAGTTTAGGTTTGTTTATGCAAAGTCATACATGCTCTGATTTGCAATGCAACATCAGTGTTGCCATTCTGATGCTGTTAAAAGCAACCGCTTCACATTTCAGAGTACAAGGATTTAATGCATTTATTTTCAAGTTACAAAATATTTAAGAAAGAATATTTTTATTTTACATAGTCTGTACAGAGATCTGTTTATCTAAATGACTTTGTAACAACAGCTAGGAAATAACTCTTATTAAATAGAAGATCAAAAAATTGAAATGAAGTGAAAAGAGATTGTGTTCCATTGGTTTGCTGTACATAGTAGAAAAATGAGACAGAGCTACAAACAGAATCCATAATGTTGTACCCTGATTATTAGGCCTCTTGAGAATGATCAATATTAATTTTATACACACATAGGAATGGCCTTGCCATCTTTTTCAAACTGCTAAAATAATGGCCTCTTTGGTACAATTATTAGGTACAATACATTTTCAAGAA
The DNA here is from genome assembly GCF_015846415.1 of Triplophysa dalaica. Classification (NCBI taxonomy): domain Eukaryota; kingdom Metazoa; phylum Chordata; class Actinopteri; order Cypriniformes; family Nemacheilidae; genus Triplophysa; species Triplophysa dalaica. Next base: position 18,468,984 of record NC_079549.1, on the reverse strand, counting down.
ATTCAGTTTATTACTACAAAAATAACATTTTCAATGGCAGTTTTTTGTCTTTTAACTAATCCCGCAACTTTTCAGTGCAAACGTCGTATCAATCATCCGCTTTGGAAAGCAAGCGAAAGATCACATTTCAAGTATTGATAAAAAGTTAAAGACAAGCAGTACAAAAAAAAAAGAAATCAGTTTGACATGTTTCAGGATTACTGTACATTGCATAATTCATGCGGCACTTTATATTAAAAGGACTATGAGCAAGGGTTGGTCCACCTCTGTGTACCCTTTTGAAGGCTTTGCAATATGCAAGTGCTTAAAATTGTGCATTTTGAGAGTTTTCGCAAGTGCTTTACTCACTGTAAACCAGCTGGACAGAATTTCAGTCGCTCCGCGGGTCAGCCGCTGAAAAGGTAAGGTTAGTGTCGGACCGGTTATGCAGTCTTCCACATAGACGAGAACGGAAGAAGAGGTCGTAGTTGTAAGACGATGTTGTCCAGAGGACTCGCAGTTCAAGTAAAACCCTCGCAACTGACTGATGTGTATCAATGCCGCAGACAACTGGAGTCATTGTTCTGGGATTGTCTCTGGGAATGATTGGGATGCACTGATTTTGAAGTCTCCTCCTCAGCTGGAATGATTTGTCGTGTTGTATAAAGGAAGCTGTCGAAGTGCTGGTGTTCTGAAGTTGAGTCAGTGCTTGTACGACCGGTGGGACGGTTTCTAAGTACTTTTTTCAGTGGGTGACGATGGTTCGGAAATGTCCCTCTCCTTTTTGCTGTTGGAGGGAATTGTGTTGAGCCACTTTTTTTTAAGTCTAGAAATGGCAAACTAGAGAGAAACCATTTGGTGTTATCATTCCCTTATCATCCCAAAGCTTTCATATTCATTATAGAGTACCAACCTGTCATATATCTGATGATCAACTGCTTGATGCACACACACGTGTGTGATTGTACTTGGTGAGCGCACAATTAATAACACATTCTATATGAACGTGGTACAAAAACATCATAAATATGACTGTCTCTGCTCTCGTATTCAGATTTAAACAGGCATCTCAGGCGCACCCGCACTCCTCCACGATCATGTTAGGCACATCACGTTTGACAATGTTGTACTCGTCGTCGAAGTAAAGCATTGACATGGTGCTTAGTTTGGTGGGTATGCAACAAGAACTGACTGATCCAGGACTTATGCCTCTCATGCGATACTGGTTCACCACTGCGGTGTGGAAAGAGGAGGCGGACCCCGGAACACCTGCCATATACGCTGGACAGCTGCCCTCACAGTAGTTCCCATAATACCCTGCGGGTGCGATGATCCAGTCGTTCCAGCCAATCAGTCGGAAGTCAATGTAAAACTGCTGTCTGCAGCACAAACCGCCATTGGTACCGTCACACTCTAGGCCTCGCTTCCGGATGCGGTGCTTGCCATCTGCCTGCTGAGCACGGACCACCAGGAAGGGTCGGTGCGAGGGGTCGTTCGGGTCCACCAAGATGGGCAGCACTTTGGTGGCCTCGCAACCATCGCAGTGGATGTCCAGGTCTTGACGTCGACCCCCTTTGCCCAGCAATTCTCTCACGGGCTCGGACAGAGGAAAGGTGTGCCAGCCGCTGCGCTTCAACTCCACACGTTTCTCCATCACAGGCCAGTGCAAACTCTGCCCGCCGGGCTCAAGGAAACGCACCCTCACCGTGACCTTCCTCCTCAATCCTTTCTCCTGAGAACCGGGCAACAGCTTGAAGTAGAGCCACAGATTGGCCTGCAACACGTAGAGGTTCTGATTGCCCTCATTGGAGATCAAGAAGTAGAGGCCGGACTTGGATGAAGCCGCATCATCTGTAAAGGATGGAAAAATGGTGTTTAATACAAAATGCATGTTTTCTCTCATTATTAGAAGACATCCTGACATCTCTTTAGCAACATTGACTAACATAAACCACCCAAATTGTCCAGATAGATTAGGTGCCACAGTGGAGCTCTGGGCCCGCGTCCAGTTGGCCTGGTGATTTAGGCTGAAGATGCTGGGCGAAGAGGGTGGGAGGGGTCGGACGTGGGCCTTTCCCCAGGGGGTTCATTGAGTTCATAAGAAGTGCTGTGAAAACCCAGAGCTCCTGGAGCCTCTGAGAGTGACAACACAATGCCGTGTGAGAGGTATTAGGAGACTGCAATGTCACAGCCTAGCATTGAGCGTGTGGCCTTCAAACGAAAGGCATGATGAGGCAACATAAAGGCTATTTACATGACACTGGCCACTTTCTAAATACAACAGTGTAGTGATTTGTGAAGTCTTAGATGTAGAGTATTTTTGTTTTTCATTTGATTTTGAAAGTCCTTTTGACCACCTGGATAATTCGAAAAATGTTATTTAGATGCCAGAGCTGTTTAACACAGGCAGATTTGTTTTTATTGGTGGTGTTTAAATTGCAATTATAGAAGCAAATAGTAATGACAAATAAATGGATAAAACAAATAGTTTTCTTCTTTACTCGGTATGGTTTTTCAAGTGTAAATGTGAAGTGGACTAAATCACTTTCACATGTTCTCGAAACAAGGTTCTGGTGGACAATGCCTAGCTGGTGAAACTGGTTGACCCACATGGTTACTACTAAGGAGAGACCAGCATCCTATCCCAACAAATGGTTACCATGCAATGCTGAATTTTATAACAGGACTGTCAAAACATGTTTTGTCAGCCCTTTCATATCTCACAGTGCAGACACACAGGGCTCAACTGTGACAGAGTCAAGCCCTGGAGATACGTCAGGTGTGAACAAGTATGTACTATGATAATAGGGAACATGCTCCTCCACTTTTGTACCTGCTGTATGCCTCCTGGATAGAAATCTTCTTGCATATGGATGTGCACAAATGTTTCATAGCCATAGCTTGCTGTGAATTTATTTACAGAAAGGATTGTCCACTTTGCACTCTTTATTGGTTCTCCATATTCTCTTTACAGGGTCCACGGATGGATGCTGACAAAGATTTATTGATACTGTAAATAAATAACCTTACAGTGTTCCCTCACCTTCATCCAACTTGACTCCCGAGTCCTATACATAAATAGTGAGAGGAGTGTGAGAAATATATGTATTCAAAATATGGCATCTGTGTCATGAACGTGTTAAGACACTGAAATCACTGGCAGTAAAACAATGATTTTAGTCTTATGAGATATGGCTCCTTTTTGTACCTTAACAACATACGTTGATTTATAGATTCAAACTTTAAAATAGAGAAAGGTTTATTTTTGGGGTTCACTGAAAACGCTCTTGTGCTTTAAATGCTTAATGTGAACTGCTTGTCGAAGATCAATAAGATCAAGAGCATGGCAAGCCACCCGATTAGATTTTGACCGCCTGCCAATCAATTAACACTACGGGCTCTAATTTCTTTCCTTAGATCAAATGTCAGAAAGATTTTCTAAAGAGATCAGTTTGGCTCTTTGACCTCACGGACACCGTGGCACGCTGAATAACGTCTAATAATGAAGTCTTAATACCCTGCGCTGAACTGGTCCTGTAGAGTTCAGCGAGTCCGAATGGCTACGCTGACAAATGAGAAGCGAACATCTACCGCTCCGCTCCTGTGGCTACGGGACACCAAATACTTCTGAAATGGCCCGTAGGACAGTGTCAATAGAGAGCTGAAATTGGCAGCTGGCCTCTCCTGTACTTTGGCAGCCCTCTCCTTATTGCTGTCCTGAAGCAGGGAGCGAGATAGGCGCTACCCTCTGGTTTACGATCTCTCCACATATCATAGCAAGCAGAGAAGAGCATGCAGCACCGGAGGCGGCCCGGTGTCCCGCAGCTGCAGTGATTTGCGCATTGCACCTGACTTTCGCAAATTCAACTTTTTCTTCTCAGCACGCACCTCTGAGCAGCATGCATCTGGGGTTCTCCTAATGCCACTGCCAGGCTCTGCTCAAGGGGTTAGCGCCAGCTGGCCTCGAGGCAGAGGGGGGTTTGGAGAGCCAGTTTCATGATGCATTACTGCTCAGCGGTTCAAAGGTGTCATGAATAATAGGGGAGGCCTGATGAAGCTTTGATATTTTAAATGCATGTTCAGAGTAGGATATAAGACGACCAACCCCCACACCAGCCTCTGTCACCCACGACTCAAATGTCTCATGCATTATTCTGAGTGATATCTTTTGTTGTTTTTGTTCCCAATGTTGACATATTGGGTTAAGCAAGAACGCACAGTACTCCCACAATAATCGCCCTTCCTTTTGTCAGGCTGTCATGACTGGGTTCAGATCATTCTTATTGGAGCAAGAAGTTGGGATAATGTCCGAGATAATTGTGCCGCACGGTGTGCTGGACTGGAAGATAAAGCAGCCGGTTCTGCAATATTTAGCCTTAATCCCTGACGTGTAGGTTTGTACTTAGAGATAAAATCAATAAAAAGGCATGATATATTATATGTGACCCTGGACAACAAAACCAGTCTTATGGATCATTTTTTGTAAATTGAGTTTTTTACATAATCATATTCTGAAAGCTGAAGAATAAAGCTATTGATGTATGGGTTGTTAGGATATGACAATAAGTGGAGGAGATACAACCGTTTAATATTCAGGAATCTGAGAGTGCGAAAATATCTAAATAATGAGAAAATTGCTTTTGAATTGGTAATCAGAGGCACTGTAGCAGGCCATCCACTCACAAAAATAAGGTTTTTATATATTTAAGGGAGGTCATATTTATTAACATCATCTTTACTTAATATCCTAATGATTTTTGGAATAAAAGAAAAATCGATCAATTCGATCGATACAATGTAATTTTTGGCTTTTCCTAAAAATGTTCATGTGCTACTTAAGACTGGTTTTGTGATTCAGGGTCACATATACAGTATATTGCAAATCAATGCCTCAAATGTGTATGAATGTTTTCTGCATACACTTACAACAATTAACCCTACATATACCAAAGTAATCAAAAACTGTAGTAACTATAGTTTTACCATGATATTGCAAGTAGAAACAGGGTCATACAAATGAGAATCAACCTACCATTTTTAAAATTGGTTATTAAGATTTAAGTACACCCTTATAAACGTGTGATAGTTGGCCTACACCAACTTAACATGCATCCATTGCGGTTTATAAAATGAGATGAAGGGTTGTCTTCCCCAGCAACTAATGTGCAGGTAATTACTGTAAGGAAACACATTCCTTATATGGAGATCATTAGAAACAAAGATTTTTGTCGGGTAATAAAGCGAAAAAAGGCGTGATGAGGTTCTTGCCCTCTCATTACCGAATTATCCGTAATATTTTGATTACCATGTTTTTGATGCTCACTCGGCGTTCCCGAGATGTTCCAGCCTGGATCATAATTGATTCGGCACCCACCAAAGGATCTGACAGCCCGCTTATTACTTTTTATCGTCATATCTTATTATAGTTTAAGAAAGAGTCACATTCTAATTGATCCAATTACACGCGAACGTAAGATCAAAGACGCACGTCTCATGAAACCAGCCAAATTCATTCAACTATTTAACACAGTTGGCATGCGGGCTGCTTTACACACCTGACTCGGCGAAACTGATTATTTCCGATGTTTCCTCCTGCACGTCGTTGTAGGCGGCGTGTCCATCTAAGTTGGGAATCTCAACCCTCCCGTCCTCCCTAACTTTGCCGGCGTGAAGTTTGCGCAGCGCCGTAACCATGGCAGCTTTGGGAATGGGATGAGTGATATTAGGTCTCTCTCTCATCTGCAGTCTGTTTAATATGTGCCTTTTAACCGCCTCCAGAAAGTCCGTGTCCATTCGGCCCGAATCGTCCCGATGCCCGAGTCCACACGAGACGCACTGGGACTCCTCGGTTCCCACAGTAAACTGAGCCGAGAGCATGCAAGCCAATAAACAGCTCACATGGAAAATGTAAATACTCATTTTCTTAAACAAGCGTCCGTACAATCAAACGAATCAGTTCATGAATTCCTACCGTCTTCTGTCGGTTTGACCTACAAACAGGACAAATATATACTTCCAGCAACCTCCTTTGACAGATGTCCATTCATAACGCTTGCGGTCATTTTATGAGGAGTTCAATGGAAGACTCTAAAACTTCAGTACTTGAAAATGCGCGAAATATATCATCTCCAGGATAAGTGACAAATTATTGGTGGCGCGTGGCTATGTGGAGAACCACAACAAAACGAAATAAAGCAGTTACTGGCGCTCAGTAACCTCCCACGAAAAACGCCGGTAATTCCGTTAAAGTTCTGTGTAGTCAACGTATTCGTTCATAACGTGGCTTTCCGCCGACTATCGCGTTAAGCGTGATGTTTGGTCAGTTAAAGTGTTGGGAATTCCGATGTTCTTCTAAGTGTTTCTTCAGCCTCAGGAGAGATGTTGCTCTTGTTCTCTCGTGTAATCGCGACACTTGTAAAATATCCTCACGCTGAACTTTTTATTCTTCAGATCACGTGGTACCTCCAGCCAACTAGAGCATCCGTCCTACATGAACATCAGAGCCTTTAAAGGGGTCATATTACCGCTTGTTTGAGATGTAATGCAATGTGTATTAAGGTTCAAAGGTTCAAGCGACCTCGTTTGACAGATGTCCATTCATAACACTTTCCGTCATTTTCTGAGGAGTTCAATGGAAGACGCGAACACAGGTAAAATGCGCGGAAATATCATCGCTTTCTAGGATAAGTGACAAGTTGTTGTCGGTGCGCGGCTATGTGAAGAATGTCAATAAAGCAGTTAAAGTTACTGGTGCTCAGTAACATCACACGAAAACGATTTATTTGTAGGACTTATACACTCGTCTATATTGTATGTGTTTTGAAAAAATAGACGTACTTACAATGCCAATCTTTTTATTTGATGTTTTAGCGCCATCTAGCGCCTCAAGACACTTTCTACACCTTTAATGGGTTTGTTTTTCATTAGTTTTAAGCAAATAGTTTCTTCATATGGATTATCAGCCGTTATGCACATTTGATTGTTGCATTATTTACCTGTTTATTACAGACATGCAGATGAAGGGGAATGTGCGTTTTGTCTTAAAATATACGAAAATACATCAGGCTCATACATCCCAGTTGTATACACTAAATTCAGACTGCGTCCTAACAGCTATTCTCACAGACTAGGAATTAGAAAGGACTTAACAGTATTGCTTTTCATATTCCAGTTCGACCAATTTACCTTTTTATATGACTGATTTAAAGAAGATAAGACCGGTCTTGAAGAACCGTGTCGTGGAATTAGGCTGGATCATGTCTGAGATATATTCAGGTGTATATTTTTTTATGTATATAAATGTCTTCCATGTCTTTGTTACTCTTTGGTCAAAATTACTGTGAGTTGTTGTAACTCAAAACACTTATCTATGCATTCTGCTCAGCATGAAATGGTAAATGCAAGTTTGTCGCCCTCAAGTGCTACAGAAAAGTGGACTTTTTGGCAAATTCAGACTGTTCAATTATTTGAACAATTTCTGACTTTTACTAAAAACATAAGGATTACAGATATATTTATTCCGTTCATTTTTTTAAAACAAATAATACTGGCTTTAACTTTGCTGTTTTAAGAGCCAATTCTTCAGTGATTTTTGAAAAATAGTTTAGAGAAAACTGTTGTCTTTCAGTGAAACTTTCAACCCCCGTATAAGTTAATATTTTAGAGTGTTTGTATATGAAAACTGTGTAAAACTAATGTTATAATGACGGACGCTGTATAGAGTTTGTACAAGACTGAATTCCATTTTAATGCAACCATTCTACCACAGGATGTGGATATTGTTACAAAAGTCTCATTTCTCACAGAGAAAGTAACAGACACTGCAAATAACTGAACTCTCCTCCTTCAAGATTTATGCCATTGTCATATGCCACACTGAAATCCCATGCTGTCCTTGTAAAGGTTTACCTCCCAGGACTAAAAGCAAGTCTGGCACATGGAGAAGCATGGCGTCCTCTTTTTGTTCTGCCAGGTGACCACTGTTCCATTTCTCACTGACAGCCTCCTGGTTCTCAAATGTGAGACAGCTGCCTTTTATCTTAGCCTCTTTCAGTGCAATACTAAAATCAGGCGAACACTTACTATTTTCCAGTTCGAGAGTCTGGAGTTCAATGCCGTTTTCTTGCAATGTGGGTAAGCACTTGTTTTTAAAGGGTCTTCGCTTGTTATTGATGTTGTGCGAGTTGGGTATTTCTCTGGAATGGACACTGTGTGGAGCAGTTGGCTGAAAACCAGGACCTAGACCAACGCTGCAGTGATGGACCAGACATGGAGAGGTAGATCCAGTTAGGAGTGGAAGCTTCTTCCAGGTCGTTGTCGTGAGGTTAAAACTCCACAAACTATTCTGAGGTGAACTCTGCGTTTCTCCTCCACCATAGACAAGCATGCTTTCTTTAAACAACACGGCAGTGTGGCCAACTAGTTTTGAGGGACCTGAACTGCATAGTATGAACCAATGTATTAGTATGCATCAGATAATACAATAATAAATATTGCAAAAAGTAGAATTATTGTTGATGTGGATATCTGATAAATGCAAAACAAGTAAAACATGGCAGGGAATACATTGTTATTAGGGTTGTGATAGCTTTCTGTCTGCTGTTTTTCTTAGTCAAGAGTAAGGGAAATGGACTGCATGAATACAGTGAATGTACGGTTGCATTGTATCTTACTTTGTATTCACTTATTAAAAGTGATATTATGTGGATTTGAAAGACAATAATAACTAGACAGATATGAAAGACACTCACAAGCATTTGATGAAGCTCCAGGTTTGACTGGTAGAACTCCATTTCCACAAGTCTTTCTGTTCTCTCAGTCCCTGAAGGCCACCATAGATGTACATACAATCCTGGTGTGTAATAGCTGAATGACCATGTCTGGGACCAGGACCACCATTTACATGGCTAAGTTGCGACCACACTTTGTAATCTAGTATATAGTCATTTAAAAACGGCAACAGATTTAATACACATTTTGAAATGAACAAATGTTGGGTAGATTTAAGTCAACAGTAAAAACATACTCTTTATAACTAAAAATATTCTTCATCCGTAAAAGGGATATTTCAGAGGCCAAACAAAATTTCCCAATGTTTTACTCAAGGCATCCCGACTGATGGTCAATCCTGACTGAATAGCCATATTGACAGCGCTATTAACGTTAATGTCTAGCTTCCGTTATCGTGCGTGTGAACCAGAGTACTGTTTTTCCTTGTTTAGCGCTTTTAATATGGATATTTCTCTTAAACAAACGCATCGATTCGCTTCAAAAGACCTTTGTTTCGACCACAGAGCTGTGTTGAGTAATTCTTTGATGGATGGATGAACTTTTTTGAGCTTCAAAAAATTGCCCACCATTCACCCCCATTTTACCGTTTGGAAGAAAAATGATACGTGGTGTTATAACTCCGACTGCATTATTCTTCGAGAAAGTCATATTCAGTCAGGATGCCTTGAGGGTGAGTAAAACATTGATAAGTGCAGTATAATCAATCTCAGGCATTTGTTGGGGTCTGACATTCCTAAACACCAATAACCTTGGCCGAGGCTTATTAAATATTTGCTCGGAGGAGACTCTTTGGATGAAGATAAACTACTGTATGTATTAGTCATGCACTCTTCTTTATACATTACATTTTAATTACAGTAATTTTTCCAATTTTCAACAGTCTAAAATTGTATTGTGTATCTTTAACTTTAATAAGGCGCTATAAGGAGAGATAACTCATTACTAGTATGTTTTCAGTAGATACTTCTCATAGATCATAAATGTCATGACATAGTACTTACCCAAATTAAATTTCCAGAAGTCCTTTGTTGACCCTCTAATATCAACGTATCCACCATAGACATACATACATGACCCAAAGATGACTGCGCTATGCCCTTTCCTATTTGCTGGTGTCGTTCCCTACAAAACAGACCATAGTCATGAAAGCCTAATACTGTAAGTGTAAATACACTTTTACATGAGATTGTTATACCTGTACCGTTTCAATCCCAGTTTTCCAGTTAATCCAGCATTCACTTACTGCAAAAGATGCAAAACTAAAGAGGTGACCAGCGAAGTATAACATGGAACAAAACTGTATGGTGTGCTGTCTAGGCGTCACACTACATAAATATAAGAAATAGTTATACATAAATTGTACCTGTATCGAAGACCCAAAGAGGTATTTTTGAGTTGCTATATGCAGAATCTTGCATTCCCCCAAAGACGTAAAGAAATCCCTGATCAGATATGAAATTGTTAAATGATATTAACAGTCTTCATTGCAGAGCTCTCTGGACTACACAGTTCTGAACCGTTATTTATGTCCTTCTGTGGTCAAATATTTGTGTACGTTGACTGCTGGCTGTATATTTAAACCATCTTGTAGGCGATACAATATAAAGTACATTCAAATAATTGTAACTAAAGCATCCATTTCTTGGCCATTTATTTATTCTATATAGCCAAGTAGTACAATTTGTAGTTACCCTGTTGTTATTGCACAACAACCTAGGCAGGGTGTCTTGTATCATACTGTATATTAAGTTATTCTAGTAAATCTCTTGAGTAATCGTTTTATTTACCTGATGTCCTACCATGGTATGCTCCTCTAGTTCTTCAGGTGCCTCCTCGCAATGACAGGGAAGCTCAGCCCACGTGTTACATGCTAAAAATACACAAAGTACCACTCATGACAAGTCATGTCAACAATCAGATATCAATCAGTGCCGTCTGAATCTGAAATAAACCACCGCACACTGCAATTCATTCATTCAATCATGTCACGACTCACCAGGGGCGACTTACCCACATTATATTTCCAGAAATCTCTCAGTGAGCATTTTTCTCTGCCTCCCAGTAAGTAGACATGGCCTCTGTGGGCACACGAAGCATGCTTGTAACGGTCACATGGTGCAGGGCAGTGCTGAGGCAACGCGGTCCACAAACAAGCAATGCTCCCTTGGTTCATTCTTGGGCTCTGAGAGTCTCATGGGTTAAACCTGGAGAAACACACAAGGGCTGCTAATGAAGTCTGGTTAACGAAACTTCCCAGAATAGCACAGAAACATTTTTATTGGAACATTTGTATGTAGAACAGGTGTTTTTATTGTAGTGTTTGGTAATACATTAGGTTACTGTTCAGCAAATATGTGAGCAGAAATCACCTGAAGTGTATCGCCTGAAGTTATCAACATTGTGAGTTTAAGGGCACTGAGTATATCAGATACAACATGGAACTTGTAGAAATGAATACATAGAACACTATGAAACATTAATGAATAGTTAAATTTTTAACAGCAAGTTAACACAAACAGTGTACTCCACAAACACAAGTTATTATTTGTGACCAGTCTCGCTTTAGTTCAGTTAAACACCACGAGTTTTGCATAAAATTGACACATGCTTTAAACAAGTTAAACAACATTGTGAAGACTAACAGTTAGACTATTCTGGAGTAAGACTAACTTAGTCCATAAATGTGTGTTTTTAATGTCTAACGTGTAATGTTTGTAATGTCATATGATCACTCTCGACATTCCAGTTCAATGCGATCTAAGCCCGTTATACAGGGCGTTACATCGCTAAACAGTCTCGTTACATAGCCTACTAGTCTGATATGAGCATTAACGTGCAACTAAAACAACGTTTTCCGATCACGTCACATTCATATGCAATTATTTATGTAAAGTACTCACAACAGTAGTAAGAAGCTTGAATGTTACGTTACTCGACTCCTTTAAGAAAGTCGTAACGGCGTCACATGACCGCTGAGAAGAAACGTTCAATAGTATCACATCTTGAAAGCAGCATGTCGCGTATAAAGTTACTCGAAAGACACGTATTGGTGACTTTATTATAGATACTTGGATAAGTTGAAATGGATCCCTTACCGCGTGGATTCGTCAAAATATGTATTTCCTTCTTGTAACGCTAACCGATGTTATCAAAGTATTTCTCCCAGCGCATGAGAGGGAGGGGCCAAAGACTCTACTACAGTAACTGAACGCAACACATCTTCATTTCTCAACAGAACTTGCGCAAACGCAATGTATAGAAGCGTTTAAAGATAAGACTGCACCCTGTTTCATATAAACTGTTACATGGTTTACTTACAGATGAGAAAACCGAAGTGAAGGAAACGTAAAACAATAAAAGAAGTGTTAACGTTACCTAATTTATGTGGCATGACGTTAATACAAAGCTGAGAAGTATTCCAGAAAGCTGGTTATGTGACATACCAAGATAACCTCCACTTGCGGTTCCAAATACGGATGTGACTTTCTGGGTATGTAAGTTACCATAGCAACCGACTCTCTGAAGATAACCTGATACGGAGCAGGTTATGTTCAAGCCAGGGTTAGTTCATATTTTCATTTCAGGCCAAATTTGCATCTCTTTACTTTTCCACCTGACTATACTAACTATATGATATTTGACGCACCTCAAATAACTTGTAACCCAAAGGTTTTTTTCTGATTCCCAGGGTAAATGTATTTATAGGTTATAACCTATATGGCATATTGTTTACAGATTTATTGTTCCGTTAACTATTTGAATCTACGGTGGCCGCTAGGTGTCACTGCGCTGCAACAGAAGAAAACACACAAAAAAACACAAGAAAATTCTGAAAGCATCTCCATTAGTTTGGCGACACATGCCTTGCAAATACTCGAAAGACAAACAAACACAGAAACGCGCTGCAAATTCTAGCAACACAAGCTGCACGGACGACAATGTAAGTGTTTCCGGGGGACCCCAAAAACTGATGCACCTGATTGGAACACTCTTCATTTTGACTGTTCAAATTCGTTAGTGGAGTTGTCAGCAAAACTGACTATGTCGACAAGAATAAGTTTTTAATCATTTTTTTAAACCTTTAAACTTTTTTATAGTGACACTTGTTTAAGTAAGTCGAGCAGCTCCTACGTCTCATCGTTTTTGTTAAACTGTTCAAATCGACTGGCTAATAATATCCTACGGATGTACGTTAAAAAAAGGAAAAGTAAAGTTATAAAGCAATTACCTTCAATGTGGCTGACAACTCCACTAACGAATTTGAACAGTCAAAGTGAAGGGCGTCCCAATCAGTTGCATCAGTTTTTGCGGTCCCCCGGAAACACTTCCGTTGTCGTCTGTGCAGTTTTCAGCGTGTTTCTGTGTTTGTTTGTGTTGCGAGTATATGCAGTGCGTTTCTGTGTTTGTTTGTGTTTCCAGTATTTGCAGGGCATGTGTCGCCAAACTAATGAAGATGCTTTTTGTGTTCGCATCTGTTTTCTTCTGTTGCAGCGCAGTGACACCTAGCGGCCACCGTATAAATCGGATACAAAAATATATTTCTTACGAATGTTTTTCTGATCCTCAGCCTCCTCTACGGTATTGAAAGGCCTTTCTCCAAATTACAATTTGTTATTGGTCTTTGAAGATAGGCCTTATACATTTCATTTAACATATGGAAAGCCAAGTCAAAAGAAAAAAAAAGAAGAAAATGGATATGTATTTGAAAGGGATATATATTAGGCTACATTACATATCGGACATGTGACTGGGCCTAACATTTTAAATCTCTACCTCTGTCCCATCAGACCTTCAGCCTCTACTCCGAATTAACTATCATACATAGTAAAGTCTACTGAAAAGCATTACACAAGTTTTTTTTAAAAATTATGAAAACTGTAGCAGTTTTTATTTTTTTTATTATCAATATAACTACATCAGCAGTTGAAGAAAAAAAAAATACAAAGTCAGATTTCAGAAAACCAAATAAAGGAAGTAATATAAAGGGAAGGAACAAAAAAGAGGTTTAATACTGTCTATTAAATTAGCAATGTAATCAAATACATACACAACACAATTTTGGTAAATACCATGGTAGACACATCAACATCAAAACAGTACAAGCATGTCAACAAATCTACACTTTATGTTACAAAGATAGCCATGGTGAGTATCTATTTTAAATATTTTAGTATAAAAATACAACATATATTTTAACTATATATTTAGTTAAATAATTAATAAAAGGCGTTTAATATATAAATTCAATAATATGAGTTTTATGGTTTTTAATCCCGCATTTTATACACTGATGCAGATTAAAGCCTTCGGTGAAGAAACCCTGATTTATAACGTTGTTTTACGGTGAAAAACATTAAGCTTCCCGGCCGTTTCCATGTTGACTCGTGAAATCTGTGATCCATTGACAATGTCTTCATGTTGTTTCTGTGAGCACTTGTTAACTCTGTGTATCACAAAGCTAAAGAACTTCACATAAAATTTTTACATAACTTTTACCCCTGTAAATTAATTTTGGCCAAGTTTGGCTATTCAACCAGATTGTTCTTTTTGTGGTGATGAAGATGAATCAGTAGTTCAATTGAATTTTAGTCACAAGGTTATTTTGGACTGAAGTTTCATTATTGATTTTTAATTTTGTTTAATAATTTGATTGCTATTAAAAAAAGAAATAAATGTGTTTATTTTCGAACACTGGCTTCCCTACATTGGACAATGCTATCAGAACCCTGTGCTTGCATGGAAAAAGTTATATCTATAAATGTAAAGTTATAGGTTCTAATCATAATATTATTGTTTTTTGTTAAAAAGTTTTGCCAAAAGTTTTGCCAAAACCCTTATAAATTGAAGAAGAACAAAAAAGTGTTTAAACACAAAAAATATTAAGTTCTAATTGTTAGATCACCAGTGAACAGAGATATAATACTTTCTACTATATAAGATTCCTTTCTACCCCCTTACATTGCTCAAAAAAGAAAGTACTTTTTATAATTTTCATTATTAATATTTTTCATTAGAATTTATTATACGCTTTTTTTCTTTCTTGTGTATTATGTTAACAAATGTATTGTAATACATAATACTGAAATGATTTTTTCAATACAAGTGTTTATAATACCCGTGACCCGAGGTAGTTCGGATAAGCGGTAGAAAATGAGATGAGATGGGAGATGTTTATAATAATAATAAAAAAACTAGGTATCTCTCGTGAGGTTGATTAAACTTACCCTTTAAACGTGTTCTTGAACCGACATATCCCCAGTAAGCAAGGTTTGGGTTAATCACAGAGTTCAGGAACTAGCTGAAGGTAAATTAACCCTGCTTTCTGGAATACCCTCCTGGTGTCACACATTCAATACACAGAACACAACAGCAAACAATATTCTCAAAAGGTCTAACTTAATTTAGTCACCTCCAAAGTTCCTGGAATTTCCAGAGTTACCTCTCACAGTAGGGTACTTTCTGTAGTTGATTCACTGCCATGATTTAATTGTTTGAAGGGTATTTGTTTAGGAGCATGGATTAGAGTTAAATGATTAGGTCAATAATAATTTAATACCCAATAAATGAATACCTCAGGTTGCAACAATATTGGGAAATATTCTGTTTAATTTAGACATGGACAGTCCACATGACTTTGTTTATTATAACTATTTTTAATTTGACTCATTTTTATCACATGTTTTCTCATCTGTATTGTCAACTTATATTTATTTGTAATTTGTCTCATTTGTATGCATGTATTGTACAAGTTTCTTTGTTTATTTTTAAAAAATGTATTTAAAAATATAAGATTCTTTAATTCTTAAAACGATTAACGCAAAAATACTAAATTAAAATGTATGTATAAAACTTAAAGATTGCAAAACACAATACCCTCTGTTCATGACATCAATCCGAGTTTTCGAGTTGTATCTGATTGCAATATCGGAGGCTGCAGTCTCAGGACCGCATTTCTGGGACCCTGCGACAACGGAAGTGTTGAGTGGAGTGAATTTATTTTGAGAATGGTGGGAGTGTCAAATTGGAATTAATAATTAATTATATAAATTCAACATTAAAAAGCTTTAACATTTTATTGGAAAGTTAATGTAGCTGAAGCCAGTTGCTAAATAGTCTTGAATGTAATATATAGCCACAATATAAGCTTCTAATGCTGTAAAACTAGTTTTAGGTATATCAGTTTAGCGAAACTGTAGCACGACTGGCAAGCTTATGTTGATTTTGTGACAATGGGATGATTATTAGTTCTAGACCTAGCCAGCACCATAAACTGTAGCACACTTTATTGTGAAACCTTTTTAATTACTCTTTGTTTTTCATTTGAAGTCATTTAAAATATCTAATGTTTTAATTGCCTCGTGCTCGCAGTCAATTTGTTAATCCCACTATACATGTCTCTACATTTTGACAATGTTTCTATAATATTAATTGTTACATTTGACATCATAATAATTGACTGTTAGAATACCATGTGCTAGATTTTGTAATGTGTAATCGATTCAAGGACACAGCTCAGTGCAGGCAGTAGTATGACAAAAGATTATTAAATAAATCGGTCAAGTACTAGGCTTACGGCTATTTTAAGTCTATATATACATATATACATATATTGTGTTTGTGTGTTTGTGTGTGTTCAACTGTTGAGTTGTTATTTTAGATAAACACAATCTCAAATCTGCGCCCAGAGTCATCATTGTGTCTTCACTCTGTTCTTGAAATGTGGTTGATCTAGTGACTGAAAAGACTATACAATGATTTCTTTTTCTTTTTTTTACTTATCATATTATGCTAGTTAGTCACAATAATTACTCAACATTCAACTGTTACCGATAAGGTTTAATGGCATGAAATATAGTTTTTGGGTGTAATAAACCTTTTAAAAACCAAGTAATTAGAATTGGCTGGCTTTCTTAGTTGCATTTTTTCGGTCCTCAAAAACTAGAGTCCTTGGTATTAAGCAAAGCTGGTTTTGTTATAATCCTCGTTCTTTCTTCTTTTCTTTCTGTTTATTATTTTTCATTTTATTTCTTTTTTATTTGAGTTTCATGTTATACTGACATGTCTCAGAGATAATAGAAATTTACGGCGAACATTTATATCGTGAATGCAATGTAATATACTAAAAATTATTATTCTTTGTACTAATTTATTGTATCTGCATTATGTATTTTGTTTGAAGCAAAAAATAGTCCTTGGTATTACGGTTCTCTTCTAACTCCGATTCGGTAGGTGGCGCAGTAAAAACCAATCAGGGTCCCAGAAGTGTGGTCCTGAGAGTGCAGCCGATGTCGCAATCGGATAATTTTGGAGTTTTCCCTTACTACAGCGCGTCACGGGGAGGGTATGTACTATGATGACGACACATCCGGTGAATTTGCATATCGCGAGGGTGGGGTTTATGGTAAAACCGACAGTGCCTGAGAAACTCGAGTATGTTACACGGAACAGACATTTAATGTGTTCTGATAGATAGCGTCAAGACACTGTGGAGGACAAAGTCACCGAGTGGTAATGTGCTTTTATTTACTAAATGTCAATTGATTTGTTATTTGCTCCGTTTTCGATCTAAAAATAATCTACTTAAAGCTCTAGCTTTTGTCAAGGGTCGACAGTTATTACATTTCCCACGGGGCATATCTGGTCCGTTATGAAAATGTCATAAATTGAATAAAACGCTATTAAATGGATGTCACGTGATCTGGTGTCAGTATGGTCACGAGGAGCTGGCGTTTTTGCTAAGGTTGGGTTTGGTTTATTGACATGAAGCCTGATTTGATCGCCCGATTTGCTGCTTAACTTACAAAGTAACGTTAACTGTATGGCATGTGTGTTAGTTTTCATATTCAGGGAAACTAGCCATAATGAGTGACAAGGCATCAGTTATGTACCATAAGTCCGAAGTTTATCTTGTGTTTTTCTTCCTTATCTGTGGTCACACCATCCTGTTTTGAAATGTTTTGCCTTTTGTAAGCCTTTCAGTTTATTAAATCATTAGAGGATATCCTTTGAGCCGTAATTATCAAATATCTGTCTGTTTTAAGCCGAATTATTAGGACATATGTAGTTAGTTATCTTTTATCATGCACATTAACCTTGAACCAGGCCCTCTTGTGTCTTGAGCAGAATCTGTCATGTCAGCTCTTTTGATTGGTGCTTATTTTAGTGGTCGTTTTTTAGTATGTATAAATATTCATGTAATTTTACATCTTAACTATCACTGAAAATACAAAGACTGTTTGGGTGTAACCTCACTACCAGTACTGACTCACTTCTCTTATCACGAGAAATATGGGAGTGGTAAAGTCCTGGCATAGTTACTTATAAGTTTTCAACCTAAATATTGTAAAAAGATTGTCATTTTTTTATTATGTACCTAAGCAACTAATTTGTTATTTTGAACTATTTCAGTAAGCCATTGTTTGCCTCAAAATATTCTATAAAGTCAATAATTTTGTCATTATTTTCACACATTACAGTCTCATTACAAACCCATGTGGAAACCCATTCTTTTTCAGTTAAACACACATTGAATGTTTGTGAAATCTTTACTGTTTCTTGCAGCAGTATAGTAAGTAACCGTGTTGTAACTCGCCTAGCTATGCCATCTTTTTCCTGACTTTGCTAGATGTTTTACATCTAGATTAGATTTGTTGAATTGTGGTCGAATAAGCATGCTGAACATTTTGACAGTAGTCAGCTGGTCAGACATTATATCCAGCTTAAACAATGAAATGCTGTGTCTCTACTTAATAACTTCTAATACGTCTACATTGAAAAATGTTATAGATTTAAATCTAATTCTGATAGAGTGCGTCCTATTTCATAGTCACACCTAAAAGTGATATTTGATGCATGTTAGGACTAAGTCGACCATGTACGTGTAGAGCATCATTTGATTTCTGAAAATATAGACTGAAAATCATTTGAGTTTTGATGTCCTATTGAGTATTTATTTGTCAATTATTATACATTTGAGAAAAGGATTTCTGATTTTACATTTTCCAAAAGTACAAACTTTGGCAAGTACTGTTAAGGTGATCATGTTGTCTCAACAGGAATTACCAGGAATGAGAGGAAACCTTTATGTTGATAAAACCACAATATGTAAGTTAGCTTGACTTCAAGGATTTATATTTGTTTAGTCAGGCCTTGTGACCTGCTGACCGAAAAAGAAACCATTGGATGAAGTGCAAGTTCTGCTTTTTATAACCGACTACCTCATGCCAGCTTTGTAGTGCATACGGTGTACTTCCTTGACTAGAAAAGGACTTTCCTACATGCCCCTACATGGTACCTACATTCTTTTCTTTGTCTTCTTACTTAAATGCAAATTTTGTGTTATTAGGTCAGCAAATTTTTCATCATGTTAATACACCTTTTCCTATCCCAATGTTGCCAATGTCCCAATGTTGTCAATGTCCCAATGTTGTCTTTTTGCTGTTACATAATCTGGATTGCATAGCCCTTTTCACACAGAGATCCTGGAAAATACACAGGAAATGGGTTCCGTAATTTGCCCCGGGATCGTTAGATTTTGTTCATTCACACTGCCCGTGATTTTCGGGAATCTGTGTGTGCGTTCACACACATCCCGTAAAGATCCCGTAAAGATACGCGACACAATCTTGACGTGACGTATAATATGCGCGTCAGCAAAGAAAGCGGTAGTGAAGCGCTGCAACAGCGGAAGTGTTGACATTGTGTTAACAGCATCGCAGCTGATCGGACTTTACATGTTAATATGCAAACTTTGTATATCGAAGTGCTTTCTGTTTTTCAAACAGTCGCATGATTGCTACGTCATTGTAATGACATGTGCTTCAGTACTACGACACATCCCTTACGGCATTGCTCCTGCCTGTCGTTCACACAGGGGGCTTTCCGGGACTGATCCTGTTAATGTTACTAGGTCCCCTTTCTGGAATAATTTGTCGAATCTATCCGGGATGCAATTGCGTTCACACAGAAGGCAGTCTGGCAATTTTCCGGGATCAGTTGGGTGTGTGAATGGGGTTTTAATGGAGTCATGAACTGGTCACATGTAAAATCGTTTTTTGGTCTTTACTCGAGTGTTTCTTGTAGAATTTCTGGCATGGGATTCTTCTCGTCCTGCAGACCACTCATGTGTGATGTGGAGTTTCTGCCTATGTGATGAAATAGTTTGAGATAAACAAAGAGACTCTGCTGTGGGCTTAATAGATGTGTAGGCAGGAGTGGGTGAAATGTCCAGGAATTTATCCATTCTGTACAAATTTGCATAACATACATTTTATTTTGGAAACATGAGAAAACCAATGCAGAGATTTTGGAGATGTTAGCAGATTGATGAATTAGTTTTACATGATTTTGGCTGTAAAACATCCCTTTAAAGTGATGTCTGATTTAGGGTGGATGTGGTTTAACTAGCAATATTTTGAACATAAGACAATAGGGTATATGCACAGGGAGCGATGATGTATGTCTGCTAAATGTTCTGCCAGCTCTGTAATCTCTATTATCTCTATTAGCTTCCATAGGAAACAAAGGCGTTTTATGATCAACAACGTGAGTCTTGTTACCAAAACACTACGTCATACATCGCAGCCAAAAGCAGAAGTGCTTCAGGCTAAATTTACAAACATGAAAAAAGCTATGTAAACTTTTCGATTACTTGAGGCATGATCACAAAGGCATATAGCAATGTTCAGCCGTAGTGTTGTCGGTTTGCTGAAATTTGAACGTTTTCTATTCCTAAACATATAGTTATCAATTCCTGAAACATGACCTCAGGGCATTGAGAGCGGAAGTGGCGTAGCTGGCTGAGATTTAAGCGGAAGTACGTCATCGCCCCGTGTGCATATACCCCATTGATTTTGGGGGATTTGCACTTTTCCACACTATGTAGTCACCAAAAGGCATATCTAATTATCAATGGAATTTAATTTCCATGGCAATTAATTTTACTGAGAGAGGTTTATTTCATCTTAATTTCCCTCCCTGAAAATAAAATGGTGAGAAACTGGAGACAGTTTATTTCAGTTGCACTGGAGAGATTGTTTTTACTAAGCTGTGCTGTTGAAATAAAGTTTAGCTTTCCAATACAGCAGTGAGTAGCAGTAAATTGGCAATCATCTGATATGGGCAAAAGTAGGAAAGTAAACGTTTTTAAACATTCTTCTTATTATATGAATTCGATATTATAGCTGTTCTTGGTTGATGGTTTGCTGAACATTACTCCTTGATAATGATATTTCAGGGTTTATATGAAAAGGCTTTCCAGCAGCACTGTGTAATGAGGCTGTATACTGGAGGACAGCTTAAATTCCCTTTCTGCAAGATATGGGTAACAAAATGGCTATAAGATCCCAGTTTAAATATCTCAATGAGGCCTCTGTGTCCCAGCTTTAGATGGTTAGTATTCATCAGAGATGGTCACCTTGAGTTTCAGAAGGAAGTGAGCTCTTTAAAGGATAGAGGATCTCTTACATGTCGACACAGACTGAAGACTTGGGCATGTTTTTGTGTTTTTTTATATTTTTATTTTAAGAATTAGAAAATAAAATATATCAGTATTCTTGATCAGAATCAAATAAATTTTAAACAGAATTTGCAACGTGCCTATTTACAAAAAACTGTAATTTACTTGCCATTAAAGAGAAAGTTCACCCCAAAATTTAACTTCTGTCATGAATAACTCGAGGTCAAGTTGCTCAAAGCCTGTATAGGTTTATTTATTTGGTTCAACACAAAGAAAGACATTAAGAAAAAAGTAAGCAACTGATATTTTTGAGTCACCATTGCCTACCATAGTAGAAGAAATATTGTATGTTTTTTTTTTTCCTGTTGAATACAAAAGAAGATATTTTGGAGAATTTAGGAAAACAAACAGTTCTGGGGCACCTTCAACTACCATTTGAATTTTTTTCTAGTATGGCAGTCAATGGTGCCTCAGAAAGATATTTAGAAAAATGTAAGCAACTGAGATTTCTTTGTCATTAACAAAACAATGAAATGTGTACAGGCTTGGAACAACTAAAGGTTGAGTAATTCATGACAGAATCTTCATTTTTGGGTGAACTATCACTTTAAGCTTTCAACAATGAAAGTCTGTCTCCATAAGTCTGTGTCGTTTGTTTTAGATGTTATGTAATGTGTATACACGGTTAAAGGTTAAAAAACGCTGTATTTTCCAAATACCGTGCATGTTTGTATCTCCTCTTTGCCCCGCCTCTCTGAAACGTAATTGTACCGACAGGTGATAAAATGTCATCGGTACTTCCTTTTATCAATTCGAGCCAATACGAAAAATTATCAAATACATCAACTTTGTCAGTGCGATTTGAGCAGGATGTAATGGATTGGTAAGGTTTTATAAAAAAATTATGTTAAATAGTTAAAAACTAAAGCTAACTGTTATATAATGCTCACCTGTTATATACGAGGTTATAAAGACTATAAACAAACAACCAAATACATCATACAGTTTAAGTTTGTGTGAGATAGAAACAAGCTCGCATTACAGCAGGGAATGGTAACATAATAAATAACGCGAGTGCGTTGGCCCTTCTTGATCAACCAGTGTTATGCCACGTATCGTCGCCACTCAATAAAGACAATAAACCCCATTATAAACACGACATTTGTTGCCTCCAGTTGGAACATTATAACTGTTTATAAGGATTTATGTTGTCTTTTTTTCACGTTGCGCGTGTGTCTACATTTGCAGATCACAAACACTAGACAAACTCAACCCGCGTTAGTCTGTAACAAGTCTTTTACTATGAAAATATACTTACGGGCTGCGAATCTGAAGCGCGAGACTGTCCTTGTGAGGTTTTAATGGTGGGAATTGTCTCACTTTTTAACCAAAGCTTTGGTTAAAAAGTTATACCTCTAAATATTTTCATGTTTTATTCTATGACATAAAACGCACCAATTACAACCCCACTTTTTGTAATTGTAATTGTAATTGATTTTTTAAATCCTTATTGTGTCTAAAAATTGGCGGTTGCTAAAAATGCCTACTTCCTTTGGCGGGGACGTTAGACGTCATTGCTCATATAAAACTCACAAATAATGCAAGACGTGCAAAAATCTCTTAAAAACGAAGATGCAGATTCCTTCACATTGTAATAAATTACCAGGGAACACATTTTTAATAAAGTTTGAAAGAGTTGTCTGAGGCTTGGTGGTGATGATGTTGAAATCAAGAGACCTTAAAGCGGCCCTAACAAACAGGGTTTCTGCCAATCTCATATTAATCTTGAGTACCTATAGAGTAGTATTGCATACATCATATCTTCGAAGAGGATTTATTTTGATCACATTTATAAAAGATAGAAACAGGTGTGCGATTACTTCCGAAATCATATGGCAAGTGCAGGGGGGAGGCTGAACTATAGCGCATTGTCAACAAAACACAGACATCAGTTTCACTCACCGCATGCGGTAATTGCGGTTCATGTCCGGTATCTTTTAGCACTGGGACGGCTCCATATATCAGTTTCAAACGATCTCCGAATCAAGCATTATATCCACCGTTTATAAAACATTCATCACCCAAATGCAGTGAACAAACAAACACCTGAAGTTCGCAAACATATGCTCTCTCTCTCTCCTGCACACAAGTGAATGTGACGTCTGCGCATGCTCCTTCTCCTTCTCTCCATGTTGACGCATGGGAATGCCGCATGCTTTTCCAGAAGAATTGTCCTATAAGGGACTAAGAAAAATTGTTACAAAACAGTTTTCTATGTTTGTAAAAACGTTTGAACAAATTGCTGGGGGAGTGTATTGAGCACAGAAATTCTACGTAATACGCCCAACTGGTTAATTGAGAAGTTGACCATGTTAAGCATGAGAAGACTGCACGTTTAACATTGTAAAGTCAGAATGCATGACACATCGTTGCAGCAGCCCTTTAAGTGTTGTCTGTTTACAGCGTAGTGTCGGCTTTTTACAGCATAGTCTTCGCTCTTTACTTCTTCCAATCTTATTTTGACTTCAAAATGAACAAATGTTGTGTTTATTTGTAAAATGATCTTGATAGACAGAACGTGTAAACATCATATACCTCTGTTTATCATGGAGCTTAATTTTTGCGATCTTCCAAAAGTCTATGGGAAAAATGCATTTGCAATTGCTACTTGTAACAGAAAGAACCCATTTGGTCTTTACAAAGATTGCCTGCAAAGTTCTTCCTTTGGTAAACATTCTTTTTGCAGTGCACTAGAGTTGGGTATGTCTAACCTTTCTATAAGAGAGCTTATCTTTGCTTTTGTTCCCTGCTGACATTGGTCTTGAAGAGATGAGAGTGTAAAGGGAAAGTATGCAGGATAGTGAGCGCATAATGTAAAAGCAGAGAGGGGATATTTGGAACTCTGTTGAGACTTGGCCCAGTTATTCCCCTGTTTTTCCCATCAATCTGGGCAGGAAGTTCCAAACAAGCCTGCTTAGTGAAGAAAAAGTCATCTGGTTTCCTGTAGGTTACATATTTCCTCTAGCACAGCATGTCAGATGGCCTGTTCAGACCATTTTGGTAAAATACAACTACATAGCTTAAAGGGAGAGTTCACAAGTAAATTCTGTTACTACTATGCATTTACAAACCTTTTTTTACCGAAATAAATGTTAGAAGAGAGCTGAAGACAACCATGAGAAGCTGTTTACCCGCCCTCTATAATTTCCCTCTTGTTCCACAGAGAAACAAAATCAAGGCTTTGGAAAAGTGATAAGTGAAAGGTGATAAGGACGGAGTACTAAACATTTTCATACATGGAAATAATGTGCTGAGCCTGTGAGTGACCAAAACATAAGGATTAAAATTCATGGCTAAGAACACTTTACAATTAGATTTAGACGGATTTAGTTGGGTGGTTTCGTCAGACACTCGCGTTGGCTTAAGTTAACTTCGGGTTTGTGTTTGGTTATAATATAAAAATGTATATGAATATTATTTTGTATTAATATTTTATGGTATATTAATGGTATCAGTTACATTATTACTACTAAGTAAGTAAGGCTATTTCAACCAACCCTTGGTTATAAATAAACCTATACTGGGGGATCGTTTTAATAACAAAATGTAAAATAATCAAAAAGAATTACCTTATACCAATTTTGGGGTTTGTCCATTATTGACCCAATGATAGGTTCAAATTACCCAACATTTTTAGAGTGTTATAAAATCTTGTATTGTACTTGTATTTGTGTGAGCCTCAGGGCCAGTCTTAAGTATTTTAACAAGCTGGCACAATGAATTGAAGTCCAAATTAAGTAAAAAACATTCCTTGAAGGGTTCAAATCATATCATGAGGATTTTGTGTCAAAAGTATAATTAAAAATATACTCTAACTTCCAGAAATTTAACTTGTGGTAATGTGTCAAATACAATTACTTGCATTTTTGTGGTGTCGTTTGCAAAAAAATCGTCCAAGATAAAATAAGTAGCTGATATTTCTATAATTCATGAAAAAAGAAACTATACATCACAATTAAATGTAAAGGCATAATAGTGGTAAACATTTTGCTTGTGTAGTCACTCACAACTGTTCGATTTTAAGTCATACCCTCAGAATGCTTTATAAGTGAATAAAGGTGTCCTGGACAACCTGCCTAATGCTGGCCCCGTTCCAGTGAATGTCACCTGCTATGCCTCTGCTTTGCCCTCTCTCTTGTCCTTGCTTGAGCTCCTGACGTGTGCCGTGATTGTCTCCAGCAGCCCTGCTATCAGGGAGGGTGAGATTGAATAGGTCAGCGTGCCACTTCACTCGAGCAGCAGGCATTGCCCTCACTCATGCGTGAAGTCGCCTCCCCTCTGCTGAACCGGCCTGGCCCTCATTGAAACTTCTGAAAATGAATGAATTTGTGTTGTGTGGAAATTCAATCAGCATAGATCTCTCCATCGATCTCTGTGCACTCTTCTCCATCAGTCGCAGTGAGGCCCATCTAGTGACACGACTCGAGCGTGCCCGCCGCTTTCAGTGGCACGGCAGCTCGACGGGTCAGTCTCAGAGGGGCTTGATGTACGAGTGGACTGGATTGTAGACTGCTTTCAGGAATCCTAATGATCTCTTCCAGCCGAGGGAGGAATCATTAATAGTTCAGATGATTCAGAAGCTGGTTGCCACACTTAGGAAGCGTGCATATGTAGGTCAAATCTGCTATGAATGTAGTATGTCCAGCCACTGTTTAACCCTGTTTAACTGGCATTTTCTGTAATGGAGATGGCATTGTGCATGTATTCCACTGTGGTGTCTCTTGCCATTTGATTTAGATGTTCTGCCAAGGTTGCTTTTTATATTGTAAATTATATTGTAAAATATATTGTTTTATATTGACTGGTGAAAGTTTTGCCTTACCTTTAATACAGAGGTTCAGATATTCACATGACTGTCAGTGGGCATATGGAGGTCGTATCAGAACATTAAGTAGTGTTAAAAGAGAAATATCAAGGCTTGTTTGATAGGCACAATGCAAAGTTTTTTTAAAGTGTATGAATATTTAACACCATCACAACTTACCACGCTATTATAGAATTCAGTAGATTGTAATCTATACAGGGATTTCACAATATACTGATATTGACAATAATCACAAAAATAAAACAAAGATTGACATTGTGTTCATACTACACTGACACACATGATATCACAAATGATGCAGTTAACAATTTTGCCTTTAGAGCGACAATGGTTACAAACTCTCTTCAGAGAGAAGAGTCCAATTTTAAGTGTGATTCATTGGACAAATAAGAGACACATAATAAACAAAATTAAAGATTAATTTGACAAATAGTTTTATTTATTTAAAAACATTTCAGTACAACAGTAATAGCATTATTGATTATCTATACATTTTGTGTTTCGCTAAGCTGTTACAAAATTCATTCTGCACTGATGCTAGACTTATAATAATGAATCCGAATAATGTTATCTTTTAGTTTACATGCATTAATTTCTGGTAAAAATGATAAAATTGTGTAAGGAATTCTATTGGATAAATTGATTATTCCACCCATATCTACTGACGTGACTGTTTAAGGGACAAAAACCCTTGGTTAGCAGATTCTGATGTCTTCCTGTGCCCCAGTTTCCTATTGTGATCCCCAAAATGACAGCCTGCAGGAACAATAGCTGGAAGCAGTGGGTCATGTTCTCCTTTCCTCTGGGGAAGTAGTCTAGTAACGTAACCTTCCTCTGTAGTCTATATGATTATAGGAAGGTTAGGTTTTATGAATCATGTTATAAAACGCTTCATATATTTAACACTATTCTTTTACTGTCTTGCAAGTGCTGGTATTTCCTTGGGGAAAATGTTTATGTTGATATAATAATTACAATATATTACAATATTCTTTTTTTTGTAGGTGGTGCCGGTTTTTGTTTGCGGGTATCTTGTGGCGTACCTGAGGAAGTCGTTTAGATATGGCAACCAATAAGAATAAGAATCAGAGCTCGCTGACCCTGCACAAGGTCATCATGGTGGGCAGTGGAGGTGTAGGAAAGTCTGCACTCACACTTCAGTTTATGTATGATGAGGTAAGGCAACAGACAAAGTGCTTTACTAAAATGCTTTTAATAAATAAATTATAATAAGCAGTTTTGAGGATGCCTTGAGTCTTGATCTCACCATTTCTTTCTCCTGCTCCATGTCCCAAGAAAATATTCGTAAAAAAATTGATTGAGCTCATTCTTTGGCCCTCAGTTTGTTGAAGATTATGAGCCCACAAAGGCTGACAGCTACAGGAAGAAAGTGGTGTTGGACGGAGAGGAGGTGCAGATTGACATTCTGGATACGGCCGGGCAGGAAGACTATGCGGCTATCCGAGACAATTATTTCCGTAGCGGCGAGGGTTTCCTGTTGGTGTTCCCCATAACAGAGCACGAGTCTTTCACGGCCACTGTCGAATTCAGGTCAGCAAAATTCCGATTCTAATTTGACCTAGTATAGACGGAAAATTGTATCACTCGACACTACATGCAGAACTGTCAGCGTGTGTGTGTGTTTACAGGGAACAGATTCTGCGGGTTAAAGCGGAGGAAGATAAGATTCCACTGCTTTTGGTTGGAAATAAATCGGACCTTGAGGATCGGAGACAGGTTTCGGTGGATGAGGCCAGAGGAAAAGCTGAGGAGTGGGGTGTGCAGTATGTAGAGACTTCGGCTAAAACACGAGCCAATGTGGACAAGGTATGTTGTGTGTTCCATGATAACAGATGCTTATTATAATAAAAATAAATAAGGGATGTGACTAGATCATACCTAGGGATACAGTTACATTTGCTTTTATTAAATGGATGCAGGCAGCATTGATGAAGGATAAAAATGCAGGATTCAACATAATAATGATGGTTACTATTTAGTAAATATAGCATCATGCGGGTCGGTATTATGTCTGATGTATTTTGATGTAAGCATGCCATCAATACAGCTTCACAATTTGGTCATATTAAAAGCTGTTGAAAACTTGACTTCTACTTTAATGTTTAGTTTAGTTTTTTGTAGGCTCTTTCACATATTTACTCAAGTTTTAATTGGAGTTTTGTTTGGCTTCATTAACAAAAACAACTTTCTTATTTTGAGGAATAATCATGGTTTTGTGTTTCTCGAAGGTGTTTTTTGATCTAATGAGGGAGGTTCGGTCTAAAAAGATGTCAGAAAATAAGGACAAAAATGGGAAGGGAAAGAACAAGAAGAACAAGAAGAGTTTCAAAGAGCGATGCTGTTTACTTTGAATTGCACTCTGACCTTTCCACGCCTAAACGACTTTCAACTCTTGAGTCAGAGCCTTTTCTTTATTCAAGTACAAACGTGAAAGGTTTTGTACTGGTCGAGGGAACGCCATTATC
This sequence comes from Triplophysa dalaica, assembly GCF_015846415.1. Classification (NCBI taxonomy): domain Eukaryota; kingdom Metazoa; phylum Chordata; class Actinopteri; order Cypriniformes; family Nemacheilidae; genus Triplophysa; species Triplophysa dalaica. The sequence goes on along the minus strand of NC_079549.1, from coordinate 18,440,387 downwards.
GCAATCCCAGTTCTTCATTCCCTCATTCATTTTAATACCTAGATCGAGAGGTAATCATACTTCTTTTGGACCATGACCACTATGTATGGCTACTTGTAAAGAAGACTGGCACTTTAGGACCTTTTTAAAACTACGGTCACCATGCTCACAACACTAACTTTATTATTTCATAATTTATCTGTGCTTACAGTGTTGTGTAGAAAAATCTATAGTAAACAGTCATTGTTATGGACACCCATCAAGTTTTTCTTTTATGGAATTATTTGAATTCTGTCTTTAGAAGTGACATCATTATGGCATAGGTGGCAAATAACCTTTTTTAGATCAGTTTGTATGTTCTGTAACAATACTGTGACATTCAAATGTACAAATCATGCTGTTGAAAAGCACACATGCTACAGAGAGAGAGAGGGCTGTAGCACAGACTAACAGAGTCTCCTGCTGGTTTAAAAAATGCACCATAGCAGGATGGGTTTTTAAACGCTTGCAAGTTACTAACCTATGACTGCTTTGTCATCATGCTTTTATGTAATATTGAAATATTTTTGTAGAACGTTAAGTTTCCATCACTGTCTTATGAAAAGAATGTATTCAATGAAAAATGTGCCAACAAAGCATCATAAGAAGGAAACGGATGACTTTATAGCATTCCCTGTCTGAAATTTGGAACGTAAGGCATGTTTTTTTTTGTGTTTGTTCAGCACTCTGGACTGATGAGGAATTCAGCAGTACTTGAAAAGTGCTCTTTTATACGAATGTCACCTGACCTACAATTTTTATTGTAGTTTTCCACTGGCTTTTAGACAAGTTAATTCAAAATATGTTGCCAAATAAACATTTTTCTCCTTTGTATCCGTACTTCTTCATATTTGGGTTTTTAAGACTCGCAGTATGTAGAATTAAAACCTGTGCCATAGATGTCAAATACAGTGATAAAACAGACGAAGTAGTGACGCTTCACCACAAAAATGAAAATTCTATCATCATTTGTCATTTCAAATCTGACTTTCTTTTTTTTGTAGAAACAAAAGAAGATTGGTTTTTGGTCTGTACAATAGAAGTGAATGGGTACCGCCATTGTTCGGTTACCAACATTAATCAAAATAGCTAGTAAATAAAATAATAAAATTGTGTTCTGAAAAAGAAAGTCAGCTTTAAAATGAAAAGAGGGTGAATAAATTAAATCAGTATTTCCATTTTTGGGTGAGCTATCCTTTTAAGGGGTTTTCACAGTGTTAGATTTAATAGAAGGACTCTCTCTTTCCAGGCCTGGAGAATTCATGTTCGAAAATCATGTTTATGTACACATGTAAAGGGATCTTTTCAGATATGAGGTATTTAGAGGGTTAATTTTGAAAATAATATATTACTTCAGAAGATTAAAACGTAAGTTTTAAAATCAGAAAATCGAGCCTGCATTCTTTTTTTTAAGTCATTTCTTATATTAAAGATGGTGAATCATGTTAAAGTCCATTTTCATCATTGAAGCCTGAATCTTCTACAGTACACACGCAGCAGACTTCTGGAAAGAAACTCCGTAGTCTACCACTGGATGGCAGTCACGTATTTTCCACATAACCAGATTTTTTAAATATAATTCTCATGGAGAGTTGTAATGCTAGTTGTTGTTTGGATATTTTCATTAAGTAGCATTTGCCAAACAAACGCAATAAAGGATTTTTGATGTAAAGGACAAAATGATAAGCTTAGTTTTGTCAAGTCAATAAAATTTTGATGGTGTCAACCTGTAGCTCCGAATACGTTGTGATCAATAATAACCAGAAATATCCTCACGTTAACACATATTCAGCGTTCTTATTTATTATATGGTAGATTTTCCATTTTTTGTTCATCCTTAAACTTTATAATTCGATTTATTTGCATTTGTCTTATTAACACTATAATATATACGAGAAGACATTTTATTACTTGTATAAAACATTGTTTCAGTGGCAAAAACTGGCCAAAACTTCTGATAGACCTCTGCAAAGAAACAATAACTCTTGAAGAGTTTTAATTTAGTTAAATGCAATAATTTCCCAATTCCCTGTCTGTGTCTATCTATAAGCATATTGGAACAAACCTGCAGCCCACCAGTTGTGAACTACTTAGTTAGGCAAAGCTAATTAGTAGAAAAGATCTCAACTTCGGTGCTCTATACGACATTGAGTTCTGACAGACCTTAACATGGGTTATTTTTGAATGTCTGAATGAAAAAGGGCAGGAAGATCTTATATCTGTTGATTTATATCAGTGAGTTAGAAATAACACCTTGTTTAATATTCCACATTGAATCGTTAAAACCGCCTCCTCTGTAGACAAATGTCATTTGCATTTACCCTTTGCGAAATGGATGTTCATAAACCTTGGGTATATTCATTCTAAGACGTTAATTCTTTCACCTTCCTTGATCATGAGATGTCTAGATGGTTGGTAGAGCTTTTTATTACTTATTTCTGGATTTAAAAAGCATAAGAGCAACGCTAAGTGATAAAAACACTACATAAGTATGATTTAAAAACAGTCTTTGAGGACATTTGTGATTGCGGTGGCCGTTCAATAAGCGTTAGCACATTGTTTCTCCTGTTTCCCTCACACAATGTCTCCAAACATCTCCCTCGAGGCATATTTTATTAGTTCTCTGCGAGTTAAAGCACCCACATCACCATTCTAAAACCCAAACCTAGTGAACTTTAAAAAATTAAGCAATTTAAGGATATTTTATCCTTCCCGCGCCGCCAAATTCAGTCTTCCTTGGAAAGTATCATGTGTTTATCTGTTGCTTTAGTCTTGAAAAAAAGTGTTTCAATGATTGATCATACTGCGCTGGATTAATGGTTTATGAATATATCTGAAGTGTGAGGAAACTAAAGAGGTCAGCCACAGATTTTCATGTAATCTGCAGGTAGAGACACTAATAAGACTTGTGACATTCTCTTGATGCTATCACGGTGTCTCTCTAGCCCTGCTTTTAATATTCTCTCTGCTTGTGAATAGTTTGTGTGTTAAGGACATATTAAACAACGTCACCTGTTTGTTTTATTGCAGCATTTTTTTGTGTAAAAGAAAGCAATAGCCTATCGTCCTTTCATTTCTAGTCTGAATATGAATAGTTTATTTAACTCTCAACTTTTCAAAAATAATGTTTTAACATGTTTTATTGGGTTTTCTTGTGTTAGTTAGCTTATTTTCTTTGAGTTATTATTACTTAATCAAAACAACCCAACTGCAATTGTTAATTGGAATGCACAAAAAAAATCTGGTTATCTGATTGTCAATTCTTGCAAATGAACTTTTTACATTTTATCTCTGGTCTTGTTTCCGAACAGTGCTTAAAATACAATGTTAAACAGATGCATATGGATAAAAAGTATTTATAGGAGTCTTTATATTGTTTGTAGATCGTTTTCATTGCTTTTGGTAAGACTTTACAATAAAGTTGTATTTGTTAACGTATGCATTTGCTAACATGAACAAACAATAAACAAAAGCATTTATTAATCTTAGTTCATGTTCATTTAAGCATTTATCAATATATTTTAAAAGCAAATGTTGTATCTGTTAACATTAGTTAATGCACCATCAACCATCATGAAATAACTGTTCATGTTGGTTAGTTAAAGTTTGAAGTCAAACTGTGGACAACTGGGTTTGATTCAAACCATATACATTTGTTCCTATTTACAAATTCATGAATACTGTATCCACATACTCTCTACCACTAAGCTGTACAGTTAAAAGCAAAATGCCAAAATAAAATAAAAAAGATTGTCTGTTAACATTAGTTAATGCACAAGGAGTGAACATGAATAATTGAATTAGCACTAACTAACAAATACCAAAAATTAATAAATGATGCAATTTGCGTAGTGTTTGTTCATGTTTTACTTGGTTTTAATTGTACATTATACTTGTTGTTGTGTATGAAATTGCATTGAAATATGTGAAAGTGAGTGAGTTATTCAGCATAATGTTTCTTCGATTCGAGCAATACAGAAGAGACTTTAGTCTCATGATTGAATCTGAGCCGGTGATGTTGAAATCTCTTTGTAGTATACCAGTCCTCAAGATTGATTCTGCGTGGGTGCAAAACCTCAGCTTGAGTCTCATTAACTGATAGCGGTCGATGTGGAAATACCAGAAGGGAAAAAGTGAATCAGTGCTTTGACGTAATACTGTAACACAGGAGCTCTGGTTGCGCCGACGTTGGAAGCGAAGGTCTGCGTGATCATGCGAGGACACTTTGGAAGTTCCTGACCGCTTTTCATTAGAGGACGAAATACAGAAATAGGACAGTGAAGCTTAGTCTGACAGTTTCACAGAACTTCAACACTTTCTACCTAATAAGAGTTCTGGTAAGAGATCAGATGCAGGGCTAGCTAAAGGCACGGTGTTATTTTCATTATTGCTAAGTAAAAGTACCTTCTCAAGCTCACTTTATCTTTGTCAACAGTTGACTTTGAAGTCCCTTTTAATATGCCAGCACTTAAATAAATAGGATGAGAAAGCATTTCATTTTTCCTTTAAATTGTAGGTCAGGCGAATACAGATAGCTTGCCTAAAACAATGATGCCCCAACAAATATGCCCGGCACAATTTCCAGCGTCTCTAGATAATTCCCCCTGAACATTATCTCAAGATTAAAATGGTAAGAATATTGTCCTTCAGTTCAAATTGGCTATTTCATCTATTCATTTAACTGTTGTTCTTAAGACGCACATCATGCCCGCAACGACTCCTCCACATTAGGGAGAAGGAAATCTAATCATAGGAGCTCACTGTTTCCTTTTATTAGGCCTGGAGGGGACTCGCTCCTTTGCATATTTATAATGCCGTTCTCCATTGTTATGGGGATTTAAGAGATGAGCTACAGCATCGAGAACTGGGAGTACGGCCCTGTTCAACAACCTCATAAACAGTGCTTAGAGATACTGCTAATTATGCTCCGAATCGGGTCAAGAGCTGGTTAGCAGGTTCTCATTCGATAATGTGGTGCAAACTATCAACGCAAAGTTTGCATTTCGATGAGAAAACGAATCATTTGAATGCTTCGTTGATGATCTATCAGGGGTCGGCGTAAACTCATCAGCTGCTCATAATGGACCTTGATTCATTTTACTATTCCCAGACAGACAGAAACTTTTAAAGAAAATGTGTCTGGAACTTATAAAAGATGCTCGAGACTAATGATGCTTTTTGCTTTGTTGGATTTGCCTTTAATCAGCTGAGATGCACTTGACCGTGGTGTTAGAGTTTTAGTCATTAGTCTTCGCAATGAATGATGTCTCAAACAGTAGATTAAATTAATTGGCACTCTTGCATTGGTGGAGGAAAGCTTTGAACCGCGGTCGTGTATACATTTGAATTAATACTGCATCTTTTCATGTTTTTCCATGAATAACAACAAAACGGAGACATGCTTGTATATTTTTTTACGCCGTCTAATTTTGTGTCCACCTCCCAATTTGGTAATATGGCCCTCTTATAGGGATGCCAAAAAGTGCCTTTGATGGAAGAAGATTACATGTAATGACATCTCTTCATCTGAATTCTGTATATCGCGTTTCCCAGTCATACGGTTTAAAAAGGAGGATAGTGCTGTTAGTGTTAACACACAGAATAACAAACTCCTATTAGGGCAAACAGCCTAGCATTACGGACAGATGCCCCGGTCCCCGAGGAGGTCATTACGTGACGGCTGAGCTAGACTTACAGCACGGGGGAAGTTTGGCGTACGACTCTTGCCGAGTGGGTGAGGAGAAACTGGAGTGATGTAGATCGAGCCCAGAAATAATGGATTATGATGATGTAAAATTTCCTGGAGGGTTGTCGGATGATATATCTGGACAGGTTTGAAATGCGATAAATCCAGGAGACAGAACAGCCCAGACCTTTAGGCATTGTAACGTGACGGCAACTAATGGTGAAATTTGACAGACCACTGTTGAATATTGGGAGACTTGAAAAGACCTGCAGCATAATTCACTTCTTTCCCAGTCTGAGCACATCACCTTCTTGAACATTTCATTTCAACATTTCAATGCTTGCACGTAACATCTTAGACTTGAAGTTGAATCTGCTATTGTTAGAAAAGGTGACATGTTGTGTGAATGGGTTATGTAATGGATTAGAGCTTATGCAAAATGATGTGTCGTATAATGCCAGCGTACATTTTGATATGTCACTCAGCAGATATTACTGAAATAGCTGATAAATCATGACTGTCTCTATGGCTCTATGACAGAACCCCAGGCTCTGTAAATAGCACAAAAAAGAACGAGAGTGAGAAGCCCACACTTGAACCAATCTCTTACTTTTGTGTGTTGGATTTGGCTGACAATTGGGGTGTAGAGTTTTTGGAGAGGGGCATGTGGTTGAAGGGGTAATGCATTTCAGTGGTTTAGCCCAGTGGAGGTTAGCAGAACGGCTAAAACCAATGCATGATATCAGAATTTAATAAAACAGTTTAATAACAATCAGAAAGACTTGAAAGTGAATTTCTGGAAAGCTTGCCAATTTAAATGTTTTTCGATATGAAAGCCAAAAGATTCAAGAATATTGATGATGTCCTTTCGAAAACTTGTCCATGTCCACTTTTTTTAAATAACCATGAAACGGAAGCAGCGATTATCTTCTTTTCTGTATTGTTATGTATATCCGAGTGAAAAAATGTAGGGTGGGATTTGATTTTGTCCACTGAGAACTGTTCGGATCGGTAGAAATTGGACAATGCTCACAAAATGGCGGCAGAAGATTTGAACGCCAGTTTGCAGTATGCACAGATAAGTCACTTATAAAAAAAAAACACTACAATATTCCATAAAAAATATATTTTTGGTTCCAAGCGGTCTTGAAGGAAATGGAAAAAACACTATATTAAAAAAATGATTACATATTGCCTTGTCAAATTTTATCATTTTTATTGATTTTTGCAAAACTCAGTGACAAATGTAAAGGATGACTAATAATAATGATTTGTGACAATAGATTCAAATCACAAAATATGGAGATTCAAGGTTTTGAAAGGACAGCAACGACATGCTCATTTCCAGCAGCCTTTAAGTTTTGTAAGCAAACAAAAAATACTTTTTGTATTCCTCCCTGTTCACTGCGGTAAAGTGATAGTTTGGAAATCTATGAGATATCATGTCTCGTGGGATATAGAATTTCACTTCTGAGCCAACCAATTATGTAGCTCAAACTTTGGCTGAATACAAATGCTGTCTTGTCTTTGCAGCGCTTACTGCTACAGTCCTTTAACAATGTGAAAACTGACAGCCTGTCACTTTTGGGCAGAAAATGTTCTGTCCTTAAACAAAACATAGAGTCACAAACCTCTACATACAGAGTTGGCGTTGGAATTTATGTACATTGATTTTGCCATTTGATCACTTTTTCCTTTTTATCATATTAGATTAACGTTTAGTGCAAGTCTGCAGCAAATATATCTTTTTATTGAGTTTATTTTTTACAGTTTTTTTTAAAGTGGTAATTATCTCAGATCAACCAGACATCCTATAGCTCAATTGGTTGTGCATGGCCTGTTTCATAGTAAAGGTTGAAGTGAAGGTGAATACAAATGTGATGGGTTTTCCAGTGACAGTCTGCGGTGGTCTTAATTGCATCTTGCTGTAATTCACCGCTTGTAAGAGATGCCTATGACAATGTTGTATTCCACATGGAGTGGTAATCACCTGACTGATAGAGCCGCTCTGTGCACATCTGTCTTCCACTGCGGTCTAACATGAAGATATAAAATTAGATAGTGCTTCATGAAGACTCTGATGTCTCCTGCATCTTAATCTTGGTCTCATCTTGCGTGCGCCCACTTTCAAACGTATTTAAAATTGCAACGCCTCTGTGTTGATGTGATTTCAGAGCATATGGTCAGACTCACCTGTGGTTTGGTGAATGTAAATGTTTGGATTTTTGGGTAGCTGGGATTTTAGTTGGAACGGGCTCCAATTATTTTCAAGTGCTCCACAAATGATTTTCTGCTGGTCTTGTAAGTCTGGGACCTGAATTCTTGACCTTGTGTTCTGGCAGGCTGGGGTGTCTTATCGACTTAAGCCTGTGGCATACTTCTTTTTTTTTATGTGTAAGCGAGCGCATGCATAGGGCCGAACGCACAACATTGCAAAGTATACTGCTTTCGGGAATGCAACGTAGTGCAATACCTCTCCGGGCCTACAGGGTTCAGGTTTTCTTCTAGGATATTAAATTGATGCTCCCAGCACACTGTTGCCACCTGGTGGTTAAACTAATTACTGCAAGCAATGGAATGCGCATGCATGACCGACAAGTACATTTTACGCAAGGTGACAAAATTGCAACGGTGCGTGTACAGTACGCGCATACTATTCTGATGACGAAAATTGTATCTCGTGCACTGTACGCTGCACCTGGCACCTGGCGTACGTGTAAAAGGGAATAAAACTTCAGCCTTTATGATTGACATTATTGACAGATTCTGCTCTCATTAATACTATGAGTAAGCTGAAAAACCAATCTATTTAAAGGGTACTATTGACAGAACTACACTTTTAGTGCATGTTTAGATGGAAAATTCAATTATGCGCCTAACATCTGAATTACTTGGAGCCATGCCTACAGTATGCATTGATAAAATACATTAATGCACAGTGAGACGTTCATTTCTCAGGAGAATAGGAATGAAACGAAGACCTCGATGTACTCCCGGGCACCTTTCCAGATAGTTCCATTGATGGTCCCTGCTAACCAACCATACACGATGCAGCTTTTGACTTTAATGATTGTGGGTTATTTGCTGGACGTGACGGATTGCCTGGATTGAAACTGGGTCCAAGCAACACATAATAGGAGGCAACAGTGCACCAAAGAATGAACAGAGGTGTCTTCGGCTGCTGACCCCAAAGGCCACAGGGTAATAGAGGTGCTGACGGTCACGTTGAGGAGAGATAGCCTTGACTCTTACCTCTGTCACACAAAATAAAATAAAAAGTGTCATTGTTGGATTTTATAGTTTTTGTTCAGTTCACTCGAACTACAGACCTACCTTAAAGATGACTTCATCACTACCACGTGCACAGAGGCATATTGGATGTCAGTCACTGAAACAGTAATTGATTTAGTATTAAAATCAATAAGGCACACACGTAAACATGTAATGAATGCTATAGGGAGTCAAAATCATTATTTTAAAATGCCTGTATGTCTCCTCTGATCCCGTTAACCTTTAAAACTGTGTTCCAACCAAAGTTACCAACGCACATACACATGGACTGATGGATATTTCTTATGCCTCATGTTGCCCTCATGTTTGTGATTTAGACATATTAAAATTACATGTAAAATGTTACTGTTGCATTGCTTCAAAGTAAATATGATCTTGATTTCTTTGCAGTATTTGAGGTCTGAAAAAATATAGCACATCTTTTCTGTTTTTTGACCTGTTTCGCCAGTCTTCATTTTCTGAAAATAATTGCAAATAGAAACAATATATATTTTCTTAATTTGGGAGACATTGTTAGTAGTTCACGGAATTAAATAAAAATGATCATTTTTTTCACCTAAACCTATAAATAGCAAATTCAGAAAAACTGTCTGCTGTAAATAAATATTCATTCAGCTTTTTTACATTACTATTTGCATATTTCATCCTCTTGCTTGTTTTGGGTGTTATTTCTAGAAAAAAGGCTTTGTATATTTTATTACACTTTGGGAAAATCTTGGCGTTCATTCATGTGGCAAACTGAATCAATTTAAAAGCAGATCACCGGAGTGGAGCAAATGATGGCACGCAATCTCAAATCCTCATTGTCAGTGGTAAGGAGATATCACACACAGAAATTATGACCAGTAATAACACAGGCAGACAGATAGAGTCCCCCTCAATCCATCGATGTGTTTACTTTCCATTATGTTGCTAACTAATGGTGTTTGTTTGGATTGATTGATATTTCAGCTTTGACTTAATCGGAAAGGCTACCGTTGAGGTAATTTAGTGTATATTGACAATAATTCAAACACTATAGAGCAGTCAATCTGTAAGTTAACCATGACTTGTTTGTATGCTTGTAGGGTTGCACAGCCTGCTTTGCCCTTCAATATTCTGTTATTTGAGGCATTATAATAGAATATGCATGTGCATTAGATGAAGTAAACAGTTTGCATGATTTCATAGAAGCCAATGAGGCATTCATTTTGAGACTGTTGTTGGTGAACTAAAGGACTATAACCCAAATGTTTTAGCAGAGCAATATAGTTTTTACGTATAATATAAAATATATTTGTTAATGTCAATACATTTATTCATGTTTGTTCATGGTGCATTAAAGGTGCTGTGTATAGTTTTTTGCAGGATCTATTGGCACAATATAATATACATAACTATGTCTTCAGAGGTGTATTCATATTAGTTCATGGTGCATTAAAGGTGCTGCGTGTAGTTTTTTGGAGGATCTTAAATAATGAAGCGTTATGTCTTTATTACTTTAGAATGAGCTATTTCTATCCACATACACCGCGGGTGCACTTACATGAAATTCATGTTGTTTTACAGTAGCCCTAAATGGACAAACTACTCTATAGAGCGCGTTTCATAAATACGTTATCTCTTTCGGCAAGGAAGCGAAAACATGACATCTTAGTTCTGTGTGAGCCACCGTAGTGCTTGAAAAGGCTGGGGGGAGCGGTGGAGTAAGCCGTTGGTTGCACTTGGCAACCTCATCACTAGATGCCGCTAAATTTCACACACTGAACCTTTAACTAACAGATAAAACTAACAGCTTTTGAAATTACCATGAACTTTAATAAATAAAAGCTGTAGAATGTTCATTGTTAGTTCATATAAGCTAAAGCTTATGTTAACAAATGTAACCCTATAGTAAAACGTTAAATATTTTTCTTTGTTAAAAACAGATTTTCCCATTTTTGTGTATTGTGAAATATAAAGAAAGGTCATTAAATCAGGACAAATTAGATTTTGAATAAGAATGTGTTATGCAAATTGGTGGATAATTGGAAAATATTAATTTTTTTTTAAATTAACTTACATTTTTGTCAAATGTACCAGCCTATTGTGGGAAAATTTAACCACGGTCTCAGTCCTTGATGTTGGCAGAACCTCCGCACGCCCTATTTGTATGGACTTTTCTGTGCAAGATCATCTTTCTTTCAAATCCTCACCAGGACATTTTTCATATTTCTGAATAAAAGAATCGTATAATAGACCCATCAGTTGTCATGCGCTCGGCTTGAATTATTCTCTTTGGTACTAATTAGACATTCCTGCCGTTGTGATCACAGACAGCTCACCACGGCTGACACTGACATTGGTGAGGTATAAGCAGAGGTAAAATCCGCTGGCTTTTCGGTTTTGCTGCATGGATGAGCTCACACAAAAGGTTTGTGAGTTGCTTTAATGCAGAGCTTTCAGCTAGCCCTTGTTTCATGCATGACATGCATTTGCGCAAAGGTCACACTGTATGGGAATAAAGAATTCTCTGGTGTGCTAGGAAACAATTACACTTAAGAGAGGGGGCTATTAATTATCTCAGTTCGTAGTGTGAGTGCTTTTTGTGTTCGCTCTGAATTAACAAACTTATTGGCAACCATTGCTTAGAAATGCACATTTCAAAACATGCAATAAATTATCTGTTCTTTTCCTCATTCTGTGACAGACTCCTATATGTGCATAGGTAAGAATGGTTTGTCAGTAAATCATCGGGAAGACATCCATTAGAGGACAAGGAGGAAATTTAAACACCTGCAGCATCTGTGGTGATTAACACATCCCTGAAACAAATAAATGCGTTCTTTTCATAGAGCCACTTTCAGGACGCTTTTTGTCATTGGCGGCCGACGAGGATCCAGGAAAGCATCAGTAAGATGAAATGTCTCAGGGGACTTAGTCACCTGGGGAAGGATGCGGATCTTAATCATGAGGGACCCAGTTCTCTGGCATCTCTCTCGGTGTCGTTATGCCCTTCACAATTTCATAGAATGTGGAGCTATTTGCATATTTGCAAAGCCTGAATGAATAAAAATGAGAATTTGACCCTGTTGAGAATATCTACTGTCAGACATTGTATTTTTAGTTATATTAGTATTTTACATTTTTGTTGTTGTATTTTTTGTCACAATGGAAAGTTCTGTCACCAAGACAAAAAATCGGTGTGTGCTTGGGCACACGAAGCTCTTAATGATTCAGATTCTGAAACCGGTTCTACGCACACATTTAGATGTCAATGTATTTGTGATGGAAGTATTTGCATGTAGAATCACTTTTAATTTGATCACATGCCACACTCTCTCTCTCCCTCATGTTTTTTATATGTCCAATAGGGGGCGCACATGTTCTTTAAACAGCAGATGTAATTCCAGATGTGAATACTGTTGAAACACTGTGAAATATCTTTCATTACTCATTTCCGTAGTAATAGCCAATTAATAGTGTTTTATATATTTATTTTTGGCTGAAGACTTCCAGCAAAATTAATCAGCTATTTAATTTTTTTTAAAACACAAAAGATTCTGAAACATTTCTCCCTCATGCAAAGGCTTAGAGCTTTGAACTAAACATTCTTACTGTGAATGTAATCACATGATCATTTTACAATAGCTTAGGAGGTTGTAAATGCTAAAAAACATTCATTACTAATTGTTAAAAACCTATTAGGTACCAGAGTGGTTTATTACTTGCTTATGCTTTACTAGTTCAAGTTTTGTCATGCTTTTGCTAATGCTTTTGTGTCTTAACCAGTGCTTCAATCTGCGTTAAGAGACCAGTGTTTGTGTGGTTTATTATTGTGGGGGTGTAAAAGTGTAGCTTTAAAGGTATAGTTCACACAGAAATGAAATTTCTGTCATCATTTACTCACTCTCTAAACGTGTAGGACTTTCTTCTGCAAAACACAAAAGAAGCTATTTTAGCCGAAAAACGGCAGTACCCATTGCAATGGTTTTGTGTCCATAATAGAAGTGAACGGGTACCGCTGTTTTCGTTTGCTGTACCAACATTCTTCAAAATATCTTATTCTGTGTTCTGCTGAAGAGAGTAGGTCAAGCGTAGAATGACCAGCGTGTGAATAAATGATGACATTTTTCTGTCATTCAAAGTCAAGTGACTTTCAATTCACAACTTCATAATATCACTTTAATTCATTGTGGTTATACAGAACTGCTTAACTGGTAACATGTAGATAAAGTAATAAGAGTGTAGGGTTTAGGTCAGTAAGCAGTATGCAGACCCCTGGCAGTATCTTCACTGAAGATCCAGATTTTTTCAGGGTAGAAATTCCTCTTCAGTCACTCCAGATTGGCCTTCAAGCTGCGGTAGTGCTTACAACAGAACCGTGGAGAAACCATTGTCTGGGTTTCTGGGATCTTTAATAATTCTACTAGCTTTTGTCCCAGTCCGTACTGTGTAGATGTCCTTCAGGCTGGGAAAGGAACTCAACCAACTATATCACTTTGCAAGGTTGTGTTCCGATGAAATTCTGTACGACAACATAGTTTTGTGATTTGGGGGCATTCCAAATGTTACCCGATACATCGGTGTTTGTGGACAATGCTAGAGCTATCAACCATAGACGTTATCTGTGAAGTCTATATAGCGTGACAAATACAAATTATGGTTACTATAGTCACTCATTCATTCCAATAAGAAAGGGACAATATTAGAAAAAATGGCCTATTTTTCCGATTTAAAATAACAATGAGAGAACTACGATAACCTTAATCTAACTATAATCCTATAGTGTGACAAAACACGTGACATGGGCATGAGGTGCCCAAGGTTGATGCGGTACAATGACAACAACATCTCAGCCCAATCTGACATCTGCCTGTCAGCATTTAGAGACCCTGAGAAAGAATTCAGGGCCAGTTTACTGGGCTTTATAACAAGCCTGGGGTGAACTATTATATTGAATCCTCAGCTGAAGTCAAGTAACATCCGCAGATATCTCTTTCCTGTGTGAAAGGGTGGTATGTGGTACATTCTGTAAACTATGGCATCATCTGCGAGGTTGCGCCTTGTGAGGGTCTGCATCTTCAAGTCCTGAGTTCTGTCATTTTAACTGTGTGGAAAAAAATGACACAGTTGCCATGACAACACTGGGAAACCTTCACAAATGGTTTTCATTATGAATGCGAATGTATGAATGTTTGTGCATGTCGGAGTGATGTGGGAGAGTTGGAAAAACAAAGAAACAAATTAACTACCTTATTAACCCATTGATGAAAAACCATCTATGTGTGTTGCCAGCGAATAATGACACATTTCAGCAATGCAAATATCTGCAAAAATAGCTAAATTATGCATCTTGTACCAGGCGATTTTTGGCCAGTAGATGTCAAAATGAAATCACTTTTTTAAATGTAAGAAGCAGCCATTGAGAAACATTTAACGCTGTCTGAATGTTAAAGGAGGGCGTATCTCCTTCAATGTCGGTGGTGGTTATGGCCCTGGTTAGATGTTGTATAATGATCTGTGACGAGAGTTGATGTGCCTTATCTTACAGAGAATTCAAGCTTTCCTGATTGATGTCTCCAGTCTCACCGTCGACTCTCGCTGTAAGTCATAATTAATGGCATATATTCCTGGTATATAATGACATATACATTCAGGCCTTTTATAATCGTTGTGTGTCTTCAGTCTATACCTGACAAAAAACTACTGTGTGTTATCCAAGGACTTTTCGAGCTTTTCATCATTCAGTAAAAAATGTACTTGGGGTTTCGAGGGCATTCAATTATTTAAATGAGGGAGATTATCAAATCCAATTAATGGAATGGACTGTTTCTCAGGTTGGAATGTGATAATCTCCCTTGTATGAATTATCAGTGAAATTTTTCTTTGGCACAGCAGAATTTATTGGTTCTTGTGCTCCAGTTTAAACAGTCTAGAAGCAACACCGCTGGTATATAATGCCATCGGACAGTTTACAAAAAAGAATGTTTCACCCTGTTATTAAAAACCTGTTTATGACCTGTTTTTCTAGGGAAAGCAGAAGAAGATAATTTAAGAACTGTCTCAGTGGTTTTGTGTCCATACTATGGAAGTCAATGGGGCCAATATTGTTCGGTTATCACCTTTTTCGAAATATCCTCTTTTGTGTTCTGTGTTGTTTCATACAGGTTCGGAATTACTTGATGGTGAATACATTTCAGAAGTATTTTTCTCTTGGGTGAACTCTTCTATAATCATAACGTTGGTGTCGATAGCCCTGTGGTTAGCGTGCCGATTTATGGCGCCTATGCACTTCCGTGATGCAAGTTCGATTCCTGTCTCGATGGCCCTTTGCCTGTCCCGCTTTCCTGTCTTTGCCCAACACTTTTCTGTTCGCTCTCCACTGTCCTATCTCAATAAAAGCAAATGCCCCTAAAATATAACTTTAATCAAAAATGACACTACACTATTTTAATGGTCATCCCATAAAGCTTCTAAGCAAAGCTTTGAAAGAAAACCATGATCCATATCCAAACAAACTTTAGCAATGCCATGATAAATGTTCAAAAACACCATGAAACTTTAATAAATTAGTTAACATTGACTTCACAAGTGTTGTTAACTTGATTTGCATTCTTAGTCAAATCAGTGTAATTGAAACCCCGGGATGTTTCATAAGCCTGGATATTTACATCTACAATTAAATTGGTTTATCTGAACTTAAACTGGGTAATTTGTACAGGCAACTAAATCTTAAATTAACCCCAACCTAAGTAAAACCTTTACTCTTCACCACTATGGTAACCCCCCAAAAAATCACAACAGAAAATCTTCTGAATGTAACATTACATAACAGTAAACCTTAACAAGTCTCCTTCCCTGCACAAAAACACAAATACAAGAGCACTTTAACAATTTTAAAATCTAAATCCAGTCATAAGAGCAAAGCATGCTGGGAACTCAATCCGCTGTGTAGTTTCAGTCCACGTTATCCCAACACAAATGCAAGTTAATTAAAAGAGTTGCCAATTTATGTCACTATTACACATTGAAATTGTGCTTTAACAAGAAACCAATACAAATGTGTTATATCAAACTATATTGATTAAGCAAAACAAACAACCATTAAAGTTTTTTGCGTAAAACAACATTTCCATTCCTGGTTGATGTTCTTGTTATGATCCGTCGTAGTTGTTATGCAAATATCTCTAAACTCACTAAATGAACAACCTTTTTGCGCTATAGATAAAAACGTATAGGACATAATTAGTCGTGCAATAACAATAAACCCACCTTGTTGGCAGAGACTATTTGCACTACCTCCACTAGCTTTCAGGCAGTGACTCAAGTGTTCTAAGGTGTCAGATCTGTATAGCTTGGCATGGGAGACTGGGATACTCAACCACCTCTTGCTGAAAATGCTCTTTAACCTTTTTCTATTACCCTACAGATCATAAAGGCATTTGTTTTCAATAAATTTGATTTAAGACTTAAACTTGATTTTTATTAATAAAGTTTAGGTTAAGGGTAATCTTAGGGGTAGGTGTAGGGCCATCATTTTAATAACTTTTATAAATATATTGATTTACACTTAAAATTAGTGTAAATAGCATCTATCGCTTTTTACAGTTAGTGAAAATAGTCGCTGCCTTTAGTAAACCCAAGCGTTCTAAGTAAATGGGACTCAGAAGCTAAACTTTAAGACAACTCATATAAGCCCCAAAATGACATTTCATGAACAATGTCAGTTGTCAGTGAATGTACTAGTTGTTGTATACTGTAGCAGAGATTTTTATCCAATGAAACAATAAATCTGTCATGGTAGAAAAGGTGAAATGTTAATATATGATTTATAGCATTCATGGTCAGTGTTGACCTCTTCTGTTGCAAACAGCGGCAAGAAAGCTGTCAGTTAAGTTGTCATTTCATAGGTATTTTTATTAGGTTGCAATGTGTGCATTTATAAAACACATACATACAACTTATATAAAAGGTGTAAGCAGTCAAACCAAAAAATATTCAGACACCAGAATTTCTTCACAATGGAAAAGAGTGTACCTCTATGCATATCTAATCTTTTTGCTATATTTCTGAATGAAGTGCCTTCCTTGTAGAATTTTTCTACCTTTCCTCTCAAATCAGTTGATATTTCACTGGTTTTGGCCATCCTTCTGTTGGACTGTCTCACATAGGAATTACTGTAGGTTGAATAGCTGTCATCTATAATAACAATTTAGGTTAACCAATTACCAAGCAATGCTTAACTTTCTTCAGTCTGTGGTGTAATAGGTCATTAGTAAAAAAAACACTTAAAGGAGCCGTTCCTTTGCCGTCTTTGAGGCTTTGATTATGTTTTTTGGGTGTTTAACAATGGATGTTCATGTTTCTAATAAAAAAAAACGCTTTATATTTCACATATTTCAAGTTTATTGTTCACCGCTGTCTCTCTTCTAACAAAACGACTGGATTTCTTCTGGTCTATATAAAGTCCCTCCTTCCAAAACGCTGTGATTGGTAAAGCTGACCAGGTCTGTTGTGATTGGTTCGCTGCTTAGAGTGTGTGTGAAGATGTCCCACCCATACCATATCAGCAAGCTTCAACTTCTCAGGCTGTTGTGATTGGTTGGTGCCCCTCTAAGTGCACGTGTATTTGATAAACTTTTAGAAATAAACAGTAGCAATGGCGTCAACTTCACCTTATCAGTTAAAAACATGCGGATCGATCGTGTAACGTCTAACACTAATAACAGAAGCGTTAGTTTTGCCTTTTTATATTGGACCCGAGATGTATAATAAAAAAAGCAGATTGACCAGGAAACATTGCAAGCAGGATTTCAAAGGACCTTTCATAGATGTGTTTTAGAGGTAGGCTATGCGCACATACACACACACACACACACACACACACACAAACACAAGTTTGTTTTATTATCTCTGTGGGAACAGTCCCTAGGCATAATGAGGTGTATACTGTACAAACTGTATATTTTATCCCCTATCCCAACCCCTAAACCTAAAGATGCTAGAATACTTTTGCATTTTAAAATTTTCAAAAATTATCGTTCTATACAATTTATAATCTTTTGTGACACGGGTCATCATGAGTTACACAGAATTAAACACACCGTAATTTTTGGTTGAAAATAGACATAAATTGCTTATTGAACAAGTACATTAAAAATCTTCTAACGCAATTCACTATGATAAACTTATAAAACAGATTTATAATTTCAGCTGTTGGTAATGATATCATAAAAATGTCCGTTTTTTTTTCAACACACGTAAATTAACCTAAAATCCCTGTTGAATAAAACAATAGACATTGCTCAAAACGCAACAGAAAATGTAATGGATTTAGCCTAATGGTTAAAATGGTAATTGTACACGTTTTAATATAAAATATAATGGTGTCCACTGGTGATTGATGGATTTTAATCTATTTGAAATACTGTCCAAAACACTCTATTAAAACTAATTTTGTAATGGAAAAAGCTAATGGTTCAAAATGACATTTTAATGAAAACCAATCAGAATTTCCCAATCAAAATTGGGTTTCCATTGTATTTTTCAGCAGGGATTTTGTGTTTCATCTCTCAAAAGTTACGTTTGAAATTGTTTTGTGCTTAAAAAATGTAAGTTGCTAACAAGTTACTACAGACAACAATGCATATCAGATTTGTCAAACATGTCAAATAAGATATTGGTTTCAAAATTCATGTAAGTGGTCCGACCCAGTGCAATGCGAAACTCTCCTAAAACAAAGCAGCAGCAGAACTTTTTTTACCCATAATTTGAACCTGCTATTTTATAACCCCATTTGAATGTCCCAAAGGAAGTCTATGCCTGTTCCACAACCTGACATCATTCAAAAACATTTCTATTACCAATCAAAAGAACTTTGAGAAATATATCAGCTTTGAGAAATATTTGCTGTGGTTACAGGTGGATGTTTTTAGTGCACATTTGTCACTATTTGTACTCGTTCCCATGTTTTATGCGGGATTTATGCAGCTCACCGTGTATCCAAACTCTTACGGCGGCTTCAGTGGCCCCATAGCGGAATCACTTTAAGAAATGTGCTTGAAAGCATGTCTTTTTTAATGGACTTGGACAGTTCTTTGTGCCACATTGGACCGCAGGGCTTTTCACAGGCTGCTTCTTAGCAAATTCATGTTCCTCCTTTTTACTGTACATAATTGAAGTGTTGGTGCAAACCAGAATGTCATAGCCTAGAGTGCAGGCCCGTCCGCAAAGATCTGCTCTGGCACAGGTATAGACATAAGAATATACCACATTACCTGTAAATGTATCATCGGAAAGTTAAAGCTCGGTGGTCCAACACTGATCACTAGCTCACTAAATTCCATTTGCGAAGCAGGATGATATATTAAATGGGAACTAATATTAGCATATTTCATATCTCTGAAGTGTTCCGTCTAATTGTATTCTTGCCCTGTAGTTTTCCAGGCGCACAAGAAATATAAATGTCATTCTCCTAATCGTCCATTAGCTAAATGTCCCTTGTTTTCAGTTCTCAACATCAGTCTTATTTTATTTGCCAGTCAGTTGAATTGGATTCCACGAAGGGAAAGCTGTGCCAGAAAAGGACAAAAGATTGCTTTTGCACGTATAGAAACAACTGAACAATATGTGACTGAACAATAGGCGTGAAAAGCTCGATAGGGAGATAGTCACTATTACAATTGGCAAAAAAGTATTTTCACTGTTCATTTTTTGCAAACATTGTGATTCCATACATGGTTACTAAGATGCGATCTAATCATAAGCATCTGATTGAGAAATATTCTTTATATATAGTTTAAACATTAATCATGGATGGGAAAAATATGTATTTGAATCTAGTAAGACCTCTTTTATTGCCATAGCCACAACCAAACTCTTTCATTAGACGTTGTGGAACAGCGGGCTGGACTGTGTCATGCAGATTGATGGATACTCTGTTGCGGTCCACCGCGCTCAAATATTAAATGACACGTCTAACCAAACTGAATGACCTAGACCACAATAATAGTCAGTCCACTACTTTTGTTGTGTATGTACTGTTTAGCTATACATCCATAATGATTTATTGAGCATCGTATGATCTTTCTCCCTACCATATTACTTTAAAGCAGAATGAGAATGTCATGTTTTCAAACATGATATTTTTCATCATTGTGTTTCTGTAATAATGTGTGTAATCTGCTTTATAATCAATATAGCTGCAGTCATTTATTTATGATTGATAGTATGCAAATACTGTACAACTATGCCAAGTACAATATGAAGAAACAATGCTTCTCTGATCTATACAAAAAATCCGGGCTTCATGCCAGATGCTATAAAGTAACTAAAACTGAGTCATCAGCACATCGTTTATTGAAGCGGGCTACTGTATTCCTATTAAAGTCTAGTGCAAGATTTAGTTGGAAACCTGCAACCTATCATCATAAAACACCAGCTTGTGTTAGCTGCCAACTTTCTATTACTGGAGTGACGCTGATTCACCCCCGGTGAGGAAAGACAGACATTTCCCGTAATGACCCGAATCCATGTCATTGATTCATCCCAGGGAGGATTCGTCTGATTGAGTTTTACTGGGCTGTTGATTGACAGGAAAGAAATATTCCCGTGCACTCCTATGATTCTATAGTCACTGTTCTAATACACTTCATTTGCTCAGGCAGGTTAGTTTATAATGCTCATTTGACCTCTTAATATTGACTCTCTGCCCTGGTATGTCAAAATGACTTTTATTTGACAACTGTGTTCACAATACTACTGTCAACACTTTATTAAATCTTTGCTGGCTTGTTTATTTAAAAAGATAAACTTTATACCTTTTAGGATATTTGTTGCTATATTGTAAGGACTTAAACATGCCTATTTTCTGTGTTATTGCCATGTCTCTCGGCCCCGCTTGTGAAATCAATAAAAAGAGAGTAAAAAAATCAGAGGGAAATGTTTAACTGTTTTGTTGGAAGTTGTATATGCCATGGAAAATAATTAAGATAATTATCTGAATATGTCATTTACAGGTGTGTGTACAATGATCTGTATAATTCTGAGAACTACTAACAATATTTCTCCCAAATTTCAAATAAAAATAAGTGTTTCTATTTTCAGTTACATATTTTCAGAAAAAGAGGAGAATGAGGTTGAAAAAACAGAAAAGAAGCTCTTTTATTCAGACTTCAAATACTGCAAAGATAACAAGTTTATATTCACTTTAAGCAGTAATATTTCTACATGTATTTATCAAAGCATGAAGCTAGAGTCAGCCAACCATTCTAAAGAATGAGTCTCTTTTGTGACGGCGACTGGCTGGTATGTATAGATTTAGCAATTCAGTCTCAAGGAGCAAGGACAGGCTTTGGAGGAGGAAAGTAAGTTTATGGAAGCATCAGTAACATCATTCATAGTGATGTCTTAAATTTCATTTTAAAATATGAAGCTTGTAAATATAATTTCTTATGAAAAGAAAGATGCTGTTGGGATGGTTACATGTTCTGGAGAAACTCTCTTTCCTAGTCAGTTTAGGGCAGAACCGTGTTTGTTCTCGTTCTAAAAGGTCATGTTTAATCTGACTTGGGTAAAGGGAAGCTGTCTCATGAACTCAGAGGAGGTCAATGATGGGCAGAATTTGACGGAGCGAGTTTGTAGTTCCATGGCTGTCACTTGACAATTTATTGCCATTGTGCAAATAGACTTATGCTAAGACGCTTTTATTAAAATTGACTTTACTCAAACTAAAAATGAAAAACTTCTTATGCTCTAACCCTGCTTTTTTCATTACATTTGTCGTGTCGATCTGCAGGCACATGTGTGCAATATTTACTTGAAATGCCTCCCAGGTTAGATTGAATCATTAAAACATATCGCTGCTGTACTTTAGAAACATTGAATCTCCATATTTCGTGATTTTTTGACATAAATCATTATTATTATTCATTAGTTCATATTCGCTCTTAAGCAATACAACAGTAATACTTCTACATGTAAGAAACGTTAAAATATTCATCATAGTTAGTCATAGTATCAGTCTTTCACATTGCTGTAGGATGATTTTATGTCACTCCTGGGGTTAGATCTAGAAATCTAGAAATGCTGCTTAAATGAAAATCTCTTATTGATTTCCGTGGCTGTAAACATGTATATTTAAAGAACAAAAAAATACTTTAGAACAAATACAAATTGTCCATTTATTGTATTTTCAGGGATTCCAGTTCTTGCTAGCTTGGGTTTAAAAACGAATTGAGCATTAACAAATATCTATCAAAGATCATCTTCATACAGCATATTTCTCATTTCATAAGTCTGTTGATGACCTTTGCTCATATTAACTGTTATTATGTTGGCAAGGTCATTTTTCTAGTTAGAGAATGTTTTTCATGCAAAGTGGCTTTCCATTTGCTTAGTAAAGACACATTCCCATAAGAACAACCTGAGGTTAAGTGGCTCTGCTCAGGGGAACAATGGCGGCAGAAGAGAACTGCAAGCCTCCAGTTTATGGATCGCCCCTTCTGAGACCCCCTTAATCACAGTAATGGCATCACCCCTATATTTTCTCAAATAAATGTGAAAGTCATTGTTCATTGAATATAAAAGTCAATGACAGTATTATGAAATATTCAGAGATTTGAAGACCATTGAAGTGAAAGAGCAGTGATGAATTAATTGGCTTTTCAAATGTCTGAATACAGCAAATCTGGCATGTACCATCTGACAAAATTGTTAAAAAACGACGAAGTCCCATGTTAGAATACTTTCAAATTAAACTGCTAATTTAAAGTAATTTCTTCACTAACTAATAATCATTCATATTAAATCGCTTACTAATGAATTAATGATCATATTCATTTTAACATTCTTACGTTGCAGCATTTATAGTATAATTACATGAGTAAATGTAATAACAAGCACTTATTTTCTGGAACAGCCTCTAAGTAGACAAGGTTTTGTGATTCTAATATAGTACATTTGACAAAGAATAAACCAATAGACACAGTCATGTAAATTATTGCCTATCCCCTAA
Organism: Triplophysa dalaica; assembly: GCF_015846415.1. Taxonomy (NCBI): domain Eukaryota; kingdom Metazoa; phylum Chordata; class Actinopteri; order Cypriniformes; family Nemacheilidae; genus Triplophysa; species Triplophysa dalaica. Next base: position 18,417,417 of record NC_079549.1, on the reverse strand, counting down.
AATGAGTGCAGATATTTGAGTAGATCAAGAATTCCTGGAGATTTGGTTTCCTCTCTAGAATTTATGTTCAGGGATAAGAGGAGCCAGATTTATGGAATGGACACTAAAGCAGACAATACATGCTGAAGAGGGTCCTGATGTGGGCTGGACACACGATACATCAGACTGAAACCATTGTCAGTTCATGACGGCTTATCAAAGCATGAAGCTTGAGCCAGCCAAGCATTCCATAGAATGAGTCTCTTTTGTGACGGCGACTGGCTGGTATGTAGAGATTTAGCAATTCAGTCTCAAGGAGCAAGGACAGGCTTTGGGCGAAGAAAGTACGTTTATGGAAGCATCAGTAACATCATTCATTTTAAAATATGAAGCTTGAAAATATAATTTCTTATGAAAGGAAAGTGGCTGTTGGGATGGTTACATGTTCTGGAGAAACTCTCCTTACCAGTCAGCTAAGGGCAGAACCGTGTTTGTTCTCGTTCTAAAAGGTCATGTTTGAATCTCACTTGGGTAAAGGTAAGTGGTCTCGTGACCTCGGAGGAGGTGAATGAAGGGGGAAAATATAACGGAGCAAAGAGAGTTTGTCGGTTATAGTTCAGTGGCTGTTACTTGACAATTTAGTGGCGTTGTGCAAAGAGTCTTGCCTCTGGGCTCGTTCATAAGTGTTTTTTACATGTACATTTAAGAATTTGCAGACGCTTTTATTAAAACTAACTTTCCTCATACTAAAAATGAACTTCTTATGCTCAAACACTGCTTTTTACATTTGCACAGTCTCGGCAGTCGGGAGACACATTTGTGCAATATTAGCTTTAAATGCCTCCCAGGTTAGATTAAAGAGCACGTTCCCCGGGATCCCATTTTTCAACCTTTAGTTGGTGTGTAATGTTGCTGTTAGAGCATAAATAATACCTGCTAAATGATAAAGCTCAAAGTTCAGTGACAAGTGAGATATTGTCTTAACAGAATTCGCTTTTCAAGAACTACATAGAATGGATGGACAATGACTACAGCCCTCTACTTCCAAGGTACACGATGTTACCATTTCAAGTGCTTTTAATAACCTCCATCCACAGGAATCTGGCTAAAAAGGGGCGAGGCCTTCCTTATAGAAGTTGAAGAGCCGCTGGAGTAGCTGTTCGGTTATCAGAGATCGTAAACATTTGACTGAGCTACACACTAAACTACTTTCATCACAGTCCTACAGCTGGTTATAAGAATTCCTCTACACACATTCTAAGATATCCAATGGTCAAATAGTAGCTTCCATAACTTTAACATCGGCTGTGAAAGCTTTTCTGTGTAATACACTGATATTGTGTGTGTGTGCTCACAATTCAACCAGTCCATTCGATCCGGGGACATTCCCCTTGCCATAGTAAGAAAAAAAATTGCGATCTTTAACAAAGACTCACGTTTGCTCAAGCACTAATAGACCTCCGTTACACTTCGATCGATCCGCATATTTTTTAACTGATAAAGTGAAGTTGACGCCATTGTTACTGTTGATTGCTTAAAGCCAAAGTTTATGAATACACGTGAGAGGTGCACCGACCTATCACAACAGCCTGAGAAGAGGAAGTCAATCACGAAAGACCTGGTCAGCTTTACCAATCAGAGCATCTTGGAAGGAGGGACTTTATATAGACCAGAAGAAATCCAATCATTTTAAAAGAAGTGGGAAAGCAATGAACAATAGACTTAAAATATTTGAAATATAAAGTGTGTTTGAAATTAGAAACATGAACATCCATTGTTAAACACCCAAAAACATAATCAAAGCCTCTGAAACAGCCAAAGACTGGGTCCTTTAAATGATCAACACTATCATATCTCTGCTGTCCTTCTGAAACTTGGTATATCTACATTTCATGATTTTTTTTGCCATAAATCATTATTATTAGTCACCCCTTATGTCTATCACTGGTTTTTGCAAATATCTAACCAATAAAAAAATTTGAGTATTAAAAAGTGCGTGTCAACTTTGACAATACAGTATTTAATAATTTAAATTTCTATTTCCTGAAAAACAGCGAATTTGGACATGCAATGTTTCAGAATGAGAGCGACGATTAAAGATATGCTATACAAATAAACTTAAATTGAATTGAATAAACTAAAACAAAGCATGGAATCTAACTAATCATGCATACAAAATTGTTAAAACATCATAAATAATATATTTGAATGAACATTAAATATGTAATTTTTTTTCAAAGTTGGACATCACTTTTGGCCATTCAATGCCTATTTTAAAGGTGAACAACTTCCTGCTAGCATCACCAACACCTCTTTCAGCAACATCCTATTCAGATACTGGTCCAACTCAAACTACTTCTAGCTTTACTTGAAAAAAACAACAATAGACTGCCGGAAGAATACTGCAGTTTACCATATAGTATCTACAAACATCTTGTAAGTAGCAATGACATGTTCCTAGACTAACAAATTTATTAGACTTTTATAAATGTATATAAATGCTTTCTAATGCTTGACATGAAAAAAGGGAACAAATAATCTTTTTTTCTGACTCCCTGTAGACTATTTGTGGTGAATGCCTGTGGGAGGGATTTACAACAGTGACACGAATCACTGTAGCTCCCTGAGCTCTGTAGCTTGGCAACAACACAGAAGTTCGACCCAAACACGGGTTAACTGTGGTCTGGATATGAGCCTGTAAGCGATGGATATAGTTTCTGTCAAGTGCTGAGGTTTGCAAAACAAGCAACAAAACCAGAATAGAATGCATTATCTCATAGTATAAGTCTTCCTGACTCATTAGTTTGTGCAAAAACTAAGCATCTGAAAATCTGACTGATTATATCACTATTATAATGTTCATAGAAGCAAATCTCATTTGCATTTTTTAGTATATTAATTATCCAATGTGACGTTATGCCAAACTGGCACAGCTTCATGTTCATTTTAAATTCACCAACAAATATCACAGACTTTGTAATGTTTCTACTCTAAAATAGCAGCTCAGATCAATTCTGCTGTCATGAAGGCCAAGGAGCTGTCTGTAAAGCTGTCGAGATGAAGATGTTAAAAGGGGGAAATCTAGGCAATGATACACGAAGACTGTCAAGGCTTTGAACCCGTCAGCAAGCAAAAATGGTGAGGTCCATTGTAACAAAATGCACATCTTATACACTACAAAGAAGAGGTGCTGCCTAACTGAACAACTAAACATGGAGGCCAATAGGCTAGCTATAACAATGTAATGGAATCTTTCCAACACTCTCTTCAGCGTTTTACACATTCACTAGGATTGTGGGTAGAAAAATAATAATATTAAGTCAGTTCTGGAGTTTACCAGGAGCCATTTGGAAAAATTCGAAAACTTCTGGATTAAAAAACAAATTCTGGTCTGATGAGACTAAAGTTGAGCTCACAGTCTCAAAGCAAAGCACATGGTTGGTGTAGACACAAACAACCTAACTCCAAGTTTACACCTCTATGGAAAACGGAATACTTTGGGAAGTATTCTCTCAGGTTACTTTCTGGGGCAGAAAAGGAATTTTATTGTTAAATTTTGATTTCTTATCATCCATGTATATTTACAGGATTCTATTTAGATTCCTATTGTTATTCTTTATTGTATGTGTTTGTTATTATTATTAATCAGTGTATAACTGTAAATGGATTAAAACAAAACAAACAAAACGATTCAAAGTCTAAATAGACGAAACGGAATGAAACGGAAAATAACTAAACAAAATCAACATAAAATATTTATGTCTAAAATATATCAATAAAATAATTGTATGACATTGATTCCAAGAACAGGAAACTTATTTTTTTGTAATTTATAGATTTCTAAGCCTTAGTTTCTGTGATGATCCAGTAAAATTGGTAGACACATGCTTCTAATTGAGAATTACATTTTTTAAACATTTGAAAGGTCAAGAAGACGAACAATTCCCAGTTTAAGAAATTTAGGAAACATTAAAAATGCATATGGGCTAAAAATTTCCATAGGGCACTACATTTTTGGAACAATACAGAAGTTTGTGACATAATAGATATATATCAACAAAGAATCTTTACAATTCTCCTTACGTGCAATCTGCCTCATTAACCTCACCATGCTCCTCGATTGCAAAATTGGCCAGCCTTAAAAAATCAATATGCTGGATGAAGGCGGTAAGGAAAGAAGAATTTTTGAGAGCTTAACTGCCGAACTGACAGCTACCATTTAGGAAACGGAGTTACTGCTCGACCCTTTGTCCTGAACTTCTTAATTACAGTAATCATGTGTAATTAGACAATGGTGTCTTAAATATGCATGCGGCACTTAACTTTGACATCATGCCGATTTCCTGATGCTTTTAATCACTGGCGGACATTCAAAAGATGCTGAGTGTTTTGTAATATTTTCTGCTCCTCGCCTTGAGCCTTGAATTCCAAATGAGGTGAAATTTTATTTCTGAACAATTTCATGAAGCTCTGAAAGCACAGATGGCCTTAGATATAGAACGATGATAGCACTGAAAGCACAATGCCTGGAATTATGGTGACGCGTTTGTTATTTTCAGTAACCACGGCAGGATTCAGGCATTTGTTTTTTGACTGGACCTGTCAACTTCATTGAGCGACTTCATCTCTTTGATCACTGATCTGTGTGCACAGATGCTTGGGTTACCGGTGAGAGAGAGGAGCCCTTCAGTGATCAAAGACAAACAATTCCGACCTCATCTGATGCTGTAAGCACAGAATTAAGCGAGAGGATTAACCTATCTCTCAGTTGTACGCTAGGCTATCCCACAGAGAGTGACGGTTCACTGCCAGAGTGAGAACTTTGCCCACTTTGTAGCATACTGTAAGCCACAATTACATCAGATCCATGAGCATCCATGTTGTTATCAGTATTTCTCAGCTCTATACAGAAAGAGAGAGTCATGATACAAACTTTGAGTTGACTGTTGTGATCTGTAATTTAGTAAAAAAATGCAACTACTTTATCACTGCAGAATATCACTTTGATTGACCTAAAAACCGAAAAAGATCTTGATGTTTTCTTCTCGAAATTTCATAAAAGCATGGCAGTATTGTCAACATGGTCTCACAGGAAGTCGTAACTATTTTGCAACATGGCTAATAAGTATGAATTCATGCGATGTGAATCTTTTAAAAACATATGATTATTAGAAAAAAAACTGAAGGTTCCCCCTGAACCCCACCCCTAAAGAAAATCGTATTAAAGCGTACATATGAGATTGAAGGAATTCAAACTTATAAAAAATTTGCCACCTTGTAAAATGAGGTGTTTTTATTTCATATGGAACCGCAAAAATGATTGTGGGCATGACATTACTGTTTTTACTGTACTGGTTGGTTTTTTGTGCTAGTTTACACAAAGAAGTAACAATATTGTTTTCAAAATATTGTGACAGATATTTTTCCTTGGTGTGATTATTTATTGCATAAAGACTTATAAACACTTGTAACTGCATATTTTTTAAACAAATCTCTCCATTAATTCTATATTACTGTTAATTTATCAATAATTAATTGTTTATTGTACTTTTTGTGCATATGTACCAATTTACTAATGTTAATTTATACAACACAAAATGCAATAATACCTGCATTACTAAATGAAGTGATTTAAAGTCCATTCATCTTTTGACAGTTCAGCCCTGGGCATTAAGAGCTTTAAGAATTGTCTAACAAGCATAGAAAAATTCCTCTTATGAAGCTCAGATTTAATGGACAAATTAATGAACATATGTTTTCCTCCCTGCTTGTGTAGAGTGGTGACCCAAGAGATTTGGTTTACTGCGTTTTGTATTATCTTAACAAGGGGACCATATTTGTTTCCTCCCAGCATTTGAAGAGGAGGGATGGCATGTTTGCTGTTACAGTATGACATCTTCATGAGAGTGACTCGTCTGTACAATTCTCAACTTCACGGCTCGCTAGTTTGATAACAGGAACAGTTAGGTTACAGTTTGATATGGGAAACCTGCGAAATCTTGTGCCAATGTAGACACAATCTAATCTCCCTCTGCAAGCTCTATTGAGCTGGTGTGCCGTGTCCTGGCAATCCTTCACTGTTTTCAACTCATGTCCAGGCAGAGAGGGGTTTGTTTATAGTGCTACCCCCCGATTGGGATGCCATCTGTTTCAAAACAACTTGTCAAGGAAAAACCGATAGTCAAATACTTTGCCTCTCAGATGTTTTGGCTTTGTTAAAGTGCTAAGGTAATGCAGTTAAATTTCCGTCCAAAGTCTCTGAAAGTCTTGGATAGAGGAAAGGCAGTCATAGAGATTAAAATGACAAGAGGATGAATAAACCATGACAGAACTGGGCGAATTGTTGCTTTTCTCATTTCTTATTTTTTGTAATGTAACATGATTGACACAGAAAGCAAAACAAGGAAACACATAGTGTAGAAAATGCATGTTTGCACTGCTCAGGGCTTAAAATGAGAGCGTAATAAATGATTAAGAACGAAAATGATTAAGTCCTCTTGTACTTTAACAGTGCATGCCTCGCAGCTTGAGGTCCACCTCCTGGTGTGCGCTGAGGCTGGATGGTTCTCACAGATTGTTCATTGATATGTCTGGCAACGTGAAGGCACGGTTCACCAGGGCCAAGACTTGTATGTCACTGGTTATTATTCGTCGGGGCTAAGGTTGCACTTTATGACTACGTTGCAGCGGTATGCACACACAGCAGATGTTAGTCCCAGCATCTAAAAGGTACCTGGGAAAACCAATAAAGAATTTCAAATGAAGCCACTGCACAGGAGTCTTTGGCCAAACAGTCTGGTTTTGGGAAGATAGAAGAACTAAACAGCAAAGCCAGCCAATCGTATTTGGATTGTACAATCTTGCTGTTGTGATTCACCTGAAAAAAAGACTGAATGACCTAAAAAAAAATTGAGTTATTTGTAGAGACTCGTTTTAATAAAGTACAGTGATTTTATTGGTTTTGATTTGTTGCAAAAAGCGGGAACGAACATTTCATTTCTGTGTTGTTGCAACAGCTCTGTCTCATTTAATAGTCTCATTTTTAGATTGAATATTTGTCTGTACTTAGCTTATCCATTTCTGTTGCTCAAATCTTGCTCAGGTGTCTAATGGAGTTCTTTGTTTCACAAAAGTGTTGAGTATCAGCAAATGCCTTTTCTACATACAGTAGTAATATGTCAGAGATGATGACTGCAATGCTCTCCTTGCTGGTCTTTCTGTAAAGGCTATCAAACCACTCAAGCTGGTTCAGAACGCAACAGCGCGCCTCGTCTTCCAAACAGCCCAGAAGGGCTCATGTGAATCCCCTTTTCAAATCACTAATGCTCCTACACCATCAAGAACCCTGCGTTCAGCATACGAGCGGCGTCTTGCATTGCCTTCTCAAAAGGGCAGGAAATCGCTTTACAGCTCATTCTCCTCCACAGTGGAACATTCTTCCTACCTAGTCCTTTACCCTTATCTCTCACAACATTTAAAAAACGACTTAAAACCCTTCTCTTCTGTGAATACTTGACTGACAAGTGAGAGAGGAAAAAACTAACCCTCTCTTTTTCTCTACAGGTATTGTTCTGGCTTATGTTGAAACTAGTAACTTGGTATTCGCACCTATTGTATTATTGCTCCTGTATGACATATCGCTTTGTTGCTCCCTGAACTCTCCGTAAGTCGCTTTGGATAAAAGCGTCTGCTAAATGACTAAATGTATTCAATGAGTGATAAGCCTTTGAACACCAGCGCTTGAGTCAAGATTCTGTATCTAAACAGGTGTAAGGTGGTTCGATTGAAGTATGGTAAGGGGTCTCTGCATCTGTATTCATGATATTAGGCACTATTTATACAGGCTATATAATTGCAATATATAATTATTACATTAGGTGTAACTCTCAAATGCAAATTAAAATGGTCTTTATTTCTAGTTTTGTCTTCAGCAAGCCTGAGTGGTTTATGAAACTGTCTGACCTGATTTCTAATCCGAAATGGTATATCACTACAGGAATAGACCCTCCAATGGCCTTAAACTTCAGCATGATAAAGTGTGTCTACCTTCACATCCACCCCAGTCGAGTCTCTCTCCATTTGGCCTTTAATAGCACAGGAAAATAAGTTCTGCCACAGAGGTGTGGGCATGAATTAAACCTCATAACCAAGATAAATGAATGAAAAAACATTTGCTATCACCAGGCTTGGAGATCTTATATTGTATTCCACTTACATTAAGCATGGTATGTTGAAAAAACATGTGGTAAATATTAATTTATATAAGGCTCAGCTTTTCATGGGTTCAACAGAAACTGATAAATCCATTGCAAAACTGGATATCCTGTTTTGTTGTAGAGATTGTAACATTAACTTCTAGTTTCCTCTCCGACCGCAGTGAGAATGAAGGCCCTAACATGCGATCAGTGTGGAAGTGGGCACTTGAGAGCTATATGGGGTAATGAGTGAGATCACAGGTGACCCCGTAGAGCGGCTGAGTAATCAGCTGCTGATGTTCTTCCATAATGGAAAGGCATTTTCTTGTGCCCTTGGCACCCACCAAAGTCCTGAGCAGAAAATCACACGAGCAAATGGTATTAATCCCACTTTCAGCTAAATCTGGAAATATGATGTATCCTCCATGAATTTTGCGGTCAGTGTGTTGGATATGTCAATGCGTGAAAACCATTTGTTCTTTACAGATATTACTTTGGTTATGACATAAAGCATTTCATTTCCCCCCTGTAATACTTCACTGTGATGCAAGGCGATGAATGCACTGACCAGCCATGCGCTGGCATTAATGCAGCAGGCTTATACATTTACAATGTTGACATAATGTTCCTCGGGCGGTTCCATGAGGCCACATTAAGTGGGTTTTATGTATTTGGGTCATGTTTGAGTTCCCCTTAATTCCAAATAAATGACTTTGACTTTCTCTCAGAAGATTACATGATAGATGCCCTCTGTTGTGTGTAGCTACGTAAACAGAATGTTTAGTGACTCTGATGATTTAAAAACTTCAACCAAATTGTTTGGTGTTGCGCTATGGTCAAGGATGCATTCATTCCATAATTACATTTCTAATTTTCTTCTCCTTATAACAATCTAAAGCTTCGGTAAAACACGAAAGATGAATACTTGATTTGCCATTCATTATGTTCAGAATAATAATAGTAAATGGTGACTGAGGCCGTTCAGCCTCAAAATATCAAAATGGATCCTGAAAGTGTCATGAAATGCTTCAAACTCTTAAATAAATATTATCTGATATTATCGTATGGCTGTTTTGACCAGTTCTATTGATACTTTATTGGTAAATTCTGTGTTTTATGAAGGAGAACATCATAGGAGTTTAAAACAACATGATGGTTAATTTATATATTTAAATAGCTTCATAGCTTAGATGAAGAAGTTCACCTAACCCTAGTTTACTCTTCTGTTTTGAGCAATAGAAAAACTAAGCATGATTGATCAAGTTCAATCATTTGCTAAACCGTGAAGTTTTATGGTGGTCCTTTCAAATTGAAATAAATGAAAAATCAGATCAGAGAGAGATTTACCAGTGAAAGTTTAAGAGGATGTTCAGGTACTGACCATCAAATGCATGTCCTTCAAAAGCAGATCGAAATGATTGAATGCCTAATGGCACTGCCTGAAAGAGCATCCATGTGGACTGAGAAATACCACCAGGTTAAAATATATGGGGCACTATGGTAACCACAATGACTTGCACCCTTAATGGAAACTAATTTGTCTTTAAATGTGTCCCTAATGAAATGTTCATTCACTATTCAATAACAACCTTGATGTTGCATTTACTTTATTTCCTTTACTACCAAAAGAAAACTTTTTATTCTCTCCAATATTGAAAATGATTAAAAAAGATGAGAGAATTCAGCTCTATTGAGCAATACAACAGCATGCCATTTTCTGATCAATAATGAGTTAAATAGCCATCATAATAATCCAGATCTATTAAATCCAATCAAATTCAGATTCATACCGTAAACGACAAATAATAGATGTACCGTAGGGTAATATTTATATTTAGATAACGCAGCATTCACATCATGTCAGAATTACTGTAATTATGAGATGACAACTCTGAGATTCTACTCAGAGCCGCCACGTTTCCATGACGATAGTAATTGCGGCAAAATGTATCCATGTGTGGTGGTTGGTGATGACCATAGGTTTAATTTAAACAATTCATTAATTTTTGTAAACATATTTAAAAAAGCATATTAGTTCAAATTTCATGAGTTTAAAATATGTGTATAGGTTAACTGTTGATGCTCTTTTCATGCTCTTTTCTTTTTATCCTTCATGAAATGACCAGTTATAACAAGGCCATAAACTTTTTAACTGTCTTCAAAATTTGTATTTATGTAACCACAGAATAATTCTTGCATGATTTTACCAAAACCGCAAATGTGGGTGTTGAAGTATATTGTGTTGTTCTTGTTGTGCTCGGGAAAGTGATTTTGGACTGGTTGGTATGGAAACACACTTTAAGGGGCAGTCTGTATATGTCATGCCCCCTGGACCTGGATGTGACCTTGTGAATGCATGTGGGAGAAGCTGGTCTCCTATAGGAAACATGTTGTCCTCATTACAGCGGTGACAAGATACCATTAACTTCAGGTGTGCCTCATCTTTACACTCTGCCCTCGTTTCCATGGAGAATTAAAGTTAGGGATAAAACAGTCATCCTGTTGTTATGGCAAAATAAGCCCTGACAGGGGGATCAGGACCCTGATATCATATTACTTTAATATTGTTATGCTGTGATAAATGATTGAATCAACGTGTTTATTATGAAGAATAAAGCATTGAGCTGATGTTTCTCAGCAGTGAATGAAGAACTAATCAACTCCCTATGCCAAATACATGTGTGCTATTGTCATGAATCAGCAAACCACCTTCTTGAGTAAATAAATCATGAACAAACAACTGTAATATCAATTTTTGTATAGTTTTGTCATGGTGAGTGGTCATAGATTCTATTGTTTTTAAACAGACCTAATAGTATTTTTTATCCCCTAACCCTCACAGAAACTTTTTTTCACGACCAAATTTGTTAACAAAACAATTTCCCTCCGGGGGACCGATCGCAGGTTCCTATTATGTAGGATGTCATGTTTTACTATCTTTGGGGGGACCTTCGTTTCCCACAAGGATAGATAAACAAGATCTTTCACACACAAACACACACAAATATTTTTCTTTACAGTTCCTAATTTGTGTTCGGTCTAAATAAAAATAATAGTAGCAACAGCAACAATAATAATAATAATAATTAGTATTAGTATTATATAGTGATTTACTACTACTACTACTGCTACAACACATTAAATAAATTATTATTATTGTTAATCAAAATAACAAAAATGTTAATAATGTTTAAATACAAATAATTTATTATTATTGTTATTTTTTATTTATTACTTTTAATGCAGCATTTCCCATACTGTGATGTGAAGATTTTAAATACCCAACATGCTTTGCATTAGACTGGATACATACAGTACGTGCTATTTTATGTTTTTGGTCGAAAGAGAAAAGACTTGTTAGATTATTTAGATTTTTTCTTACAAAGAGCTTAGATGAGCACATTCTCAAAAAGCAATTATTGTGCAAATGCCAGTTTATGCCAATGGTTGCATCTGACACGCTGAATTGTGCTATTGCTTGCTAATTAACCACATGAGATTTGACATGTCTGATTTTCTTGCATTACTCAACAGTAGGTAATACTACACAATAATGTCTTAAATCAAACGTATTAGTTGATATTTCCCCAAGAAAGACCATAAACACCATATGGAATAAACGGACATCCACAATAAATTAAAGGTGAGAGGGTGTCCAGTGAGAAACAAAAGGTTTTTTTAAAGAGACATGGTGATTTATTGTTGGCTTTAGAATGTAGCCCCTTGAGTTAAACTGTAGCAGAGGGGAATATAAATCACCACACACCTGAAATATAACAGTCCATTTGCCCTCAGAAGTCATCCGTGCAAGCCTTAGTCCTCACACTGTACTAAATCACAGTGGTCCTCAGCTGGCCGAGGGTTTGTCGGTGCACTGGTCAAATGAGCTTTGCTCTCTGTTGAGATCGAATGTAGTTTGATGCAATCCATCAAGATGTGTGTGTGTATTCTTATGCTGCTTCCTTAAACATCATGCAATGTGGAAAATTAAGCATATAGTTCAGCTTGCATTAATCCGTATCACCTTACACATAAAAAACGGTTTCGACACAGGAAAAAGAAATTTGCACTCTAAAGTGGCTTATATCAACGGAGATGTTTGTGTGGCTTTGAAGTTTAATTTCTAATTGGCTTTTCCTTTTGAAGTCAAATGGAGATAGAATTGAAGAAATTGAAACGCTCACCTTATATGTCAGGACACATTTAAGTTTCATGGCAGCGGCTGTTTATCGCATCACTGCACAACATCTGAAAGACTCTCTTATTTTACACTTTACTCTGACTTTCTACTCTAAAGTTATGGGGGGCTGTGCTGTTACTGACATTTTTCGAAATATCTTCTTTTGTGTTCTGCCGAGGAAAGACAGTCATATAGGTTTGAAATGACAAGAGGGCGTGTAAATGATGACAGCATTTTCAATTTGAATGTGAACTATTACTTTATAAAGAGAAGATCCTTTACTTCGTAAACGTGAAATATAAATGCAGATCATTCAAATTATGCTTAATCAGTCTAAAGTACGATATTTGGCTATAAATGTGACTTGGCAAGTTTTAGAACTGTCTGGAGTAAGGCCAGTTTGTATATGACTGAATTTCAACATGAATTTTTAATACATTCATGCATTGTTCAACCAAGGAGATCATTACTGCTGCTATAGTTCACCTAAAATAAAATTCTATCATCATTCATCTAAATCTGTATAAAAATTATTTGTTTCCGGTGAACACAGAGAAATATATTTTTGGAAAAATCCTTGTAACCAAATAGTTCATGGCCACCATTGACTATATAGTAGCTGAACATACTTATTCATCACACATTTAATCAAAACTTTTCTAAACCCTGCCGTCTCCACGCTCACTTCATCCCGACACCATTATTTTAAACGATTCATGAAAAAGAACTACTGTCCGGGCATCTGAGATTTTGAAAGGTTAGGATTGTGTTATTTCAGTACAGCTTTTCTGTGAGTGTATTGTTTGTTGTTTGCTTGTGGTATCTGACAAAGTATTTGGAGCTGGAAGCAGTCGTGTGTGACGTCAGACTTAAACAGTTGAGCCAGATTTCTTCTTAAGACTTTGCCAGTATTTTTCCGAGTCTTTATTTTAGGTCTCACAAGTAGCAATACTCAACATAAAGCCTGTTAGTGAGTTATCAGACAAGGATAATAGTTTCTATTCTCCTCCTCTAATTGGTGAGATGAGGTCGGTGCTGCATGTGTGCATGTGTGGAGGTCTGTCAGCTCGCACTAATGAATTAAAAAAAGCACTACCTTCCTATAATATAATTGAATTTATCTCCCAAGTTTTTAGCTGTCTGGAATTTTTCCTCTATTGCATTTGCATGTAATTCAAATGCAGATGACGCAGATGTTCTCCTGAGGAAAGGGAAAATGATATCTGAAAATTATTCCAGCAGCTTCCATAGGTCAGGTGCTTAGTTCCTTCTAATTATTTTCTTATACATAAGCTTTACAAGAACCAATAGGGTGATTCCTGACAACTCAACTTTCCCTGATCCCTGTTAGTGTCACATTGAGCGCCAACACGAGCACTTTTATCAGGCTTGTTTAGAAGCTCAAGGCCTCCCCTTTGAGGATGATAAATTGAAGCGTGGCAGCTGTGGTTGCACCCACAGCTACCAAATCTCCAAAGTGGTGGGGTGGTGGAGAGCTGATATGTCACCCCTCCAATCCTCCCGTGCTCCCGCGGGAACGAGGAGGGCGAGGCTAGGCTTCACGGGGAGAATTAATGCCCACCACTGAAGCTCTGCAGGAAATGGACCCCTGGTTCCAGCAATGGGGCTGCATATTAATTCATATGTGCTTGGTTTCAAGTGATAGATCATCCACGTATGTGGGAGGCTGTGCTTGCACTGGAGAAAATTTCAATTCAAGGTCCTTTTCAACTTTTCTATTAATACAAACAACATCCAGCATTTTTTTTCTTTCTGTTTACTGCTCATGGTGTTCGATGGAAGATTGTGTATTTTTTATGTAAGCTTGCAGTCAGAACCGTGCAACTGCATACATTTGGTTTGTTTAAGTATGGTGTTAAGAATTGTATGATATATTTTGATATTTCTGAAGATGAAGGTGTTTTATTTGAGGTATGTGATAAGTTTTATCAGAATTGAAATACATTTCTGCATAATAAATATACAAATTGGCAACGCACTCATATCATATATTTGCAAACATTGTTCTAAAACACTCAGAACTCATCTACACAACAGTTTTTTAGGTGACACCATTTAGTTTTTTAAATGTCATATAATTATTATTAAATTAACACATTAACATTAAGATTAAAGGTGTCAGGTGCATAAATGTAAAACTAGACAATTTTGTTATAACTTATTGAGGTTAGAATATGTTAAAAACTATTTATACATGAGGTAAAAACCAATAAAAAGCATATATGCTCTTCTAACATACAGTACACTTATCTGATTTATCAAACCTGCTTGACTCAGTATGAAGACATGGGTTGATGCACAGGACATAAGATGGTTAACATATGTTGCTTTGACTGAAAGCATCTGCCAAATGCAAACAGAAAATCCTATCCAGACAGATATTCAATATTATCAAAAATGTAAACATGGAATCGTCGTATGTGTGAGTACATGCAACCTCAAGTTGTTCCAAACCTGTTTAAAAAATATATTTGGAAGAATGTCAGCAACTGAGATTTCTGGGGCACCATTGACTGCCATTAAAATATTTGTGAAAAGTGACCCGTTCTGGGTTTGCTTTCCTAAATTCTTCAACAGAACAAAAAATAAACAATAATTGTTTCTACTATGGTAGACAATGGTGTTCCTGTAATCTCAGTTGCTAACATTCTTCCAAATATCTTCTTTTGTGTTCACCCAAATAAAGATATTCAATTATTATATTCAATATTTATACAACAGAGAGTGAGTAATTCATGTGAATCATAATTCATTCATTGTCATTTTTGGGTGAAACTATCCCTTTAACAAACGGCATAATCTCAAATAACTCACATGGAGGAGATTTTCCCCCGTACAAAGATTTACTGTTTATTTTGTCTCTGGAAATCAACTTGCATGCGAATAACATTAGCATTGCAATGTCATATTTTGTTACCAGAGAGTGAGCTATTTGAAAGTGAACTAATAATGAATGTTATGCAAAATGTCCCCTCAAAGGTAAAGAGGGAGAATAATAAAAGACAATACTTGATTTGTCATTAATATTTCTCAAACACTCAGACAATGAGTTTGTGTTAATGTTGACAAAGAACGTCATTTTTTGTTGTAAACTATTGCACATTAACACAATTGCATCTTTACTGTACTTCAATTCAACATTTCTTACAAGTGTACTTACTGACCCCTGTGAACATGCATAGCCAAAGTTTATTAAATTTCTCATTTGCTGCTTTATTGTTGCTAGCATTAAAGTGAGTTGTAATTCAGAGACAGTCAGTTACATGAAAAAGCTGACATGCAAGTAGTCAGAGAGGAAGATGCAAAAATTCGATCCAAGTGCTCAAGATGTCACAAGAACTTTAAAGAGCCATCCCTCTAAACACCATGACACCAAAGATTAATTGAATCGCCGCTCCTGCAAGTATTAGTGATTGTTTTTTTTCTGAAAACACAGGTTTTACTGTGGCTCAGCCAGCGCTCCGCATGCCTCAAAGACTGAAGCCCTACAATTATTCTTAAATCTGACATATTATCTTCGAGTCTCTCAACAAAACCTTCATATTTCTTTCTCTTTACTTTTGTTTCGATATTTTCCTGCATGCAATCGATGGCTTCTCTTGTGCAATATCTAGGCCTACTGCCCAAATAATGTTGATGCATTATTATTCAAATAAAAATGTAGTAGTGTATTATAATAAAATGAATTACCAAGCATTTGGTGCTTATTTTTCATGAAAGTAACGTGCTTTGTATTCATTGTTTTGATAGAGAATACCGCACAACATCAAACAGAGTATTTTACAAACATTGAAACCAATTAAGCCAATTGCCTGGTTATATCTGACAAAATATATTCCCTCAATCCTCCTTGACAGTATTCCAGGCTCCAGTTGATTTGTTTTCCCCTCATGGCTAATAGCGAATAAATGTTTTTTCGAAACTGCTATGGAGAGCCATACATTATGGAATTTTGTTTCTGTGTGTGAAAGACAGTTCTGTATTGATTGCTCAACTAAAGCTTGATTAAATCGCTTGGTGAAGTACAGCAAGTTACCGGGTGGATTATTCTTTGGCCAGCTTGTTATTGCATTTGGTAAGTGTGGATCCATTTAAGAGTTTTTTATTTATTTGTACAGCTGAGGGACTTATAAATGTAGAGTCGCAGCAAGGACAAGCTGAAATTATTTGAGTTTACTGTGACAGTACTTGATGATCTCTCATTGTAAGTGCAACCCCGTTCTGCAAATCCTCAGTAAATTTTACTTATTTCATTCTAGTATTTTTTACTGAAATTCCACATCGCAACCAATAGTCAAATAGTCCTTGAGACTAACAAATAGCTTGAGAGGTGCGTGTCCCAATTTTTTTTGGTCATAATAACTATAGATTGAGGGCTCTTGTAATGCTGACAGAAAACTACGACTGTGATGTCATTGTAATCTAGGAGCAATAAATCAAGTGCTTTATTGTGCAGTGGATCTTTTGAAGTGGAAGTCACCTTAAAATGTCAAGGTGGGCAACATGCACTTCAAAGCCATTAAATTATTATTATCTAATTATTACTTTCCAGATTTTGATATACTGTAGATCATGCTTGGATTAACATTTCTGTTACTTTCTCAATCACACATTAATCGTCTAGCAGAACTGAGTCCAAATATGTGCATTAAAATACACACAGTGCTTTTATTTCTGTTTATTTTAATGATCATCATATGTTTGTGTGTGAACAGGGAGGGTGAGCTGAAATGCCTGTGATTTATTTTCTTCAGAGGTCTTTCTACTCATTAGTTGACCTTTCTTTTGTTGGAAGAATGAAGACAAATTTCTTTCGAGTGAAAATGCCCCGGAGAGGCGTTTATTTGCCAAACTTTGTCACATTCAGGGGAGAGCACTGCCATCTGTGTTTTTACCCTTCTGGCGGTGTGTGTGTGTTTGTGTTCAGGTTCGCCTGTAATTATGGGCCACATTTTTCGAAAACATCCTCACAAATATGATGAAATAACTTGTGATGGCATTTTAAGAGGCCTGATCATATTTAGCTTAAAATTGAAAAATGTCAATGGTGTTCTGCGAGGGTAAGATTTAAGAGTAGGGCACACTAAACATCATCATCTACCTTATGGTGAAAACCCTTACACCCATGAAATCCTTACAAATATAGCTGCATAAATATGTGTGTGAATTAGATAACTCATTGTCTTTTACTAACTTTAAACAAGTATTCAATACTTCATTTTGAATATTAATGTCAACCCAACATATGGTATTGATAACAGAAATTGTACAACACATACATTTAGACAGAGAAGACGTATACTCAAGGACAACCATGTCTAACACCCCTCAAATAATTGAGAAAAAAGTTCACTGTTTACACAAAATGGTATAGCACTTTTGATACTGACAAACCTAACCACTTCAATTTTGACACAAAAAAGCAGTGAAGGCAAAAATAACAATATTAGACTTGTAGCTACAAATGAAAACAAAATTGACCAAATTTACTTTCATGTTGCTTGTCCTAAAGAGAGAAAAAAACTTTTATAACATTTCCTAAAAATAACTAAGTTTAAACCTCTAAACCAACTTTTGTGTTGACATCACTTCTTGACATCATGTCTAGATTCTTGTGCTCCGTTGCACAGCACAAGAATCAATTATAATAAACAAAACTATCTGGAAGCTTCTCATGGGGTATTTGTGCAATGTTTTTTAAGCTGACAGACACCCCGTGAGGGAAAATCATTTTAACCACAAGTCATATTCTACTGTTGTTGGTAATGCAGTCTTTCTCAAATGTTTCCAATAAATAAATGCAGTAACTAAAGGGATGTTAAAGGGATACTTTATCCCAAAATGAAAATTCCGTCACCTTTGAGTTGTTGCAAATCTGTAGGAAAAATACAATGGTAAAGTTAAAAGTCCCCCAGAACTGTTTGCTTTTCTACATTCTTCAAAATGTCTTCTTTTGTTTTCAACAGAACAAAAAAAGATATCAAGTATTTTTTCCTACTATGGGAGTCAATTGGGGGCTAGATCTGTTTGGTTATGCGCATTCTATCAAATATATTTCTCTGTGTTCATCAGAACAAAGAAATTAATACAGATGTGGTACAACTCGAAGGTGAGTAAATAATGACAGAATTTTCATTTTTGGGTGAACTACCCCATTAAAAGAACAACCATTGTCCAACAATAAAAACGCTGAGGGAAACAGCCTCCATGAGTAGGCTAATAAATAAAGTCTGCAGTATGACAATCGCTTCCTCTTGTACTAAAGGACAGCAAACTTTCCTGAATGTATCTAACACTTACTCTGTGGGAACAAGTGTAATGATGTGCCACTACTGACTTTTTCAGGTCTATTAGAGGTGAAAAAGAGGAAAACGCCCCAGGCTGAGGAAGCGTCCCTGAGGGGTGCCCGCATTTACAATGTGTCTGACATTTGTGCAAAAATCCTCTTGTGCATTTCATTGCATATATTTCCCAACAAAAGAATGAACCATAATTAAGCATTGTAGAGTATAAGAAAGTTTATGCTATGCACCATGCACTGTGTATAGGATGTGGTGTACTGCATATTTTATATATACAATGTAATTTTAATTATGTGTATTTTATCTGTGTGTGAAAGGAAGGAAAGAAATGAGCGATGTGGATTGACAGAATGAATCATTCAAATCCTTCATGGGATACAGAATGTAAATAGTATGGATCAGGAATTCATGCTTTCATGTTTTTCAAAATGTGGAGGGTATATAAGTTGTATAGCGTGCATTTATTTTCCCAGAAATGAGTAATCATTCCTTTTAAGGGAACAAAGAGCTAAAATTGTCAATATAAAGCTGTTCTCTGATGTTATGGGCTTTGCGCTGATGGTGCAGCAATTTTCTGAAAATAATCCATCTTCATAAAAATTGTTTCCTGTAGCTCACTCATAAAACATACGCAACCGATCCGGTTTGGGAAGCAATGCAGAAACAAAGTTTTTTTTAATGCTCGTGTTGTCCATTTTTGTTCTAATCTAATGAGTATCAGACATGAAAAAGTGGGTCCAGCCCTTAATGTGCTGGAGACAAGCAGAGCTTTGTGCTGATACACTAATTCCACAATCTAATTACTTTAATTCACTCAAAAGACACTGCGATTGATTGTAGGATTTGGCTCAATATGTGTAACACTGTTTTGCTGCAGTTTTAGAGCTTGTTCAATTTCACATTTGGAAGATTGATCTTCATTTCTAGAGGAAGACGAATGTATATGGGCTACGTTTAGTGTCCTCTGTCGTAATATTAGATTTGTATATAAATGTAATGTAAATATTAGAAAGTAATGCAATCTGCTTTAACTTTACGTCAATGTAAGGAGTGGTCAGTAAACATACAAATCTATTTGTTATTTGATTA
This sequence comes from Triplophysa dalaica, assembly GCF_015846415.1. Lineage (NCBI taxonomy): Eukaryota > Metazoa > Chordata > Actinopteri > Cypriniformes > Nemacheilidae > Triplophysa > Triplophysa dalaica. The sequence goes on along the minus strand of NC_079549.1, from coordinate 18,397,651 downwards.
ATCTGTGTTTCCACATCACAGGTTAAAATAACATTTGTGGTTTCTTTTTAAAGATGCATTTATTTATTACATTTGTTTCCATGACACCAGTAGTCTATACTGACCTAGAGTCCTTTCAGATCACACAAAGGAACATGAAGTTGGTGCTTTCTACATGACTTAATTATGCATTACACTATAGACAGAAATTCCTGCCATATACAGTATTTAACATACATTTATCATGTTTTATTTGTCATGTCAATCCTCTAGCTCCTTTATGCTTACATATTAACTCTATTTCTGGGAGAACATAAACAGTATGAATTTATGGTAGGTTATTTAGTAAACACCATATGTTTGCAATATTGTTGACACAAATGGAACAAACAAAATGTTTCAAGGACACACCGTCTGATTGTAGGTTATTTTGTCCTGTAGGGTTTGTTGATTTTGTCTGAAAATATACACTAAAGACCACTAAAATGTCCTCAGAGCGATGCCTATAGATAACAAAGCAGCAGATAACAGCCCACATATTGTTGGAGATAAGAGCGTTTGATTGCCCTGAAAGATAATTACTGTTCTTTCACCCTGCATTTCAAGTTCTGCTCTCAGCTCTGCATAAATATCGGCTCCTTGATGGAAGTGAACATGAGAGAATGTAAAACATTGCCACAATAACAGAGCAGTGAAGGATAAAAAGTACATACAACTTGCTTTAGATGTGTAGAGGATCTGTTCATTATAGAAGAGAAGGATAACGCATGAGTAATATATTGACATTGAAACTTAATCAGTGGGGACAAACATTTTCAGCATTTGAAAAAGATATTAAAGTACACCGAGTGTCTGAGAGTGTAATTTGAAGGCTAATAGTTTGCATATTCATTCATTTTTTATTAAGTGAATTATTTATATCTTAAAAGTCTTCAAATATTATAACTATTCCCCCTGATCTAATTTCTTCTACCTTGTCACATTTTAGCCAAGCTATCACACTTTAGTGAATGTTTAGTTTTTTAGGTCAGTTTGTGTTTAGACAAATGAAGTCCTGTGATATCTACAAAAAAATCTTCCCTGTTGTTTTTAGCTATAACATACGTTGACCATATGAGGTGCGTTCTCACAGAAAGTCCTAAAAACTCTCATTTCAGTCAAATTTACACTGTTAAAGAGTTAAAAGTATTAAACAACTCATGAAATAGCAAACATGTAACACAAAATTGACAGCCGCTGAAAATTTAAGAAACCGTTTCCAAATAATATTTCTTACTATTTATAGGTATGTGTTTAGGTGAAATTATCTTTTTTGTTTGATTCTGTGACTTACAATATTTCTGCCAAATTAAAACATTTATTCTTTCTGTTTACAGAAAATGAAAACTGGAGAAACAGCTCAAAATAACAGAAAATATGTTCTGTATTTTTTCAGACCCTTAAATACTGCCAAGAAAAAGTCCATATTCACTTGTAAGCAATAAAACAGTAATATTTGTACATGTATTCAGTTAAAAGTTCAAGAATATTTTTTTATTTGATAACCTTGATTCGATTTATCGAGTCTTATCATGCTGTAAGTCTTTCACATTTCTGTTGGATGACTTTATGTCACTCCTGAGGTTTGATTTTGTTCAAATTCAACAGACACTGAACAGGAATGGCCAGAATACTTCCAAAAATGCTGATTATATCAAAATTTGAAGTGGTCTCCTAACTTTTTCCAAGGCTGTACTGTTAATTCACAAAATTGTGAAAAGCGTTGTAAAAAAAATTGATACATAAATGCACCAGTGCTGCACTCAAAACCTTGGGTTACAATTCACCCAATCCTGTTTTAATTTTATTATGTTCACTTGTTTACTCAACAGTTACTCTTCACCGCTACAGTATGACAATTACTAATATACAGCCATTGTGGCAACTGTCCCTGATCTTCTCAATACGTTACCTCTAAAGCGATATTGAGTTTTTTTCCTTGTGGGAACATGTAACATGCCAACTAAAGTGCTGGTGGTAAAAGAAAGCAAACACTGGCTATTAATCCATCTGTGCAATCTTTCTATCACTTACAAGCAACACCTTTGGCAGTGACAGTAAATCAAAGCCTGTATCACTTCAGTGCTGAATAGAACACACATACAGGAGTGAGTCTGCTGGGAAAGCTCAGTTTTCAGCCGGCTTGTTATTGCTGATGAGCAGACTCTGAACCTGCTGTGGTTTGATTAAAGAAGTTCAATTGTCAACTGGCAAATGGGCGAGGTTATAATGGATGTTAGCTGATTTCCTTGCCTGGGCTCTTCACATAAGTGTTTCTCCCAGAGTACCAGGCCTGATTGTGACACAGATAATTTGTAGATGTGCTGGGAACATGGGATCTCGCTGAATGTATACAATTTATGACGTACTGTGTGCTGTAGCAACCTTGGAGATTTGCAGCGGTTATTAAAATACTTTGTTTATTTTAGGTAGGCTATGTAATCATATCGCTCTCTCCGAATCAAATGTAAATACACAAGGAAAGGGGCCCTAACATCCATTAATATTAAATGCCATCTACGCAATGTAATATCTTGTCATGATAAGATCACACTAAATCAGTTTTTGCTACAGTAGTTTTCTGCCCAATAAGCACAAAATACAAGAATCGTATATTCTTGCAGATTTGTAGCCTTTAGATAGCCTCTATTACTGTTTCAATTTGAAAAATAAATTGTTTGAGATATCTTTATTGTTAAAACTGATTAGTGCAGTTACTGCACTACAGTCCTCTTGAGCGGAACGAATGAGTCCCTACCAAGATTGCAAAGATAGTTGATTTAAAGTGACACTTCACCCAAAAATCCATCAGTTACTCACCTTCAAGTTGTTCCAAAACTGTATGAATTGTTTATAATCTGTATGCTGTATTGTTCTGATAAACACAGAGAAAGATATTTGGAATAATGCTTATAACCAATTAGATCTTCTCAACTGGTAAATGGGCAAACTTCCATATAGAAGAAAAAAAACTTTTCACTTTTTTTTGTTCTTTTGAACACAAAAGAAGATATTTGAAAGAATGTTGGACAGCAAACAGTTCTGGGGCACTTTTGACTACTATGGTAGTCACTGGGGGGCAAAATCTGTCTGATTTTAAGCATTCTTCCAAATATCTTTCTTTGTGTTAATCAGAAGAAAGAAATGTATCCACATTTGGAACAACTTGAAGGTGAGTAAATGATGACAGGAATCTTATTTTTGGGTGAAGTATCCCTTTATTGTTGAATCAATAACCAATTTAACACTGATTCAACGTTAAGTAAATTATCTTTGCTATCTTGGTTTGTTGACTCCATCCAGGGTGTATCCTGCCTTGATGCCCGATGACTCCTGAGATAGGCGCAGGCTCCCCGTGACCCGAGGTAGTTCGGATAAGCGGTAGAAAATGGATGGATGGATCTTGGTTTGTTGACCTCCAATAAATTCAGAGCTTTTAACACATGGTTGAATAAAATATGGACAAAATTCATTGTTGAGTTGTAAATTATTCTCTGCTGTTGTTGCCCATGGGTTAAAAGAACCCAGCATATAATGTTCATATTCATATTCTAGGCACGACTTGGTTTGTCCATATTTTACCCAAACATGTGTTAAAAATACGATTCTTACATTATGCATGATTTTTGTATAAATGTGCGCCATTGGATTTGGTATGGCAAAGATAAAATTATCCTTTATCTCTTTCTATCTTCTTTCTAAGTCTTCATTACAAAAAATCGCCCATGCTTAACAAACCCACATCAGTGAAAAATGAACCATTTTCATTCGCCCCTGTTGTGTTTGAATGCGTTTACAGCACAAAAACTATTATTCCACACTCGGTTTGGGATGAAGAGAGTGTGACGTCGAGGGATGATGAAGGATAGCACACTGAATTTCAGTCATTAAATGAAATATGAATGTTTGCACAAAGCCATCACCACCATTCAAAATATGTGTGGCTGTTTCATCAACATGTGAAGAAAATTGTGTCTGAAGTGTTGTGATCGCTGACAGATGGTCTGAGTCTAAAGCATCTCCCAGCTTATAGCTCAGAACTCACGGTTCGGCATTATTTGTAACAGGTGAAGAGACGAATGACATGAAGCGCTCATTAAACAAGCATCTTATTTGCATGTAGCTGTGAGTCAGGTCACTGGAGTGTGAAAGGGATGATGCCCCTACAGCTGCAGTATGTCAGCCGAAAACAATCTGTTAACTGCTGTGAATCCCACACTAGCTGCTGGTGAATAAACATGTATCGCCCAATTCACCGTGCACCGTTTCTCATTCTATTCTGAGACACCATACTTAGTGTAAACTTTGTTTTCAAGCTTGATTTTTACATTTTTCTCTGGTTGTGTCTTCTCTATTTCTAATTCAGTCTGAGGGTGAAAACATCACAGAGTATTCTGTTGATTATTTCAGCATATCCGACTCCATCAAACAGTCGCTCCATGTATAACAAAACAGCTTTTATTAAAATATTCACATTACTGGATTTAAAAATCTTTTTTATTTCTCCAAGGTCAAGTGTATGAATTAGTGGCATCTAATGGTGAGGATGTGAATTGCAACCAACGGCTCACTCCACTGCTCAACGCTCCCCTCCGAAGAACTACGGTGGCTAACACAGGACTCGTCACGTTTTCGCTTATTTGCCAAAGAAGATAACGTATTTGCGAAACAAGCTCTGTAGAGCAGTTTATCCGTCTAGGGCTGCTGTACAAACAACATGACCGATTGATATTCCATGCAACGGGACCTCCGGTGTGTGTAGATAGAAATAGCTCATTCTAAGGTAAAAACATAACGCTTTATTATGTAATGTCTTCTTACACCTCTGAAAATATAGTAGTGTACATTACATTTTCTTTTTTCGGAATAGATCCTATAAAAAATTTCACACTGGACCTTTAAGTAGTGCAATATGTGAGCCTGCTTATGAAGACCAGGCTAGAAGACCAGACCAAGTGCCCTTTTCCACCATCGCACCAAATCGTTCTGGTTGCTAAGTCATTCCACTCCGTGCCGATCCATGCCAGCCGGTATGTAAATGGTTTCATTTTCCACCGTAGGGCTGATCATTTTTTTAGAATGTAAACACAAACACGTCCCCCGTTGCCTCTGCGCGCATTCATTAGCACGAATCAGCATTATAGAACCGTGCTAAAATTCCGAGCCGAGGACAGTTTGTAATCTATAATTTGTAAACGTCTCATAATCACATCAAAGTTTGATTTCAACCATCGTCTTTACTATGAATTTAATGTTTGACATGACAATCGGTCAACATTAAAACAATTCAAGGTATTATTTTCGAAAAGAAATCTTTACATAATGTAGGATGCTTTTATGTAAACATGTGGTTTCACAGATTGGTCCACATATTGCTTTGAAAGCAAAATAAATCCTTGAAAGCAGGTCCTCCACATTTTTTACTTCTACTCAAACGTATTCTTCCAACTAGGTTTGCTGCAACAAAATAAAATATTAGCCGCTGTTACTTCATGCTAAATTGTCACTAGATTTTATAATTGCTCCTGCATACTCTGACACCAGTAAACTAAAAATGTGTCATTGTTTTTCATACGGTCGACTCCACACTGTTTCTCCAGTGTTCACCCGTTTGTTTGATCAGTCTAACAGGGACTAATTGCTCCCTTCTCAACCCATGTTGCTTTCCCATTAGTTTGACGAAACGTGTTCCCTCATTGTCAGACGAATGGCAGTCTGAACCACCTCCAGGATCTTGCTGTTCCATTTTATTATTTTGCACCTGCAAACACACACCATTTCACCTTGACATGGATGAGTAGAGTCAGATGAGCAGAGAAAGCTTCTGTTCTACACGGTGAGCATTTTCCCACAGTGCACTCGGATCTTTGCTGATGGGAGCTCAAATCACTCATCCTCAGCTTGAACTTGGAAAACAGCAGGACTCCTTTGAGTCTACCTGCCTTTCATCCCATCCTCCCCCCTCCTTTTCTGTCTGTTGTCAAAAAGAGCTGGGTTATGACGGTCTTTAATGTTTGTTGATAGTGATGAGCAACTGTAATTTTGTCATTAGTGAAAGCATATCGATTTGTAAATCGCACCAAAATTATTCATGTAACGTCTTGGTTCATTGTAGAATCTCATTAATAATTTAACAAAATGTCTGCTTGTTTTCTGGAAATCATTCATTTTCAGGTCTGTCCTTTGAAATTCCAAACGGTTTCCGAGAATATGCTCAGAGGCTAATTAGATTTTTAGTGAATGATATTTGCCAATCATCACATGAAAATAAATGATACTTTTGCTTAATATAATTACTAACATTACAGCCTACTAAGCTTCAACTCTGTAACAAATAATGGAATCATTTTAGTGGAAATTTGTGTGATAAATGGAATGAAAATTGCTAAAATGATGTTGCACATATATTTGCGGTCTTTATTTAAATCCATTTACCCTTCTTTTCTCAAAGCGCACAAATTGTATATAACTTCAACCAAATGTGTTCAAAATGAGCATTCAGCTCAGCTTTTGGCAAACCTTTAGAAGACAACAGTTGTGTCTGAAGTGGATTCATCCACCTCTCCCATCTGGGCCTCACACAGCGGCTTCACGCTGACTATTCTGCTCCGCCGGACTGCTGAGGAAGAGGAAGATCCATCAAAATCAGTGGGAAGTGCAGCCACAGACTGGCAAAAGACAGATGAGTTTGCTAATCAGTGACACCGGCACATATAGAGTGTCCAGTATTTTATAAGATTAATGATGGTTCTCCCTTTAAAGTCACTAATGTCCAACTGTACAAGGAACAGCCAATATAACCCAAATGTCTTTGAATTTGTTTACTGAAATTAGATATATTTCAGTGTTAAAATATGAGTTTATCCCAGCTTGTTATGTAGACTAATAGCAAAGATATATAGATTCTATAGGTGGACTAACAAAAAATATAAAAACACATGTTTTAGCCTCCAGATCAGCCTGACACTGCAATATGTCATGCATACCTGAAATTTAATTAAACTGTGTCAGTCACAAAGGTAGCGCGGAATTTACCTGTGCACGTCTAAGTTTAACCTGAGATACATTTCATGATAAAAAAGGTTTAAGAAGCCAATAACTTACCTGCCAATAACATTGATGTTTGAGCTATAGAAAAGTGTTTCTGAAATTCAAGTCACATCAGCGTTTGAAGTGCTGATGAATAGAAAAAAGAGACGTTTGAATGTCCCGTGGCTGTCATCACCCCTGCTGTTTTATCTTACTGCCTGGGGTGAAGGAGATGACATGACTCCTCACAGGAAGTCCCTCACACACTTGCTCCCTATGTGGTACAGAATTATCAGGATCTGCACCTTTCACTACACTTCCTTCTGCTACCTAGACGGAGATTTCGTTTTGAAATTGCTCTTCACCCACACTTGTGTTTTTAAGCGCTGTCTACACATCAAAACATACTGAAAACGCATAGCCTACATCCGTGTAAGTTACCGTGCAGGAGTAACCTAAAGCCATTGTCATTTCTTTCAGGCGTTTATTACTCATGTCGCGAAAATGTCGAGAAAAGGCACAGAGTTTGTTAAATGAATAGACAATGATGTAGGGGTACTTCTGTAAAGCGGATAACTGTAAAGTACAGCATTAGTTGGGTTACACATGCCCTGCAAGTACTCGCAACACAAACAGACACAAAAACGCATTGCAAATCCTAGCAAGACAAACAAAAACAGAAACGCGCTGCAAATTGGCAGCAACACAACGGAAGTGTTTCCAGGGGACTCAAATAACTGATGCACAATGGCTGGAACACGCTTCATTTCACTGTGGCCATATTCGTGGGTGGAGTTATAAATAGAGAACTTATATTGGGTCCTATTTTTTGTTCTTGTCGATCATCTTAATTGTAGGTAAGACTATAAAGTTGGAAAAGCGAGTGATGTATGATGTAAAATGGAATCATCCAAGGAAGAGCAGCTTTAGCAGTATCAGCTTGTCATGTGACGCAGTTGTTTTGGCTGCTGTGTCCATTTAATCATCTCTGTGCCTTTTCTTTTGATTGTTTTGAAAATAATCGTTAGCGTATGTAAATAAATATGACCAGATTTTAAAGCTACATTTATCTGAAACTTCCACCGAGGCGGCAGAGGGAAAGACAAGTACATTCACTGAAATACAAACACCATTTGTGACCCTGGACGACAAAACCAGTCTCAAGGGTCAATTATTTGTTTACAAAAACTGTTTACAAAGCTGGAATCTGAGGGTGTAAAAAAGTTTGAAGTTGTTAATCTGAGGCACTGTAGCAGGCCATCCACTCACAAAAATCAAGTTTTTATACATTTACAGTAGGGCATATATATAGAAAAATATCGTCATGGAACATGATCTGTACTTAACATCCTAATGATTTTTTTGATGAATTTTTTTCCCTCAACTTGTATTTTTCCCGATTATTAAAAATATTCCCGTGGTATTAAAACGGGATTAAGGTATTGTTGTCCAGGGTCACATTTATGTTTGATTCTTTTAAGGTTGGTGTTCATATTTACTTTACAGCAAACTGCACCTTTCAGCTCTTTTCAGAAATGTTGTAGATTGTTGTTTTTTGTGCAGTTTCTTCCAATTCAGCAAAAGTGCAACTTCGACTTTGCTTGTCACCTTTTGATTCTTCTCAGACAATTTAATTTTCAGTTCACTCATTCTGGCAGAATGGAAAATTCTTAAGTCATATGAGGTTATTGCAGTTATTAAAATAGATTTAATGAGTCCTTTCAACGGCGTTTCGAGCACATTCAAATTTTAATCAGTTATAATTTTTCTACAGACAACATGATCCCACAGGTCAGTTCTCCAGATAAACTACTGTATGAACATGTTCCACAATGTACCCAAATACCCTCTTTATAAATATCTGTTTTTGCTGCATTGTTTTGTGCTATGGGGATTTCAGACATATATTTTTTCTACCGTAAAATGATGAAAAGTTTGTGGAATTTTTTTTATGAAACATGTGTCTTTACTACCAATATAGAACGAAATGTCCGATTTCTAAGTGAAACTCAAATCTTTCCTTCTTTATAAATGTCCTTATGCCCTAAAACTCCTGCGTCAGTCATTCAGATCCGTAAATCAAAGTAATATCACACACAGATACTCTTGTTACGGATGTTCAGGATCCTCCTCTTCAATTCACAAGATGTCTTTCATCTGTAACTAAATAATACAAGCTCATGAATGTCACAAAGATATTATTAACATTTGCCACTAGAAAAAAATACATTTCAGCAGATATCACGAACAGACACTCACATTCTAAAATTTGCACTTGAATTCCTTTTTTTCGGGTCTATAAAGAGGATCAGCCTCACAGTGACATTTTCATCACACGTCACACATGCAATGCAAGTCAGTCTAGATGGCTTGCGTATAAATTCGAGGATAACAAAGCATGAATTTGTCATCTGATTTACCTTTTTCATTCTCTAGAACAATGAGAAAGGAAATATCTATTTCCACTTCTGTTCAGACGAATAGTGTCTCAGTTACTCCAGATAAGCAATTGATGGCTCTACCTGAATACAGTGGAGCTGTTAAATGAGAATCATAAATCCATGTGGCAGTGAGCGGAATGCTGTTCATTGTTACCACGTCTCTTCTTCTAATATTGATTGTTATAATGAATACGAAAATACCGCCTTGCTTTTATTACACAAGAACCAGATTTTGTGCTATGAATATAACCAGCCAACTCCATTAAGCAATCGATGATAGACCACACTTGATATCCTCATTAGTGAGCTTTTATCATAACAGCAAAACGTATGACACTATATTTCTCTTTCATCAAATTCAATACCAGGGGAGACATTTCTCAAAAATCGCACGTTTTTTGTTCTTTTATCATAAAGACCAACCATCAGGTAAAATAAATCTTCTAAAAAGAAAAGTTTTGATAAAGATTTTATCTGGTTTATGTACACCCCACAACCAAAAGTTTTTAGTAATGAATAGGACGAAAAGGCATCTTTATTCATTTTATGTCAATAATTTTGCAGCCATCTAGAAATCTATCCAAAGTGCAGAGCTGAACATCAAAGAATTAATAGAAAGCAGATGCAAGTCTATGAAGAAATGACCCGGACCACAGTAACATTTGCATGAGAGCAAATCTCCATAATCATGTTTAGAAAATCTTCCAAAAGCAGAAGACAGGACCAACTTCCAATGGTTTTGGAACGAAATGTTCAGCAGGCACATCGGTGTCCTAATACTCTTGTCCGTACAGTATATTGTGTTTTTCAGCTCTAGCAAAATCATTTTCAATAGTTGCAAAATTGGTTTCAATTCAGGCATAACATGTTGTTTTTCAAAACGCTACACATAATCAACTCTAGAGAACTGTTTACAGATGGAAGGGGTCTTTTAAAAACGTCTTTCAAAAACATTTTCAATGGTATTTATTCATGAAACATGCATGAGTGAACTTCTGTTTAAGGGTAAAACCATTCTCACGGAAATTGCATCTTTCAATTCAATGGGCCAATTTACAGACAAATGGAATTATGATTTACACATAATCAGGTTGCGTGGGTGTCATGAAAATCTGTGTAATTTACATAAACTAACCACTAAAGAACAAAACTTGCATTTTGCGGACGTGACAACTGTAGTGTGATAAGTATTTAAGGGAAATACATTAAAGCCATCAACGTTATTGAGAGTGATCTCTCTTAATTCCAGTACAGCACCCATGGGGAAATAAGGGATCTTTGTTCTCGGTATGGAATCGTGCCTTCCTTTTGAATGGGCTTTGTTACTTCATTAAAAGGATTTAAAGGATTTTACACAGATAATGTCACCCTGGTTTCAGACTTATTGTCTTAAACCCAATCCCATACAGAAAGATTTGGGAATTATGTACAGCATCATTGGGTCATTCCTTTCAGAATAAATTAGGCTAGTGGTTAGGGTTAGGGTAGTTGTTGCCGAACAGCTGTATCAACTACAATGTGACTCGGTTTACAATTATATGAATTTTTTTCTTTGACACTGCCCAGATGCCATATTCATTATATAACTAATAATATAAATATGTTAACCTATCAAATATGGAAAGAGCCTGTTTTTGATTGTGAGAATTAAAGAAGTCAAATCTCATAATTTCCAAAATTCATGAACAAATACTAAAAAAGTGTTGCATGAAAAGCAAAATGTTACCCGAACTGAACACTTGATGCTCACATTTATCAAATATAATATTTAATGAAGTCTTTGCACTGCTAGCACATCGGTCAACAAATTGAGCTACATGAACACAACAGGAAACAATTCTGAAATGGAAATAAAATGTCTTTATTTTATACTGATTTTATATAAAAAGTACTTACATTTAATACATTTTTTCCAAAATACAAGCAGCCAAACAACATATAAATCAAATACAAAATTATAAAATCTGTTGTATCTTAGTAGCCTCCCTTCTGAAATTAACATGACATGATTTAACATGATTCAATTCAGAGTACGCTAAAATTCCCACGTAACAGTTAAGATTCTCATTGTTATTTGTGATGCTAGACGTCTTGTCTTGTCCAGTGTTTGTTGTCTAGCAGTGATGGAGTCCATTATTTTCATTTGTCTGACGTATGGTGCACTGCAGCTGTATTACTAAGCCCGTTGGTAGCTTTAAGCAGACAAAGTACCAGAAAAGAAGAGTGTCTTATGTGCAACGTTTGATTACTTCCATCTGTAATACTACTAGTTTGTAGTAAATGTGAATCAAACTGATATCGGCTGAATGAATATGCATTTGTCCACTTAAATATCAGACTGCACTTTCATTTAGTGCTGAGCTATCCCAGCATGCCACACGGTTGGGGTTAATAAACATTTAAAGTTTATCTTTGCAGCATTTTCCTGGTTGGTGGACATAAAATAAATCACTTAATGAAGCAAACAAAAAAATGGATATAAAATAACTTTCTTAAAAAGATCAGACCGAATTCATGTGGTCGACATTGTATGTAGCCCTATGTTGGGGAAGAAAGGGGAACGAAGGTTTTATGAAATAAACATAAGCTTTTAAATGATGCAAACATGACATTTGTAATAATTAAATATGCTAAATGAGGTTAATATTAAAATGAAGAAATCGTCACAGTGCACTGCGAAGTAAATAGTCGGAACAATAAAGATCATACAAAGCAACGTATGAACAGAAATGTTATGCATGTATTGATAACGCCCCACAAGTAGCGGTTGTGTATCATTCATACGACAATTCATGTTTACTGAAAAGACAGTAATAAAAACAAACAAAAAAGCAAATAAACACAAATCATGGAAAGTTCCCAACATTATCACGGACATAAAGGCATAATGCTGATGGTGGCAGGAAACCAAAAAATAAACAAGTTTTCTGAACCTGATAGGAAATAGAAAGGTTTTTTCCTTGTGTTTTATACATTTTGTACATTTAAGTATAAAAAGAGTAGAAAGTGTAGTCAGGCTATGCGGCGGTCTCTCGAATAGTCCCCTCTAGTTTCTTTGGGAGTAGCTCTCTCCTCTCGTCAATGTTGATGACTGGTTTGCGACAGTTTTGTCCATCGAGGCACATCTTTGCGTACATCGGATTGGAGTAGTTCATTGGCTGTTTGGAGAAATAATGAGAGACAAATGAGAAAAACTGCTATTCACACGCCCTCTTATCAATTAATATGTTGATTAAAGACAACATGTTTAATAAAAAAAACACATGTACAGTAATTAAAAATGAAAGGATTCACATGGAATTCACAATTCTTTAATAACAAATTATGATAAGAAATTAAACAATTTTTGGAAACGTTTTTTCCCCACTGCAGCTGAAGATTAACATGGGTTTGGTTGCATTATGTCACGTGGATACTCTGTTTTATCATGCTTATGACATAATGGTAATCTCAACTTCCTGCATAAACAACAAATCAAAAAAAAGAACAAGAAAACCCCAAAAGCAACAACTTTGCCCATGAATCCATGCACTTTCATTGAAACATTTCACAGGGACATCCATGCAGGACCACCACACTAAATGCATGCAAAAATATCATCTGGAATGACTGCGACTTGCTACTGTCACTCAGGGAATATCGAGTTTAATAATTGGGACAAAAAATCCCAAGACGTTCACCTGTCCAGGTATAACTTCCTTAGGGATAGAATGAATATTCAGCGTGCAAGGTTCACTGGATTTAACACACCAGCCCTGGAACACACACATTTTCCCAGCATGCGGAAGACGTTAGGAACTTCATTGTCACTACATGACGTCACGTTTATAGTTGGATACAGACAGATATAGACAGGGCATCAGAGCAAACATACGTTAAAAATTAGGAAATTCTCAGAATAAATCACAGGATCTGCGAATGTTTTTAACTGGTACGCTGAACGCAACCAGCATCCAGAGTGTGAGGGTGCAAGCGATAAAGCTCTGCTGTAGTATAACATACTTCTAACATTTATTCAGAAACACTTTTTTATATCACATTGTTAGTTAGGATTTAGATAGTTGACCTTTGAGACTTCATGTTTTAGCTGTTAGAGGTGTAAATGCGACACAAACCTTGTGGGGATCGAGTGTGAAATTTGGTCTGAGGAGGCTGCCGGCATCGGCATGGTTGTCATGGTCCACCTCATACATGTTGTAAGATGGATTGCCTATCTCTACATTGATGCTTCCATTGGTTATGGGCTGCCGTTGTACATGTTTCCCTCTGCAACAAGATGATGCAATAAAAACTGTTGTTTGGAGACATGCTTTTATGTAGGGTGGAAAATGAAGTTAAAATATAACAACCTCGATAAAAAAACTGAGTTGAAACGGAATTGATTACATTTACATTTATGCATTTAACAGATCCAGAGTGCCTTACATTGCACTGTACTATACATTTGTTTCTAACTATGTGCATGGGATCGAACCCATGACCTTGGCGTTGCTAGAGCCATGCTCTTATTACTGTGGCACAGGAAAGCTAAATATTATATATGTATTATAAACTTTTATATTAATGAAACAAACAGTATTTATCAATATTTGTAAAGAACAGCCACAAATTCACATAATGAAGACATTGTTGCAGGTGATAAAACACTGGAAATACATGGCTTTAGAAGTCAATATATCACTTGGTATTTAATAAATATAAACAATAAGTTCGTCACTAGCCTGCAGTTAACAGCACGTCATTTTTGCTGTCAACTAGAGTCAGGAAGCATTAAATGTGTTTTTAATTTCTCTTTTGCACAAAACACATATAATTGACAGCCCTACTTATTACATACTGTATAAAACCATTAGTCAGTACCTTTGGCGCCTTCTGCAGATGAAAACACCAGCGACCACTGTCATAATGAGAATCACCAGCAGAACCAGCGGCACAATGATGGCGATACTTCCTGTTAGACACACGACGAGAAAAAGCCAGAAGCTGAAGCCACTATTAAGTCTATTTCCCCAGGTGTCTATGCAGGTGGAACATGAAATTATTAGATCCTCCATCACGGCAAAATTAAATAAACACTACCGCAGCTGCACAGATATTGAACTAATATTTAACACGAAGCCCAGATGTATATTCAGATGTGTCGTTTGACTGATGAAATAACGCTTCTTTTCATTTCAATAATTCAAGCAGTGATTCCTTATTGAATTAGCAAAGGAAGGCTCTTTATAAACCTCACCTCCAGCTGTGTTATCTGAACGGCTGCTCTTGGGGGCCGGCCTCTCACACTGGGTCCCCGACCAATTAGCCGAGCATCTGATTTAAAAGAACAGAAGATATTGAGAAAAAAATGAAAGAAACGGAAAGTAAATAGTGATCGTCTCTGAATTAAACGCAGGCCATAGCAAGATGTAAGATGTAGCAAGATGGACCAAAGAGTGCTTAAAAATGAAATTTCCATCATTTTCTCTGCCTCATGTCATGGCAAACCCATGTGTCATTTATCAAGTTTTTTGCAGTGTCGAGAGTACACTGCTCATTAGTACATTTATAATAGGGATGGCAGCTCCAAAAATGACAAAAAGCACTTAAAAGTTGTAGACTTTATAACAGGTCTTGTGAAGCCATATGATTTATACACATAATTGATTTCACATTTCAACATAGTAAAATAGAAATTATAAGAGAACAAGTGAGATTTTAACACTAAAATGGAGAGATATAAAAGTTACACCAATAATACATTTCTCCCTGATAGCAGATTGTTCAGAGTGATATCTGCCGATACCGATTCTGAAGATTAAATTCTTGACTTTCTTAATGTTGTTTATTCGTATAATGAATTAAACATTAAACTGTGTTGTTTCTCAACATTTTCTATATCCAGAGCACAAATACATAGCAGTTTCCTGTAATTTTATTATTTTATGATTATGATTATGACTGATAGCAGATTACCGATTATTGGCCGATATATACATCTCTAAGAAAAAAAAAATTCTGGCTAAAAAGGTCAATTTCTGTCATACAACCTTTCGTTTACGTATGAAGAATTAGAATATATTACACGTATGTATGGACTCGTATATTCAATTTTGTTTCTATAATTAAACGCTTGCCGTCCCTATTACCAGTATGAGCACTCTCTTGGTTTGTGCATAATGGAAGAAGCAAAATGATACAGTTTTAGAATAACAAACATAAGTCAATTTTAAAATAAAGTTTTCGTGAACTTTTCCTTTAAAGCAAAAGTGTGAAATTTCTGATTCACTTAATGGAATTTCAAAAATGACTGTTTGTCTTCCATTGCTTAGCCAAACAGAGTATCCCGCAGTGAACTCACGCCATTGGTTGAGCCACTGATGATTTGTTGGATTTATAAATATACAGTGGATTTATAGCACTACACATCAAGTTTTAGACAACATACAAATTGCGTACTCATAGTTGGACTCTGCTTATTAAACTGGAATGTATTTTAACATCAAAAATTTCAGACAGATTAGGCTAACACACGGTAGAAACAAGCTGAAAACACTCATTAGATGGAGAGCGGTACAGTGGAAAAGAAACAGTGAATCATCTTATTTGAACTATAAATGGAGGTCATGTGCACAATTAAACAGATGCTTGAAGATTGTTTTTCAGTGGATGATATGATGGTGAAGATGAACTGTAGTCTCTAAATGTGCTGCCGTATTGAATAACACACAGGGAACCGTTCACCATATTAAAAACTGTAAACAATAATGTGATTCTTCCCAAGGCAGATAGTGTACAAAAAACAAAAAATCTCAAGCAAGGATCGACAACTTGTACTTTGGGAATCAGATGGTAGGGAGGAATGGGCGAGAAGGAATGAGCGAGATAATAAGCCACTGGTGACACAATGTTGGCTGATGGTTGAAACATGATAAAGATGAGACGTCAGGTGATGAAGAAGCTGGCCGAGGGACCTACTTGCATCGAGGTTTGTTAAGGGCAGTTATTGTGCATATCCCTTCATTCTGACAGTAGAAGTCACAGGGATTGGCCAGCTCATCGCAACGCTGGTTCTTGAACCCAGACGTGCAACTGCAAGACATTTCAGTGAGGACAATAAGTGAAAAAGATAATGTGCATGATCTGAACAAAAGCAAACCTGTTCTGCTGTGTGTGTCACACTTATTTATCACATCATATTTAAGAGCAGACGTATTCAATTACAGTTCCAAGGTCTCAGAAAAACCAGAACAATCGTAACTCACACAATGCATTTATGAGAAATTATACATTTTTGTACGGTACAGAAACATAATTGTTTGTAAAATATATTGAAAAATATATTTGAGCAGTTGTTTTGTAATTGTGTAAATAAAATTCTGCATCAAATCTCAGTTGTCGAGACAAACTGGTCTTGTTTTCTGTCGGCTCTGCATGAATATCAACAAGCAGCAGACATGCTGAGCGAAATAACTTTCCTGTAAATGTAACTTCTGTACGAACAGCTTTGTACTGTGGAAGCCGCTCCAAGAAAATATGACTTATGGCTTTAATAAGTGATTTACATTGCTTCATTTCAGTTTAAACACCATGACTTCTTGGGAAAGGCACATTCATCACTCTATACATTTTATGTGACTCACAGCTAGCGAGTGAAATATTCTTGAAACCTCAAGGAAAAAAAATCAAGATGAGATCATTTGCATAGAAATGGATTCCATCCACTCCATTATGCCATTGAAACTACATCGAATATTTGGCCAGAAAATTACTTTTAGAAATGACCGTTTACAACCTGTTTAGGTTTGTAGACTAGTGATAGTTTAATGCCCGCTGAACACCAAACTACAGTACAAGCCTTCTGTCACTATTTATGATCGCAGGTAATAAAATCTGATTGGACAGAAAGGACACAAAGACCTCAGGCAGCATGAAACATGTATTATAAAGGACATATATTATGTAATTTTGTTGATGGATCTAAATAAATTCTAAATAAATCACATTTAAATAATTATCAAATTCATTTACATTGTTAGTTAATGATACCTACATTTACATTATACGTTTGCCTTTGGCATATGCTTTGATCCAAAGGGACTTACATTGCATTATTTTATACATTTGTATCTGAGTATATGCATAATTTAAGATGGGTAGTCATTATAGGACGGAAGTGCATTTTCATATTTCAATTGACGTTTATGCACATGGTTTTTAAAATGATAATGACCCACATTGATAAAGTATTTACAATAAAAGCTGCAATATTTCCTGAAAAAATAGGCATTGTACATTTACATTTAGGCATTTACTACATTTCGTTACACTGTACTTGTATATGTGTAATGACAATAAAGTTGAATCTAATCTAATATCCAAAGTGACTTAGATTGCTTTATCCTATACATTTATACATAGGTATTTGCAATCCCCTGGGATTGAACCCACAACCTGCGTTGTTAACGCAATGCTCTTACCACTGAGCTACAGGAAAGCTTGTAATTGTAATTTTTTATTTCACTGGGACTTTAAGAAAATGTTAATAAAAAGGTCAAGAGCACAGCTTTGCAAAGCCAAGTATAAACACATGTTTTTGAAACGCTTTATCACTTTATGACAGTTTCTAGTACAAAAGACAGAAATGCCTCAGACATATATGAAGGACGGATGAACTGATATATTTCCGCAGATCACAGCTGACAGCTCTGGGGCCTCAGTACCTCTGTTACTCACATCATAAACACACAGTGCCCTGAGAGCTGCGCCTGCCTTCATCAGTTCCTGATCTTGCAATAGGAAAGCAGATTTATTTTTGACAAAACAAATTTTGAGCCTTTCTAAACGTTTCAAATCCTTTTTGCCAAGCCAAACAGATCAGGACTCCAGCTGTCCTCGGATGCCGTTCCAATATACACAAATCCACAGGGTGAAGCTCCTGTCAGAATCATCTCCACCGTGCTGCACATCTTTATCAATGCAGGAAAAACACAGAATGTTTTTTGGTATGTACTGTTTCAACCTCAATAACCCTGTATTAAAACTAATAATTACTGTATGACCTGCAGCTCAAATCATATCGGTCACATGGTTTTGTTCATTAATTGAACATTATTGCAGTAAAGCGTCATAATTTACTCACCCTCGTGTTGTTCCAAATCTGTTTAAATTTCATTGATCGGCTCAATACCAGAGAAGATATTTGGAAGAATGTTTGTAACCAAACTGAGTTTTTGGCCACCATTAACTACCATAGAAGGAAAAAGTTGCCCCAAAACTGTCTGCTTTCCTACATTCTTCAAAATATCTTCTCTTCTGTTCAATAGAACAAAGACATTTTTCCTACTATGGTAGTCAATGGTGGCCAAGAACTTTTAGGTTACAAAAATTCTTGCAAACAACTTTATATGTAGTATCTGTATTCATCAGAACAAAGAAATTTATACAGATTTGGAACAACTCGAAGGTGAGTAAATGATAACAGAATTTTCATTTTTGTTACTTCAAGTTTTATCTCCATTGACCTGCATAACATGCAAGTCTGTAAAGCAGCACTTGTGTCTGCTGAGATTCGCCATTTTAAACTTGTTTGACTTTGACTTTCGACTAATGATCAACGGACGATTTGCATAATGTATGATTTTGTGGGTGGTGCAATCTTGAAAACAACACAAGGTAGCAGAGAGACTTATTGTGTGCGAATGTTGATATCGAGTTGTACAACGCAACACTGCATGGCAAAAATTCTGTTTGGAGCCACGCGTTTCATGTGGAGATCAAAGCAACATGAGGCGTTGAGAGGTGCGTTGCAGCTTTAACACGAATCATGTGGAACTGAGGTTATATATTCAACAGCTTCAGTTTCAGCTTTTTAAGACATGACGCTTCAATCCAAAATTTACACATATGCCCATTAGGAAAACTTTATTACAATAGTGAAATAGAAGATGCTTTATGTAATTTCCGTCAAATATACACTTTTTATGAATTCATAAATGCGGATTAATTATTCCTAAATGCTTTTTAAGTCCTTCAAATTGTGTGCCAATGAAGAACCCCCACTGGGTAATCTGGGACCCAATTGATGGAAACCTCATACATCTGTGCAACTTAAAAAATTTGAACGGACAGGCTTCCACAGTTGTGCGTCGTGTGGGTTTAATAGCTGAGAATTTGGACAAAAGCAAGGGGCACTTAGTCATTACTTACTGGCAAAAGGGCAGGCTGGTGTCAGGGTCCAGATGACAGGTGCCTCCATTATAGCAGTAGCCATCACACAACTGGCAGCTGGAGGCGATTCGACCGCTGGTACAGCTGGCAGAAAGAGAACAAATTGGATGAGTCAAAAACTGGGATTGTTGCATTAATTGAGGATTTTGAATCAGTGTGCTTTGAACTTTATAGGCGAAACCATTTAGATGCTACATGCAATAGCCTTTGTATCATTATGAGCTACAAGTCATGGTTTGGGAAAATCTTTTTTGGGATGATATTACATTTCGCTGAATGTGCAGAAATAGCAACATGACATCAATTCTGTTTAACTGAAGCACATCATGTGCTTCTGAGGAAGAAAATGTTGAAGCAAGATTGGACAGCTCTCTGAAAGTCTGTTGTTTCAGCATCACTAGCCCCAAACATCATCAAAATAATGATGGTTTCAATCATTTCCAAAACACATTGATAATGTATAGCTACAATTAGCATCTTTTAAAAACATGCATATATTTGTTTACGGTTAAAAAAAGTTTGACTAACTTGCAAGCGACATCTCCCGTCTCTCCATTAATGATACACGGAGCTCCGTGGCAACGCAGGCACTTGTCGATGTCACACTTGATTCCTTCATAGCGTGCCGGGCACACGCATTCAACATGTCCTGAGCTGGAGAGCGTGCATGCTTTGGAATGGACGCAGTAGTGATGACAGATGTCTGTCATGGACAAAGAAAAGCAAACAAACACAAGAGACGCCCCTAATTAGGACATGGGGGCACATTTCCTCTATATTATGTGCAAGTTTAATTAGAATTTTACCAACTTTAATGAGACTTAATTATCCACATCAAATATCTACTGGTACCAAGATGAAATGCGTCACCCCTTGGGTGCACAAGAGTGAAAATGCATTACTGGGGCTGAGATTAAATTGTTGTGCAACAAATTATAATAACAAAGACGTTATAACAGAGGAAATATTTTATCAGCGAAATGCAGAAGCACCTCGAGGGTGTCACGGCAGAATTCAGATGCCCCTTTAGGCACAGATTGCCTAAATACGGGGAGATGCCCTTTCTGCTCAAAAAGAATGAATGTTTACTTGAATTGAGAGTTTTGGTAATGCCAGTGGTGGAGAAAAACACAGGAATTGTCCCGTTAACCACAAACGATTGGCTGTATATGTTAAAAACGCAAATCCGAAAGGCATATTTATTTAAAAGATTCAATATGTATAAGAAGAACAGAACTTTATTAATCACTTGGATTAATGAAAAAAAAATATATATAACACAATACAAAACAATATGACACTGAAATATATAGGAAAATAAAATAAGTTAAATATTGTTACATGGATTACAATTATCTACATGGATATATTTACAGTAAATAAAAGGACACCGAAGGGAAATTCATTAGTCTGCATTTTGTTGCCAAGAGACTAAAGCAATAAGAGGAAATGTAACCTCTGCAGTACTTACGATAGAGGCAGCGGTCACCCGTGTACTCTGCTAAACAGCGACACACTGGCTGGTTTCCAGCGCTGACTTCACACGTGCCTCCATTCAGACAGTAATTATCACACAACCGTCTCTCACAGTTAGGACCGCTGAAGCCAGTCGCACAGCGGCAGGTGGGTTTTCCTATAGAGATATGTTTGACATGAAGAAAGACCCGTGAGATCAACATATCAACAGGTATTGTCATCAGTCAGGTTTCCTATTTTGAATGGGTTGAATATACAGTGGCCTATATGCGGAAAATGAGGAGACTGATCTTTAAAATTGTTTTCAGATTTTTTGAATTTAGTATTTATAGCTGTGTTTAGGTAAAAGGATAAGTTTTGTTTCATTCTGTGAACTACTAACAATATTTCTCCCAAGTTTCAAATAAACTTATCGTTTCTATTTGCATTTATTTGCAGAAAACAAAAACTGGAGAAACAGGTTAAAGTAACAGAAAAGATGCCCTGGATGGTTTCAGACCGGCAAAGAAAACAAGTTCATATTCACTTTTAAGAAATACAGCAGTAATATTTTTACATGTATTTAAGAAAAGTTTAAAAATTATTTTGATAAGCAAATATTTATCACCGTTTTCATGTGTCTTGTCATGATGTCAGTCTTTCACATCGCTGTTGGATGACTTTGTCACTCCTGAGGTTTGATTATGTTGAAATTCAACAGAAACGTGACTGGAGTGGCCACAATACCCTCTAGAAATGCTGATTAGATCTGAATTTTCAGTGGTCTATTTGGAATTCATCCACAGATGTTTCTACGGATCCTCAATTCAGAAAAATATATTTTATTGGAAATGAAAAATTACTACTTTTCTTTCTTTCATTTGATTTACATTTATTTTTGTGGTATTTTCTCTCTTTTGTATATTGTTGAAATTGTTTCTATTCTTTTTTCTTTGTTGTTTTAATTGAAAAATATTACTTTGTAGTTTTTCTTTCTTTCATTTGATTTACATTTATTTTTTGATATTTTCTCTTTTTTGTATATTGTTGAAATTGTTTTCAATTTTGTTTCAATACTTTGTTCTTTGTATTTTGTTGTTTAAATTGATTATTTAGTATGGATTTTTGTCTTTATCCCAAAATGTTACATCATTTTTGTCGTTGTTCTTGTGAGTAGAAGTTTTAAAAAGCCCTTGGCTTTCTGCTTAGTGTATTTTTTATCATCACACTAAACATTTTTATGTTATTTCAACCCACTGTTGGTTAAAAAAATGGAAAACGCAACTATTGGGTTAAATCAACCAAAAAAGTTCATATTTGACCCAACAATGTCTTAAAACAACACCACATATTCAGTGGAAACAACCCAACATACAGTATGTTCATTTATAACCCGACTGTAGGGTTTGCCCAATTTTCGGTCAAAATAAACCATATTTTTTTATTTAAGAGTGTAGTTTTAATTTTGACTGTGCAAAGATAAAATACATTCCTGTGCCACCTTTATCTGATTCTTCAAAAACAATTTTTTTTGGTGCTGTGCCTTTAAGACTTCCACCGAGTGAAACATGCAATATGAGATGGGGTTTGCTGTCAAGTTCAGTATACTTTGTAACTCCTCATCCATCAATAACAGCCTCTTTTTGACGCCTGTGGCAGGTTCACAAAACAATCTGTGCTGAAATATGCCTCTAAGACTGCAGAGATCACACTGATGACCTTGTTAAAAACCACCTACCATCTTCAGCCACCTACGTGTGTCCTTCAGAAACGTACGGTTCACATGCATGGCCGGTGCTACACAAATATGGATGGTGTGTATTTTGATTCTGGTATTTATCTGTTTTATGTAAGCAGTTTGCCAAATGAGCCAATTTTGTAGCTTAGTTGGTCTTTTCGGAGCTAAAGTTTCAAGCACTAAAGATTACAAAGTGTCTTTATAGCACAATTAGATCTCTAAAGGTCTGGACCATTGGTTTTCTCATGATGTGACCCCTTCAGGCAATCATAACACACAGTTAAATGAGCAAATAATGAGCAAAGCAATCGTTCTGTCAGTTTATAGGTCTACTGTTGTGCGTCTTGTCTAATATTGGACATGGCTCCCACAAGGGAAAGTTAGAAAATGTCTAAAACTTTGGTGGGTATAAAATATTGGGCATAATTGCTTTCTGGTGTGCCCCATCAGTCATTTGATGGATAAGGACAAATGAAGCCATAATATGACACTCTTGACTAAATTTAATTGAGGTGCAGACACAAACACTCCACTGATTTTGTCATCAACAATCTTGTCTCCACATTTGGGACAAAAGAGCTCGTCTTTAAATGAATGCTTTATTAAAACAGATCAGTGGTACCTTATCAAGCACACCGGAGCACACATGAAGCCCTGAACAATTATAAATTATAACCATTATAATGAACACAGACACATCTCTCATTTTTAGTAACAGATCTCTTCTTCCTGCAGAATATTAAATTAAGAGTACACGTAATGGAAGCTGATATGATTTCACAGTGGTTGCGTGAAGTATTTAGAAGCCGGTGGGCAGCACTAAAAAAATACAAAGGTGTTACTTAACTTGAACTGTTCTGATGCAATGCAACATTTTATAACGCTACAAAAGCAATGCGGATCATGAAATTTACTTATTCATACTGTATAATGAATATTGACTGAGAGAAATGACTTGTGCACTATCTGGACAAAAGGATTGGGACGCCCACTTTAACATGTTTTTATATTCCAGTAATTTCAATTAAAACAAATATCAATGCTATTAAATACAATTCCATATTTTGTCTTGAAAGGGCCTGTTTCTGTTCCAAAAAAAACTAACTACCGCTGTGTTCAAGTCATTGATGGGTTTGGGTAATGAATGCTTGACTCAAAGGTGTTCAGCTGGGTTCAATTCTGGGCTTCATGCCGACAAGTTCTTCCACACTAGATTGAATCAATTATTTCTTTCTGAACCTTGCTTTGTGCACAGAACCATTGTAATGTAGCAATAGAAATAGCCCAGATCAAAACGTTTCTATAAAATGCACACAAGCACACAATTGTCTTGAACTGGGGTCTTCTAACTGGGGTCTGGGGACCAGAAGGTTTCAAGGGGTCACAGAAAATTTCAGGGAAAAAAATAAGCAAATATTGTAAAAGTCTACTGAACATATTATTGTTTCATACATAGGCGCCGATTTATGTTTGTGCCGGTAGGTGCTTTTGATGTCTCTTCAAGGTTATATACATCCAACAAATGTAGCCTATTATTTTAGTTAAAAAACAATATGTTATCTTTACAATATCACATTATCAATTTACCTAACAAAGTTTAATTATTTCTTTATACATACTAATAATAAAGGAAAATGTTTTTTAGAAAGGGGGATCCCTCACAATAGGTTCATCTTATTTGGGGGTCCATGGCATCATAAAGTTTGAAAGCCCCTGATGTAATATCATTATATGCTGTAGCATTAAGATTTGTGCTCACGGAAATGACTCAAGTAGTCAAATGTGTTCATTAGAATGGGGTGTACCAATCATTTTGAAGAGATAGAGAGTCTCTTACCAAGAGGTGAACCTGTGCACGTCCCTCCGTTTAAGCAGTAATCCGCACAATGGTTCACTTCACAGCGTTCCCCAGAGAAACTGGGCCAACAGTAACAGCGCCAGTCTCCTTTCTCATTGGCCATGCAGCGTCCTCCGTTCTCACAGGCCGGTCTGCACATCTCACCTTTACCATTTTGAAATAAATATATTCAGAGATTTAAGTTTTGTATTCTGTAGGGCTGTCAATTGATAAGCATTTTTTTATTACATATGTCAATTCATTAAAATTAATTTCAAATAAGGAATGCCTGATCAGTCATAGATGTTTATTACTGTGCCAGACGAAAGCACTGAGTAAATCATTTCTGTATTATTTTGCGTCATTGAACATAAATCTTTCCTGCCATCTAGCTGATAGAGACCGATGTTAGCAAGACCAAGGTCATGAGATTTAAGTCGACTTCCAGAAAACAAGCATACTGATAAAACGTACGTGTGATTGTTCACCAATTCGCTTTGACTGAACTCAACCGTTCTTGTTTTTGTAATTATTGTCACTACATAAACATGTTAAACTGACAGCCCTAGTATTTTGTTTTCCTTGTTTGATGCCCTGCAATTAACATGGTCCTTCAAAATGATGAGATTCTGTAATAGCAGGCCTGTCAAGAAAAATACGCAGCAAGCACAAAAAAATGAAAGTAAAGAGAACAAGACAGGATTCAAACCTGAAACACTGGGGTCAATACAGGAGCCATTGACCAAGGTCTTTCCCTCTGGACAGATACAACTGGCCCCAGTTGGGTTGAGCAAGCACATAAAATCACAGATCATCCTTATGCAAGGATTGGCCACTGAAAATAAAACATAATAATGTACAATCGGGGTTAAAAAATAACAAGTTCTTCCTAATACTGGGATAAAAATATGGATTTCTTAAATTGGATTCACTGAGGCAATTGTTTGGAGTTGTGTTGGTATTTCCTTCCCCCACCAACAACCGCGATGAAAAATGCCAATAGCGATTTGACAGCTGAAGCATTTTCGATTTATTTATTTATTATCTTTGAAAGGAGCCAATCGAACCTCAGTCTCAAAAGGTGCAGTTTCAAGGACGCTGGAAGTTTAAGGGAGAACATCTTTATCTGTCTTAAGTGTTTTGCTTAGGACATCAAACCACAAACTTTTGGCTTCTGCTGGCAGTGCACAAGTCTCTGGACCAGGCCAGATCTCAGACTTTAATGAGTCAGCGGAGACTGCTTCAGCTGCCCTTCACTACAAACCCACCAGAACAGAAAGATCCGTTTGAGGTGGTGAGACCATTAACACAACCTGATAACAATCCAAGATCCACAGCTTCCAAGAAAACAGTACATGGGTGATTTGAAGCATGTGAAGATCTTAATTGGTGTATATCGGAAGCAAAGTAAATTGGTGTTACGTTACTATTGAACTGTAATAATATGGTGTTATTTATTCCTGCATGAGATGCTGAGAAAATAAGAAAATCAATGTTCACCATGTGAAAAATACATTTCAATGTTCCAGGAAAATGTAGGTGTAAATTCAACATTGGCAATTCACAACACAGTCATCTGAACATGTATAAAGCTTTTACTTTCGATATGATAAAGGAGCACTGAAACTTTTCATAATACTGTAAATTGAGCTATTATGAAGGACACAACCTTCAAATCACTCCATTAGACTTTCATAAGTGGCAAGCCCGAACAAAATGTGTGATCAACGCATTTATTACACTAATTATACACCTTTTAGAACCCATTTACACAACCCTTGACTTAATATTTTAAGCAAACACTTTTAAGCAAAACAGTCTCTCTTACCGTCCTGTTGTTTGAACCGATGGGAGATCAGAACATTTGTTGTTTTTTCGATACCCAGATCAAGAGGTTCAAGCGTTCTTTTGCCATATTTGTGTACTCTGAAAACGTCATTTTTTAGTCCTGTTCCGTAAATATAATCCTCAAAAAGATCTATTCTGTATGGTTGGGATATTCCTGTACAGGTAAAATGAGGGAAAGACAAGTGTAAAAATACACTTTAATGATAAGTGCAATTCAATTGAATAAAAAAGGTGTAGTAAATATGCATACTATATACATATACTGTACATAATACAGTTGTCAAATTAAAATAGAAAATTAAACATTTAAAAGATTGACAGCCCATACATACGCAATGAAGAAAAAACCCTTTCAGGCAACTAAACCACAAGAACGAATATATTATCAGTTTCACTTTCTTCTCACCTTGCCTCCCATCGATTACCACCAATGGGTCTGATCCGTCGAATCTGACACTGCCAATGACAGAGAGCTCGGCATCAGCCCAATACACACGCTGGCTGAAGTAATCAATCGCCAACCCTACACATAAACAACAGGAGGAGATTTGTTTCCCTAATGATGATGAGTTCTTGAACGGAATGTTACAAAACAGCTTTTTAACACATGCAAAACATTACATAAATCAATAGCTCACATTACAATATAATACATAAAACAAGGTGTCGAAGATGGTTTAATTCATGTAGGACTACATATTTAAAGAGTTAAAAATATAACAATTTAGAACATTGTTAGGCAGAATGTTATGGACTGCAGTCACCGTGCACTTTTATTTGATCTTTTTTCATAAAACGAAAGTGGATGGGGACGGAAGCTGTCAGTCACATTCAGTCAGTAACATTCTGCTTAAGAATGGAACAAAAAGGTTGAGAATTTTTTTTTTTGGTGAACTGTCCCTTTAAGAAAAAGGTTCCGAGTATCGAAATCTTATTGGTGATTAATAGAACACCGCTTTTAGATTCTGTGAATAGTGTTCGGTAAATATGGCTCCAAATTGAATAATTTGTATAATTAAATAACCTTTGCAAAACCCTTGCCGCAGTGTGGACATATTCAGCACAAAAGAGTCATATCCGTGTCCTTCTCATCCTGAAATAAACTCAGCAAAAGTTTGTCCCATATTTCAGAGTTTGCGTTATTCGACTCATTATATTTCCTCTTTTGATTAAAGACTTGGATGTTGCTTTTTTGTTCCTTATCTAGATGATGGATTCCTAAAGCTGCACTGGAGGCGTAATATTGGCCCCTATAAAGGAGGCCGCAGTTAAATGTAGAGATACTTACTTAGTGTTTCCCAGAGGAACATGCCTACAGGTTTACCTTAAGGCACTACATCAAAAACAGTCCTTTTATTTCCTCTCAAACTTTTTTACAACTACACAACATTGAAAGTGCTGTGATTTACCAGTTTTATGAATATAAGAACCAGGTGCTTCTATGCAGAACTATTCAGACCTTGACCTGGCTTCTTCACATAGTCATAAAGATATATTAAAAGATATACAGTTGAAACGAAGTATTTGCCGATTGCATTGAAAGTATGAACACATACCTGTGGGTCTCCTAAGGTTCTTGTCCAAAAGCACTCTACGCATGGAACCGTCCATTGCACTCTCTTCTATGTGTGAGTGATCGCCTATTACAGACCAATACATCATCCTGGAACAGGCCCAATGTTTATTTATTAATATTAAACAATATTTCAGAACATATACTATATTATACAAACTACATAGCATTTGTAGTTTCACGTCATGTTAATATATTAAAGGTCCAATGTGTAATTTTTTGGAGGATCTATTGACAGAAATGCTATATAATATACATAACTGTCTTCAGAGATGTAAAACCCCTTACATAAAGTAGCGTTATGTTTTTATTACCTTAGAATGTGCTATTTCTATCTACATACACCGCTTGTCCCCTTGCATGGAATTCTCTGTTTATGACAGAGAATGGCATGAAACTCTAGATGGCGCCGTCCTAAAGTCTTAACCAATCTTACATAATAACTTTACTACATAGCGCAGCATATTGGTTCCTTCCGTATCAGCAGCCAATGAGCTTGCTGCACAACATTTAAATCTTGACAAGTGATTGTTGTAGCAGTGCAGCGCGTTTCAGAAACCCTCCTCCTTCCCAAGTGCCACCTGTATAGATCTGCTACAAGATGATCACGTAAGCTGTGCGGGGAGTGCAACCATTGGTTGCAATTCACAACCTCACCACTAGATGCCGCCAAATGTCATAAACTGGACCTATAATTCTTATATATTTTATTTTAGTGTGCATCCTGTGGTATAAAGTACAGAGTATTTAAAAGTCTAGGATGATTATATAGTCTAGCCTGAGTGCTTTTTATAAAAGAAAAATAAATATGACCTTTAACACATAGCAAAATTTGCTTATTTGTAAAAGTGGAGAATCTAAAATATTTTCGCAATGTATTGTTTAAATTCATAATGTACAATATTGTGAAACATACCACTGTATAGTATGCATATAATTACAGAAAATATGGTTAAAACATGTTCTTACCCTTTGACTGGATTGACAGTAATGGCATAAGGTTCCCCTGCAATGTCGGTTATCAAGCGAGTGCAGTTTGGTCCCTTGAGTTGGCCCACATTTATAGAGTATCTAAGCTTGGTCCAGTGAGCTGTGTAATAACTGAACCAGTGCATCCTAGAGTGGTCTGTCCAGTAGATGTTTCCAGTTACCCAGTCGGCTGATACATCCCTGGGCCTGCGGAAATCTGGGCACTGCAAAAGTCACCCAGATAACAAGGTGATTCCCGTGTGGATCAAGGCAACACAGAATCATGGGTTTGAGCAGATGTTTAGGAGTCATAAATTAACGGTGTCAAAATTTTAGAAATTGCATTTCTGTAATCTGTATTAGATTTGGTTACAATTAAATAAGTAAAACTAGACCCCAAAATAAAAATGCAATAAATATTTAAAATCTTTATTCAATAGCTAATTCAACTTTGATAACGTCATCTTTTACATATAAAAAAGTCAATGAGAATTGGGTCTGTCAAGCTTCAATATAAATGGAAAAGTATGACCAGGGTATTGCCTTTTTCTTATTTAGAATTCATAGACAAAATGTATGACATTTTATATAAAGTAATCAAAAGGGGGGTGACCGAAAAATTTATTACATGTTGTCTAAAATTAGAGATTCTAAAAGACCCCTTTCAAGTACAAAGTTGTAATGTTTAATTCTGTAAAAAGTGCAGATATATAGAGATACATATCTGATTTAAAATATCTTGAAAAACGGCTGTATATGATTATTCAATTTATTACATGCATATTGAAAATTTACAATAGCAAATACCAACAAGGACATCCAAAATCCAGAAAATTCCTAAAAACATCTGTCGACATGCTTCACACAGGTGATACTTACTATGATGCCAACATTAGTTTTAGTTTGACTCCTGTTAAGGATTTCTTTGTAAAAAAGTCCACCGGGATTAAACTGAGTAGCCCAGATAAACTTTTTTTGTTGAAACAGAGCATCCATCCCAATGATGCGGGCATTTTCCTCGATGCGAGCATGTACTTTGTGTCCATGGCTCTGGTTAAATGGATACACAAAACTTCGGATTTCAGTGTCATTAGCTATGTAGAGCACTCGATCTTCTGGTCCTGCCCGTTGAGTTATTAATATGCAAAAAAAATGAAAAGTGGCTAAATTCCATTTGGGGTTTAAGACAACAGATTGACAATTACAGATGCAGATAAATCATTCTAGCACAACAACACGCATTTTAATCTATCAATAATAATTGATACTTGACTATACATAATGTAAATACACACACACACTATAAATGGAGGCTATACCATTTTTTTACTTACACAAATGTTACCACATAACAAATGCATATAACGTCTGCATTACTAATATTGTGTTGTAAAGTGAATACAAATAAGAACATACAGCAATGGTTTAAACTAGGTCTTGCAAGCTGAGCTAATACACGTAAAGGTGAGCTACAGAGCGATTCAAAGACTAACATAAAATATCACCACGATCATTGAGCCAGTGGTGCCAAAGGACAAATCAATACAAAATATAGATCCTTACCTTTTGCTATGCAGCTACCATTCACATCCTTATAATTTTTGTCACATGTACATTTGTATGATCCTTTTGTATTTGTACAATAGTGAGAACATCTGCCAAACTGAACACACTCATTTATCTCTGAAAAAGAAAAGCAAAAGAATCATTAGTGCATATGTATGAAAAAAAAGTCTGAGATACGTTCTGCATCTCATTATTTGATCCCATGAAAACAATATGAGTACACAAATGTTGTAGCGGGAATGATCTGATAAATGTTAAAAAATTCAGGAGGTTTAGAGTATTCAGGATAGTTTGACTTTGGCCTCTGGTCCACATACACAGTACATATATTATTCAAATTTGAATTACTAAATAAATATATAACCCCACACTATAATCATGCCATTGGTTGAGACAATACCCGTTTGGTTTCAGCAGTGGTGCAGAAATGACATACATCACCTTAAATACCCCCTTCCAGAAAAAGCTGTGAAAAACAGTGGGATGGTACCTTCACACTTTCTGCTTCTGAGATTCCTCTGAAATCCAGGTTTGCAGCGGCAGATTGCATTAGTGTTTGTCTGATTGCACACTGCATCCTCTCCACATGGATTCAACCTCTTTCCACATATGTCTCCATTTGAAGCTGGAATAAGAGAGAGCTTTAAAGTGACATACAGTATATACACCCGCTGTTCCACTGCATAATTATTTGGTTTGTTTGTTTGAATCTTTCGTCAAAACTGCAACATTCTCAACTGTAAGGTTTTTAAAGCGATTTTCACACTATGACTTCAATTCCAGCCACGCGTGCTCACACACAGACGCACAGTATTGCATTTTCCTACATAACCCACTTGTTTTAAAACAAGTTTTAAAACCCTTAACCCTAAAATTTAACTTCCACAAGTTTTTTTACTTCTACAACAAACAGGTTGTTTAACGTAGAAACTATATACCGATGCGACCTTATTTGGTTTTCTTTTCTGCTCTGTGAAAAGATAATACTTTTAAGAAATTTGAAATCTTACTCCTTATTTTTGGTCTTCAGTATTAAATGTCAAAACTGATGGCGATGAGGTCTGTGATGTGACTATGCCTGCGTCCCAATTCGCATACTATCCGTCCTTAAATTGTATTTAAAATTACAATAAGTATGTCCCAAAGACTCCCAAATCAAAGCATGCTGAAATGATTTTTCTCGAAGTACCCTTCGTGTACATCCGTGAACACTCAACGTCTGTTATTACCCACAACTCTTTGCGAGACGGTGTAGTTAAGTGACGCTCCACAACATTAATCAAAATAAATATGTTAGGGTGCATCACTAAATTAATAACTGTTAAGTATACAGACGACATTATGTAAGAAATAATGAACGACTGAATAAATACTTAAATGGAAAGAAGAGCTGTATTTAGATTTTTTTGACTGTTAATGATCACAATATCGTTTAGGCCAGGGGGTTTCAAACTGGGGTAAGGGGACCCCCAGAATGTTTAAAGGGGTCCCCATAAAAGACAGCAAAAGATTTAAAATGTACTAAGGATCATTACGGTTTTACGTCTACAAACAATCAGTTTTCTTTATGTATCAAACTTACTATTTATCTAACAGCTTAAATCTTTCTTTATACCTAAAAATATGAATACACATTTTGAAAGGGGGTCCCTCACGAAAGCTACTTTAAATTTGGGGGTCCTTGGCATGTAAAAGTTTGAAAACCTCTGGTCTAGGCAACAATGACCAATTTTTTCTCACTAGTATGTCACAGTCTGAGCATGGAAATGTACATAATTTTCAATAACAAAAAAAGTACCCATTTTTAGGGAACTGTATAGTCGTCTTGGAAGGCAGCGTATATTTAGGTTTTTCTGCACAGCTGAGAAATTCATGATATGCGCTGAATGCCATGACAACGGCTTAGGAAACATACAAGGTACTTTTTCTGTTTCAAATTTGTATTTCCTTCCGAACATGCTAATCTAGTCCACTACTGTTTGTTTTCCAAAAGCATTTGAAAGATCTACAAACATACAAGCCTTGCAGTCCTGTTCATCTGAGCCTCCATCTCCGCAGTCATCAAACAGGTCGCACTGCATCTGTGCTGGTATACATCTGTGATTGCTACAGGTAAACTCGGTCTTCCCGCAGGGCTTGGGCCTGGTTGATACAGCCTCTGGTTTGGGCCCGAGAACGAAACCAAAACATCTATTCAGCATCAGCAAAAGCACAACTTAAAGAGTCTTCCATCAAAACGACGGCGATTGTGAACGTGTGAGTGTTGGTGATTAATGAACGCCATATATCTGAAACACCTGATGAACTACTAGCAAAAGCAATATCACTAAATTCTACGCTGAATTCTTTATGGCGAATTTAAAAGGCGAGGCAGGGATGATGGATTTCTCATTGTGCTGGTGAGGATAAAGGCATCATCGGAGGCTTGCGAATGATCTTACCGCATTCATCTTCATCTGAGTTGTCCCCACAGTTATCCACTTTGTTACAGATTTGATCGAGCC
Source organism: Triplophysa dalaica (assembly GCF_015846415.1). Lineage (NCBI taxonomy): Eukaryota > Metazoa > Chordata > Actinopteri > Cypriniformes > Nemacheilidae > Triplophysa > Triplophysa dalaica. The sequence goes on along the minus strand of NC_079549.1, from coordinate 18,364,464 downwards.
GTAGACACACTCTGTCATTTCTGCAGCGGTATGGCCTTGTTGGAGGACAAGGCAATTTGGCTAAAGAAATGAGAACACAATGAAACAATATGTTTTGTACTGCACTTGGGCATCCACAATCTCTTGGACGTATAATGCAAGCTTTTTATGCAATAACCCTAACAGAGACCACGTAGAACGTAGGAAAGGTCAAAGTTAAGCAGAGAGGTCATGTAATTCCACAGAGAGAAGATGGATGGATGGATTACCGCACATCTCCGGGTCTTCATCCGAGTTATCTCCGCAGTCATCTTCTCCGTCACACACCCACACGTGAAGCTTACACAAGGTGTTGTTACAGATGTACTCATCAGGACGACAGAAGAAAGCATCTGTACAAACAGGTTTGACGTCAAACTGTGATAGGTGAATATTTGTAATTAAGGTGTAAAGTAAACAGAAGCATGCATACTGTATGATAACCAGGACACTGAGCGTGTTCAAGTACTAATAGAAAAAAGACTAGAAAGTCTAAATCGGATTTTGTGTAACATCCTGAATCTGGATGATTTTGAAGGAAGCATGCATGCGTTTCCCGCAGCTGGTGGTTTGGAAAAATCGATTCGCTCAACTCATCGAAAGTCACTAAATAATGCAGTGATGCACAAAAACTCATAATTGGAATTTTAAATGAACTATTAATAATTCTGTTCATTGAAAATGCGTAATGTGGAATCCTTAATTGCAATTTACAAATGAACTACTTTAAGTTGCCAAAGCTGTTTGCACCACCTGTAAAATGTTGTAAGAATCGTTTGGTAATGGTCCTGTGATTCTGAAATCAAAATGTGGTGTGTATACGTTAGATTATTTATACATGTAATAACTTTTTTCAACTCATGATGTTTTTCCACTTTTATACATACAAATTATGAATATAATATTTATTAAAAAAAAATATATATATTTAAAATAAAATATTTGTTCGTTTTTTTAAAGCTCACTTGAATTTGTTCTAGATCATTGGTTCTCAAACTTTTTTGGCTTAAGTACCCCTTTTTATGATTTTTTTCAAGCCAAGTACCCCGTGACCAGACAACAACATTTTACTTTAAAATACAGTGAAATGAGAGTCAAACAGTTATTTTATCTAAATTTATTTAAAAAATATGCATCTTTGTGTAGTCATAATTTCATATAAAAATAATATTATTATAATTTATTGATTTTCATTAATTATCCCTAAATGTCAGTTTCTCTCACGAACCCACTGGAGTACCCCAAAGTACCCCCGGGGGTACGCGTACCCCCATTTGAGAACCACTGTTCTAGATCAATGTCATGATTTAGTGCTTGAACTTCGCTGGAAAAATAATGAGTTAGAACAGGGTTTTTTTAATGTATTTTATAATTATTTTGTCAAATTATAGTCATCTTGAGGCCCACTTAGAGTTAAGATGGGGCCCCCTTGTAGGCCATGGCCCGCCTGTTCAGAAACCATCGAGTTAGAAAATGTCTTCATACCATGACCACAGTTCTCCTCATCGCTGTGGTCTACACAGTCAAAGATATCATCGCAGCGCCAGCGTTTAGGGATGCAGTGGGCGTGGTTTTTGCACAGAAACTCATCTTCTGTGCACTCCTTGACACAGTCCATCTGGTGTAAGAACAAGAAGAAAAATCTCTCATACCCACTCTGAAGAGAAAGTGAAGTGCGATACACATCTGTGTTCCCATGGATTTCAACACAAGTCTGGTACACAAGACTCCTTTTTGCAAAGTTAATGTTTTCGATGCGGTGTTCCTCTGATGCAATATATTGTATTTGTTGTGTGTCATTGATATTCATGGCACACGTGATGCAAAAATAATCGTATACAAGACTTCTACAGACACCCACACATGATATCTAGTACTACAAAAATGTTATAACAAGTCACCTCACCTTTGATGAAACAGAACTATTAGATTAAAGTAATGATTCATTCAGCAGAATCATATCAAGGCTATAATTTAATTGGCAAAACTTTGATAATTAAAGGGAAAGTTCACCCAAAAAAGGAAACTCTTCAATCATTGATGCACCTAGTGTCATTTCAAACTTGTATGAGTGATGTTTCTCTACAGAACACAAAATAAGATTTTTAAAGAACATTAGTAAGCAACCAACATGAGTCTCCGTGAGTTGACTTCCATCGTATGGACACAAAACCATTTATTTTATGTTTTAATGTATTCTGTTTTTTTTTCAGAAGAATTGGTCACATACAGGTTTTAAATTACATAACTGGTGAAATTTCCCTTTAAATCATTCTCATACAGTTCCAGCCAAGCAACCTCTGTTCTTTTTATATAGTGGTATATGTTTTTCCACCATCACTACAATAATGTAAAACATTCCTAACAGTATAAGATCAGGTCCTGCTCCGCATTAAACACCCTGTTTTACCCAGAAACACATTTTACATGGTGCAATCGGTTATATTCCAACAAGCTATGAAAGCTTTGGCATTTCTTCTTCAAATCTGTAACCAATATGCAGTATCTACATCTATCTCTCTAAAGGATTTCTTGCACACTGCACATGTGAGAGTGAAGTGGTTGATGTAAGGTGAGAGGGTCCTGCTGGAGAACTGACCTCATCAGAGCTGTCCAGACAGTTGTCATGTCCATCACACCTGAGAGCGGCCGACACACAACCTCCACTGGCACACACATATTCATTCAGAGAGCAGGAGGGAAGAACTAAAAACAGACCCGGATAAAACACATAAATACAAGAGATAACACGTGAAAGCTCTTTCAGACAAATCTTTCTGTATATCTGGTCTAAAAAGTTTGTAATTGGTCTAGTTTTACATTCGTTCTCTGTCTTGTGAGGACAAAATTGAGAGGACAAAATTGTTTTAATAGCCTCTATGATTTAAACCTTTAAATTAAGATGAGTTCTTGAATTAAATTTTTAGTTCACTCAAACATGAAACTTCAGTCATCATATACTCCCTTTTCATTGAAAAAACTGAGATTTAAAGAACGTAGGTAACCGCACAGCGCTGGCACCTTTTCACTTCTATTGTATGGGGACAAAAGCAATGCAAGTGAATGGGTGCCGGCACTGTTTGGTTAACAACATTCTTCAAAAAACTTTATGTGTTCTGAAATGACAAAAGAGAGAGTTAATATTGACAGAATCATTTTGGAGTGAGCTATCCCTTTAAACACTTAAACATGATGGTTGCATGGTGAAAAATGTATAAGTTTATAAGATAACTTCAGCTACACTGGCCAGTGTGAAACCTCCATCTCGCTTAAAAAGCTAAATGCAATCCTTGATCAAATATTAAGGCTTCTAAATAAATTCTTAGCTTGAATTAAAAATTAACCAAAGGATTAAATCACCAGAGTGCCGAGTAAGGCAGCTGTGTTCATTATGTACACACTTAAAACAAACTGCTCAAAATATCCATAAAACATGTCAAGACCCCGGGTCGTGTTCAAGATGCACCTGTTCCAAGGCAATTTCTTTCATCTTCTCCTGTTTTACAGTCTTCCTGCCCGTCACATAGCCACTTCCGAGAGATGCAGAGACTGTTGTGACACTGAAACTGATCGTCTGCACAGTGAGTCTCGCAGTCCTTCTGAAAACACACACATAAGGTCCAGTTCAGTGTCGTCCCATTTTCGAAAAACAGGTTTTTTGCTATTTTTTTATTGACAGACCGCAGTGAAAGACTTAAAAATAATTGGGCAAAAAGAGTCGGCATATGAGAAACCAGATGGTATGTTTTAAATGAAACTTCTGTCTCTTGCATGAGCACCACCGCTTAGCATGTATAGAGCATTTTTGCTAACATACTCATTCTTATAGTTTTATACCAATAATTTTCACTTTTCCCATTGAACTGTTTTCAATGTTCTATTGTGTCAATAAAGAGTGCATTCAGTGTAAACAAACTTTAATAGGTTTGAACTTTGTTAACAAAATTGAAAATGCAGTGCACTGTATATTCATGACTTGCTAATAAATACATAAAAACATAACAGACAAATGCTGTCGAAGGATATAGATGACACATCTTTGAATTAATTGACCAGATGAGACTCTTCTCTTAAAGGTCCTTTGTATGAAATTTAGCAGCATCTAGCGGTGAGGTTGCAAATTTCAACCAACGGCTCACTCCACCCCTCCCGTTCGAAGCACTATGGTGGCTGACACAGTGCTAAGATGTCGTCACGTTTTCACTTCTTTGCCAAATGAGATAACGTATTTACAAAAGTGCTCTGTAAGGCCGTGTTCACACTTGACTTCATTTTTTTTACTCAAAACTTCCGCAGCGTTGTGGTTACAAATAGCAGCCGGCAATGTTCAAAGATAGCATTTGTGAACGAAGGCCGACAGGCTTCGTAGGCAGCGTAATGGAAGTCTATTTGAATTATAAACAGAGAGCATCTTTACTATAACCAATCACAAATTAAAAAATCACACTTCTAATATCTGGCTAGAAATGCAGTCAGAAGTTATTGAAAGTGAAAATTAAACTAACATTTGTACAAAACAATGCTCCAATGGGCGTTTCGGCCGGCATTAAATTCTTTAGAGCTTCAGCCTTCTCCACCAATCACGTTCCTCGCATGTTGTTATGGAAACAACAGTTCTCTGTCATTGGTTAGCTGTGAAAAATGTGCTTGACGTGGGGCTTTTTTTTCAGAACCTCAAAAGACGCTCTGAGCTGCGGAAAAAGACGCTGGCGCTGGCATTTTAAAAAAGCGCTCTGGAAACATGCTTTAGGATAGGATCATAATGTAATACAGATAATAGCAGCTTTAAAAAAAAGTGAACACGGCCTAAAGTAATTTGTCCGTTTAGGGCTACTGTAGAAACAACATGGCGAAGTCCGTGTAAGGGGACCTAAGATGTATGTAGATAGGAATTGCTCATTCTAAGGTAATAAAAACATAACGCTTCATTATGTAATGTCTTTATACATCTCTAAACACTAGTTATGTATGTTATATTGCATTTCTGTCAATAGATCCTCCAAAAAATACACACTGGACCTTTAAAATGACATCCAGTATGTACTGACCTCATCTGAATTATCAACACAGTCATAGTCGCCATCACAACGGAAGCGTGCTGAGATACATTCCCCATTGGCGCAGGCGAAATCCTTGAGATTACAGGTCACCGGCTCTGCAGAGAGGAGAGAGAATGATTAGACAGCAAAAACCTCTCAGCTATCCTGACCGTGTCCTGTGAAGATGTTCGCGTCAAAACTGCTGAAGTAAACAATAGCGGAGGAAAGAAGATATAGAGAAAGAGCATAAAAGATAAAAAAAGGTCCCGCACTTGGGCATGAACTGGCATTGGACCATCTGTTTTAGGGGTTCTTGCAAGTATGCCAAGATCTTAAGAGTGGCTCTTTGCAAACTAATCAGCTATCGAAATGTCTTAAAGGGCTTTTATGAAAGACAGCACTGCCTGGAATGGCCTGAAAAGCATGCTGGGTGGGCAGAGAACAAGTTGACTGTTAGAAAATTCTAGTTTCAACAACGATTTAACAACATAATGGAGGAAAATGTGGACAACAACGGTCATGCAATTGGCAAGACAGCACGTGTAAACGGGTTTAAATTCATAACCAAATGCCACACTATCGACTTAAAGGCTCCAACAGGACACAGCAAGCTATAAAAACAACTTAAAACCCACTTTCCTTGTTTTCCTTGTGGGAAGATTAGAAATTAACAGATATATGGTTAACAAACAGAAAGCAAGAAAACATCAAGCAGTCTAGGAAAGTGGCCTCCGACAATCCCACACGACGTGTCTTGACAGTTAAAACAATTTAGTACAAACGCAAGTCGGGAAAAAAGCTTTATTGTGCTGAGAGAGATGAGAGAAACTCACTACAATGCTCCTCATCCGAGTTGTCTCCACAGTCATTCTGGCTGTCACATCTCCAGTGGTCCGGGATGCAGTTGTTATTCTCACACCGAAATTCATGAGGTCCACAGGTCTTTTCATCTTTTTCATCAAACACAAACAAACAAACAGATGAAAATGGTTTCAAAAGGGCATGAATATTAATGTGGCGCTAGCGCATTTCGACACGTAATCATCGTCTCCTCAGGGTTCGCGGGCACGGATCTGACACTAAGTTCAAAACACGCCCGCACTCGGGAAGTTAACGCACCATAAGATGAGATACATGACTGTGCTGCCGATAACTTCCCTCCTCAATAACCTGAAAACTTGACACTTAACATCAAACAGTTTGTCACCTGGGCACAATCGCCCTCAATGAACATTTTTGAATGTATTTTTCCTTTTCAAGAGTCGCTGTAGTGTTACATTATATGAGAACTTTCTGAAGTGTTAGAACAAAGATACATTCCTTTTGAACAGACGAAAAGATCAGATTTGATCAGCGCTGGGTATCGCCAAACTCATCTTAATACTCAATAAACAAAAATAATGTTTTATGTAAGGGATAATGTACAGGTTGTTATAACAGCCGGCTGCTTGTACATTATCCTGCTTATTACACGGCTACTTGCCACATGAGAAAAAAACAGGATATGAAAAGTAAATTTGAAATATTTGATTTGATATTTTATTTTTTACAGAATGAAGGCCTTCCGCGAGGAAAAGTTGTTTACTTTTGGTTTTAAGGTAAGAAACAACGTTCAAATGTCACGAACAGGCAATTTGGTTTAATCATTTATAAATATAATTTCATATATGATATTAAAATATATATTTATATTTCATTTGTGCAAAAAAACTAACCATGTGTTATTAGTTTTGAGAGGTTATCTGGGAATAACAAAACTGCAAATGTCGCTGACGTTTGATTAATAATGTAGTCAAGTAAGATTGTAATGCAAGTGATGATCACAGATAAATATATGTTAACCCTTATCCAAACCCTTGTCTTAAATCGAATGTGTTAATAAAAGATAGTCTGTTTTTAAAACAAAAGAAAAACGTTAGTTACGACCTAATGTGAAACTGATAGACAAACGACACAATTATGAAGCCGTTGTGACAAAACTGCCGCAGGAATCTGTTGACCAATCAAATGCAGTGTGAGGAGACTGGATTCAGCTGCGACTAACCAAAATGTAGTGGGAGGAGACTGGATCTGGATCCAACCTCTGCCCCAGAATCTCGCATTCTGCAGTGAGGAGGAACTGAAAGCTTTAGATCATTGGCTTCAGCAAGTCACTCTAAAAAATACTTTTGTAGAATGTCTCCTGACAGATTCTACTTGAATATAATCTAATAGGTATAAGACTTTTAATATAGAAGGCTAATCAAGAGATACAAATATCATTTCCTTTAACAGACACTAATGTATGTCACAACATTGAATCCACTATATAAAAAACGTAATACTTGATACTATGAATAATAACATACTAATTAACTATTTGTTTAAAACTATATAATAATGTAAAGATATATTCTATAAATTGATTCTACTGGTTAAGCTATCCAATCCCATTAAGGAAGTATTTTCAACCTATATTTTAGGATATCAATATGTTCAGTCTTTTACTTTATAATAATAACACTATTTCACATCAAATGCAAAGATAAAGATCTACAATTACCTTCAGGCCGATGCAGATAAAGTGTGTCACATGTGGAAAAAAATCAATAGAGACACCCAAGGAGCCCAACACACCTCAATTACAGAGTTAACCCTCAATGCTCCTCTGACGTGTCACTCATTTAGATGTGTTTTTTTCTTTTTGCTAATCCTCAGGTTATAGACGATCCATAAAAAACATCAGATATGTCCAGCCAAGACAAATCAAACCAATTTTCCCAATCAAATTCGGACAGAATGTAATTTGTTTCCAACAGACAAGGTATTGATTTCATTTCTTACAGTACATCAATTGATATTAGAGCGACAGGCTCATCATCTTTGCTAGAATGTGTGATGGTGTTTTATATAAAATACACCACTGAGAGTTTATACATGGCAAATTTAATTATTAATTATTACTATAAATATTATTTATATAATTACATAAAACAGTATTAATATGAATAATAATAATTATTTTGTAATTATTATTATAATCAATTATTATTATCCTTTTGTTATTATTATTGTTGTTTTTGTAGCTACTAATTAATTAATTAATTATTATTCATAGGTATCATAAAGTATATTCCAAAATCTAGTATGCTGCCTACACAAGCAGTATTTTTAAGCACCACGTATACTATACTTTCCGCATCCGTGTCCGTCTCGGGCACAAAAGCGTCCGCACAGCTTCTGGAGCAAACTTAAGGGCAGATAGATGAGTTCGACACAAGCGCAGTATGTCACCGAGTGGACTCTGCTGATTCAAATAAAATTGCGCATGCGCTCTTGTACGCGTCCCGTGTGTGTGCGGACGACCGAGGACTTTCCTGATGACGAAAATTACGGCCAGACTATACTTTTGCCTTAAGGCATCATAGGCATTTGAGGAGTAGCAACAATTTTATTCTAAATAAAAATAGAACAGTATTTTATGCTCATTAGTCATTACATTGTTCATTTTAAATCCAAACTCAACTGTTTGAATGAGGACTGCGACTGTATTTATGACATATGCTATTTATGCCTTACTGTGCTTTCACACTCTGACTCTGTCGCTAGGTGTTGCTAGTCTCTTGCTATGAGAGCTAGACACGCCCACTTCCTGTCGCCAAAGGTCACTGTCGCTTATGTCGCCGGAAGTCGCCGGCTCTCCATTGAAATGAATGACATCGCTCGCTGGAGTTGTGAATACACAGTTAGAAGCCAACTGCACTACACATCTCACCAAACATTAAACAAGTTAAAATAGCCAAACATCACAATTGTGTAATCTACATTTATACAATACAAAACAAAACAACTGAACGTTTCTTCTAATGACACCAAGTACGCAAGCTCACTGTTCCAATATAAAGTTTCTCTATAAAATTATCCATAGCAAAATCTGTCCAGCACAGCTTCAGGAACGGTTTTGTTGGTCCATCAGCATTCTAAATGTCTGGAAAACACATACCCGGGGAAGAACGCAATATGTGAGGCCGTCGCTGATGTGCCACTGTCAAACTAAATCAGGCATTCAAGGCAACAAAACAGGCCCAGGGGAATTGTTACAAGCCACAGCTAATAAAAGCCGAGTGGTTCATGATTAAAGTTGGCCTCACTCCATCAGAGAGAGAGAGAAGACTCTACGAGCATACAGAATTGACATTAGCCCCAATCAGACTTTCAGATGGGCCCGTACGTGTGGATGATGGAGGCTCTGATTTGTGAATAATAACTGCGGCTCACCGCAATTGGCCTCGTCCGAGCCGTCAGCACAGTCAGGGTCCTCATCGCATACCCAGAGCTTGGAGATGCAATGCATGGTGGTCTTGCACTGGAACTGGTCTGGAGAACATGTGCTTTCAGCTGGAACATACAGATTAAAGGAAATACAGGATATTTACAATGCCATCAAAAGTGATTTCACAAGATTCCTTGCATTTGTGAAGGTCACGCATATGTGCCATGAAGCATAAAATGTTCCGTGTAGCCTCACTTCCTAGTAGAAGTCTTCTGCAATTACTATCTGTGAAATGATGACAGGTCGTATGTGTACAAGAAGGATTTCCAATGGTTTGCAACTTTTAAATAAACGTGCTTCACACTGCCATAAATAAACAGTTTTGACCGAAGGGGTAGCCTTTTAAGTTTGCGTCAATATTGTGAATGTCATTTCTAATCGAATCATGACAAACTATATATCATTGGAAAGGTCTAAGACTCTAGAATACAGATTTCTTTGAGTTTTTTTTTTATAATTTAAGGAGGGAGAGTAATTGATTATTTTTTATAAAGAGTGTGGTTAGAATTTTTGTTATCCTTTTGCGACCCGTATTTTTTTAATGTATTTTTAAATCAAAGAAAAACAAACTTTTTTATTTACTTTTTACAATAAACCTAACAACATACATTTAATTGTTTTGTGTGTGTGATTTTTATAATCAACTACTTTTCTTTTTTCAAACAAGACCAACCGTAAGTCTGTTTTCCAAAGAATTCACGAGTTATCGCCATTTTAGTTCCAACGTGCGTTTTTATGTGAAGGCTCAAAAAGGTATCCGACAGCTAACAGGGGAACCGTTAATATCCGAAGAACCCCTATGTTCCAAAAAAGGGGAAAAATTTATTTAGATTATAAAAAAGTGAAGATGTGGTACTTGTAAGTACCTTTGAGTAAATGGTTCTTTAAGGAACCAGCAATGGTTCTTCTTGGGGATTGCTGTGAAGAACCTTTCATAGCGGCTATTTTGCAAAAGTGTACATGCTACTCCAACTATGCACCAACAACTTTTGTGTCTATTGAGTTAATATTTATAGAGTTTTTTACTCCACAAAGTTTAAAAACACACTCTTTTCCAGTCCATCTGGCTTTATTTCTTGCTGTCAAGTAGTACTACCATTCCTTAGTGCCTCTTTCCCCTTATAAGCACCTGGCCTTTTTTTAGCTCCCAAACCAGCTACCATGTTGTGATTGAAGCCACATCTGAGATCTGTCAGTCTGGATCATTAAATTCACAGGGGAAACGCCAAATCTGACCAACCTTTAGCTTAAAAGAATATCTATCATTGCCAGTGTTTAATGGAGGTAGCAAAAAGTGTCAAGGAGTTTCTTACGGCAGTCCGTCTCATCTTCACTATCCCCGCAGTCGTCCTGCCCATTGCAGCGGAGATTTAATGGTATGCACTTCTGCTTTCTGGTGCACTTGAATTGGCCCGAAAGACATATGTATGTATCTGCAAATGAGGGGAGAGATTGTAAGTAAAGCCATGAGACAGTGTGCTTTCGTGAGAGAACATCATCGACATCATCAGCGACAAGTTTATCTGAAGTGCATACAAGTTATGCATCCAGTCAATATGCGTGTTTCCAGGACACAGTCGCAATGTAGCTCATAAAAGGAAAGATCGGAAAGATGATGGCACAAACCATATTATTTACTTTAAAAGTGCTAAACATTTAAAATCTTAAATCTGTGTTGGTCCAAAACATCCCGATTAGAATCGTTAAATGACAAAACACCCTGTACTCTTCTAAAAGTGGATATCGATCGTTTGATAGCTGCAAGAGTCCGTATAATTGAACATTCAGAGACAGCTGTGCTAAAAAAGATTTGCGGCCGATGAAAATTCCAGTCAGATTTTCTTGACTGCATGCTGCATACTTCACAGGCGCCGCACTCTACAAGGCCTCACGCAGCCTCACACAGAGAAAATAAAGCACCGGATCTGTCGATAAGAACATGGCATTTAAAAGCTGCTCTCTTATGTATTATTCCGCTCACCGCAGTTGGCTTCGTCTGAGTTGTCCCCACAGTCATTTTCCCCGTCACAAATGAAGGGAGGCAAAGCGCAGAGGCCAGTGCCGCACTGAAAACGCCCAGGCTGGCATTTGAATTCCGCTGCAAAAACAATGATTAACAGTGAACTCCTGAGGATTCAAAGCAATTTGCGCATAGGTGTGCGTTTTTAAACCCGAGATGCGTGAGGTCTCCCAAAATGGGCGAGTCAACCCACGTTCCATTATTTCTCTAAAAGCACTTGTGCGATATTTAATGGCCCCTGCCCTTTATTGAACAAAAGAGGTTCCACCTATTAACAACAGCTATCGGCAGCCTGTCATTTTAGGTTTGTTCCTGGCAAGCCGGTCGTGTGTGAATCACCATGCTACAAAGAGATGTAAAAACAAGCCCGGTGGGAAATATAAATAAAAGTACAAAAGTTCGTTCTTTATAACTTACAGGTCAGTCTAGTCTGTGGCTGTAACCTTGTTTATTTTCATATATGACACCATTGGCAGGCTGAAAATGGAGAATATTGAAGACATCTGCAGTGATTTCACTGGCGATGTAAAGCAACGATGTGAAAATAAAATAATAAATGAATGCACTTTTAAACAAGCAATTTATTTTTCTAAAGGCCGTCTTTAAAATAGTTTTGAGATAATTTTGCTTCACAGAAGTACATGCATGGCAATTTTTATGTATCAAAATGTTACAACATAAAGTATTGTGTAAAGTATTTAAATGTTAATGATACATTGTTAATACATTGTTTTGTGGATGTGTTTACATTAAAATGAATATTGTTCTTCTTTCTTTTTATTATTTAAAGTGTATCAATTTTATCAGACTTGTCTTTTTTTATAGCTGCACTCAGAAAAACTTTTAATGGTTAGTAAAATAAAACAAAACAAAACATAACATAATAACCTAACCAAAACCTAACCAAAACTTAACCAAACCTAACCAAACCTAACCTAACCTAGCCTAACCTAGCTTAACATAACAACATAAAATAATAAAAAAAAAACGTAAAAGTAAGTTGTATATTTATGGCAGAGATTAAACAAAGATAAGGCAAAAGTCATGGACTGCATCTTTAAATACATTTGTATTAAATTCTTAATAAAACACAAAAATAGAGAAAAATATTATACCTCATCGAAAGGACGCAATATTTTCCAGCCCAATTCATAACAAAACATGACGATAAACTGAATATGAAACTGCAGGCAGTCTCATTGGGCATCGTTAAAACCGAAGCACTTACGACAGTCTGCAGGCTCATCGGACCCATCGCCGCAGTCGTCCACCGTATCGCATTTCCACCAGAATGGGATGCACTCATCTGTTCCGCAGCGAAACTGCACAAACATCCACCATGTCGAAAAAGGTCAATCAATTGTGCCCAAAACAACCTGCCTTTTTGTTTCTACTAATAGCATGCAATCATCATTTGGGTTAACAGACCTGGCTTGCTGTGCAGTTGGACAGGCAGGTCTTGTTATCGGACGCCAGGTAAAAGTTTGTTGGGCAGGCACATTTATGACCTCCACCAGGAGACAGTAAGCACAAATGGCTACAGCCACCATTGGCCACCTGACACTGATGCTTGGGGACTGTGAAATGGGGGTTGAAATGAATCATTCATGTTGGGTGCATATTTAAAGAATATAATATTTAATAAAAAACATTTGTACCTTCAGGCTGGCGAAGAGGGTGGTACACTATGATGGACTTGATGGCCTGCCATGAATTTAGGAGCTCGACCGCATTAGCACCTGTAGTCTTATGAGCGCGGCGGAGAGATTTGGACTTTCCGTCAGTCCAGTAAATGAAGTCCTCGAACAGCGTGAGCCCCATCACGCCCTGGATGTGGTCATGAGGAACTGCAGCAGAGAGCATCAAACCAGCAATATCATTAAAGTTGTGTTTTCAAAGTCAGTATTCTGAGGCCTTCAGGCTTTAATAAGAACTATGAAGATCCTTTATGTTTATCTTTGCTCATATGTGAAAAGACAAAAGGAATGAAAGCACGTCTCATTTCATACCCCGATGCCTCTGTGACCCGTCCATGTCGGCAAAAAAGATGTGATTATCATCTGCCCAGTAGATTCTCTTGTTTGTGTAGTCAATAGTTAAAGCTGAGGGGCTGTAGATCTCCTTGTTCACAATAACTGTGTGGCCTTGACCATCCATGCCAACTCGTCCGACATGAGGATTTTCACAGCAGTCGATCCAAAACACATACCTGGGAGAAAGAGAATAAAAACCTCATTTAGGAACTTCACACAACCCGAGATGTCCTTGTCACAGTTGTTTTAAGTGGAGATTAGACATTCCCATTGATCTGGTGAATCTGTTCATTCTTTTACTTGACAAAGTCAAGTCTCCCAGGACCGAGGGTTGAGAGTACAAAGGACATTGTGCTAATTTGAAAGGAAGCATCTGTTGGAAACGTACCCGGTTTGAGCATCCAGGGCCAGATCTGTAGGGTTCTTCAGACCAGAGCTCACTAAAACGGTGGGGTATAAACCGTTGGATTTTGATACCTCCAGAGTCTTTTTTTCCACATCGCACCAGTACAAGTTCTTCCCAATCCAGTCCACAGCCAGCACACTGGGTACAGCCGTTCGGTGAACAACCTGTTAAAAGAAACGAACGTTATTGGAATCTGTCCATCAGAATGATATAACAATGGGCATGCAGGATTAGGAGAGAGATGGTGTATAGAAAATTTGGAAAAATTACTATGTGACAGGAAATCGAACACCTGAAAAATTGGTTTAGTCGTTTGAAGATGGTCTAGCTGATCCATAGCTGACAAAAAAAATCAGTCCCTTTAAGCTGTTTGGTTTTAGTAGGAATGCCAACGCAAAGATGGTAGAACTGAATGAATCTGTTTAAATAAGTCATTCTGTCTCTGCTCGAGGTTCTGCCTGATGCAAACATTACAGAATGCATACTATAAACATAAAGAAAACAAAATTTGCAGCAAAGATTTTTCCAAACTGCCTTTACAAGTCCTGATACGCTTTGAGATCTACTCTATCATCATCTGAGTGGGTATGCGTAGCCGTGCCAGTTGACAAGATCGTCCCTTCAGCAGTAATTTCAGCTGAGCTGAGCTCGAAATATCCTCTGAAATGTCAATGATTGAGAAACATGTTCCCAATCAGAATGGTGCCTCCAGATGACAGGATGAGAGGAAGCATTAATATTCTGAGTGGGAAAGAAAGAGCTTCTGGTTTTCCAGTGATGTCGTCTGGCACTGATTTGAAGGATTGCCTTGTGTGGAAATGGCCATCTCATTTAAAATGTCAACATTTGAATATAGCATCACTAAATGCATGTGAGGCATTAAAAATCATATCAGATACTCTGAGTGGCGATTTCACATGTGAATAGTTGCTAAAATATTTCAACATTATTCAAGGACTTGTGTATGTCATGCGTTTGAAATGATTGCTGCTAATTTACATTTTGGTATTCACATAGCATACGCTTCCCCAAACAATTCCTCAGTTATTGACAGTTTCAGCATACCAATTCACAAATAATACAGCATATAACAGACTTGGTTTATTATCTATTTTTGACAAACGTCCCTTATTGAACCAAACCAAAGGCCCTGCCTAAGGCACAGTGACCTGCTCTAGCATACAGGTAGTCTGAAAGTTGAAAATTATTCATTATATTACAATGTTACCGATGGTGCATTGTCACTTCCAACATAAGCATCTGTAATAATAGTAATTTCAATTTTAACCAACAAACGAAAGATTACGTGGCTATCACAATGGATAAAAGTTTGTATTTCTTCCTAGCATTTTAAAAGAAAAAACACTACTGTGTCATCACATTAAGTAATTTATTAATAAAATCACCACATCAACTGATCAATTAAGCTGTTGTTCTGTGCAACATGGTGATCGTATCATTACATCTCCGGCTAATGATGGGTAAAGGTCTCGTACCCAAGCTAAACATATTGCACCAGTCTGCATTGTCTCTATTTCCAATGTTCTAAAGATTACATCCAAAAATCCTAATGAATTTCAAATGGCTTTAGCTAGTGCTGAGCAGGGGTGATAAATCAGGAGGGGGCAACACTGTGTAATGAAGCCAAATGATGCTCTTGGCCCCTGCAATGAAGCTAATGAGATGGGGAAAAGTGTTGCTCAGCAGGTACGCCGCTGAGATGTGTGTCTGAGCCTTAACCATGTGACCTTAATGAGTCCCTCAAACGATGCTAAAATGAGCCTTTAAATCTTTGGCTGTATAGATATAACATCTATATAACACGTCGTCTAACATTCACATATCACACCTCGCTGATATTAAAGGGGACGTGCAACGGTGTTTCATGCATTCTGACTTCTTTATAATGTTAAACGTGCTGTCTTCTCATGCTTGACATGGTCAACTTGTCTAAAAAACGAGTTGGACGTAAAGTATTATGTTGTATTTCTGTGGTCAATACACTCCCCCCATAGGTTTGTATAGGTTTACGTAATGTTTTTGCCGAACATGAAAAAACGTTACGTAAGAAATTCAATTCAATTCTCCCTGAAAAGCAAGCCCATGGCAAGGCCTACCCACGCATCAACCGACGAGTGATAGGAAGACCCGCTTACCATCAAGATTGGCTTCACTGTTGGCCTGCAGCTTGTTACTCTTGCAATAGAGAGAAGTTGAGGTGTGTTTGTTCACAGTATTTCGGTGATAGATGTTATACAATCGGTGGATATAATGCTGGATTTGGAGATCATTTGAAACTGAAAGATGGAGCAGACCCAGTACTAAAAGATGCCAGAACTACATGTGGTAGGTGAAACTGAGTCATACATCTATGTTTTGTTGGCAATGGGTGCACACATGCTTTAGTTCCGCCCTCACCCCCCGAACATGTCGTGTGTTTTAGGAAATAATCGTACAGCTGTATCTGTCTTTTATAAATGAGATCAAATAAATCATCAGACATTAGACACTACGGATATTTGAAGGCTACAATACTATTTTGTAAGTAGTTTGATTAACATGAGATATGCAGAAACTGTCCGAGTTTCGGCCACTTTAACACTGTTATTTGTCTAGATCGCTTGATTGTAACAAATGAGAAACTTGCAGCACCTTAAGGTCACTTCCGTTCAGGCGAATTCTGTTTATCCTCCGGCCACTGGGTCTGCTGGAGTCAATCCAGTAGATGAACTCCTTCTTGTAGTCGAAATCTAAACTGATGATGTTGTTAAGACCCTGGAGGAGAAAGGAAACAACACAGAAGCAAATGAAGTCGCACACTTCTCAACGCGATATGGACGCAAAGTGTCTTTCAGAGCAATCAGGGTGATGTATTAGTTGTGTAAAGAAAGCAGACACAGATCATAGATAAACTATGCAGAAACAAAAAAGAATGAGATGTTACGTCTTGTTGGTCTATTCAATTAGCTGGAGGGCTTAATTACCCACTTTACATACGCTTATCTCCTGACAGCATCTGGCACAGATGCACCTCAGATATGAAACGTACAGAGAATCAGTTTCCTTTGATGTCTTTTAACCGTATTGATTTTGGAACGAGATGGAATGTGCGGGTGGACGCCCGCGGTTGGCTTCAGAATCCAGGGAAGTAGTTCAAACAGCCTTCAGAGCGAATTCTGAGACTACATTCGTTACTGTCATGTTCACGTCAGCCCGCTGTCAATCAACCTACCACGCGCTACCCCCCCATCACCCAAAACCCACTCTTGCCCACTACAGGCGCTGAGATGCAGCAACAAGCACTTTGATGGATGAAAACAATCCTGATGCCCCCATCAGATCATCAGCGCTCTTGTGCACTTGCCTTCAGCAAGACGCTTAAAGACCTTTAGCCTTGTCTTGAAGCCAAAATCTCCAACCTTATCTTAGGGCCAAGACCAAAACAAGTTAACAGGTTTTTTTTGACAGAGGAGAAAACAGAAGGGAGATTTATACTGGTCACATTGCTAGACTTTAGACTGCTGTAAAATGTTTAACATATGGTATACAATTATAGTGCAGTTAATACTAATAAAATATACAGTATACAATGAAAAAAAAGTTCATTACAACATAGAAAACAATTAGCCTAGCAATAATATGTGTACTTTTTTAATAATAAGAATAATAATTGACTATTAATATTTATAATAAAAATCTAAACATACAGTATACATCTTAGGCCAATTGTTTTCTGTTGCAATGGACTATTTTTAGTGGACGCTTTAAAATATTGTAGGATAATCATTTCAACATAAATCAATATATTTGACCCTCATATATTTATTTACTCAGTAAGTTACTCATATACGTGGGATAATGTACAGTCAGCCTGTCATTATCTGAAAGCAAACCTCTGCAGGGTCAGACAGGGCAACATAAAGCTGGATTTATTTTGCGATAATGATCATCTAACTGTACATTAGCCCATAATCTCTGCTTCTAACTGAAAGTACTCGCAATGCTTTAATTATGGGTACTCCATGAGGACTAGAAAAACAGCTAGACAGCATTACGCATAGTACACAAGATTATAGCTTTGCACTACGCCAAGGGCAACAAAGACCTGTGGGCAGCAGGAAGGGGCCGTAGGGTCCACTCGTATTAAAGTGCAAAAGATTTCCTCCCTTCACTCTCATTAAACAAAACGGAATAAATGAAATTGAATGATTGCTGTTGAGAGTACTCTATAAGGGGGGGGGGGGGGTTCTGAGGGCCCTATACACGTTCCCCTGGATGACAGTTTCAATTGCTATGAATAATGTAACGAGCGCAGAATTGAGGAAACTCACATTTCGCTAAGAATCATCATTTAGATGGTAATGACTAGGCCTCTAATGACACCAGCTGTGGATAACAGCACAGGAAAACTCAACATGCCACCGCAGACCAATAAGAGGAAGTGACAAAAGTAAAAAAATTATCTCAATGAGATTTTCATACTGTAGCGTCATAGGTGTGGCACTTGTTGCGGAACATAAGATTGCGAATAGGCAAAGGAAAAACACTTTTCACATCTGAATCAAAATATCGCCAATGATTTAAATTTTGATACAATTTTTAAATCGATTTAGTTAACAATTATGGGAATAGTGGCCAGTGCTAATACTGTAAAGATATAATGATAGAGTGTAAAAATAATACTGGGTGACAGTAACTCTAGACACAATTCAAAATATTTGCATTTATTTTACAGAATATCTGATCAATTTTAAACAAAATGTTAGATAGAAATAAACGAAGATGTATGTGACTATCAGAACGTATAATATATGAGGGGGCTATGAGAGCTAAAACTACAAACCACTTAACCAAAACAAATCTAATAAAATGTAATTGTTTTATTCATTAAAAATAAACATATACAATATAAAATAAAATAATATATTAAATATAAATATATTATAAATAAAATATTTGGAAAAATTCACAGAAACAGAATTGCAAGAAAAAGATAAACTTACATTACATGCTATGCTCGCGATTTTATGTTAAAGAATCCACCAGGCTGAGAGATTACCTAATGACTTCAATTTGTTTTTAAGGGCTTTGGAGTCAACAGACAGTGGTGTTATCACAGCAATGTCACCACATCTCTTAATTGGTCCTCTATTAGGTTTTTACGAATCTAGCAGCTTGCTAGCACTCTAATGATCTGGTCTCTGAAGTCTAGTAACAATTTTATGTGGAAGTTCAGCAATCTTGGCAAGCTAGACATCACTGCATGTACAACAATTCAATAAAATGTGATATGATAATAAAAACAAACGAGAGATTGTTATTAGAAAACCAGCAGACAGATATTTACCTGTTTCAGAAGAGTGTAGTTAGATCCATCGATACTTAATTTTCTGATTTCGTGAAGATCAGCTAGTATTAGAAATGGCTCTTCAGCTGAAGGACAAACAAAATTGGTTATGACTTTTGTTTTGATGAAACATACTCAAGTACCTTACTTGTTTTAAAAAGCCAAGAGACTTAAGTTCCCGTCAGCGGTAATTTATAGTATTTGATATTATTTCAAAAATCGGAAATATGCACAGAAATATGCATGTGTACATTTAATTTAGGAGTACGCTACAAAAAGCTAATATTGACGCAGTTGAAACCATCTATATATGAACTAAAAGCAACAATGCATTAAAACAAACATAAGATTGACATGTGATGTCATTTGAGCTGGTCAATTGACATGTTAACAACGCCTACATGAGAAAGCTAGTCAAGCTGTAACACCCTTGGTGTGAGGCAGCCGTCCCATGGCAACTAACAGAGGTGTTGACACATCTGTGATCCTTTTAGTAGTAAACAACTGAAAAAGCTTTACAATGTAACATACTCTCTACTATCCAGTATGGCCTAAGGTGTCCTCTGCATGGGGTAAATAGTAGGCTATTGCTCTGAAGCATTACCTGAAAGAGACTTGCAGCTGTTGTGGTCTTTTCTGGGCGCTTCATAGCCGTCCACACACAGACATTTATATGAACCGTAAGTGTTGATGCAGTTCTGACTGCAGGGTAAAGTGGTGGAGCATTCATCAATGTCGACACATGTTTTGCCATCATTCTTCAGGTGAAATCCTGGCCAGCACTTACACTAGACACATTGGTGAGAAATGAAAGATTTTTTTCATTACAAACCAAGATATTGCTATGAATAAACAGAAACCTTTCAGCTGAGACAATATTGCAATATTCTTCATTTTAGAGGATTTTTTCGTGTCATTATTTGTGATATTAAAGAAAAAGTCGGTAACACTTTACAAAAGGTTCTATTTGTGAACAGTAGTAAATGCATTAGCTAACAATAGCTAACAAATGAACAATTTAGTTTTTCAGCATTCATTAATCCTTGTTAATTTTAGTTAATATCAATACAATTATTCATGTTAGTTCATGGTGCATTGACTAATCTTAACCGACTCAACGTTTGATTATAAAAATGTTTTAGTAAATGTTGAAATTAACATGAATTAAAATTAATAAATGCTGTAGAAGAATTGATCATTGTAAGATCGTGTTAGCTTATTCATTAACTAATTGTTAACAAATAGCACCTAATTGTAAAGTGTTACCAAAAAGCATCCCATTTGTTCACCGAAAATGAAAATTCTGTCATTATTTACTTACCCTCAGGTCATTTTTAAACGTGTATGACTTTCTTTCTTCCGCAGAACACAAAAGAAGATAGTTTAAAGAATGTTGCAAACTGGCACCCATTCACTTGCATTGGTTTTGTGTCCATACAAAAGAAGTGAATGGGTGCTGCTGTTGTTCGGTTACAGACTTTTTTTAAAACAGCTTGTTGTGTTTTGCGGAAGAAAGTCAGATAGGTTTGAAAAGACAAGAGGGTGAGTAAATGATGACAGAATAAAACTTTGCAAACTTTTAAGAAAACATAATGGATTACAATAAGTAAGTAATTGTACACAAAAATTGGCCTATTAATTTATTTGTAATTTTCAAGTGGTTAACACCATCTCCTGTCTTTCAATTTCATCATAAAAAGATGATGATTACGGTTTAGAACAACATTTACTGTTTAAAAGTTCTAATGGCCCCAAGAACGAAAAACTAACTTTTGCATTGAGGTCTTAAAGTTCTCGCTCAGATGGTATTTGTATTACATCCAGAATCGGTCCTGCACTTTGCTCAGTCTGTAACCTTAAGGGCCTCCCGTTGATCCTTCTTTAATACTACGGTAAACAAGGTCAAAGCATCATAACCTACAGTATCTGCCTCCTGCCTTCCACGTACATGTGATCCTTGCAAGATGACCTCAAGTGGCCTTTTCATTGATTTTGAGGGGGAGATACGGTACTGGTTAAAAATCTGCCACCCTCTTCATCCAAACATCTCTGATCATCGCAGTTCACGTGGACATAACACCATAAAGGCAGAAACGTCTGTTACATGCAGGAATTTAAAATTATTTTCCCTATCAGGCATCGCCTCTAGACACCTCTCGAAGGCATAAGCTTTCCAATTGAGCACCAAAGAAACATAACTGGGACAAATTGTTCCCCAACTTTTCACTTTGTTCTTTGGTTGTGGATGTCGGTAATATAAACACTGTAAATCAATTCATCACAGTTACATTCAAGTTAAAAGCTGGAGTCACATGAAAGAAGCGACACAGATGTAAAAAAATCCACATCTGGAATTTCAGATAAGGAAATAAACAAGCCTTAACACCTGCCCACTGCGAGATTAGCAGTGTAAAAATACAGAATGTTCATGTTAAAACAGATGTTATGGAAGACATATATTCTTGTGAATGTTGTTCTAGCATATAATGTAAACAGCTTGCTCATGGCAATTTATTTAAAAGTCACTTCTGATGCAGATTTTGGTCTTGAGAGACACAAGAAGCACATATTTAAATTGAAGCGAATCACAGCTACTGAACTGATTTTGCATGTCTGTAGACAATGTGTAATAAATAACGCAAGGACATCATGAAGGGCAGATTTATAATAACATTTCAAACAACTTCAAACTTTGGCACATCTTTGATATAACCTTACACAATTTTAACTCCAAAGGTTTACGAGTATACGCCAAGCATGACAAAAAAACAAATTGTGTGTGTTATAGAATCTGACCTATTGTACACAACGTAGCAGTGTTGCTCCTTTTATTCGTGACCTGCAAAATCTTTCATCTCTTATTCACTTTATGAATGAGTTATAGTGAGTTATATATGAGTTTCTTTGAATAAACGTTTCCAGTTCAAAATCGAATCCTGAAGCCCAGATTTTCAATCTCGTGATTTTAAAGGCCCATTGTATATTTCTGACATCATGTTGAAACATTACATTAAGCAATTATTGACTAACCTTGTATCCCACTGGTAAATCTTGACAGTCCTGCGTACAGCCACTGACACGGCGGTTCAGACATTCATTGACGTTACAGTTTTTCTCATCCGAGCGATCTCCACAATCATCTTTCAGGTCACACAAAGCCTTCTCTGCTATACAGCGGCCATTTGAGCACATGAAAAATGAACTATTGCACAAGCTCTCTAAAATAAAAAGAAGAGAAGCGCAAAAGAAATTAAAGATGAAATGCAAAGAAAAACAACCAAGACTTGTACAAATTGAAAACGTAGAAACGCTTTTGGAAAAACAGGAATTTGATTGGACTCCTCGAAGCTAAAAGGCATAAAAGCTGAATTCAAGCCAAGTGTTATTTAAAGCTTTCTGTCACCGGGGGTAAGTGCAAAGCTTTTTCATAAATTCTCGGTATGCTCAGCTCAAAAAATACCCGCCATCCCCGCAGGTCAAAGTTATCCACTTCAGCCCACTGCTTTTATCCGTGATGTTCCTTGGCCACTTGTATTCTCAGATGTTCAGTAAAGGCCCACATCCATCATGTCAAACATATTTCAGGTAGAGTTTTACAGGGTCATTACCGGCAGCGAGGCATTTGAGGTTGAGAGGCAGCTCATCCGAGCGGTCAGGGCAGTCTGGGTAACCGTCGCACTCCCACTGGGCACTGAGCAGGCATCGGCCATCAGCGCAGCGGAACTCATCCGGCCCACATGAGCGGTACACTGCATGAAAAGTGGGCAATGTAAGCGTAACAGCACACTATCCTACCCAGGCAGCCCCTGAGACCCTGAAGGGGTTAGTTCAGCCATAAATAAGAAAAGAC
Organism: Triplophysa dalaica; assembly: GCF_015846415.1. NCBI lineage: Eukaryota > Metazoa > Chordata > Actinopteri > Cypriniformes > Nemacheilidae > Triplophysa > Triplophysa dalaica. Next base: position 18,341,439 of record NC_079549.1, on the reverse strand, counting down.
ATTATCGCTTACAGTATTTACCTCCAGGATTTCTCTTTCCCCTACAGGACACAAAGGTTCTGTGATTTTAGCAGAACTGTTCAGGCTAGTCATTATCAAAAGAATGACAATTTTGGCTGTTAAGCTCCAAAAAGGTCAAAAAGTGCTATAAAGGTACCACAAGATGAAAGGTATTGAAGGATTTTTCAGTAAATAGGTTTTGTTCTGCTCTCAAAGCATTATCAAAAATAGCATGTAATTCATATTCATTGTATGGACAAGAGCAGCCTGCAAATGATGAGTTTTTATACTTGTGTTTACGTTAATGTAAAATTTGTATTGGTTCTTTGCAAGGGGATAAAGCCAATGTTGCAGTTTCATGCTGGTCTGGATTCTCAAACAGAAATCAAACAACATTTTAACATATAGGAAAATCTAGTTATTAAAGTGACATATTAAAATACGACCGTGTTATAACTTAGTTTTAACGCAACTGTTTGGTCTTTGAATACAGTATGTAATTAATTAATTTTATTCTTATTTCACAGTGTGGGAATTCATAAAATATTTGAGACAAAGATGCTTACCGCATTCAACTGATTCATCTGAACCATCTCCACAGTCGTTGTCATGGTCACAGACGAAGCGCTTGGGAATGCAGCCTTTGTTTAGACACCTGAATGAATTCTCGTCGCAGGTATTATTTGGAGCTGGGGGGTAAACATTAAGACCTTGAGCTTAATTTATTACTCGAAAGAATCTATTTACCTTGGGGTAGCAGACATATCAGTCAAACCCATCTCTATGGTTACCGGCACATTACAAACACATCATAAAAACATTACAATTGTAGGGGCTCTTTCGTTCTTTCTCATAAATCCTGGCCTAAGCACGTATCAAATAGCCAATTATAACGAATGCCCAAAAAGTCTCCTAGAGTAACACTTGAAGAGAACGTTCATCGATAGCACATTGACATGCAGAAGACATTTTAAACAGATCAATGAGAATATTTACCGCAGCCGGCCGCCGCGAGCTCATCGCTGCCATCAGGGCAGTCTCTTTCCCCGTCACACAACCAGCGTTTTGGAACGCAGGCGTACGACCCTGGACAACTGAATAACCCTGGAGCGCAGGTCACCGAGCCTGGACAAAATGATGTTAGTTATGCAACATTAATTGTTGCCCGGGGCTAGTAATTATAAATGATAGACACTAACTCATTGCTTAGTTGGACCTGTAACGAGTGCACAGTAAAGCAGAAATTCATACAGCAGAGCACATTTAGAATTCTGCCGTGGCGTGGATCAACTTCTGGAAATATTTTTTATTTAATTGCACTTGCCGTTATTATAAACATGGCAATATCATTAATATCCCGCTGACGTTTCATTACAATCCAATTAAACAAATATTTACCACCAATTTATATATCACAACATGATTGCACTTTTATAATTGGGTGATTTATAATACTTATAATTCAGTCTGTAAACTCAAATCTTTTAAAATGCTACCATTGTGACATGACAAAATTGTTTAAAAATTATAGGCAGGAGTATTACAACCATAATAATTTAGATGGTTCCTATAACATCGAGATTGTAAGACTTTGCCACTGTGCAAAGAAATAAAGGTCAAGTGTGTGACATTTAGCAACATCTACATGTGTGGTTGCGAAGCCGCTCATTCCCCTCCCCTCCCTTTCGAAGCACTACGGTAGCTGACACAGGACTAAGATGTCGTCACGTTTTTGCTTCTTTGCTGAACGAGATGATATATTTATGAAATGCGATCTGAGTAGTTTGTCTGTTTAGAGCTACTGTAGAAACACCAAGGTGAATTTTATGCAAGGGGAAGCACGGTGAATGTACATAGAAATAGCTCATTCAAAGGTAATAAAAACATAACACTTCAGTGTGTAAGGTCTTTATACACATCTGAATTGTTATGTATATTATATTATATTTTTGTCTATAGATCCTTCAAAAATTCACACGCTGGACCTTTAAACTTAAACCCTTTACAACAGAATGCATTTTCATTAATGCTCAGCATTGAAACCGCCGGTTTCCTATCAAGCACTTAAATCAAATTAGCCCAGTTCTATAAGGTTTGAGTAGATTCTGGATTTTTTTTATATGTTATGACTAATTTAAAGGCAAATCGAAGATCTGCAATGTGTATTGTATCTTTGCGAAAGGTTGGGTGAATAAAAGAGCATCCTAATCCTAATTCTTCACTATAGTTTATGCGCTGTAAACATATTATTTGCAGTTTAGTTGTTTCAATGTATTATTTAAGGTTGACCTAATGTAAATGTGTCAAGTTGACTTAACAAATTGAGAAACTGCAAGTTGTGTCAACATAAAAATGACATTATAACAACTAAACTGTGAAACCATTTTTAAAGTGAAATGTATCAATCACTTAAGAGAAACTTGAAACTATGAGCAACCAAGTATTGCTTAACAGACTATTAAAACATGAGCTCTGCTTTAAGTCATTTATGCTAGAACCCACTTACCAACATACAGGTCGAACATCACCGCACCTATTTAATATTCGTGAGCCAAGTTGCTAATGTCCCCCCACACACACTTTTCAAACCCTCTCTACGCCCCCAGTTGTGTGAAATGGTAACAATGGATATATACATACCACAGAGACCCACGCTCTCATCCACACCATCTCCACAGTCATCTTCACCATCACAGAGCCACTGCTTTGCGATGCACTTGTTCTTTGAACAAGCAAACTGGTTCCACAGACAGGAGGAGTCTATTAACAAAGGAATTTGAAAGCAATAAATATCAGCCCTTAGTAAATGGCAAACACCATTTGCTGCTCATCTGAAGCCGAATGCTTTGAGACATTGTTGCTTTCTTTCTAAATTACACTTACATCACAAGTCTTTTTGCAAAACACACAAACAGCAAACTAAAAAAACATGCGAGACTAATGACTAAAGATTATCGGCTTACTACCTGTAAAAACTGAAAAAACTCAACAGGAAAGAAAACCGCCATGGTCAAGCCATTTCAAAGAGTCTTTAAAGATGCTGGTATAGTACACTTCTACATGTACCTTTTCATTTTTCATGCATTTGCATATCTCAGTTATATCTCGATATGTAAATTTAATTATATACTATATTATGCCTTTGCATGTGCAAATGCCACATGAGAAAAGAAGATGAAAAGAGAGATGACACATGATGTATATCTAAGCCGTGTTATTTTCCCTTTCAATTCAATTCTATTCTAGACAAGACCACGTCTGCCAAGAGAGTCAGAGTGGTCCACTCCTGGGGTTAGACCAAGGAGAATGAAATTAAGGGTCACAGCTGGACAGATTGGTCTCAAATTCCCACGATTCTCCTTGACTGCCTGATGCTCTCTCACTGTATCTTCAGGCTCCCTATCTTCCTTCAAAGTGCTGACGGCGAGGAAACTTGCTATGTCATGGGACGAAAAAACTCCTTTCAATTTCCAAAATCGGTACAAGACAGCATGGGAGAGCAAGATCAGGAACACGAGGTGCCTCAGGAAGACAATGACTGGTTTTAGAGTCTGTCTGTAGATACGATTCAGGAGATCCATTTAATCTATATAAATATACAAAATATACATTTTGGTGTATATTACATATACTGTATGTTATACAGGCGAGGATATTTTTTTCTATTTACTCTTTACAAGTACTGTACAGTATGTGTTTAGGTAAAATTATTTCATTTTTGTTTCATTCTGTGAACTACTAACAATATTTCTCCCAAATTTCAAATAAAAAAATGTTTCTATTTGCATTAATGAAACTTGGAGAAACAGTTCAAAATATTTTACTTTCAGACCTCAAATACTGCAAAGAAAACACGTTTATATTCACTTTTAAGCAATACAACTGTTATATTTGCACATATTACTGTTAAAAAAAATGTTATAGAAGTATTCCTGTGTCTTGTCATGCTGTCAGTGTTTCACATTGTTTTTGGATGACTTTGTCACTCTTGAGGTTCGCTTTTGTTGAAATTCGACAGGCGCTGGGCTGGAATGGCCACAATACATCTTGAAATGTTGCTTAAAAGAAAATTTGGAATGGTCTCTATATTTTTTTCCACAACTATGTGTGTTCACCCATACAGTAGGTGAAGATTTCTAGGGGTCAAATATAAAAAGACCTTAATGTGGTCAAGGGTGCAATTCAGAATCAGACTATCTATCTGTCTGTCTGTCTGTCCACCAATTGGTCTATGCAACCATCCACAAAACCCTGAAAATTCTATGCAGCCTTTTTGTGAACTATATATGATTTCGAGAATCCAATTATTTACATACGCATAGCCCTCCAAGAGCATACTTGCAAGTCAATATCGTTTTTGCATCACCTGAAAATGCTCCTCTTGACCTCTGTATTAGCAGCCGAATTGGTTTCTGCATTCGACACCCATCTCAAGAGGCTGGCTGTAATCTCTCGCTCCGCATGAGAAATCAAGCCAAGTAAAAGCAATGGGAGGCTAATACCAGCCATGCTTACCGCACTGGAACTCATCTGCACCGTCTTCACAATCCTTCTGCCCATCACACAGCCACACACTGGAGATGCAGTTCCCGCTGGGGCAAGCGAAGTGGCCTTCAGCACATTTCTGCCCGTGGGAGACTGCGAAAAGTGGGGAACAAACGCCTTTGATTATGGAGAGCGTATATAAGTCCAAGATTTGCTTAGCGTTGTGAGAATTCAGTCCAGCGGTTGTTTGGTTCATTATTCCCTCCCTAATAAAGCACTTCTAGGCAGATGAAACCTTTACGTGATGCAATGCTCTATGGAGTTATAAGAGTGTAAACGTGCCTTAGCTTCATTAAAAGTAAATCTCCATTCAAACAAGTCTACTCGGATAAATTATTTTTGTTTTAAACCCCTGACACAGTAATTAGTAATAACTCAAAACCTGCCAAGACTCATTTTCAAGCCACCTTTTCATCAAGTGTGTTGAAAGGCTGTGGTCTACGAGCGTTTCAGTGTCTGCCCTTCGCAAGTCTGACAATCACAAACAATTATTCATCCGCCTTCTGTGTCTTCAGAGACTCTTCAGGCACGGAGAAATAGACAGGGGCTTGACTCCGCTTCATTACACACTTTATAAATAGTGTTTCGACAAAATTAATTCAATTTTAATAGAAGCTGGCTTCCTCAAGCTGCAAGGCTAACACAAGCCGAGAGTCACGATGAGCGTTACCCTGGCAGTTGGTCTCGTCGGCGTAATCTCCGCAGTCATTGGCCCCGTCACAGAGCCAAGACGGGTGAACGCAGAGAGAAGTCGTGTTACAGCTGATGAAGGCCTTTTCTCTCACGCCCATTCGGTAAAAGTGTGCGCAATCCGTGTGATCTGGGAAAAGAGGAATACTTCTTTCATGAGGTGCCATGAGATGATGCAATAGAAGTGCTGGGAAAACTAGTTTAGCTTGCCAAAAAGCGCATTTTAAGTGTTAGTTTACCCAAAAGTTGGTAACAGAACAACGGTGGTACCCATCGCATTGGTTTTGTTTCTATACAATATAAGTGAATAGGTACCGCCGTTGTTTGGAACCAACATTCTTCTTTTGTGTTCTGCGGAAGAAAGAAAGTCAGACAGGTTTGACACGACAAGAGAGTGAGTAAATGATGACACAATTTTCATGGTTGGGTAAACTATCCCTTTAAATATTGCACAAGTAACCCCCCAGACATCACCTTTGGATACTACCGTATGTGGTGAGGAAGGCGGGACGAGAGCCATGGGGCGGGGCCGCTGGCGTGAGTGATAGTCTGAATCACCTGTGCGCACACCGGTCCCGCATATCTCACGGAGGAAATCGAGAGCATAAGAGGACGAGCAACAGGACTGCTGACGAGAGAGGACCGGGCCCGGACATATGTTCTACATTTGTATTTATGTTCTTGTGGCCGGCAGTCGACTGTGAGGTGGCTACGGACATTTTACTTCCTAACGGGTTTGGGTACCAATGTAATAAGGTTCAATAAAAGGAAGGAAGGAGGCGGGAACTGGCGAACATTTAAATAAAGTTTAATCAAAATGACCAAACAATAACACGGAAGTAAAATGTCGGCAAGTCCCACCTTCCTCACCACACCGTATATAAAAAAACAGTAAAGAATCATTGGTAACACCAATTCACCAATTCAAGGATCAATTCTCACTATTAACAGTTGCTTAGTAGCATGCATATTATTAAAATATTTGCTGTTTATTCGAACTTATAAAGCACATATTCTGCATGACCATATTCTTCATCCCTAATCCTGACCAATACCTAAACCTAACAACTATTATTCTAACTATTAATAAGCACCAAATTAGGAGTTTACTGAGGCAAAAGTCGTAGTCAATGGTTTGTTAATAGTGTGAATTGGACCTTAAGTGTGACCAAATGATATTACTTGAAAATAAAAAATGTACAATGCAGATACTTGCTAAGGTAGGAGAAAAAGAATGTGTGCTTCTTTATAACACAGACAACACTGTCTTACTGCAGTTCTTCTCATCAGAGGCATCGGCGCAGTCGATGACCTGGTTGCACCAGGAAGACATTGGTATGCAAGTTCCATCTTGACAGGATGACTCAGACGCAGCGCACGTGACATCTGGAACAGAGACACTTCAGTGACTAAAACACCTAGAGATAGGTTTAACAAATGAAATATTGTGTGTTGATATTTGTGTGATATGCACTGCAATTCACTGACGATAACAGGCTCTTTCAAATCGCTCCAAGGAAAATGACTTGCGAAATGCTTTCACAGCTTGAAAAATGAGTGTCATTTAGAGATGGTCTAACTTGGTCAGAAACTAACCTTTGCAATCTATTTTCTTTTTCAGACAGCAACAAATAAATAAGTGAGCAGTACGTGCAATAAAAGTAGCATCAAACGTTGAACACCCACTGTTACAAAAGGCCTCGTCCGAATTGTCGCCACAATCATCCATTCCGTCACAAAAGCGACTGTTTGCCACGCAGCGGCGGTTGTAGCAGGAACGATGACCCTTTCTGCAGCTCCTGTTGTCTAGTGAAACGGAAAGCAAAGACAAAGCAAATCGTTCACATCGGGGTGAAGAAAGAGCTTCATATCTTCTCTCTTATTTACTCTTGCTGTTGCTCTAGGCTTATTCCCATTTGCTCTTCTATTTGAAAGCAGTGAGGAGAACTGGCTCATTTTTATTAGTCTGAGGCTCATGGGAATGGAACTGCCACCTTAAACCAATTCGGTGTGCTTACTGCTTTCACAGTGGGTGACGAGAGTACACACAGAATAGGCTTGTGATCGCCCACTTACCACAATATTGCATTTTCTCATCCGACTTGTCTTTGCAGTGGGCGATTCCATCACAGGTTAGCTGGTAGTCTAAACATTCCCCGTTTCCACACTCAAACTCGTTGTAGATGTTGCAGGAGGACGTTTTGGCTGCGAAAGCAAACAAAAGAAATGTTGTTCATCTAAAATTTTACTTGATGAAATTATGTTTTTTTGTCTGCAATAGATCATTTAATTAATACAATTCAATCATAAATTACAATAATTTTTACATGACAAAGGAATTATAACATTTCTGAAGAAAATCACTGCAACGGTACTATTCAAGGGTGTTGCTAGGGGGGTGTTCCAGGTGGTTACAAGGTAGTTGTTGACTGGCCCAAGTCTAAGATATTCTAGATATGTCTCTGCTTCCCTCTTTAATGCAAGTTAATACATTTTTTTGCCCGATTTATCATCCCCCAGGCTTTATCCAAATCCTTACAACCTACTATCACTCATTTATCAAATGGTGTGGGAGGAGTTTCTTCGAACCGTATCTGTAAATACGAGCAACATTTTTACCTGTGGCAGGCATTTTTATCCAAAGTTAATTACATTACTGAGCTCTGTTCAATCTACTCTTTTTTAAATCAGTATATGTGGGTTCACTGGGATCTAACCCTTTGCCTTTGTGCTGCTAGCGTAATGCGCTACCGGTTGACCTACAGGAACACCTCATTAAAAATGTAAGCAAAATGCTGGACAAACTGAAGTAAACCTCTCATAATTTCATGACTTTCAAGTGCATTCTGGGATAGATAGAGTCCCCGACAGCATGAGGAAGCACATCCCTATGGCTACAACGGCGACACTTACACACACATCTGTTGTCATCGAGCAGTATCCGCTCTCCTCGGCAGCTGCAGTTGACTGTGCCATCTGGAGTAAGGAGACACAGGTCACCACATCCACCATTCAGAATCCTGCACGGAGATCGCTCACCTGTGAAACAGAGGGACACGGAGACCCCTGGTACACTCAGTGTTTAGGATAAAAAACAAGCTAAAAAACATTATGTTAAACAACAAGCCAACATCATCTCAGGGAAGAGTCACTCCGAAGTCTTTGAAGCTTGCTATCTTATAAACTTAGGAACAAAGCCTGAATTGGTTTCTTAAAAAAGAGCTGACTAAAAAAACACACTAAAATATACTGACAATGCAGTGGCTCATTAGGAGCTTATTCATTGAATTTCCTGGAGCTCCTACAAAGTGCAATTCCTAAGCAAAAAAGTTGTTCAAAATGTAAAAACTGCACTATTTCTTATCTAAGTTGAGCTGTGAAAATTACAGCGACGATAACTTAGTCCTAGTTCACCAAAATGAAAATTCTGTATGATTTACTCACGCTCTTGTCTCTTTAAACCTGTATTGCTTTCTTTCTTATGTAGAACACAAACGAAGATATTTTGAGGAATGTTGGTACCCAAACTAAGGCCGCCGTTATCATACGGGTTGAAATGACAAGAGGGTGTTTATTACATGATACATTTTCGTTTTTGGGCCCTGACCATTATACATATGTGCATTAAAGAGGATAACCAATCAAATGTTAAATGAACAATAGATGATGTAAGTAGGTGCTATTTCCTTACATATAAAACAAATCAAGACTGTCTGGAAATGTGTGAATTCAGACATTCGTACCTCCAGGGTTCTAAAAAGCCTCCACACCTACGAAGAGTCTTTAGCATCTCTAATTCTCAGTGTTATGACTCAACAGACGTACTTTATGGTAATGAACCACAACAGTAAAGGTTGTGTGTTAACTTGGCACAGGGTAAGATAAAAGTGCAGGAAAGAAAGATTTCTGTTCTTAAGAAGTTCACACTTTGTTGAACACAACAGCAGTCGACTGAAAATCTGTCTTTGAAAGAAACGCATCTCGCGTTGCAGACTGATAATGTTCTCTCGGTAAAAATTGTTGAGGGCAGTCGGCGGCACTCATACAGCATGATCAAACAAATGTAAGGCAAGAATCCCTCGAAGCGGCTGGGAGGAACAGTCAGGAGCCTCTTAAACTAATTTCCCAACGTCCCACTTTTCATATTCGCGACAGTTCAGAGCTCCCCTGCGTCTTCTGTATTCTTTTTTAAATAAATTATGTCTCTGGATTTGTTCGGTTGGTTGCTAAATAAGATCATTACATGCAATCGTTCCTACTTTTCCGTAAGAAAACAAAAAGCATCACTGCCAGTAAAAGCCTGGCTATGAAATGAACGTTTGATAAACAGATACAGAAAGTTTTGGAGTCCAAAATACTTACAGTTATTGGTGTCTTTGGCAACTGCTATAATTCCCATTGGCTGGTGAGGAATATCAGCTCGGAGAACTTTAGTATCTCCTCCGGTGAACTTATTGGTACGTAGCACAGCCCGCCGGGTCCAGTCAGACCAAAAGATGTAGTTTCCATGGATAGCAAGTCCAAAATATGTGCCAGGTCCTGATCTTACAATAACCTAAGAACAAACAAACAGATATCACTTCATGAAGAATTAAATATAGAAGGCAGTAAAACAATATCAGCCGACTATTAGTTTGCATCCCTTTAATAGGAAAATTCACTTAAAAATATTCCAAATATGTATGACTTTTTTCTTCTGTTGAATACAAAAGATATTTTTAGAGATGTGGTTTTATGTCCATGCAGTGAAAGTCAATGGGCTCCAATGTTGTTTGATTACCAACATTCTTCAAATATCTTTTGAGGTCTGTAGAAGATCTTCACAGGTTTGCACTGACATATGGGTGAGTAAGTGATCAAATAATTTTAAATTTTGGGTGATCAATCCCTTTAAGGTAAATCAGGTCACTCTGGGCAGCTGTTTTCTATATCAGAAAAAATAATCCAAGCACACTTGCTATCCTTATGAGAAAAAATGTAAAAACAACAATAGGATCACAAAGTGTCCTTTAAAGTCCCAGTGAAATAAAAAATTGCAATGCCTATTTTTTCACTAAATATTGCAGCGTTCATTGTAAATAGTTCATATCAATGTGTGTCATTCTCTTTTTAAAAATTGTGTGCCCTCATAAACATAAATCTAAAAATGCACTTCTGTATTGTAATAGCTATCCATCTTAAATGACTGAAATGTCACGGAGCATACGTTAACTCCTCCCCTTCAACTGTCAGTGTGCTGCCAGTTCCATTTAAAAATGCAACAAATGTTTTTATACATCCAATCAAATCGAAGAGAAAGACGTAAGCCACGCCCACTATTTTTCTCATTCAAAACTCCATTTTGTTCGGAAATGCATCACAATTTGCAAGTAAAAACGATCACAACTTTAACTCCATTGTGATTCCTCCCGTTAATCTTTCTAAAAGTGATCCATCTCCTCCCTCTAGTGTACACGTACTATGTTTAAAGCCACCTGCTTAACGCACATGAATATCTAACGGAGGAGCAAACCAATCACTTTAAATTAATAAAAGAGGGCTAAAAACATACTCTGAAGACCAATGGAAAGTCTCTATGAGGGGCTTAAAACTAATGTGTATGCATAGGACACCCGCTCCCAAGAATCCCCCAGCAACCAGTTTAGCCCAGATCCTGCGAGTGTTAATGTTCGTGTCACGGTGACGGACACAGATATACATCACGCGACTCCTTTAGGGAGTTACCGGGCTGTGGGGCGGGGAGATGTCCCACGGCTCGGGAGACCCAACCATTAACAGGTACACGCATGTATCCATGATCGCATTAGCCCTGCCACCACGGAGGGAAAAATATAGGACAGGTGTTGATTAAGAGAGCCCAGCTTGAGCAAACAACAACTGGAGATCTCAGAGTGGGGAGCGATGAGGAGAGCGCCAGATGGTTTTTGATGGAGCATATTGATTCTAAATTAAATTTAGGGGTGCAAGCGTTCCGCTCCAATACTAATTATCTGTGTTTATCTGATCAAAAAGATGTTGAATAGAGTTTTGGGCGGACAACTATACATTAGCTACATGCGTTTGTCCACAGTTGTGATGAGCTATTATGAAACTCTGAATGAGTAACAATCCTCAGATAGTTTAATGTAAATGATGGCACCGACAGCGCAACAGATTGGCTTCCATACGTTCAGTGATGTAACTGCGTGAGACAGCCTAACCATGCGTACGGTTGAGCTTGGATTCAGCGTCACCACACAATCCCCTTCAATAACACCAGTTGGGAGACTGAAACAGCAAGGCAATTTGCCAACAGTCATGTTGATTTAGTTTTGCTTAATTCTTCACAGTTTAATTGGCTAGTTGATAAGCCTGCCCAGTAGGAGCCTCAAACTAAGCTTTCATTACCACTAGTGCTCTTAATTGGGGGGTTGAAGAACTCTCGTGAACTCTTTGGTGTGACGCTTTAAAGTGGATAATTCATTACAATTAAATTGATCTTGAGAAGGGTCAACAGATTTGGCATGAGCGGGAGCTAATAACTCCAAAGGGTGGGCCGCCCTTTGGGTGGTCGTCAAGTCATTATCATCAAGATGATGTGACCCGGTGAAACGGCCAATTGAGGTTTACGTTTCAGAAACAGTGAAGGAAGCTTTTGGTAGTTTCAGTACTGAATGCTACGATGATCACAAGTATTTTATTAAAAGTACTCATCATATGAATTGTGATAAACAAACAAGCAAAGAAGTAAGGGAACAAGATCAAACCAATAGCAAAAGCAAAGCTTCATATCTGTTAAAGTCAAGTGAAGTCAAAATAACAATTATTATTTGATATGGAATATTACAGTGTTTATTATAAATAATTTGTACTTGAGATTTAATTGAGGTAAAACTGTGTAATAAATCTTATCCTTGTCGTCTAGTATTAAATCTAGCATTAGTTAAAGCATAAAACAAGATGGGGCAAGATATATTTTGTGAAAATAAAAATGTTATCATGTGCAATTTTGCCTTTCAAATAAATTGATCTATGTAAGTGCTTGAAATTATTTCAGAACTTTATTAAAAAAATAAACACTGAAAAGTGCCCCGTTGTCTAAATAATCATTATTTTGGTGCACTCGTTTGTGTGTACTGCTTAGCAGGTTGTCAAAAATTTTGCCCATTTGACTGTTATTTAGTTATACATTTTTTGTTTGTTTGTTTTCACCCTTATGGTAGTGCATTGAGCAATGTAAAACCGAGATGATGATTAATAAATAAATCTTTTAAAGGATGTGTACTGTTGATATGTTTACCCGAAAACAAGAAAAAAAGACCTTCAGCAAACATACAATTGAATCTGATTTTCATTTCCTAGAATCCCTCAAAACATTTTTGAATTGAAAAAATGCCTCATACTCACATGTCTCTGGGAGCCGTCATATTCACATCGCTCAATCTTGCCCAGGGTGCCATCAGAGAAATACAGCTTCTCTGCTTTATGGTCAATGGTGAGACCGTTAGGTGTGAAAACATCCGTGCTGATGATGACTTTCATATTGTTCCCCGCAAGAGTAGAGCGCATGATACTGGGGCGCTGCTCGTTCCAATTGGTCCAAAACATGAGGCTACAAAATACATTAAGGCCGGAGAATGAAATGGATTTTACACACAACACTATTGAGACCGACTAATTCAATACCGTCACCTATTTTAATACACCCGCAGTATGGCATGGGGGAATCTCATCGATTTCATAAATAATAGTAGAAGGAGAGGCCCTTAGGACCTCTCTGTCGTTTCCTTTAAAAAATCCTTTCACAGTCCACGTCCACGGGATAATTGAAAATTAGTGATACATGCTGACATTCTGTGTCGATGAATCATTTTAGGTTAGATTGTAATTAACAGCAGTCTTTAGTCCATTTGAAAAAGCGCCAGATAACCAAGTAAGCATATTCCCTCTAAGGTTGAGAGTTTAATGTAGTCGGTGAACTCAAGGTTGGCACATCTTTCTGAATATCAATATCTCACACAGGGATAAATAGGTGCATATATTCTGTCTGGAGAATCGCTAGACCAGGAATAAAAATATTCTGTCCGCAACTAATTTCGCTCGGAGCCCTGCGCATCCGAAGAGGTCAGACTAATTAAAATGTTTTCCTTCCTTTTTTGATTGACATTGGCATATGCTTTAAGATTTCTAGCGTGTGACGAATCAATTGCTCTCGATTTTAAAAGTCAATACATTTCCTCCAGGCATAAAAATCTATGTTGTTTTACATTTCACGTCGACAAAAAAGATTTTTCTATAGATAACATCTGCAAAAGCGCTATACACTGGAGGCACGGTTTACGTGAAGGGAAACATGTTTCGGTTATAACAGCTACTAAAGCATTCCTATGACATATCAACATTTTTAAATTAAGACATACATCAAATACATGTTCACTTTTTTCAAAGTAAGCTTAACTAGTCAAGCATTGGGTTAGAAATGCAAAGGTTGTTTTGGGGAACACATGTACAAAACATAAATATAAAATATAAATAAAGATAAGGAAATTAATTGCATACGACTGAATTTTAGTTCTGAATACAATTTTAGGCATCACAGAGTGGTCATTTTAAAAGCACTCTTTGTGAGTGGTTCAGTATTGCTTCACAGTCCTCTTCAGAGAGGAAGGAAGTACCAACAACTTCATATACCCAACAGACCAATTACATTCACTCACTTTTGACATTCATCTAAGGCCAAAACGTGGGGGTGGTCATCCTCAGACATAGTGACAACGGCCTGCCTGGTTAAGGCTCCATGTCGGCTCTGGTCTACTGTGTGTCTGCTGATGCTTGAGGTGGTGGAGCTTGTCCAGTAGATTGTATCCCAGGCACGGTGGTAAGCCAAACCCTCAACTGAACCCACACCTAGAAAAAACAAAACACATTTCAAATGTAAACTAGCCTATGCAGGACTCCAAAGAGCTTTTCAACATAGTTTATGCCATACCATTAAATATTTTTCAGTTTAAAACCTATCAATTTCACCTAAAGATCAACAGTATAGTACTCTTAAATCATATTTACACCCATTCAGCAAAATCTCTCCCTAAATATGCCCAGACAATGCAAAAAAGTCAAAAGATTTAACTTGTAGCAGTGATGGTTTATCATGGTGATAATAAAATGATATATAGACCATTTATAGATGCTTTTTTATATAGACCAGTCTAAAAGGACTTCCTGTTTCAGTTTATTATTTTTAATTTCACATATATATTTCACATCAGTCTGCACATCCGTCTAATATGTTTAACATTAATTCAGTTCTAAATATTCTGTTGTTTTTATTTTGTTCTAACATTTGTGTGTGAGAAAACTGAAACAGGAAGTGCTTCTAGACCAGTGTTTTCATTCTGTAAAATGTTCTACGTAACGGATAACTCAATGATTATTATATTCGTGTCCCATATCCCATAGACATGATATAATAATGAAAAGGTTATAAATAACTATTTAATTCCAAATAAAATGGTCAAAAAATAGTTTTGCTTGGTTTTCTTTTGTGTCTTATGACAAAATGTAATATGACAACAAATCTCGAGACATGCAGGAACCAACAAGCTTTGTCATTTTCTGTGAACATTTGAGAGAAGACCGGTCTATGGGAGTCCATCACTAATGAATCATTTCACAATAGAAAGAGGCTGACAGATTGCTTCTGCAGAAAGTTGTTGGAGAGGCCAGGGAGTAATTAACAGGGGATGTATGACTTCATTAGGAAAATATGGATTATTAACATCCTCACCCGCTGCCACTGACAGGATGTGAAGCATGTGTGTGTGTTAGCATGCGTGTCTAAGAGTGCAGGTGAAGGTGTCTGAGATTGGCTTTCATGTCTAGAAGAGAAAGTGCAGCTCAAGTGTGGAGACGCCATTAAAAACCTGTAGCTGAAACATCTCTTCTTCACTCGAATGAGGATCTCATGTTCAAACGAATAGAGGTGGAGGAAAACTGTGTGGATGTTACAGTGTGGTAGACGTGTCGTGACAGTCGGTTGAGTGTCAGGGAAGTGTAGGCTGAACAAAAATGTTGAAAATTCCATGTAAATGTCAACCTGAAAGGGATACTTCGCCCAAAAATGAAAATTCAGTATCCCCCTTAAGATTTTTTTATCAAAGGTTTTCCCCATCGATAAGTATTTTAAACACCAAATATTGACATATGACCTATTTAAATTTTTCAAAGGTCCAATGTGTATTTTTTTGGAGGATCTATTGGCACAAATTTGTGTTTTTATCACCTTAGAATAAGCAATTTCTCTATACATACACTGCAGGTTCCATTGGAATTCGACATGTTGTTTCTACAGTAACCCTGAATGGACAAACTGCTCTACAGAGCGCGTTTCGTAAATACCTTACCTCCTCCAGCAAAGAAGCAAAAACGTGACCACATCTTTGTCTGGTGTCAGCCACCGTAGTGCTTCGAAAGCGAGGGGTGGAGTGAGCGAATGGTTGCAATTCGCAACCTTACTGTTAGATGCCACTGTTTCATACACTAGACCTTTAAAGCATTTAGCTTACCACAGTCAAATAAGCTAATTATTCATAAATGGGCCCATAAAATTTAAAAACTATGTATCTTTAAAGACCCATTCCTTCTTCATTTGTTGAATATTATTGCTTCTGGTTTGTATATTTTAATTCACAGAAATTCTACAAAGTATGTCGTCTATAAAAAACATCTGTCTTTTTTGTCACATCCATGACGAACAATTTGTTTTCTCAAAACAGAAAACAGAAAACTTATATTCTTAAATATATAAAACTTATAAACAGATTAATCAAAATATTGGTAATAAATAAATGTATTTACATTTAGAAATTTAAAGTTCAAGTTTTGTCTGAAAGTGTCACATTTGCAACGCTATTATTGATAAAATAGCAAACCGTTGCTTAGAAACATCACAGCTAATTTAAACTCAGACACTGTATAATACTGTATATTGCATTATCAACTAATCATACAATACATTTAATTTCAAGTCATTTGAATGCTTACTGGGTACTTTATGCATACTGGATAATGCTAACATATCAAAGTTCTAATTTCATAATACACATTTTCATATATCATGAAAAATGACTGATATTAATATCACTTATAACGGTTTGGGTTATTGTGACAACCCCACAATACGTGTTATCATTGTAGCATTAAGGCTGCACATATAAAACTATGTTTAGTTCACTTCAGCTATTATCCATGACTGTGTCTGAAGCTTCAGTATCTTATAAAGCAGTATCTTGAGGTAGAAATTAATTTTGTATATGCACTTTTTTACTGATGATTGATTTCATCCGTTTCTACTGAGAAATAAGTTCTGACGTTATTAAATATTTGCTTGGTTATCTCTAAAGCTCACTTTAATTAATTCTAGATTACCAGACGTGATGTTCTGGCGCCTTAGAAGCCTGTCTGAAACCTTTCCTGAAGAAACTACTTTCATGCAAAAACACTGCACTGACTAGGCAGAAAAGAAGTGTCCTTGTCTCACTGAAATAATCTATATCAATAACAAAATAACGTAGCATTTGAACCTAATGATGAAATGGATTTTGAATTTGAAATTACAACGCAAACTACACAAACATCTGAAAATATGCACACATCTGTTTTTTATGCGTGGCTACAATGAAAAGATAAAAAACACATGCACAATTGGCTCATTACATCGTAACTGGATAATGCAGTCGTTAGTCATATTAGGTTTTCATTGTGGACCACCACCAGACACTTCTATCGATCGCGGCAGAAGTGCCTGCTGTATGCGACGTACAAGGAGAAATCAATAATCATATTCTGAACTTTCCAACAACAGTGACAGGCAGGATCTTGACAAATATCACCCCCTTTCCATTCATATTTCTGTTACAGTTTGCGGACGGCGGAAATGAGACGAGCGATTTTAATCCATCAAAGGTGGGGACACGGAGAAAGATGCAGTGTTTGAAACATCTTTTTTGACAGTTAAATTGGTCCCATTTAGTGGAGGAAAAATTGAGGTAACTATTATAACACTTTTACTAGATGTTGGATGCATCGAACCCTGTACATCACGAGCATCGCCACTTTAGGTTTCCAACAAATGGCCTTTTACAAATAGCTGCTAAGAGACTGGAATGGTTCTGGCGGCAGAACATTTAACAACACACGGGCGATCACGATGAGTCTGCATCAGACGCCGACAGGCCTTAAAAAAAACTAACACCACCGGATCTGTAGAAACAAGCATTTCCGCACATCTTTCATGGCAGAGGACGATTATCAAGAAGTTTTCTACTATGGATCCAGCAACGCATGAAGCGCCTAAAACAAAGATGAGCTAGACTCACCGTCAACTATGACTTGTCTTCCCGACCAATCATCGTTGATCATCTGAATGTTCCCGAATTGGATGTCGCTGAAGAAGATGCGGTTGTGATTTGAGGTCTCCTGACGATAGTCGAAGGCCAGGGCGATGACGTTCTTGAAGTAGTCCGGGTTCTCGAACGGCTGGAGGGGGGAGTTGAGATCGCTCTCGTCTGACAGGTGGATGCTTTTCAAGATGGTTCTTTCGGAGTAGAGAAGATAGCCCTCGTATCTCTGGCAGGCGAAGCCGTCTTCGGCCAAGTAGCCATGAGCACAGGAACACGTCCTTCTACCGCTTCCCAGGTGAAAACAGAGCTGCTGACAGCCTCCGTTACTTCTTGCGCAAGGATTAGTTCCTGCATGACAATCACACAAAAACATAGCTGGATAAGCTGATATTGGCGATACTGTTGTGCAACTTGTAACTTAAAGTCAATAGTTTTGGTAAATAGATTAAAACATCAGTGTGTCTACTGTCTACTGAGTGTGTATACTGCATATTAAAGCATAAAACCTGTGAGTAAAATATTTTCAAATTGTCATTTATCAATACGTTTTTGATGTATTTTTTTTATTTAATAAATAAGTGACACTGCAGTGCATCTTATCTGAGAGTTACGAAAAATGTATATTATTAAATAATTATTTAATTAATATTAATTTATAATAATGTTTTTATAATATAATAATTGAATAAAATAAAATAAATGTTAAAATTGATTGAGCATCAATTTTATTAAATAAACAGTTTGTTGAATGTGTCGTTTAACACACATTTAAGTTTAGCCACTTAATGGTTCTTCTAATGGTGACCCAAAATAATACTGAACAGACATACCTTTATGCTTTAACTTGCCAACTAATATAATTTACTTGTTATTTATTTAGCTTGTTATCAGAAATGCGGATGTGTGCCGGAAGTTAAGTTTGGAACACAAAAGCGCACATGGGCAGTTGCTTTGAAACCGTCTAAATAAAGGATTTCATTGCGTGTCTTATTAGTAAATGACAACCAATAATCCCTAAAGAATTTACAAACCCAAGCGCTTTTTGTTTAACTAAACAATATTAAAAAAGAAACCATATGTGAAAGTTGAAACCTCAACCTTTCTCCCGGCCTCTGTTAAACACTTTCACGTCCTTCAGGTTGACGCCCAGACCACTTCTCATTGTGACGGCGTCGCTGGCATCGTTCTTGAATCCACGTCGGATGGAACCGTTGGCGTGAGCTCTGCCACAGACAGCACAGTGAGAAACTCTGACATCATCAGCATAATCGTGGCAGTTATCTAATTAAAACCAGCAGGGCTCATCGGAATTCGCAAGAAAGCTGCTTTAGCCGCCAAGTTGGAGAAACGTCACCTTGCCAGTGGCTCACAGGACACCCTATTTACATAAAGCAGGCGAACGACAGAACGGTACGGCAGGTCTCATAATAACCTTGCTCGCAAGGGGTTAATCCTTTGAGACCGTAGCAGCTGGCTCCGCGGGCCACTTTGGAGAGCGTAGCACTTAGTAAAATAATAAATTACCTGTCAGACCAGTAGATGTAAGCCCCGAACACGGCCACAGAGAACAGGTCCACATTGGCGGCTGACAGTACAATCTCTCGGCCCTCCCCGGTTTCAAGGTTGATTCTCTCGATCTTGTCGGTCCTGGCGTCGCACCAATATAATCTATTTTCCTAGAAACCAATTTGAAAATGCACATCAGCGGATCTTCCTTTGAGCGGCTCCATTTTATCAGCATCAGAGGAAGAGAGATGGCAAGTCGAGCGACTGCTCGGAGAGAGCAGAGGAGCAATGTGGAATCACAACACCTTAGCAGTTAGACGACTCGGGTGTTGGAGGGCAACTGTCCGGCAGGGTTTAGCTCCATCAGTGGTGACAGCAGGACAGTGGCCCTCCAGAACCGGCGCTGAACAGCTGCTGCCTTACCTCATAGTCGATGGTGATTCCATTTGGCCAGGCGATACCAGAACTGACCAGCGTCACCTGGTCTGAACCATCCAGTCGTGCACGACCTATGCAAGGATTTTTCCCCCACTCGGTCCAGAATAAGTAACTGTATATAAAAATACCAGATTCAGATTACCGGATTCAGATACAGATTGAATAGTGGTTATAAAGGTGATTCTGTAATTTGGGATACTTCTTTAATAAATTAATTAATAACAAGGCTATTGTTTTAGTTTTAAAAGATACATTAGACTTTTTTGAATTATATTATATATCTATAAATTCTCAATCTAATATTTAACTTTTAATCTGCAATACACTTTTTAAAACTCTTCAATCGTAAAACATTTAGTTTGCACTTAACTTTGCAAAGTGCAGTTTAAAGACGATCAAGTTTTACATCATGATCTGAGAGCACCTGTTTTCTTGCAATAGTAAAATTCATCAACCAAACTTTTAGGAGGAAATATTGACAGAACTGCATTATAATATACAAAACTATGTCTTCCGATGTGTTAAAAGACCTTACATAATATAGCCTTATGTTTTAATTACCTTACAATGAGCTATTTCTATCTACATGTACCGTGGGTCCCCTTGCATGAAATTTGCCATGTTGCTTCTAAGGTAGCCCTAAACGGACAAACTGCTCTACAGAGGGTGTTTCATTTATATGTTATCTCCTTTGGCAAAGAAGCAACATCTTTTTCTGTGTCAGCCACCGTAGTGCTTCAAAAGGAGAGAGAGGGTTGGAGTGAGCCGTTGGTTGCAATGCACAACCTCACAGCTTGATGCATAATCTCATATACTAGACCTTCAACTGACTGTTACCTGTATGTTGTTTAACTTAACTTATTTGCCAAAAAATCCACAGCAACCTTTAAGGCCAAGATCCTTTTTTTGTGCCAAACACTAAAAGTGCACCAAAAGGTTCTTCACGGCATTGCCATTTAAGAACTCTGTTTGTTACACTAAAGAACCATTCAATCAAAGGGTAATAAAGGATACAGTTCAATCTTACCTTGATATAGTCTAAAGAACATTTTTCACTAAAAATACCCTTTTGTAAAGCAGTGTTGATGTTTAAGGTTCGTATGGCATCGTTCTAGCACCTCAATGGCAGCTTAAAGCAACTGTAAAGCAGCTTTGAAACATGAAAACGACTTAAACTTTAAACATGTTTAGATGAAAAAAGTTTCCTCAAAATATCAAACTGTCCAAAGTGCCCCTAACTGAAGAATCCCCCTTCATTTTGTCCCACCACCAAGAAAATGTCATTCAAAGTTTGATAACCCCCGATGAGGAAGAGACAGCTTTTATAGCCTCAGGCTTGAATGGAAAGCTGTTTTTCTGGATGCCTGGGATTTAGAGGCTACACACTCCTGATTCTGTCTGCTGCTATCTGATAATGTAAGAAGAAATAAAACATCTCGTATGCCTGACGCGTGTCTACTAGCGGAATGATCCTAATTCCAGGGTGTAAACATCAAATTGAAGGCAAATGCAGACAAATCTGTCAAGAACTGAGACACTTAATTCTGACCCCATTTAGAGAAACAACCTCATAATGGGGCACAAGAACTACAAAATGGGTCTGTGGTTTAATGGATACACATATCTGCTTTCCTTAAATTCTTAATTCGGCTCATTAACCAAGGCGAAGATGTTTAAAAAGGCAATTTTGCCGGCGAAACAGCAACAGTCAGATCACGAATTGTATTTGACCTTCAAGGGTTGAAGCGGCATTCTGGTTTCTCTCCCTGGAGCTCATCCTATTATCTGCTCTAATGCATGTGTGTAGTTCCCCTAAAATTTGCTCAGTAATTTGCGAAATTACTGATATTTCCAAGGATCTTTATTGAGTACAGAATAGCAGACGAGGCTGAAATTGATCTGTTGCCTCTGAGGTCTCACAAGCGTCTCTGTCACGTACCCTCTCTGTGGATGCACTGCGATGGCTCTTGGCTGATCCAAACCCTCTGAAATCACCACAGACCGGTATAGACCATTCAGACGAGCGATTTCGATGAGGTTCAGACCGTGATCTGTCCAGTAAAGGTTACCTGGTGAAAAAGGCATAATTTTGTAATGGTAATCACATAATGTAAAGCTTTGAATGTGTGATGGGAGCCATGAGATTTATTAAGGTAGTACACTGTAATGTGCCAAAAGCAAACTATTAAAAAAACTAAGTGTTTCTACTGTAAATTAGAGAATTATAAAATAGAAAATCAGCAGCAGATGGTTTGGCTCCTACAGAGAGCCCTAATCGCAACGTAAAGTTGGACTGGGGATACATGGGGAAAATTGAGACAAACTAAAATCACAGAAGAACTTTGATAAAATCTCTACAATGCTACTGACAACAATTTTTGTGTAAAATTTCAGTAATTAGAGATATTTTAAATAACCGACTGCTGATTTTCTTTTATATATTTATGTTCATACAGGA
Source organism: Triplophysa dalaica (assembly GCF_015846415.1). Classification (NCBI taxonomy): domain Eukaryota; kingdom Metazoa; phylum Chordata; class Actinopteri; order Cypriniformes; family Nemacheilidae; genus Triplophysa; species Triplophysa dalaica. The sequence continues at coordinate 18,319,422 of NC_079549.1, read as the reverse complement.
TATTCAAAGCTTTATTTAAAACATCCTCATCTTACAAGAGTTTACCATTGCCTAAACGTTTTGTCTAGTATTGTCCATAAAGTCAAATGCAATGTAAATAATATTGGTGTCTTACCAGCAATCCAGTCGACTGCTATGCCCTCTACTCTGTTGATTCCGGTGGTGATAACATCCTCTCTCCATGTCTGATCTCTCTTGGCTCTGGAGATACGGTTTAAGCCCATGTCTGTCCAGTAAACTGTGTCGTTGCCTGTATACATTTTATGAAAAGCAAAGTTTATAAACCGATTTTGTGTGAGACAAGTAATAGAATCATAGAAAAAAAGGTATCATGGCCATTTCTGCTGTTTCTATGATACAACTTGGGAATTTGGTATAAGCAACTGCTATTACATTTTTTTTTTAAATAAATAAAACAACTTTGACAAAGATACCATGTTCATTTACTTTATTTTATGCTTACAATAATCACAAATATAATAGTAACTTTAGTATTATGATAGAAACTACACTCATCATGAAAAGCAACTAACAGTGTGTAGTAAACAAATCAATAGGGATTAATATAATCACTGGCTGAAAGATTGTTTTGACAGACACAGGTTCTAAATAAAGCTTATATATTCTTCCCTACGCCTGAATGTAGCAAGAGCAGTTGTGTTTATTTGCACCCTCCTGTTAACACTGAATTCACACTCGGCTAACGGATCTTACATGTGACAGCAGCCAGCTGGAAGGCCCTCATCTGTTTCATGCTTCAACAAGCCGCCTCTTAATAACATGCAAATAGTATGCATGTGTAATCTGCTGTCATAGGCTGAGGAGGGTTGGGGTTTTCTTTACCTGAGATTAGCGGATGCTGAATGTTCGCACAGAAACTCTCTGAACATCTGCCTCTATACCTCTCTTGCTTAGCTCAGCAATTCTTCCTTGTTTCCCCAGCAACACAGTGTGTAGAAAAATGACCTGTCCGGCTAATGAATTTTAGTTGGTGTTTAAGTAATATTTTATAGTACTTAGATTTTAACAACATTAATAATAAAAAAACATGCTTACGGTTTTAACAATTATATATTACATTTATTTATAATTATTATAGTAATTTTTGTTTCATAGTAGTGGCATAAGTATTGTATTATTAATATTTAATAGTAGAATTGCTAATATATATAATGTTATTAGTATATTACTAGTAGTAGTATTGTGTACTGTAGTTCACAATATGCACAAAGGGGTGTCACAATATACCGGTATTGACAATAAAAGTTTTGCAACAGTTTACCATTTTGCCTTATGAAACACAAGTGGTTACTTTGTCTCCCTATATTTGTACTTTAAGGGAGATTTTTCTGGCCAAAAAAGAAAAAACACAAAATAAACCAAATGATTATTACATTAATTTAAATTTCAATGGATATTGCAATAATATCTACTAAATCTTTTGAATAGGCATTTGATTGTGTTTAGTTATTATATATTATTGTTATTAGTGATATCATAAACTAATTATAATAATAAAAACTACTTATCTATTGCTATTGCTATTATTATTTGATGATTATATATAATTAATTGATATGTAACCAATTAGTTATGTATGTATGAACTAATCGATAAATAATAAAATAAAATAATAACAAAAATAAATAATGAAATATATTATTATTTAAATAATAAAATACATAAATATTTAAATCATAAAATACATAAATACATAATTAATAATACATTTGTATTAACTAATAATTTAATAACTAATAAAAAAAATATATATCTATTTTTTTAAAGTCCGGGTAAGGAGAATTCTGAGAATTGTTTCTAAACACATTGTAGATGTTAGAAATGTATTGCTGAAACACATTACAAAGTATATAGTTCTGAATCCTATAGTTAAACAGTTTTTCACCCATTCTCTGTTCAAGATTTTTTGGGTGGGGCTAAAATGGGGGATCGATGACGCAATGGAGTGTCCGAGCATCCATGGCCCCTCCCTTATCACTAGAGTGCCTTGCATCAAGCGTCTGCTCAATGTTGCAAGCCCTCACACACACGCTTTCAGGCTATCTCACACTCTATCTGTGCCCAACTAAACAAATCTCACACCAAAGAACAAGCAAACGGGACGCGAATGGACGGAGGGGAATGACAAAGGGAAAGGAGGATCACTGTGCGTGATTGCGATGTGCTTCAGTGATTATCTATCAATGAATATCGAACGTATCGACTCATACGTGTTTGAATTCAAATCCTCACATAAAAATCTTCACACAAGACGACCTGCCTCAACTCAGGTTGCGCAACGCTTGTAGGTGTGGCTTCAGCACCAACAAGGTACACGCCCCTAGCGTGTTTTTCGTTATTTTCCAAGATTGTGATATCTTATTGGATGTTTTTTTCTGTATTCAAATTGTGCTGGGTGGTTAATAACACCATTTTCTGTGTGCGACACACTCAGAAAACATATTTGAATGTTACTTTACCAGGACTTTAAAAGGTTAGAATGGCTACATGGACTGCATGCTGAAGGAAAGGTCAGGTCCGACCGGCCGCATTTCAATGACTTAAGTAGGTGGACATGCTTATGTGTTTGCATGTGAACATGTTTATGGAAATGTCTCGAATTATTGACTGTTGAATGATAATTTGGTGCCGACACATGTGAACTGCCCTCCTTGACGCTCACTTTATTTATTCCACTTGTCACTGTGAAATGCTTCCCCCCCACACAGACTGGATAATCTGCATCAAACTGCTGTCATATCAACCTCTTCTGCAGAATGAATAATGCATGGTACAAAAAATCCCCTTGAACACCAAGCGACTGGCGAATATCTATAGTACTGTACTGGTTCGTTTCTCTCAAGGTTTAAGTAAGTCAGCCTCACAAGATATGTTCAACCAATCTTGTCTCTTCTATACAAAATCTTTCAGTCTAGTCAGGTTTGAAACCGTGGAACTAAAACGAGGCCATTGATTCGACAGGAAACAACATTTAAAAAACTGCAGTGGAAACATGTGTTGCTTATCTGTCTTGTAAACACACAACAAATTCAGAGAGAGGTTCAACACGCTGGAGAACAGAGTGGAAGATAGCAAAGAACTGCAGTGTTTGTACCTGCATGAAAGTCTACGCCAACAGCAAACAAGGCACCGCTGATGGGCATCAGGGTCTCGGCATGGTCACCGGGATCCAGTGAGATCCCTCGTATCCCCTCATGAAAAGAGTACATCAGAAAGGAACTCAGACCTGTGACACACACAACAAAATGCAAGAGGCGATAAAAAAGGAAAAGTCAAGCTGTGTTCTTTGGGCACATTTCACAAAACAAGCAGATAAACAAAAAGTGAAGTGAACTGCAGTGGAGAATAAATAAATCATGACAACTGGTTGGGGGCAATAACCTACCTTCACATGAAAGACGGTCATTACGCAGGTTGTAACCAATGGTGCAGGCACAGGTGCGAGTGTTTTCAGATGTGGGCAGACAGAGCTGCGAACATCCGCCATTGTTTAACTGACAGGCGTTCCTACCTGAGAGACATAGCAAGAGACATGGTAAAGAACTGATTGTGTTTTAGCTTCCTACTTGGTTTAATGACTCGCAAGATAAATTATTTAATATGTAAAATCGTAAAAAAAGGGATAGTACACCAAAAAATGTAATCCTTTCATCATTTACTCCACCTTATGTCATTCCAAACCTGTATTACTTACTTTATTGCGCAGAACACACAAGAAGATATTTTTAACAACGCTGGCAACCAATTAACCCTGGACACCATTGACTTCCATTGTACGGACAAAAACCATTAGAATTTTTCTAAATATCTTCCTTTGTGTTTCACAGAACAAAGAGTGACATACAGGTTTTGTACCACATAAGAATGACTAAACGATGACCGTATTATTTATCTATTTATTTTACTATTGTGTTAATTTTGGGGTGAAATATCCCTTTATGAACTTTCAAAATGCTGTCAAATTTCGACAACATGTTCCTTTATAGCAAAATGAGTAAAGACATTATAATTGCTAACATTGATCTTTTAAGCAAACACACATGCAATCTGCAAATGCAAAAAATGCAGGTAAAAAAACCCTCAGGTGTTTCAATCCGGACTTATGAGTAATATAGAGAATGTGAAGCTGAAATCATGCCCTATGTTGCATGTCGCAGTGGTGTCGCCATCTTGGGAGGATAATACTCTACCTCTATTATTGTTCTTATATGTACCGTTACTTGTTTTGTTTGATATATGGAGAAATCGAAAGTGAAAGAACCAGGGGCTTTTCCTGAACGACTCTGCGTAATGCTCTTGCAGTTTTTAACACAGCAAGACCGCTGTTATATTTCCTAATCGAACAAGAAAAACAAAACATTGTATTGAACGCACTAGCAACGATCCTCCCAAGATGGTGCAACATTCAATATGGCGTGAAGTTGATTAACAAGCTCTGTAGCTGTCTATCGGGTAAACAAATACATTAAAACCATTTGAGATTGTCTCTGTACTGAGTAGTATGTTTTCACATAGGAAAGCAATACATTAACATGTTAGGCTTTGGACGCTTATGCCAAATCTCTCTTCTTATTATAAAAGCTTTCCTGACAAGTCTAAACGACTTCATATTGTTCATGTAACTTAAGACATCCTCTCATCTTAATTGTGCAGTGAAACTGGATGACTGTGTATTAGCACAAGCTCTAGGGGAAGTCCAGCTTACCCATCAATGACAGTAATAAGACAGGTCTGCATTATGAATAGAGATGCTAATTGCCGCTGGAGAAATCCAGAGTCTGGATAGATTTACATTTGAAGTGGTTTAATGGACGTTCCATATTCAAGCTACTGTTTATCATTAATGGAACTGCCATTAGTGTGAATTATTCGACAAAACTCACAACACTAAAATCACATTATCTGAATCTCTATCAAATGAGAATATGCTTGGGATATTATGTTAAATAAAGTTAGAGCTCAAAAACAGTAGAAAGAGTAAAATTAACTACATTCAGGCATTTGGCATACAATGTTATTCAAAGTGACAGAATTACGGTATACAGTTTTTGATGTGTGTGTGTGTGTCTTCCTCAAAAACCTCCATTTGCTCAGTCTTTGGGGCAGTAACTTGGATCGTACCTTTCTGCCCGTCTCTGTCGTACACTTTCATATGCACCACTCCACTTGTCTTATTGCGCAGCACTGCTGGGTTGCGGCCATCACGTTTGGCAACGGTCCCCAGCTGAGCCAGATCCTCATCTGCCCACCACAGTTTGCCACCTGGAAAAACAGATGAATTATTTATTTCCCAAAGTTACACAAACAGCAGGCCTGACTGCCAATGGAGGCACATGCCATTATCATTTGTTTGTCCTTTTTGTACCACATGTACATAATCCGGTGGTGCTGTGCTCTTATTTGCTGCCAAAACCGTGCTGCGCTACAACGCACGGGTGGGCGAGGGAGGGAGAGAGAAAAGTAAAGAGATAGGACTTGAGCATTATGCATGTTCTCTTCCCAGTGTGAGTCAATGAGGCAGAGCTTTGGGCAACCTGGCTACATGCCCTGGCCGAAGACAAGGGCTCTTCATTCAGAAAGCCATCAGAGTGCATCTACTCCCATAGAGATGCTGCAGCTACCAACCCCCTTGTGTTTTTTCAACTCCGTAAGACCGAGCGTATCACAAAAGGCCTTAGAGATTGTCCTTGGCATCCTGCCTAGACTATATCTGTGCACTGCAGAACTACAGGATGGCTGGAAACGGTGGTAGCTGTGACAACCGTAAATGAAACACATATTCATGTTTGTTATAAGTAAAAATGGCTGGAATGAATTCAATAGAAGGATGGAAGAAAATTATCAATAAATGTGTTCTTTTACATCATACAGTAGGAGGAATCATGTAGGAATACTTACAATAAAGGGCTGTTCACACTATGGGTGATATCAATTACTACAGTTTATCACAATATGTATGAGTAATGAAAAAATCAAGGAATTCTGTTGGATCACTTTCAGGCATTTTTTCTTTGCTATGGTAACTGATCGGGTTCTTGAATATCGTTGAACCCCTCCTGATGTTCTCTTTCACAATGTCAAGGAGGTCTTGATACTGATACTCTTAAAAGTAGTTACTATGGTTACAAAAATAAATAAATGAACAAAAAAATACATTGTTATTATATATCTATGTATTTATTTATTATTGTTATGATTATTTGTACATTTATGTATATATACACATTCATTTACATCTATATATTTGTACATTGTATGTTTTATGTACAATGCAAGAGCAAATAGATTGAAATGGATTAAAGGGATAGTTCAACCAAACATTTTCGTCCAAAACCTGTATGTGACAAAATATATATTGAGAAATGTCTCTGTGTCCATACAATAGAATTGAATAGGAGCCAATATTGTCACCGAAATTCTTCTAAATATCTTTTGTGTTTGGAGAAGAAAGAAAGTCATACAGGTTTGTAATAACACGATGGGTTAGTATATGAACAGATCTTCATATTTGGGGGAACTGTCCCTTTAAATCCTCATTTATAAAGCAGAGACAAATGCTAGTGCAATTTAAAAGCCTCCAAGTTGCCTCTTGTGTTCAGGCCAGCTGTGCAGAAATAACATCCTACACAGAGCCGCCAAAAGAGTATTTGGCATTTGAGATTGCTTGCTTAGGTCATCACTTCAGTCAATATTAATCTTTACTCATCCACTGTGAGACACATCAGTGATTGCCTCTAGGTGTAATGTCCCCCTAAACTGTTTGATCACAGCCAAGCACCGGTCTTAGGGTGCCAAAGCCTGCTAAACAACATCTTGCAGTTCCCCGGGTGGTCACATCCCATTACAGGTTGTTCCACGAGCATAAGACTTCCTGTCAGTAAAATTGCTTTCATTTCAGTCATCATGTTTTTCAATTACAATTTCACGGTCTAATAAGTAATGTGACTTTGATGCGAGGCAGCCACTGGATTTCTTCAATAAAGAGGCTGCATTTATCAAACATTCCGTGTCGCCATCGACCGCCTGATCATCTGTTTCTGCCAAGTACATTTTCCCTACATATCAATAGTGATATTGGGTGTCCGCCGCCACATCCTTTTGTGGATGCACACTGCATGCAGGGTGGCTGATTTTACCCTGCCAGGTGGCTGAAACCGTAAAGCTTTTTTTTCACAGCAACCAAAGCAAATTTATGGGGACACCAACAGGGTTAACCTCTGCAAATCCCCTCATTTATGCTTGTTGTGCCGAGGGGAAGATAGCAGGGATACAAACAGAAGGAGATGTAAATCAAAAGGTGGCAAGATTCCATTTAAAGGGATAGTTCACCCAGAAATGAAAATTCTGTCATCATTTGCTTACCCTCATGTATAAAGATAAGATATTTTGAAGAATGTTGGTATCTGAACAACGGCAGTACCCATTGATTTGCATTGGTTTTGGGTCCATACAATAGAAGTGAATAGGTACCGAAATTGTTCGATTACGAATATTTTTCAAAATATCTTCCTTCGTGATCTGCAGAAGAAAGAAAGCCATGGTTTGAAATGGGAAAAGGGTGAGTAAATGATGACAGAATTTTCCATTTTGGGATTAAGACTCTGTTTAATAATTTTGATACAGTTGTAGTATACCTAATCTAATCTAATACAAAAAATTATAAAAAGAAAGTTTCGACACACTTGACTGAGAGTTTATTTCAATCAATACCTTAAAAACATTTTAATGAATAAAAAAGGCAAATTATTATAATTGTTAAATGTATTATTAATATTTTCTTGTATAAGATATGCAGTTAGTCAACAGGAGCCCAGCATGGATAGTAACTTCTCCAATATAAAAAAATCCTTAAATGACATTTCTGACAGAAAGTGTTACCAAACTACAAGATTTGATTAGTTAAAATCGTTGTTGTAAAAGAACTGGAAGAATAGTATATATTGATTCTTTCAGTTTATTCGCCGAATCGAGCACTTTGATCTCTGATATTCTGATATTCTGCATATTAATACATACCGTTCCTTCAGATCTCAGTGGGTAACCTGCATGACAATGAGCCGTATGTATGATGATAACAGACTGCCTATATTTGAAAGAACCGTGCTGTTTTGTGTACTTGGAAGGGATGACAGTCTTATCATAAAGCGTACGGATGCAGAAGCGAGGTTGCCTTCTTATCACTGAGATAACATCAATTACAGAAAGACTTTCATCTTTCGCCTTGTTTTCTATCACTATGTACAATATAGAAGATCAATCTGCCTTTAGAATAAATTGCGTTATCAGGCCTAAAGTAAATCCGCTATGCGTTTCCAGAATAAAAAAGCGAATGATCTCTTTGTGTTGTTAGGTTCATATTCAAAGCGGTAACAAATTCTGCGAATAAAATTCAGACTGCCACCTACTACACACCAGTTCAAAGATCTACAGGACCATTCGCCCACCTACACGCTTATCCAATCACCTTTTGATATACAGCTCTAGGGTGGTGTTTCCTGATAGAACACATAAACCAGCCAAAATTGATCAAAAAGTTATTTTCCTTCTTCAACTGTAATAACCAACCAACTGCTGCATTTCTGTATTGATTTGTTGTACTTGGACGTATTTGAGTCATATCCTATTACACGTCTCCAAGTAAAAGACACTGTAAGCATATTCGTTCTGAAAACATATCTTAATTTGATCTCTTCCCGTCTGTCACGCTGTAAATGAGAAACATAACCGTCCACCAAACAGACTCGGATGTTCTCGCAGCAGTAATGTAAAGCATTCCCTCAGTGCAACAAAAGCTTATTAATTGTGATAGATAGCTCCTACCGAAAGCATCATTCTGCTGTTTTGCTGTACCATGCTACTTCTTTGAAAGTAAGCCATTAGTCTTTGTGGCACACTGCATTCTGCTCCCGATTTAATAATGACACAAACTTTGTTTAATTAAAAGAGCGTGTCACCACTTTGTACAAATTGCATTTGTTTTTGGGCTCATCATGGCCGCTCTGAAATAGAACGTGACTACAGAGGCTTTCAGAAGATTAATACCTTTTTAGCACGTAGACGGTGCGATCAGTTAAAAACTAGGGTTTAGGGAAATAAATACTTGCTAATGAATGATTTACGGGCATGTGTTTCCAGACAGGCGGGTGCAATTTCATGCAGAAGGTTTTGTGCGAGACAACATGTCAGACACAATCGAAAACGAGAGAAAGTCATATTCTTAGGCAAAACCTGAGGCGCACTCAGAGAAATCGACTGATACAAAAAGTCAAGACACACAGCGACAGACCTCACTGCTTTTATTTGCTGTAGGGTGAAAGAAAGGTTACGCAACTCCTGAAGCTGCAAACATGACTGTGTCTCACTGCAAAAACTACTTTTAAATCCCTAGAATTACATCTTTTGGGCAATAGTCAGAGCTATTTCAGTCCAAAGAACTTAAAGAGGGTGATTAAAAAATGCGTTGTATCAAATGATTGCTTCCCACACAGTCTTCTTTATCTTGCTAAATCAATCATGCCAACTTTTCCACTTTTTACCACCGAGATGTATGTTTATGCTCCTCGGGGGCACCTAAATTTGGTCCTGTTCTTATTGCATGATGGGAAAAAGCCGTTTCCTGGGGCTAAATGGAAATGCTTAAATCCATTGTGACATAATGGATCGAGTTTGCCTTTGTTTCGAACTGCTGAAGCACTGCAGTGGTAATCTCACAGTGCCAGAATAGAATGTTGGCACAAAGTCTGAACTCGGGCTGGGTGGCATGATGGTACATAATGTTCAAAAAGTGATTTTGGAATACCACATATACAGTGGTGGGTCAAATATGAGGAAGAGATATAGTCCTAGGACATATTTCTTATAGACGGTTTCAGCAGGCGCACACGCCTAGCCCGAATGTAACTTCCGTCAGTGTTTGTTGATCGATCTGGCGAATAATATAACAGTATTTATCATTATTTAAATTAATATAAAATAATTAATAAATTAATACCTAAACTACATTTCGTTACACTGTACTTGTATATGTGTAATGACAATAAAGTTGAATATAATATAATATTAATTTCAATTACTATTTTATTGCATAACCATTGTATTAAATAACAAATTTATTGAAATGTATTGTATATTCATTTTATTATATAAACTATTATGTCGTGCATTTAAGTTCAGCCAAATACCACTTTAACTAACACTGGCTAGTTATAGTTTAACTTGTTAGCCAATGTCATTCACTTCAAGAAATAATCTACAGGGTCCCTATTTTTTCAAGGAGAAGATGTGTACCGGAAGTTAAGTTTTAGGCCAAAAGACAGCATCCGCAGTAACGTTTGTTTATGTTGTTGCTTTGAAACCGCCAACAAATATGCACCGTACTGTGACAAAGTCACCAACAAATTGTATTCATGCAGACCATATATCAGCCATATGCTGTCAAAATAAAAGACCTTTATTGACACACCTTTGTTGAAATGGTGGTTAACCCTTGACTTAAGCTTCACTTATGAGGTGGTCATTAGACAGAATTAGTCACTTACCCATGACTGCTAGAGCTGTGGCTTTAGTTAAGTCCCTCTTCATGCTCTCAATGACCTCGAAGCCACTACCGTCCAGATTACACCTGTTGATAGTGCCATTGGCAGAACTGACCCAATATATCTTGCCTGCTGGAAAGTCGATGGAGAGCCCTGAGGGAACAAAAGGCACATTAGTCCGTTATTAGATGTTTTGTGCAGTATGGGAATTTGCAGAGGAAGCCCTTCTTGCTCAGAGGTTGCTACTGTATATCATAGTTCATGAGACTTCCTAGAGATCTGTATATAGAAAATCAACATTTAGTTTTATGGCTATCTATGATAACCAATCGAGGTGTTAATGAGATCTCATTCATAATCATGTGTTTTCAGAACACATGCATATTTATTTGAATGCATGTGCACCTGTGTTTGCGACACACCTGCGACCCCTTGGTGAGATTCCGAATCGCTTAACTAAAAGGCATCTCTGTCCCGAGCCCGTTTCAAAAGTGGACATGGTGCGAGTTTGACAGAGCTGGAAAATTGATTGTGACAAGTGAAGGATATTTCAATTGAGCCTCAGGACAGCTCTGACTGAGAGAGGCTAGTGCATGATATACTCCCAACGGCAACCGACAAGACTTTTAACTCGCACACATCATCTCCAAGACAGCCGTTAAAACAAAAGGTGGAAGCCTACGTGCTTTGCTTATCAATGAACGTGCTGGGACGTTGAAAAATACAACGACACTGACGTGGAGGGTATGGGTAGTGCTTTCAAATTGTACTCGATTGTACGTCAAACAAGAGGGTTTGCTTAGAATAAACTGTTTGGATATTAGTGCCATTTATTCCCATGCTCTGTCTGCAGTGTTACAGGATTAGATATACTGAAAGAATTATGTAAGGACAAATATGGCCAACAAATATGTGCTGAATGCAATTTGCATGGCACAGTTTTACATTTTGTAGGCCACTTTGAGTGCTGTGTTATATAGTATACTGTATAATAAAAATATATAGAAAATAATACTAAAATTGTACGAATAGTAAACAAATACTGAAGAACAGATGTTTCCTGTGGAGACAGGACAAGAGAAAGAGAGAAATTAAAGATCACAACATACCGACTGGTTCTCTCTGGTTCTGATGAAGAACCTTTCTGTTACTTCCATCCATATTGGCTACATTTACTGTATTCCCATCAGTCCAGTAGATTTTTCTATAAAAAGAAACACAAAATACATTTGATGGGAAACATTTTTCAAATGGATTCTTTGTTTTACTGAATGTTGTGTTTTAAGTATTCATAGTGACCCGTGTTACTAATTTAGGTAAACTAAATATTCATTATAACAAAGCAGCAAAAAAATGATTCTAATAAATTCATAAAAAAATATTGAACTGAAAAGGCCATTTTACACATCATATTATAAAATAATCATTTGTTTTCGTTATTTAAATAATAACCAGCATGACTGGAAATGTGCAGTGGGCAAGCACACAGGGTCAATATTTTTTCAAATATTTCATTTTTCAAATGAAAATGTATTCACATTTATTCACCCTCTCGTCATTTCAAACCTGTATGACTATCTTTATTTTGCGGAACACAAAAGAAGATACTTTGAAGAATGTTGGGAACTGAACAATGGCAGTACCCATTACTTCTATTGTATGGACACAAAACCGATGCATGTCAATGGGCACCGCCATTACTTGGTTACCAACATTCTTCAAAGTATCTTCTTTTGTGTTTTCCTTTTTTTGTTCTTCACCTCCACTGAAACCAATAAATCTCTCACAATGGCAACACAGTGTTCATATAGACTGCTTACCCTTTGGCTGGGTGAACAGTCAGACATTTCGGTTTGTCAATCCCATGGATCACCGAGGTCTTTAGAGATCCGTCTAGTCGGGCAACATTAATCTGTGTCTCCTCATTCTCAGAGCTCAGCCAGTACATGTTCCTCGAGAGCCAATCTACTGCCAGCCCACGGCAGTTTTGAATATCTGCACATACCAGAGATGGCCATTATCATAGAAGTGCCTATCACAACAAACCTACAGGACTCCTGCGCACACCGAATTAAAATGACTTTTCTTATAGTGAAGACCTTTTAACAATGCGCAAATAACTTGAAATGGCACATGATTTGCATTTTGAACGTACGAGATGGTTTAAAAAAGGCATTATGCTTGATAACAGTGTTCGGGAAATGTACGGCAATCTCGCACTTCTTTTTTAATGCAGTTTTGAGCTGCAATCCCCAGAGAAACCTTCACAAACAAGCTCTCCTATCACACAAGATATTATTTATGTTCTTCTGCACGCTTCTGGAACCGTCATTTTTTCACGCGCGCCTCCTGTGAACATAATCTTCTTGTTATTGAAAAACAAAAAAAACACAATTTAAGACTGAGTGTCAACAGAAGGGAAAACACAAAGATAATATGTCAGCCCAAATGCACAGCATCAGACAGAACTCAAACAGAAAGAAAAATAAAACAAAACTTATTAACTTAAATAATGGCTACTATTAGACAAAAAAGTCTATCTTCAAATGCCTAAAAAATAAAGAGAAACAAAGCAAACAAAGTCTATTTCTATTTGTTTTAAAGCTGTTTGAGTTCCTATAAAGAATGTTGACTCACCTCCGGTAATGACCGTTTGAAGACCAGTGCCATTGATAAAAGCCCGTCGTATTGTTTGGGTCTTAACATCAGCCCAGTATAATCTTTCCTCAAGGGCATCGTAGTCCACAACAGTGACATCATCAATGTCAGGGACGGTCAAAGCAGTCATAACGTTCATGTATGGATTATCAATGTCCACTCCACGAATCTCTGACCGCCTCACATACAGTAAGAACCTTTTCAGTGCTGAAACATGAGCCAAAACAAAACAGATTTACCAAACAAAACTTCCTTTATACATCTAATATCGATCCACAGCGACAAATATTTACACACAGATTGATATACAGTATGAAAGCAAATGAGTACAATCAGATAACCAAGATTTCAACTGGGTAGTGTTTAGTTGTCCCACCACCAATCCAACTACCACCGATACTAAATCTCTCCACAGATAGCCATGGATTTATATTTCTTAACTTTCTGAATGTAATAAATTCATAGAATGACTATTAATTTGTGTCTTTGGAGAGTTATAAGTTGCCCATGAATGTATTAGACACGTAAAATTGCAAATATTTAAGTGTCGAAACAAAAGATGCATTCTATCTTAAAGCGAATGTGAACCCAGACCCAGGATGTACGTCACTTCGTGGTATGATTTGACTTGACGTGGTAAGACAGCCCAAATGTATACGTAAGTAAGGTGGGCGGTCTTGTAAATCTCATTGTATTGTCGCTGACGCAGCCTGATGTTCCGAAAATGGTAAAAGGCGTTACATTTCCGTGCAGTATTCGACCAATTACTGCACTAGTGACCTGGCCAATCATAGCACACCCCGCTTTCCAGAGCGATGAGCTTTGTAAAATATAAGCGTGTTTCAGAGAGGCGGAGCAAAGAGGAGATACAAACACGCTCAGTATGTGGAAAATACAGTGTTTTTTTACCTTAAATCGTGTATACACATTGTATTACATCTATAGCAAACAATAATATTTGTTTTAGCCAAATCAAATGACCCCTTTAACATTTTCTATATAAAGGGTACAATTTCACTGCTTTTGATTGACGTGGAATATCTCCCCTGATCATCGGTATTAAAAAACTATATCGTGAAAAATTGCTTTTATCACTCAATACCTATTAATGGCTGATATATCGGTGCATCTCCAAATTTAACCAATCATAAATCAGCCACAGCAGTGATGTAACTATCATAACTTACAGTATCACCAACCCCCTAATGTAAAAATTCACGTCTGGTTTAAAAGTTAATTTGCAAAGTTAATGAATGCTGAATGACAGAACTGGTATTTGAATCAGCATGAGCTTTGGTTTAATAAAACAATATCACACCGGCAACAGTGTGATGTGACTTTACATCAGCGTGACTGTGTTTCAGCCATAGGCGTAAGGCCACAGGCTGCGGATACCCACAGATCACACAAAAAGACGACAGGTCTGCCCACTGTTTAATGTATTTAGAGTAAAATTGTTTCCAATTTCATTTTCCAATTTAAATTAAACCCTCGCTTCTATGTTTGATATTGACTTTTTTGAAGAAATGAAAGCAGGATGGGGTGGAATTATATCACATTTACTTTAAAAAAATATTAAAAATCAAAGATATATGTGAGGGACACAGCACAAGAAATACAGATTTTCAGATGCTAAACTAACACTCCCTAAATTTTCCCATATGCTCTCTTTGTAAAGTGGGATGCTATAGAGCGGCATGCTCACCAACACATGAGCGGTTGTTGGGAGAGAGCTTCATGAGGTGAGGGCAGGAACAAGAAGCTGTGCGGTTGTAATCAATCAGACAGAGGTGAGAGCAAGGACCTCTTCCATCGTTTTCCTCGCATGGGTTTGAAGCTGAAAAACACAGGATGACACGCATATAAAACCACTAAGGAAAAAAATCAATGTGTTATCCAATGAACTGTTTAAGGAGAGCGACAGTCTTAAAAGAAACCAACAAGAACCGCTTCTGACATCAATTGAACAAACATTTACTAACAGTTGTGACTATTGGGTTTACAGACAGAAACAGAAAAATATAAGTTAAAACTGTTATATTTCCAATTCCAGGCTACTTCAGAAGCAAAGGCTATTTATCGAATGAACAAGACTTGCAATGTGGATGTCCTTCACCCATTGTACTTCTCTTGATACCAAGAGACACTTGACTTGAGTTTTGAATGGCAGTTTGAAAAAGGGCTTTTGTATGATTATGCTATAATACAATTAAAGAAATGAATGGACAGATCTTAAGAAAACACATTGAAGGTCAATCGGCCATAAGATCTTTCTAAGGTTTCTCAGGAAGTCTTTCTTAAAAAACTTATTGAATCTGATTTCTATCAAATCTTCAGCTCTGAAAGCTGCTTCACTCTAGATCAACAAAAAGTAACAAAATACAGATTTAGTTGTGCAGTTCTGTTTGATCAGTTCATTTACCTTGTTGATGTTGAGACACTATCAGTCGCTTCCAAACATTCTCCACCCAAAAGTCAGCTTTATAATGTTGACAAGTTGGCAATGTATGGCTATTTACATATTTAGGTAGTGTAGCTTATCAAAACACGTTTATTTATATAGCACACTGTATGCAAAACAAGGAGAATAAATATGCACGAATGAAAAATACGCACAACCTTTTTTTTTACGTTTCTGAACTATATTTCTAACCGCTAGGTCACGGCACCAACATGTTTCATGTGCGTTTAAATTTCCAACAAGCTTCTTTTTCCATCACAGTGACTGAAAGGCTTGACTCCTATTTCTCTGGATCTGTCCTGCGGTGGGGATTTCGCAGGAAACTTACCCTTTGCTCGCTGCATACCAAATCTTAACATTTGTGTCATACGCAGGACTACCGCCTGTTGCTGAGAGATTTTAACCCATTCACGAATCCGGAGCAAAAAGCTGAAATTATATCCAAAAGTAGTTGCATCTTGTAAATAATTGATCCAAAGGGACTCTTAAATTAGCCACAATATTTATCTCTGACGTTGAACTCTATTCATTTATGTAGCCAGCATATAGTTTCAAGCAATCGCAAAGATTCAAACAAATGACTCAATTATAGTCTAGAATCCCATAGTATTAATTATACATTCAGCGTGTCTGGGGGGAAAATATGTCTTTGGTTTGAATAAATGCCGTATAAACAGTGCTGGCGTACTCGACTCTTGATGGAAACGCGTAATTTGGATGTACTCACTCGTTTGTACTCATAAATCAGCTACAGATTTCATAAAACACCCCATCCATCTGGGTTCCCTTTGTGAGTAACAGTGCTACAATATATGTAAAGTGGCCGTGGAGTATAATTCAAATTTTCGCTGTTGTTTTCAGCCTTGTCTAAATATGGCAAGATACACCCTCCTCGCAGAGACCAATAGTAATTTAAAGTAGTTTGCTTGTCAGCATAGTGCTGGAAAAGTGCTTACAACACTGTGCCACACAGGCACTAAAATGGGAACCCTTGAAACCTGTGTTGATCTCCTGAAATTGAACCCACAGCCCTTTCACCACAAATAACGCATTAACAACCAAATGCCTACTGACGCCTGCGGTCTCAGCCCATTAGGGTAGTTAGCGTAGCCCCTTCATCTCCCTACAGACCCTCTGAGGTCCTTACCTCTCATGCCAGAACCGCAGGGGCCAAACATAAACACAATCACCATGCACTGTCAGGGTCCAGAGTCGAAATTTTGGACACTCTTAATAGGCAGACATTCCCATGGGCTCTCTAAAATTGGATTAGCTGTACTTATTGGCTTCCTTGGCAATGCAGCACAATTTGTTGACACTTATCGGTATAAAACAGCTCTTCGGCTTGGGGTGCTGTGGCAGGGTAACATGAGTTGTTTTGGCGATGCTCCCTGGAGATTCGAGCTGGTTGAAATGATGCAAATGAGATTAACTCGGATGATGAACATTCGCAGAAGGCCTTTTTTGGACATCTGGACACCTGGCACACTTTAAAATGACAAAATCTTCGGTTAAAACGTAGTTCAACAATCACAAAATCTAATTTGTGTAATCAGCGTTGAGTAGCGGGAAAGGAAATTGGGTTACATGAATGTTGCATCATAATGACATCATATTTTTGTGTTTGTGGAGCCAATATGTTGTCTTCTGGTCCAAATGGTGCGTTTAATGCGCCTTCTGTTTAACGAGTAAAGTAAGTAATTAAATGAAATAAAAATGAATCGTAAATTGTGTCTACATAACTCTTTTTAATGCACGTTTTTGCACGTTTTTTTTGCACGTTTTTTTTCCCTTTAAAGATGCAAACAGTGCGTTCAATGAAACATAAATCTGCCCATACTAACAGAAAAGAGAAAAACCCGCCTGACACTTTACCGTGAAACGATAAAAATGTATTTGGGTTGAGGAAAAAAGCATCTTGAGCCCACATCGGACCCGCTTATTCTCTGCATGACCCGTTTTCAATTATTCAGCTGCTCTTGTTTGGCCTTCCAGATTGGCAGGAGAAATGAGTGATCAGCGGGATTCGACCTAAATGAATCTGCTCCACACAGAGCAGGGACGGGGAAAATTTCCTCTTTATCTGCCAAACATATTATTTCTACAGTAACAAGAAATTCAGTATGTTAGCGGACATCGTGAAAATTTTAAGACATACTATGATGGGGTTTGCTCGTAGAATGAGCTCACAATGTAAAATGAGACACAGGAAGGTGATGTGCCCGAAAAAGTGCTTCACACAGCAAACGTTAAAATCTGTCAAATTGTCTCGTAAGGATGTTCTCTTTGGATTTCTTGCCTAGACACATTTAGTCATTAAATTTAAGTGACCTGAGGTGCCTGTTATTTGTTTAATAAACA
This sequence comes from Triplophysa dalaica, assembly GCF_015846415.1. NCBI lineage: Eukaryota > Metazoa > Chordata > Actinopteri > Cypriniformes > Nemacheilidae > Triplophysa > Triplophysa dalaica. Next base: position 18,301,386 of record NC_079549.1, on the reverse strand, counting down.
CAAGTTATTACTATGGAAACACGGCTGTGCTTGTCTTTGGTTACTCGGCAGGATCGTCGAATATACAGTGGTGTAATTATTCCTAACGTGATTTTGTTATTGTTCGGTATGTTTTTGATAATTTGTGATCCTGCTGTCCACCAGGACGTTTAGGTACATGTCATTGTTCTGGTCTCGAAGAAAATGTCAGTCATTTTTCTTTTATATCACCATGAACACAAACGTACATCTATTCACTTTACTTTTTTGTAATCTTAGTAATATATAAAAATGTATTGCATTCCTTAAGAAAATTAATTATGGTTTCACAATAGTATTTGTAGTGTGCCCATAGCAACCACAAACTCTTAGTACAACAAGCACAGTCTAACCATGGTATTTGTATTAAAACTAAATCAATCTGGCAAAAAAGGTTACTATAATAAAACCATGGGTAATATTCCAGGTGCGATTTAGTGTGACCTAAGGCCTATTGCCTTTAAAAATATGTGATGCGATCTAGTAAAACCCATCGGATGTCGCACTGGGACATTTTCATAAATATATAAAAAAAATAGGTTGAAAGTAATTTTTTGGTCAAAATTGGTTTTTTGTTAAATCATTATTCTATAACATCATGTCTGTCATCTCTGAAAAAATCTTGGCTAAAATTGCTGGTTCATTTCTGAAAAATAGCGATTTACAGTGGCAAGCTATTGTTCAGGACATGCCTGCGGAGCTGAAGTAAGTCACCCATAGCTTTCCCTCGCTTCACACTACAAAGACAGTTTACCAAAAAATATAAGTAACCAAATAACATGTGGAATGAGGGTGTATCAATGCATATTTCCTGCTTGTGTAAACTACGGCATGGGAAGTTGGTTTCGTACACGTTATCTTGAGTTTTCCACGTGAGCCGCCCTTGGGGCTCGACAAAATTCGAGTAAAAACAAAAGTAAACAAGAAGATACTAAGATAAAGTAATATTAAGCAGAAAATATATACAAAAGTAATTCAATTAGCATGTGCATGTGGAACTACCTTGAGGTTGTCGGCTAGGATGGTAGATCTCCAAATCAAATGGCTGGGCACTTGTCTTTTGGATCACTGTCACATTGCGACCTGTCCATTTATTTGCTCTGGCTAAAGTGTTTGTCCTCCAGTCCGTCCAGTAAACATTTCCTCCAAAGAGAGAGACGGCAAAAGGGTGCGACAGGTACTCGTGGCCCCTGAGGATCTCTATGACCCCGGAGCCGTCGTACAGAGCTGAGTATATTGCATCTGAGCTGAGGAGAAATAGAAATATGAGGTGAGAATGGCACTCTGCGTCTATATCAACAAGGTGTTACAATGATGACAGCTTCCTGAGGGAGTTACTGAAGACACATCTGTTTTAATGACACAGGACAACAGATGCTCAGCTTATTTCAGTAAACGGCTAATTGTGTTCGTCATATCAACAATGAATAACAATTCACCCATAAGTAATTAATTACAATATATTGACATTTTTAACTACGATATGTTGACATTTTTTAAAGTAGTGAATGTGAAATATGTAAGTTCTACACCACTACAATTTAACATAGGAAAAGACTAAACATTTTAATATACAACCAAATCGTGATTATATCTACATACACTACGCATCCCCTTACATGGAATTTGCCATGTTGTTTCTACAGTAACCCTAAACAGACAAGCTGCTTTACAGAGCGTATTACGTGAATACGCAATCTCCTTCAACAAAGAAGCAAAAACGTGACGACATCTTAGTTCTGTGTGAGCCTAGTACTTCGAAAGTGAGGGGGAGTGTGCCATTGGTTCCCTTTCTGTCGGTCTCTCGACGTTGTGTCGAGAACGACAGATGGGGTTCGCCCTTGAGAACCAATCAACTCTGACTACTATAGAAAAGGCCAATGAAATTTGGCGAATGCAATTTGCATGCCGGGCTCCGCCCCCGGAAATCCGGTATAAAAGGAGGCCGGCGTGCAGCATTCACTTACCTTTTGTTCTTCAGAGCCATCGCTCATGAGTACAACTCAGGATTCAATCCTCTACAACTACACGCTGGTGCTACGACGTGTTACAGCGGATCGTCCCTTCCTGCAGCGACCTTCCCCTGGGCGTCTCGGCGGTTCCGGAGGTGTTAGAGATTTTTTTTTAAAAGTCCTTTTCAGGACTGACTGAGCATTCTCCAGCGCGGCATGTCCCGCTGTTCTCTTGGGTGCGGCACCCTCATCGAGGAGGGGGATGGACACGATCGCTGCATTAGGTGTCTGGGCGTCCAGCACACTGAAGCAGCGTTCGTTGACACATCTCCCTGCACTGCGGGCAGATTGTCATTCAGAAGTTGCGGTCACGGGTGGCTGTCTTCCTACGGGAACCAGCCACCATTTCGTCTGCTACCCGGGCTGTGACATCTGTGGCTACGGCCCCGATGACCACCCACGTTAGCAGCGTTAGTGATACGGGGAACTCTGCGAACGTAAACCCGCCAGCCAAGTGCTCACGGGCCGATCGCACCCCGATTCGCTCTTCTGAACGTTCCCCAACCGGCGGTGGCATACCGTCCGGATCCTCACGCACACACTCGGAAACGATGTGTGACGTAGATGAGATGTCGCTCGCAGCATCGGAGGGAGACTGGCATCCGACTCTGCCGAATCCAAACTCCACCCCCAGCGGTCGAGTTCAGGAGGAAGCAGAAGTGATGTCATCCGTGCTAACCCGGGGATGCGTGGTTCCCGAGGTCGGTGCGCGGTGCAAACCGCGCCCACCCCGGGTGCCATGTTTTTCCCGGAGGTGCATGAGGAGCTGTGTAAAACTTGGAACGCTCCACTCACGGACCGTTCCAGTGAAACCAGCTCCGGCTCCCTTACTTCCCTCGATGGTGAGGCAGCCAAGGACTGCGTTGAGATCCCCCGGGTGGAACGTCCGCCTGCGGTGCACCTGTGCCGCGGACGGCTACCACCTGGGGGGGGATCGACCACTCCTACCGTCCAAAGCACGTAAGACTTCGGCATCACTGGTGTCGAAAGCTTGCGATGTTGCGGGCCAGGCTGCCTCCTCTCTCTATGCCTTGGCCATCCTGCAGGTCCGCCAGGCCAGGGCGTTGAGAGGGCTCCACGAGGGTAAGGCCGACCCGGGTATAATGCAGGATCTCCGTGCCACCGCTGACAGCGCTCTACGGGCGACTAAGGTGGCGGCACGGGCCCTGGGTCGGACGATGTCCACGGTAGTGGTCCAGGAGAGACACCCCCGGCTATACCTTGTGCAGAAGAGTGACAGCAAGGAAGTCCGCTTTCTTGATGCACTCATCTCGCAGGGTGGGTTGTTGGTAACACCGTCGAGGACTGCGCTCAGCAGTTTTTTGACGGCGAAGCCGACGGTGGCAATTAACCACATTTTTTTCACGCCGCGACTCGGCCGCCTACAGGCCTCCGAGATCTCACGTGACGTCTGCTTCCCTGCAACCCAGGACCCTTTCGACATCGGCTCCGGTTCCTGTGCCCCCACAGGCGGCACCCCGGAAGCAGAGGTCGAGGGGGAAACCTCCACCCCGTCAGCAACCTCCTCGCGAGAAGGGACACTGACGGGAAGACCCCAGGGAGAACAACATCGGGCCCGAACCTTCACAGCCACGGCTCTGATCGGTCGGTACGGGACGACTCCTGCCTCGTCACCAAAGCCGGGCCCTTGTTAGGGCTTGGCGCCCACTTACTCACTGAGTTTTCTGTTCTCCCCGGGTTTACTTGCAGCCGATCGCACACTCCACTGGACTGTGCTCGGCGAACCGACCTCACACCCTGGCGAGGCGTGAGGTCGTACACATACGACAGCCGTCACCACTCTCAAACCGACAGTGCGTGCCGTTGTCCCGCCAGGCAGGTAAGCAGGCGGAGCAAAAACCTTCCCTCCGGGGACTCCCCGCGACATGGTTAGCTCCGCCAGCCGACGAACCACCCCCCGTGGGAATGATGAAGCAGACCGTCCCCTTGGTCACCCTGTCACAGTCCCTGGGAGCTCGAGAGCTGCCCACACTGTCTCGCTGGCTAATGAGGGCGGTCCGTCTTGGTTACTCGATCCAGTTCGCCAGAGACTCACCCAAGTTTCGGGGCATCATCTCTCCCTCTGTCAGAGGCAGGGACGCCTCCGTACTTCGGGTAGAGGTCACCACCCTTCTGGCAAAACAGGCATCGAGTTCGTCCCTCAAAACCAAGATGTTCAGTGGGTCACCACCCGCACTTCATCGTTCCCAAGAAAGACGGCGGGTTGCCCCCAAAGGCTGCGTACCCTGAACAGAGCACCTTCACAAGCTGCCATTCAGGGTGCTCACACAGAGGCGCGTCCTGACATCTATGAGGTGTCAGGATTGGTTCGTGGCAATCGACCTGAAGGACGCTTACTTTCATGTCTCGATCCTCCTCGACACCGGCCGTTCCCACGGTTCGCGTGCGAGAGGCGGGCATATCAGTACAGAGTCCTCCCTTTCGGTCTGTCCCTGACCGCCCTTTCTCCCTGAGAGGAGGAAGGCGAGCGGGTACTAAACTATCTCAGCGACTGGCCTATCTTGGCACACTCGCGAGATCTGTTATGTACACAAAGGGACCTGGTGCTCCGGCACCTAGGTCGATTGGGACTCCAGGTCAACCAAGAGAGGGGCAAGCTCTCCCCAGTGCAGAGCATCCTCTTTCTCGGTATGGAACTCAGCTCTGTCACCATGTCGGCACACCTGTCCGCAGTTGTGCCCAACCAGTGTTGAACTGTCTGAAATGAACATTTTAGGCAGACAGCGGTCCCCCTGAAACAATTCAGAGGCTCCTGGGACACATGGCGTCCTCGCGGGTTAATACCCCTCGAGTTGATGCACATGACACCGCTCCAACACTGGTTTCAGAGTCGAGTTCCGAGGAGAGCGTGGCACACCGGCAGCAGGCGCATGGTGATGCCGCCCTGCTGCCGACGCACCATAACCCCTAGTCTTTATGACTTTTTCGACGGACTCAGGTCCCTTTGAGCAGGTTATGAGGCAGGTCGTGGTGACGACTGAAGTCTCCCTGCAGGGGTGCGGTGTAGTGTGCAACGGGCACGCAGGTGGGGTGTTGGACGAACCCCCGCCTGCGCTGGCATATCAATTGCCAAGAGTTGTGGGCTATGCTACTTGCACTGAGCAGGCTACGGCCTCTCGTGCGAGACATGCACGTGCTGTTCCGAGGACCGCACTATAGCTGTAGCGAATACAGATCGTCAGGGTGGCGTTCGCACACAGCAGCTAAACACAACTTGCTCGACGCCTCCTCCGGTGGAGTCAACAGGTGACTCGTTCCCTGCAGGCCACACACCCCGGGCAAACTGAACTAGACAGCCGACGTGCTTTCTCGCCAGTTTATGCCTCGTGGAGAGTGGCGACTCCACCCCCGTGCAGTCCAGCTCATTTGGAGGCTGTTCGGGTAGGCCCAGGTAAAACCTGTTCACCTCCCGTAACACCACCATTTGCCTGCTTGATAGTCCCTGCCCTCGGCACGGATATCCTTGCGCACAGCTGGCCGCGGGATGGGCGGAAGCACACCTTCCCCCCCCCAGGAGCCTTCTTGTACAGACTCTGTGCAAGGTCAGGGAGCAGGAGCACCAAGTGTTATTGGTTACACCACACCGGTCTAACCGCACTTGGCCTCAGAGCCGATGCTCTGGACAGCGACTCCCCCTGAACCATTCCCCTGACAGAGGACCTGCTCTCTCAGGGGAAGGACACGTTCTGGCATCCCAGATCAGACCTCTGGAACACCCATGTCTGGTGTCTAGACGGGACGAGAAGATCCTAAGATGGCTACTCCCCCTATACGGCTGAGACCATCACCCAGGCTAGGGCCCCATCTACTAGGCGGTTACACGCCTCTAGACGGTGCTTCTTCTCGTCCTGGTGTCTTTCTCAACGAGAAAGACCCACTGAGGTGCTTGATCAGGATTGTGTTCCCCTCCTCACGAGACTGGAGACTAACATCTCCCTTCCACACTGAAAGTGTATGTAGTCGCTATTGCCACTCATCACGACTCAGTCGGTGGAAAGTTTCTAGGGCAACACGACCTGGTCACCAGGTTCCTAGGCAGCGAGAGGGCGGAATCCGCCTCATCTTCGCTCCATACCCTCTTGGGACCCTAAGTGGTCCTGGGGAGCCTCAGGGCCCCCCAAAGAGCCCCTCGGAGGTTCCGATCTTCCTCATAGAGTAAGACGGCCCTCCTGACGGCGCTCACTTCCTTCAAGAGGGTAGGGGACCACCGAGCATCCTCCGTGTCCCTGGATTGCCTTAAACTCGGCCCTGGAAACTCTCACGTTATCTTGAGACCCAGGCCCGGATGCGTGCCCAAGAAGTTCCCACTACTCCCTCCGGGGCCAAGTGGTGAACTTGCAGGCGCTCCCCATAGGGGAGGAAGACCCAACCCGATTAGTGTTGTGTCCAGTACGTACTGGACCGCACGCAGAGCTCTGAAGCTCTGACCAGCTCCGTGTCTGTTGGAGGACAGCAGAAGGGGAAGGCTGTCTCCAAACAGAGGCTGGCGCACTGGGTCGTGGACGCCGTTACGACGGCATTCCGATCTCAGAATCTCCCATGCCCATTGGCAGTGAGGGCTCACTCCACACGGAGTTTAGCCACCTCCTGGACACTGGCAGAAGCGCCTCTCTAGCAGACATCTGTAGAGCTGCGGGTTGGGCTATGCCCAAACACCTTCGCAAGGGTTAACAACCTTCGCGTAAACCCGGTGTCAGCCCACGTCCTGCGTGGCGACATGTAGGACTGGCATCCGGGGGGGCGTATGCCTGCGAAAGCACCTTTCCACCCTCTAACAGGTTGGGTCAGTGTGCTATTTACCTTTTCTTCTTACCCGAACACATCGCTAAGAAACTGGTACCTCACCAGCCTCCCTTCTTACCCAGACACTGGTTAAGAATAGGCATTCCATCCATCACCAAACAAGCACCCCCTGGGGGCTGGCTGGGCAGAGCAGCCTTCCCCCTTAGGCCGGGATACCATGTGAGCTATCACAGATAGCTCTAACCGGACCTAGTGCTACCGGACGTCTGTAACACCCCCTCCGTGGGCTGTTCCGTCTGATGTATCCTCATGAGAATGGTTCCCACTCCTGGTAACCCATGAGCTTCCCCAGGTGGGCCTCCACCTCGCGGTTAACTACTCAGTCCGCACGTTCCATGCGTTCTCCTCCAAGGACGAGACCATACCTATATCCACCATATTCCTCCCCACGGGTAGGAGGTGGCCTCTGTAGCGCTTCTCTGATTAAGAGTCGCGCTTACCCGGTGTAAACTGATCTGGACGGCCTCTCGCCTATAGAGAGCTAAGGCCCCGTCCGTGACAGTTACCGGTCAGGGCTGTACCCATCTTTCTCCAAGAAAGCTCTGGAACCCCCCGACCACCACACTGGAAGGTTACAGTCTCACGAAAGCTTCGAGATGACACGCCCAGGCTTGTTACCGTCGCTTCGCTAGAGATTGTGACGCGATACAGCGTTGTGGCGTTTTCCATAGGCAACCCCATCTGTCGTTCTCGACACAACGTCGAGAGACCGACAGAAAGGGAACGTCTTGGTTACGTATGTAACCTCAGTTCCCTGATGGAGGGAACGAGACGTTGTGTCCCTTATGCCACGAACACGTATCGTATTCTGCTGCAGTTTGAGAGGTCTCAGGCTCTTCAGAACAAAGGTAAGTGAATGCTGCACGCCGGCCTCCTTTTATACCGGATTTCCGGGGGCGGAGCCCGGCATGCAAATTGCATTCGCCAAATTTCATTGGCCTTTTCTATAGTAGTCAGAGTTGATTGGTTCTCAAGGGCGAACCCCATCTGTCGTTCTCGACACAACGTCTCGTTCCCTCCATCAGGGAACTGAGGTTACATACGTAACCAAGACGTTTCCATTCGTAACCTCACCACTAGATGCCGCTAAATTTCATACACTGGAAATTTAAAGACATTCACTTACATGTGATGCATTTTAAGTATGCATCTAGATGTTGTAGATGGCCTTACCGAGCATCTGTCCACACTATTCTCCTCTCTTGATGGTCCAGAGTTAGACCATTAGGCCAGGCTCCGATCTCCATGTCTTTAAACACAACATGTCTTCCACTTCCGCTCATTGACGTTGCTTCAATCCGAGGAAAAGTAGCATCCCAGTCGGTCCAGAACAGAATGCTACCAACAAAATAACTGAATATAAATAGATTCTTCCAAATAAAACAGCACGCATCACATCAACATCATTAATTCAGATGTGATGTTCTCATTTATTGCAGTCATCATTTTCTGTTTGTGGTCTGAATTGATGAAAAACCAAACAATTAGTTTTAAATACGTCATTCAAACAGAACAAAAAAAGGACTCAATTGCATATTAAAATAACAATCTACTTGGTTTTGCTCGGTCAGAAAATCTCAAACGCAGACCAATGAATTAATTTTATAATTACTATAATTAATTTACATTCACAAGGTTCTCGGGCACCATAAACAAGCAGGACGTTAAATCAATCATAATATAATATGAGGGATATTTATAACGATGCTGTAGTTCTCTGTGATGGTATAAAAATAAAGGGCACATTCTAATAGGTGTATTACTGGGATTATAAAATGCTAAATACTTGCATCAAGCTCACGCGCTAATGAAATGTGTGATCGTGTTCACGCATCAGACATCAGCGCTAATAATTAAACTCCCAGCCGAATGTTTGCAGAGGACAGAAGGTAAGCATAAAATATACAAATATATCGCTACAAGGACGTAGCTTTCTCCCTTACAGCGGGCCAAATCATCGGTCTGTGGTCTACATTCATTAATTCAAGCTTTCAATGAATAAAAGAATGGCTAATTACAGACAACTAATCCACTTTATTTTCAACACGCAACGCTCCATGACAGTTGCGTGGGGCATTTTCTGTGTTTTTTTTATATCCGCCACACTGCTGGAGTGTGAAATCAGACTTTGAATGACTTTGCTAATTGTTCTTTTCAGGTTTGAGAGAAATAGCTTTCAGCACGCCATCCAACCGTGCGCCAACATGAGCTCTTCTCAGACTGCAAAGACGACCGCATGGGTAGCTCGCAGAGTTTGGACGTAATTATCGCTGCTGTATAAAGGAGATAAACATAAACCACAACAATGTCAATAAGCATTATTTTCTGGCCTGAAATACTGCTGGGATAATCTAAAGACTGTTGTGAGCTTGTGTCATATATGAGCCTTCTTCCTCCAAGCATGTGGAGCCGAGACAAAAAAAGAAAGAGGACTCAAAGAATAAACAGCAAGAAGCTGCGTGTTATCCTAGAACTATCATTAGTAATAGATGACAAACAAATCCCCTGAAATATGATTGCTCTGTTATGTGCCCAAAATAGTATCTCTATGAGGACAAATAGTGATGTAAAAATGAACTTCTGACGTAAAAATGCTTTTTAAAGAGGTGCATTTTAAGAAAAAGTAGAAAATGATAAAAATAAATTATAGTGTGCTATATATTATTCAAGATGAATACACACCCCAGGCCCGGGTCTACAGCCAGCGCTCGCGGATGTTCCATACCACCGGCGATCAAAGTGGTTCGCATTTGGCCGTTCAGCTTGGCCACCTCTATCTGATCCAAGTTGCTGTCAATCCAGTACAGGTTTCCTGCAATCCAATCCACTGCGAGTCCCTCTGGGGTGGCCAGGCCATGCTGAATCACAACTTCCACCCCGGTTACACCTACAAAAACAAACCACTCAATCTATTTCATAGGGTGCACGGGATATCGAATTCAGCAGACCGAAGTATTCTGGTTTGAGCTTCCTTTTGACTTAACCTTTCCAAAAAGCCACTTCCTGCTGAAAAGACTAGTTTAGACCGCCATGAATCAGAATTTCCATGCCGGTTTGGGTAATGGACCATGTCGTTGGTCATACAACAAGCATTTTCAAAAGAAATTAGTCAAGGCAGGGTTGCTGGTTAAGATACTCTGGATGGGAGGTATATCAGCATCCCAAGCAAGGGATCAGAATATGAAAATAGTATATACATTCATAAACTGGACATTTTAGTTCTTTTTTGTTACAAATGTTGCTTTACTGTATTACTTTATATTACATTTTACCATGAAACAATGTGGTCATAAAGTTGTAAAAAAGTACAGTATATTCAAACTTCAGTCCGCAACTTTTTTCGGTTAAACACAAAACATAAAAATCTGTGTTACAAACTGTCTCCTTACTTTACCACAATTTTCAATTGTAAGCTTATGCAATTATTTATAAGCTTTGCTGTCGGGTAATTTTTTTTGGGAAATGTCAGTTTGACATCATTTGACTACTGTAAGGATTAGTAAAGTAACTTGCAACCTTTATGCTTCAGGGCAAAAGACTGAAAAAAATTTATGAATACTCATAAGTGGAATTTTAAATTAATAAGAGTTAATAAACTAATACTTAAATAAGAATGATAAAATATATTGTACATGAGGAGTAAAAAAAAAAATTGGACAGGCGAACACAAAACTTGGATTATTTAGCTTTGTTTCATTTCAGTAGGTCTGCCAATTTACTGTACTTTAACCGTCACTTCTGGTTTTAGGCTTACGCAATTATTTCGTTTTCATGTGGGGTTACATTTCAGCTATGTTTAATGGTGCATGATTCAAGTATTCAGCCGGGCATAAACTGTAACTGAAACGTACCGCCACAAGTACCTCTGGCACAGCTGGCGCACGTGACCCGGGCATCCAAAACACAACATACATTCATGACCAACAATGCTGGTCTATTCAGAAGAACTCGAGGAACATGCTGACACTTAAGGAGAAGTTTTCCCCTCAGTGTTTCAGAACGAATTAAAGACTTTCTCCACTGTCTATAATCCAGCTGTTGCCCATTATCCTCGGCTGTGGAGGGCTTTTTGAAATGCTAACAAAAGGACAGCAATAGCTGCAATGGGAGCCTGGTCCTCAGAGAGAAAAACTGGGTAGTGTGCTTAATGCAGCTTCAAAAAAGTCTTCAAAACAATTCAAGGGTATTCATCAGCTCCTATACCGGGGCTTTACCCATCATTCAGAGGGCCAGCTCATGCACAATGCATACCGCCATGCATTGCTCTTCAGGGGATGCTGCCCGTGTATAAAGAAAATACAATTTCCACGCAAACTAAAGCTTGGGTTAAACAAAGACTGAGCGGGACGTAAACATTGTGGGTTTATTACCTCCGGTGTCTGAGAGCTTTCCCCGGTAGATCTTATCCTCTACCACGTCGGTCCAGTAGAGCAGACTGCGGTTGAAGTGGAAGTCGAGAGCGATGGTGTTGCGAAGGCCGGGCACGAGCAGGCTGTAGTCACGTTTATGAAGGTCGATTCGTCTGATCTCATGCCGAATGGAAAAGATAACGAAGGCCTCAAAGGGATCTGGGAGACGGAAGAAACAAACTGGTCATTAACACTCCACACCTGTGCATTAGAAGATTCAGGAGAGTCGGGCTTTGTGCGCAGTCATCAACCGTGCATTTTTTTTTGCGTGTAAATGCTAATGAGGCTTTTAGCTGATGCTTTTATCCGCAACGACTCACAGTACACTCATTATAAGGACAACACACCTAGAGCAATCTGAGATTAAAGGCGCTTTCACACTCGAGTACTCTTTAAAAGACTAAGATCTCTTTAAATGGACCAAAAAGAGTACAACAGAAAAAGAAACAAAATAAAAAATGAGACTCAGATCTTATTTAAGTTTTAGTTTAGTCCATTTTTTTACTCAAAGCACTTGATTGATATATTAAAGGAATAGTTCACCCAAACATTTCTTAGACCATTTATTCACCCTATTGTCATTTCAAGCCTGCATGACGTTCTTCTGCAGTACACATAAGAAGATATTTTGAAGCATGTTTGTAACAAAATAATGGCCGTACCCATTGACTTGCATTGATTTTGTGATGTGAATGGGTAGTTCCGTTGTTCGGTTACCAACATTCTTCAAAATATCTTCTTTTGTCTTCTGCAGTCAAAAAATGTAGTCTGTGCTCAAAATGAAAATATCATACCGTTTTTTCAATGCTCATACAGGTTTAAAATGACAGGATTGTAGATTAATATGACCATTTTAATTCTTTTCTGGGTGAACTATCCCTTTAACTATAACACATTGTTGTATTTTCTTATGATAATGATAATCATTAACACAAATACATTTTTGATAGAACTTCTTCCCTTTCCAGCCTAGCTCTTTATCCGCTTGGCCCCTGTCACCACCACAATGAGAAATTATTTTCTCATATAATGCAGATAACCTGCTGAGAGCTATAAATGTGGCAATCTACTAAAACAAGGGCTTACTCTCTGGAGCTATACATGTCACTTAAGCTAAATCTATAAAATACCACACAGATGCTCACTGTCATATTCTGACTAATGACCCAAATTCAGACACCCTGAGACAATTTAAAAGCATTTGGCAGGCTTGCTGCTGTAAGACATTAGCTTCTCAATGGGAAACTCCAGCCTGTGTATCCTGCTGTCATTGTATTACTGTTGCTCTTATTGCTGTGCACTGTGGACAGATTACAGAACTAGTCCATATGAATATTAAATAAATGTGTAACTTACAGGGACAGTTCATGCAAAAATGAAAATTCTGTCATCATTTACTTACCGTCATGTCATTATAAACCTGTATATGACTGTTTGTTCTGTGCAACACAAAATAAGATATTTTGAAGAATGTTGGCAACCAAACAGTTTTGACTTGACCCTATTGACCATTTCTCAAAATATCTTCTTTTGTGTTGCACAGAAGAAACGGTCATATACAGGTTTTGAATGACATGAGGACAAATAAAGGATGACAATTTTTATTTTTGTGTAAATTATCCCTTTAAGTAAGTCTATGTAAGGTTAAGGTCTATCAATTTGCATGAGCTAAATATACAGAATTTTATGTAAATAACATAAAAATACACGATTTATTCAAGTTTGTGGCTTTTTCCAAAAACTATCTTACCCAAAGATTTATGTTTTTAGTGTTGTCAAATCGATTTATCATGATTAATCCAAATGTTTGTGATTATATAATATTCCATGTGTAACATGTATATAAATACAAAATACATAAGAAATATGAGTATATATATTTTTTACCATATATAAATTATATGTATAATAATAACATAAATAATATTTATAGAATATAATTATAGAATAAATGTAATGTAAATTTATATATATTCATGTAAATAATTGTTATATACATACATGTACATTTGTGCATTAATATACACTAATAAATATACATTTATTTTGGAATGGAACGATCATGATTAATCGTTTTGTCATCACTCCTTTTTGTGTACCTTGACAGTATCTGGTTATGATAAACCAGCTACATTTGTTTTTCCATAAAAAAAAGTATGCGTTTTCGGGGGAAAATTCTTTTAAATATCAGATATCGACAGTGTCAAGCTTGTGGTATTGAAGTACCGATGCTACTGCAGCTCTCTCCATCTGGATCGAGTGTCCAGCCAGGATAACAGGAACACTTGACAACGGTTTTATGTTGCTCGCATATCTGACTACACTTCAGGTGCTTTGTGCAGAAGTCCACCGTCTCGCACGTGCGGTTGTCAGAGCTCAGATTGAGTCCATCGGGACAGGAACACACCACCCCTTTGCTGGGGATCACTGCACACTGGTGACTGCAACCCCCGTTCCCCTGCAAACATTTCTCTGGAAAAGAGAAGAACAGAGAGAGAAAAAAGGATTACATAAAAAAGGCAGGTGATAGGAAGTCATGTTTGCCCGCATATGAGATTCAAAGCGTGAATTGAAACAGAAAAGACACACATGAGTAAAGACCAGTCGGTCTACGGTTTGGACTGAACATTTGCACAATTCGAGAGGGAAATTTCAAGCAAGCTTATCATCCCTCATCCCAAAACTTTTGCCGTTTCTTTGTTGACTATACAGTCATGCTGACCTAATCAACATGAGCAGCCAAGTATGATAAAAAAGCAGTTATGCAAAGAATTACATTATGCTTTAGACAGGCTCCATGAAAACCACAGAACTGAATTATGGAGACCGATTTCAGCCACTGCGCAGGCCAAACAAAGTCATTGGAGGTGGAAAATGGCTTTTTCTTAAGTTTAAAAGGAATGAAAAGTGGGTCTCGGATACATCATTTTCTTTTCGAATGGATGGGACAAACTCAGGTTTCTTTTAGTCTCTCATCTCTAATGGATAAGTTTTTTTTCTTTCACGGATGCGCCTGGTCCTTTTTTAGAGGATGGCACATCTTCGGCAGAAAGACAAAAGGGAGGGAAACACAGTCTTGATAAAATGACACTTTCCAAGGTCTCTTTGCCTTCGCTGATTAAGATGATCCCTCTGCGCCTGGAAGAGAGAATTGAATTTTCCTCACAGGGGGCCCTAAAGTCTATATGAAACTAGAGAATAGCTGCTTCCCAGTGGTTACAAATGGCATTGAGGCTCGGTGCACTGACTCGAACCAGCCAGCCCCTCAAGGTCTATTGGCATGATCTAATTGGCAATGAAAGGTCCAGGTCCAGTCAGACAGATAATGCACCTTGTCTTTAGTACCTGGAACTGTGGTATCCCATGGGCATCTGCAGGCAACTAAAAATCACTGAAATGTTTGTCTAGTTGCATTCTGAGAGAATTATACATCGCTGACTCTCTGGAGACTCTTTCCCCGGTGAGAACTTCACAAGCAAACAGATCCTCCTGTTTAGCTCCGATTCAAGCTGTGGTACCGATAGCATACAGAGCATGTGTTGGTTTTCCATTACATTCGCTCAAGGACGCAACACAAAGAGAATCAAGTAGCCCTGAGGGACACGAACTGTGGAAACAAACAAAGTATCATCCGGGTCTGTTCACCAAAAGAGAAGGAAACATAATACATATTGAGTCGCTCAAGTGTACAAATCCAATTTTATATTGTTCTGGATTTAACATTTTGCATTAATTGCTGTTTTTATGGTTCGGCTGTATCCACATGACTAACTCAAGAATTTTTTATAAAGAATGCAGTAGATGGCACATAATACGATAGTGGTTTTAATGTGTGCTGGTCACAAGGCAAATATATACAATACGTACCACAGTGAGGCTGTGAATGAAAGCATTACAGTGTTAAATATCACTGCCAACGCTTGTATTGATTGAAAACCACATGAATTCAAAATCGAAGTTTTGTGGCTTTTAGACAATGTCTGTTAGCTGTAAAGCCTAATAAACTTTTATTGGATATACTCATTTCAAATGTACTACTTTTTGCTTGTAAAGGACCAGAAACAGGGGCGTACACCAGTTGAAGTTCAATAAATTACACTTGAAAAGGGATATTACAGTTCTGTCATCATTTAAACAACCTCATGTCATTCAAGACCCGTCTAAGACAAAAAAATGTTTTAAGAATGTTGTTTAAACAAGCAACTTTGCCCCCCATTGACTTCCATTTTATGGACACGAAAACCACTGAGACATTTCTCAAAATGTCTTCATCAGTGTTTCACAGAATTTGTGAGGGTAAAGAAATGATGACTAAAATTATATTTTTGGGTGAACTATAACTTAAACAATAGCTGCAAATGTGGCTCATCCACAGAACCAGAATCAGTGATATTAAAATCAAATTGTCGTTCAATAAAATTCAACATGTAAAGGGATGGTTTGTAAAAAACTAAAATTCTGTCATCATATGCTCATCCTCATGTCATTCCAAACCTGTATGAATTTCTTTCTACTGCAGCACGCAATAGAAGATATTTTGAAGAATGTTCACATCCAAACAGTGCTGGCCCCCATTGAATTCCACTGTATGGACACAAATCCATGTATGGACGTTTCTCCAAATGTCTCTTTTCAAAATGTCAGTCATTCAATTCGATCCGTTTTATTAAAATTCATTTTATGCTGCCTTTAATTTCGTATAATTCCTGCAGCCGTCCAATAGACACAGCTCTTATTAATATCCGTATCGGATCTGCACGTACTCACCACAGAAAGGTCCCTCATCTGATTGGTCAGCGCAGTCAAATCTCCCATCACAGATTTTGTGGGGGGGCAGGCAGGTGCTGGAGTCATTACCGCAGGGCTGAGTCGGAGGCTTACAGATGGAAGTCTCACAGGATTCCTCATCCGAGCGGTCTTCACAGTCGTTGTCTCCATCACACACCCAGCTCTTGCTGATGCACTTCCCTTGGGACACAACACTCAGTTAGATCTTGAAATAAATCAAGCTGTCAGACCAAATTTGCTGTTTGCAGGTACGGTATAAAATGAAAGGTGCTGGAACATCAAGCAGAGATGACGTTCAGATTTTCTGTGTTTCCAAATTATCTGAGTATCAGATTTAGCATTCTGTCTGCATTACAGTGGTCTAGTAGCAGTACATTACTTTTTTTAGGACAGTTTTGACATCAAAGGTTGAAGAATTGTTGAGCTCTTTTATGGTTTGGCTATTACTGTGTTTTTTGCAAGGCAATCATTTACAATTAGGGCGAGTGTGACATCAAAAAGTCCCATGTTGATTGATTTTACTATGCTGAAAGTAAAGCATGAATCTAGATAGATGCAAATTACAGTAAAATACATTAAAAAAGAAAAGTGGAAATATGAATTCTTGCTGTCTTTTCACTTCTTTGTTTTTAATAGGAACTCTTTCATCAAAAAGAAAAGAACAAATAAATGTAATAAATATTGCTTTACGTTTCATCCTCCCAACGTGCCTGAAATATCAACATTGGCTCAACCCGTCGTGTGTGTATGGGACCGGACTATTTCTTTGTAATGATTCTTTCCTATTTTCCTTCGGTGATGCTATTGATGCAGAAATTACACATCACTCATATTTTTATACCCAACATTGACGTGTGCCTGTCTAGTGTTACATTTTAAAAGAAAATCAACAAAAAACACATCACTGTGAAGCAAAATATTATCCAAGACCAAAAATGATACCTCCATCTCAACAGTGCTGCATAAACATACACCCTTATTGCAAATGATTGCACCATGTAAAAGGCCTGGATTTATCCTCCGATTCAATTTGCAGGAGGCAACGAAAACGAAAACTCAAAGGATGGCATCGGGGTACAAGATAACGCCCGCTGCTTTGCAGAATTTAGCACCCGTGATGAACACAGAGAGCCAAATATAGCAGCGTGCCAAAATGTGCGAGGTCAGTACGGACCCGCTTTAGAGGCACACGTGGTAGGTACCTGAACTTTTGCAGGTAAACTTCGCCAGAGGATCGCACATTCTCTTTAGCCCCTTGCAGTTGATTTCGTCACTACCGTCTTCGCAGTCTTTGTCTCCATCGCAGCGCCAGCGCTCGGGGATGCAGGTCCCGTCCGCACGGCAGTGAAACTCTTCGCCGCTGCACTCCACGGGAGGCAGTGCTGGAATATACAAAAAAAGACACATCACAGGATAATGTTTTTTTACAAACATGCCTCTTTTTTAAGCTTCTAGATTTTAATAGATGTTATTCATCATTGTTATATGCACATTAGATTTCAAATAGAAAAATAAAACAATGATTTCAAACGTTTTAAATAACTGACCCTTCTACATCAGATAGTCTTAACAATGTTTAACCGGCTCGGTTTTATCAAGTGTACTTCAGGATGTTCTCATCACATTTTATACATTCAAATATTCTCACAGACACTGCAAACCCTCAAATCGCTGTGTGCGTTCAGCACAAAGAACAGGGTCAGCGAGATACAAGCAAAATAGAGAGGCTCTTTTTAAAAGAAGCCTACTTCAATTTCAGCTTCAGGTACATTTTGAAATCCCAGACATTGAAAAGGATGTACATAATCGCTTCCAAACAAGTTTACACACCAAACCTTCCATAGCTGCCAGCTTGTCTTAACAAAGAAAACGCAATGGCCTTCAAAAAGAGACAGCTGCTAGCACTATGAACCCTTAAAGACATACACAGCCCCCCGTTTGCTTAAGGCGAACGCTGTGTCTCTTTCACTTTACACACACACGGTGTGTTACACGGTGATCTGAGACCCGCGTTGGGGGAACAAGAGGCGGACAACCCCTCAGAGACGGACACGAGCTGAGAACCTCCATCAGGAGCGGGTTTGATGAATGGCTCCTTCATTTCTATGACAAGCTGGTGAGCTGAAAGGATTGTAGACGTCGGCCTGAGCTTTCAGAGGTAATTACAGCAGATTAAAAGATTCAGATCTGTAAGGTGGTTCCCTAGTGGGCTCAGATACGATTACACCCGCCAAGTACGGAAGCAGAGAGTAAGTTTTTAACTTGTATTCCCCAAATTAGGGAGATTTTGCAAATGCAATTAGAAGCGACTCTAACTTGATCGCTATCTTTCGCTTCTTTGTTAGGCTGATAATTAGTCATGTTAAGCAGATGCTCTCATATTCACTTGATGGGTTGGTTAAAATGAGAAAGATGGCTTTAATTAATATAACGGAAATTTGATGTTTCTTCATATTTTGTTTAATTTAATGCTTTTATTGGTCACTATAAGTGGACAGATGTGCTTTAGTATCATCTTTTGTATAAAGTAAAATAACCGCAAATTCTTGTATTACTGTAATGCTAAGTTTATTTATAACAGTGTCCTAATCAGATGCAACGAAAGAACATTTATTTTTGTGAAAAATCACAACCAATCAGAAGGTTGCGTAGGCGGAGCTTTCTCTACAGGCATACTCTATAGAAAATGGGTATGTAATCAAATTAATAAATTAAACTTTTGTGACCCTAGACGACAAAACCAGTCTTAAGTCTTTAGCATTTAGAAGTTAGACATATTTAATATTGCATATAAGAATTTATAGTCCGTTTAATATTTGACCTCTGGTTCTCTCTCCTTTATCTCAAATGTGTGCTTTCACTGTGCCTGTGTGCGAGTGTGTTTGCGTGTGTGCGTCTATGTCAATGTGTGTAATTATGTATGCATATTGTGTGTGTGGAGCATTTGTATGTCTGTCTTTTGTTGTTTTCACCTTTTCATCGGCTCACTCATGCCCTCCCTTTCAAAGAACTATGGCGGCTAACACAGAACTAAGGTGTCGTCACGTTTTCTTTTGTTTGTCGATAACATATTTAGGTGTTTAATAATAAAAAAACAAATGCAAAAGAGATGTTTAATATCCTATTTTTCCAAAACTGTAAAAAAACATGTGGATTAATTCAAGATTTTTTTCAAAAGTATCAACAGAATAAAATAAGTTTCTCACAGTGCTAGATGTACCATTACTAAAAAAATTGTCACTGAATGACACACCATCCTTGTTATAAAATGCAGTTGATTGTTCTTATAAGGTTCATAGTCTATGCTTTGATTCCTATAATATATTTTCAAGATCTGAGGTTAATTGTTTGATGAAAAATATTCATGATGGGCAGAACTTCAATCAAATGAGATCTCTTAGTGGGCGGAGCTGTCAGACCTAATAACACAGAAATACAATATATTCCTAAAATAGTGCTGCATACTGCCAATGTGAATGTCTGGGACACGTCGGGTTAGGTTGTCACAGTCCAAATGATCAAAATACAGCAACCCACAACACAAGAGCACCATAAGGGGTGCAAAGAAGAAAGGTGATGTCTTACCGGGGGCAATGCCAGAACAAGTGACATTTTCATCACTATAGTCCCCGCAGTCATTATCGCCATCACAAGCCCAGTGGTCTGGAATACATCTGCCGCTGGTGCATTGATAGTGACCATTTCCACAAGAGTGGACACATCCAATCTCATCACTGTTGTCTCCACAGTCATCATCTATAATCACAAATGTAATCCTATAACGGTGTATACTAAATCATGACGGACTTTGAAACTATGTGTAAGATATAAAAAAGCAGTTTATTGTTGTTTAACATGTCTTGCATGCAGGGAAAACAACTGTTTTAGACACTGAGATCTTGTAACAAATAACTGGTAATAAATTACAGAGGTGGGAACATTACACCCTCCTTGATCTCAAATGGAGATATTTCAGATACAATAATCTGTGAATATTTAATGGTTATTAATGTGATGAATAGCTTGTGCGACAAAAAGATTGGACGCCAGATCAATGGACTTAATTGAATTAAAGAGCAGGGCACTATTTTATCAGCTGCAGAGAAAATAGCCTAATATATCATCACATTTAATGAAAGAAAAAGTTAAAGCAAATGGTAAAGTCTCTTTTTTTACCTCAGAATACACTCACCTGAGTCACAATGCCACTTCATGCTAATGCATCTCCCATTAGCACAGCTGAACTGTCGAAGAACTTCACAGGTAGGGAACGCTGTGAGCAGAAAGAAAGATTGTGAGAAACCTTCGCTGTGAAAACCCTGATGCTTGAACCCCGTCCAATACATCACTGTCTCTTTGATATACTGGAGGAGAAAACCCATTTTTCATTTAGCTTTTAGCTTTGAAATATTGCAAAAGAAGTTTGTCCTGGCACAGATTGCTCTGTCATGCTAATAGATTCAATTTGGAGGCTCTTTTGTCCTCAGAAAATTTAGTAGTTTGAGCGTTCGGAGTAAAAACTAAACTGGTAAACATTCTTGCACTGTATTGCACACACAGGTAGGGCAAAACGACACAGCCCTACCGTAGGGCTTTATTGCCAGTATTGTGAAAAACAAAACGCCCTGAAGGTCATGCAAAATGTCACAGTGAATTATGGCTATTTTCTATCTGAAGTTAATGAAAACACGAACACAGAGAAAACTAGACAGCACAGACGCGGTGTAAAAAACAGTCCGAGGCAATAAGAGCTTTTCCAGAAAACAATAACCAAACATTGATGAGATATCACTGTTTATAAGTTCTAGAGAGTGTTGATTTATAGATAGAGGTTATTGTCTAAAGATTGTGATTTGTCACAGGTTTGGCTACCTGGAGACCATCATGCATCATGGAACGTGGGAATTCTTTAAAAGATAAAGAAAATGAAGTGTTTTTTAATTCAAGTGACTCATGATCACACTCAATAAAAAAAAAATATTGTTATATGTTTTGGTTAGAATAGCTAATACTGCATTTACATTATGGATTAATGTACAGCCGAGATTTTAGTCAAATGTGCTCACATCCTCATACTCAGAAATGATGCGTTTCTATAGTAACACTCACACGTCATCATGGATCTATGTGCAGCTCTCATGACATAAAAATATCTCAACACATTAATTAATTAACCTCGATGTGTTTTTGCAAAATGCTAAAGAACAAAGAAGTCCTCTAGGTGATGGATATTACAAGAGGCATATTACACAAAAAATATGTGTAATGCTGGTTAACTGTGTTAACGGATGAGATTATATTATTACGATGACCATAAAAGAGCAAAATGGTTGCAACCTAAAGTGAATAGTAAATAACTAAGAATTATTCACTGTGTTTCGATGATATTCTGCTCCGTTGGGTGGCATCTCCAAAACATACACAGCTATAAACTGAGAATGTAACATTTTAAAAATAACAGATCCCAGAGGCTTCCCTGATAAAATGAGTTTTAAGAAATAAACCTCTGCCGGCATAAATGAGATCCTGGAGAAAGAACTCTTAAAGGAAAGCACATCATGAAGTGCTGCTAATCTAAAACTGTTACAAATCAAGATTACAGTTGAGTCAACAAATCAAAAAGAAAAAGTGAACATTTATTCCCAGAAGGTGTAGCTGTTATTGTTGACAGCAGTAAATCCCACTTCTTGGTTTCGCAACAGAGCGTTTCAGTGGGTTGACTTTGGCAATTTCAGAGATTCAGGTTTCACAACAGATCAGGTTCAGCTATGAACAGAAAGAATGCAGAAGTAATAACTCTGACCAAAGATATCTGTACTGATGGTAAGAAAAATCTAAAAGATTCTCTATGTGCACTAGAGAATGGCGGTTTAAGTTAATATATCCTAGATTAATACACAGCCGACTGCTTATGCTATTGAAAATGTCATTAAGAAAATCACAAATCCTATATGCCTTTTACTGTAGTACTAATACAATTTCATATTTGTTTATGATGGTCCAATTTTGCGTGGCCATATTCAATTACCTAATATTCTAACGTATAATCAGTATTATTAGACAAGACGACGTTCTGTGATTCAATTCCTTTAGACCGTTAGAGAAATTGAGCATGATAATTGCAGTACTCTGTCTCTTAGAGAAATCTAGCATGGTAATAAACTACTACAGCCAGAAGAGTCATGCCCATTGGAAGTCTCCTCTAGTGGACTTCATATACCACTTACAAAAACTGAAAATTAAAATTCTGTAAGGAACTCACGTTGCTCTAAACTCGTGGATTTTTTCTGCAGGTGAAAACAAAAGTAATACAATTTAAAGAGACAGTTCACCCAAAAGTAAAAAAAAATTCATAATATACTCATCTTCAAGTTTCTCCATATCTGTAACAGAGAAAGATCTTTGGAAGAAAACTTGTTAAGAAACAGTTCTTGGCCACCATAAAATGATGGTCAAAAGTGCCCAGTGCTGCAGAACTGTTTGCTTTCCTACATTCTTCAAAATATCTTCTTTGTTTTCAACAGAACTAAGACATTTATTAAGCACTTTTTCCAACAGTGGTAGTCAATGGTGACCAAGAACTGCTGGTCAAAGCATTCTTTGCAAAACCGTTCTCTGTGTTCATCGGAACAAAGAAATTCATACAGATATGGAAGAACTCAAGGATGATTTTATGGTTGTTCCTCCACAGTTTCAATTTTGCCCTAATTAAATACAGTCTGTTTCTATATGCCACACCATCGCTATTTAAGTAGAAACAATGGTTAACATTGCTTTCTTTAGGGTCGGTGGACCACAATTATGTCCTGGACCATTCTAGAGCATATTCAATATTCATGTATATAAAATCTCAAGAATAATGAGAACATGCAAATGAGATCACCAGAAAGCAAGGAGGTACCTGTATGTTCAGGTGTCTCATGTGCATTGCAGTTAATGGTAGAAGGATTTTCTGCCCAGTCTGATTATGATTAAACGTAGTCAAGCGTGCGCTCTAATTACTGCTTACACTGCTAGTAGAGTGCAGTAATGTACTGAAGCAGTCTGAGGCGCAGGGGAGGTAACAGAGACAATGGCACATGGAAAGCAGCCTTGTTACCACATAGCATGATATAGAAATGCCATCATATGCAGAATTAGAGTAACATACAGTACGAGTGCATTTACATAGACTGTTAATGCACCTAGGTGACAGTCATACTGTTCTTAAGAGAAGACAATCAGAACAGTAATAAAGCGTTCCCACCGAATGAATCGTGCTATTCGTGCATAGTTGTATGCTTGAACATTTTGAGTTTACTCGCTTCATTCGCATTACAGACGTGGGAGGGGCTTCTGCCGGACGGCTCCAGTCTCGTACATATATATATATATATAGCTCAAATTGAGTAAAGAGCGTACAACTAACTACATTGTCCGACTTCCTCACTCACTTTCCAAGCAAGATCCGTTTTATTCCTTTTTCGATAAAAGTAAGATGTATAATACAGCTTTGGGTATCCACAAACAGCAAAAATTTGTCCGCCATTGTTGTTTGGGATTTCTGCCTCCGCTCCCTATCACGTCACTAATAGAACAAGCTCCTGATTGGTTAACGCGGCGCGAATTTTTGCCAAAGTTCAGATTTTTCAACTCGCACAAATCGCGCCACAAGATGTCCTATCGTGTCTTTGCATTGACTTAACATGTAGATCACTCGCGCTTAAAGATTTAATTCCCGTTCGGTGGGAACACAACATAAGAAACTAAAAGGATGATTGTTTTACAACATAAGGCTGAATATACAATGACATCATTTTAATTTTGAAGTGAACTATTCCTTT
Source organism: Triplophysa dalaica (assembly GCF_015846415.1). Taxonomy (NCBI): domain Eukaryota; kingdom Metazoa; phylum Chordata; class Actinopteri; order Cypriniformes; family Nemacheilidae; genus Triplophysa; species Triplophysa dalaica. The sequence goes on along the minus strand of NC_079549.1, from coordinate 18,277,512 downwards.
AACCAATGACCATGCCCCAAACTCAAAGCATTGGTTAAGACAGTATTAGTTACTATATTAGGCTGGTCGATATGCTCAAACAAATAAATAGACTGTTTTACTGTCTTCTTTCATGAATACATATGAGGAACGACTAAAATTGCTTGTGCATGAAGAGGCCCTTCAGAGGAATAACTGCCTCACAATTCAATCTCTCCATTTACATTCTGTTTTGAATAGTCAATTCACCGTGGGAGTTCACAGTGGTAACTTTTCAGAGTCATTTCCTCTCAACGCCCTGTGTCATTACCTTTAGTCTGCTTTCAGGGTCTGGGATGTGGTTATGGAGAGCTTTTAACATCAGAGAATCTCTGATTTGTAATATGGCTGCACTCCTAAAAGCTCCCGCATCCAAGTTTAATTCCCATTTACTTTCTGCATCTACAAGCACACACCCGGCGGCTGGAGATATGTGCTCGGTTAAGATGTTCTGAACGTTGAATCGCAGCTGTCTGTGACAGAAAAATACTAAATGAAAGACATTTCTACAAAAATGCTTCCACTGCTTAGAGCCAGTACTCGGACAGACGTGTTTTTTTGAAAACAGCCTGCATTTACATTGATTTATAAGCCAAATAGCACCTGAACTGACTATGTTTTTATGATACCTGCCAACAACAAACATGGTACATTAAGTTTTATTACTAGTTTTGTTTACAACCAAATCTGGCACCAACCATTTTATCTTGCTTACTATTTATACACTTTGATCCTTTGAGAGCCTTTGTGTTGAAACTCCATCGAGAACCATTTTGCAGTAACAACATCTGGCATGTTATTTTTTGGTAAAGTTAACATTCACCAAATAATATTTCTTAAAAGATTTATATAGGTGGAACATTAGTTCTTGGTTTGAGACCACTGGGTTTTTATTCAGAGCCACCCCTTTTACTTTTGCCAAAACATAGCTGGATTTATGTTGTCATCGCTGATGCATTACTGGTAACACCATAGTCAACTTCACCTCAAAACACCCACAGTGACTCACCACAGGAAGTGGACTCGTCCGACATGTCTCCACAATCATCATCCTGATCACAGCGCCAAGCCTCAGGTACACAGCGACCGTTACCACAGGTGAACTGACCGGCCTGGCATGGCTGAGCTATAAATAAAATGATAAAGCAAAGAAAATTTACAATCTTTAAAGGTCCAGTATATAACATTTCAGCATCTAGGGGTAAGGTTGGAAATTGCAACCAATGGCTCACTCCACACCCCTCCATTTCTACATTTCAACTGTGGCTGACACAGGGCTAAAATGTTGTCAGATTTGCCGAAGTAGAGAATATATTTTCGAAACACGTTCTGTAGAGCAGTTTGTCCGTTTAGGGCTTCTGTAGAAACAACATGGCAAATTTCATGTAAGGGGACCTGCTGTGCATACAGATAGAAATAGCTCATTCTAAGGTAATAAAAAGATAACGCTTCATTATGTAAGGTCTTCATACACCTCTGAAGACAAAGTTATGTATATTATATTGCATTTCTGTGAAGAGCTCCGGCAAAATATTACAGAGGCCACCTTTAACAGAAAAAGACATTCAGGGTACTTCAAAGTCAAGCTTGTCAAGAGTTTAATCATTTAAAAAAAATACCATTCCTGAAAAACAGCTAATTTTGACGGTTAGGATATGAACATAGACTACAGTTTTTGATTCATAACCATACTATCAACATATCTGTCATTTATTTTATTCTAAATAGGATTTACCATACAAACTGCATAAAAGTTAATACAGTTCAACCATTTATATAAGAAGGTTTTTTTTGGAGCTTTCCAATGATGTAGACGTTTTTTTATTTTGTTTTTAAATTTACAATAAAATATGATTATGAATATGTAATATTCATAATGGTACCAAATGGGCCCTGTGACATTTTAGAAATGTTCTTTTACTAAGTGCTTTCTATTGCAAAACAGTTCAGAAACATAAAATCTGCATTCTTAGAGCTTTCCAATAATATATAGTTTGTCAGGATTAAAACGGAAATATATTGCATAACTTCAGTGTTTCACTGAAACAGGGACATTTAGCAGCATTTAATAGTTTTTATGCTCACTCTTTTCATAAATTACTACTCCTACATCATTTATTTTTGTAAAACACTGGTCAAATATGTATTCAAGAGTCTTAGACCTTTCCAATGACTAGATAGATTTTAGTTGGGAAATATTAAAGTAAACCTAGGTGTTCCAATATTGGAACAGTGAGAGTTCAAGTATGTCACTCTAACTATCAGTAACCACCAGGCCCTTATTTCTCCAATGCAGACTGATCAACATTTTATTAATACACCAGGGATCACTCATAGCCAGTTCAACTGCTTCATTAGAAACATTAAATATTAATCATGTGAACTTGTGCTGTCAGTTTTAGCTCCTTTAAGATTCAGTACAATGGCTTGTGCTCCACTTCGCTTTAACAGCTTTTGCTAAGTCAACAAAGGCTTGAGCATTCTCCGGCTGGAGGGTCAGCTTTATCAGAGACATGTCGGACCACTGTCTGCATTTATCACATCTGTTCTTCCTCTCCATTGATCTAACAGCACTTAAACCAGCCGTAAAGTGTTACTCCTGGAAACAGGCCAGGTGTTACTCTAGTATGTAAAAAAGGAAAAAGTGTCTGTGATTTGCATTCTATAGTGAGAAAATACAGCTCAGTGAACAGTGGTTGCAGCACAAGTTGAAAACATTCATTATATACGCTTTAAAGAAAGTGCACACGGGTACCTTTTGCAATATTATAGAGAAGCTAAATTGAATTCATATCAGACTTTGTATATCACAAAATTAAAACACTTCAATGGGATGTGAACTTTCGCAAATGGTAGGTGCATGTATTAGCCAGAAAATCTGTTTAATATGTATGAGGGGATAAAGCTCTACCTGAACATGTTCTATTAGACTCGTCCTCATTATCTCCACAGTCATTGGATCCATCGCACAGCCACCTCTTGGGTATGCAACGGTTACTGGGGCACTTGAACTGATCAACCGGGCAAGTGTGGTTAGCTGAAAGAAACGATGAAAGCAAAGCTGTTCAGTGCATGTAAAAGAGGGAATATTTTGCTTAAAAAGAGGACAGCTTTTAGCAAAAGTGTTCACCTTTACATGTTACTATTTCGTTTTACTAAAAAGAAATTAGCATGCACATACAGTATAATTGTCTGAAATCCTTTTCTTAAAGGGATAGTTCAACCGAAAAATGTTTCTTCATTATTGAACCCAAACCTGTGTGACTTTCTTTTTTTTCTGGAGAACACAAATACAGATATTATGAAGAATGTTGGTGACCGAATAACATTTTCCTTATTGACTTCAAATATATAGACACAAACCGACAGAGACATTTCTCAAAATATCTCACACAGAGTCATATAGAAGTTTTAAATGACTTAAGGTTAAATGATGACAGTATTGGTTATTGGGTGGACTATCCCTTTAAAGAAGACCAATTCCCAAGCACTGTACCACAGTTACAACCGACCCCAGTCTACCCTACAAGTTGTCTCTAGGAATCAAACAACGCATTCGTGAGCCTGCGATACATAACTGCATTTTTTGTGCATGTTTTGTTATATTGCCGACAGCCCGCCATACATATAGCATAAGTGAGTTTATATGCATAATACCCCGCGTTTGTTTTGACACAGCACTTTTCTGCGTGCTATTCATCTATTCTCCCGAGCTGGCTTCACATTTATCTCAAAATATGTGTTTGCCCTCAGGCTTTCGAGTTTATTTAAAGTAGTGCTTGTGCTTTTCTCTACAATTTGCTCTATTTAATAATAGAACCTGCCATTACTCATAGGCCGGAATACTCTGCGCATCCCCAACAGACAATGACTAACAGATGAAATGGAAACGCGTATTCAAGTGGGATCAAGCAGTAAAATTTCAGGCCTGCTAAACTACAGGACATCCCAACATACAGTAGATGAAAATTGATTTTGCAATTCTGATAATTCTGGCAGAACATCACATTAAAGTATTTCTTGTGGTGAAAAATGACTCAAGCCTCCGACGGTTTAACATGGTGCTTATCTTATCGATTAGCTCATGAGCAGACTGTGCAGTGGGAAGCGATGTGTGGGAGAATATACTGATGCCATCTTTTATTCCGTGCGTTACTACGCTCTGTATTTCCCACAGATATCAATTAGCAACTTGTTAATGATCAACAGATTATATGCAAACTGAATGGGTTTGGCAGATGCCTTATCCAAGCAAAGCATCTGATAAGCAATTATTACAATGCTCTTGGGAACACTCGACTGTGACATTGAGGAGTCAAATACTTTGGAATAATGACTGCTACAGTACTTTTGGACTGTGGGCAAAGACAACATCTTAGTTCAGTGCTCATGCCTCTCATATAACTCTAAACATATAACGCCACAAACTGCAATAATAAAAAAATATTTTAATTTATAGTCATTTTGAAGGTCGTTTTTGAACTTTTCTCTCTGTGTTAATAAGAAATGTATACAGATTGAGGGTAGTAATTGATTTTTTATTTGACATTAATACATTTAAAAATCTATAATTTGTATATTTGGCTGACTATTTGTCTTGGCAGAATCTTGAAGGTAATCAAAGTAAGATGATAAAACAGTTTAAACTCCAATCAATATTGTATGTCCACGTATTTGTTGTTTTGGAAACACGCCATGTGATAAGCAGAAAAACATCAAGTCGGCCAGTCATCATCAGAAAATATCCTTCCCTGAGAACCAATTCCCTTGACCTTGTTGCTGGTAATATTCATTAAATGTATTGATTCCAAAACAGAATGTAACAAATCTTGTTTATAATGCTTTCATAATAAAATATAAAGAAAAGGTCTGTATTGAGTGATACATCACAGAATTAATGACGAGGTGAACATGTCTAAACGATAGGACAGGTGTCAGGGAACTTACAGCATATGTGCGGCTCCTCATCACTGCCGTCTAAACAGTCATCATCTCCATCGCAAATCCAATTGGCCTGTATGCAGCGCCAGTTCTTGCATTGAAACTCATCGTTTCCGCATCGCTTTGGCTCCTCATGACCTGCAGAGTCTACAGTAAAAAATGAATTGAAAGAAATGAATAAAATAAAAAAAAATCATTAATATTACCCAGAACTTGTAAAGATAACGTTCCCCATCCTAAACATTATATTTTTTATGGACTAATTTCATTGATTAAATGAATGGGATTGAAAGGGCCTACCAGAGCATGTGACATTATTTTTGTCCAGGTGCTGGTTGTCGGCACATGCGCACAGTCGGCCTCCCGGGACGGCCAAACAGAGGGTACCACAACCACCATAATTCACCCGGCAGGCATTGTCACCTAAAAAACAAACATAGAACTAAACAACAGATATCTACAAATCTTCCCTCCCATCGCAACTGCTTTTTATGTGTTCATCCCTTTATGGCTTTTAGCAATGTCTCTCCTTGAAGCGGAGAACATAAAGTTCTTCTCCACTGCCCACTCAGAACCAATTTCCTGCTCTTGGGGGATGTTGCCGCTACACGGGGGCATTATTTTTAATCACACGTCAAGTAAATTACGGCAAACATTGGAGAGGAGAGCCATTTAACACTATTTTCCTTTCGCTGACATAATTCATTGTGTGGGCAATGACACCGACGACGGGGCAGGAAAGGAGAAAAACACAGTTTTGTGAGAAAACTGTCACTTATTAAGTTGAAGCATGGGGACAATAATAAGGTTTCATTTAGAGGGAGGTTGAAAGGCATTGCCTGAACCAATGAGATAAAAACTGTTTTGTAATGGCCAATCCAAAGGTTCTCCAAAGAGGGGAGACACAATTAATCTTTTTCATGACAAGCGCCAAGGAGAAATTTCTGTTATGTTGAGAACGTTGATTGTCAAAACAGGCCGTATTTTTGGGACGGGAACATCCTGAAGGAGCCCTGCGTGACATAACTGGAGTTCTCCCCCTGTGGCGAATCTGGCGTATCTTGATGTTAAAATGCTTGTAAGCTCGAGACGAAAGCATTTAAAATAGAATGTGAATTTGCCAGCATCATCACGTTCAGAGAAAGCACGAGTCTTCTATGACAAGTAGAGCTCTTTTCCCTCAGGTGAGTAAGAGATGAAACACGCGGGAGCTGCGCACACGACTGCTTGTCTGCCTGCGCGAGACCCCCGCTGGGCAGCGTCCCTCCCTCTGTCGTGTTGTGACTGGCACTTACGAGCGGGAATGACAGTAATCATCCGCTTCAGACATCCATACAGAGTTAAACATTGTAAACAGAGCGTTAGCCTTGACTTCACCTGATTAAACTCACCCACTCAACAGCACGGCTTCAGCTCTATAGTCGGGTTTTTAATGCAAGTTAAAAACATGAAAATTTGTAATTGCTGTGTTGTGTAACAAATATAATTTATCATCTTCTGAGAGAATGCACTTACAGCATGGTCATGCAGAATCGGAATTGAATTATGAATTTTCAGTTAAAGGGATAGTTCATGCAAAAATGAAAATTCTGTCATGATTCACTGAGCCAAAAGATGATATTTTGAAGAATGCAGATAACATAAAAACGTTGGTCCCCATTGACTTTATTGTATGGATACAAAATTCAGTGGGGTCCAACGATTTGCTGATACCAACATTTTTCTAAATATTTACTTTGTTTTCTGCAAAGGAAAGAAAGTCATACAGGTTTTAAATGACAAGAGGGTCAGTGAATCATGACAGAATTTTCATTTTGGGGTGAACTGTCCCTTTAAAGAAACAGTTGAGGATTTTGCTATTATTTACTCTTTTGAGGGAACTGAAACTGTGTGTAGTTTTTCAAACTTCTTTTATGCATCATTTACCTAAAAGTTTACAAAATTAAGCTGGCATAAAGCCCGGAAACATTACCCAGAAGTTATCTGCTCTCACCCACTGTGTTCAATGCCTTCAACAGTGCTTTTTAAAAGATGTCTTATCCTGTGGGACTCGATTGTTAACACAATGTATGAATTAAAAGCAAGCCAATTTTTGAATTCTTGAATTTCGCCCAAACGCGTAACACTCAGGAAACAGAATTAAGGAAAATGTGATTATCAAATAAAAGTATGTCTAATGTGTCGTTCTGCAGTCGTACCCAGCTGGCTTTGTGCATCATATACTCTGAGCCCAAAGAGAGGCGGCCGTTCACTCCTGAGCAGATAGACTTCACCAGAGACCAGATCCAGCTGGAAGATAGAGGCGTTCATATACTCCGTCCAGAAGATGGAATTCTGGTACTGAGCGATCCCAAAAGGGTGATTAAGTTCTCTGCCACTGTACACAACCTAGATTGCAAGAGAAAATTGCCATACACTGTTGTGACAATTGTGGATTAAATAAACAATTTCCATTGCTTTTCCTGTCTTGTTTTTTTTTAAGGAGAGAAAAAGCGCAAAGGGGATCTGATACAGTAAATACCATTGGGATGAATTGCTGTAGTGAATGAACAATGAAAGGTGTCCTGTACAACCTCATCTGGCATTGATCGAATAAAATAGATATGAATTAACCACAATAAACGTACCATTCTGCCAGTGCCATTGAGGTAGATTCTCTCAATGTGATCATAATAAGCATCGCACCAGTACATAGTACTGGTCCCGTGATCCAGAGTGAGTCCATTGGGCCAGAGCATGTTAGACGTGACAAAAATATTCCTGTTAGAACCATCCATCCACGCTTTCTCTATCCTCCCGATGCTGTCATTTACTTCATCTTCTTCCCAATCAGTCCAGTACATCCAGCTGCAACAAAACCAGAGCACAGTCAGTCTAAAGCATGAATCAGGCGCTTGTGTTTTTGTTTGAAGCCGGCATGAATATCTATGTGGGTGCGAAAGTCAGTGCATAGTTAGAAATGATAAATATTTGTGAAAAATGTCAAAAAGAGTCATTTTAATAGCAAAGCTATGGAAGAAATGAAGCAAACACATTGAATATGTCAGGAATGTTTTCCATGTTAACAAACTACACATAATGTGCAAACAATTTTTGCTTAATAATTTCTCTATGAGTGAATTGTGCCTGCTGACGTTGTAGTTAATTTGCATGTACACTCTATGATGTTTTAGCAGTGTTCAGTGTAGCAGTGTTCAAATGACAGAACACTGAAATCCCATTGGCTAGATGAACACTACAATGTAAACTTTGAAAAAAACATTCTCGTCAGCGTTAAGGATCCACAGAAGAAATTTTGTGCGTCAACATGAACTCTCAATGGGTTAGTGATATTTTAAAAGTGATTGGGTCAACTTTCTGACACTATTGTAAGTGCGGTTAAGGGATTTGTTGTCTCTGAGTAAGACTCAGAGTTGAATGCCGGCTTTTCTGTCTCATTAATGATAGAAGCCTTTGGTTCATGTGCACAACATAAAACAGAATGGGTTAGAGGGCGAATTAAGCACTCCCTGTCCCCATGTGTTAGCAGCCTGACCCTATGAATTATTCAAAAACAGCATGCTCCTGCACAACAGTGAGTCTCATCCCGCACTGTTCCAAACGTAACAACACACCGCGATCTATTGAAAATGAGCGAGGATTACATAAGTACTCTTACAAATCATACTCAGTCGCCTGGCTGGCCATTATGTACATAAGCATGTGCCTTTTAAAGCAGCATCTGAGAGCATAAAATATATAGCAGACACACATGTTGGATATTACATTATTATGATTAAACTGGGGTTAGGATGGTACCTGTGATGCCTTAAAGGAAAAGTTCCAAAAATCAAAGATCTTTCATCATTTATTCACACTGATGCCATTTCAAACCTCTATTAGTGTTTGCTTCTGCAGAACACAAAAGAAGACATTTTGAAGAATTTTGGTAGCCAAACAATACTGAACCCTATTGACTTCCGTTGTATGGATAGAAAACCAAGGAGATATTTCTTGAAACATCTTCTTTTGTGTTCCACAGAAGTAAGAGTCATACATATTGTATGTATTGAACAACATAATGGTGAAGAAATGTTGATAGAATTATTGTTTATGGGCGTACTATGCCTTTAAAATGAAACCTCTGTAAATAGTTTGGGAGAGAGAGAGAGAGAGAGATTGAAGGCTTCATTAATTCCTTAAACTGGAGCATAGAAGTTAGAACAATAAGGTTTCACAAAATCGGTTTAAACCCGCTGAAAACGCCACTGTGTGCAGAGTTAGACATCTGTCCTGGGTAGGTTTGTACAGCACAGCAAAGAAGAGAAAGTTGAGATAAAGAACATGAAACAAATGAATAGACACAGACAAAGATTGTGAAAGTTTAAATGAAAGAACACGAGATAGAGAATGGGAGAAAAGACTTATTGGGGCAAGGTCAATCTTATCATGCTAGCACAGGCTGTATGTGGCATGAACACAGAGATGTACTGTATATGGGGAAGGAAGATAAAGAAATCCAGACAGGAGGGAGTTATTTCAGCAGGGAATCCCATCCAAAGGACAAGATAAAGATCAACATGCCACCTGCTCCCCTGATGGACTGTCAACCACCTAATGATGGGCACTAGGCCAATTTCTATAAATAAGCCCATCTAGGCAGGTAACACTAACATAACACCTCTAAACACAAATTTGTTTAAGGTAAAAAGTGTAAAAATATAAATAAAATAAAGGCTACCCACGTGTTTTTAGATCTAGCGGATTTTGGAAATCTTGTTTCATAGAAATTGTATTCCTTTTGGTTCAAACACAGGACTTGACGTTCAGTAATTAAGCTATAGCAGAGGACTCATTTTTTTTAATAATATTTTCACAATACTTATCTTCAACAAATGTAATAATAGACATACTGTATAGCTTGTTCATAATATAAAGTTCAGACACATTTTTTTATGAAGCTTTAAAAGAAAAAACTTTCCTATGCTCTTGAAATCTAGTTAAGAGGATGAGGCTAATGTGTTTACACTTAACAGAGTTTTGAAACGCTGCTTATACATCTTGTCTTGCTTGTTAAAGTAAACAGCATGAAGAAAAAAGCAATTTATTGATTCATTTTTAAATATATCAGAAAGGCAGACATGGAAATTACTCACTGGGGTGTCATGCTGAGTTTTCCAACATCTTAACTCAGATGACTCCGTTGCTTTCTCTAACAGGACCAAAACACGACATAAAGGCTTTCACTGCTATGGTAACACTGACCCTTGCATGTCAATCATAGCTAGTAGCTAATATTTATTCTATTTGACCTAACATAGTAGCTGATATTAAAACTGAAGTGAGTACAACCTATACATGAAAATATAAAAGCTAATTCGCTCTATGTTGGGCCAAAGAGAAGTGGCTTTATGATAAGTCACTCTATAGTATGTTGGGTAAATTTGAAGTCACTCCACGAATGCTAGGCAAAAGTAAAGTCACTATGTTAGACTGAAGTGAAGTCAATCTATATTGGGCAAAAGTCACTTCACAGTATGCTGTGTAAAAGTAAAGTCACTTTATGATAGACTGAAGTGAAGTCACTCTATATTGGGGCAAAAGTCAAGTCACTCTGTGTTAGAAAAAAGTGAAGCCAGTCTATATTTATATATTTGACAAAAGTAAAATCTCTGTAAAATGGGGTAAAGTGAAGTCACTCTATATTGGGGTAAAGTGAAGTCAATGTACATTAGAAAAAAAGAGAAGTCACTCTATGTTAGAAAAAAGTGAAGTCAGTCTATATTGGGCAAAAGTCAAGTTACTCTCTATTGGGCAAAAGTGACGTCACTCTATAATGGACAAGTCTGTTGTGCAAAAGTAGAGTGATTCTATACTGGTCAAAGTTCACAGACTCGATCCTAAAATCCTATGCCTTCTTAAACGGGTCAAAAATGTACATATTTCCCAAACTTCTACCAATAACCTTATATTTTTTGTTTAAGTCTTGTTCCCTTTTTCGACTGGCTGTCAAAATAGGACATGTAAATAACATGTCTGAAAAGGAAGACGCTCTGCCTTTCATTCCCTGTCAGAGCGCTTGATGCAAAAAGCTTTAGCTTTCAACATTAAAAAATACAGTGTCAAGCAGCTTCCAGAGGCTTCAGAGCCGGCAGTCGAGGGGAGGGTGTTTTAAATGCAGATTTTAATCTTTTCCACTGAAGTTACCCCATCGGGAATGACACACGGTCGTGACTGAAAGATGAGTTGACGCTTTTGCGTGTTACTCTCACAAACATACATCATTTGGGATTGGCTGTGGATGAACTCACAAAAGGACAATTTCTAGATTCTTGTCATTGTCCCTTGCATGTGTTATTGCTACGACTGCCGTTTAAGATACATTAGCTTCATTAAATGCAAGAGAGACTTGCATAAATTGTACAAGCGTGAGGTCTGAGCAATGAATATAATTATGGCTCTGAGCAAATGAACCCATTGTGTCTGGAAATAATGAAACCGTTCTGCACTTTCCTCTCTTCAAATGATTCAGTAATCAACTCTTTTTCGGCTCCCTAAAGACGGCAAAATCTATTCCGACTTGTATTAATTAGTTAATGATAGGTGCGCACTTTCAAACAAGACATTTATTTACAAAGATTTTTAAAGAAAAAGCGAAAAGCACTCAAAGCGACTGTAACACACAGGTTGTTGCCTAAAAGATTATTAACCAATCAGCAATTCTGTTCCACTGATTAAAAAGTGCCGGGTTGCTAAGAGCGAGCGGGTGCTGTGATTGGATCTGAGAGGCAGTGAGAGGTTGCTTCCTTATTGCAGTATCTCCAGTCCTTCGGTTCCCAGGCTGGCTGCACCTCCTCAGGATTCATGAGTTACTCTCGCATCCACGGAGGGTGATAATGAGATTGGCTCCAGGCCATCAAACTCACCTTTTACTGCTCTGCCATATCAGCTTACAGCTACACACATAGACCGAGACATGCTTGGATGGACGCTTGCACTTTTCGGTACTTTGTGTGTATGATTGCAATCGCCCAAGTCATGTTTGGGGCTATGTAAACAAATTTTTGTAAATAAAATGTATTAAGGATGGTTCCTTTAGGCTGTGTGAGCACTGAGTATAGCTCAGGATGGCTATACCCACACTAGTTAGTGTACAGCGTGTTAAAGTGTGCACAAGAGGAGCAAGTTTTGCTCTTTTATTCCACACTTTTTTAGGGCTCTCTACTATACCTGTTCACAGGATCCACCACTATGGCTCTGGGGTGAGACATGTCTCCTTCCAAAAGAGTTTTCCTGGTTTCAGACGCCCTCTCCAGCCTGGCCACGCTGATGGTTTTCCTGTAGCCATCATTGGTCCAGTACAGATTATTCCCAATCCAGTCCACCGATATTCCCTCCACATTGTCGAGATCTATAACGGCACATGAAGCATATCATTCGACCAATTTTATATCTACAATCATCTGTCATGTTTAATTCATAGACACGTGCAGTTGATTTGGCATTTAAACTCGCTTTGGCACCTGGTTTGCTCTATATATCATCAACACTGAAAAACCAAATACCATGACTATACGAACACTAATCACCATCTTTGAGAATAGTTTCCCGGCTGCTTCCATCAACTTTCTGCCGGCCAATCAGAAAGCTTGTTGTGTCGGCGAAGTATATGTTTCCGGTTACAGCGTGATAGTCAAGGGCTCTCGGGTTCACGAGGTCCTCAATCGGAACCATGTGCTCATTGGTAGACTTCACATTCATATCCAGGCCACGGATTATGCCGGGTCGCCCTTTTCCATAGAAGAGGAAAAGATCTTTCTTGGGTTCTGCAAAAGCACGGAGAGAAAGTGTTCAAGTTTATGTTTCGAAACCCATTTTAAGTCATTTAATATCTCCATTAAGCTTATGTTGACATTTTTTTTCCCCCTATAAATCATCCCCGTATTTCTTTTTATTCAGTTTACCCCTTTGGCATGACAAAGTTCAAAAGTATTTCTTTAGAAACTCTTCTTTATTTCTGTGGCTCAATGTACTGTACTGTATACACGGTCTCTTGTAATATCAGTTTATAACAGATTGGAAAGTTCTACTTCTCGCTGTGTAAAAGACAACTTAAGAAAACAGTGACAAAGGTAAGCCCCATTAACGCCCCTTGTTGGTCTTATTTGTGCAAAGTTTGACCCTAAATACTGTTTGTAAAGATGTACAAAGCCAAACATTGGCACAGACATGCTCACTAACTTACAGAAATGAATGAAGCAATCAACCCCACTTAGCATCCCTCGGCTAAAATTATCTTGATTGAGAGGATTCATTTGTCAGGCTCCAGCAATGATATTTTTCTCATTTGGGACTTTGTTTAAACAATAAATCTCCTGTTGTCAGATTAACAAAGAAGCACAACTGTAGCCGAGGTTAGCTGTGGGTTTGCTCATTTAAATGATCCTCCAGTTACATTGGGAATAACACCAAGGGTGGCCCGGTTTGTCTGTAAACCAGTAGGCTGAATGGAGTTTTCTGGGTAAAGAAAGGGACCTCGGCTCAGCCAGATGAGCTTCACTTTAATTTATCATCCGATTGGGAGAGTTCCATTAGCTCGAAGACAATTAAGAGCTTTGAGATCTAGATATCAAACAACACAGGGACCGTTGTGTAAAGCCAGACAGAGTTGTTAAGCATTGCTTCTCATCAGATGGAAAGTCGGAGGATAATGGGTAAAAAGCTTGATGGAGCCAATATAAAGCAGTCAAAGTTAGGTATGTTTTTTTCCTTTTCACAAAAAAGTCCTATATTAGGAATTGTATCATTTAGTTATCATGTATATAGTTGACAAAAGGGATAGGTAACCCTACAAATAAATTAAATTATTCATTTTTATTATTTTGTTTATTTTATTCACCCCAATGCCACTCCAAACCTATTTGACTTTTTTCTTCTACAGAACACAAAAGAGAGATTTTGAAGAATGTTGGTAACTGAACAACATTGGACCCCATTGACTTCCAGACACAAAACCTGACATTTCTCAAAATAGCTTCAACAGAAGAAAGAGTCATATTTTGAATGACGTGGAGGTAAATTATAAATAAATAAAATTTTTTTGAGTGAAAAAGCCTCTGAACCTCATTTAGTTAAAGCTACCATAAAGAATCTGCTAAATATTCATATTTTTTTGGGGGGGATGATATAAAAAGAGTTATTCTGACATAAATGAGTTACATAAAACATTAACATCACATCTACACTGCATATATTCCAAAAACATCACTAATAACAATAATATTTATCATAATTCAATTTAGTAATTTCACACAGCTTGATCCTAATAATGTTGTGTGCAAGGTTACCTGGATCATCATTAAGTTTTGTCCAACAAAAACACAAATTTCAAATAATTTCCAATTATTAACATTTAGCAGATGCTGGCCCGGTTTGTTGATCAGTCTGGCTAGTGGCTAATAACATAATATTTATACTTTATTTAATTTATATTAATATAATTTGTTCTTAATGTTTGATAGTTTAATAATTATATTAAATAAACAATTTGTTTAATTTTATTGTATATTACTTTTATTAAATAAACAATTAATTGAATGGGATGTTTAACTTGCTCGCATTTAAGCTTAGCCAAGTAAAAGTTCTTCTACTTATAATCCAAAATAATACTGGCTAGATAAACTTTTAACTTGGTAGCTTATGTAATTGTGTCTTTTGCTTGTTATCAGAAGTAATGTTCAGGGACTAATTTGCAGATGTGCACTGGAAGTTAAGTTTGGGCCAACAGTTACGTTTGTTTATGCTGTTGTCTTGAAACCGTATATAGAGTAGCATGTTTCAGCACTCTAATAAACTGACTAATAAGTGTTTCAGTTTACTAGCATTAAGCTCATTCACCTCAAGCACTGACCAGGAGGGCAGGGAGCAGACATCTGGTCAGACGTATAAATCAGAAGCATCTGAGGATGTTCATTACTGCCATCACTTAATGCTAAACTCAGGACTGTCATTAAATGACCCAAGGCTTTTATTGTCAACTAAGTAAAATGTCCATTGATCAGGAGACTCCATGTATAGGGAAATGGCAGTAATGGCAGTAATAAATCATTCCATAGGCAGTCAATAAAATAACATCACAACCAAGTGAGCCAATCTCTTTAAGAGATGATCTCCATCTCTGTCCATCTGCATCAATGCCAAGACCGCCGCAGATGCAAAACTGCTCAATCTTACCGTAATAGCGTAACAACACATACATTTCAATTTCCAGCTCCAGATAGTTGACGAGAACCGAATAAACCAAACACATATTCCATCATCATTTCCGCAGGGATGCCGTGACCTTAACTGTCATAATATCGTTGTCTGCATTTTTTATTTCACTTCGGCGGCAGAGAACAAACATGTTTTGATGAATATTTTAAACAACCGACTCTGTGAACAACACGTTAGAACGCGTGACATCCGTCCCCCCGACTGCAATGCACAGCGGAAAAAGAGACTGAAAGTTTTACTGACTCTTGCAGGACTGCCCGTCGCTTCCAAGGATGAATCCGGTTCGACAGCGGCAGTTTCGGGATTTGTAGCTCCCGCTGAGGAGGCAGATGTGAGAGCATCCTCCCGGCTTACCGTAGGGGTCAACCTCACACGCGTGGCCCTTGACTGAGGAGAAGAAACTGGTTTAGCATACAAGATTTACATGACTGTACGAAGGACATGTTCCTGAATCAACATCCTTGTTGGTCTTGAAAAACCATAAAATACATGTATGTAATTTCATGGCAATTTGATTAAACCCATTGAACTCGCTTTACAAGAAGGAAAACCTTGTGATAAATATTGTTTATATTTATGATAAATAAAAATTGTCATAGAAATAATAGTATTATAAACTATCTGTAAACTTAACAACATAACCAGAAGCTTACTGAAATATTTACAGACAGCGATACATAAACCGTGTTTTGTTAGGAACAAACAAGCACTTCAGATCAGTCTAACAAACACTTTACCTTTTGGCTGACTGAGCTTGTGGTAAACCCGTATCGTTTTTGCATTTCCTATGCTGGTTAGCGTCTCCAGGTCTGTGACATTAAAACGATTTATCCGTAAGACGTCCGCCACCGCTCCACTGGAGGGTTCAGAGCGAATTGCGTACAAGTACTCCTCAAAGACAGCTAATCCATGCAGGTGGGCCACCTAAAAAGAAGCATTGGCTATTTTAGGTTGATTGGAAGGCTGGAAGGAACTTAGCCAGGAAAAAATCCCCTTGCAAGAAAAGCAGAACGAAACTGATACGATCACTGGCATCACCCTGTGTGTTTTCAAGCTGTTATTAGAGCCAATTTAACCTGGCACGATCCGCACAATGTTGTGTCTTACATCACATTTGCTTGGCTATTCACACACATTAAACTGGTAATGAGTAGCTTCAACTGATTTCTGTTGGTATGCATTCACGAGTTCAGGCAGGGTCAGCCAGAGTGCAGAGGACACCTAGATTCTGTGCTGTTATTGTAGCATACATACTATAAGTCAGCTAGTGATGCCCATGTGACAGGTGCAAACCACGACTGCTGAACCCTATCCATAAATACATGCACACTGGAGTGCACCACGTTTCATCTAAACCCACAAGAGACAATCCTTTTTACACTATAAAGCAAAAGGCAAAATAAAGTAGTTCAGAATGCTATCGCCATAGGAATTTATCAACCTTCCCAGACTGAAAATTTTTTCAGATGAACAATGGTCCCATTTTAAAGCACATTTTAAACATTATTACATTAGATAATATAATATGCATCTTGAAAGAAATGATACTGCATTTTAATTCTGGTTTTTATTAGTGTTTTAATTCTCAAACCGGGAGGTTTAAGCATTTTTTTATGTATTAAGTAAGTTTCCTATTTACAAGTTGTTAACGTGTATTTTATGTGATAAACTTAACCTGTCAATTTACATTAACAATGCACACATTTACAACTTTTTATAATGTCTTCAAATACTTCTTAAATTGGAACATTTTATTGTTTTGCTTTTAAATACTTTATATTTATTTATAGACAGTTTCAGAAGCAACGAATGTGAAATGGCTCAAACTTAACTTCCCGGAGACCACCGCATAGAAATAAGGTTGGGTAGTTTTAATGTGATTTATTACAATTAATATACAATTTATGATATAACTATAAATTAAATATCAAATTAATTGTTATATTATAACCAAACACAGACCAGACGTTGACTTGGGCCCAGTCGCATACTACCAATGAAACCGTCCATATTGTTTGAAAACTCTTCTATTTAATGCTTTCTGTTTATACTACTTAGTTTCCCTCATGTGTTTTAAAGGAGCAGTTCACTTCACAATTCGCCCCTGCTGACTTCTCATAGTCGGAATCAAAATTGCAATGGAAAGTGAATGGGGGCAAATTTTGCAGTGAACATTGCATTTTATTATTTTCTGTTTTCATATTTTATTTTTATTTGGATTGTTTTTACATGTTTCTTGCATCTCTTCTAAGATTTATTTTGTCCAATGCTACTTTTCAACAATGCAAAATTGTTAAGATGCACTTTAGAAATTACTTTACATTGAATTGTGATAAAATACTCTTTAGGGGCACTGTCCATAAACTATGATGGTTTACTGTCGACAGCATACCATATCCTCTAATACAGGTGTGCACAGGGCTAGTGTGGTGTGTGTAAGCCATGAACAATCCATGCTTTGAATACAAATAAGGCTTTCTGGATGGGTGCATAAACAGCAAGGTATCATCTACAATAAGGAGCGAGTTAGCAAAATAATGATGCCCAGAAAAAAAGAATGGTCTTCATGCACAGCAGAACCTTGCCTTCATTTTCCACGGAAATTAAATGTGTTAGCAACCTCTCAACAATAGCCGTGGCTTGCATTTATGAACACTATTACACGGAGCATCTGCACACACACACACACAATGATGTATTCCTCTTTGTATGTGGCCTTCTACACTTTTCTGTAAAGAGACAGTCTTTGGGCTGCTTAGCTGAGATGTACTTCGGAATAATAATGATCCCTAATTACTGTTCTCATAAGTGCACTTCATGTAAAATATTCCGATGGTAAAT
Organism: Triplophysa dalaica; assembly: GCF_015846415.1. Lineage (NCBI taxonomy): Eukaryota > Metazoa > Chordata > Actinopteri > Cypriniformes > Nemacheilidae > Triplophysa > Triplophysa dalaica. Next base: position 18,259,458 of record NC_079549.1, on the reverse strand, counting down.
GTGTTTCATAGAACCTCATCTCTGACCCGTGTTTTAATTTAGTCTAATGAAGAGCCTGAGAAATCAAAACACAGCTGAAGCCGCACAGATAGCTGGTGGGCATGAATGCCATAACCAATTAATACCTGAAATCAATCTGTGTTCAACTGTATAAGTTTCATGGGTTCCTTAGAGCAAAAAGGATATGCAAACTCATAGTTTAGCAACAACATCTTTTAAACCACCTACATGCAGCCAGGCTTTAAAATGTCTGGTTCTCATCGCTGTTTATTTAAGCAAAGCATTTCCCACTTAGATAAAGTCTTACATCTGAAGCAACCAAATACAATGTTATGTTTCCATGTTCCATTTAAGGGCAGGGTCATCTGAGATAGTGACGTCTGAATGTCATAAATGCAGATTTTTTTACATATTAAGCTCAAATGCCATGAAGACAGTCAATAAAAGCAATTTCAGCCAGCTTTCCATTTTTGCACACAGTTCGGATCAGATGGTCACTGAATGGAGCGTAGGCGGACTGTGGACCTGCCGTCTAAAAATTCCTAAACATCAAAAAGCCAAACATATTATATCAGGTTCAAACATGCAAGTACTTACTTGATACCCCTGAATGATAGTATGTCTGTTTTTGCCATTGTAATCCGTCATCTCTATGTAATCCAGATAAGCGTCTGCCCAGTACACTAACTTCTTCACCAGATCCAGCGTTACTGCAGTCGGCCGCTCAATCTTATAATCCACAAGGCGAGTTCTGTTGGTGCCATCCATGTTGCAGCGTTCCAGTTTGGCAACATTTCCATAGTCCGTGAAAAAAATCATCCTGCAAGAGATGAAGAACAAGAGTGAACCCAATGATGCTTTAAAAAAACATCACTTTGACTTAGAAAGCTCTATGTGTTTCGTAATCGTAGGAGTCATATTTGATCTAGCTTTAACTGAAAGTTTTTTTGCATTCGGTGCAGAATTCAGATTTCTTTGGTGACATGTACGTTTTATATAGCTATTTTGGAGCTTGACAGCCTTTAGCCACTATTCATTTATATTGTAAAGAGATAAGCAACATGTCCTGACTGACATCTCACTCTGTGGCCTATAGAAGAGATAAAAATCTTAAAAGATTCTTCATTTTTCTGTGAGTTGGCCCATTAATGTAGATGACAGAGGGATTCTAAAGAGTGTCTGATCCTGGAAACATTTCATTGAATAAGGAATCGAACAAGCTAAGAGTAATATCAGCATCCCCAAAGCGCTGCATTGCTCCAGAGAAGCAAACATAAAACAAGAGAAATTAAAAACTGTACCGTAAAGAGCAATTTTTAAATCACTGAAGAACAATCTTGTATTCTGCTCTTATTCTAAATTCCTTACAGCACAATATCAGGCTATCCACGGAAGTTATTTTATTTCTCCTTTCGGTATTAAAGTTGTGGAACTCATTAAATGTCTCAAAGTCTGACTTTCAGTTTATTAGAATATTAATAAAACATGAAAATAAAAAACAAATCTCTTTCCGCTTCCCGACCTTCTTCCACTTAGGGTCTTCTGCTTTTTTTTAAGGGCACAAATAATTGAACATTGTATTAGTGATGCGTCCCAGCCTGCCAACAAAACAAACTAATTGGCATTTGTAGCATGTACAAAGTTTCTCTACGGTGCCTAGTATTTTACAAACTTCTTTCTCGGGTCCTTAGCTCGATTTTTGTTGGATTTGGATCAGTTTAGAACTGCAACAAAGAAAATGATTCAACATGAATAAATTGCAAGAAAGACGGCATGAAAGACAGTTTCCTCTGTGTACTGCAATGCAAAAGAATAATGTTGATGACAAGCGTCTTGTCTTCCAAGTTTTAAGAATGTCTTTTTCTTGACTTTGCCTGCCCAAATTGGCAAATAGAACTAAAATAGAGATTTGGTGTTCTTTTTAACCCCTTTTCTGCAAAAGCAAACCTAAAAAATCATGACGGTCAGCATCCGTCTCTCTCTCTCTGAGGGTGCACACCTTTCGTCATCAAACTGCCACATATCTGATTTAGGTGCTGCTGAATCAGAATACTGAAGTCAAATATAAAGGCCAAAATATAATGACATACAGGAGGATAAAAGCTGATAAGGTATCTGCAAGTTCAGTGTCTTTTTTCGGCTGTCGAGTAAAAGTCCTCACACAGCAATCCACTAAATCATCCACACACCCCTATTTAATCTCTAGGTCGGTTGGGTCTTTAAGCAAAATTGTGAATGTCTTGGTGATATCAAATCATCTAATGTTGAAGCCTCTTAATAACAGCGTGTCTATATTTCATTTCGTTTTAAGAAGCACGGGAATATTTGCAGCAATAGCTAACAATACATCGTATGGGTATGGCCAAAAGTCATCAGGATGTAAAGTAAAGATCCTGTTCCATAGGAGATATTTTGAACATTTCCCACTGTAAATATTTAAAAACAAAAAATTTATGAGTGGATGCAGCAAAATCGCAAACACAAACGGAAGTTTGTTATCTATTTAAAGGTTAGAATGTCTGCTTTCGAGTTCATCTACTCTCCACATCATCATTACATTGGTAAGCCAATAGAGAGCGTTAAAACAAACCTGTTTCTTCTTTGCAATGACCTGCTACAGAGCTTCTGATGGACAACTTCTTATTCTCATTTTAACAAACCACACATCAATGAAAATCATTTATATTCAGCTTTCAGATGATGTTTTAATAAATCTTAATTTCAGAAAAGTAACCCTTATGACTGGATTTGTGGTCCAGGGTCACATTTAGTTCTGTCTTCATTTCCAGGAGCTCCACCATGTATCCGTTAATACTAAGACAAGCATTGTCTTCTTATAACAACAGCAACATAATTAAAAGCCAATGTTTAATATAGAGTATAGAATAAATTCAGAATCAATTATTCTGAATGCAAGTAATTTAGCTTGTTTACCATAATTGTACTCTGTTTTGGTATTTTATGCCCAAAAACACCCATGATAATGAGTTAATGAGAAGGGCACTGAAGCGCAATAATATAATAAAGCAAAATCAATTAAATTCATAAACTTGAATAAATCCATAATTTGTATAGGCTTATGAGGTATACTCTGTGTGACTGAGCTAATCAAACATTTATTTTTATCCATCACTGTTCAATATACTTTGTTCATATTTGGGATCTGAATCCAATAATGAATACAGAGGACAAATGTGGAAAAAGGAGAGACTTTCATCTCAGCAGCAGAATGATAAATCAACAATACTATATTTGTTTGGTGGTTTGATAACAAACTCAATAAGCCCATCCAACAAGATATTCACAAACCAAAACACAATGGAGACGAATCTGAATCGGTCATACATCTCATCAGCTTCCACAGACCTTAAGACCCGGGCTTTAAGTAATCACAGCAAAGGTGACACAATGGTCCAACCCGAGCCCAGACTGTTGGAGAGTTTCATTACTGTGGAGAATAACCCAGCAGAAAATGCCTCCCCTTCTTTCACCGAGACAGATTACCAAACAAGTGGAAAAATAGCAGACGTATAAAGATTAGCACACAGCTCCGTTTTCATTTCGCTCTAAATCAAATCCAAGTTTCCCACCCTCCACTGACTATAGTAGCACATCTCTCACCCTGCCTTTTTCTTTCTCCGAATTGATTTGGGGAATTGAAGTTACACTTTGAAAAGTGAGGTTAAACCAAGTTCAGTCACATTTTCTGCCGGGGGTTTTGTTTTAAATTAGAAGGCTACGTTTTACATAAGCAGAGGACAAAGCATCTTTATGAAAGCAAGAGAGAAAATATACACAAAGGAGTCGCAGGGAAAATATATCCAATCCGCGAAATGAAACTCCTTCCATGACTACCGCGCTTGTTCTGAGCCACTATCGCAAACAGCCTCGATTGCTTTTGTTTTCTGTCCATTGCTGCGGGCGGACAGGCCTCCTGCTCTCTTAGCCTCCCGCACGCATGCAGCTCCGACCTCATCTGGCCAATTACAGAATGAGGAAAAGAGAAAGCAGAACGGATAAGTAATGTCGTAAACTGCACGTTTAGTCTCGGGCCTGGAGGTTTGACCAGTGTACTTCTCTCCCATATGCCCAGCCCTCAGCTGGAGGAAAACTGGCCAGTGGTATTGAAGGCCAAGTACAAATGTAAGAAAGGCATCCCTGTGGGTAATGCTCATGTAAACGTACCAATTTGAGACTGTAAAATTACAAACTCATACTAATCCATAAAAGGGCACAAAAAGGCAAATCACTGCAAATGGAGAGGGAACAGCATCAAGCTTGGGGGTAGAAACTAGGATATCTGCATAGAGAGTTAGTTCACCCACCCTCTTGTCGTTTTAAATCTGTAGTACATTCTGTCTTCTGCAGAACACAAAATAAGATATTTTGAAGAATGTAAAAAAGAAAAACAGCGGTTTCCATTGACTTGCACTGGTTTTGTGTCCAAACAATAGAAGTTAATGGGTAAGGCATATTGTTCGGTTACACTCCTCAAAACATCTTTTGTTTTCCGCAGAAGACAGAAAGTCATACAGGTTTGAATAGACAAGAGGGTGAGTAAATGATGACACTTTCGGGTAAACTATCCCTTTTAGGTCTGCAGTGCAAAGTGAATAAGACGGCCTTGTGTCTCTGAAGCCATATAATAATAGTGCACACGTAAAACATGCTGCTGACATCTTTAAGCACAAATAAAAGAATCTGTTGTGCAACTATAAAGTGCATTATTTCAACGTAAAAACATTGCTACAAACATTTTGTCGTTAATACAACCCTGGTTGTCTCTTCAATGCCAGAAAAAATTCAATCTGCGTCATTCAGAGTCATCATGATTCTACTTTTGCCAGAATAACAAGATGCAAACAAAAGGATGGCACCCGAACTCTAAAGAACGAAAAATTTGCAGTCTTTAGACAAACTGAACATAGGCGCTACAATTTAGCTTCACTGGGCACAAGGCGTCTCATTAAAAATCCTGGAACAGTGTGCTCTGCCTGTCCTTGCAAGCTCATGAATAAACGGGACTGACTCTCCGCTGAATTCCTATTCTGAGCTCGCCGGGAATATTAGCACGGAGCTCCTTTTTAGCAGCTAATAACTAGAATAATTATTCTGCCCTTCTCTACTCAAAACTATTTGTGTTCCTGGTTTCTCCCGAAACATTTCAACAGTCTCCACATTAACATGTGGGCTGCATGGCCACCTTGTTTTAACAGCGGCTATGTGTCGTCAAAGCAAAACAAAAAGCCTGTATAAAAGATTTCTGCAAGAGTGTTAGGGATCATTGGCTGATGGATACATCATAGAATGCTAATGACAATCCAGAGCGGTTACTGAAAAATAATCATGGAAAATGCTGAAAATATTAGAAATAGTCAAAAAGAAGAGATTCAGCTAAAGGGTTAAAGGGACAGTTTATTAAAAAAAGATTCTTATTCTCGTCGACTGGAAGTCAAGAACTGTTTGGTTACAAGCATTCTTCCAAATATCTCTTCTCTGTGTTAATCAGAATAAATAAATGTATACAAAGACATTATTTTCGTTTTTTGGTGAATTGTCCCTTTAAGGGTGTTTTAGTGATGAGGGAGATGAACCACACATTCATAATAAAAATGTTTATCGCGAGATTGGAAATCTGATTATAAAAGGTCAAAGATGAGATGTTCCTTTGATATTTCCAGATGTGAATTTCAAACTCACCCCATCATAGGATCCAAAGCGATTGCTGTAGGGTTGACCAGGTCTAGGTCTATCACTGTGACACAGGTGTCTCCATATTGGTTGCACACAAATATCCTGTCGCTCGCTCGATCCACGAAGTAAAAGTTTCCCGTGAGCCAGTCAAATGCTAACCGGTCAACATCTAGAGGAGATACAAACAAGATTACTTTACACAAAACAAGCTCATTTTATATATACGTAAATATGTATCAGTTTTGTGTATTTCGTAAAAGTCTCAGACATCATTAAAGGATGCATTACCAAAAATAAACACATATTTACAGTGAATCACATATCAAGTGAAGCTGTTATCACATCAGGTATCAAGCATATGTTCATTACTAGTCATTGCGAGCTCTTGCAACGAGGTGCTAATTAGTCATATTCATGATAAAAACATTGTTTATGAAAATCTGATTTTCAGTTTAAGTACAAGAGCTACTTTTTACAGAAGCTTCAACAGATTGGTGAACAATCCTCAATAGTCAGACTAAAAAATTAGTGGTGGGCCGTTAACGGCGTTAACGCCGTTAACGCAGTGAGACTCTTATCGCGCGATAAAAAAATGTCGCCGTTAATCTATTCTCAAAGTTGGGTTGGGAGCTGGGTCTATACTACGCAAGCTATGATGACTTTCACCTTGATATTTTAGCGCGGATGTATACCAGCTTAACTGCACTGTACGGGGCGAGAACGAGATTTTTCAACTCGCGTGATTCGCGTCATTCGCGGAAGCAGAAGCCGCCTCATCATCTCATAACCAGGGCTTCATTCGCGCGATTTGCGCAGCAAGTAGGTCTATTGGCTCTTTGCATTAACATATAAATCACTCGCGCTTGAGGCGCCATTCGCGTTTGGTCTGAACACAACATAACGTTACTGTGAAATTACCGCATCAAACGTGACGTGCTAACATGGGTGCAGCTATGAAGCCGCCGGGTTTGCTTCAGGGAATATTAATTTTTAAGAAGCTTCCCAATAGAAACATCGATAAGACTAAGGTTGTTTGCACCTTGTGCAATGCGGAATTGGTTTAAAAAAAACACTTTCTCTCAACAGGTAGTGGTCTAGCTTTAGTTGAAACCAGTAACTTTGTATTGAGATCTAATGTATTATGGCTCCTGTATGACATATCGCTTGTTGCTCCCTCACTCTTTGTAAATCGCTTTGGATAAAAGCGTCTGCTAAATGACTAAATGTAAATGTACTGTAGGAGCTCTTCCAGTCTCAAGTACCACCTAAACGCAAATCATCCCTTAGCTAATGCGGAAGTAAACACAAGTTCATCTTATTGAACATAATTTAATTTTCATCACCAATTATCATAGTAGAACATCTTTCTCAAGCAGTTTGTGATGCATTTTGGAAAAAGGAGATGAGACCCTGGTCTAATGCGCCACCTGGCTTGAGAAACCCGTTCTCAAAGACTTACTTTTAGTCATTATTTGGGTAGCACACATATTCTGAATGCCTTCGGCAGAATTCAAATGAGCCATTTTAATCTAGATTAATCTAGATTAATTTTGGGATTAATCTAGATTAAAAAAAATAATCTATGCCCACCACTAGAAAAAATACAAAATAGAGACGCGTATTTACAAAAAAGTGGTGTAAACTTATAAATAAATAAAAGTAGGAAAAGTGCCTCCTAAAGTAAGTGATTTAGCAAATATATCAGTTTTTGCAAGAACTGGTAGATAATAAAGTCTGGGTCCATTAGAGGCTCTTAATGGACAGCACTAGGTTTGAAATATGTTATAATTGAAATGCTTTGCTTTGCTCTATTCCAAAGTCATAAAGAAAACTGGTTTAGAGGCCATTATTTGAATCAGTATATCAAAATGAGAACATGCACTTCTTCACTGATTCAAGTCTACAACTAAATAGCAGATTAATCATTTGTACTATGAGATCCATCAACAGTGGACACATTAGCTTTAACTACACCACATGATCTTTAGATTTTGCAATGTATAAACCAATCCATGCACAGGATGAGTGCATAAATGGTGAACTCTGTTAGCATCTATCATATTTCTAGTGAAAATGGTAAATGTTGATCCATGCACACCAACGACTGATATTACTCACAACACATTTATTGATGCCAAACACTAAATAAAAAACTAAACGGTATTATAAAATTACATAAGAAATAATAAATGAAGAAAAGCTGAAACGCAAGGAGTTATGTACAGTCAATTCGTACATACCTTGCATTGTATGAATGGGCAACACCATTGTTACCCTCACTGTTTTAAATAACATATGAAAAAAGATAACGCATAAGTATAAAACAGCACCTGCGTCTGCCTGCAGCGAATCTCCTCTAATGGATGCAGTGAGGCAAGCATGCGTTTATCTACAGGCATTAGACCGTTTGTTGGCAGGGTACGTGTCCACACACACTTTGCATTAATAATAGAGGTTCACTTCCGTGACATAGAATGATTCTAACATCGAACAAATCCCAGTGCACACAACATTGTTTGTGTAAAATGTGTCCAAGTGGTTTTGTGCCATGACTTTGCATTTGAACTGAATAAGCCATGCCCCAAAGGAAGTTGAAATTGGATGCCAGAAAGTGGAATTCACTGTATTGTAAGTCAAACTGACTAATAACAAAAAACAAATATGTCTATTAATTACGTTGACTACTTGTTTATTCCATAATGGTTTTAGGGACATATAATATTTCTATAAACAAAAGTTATAATATAAAAAGCTAATTAGTCAAATATTATATGTCAAATTCACTTTATCAGTTTCATAAATTTCAGTTTTTAGTTTTCTGGTTGACTTTACACATCCTTAAATTTTAATTCCATTCATATTCAGTTCAAGTAAAAGGATGAGGAATTTCTCAGTTATTGAATTTCTTTCTTTGTTTATTATCATCTTTCAAAATAAAAGCCTTTGTTTTTTCTCCACAGCCTCCTTTAACACATAGCATGAAACGTACCGTGGAGATTCTGGACTGTTTTCACTTCCTGTTCCTTAGTTAAACCACTCGCTTTCCTCATTCTGGCGCACCGGAGTTGTCCTGTTGACCCTGAAGATGTGACCCAGCACACTGATTCCTCCTTATGGTTGAAATCCAAGCCATGAGTCCCATTTAAGTCCAGTTGTTTGAGGGTTTGCAGGCGGGATCCATTTAGGGCTGTGATTACAATACTATCCGAGCCTCCGATCAGCAGAGCTGCGGGGTTTTCGCCGGGTTCTGGAATAGACATGAAAATGGTGACAAGACTGCTTGAGGCCAAGAATTTCCTGGTCATTCCATGCTTTCACTAGAACAGGATAATATAGGCTCGAGCAGAGGGCACGGGTAATTGAGAAACATGTCTCCTAGGATTGAAACCCACTTTCAAAAAGCAGCAGTCAGCTGCATTTTTCTGTTCCTATTCAGTTTTTATTGTATTTTGAAAGTGATAGTAGATATTATATCCAGGTTTGGAAAGTTACCAAGATGAAAAGGAGCATCGATCACTAACCGGTATGTCCGATATAGCAAGGGAATGATATATAATAGACCGTCTATATAGTGTCTCATAAAAATAGTAGGGTTGTCAAACGATTAATTGCATCCAGAATAAAAGTTTGTGTTTACATAATACATCCATATTTAAAGGAATTATAAAATGAATATATACAATACGTAAATATTTCCTGAATATGTGTAAGTGTATGTATTTATAAATACAAAAATGAATATGTACAGTACACAGACATATATTATGTAAACTTTTATTCTGGATGCGATCAATCACGTTTACTCATTTGAGCCTTTAAAAATAGATATTCTTAATAATAAGTTACACATAAATTACATTATATCTAACTAGCTTAATCTTCTATTTATATAATAATATATACATTAAAGATTTTAATATATTTCTGTAATATATTAAATATGTAGAATATTAAATGAATACATAACAGACATATGATCTGACCTTTGAAGGTCAACCAACAAAAAATCTTCCTTTTTATTCTCATGCAGTTTAATTTTAAGAGTCGTATAAAAAATTCACCTTTGTGATGGCTATGTCATACTCCCCCATCAGATGGCTGGGTAGCGTCGGTGCTCTAAAATTGATATGCATGAGCTTTTACATCTAATGGAAACCTCATAGCTACCCTTGTGCAACAACCTCTTTCTGTTAAATTAATATTAATGTGGGTGAGCACTGAGTTCAGTAAGTTTATGGGTAATGATATTCAGTTTATTCTTCATAGGAAAGCAGTCACATTGATTAAAAGCAGGACAGATTCAGCATCCAGCAGCAAGGTGTGCAGCTGCCTGCGAGCTATTTCCCGCTGTACAGTAGCGGCGTAATCCCCGTTCAATTTAAAACGTACAAACTGGTTCCAGTGCAACGCACCCATATATTTACCAGCACGTGTCATATTATTAGGTCGCAAACTGCTTTGCACTAGGTTACCCTTGAGGGCTTCATATTTATACTGAGACGCACTTTACATATGAGATTTGCGCTTAACATCACTCATTCTTGCGGGAATGCGGTTACAACAGCAGAATGCGCCTACAAATGAAATTATGTCCCCTGTAAGAAGTGAAACCGAAATACTGATGGGGAAATAGCAGAGTGATGTAAAGGGTAACCATGGCAACAATTTCCCATATACACATACCTGCGAATGGAAGTGTATTTTCACATTTGCATTTTTATTTAAGATATGTCTTTTTAACTGCATTTTTCTCATCTGTTGCTGCTCATGTTGCTAAACATTTCCTCTCTGATGCATTCAGCTTCCTTCTCCGAATTGATGATGTTAATCAGATATTTATACACAAACATGACACTTGAAGATGCTGTAAGTGATGTCAGCTAACTCATTTTGCTATCTTCCGTCACCCTGTCTTTCAAGCTCTCCTCTCTGAAGATTTCCTGCAAACCAGCATGCAGAAGGACTGCCACAGAGAAATGCATGACATTTGATTGATCACAACACCTATTTAAGCGATATCTATCAAGAAAGCTAATGCACTTTGTGTCTGTCGCTCCATTCTATGCATAAATGCACTACTAATATTGTTTAATTCCCCCTAATATTCTTACAATGCTCACGGTAATAAAACTAGTTATTGCACAGTTTGGAACCAAATCCAGCTTTTTATTAAACCGACTACAATTACCTGATTCAAAACCTTGTAATCTTTAAAAAGGATTAGAATCCATTTAGAATAGTGGTGAATGTTTTCCCTACAAAACCCCCTTATTACAAAGCTGCAGATTCAATGATAAACTTGATTGGATTTCTGGCTGGTGGGAAGGCGCTCTCACCATCAGGTGCCATTAGGCAAGCAATCATTGACAGAGTCTGATAAAGACGGAGAATAGCTGTCCTTCAGGTCATGCACTTCATAAAATTCAGCCTCTACTTAATCCTCAATGTCTGGCTTATCTTCCACCAATAGCTCCATTATTTCTGTCCCTTGGCGCAGCCATGCTGATATCAGGACATTGGAGAAATCTCCAATGCAAACCCGGACCGTCTCAATCTCGAGGTCTTCGTGAGAATGGTGGGCTTAATTTACAGTTTAGTCTGGATTTAAAAAATAGTTTTTGTTAAACAAACATCCTGTTTGGTGAGGCAAACATATCTGTGACATTCCCAGAAATAAATGACCTTTCCTGAACTTTCAACACAATCTCATGGGAATTTGTGACTGTTTTACGAGGTGGCTAATTCGTATGAATTTGTTTGATCTTCTTTGTACAGTACACGTTAGTACGATTTGCTTTCCCATATAACACAGGTACATCTATAAGATGTCTGCTAAAGATCTGTAGATCTGATAAACATCTTCGAAAGAGCAGTTTCACATACATTCTAAATCATAAACATCTTACATCTTCTAGCAACTATAAGCATAGTCGTTTCTAATAAAGAAACACTTTCTCATCATGATTTATATTGTGATTTATACAGATTTCTCAATAGCCGTGACCTAGCAAAGCATGCAACAGGTGGGCCGTACATTCATTTCACATCAAACACACAACCCGTTCATTCATCAAATTCACAGCTCAGTAGCATTTCATAAGTTTCAACCATACATTACAGCAGGCGATTTTTTCCAAGGTCGGAAAATTACCATCTCCACAGGCTGCTTACAGCAAAGCTGCAAGTTAATTTCATTCACATCACACAGACTAATAAAATCCTCCTTGTCTCAACCCAGTGCATTCTGTGAAAGAACAATTTCAAGACGTGTCTCCGTTTCAGGCGGCTTATGCAGATCTCCGGTCATTAATTTGTCACGCTCTTACCGTGTTTGGCTATGCAGGAGCGTCTGTTCGACTGCAGGCTGTACCCATCTGTACAACTGCACCGATATGACCCATAGGTGTTCATGCAGGTCTGGCTGCATGTCCCGTACATGGCGCATTCATCATGATCTGTACACAGAGGAAAAGTAATTTATGACAAATTAGGTGTGCTCAAACGTGACCTTAATACATAAAATCCGTTTAATGTGGTCTCTCCCCGTGCCACCTTGTATCTCTAGACTGGCCTTGTCCTGCAGTAGTCTCCAGAGCTTTGCCTGTTTAGACCGCAGCTCTGTGTAATGTTCCAGTGGTGATTTGGCTGATTGGTCCTGCTTGACTTACAAGAAGTCTGAAGTAAATTCAATGGAAATGACTCTTCGTTGCTCTTCAATATAAAGAAGGAGATCTATATAATAATATAATAATTTCTGCTACTTGGACAAATATACGACAAACATCTGTTATGCATATCAGAAAAGTGGGAAACTATTGTAGTTTCTAAACAATATGCTATTTACATCTCTTTTATAGCAAGTATTGTTATGTTTAGCCTACACCGTAAAAGCTGTAATTTTACAGTTTTACTTAACGTATTTTTTAAATGCTTTTAAAAAATTTGGACAGAAACTGTAAATTTACAAGTTTAGTGTTAAATAATGTGAAAACATGTCATTTTACTTTACAAAAAACATGTCAACTTGACCATGAAAAAGTTTTTACCAGCGGTTTTTACTATGGTAATAGCACAGATTTTAACATTTGGTGGTTCAAATACCCATTTGAGATCTCTCTTCAGATTTGTAAAGCATTTGTTTTATTTTTAATGCATGTTTTTTCATTGTTAGGTAAGCGCCATTTTCAGGATTGTTACATCCATTTCATTACATGATCCTCATGTAAATGAATATAAAGTAACTATTTTATGTTCTATAAAGAGGCATCCCTTCTCCATTCATTGGGTATTATTGCTTTAGGATTCTGCATTTTATTGTACAGAAATCCTACAAAGTTTATCGTTTCCCAAACTCACGTCCTTTGTTTGTAACTTCCAAAACGCATGTTTATTTCCCTTAAAAAAAATGTTTTATAAGTTTACTCTCTATCAACAAGAGTTCAGTAAAATCTAAACAGAACGTTCAATATAATCATAACAAATTCATTCTCTGAGAATTTTAATGTCACTTCAATAACGCAAAATGTCACTTCCATAACGCTGGAATTGCCCATTTACAGCTGCTGTGCAAAAAAAAACAATGTATACCGTGTACATTCTAACACTTGCATTGAGAATTGTGAATTTCTATAGCATTCTCAGTATGGGGCAGGAGTGGGGAAAAAAGGCTGTGATATATACTATAGATGGTTTCTTAGGACATATGCACTGGCCCAAGTTTACTTCCGATCTGTGTTTGGTTATAATAGAACAAGTCCTTTTAGATTTTATTTATATTAATATTAATCCTTTTCAATATTTTTTTGTTTATTTAAGATGGGGCAACATACTGGTTCCTCATGCTTAACATGGTCAACTTGTTAAAAAACGAGTTGGACGTATGACATAGTATTTCTGTGCTCGATACACTCCCCCAGCACTCCAACTTGTTTCGTAAAGTTTTTAATATGCTGGATCCCTGTTTCCTAACTATTTCCCTGTTTCCTATTCCATTTATTGGCCACACGCCATCACCAGCGCAAAAGAGCACGTGCTAGCGAGAGAGAAAGAGCATGCCCACGAAAAAGCACGCTCATGAATGCTTCCCCAATCGTCTGACGGAAGTTTAGCTCTGTTTGTTTGCTCACTCCATCTCTGTGATGAATTTTATATAAATTGTGGATAAAACGCTGGATTTGGAGATCGTTTGAAACTGATAGATGCCGTGGCCCTAGTGCTAAAAGATGCCGGATATGAACTGAACGGGGTAAGTCAAACTAAATCATATGTCTGTATTTTGTTGGGATTTGGCGCGTATGTGCATAATGTAAATAACACGAGAGGATAATTCGATGATGTATTTTGTGCTCATGCTGTAGTTCCGTCCGCCTCCTGCAGCTCGTCTTTTTCCAGAAATAATCACACAGCTGCATCTCTCTTTTATAAATTTAATCAAAATACTCTACGAAGATACAAAGTATGTAATACTACTGTATAGGTACTCAAGATTAATATGAGATTGGAAGAACCTGCTTGTGTTACCTCATCTTTAATTGTATTAAACTGAATCAAAACTACTCAACAGTTATTAATTATTTGACTGTACTGGAAGTTAAGTTTGGCCACATAACATGTGTTTTTGATGTTGCTGATGAAAATAGAAAAAGTCAAAAAAAGTTTTAATCTAAATTTTAAATCTAAATTTTTCAATTTACTCAGCGTAAATGACAGAGCACATTCTAGACAGCTACAGTTTTAAAGATTCAAGTAGGGCACAGATGCTCTGAATGGCTCAGAGTACTGATGAGCATCTTACAGAAAAGTGATTTATCTACTTACAAATGCTAATCAAAACTTGTTCAGTGAAAAACTATTACATAAGATACCCGGTTTAAAATAAAGCGAAAGAAAGACCCGATTCTCTGAACTCATCGTTCATCTGAGATTTTGGTGACTGGCGCAAGCGCCTACCTCTGCAGCTCCGGCCGTCCTCTCCCACCTCGAATCCATCCGCACAAAAGCAGAAGGTGCCCTTTCTGGTCATGATGCACCCGTAGCGGCAGTGCAGCTCGTGACAGGCTGACAGGAGCTCTGTGGGAGGAGAGAGACAGGAAGAGTTGGAGAAGTAGAGGAAAAACATGTAAATTGCTTTTTGATTTCACCCCTCTAAAAGCTCTTCCTTCCCATCAGTACGAGGGTGTGCCGGCTCGCGCTGACAGCTGCGAGCCAGAGGCGGGGATCAATAGCACTCCGTGCGGGTGGAATCAGAGAGGTGCTCCACACAGGGAAAAAGCGATGAAATGAGAAGAAATACCTAACTATTTTGTTGAAAACTCTGCCAGCAAAGAAAAAGGGTTTGGGGCAGGGACCGGTGAAAGCTTTCAGTAATTCTTATCTTCTGTGCTCGAAATTCAATCAACCTACCACAAAAGAGTTGTGCGCAAGTAGCTATTAGGTTTTTGATTAATGGATCTCATGGTGGACGTTCATTGAAGATCAAATTTTTCATTTTTGGGAAAGAAAAATGGAAATGTCAGCTAGATTCTTTGTGGTTAGCCATCCCTGATGACCGAGAGGGGCAGATTTGTGGTGTTGCTGTACAGTTTGTTGTTTCTGAAATGTTTACTGTCAATATCTTTTTCATGTAGTGTAATTATACAGATCAAAAGAAGAACAATTAAGTAAGATGTTGATAATATGCAGATGAATTGATCTAACTAATAAATACGTTTTGTTGAAATTCAACAGACACTGGACTGGCACAATAAATGCTGATTCAATGAAAATCTGAAACGGTCTCTTATTTTTTCCACAGCTGTGTATAGGCATGTTCAAAGAATTCGATAAAGGCAAGTAAAGCATTGACTAGGCATTACAAAGAGTCAATTTTCTCATTAAGGCTGAAACTAGTCCACAGCAGTACACTTTGCAATCGAGCTGCAATCTGTGCCACAATCTACTTGGGTGCTACCGTCAAATAAAATTCTATTGTAATGCATCTTGGCCTGTAAGCTATGAAAGCACATTTGGTAAAACTTTATAATAACTGCACACTATGAATCATTAGTTAAGCATTAGTACATAGTTAATTAATCATTTATGAAGCATTGGCCCCACATTGATAGACATTAGTAAGCAGTTTATAAATACAGCTATAAATGCTTTGTTCTTGATTTATAAGCATGTATATAATATGCTTAATAATCAAATTTTCATGCTTTATTAAGGATGAATTCATCATTTCTAAATTAAGGATTACATTACTTACAAACCAGTTAGTTAGGAGTTGTCAGTGGTTCATGAGATCATTTAGAAACTGCAAGTAAATGATTAATAAACTCTTTGAATGCACATTTATGCATCTTATTATTCTGACATATAGTAACAGTTACTTAATTTGTTAATAAATGCTATTTTAACACACATTCCTGCTGTAATTCATGATTAATTAAGGTAGTAATAAAACATTTACTAGTTGTCAGTTAACTATTATTGTGAGCTCATCTAAAGTGAGGACTATGTATTCCTTGTAAAGCATTTACAAAGGAGAGTTAAAGGCTCATAATCCTACTCTAATTCATGATTAAATAAGGTAGTTATAAAACATTTACTAGTTTTTAGATAACTATTTTTTGTGAGCTCATCTAAAGTGAGGACTATGTTTGCCTTGTTACAGAATAATTTACAAAAATAGTTAACTGATAACCAGTAAATGTTTTATTACTACCTTAATTAATCATGAATTACAGCAGGAATGTGTGTTAAAAAAGCATTTATTAACAAATTAAGTAACTGTTACTATATGTCAGAATAATAAGATGCATAAATGTGCATTCAAAGAGTTTATTAATCATTTACTTACACTTTCTAAATGATCTCATGAACCACTGACAATTCCTAACTAACTGGTTTGTAGGTAATGTAATCCTTAATTTTGAAATTATGAATTCATCCTTAATAAAGTATGGAAATTTGATTATTAAGCATATTATATACATGCTTATAAATCAAGAACAAAGCATTTATAGCTGTATTTATAAACTGCTTACTAATGTCTATCAATGTGGGGCCAATGCTTCATAAATGATTAATTAACCATGTACTGATGCTTAACTAATGATTCATAGCGTGCAGTTATTATAAAGTGTTACCACACATTTAGTTAAAAACAAAACTTTTAAAAACATATCCCAAGATTCCTGTGTTCTGTTCCATTTCTTTGCACTCCATCTGGCGGTTTTATTTTTAATTGCAAGAATTCATCTTGTGTTTGTGCATTCATGCAGCTGGCAGATGCTTTTGATCCAAAGATTATCCCAAGTCATTTACATTGCATCTAAGGCTGGTATGAGGTTTATCACTCACATCCTTGCCATTGCTAGTGCCATTCTCTACATGCCATATGCACTACTAAAGCATGTAGAAAAATTCATCATACCTTATAGCTGCATGCATTAAACAAATAAAAAAAAAACGTTTCATTGAAAAATCTAGTAATTTTAAGAAAATCTTTAAACATAATGAAGGCAGTTTAATAAAGCCCAGATTCTTTATAACAGTGTTCTTTGGGTCAAACATCACCAAAATCCACAAAGAGAAGACAAGTAAAAAAACGGTTCTTTATAAAAACAGGAGACACACACAAGCATTTTGAACTATTCGAAAACATAATTTAATACTTTATAATATCAGTATCAAGTTGATTCAAAATGATTCTGATATTAGACACAATGCACACTGCGATGTAAACCGCAAAAACACGCATTTCGAGTGTGCAATATCTGACAAAATGAACATAACATGACAATTTTCTACCAAGTCAACCCTTAAATTTACTTTTGAGTTAGTTTTTGTCTCTCTTCTTCACCGCATTGTCTGTCATTCTCTCCGTACAGTCTCAGTGGAATACTATTGCAACAACCTGAAATTATTTTCATGCAGTGCAGACAACAAAGGCCAAATCAGCACGTCTCTGAAAGGTCCTGTCTGCCTGTCACATATTAAATCTTGTGGCAGTTCCTGAGTAAAGCATGAGACCCAACCAGCTATTGTTCATTGCTCTTTTCTGACGTTTGTGGGCGTGGATTTGACTGTGCAATTACAAATAGCACAAAGACTGCCAATTTACCAGCTTCAAAACTCTGATAGACACCATTCGAATCTGAAATGATAAGCTCTCAAGATGAAGAGCTTTCCTTCAGCTATTTATAAGACATGCAGTTGCTAAACATTAATTATAGTCAAGTGAATGTATGCAAATCTGTTCCTTGATTTGTTACATATTGTGTCTGATTACAATGATTAACTGAGGAATAATTCACCAAATCAAGACTTATACTTGTATTACTGTATGCTGTACATGGTATAGGGATTTTTTTTTATATTAAATCAATGATTTGTATTTTAACTGTGGGTACCAATGGTAAGAAAATCTGTTACAGGAATTTACTGTGCATGTAATGTTATTTTTTTAATACTATTCAGATGACTATTGTTATTTTTTACGCTAATTGTATCAACACGTTAAAATTGACAGACCTAATTAAGATACATGTGTTGCAATTAAAACATAGTTAAAAGACAGATGTTTTATTGCACCTTCCTATTTTTCAGAGTTCTTTTGAAAGCTGGTTGCTACCATGCTCAAGCAGGTATGAGGGATTGATAGGAATCAACTGAAGTTCATTTTTCTTTGTGCAATGCAAGTGACACACTTAG
Source organism: Triplophysa dalaica (assembly GCF_015846415.1). Lineage (NCBI taxonomy): Eukaryota > Metazoa > Chordata > Actinopteri > Cypriniformes > Nemacheilidae > Triplophysa > Triplophysa dalaica. The sequence continues at coordinate 18,241,068 of NC_079549.1, read as the reverse complement.
TTGAAGCTGCTTTTTTCATTACAAATGCAATACATCTGTGTCAGCTATGACGTCTGAAAAGCATCAATGGATAAAGCTCAGGGCGTATCTTAGGGTTAAAAATCATTTGTGTAAAGACATGGTGCACAGAATTTACCAGTAACACAAAGCAAAGCCAAACCCAACTGCACATTCTATAGAGCATTGCAGTCATGATGTAGTTTTGAATGTCAAAACCCATAAATTTGTATTATAGCACTTTAGATTCCATCGTCAAAGTCAGAAGTTTTTCTTAACGCCCTAAATGAGGTCACATGCTTAAGACATTTAATTTTGTTTGTACAACATAAACCACACCAGTAATACCTAATTTAAGGTCAAAGCATTTTAAAGCGTTTACGTCAATTGAAAAATGTTGCTGCGTTGGACTACGGAGACAATGCGCATTATCACACATAGAAATATCAACAAATAATTCAAAATAGACACATTTCACCAAAAATTGGGAACATGTTTTAATAAAGTCTAAAAAAGTGGGAAGCTTGGTGATGTTGACCGACTGTGTCATAGTTTTTTTTTCATATCTTTTCTGTAAGGATTTTATTTAGGCTTCATTCATAATCCAAAATATATTTTTTTAAAAAGACGGAATGCTTGAATAAAAAACAGGAGTATTTTCATAAAATGTCATTACACCAGACAGACATCACACAAACAGGTGTCCTGACAAATCACATCTGTCTTCCTAACATCCTTAGTATCGCTGTTAGGATTAATTACTTGAGGGGGCATTTGAAACTTCTATGGGGGCACGCATTTGTCACTTTACTATAATAAATGTAACACTGCCAAAAAGCACGGTCGTATCCTAACAGATGTTCAACATTAATGTTAACATTTTTCCTTAAAAAAGAAAAAAACATACAACAAATGATCTAAAAACAAAAACAAGATAAAAGATTATTTATGTCAATATCTATTTTGCAATCAGTTCTTACAACATGTTGGCTGACGTGTCTTTGGAAGAGAGGTTTTGCATTAGCTATAAAACGAACCATAACCCTATTTAAATCCTAAACAAATATCTATTTTAAGCTCTGATCTTCCTATTCACACCCATTAACTTTGAGTGTCTACGTTCTTTACCTTTTAATTGGATGCGTGCTGCTTTGTGAAGACAAAAAGCCCAAACAAAGAAATGAGACGGCAGGACCACAGATATCCAGTAGTAATCCTTATATCTGCTTTCAGACACCAGCGCTCACTCATGACCTGACACAAAGCCAGACAGAGAAATATTCACAACAATCTGTCTGCTGGTAACGTAGAAAATGTCATGGCCTGCTAGGCAGAGTTGTGACAACCGTAGAAAAGACAAAAACATATACATTTTGTTCAACATTGAATAAGGATCTGTGACGTTTTAACAATTCATTATTACAGGCAGAAGAATATAAAGAGACTTTAACTTTAATAAAGTTATTATTGTAAAGTGTCGCCCATCTGAAATGCAGTAGATGAACACTAACCTGAACTGCACATTTAACCCCCACTGTATTTGACAATTGGTAGACTCCTCGAAACAAATCTCAAATCTTTCATCAACACCTGTAATTTTAGTAATGATAAAAAAATGATCTTCTGTGAAGGATATTGTAAAACAAATATAAATGTATTTTGTTAATACAGAACCTATGTGCCTAAATGAATACATGTTTACACATTTCTGTTATGGTTAGACAAATGCTATAATTTTCAAGTTAGCATCAACTTAAATGTTCTCAAAATGTAGAGTGTATTTTATAATCCTAAGGCATTTTATTAAAAGCTCTACATCTAAACACTGATGCTAAAGCATCATGGGGTCTGCCTCTCCTCCCATCACATTCACCTCAGCCCACATCAAACACGCCACATGAGTCTGATAACGGACCGCTTCAGGCAGAGCGTGACGCAGCTCACTTGATGCTCATTGTATCCTGTCATAAATCCAGCTTCACGTCTCCTCCTGTGCATCACAAAGTGTCCTTGAGGCGAGGTACACTATGGTTGACTCAACGGCTCTGCTCCGCCGGATCAGTTTCCTCACTGGACCCTTCCTGTTGAAGACTATACTGTAGCATCTTTTGAAGACTAACATTTCATGGAGCAGCTCAACTGGTGTAATGCACCGCTGTGGCAGTGCTGCAGTCTATAAATGTAGTGAATATAGTCTTTCTATATTTTAGCAGAAAAGTTGATACATTTATATTATTATCAATAACTTTGATAGAACATTCTTCATACTGTTTAAGCGAAGTCGGAAGATACACAGATGGTCTAGAGTCTGGACACTTTAACTGAATACTCAATACACCCACACAAACATGAGAACAGAGCTACCAGCAGAAGTTTGTGTTTCACTTTCCCATATGGACTAATTACAGGCCAGCTCTAGAGACCTCCGTGGCCTTTGTTTCTCCAAGGCCTGACTTAATCCAATCACTTGCCTGCTTCCAGGGCCCCTAATTAATGTGGGACCGAATTAAGATGCTGATCTTAGCACAAGCCATGGTCATCCGAGTCGTGTTTAATAAGCATGCCATACTGTAGGTCTGCGTCCCCGCGAAGGAGCCGATTTAATTTGTGAGCATTGTTACAAATTAAAGTTCACATATATCAAAGTTCATGCACTTTTGTTGCTGAAGTAAATGGCATGTATATCAAAATCATTTTATGAGAAGTGCACAAATCATTTATATGATTACAATACTGAAAATGATGTAGTTTAGGCCCCCAGAGACATTCAACTTGAAAATAAACCTTCTGAATAAACTCGAAATATTTTTGTAACAAAAGCATATTGCAACCAGAAGATAGAAATACAAGTATAGATTGAGGTGAACATTTCTTTTAGGGGGTGAACAATAACTTGATCAAGGTGCAATTTAAGAAGTATTATAAAGCATCAATGTACATAATTTAAGTCTCATGACATTCTTTTAAATATCTCCTGCACAGAAAAATAACCCTGCAGTTGCATTTAATGTCGCCACATTGAAATGTGCCATTTTATATTTAAATTGCAAAAGGTAATAATTTGACAGAAGATTCAGGCAAAATGGTTCAAACAGAGAAGAACATTAAATATTGATAATGAGAAACTCACTTTTTAAACTTACAAAGGTCAATAGAAAGCGCTGGAGGAAACCAAACTGTAAACCAGTCACACTCCATTTTTACTCATTAGCTAGTAAATTCAAGCAGTGTGTGCTTTTAAACAAGCCTGTATGCATCTGTTGAAGAAAGAATGGAGACCAAATATTTAATGGCATCTTAAATATAAACACGTTCTCCAAACAGTCCGTTTTAATTCTTCTATAAAGAAAAATGAAATGCATTCTATCTGCTTATAATTTCAAAAGAGTGCTTGGACATCACTGAGGTTACGGTTATAATCTCAGAATCAGATGGCATGGACAACACGCAGTACATTTATTGACTGTTTTATGCACATACAGAAATGCATTAGGCACCATCCCAAACACCAATAAGAATGCCTGACTGCTATGGAAAAAGTCACTTTACCTGTCAATCATATTACTCACACTATCTACTTCCTAGCTGGTTGATACATGCTTTGTAAGAAGACACTGTATTACATTTCAGTTAAACTCTACAGAGATAAATATCCAAAACTACAAAATTGATGTTTTAGATCAGTCGTTCCCAATGATCACATAGTCACATATGTTTTGAGATCAAAAACAGATGCAAAAATGTATTCCACTAATAATATTATGTATTAAAGACTTTATAAACAAGGCAGCTCAACGCAAAAATGTAAAAGAGGTACAGGAAGAAAAGTATTTTTAATTTAAAGGGATAGTTCCCCCAAAACTTATTTACATTCTTGTTAAGCCTGTATGACTTTCTTTTGCAGAACACAAAATAAATTATCCTATTAACCAAACAACTGGGGCACCTATTGACTTTTATTGTATATACTGTATGTACATAAAACTGCTGAGAAGTCAATGGTGCCACTGATTTTTTGGTTAGCAACATTCTTTCAAATATCTCCTCTTGTGTTCTGCAGAGTTTGAATTGACAAGTGAGTGAGTAAATCATAAGAGTATTTTCAATTTTGGGTGAACTATCACTTAATATTTGAAATGTATATATTTACATGGGGACAGGTGGTTCGGACTGGGAAAGGGTTCGGTTCAGGAAAAAAAGGTTGGGAACCACTGTAAAATACAAACTAACAATGTATTATTAATAAAACATTATAGAATATTATGTGCAAGCGCACATAAAACTCTGAAAGAGCTTCTCTTTACCAACTGCAACTAGCCAGCAAATTCCACGATCATCACCTGCCAACTCCTACTCCAGTTAATCCTATTAGTAAAAATAATCACAATTTAAAACTAAACACTGACTAAAGGATCCGAGTTTAAAAAGTGTTTAATTGCTTTAGGAAGGCATTCAGGGGTAATCCTGTGTCTTTATGAGCTCAAATGAGTCAAAAACTGAACCCCGAGCTTGACTTTGACCCTGCTTCACAACCTGGGGGTATTTCCAAAGGCAAGCACAGCGAAGAACATTCAGCGCGACCCCTTCATTATCTTATTTAAATTAGATGCTCGACTCGCACATTTCTAGTAACCTGAGGTGTCCGACCCGCTGAGACTTAACTGTGAACCATCTTCAAATAACAGTTGCAGCAGCCAGATGCGGCATCATTGAACATTATCATTTGCTTTACAAAATGACCAACAGCTAGTGAGTGCTGCATTTGACTACATACAATACATTCAATAAATATGCTAATAGGTCGTGTGTAGGTAAATGCACTCCACTTTGCTTTAAACAGAAGAGATCACGGGAAATGAATCTCACTGTATTTGTGGAGATTCATATTTGTGCAATTGTTAACGCTGCCGCCCTGGCCCTCCAGGATATTGTTTGTTTGTTTGTTTGAAATTAAAAGTTAATCAAGTGAAATAATTGAATGCTGTTGAGAGGCAAAGCGAGGGAGGGAAGGTACATCTGCGACACAGGTTTTCATTACTTCGCAAAAGCCACATTACCTATTAACAATGTCATCTTCCCCAAATATCTATTTGAATTCCTGTTCCACTTATAAGCAGTTAATGGCCGGTGATGCGTACATTTATTCATTCACTTTCAAACAGGTCTGGTCTGGTAGCAGAATTAATATATGTGAAGTTGTCTTTGATGCCATATATCAACAAATATGACTATATGTAACGGAGGCAAGCTAGTGTAGAGCTGTGCAGTATGTAAACCTCACTTCCCGACCTCAAGGACGTCTGTCACTAGAGACTGAGGTCTTTAGCCTCCTCGCTAGAGTGCCCGACTCCCATGCCGAACCGACCCGGTTCGAAGCCCGCCTAGTGTAGGTGTGGTTCGTTCCGGTTACATATACACAGAATATATTTCTAAATAGCAAATAAGCTAGACAAGCCAGCCTTCAGTAGTTAATAAAGATTTGCTTGAAAGTCTACAAAAGCCTTTAAGTGGTGGTATACCTGAAAAGTTAAGTTTTTTATATTTTACTCACTCAAACTTGTATGACTTTCTTCTGCAAAATAACACTGGACCCCATTGACATCCACTGTATGGACACAAAGCAGTGAAAAAATATCGCTCATATCGCTGCTGTCCTCAGAAACCTTGTATCTCCATATTTAGTGATTTTATTTTTGCCATACATCATTATTATAAGTCAACCTTTATTTTTTTCACTGGGTTTGGCAAATATCTAACAAATAAAAAGTGCTTGTCAACTTTGAAAACACAGTATTTAATCATTTAGAAAGTAGGCTACAGTGTGTTTTTCCATTTCCTGAAAAACACAGAACTTGGACATTCAAGGTTTCAAAAGGTGAGCGACGATATACTGGCTTGCATGTAACTGGAATGTATTGGCAATTGCTTTTGAATCATGAGGTGCTTGTAATTCTTATTGAATTTGAGCAACAAAACTATTATTTTATGTTCCAATAATTCTTTCCAACCTAACATGAGGTCATTCATCGGCCATAACATAGCGAAAATCACACCATAGATATAATTTTAATAAACAATTTTCAGTAGCTACCCAAAGCAACATTTAAATATAAAACAGCTAATATAGAAAAGGGATAATGTACAGTTGATTTGATCAGAAAATAATTCCTGACAGGGTGATCAAAACCATGAGGCAAGTCAATGTTTTCCTGAAGGAGTTTATTTTTCCAATCACCACCAGAAGACTGACTTAATACACTAGCTACTAAAAATATAAAACATTCAAACGGACAAGAAATATTGATTTGAGACCACCAAGTTAAAAGGCACGAAACAAACAGATTGCAAGAATGGTCATAGCAGTCATTAAAGAAAAAAAATGTACATGATCGGCTGTGATCATGATTGACCAATTAAAATAAAATACTTAATATACTTAGTATAATTGATAAAATATATTAAGTATATAACTTCCACAGCCCCTACACATGTCTCTCTTTGTCTAGTCTATGATTTGGTGGCAACTATGAATATTACAGCTAATAAAATTAACAATACCTATGATTTGATGTTAAACAAATAACATACAGACTTTACTGCATTGGCCCGTTTTAATGCTTATGATTAAACCTTAATGCACAGGACCATTCACGACACTCTGACCAAACCCTTTGGGCACAGAGTCTCTCAAAGCTTATGAAGAACCTCAGACAATTCCATCTCAGAGCCTTTCTACAGTCCTTAATTCAAATGTGGCCTCTTTTCTTTTCCACCTGTCAGAACTCAGTGCTGGATGAGCAAAGCGAGATTTTGCACAATGAAAGAAAGGCAGCCAGGTGGTTGAAAAGGAAAAAAAATGTTTTTTTTTCATGCCATCTCTGAAAATCTCCTTTCCGCTGAAGGACAATCGTTAAAATAAAGCATTGCTGAAGTCTATGAAGGTGAAATAGAAAGCCGTCTCAGTCTTCCATATGGGCAGAGTTTTCCCTAAGGCTCTCTTGGGATTCATTATGTATATTCATTACGAGGGGCGGAGGGAAAGTTTCAACCGAGACCCAGCTGCTACGCTCCAACTTCTCTACAGTGACCTCATTTCCTCCCGTCTGCAGGTGTATGAGTGGAAACACATGCCGAATGTCTTGCCTCGAACTCCTCAGTGGCCAACACTTACTCATTCAATTAGCCTCTCTGATGAAGTATAGTCTGTTGCTTACTTCAGCACGCTGTTAAATCACTAACAAAAACACACCAGCCCTTTGAAACCGCACACGTCTCCCTATGTCTAGACTTTTTACTTTAGTCAGCCTGTAAATCTCTGTCTTGCAAATAATTTTGTTTGTTTTGTAATAGCTAATGTACTGTAATTTTCCTAGCACACAAGCTGTAAAAACAGTTAAAAGTGAGGTGTTATTTTCTTGTTATTTCTTAACTAGCAGCAGAAATGCATTAAAAAATTGTTAAACAACTTTGAAACACTCAAGCAACAGTTAGCTCCTCCCCAAACCTACGACAAAGTTTGAGGCAATAGATATGTTTCCTTTCTAGATACAATCCATGTATATATTTCAGAAATATGTACATATACATTATATTACTTATATCATATATATATATATATTAGGGCTGTCAAATGATTCTTTGTGATAAATCACATCCGGAAAAAAGTTTGTGTTTACATAATATATGTATGTTTACTGTGCATATTAATTTATTTGTTTTTTTTAAAACACATAAATACATGTACATGTATACATATTTAGGAAATATGTGTTTTCATAAATACAAAATTAATAAGCACAGTACACAGACAACCTTTAATTCTGGATGTGATTAATCGTAAGGCAGCCCTAATGTAAATACAAATGTATTCATATATATATATAATATAGGGACTTAGCTAACTATACACCTATATCGATGTAACGAGAAAAGTGGGACGAGAGCTGTGAGGCAATGATGGTGACGTGAGTGATAGTGGGAATCAGCTGTGCGGACACCGGTCCCGCATATCTCACAGAGGGGATCGGGAGCATAAGAGGACGGGCAACAGGACTACTGGTGAGAGAGGAGCAGGCCCAGACATGTGTTAAGTTTGTATTTATGTTCTTGTGGCTTTTAACTTCCATGTTATTGTTTGTTTATTTTGATCAAAGTTTGTTTGAATGTTTGCCGGTTCCCGCCTCCTTCCTTCCCTACGACTTTGAATCTACCTTTCATTTCTAAAGTACTTGAAAAGGTCGTTTCATCATAGCTCTGTTCCTTCCTCTAAAGGAATGACATCTGTCAAGAATTCGAGTCAGGATTTAGCGCACATCACAGTAAAGAGACTGCTATGATCAGAGTAACGAATGATTTGCCTTTGGCATCTGATTGTGGCCGCATCTTTTGACACCACTGACCACAGCAACTTTTACAAACTATAGACTTAAATATTATGTTGCATTAAATGCAATAGCATTTAAACGGTTTTGTTCATTCCTATCTAAACGTTTTCAGTTTGTAGAAATAAAAAACGAGGTGTCAGACAAATCAATAGTCCAGTACGGTATTCCGCAAGGCTCAGTCTTAGGGCCTCTGCTCAAAACCGGCAGCTAGAGCTCTTGAACAAAAAAAAGTATGAGCATATTAGCCCTGTCCTGTCAACATTGCACTGGTAACCTATTGAGCAACGTATTAACTTTAACTTGATGGTGGAGCTGAAAGAGGGAGGCGACGAGACTAGATGGTCGAGCTGAAAGAGGGAGGGGATGATAATCTAAAACTATACATGCATGTGTCTGTACAGCATATTATGTAAAGATACGATAACATATGATTTGTTGTAAATAATCGTTTGACAGCCCTAGTTTCCATTCAAAGTTAGAAAGTTATCTTATGTGCAAAATTGCATAACACAAGTTTAAAAAAATGGAAGTAACCTTTTTATTAATAATAAATATAACAATACTTCAGAGCCTCAGACTGCACAGACAAAACACAATAAACACAGCTTTCGGAGGCTATGCCTGCTCTTTAGGAAGGTAATTGTGTTAGAGAATTATGGGATGTAATCTCAAACCCCTTTCTCTGCAAACTTTGGCTAAAGCATTTGAGAACAACATTCCAGATACTGTGCAATGAGGTCGGACCGCTGGTCAGTCCAGCTACGCTGTATATTTCTTTATTTTGATGTGCATGGAGCAATTTATGCAGTACATGTGTTTCCATCGAAGTATTTGTGGATTTCTAAAATGTTTTATTTGAGTCAATTAATATTTTTAAGCATATTTAAAAAATGTACGTACATCTTGGTTTTTCCACCTAGCTTTATGTCTATGCACTATCCCAAAATGCATATAAAAATAGATGGATGGAAACAAAGCCAATGTCATGCAGCATCAAATCTCTTAAACAAACAGATTTAAATTCCCATCGGTGCAACTAGTGGCGCAGAATTCTCAAACTTCACCTTTAAAGACCTATTTTACACAATATTGCATTCTCAGAAAACAAATCAAAGTATAAAAGCAGAACAATTTACGGTATGACTGCAGTGGTGTAAATGGTGCTGTGCGAATATGCACAGTATCTTTTTTCAAAAAAGAGTGAAAACAGGATTTATCGCCCTAGGCATTCATTGCTTAATTAGCTCTATCTAAAAACAAACAAATGAAGGAGGGGAACAATGAACCTAATGTCTCCTAATGCTTCCCCAACACCCAAGGATAACTTTGCTGTGATACATCACTTCGGGCTGCAAACGGCTCTCTCTTTATCTCCAATCCTGTCGTGCCAAAACCTTAATCTTTCTGCCCACTGAACTAGACCAATCTTATTCCGTGTGCTGGAAGGTGATTGCTACTTCCGCTGGTGAAAGGTGTTTGAGGTTGTACATTCCTTCAGGGTAGATAAACTTGAAAAGTTAAGTTTGGCACAGACACAGGGAATGTGCTAATGTGGTGACAGTGGCGTACCAAAAAAACATAAGACAATATATCACCTACAAAAACCTTTTTAAAAACCCTATAGAGGACGATTCATCATTTTCAAGCAAATCATTAGTATTTATTGTCAATGCGGGTAAATTATAGCATAATATAGCAATAAATGAAATCCTAAATCTACTCCTATTGGTGGTGATAGGTATACTACATTCACTTACATGCCCAGAAGAAAACCATCACTATGTTATATACACGACTATAAATAATACAAGTACCAGTCTCCAGGAAACTGATTTTAAATCGACTGAATTTCAAGACGCAGGTCATATCAGCAAATGTACCATAAGTGTTTAGAACAATAACAGTATTATGAAAGAAAATCTTGCTCAGAGTGTTTTAAATTTACATTCCAAAGCACATACATAAGTTATATTTCTCAGGCACAATAATAACATTTTTTATTTATTCCACCATCTGTCTGGAGTCTGACATACCCACTCTGGAAAGAACAAAATAGCACTCTACGCCTCTAACCCTGCAGGAAAAACCTGCGATACACCTGACATAATAATCTGCAGTGGCTCATGTGGGTCATTGGCCTGTTTTCAGGCAGGCATTGGATCAAAGGGAGGGATCAGCTGTATTTGGCACCGTCCAGGTGCGTGTCACACTCTTCCAGTTCACCAAAGGTCACGCTCTTGGCCGGTCTGAGGCGCGGCGCCTCCGCTAACGGGCATCCACCCAACGCCAACTGCTGAGTCTGTATTATCAAATCACAGAATCCAGGTGGCTCCACCTGCTCTTTATTATGGCTTGGATGATTGTAAACAAGAGTCGGTTGTGTCCAACATCACCCCTGTTGTGTTATTCACCTGTTCTCTCTTTATACTGGCAGCAATTTATGTGAATATATGTTGGAATTAAGCAGTCAATATACATGCCAGGCCAGTATGAACTCACCTCTGCAGTGGACTCCTTCATCGAAGCCATCTTCACAGTCTTTCGCCCCATTACAGAGTTTGTTGAAGTGAATGCACTTTCTCGTCCCGATACACTGTATGTGATTGAGTGGACATCTGACTATTACCTCCACCTCACCTAAAGATGAAAAGACAGAGATGATTTAGGCTCACATCTCAGTAATGGATTCCTATAGACCATTTTGTTAGCAAGTTGTAAACACTGGTCCAACAGCACCTGTTTGTTTACTTCTTTTCACATTTATAAGGAGGTCTGTAAACGTTCTGTTGGATGTATTTAGTTCTATAACATTTTGTGTTAACAGGAAGTGCTTCTGGATCAATGTTGTTTTCGCTTTGCAAAAGACAAAAACAAAAATCGCAAATAAGATTTCTGGCTTTTCTTAGACAGCAATTAAAGGACAAGTCAAGAGGTTTCTCCTGATCAAAAAAACCTCACATGACTCTTCCAAAAGTTGTAGAGAAAGATCTCAACACCACTAAAATCAAATCTAGTTATGAGATAACAAGCATGAAGTATTTGACAGGGTCATAATTAGTCAATATTATAGATATCAAGCTTATATTTTACATAATGTAGAATGATTTTACGTAGAAAATGGAAAATCCCACAAAGAAATTTTAGCTGGGTTTTCACAGTCAGGGTCACATTTAGATGAACTCCGTGAAGTCTTCTGAGCAATAACAGAAGATCATCTGAGCAATACAATTTTCCACTGTGTCGATACCATTACACCAGACAAATATTAAAATGAACATTATGAATCATTACATTACCTAATTAACATCTACCGAGAACCTTATGCACATTTATATGGTTGTTCACTTGTTTTAATTCGCCAAGCTTTGAAGGATGCAAATTAAAACGGGACAATTCAGTTGATTGAATTTGGTTTAAAATGCGCCGCTAGCCTTAATGTGATTTAATTTTGTGGTAAAAAAAAACATTCCTTCAGCACCATTTGCTTCATGTTGTTTCGTAGGGAGAGGCTAATAGAATGGGTATGGGGTTCTCATTCTTTGATCCTAATGAGTCTTAATGTGATTAGAGGAATAAAGACAATACATTTTGTACTGTAAAAGTACATTAGGGCAATGTAGTGAGGTTTCAGAAAGAGTTCGAACTTCTGGCCAGAGCATTGCAATAGCAATGTGAAAGTCATGAGTTCAACACACATACTGGTACCTTGAATGCCCTAAAATGGCATCTATTGTTGTTGAATTAAAATCAGTAGGAAAATATCTAGTTTGCAATATTATTAGACAGTAAATAATAAGTCCTTTTCCTCTGATAACCATTGCATCGACAATCTCTAAATAAAGCCACATGCAAATAGGTTGACTTGAAGGCTTTACTTTATACAGTAAACAGATGCTAACTACAACGCCAGTAAGCTATTCTGAATCACTGTGTGTGTGTGTGTGCGTGTGTGCGAGAGAGAAAGAGAGAGTCAAAGCCTCAGAGATATCTATTGACACGGCTGCACCAAGCAGCTGTTTAAAGATTCATGAGGCACATAGGTGACCCTCATCTTCTTGAGCAGCCACAGGAACACATAAAACACGTCTAAGTGAAACATCGACTTCCATCTCGCACACTGTGAATATGTCACATTGCACCTTAACTACATTGGTATCAATTACCATAACTGCAACACAGCCACTTAGCGTGAGATTTATAGCTCATGTGACAGGACCTCTTACAAATCTCCGGAGTCCCAGTTTCCGTCGAGCTCTGATCCTGCACCACCGAAAACATCCTTAGAAGGAGAAGCGTTATTCAGCAGCTTTCATTATAGACTTCATAGAATAAAATGATGTGGCAATTAAGGTGGTCGTTTAATGGTGGATCGTCCTCCGTTAATTTGATTTATTAGCCGACGCACGCGTTCCGATAATAACAATAATTCTCCTTGCAAAAGAATCCCATTTTCCATTTTCACGGCTCCGGAAAATCCCGAAGCGTATTTTTCTAGACCACCTTTCCTTCGGGCCTCTAGGATATTCTAAATGAAGCAAAGTCAAATGTAAGTGACCTCGACTTTGCACGCTCATATTTCAAACGCGAACACAAAGGTAAGCTAATCAACCTCGCGGCCTTCCTTCAGAGAGCTGGAGGAGAAAATACAAGACAGGCTGTTCAATTAAAACATCATTTGTTTCAATCTACAGCCACCTCTGTACACGACAGAAGAGCACTCGGCGCATTTAACAGCATCTGAGAGATTTCTAGGCCCAAGTATGTTGATTAATAGCCATGCTAATTTTCTGTTAAAATCGTATAGATATACTGGCAAACATCTCTCTAATTGTGCATTCACGAAGCGCTTCTCCATTATTCATAAGTAAAAACAGCACCAAAACATGTCACGCGCGTTACTCTGTTAACACGACGGAGAGAGGGGCTCTGACAAACTGTGATTATCCTAATAAAACTGCATTGTCAAATACAGAATCACTCCACTCACAAACTGATTGGGGACTAATCTAATCAGATGAGGAGGAGAGATGAATATTCAGGAGTTAGAGACGCACCATGCCGGATAACACAGATGGCGTCTGTGCAGTTGAGGGATGAGAGGAAATTATTTCTCTTCACCCAGAACTGAATCAGAAGCCAGATAACAGCCCTGCTGAAACATCCTCCATCATGGAAAATTCATGAAAGTGGGGGCGGGAAACACATGCTCATGATACTTCCAGAACCCGGAAATGAGTAACATATGATATGAAATATGATATACAGCTTTTGTAAATTTGAAAACATTTCGTTTCAAATTTTTTGTCAATTAATCAAATCAAGTGGTTATACCTCGTAGAAGGCTAGATAGCTTAGTTTAATATTATACTTAAAATTGTAGTTTAAAATTGCTTATTCAATTTTATATAAGGCGCTTTTCACAATTTTGATTGTTGCAACATCTTAACTTATCCGCCACCAGCCTCTTTAAAAAAAGTTGCCAGCCTACGCCAGCGTTTTTTAACAGTTTCAGCCAATTTTATTAGCTCACAGTAAATTTTCTGTAAAGAATATATGGACAAACAATTTGTCAAATGAAAGAATAGAGTCTCAGCTTTTAAACAAAATAAACCATTTTCTTCTATCTTCATTTGTTCGTTTTTTATCACTCCGTAGATGTGGGTAGGTTTCTTCAAAAATGCCTCATTTTGATTAAAGAGCTGAGATAATTAAAGTTTTTTGTCAAAGATTACACCCAGATTACACTCAGAACAATCATTAAAAACCGTTAAACATATACGTTCTAGGTTCTGGGATTCTGTACTTTTCCCCAGTGGTGTGTAACAGCCGTAATAACTCGTCTTTGGCGGGGAAGCGTTTTTTTTAAATGAGGAGATAACTGGTCAATTGCGGTGAAAGAGTTAATAGTACTCTAAAGTTATATGTACACTGTAAAAACGAAAATTTTCCAACAGCTGTATTTTCCTGTAAAAAAAATAAAAATAACAAACATTTTAAATAAAATGTAATGTTTTCCTTTCAATTTGTAGTCATTTTCTGTAATTTCAGCTGATTTTACTTTTTTTTTTAACAAATCTGTAATAATAAAAGTCTGAAAATGTTTTCAATTGTACGAGAAAGATCTGTAAAAAATAAGAGTACATTTCTGTAAAATCAAATGTTTTCCCAGTGTAGGCTAATAAAAATGCAAAAACCCACCAACACACACATAACAGCAAATACATACTCTACATACACACACAACAATGAATTTACAAGAAAATATATGTATTAAATGCTATGCCAAAGCAAACAATAAACAAAGAACGCTGGAATACTTCTGGGCTCTGTAGGGCTCTGTAGGGCAGCCAATGAATGTAGAAGAAAATGATGATGTCACTTGAACAAACTATCGCTTTTTCCCTGGGAAAACCTAGATCTTTCTTTTCATACAGATGATGTATGCACACAAAGATCAATTACATAAACCGGAAGATTGCAAATCTGACCTGACAGCACAAAATACACTGTCGGTCAAACTTTTCTCTTGACTGAAATGTTTCTCATAAACATATCATGAGCATGTTTTATTTGGAATTTTAAGGTTTTCTGGACAAACAAACAAATGAAAAATAAGCAACAAGAGACACAAAAAAAACTGGACTGCCTGAGTCGTAAATACATATTTTTTTTTTTATAAATAAACAATGACAATAGCCACAAATGTTTAGGACACCAGATAATTCAACACAACAGAATAAAAACAAAGATACACAAATAAAAGTCATGTCATCACTACATTTCCAAAAGTTTCAAAAGAGGTTCCCTATTTAAAAATCTTTTAAAAATCTTCTACAAAGATCTAGGTTTAGCCATGGAAAAAGCGATAGCCAGTTTGTTCAAGTGACATCATCATTTTCTTCTACATAGTTATGATTAATCTGAAGCTGTCCTGCTTGCTTAAATGTTTGAAATTATTTTCTAGAGAAGAAAAAAAGACATATTTATTCCTAAAAAACAAAAATTATTTAAAAAAGGTTTTGAAATGGGTGAGTTAATGAAGTGAGAAAAAACAACTCCATAAAAGCTCAGAATAGATGGAAACTCCTTAAAAAAACATCTCCGGCATCTCTAGGCAAAAAATAATTACACTGAAGTTGCTCGAATATAACATAGTTATGATTCATTTGAAATATTCTTTAGCCATGGCATAATTCCCAAATTTAATATGAGTTAGCCGCGACCCCTAAATGGTAGTGTTAAAATATTAAAATAAAAATACAATATTGTGCTTCAAGTAGTGCATCTGTGTATAACAAGAATACTTGATGTACCAGCTCAGTAATGTAATATTATTCATAAAAAAAAAAAATCAGTAGCTTTAATTAATAAACCATGCCATGTCCACCCAGGAATGGGGTAACTAAAAATATTATAAAGCTTAGCGATGCTCAAGTGCAAAATTGCCGTTCAGCCTTTGAGAAGAAACAAGGGCCGGTCTAAGGTCACGTAACAGCAAACATACCAGTGACGTTGGAAGTCCTCCCACAAATGTACACATTACCTCACTCGAATTCATTACAGCTCCAGGTCTTCTGGCCTGCCAGCTGTCTGGCCCTTGTGTTAAAAGGCCTTCAGCATGAAATCTAAATACAAACCTCAATTAGCTGCCCAAAGAAACCAAGAGTCTCAGGAAATCAAATGATTTGCGGAGAACAATAAGCATACAGATGGATTCTTTACGACTGCTCCATACAAAGCAGGCCTTCAACAAATGAAGAGCGTTTTGGCCTTTTCATTAACTTCCTGAAATGGCTGTGATGCCGATTTAAAGACAGTCGGCTGCCAAAACAAACCATTCCTGCGGTCCCTTTCCTGTCCCCCCCATATCGCTTTTAATTAAAAAACCATGGTGATATTTACTCACTTTTCTCAACGTGATAGAGGAGAGATCAGCTGGGAATAGCTAATCCATCTAAGTAATGTGTAACAAAAGCCTTTGAACTCAAATCTTACATTCTGTATCTTTATTCAAGAAATCTAAAATGATAAATTTTTGATGGGAAATCATTTATGAACTTGCTCAATGAACAACATTTACATTCTTAACAATATCTAAAGATGCTGATATATTAAATGTCTCTCATTTCAGTGATGACAAACATTCCTAAAATGAGTGTCCTGAAATCACACTTCTGTCTGTGACAGGCCCAAGCTCTGTAAACAGCAAAAAAATCAGGAGTCAAAGAGAGCAGCCTGCTATTTTCTAGCCAATCAGAAATGCTTTCTGTCAGCGAATCGTTTTGCACTTTGCATTTACTAGTACCCCGTTTCCTTATGTTCCCGATTTATGAGATCTCTCAAGGTCTCAGTAACTTTAATGTTTCCCCTAAAACAGTTAAAGAATCTGTTCTCTCATAAATGAAAATTCTGTCATAATTTACTCACTCTCGAGTTATTCCAAATCTCTATGAATTTCTTTGTTCTGATAAACACAGAGAAATATATTTGGAAGAATGCTCGTTACCAAAGTTCTTGCCCACCATTGACTACCATAGTAGGGAAATTACGTTGGTAGTCAAATGTTTGCTGTTTTTTTTACATTCTTCAAAATATCTTTTTATACGTATGCCCATAGTTATATATAATAGCACATCATTTATAACAGACCACCACAATGAACGCTCATGTTTTGTTTACTGTTAAAATAATGCTCTCTCTCTGTCTTTCGCATGCACTCACTCAGACACAGTATTTATTTTCCCCTCCTTTGCTTTAGGTCGCTGACATTTCAAATGTTCAGCGCAGTGGCATTCGGGAAAGTAAAGGCAGTTTTAAACTGACCTTGGACAGAAAAGCAAACTATTCTGAGTACATGAGGTCCCAGAGCACGTCTTTATGCTTCCCCTTTAACCGATATCAATAACAACCAAAGAAAAGGCCAAAAAAGAGACCTCAGGTCCAAAGAGAATGCAAGCCAGCAGACTCCTCTAAAACAGTCGGTCCTCAAACAGAACACTATGGCTCTGACCACGGCTATCATGTATTTAAATGAAAAGCGAATGAGCCTCAATAGGGGGTGCGCAGAATTTGAGGACTCAATATGGTTGGTAAGTTTATCATGCAGCAGAGGAACACAAGCTTCTAGATGTGATGTTCACATGTATGCAAAGTGGGCTGAATGTTTTTTCTGAACACATTAAAGTCATGCGAAGCTCCAGAGTACGAACATCTCATAAAAGCTTGGAAGAAAACAAGGAAATCAAAACAAGCTCGCAGGTCACCTTCTATGTGGTTGGGGAGAGGAACGCAACATGACAATAACATAATTTTCTTACCCGTCAGGAAATCTCAGCAGTCACTGCAGTATATATTACACATATATTTGACCAAAAACAGCTTTTAAACTGCACAATACATACTGACACTAAAGATGGTTGTCACTCCAATTCTGCGTGCTTAATCCCCTTGTGTCCAAACAGATCAACAGTATCCACCAGAATGAGAAGAGCCAGGGCAGCAGTATCTGAACAGCAGTTCTGTGGTCAACTCACTTACTGCTCATGGATTCCCGAAAAACTAAGCATGGATCAGGTAAAGTAAAAATACAAATATAGATCACTTTGGAAAATGTAAACAAAGCTGGTCCAACGCTGGTCCATAAGACCTTCCATTCCTTTTTAAACGTTAAACAAAATACAACCAGAAGATTTTTAACCAAAATCAAATATTTTCAAGATTTAACTCTATATGTAAGATTTAAAATATAATAATAAAGTAAAATAAAACTAGAAGTTTACACCTTGTGAAATGGTCTATGCTTGCAGTATAAAAATTATAAACTAGTACTTTACTGAGAGTACAGATGGTTCATCTTAACAACACAAACCAAGTTTGGGACTCTAACTTAACTTCCTGTACACATTCACAAACAATAGAGTGCCTGTAGATTATTTCTGATAACAATCAAAAGAAACCCTTACTTGGCTAAACTTTTCTCTCCAATATTTTGAATTTAGACTCCGATACCAAGCTCAACCACTAGATGTCAATGTACCATACGGTTTGTTAAAATGTGACCAAACTGCAGGAACCAATTCAACAAATCATTTATTAAATAAAATGAACATACAACAAACTTGACAAATAGTTTATCTAATACAGTTATTACAATAAAATAATAATTAATATTAACATAAATTTATTGAAATATAAAAAGTTATATTATTAGACACAGAAGTTAACTGGGGGTCAGGTTAGACCTTTCGATGAAACGGTCTAAACTTCAAACAAAAAACGCTATAAAAGTCGACCAGTAAAACTAGTGGATTAATGTATACCTTTGAACTATAGTTGGAGTACAAACCAATAATTATTCTATATTTAAAGATTACTACTGTTACACCTATATAAAAGTATACTTTTATACATTAAAAAGAGGGTATTATAAGTAAACTTATATTAGTATACAGTAGTTATTACATCAAGTGTTTTTAAAATATACTTGAACTTTACTTAAGTATACTTAAAAATAAACTTGAAATCTAATCAATCATCACAATTTACAAAATTGGTATTGATAAAACTAGAATGTCAAGGCAGCTTGGATGCAGCGTTCATTTAAGCAGTATCAAAACTTGAAAACTACAACTATTATTTTTCTTTCTTTTCACGCATTAGCACTTCCTTTAGGAAATGGAAATCTAATTTAAATGCCTACACAAACAAGCATTGAAGTACTATGAAAATTTCACACTATTGGCAGAGCGGCCCTGACCCTTGTGGTTATGTGCAAACATGTCACTTGAATTCCTTGTTTCTCATTCTTTATTAGCTTTTTTAGCTCTTGGCCTCTTGTTTATGCTCTTGGCGACAGTACAACAATCTGTCAAGGTGCCGTAGGTGTCCCGGCATCGAGTGTTTTTCAACTAACCTAAGAGAGAAGCCTTGTATTTTCCCTCTAACTGTGTTTCTTACTTAACTCTCACAAACCATATTTGCCATTTACAAGGAGCCATATTTGCCATTTTCTGAAAAGCTCTGGCATTCCTTCTGACGTCCACCTGGGTTTATCTTTGAATGTCACAAAGATTAGCTTCAGGCCACACTGTCTGGATATCTAATCTCTACCTAAGGCCACGTATGCAGAAGTCCCTCCTATGCTCTTACTGCTGTGCGGAGCGCTAATGAAAACACTTCTCTTTATTGGATTTAAAACACTAAGCAGTAATTTTAGATTGATGCAGATGATTTTTAATGGCACAGTTGATGGTCTTATTAAGGCTTTTGAATGATGATGTTTTTTTGGCTCTGGCCAATTATAAGCTCACAGTTAAGATATTTGCTTAGATGTGATTTTCTATTTATGCAGATGCCATACTGGCAGGCTGACTAAACAATATGTGATCCTGGATCACAAAACCGGTCTTAAGTA
The DNA here is from genome assembly GCF_015846415.1 of Triplophysa dalaica. Taxonomy (NCBI): domain Eukaryota; kingdom Metazoa; phylum Chordata; class Actinopteri; order Cypriniformes; family Nemacheilidae; genus Triplophysa; species Triplophysa dalaica. The sequence continues at coordinate 18,221,274 of NC_079549.1, read as the reverse complement.
GCATGGGAAAAATACATTCTAAGGGTCAAAATGATCAATTTTTCTTTTATGCCAAAAATCATAAGGATATTAAGTGAAGATCATATTCCTGAAGATATTTTGTAAATTTCCTACCTTAAATATGTAAAAACGTAATTTTTATGAGTGGATGGTCTGCCGTATTGCACCCAATTAACAACTTCAAAGGCAATTTTCTCAATATTTAGATTCTTTCCCACTCTAAAGTTCCTGAGTCTTAAACGGTTGTATCTGCCGTTGCAGCCAGATATTGTCCAGTTTTAACAACTCCTACATCAATAGAAATCTTATTTATTCAGCAAAAATGTCAATTTCGAAAAATTGACCCATAAGACTCGTTTTGTTGTCCAGGGTCACAAATGTCACTGAACTGTTTGTTTAGTCATATGCCCAATTTTTGCTTCCTGCAGTTAACATGCAATCAAAAGTGACAACATTTTCTTTCTTAATGCACATTTCTGACTATGCACAATTATTAGTCTACAGAGTGCATATTGTGCATATGTTATCTCCTTCAGCAAAGAAGCGAAAAACGTGACAACATTTTAGTCCTGCGTCAGCCACCGTAGTGCTACAAAAGGGGTGGAGTGAGCCATTAGTTGCAATTTTCTACCTCACCAATAGATGCCGCTAAATGTTTTACACTGGACCTTCAACAACCACTACATCACACATACCCCTCATTCCTTTAAAAAGAAAAACTTCAATGAAAACCTCCACAGGGCAGTAACATACACCGAGCCCATTGTTTCTTAGCTTGTATTGGCATGTATCCTCAGTAAATCATTGGCTGGATTTAATTAAACTAATTCATCATCGCAGAGCAATGTAATCAACATCCTATGAAATGGAGCCATCACTTCCACCGTCGGGCTATGCCTTCCAAAGCGCCGCCTGTTAATACATCACATTCAAAACCACTCACTGTTCAATAAAGTGTCCATATATCACACCCCGGCCCCTGCAGGAGAATCGGAACATTCGCACTGCCATGCATTTTTAAACACAGCTATTTAGTCCCTCGGAAAGCGCCGATGCATTCAGAAGGCTTTCTGTTTGGCTCCACGGCGAAGCAGACTGAATTTATATACGCTGATCTTTTGATGTCTGTTGTTATGTAGATCATCTGTGTGGGCTCCTTTCCAGGAAGAAGCACCTCAGTATTAATGTCATTGAAATAAATAATGCATAGCTTCTTTGGAGTACCACAGCCAAAATACAACTTCTTTGCAAACAATTATTTGCGGGGGACATATTTTACTGCATTGTTTTCAAGTCTGCCAGCCTATTATTATGAGAATAAATGTACTGTACTCTTGAGCAAAGCATAACCCCCGTGCTCGGTTTCAACTCAATAAAATTCCAGAACGCGGTATTAGCTGTGCACACAGTAAAGAGATGGACTGATATGATAGTAGTTTTCTAACCACGGTACGCATGGTTTTGATGGGCTAAGCCTTTATTTGATTAAAGTTTAAAACAACATTTAAATCATTTTAAACACATAGTTCAACCAATATTTCCTCACCCTCTTGTCATTTCAATTCTGTATGACTTTCTTTCATCTGCAGGACAACAAAGAAGATATGAAGAAGAATGTTGGTAACTCAACAATGGCGGTACCCATTTACTTGCATTGGTTTTGTGTCCATACAATAGAAGTGAATGGGTACCGCTGTTGTTTGGTTACCAACGTTCTCCATAACATCATCTCTTGTGTTCTGCAGAAGAAAAAAGTAATAAAGTGACAAGAGGGTGAGTAAATGAGGTCAGAATTAAAATGTTTGGGTGAACTATCACTTGAATGTGTTTTTCACATATAAAAAATAATCCAAATGGTCCAAACAAACTTGACAATATATCTTTGCCCCTGAATCACATTTACATTTCTCTGCAAGACCCCATTTTCATCTAAATCTTATGCAAGTCAATTCACACTACTTTTAACTAACAATCCTTGTTAGAGTCTTTTTTTTAAATGTACTTTTTAAATTATTTGTTTGATAAAAGGTATAAGGTAAATGTACTGCATGTTTTTAAAATGTTTATACTACTGTATATGTAATAGTGTACAAAGCTACATTAGAGCTACTTTGTTTGACTGCAGTCAAAATAGTGTACACAAAAGATGTTTAATAGATGTGTCTGAAGCGGCCAGGTTAAGAAACAGTGTGGTAGAGAGATCCACCAAGAAGCTGTAATATTTATAAGTGAATTTTATAATTTTCCCTCCAAATAAAATACATTTTCTTAAACCTTTTCAGCATGCTGTTTTGCCCACTGGTGTTCAAGGGATTGTGGACACCCTACCTGAATGCTAAATTATAAATTTTATGGTGACATTCACTGAATACAAAATGTCTCGTCTTTCATTTCCTACCATCTTAATGGTGGTGTTATTTTCTCAATGTTAAAAAATGTCCTCCTCTTCCTGTGTAATTTGCAGAGAAACTTTAATCAAGCCTTCGGAGGGTTGATCTTTTTGAAAAGTGTACACACGGTGGAACTATCAAAACACAGCCCTGCTTCATTTAGAATACCAATCAGCCTGGCAAAGCAACACTGGCTCAACCAATAACATGAGATTAAAGGAGAATCATCCAACCAACAGCGACTGGGGACTGTTGGGAAACCTGTTTTCTATATATTTGCAAATTGCATTATATAGTCCAATAATTACAGTCGTGGAACAAATTAAGAGACCACGTTAAGATTTTCACGTTTATTTAGGAAAAGTTCAAAAATGATTTCTTATGTGATAACCACAGTTTTCATGTGTCTTGTCATGATGTCAGTCTTTCATATTGCTGTTGGATGACTTCATGTCACTACCAAGGTTTGATTTTGTTGAAATTCAGCAAACACTGGAATGAAATGACCATAATAAATCTAGAAATACTGATTAAATAAAACATTCGAATCATGTCTTAATGTTTTTCCATAGCTGTATGTGATTAACAAACAACTGGAAAACAATATAAACTGCACATAAAATATTGTGGTAGGAATGAACAAGACTTAACAAAAGACGATTGATTGCAACATCTCATAATACGTCTAGACTTATTTCCTACATAATCTTGTTTGTTCAAGTGAGGACATCCTTTCAAAGTGTTTTAAACTGTCAAAATGTAATACGCAGACACAGGTTATTCTTTTCAAAAGAGCTGGAGCTTCATCAGTAATATGACGGTGAAGGTTTTTATTCTACAATGACACACAGTAGACATGTTCTCCACTGAATAAAAACCGCCTGTTTGCTTTCCCTCTTTTAAGCTTAGCGTATACCAACAGAGCTCTCTGACAACAGCGGGGGGCTAATGTAGGCTTTAGTAGTTTGATGTCATCCAGAGGTTTCACGACAGCAAGGCTGTCAAGGTGTTGAAATATGCTCTTTTCAGAGGCCTTCTGGTGACAAGCTAGTGATTCTGTCCCAAACAAAAAGAGAAGAGGAGTGAAAGACTGAGGAACTGGCAGAAGACTGAAACCTGAAAGATGTGTCAAGAAAACTAGAATCTTAAACTATGGGAGCTGGAAAACGGCAGCACAATATCTGCCAAAAAACACAGCGTCTAAAAATACATACTGTGGAGACTATGCCTTTTTTTATAAACGACGCATTATATATATTGTAGTTATAAGAAAATCAACAAAATAATCAAATAAATATATTAGTTAAATGAAGAACTTAAATAATTAAAAAATAAAATGAATTAGATTTACAAAAAAGTCAAAAGTTACTAGTCACCTAATCAAATAGGAGCTAACCGTTTCTCATTGAAAGATTGGGTGGTAACTAAGTCAAAATTCGTAGGATAAAGTAAACTGACTTTTGTTAGTTAAAGGAATTATATGAAAGACAAACAGAAATGACCAATTAACAATTAAAAAGTATCCCAATTAAAACAATCCCAAGATTTTGGATTACATAAGAAGATTAATAAAAGCAATACAAACAATATTTCTTCATGGGTTTATTTCTATTTTAGAGGTTAGCTCATCACACCTAAACACAAACTATTGATAAAACTGATTTACATCTTTAAAAAATGACGTGTAGGACGAGGAAATGTAAATGTAGTGCCCAGCCTTTTAATATAAGGGATAATATACCAACAGCCGGTTGTTTGCAGAAATAAGCCCCAACAGTGTGATCAGGACCCGACACGAATCGGAGGGTCTTGTATCACACTGAAGGGGCTTATTTTGCGATTACGGCCTCAGTTTTTGTTTAACGTAAGAAACAACATTCAATAGTCACGAAAAGACAATTTGGTTTAATCATTTCAAAATATAATGTCATATATTTTATTAAAATACATATTTATATTTAATTTGTAACAAAAAAAATCAAAATGATTTGCTGCATCCAGATTACCGGGTAATAAGAGCTATTACCCAAAGTCCCTTTAGTGAAGTGTTTGAAACGGCTCCAGGCAGGTATTTCTGTGATCCAAAACTATAGTCCTGTGTCCTTATATGGAGCGACAAAGATTTCTCACAATTTCATTTTCATTTCATCCACCAACAATTAAACCTGACACCAACTGTACCGTAACTTGTTTCTTAAACTCAAATTAAGCTTAAATTTGACTTTAGGGTAGGTTGTCCTTTGATTTAGCGGCCATAAGGAGTGTTGCTTTCCTCCCATTCATAAAAATATCAGTGCCCTGTAAATATCTATTATCTCTGCTAATACACAGTCATACAATCGGTAATATCAAGGTGTCTACAACATAAAGGTGACTACTACTCCATACTCAACCTTATGAAAGCTGCACTTCAATTCTCCATGCAGACGGTGAAAAAGCTTTGCCTTTGTTTAGACTTTTCTTGGCTGCCCTCAAACAGATGGCATCACCCACAGGAAGTGAATCAGCTTGGCTCTCACAGCTCAGAGGATCCCACTAAATTAAAAGGATCATCTCCAAAGCTCCCTGCTCACATGCCAAACCCCTCTGGATGTCTGAAGTTATGACTTACATATATGTGCTTGAATACACACTCTCACACATATAAATACCCAAGGCCTAGAACAGAAATCACCACAAATAGCTCAAAGGGAACATGACCCCGAAACATGTGGAATGGGAATGTGTTAACTCATCTTTTAACCCACACTTGCCTCCTCAAAACATATATGCCCACGTGAGGTACCAAAAAGTAATAAAATGTCACCTGATTGGCTCCAAAATGTTGCCTCTTTTCTAACCTTCCACCCTGTGCTTGAAGCCCAACATTGAGGTAAATATTGCATAATGCAAAATGCCTGTCTCTCAGCTGAATAACAAGATGCTGTGGTACATTACCTCTCAAACCTCCATTCTGCAGGTGCAAGATCTCCTAGGGAATAGACACATTTACTCTCCATTTATTTTAGCATGAGAATGGCCAGAGGAAACTGCCCTGAGCCGAGGGTTTATAAAATCCATAAGTATTTCCATGCATCCTAGATGAGAAGCAACAACAAGCGATTTTTATCAGCCTGCCTCATAATAGTAAAAAAACCTGGTACACATTTATTTTGTGTTACATGCTATTTACCCCGTAAATACATTCTCCATTACTACTGTATATTGTAGTTACAACAATTTTAACATTAGGCTACTGCAATTCATATCTGAAGCCACATTCACACAGAAGGAGAATATAGTTGCTGCTATGTACTTTACCTCCAATTGCATTGTTTACACAAGAAGGTTACTCACTCTCTTGTCATTTCAAACCTCCGCAGAACACAAACAAAAGTATTTTGAAAAATGTTGTTAAATTGCCCTCATTCACGTCCATTGGTTTTGTGTCCGTACAATAGAAGTGAATAGGGGCCAGGGCTGTTGGGTTAACAATTTTCTTCAATATATTTTGTGTCCTGCGGAATAAAGAAGGTCATAAAGGTTTGCCATGACAAGAGGGTGAGTCAATGATGACAGAATTTTCATTTATGGGTGAACTATCACTTTCATTCATTCAAGACAACAGTAAGTCCCATAAAATACCATTTTTGTTGATAAAGATTTAGCAACAATTTAATTGAATTACTTTGCTTCAATGAGAAGTTAATCACATCAGTAAAAATACTTACAGAAACTGAATCACTTTGTTAACTGGTTAATTTGATTACTGAATCGAATCTTATATTCGAGATAATTCAACGACATCCACAACATAAAATAATTACCATGTCTACACAGACAATGATGCAACACATGGGTAACCCAAGTTCTGTATTTCTAAAGAGAATATTACTTTATTCAAAGATTTCTGACTCATTTCAACGCTTATTACTCCTGAAGTAAAATGTTGGTTACACTTTATTTTAAGGTCCAATTCTCGGTACTAATAAACCATTAATTGTGACATTTGCCTCAGTAAAGTACTAATTTGTTGCTTATTAATTGTTAATAAGGTAGTTGTTAGGTTTAGGTATTTGGTAAGATTAGGGAAGAAAAATTTGGTCATGTTAAATATGTGCTTTATAAGTACTAATAAACAGCCAATATGCTAAAAATAGGCATTTAATAAGCAACTAGTTAATTAACTCAAGTGTTACCAAAATTTTAACCAGTTGAATAAAGATGAAACTCAAGGCCTCTACCGTTCAATTAACTCACCAACTGTCTACAGAAAACAGTCATCTCATCCTCCAAAACAAGAACATCATGAACTCGCCTTGTGCCTCACTGCCTGCATCTTCTTATTGAGGTTGTGAGTTTTGCCCAGAACAAAAATGAGAACAAAAAATCAATCTCTCTCACACTCTCTATCCAATTCAAACTTCAAGGGGAAAAAAGACTAGAGCAATTTGTCACTGAAGCATGTCTTTGTGTTTCCCGATAAAGAACACAGCGCTCTGAAAACAAAAGCAGGGAGCGTATGAAACTAAATGAGTAGAACTGAAACAAGCCATATAGTTTATTAAACATCTGTTCCTAAATGAGCCAAGTGAATTCTCTTCAGTGAAGAGGAATATTCTGGATGCATGGAGGTTTTCATTGAAGTTTTTCATCAAGGAATGAGGGGTGATGTAGTGGTTGAAGGTCCAGTGTAAAACATTAAGCGGCCTCTAGTGGTGAGGATGCAAAATGCAACCAATGGCTCACTCCACCCCTTTCTCCTCCCTTTAGAAAAACTACGGTCACTCACACAGGACAAACATGTTTACACGTTTTTGCTTCTTTGCTGAAGAAGATAACATATTTACGAAACGCGCTCTGTAGAGTAGTTTGTCAGTTTAGGGCTACTGTAGAAACAACATGGCGAATTCCATGCAAGGGGACCTGCGCTGTATGTAGAAATAACTCATATAAGGTAATTAAAAACATAATGCTTCATTATGTAAGGTCTTTAAACGCCTCTGAAGACATTGCAATTCAGAAGGCATTTCTGTCAATAGATGCTCAAAAAAATAAATCACACACTGGACCTTTAAAATAACCAAAAAGGGAAATTGGAAATAAATGTCTAAAAAAGAGCATAAGAAGCTTTTAGAAAAACCTTGAATACATGAAAACAAACTATGTGAAACAAAAATTACTTCCATAAGGGGTTAAACACTAAACTTTCCAACAACACTAGTAAGAACGTTTTTCTCCTTATCAAAGCCCACAGTAGCACTACCTGTATCTGCTTGGAGAGTTCTGAGACTGCCATCGCAACACGTTTCTCTTCATTACAGGGAAGTGGGCTGTCTCCCAGCTCCCCTGATAACCCAAAGTGTCGCAGGCTGGCCCCAGAGGGAAGCTGGACGGGCAGCTTATCCAGGTTCCCGCTGGCCGCGTGGCACTGAAACCGTGCAGCTGCCCTTCCCTGGAGGCCCTGTGAATGTGGTGATTACATTTCTCTGTGGTGGCAGAATCAACACCGGAAATATGCATATTTCATCAACTCGGTACTAAAGCACTGGTACAGCAGTGGTACAGTTGACATCCCTAGTCAGGTAGAAAATAGAACACTTATGGCAATGACACAAAAACAAGGACATAATGTCTTTTATTATCCGTCCGCCAATATTTTAAACACTCCAGGTGCATATTTTTATGAAACAGAGACAGTGAAGATTTCAGCTTTAAAAACTGTTGTGGAGATAAATAGAGTAGAGAGGCTATCGCTTATGTATGTCATTAGATTCAGTTACATGAGACGGAATGGAATGTCGTTTAAAATACTATGAAGCCAAACCTAATTTGAGAAATATTAGAAGTGACATGTTATTATATAAACAGTCCCATTGTGAGAGATACATTGGTTAGAGATGTACGACCAATTAAATTGTTTATCAATTTTGAAGTAATAAGATGTTTCACTATTATGATTAATTTTAAAATGGTTCTCAGTATCAACCAATGACTCTTGTTTACATCCAAGAGTTTCTAAATCAAGGTATAATTCACCCCAAAAGAAAATTGTTATCATCATTTACTTACCCTGTTGTCATTTCAAACCTGTAAGACTTCATGTCTTCTGCAGACCACAAAAGAAGATATTTTTTAAATATTGTTAACCTGCACGTATGAACATTTTTTTTCTGTCCATACAATAGATGTGAATGGATGCTGCCACTGTTCAGTTACAAACTTTCTTTAAAATATATTGTTTTCTGCAGAATTCATACAGCTATATACAGTCATACACTGTATACACAAGTCATACAGTAAATGATGACATAATTAAAAAGTATCTAAAGTAGGGGTGTCACAATATAGTGGTATTGGCAATAAACGGGATATTAAATACCACAATTATCAATACTGTGTTAATACTACACATATGAATAAACAATAAAATATGGCCACTGTGGTTACAAATTTTCTAAATTTCTGTGTGCTTTGTTCTATCCCATGTTAAGTCAACTATAGTAAGCAATTGAAATATTTCAATATCTTGTCCAGCCCAAACACCAACCACTCAGCTCAAGCAACACCAGAATACATGGGCCTGATCGAAATTGACGTTCCAATTGTTGACACCAATGCCATGGAAATTACATGCCACAGCTTAAAAAAAAGTGACGATAAATTTCCGAGCAGGCACTTATACGTGATCCAATACTGTAAACACGGCCACCTTAGGGAGTACTGTATGTCAAACTGCATGATTAATATTGCTCATGACAGTGGAGTGTTGTTAGCACACTCATATGATTAGAGTCAGCGCTGTGTTGCAAACAAATTACATTCCGCCGCACATTTTGTTGTGAAAAAAAAGGATTGAAATGTATTTCCTATCGATACGTAATCCACGGAAATGAGCTTTTCCAAATTCCCGTGACAAATATGCACCAAATCCATTCTGAGGCATTATAAATAAAACGGAGTAAATGTGATTAATCTAAATGATAATAGAACACCGTTTGCGAGACTAGTTGACCCACTGTGTAATAAATTCTGCTCTTCTAGAAAAATCCTGCATCAACACACAGCAATTGGACACACAGTTTTAGCATAAACTGATCCATCTTCTTATGAATACAATAACGTGCTAAAATGGGAGGCCTCTCATTTCCCTAAAATGCCCAGCTATCATTCCTCTCACTTTGCATATGAAGTGGAACGTAGAATTAAAGAAGGCGCTGAACGCAATCATTCATCGATCAAGCGCATGGGGATGCAAATGTTTCAGAAGACCGATGCGTGGAGAGAAATGGAGAGACGTAATGATGTTTTTAGTGGTTATGTGGTTGATGTTTTTAGTGGTTATGTGGTTGGGTGTTAAAGTAAATGGGTTACTTACATTTGTCCAGCAATTCGTCGGAACCATCTGGACAGTCTGGTTCCCCATCACAAAGCCAGCTCTCGGACACACAGGTCAACTGGTCACCACACAGAAACTCTCCAACATCACATAAAATGGATTCTGATGAGAAAGGGAAGGGGGTACAGAGATGGTCCATGACATGAATGATGTGCAACATAATTTTATATCTAAACTATATGATTGCTTGGTTAAATAAACTGAATGATTGGTTTGAAAATACATGAAAATGCATGTCAGGCAATGATTATTATGATTAGAAAGTAATGACTATTTGGATTTAATGATCAGCTAGGCATGAAAAATCGTTGGTGCAAATTTATTCCATCGTCGGAATTGTACTTCCTATTTCTTTAAAGTCTCATAAGTACCTTGTAAAAATGTCAAAATGTATTTAAAAGTAGTGTGCAACCCTAGTGTCAGCGATCAGCCAGCTGACAAAACCATTCATGTGTCATTCAAAACTGTGGCCGACTCTTCACTTTTGAATTCTCAAAACCCAAACCACCGGGTACACAAAATACACAAGCACACACACAAAGATGTTAACCGTTCCACAATGTTTCCATTCCAATTACAGCTTCCAATGTAGTCCAGGCAGAAGTGAAAATGTTTTTGATGGAACGCAGGTGATAATTCTCTGCACCACTGCATTTTGCCTTCGCCGTGCTACGAAACTCACGTGCTGTACATACTGTACTGCCCTCACTGAGCAAATGCACCATCAGGGGACAGAATTATAAATGTCAGAAAAATTTGTAAGGTTCCCTGTCTCTCTTTTTCTGTCTTTCGCAAGCTTTTACTGGATTTCTATCAAGCAAGAAAGCTCAAAATTAGGCCTTCACTTGTATGGACAATCTATCATTTTGTGCTTTGACAGCAGGGATGTCAAAAGAGCGGCACTTTGGCACCACGTCGATAAAAAAAAATGTTATGGTACTACCAAGAAAATGTATCTACTGAATCCTTTTACAAGAGTGTTGTCTGACAGCTTTATACTTCTCGATCAAAATCCCTGTCTTGATGATGTAAACATCGTGGGTCATGTCTTTTTTCCAAAATGTTGGATTGGTACATTAAGCTTTTAGGAGTGTTTAACAGACCTGATGCAATGTTGAAAAATCTAGTAGTATCATAAAGCCCTATATTAAAGGGATAGGTCACCCAAAAATGAAAATTGTGTCATCATTTAGTCACCCTTTTGTCATTTCAAAGCTGTTTGACTTCAAAAATATATTTTGAAGAATGTGGGTAACTTCACAGCAAGGGTACCCATTGACTTACATTGGTTTTGTGTCCAAACATTAGAAGTGACTTTTATTTATTTTCTACTCTAAATTAGCTCTATATTCTGTGGTAGGCTTTTTTATGTTTTTATTGCATGTATGCTTTTTGTTGTCCTTATTTTGTCCCAATTGCTTCCATTGTTAACCCCATCTGTAAATTGCTTTGGATAAAAGCGTCTGTTAAATGACTAAAATGTAAATGTATATGAATGGGTACTGTTCGGTTACATAAACATTCTTCCTAATTTCTTCTTTTGTGTTCTGCAAAGGAAAGAAAGTCGTGCAGGTTTGAAATGACAAAGGGGGTGAGTAAATGATTACACATTCTAAATTTCAGGTGAACGTCTTGGTTACGTATGTAACCTCAGTTCCCTGATGGAGGGAACGAGACGTTGTGTCGAGAACGACAGATGGGGTTCGCCCTTGAGAACCAATCAACTCTGACTACTATAGAAAAGGCCAATGAAATTTGGCGAATGCAATTTGCATGCCGGGCTCCGCCCCCGGAAATCCGGTATAAAAGGAGGCCGGCGTGCAGCATTCACTTACCTTTGTTCTGAAGAGCCTGAGACCTCTCAAACTGCAGCAGAATACGATACGTGTTCGTGGCATAAGGGACACAACGTCTCGTTCCCTCCATCAGGGAACTGAGGTTACATACGTAACCAAGACGTTCCCTTTCTGTCGGTCTCTCGACGTTGTGTCGAGAACGACAGATGGGGTTGCCTATGGAAAACGCCACAACGCTGTATCGCGTCACAATCTCTAGCGAAGCGACGGTAACAAGCCTGGGCGTGTCATCTCGAAGCTTTCGTGAGACTGTAACCTTCCAGTGTGGTGGTCGGGGGGTTCCAGAGCTTTCTTGGAGAAAGATGGGTACAGCCCTGACCGGTAACTTTCACGGACGGGGCCTTAGCTCTCTATAGGCGAGAGGCCGTCCAGATCAGTTTACACCGGGTAAGCGCGACTCTTAATCAGAGAAGCGCTACAGAGGCCACCTCCTACCCGTGGGGAGGAATATGGTGGATATAGGTATGGTCTCGTCCTTGGAGGAGAACGCATGGAACGTGCGGACTGAGTAGTTAACCGCGAGGTGGAGGCCCACCTGGGGAAGCTCATGGGTTACCAGGAGTGGGAACCATTCTCATGAGGATACATCAGACGGAACAGCCCACGGAGGGGGTGTTACAGACGTCCGGTAGCACTAGGTCCGGTTAGAGCTATCTGTGATAGCTCACATGGTATCCCGGCCTAAGGGGGAAGGCTGCTCTGCCCAGCCAGCCCCCAGGGGGTGCTTGTTTGGTGATGGATGGAATGCCTATTCTTAACCAGTGTCTGGGTAAGAAGGGAGGCTGGTGAGGTACCAGTTTCTTAGCGATGTGTTCGGGTAAGAAGAAAAGGTAAATAGCACACTGACCCAACCTGTTAGAGGGTGGAAAGGTGCTTTCGCAGGCATACGCCCCCCCGGATGCCAGTCCTACATGTCGCCACGCAGGACGTGGGCTGACACCGGGTTTACGCGAAGGTTGTTAACCCTTGCGAAGGTGTTTGGGCATAGCCCAACCCGCAGCTCTACAGATGTCTGCTAGAGAGGCGCTTCTGCCAGTGTCCAGGAGGTGGCTAAACTCCGTGTGGAGTGAGCCCTCACTGCCAATGGGCATGGGAGATTCTGAGATCGGAATGCCGTCGTAACGGCGTCCACGACCCAGTGCGCCAGCCTCTGTTTGGAGACAGCCTTCCCCTTCTGCTGTCCTCCAACAGACACGGAGCTGGTCAGAGCTTCAGAGCTCTGCGTGCGGTCCAGTACGTACTGGACACAACACTAATCGGGTTGGGTCTTCCTCCCCTATGGGGAGCGCCTGCAAGTTCACCACTTGGCCCCGGAGGGAGTAGTGGGAACTTCTTGGGCACGCATCCGGGCCTGGGTCTCAAGATAACGTGAGAGTTTCCAGGGCCGAGTTTAAGGCAATCCAGGGACACGGAGGATGCTCGGTGGTCCCCTACCCTCTTGAAGGAAGTGAGCGCCGTCAGGAGGGCCGTCTTACTCTATGAGGAAGATCGGAACCTCCGAGGGGCTCTTTGGGGGGGCCCTGAGGCTCCCCAGGACCACTTAGGGTCCCAAGAGGGTATGGAGCGGAGATGAGGCGGATTCCGCCCTCTCGCTGCTTAGGAACCTGGTGACCAGGTCGTGTTGCCCTAGAAACTTTCCACCGACTGAGTCGTGATGAGTGGCAATAGCGACTACATACACTTTCAGTGTGGAAGGGAGATGTTAGTCTCCAGTCTCGTGAGGAGGGGAACACAATCCTGATCAAGCACCTCAGTGGGTCTTTCTCGTTGAGAAAGACACCAGGACGAGAAGAGGCACCGTCTAGAGGCGTGTAACCGCCTAGTAGATGGGGCCCTAGCCTGGGTGATGGTCTCAGCCGTATAGGGGGAGTAGCCATCTTAGGATCTTCTCGTCCCGTCTAGAGACCAGACATGGGTGTTCCAGAGGTCTGATCTGGGATGCCAGAACGTGTCCTTCCCCTGAGAGAGCAGGTCCTCTGTCAGGGGAATGGTTCAGGGGGAGTCGCTGTCCAGAGCATCGGCTCTGAGGCCAAGTGCGGTTAGACCGGTGTGGTGTAACCAATAACACTTGGTGCTCCTGCTCCCTGACCTTGCACAGAGTCTGTACAAGAAGGCTCCTGGGGGGGGAAGGTGTGCTTCCGCCCATCCCGCGGCCAGCTGTGCGCAAGGATATCCGTGCCGAGGGCAGGGACTATCAAGCGGGCAAATGGTGGTGTTACGGGAGGTGAACAGGTTTTACCTGGGCCTACCCGAACAGCCTCCAAATGAGCTGGACTGCACGGGGGTGGAGTCGCCACTCTCCACGAGGCATAAACTGGCGAGAAAGCACGTCGGCTGTCTAGTTCAGTTTGCCCGGGGTGTGTGGCCTGCAGGGAACGAGTCACCTGTTGACTCCACCGGAGGAGGCGTCGAGCAAGTTGTGTTTAGCTGCTGTGTGCGAACGCCACCCTGACGATCTGTATTCGCTACAGCTATAGTGCTGTCCTCGGAACAGCACGTGTATGTCTCGCACGAGAGGCCGTAGCCTGCTCAGTGCAAGTAGCATAGCCCACAACTCTTGGCAATTGATATGCCAGCGCAGGCGGGGGTTCGTCCAACACCCCACCTGCGTGCCCGTTGCACACTACACCGCACCCCTGCAGGGAGACTTCAGTCGTCACCACGACCTGCCTCATAACCTGCTCAGAGGGACCTGAGTCCGTCGAAAAAGTCATAAAGACTAGGGGTTATGGTGCGTCGGCAGCAGGGCGGCATCACCATGCGCCTGCTGCCGGTGTGCCACGCTCTCCTCGGAACTCGACTCTGAAACCAGTGTTGGAGCGGTGTCATGTGCATCAACTCGAGGGGTATTAGCCCGCGAGGACGCCATGTGTCCCAGGAGCCTCTGAATTGTTTCAGGGGGACCGCTGTCTGCCTAAAATGTTCATTTCAGACAGTTCAACACTGGTTGGGCACAACTGCGGACAGGTGTGCCGACATGGAGACAGAGTTGAGTTCCATACCGAGAAAGAGGATGCTCTGCACTGGGGAGAGCTTGCCCCTCTCTTGGTTGACCTGGAGTCCCAATCGACCTAGGTGCCGGAGCACCAGGTCCCTTTGTGTACATAACAGATCTCGCGAGTGTGCCAAGATAGGCCAGTCGCTGAGATAGTTTAGTACCCGCTCGCCTTCCTCCTCTCAGGGAGAAAGGGCGGTCAGGGACAGACCGAAAGGGAGGACTCTGTACTGATATGCCCGCCTCTCGCACGCGAACCGTGGGAACGGCCGGTGTCGAGGAGGATCGAGACATGAAAGTAAGCGTCCTTCAGGTCGATTGCCACGAACCAATCCTGACACCTCATAGATGTCAGGACGCGCCTCTGTGTGAGCACCCTGAATGGCAGCTTGTGAAGGTGCTCTGTTCAGGGTACGCAGCCTTTGGGGGCAACCCGCCGTCTTTCTTGGGAACGATGAAGTGCGGGTGGTGACCCACTGAACATCTTGGTTTTGAGGGACGAACTCGATGCCTGTTTTGCCAGAAGGGTGGTGACCTCTACCCGAAGTACGGAGGCGTCCCTGCCTCTGACAGAGGGAGAGATGATGCCCCGAAACTTGGGTGAGTCTCTGGCGAACTGGATCGAGTAACCAAGACGGACCGCCCTCATTAGCCAGCGAGACAGTGTGGGCAGCTCTCGAGCTCCCAGGGACTGTGACAGGGTGACCAAGGGGACGGTCTGCTTCATCATTCCCACGGGGGGTGGTTCGTCGGCTGGCGGAGCTAACCATGTCGCGGGGAGTCCCCGGAGGGAAGGTTTTTGCTCCGCCTGCTTACCTGCCTGGCGGGACAACGGCACGCACTGTCGGTTTGAGAGTGGTGACGGCTGTCGTATGTGTACGACCTCACGCCTCGCCAGGGTGTGAGGTCGGTTCGCCGAGCACAGTCCAGTGGAGTGTGCGATCGGCTGCAAGTAAACCCGGGGAGAACAGAAAACTCAGTGAGTAAGTGGGCGCCAAGCCCTAACAAGGGCCCGGCTTTGGTGACGAGGCAGGAGTCGTCCCGTACCGACCGATCAGAGCCGTGGCTGTGAAGGTTCGGGCCCGATGTTGTTCTCCCTGGGGTCTTCCCGTCAGTGTCCCTTCTCGCGAGGAGGTTGCTGACGGGGTGGAGGTTTCCCCCTCGACCTCTGCTTCCGGGGTGCCGCCTGTGGGGGCACAGGAACCGGAGCCGATGTCGAAAGGGTCCTGGGTTGCAGGGAAGCAGACGTCACGTGAGATCTCGGAGGCCTGTAGGCGGCCGAGTCGCGGCGTGAAAAAAAAATGTGGTTAATTGCCACTGTCTGCTTCGCCGTCAAAAAACTGCTGAGCGCAGTCCTCGACGGTGTTACCAACAACCCACCCTGCGAGATGAGTGCATCAAGAAAGCGGACTTCCTTGCTGTCACTCTTCTGCACAAGGTATAGCCGGGGGTGTCTCTCCTGGACCACTACCGTGGACATCGTCCGACCCAGGGCCCGTGCCGCCGCCTTAGTCGCCCGTAGAGCGCTGTCAGCGGTGGCACGGAGATCCTGCATTATACCCGGGTCGGCCTTACCCTCGTGGAGCCCTCTCAACGCCCTGGCCTGGCGGACCTGCAGGATGGCCAAGGCATAGAGAGAGGAGGCAGCCTGGCCCGCAACATCGCAAGCTTTCGACACCAGTGATGCCGAAGTCTTACGTGCTTTGGACGGTAGGAGTGGTCGATCCCCCCCCAGGTGGTAGCCGTCCGCGGCACAGGTGCACCGCAGGCGGACGTTCCACCCGGGGGATCTCGACGCAGTCCTTGGCTGCCTCACCATCGAGGGAAGTAAGGGAGCCGGAGCTGGTTTCACTGGAACGGTCCGTGAGTGGAGCGTTCCAAGTTTTACACAGCTCCTCATGCACCTCCGGGAAAAACATGGCACCCGGGGTGGGCGCGGTTTGCACCGCGCACCGACCTCGGGAACCACGTATCCCCGGGTTAGCACGGATGACATCACTTCTGCTTCCTCCTGAACTCGACCGCTGGGGGTGGAGTTTGGATTCGGCAGAGTCGGATGCCAGTCTCCCTCCGATGCTGCGAGCGACATCTCATCTACGTCACACATCGTTTCCGAGTGTGTGCGTGAGGATCCGGACGGTATGCCACCGCCGGTTGGGGAACGTTCAGAAGAGCGAATCGGGGTGCGATCGGCCCGTGAGCACTTGGCTGGCGGGTTTACGTTCGCAGAGTTCCCCGTATCACTAACGCTGCTAACGTGGGTGGTCATCGGGGCCGTAGCCACAGATGTCACAGCCCGGGTAGCAGACGAAATGGTGGCTGGTTCCCGTAGGAAGACAGCCACCCGTGACCGCAACTTCTGAATGACAATCTGCCCGCAGTGCAGGCAGATGTGTCAACGAACGCTGCTTCAGTGTGCTGGACGCCCAGACACCTAATGCAGCGATCGTGTCCATCCCCCTCCTCGATGAGGGTGCCGCACCCAAGAGAACAGCGGGACATGCCGCGCTGGAGAATGCTCAGTCAGTCCTGAAAAGGACTTTTAGAAAAAATCTCTAACACCTCCGGAACCGCCGAGACGCCCAGGGGAAGGTCGCTGCAGGAAGGGACGATCCGCTGTAACACGTCGTAGCACCAGCGTGTAGTTGTAGAGGATTGAATCCTGAGTTGTACTCATGAGCGATGGCTCTGAAGAACAAAAGGTAAGTGAATGCTGCACGCCGGCCTCCTTTTATACCGGATTTCCGGGGGCGGAGCCCGGCATGCAAATTGCATTCGCCAAATTTCATTGGCCTTTTCTATAGTAGTCAGAGTTGATTGGTTCTCAAGGGCGAACCCCATCTGTCGTTCTCGACACAACGTCGAGAGACCGACAGAAAGGGAACTATCCCTTTAACAAATGCGAAGACATCACAATAAAGTATATCCATATTCAAAACTGTACTACTTTATTTTCAATAAATTGCCAAAAAGTTACATTTAATTAATATAGCGAATAAAGTCTTACACATAATATAATATAACAGTAACGCTTATAAATAATCAAATTTAAAAGGTTCTACACAGTTTGTTTTTAAACTGAGAAATAAATTTGTGTTAGGTCAGATAGGTCTTTAAACACACTATCATTTTTTGATGAAATGAGGTGACACGGAGATTCAACACAAACGTTTTTATCCCAGATAATTTTTAAAAGCCCCAAAATGTAATTGCACATTTCACAACACAACGCGGCATTACATTTCTCTCCAGCATGACTTGAGATTACTTGCATGGGAAAGAATAGATCTAGCAAATTGTTCGAGGGCCGGGTTCTCCTTCAATTGATATACTTTCTTTAGAGCCACGGCGGCTCTGAAGCTCTGCTGGTAATCTGGCTTGATTCAATTCAATGGCAGCTGCACATCAGTCAAAAAGCAATTACAGAGAATATGATGATGGCCGCCCTCTGTCCTCCATTCTTACTAGCAAAAAACAACAGCATTTCTGCTGCCCTCGATGAATAGTGACGGCAATTTGATTGTTGTGGTAGCTATAAAGGACATGTCTATATTTTCTGATGATTGGTTATTGAAATGGATTTCCAGGCAAACTTTAGTCCTAGTCTACAACTGCTTTATATTTTGCAGAATGTTGACTGACAGCTTAAAAATGCATGCATCAACTGAGAGAAGGTTTTCAGCCAGACATCCATGTCTCTCATGAAGAAGATCTCCAAAGTCAAGCCTGAAACTGAATTGGTTACCATTTAAAGCACGCTCCTCTTACCTCGGGACAATTTCTCTCGCAAGCAGCAAAAACCATAAAAGACACAACTTCAGAATCCAGAAGCCGCCTCTGTCTACTGATGTGTACCTGCTTTCATGTTGAGGTGCCCTTTAGAACATATCCAATTTGAATCATGGGACTGACCACCGATGCCATTTTACCTTCCCTCTTACCTCGAGAGGCCTCGAGTGTTTGATGTTTCCACGGCTCACGGTTTCAATAGATTCAGGCACAGGCGTTTCTTAAAATCCCCCAAAAGAGGAAAAACTGAACAAGCCTGTCAAGGAATGAAATCTTGCATCATTTGTTTTTGAAGCAAAAACAGAATTTACATATGAAAGACTGGAACGCTACAATGAACCGCTAAATGTTTCAACCATTCTGAGATAATTTCAAAGCGACATGAGGAAGGTAGATAAAAATAACGTTGCTGGAAAATGGCCCCAACTCTTTGGTCAGGTAGAGGTATTTCATTAGCATAACAGTAGGAAATGTTCAGTGGAGCCTGGACCGCCGCGCTATTATGAGTATCATTTCTGACACACGCCGCCACCTCGACGAGCACAGGACTTTGGCTCATTAAAGCTCCACAGCCTTTGTAATTCCGCCAGCTTTCGATACGCAGAACTGTGACAGGGAGCCGGCGAACAATAGAGATGGCCTTCAGAAGTCTGGACGGACTGTTGTGCCAATCTTGCCTGATGAATCTTTCGGGGAAAACAGTCGCCTTACGGTGGGCTCATACACCACAGAGGAAGCACGATTAATCTTTGACTGCTTCATGGTGTCGTTTGATGCAAAAATAATAATAATTGAAAGCGCATCAACACTCAAACGATGCCAAAAGGATGGTTGAGGAACAAAGAAAGCGTTTGCATTGGCTCATCTGCTATTGTGAGTCTTATTAATGAGCCTGAATCGATGATGCTCCAATGTAGCTCTCAAAAAGGAATCACTAAGCAGTCTCTCATCCAAATTGAAACCTAAACTGGATCCTCAACAGCTGTAGAACCCGCTTCAGTCCCGAGACTCATTTTCTTTCCAACCGTTCGCCGTTTTGCAACAATGTTACCCAACCTTGACGTCAGCCAGGAGACATGCCTTCTGATCTTAACTTCCAACGTAACCAACTCAAGAATCTGTGAACAACTGTTAATTAAAAACAAGCTGACGGGGTGAAGGATCATGTAAACAACATGAAATCATCCATCTATTCTGTGTCAAAACATACTAAAAATGAATAAAAGTTAAGTCAATGTATAGTGACATGTCATTTCATTCTACGGAATGTGGATTTCAAAGAAAATATTATTATGACGCATCTAATTTTAGTTTTAGCTATAGATACAGCATAAATGTAAAGGCGATGTTTAATGTTTGCATCAAAGATCTATACTGGATTCTTTGCATCGCTGTTCTTCCGAAACCTCGGATCTCAAAATTCACTGTTTTTCAGGAAATGGAAAATTATTAAATACTGTGTTGTCAAAGTTGACAAGCACCTTTTACTACTTTTTAATAATGAGATATTTGGAAAACCCAGTGACAAAGATATAAGGTCACTTATTATAATGATTTATCTCAAAAAATGAAATCTATGAGGTTTCAAAAGGACAGCATGCTAAACCCTACTTCTAACACACACGCAAGCATTATGTGATCCTGTTTTTTAGCGATAAAATCCTAGATGGCCGGTGAGCTGTTTAATTCTCACCTTGACATATACAACATGGTATTTTGATCTAAATGTCAGCTGCCTCAATTTTGATCAGAAAACCGTGATTAACATTAATATCACCTGACACCTTATATAAAAATGTCTTCGGAATGTCATTTGGCACCAGGATTCACCCATAAAACGTCGGTGAATGTCAGTGCTCGAACTGTTTGTTCTCCTTCAATTTTCAACCATATTGATCTGCCTAGCCACCAAAATGCACATAAACCAGGACACGCAGAGACGACGGTACTGCTGTCGTGAGGAGAGCCAGCTGAGTTTGGGGGTTGGGGTGGATAATGATGTTTGAAGGTGCCACACATTTACAAATTCCACAAGCACTCCGTCCAGGAAACACATCCCCTGCCAAAAGACCTTTACCATGGCAACTCCGAGCCGGACTGTGCGTAGCAAAGCTAGCAGAGAAATCAATGAGGAAGGACAACAGGGCCTTCATTAAGCCGTGCCTGACCTTCACTTTCCATTGGGGTCATTTTTATTTTCCAAACAACAGCGGGAGCATGTCAACAAATTATCAAAAAGGAAAACACAGTCAGGTTTTTAACACCCATTGCTCGAGTCGCCGCCAATTCTGTATAATCTACCTTGTAAACAATGAATTATTCATGATTTTAAACGTACTGTTCTCGAAAGATGCTTTTCCTTACGCGGTGTTGCTTGACGCGAGATAAAGGCACAATCTGATTTTCTGTACATACTCACAATGCTGCAGGGATGATGTCAAAAGACAAAATTAATGTATATGACATCAAAGTAATAATATATACTGTATATATGAAACAAAACAAATATGCATAATCTCCAGCCTTCACTCAAGGTCAATTCAATAGCGGAAGTTCTTAACGCTGCAGAGAATGATTTAGGTTTTTATATCCCTCCCTATGTCATGATTATCAATCAGAGACGATAATGGGCATTGAAGCAGGCAGGATCTCAGCCGCTCCTTGAGGTGAACCACCAGTCAAGGCTTCCCAAACCACATATCTTCCTAACATTGTGTGAATAATTCTGCTTTCTCAGTTTTATTATTGCTGGACGATGGAAGAAGTGATAACAAACACTTCACAACAGTGTTGAGCATAATGGACTTAAGAAATTAATGTTCTTTTCCCGTGAAAAGTTAAAGAAGGAAATTTAATTTAACGGTATAGTTCGGCCAAAAATAAAATTCTTTCATTTATACATGTGGCTCAAAACCTGTATAATTTTCTCATGTGGAACACAAAGAAGATATACATTGTCCATACAATGGAAGTCAATGGTCTTTAATGTTGTTTTGCAGAAACAAAAACATCCTTGGCACTGTCCTTCTAAAGCCTTGTATGTCCAAATTTTGCAGTTTTACAGGAAATGGTTAAAAATATTATTTGTTTTTTTTTTTCGGTTTGGATATTTGCGAACCCAGTGACAAACATAGAGGGTGACTAATAATGCTTTATGGCAAAACATTAAAATCACAAAATACCTAGATACAAGGTTTCAGAAGGACAGTGGCGATATTTTCAAGAATTCTCCCAACCAAACAACAGTGGGGCCCTCTGACTTCCATTGTTCCACAAGTCATAGAGGTTTATAATGACAGGAAGATGTGTAAAAAACGACATGATTTCCATTTTTGGGTGAAATATCTCTTAAATGCAGCTTTTGAAAAGTATTTATTATTGCAGTTACTTTTAAGAGAAATGTTACTGGTGGGTAAATTAAAAACAGGAATCTTTCAAAACAGCTTGAATTAAAGAAACACTTGTGAAAAGTGGCTATCAAATGTTTCTGTTAGAAACATAAGTGCAACACTTGCTTTACAAACCCTTTGAATTCACAAAAAAACTCAAGCTTTATTTCCAATAGGAGTTTCCTGCTGTGTGGAAATTAGCAGAGGGAACTGTGATTAAGATGCCCAAACTCTTTTGATTTTGCAGCTTTCCAGTATATCCGTCAATGAAATCAGCGGGCTCACACAGCATGAAATCTTCTCCAGTAGGCTATATCTGATTGGTTTCATTTCACGAAAATCTGTGAACCGCATGTCAGATGTAATGTAAAAGTTAGCATACCAATATCGCACTGCTAACAGTTCAGAAACTGTGGCTAAAAATTATGTTTCGGTAAAGATAATATGTACGTAATATACGTACGTGGGCTGCAATTATGGCTGAATGGGCAAATCTCATAAAGTGTCACTCCGAGATCATTGGAAACGCATGCCGTATAATGTGGGTGGTCACGAATTACTGCATTAAACTGCTGTTTGTGCTGTCTTTCTCTTAGGTGTAGCTTATGTCCCCTGGGCCGGTGCAAAAGGTTAAAACTTCAACTCCCATTCAATTCCATTGGCGTCGATTTGCATCTTTACATATTTATGTCATTATTCGTATTCACACTTCTAATGGAGAAAAAGTCGCTCACCTGATTTGCATAAGCCCAGGGTACTGCAATTACAAACAGACCCTGCTGTTCTCCAGAGGGTTTAGAGCGGACCGCTTTTACCGTGGTGACAATTAACAGAACCGCTTTATCTATTGGCATGTATTTAAACTAAGACTTTCCCCACCTTTTATAACACACAATATAAAAACTAGAGAGAACTCAGTCACTATTAAATCCATACGATTAGCTAAACTACAAAAAAGCACATCGCTTGTGAATTATGAAAGCCCTTGATTCCCAAGCAAGGGCTGGGTTGGTACAATCATCGCCGCGGGTCTGGAAGCTCAATAAGATAAGGAAATGATGAATGAACTAAAGAATCATTAAACAAGGCTGAACGGGAGACGTTTTCTCCTCCTTGAGCCCAAAGCAATACTGCTTGGGTTGTATTTGTAAGAAACTGAAAAAGCTTTTAAGGGTCTCACAGAAATGCTTTGAGCGTAAGAAAAGAATCCTGCAGACAAATGAAAATACAAGTCAAATATCTAGACTATGTAATCCTAAAACAGACAAAAAGAGACTAGAGTTATTGAAACCTTTACAATAAAGTTGTAAACATTAGTAAACGCATTAATAAACCTGAAGTACAAATTTGTCAGTTTTTCAGCATTTATTAATCTTTGTTAATGTTAGTTAATGTTAATACAGGTATTCATGTTAATTCATATTCATTAAACGCAATGTTTACAGTTCCAAGGATCGTTTAAAAAATGTCTAAGTAAATGCTAAAATTAATAAGATTCATAAATAATGCAGAAGTATTGTTTATTGTAGGTTCATGTTCAAAGCTAAAGCATTTACTAATGTTACCATTATATAGCATATTATAACTGTTGATAACAGGTTAACATCTTTTAAACAAAAAGATCAAACGAGTTTTAAGGCCTGGGGTCGAATTTGAAAATGGTCCATCACAGAAACACAAACACATAAGTATTTATATTGACGATGAGCCAATGAACGTTTCTGATCAAAGTATTTATATTGACAATGAGCCAATGAACGTTTCAGACCAAAATCAATATTAACTACTGTTATGAGGGTCCACTTAAATGCTAATAAACAGCTGGAAAAGCAGGATATGTGAAAATGGGGCATGAACGCTCCATTTAAATCTATCATGCGAGTCGATCACCACATTTTAAAAGCCATAAAATTGTGAGAACAGAGGAAGTATATTGCACATCCGATCCGATCAATTAACGCTATATACTTCTTCAGGTACAGCAGTAGAAAGTGTTAAAGCATCTTCAGTGGCGGACCTCTGGAGAGCAGTAAAGTTTGACTCCCCCAACAACAGGAATAAAGCCAAATGAAAGTCTCCATTAGGATGAGGCGGTCATATGCACAAGCATGACACGTCAAAACGGTGCATGCAAAAAGCAGGCCGGGGTTAAGGGTCATAAAGCCTCCGTCATGCTGAATGGCAATTGGCTGAATTGATTTCACACAATCTTGAACCTCGGGCCCGGTATTGATCCAGCTAGCTTTTGATTTTCACACACCATGAACACCCGCACAACAGCCAATTTCAAATTATCTTCAACAGCCCGAGGTAAGACAAAACTAACTTGAGTCCAAATATCTCAGGACAGCTCTTTCTCAAGATTTCAAAAGATTTGAAGGCATCCACAAACCCGAGGCAAGCAGATAATGAGGCTGTGGAAACACTCTGTCAGTCATCTTAGAAAAATAATGAAGCAAAATAAAATAGAGAAGGTTATGAATTGGCAATAACCAGTAATGATTCCTAATTGCAGTGCATCTCTGCGGCCAGCCTCATTACTTGACATGTGACCTTAAACATTGCAGCCAGTCAACAGGGTTGTTAACAGGACTGTGCATCGTAATAATGGATAGTATAAGGACATCACAATTAGAGCATGTAAGGGTACAGAGTACAATCCTAAACAGACATCTATAACAAAGTGATAGGAAACAGGGATTCAGAGCTTTGTTAAAAGAAAAAGAGGGAAATAAAGGGCTTTGAAATATTAGTTCATGATCTTAGCATGGCTAATAATTATTTTAATTGTTAGACAATAACGCCAAAAGGGATTATTACAATACATGCACAATACAACACAGTCCAAAACAAAGCTATACTATTTATGAATTATAAATGAATTAAGTCACATCAAAGCATGCTCATTACTGGTTGTTTTTACATTTTTTCAGTATTAAAATGATAAGTTATATTTTACACATATACACCCACATAAAAAAATATATTACAACGAATTTTCAACTCATCAGCATTTCTAGATGTATTGTGGTCATTTCATTCCAGTGTTTGTTGAATTTAAACAAATTCAAACCTCAGGATTAACAAAGTCATCCAACAGTAATGTGAAAGACTGACAACATGACAAGACACATGAAAACCAAGGTGATCACATAAATAAAACAATTGTTGAACTTTTCCTAAAAACATAAAAATATAACTGTGAGATTGCTTAAATTGTTTGGATTGATTGTTTCTTTAGTTTTAATAATAAATCCAAATTGAAACTTTTTTTTTATTTGGGAGAAATTTGTTAGTAAAATTTATCAAATATTGAAACAAAAATGGTCGCTTTACCTAAAAACATACCTATAAATAGTAAATTCAGAAAACTGAAAATAATTTTGATATAATTTTTTCCGCGGCCATCCATACAATTTATTTGAAAAAAGGTTAGATTATAAAAAGTGCAAAAATATATATAATCTATAATCCTTATATGCCTAGACAGTTTGCTAATGCAAAATATTGTAAAAGAATGTAATTTAGCAGACGCTTTTATCCAAAGCGACTTACAAATGAAGCATAATAATGGAAGCAATCCGTGCAACAAAAGAGCAGCAGTCCATAAGTGCTATACAACTGGTTTCAGTTTGCCTTACATAGTGCACAAAGCTATGAACACATACATTTAGACCAGTGGTTCACAACCTTTTCATTGTCGCGCCTCTTGTAAACCCATTATAAGAACTGGCCCCGCCCTACCCATACTGTTCATTGAGTATAGATGAGATAATGTATAAAATATGTTAGATATATAAACTATAAATAAAGAAGCAAAAAAGATGTGTATATGACAGATTATAGATGTAACAACCCTGCTGATAAAAACACAAGAAACCAACAAAGAAATGAATGGTTCCATTTAAATACCATTGTGAACCATAAGCTTTTTACATTAAAACCATTACAAAATTGCAATGTTATGGGCATTATTCCAAAAGGATCAATCTGCCAGATCAAGAGAACAGTGCGCGTTTCATGATTTTAACACAAGCGAGAGTTTATTCGCAGTTTATAATACAGATGAGTTTTATAAACAGTGAAAAAGAACACGTATTCAAGTACTTATCCTAGCACCTTCGCTAACACAAAAAAAAACGAAACCGTTACCTTCATAATCAAACATCTACTGTTCAACAATTTTTTTACCCTTTATCTAGTTTTGATCTGGTCGTAAGCGAAAATGTGTCTGTATTTGATCTAGCCGTATTAGTGGCAGCTGTGTAAGGGACTTGGTAAAGTCCATTCTGAGGCGCTAGCAGAAGTAATGCTACACTACTTCGCGCCAGAACGGAAGATACGTGACGTCATGTGAAAAGGGCCTATTGGGTTCCTCTGTGCATTCGCGATTGTGTTCCAAAGGTTGGGGTTTGGGGAACCGTCACGCCCCACATGCAGTCCCTGTGCGCCCCCCTGGTTGAGAACCACTGATTTAGACCATCCATTTTTTTCAAGAAGGAATAGAAAAGATGGAAGAGTGAAGAAGATAAAAATTGTTTGTATTGTTGTTACAGGTGTTGACTTTACAATATTGTGTAAATCCTTGTGCAACAGGGGGTTGAAATTTACATCATTGTGTTTCTGTGATACGTCTTGTGTCTTT
Organism: Triplophysa dalaica; assembly: GCF_015846415.1. Taxonomy (NCBI): domain Eukaryota; kingdom Metazoa; phylum Chordata; class Actinopteri; order Cypriniformes; family Nemacheilidae; genus Triplophysa; species Triplophysa dalaica. The sequence continues at coordinate 18,194,832 of NC_079549.1, read as the reverse complement.
AAATACATCAGTATTCAAGCTGTGCGTGGTGATGACAGCCCGGGCAGTACAGTGATGGTGTACTCATTAAGGGCCAAGCAAAAGGTTTTGAAAATCTCCTGGGAAAACGCTTAGACATGTGGATAAAGCTGTACTCTGAAAAAGAAATATGTCCTTTTCAACTAGTGTCAGTAACCGACTTGTCTTTCATTCAGCTCACATTTGCTTCGCCGATGTTTTTCATTTTGTTCCAGTCGTCCCAGTTTTGCTCCATTTCTACCCACTCCGCTCTTTAAAGCTCATTCTGTCTAAGAATTCTCTTTCGAAGTTTACACATATTATTTACAAATGTGACATCTGGGATGGCTTATTAACTTTCATTTATAATACTGAAAATATTAGAGATGATGATTTTATTTCTGACAAAAAAGTATATTTGTAATATTATATTAACATATTAATACAAACGCATGTCTTACATCTCTGGAAACGGGATGATACTGCATGGTTGCTATGAGAACATCATTAAAAGACAGTTGCTTGGAAAATCCTCCTTGACACCTTATCATAGCCTCATTATCTAAAGCAGACACTTTATAGACCCGAATCTCCATGAGCATTTTATAGAACCCTAAACTGCTGATCCTCACTAACATATTTATGGCAATTAGAGTTTGCAAATAAGACCCCTAACCCCCAACGCTCTTCATTAAATGTCTAGCTCTCCACACACACAACATAAATTTGGCACAGCATCTCCTACTAATTGTTTTTTGGGTTAATTTGAAAGGTTAGTACATTTCTACGAATGTTTCTAACTATTTTGAGTGAATCCTCTGAGATGCCGGCAAACTACATTAACTGTTTGAAGACCAAATTTAACAAAACCCATTTTTAAGGTAATCTCACACTGTTTGGCTCGTTCATTTGGGCAAAATGGTTTGATTCAACTGCAAGGCAAATAAAAAGATGCAATATAACACATGAAAGCTTCTAAAATGTATCTCAAATTGTGGCCTAGAGTCTTTCTTGATTGTACCCGTGACCAAACATGTCACCTTAAACATATCTTGTCATTTGAGCTATCCCAGGCACAAATAACGTTGTTCACTTTGCCACCCTAAAAGGCTCAGAGAGGTTTCATTTTTTTCTCCCTGACAGGAAAAACCTAATGTGGAATTATAGCCCCTCCTGTGTGAACAGCAGAAACAGATCTTCAAAGGTTCTGTGATATAAGGGTCTGTGTAGGTGGGATGGTTGAGGGCAAGCTCAATAATGGCCACTCGTACTGGAGTAAAAGCAATGTCATAAAGGTGAGAACAGCAAATAAAATAAATGCCTAAAGAAAGTGTTTGAAAGAACAATGGTGTTTGCTTGTCAGGAGAGATGTGCAAGAACTAATAATGCCATGTAGATCTATCCTTTTTTGCCACATTTGATCAAATCTATGTTAAGTTATAAAGCTATAAAACAGGAACTTGACAAATATACAAATGCAAGCAACACAACCCTTAATATGAACTATGGTTTTATTTTAGAAAAGTGAAGTACCCATGTTTTATGGTGGATTGATTACTGTTTGTATTACCACAGTTTAACTATAAATATAATGGTGAAACTATGTTTACTATAGTGAGACCATGGTAATTGTGTGGTTCGTTGACTGGAACGAAAAATATGGTTTCCATACAGTCAAACCATGGTTAATTTTTATAAGAGAAGTTTCAATCTTGCTCGAAAAAGCGACAACACTCAGCCCCTAAAAAGATCAAATCAGAAGAAAGTGAGAGCAATAATCCAAACATCCTTAGTGAGCAAACCTTTTAAGCCATGTTTTGTGGACAGACAATGTGGTTTTGTGGTTTTAACAATGACATCTTTTTATATCCCACACCACAATATCCACCTGAACAGCATTAAACTGATGAGCTGAGATTTTCACTTTGCTTGTGCTTGCAATGAAATGTCTGGCAGAATGTCTCTATACCTGACACAGCAACAAGGCTGCTTCTTTTTAAGTTCACTTCATGGCAGACAGTGTACACTGACATCATGTTATAAAATACACTCCTGTACAGCCACAGAAACCGTTGGCTGGGTAAGTTCTCGATGAAAACTACTTGATTCCGGAGAGTGTTTTCCACAATCTCTCTGCTTTTTGATTTTATTTACTGCCATTTATGTAAAGCTCAATTTTTTTTTTAAACTTTATTCATGGATATCATTTTGCATTATCTTTATTATTTAAGTCAGCTATGAATAAAAGAATCAATACTGTGCAACATGCTGTACTTTTTGAAACATGGGAATTATTACAATATCAATGCAATATTTGGATTCGTTTTTATTTACTGTAACGGAGACCAAATCTTTATTAAGCACTTCATAAACTGCTTGGATACCCTGGCGGCACATTTATTTCTTCTTGTGATTCGCTGCTCAAAAGGATTAAGCACAAGGTACGGCCAGATCCAAAATATAAGTAAAGAATAAGGAGCTAGATGTACAGCATCATAAATCAGCCCCTTCTCAAATCTGGATTATGTAATGCTGTTCATAATCCTTTTAAGTCATTCAAAATCACATTAGACTTCACACTGAACCCTGCTCCCGGTGGAGTTTACTCCATGTTGACACCTCAGGCACATAAATGGGCAAGGACATTTGTCAGGTTTTGCTTTTCTTGTTTGAATTTTTCACTTCCACTTTTCTCCACCCCTGAGCTATACAAAGCTCCAGGATCGCATGTGTTTTTAAGACAGTTAACAAGGTTAGATGCCTTACTCAATCCGTTCATAATTAAAATCCATTTTAGAGCCTCTTGCTATCATGGAAGAGTTCACTGACAGACACGTCCTTTAGCTATGATTTCTAATGAGTTTATTCAATTAGCTCGTAACTTCCTGCATATCTGCTTCTAGAATAACCGGATACAGCAGAACATCTGCATGCACTATAGACATAACGTTTCCTATCCTTTTTACACCTAAGAAATAATGCTGCAATTTGACATAACGTTTAGAGTCAGGATGAACATGGATAGCTTTTAATTTCCTCGCATCAATTAGCCTTTTCATTAAGAACGCTATAATTACAAAGCTTCACAATAAAAATGAAGAGAAAAAGCCTCAATAATTCAGACTACATGAAACATTTCAAGGAATTAATTGTTTAAAACACACTAAAACAAGCGATAAATTCAGATTTAATGTGAATAGGCATTAGGCCATAAAAATACGCCAAGCTGGGTCAGAGTCCCATGTGACTATTCATTCTACTTCTTTTCGTTGATATACATAATTGCATAGAAATTTAAGCAATACATCAATGAACAAGTATTTTGTATCGATAGTACCATGAAATCAGTGCTCATGTGCTATCATGTAGATGACAATACACACAGTCAAGCCAACCACAACCAAATTAATCACTTACAGCCTTTCCAAAGTTACAGTTATTGCCCGTAGAAATAGGAAAATGCATACATGGAGTATGTGTACTTCACACCAAAAAGTGATTGAAATGAAATCATACAGCACCTAAAACAGCCCCTTCCATTACGAATATAAACGAAACCCTATTTTAAATAATATATGTACATTTTGGCGCAACCTAATTTCATTTTGCAAGTTACCACACACATTCCGCAAAAATATTGGATGGTTTAACAGAAATCATTTGTGTACTCAAGATGGGTGTGTTTCAGTTGACAAAACAACCAAACTCAAAGACCGTGCGCCTGCAGAGGCCTGTCATCAGATCATAAACCCTAATTGAAACAAAAACAGACTACAATAAGTTCAAACTCACAAGCTGTTATCAAATTCATATGGTGTAACCTCAATGCATCAACAGCATATAAACCATAAAAGCTACAACCTTTGTTTTAACTTATTCATATGCTTTCAAGCTTTAATACCGCGTATTGAATGTCCTTTGGTTTTTATGTCACTGTGTCAAAGGTGATTCTATTTATCTTGTATCAGTTCTTCAGTCAAGAAAGCCAAATACCAGGCTGGATTTATCATCCCGGCACACCACCGTAGGCAGAAACATGCTTTAGTAATCTCACACCAAGCGTCTCGGCTGCTATGGCACTTTGTCAGTGCCGTGAGGCCGTCGAGATTTACTGTGGACTGAATCTGAGCTCCTAGTGGCCAAAGCTGTCCCATTTTCCCAGACCTGACGGCAGTGACCTCATATGATGAATGTGCGTTTCAGGGCAAAGAAGTACAAAGCTCGCGTTATTGATGCCCTCAATTAATAATCTCAGACCTGCTGCCGGATTCATGCATGAAACGTCCAGCATGACCCCCCTCCCACCTGCTCCATGATATAGTGTCGACCATACAGATAAGACACATTGGACAATTAAAAGGTCTCATTAAACAGAAAATGGAAAGTCCTTCTGACATGCTGTCGAAATTTCGTCTGTGAACTGTCGTGAGGTGCGCTGCCGTTGACTCGTCGCTGCTATAAAATGAGGCATTTGAGTATTACTGATTAATGTGCAATGAGTAATTGAATAGTGAGGCTCACGGTCACTTTGCGTCATTGAGTCTCTCTCCTATATTTCAAAAGACCTCAGAGAAATAAGAAAGCGAAGGCGACAGCCTATATTCAAGGTGACCATATAGTATGTACCTTCGGCACCTATAATGTTAACACATTTGACAGATCCAAAGCCAGTAAGATTGAGTTTATAATAAATTAATCTTACTAGTTTTTGTGTTTCCAGGAAATCAAACCCATGACCTTGGCATTGCTCGTGCCATGCTACACAAACTCAAAAACATTAACAATCAGAAGGACTTCAAATATAACTTTTCCGATTTTCAACTTTCAGCATTGGTAGTATATGTAAATAAACATTCTCTTTATGTTATCTGGACCGAGAAATGCCAATTTATTTATCTGCAAAATGACGTATTTCGTGTCATTCAATTGACTTTAGTGACGAATAATCTTGCATTTCTCAAGTAAATACTGATAGTAAATATTGTTCATTACCACCGATATTGTAATGATCCAAAATAGATTGAAAATCATTGAAGTGTGTTTCTAATCCCAACAAAATGTAGTTATATTCATGTTTATGTATTGCACGACCCCTATTTATTAGCAATATTTAATAACTGAGACAGGCAATACAAGGTTAAACAAATGGTTGTGCTCATGATTGCAGCAAGAAAGATTTTTTTGTGGTCTAGGTTCTGGTAAAACTTTCACCCACGTGTCATTAGCTCTATTATGCAGGTCAGGTATTGCTTTTCACAGTCCTTGTGAATGCAGTCTAATGGAAGGAGCGAGAAAAAACTGAACTACTTACAGAAGAAACACGCCTCTCGGCGCCAAATGGCTTTCGGCATTTTCTCAGGGCGGGTTTGAAGAATGTGGGTCTCTGCCCTTTTCCTCACAATAGAAGCGGTGCATTATTTTGCCGTGCAAAAATACCCCATCAACTCCAAATTATACACCAAATTACGGGCATGAGCTTTAAGGATGTTGGGTGCTGGAAGAATCCACTGCAAATTTATGTGACAAGTATTGGGTAAAGAAGCACTCTTTGTGATAGATATGACTCAGCAGACAATTCTGTGGCGCATAAGCAGGGAGATTTTGGGTAAAGGGAGGTTTGAAGATGAAGATTGAGGCTGAAATGGGGCATTAAGAAAATGACACAGTCCATTTCGGCTCCCAAATCCTCCTCTGGTGGTCTCGCTGAGACATGATTAATGGATGTAATCAAGTGATGTCCCTCAGTCTGCCTGTGCCCTTCATGGCCCCGGCTAATTACACCGCACACAACAAACAAGCCCAAATCACAACAGACGCTTTATGAAGTCAGGCCATTCTTTCATGAGCTCCGCTGGGTGTCGAGCGTATGTCATGCTGAAGAGACCTTACACCTGAATTCTCACAACATATGGAGACGTAGCTGCTGTACTACACATGATTTTAAAGGCGCTGTTCTTCATAAACAGCGGCCACTAGTGTTGCATTATAGATTTTGCAACGAAACGCTCAGTCCACAGTACAAAAATATGTCCTTCTCATAATGAAGCAGGGAAGAGATTATATGGGCATTAGAAATAGCGATGTCTTATTTATTACATACAATTAAAAGTCTGTGGATGTTGAGCATAAAAAGAAGGATAAAAGTCAGGCAGCAGCTAGGGCCTGCGTTAATATTAAAAAGTCTTTCCATCAGAGACGCATTTGGACCCGCGGTACTAAGGCTTTTAGCAGATATACTCACAGATATCTATGGAGATACTTTCCAGCAGAGAGACGTTTGAGAGAAAGATTGTCTTAAAATCACCCCCGAGGAGGTTGGTTTGATTCGGATCAGTATGTGAGTAACATTGGTTATTCTGTTTGTCAGAACCAAGATATGTTGTTCTATTATTAGCTGTATGAAGGAGCAGTTTTGAGGGTCATTGGAACCGCTTTAAAGCTGCAGTATGTAACCTTGGAATTTGACCACAAGAGGGCGCATTTCCAACAATAACAAAGGCGAAGCTTGATGACGCTATGAAGCAGGTGACGATGGGAGATGTCGTTTTAAATGCGTTTTCGCCATAGCGATGTATCTAAATTGGATAAACGAATCATGATCACGGATGAGGTAATTTATTTGTTTTTGTATTAACTGTATATCTGATCGTATTATTTTATGTCATCATAATTAATGAACTGCAAGGAACGTGAAATGTTATGCTATATTATCCCGTTACAACTTACAGCTATTTGTTAAGTGATTTGTTGGGTTAATGTTGTGCAGTGTTACGTGTTTATGGTTAATGCCGTGTTGTTTAACGTGCTCAAACCAATCGTTCTAAAATAAATAATTGATTTGCTTACCTGTCTATCAATACACTCGCGAAAGCAGAGTCTCTGTCAAGTCCAAGATTGTCGCGCAGCTCTCTCCATCTCGAAAACGCCTGGCCGATATTTATCCTGGTTTTATTCCTCCGTTTGTCACACAGTCTGCGTGTATCCAAATATGGACGCTTCCGTTTTACTGGCACTTCAATACTCGCCAAAGAGTAATCGTGATCCATAACAACCACTTCCGCATTTGACCATGTGATATTCTGGTCTACACCGGAACAAAGTATAGAGCGGACATTGCGTCACTGAGAGGCGACATTTCTTTTCCGGGACGGCCAGTTATTTAAAATCGGAATTTCTCTGAAATAAAAAATCTTTAGAGACTTTTGAAATATTGTAAGTACACAACTGGAGGAAATATATCACACTGTGCAAGTTATTTTCTGAAATTTTATTACAAAATTATTACATACTGGAGCTTTAACACTGTAGTGGTCCAGAGCACGTTTCACTCTCTTACTCAATGATGAATAAACGTACATTTAATCCACAGGTCACGTATGTGTTCTGAACCATAGAATACAAGCCGTACTGATCACACATCATCCGCGATCCGTTTCACTACTAGAGGGATAGGAAACGCACGGTTTAGAGTCGTTTGTCCGTTTAGGGCTGCTGTATAAAACATGGCTGCGAATTCAATGCATGTATGGCCCGCTCTGTATGTAGATATAAAGAACTTATTCTAAGGTATTAGAAACATAACGGTTCATTACGTAAGGTCTTTATACACCTCTGAATAGTTTTGTATATCGCATTTCTGTCAATAGACCCTCCTTAAAAAACAGTATTGTTCCTTTAATATACACATAATTGAACCCATTAGGAAAAATTATGAAAACTTAGATATTTTTATGAGACGTTTAATAAAAGTGTGGGTTTGTATTGTAAAACCAATAGGTCAACACAGAATTGCAGATTTAAAGCTGCAATCCATGACTTTGGCCTCTATATCACCATCTCTGTTTGAAATAAAGAAGACGTTATAAATCATAAATACAAGCTTAACCTAAAAGATATGGACTGCAGCTTTACATCAGAACTGTTGTAAATGTGTATTAGACGAGTTACTGTGAGAGCAGTGAAAAGGCCTGTTAACTATTAATAAATTCCTTCTCCAACAAATCCAAGGATGAAGTTAAAGCTGTCATTGTTTTTACTAAAATATTTTAACAAAAGCCTCTACAAATTCTGACATTAGACTTTGAATGAAGGCTTCAATTTTAAGTGCTCTGAACATACGAGAAAGCATAATTGAACATACTTGAATTCCTTAGTTTGTCTATGTTCTACATTGATTACACAAACAATACCTGACTAATCATCTATTGTACAGTCATTCAAAGGACGTGAAAACATTTCAACCTCATTATCATCCCATCAAAGCCTCAGATCTGGTAAGAACAAACAACAAATAATGCAAATAAATAAATAAACAATCATTATCTCACGGGGAATTAGATCTAGACGGGCCACAATGGAAATAAATGTTGTGCCAAATTAAAGTCATTTACAAAGCAGACCTGCCGATACTGACTTGAGGAAATATTGACCTTCTGGTATCTCAAATTATCGATCTCATCTCACAAAGACATTTCTCAGCCCACAACGCTTCTTTAATGCATCTCTGGCTCTCCCACTATATTCTGCGTCCGAAGATAAAGACCAGATTAATCAATTTACAAAACTCGCAGGGCAATTTCCCAGGAACTTTGACAAATTTATCTCTGCCTGTGATGCATTTGGATGGTCACTCGTCTCTCCTTCGGATGTTCATTCATACGCTTTAAACTGCACATCGCTCCTCATACTTCATCCAGGCAACTAATTACGGAGTTCAGTGATGGAAGGGCACATATTTAAACTGCAGTCCATTAATCAAACTTAGGCTGAAATATTAATAATACATGTTAATTTAGCAATTACGACCCTTAATTGCAAGGGTCCAAATGAAAGCTCAGTGAATCGCAACTGATTTAATGTCCATTGTACAACATTTACTATTCTGGTAAGTATAGGACATCACTACACATCTGAAAAACACTCTAGAAATAAAGATTGGGGTGGAATGTTCTCTTTCCAAAACGTAAAAAAACTACAGCATAATAGAATAAGCATAACTGCTTGTTTCACCTTGTATTGCTAGCCTCATTGCAAAGCAATATATTCACATGCATATGTATTACTTACATAATGTGTAATTATACAATTTATACTTTTGTATTCATCACCCACACATTTATAATACTGACCAATTTGTTCCCCACAACTTTAGTCAACCATCTGTTGGGCCCACCATCACTTTCTCCATCTGGATGAATGAAACCGTCATTGGCCGGGCTTGGATAGACAGACTCAAATACTTTATTGATCCCCGAGGGGATATTCAGTGGGAAAACAACAACATGTACAGAAAAACACCACTATGCGTGTACACATTGAATCAAGCTAAAGGGTTATGTACCAGTGTGATATCACAGAATGATTGGTATATCAATTTTGGGGAAGCTACTTTAGTGAGATAGTTCACTACAAAAAATCTCTTCTATGACTTTCTTCTGCAGAACACAAAAGAAGATACTTTGAGGAATGTTGGTAACCGGTTAGCTTTTAACTTGCATTGGTTTTGTGCCTATACAATAGAAATGAATGGGTTCTGCCTATTGTTCGGTTACCAACATTCTTCAAAATATTTTCATTTGTGTTTTTCAGAAGAAAGAAAGTCATACTGGAATGACAAAAGGGAATAATGACCAAATTTTTACTTTTGGGTGAACTATCCCTTTAAAACTGTGGCTTGCCAAGCTGCAAGCTGCCCATAATTAATTCAGTTAAACGACAGTCAAACTTCATTTTAGAAAAAAGTCAGTCTTACTTTAAGCTAATAAGAAAAAATATGCTTCAGATATATACAGAGGCAGTATATCATTCGAGAAGGCAATTTCTTTTAAATTATATAATAATCCGGTGATGTATCAGCATGATAGCACCAAACTTATTTAAATGAAGCATATTGTTTCACATACTGTAGATTTAAATAGTAAACCAATAAAACTAAGCTTTAATGTAAGAGAATGAAAATGAAAAAATGTAAAAATTATTCTATAACAGCAGTATTTAACTAAACATGTTTAGCTAAATTGGTAAAGCATTAGCAACACAAAGGTCACAGGTTTGATGCCCAGGGAACACACATACTGTTAAAATCTGTCAATAGCTTGAATAAATTAAGTCGCTTTACACAAAGCATCTGTCAAAAGAATAAATGTAAAATACAATGAGATGCAAAAGGTTACCCAGATAGTTCCATAAGCAACTGAGACGACATTTCAATGAATTAGCCAATTGTTTTTTTTAACGCTTTAGTAAAATGAATCACTTCCCAGCAATTTCCTGAAAAGGATACATTCTATTAGTGTGTTCGTCTTTAGCTCGGCTGCGTGACAAATATAATGTGACTAAAACAGTGTGATTTCACGCCATGCCACGCCACAACATTTTGTGGTCGGCTTAGTCAAGTTTATCTGTATAGTTCTTTTCATAAAACACGTTTCAAAGCAGCTTTACAGAAACTCATTTCATAATTCCCCTAGTGAGCGAGGCAGCAGAGTCAAGATAATGGTCTGACTGTTCTTCATGTTAGTTCTGCTTAAATCCAACTCACTGATGTTTGTCAGATACTCAAGAAGCTATTATGTTATTACAGATGTTCCAAAAAAAGTCAGACAAAGTCTTTGAAACAGGATATTCATGTTTATTGCAACAAGCCATGCCAATAAAGGGAACTGCAAGAGGACTTCTGAACTTCTGAAACATTAAAGACGAAGAGATGACACGATTACTGTGATGTCGAATTTGCATGTCATTTCCAATGCGCACGCACACTCGGCAGTGTGCTCCCGAACTTTAACATTTTGTCTCATTCAAAGTCGAACCAATTAGCACACGCTGCTACCATTTCCTTGAGGAAATAACATTTGATTTAAATACGTCCTCGGAAAATATTTACATTGCTAATGGGTGCCACAGACTGCGCATCTCTATTGTAAATAAATATGTCAGGCTTTGTTTCTTGTGAGCTGTCGTGCTGAAATTATCCACCCGTGAGCAATCGTTAGCGCCTGTAGTTTGAGGCTTCAGACTGTATTTGCGCAGGTGGAGACGGCGGCATAATTAAACCGTCTCGATTTGTACCGAAGTGACAAACACTACTGAGGGTAACTTTAAAGCGCGCAAACAACGGAAAACGTCTCGGCTAGTGCAAAAGTAGCACCTACTAATGATAATGAAAACATCCCGCTAATGTGTCCCTATTGCAATCAAGTTTTCTTGGATATATATAACGGCTAATTTCCTCCGCGAGCATCTGTAAATGATAGAGAGTGTGGACCACGCCACAGTTTTTCAACCCTTGGGCTATCAACGCTGTGAAACACAACAGGTGCGCGCCATGTAGCAACCTTGCACCGCCCAACCCAAACATCCCATCTTGCGTATCAGATTTATGGCTGTTGCCTCCTTTCTTTGGCATAAACAACTCATTTGGACAGCCAGCATGTTGTAAACAATGTAGGCCTGCAGGCAATATATCAATGCAGCCCAGAGATTTATACGTGTGAAGTTGAAGCAGAGATCTCAACAGACATCCGCTCACGGTCTCATTGGCATACTCATAAGCTAATCCTCAGCTTCCCAATGCTCTTATCGTTGCTAAATCATGCATCTGACCCCAGCGTGTAAACTGAGGTCTGCCAGGCCTATTCCCAACCTCCCTACCAAATCCGTCACGAGCCAATGAAGAAATGCCAATGCCTAGCTGGACGCCGATGATACTGTAGTTTCATGTAGAGGTGCGGGACACGCGAACAGTGTGTTTCCTTTATGTTCCGCTTATCTCCACGACACATTCTCAGCCCTCGCCACCGGGAGCACAAGCCATGTGTTACTTCACATGTGCAACTTCAACAAATAGACCTTCAGCTAAATGGCTACCATGAGAAAACCGCTTGAAGTGTTGGTGAAAGAGAGATGGAGGGGGAGGAAAAGAATGACAGAGTGAGACATAACGGTCATGGATCTGAAAAGGTGACAAGATGACAGCATAATTGGGATTTCAAGAGACATGGCTGAAAAAGATCTATAGTAGAGTGCATGAGGGAGTGTGGGGTAAGCTGTGCCACTTTTTACAAAAAATGGATCTAGTTCAAATCTAACGTATGCAGGACGTTTTCATTTCAAATGATAGCAGAAAGTTTGTATACTGAAGGACCATATAAATATAACTTATCGAAAGCTGTCATGTGATTGGGGAACACAACACATATGACATCATTTACCAATCTACTAATTCACAATCCCATTATAACAAAAATACATTTTCTTTGTTCATGATACCCACACGTTTCCCCAGTCGTTTCTACAAAGTGAAATAAATAATAAAATGTGTGCACAGATGTGCAAAGACACAAAAAGATGAAAAAAATCCACTGCGGACCAAAGAGTCAATAAATGCAAAACAAGAATCTCGCTAGCATACTGAATAGCTTTTTATCATTTGACAAATCTCAGAACCCATGATGGAGCACTAATGCATTTACAAGAGTCCTAATGGCCGTATAAAATTTCATGTAACAATCATCCACATATATTCAAAGCTTCCTGACACTCTTAATAGACCTCTGAATGCCCGTCTCTCGGTACGAGTCTTCTTTGGCGCCATCAGAGTAAGACGCAGACACCTACGCTTCATCTGATATGAGCTATCAGTGCCCGGGTAATCATAAAACACAAGGATTTTTAGATCGGCTTGCATGACTTTCTACTGGGAACAAATGTCTCAGCTGAGTGGGGAAAAGCTAATGGGTGACATTGCTTTTGTCAGTAACCAAATACTGTTCTGGAAATGCATTTTATACATAATCAACCACAACGTAACTTCTCAAATGTGCAGAAGTTTCATTATTAATGTTTTAAAACAAAATTTTCATGGTTTGAAAAGACATATATTGATTCCAAGCAAGCAATTAGAAAAAGTCACATAAACATTTTTCTGACTGTCAGATTGAACAATAATTCCTCTGAATCAAGTCAATTGCTTCTGATCATAAGCCACCTATTTATACTACCCCATCAAAGGTTTCATGACCAACAATGATACTTTGGATATTTTTCTTGCAATTTGATCAAACATATTTATTTATGAATTTTAGGATATTAAACAGGGCAGTGGTGGGGTTTTTATCCTAAGATCAATGCCAGTAGTAGCTTTTAAATATCCACCACTGACTCTTCATTATAAATATTAAATCAGACAAAGACATGATATCCGTATGAAGCTCAACGTTTGTATCAAAGGCATCAACAAATTCATTTAAACTCATTAGTTGCCTCAATTTCTTTCTTTCATTTTTCATATAACTGATGTCTCGAAGCAAAAAAGATTGCGGCACAGATTTGCCCCGTTTCGATGATCTTATCAGTTTACAGAGGCACAGAACTGAATCATAGTTGTTCAGGATGATTCCATATCTATTCAATTATAGTACATAAAGCATTGCAAAAATATGTTTACCTATTATTGATTCTTTCCTCTATTAATTTTAATGATGCCATTAACTGTCATTTCTTCGCCAGCTGAAAGAAAAATGACTTTTCTGTGAACACTGGCTTGGTACAGCTTACAGTCACTGTTTGCAACCCATTTTACCTCTGTTGTACTGATGGAAATAGGACATGAAACGGGATATTTAATGATAAACTGTAGAGCGGGACTTGGGTTTTAATCACCTGGATTTGATTGGATATCAGGAAAAGGAGGGGAGCAAGTTATTATTTTTCTTATATACAATTATAAAGACAAATTGAAAAAAATAACCCCCAAAATGTCTATAAGGGAAGTAAATATGGCCAATTTCATGTTGAGTGGCACAGCCAGTGGCTTGGTTTGGCATTTTTAAGATAAAAGGAATATCATGTGACTTCAAAAAGTCTTCTTTGGGCTTTTTGCTCTTTTAGAGCTCAGCAGAAGCAGTCTTCACTCGCTTTCATTATTTAGAGAAGAGGGATCAGGATACAAAAAACGCTTTGTGAAGCAGTTTGTCCGTTAAGGGCTGCTGTAGAAACAACATGGTAAATTCCCTGCAAGGGGACCAGTGGTGCATGTAGATAGATATAGCTCATTCTAAGGTAATAAAAACATAACGCTTCATCATGAAAGTTCTTTGTCACCTATGAAGACATAGTTTTGTATATTGCATTTCTGTCAATAGATCCTCCAAAATTACACATTGTACCTTTAAGTAAATAACAATTCAGATTAAACAAACGCAGGTGATCTCTGTCGGAAACCCATTCAGGTTCAGATGCAAACAGCAGTTTGACGTTTCTCCCCTGAGGCCGCTTTAAAGGCCCAGATGGTTGTTCACTATGTGGACCATGTTCTGATGCCACACACTAGAGGGTTTAACTGGGTTTAAGGGGCAGTGCCAGGCCTGTCAGATGGCAGCTCATAGCGCCTCGCCAGGGTGACAACGACGGGCTGGCAACGGTTACAGGTGGGTCGGCTACCACACCAGCTTGCTGGCTCCCACACTGTGAGGCTCTGGTCTAGCGAGGAGGAGAGTGACAAGAAGAGTCGGGAGAATCAAAGGTCAAAGAGTCTTCGAAGAGTCACCTGGACACATTCCTGGCAGAATGTTGATTAAATTAGAAGACGAAGTAGAGGAAAGTAAGGGAGAACTGTGTTGATGTACGGATATCTGATACAGATATTTTGAGAGTTCTTTCAAAACGTTCATTGGCATATTTTATTGTTTTCAGTAATTATTCATGGGCAATGTCATTTCAAAGGGAAATGATAACGAAGACTATCTGGTTGTAAATCACAAGGGCCGGCTTTGTCAGCAAATGCAAATTTATATAACTTGTAAATAATTGATACAGACGTTTCAATTGTTGGTCAGAAGCCAATTTTTTGAAAAAATGCTTTCGGTGTGTATAACAATACCAACCAAATCTATTACTTTGTCACAACTAAAATATGTAATACAATATTGGCTAATTTGAAAAGAAGCATCTACCTTTTAAACAGTGAGATTTAATTGGAAAATTGTGTATTTATGAAATCCATTTACTATCCATTAAATAATACATAAGGAAATATAAATACCTTCAAAGATATATTTTGAGGAATAATCATTTTCTTTGCCAATCAAATACAATTACCAATAGAACATCAAATATAGTTTCTAACTTTATACTTTATTGTCCATGAATGTCAAAGACACATTAGTAAGAGATTTTACAAAATTACAGTTTCAGTGCAGCTTCAAAGGGCTTTAAAAAAATACCAGACGATGAAAAAAGGTCTTATCTAGCGAAAGGATAGGTCATTTTCTAAAAAAAATGATATGCTTTATAAACACATATGTGACGACGAAACCAGTCTCAAGTGTCAAATTTTCGAACTTGAGATTTTTACATCATCTGAAAGCTGAAGAAATAAGCTTTCTATTAATATATGGTTTGTAAGGATAGGACACTATCTGGTGGACCAAAAACTGTTTACAAAGCTGGAATCTGTGGGTGCAAAAAAAGCAAAATACTGAGAAAATCGCCTTTGAAGTTGTAAATCTGAGGAACTGTAGCAGGCCATCCACTCACAAAAAGAATGTTTTTATACATTTACGGTAGGAAATTTATAACATATCATCATGGAACATGATGTTTACTATCCTAATGATTTTTGGTAAAGAGATAAAATCAGTCATTTTAACCCCTACAGTGTATTTTTGGCGATTACTAAAAATGTTCCCGTGCAACTTAAGTTTTGTTGTCCAGGGTCAAAAAATGCTCGCCTAGGTATGTTCTGCAATGCGCGTTCATGACTTCACATAATATGTAATTACGTTGAAAACTTTCAGAACAGAGCAAGACGAGCCCTTGTGTTTATAAAGCATATACATTTCTTTTTTTAATGATCAATCGTTTCACTAAATAAGACCCCTATTCATCGTTTAAAGCCCTTTGAAGCTGCACTGAAACTGTATTTTTGACCTTCAAACGTTAGAGATTAGAGAACCAATTTTGGTAAAATTGTAGTAACAAAATGTTTTTTAGTAGACTGATTACAATTCTACTACAAAAGTTTAACTCTCTAAGTCTAAGCTTTCCTGTGGCTCAGCGGTTAGAGGATGGCACTTGCAATGCCAAGGTCATGGACATGCAATAAAATGCAATGTAGGTCGCTTTGGATAAAAGAGCCTGCAAATTCATAAATGTAAGTTTGTTGTTACTCTTGTTGTACGACGAAAAAACATGGACTTGACTTGCATATTTGCACCAATACAGTACACAAGAAGGTTTACTGTGTGCACTCGACTTGACTTTCTATTTTTCTTCAGTTTTACAAACTAGAAGTTTATCTTTCTTGAATGCAAATCCTAAATTGTACAAGTTTTAATACTGTACATCGATGAATAATTAAAAATACATGAGGTGACACCATGTCGCCATATACAGTGCATACGCTCCAGTAGTTCATAATTAGAAAAGTGTATTTTATTCTGAACATAACCATATCTTGAAAATCAACAGAGGTAGGTTCCCACAAATGGTTAAGGTTGAGTGGTGCACCCACCGTGGGATATAACCCATCTATGTGACTCTATGAATATGCTAATCTTTTATTTTACCTCCAATATAACATATGCCTAGCAAGTCTATGTCCACTGCAAGCTCTGCAAATTAAAAAGTAATGCATAATTTAGAAGGTAATTTAGCAGTGGAATCAAAGAAGGTGTGATCTGTGCTCAGGTGTGGGGATTCTCATTTTGCAGACCACTCTCATTTTTTTCCGATTCTTCCATTTCCTGTTCATACATCATTTCTCTATCTTTCATTCCTTATTGGATATAATATAGCAGTAGATCCATCTCACAGTAAGGTCAACTGGGATGATATAAAAAAGTTCAATTTAAACTTGACACTTATCTAGGGATAAAGCCAATTAAAAATCCTGCAATTAATAGCAGAATATTGCAAATCCTTACATCCCAGCGGTGGAGCGGCACAAAGACACGATATGGCTTTGCAAATGAATGCAACCTCACTAGGAAAGCCAGCCCCTGACTATTAAAATATGTGGCTGGGGGTAATATTACATTACAGAGCACCAGGAGATTCTCTTTCATTCGCTTTCTATTCTCGGCCTGCTACATGCAGGTGAAACATCTATTCTCCTCATGTCTTATGAAACGCTTCGCTGTTCCCTGAATTAAAAGACACGGCTGAACGTACAACGACCACAAAGCAAAGCTTGTGATCGTGACAAACCGGCACAAGATTTAGTACAGACAGTGTGATAGAGGATGCACAAAAAACAGCATTTCTGTTCTGTGTATACATTCATTCGATGCCAATCATTCATCCATTCCTTTAATTCATTGCTCATTAGTAGTGCAAAGACTGATGAAAGTTATAACGCCTTGAGTCTGCAGTTCCTTTTTGGATTAGCCACTAAAGTGTGATGCTAACAATGCCCGTGTGCTCTATTTTTCTCTATCTTTATCTCTAAGAAACTGTAGCACAACAGTGAATGCACTTTACTCCAAGTCACCCTAAATAAAGCATGTGCCAAATGCTTAACTGTAATTAAAATAATTTGGTCAACTAAGCCATTTAGCTTTTTGGCATTAGCAACAAGGACCATGGATGCAGTGTATGAAGAAACCAAAGCTGCAATTCATCGCAACAATGGACTACTAAATTTGACAATGAAACTGTCCTTTTTTTGTCTTAATTCATCTTTTGATCAGCACATTTATATATATATATACATTTTAAAGGCAGAATACATTGTGTTGTTCAGAAACAATTTTTGTCATGCTTTTTGTAAATCTCTTCACATCCTGATAGAAATTAAGAAGTATAGTGGTCAGATATTTTTTTTATAATTATATATCGCCTGTGAAAGGCGTAGGACCAAAAAAACGTTTGACCAATAAAAAAATTCTGGCCGAACGCTTTGACGAGAGCCATTGGTTGAGACTGGCCCTGTGTACATTTTCAGCCAACGTATTTTGCATCCCACTGCGCGGAGAAGTGCTGTGCTGCTGGCGGAGAAGCAGCAACACCTAACTTGCCGGCAGAACTTTATTACACAGCAAAATATTACACAAGCGACAAATTGCTAAATCAAACTCCGATGAAAAAACAATTGTTTAGGTTCGTTACTACAGTAATCTTATTCACTTCGTACTGCAATGTTTCTCTCACTGGTGAATGTGCCATGTGTCTACCCGTAGCACCCTCCAACAGCTTCTGGTCTGTGCGTGTTTGTGTGTTTTGGAAGAGGCGTGGCTTCGGACGGCGATTCGCATGGAGGGTGGGATCATGATTTCTGTGCTAGAAGGCTTAAGTTAGCACCTTAACTTATGATGCATTCTGCCTTTAAAACCCGGTAAGTGCCGAGTGTCCAAATGCTTTGGGGCAAAATTGAATGATACAGAAATATTACAAAAAAATCATCGTTGAATAAAACAGAACTTAATAATGATTTAACAAATGCCAGGAAGTTTCAGCCAAATCTTTCTGCCATTTTCAATTTACTAACTCTATTAAGTGAAATTATTTGTACCTGACATTACAGCTATTCCATTCCAGAAAACCCTCTGAAGACATCTAAACAAGATCAAGCGCTGCAGTTTCCTAACCTATACTGACAGAGAGCTTCATTAAGATCTAAGAACCAAGCTCTTTGTAACATGGGAAACGTAAATGGAACATCCGTCCGTCGATACCTGCACTGTTCTCATTTAAATGCTTGTCATATTAACTTAGCTTTAATAATCGACAGAGGTACCCGTTCTGAATCTTGTGACCACATGACTGGCATTAGTAGTCCGGCTACTGATTCATCTCCCTCACTATCATTGACTCCAGACAGCCCTTTCTCTTTTTCTTCGACCGCGATTAGCAAGATGAATTCTGAACTAAGTGCTTGGAATTTGTCCTCGGGATCAGATCTCTTGGGACAAAGCTGGTTGTATTGGGCGGTCACTCAGCCGCAGTCTCACGTTTTCAGAAGTCATCATTAACCGGCAGGGCTCTCCATCAGAAAGGTCTGCCTGTCCGCCCCTCTGCCTGGCTGCTGCATGCCTCATTCCACCTATCGCTGATAACCGACAACCTCTGTCTCCTCCTCAAATGCACATGTACTGCCACACAGGGGAAAGATGTCTCAATACTACAGAGGCAACAAAAAGCCTTTCACTATGGATGAGTCATGGTGGTCGACTAGTCATCCAACAACCTACAAGTATCAGTAAGATCAAATGCATGTAGTTTCAAAAATAGGATTTGAGAAATGATACGTTACATTTTTGGTTTATGTTTTGCCCAACTTTTGCCTTTCTTCTGATTGTTTGTTGAAGAAGGTATGTATTACTTAAAGAATGAAAGAATATTGCACAATATTAAAGAAAAATTACTTAGTATAAATGCAATAAACAATTAAATTCCTAAGTTTGTAAAGTTATTTGAACACTACAGTATATAAAAAAATATTAAAATATACAGAATAATTTGTAAAATTAATTTGAATTTAAAATCTATATTTAAAAAACTAAAATCATCTAAATGCGATACAAGTTTGTAACATAATTTGAATAACTATATTTTAAAATATTTTAAGACTGAAAATTATTTAAATGCTATATATGCGATACCATTATGCTAAAGATTATCAAATTAATAAGAATAACTATAATAAAATATATATAAAAAAATATATATTATTATTTTAAAATTATCATTATTAAAATTTATTGCTAAAGTTTGTACAAATAATAAATAAGATGTATTAAAAATGTTAAGTTGTTACATGTTTTACATTTTTTCTGATCATTGATCCTCAACGTCATTTAGGCACAAACATTCACATGACCCTCTCTTTGCTATCTGCGTAGACCAGACCTTACAAGATTTTAAAATTTCAAAAAGTTATGAATAAGTCAATAATGGCAAACAATTGCAATCCACATTGCAATATGCACATTTTCAATATTATGATCATTTTAAACACGGTCTAGTGCAATAATCCTTTCTAAAAAGATAAGTTCATGCCTTAAAAACAGGCTTCCTTCAGACTGATAAATCAACTGCTTGTTCAGGCAACACGCATTTAGCAAGATCTTCTATATGCATATGAGCGATAAATTCATGCAATTCTTCAGATGTAAAAAGGCAATCTCAGATGTAATAATGTCTTTGTAAATCTGAATGTTAATGCTTTCTATGACTCACAATCAGGAACCACTCTAAATTGTTACTATATTTAGTCCACATTATAAGCACTCATTTCTAGGCTAAATAATCCTCACAAAATACAACTTCGGGCTTTAATGATAAACCTTCTACTCAACCATTTCCTTTATATAAGGCACCATGCCAAATGATATTCAGTGTAGGACAGCACCGCCCACACGGTTCAAAAGGAAAGGGAATAGATTTAAAGCCAAGCAGAACCCCAGAGCTGCATACATCTCTACATCCTTCCCGGGCTGGCTTTTATTGCAGACATTCTATCATTTGTTTAACAAGCTCATTAGTGCAGAGTATTGAGAGTGTCGTGTGATGCCAAAGTGCTGTGCTCTTTGCTCTAGTAAAGATTCTTATTTAGCTTGCCGGTTCTGTTTGTTTCCAGAGACCGGACACCTCGTGCGTTGAAGTTTATGTAGCGAGATAATGGAGAGAAATCGAATGATGTGGGAGTAGCCATGAAGACTTCTCAGCAAGAGCAAAAAGACAATCACCCACTGTGTAATTGAACTGACCCTTTGACCATTTACTATCTTTGACCCCCACGCACAAGCCGATTCCCATTTCACGACAGGGGACGAGAAATGGCTATTGTACGTTGCAGATAACGTTTTTACTGCAAGTATTTGAAGTGCGGAGGTAGAATAGCCACGTGAAGCGGCCGCGCGAACATTCATCAGCCTGGAGTGGCACCTCTTATAGTCTCTGTGTTCAGAGGAAGCAATTTTTGATGAGCACAGCTCTGAGAATTCATGCATTATAGAGGTTTTATGTTTGTGGGGGAATGAGCGACTATTACACCATGGAGACACTATGTGACTGGAATGCTACAAAAGTGCTGCGACAAATCATGTTATGAGGCGAGTTCACTAAAGAGTTGCGTCATTTTTGCATGCTTCGTGCTCACAAATAAACCACAATCAAGGTTAACCAAGCACCGATTGCACATGGATATCACAGCACTATACACCACTTTGGAAGACGTAAAAACATGGACATTTAAAAACATGGAATAGAAAATAAAACCAGATGTGCTGCTGGACCAGTGTTTAGTCTATTAAAAGAGCCATTATTTTACTGTTCTTGAATATGTCTTTTGGGTGTTTAACATTGGATGTTCATGTTAATAGTTAAAAAAAAAGTTTTATATTTCACATATTTCAAGTCTATTGTTCACCGCTGTCCCTCTTCTGATAAAACGACTGGATTTCTTCCATTCTATATAAAACTCCTCCCTCCGAAACACTTTGATTGGTAAAGCTGACCAGGTCTGTTGTGATTGGTTCCTCGGTTAGAGCGTGTTTCTGAAGAAGTCCCACCCATACCATATCAGTAAGCTTCCGCTTCTCTGGCTGTTGTGATTGGTTGGTCCCCCTCTCAATGCAGGTGAATTCATAAGCTTTGGTTTTTAGCAATAAACAGTAACAATGACGTCAACTTCTCTTCATCAGTTAAACACATGCAGATCGATCAGTGTGTAAATGAGGTCTGCAAGTGCATGTGCAAACGTCACCTTTGTTAGAGATCGCAATGGGAAGGGGAAATGAGACCACAAATAACAGAAGTGTTAGTTTTGCCTTTTTATATTGGACCTAATAAATCAAGCAGATTGACTAGGAGACATTTGCAAGCAGTACTTTAAAGGAAGTTTCATAGAAGTGTTTTAGAGGTATGCGCACACACACTCAAAAACTCGGAATAGAGACATCATTTACCCGGGAAGTATCGGGCTATAATGTTGTAACGCGCACAAGTGTTGTAACTCTCCGTCTAGACTAGACTCTATAGCCTGTTTACATAGAGAAACAGTTGGAAAGTTAGCACTGCGGCGGGATGGTAAATCACGTTGTTTTATGAATGGCCGGGGCCAGTGACTGTAGCTCACAGCAGCTCAAAGCAGGAACATACTTTGTGTAGTTATTAGCGTGTTCTGTACAGTAATGAAAACAGGTCATAACAAAATGTGCACTCACATATGCTCCCAAATATTTTTTGAGGTCGCACAGGTTAAATATAGGGAGCATATGCGACTAAAATGGTCGTAATTTCAAGCCGAGCACTCCATCACGCCAACTGCGTGAGGACATTGTGTTCTCGCGAGACCGAACACCCCTGGTAATTGGATGCTAAAGCAAAGCAGACAGTGCAAACTAAAAAACAGGGCATCAGCTAGCGCAATTCATTCTAAGCGAATTCCCCACTGTGTCTTTACACATTGTAAGCACCATGTTCAATTTGTAGTTCCAGTAGGAAAAGGTCACATCAGTAAGAAAGTCTATGTTATTGAGTCAGAACTGTTACAGACGTTATTAATGAACATAGAAAAAGTTGCTAGCACCACCTCGGTACTTTGCCAGCGAGCATCTAGGGACATTTACTGTGGTATTTAATTCCTACTTCCACTAGACTAGACCTTCAAAGAGTATTACTGCTAAATATAGGGGATAAATGATACTAGAAAAGGCATTTCAAACTAGGTTGGCTGTGATATAGAATTTTTTTTATGTGTTTGAAATTCAAGTTTCCTTCCTGTATTTCACAAAGCATAATGATCACCAGAAGCACAGCAAGAAAAAATTCTCCTCACTTATACTATATAAATACCCTTTACGCCACGCATAAGAAATGAGACCGCAAATGGAAATGGCTTCTAAGATCTGAGGGCCTGTGAGCAAAGCAATTGAAAACTGTAATGGGATATATGTCTATTCACCTCTACTTCCATTCATGTTTGTCAAAGGGTCAAAATCCATCGGTCTTCCAGTCAGGCTAAAAATGTTTGACAGACTGACCAGGCGTCGCTCCCAGGTTTGTTGTCTGAAAACAATGGAGTGTATTGATCAACGGCTCTAAATGCTATTTGAGCGATGCATAATTTATCAGTTTGCACAAAAAGGAAACGCAGAACAATCTCATTTCTTAATGCCGGCCCAGTCAAATTGAGCCGCTCTCGGTGGAGATTGCGGACGAAAGCAAACACTGCACAGCGGGGCACAGCCGGCATGTTCCTTTATATAACACGTTGCAGATGGAACGAGTTTAATTACCCTGAAAATCACACAGCACTTCCTGTACCAAAGCTTATGTCCTGCGACACGGACAGGGGAGCTGGTGGTCAAGGCCAACAGCGGTGAGAAAAGAATATTCATCATTTCACAGGGTTAAACCCTATTGCAAATATCTTTCCCCCATTGGGATTCAATACCTGAGCAAAGTCACTCCAAGGTGATATCTGTCTGAATTGGACGTTGGGTGTCTCTTGGCTGTTCATTATTAATTCAGTCTCTGGCTCATGGGTGCCACAGTATCATTTCAAAGGCCGAGATGAGAAATTGAGGAGCAAGGGGAGTAATACTGCTTTGCTTTCTAACTTGCCTCCTGCCCGTCAATATAGCCGCTCAAATGATGAGGGTCACCGGCAAACTCCTCCTGGGCTCTGACAGCTATTGCCTTTTGCCTACAAAAATCTTGAGAGCTCAGAGCTCAGACAGAGAAAAATAGGCTGAGTAGCAAAGGTTCATTTGCTAATACTTTTATAACAGCACGGACCAGACATTTCTAGAAATAGATTCTTTAATAAATTACTTTTGTAAAAAATGTTGTTATTTTTTTAGCAAAGTACCTTATGAAAACAAGCTATACGTCATTTTCACAGTTTAATTTTGTGTAATAGATTTTCATTAACAGGCATATAGACCTCTTCAACTCCCGCACACTATCAGTGTGAATGGGTATTACAAGGTTTCGGTTAGACCCGTTTGATCTTTTTTCCTACGCACCTATCTATTAACTACAGGTGTGTGAGTTTGATTGTTAATAGACCTCTTCAACTCAAAATGTTCAACTCAAAATGTGTTACCGTACATTAAATATTCCAAATGACTCAATCTAAATTATAGGAATAGTGTTGTCACAAATGATAATTGACAATTGTGATTTGAAGACAATTTTGAGCTGAGCTCGGTTAATAATATTAAATGTTTTTATAATTAACTTAATATCAATAAAACAAATAAGAGGTAATATTTTTAAATAGTTTTCATAATAAACTTAAAGTGAAAGTTCACCCAAAAATGAAAAATCTGTCATCATTTACTCTCACTCTAAAAGTGCTTTACGATGTTTGTCTAAATGGTTCCATAAAAAATCTTTAACTTGCGAAAAACCTTTCTGTTTGTGGCAAAAAGTTTCTTCAGATTGTCAAAAGTAAGAAAGAGATGGTTCTTCATAGGACTTTTGAATAAATGGTTCCTTGTGGAGCCAAAATGGTTCTTTCTATGGCATTGCTCTGAAGAACCTCTATTTTTAAGAGTACTATTGCCATTTCAAACCTATATGACTTTCTTTCTTCTGCAGAACACAGATATTTTGGAGAATTTTGTCCAATCGTGGCCTAATGGTTAAAGAGTCGGATTCATGACCAGAGGTTTGCCGGTTCAATTCTCAGGGCCGGCGGGTAACGACTGAGGTGCTCTTTAGCAAGGCACCTTACCACTACTTGCTCCCCGGGCGCTGCAGTGACAGCTGCTCACTTTCTCCGGGTGTACGTGTGATCACGACTTGCTGTGCGTGTGTTCACTACTCACTGGATGGGTTAAATGCAGAGGTCACATTTCGGGTATGGGTCACCATACCTGACAAACAGTTCACTTTCACTTAACTGGCACCCATTCACTTGCATTAGTTTTGTGTCTGTAAAATAGAAGTGAATGGGTGTCAGTCATGTTTGGCTAGCAACATTCTTCAAAATATCTTCTTTTGTGTTCTGTTGAAGAATGAAAGTCATACATATTTTAAATGACAAGAGGGTGAGGGTGACAGAATTTTCGTTTTTTGGATGAACTATCACTTTAATATCAATACAAAAAACAATGTTAATGTTTTACATTACATCAAGATAACATTTAAAACAGT
This sequence comes from Triplophysa dalaica, assembly GCF_015846415.1. NCBI lineage: Eukaryota > Metazoa > Chordata > Actinopteri > Cypriniformes > Nemacheilidae > Triplophysa > Triplophysa dalaica. The sequence continues at coordinate 18,169,728 of NC_079549.1, read as the reverse complement.
TTTATATTAATTTAATATCAATACAACAAACAATGTGAGATTATGATAAGATTAAGTAAACAAGTAAAAACTGAAAGAAGGCTGAGGAAACAGAAAAGGCAAAAATTTGCGTTGCCATCTTTCATTAACAAAGCTTCCAAAACTACCTTAATTTGTGTTCTGGGGAAAAACGGAGGCCCTGAATTTTCATTTTTGGGTGAAGGTTCCCCTTAAAACCTAATTAATTCACAGAGTAAATCTACTGTTCATGCAATGTTAATTTTATGTTAACTAATAGTTTAGCTAACACATCTAATTGCTCTCTTTTCGAAGAACAAGCGTTGAGGCCTTATAGCAAAAAATGGATTTTAATCGAGACAATATTTGAATTCTATTCCTAGAAACTGCCTCTAGAGGAAAATAACTAAATATAACCAACTTATTGAAAAAAGTTGAAAAAAGACTTAAGACAATGAGTTTATAGACTTCCAGCTTTAGTTTTTTACCAGAATCGGTTCAAAGCTACACTAGTGTTTGTAGCTGCTGAGTTAGACCACACTGCTGAAAGACGGTTTGAATACGAGCAAAGCAATTAACTATAATATCCAAACATAATTTAATATTTAAAGAAGAATTACCTCTGTAGATTGCATCAAACCACAGGCTGCCACTTTAAATTACAACAGACCGTCAACAGGAAAATCATCCGACACAATCCTGCTTTGAGCCTTTTTTGTTTATTCGGGGCTGACAATATGTTATGTGCTTTGAGACATGGCCTCATATTCAGCCCTTTTATCTACATCATTTTTTAAGTGATGCCAAGGTGGCTGGCACAACAGCGTGCTGTGGGGGACCGTTTCAACAGCTGTCCCCACAAAAATAAATGTTCCAAGCGCAGGCACATCTTTGACATTGCAACAAACAGTGTTCTCCTGCATTCGCTCCACAATTCATCATGAAAACGTATCGGCTAGAATCACAGCAGTGTCTATGGGTTGCCTCAGGCTATAATGCAGAGCGAACAGAGGAGAAGCATTAATTTAGTATCGCCCTGCAGTGATAAGAGGATGAGAGTCGGGCGATATTGTTCATCAACGGATCCATAAACTCAATCAACACACCTGCCCATCACAAGCTCTATAAAGTCTTATTAAAGGCTGCGGTACAGCGAGGCAGATAAAAGGCCGGGGTCATTGTCGTAATATCGGTCGGCTCTGCTTTAGGGTTTTACCGTGGAGCAAACTCGATGCCAAATGGCAGACAGAAAAGCGTAAAGTAGATCAGCTAACAGCATGAAGTGTTTCGTTCCTCAGTTATCGTAATAATTCCAAGCTACTTCAAGCAAATGGGAAAGATGGAGATAGGAGTAGATACAAGAATGAAAAAGTACAATTACAATATCTGAAAAGAGGTACAAATTGTAAAACAGATCAGGGTGTTCGGCAATGAAAAGGAACGGTCAATGAGCCACACTCAGCTAAAGGCAATTTGCATGCAAATTGACTCTTGGCTTGATATGATCACAAAAAAAAACAATGTCACATGTCCAACACGAACGGCTTTCAACCAAAAACAACTCTTGAGACAGTGATCTTTCAGGTAGAGCTGATTCAATTACAGCAACCTCGCGGCTTAGCAAAGTGGCTCACAACTGGGTCATGTGACCCATCAGCGGCACATGAAACAGCGTGACACGGCTACATTGTGACTTGGAAGGGTACTCCATCAATCTATGTCAAAAGATTAATGGTGGAAAATGTCACAGAGAATAAGGTCACGCACTGAGAGACCTGGTTTTGGGGGGGCACCAGAAAGTCTGCACTCTGGTTTCAGGCACATCCCAGCTCCAACAGCGCCATATAGAAAACATGGCGCAAATTACAAGAATGGCCCCCAACCACAGCTCACTGTGTGCTTTAAATAGGAAACAGTTCTTTATTGAAAAATAATGAGCCATCATTTACCAACGAGCTGTCAACCCCACACTGTGTACACAAAAGCGTGGCATTAAACACATTTTAAAAAGCCCTTGTGTTTAGATATTGTTCAAATCTCAAAATGAAGAGTTTAGTCACAAGAGGGGGGACAATATGCTACCTTGAGCAGAACCGTACGCTGCATGTAGAGCGTGGCATCTGAACCTCATTAACAGGCTTAGTGGTCCCATCAAAAAGCAATATGCTATTAGACTCACTACACTGGCTTCCATTTGTGGATGCTGTGAATATCTACAACAATAGACTCATACATGCTCATTACAGCCGCCCTCAATTATTTGTCTGTTCCACATAATGAATTTGTCTTTCAAAAGTGCAGGAACAGATTTTCTTTTAACGTAATCGTGTGAAAGCGTGTGCGGGGGGGTGTATAGGGAGTAGGCGGCTAAGAAAAGTCGGCCATGATTAGGTAAATCTCTTAGGCCTGTACATCAGAGCTGTCATACAGTGCCGTTCTCGGGGTCTCAAAGTGAAGGCCCGTTCACATTAAGTGCGATAACTATAACGTTTAAAAATTTAAATTCGGAGGATGAAACTGCAGCGTGAAAGCTTATAATAAACAAACTTATCTTACATTGATGTGTGGATGCTAAAACTATTCTCAATATAGTTATCTTTATAGTTATTGTCCCTGGTATAAACTAGCCTTTAGACAGTGTTTAAAACTGTGGTTTTAGTTAATGATGTCTGCACAACAGACCCCATAAGCAGAATTACTTTTTTTTTAAACGACATCACTTTTAACCTTTTTTAGAGGCTCACATGTGTACGGAAACCGGAAACAGCACCAAGTCTTGTGCCACTTCATATTAAGTAAGTCGAGAGCCTCTGTACTACATGCAAGTCTTTTATACTTTCATGCACTGTATGAAACTATAGCAGTATTTAATTCAATGAAATGTGTAACATTTAAAGGAGCAATGTGGTGATTTTAGCGGCATCTAGTGGTGAGTAGGCATGCCACAATACTCAATATCATATTGAACCGTTTGGTACGACCTCTACGGTTCAATACGTCCAAGTGAATTGCGGTTTTCCGGTTTGCGTTTTTTTTTCCTGCGCTTAATTACACTTAAATTACTTAAATTAATTGGCTCTGTCCGTATTTGTCTGTATGCTGAGATAGATAAACGCATCCCTGATATCTAATAGCGAGTGGTGATCGGGCGGTGAAACTAGACTTGCAACACGAGAATCAATGTGCTGTTGTCGAATATCATGTTGACGAAGAGACGCAAGCTGGGTTTGTTGTATGCCCATTGTACTAAAGTGATAATGTCCAAATTTGGCACATCAAATTGCTCTCAGCACATGCAGCAAGAGCGTCTCTTCTAGCACCATCCCACATTCCATTTAACGAATGTCATGCCGATCGGCGGCCTTTTGGACAGCTATTAACATCTTAGCAAGAGCGCCTCCCAGCAGTTACTAAGCATTGCATTTCTTCAAATTTATTGCAATAGCAGTGATGCACCTTGTTAATATATTATCTTTGGCCTTTACCATTGAGTGCACGTTTACTTTGATTACAGCAATCGCAAGTTTTGCATTACGTCACTTTAATTAATCTGATACACAAAACCTCTTCAACAAGTTTATTTCACTGGCATGTTGATGAACAGTAAACCAAAAACTGCTGTGTGCTGCCACTCTAAATCTTTACATTCATGAAATACACCAGTAATTTTTACAAGTTGTTTTTTGCTTAAAGATAATAAAATAAGTCAAATAAAATAAAAATAATTTGAGTTAAATAGTTTAATCTTCTTAAGCATAAAACAATCAAAAAGCACTTTAATGTGCCGAAGCCATCAGAACCGAACCGAACCGAAAACCATGGGCCATAAACCGAGGTCCGTATTGAACTGTGGGTGAGCTGTATTGTTGCATCTCTGGTGGTGAGGTTGCGAATTGCAACTAACGGCTCACTCCAGTCCTCCTTTTCGAACCACTATAGTGGCTGACACATGACAAAGACGTCATCACGTTTTTGCTTCTTTGCCGAAGGAGATAAAGTATTTACGAAATGCGCTCTTGTATAGCAGTTTGTCCGTTTAGGGATAATGTAGAACTACATAGGAATTCCATGTGAGGGGACCCAGGGTGTATGTAGATCGGGTAGCTCATTCTACAGGCTATATTGAGTTGCTATTCTTTTTCTTTGTTTGCTACATTATTGAATACTCAAAAAAATGATATACAAAATAAAATACTTCATTATTTAAGATCTTTATACACCTCTGAAAATAAAGTTTTGTTTATTATGTTGCATTTATGTCAGTAGATAATGCTAAATATTACATAAAACATTCTTTAATATAATAAAAAATCAACATTACCGGCCTAACACAATAACTTTGACTCAGTGGCTTACAACAGTGGGCGGTACAGTGTTTGTTCAATGCCGAGACCATTTGGAAAGGATAATTATTTATTTGTTGAAATTACTATTTCCTTTACTGTACCCTACAGTTCACTGATTTACTTAAATTTTTACTGAAAATAACTAGATCATACACAATCAACGAATCCCATCAGGTTTAAGTAAACTCAATTTTTACAAATGATATTTCTGATTCTATGTACAAGTAATATATACCGTATTTAATACAATAAATATTATAAAAATACATTATTACATTAAATGTTAAAAGTGCATGTAGCTGTAGGCGACTAAAGATGAGTCACTTAAATTGATGGGTGCTGCGATGATTGAAAGGAGATTGTTATGTTTGTTGTGTTACGTTAAGATTGAGTGGCAGAGAAGGCGGAGTTACACATTCTGCTCATTCTCAGACACCAGACCCGGCTGACTAATGATCCCAGAGATGCACACTGCTTATGCTGCAATACAGCCACATAAATAAATAAAGAGTGAAAAAAATCACCTGTGATTCATCCGATACGAAGCCAAGTCTAATGTTTACAAATATTAAAAACGACACTGAGCGCATAAAAAAGTGTCAAACATCACAGACTGCTTTATGGACCGTAATATATTGTCTAAATAATTTTAACTGAATACTTCTCAAACACAATCCAAAAGCTCTAACCTCATTGGCTGGAATGAATGATGCAAAGTTGTTAAATGTCAAGTGATTTATGCAAAGCTTTTGAGTGAAGTACTGGAAAATGCTGCTGCATCCGAAAGCCAGAGGGCGCTCTCGTGCGGAATCTCCAAATACGCACTGCAGAAGAAGACCATAGCATATTCTAGAATCTAGGAAATGCCTATGGACATCTTTTTATCACTGATCCCCAAGTCTCATCAAGTATTTTTATAATAATAAAGCATATTTACAATGATCATGTTTGACGGGTGTTGCTTTTCAAATACACATTATAAGCGACTCAAACTCTCACTGCTTTTAGATCGAGCAGCATTTCCTACTGATCCCAGAGCAGTGCTTCACGGACAAGCTACGCATTAAAAAAATATCGACACATTGCATATCGCAGTCAGCTTGACTTCAATAGGATTTAGTGGTATCGCAATAAATTATCTTGCAGCCCCAATGCAAATACACACTGTAGGGGAGAAACATGTTTTAAATACACATGCAAATAAACAATCCCATGATGATTTCAAATCTAGAAATAAGCACCATTGATGACAGCCACACGAAAGCAGTAAACTGGCATTGTACAATTGCAAACATCCTGTTTCACACCCAGTGAATTGGCTCAGTGTGTTGGCATGTACTGTTGGGCCCAAAGCTGCACTTTCATTAGGGGAGTTTGGACTACATTACCCAAGTATCTGGAAATCTGATCACAGAGGAATATTCGCAGCCAAACCCGCCTGCCACCGTGGCCGGCATCCTGAAAAACACATCCCGCTGCCAAAATACGATGTGATTGAATTAATAAGAAGGAACAGAAAGGCAGGCAATATGTTATCTTGCAGTCAGTGACGGAGGAACGATAACAATATTAAAGAAATAGATCATCCCAAATAGAAAATTTTGCCATTATTTACTCTTTTCCATGTCGTTCCAACACTACTTCGGTTTTGTCAGTGGAATACACGCAAACACACACACAATGAATCTTCACATACAGTACAGCACACAGTAGCTGTCAAGCTTCAAAAAGGACCAAACAGAAATAACCATGAAAGTAGTGCCATGACTAGTGCGCTATATTCCAAGTCTGCTAAAGCTACAAGATAGCTCGGTGAGAAACAGACTGAAATTTGGGTCATGAGCATGAGTCATATTGACTGTATACTGTATTTGTATGGTGTTTTAAGAGTGTTTTTTGGTCAATCTTATAGTATAGCAAACAGCTTTATTCACGGTTTCAAAGCAGCATTTTCACACAAAGAAAATAGTCTCTGCACATTATTTATGAAAACAAGCAAATTACACAAGCTAGTAATTGGAAAGTAGCTCTAGCCAGTTGTATTTTGGGTTGCTAGTAGAAGAACTGTTACTTGGCTAAACTTAATAAACTTAAAACGTGTCAAATGCGGCAATATTGATTTAATTTAATATGAATGTAAATTAAATTAAATATTTAACAAACACAGACCAGAAGTGGACTTTGGACCAGGCATGTACGTCCATTGAAACCATCTATAAAGAATCTTCTTTCTGTTTATAATGAAAAAACAACATTTTGTTTCGGCACAACGTACGGCTGACCAAATAATCGTTTCGTTTATTTGGTAAAATTATCCAATGTTACCAATAATTAAATAATTGTTTATTTACATTTGTATTGTTTTAGCAGTATTCTTTATGAATAAACCTGTTTCCAAAATACAAGAGCTACACAAATATAAGCAAATTCAAGCAATAATCTATATGAGGTACAGTATATGAAGGCCTTATTCAAAATATTAACGATAATAGGGAATTGTTCATTCTTGAATGTCCAGGTGAACTGCTTTATAGGGTTTACATTGTTTCATTTAGTCAATGGCACCATAAGTTAAACCAGAGAGCTGCTCAAATAAATATAAAATTGTAAATCAAATATCAGCATGATGTCCTAATACAAGGTTAAAGGTTTTCCTCTTACATGTAACTCAGAAGTAAAAAGCTCCACCCTGGAAACCTTTATACCTGGGTTTTACAGGTCTGATTCAAGGGCTGCCTCCAGGCAATGACTGCTCCGGTCTGGAGCTTGTCAAGAAGTCTCTAACGTCAAAGCCCTGTGTGTAATTTCATTGCTTTTGGTGCTTTAAAAGAGTACCAATGAAAAGCAAACATGTGTTGGACAGGTATGAATGGGCTTTAAAAAGCGCCAGCGTTGAATGAGCTGAAAACACGGACAGAGCAGGCAGAAAAAGATCATAGACTCATCATTTCCATTTGTGTTGTGTAGAAGCCCAGGCAGCATACAAATGACATCAGTTACATAGAATGACTAAACCGGCGCCCGGGCGCAAAAATAGTCCAAATGCTAATGTCTGCTTGTTGTTGTCTTCTGGCTCGCTCTATTCTATCGCTTTTAGCCATATTGAGCAGAACTAAAGATTTCACCAGTGGAAGACGCGTCTCCTGCTGTTTTCTTCTGATTGAAATATGCCACTAAGCTTCAGAAAACTGGGTCTTCTGGGAACTTATTTTTTCCCCTAACTCCGCAATAGTTGTCTCACTCACTTTCCAGCAAACCAGTGAAACCAGCAGTCTACATCTTCTTTCAAGGGAACTCTATTAGTTAGTGATCAAAGATCGCTTTGAGTAGAAGTCAGACTGGAGTAAAAGAAAAATTCTCTTTTATTTTATTTTTTAATGCAAAAACATGTCTTACAGTATGAAATACCTCCTAAGAAACACATATCTAATTGGGGTCAGGTCAACAACAAACCAACTTATTTACACAGGGTGTTCTTAAGAACATTTTGACTTGTATAGGCAACCCACTGACTAGACAATTTAGAAAATACGTAGTTCTGCACCCCCCTTGGCAGACGTGTTTAGCACAATACGCTTTGCCTCGCAAAATCCCATTAACAAGGCACACATATATTATGCATTATCTCGCTCGCTGTGTCGGAGCATGCTAATGCACAATTTGACTTTTCCTGTCTCGAAACCTGTGCTTTTCGAGAAATCACATCTTGTTCTTTTCCTGAGTGAATGAAGATGGATGAACGGCCTCAAAAACAATCACAGATTCCAGTACGGACTAATTGGTGCTTTGAAGTAAACAAAATCATTATGTCAGTGCTTTCTAAACAGAGAACCTGACTCTGAAATATAACGAGAAAACACTGAACTGTACACACTGCTGATGTCAGAAACATTTTTAGGTGGCTATTAAGAGTATTAAGGTATTAAATCATTAGCTGGGCGGAAACGTTCATAAAGTTCTGAATTGCATCGTTTTATTAGGCTTTTAATCCTGTCATAGCACAGTCGCAAAACCATGGACTCAATGCATCGCGATAGAAAAGCCTGTAAAATGACTTCATAATATTCTTATTGAGAGCCTTTGTGGGGTATAAACTACAAAAATGGCTAACACAGAAATAAAATCCTTGATTTAAAGTTATATAAAGTGCACTTCAGTTCATACCTCTCTGCTCAAAAGACTATTGCCGAATTTGATGCAAATGGAATAAATCGGTAGATCAGAGCCAGAGAGAAATTTCAATTAGGGGACGACCGCAGAGGATCTCGACAGTTACGTGTGTTACAGAACGCAGGCAAATCAAATTAATCCGGAGTGGGGTATAAAGGAAGCATCTTTTTTGTAATCATCCTAGATAAAGCTGGTCTAATATAAAAAAGGTGAAAATTTAATTTTCTCACCGGGGAAATGATAGGTGCCTGTGATCAGGTCGCAAAAGAGAGGGCAGATGAAGGTTCGACGGCAAATGAAACGATCTGCAAAATGAAACGCGAGCCGCTGCATTTCTTGAAGAGCACTGCCTTATTATAACTCCCATTCCTCTTTTAATTAAAGGTGCTTTAGTGCTGTGATTGGCAGGCCATTTTAATGTCACCTATACATTTCTAAATTGCTTTCCTCTGTGTCTTGATGGTCAGAGGTGGATTACTCGTATTACAGCTTTTTCTCATCATGAACAGAAATGACAGTGGTCAGAGACTCCTCTCCGGGACTTTAACAACCAGTGCTCTTCATAAGTACTGTACAGTCCATGCATAATAAAAAATACATTTTATATTCAGTTTAAATTGGCCACGTTCCAGCCCACCAATCACATCTGGTGAATCCTATAACATTACACATATGTTTATATTCGAAACAGGATTGCAATGATAATAACCATGTTTCGCATTTTCTTGAAGGAAAAAAACAATAAAATGTGACTATTTACTATTAAAGGAGTCATGAATTAAGACAATCAATTTTAACCCAAGCTTTTGTTTTATAAGAGGGAATCGTAATCAAGCGAACATCCTGGAAGTGTCGGAACTGCAAACGCCCATGTTTCTGAAATTACAACTGTTATTGACACCAGGCCCAGCGAACGGCAGGTCCTGGAATGCACCTATTTTGAACACCGCCTACACAGAAGAATATTATCGACTACTTCTCTAGTCCCACCCATTGGTTCGCACATGACAGTACTGAAGTAACACATGTTGCTCGGAACCAGATAGAGCGAGCAATTAACATGCCATTAAAGATCGCAACATATTGCGCAGTCAGTGCCTGGTTGTTGAAGAACACAGTCGCTGTATAACCTGCATAACCTTCCTTCGGAAAAGCACTTATTAAAGCGAACTAGTTAAAGCACTGGGTTCAAAAGTGAACTTTTGCCAAGATTTAAAGGGATAGTTTACCCAAAAATGAAAATGATGTCATGATTTATTAACACTCTTGTGAATTAACAAACCGACAGTACCCTTTAACTTGCATTGTTTTAGTGTCCATACAATAGAAGAGAATGGGTTGCCACTGTTGTTTGGTTACAAACATTCATCAAAATATATATTTTTTTTGTGTTCTGCAGAAGAAAGTCATACATGTTTGAAATGACAAGACGAGAGTAACTGATGAAAGATGTTTTTCTGCCAACCCCCCTTTAAGTAGTCAAAAATCTTATTTGCTCAACAGTGGATATTCATCAGGGGTGTATTTACCTAGTTAAAGGAACAGTTCACATAAATATGAAAATCTGTCATTTTTCACTCTCATATTATTATATTATATTATATTATATTATATTATCCATCCATCCATCCATCCATCCATTTTCTACCGCTTATCCGAACTACCTTGGGTCACGGGGAGCCTGCGCCTATCTCAGGAGTCATCGGGCATCAAGGCAGGATACACCCTGGATGGAGTGCCAACCCATCGCAGGGCACACACACTCACTCATTCTATATTATATTATATTATATTATATTATATTATTATCATACCTGTATAGGACTCATTCTGTGAAACACAACTGAGGATATTTTGAGAAATGTCTCAGTGTTTTTTTGTGTTCATTCAATGTAAGTCAATGGAGCCAATTTTGTTTATTTTCCAACATTAAAATAAAACAATAACTTGTTAAACAAACGAGTTCGACCTATGGCATATTATTTCTGTGCTTGATACGGTCCCTCAGCACTCTAACTTGTTTCTGATTTTTTTTTTATAGGTCTGCATCTCTATTTTGTTAAAGAGAGAGAAGTCAGTAGTTTGTTTGTTCAAGGCATTTCAGTGATGGATGTTATATAAACAGCGGATAAAATGATGGATTTGGAGATCATTTGAAACCGAAAGATTGCGCGGTACCAGTGCTAAAAGTTGAGGGACATGAACCGCACATGGTAAGTGAAACTAAGTCATATGTCTGTGTTTTGTCGGCAATCCGTGCGTAGCCTTACATGCATAATTAAAAACACACAAAAGGATTAATGCGACGATGTGATGTTATTGTGTGCTAGTGCTCTAGTTCTATCCCTGCTTCCTCCCTCCAGCAGCTTTTGTTTTTCCAGAAATAATCGTACAGCTGTATCTCTAAGATTAATATGAGATTGTGAAGTGTTTAACTCCATCTTTAAAAATATTTTCTTTTGTCCTCTGATGAAGAATGAAAATTATACAAGTTTATAATCAACCTTAATTGTCAGGTAAACACTTGAATTTACATTGGTGAGCACATCCTACGGCAATGCTCTACCAACTAAGCTTTCAAAAAAACATGTACTGTATATAAAACATGCATGAACAAATCTAAAGAGTACTATTGAATTCCTTCTTGGTAATTTCACACCCCACATTGCCAGAGATCTAATTGACATCAGCCAATCAATGACTGTAGAGACCATCTCACTTTCATGACACCTGCAACCCCGCCACAAAATCCACAACACGCTGTTGTTTTATCAGTCGGTTGATGTGGATCTCTCAGGTTTCATTGTGTTCTTAATGAGCGGCTGAGACATCTCAATTCAGATTGTATCCATCACGGCTACAAAGTCAATTTTTTTGTCTTGTCGGCAGGTTAGCATGCATGGCTTAGCCAGGGTATTACAGTTGTGAATACATTCACTGAACCATGCTGTAATGGTTATATAGAGCGAAGGTAACTTGTTCATATCCTATACCAGATTTCAATTATTCTTTCCTTTCTGCAATGTCTCAAAAAGTCCCCCCTCCCGTTTCCATTTTCTGTTCTTTTTTACGCTATTGCAAATCATTTCTAGCAACTGTATGACAGGCTTTTATTAATGGCCCTCCATTTTGGCATTCACACTCAACAAGCACTGAACAAATAGCAGCCTCGATATGTTATTCACTTTGATAAATGATTCAAATAATACTAATGATACCGTGACATTCTATCAAGTGTTTTGCTTATGAGAGAATATTTCACTGCGAGTATACCTAATAAATATTAATGTGATTTCGTGTTCAGCATCATTTTGGTAGTCTGATGTTTACTAGCCAATTTTAACATCTATTTCTATTCTACAGTGCATAAGACTCTCTAACCAGGCTGGATGACTCGCTCTTTTCATTTTCTTAAGCGCCTGTGGCCGCCGGTGTAGAGTTCTGATCAATGAGCACCATTGCAAATGGCAGCACGATGCTGCTCGCCAGCCAAAATAAATGCGAAAGTCGTGGGCTGTGAAAGTCTACTGAAATGGAGAAATGAGGATGAGCTTTAATCCCACACTGAATCTTCAGAAAAGTCATTAGGTCAAAATGGAGTGGAGGATGGTGAGAGAGGACCTTTTTTATAATGAAGCGCCTGAGCTCTAGAGGGACACAATGCAGAGGGCCGCCGCTCGCGTTAGACAGATCTGAAAATTAATGTTTTGCGGCGCTATCTGCAAGGAGTCCCCTGGGGGGCACATGCTGGTTGCCGTATCTAGGAGCGAAGAAGTGCCCAAATCGTACAAAGGCATTTTGATTACAGCCACACTGTCAGTCAGAATCTCAGCATCAGCGCCACCATTAGATATAATGGACCTGACGGACACAAAGTGCTAAATCAGTCAGTCAGATTTTGGCACCGAGTGACAAGCTATTGTGACAAGACCCGTTTAGGACAATCCTGTGGGAACGGTGAGAAGAGTGACTTTGAATGTCACACGAGCCAATTGAAGATTGGGAAAGTTGGAAAAGAAGTCTTTGTCCTCAGAAAGTTAACTTTTACAGTGTAGCCTGAAAAGGAAAGGTTTGTTTCATGCCCCTTGGCTTAGAAAGTTTTAGGCAATCCACAAGGCCGCACTACAACAGTTACTGCAAATTATCCACTTCAGTACACTTCTCTGAGACACAGACACTTAACACAGACAACATATATTCACAGGTAAAAATGTTTTTCCTCTGCACTGCACGGTTATTTCTATGCAGGAAAACATCCCTGCAGCCTGCATTAGGCGCACGAGACAAAAACATGAAGACCTTCAGAAAGACGATGGAATGCTAAATGCTGCATTCAATTACAAGCAATCAAAATAGCCAATGCAACATTTCTGCGCTTTACATGACACACAGGATAGAAAACATCAATGCAAAACACTTTGAAACAGCTTGAAGTATTTAGTTCTGAATTACGTTGCTTGCTGTTATTTGCATAAAAATGTTTTATCCATCCAGTTTATACTGTAAGGCTATACATTTACATTTACATTTAGTCATTTAGCAGACGCTTTTATCCAAAGCGACTTACAAGTGGGGCTATACAGCTCAAACCCTAAATAGCTAGAGCTCAATATTACTGTTTGAAACATCTCTGCCTAAATACACCACTTAAATTTTAATCACTTATAGTTTTTTAAACAATGAATGTGAATGGTGACCATAATGTTTACTGTGAATTAGATTGTTTTGTGAATGACTGGATAAAGTTCACTCAAAAATAAAAATTCTGTCATCATTTATTCCTGAGCTTTTATGCTAAATCTTTATGACACTTTTTGCCTGTGGAACAAAAAAGAGGAGCTTTAGTGTAAACACAATGAAAGTAGTTGGGGGCCAATGTTGTTTGCTTACCAATGTTTTACAAAATATAAAAAGTTTTCAAATTACAAGAGGTGAGTAAACAAAGAGATCATTTTTTATTCTTGGGTGAACTTACATTTAAAATGTACAGCATTTTGATGTTTTAATGGTGCTTTTTGTCCTTTTGAAAGCTTGACATTGACGAGTGACCCCATCCAAATTCATTGTGTGGAGATGAAGTGGTAAGAAAGAAAACATGAATGTGTAAATAGCGATGACCAACGCTGCTCTTTTTCAAGGGGTAAAGTATTCCTTCTACCGTATAAAATGAGGCCCTCAACTCTTGGATCCAGATCACGTAGTGAGGAGAAGTCAAAGCCTGACCTCTCCCCTCTGTGTCAGACAAGTCAGCATGACAGCTGAGCAATCAAAAACAGCGGTCGGCCCGTGACTTCAACACCTCCGATCCCTACGCACAGACTCCAGTCACTGCAGCACACTTCATTTGATAAGGTTCAGGTCCCTCCTGTCCTGTCAATCAGTGGGGAGCATGACAGCATTATCCACCATCTTCCATCCATGGCCAATGATTCCTAAAACTGGCACGTTAAGATGCGCATCACGCTTAACACTCAACTTGCGATTTCTCCATTCCTGCTAGTCGTGCAGACAACAACGGTAAGGTTTTAGTCTTTCATAAACCGCTTTTTTTTAAGATCCCATTTTTCAACCTTTAGTTATTGTGTAATGTTGCTGTAGAGCATAGACAATACCTGCAAAATGATAAAGCTCAAAGTTCAGTGACAAGCAAGATATTGTCTTTTCAAGAACTACAGAGATGGGCTGGAATCGGACCACAGCCCTCTTTTTCCCAGGTACATGATATTATTCACACAGACACTATTCTGAGTGCTTTTAATATTCTCCATCTAAGGAATATGGCAAAAGGCATAGGGGGCGAGGTCTTCCTCAGAGAAGAGGAAGTGCCCCTGGAGTAGTGTTTGGTTATCAGAGATCGTAAACATTTGTCTGAGCTACACGCTAAACTACTTTCACTTTCATCACAGTCCTACAGCTGGTAATAAGAATTCAGCTACACACATTCTAAGATAACCAACGGTCAAATACCAGCTTCCATGACTTTAACATCGGCTGTGAAAGCTGTTCTGTGATACATTCATATTGCATGTGTGTGTGCACAAACCCTATTAAAGGCGGGGTGTGCGATTTCCACATGACTCTTGTTTAGAACAAGTCAGGCCAAGAACCAAAACAAACTTGTAGCCAATCAGCAGTAAGGTGCAAAGTGCACAGAATGGACATTAGTCGACCCGAGCGCTGACGAAAGCGAAATATGGGGGTAGGGGTGTGTCTGTTTTGGTGATTTGAAAATCAACAACGGCTATGAGATTTCATACATCCCACCTTTAAACACTTCTATGATATGTCCTTTGAAGTCCTGCTTGCATATGTCTCCTAATTAATCTGCTTGTTTTATTATCCAACTTAGGTCCTATATAAAAAGGCAAAACTAACAGTCCGGTCCGGTGTCATTTCCCCTCGCCTTAGTAGGGAAAAAATGTGATATTTAACAAAGATTGACGTTTGCACATGCACTAGCAGACCTTCTTTACACTTCGATCGATCCGCATGTTTTTAACTGATAAGGTGAAGTTGACGCCATTGTTACTGTTTATTGCTAAAAGTTCATGAATACATGTGCACTGAAAGGTACACCGACCAATCACAACAGCCTGAAGGAAGCTCGCTGATATGGTATGGGTGGGACATCTTCACACACACTCTAAGCGGGGAACCAATCACAACAGACCTGGTCAGCTTCACCAATCACAGTGTTTCGGAAGGAGGCATTTTATAAAGACCGGAAAAAATCCTGTCGTTTTGTAACAAGAGGGACAGCGGTGAACAAAAGACTTCATCAGAATATGTGGCGTATAAAAAAATTGAACTTAGAAACATGAACATCCATTGTTAAACACCCAAAAAAGATTACAAAGCCTCAAAAACAGGGAAAGACTGGCTTCTTTAACAAATGGCTAACCTCTAAAAATGACACTTCGTACGCAATCTGTATGCTGAATCGTACGTTTTGAAAGACACAAAAAGTGTTTTTTTCAAAGCCACAGGATGTCAACGCACACCACCCAGGCATTATTTTAGAAAGCAATCTGTTGCTTCCAACAATGAACTGCATGCGCTAATCAACCTCAACATTACATTCAGGCACTGGAATTGATTTTAAGGGCTACTTGATAATAATTAATCCCCTGGTGACGTGTTTTCAGTTTCCTTAGAAACACCGAAAACACAAACAAGTGCACTTACAAGCAGTCTCTGTGTTCTGTTGGAGCATGTTTGCTAAGCTGGTTTCCATCACCTGTGTTGCTTGTTATGCTAGGGGGCTACGGTTGCTTTGTTTCAAAGACATTAATTGCCTTTAAGGGAGTTAAATAGCAAGTGACAAGTTTGGATGCCAAAAGCAAGGATCCTGGTATAAAGAAAAGGCTACATAAAGAGGCATTTTCAAATAGTGGTGTAGCCACACAGGCTCAGTGTGAAACAACGTGTCATGTGTATTAAACTGTCTTTGCCTCTGGTCTCTTAAGACCCTAATTATAGGAGAAAACAAAACAGTATTTTAAACAGCTGACCAATGATCCAACGACAGACAGACAGCGCATTGCCAGAATCAACAGCCCAGGCAAATGAGACAGGGTGAAATTCTGCAATCTTATCCATCCAGATATTTTTATTGGTTTTACCCATACACATCTGTGGAACAGTTACAGCTTAGCCAACAAACTACATTATGAACACAAAGAAAAGAGGGTCCAGTTGGCTAACGTTACTCTGAAAATGTCTCAATACTGAATTGCACAAATATATAAGTATGCACATCCAAATTCTACCTAAATCAGTGATTTGATATGTGATAAGATATATAGATATAAAATATATATTATATAGTATACACGATTATTATATATTATAATACAATATTATATAGTTACATATATTACATTATATAGCTGAAAGCTGAGCAATCAAAAACAAATGTTCAATATTTGTATCGTTTTATTTTAACTGTATTTTTCCCATAATTCTTAATAAAGTTATAAGATTATACTATAATATAATATTATTATCTTTTATAATATAACATTAGTTATTTAATCATTTTTTTTTACTGATCACTATTGTACATTGTTATGCATTAACTGGGAGGGGTAACTTGTTTGAAGTAGTTACCCATAATATGTCAGACTTTTGCCAGACAGCAGAATACAATCTAAAATAATCATCTATTTATATTAATATCATTCAGCACTCGAAGACAGACTTCTATCAAATACCGTTTCTTTCAAATATTGTAAGGGCTTTCTTTAAAGAATAAAATTGCTTTAAGCTTCGGTATGATTCCAAAACTGATATAATCTTTACATAAATATAATAAAAGTAAAAAGAAAGCTCATACAGTAAATATGATGTATGTCAAAAACACAAACAGGTACTACCAGTCAGAATAATAGCTGCTACTGAAATTTAAAAGCACCGATGCTTTGTTTTTCTTATGTTTTACTTCAATTTTGCTATGAATGTACTGAGTTCAGAAGCACATTCAGGATGACTGTAATTTCTCCAGCGGTGGACACTGAAAGCAAGACAGTCAGAGTTTGGAGGATGAGAGTTTATCTCCAGTGCTTTCACTGAGCGCTCAGGCGCATCGAAGATGCAGAGAGGTTGAATGCGCTTCTCCAGCGAGCAAAGAAAAGAAACGAAAACAAGCAAGCATGTTTCTAATTAGAACAAAAAAAGACTGAAAGAAAAAGAAGTCAGCTGTGACAGACCGGAGCAGGTGCTGAACCAAAACAATCACAGAAGAGACATAATAAATTATAAAGCTGTTGACAGGGCTTCAAAACAAAACAATGTTATAAAGTTACAGTCATATGCATTACGAAACATTCAACATACGATGCATTTCAAATCCTAGCAAAAATGCAATAAAACCATCACACAAACCATCACACATGTGAAAATATGTAGAAAAGGAAGCCTCTATCTTGACATTGCTGATTGGATGCTTGTTTTTGTTGCCAATCAGTGGCAGAGCTAGAGTTTTATATATAGGGTGGCCAGGGGGTGGCTAAGGCTACTTCAGGGGGTCCACAGACCATGACAGAAAATGTGTGTGTAACCCCAACCTGGCATTGAATTATAAGGATTTCTGATTAGGGGTACGAGTGATAATTTACTTCCCAGAGTTTGTCACAAATGCGGGGGTTTTCCTGGCTCAAAATGAGGCGGAGGGTGTTCCATCCTGATCATGTGCACGAATGCAAATTTGATTTAAATGTATATATTAAGTAATATAATTTTTTTTAAGAAGAATTATTTAATATTAACTCAAATTTAAGCTTTTATCATTTTTAGCCCACAAGAGCCAACTGAATATATCAGTCTTACTAAATGAGCAAAGCTCATTCACATCCTGCATTTTTTTGTTCCTTCTTAAAGGTGGACTAGATGTGTACAGTGTAAGTTGTGTAAATGGATTCAATGAGCCACATTACACTGAAAAACACCACGTTAATTTAAGAACTACTTTCAAGAAATGAAACGTACAAGAATACAAATAAACAATATTCACCTGAACAGCCACAAAATAAAGCTATAACTCCTAATATATATAGCTGAGGAAAATAAACAGCAACTCTGTCTCCAGCGCCTCCATTGTGGTGTATTGCCGCAACTGCAGTTACAAATGACAGTCCATTGATTGAACGCAGTGTTTTTGTGAAGATAGACAACCAACATCATTTTGATGAGAGTCGGCGCAGATTCTTCGCCAGAATGTCACATGTGACAAATGTATACAAAACGATTGCACAACGTAATGAGATTAAAGTAATTTTAAAAGTAAATAAATTATTAAATATAAAAAATGAAAATGTTGAAAACATAGTTTAACCCTGATAATTTGTTTAATTTAAACAGAAACAAAGCAGCACCAGAGGTGTTTTCAAACTGATGTGGATCAGAGCAGCATATATCTGATAAAACATATACTCATTCCATAAAACTACAAGATTAAAAACGAAATCATTGATGCTGATTATTTCCCATTAATATTGTAATCTTGATAAACAGTAAAGAGTCGTACTACTCCGATATATCTCTTTCATAAATCGTATCTGTACGTGGTTCTTAATTTTAAACTTTGTGAGCGTGGCGCACTTCAGCACAGCTATTCATCACTGGTGAATCGTATACTCTGATTGGCCAGTATATTAATACCATGAACTTAATTGGCTGTAATGCTCAAAGCTGTAGCAGAGCAAAAACGCTGTCATTCACATTCGTTCATTTTCACCTCCTCTTATTTATACTGCGACTGCTGTAGCTAGTATTTTTATTATGCCGGGCCGTTTTAGTTTTTTATCTTCAATTTGAAGATCAGATTTTTTCCCCTTGTTTTAATTTTTTTTCTAAGCCTCTGTTAATTTCTGACCCTGATGTAAACAATGTGTGTTAGGGACTAATACCGTCTGTTAATGGAGCCC
This sequence comes from Triplophysa dalaica, assembly GCF_015846415.1. Classification (NCBI taxonomy): domain Eukaryota; kingdom Metazoa; phylum Chordata; class Actinopteri; order Cypriniformes; family Nemacheilidae; genus Triplophysa; species Triplophysa dalaica. Next base: position 18,150,791 of record NC_079549.1, on the reverse strand, counting down.
AAATTTAACTTACAGAATGAAAAGCTGTTTACGAATCCTAAAGCCAAGGCTTAACAAAGAAACTTATTTAAAACACGGTGTTTCATTGTATGAAGTACACCTGCTTAGAATGTAATAAGAAATAGGGGATCTCTCCCAACACTGTTAATATATATCTAATGTTTGAAAACGCAGGGACAACTTTACATTTAAGCAACATTTACCTAGATAACACAAAAATGGTATGGCTCCAAAAAAATTTAGCAGAGTCTGACTTGAAATGGCTAGCAAGCGTCTACGTTTTAATATTCCATTTGTTCAGCAAATTGCAGCAATCCATTTGGTTCTTTACTATCTTTCATCACTCTTTAAAACAACATCTCAGATTTTGCGCTGTACAATCCATCGCACAACAACTTTTTTCCTTTCTAAACAAAGTAAAGATAGTGATAAATGCCGACTCGCTTGACTTTCGTGTGCGGGGACATCACATTAAAGCACTGCCGCCAAACGTCAAAATAAAAGCTTTGTTCAACGAGGGGTGAAATCAGATGTCAATCATCATAAGTAGCGAATACAATTTTGGGGTGGCACCCAGGGTGGCCAATTGGATGTCAGGGATGTTCAGTGCCACCTTTGACCCCCTCTCTGGCTCTGCCAGTGTTGCCAATGACAAACCGACTTTGGTCTGTCTATAGTAAATAATTCAACAAGATGCATTGGGCAGCTGTAACATCTACATTAGCATCTACACTAGGATTTGTTATTCTTTGCAGTGCCTGAGATGTACTGTATACACTTTAATATTAAAGAGATTACATTGACGTATAGGGCTAGTGTTGTGTATAGTCACAGCTTATATCACATTGCAACCCACATGAGCAATGACTATTTTTACAGTATACATAGCGCCGTGACTGCTTTAAAAGTTTATTAGACAGCTGTCTGGAATTTTTATTCCAACTGGTGAATAGCAACATTGAAGCTTGAACCCTGATGGCAAAACCGATAAAACGCCACTTATACTGTGAGTCATCTTGATTTTCTCTTTTCTCATGCCAGGTCTGAGAATGTTACAAATGAGCTACTAAAATATTTCAAATGATTTTTTGTGCCTAATCGTTGACTTACATATGTGGTCAGTAACACACATGTATTATACAGTTCATGTCAGGTTCAATTGTAGGTGTGGAATATACTGTTTTATTGTGACCTTACCAAGTGATTTAAGGGATAGTTAATCTTAGAAAATGAAATTTATTTATCCTCATGTTGAAACCTGAATGACTCTTTCTTCTGTGTAACACAAAAGAAGATATTTTGATACATTTCTCTGTGGTTTGGTGTCAACACTTTGGAAGTCAATGGGGGCCAGTGTTGTTTGGTTAGGGCTACGGTACATGTTTTGAATGACAATAATTATCACAGAATTGTAATATTTGGTTGAACTAACCCTTAAATAGGTGTCAGTTTTCCCATTCAAGTAGATGGGACACTGAAATAGCTGCCCTGAGGCAGTGCAAACATTGCCATTGAGTGCAAAAAAGTTTTCTACATCCATGAAGCTGATTACAAAATACAAAAGACTAATCAGGTATTTAGGTGATTAGGTATTTATTTTGCCAATTCAACCGTTTCAATAAACAATATCTAGGCTATTAAAATAAATTACAACATTTATATACTATAAACAATTTCACATAAACAGCAATTCATATAGTGCCATCCTTCTATTAAAAGATCCCCAATAAAACAGAATGTTGCTATGCAACAAAAGTAATGATCTAATATGAGTGCTGAACAGTTAAATAGTGAAAAAAATTCTCTAGTATGCCATAATTACTCAATTATTAGCAATATACATAACTCAAAAATAATAAGAATAAAAGTTGACACGTTATAAAAATAGTCAGAAGGTAAGTTGGAAGTATACAGATCAGTGTGCAACTCAAAATTCTCATGATTTTATCTATTAATAGAAAACTCAGGCTGCATAAAACTGCCTGTGGAGCAGGGCACCACACTCGTAAATGATCCAAGTCCAAACTAGCAAGGTTACAAACCAAAGTTGGTGGCAATTAACTGAATCAAATAATTGAGAGTTTCCCGGGATAAAAAACGATGAATTTCTATCAATCCTTTCCAAGGCACTCATCTATGGAGGATTGGAATAGGAATGAGGCTCCTGTACTGGCTTTTTAGTACATTCCAGCATCCGTCCCTCAACCCTATATGCATGCCAGGTGACAGCTGGGACAGTTTCCTTTTAATCTGGTTTGCCGTTCTCAGATCATTGCCACAACAGCCGGCATGATGTAGGGGTGTTTGGAAGATACACTCTCTCAAAGGGCACTCATAGCCATGGGCTTGACTTTCTCTGTCCAGGTTTGCCACACGTCAAATGAGTGAAACACTAATATCCATGGGGCACCTACAAGAGCCGAAAGGGTCTTCTTTTTGTACGCCAAATTACATTAAAAAACCACGGTCCAACTTCGTAGGCATAATAAAAGAGCGAGCAAGATAAAAGTCTTTTGGTTGCACTTTCAAACTTCAGTCACATGAGCATTATGATGAGGCCGTTTAAAGATTCAAAACTGTACCAACATTACAAGCTAACTATAAGGCTATGAGATGCTTCCTGAGGGGGGCCCGGTTACTTCTTCTGGGTTCAAGCTGTCAGACTGATGGGCATACTTTAGCCCCAGGATAAAACTGTTTTACAGACGGTGGAGTCGTGCAGCTCTGGTCTACTGTCTGCATATATCACTCTGAATGTAGCATTAGTTTTAACCTTACTAAACCCTTATGGCACTTCAGAAACCACAAGGGTATTATGCAGATCTATCTGCTCTGTTCAATATGTTAATAGATTTCACACCCAGCCGCCAAGAACAGTATATAATCAGAAAAATCTATAATTATATTATTTTCTTGTTCATTTTTGTCTACCAATATATGTCACTATTGTGCTGGGTGGTATAAGGGAACATATAGTCTAATCGAAGCAAAGATAACATTGCTTATTATTTGCAAGCTCTTATTGCTTTAAGCTGTGTTTTTAACCCTGGTGTAAATGTACAGTACATCTTATCAAACTTAATTTGTTCATGTGTGCTTTAAGAACATAATGAAATGAAAAGAATCTTGTATATCAGTGCTGACCTTTTAAAACCTTGTATCTCCTCTTTTCATAAATCATTACTGTTAATCACCGTTCATGTTTGTCTGGGTTTTGGAAATATTTAACCAATAAGTATTGAAGAAGAGGACGTAGACAACACAGTGTTCAATAATTGAAAAGACATCTTGGGTTTCCCCAGGCAGTAACGATATGTAAAATATTACATTGACTTAGCCATCCGAAGTTTAAATAATCACATAAATCATTTTTCATTTCAAGCAATAATGAAAAAAGTACCCACATCTGTGACTTATTTCGGCATAAATACTGTACTGAAACTTTTTCTCACATCCGCAAAACACACATCTGGTTTTAAAAACGGCTTCTAATTAAAGGCACTGGTCTATGTAATAGCTGTTTTAACAAAGATAAATTCTTAATTTCCTCTTCCTTCCACAAAGCTTGCTGTTTTGCTCATTAACAATGTTTGCCAGTCGTTATCAAGCTTGCTTCATCTTCAGCATTAAACTATAAAACACTGATAAACCATTTCATAATTCATTGAGTCTTATTCTTAGTATTCTAATAGAAATTCTACCATGTGTTCTGAAAAAGCATTACAACGAAAAGTGCTGCTCTGCTGAGGACAAAGAATGGAAACGGAGAGAAAGAGAGAGAATGAGAAGATCCACCGATTCATTAATCACATTACGTGCTGCAAATTTCAGAAAAGGCTTAATCTTAAACCTTTGAATAATTCATCCAGTAGAGAGAAAGCACAAACATGGGTCTCATCCACCAGCCCAAAAGTAAGTCACCAAACACTATGATATTACAACACCATGTGTCGTACCATATCGAACAGCTGACAGAATTATTTTTTTCTGAAAATGCCAAAGTTGTTCAAATCCAATTAAAAAGGGTGCATGAACCCACAAACTATAACAGCATATGCACTCTGCTGACTGTTAAAAACAGTCAGTCATTTTTGTTTAAGAATTGACCAGCTAAGAATAGGATCCCCATATCTGATTTGTTCAAAAAGATAATATATACTGTAGATATTACATTTGCTTCTTTTTGTTTTTATTCATTACATAATGTGTTGCTAAATTGTGACATCGTGCTACAAAAGGTACATTCCTACAAAGAACCTTGCTTGTTTAGTAATTGACTCACTGGCCAGCGAGGCAGCTGCCTTATGTTTCAGACATGCCCATTGATTTCTTCACCCGTTCCTGATTACTAAGACTTGATGGAAAACCCTATGGCACAATAAAACCTGTAAACATTCTACATTAGGTCACACAGACCTGTCAATGCAGCACGTCAACAAAGAATACAGATGCACAAAAAGTCACACCCCGGCAGACTACCTGTGCATTGCAGGATTAGCAGCGTCTGCAATAAACTCAGACATAACCACTCAATCCGTCAAAGGTCAGGACCCTTAATGACCCAGCTGAACCTGTTGCCAACGTCGGCGAAACTTTAATCGGACCAAATGGGGCATGCAATGGAACGCCAACAAAAGCGATGGAGACTGCCACCACACAGGTGCTCGATGAATCACCTCCAAAGAAAATGCTGCTTCTCTTAGCAGAACCCAAACGCTTTGCTCTGTCATCTCTCTTATCTTTTTACACCTTTTAAGCATTGGCTTTGGATTAGTATGCCTTACTGCTTGCAGTTTTATGACTTGTCAGAGGGATAAGTTTTGTCAGGTTATCCACCAAGCTGTGGCAGTTCTAATTACCTTGGGAGAGTGAGTTTATTGGACCAATTACCTGGTTGGCAGGGTAGAAACACCTGAAGTTAAAGCAGGGATTTTCATGACTACCCAGATTCAGCCTTTGAATAAATTCCATATGGCGGAAATAAAAAGCAAGCAGTTTTTGAAATAAGACTTTCCAGACGCTGATGCGAACCAGCTATGAAAACAACCGCAGACCCACCTGAGAAGGTCAGCTTTTTTATTTTTGGTGTGGAGGAGATCAAACGCCACGCAACCGCACACATGGTATCTGGCCTGGCATTTCACATAAGCACTTTCCATATGTACTTTGTGGAAGATCAGCATTTCCTTTGCATGACTGAGGTCATTTAAACAATCAAGGTTTATGCCTTTATTGACTTTCCTCCAATACCAGGTAAAGAAATCGCAGTTGGACAATAAAACAGCGCAGCTGGCCTAGATATAATCTAATTTAATTAGGCTCTTGGGGAATCCTTCCGATTTCATTACAAAAAGATAGTGCTTAACCTGCTTTTTAGGGCACGCCACGCTCTCCTAAAGGGAAAAACACTTCCAGCAACCTTGAACTGTTTGTAATAACTGATAAATATCTTCAGTGTCAATGGTGAGATAAAACAGGGGATGATATAATGAAGTGTGTTTTGGGCAAACCCGGCTCCAATGATGTCTTTCCATCTGCCCGCACCCGTGCTGTTAACTCTTGCCTAGATTAGATGGCAAACAAAGATGCACAAAGGATCTACAAAACAGACTGTGAAGCGAGCAGTTTTATCAAACATCTAAAATACCTTAAGTCGTAACCACACAATAACTTTGTTGTGACTGTTATGTATGGTTATAAGTGAATGGGTGGCATTTGGAGAATTAGGACTTATCGACGGCACCACAACACAAATGAATGCAGTATTTAGCAGGAGAACAGATGCTTTAGAGGAGCACTGCTCAGATAATCTCTGCGCAGGGCACCGTGACATTTACATTCATCTGATATGATGAATATGCAGCTTTTGAATGTGGCTTTTCTGGATGCACCTGGATGGATATCCAGCGTATGTGTGCTAGAAACCATCTTTGAGTTAACTCTCTGATGCATGCAATATTAAATCTCAATGGAAAAACAAATCTCAATGTGTTGCTTTACTTTAAGAGAAACATCTGTGCACTAAAACACAAAATAGTGGTAAATATTCCAGAAGTATTTGGTTTATCAGCACTTCCATCAGCCATGTTAAATTTATGATATGAAGAATAAAAACGTACAACAACAGAGAAAGACTACAGTCTACAACTTAAAAAGTTGACTTCATGCAATCTGGACATCATGCACCATAGGGTTAAGGTTTATACTACTCCTAAAGCATTTATGTATATTTGCTATTGACAAATCAAATGATAAAGTGAAGTTAACTGTTTGGCTTGCAACATCTCTGTTTTCAAATGTCAAAAAGGTAACAGAGCCACAACAAAGATATTCTGTTGTTCGTACAATATATAAACTGTCACAACTTTTATATCTGACAATATATTGAACATTCATTGAACATGATACTTGAGATGAACCTCTTGGGTTGATCAAGATCTGCTTGTCTACAATTGAGAGCACTGATGGAAAACTATCCTGAAAGATTTGCTACAGGCACAGACTTTAGTTTATCTCCATCCGACGGTGAGCGGTGTGCAATATGCATTGTTTGCTGCAAGTGAATAAAACCCACGCAACTCCTTAAAGACCTTTTGATAACCACATCAAGATTCATTAACAGGCCTTAAATTAACAGCTATGATGTATTGATTCAGACACCTTTGACAGGCAGTGTCACTTTATACTCTTCAGCCAAAAACTCAATGTAAAAGCCATTTAATTAGAAAACTTTGTAATGGAATAAACTTCCCAAATTTTCTAACTTAATATAGCATTTATTGACATGTATTGACATCCAATGATAAAATACTTTTAGACTCAACCTACAACATCCATCCATGTTTGTCTTCAAAACCACAAAATACCACAAATCCAGGACCTGTAGTATGTTTCCTATTTAGACGCCTTGAGTTGAAGTCCTATCTAAGCGCATCACTATTACACTAATAGGCTTCCTAAAAGGGATTTGAATTACACCGTTGAGTACAGCACATGAATGAAATCCCTGCTTTAACCCATCTGATTAAACATTATGACACATTTCGGTTTGCATTTCCAGATCGCATCAAGAGAAATGCAACTGCATTCGTTGTAAGTTTCATTGAGAACGCTGCGTCTTACCTCGCTCTGAATCAGCGTCTCGCAACGTCTGCGCGCTTGCCAATATATCCCCGAATCCCAGTATGACCAGTAAAGTGAGGATATATTCGGGCATCGTTGCTGAGTGAGGGCGAAGGCCACCGCACTTCTCGAGCTGAAGTCCGATCCCAGCCCTCCGGTAGAGCGCCGTTTTTCAGAAATGACAAGAGAAATTTGTCTGCAGAGCGGACCGACCCTCCTTCACTCCGCGCATTCAGATGGGCTTCTAAGAGAGCGCGCACATGAGCTCACAGGCGACAGTGTGAGCGCGGAGAAACAGAAAGAGAGAGAGAATAATGGGACGGGGAGAGAGAGAGAGAGAGAGAGAGATAGGACAAAAACGCAGTGTGTGCTTCTCTTGAATTTGATCCAGCCACCTGACGTATAGCGTTAACCTTACGGAAACTAACCATGGTTTTTAGTAGGCTATAGATAAAAATATATATTATATTTACAAATGAAAATAGTCAAATGTAACATGTGAAATGCTTTACATTTAAATGGTAATTGATGTTTCATTTACCTGCGTAATTGTATGTATAGTGTGTGAGTGTGCGCCTGTTTTAATGCTTAAACTGCTTAATGTGAAATTTTTGTTGTAATACTTTACTTTGTTTTAAAAAAAGAGGCAAATAAGCAAATTATGCAAAATAACTTGGTGGTTCAACATACATTTTCCTCATGGTAGTTTGTTTAGAGCAATTTGGAAGTCTAACTCAGCCAACTGGTGTGGAGAAGTATCAATAAACTGATCATTGAATTTCTATTCCTTTCACAAGAAGTCGAATTATTGACTGGAGAAAGCGCTAAACAATTACAGATCAATTTTACCCATGTATTAGGTCACGCAAAGTATAATTTTCCATAGCCAGCCTTTAACACCACTGATACATTACACTAAACAACCATTTCATACCAAACAATAACATCTTAAGCTACTTTGCATCTTTTAATAATGCATTTCTGAACTGTACAATATCATGCAGAACACTAGATTAACACTAGACATTAAATGGTGACCCAAAACAACACCAAAATACTTCACTGGACAAAAGCAAACCAATGTCGACAAAATCAAACAATTAAGATCAAAACTAATATTGTAGTATAAATAGCATTATCCATAATACCAAGTTACAGATAAATTCACGTTAAATTCCAAAACACTAGTTTGACTGGACAATTACTAACAAAAAAAGACATCAAAATGATTTTCCTGTCTTTTAAAAGTTGTTAAGCCTGTTAATTTAACAATGCTTGATTATACGGTTATTTGCATTTTATTATCTGCATTCAGCAAATAATAAATTCCCTGCTGCCAGCAATCTTGTCAGAACAGACCAGCCACGCTACCCACCAGTTGATAACCACTAAGGCAGAATATGAACTGTACATATTTAGAGCAACCTTTCATATCTATAAACAAACTCAATTGGACTTCAGTACCTATATGGGGAAGGATATAGGAGTTTTGTCTTTGTAACACTTCTAACAAAATACACAGAACTAACGCTTAATGTCAGAAATGATTGGTATGCAATAGCGTAAAATAGACAGAGCATGAGAATATTTGCAATTTGAAATACAGGTATAAGTTACATACTATTAATGGTTTGCAGTGATACAAATTCTTCAAATCAACTGTAGAACAAAGCCGAATATGCTTTCTGAATGATATAACAGTGTTTAACGCCATACTCTGTTCTTGTACACCAATGTTCAAGGCTGCGTGAGCAGATACTGAAAAAACCTACAGAGGATTGTATTTTTATTTACAATCTCACTCCACCACAGACTTCCTGCCTATACACATCGAGAGCCCATGGCTTGCTCCGGGGAAAGCACTTGCGCCTGGGCAGTAATGACCCCTCCGAAGAACAAGCAGTTCAGAGGGCTATCAGGATGAAACAACCACCTATCTTTCATGTGCAACACTCCTTTTCCCTAAGCATAGTCACAGCTGTTTGGCAAAACCCTTTCAAATGCACTTAGAGCGATTTCTCTGCTAACCCCTGTCCCTGCGTTCTCTACCACGCGAAGATATAACTGAAATAACTGAAACATCTATACAGCAAGTATTAAGATACCACAAAGCATATTCTCTGTGATCTACTTGTACCTTCTCAAAGTTTAATGTTAGATGTGTACTGAACTGCTAGATCTGTGTTGCTTTTGTTTTGTGAAAGTGCTGAGGTCTGACATGAAGTAATTGAGCTTCTTTTTAAAATGAATGCCTCTTTCTTAAAGGTCAGCAATTAAAAGGTTGCGGGTAAGCTCAAACAAGGCCCAGTGTCAAGCAGCTTCCTCTCCAGTGGGAGAATGTATCAAAATTTGGCAATCAGTAAATAAGTAATTGCATGTCAATGATGCAAACCTCATTAGAAAAGTTGCTCCGGCTTCATTATGAAGGTTGCCGTGACTTTGATACATAAATCCTAAAAAGCACTAATTGGAATAGTATTTCTTGCAAATTTATATCCGCATTTATTTCTTTTGCAAGTTCTTTCGCAACTCATGCATAAAAGTCTCCTGAAAATTGTGTAAGAGTGAAATGTATAGACTTCTGAACCATTTCAATGGGTAATACGTAGCAATGTTCTTCAGAGTTATTGTTTTATTTTGTGTGTTTTTAAAGCTGTGCAAATGCTCAGAGGTTAACATCTATGAATACAGAATTTTCCAAATGTGAAATATTGCTGCACATAAATAAAAAAAGCTGCTTTCACAACAGAGAACTTTTTCTGAGTAATGCGGGTTTGAAGCAAGCATGAATAAATAATGGGTACGCTATTGCTTTAAGAGGCATTTACCTAGATGTGATACTGACTTAACTTTACATAACTGAATCAATCCAAATCAACTGGAATATGGCGATAACCGACTACTGCTTTGACGCCACTGCTTGGCATGTATAAATATTTTACCAGGTTTGGATTTGCATCACCATTCCGTGCTCTACCTCAGTCTATCTCACCTTTAGCCTTAATTAGCAAACCAGGAACACACAGAGAATGACAAACGCAAAAATGCAAAAACGAAGAGCCCTTATACTAATAATTATTCTAGTGATATCGTGGAGGGCTTTGCCCCTGTCAATAGCCGTGATGCTCAGAGTGAGTCTCCTGGACCTGCGCGAGCTCCACAGGCCCACTGGCACATGTGTGAACATGACACCTTGGTGCCCTACTGACATCACATCCATGTTTAATCAATATCCTCTGCGAATTTTGTTGTACACATGCAAATACACACGGAAGCGTGTAATAAAATCCCACACAAGGAGTGTGTCTTGTTTAAGTTGATGTGACTTGTGTTTTTGACTGCAAATTGATTGAAAATTAGGCATTTCATTTTGAAATGGAAATCGCAGATGACTGACAATTAGGAGTTAACAGATGATCTGCCCAAGCCGTCAAACTGACATCATCACAGAAGTATTACCCATAGAGGGCGTAAGGGCATTTTCAGATTGTAATTTAAAGGCCTGGTGTATGAAATTTCGTTGGGAGGGTGTGAATTTCAATCAATGGATCACTCCATCCCTCCCCCTGAAGCACTACGGTGGCTCACAAAGCACTACGATGTCTCTAAGTTTCCGCACTTTGGCCAAATGCACTCTGTAGAGGAGTTTGTTGTCTGTTTGGGTCTACTGTGGAAACGACATGGCCAATGCCATGCAAGGGGAACAGGGGTGTATGTAGATAGAAATAGCTCCTTCTAAGGTAATAAAAACATAATTCTTCCAAATCACTTTGGACCCCACTCACCCAGCTCACTCCCTCTTCGAACTGTTGCCATCTGGCCGGCGCTACAGAGTACTGACCACCATAACAGCCAGACACAAGAACAATTTTTCCCCGCAGGCTATACTCAGCCTAAACAATTAAAAGCTCGTACTACACACTGTCCATCACATTGCACACTTTTTACATTGCACATAGCATCTGGAAACTGCACATAGCATAGACAATATTTTAAACCTGTAAATAAAGCATCTGCATATTCAATGAAACAATTATATATTGTCTATATTTTGTCACTTTTTGTATATAGTGCATTGTTATTATAACTTAATTCACATTATGTTAGATCTCTATTCACCACTGAAGACATGGTTATGTATATTATATTGCATTTCTGTCAATAGTTCCTTGAGAAATATTACACATGGGACCTTTAAGATTATACAGGTTCATGAACAAAACAAGAACGACCGGTATGGATAAATCAATATTTAAATATTGGTTATAAATGTTCTGTTGGTTGTATGGTTTCATTGTGCCTGTGGCTAATTTGATTAGAAGTTTATTAAAATGTACTGTACGTACTGTATATATTGTAATCATTGAGCGTGTATTAAAAGCAATCACAGACCATACTAAAGACAAGATTCAAACTACGACTGCTGTACTGTACATTTTAAAGACCCCCACCACAACCACCACCGCAGTAGATTTATAGGTTTCTGAAATGTTATTAAAAGATTTCTTCCAAGCTAATGGACACTCAAGATGCATGATAAATTCACTGCTTAATAACATTGCTGTGGCTCTGACAGAAAATACAGCCAGAGGGATAAGAAAAGCATATCTGGTTACTGCTGCAATGTACGTGTTGATGTTTCTGTGGATGCACAACAAGTTCAAGTTGTTTGCTTGTTTGAACTGTGAAGTTACACTTACAGACAGAGCCGTTTTGAGTTATAATGAAGTGGAGCGAGGCTGGCGAGTGGAATTAAAAACAAGTGCGAAGCAATCTTGCGATTTCAGTAGAGTTGTACTGCGGTGGAACAGTAAGGACTTGAATGATGCCTACCGAGGTCTTGTTGGGATCGTTAATCATGGGAGGAGATAACAGCTATTTGTTAAATGAATTGCTTTAGACTAAAATGTAAATAAACAATCGTCTTAACTTGTGTCCTCTGTGACAGCATCTTGGGTCGTCAGCATGCGTGGCCATGCAACAAGCAACTCATATCAATGTTATCTGTGTATTCACACTAAAACGTAAAAATGATGGAATATCTTTCCAGAGAAGGGCTATGAAACATGACAGGAAAAATGCTGAAATGCAATAAACGCATTTAGATAACAACCTTGTCATCATGTCACTATTGATTATATATTTAAACTGTATTTTTACTGAAGGGTTTAAATCTATAATAAACCAACTCAAGCCACTACATCGACAGTAAAATGGCAGGTATAATTTTGATGTTGTAAATTATGTGCATATAAAAGGTTTAGCAAGACATGATGGTCTGTTTGCTTGCATGCGACATATTTTGATAATTAGGGTTGCACACAGACACACAAAAACGCCATGAATTTGTATGCAATGTTTCTCTTTTTCTGCCCAGGCGGACACAGTATGCAGCCATGCACTAAAAAATGTCTGACTTAATACTGCCATCTACAGAAAGCAATGGATCTTAGTCATAAAATCTGCCCACAATTCCTCAAGTTTATGACTTTGGAACTGAATGAAGAAAGTAATGTGCATTACTTCATGGCCTTGAAAGATGAGAAGACAAATATGGACGAAGAAAAAATGACAATATTTCATCCGTACACCACGGTTACACTATGAGGCTCAAGCTAGCCACAGCACCCATATTTCTATACGAGACATCAATGCCGTATTACATTCTAGTAAATATCTTTTGGCAGTTGTTTGCCCATAGGAAAGAAAAATATGACAAGATCTCAATTTTTTCTCTTTGACTGCCATGAGATTAAATAGAGGGAAATTTAATTTGTTTCCTCTGTAAAAATGACTACAATATTCTAACATTGAATAAAGATTCAAAAGTAATCTCAACAAGGACTCACATTTTATTATAAAAAAAATACCATAGTATGAACACAAACATCGAAATCCAAGACCATGGTGTCTCACCAATACTATCCACCTAAGCTCCAAAATCTTACTGTACAAACTGTAAGCTTATTTATTAAAAAAAATCTTAGGAGAAACATCTCACAAAACTTTGATAAATAAATGACACATTCTTGTAGTTTATACAGATAACACAGTTACATGTGCTCATAAAATATCTGATTATGATCACACATGTGCGCATTTTCAAGGTCACCAAGGACTGCTTTCAGATTTACTATATTACATGGAGCACTTGCTTTGTGCGATAATGATTTCTCTCTGTCTCGCTCATTCACTCACTCTGTGAGATATCCAATGGCAGTGTCCGTAAAAAGCACAAGAGATTGCGAGCCTGTGATGTTGTATAGCACAGTACGGTGTAATGAATAAAAAGATGTCAATACCACCACACTGTAGGTTTTGGCAGGGCTAGTCATTTTGTTCTTTGCTGGATCTCTTTGACTCTTTGCTATACGGCAAAGCTCTTTATGAAAGGTGTCGTGTCAGAGCAGACTGCCCTCACTCTTTCTCTGCAGTGTGGTAATGAGGCTTTATCACTTTGCCTGTGACATGCCTGTTACACTCCTTCACTGCTCAGTAATAAAGGCTGGCTGAGCTCCAACAGTGACCAAGGCTGCCTGTGGACGCTGAGGAGATGGACAGATGATGGTTCGTTGGAATTGAAATTTAACCTAAAGGTATTTTCTCTGATCTGCACTTATGCACTCACGGGTGACCAGGCGCGTGCACAAACGGACACGCTCTGAATTTTCCTCCGTGCCCCTCCATCGATTGGTCATGGATGAGCAGTTTAGCTGTAGGCATAGACAGGTTCCAAAGCACAATCACGGTTGGTCATCCCGGTTTGCAAGAAGAAATACAGACGGGAACAGAGAGAAAGAACAGAGAGAGAAAGAGGCAGAAAAATGCAAGTGATGGAGAAAGCCTTATTGGAAACAAGAAGAAGAAGATGAGTGTGGAGGGGCCAGTGGGACGAAGGTACTGTTAGATACCTCACTAATGTCTAATGAGCTCTCGTTCTGCGTGATTGAGATTAAGAGGCACCGGACGGCAAGTGTGCAGGGGTCAGCAATGAGTTAGGACCCTTTGCTTTCAACGATCTAACCTCTTTACTGCCAATTTCCATCTATTTGTCTCATCGTCGTACCTACTCTTCCAATATCTGTCTTATCTTTCATTGAATCACTTACTGTAAAAAAGCTTAAAGATTCTGGAGGAACAAGCCAAAAGCTCCTAAATGTATGAACACATTAAGGGATTCTATATATTGGGGTGGATGTTGGGTGTACTGAATACTGATGATATATAAAGCCTACTACTGGTCGAAAGTTTGGATCAATTAACTAATTTGTAATTATCCAAAAATATTTTGTTATGAAGCCATATAGTAAAATGCTTAAAATGTTATTGTGCCAACATATTCATTTATTTCATAAAAACAGAATGGCATCTGAAAATGTTACTGAATTGACTTTAAATCAAATAAAAGAGACAATGCAGCCATTAAGAGCACAGAATAGATGGACACTTCAAACACATCATGGATATACTATGGAGATGTTTAAACAAATTTACAACAAATGGTTTGAGCAGCAGGTGGTTTTTGATCCAAAAGAAGGCATTTTCACACCAGTTTGAGAGCGGGCAATGGAGTTACTCTGAAGAGATTCAATTGTCCGCAGTAAGCTGGTAGACCACTATCCTAAAAGAAATCCGTCCGTCTGGCATCCAAATTGGTTGGTCTGACCATAAAAGTAGCAACTGATTGCTGACATGTGAATGGACCTGCTGGATGCTTCGCCCTCAAATGATTGTGCACCGTAGTTGTTGATCCATGATAAGCCAGCTTTGCATTGCAGAGTTTGCACTGAACTTTATTCTCATTCATTTTATTGAAGGACCCTACTCACAGAACTCATTTTTGACACCGTCTCAATTAATCATATCCGTTATGCCACGCGTGTTTACAGTGTGCGTAACATCGTTAACAATTGTTGTGAGAAAATGTTTTTCTTTACTGTCTCTTCATTAACAGCCTTTTGGTTTAAGGTGCGTTGTTATTACCAGTGTCACCCTTTGGTTAAATGAACACGTTACGCGTGAATACACAGCGATTTTTTAAGATCGCACACACTATTCAAAATTCTATAATTAAAAAACTAATTGAATATTCGAAATTCGTGACTCATCCCTAAAATTAATAATGGCTACTAATATTTCTTAAAATGTTTTTTATGAAACAATGTATGGAAATAGGAGATAGAGTATTCCGAAACACTGATAACCCCTTCATTTGTTGACTTTTTATTTATTTTGAATGTACCCCAAAATATAGAATAAAAATGCTTAGTATAAAATAAACGGCAATCGCTGTTTGAAAGAGCTGTGGAAATTTTGTGAGTCCACATTGTTATGATAAGATCTAACTGTTCATTGGTTGCTCATTGAATTTGTAGTCCAGCAACTTTTCAACTGACAAAAGTAAGTCTTTTGAGTTGCATTGTCCGCAAACATCAATTCTGAAATACACAAATGCACCAAAATGTTTGTTTTATACCCTTACAGTCCCTGCCAATGTGGGTCGACAAAAGCATTGAGTAGACACGTGTGATACCTTGATCTTGACCTTTGCCTCCGCACAAGAATATAAATGGCCAATTCAAGTCAATGGCCATTTCAAAAACTTGACATTTGTCCAGCCTCTGCATTCTTCTCTCCACATTCTGTCATTTCAAAGGTTCCAGCAGTCAGGATTAGAAACTCATTTTATTCAAGGCTCTTTTACTGCTGGCTTTGTCAATACTGCCTGACAGGGAGGGAAATTCATTCCATTCCATTTGCAGGGCTAGAATTATTATGTTTGCCGTCGCTAAATACTCCCTTCACCTCAGGTCGGCATTGTGCCATGTAGTATGAGGAACCACGGCTGGAGAAAGAGTGGGAAAGGACAGAGGACCCTATTCCAAAGGTAATTCTTAAATATTATTCAGAGAATTCTTTCTTAAACATAGACTTTAAAGCAGCACAAAAGGTCAGAGCACACACCGATAAAAGCATAGATTGAATGCATTGCTTTGAATAAAAGCATCTGCCAAATGCATAAATGTAAAAAAAACAATTGGGAATTGCTTTTTTGGCCAAGACGAATGTAAAAGCACATTTTGAACTAAAGTTGCTAATTACTCCCAGACTTGCCTGTTTGTTTCCAAGGGTGATAATATTCATTTGTCACGGTGTCTATTGATTTGATGGCTGCTTTATTAATATGCAACAGGGGTATTAATTGTATAAGAGCCCTGTTGCCGGGCTGGAATCAATGTTGTAATTTGAATGATATCACATCTCTTTGTGAGTGCCAGCAAGTGTCTATTTGAGGAAAAAACACAGTGGAAAAAAACTGAAAAAAGAGAGAAACGGGGGTGAAAAAAAGAGAAGGGTGAAGTCTCAGGGTGAAGTAAATGGTTTCATAAAAGCTCTGAACACTTTCAAATACCTTTAATGCTGTTTTTCAGAATCTCTCAGGTGAGAAATGTTATACCTCAGAGTACAGTTGGTGTGAGCAAAACAGATCAATAAAACCATATATTTTCACCTGAATTTTCAATGTACTAACAAAAAGAAGTTACAGTTTTCCTAAGAGTATTTGTAACTGTTTTCTTCAACAAACAGTTGATCTACTGTATATAGAAGATTGTAGTGAATGTTCAGATACAGTACAGGTTGTGAAATGGCTGTATTGATCATCATAGTGAGCTGTTTCATGTCGGTTATCGGCAGGTACACAACTGGCCACAGCTATTGAAAATCCATATTCAAATGGGATATACTGTATAATATTCGAAAAAAAGATTCTAATTTGGACTAATACTTTTTACATTTTCAAAGGGGGCCTCATTTTCATAGGTTCATAATGCATTTTTTAAAGTGCTTTTCAAATCAGGTTTACAGTAAATATATTTTAATACAAACAATAGAGACATTAAGTATATAAATATATAAGTATATAAAAATAATACATAATAAAAATGTATAATATAAAAGTGAAAATTATTAAATATATATAATACATGGTATTTTGCAAATTAACAATAAGATATACATTTGAGACAAAGATGCTAACTGTCTGTATGGTTTGTAAGTGGGATAATATATTTGTAGTTCCATTAAGCAAGTATGTGCATCATTTCTCCATGAGATGTGTATTAGGAGTCTAAACATTAAAAAAGTCAGTCTATGATAAAAAATTATGTTAATTAAAAGGGAAATAAACATGAGTTATGGATGTGTCATAAAAAGGATTCGTTTTTTTAGATGATAAACTTTAGGATTTCTGAAAAATAATATGCACAATTCTGAAGCAATAATACCCATTGAGTGGAGAAGGGATGCCTCTTCATAAAACATGAAAATAGTTACTTTATATAAATGTTCATGTGTCCATTTATGAGGAATATGTAGCGTATGTAGCGACAATCCTGAAAATGGCACTTACCTGACTATTTAAAATCATGCACCAAAAATAAAACAAATGCTTTACAAATTTGAAGAGAGAGTATTTGAGCCACCAAATGTTAAAATCTGTGCTGTTACCCTAGTAAAAACCTTCTAGAAACATTATTAAAATTACATCAAATTTAAACCATTTCAAGAAATGGACGCAATACATGTCACTACATCTGCAGGCTCTTAATATATGTATGTGAATTGCAAGATTAACCTTGCATGAATCAAACTCACATACGACATCATTTTGTAATTGTGAAGCAAATAAAGCAGTGAAATCAATTACGGTTTCATGAATTTCTCCACACTCAATACCAGTATTTCAGATCATCACATGTGCTTCAATGTCTGTTGAATCTTATCACTGAATATTTGCATGAATTAAAAATGCCATCTCATTTTTACAGGCAATCTCAGTTGTGATCAGATCTGGCCAGAAGCTCAGCACATCATTAGCAGGAAAAAAAACAGAGCAAATGAAGATTCATCAGGTGTCAAAACTCAAATAAACATCCCAGACTTCTCACTGAATCGACAATGTGAATCAATGCGAAGGCGAATGGCTTCAAATTTTTGTGCATCTATGACAACTCTGGCTGTCAGTGAAGGTGGGTCGATACTTTTTGATGGGCTTCGAGCCGTCGCTTTCCACCCGCGTGTCAAATCAGCCTTTTTCATTAGACCTTAGCGGGCTGTGCCTAAACAGCGCTGTCAACAGGAAGTCACTGTTTGCAGTTCATAAATGAGAGGGCTAAGATTTATCAAGCTTGACACTTTGTGGTCAAAGAGTGCCACCTCTTGCATCTGCCTGTATGATTGATCGAGTAACGTGTCAGCTGGAATTCATACTTTAGTTACTGTATCTCAAATTGCAGAATGAAGAACACAGTATCGGGTGCCACACAATGCTAAATAATGAATGTTTCTATTTGTGAATTCTCACACCAGTAGGCATTAGCGTCGAGTGCAATTGTTCGTCCTCTAAACTCACACATAAGTCCATTATCTCGCTGTTCTGTAAGATTTACGGTCAAGCCGAAAGGAAAAAGAGCATTAGTAGATTTTGCCACTCAGGCGTGGTTTATACTCGCACCCTTTTGCTGGAGCCGTGCTTTGTTTTTTACACAATCTCTATTGTCTTGAAGGTTCTTTGCCCACTGACTGACAGATTACAAATTAGTTTGTCCCAAACTGCTCAGCTGAGAACTGGAAATACCAGAGTGCAGAAATTCCAATTCAGACTGACAATGGTGATGCTTCTCAAAAGAGTTACCTAAAAAAAATGTTCAATACACATGGGAAAGTAAAACAGTTTTATTGCAAGCATCTGTTTGATTTAGAAAGATAGTTCGACTAATAATACAAATTCTGTCAACACTTAAAACAGTATATTAGCTGAATGGAAATAAAATTATATTTAAACAAAAAAATGCTGGGTTCTTTTTTGATCCCCGCTTTGGATAAAAGCATCTGCCAAATGC
Source organism: Triplophysa dalaica (assembly GCF_015846415.1). NCBI lineage: Eukaryota > Metazoa > Chordata > Actinopteri > Cypriniformes > Nemacheilidae > Triplophysa > Triplophysa dalaica. The sequence continues at coordinate 18,131,766 of NC_079549.1, read as the reverse complement.
ATAAATGTAAATGTATAAAATGGGACCAAACCAAATGTTAGGTTCTGAAAAAATTGTAAGATTAAGAAAAATTGAACATTCCCTACTCATCTGTTTACATGATGAAACAGTGCAATTGGTTTAATTGGTTCTTTACACTTGCAATGATTTCTACAGTATGCCTATGCAGTCAACCTTATATGCATATAACTATTTAAGGAAATGGTTGTGCAGATCTGAAATTCATCCGTACCTACCAATGTCCAAAGATTCAAATCAACCATCCAAATGGAAGCACTATTGAAATTACTGCCAGGATAAGAAAACGGTGCACATTTAAAAAGGAAGTACAGAAGTATGTTACTGGTTTTACATTGAATAGATTTCAGTGAGAATAGCTTTTGGCCCATTGCTTAGGACTCGGAGCGATGCAATTTTTAATGCAAATGCACTCTGAGAATTGCTGGAGTGTCTGAGAAAGATGCCAGAGAACTGGGTCCCTAATGATTAAGATCTGTATCCTTTCCCAAGTGTCTTAGTCTCCAGAGACATTTCATCTTAATGATTTGTCCTGGATACTCGCGGCCGCCAATAACAAAAAAGCCTCCTGAAGTGGCTCTGTGTGAAATAAAAACTGCATTTATTTATTTCAAGAACACTTTTCGTTATCAAAGTACTGACATATCCATTCACACACAAGTTAGGAGGTACAGTACAAGCATTTTTTATTGCAGTGCAATAAACATTGCATTGCAGTGATATACAGTATGGACATACGTGTGATGTTGAATGAAAATGTAAGAAAACCGTGGAAATTCTTTGGTGTGACACTACTTTCGTGATCAAAAGAGGACTCCAAGCTACCGTTACTAAATTGAACATATCAAAGTTCAGTTTTGGGGAACATTCTGGAGAATAAGACACGTGAGAAAGAGAGAGATAGCTTTGGTGATTATAGGTAATCATAAACTAAGAATGTTTAACTGTTACTATGGTGGAATGATACAAAACAGTAAAGAATCCAAATGCAGTTCTTGTCCTGTGTCTGCACTATTGGATTGATCTCTTATCCAATCCAAGGGGTTTTACTGTGGCTTATCCATCCATTCTCCAAACCCACTTGTTCTCTGCAGGATTGGGCGAACTGTGGATTTTGAACCAGACATTTTTAGTTTTCAGATAAACAACCTATTCATCGTTTCATAATTAAAAGTTTACAAAAACACAGGAGAAATCCTAAAGCTTGTACTGAACTCTCAGAGGTAATTAGCACCTCTGTACTAGTGCAACTTCACAGAATTCTCCTGAATAATTGTTTCTCCCACCCAAAGGATTTCTGTGTGGCAAAACAGAGGGAGGAAAAAAGTGGAATTTTTTAACTGCTGTTTGACTTTCAGTGAAGCCTGAAATGAAACATGGTTTAGACCTCTAAATCCTAAAGTGGTGCATCTTCGCCTGTTTCTTACACATTGGCCATGTGAACTGCACGTTCAATGACAATCAAGTTAAAAATTCTGTCATGTATAAAAGAGAGCTGTTTAATGATACAGTTATACATTTTCATATAACTTTTTTTCTAAATAGCTATTACATGGGTTATTTGACATTTTTTTGAAGGCACATCAGTGGTTTTTTCAAATGAAATTCTTTATTGTAAACTACATCTGTCCACTGTGCTTTGTTTTAAATAGAGGGAGGTTTTTATACCAACAAGGGCTGCAGGACACCTACAAGCCAAGACAAGATCAAGGGAGCTGGAGTTATCATTGTTGTGGCACAATCTGTATATAAACAGTGGCGAGAGACCCACGGAAATGTGGGAAACGATTCATATTCTAAAATATGTGTGCTTGGAGATCCAAATGCAATTTCACATGGACAAATGAAATATTGATTTAAGTAATTGAAGCCCAAGAGCTCCAACAGTTTGCTTTTAACATCACAGCATTCAGTTTTTATCCAGCCAACAATTTTAACAAACGGACCTTTGTGTTTAAACACAGCACATATTTTCCATTTTTTAACAGGCTTTGATTTACTAACAGAGGTGACTGCTAAATGACTAACAAGTGGCCGTAGTTTTCAGCAGAACCTTTTTTGTTTGTTTGTGTTGTCCATTCCAGTAGATCAACATTTGGTCACTCGAGACACTAACCCTAAACCTGTCTGGCACAATTCTAGACAACACACTTTGAGATTAAATCGGCCCTGTCTGTTCTCTACAGCGGGAATAAAAAAAGAAGGATACTTAAAGCTCTACCTCATTTATCATGCATTGAAATTACAGTCAAGTCAGAGTCAGGTCATTTGAGACTCTCGGATTCTGTATCTGTGTGGCAGAAATTTATGTCTACCCCAGGATCATACTACAGTGACACTAATCTCGTCTCCAACCCAATGTAACTCTGGATATTCAATATGCACGATGAGATCAAAAACCTGTAGAGACGTTTCATTGATTGTGCAGAGGTGTGTGTGGCTCCTTTATGTTTATTAACACACATAGCCGTTTCCTTCTATTATTTTATTATAGACTCCATAAAAACAAAACAGTTTTGGTGGCTTTTCTTTACATTCAAGTTTGGCAGATACATCTTTTGCAGATGCACATCTTACATCTTGTGTAACATAGTGAGGGGCTTTTTAGTAATGCATTGAATACTACATTTCGTATTCTGTCTTTGGTTTTAATCATTTCTTTTTTAATATCTACATTACCATTCAAAGGTTTAGGGCCACTTATTTTTTTATATTTCCCCACATTTTAGAATAATTTAGTATCGCCATCTAAAATACAGAATGAAATAACACAAATGCAAGCATTGGACTTATGCTGTAACTAAAACAAATGATCCAAAAAATACATTTTATATTCCAGGCACTTCAAAGTAGTGACCCTTTGCCTAGAATTTGAAAAATGTTCCCTTGGCAATTTATCAGCCTCTTGGGGGTACCAATGTCTTGAGGTCTCACTCTAAGTTGCTCTTATTCGGTGCTTTTATTGATTTAAAAGTCTTGCATTTCAAAAAAACGTTTTATTAAATTACATTTTAGATTTGTAATGAAAGAAACAAAAATGTTTGCATAATTATATTTTTGTCCACATTACTGTGACCAGCACAGTGTCGTAGAGACAATGAGATTGGCTGAATTGACATATGGGCAACCAATCAGTATCCCAGGAACTTCATTACATTACGAAGCTACGCCCATAGCAAACAAGCAGGTTAGCCTAGCAACAGTTTAGCAATACCTATATCTAATCATCAGAACATCGTAGAGACATGGGGGTTGGTTCATTTCACTCATAGCTGCCCTAGAGTATCTTCACTGGCAGATACTAAGCCACGCTCCCTAACATCCAAATAGGTTAACATAGCAACCGTTTCGCAATACCTATATCTCTGCATCAGAACATCGGAGAGATTCAGGTGTTGGTTCGTTTCCCTCATAGCATTTAGTATTATCAACTGACATAAGCTAAGCCACGCCCATAGCAACCAAACAGATTAGCCTAGCAACCGTTTAGCAATATCCTTTCTAAGCCTCAGAACATCGTAGAGACATGGGTGTTGGTTCATTTCACTCATAGCCTAGAATATCATCAACTGACATATGCTAAGCCACGCCGCTAGAAAATAGGTAAGCTTAGCAACCGTTTAGCAATACCTATATCTAAGCATCAGAACATTGTAGAGACATGGCGATTGGATAAACTCTTTCTTGCCTTGATGTGTTGTTGATGTCTTGCCTTGCCCCTAGTGAATGCCCAGTTCCGCGGTTTGCCACGAAGCACCACTCACATTTTCTTCAGAAAATGTACATTTCTAGTTCCATATGCTCCTTTGATGTCTCTTTTAGGAACTCTTAGAAAGGTAAAACTAGGAAATGTTGGCTATAGAACAGGGAAAAGCAAAAGCTTTGATGTTAATCATGCACAAATGTGCCTGTTTAGTCCCCCAAGATGTTAATCAAATCTTGCGCGTTGCCTTCTCAACACCTAACATGGATCAACTTCACATGCATGTAAAGTGGGTCAATTTTTGCTTCCCAAGTTGCTACAATGATGTTGAGTCGCAGCATTTATCATAGTTTTATGCTGTAGCTATGAGAGTTACAAGTACAATTATTCAATTCACAACAGCATGGCCATATTATGGGGCTAACATGGGAAAGAATGAATAAACGCGATAATGCTAAAAAAATGTTCCTGCATTAAGTTCATTATTTATCCCACCTTACCTTGGATTTTCAGTTTACATTCAACCTTTTAAATCAATATTTTCATTCAGTGAATGTTTTTTTAGAATATCAACAGATGCAGCTTCATGTATACATACAAGACACATGGTCTTATCAGGTTAACAGGTTTAAATTCACTCACTGTAACCAATGTTCATTTGCCAGACCACGTCATTTAAACCGAAAAGGGGTCGAAAGATGATTGACAACCAGTTTATTATTCATGTCAGGCCATTGGTGTTTACTATTAGAACCCCACAGAGAGGAGTAGATTAGTTCCATCACATACTTGAGAGATTTTGAAGGAGCATCTGAAAGGCTAACACTCGGCGATCTATCGGTGAGGCCTGGCTCGCTAAGTCCTGCAACTCAGGAGGATTGCCTTTGAAAAGCTAAAGTAGGAATATCTATTTAGGACACATAAAAGCCATTGATCCATTTTAAGTCTTTCTCGTGCATTTCTGTCGGTCACATGAAATCTCTTCCCACTCCACATTCCGAAGGCTAAACTGTTTACTTTCGCGTTGAGGGACTTACTGCATAATTCATTTAGCTGTTATTAGTCGTTATTGATTACGTTCCAGCAGCATTTTTAGACTCATAAGAAGCTCAGATCTCCCGGGACAGCAAATGAACATGCCAATTCCTTCCCAGTGAACACGTTCATCCTTCATCTGGGTTTTGGAAAGTGACTTTACGTAAGTATCAACCTTTCCCGACACTAACATGACATTGCTCAATAGTGCTTTTTTCATAAATCATGGCGGAATTCAGACAGCAGACGTGCCCAAAGCTTTTTAAAGCTGACAATTTCTCCAAGGCGCCATGGGCTGACAGGTTATCAAAATGTGTCCGAGATCATTTAATCCTCTCCTCATGAGCTTGTCCAAATACCAGAGGAATATGTCGGTCTCTATCATGGTGTTCTAAAACTTTTTTATTAAGAACTTTTTACCGGTATTAAATTCAAAGGGAATCTCTATGGGTTGGGTTTCATCAATATGGTGGTCAGATGTGGTTATTTAGCCCTTAGAAGTATAACTGAGATAGGAGCAATGCACATTTGGCAAATATAATATTTTAACAACCATATCTGATTAAAATTGCAATAAACTATTTCTATAAAACCATGAATATACTGTTCAAATAATCATGTAGAATCAACCATTTAACAAATACTTTTACGCACTTTTTACAATGCTCATTTACAAAGTCTGGTTCTTACAAAATACTTGATTTGTACTTGCACACTTTCTTGCATCTTTCATACATTTGCATTAGCTTTTCCAAGTGTTTTATGTACATTGATTAGTGTATACACTTAAGATATAAAGACAATGACTGCATTTAACCATTCGCCATATTCCAATGTCTTTATATTGGTCTATATTAACAAACGTATAATTTCTTTATATTTGTGGGAATATGGTAATTCTGTGGATCATTAACACAAAATTATCTTTCAACAATCAATTCAGTGAGGCATCTCTAATCTAGCACATAGAAAGGAAGAGAAGTGAGTCGTTCTGTTCATCTATGATGACTAAAACTAAAAGATGAGTTGAAAACTGCGCAATGTAATTGAGTTCCCAGCGTGACGCTCTCGTTCCAACAAACAGGCGGACAGTCATTTCCCAGCATGCCCTAAAATATATGCAGATCTCCGAGAGGACATCTATATCTCCCCAGATTGACTCAGTGCGACAGAAATCACGGACAGCACACGTTGATCTCTCATCAAGTCTTTGACAATTATTCAAGTCAAGACTGTTGTGTGATATCCGACATTGCTTTTCAGTTTTGCAAATTACTTATGCGTCACGCAAACATGATGACTAATGATTCACAAACTAACTCGATTCTGTGGGAAGATCTTTTCACATCAAAAAAATTTAATTGACTTGCTGATGGTAATAATTATAGTGCTTAGACATATTTGACAACTGTGTATTCAAGCCTTAAATATTAATGCTCCGAATTTATGTTGTTAGAAATAAGAGCTCTAAAAGGCCTCTATGCGTTTAGCGGCCCACACAGTTTATTGTCCTTATGTCATGAATTTAACTTGGACTTGATGAGGGCAGACATGGGCAGTGTCCTCCAGACAGACTAGACAGACTAGATAGATAGATAGATAGATAGATAGATAGATAGATAGATAGATAGATAGATAGATAGATAGATAGATAGATAGATATAGATAGATAGATAGATAGATAGATAGATAGATAGATAGATAGATAGATAGATAGATAGATAGATAGATAGATAGATAGATAGATAGATAGATAGATAGATAGATAGATAGATAGATAGATAGATAGATAGATTGGTAATCCATTCCATATACATAGATAGAATCACTACCCCAGGAGGGAGACAGAGAGAGGTTGAGAGAGAGAGAGAGAGAGAGAGAGAGAGAAGGAAGGAAGGAAGGAAGGAAGGAAGGAAGGAAGGAAGGAAGGAAGGAAGGAAAGAGAGAGAGAGAGAGATAGAGAGAAGAGAGATAGAAGGTAAGAGAGAAAGAGAGACAGAAAGAAAGAAAGAAAGAAAGAAAGGAAAGAGAGAAAGAAAGAAAGAATCCATTTCACAATAGTTGTGAATCCATTAAAAGCAAAACATGCTGTAGTGGACAGTAATAATCCACGGTAGATGTTTGCTCAGCATGAACTGCACTATAGTTACACAATACTGTACAACATCACATCATTACTCTCACACTAGACCTTTGCTTGGCAGTGGATGTGAGATATGAGGACCAGGAAAAGCTTTCATATATCAGAGGAAATCTCTCTCTGAGGTGGGGACAGCATGCTGAGAACTGCAGAACTGAAGCATTCTTCGTAGCTCAGTGATATCTCAAATATCACCTTTTTGCAACCCTATTCAGCCTTTACCGAACACACATTCACTAAACCGGTTAATACCATCGGTTTTTCTAGATGTTTTGTGGCCATTTCAGTCCAACCTCAGGAGTGACATAAAGTAATCCAACAGCAATGAGTGGTTATCACAAAAAAATACATCTTTTTAACCTTTTCCTACATGTACAAACACAACTTTTGTTTGCAAAAAAGGAATATGAACTTTTCCTTGCACGATTAGAGGTCTGAAAAAATACAGAGCATATTTCTGTTATTTTGACCTGTTTCTCCAGTTTTCATTTTCTGCAAATAATTTTCTGCAAAACATTTTAATAAACTAAAAAACACAATTTTTAATTTAAATTCGGGTCAAACATAGTTAGTAGTTCACAAAAGAAAATTCAACAATGATAATTTTACCTATAAATAGTACATTCAGAAAAACTAAATATAAGTTTGAAATGGTCTCTTAATTTCTTTTTCCACGGCTGTATATATTCCATCCATCCATTTTCTTCCGCTTTATCCGGGGCCGGTTCGCGGGGGCAGCAGTCTAAGCAGGGATGCCCAGACTTCCCTCTCCCTAGACACTTCCTCCAGCTCTTCCGGGGGGACCCTACAGCGTGTCCTAGGTCTTCCCCGGGGATCTCCTCCCGGTGGGACATGCCCGGAACACCTTTCCGGGAAGCCGTCCAGGGGGCATCCGGAAAAGATGCCCGATCCACCTCAGCTGACCCCTCTCGATGTGGAGGAGCAGCGGATCTACTCTGAGCTCCTCCCGAGTGACCGAGCTTCTCACCCTATCTCTAAGGGATCGCCCAGCCACCCTGCGGAGAAAGCTCATTTCGGCCGCCTGTATCCAGGATCTTTTTCGTTTGAGTAAATCCAAAATAGTGAGCAACTGAAGTAAGTTGTGAAATCTCTTTGGCATTGTTTATGCTGTATCTTTTGGGAAGACAAGCTTTGAGGCATTGTTATGTGTGAGACTGCACTGAAGTCAAGGGCTTCAAGGATAAATATTCAGACTGAGAAGCGCTGAATACCGTGTCTCTTGCCTGCAGTCATTTTTCAAAGAGTGCTAAGGGAGACATTTGGACTTACAAAGTTTCACCTGTCTTTTCACAAAACACTGATAAACAATGCCAGGATCCGAAGCGCCTCGCACACGGAGCTGTCAAGGAAAACGATTCTTAATACGCAGCTGCAGGGGTGATAGTTACACCAAATGTGATATTGCAGATTTTGACACAGAGGGCCTGCTGACTTGCTGACAGAACTAGATTTTTTAAATAAGGATTTGGGCTGATTTACTTAGTCTATCTCTGCCCCTTTGTCACTGTTGTGTCCATTCCTCAGCGGATGTTCTTCTAAAGGTTGTGCCGAACACCAGGGTAATGACCTCCAGAGGGATTTGAGAATCTGTCCATAATGTCTATCTACTGGCATGTAATGGGACCCACCTTCACATATGTAACAGTGCAAACCCTCGACTCTCGCAGAGTGCTGTCTATGGCTTGTAAAACCAAGCCATTCCGCCGCATCAGGCCGAGGATTCAGATGAAGAGAGATCATTATGTGCAATCTTGTTCCATTAGAGCCTTCTTCAAAATGGATGACAATCTCTGACATCACTGCTGTCTCAGGGCTGGAACACAAAGCAAAGGCTCTCTGAAAACAGCAATGGTGTGCAAGACAAAATCTAGCAAGCAGGATTCTTAGTGGTGTCAGTGTATTCAACTTTGTGTTTTGCCTCTGGCATGACAGATTTTTTCTAATTCTCAACTAGGGCCAACTTGACTTTTTATCCTGGAGCAACTTATAATGATCTGGGAGCTTGCTTGAAATGCAAATGTGAGGTTTGGCATAAGCTTTCAAAGGTCAGAAATGAATAAGGAGCTTTTATAAAACTCGCCGTGATTCACTGTGCCTTGCAAGCACATACCTGATCATTAATTCAAGCTCACATTGAGTCATTACAGACAGTCATGGTGAAATCCAGGGTCCTCTCGTTGATCTCCGGCCACTTCTTCTTTGATTAAAAACAAATCTAACAAAGTCATTGGAATCTAATGCAATCATGTCCGCATGTCAACTATCCGGCATCCCCCGCTGACGTCTACGCCGTTTGGTATATTTTCAATTATGCTAATACAATCATCTGGTTTGGATAACGTAATAACAGCCGGGTGACATTCGACTACACTGTCAGCTTATCGGGCCCGAGATAACATCTTAATTTTGGTAAGAAATTAAAGAGGACAATGGCCAAATTACCTTTTCAAACACGGACACACATAATCATTTTCTGGTTATTATTAATAATAATTATATTTAAGAAGGGGGGAATGAAAAATTGGTAGATCACAGACTAAATAATTTTTTCTTGCACTGTGGTAAAATAAGAAGCTAGAATGAGAGAACAGACCGTTTGAAGACGTGGCCTTAAATGAGTGGGTTGAGGTCGGGTCATTTTAAATCATCTCTTGTTAAAAATCTCTCTCGAACGCAATACTGCTCTATAATTGGAATTTCATACTTTTCCACTCCAACAATTCAACAAAGCATTTGGGAAATGTAACAGCTAGATATAGGAAACTAAGCTCTTTTAAAGTTTAATGAGCTCACAGTCATGCCCTTACTCTGAAAGACATTACAACAAATCTCAGTGTTTTCAATTCAAATTTTAAAGGTCTAGTGTGTCATTTTTTGTTGGATCTATTGACAGAAATGCAATATAATATACAAAGCTATGTCTTCAGAGGTGTATAAATACCTTACATAATGAAGCGTTGTGTTTGTATTACCTTAGAATGAGCTATTTCTACACTGCGGGTCCCCTTACGGAATTCGCCATGTTGTTTCTTTCTATGGTAGCCCTAAACAGACAAATTGCTCTACAGAGCCCGTTATACATACGTTATCTCCGTCGGCAAAGAAGCAAAAACTTGACAACACGTAAGTTCTCTCAGCAACCATAGAGCTTAGAAAGCAGGGGGAGGGGTGGAGTAAGCTTTTGGTTGCAATTAGTTATCTCACCACTAGATGCTCTTCAATTTCATACACTGGACATTTAAATTAATAAGCCTCTTGCCATTTTCCGACTGATAGAAAACTTCTTCTGATCTTAGTTCTGCTGTTTATGTTCTCTGTCGAGTCTACTTAGTAGGCATGTTAACTCAAGGAGCCTTCCAAGTTAATCTAGTTAAAACTCTGTTGTGAGATTCACACGCCTCTACGGTTTATAATTTCCTTAAACTGCTGGCAAGACCAGAACTAGAGTCTGGAAACTGTGCTGGTTGTAACATACTGTAGGTCTGCCTTGTGCCATCATCATCATAAATATGTTATGGAGAAGAGGTGCGATAACAGCAGGCATTATGTTTTTGCCTTTTCAGTTAGTCATTATAAAAGAGGAAGCAATTGAGTTCTTCACCAGTGGGCTCATCTCGAACAAAAGCAGCTAACCAACATCAAGTGCAATTCATAAAGTGGAATTGTCTTTGACGCTGCATGAGTCCATAACTAAAAGCAGTTCAAGTTTATTCTAGGTTTGGGAGTATCGTGCACAATAATTTAATTTATTAAACATTGAATCATGAGGACTCAGCCCAAGTTTATCTAAAAAATGGCCTCGGGAAACACAGATCCTAGCATGCTATGATTAAACAATGAACTGGTGCAGACACCCACTGTCAGGAAATAAAGGCTGTTTTCTCCAGAGGCAAAGTAAACAATATTTTTAGTCAGCGGTGAGTAAATAAACATTTGGAAATGCAGTGCTTTACATTCCATAAACATAGAACGACACCCGGTTCTGATTCAAGGTTGGAAAGTTCATATAAACCAAAGTTAAAGGGAATCTGTTACAGTATACGGTCTTAGTGTGCAATCCTTTTATATCCAATAACTAATCCGATCAAAATATGAATATTTTACGGTAAATATTGTTTTGGCGGGCAATCTTGCTGAACTAGATTCAACCAAGTATTGATTTCCACATATCTCCTTTTCATAATTTGGCAGATGTTACGGACAGATTCAAATTAAGAAACAGTTAATTTATAAGAATGCAGACTAAATAAAGTGGAAGCATCAATTTTTTAATTGTACAATCCAATACTGAATAGAAGACAGAATAAAAAGGCACATGCAACTTACAAAATATGTAAGAATTTACATTACGAAAAGTAACAAAGCAAAACTATAGTAATAACCACAAATGTACAATGTCCCCATCGCAATAACCATAGTTAAAAAACATATTTGCGGTAAAACTATGGTAATACAAATGGTAATCAATCTGCCAAAAACACGGTTGGCACACTTTTCCATGGTTCAAAAAAGTTCAACAACAGTGTCAAATTTCTCTATCAACAGAATATTTGAGTGAACCTTGACTTTGATAAACTTGATATGCTGAAAAGAAATTGTGTAATATTCTATAATCACACAACTGAGTCTGTAATGTCTGTCTGTTTTGTCTCGTTTCCTCAATGCTCGTTCTCGAGTGTCTTTCTGAATAAAAACGTTTTTAAACTTCATCAGTGTAATTGGTCATCACAAGAGGGCTGTTATTATTCTTTCAATTAAAGTCCAACCATTAACCACGCTTTCAAATAATTGCTTTCACGCAGTGACTCACCCTTCAAACCCTCAGATTATTACATTATGTTTGTAGGTGGCAAAATGACAGATTTTGTTTTTGCTTTTCGCCAATGAACAAAAAAATCAAACACCGTATTCCTTGTGATGGTTTCCTCGGTAGGTGGACTTGAGTTGAAGTCACATTTAGTTTTCCGAGTACGTGTTAGGGTTCATCGAGAAAACATTGTTATCATTATCATGCAAAAGCAAATCCTACCCCTGTTGGTGTGATGGAACTAATGTGTTGTTGCTATTTTGTATGCCTTTTAAGCTATCAATCGTTATGGAATTTTCTCTTTTTTCCCTGAATGATCAGGGACTATCAGTCTTAAACTATTTTTAGATCTTTATAGTTACATTTTTTATTTTAAATGTAAACAGAATTTCTAGGCGCAGCCAGGGGCCGGAGGGTGTTGGGTTTTGGGGACCACACGATTTCATCTCTGCTCTTTGGGGATGATGTTGTCGTGCTGGCCCCATCAGACCAGGACCTTCAGCATGCACTGGGACGGTTTGCAGCCGAGTGTGAAACGGCTGGGATGAGAATCAGCACCTCCAAATCTGAGGCCATGGTTCTCAGTCGGAAAAGGGTGGCTTGCCCACTTCAGGTGGGTGGAGAGTCCCTGCCTCAAGTGGAGGAGTTCAAGTATCTGGGGGTCTTGTTCACAAGTGAGGGAAGGATGGAACGGGAGATTGACAGACGGATCGGTGCAGCTTCTGCAGTAATGCGGTCGCTCTACCGGTCTGTCGTGGTGAAGAAGGAGCTGAGCCGCAAGGCGAAGCTCTCGATTTACGGGTCAATCTACGTTCCTACTCTCATGTATGGTCATGAGCTGTGGGTCATGACCGAAAGGACTAGATCCCGGATACAGGCGGCCGAAGAGCTGGAGGAAGTGTCTTGGGAGAGGGAAGTCTGGGCCCCCATCCGACTGCTGCCCCCGCGACCCGGCCCAGGATAAGCGGAAGAAAATGGATGGATGGATGGATGGATGGATGGCTGTTAATTGTAATACATTTTACAACACAAAAAATGATTAAAAATGTATGTCAAAATGTTTTTAATCTTCTTTCATTAGTTTTAGGTTAGGATGTTGTCAGGTTTGGTATATAAACCTCATCCTTTCGCTTCTATGTATCTTTTCGGTTAAATGTCCATTGTATGAAATTTAGCATCTAATGGTGAAGTTGTGAATAGCAACCAATGGCTCACTTCACCCCTCCCTTGAACCTTTTGAAGCATTACGGTGGTTGATACAGAATTAAGATGTTGTCACGTTTTCGCTTCTTTGCAGCAATATTTTCATAGCATTAAAAACGTCTCCTTTTTGCATTGTTAAAATGCCAAAAAAATGTTAAAAACATTACAATATCTAATAGTAATTAAACACATCACTTGCACTATACCTGATCATTTCAGTGTACTTGCATTTTAATACATTTATTCATTTGGCATTTTTTGCATTTGGTAGTACACATTTAGTTTCTGTGGAAAAAGTCCTGAAGAAAGTTTCCATGATGTAGTCTCGCCACAAACAGTGGACTGTTGAGATCCTGTCAGCACCCTGCCAGCCCCGGTGTGACAGTCGCCGTCTAAGCTCTCTTTCTGATTCACTTTCTCCCTGCTGATATTTCCATATCAGTCGCTATCAGTTAATGAGGCTCAGGCTGTGGTTCTGCACCTGTGGAGCACTGCAGAATCAATCTGGAGGACTGCACACGAATCTTCAGCACCACGGACAGAGATTCAATCATCAGCCGCCAGCGTCAGTCGCCTGTAAAGATTTCAGGGACAGCCCTCTGAAAATCGTCTGTTACCTTGATGATTCCTTCATAAGTAAGGCCATGAATTGAATTTTAGTTCTTTATAAAAGAGGAAATAAGAACTGTTTTTTTAGTACAGTGGTCTTAAAGCCCCACACAGAATTTGATGTGAGCTTTTTCTCTATAGCCAGGAATAACTTGCCACGTCAGCACTCGAAGCAATTCACAGAGTTGCACACAACAACCAAAAGGCCCGTTTTTGCCCACACTTAAAACTTTCTGACCATTTATATTAGGTTTCCATCTGACAGCCATGCATTGCCAGAGGCGTCTAGACGGCTGTCGAATTAAAGGTCCTGCAATCCATCCCTTTTTGTTCACATAAATACTGAATGAGATTACAAAAGCGTTTTCAAACCTTTACCAATAAACCAGATTCAAGCTTTAGCTGCGAGGGAGGCGAAAGCAGCAGTCAACCAGGAGAGAAGCTGGATGGAGATGGATGACAGCCGTGTAGAGACAGTCAAGGCCGGAGAGAAAGAATTCCAACCGCTTGCCTTCAATCAGAATTCTACAGCGTGTTTGTCAGAGCAGCGGCTGTCATCTGCAGGTCTCATCCTCTGTATTAGCCTGCCTGTCACGGCAATCACTCCGCTGTTTGGTCAGGTCTCTCTCCATCACTACCTCATTATGAGCCTTCAGTGTTTATATGGTCTTGACGTCCCAGGCGGGTAATGAAAGAATGCCGGTATGCATTCGGTCTCCGTGTCCCTCTAATAGGGAAACCAGGCATTTCTAATGAGGAACTGAGGGGGCCTGATGAGACAGGTATGGTGTTTCGTTGGCATGACCTGCCTCTCCACGCCTCCCCATAATTGTTTCTCAAAACAAAAAAGTTTTCATTTCTGTTTCACTGTACAACCTGTAAGGAAACCTGAGAAAACTCAATGCACATTGCACAACCTATTAAGCAGTCTGAACTAATAGTTAAAAACCGGTAAATAAAATTTCAACATACTTGCATTGGCAGTCGTGCTCTTCTCATCCACATGCAATTAGGAAGGAATTAAAGTAATGCAGGAATCTGGATACAGTCATGATGATGATCTTTTACCTGCACGAGACCTTAAAATAGAAGCAGAGTTCACTTTCTACATCAATGTAAATTAGGCCATGCTAATGAGCACCGGCATAATATCTGAATTCATCGCATCCCGCTGAGTTGAAAAACATCAGGTATTGAAAACAATCAGGAGGAAAGTGCATTAGCAATTCAGAAACGGGAAAAATAAAGTAAACAGTACATGAACTTTATATGATACCGTTACGTTCTCACTGGTTTAATCCATTTTGGGACAATATAACTTTGATGAGGGCAATTCTGCTGGATTCTAAACGTCTTTTATGAAAAAATCTAAATAATAATTTAATATTCAGGCGCATGACCAAAATGCAGAAAATAAAAGATTTCTACCGCCTATGAACGGATGTCCCAGTGGATCTTGAAAACTGTGGGCGAAGTCCACAAATGTATTTCTCACGTGTACCTGAATCTGTTGAGACCGGTTCCCTGGAGAGTGAATCCTCCTCACTTCAGTGCCATGGCATTATTCCTTTATCTGTAGTACTTCCATTTCTAGACCGCAGTGCACTCCATCAATTCCACCCTGACAGCATGGAAGAACAGCAACAATGGCTTTCAGAATTATTGCAAGGCAGTCATTCAGATATTCACATTCATTTTGATCACTCCAACAATAGCTACTGAAAGACTATTTTGCCCTGCTCACATCTCCAATGAATTCATCTGCAAGTCTGATGACTACCATGATCCCTTTGGAGGCTGACAGTTTATAGAATCCTGCATGTGCCAGATCATGTCACTGTTAAAACCTGAACAATAGACCTGTAATGGCAGGGGTTTAACGCTATAGTCAGCTCACGATTCGGTACAAATCTCCATGCTGGGCTTACTATACCATACATATCACAATATTTTAAACCAAATTCAAAATGAAACTGAAATTCATAAAACATTTATTTTTAAAATATTAACAACTTCAGTAACTTTTTGGTTGAGCATACAGTATAACTTAATAAAGAATTTAAATTTTTAAGGCTTAACTGAACATTCCGTAATGCAGGTTTGTCCATCCTTTCAGTTTTAGTCTAGTCAACTGAAATCTTGCTGGTTTAACTAATTTATTTTGTGTAATTAAATGTTCCATACAAATATTTAACTGTTTTGATATCATTTACTTTACCTAAGAATGAAATTAAACTAGGTCATTACCTTTCTATTTCAGTTCACTTGAGTAACTACTGGATGTGCATTGTTTTAACACAGAGGATATTAGACCATAGACAGCATGAACCAGTTCATTTAGACTCATCTTGACTAAATTGACTGGTTCGTTCAGTGAAGGTCGTATTCATTCAGTACATTCAACCAATGAAGCACTCTGACAAAGCTCACATTCAAACCCTATTGGCTCATGTCTCTTTGAAGCTGCACTGTTTTTGCATGAGACAGTAATGAATGAGATTAAATATCTTTCAAAAATATATATTAAATACACTGAATTACATTTCTTCAATCATGCGAAACACATACATACACATACTGATCTTTAGCATGTCATTCAATATTTTAATGTGCAGTACATCTCACTTCATCTCTTCTCTAATTGAAACAGCGCTGTTTCTTTTGGCTAACTTTATGTTGCATTTCATTTCATTGGCGAAAAAATTTACATTGGCATATAAAAAAACGTTTGTCCTTGCCATTGTAATGACTTTTGGGGTGACTCACCAGCAGTCACGCTTCAAGTTTGCTTTGTTTTACCGGCGATTGTGTAGGAAAATAAGACTCTTTAAACTATGTGTAGATTTTACGTGTTATATTTGACCCTGGACAACAAAACTTATGTCTTAGTCTAAGGGTAACTTTGTCAAAATCCAGATGTTCACATAATCTGAAAATTGAATAAATATCCTTTCTATTGTTCTGTGAGTTGTTAGAATAGGACAAAATCTGGCTTTAAAACTCAGGCCATCAACTCACAAAAATATAGTTTTTTATATATTTGATGTGGGAAATTTACAAAATGTCTTCATGGAACATGATCTTTACTTAATATCCTAATGATTTTTGGCATAAAAGAAAAATCGATCATTTTGACCCATACAATGTATTTTTGAGTCACTTGATCATCCTTTTCCCAGAGACATCTTGACCGCTCAAAAACTAGAATTTAAAGAACATGAAATCGTTAAAAAAAACATCTCTCTAAGATGCGCATCATAACATTTTTGCAACCCGAGATATCGTAAATTTCTTTACACCCCTAGCAGGTACTGAACCATTGAACCATTGGTACTAACTTCACTTTTTAATAAGAGAAGACTAAATTTCAGTTGAGCTTTTAAAATTATGTTCTAGTAAACATTGACATATTTCAATTTATTTTAAATAAATTAAAACGATAGAAAATAACAAAAACTACTGCCCGCTTCAGATATCGTAAACATTGCTGCATAGGAACATACTTTTTCAGTTTTTTAACACCACACAAACGTTTGAACAAAATACAATCAACAAATTTACAAAATGTAAATTAATACATAGCTGCTGTCCTTCTGAAACCTTTTAGCTCCATATTTTATCATGTAATTTTTTTAATCATAAATAATTATTATTAGTCACCCTTTATGATTATCACTGGGTTTAGCAAATGTCTAACCGTTAAAAACGATTAAAAAGTGACTGTCGACTTCGACAACACAGCGTGTAATCATTTAGAAAGTACAGTGTTTTTCCATTTAAAAAAAATCATAATATAAATTATATATAACATATAACATATAATTGATTGAGCTCAAGTTTTTACACGTACCAAAAAAGTATGAGCATATTAGCCCGGTTCTGTCAACCTTGCACTGGTTACCTATTAAGCATTGCATTAATTTTAAAATCTTGCTTATTACCTATAAAGACCTACATAGTTTAGCTGTGAGCTTCTCTTGTAATACCTAGAATTTCTAAATCAAGTGTCGGTGGTGATCCTTTTCCTATCTAGCAGTCACACTCTGTCAGATAAATCTAGACTAAAGACGCAACTTTTCAATCTTGCATACACTACACTTCCATAAAACAAATCCTCTAAGGGTTTAGGCTGCATTAGTTAGATCAAGCGGAAGCAGGAACACTTCCAGTAACAACTGATGTACTTGTCGCATCAAAAAGAGTGTAAAACAGTATTGTACTCTCAGCTGCCTTGTCTCATTGTTCTGAGGTTACCACAGTGAGAAGGATGCAATTCATGCCCAGACCTGATGGCAGAGCTGAGAGTGGAAAGTGGCGACTTGACAAGTCTTCACTACAAAAGTTCAAGTGCTATTAGATTATTAATGATAATCTGATTAAACCTATAATTTACTTTATTACTATTACATTTGTATTTAGCCTAGTTGTGCAAGCACTGTCGAGCTTGTGCAGAGGCTGCAGCTTTTGCCAGAAGGGGAACTGGAATCCCCTGGTTGGGCCTGGGTTCTCCCGAGTTCTTTTTTCTCCATTGGAGTTTTTAGTTTCTACCCACCACTTGCATACTGTTTTGCACTGTCTGCCTGGGCAGGGGAGCTGCTTTAGAATTCCAATTAAAACTTTAAAGTTTTACTTAAGTTATTCAATATTGCATACAGAAATGCATAATCTGTTTAATATTTGACCTGTGTTTCTCTCACCTTTATCTTAAATGTGTGCTTCTCTGTGAGAACCACTGTGCATGTGTGTCTGGAGTTTTGTATGTGGGCATCTGTCTTCTGTGTTCATTTTTTTGATTTTACATTTTTATGCATTTGGCACATACATTTATCCAAAGCGACTTACATTGCATTATTCTATACATTGTATCCAAATGCATGCAATCCCCTGGGATCAAACCCTTGACCTTGGCATTTCTAGCGCCATGTTATAACCACTGACCCACAGGAAATCTACCTATTTATTAGCTTTTACTTGAATAACTTTAAATGTTTTTTTACTTATAGTCAATATGTTTCATGTTCAGCTGCTTTGTAAAAATGACAATTGTAAAAAGCGCTATATAAATAAAGTTGACTTGACTTGATACTCATTTCCAATTGTGAAAATGCATTTTTCTTTTTATTCGCTAAATTTCTTTAAAATGTCATAAAATACACCTCAAAACTGACATTGCTTTCAGTTCAATAAATTCCCATGTGTTGTTTTAAGTCATTTAAATGTAGCCACTATGGCTTCAGCAACAAAACAACATGTGTAATCTAGCTTCTTCCCGATTTGACTGATATATTGATCTTATGTAGTGTACATCATTGTAACAATCTCTCAAAAACAGCCATTTATTTTTGTGCCAAACTTTTTTTAATTACTCAGAGTTCAACCTTAAAGAGTTTCACAACTGTATTAAACACCACTTTATTGATATGTTTTCCTTTTCTATAAAGTCTTTCATGCAGCTAAACTCAGAGGAGAAAAGCAGAGCTCCGCGGCTCAAGTGAACTCCAGTGAGTCTGATTAGTGCATCCACCAAGCAAGTTGAGAAATCGATTGCTGACCCTGGCTCCCCGAGATGCATTCCTCATCCCAACAAACACAACACATGCTTTTCAGAAGGAGCCCATGAGGAGAAAGCTCAGTGCAATGGTGAAGAAAGACGAGAGATTGGAAAAGACTCAATGTCTAAAGAGAAGTGTATTTCTGTTTATGTATTTTTGTGGTTGGGAATTTGTCACAAAAAGGTTTGACCACACCAGCACGGTTGTTTTATTCAATGTTCTTGTCTACGATAAAACTTGTAAACTATAACTAAAAAACACAGATTTAGATGCAGTGCAAATTCATTTTGTGGAATGTATCTCTTATAGGTTAATTTAATTGATCAGATATAAAACAAGGGAAGAAAACAATAAGCTTGTTTTTCTCGTCCTCCCTGCATTTTATAACCAGAGCAAACAAATGTTAAAGCAGCCATTATAATGTCAAATGGAGTATTTGTTGACTTATCAGAAAGTGGGCTTGAAACGATCAATATCTGCCACCCCCTGCGGGTGTAGCATCTCCACACCTTAACAAAATCAGCCTTTCTCATCCAAAAACAAATTACCTAAATTAGATGCATAAACCCTTCATAAAATTAGAAAACAAATGTATTTTACTAAATCGTTTTTTTAATCCATTCCCAAATTAAGTGTAAAATATGCCTCAGAAGAAAGAGATAGTTTTGTTTTCTATCTGCAACACCAATCACTGATCTTTAAAAGCTTGAAGAGGTTTCTTCTATCACCTCTTTGTTCAAAGCTAGTTTTTTTAATTTTGAAATTCATAATGTACAGTTGAAGTCTTTTGTTTATGAATGTCACACTTGCATATCCATTATTCTCTGTTAGACTGACATGGGCAAGATGGTATTTAAATCTGATTTGCATATTCATAAATCAAAAATATGACGCGTGAAAACAAAGTTGTCTCAGCGTTTCTTTTTGATGAGAAATATACTGCAAATAGGTTTTTTGTATGGTTTGTTTTGTACTTTTACAGTTGCAGACAGAAGCCAAGAAAATGCTTAATGTTTTCTCAGGAACAGTCAATCACAAACTGTAAATAAAGTTCAAAAATAAAACAGCACAATTATGAATAGCAAACTATTATGTTATTATATTAATAATAACATCATTTACAGTCAAACTGTATTACAGCACATTCAAATAAGCATTGTACTCCTAAAAAAGCAGCTAACATTTTTTAATAAGAATGTATTTGTTAATATTAGTAAATGCAATCTAACATGATAATATCATTCATCTTTGTTCATTTTAGTTCATGTCAATACAATTATTCATGTTATTTCGTGGTGCATTCAAGTTCGGTTCCAAAACCAAGTCACTGAGGGTGCATCTGAAATTAGTGAGGGTGCTCAAAAATGTGTATGTAAATGTATGAACAATGTCATATTCTTCACCTGTACTACCAGACATGGTATTAGAAAACACATCTATTTTTTACCAGATAAGACATTCTGTATGACCTGAAATTTAGCAAAAATAATTGTTGCAGGATGCACTAAGAGATTAAACAGAATTTTCTTTCCTCAGTGCTGTTCTTACATGTTGTGTGCTGCTTTAAATCACAAAATAAGCATCACAGTCTAACCTTGAACTTCTGTGAATGATCTCAGTTGGTCAATTTGGAATCTATGCACCAGTATCACTGCACTGGTCTGTGAGGTAATAGGATTACGGGCAGCGGGGGAAATTGAGCCGGACATCCTGCAGAGTACAGGCTTTTCAGGACATACAGTGGCTGGGCAGTTACTCATCCCTATGGCCTCATTTGTCAGAGTCCGTGTCAGCACCGAGGCAGAAAATGAGTCATGTCAATGAAGGCAAATCTGAGAGGTAAAACAAGGCCCAATGAAGTCAGCCACTGGTACACCTGTCAAATGAATACCGAATTCCAACAGCTGGGCTGATTGGGGCAGGCAAGGCCCCACTTGCATATATGACATGAAATCTTCAAAGCTTTCCTGTGATAATTCAAAATGACATCTGAGACATTTGAGTCCGGAGAAGGAAAGTGAGTCATGCAGAAAAATACAAGGGAGCGTGTGTATTTTGACGTAT
The DNA here is from genome assembly GCF_015846415.1 of Triplophysa dalaica. Classification (NCBI taxonomy): domain Eukaryota; kingdom Metazoa; phylum Chordata; class Actinopteri; order Cypriniformes; family Nemacheilidae; genus Triplophysa; species Triplophysa dalaica. The sequence goes on along the minus strand of NC_079549.1, from coordinate 18,110,614 downwards.
TAAAATGGTCTCTGTTAAAGTATGCACATTAATTGGAACGGGCAGGCCATTATCATCTCTGCAAAAACAAATCCAATGCGACAACGGTCCCACGTGCCTCCACTAACACCTCGTATTTCACCAATTATAAGACTTAACTCAAATTCTCTTAGGGAGTTGATGTGTTTATGCTGCAGACACCACGCTCTGAAGCCAGAAGGACATATGTTGGTGTATTAGCACATATGCCTGCGTTCCAAATTGATGCATGCAAGATGTGATTTATTGCATCACTGCTTGTCGTCCTGCATTTCTTTCGATTTCCACTTTTAAGATTCTGTACCTGTAAGGTGACATTGACATCAAAGCTGTTATATATAAAATGGTGAAGTCAAATAAAACTCAGCTAATTGGTATACTATGTTACATTGGCAATGTCTATATATTTTTATTCAGAGTTCCTAATTAGTCAACAGTGAGTGTGTGTGTGTGTGTGTGAGAGAGAGAGAGAGAGAGAGAGAGAGAAAGAGAGATTTTAGGCATCAAGCATAATTATAGGGGGACATTTTATGTGCTGCACACAGACACCTTTGCTTTAGACACCATCTCTAATGGAACTTATTATTAAAGGTGTCTGTTTCAACACGACTATTAAGTTGATGAGAGGCCATTTTCAAAGCAAAGTGAAATGCAAAGGAGAAAGTATTTAAGCACAAATGGCTTTTTAACCATTATTGCTCTGGAAGAGCTAAAAAGCTGATGCAAGCGCTGAGAATTCGCAAACTTCCGCAGATCGCCTCGCTCTATCAAGAACACCTTTGGTGAGGGAGAAATTTCAGACATACTTTGAATTATTCGGAACGTTCACTTATTAGCCGAAAAAGAAAATGTAAGTAACTCTCTGCAGATCGAGCTGTCGAAAACACAACTTTTTAAACAAAATAATAAGTCTGTCTAATTTGAGAGACAATGTCAAATATTCATTGGCATTTACTCAGGAGCTGTGACATTAGAATCCATGCAGATAGAGCGCACTTAAGCCTGACACTGTGGAGAATAACAAGAAAAATTATCCAATTTGTTTGATATTTTGATTTCTGTAAAGTACCATCATTTTTGTGTTAAAAGAAGTTCAAAAAGTTGATCGTTGTTTTGTATAGATTTTATGAACAGCGAGTTGACTTCTGAACTTTAGACTCATTAAAACATCTTCTGTGAAGATAAATTAGAGAGTGAAAAATGTCATATGATCTAAGTGATTTGAGCATTGAATCTTGTCGTTTTCAACATAACAGTTAGAAATCTCAAAAGACTCCTCAAAAGACCTTGTGTTAACTCTCTAGGTTGCACTAGATGTTTTTATATTCCTGTTAAAGGGACAGTTCACCCTGAAATAAAAAAATCTGTCATCATTTACTCACCCTCCAAACCTGTATGACTTTCATTCTTTCCTCTTCAAAGAAGATATTTTGAAGCATGTTGATAACTGAACAATGGCAGTACTAATTTACTTATTTGTTTTTTGTCTACAAGAAGTGAACGGTGCCACTGTGATTTGATAATATTCTCCAAATATCTTTGCGTTCTGCAGGAAGAAATTCATACAGTTTATTTTGATGAGAGAATTTTTATTCTAGGGTGAACTATCCCTTTAAATTGGTTAACCAGGCACATTTAATAGGTAAGTGGAGTTAGAAAATAATCATTCTGTAATATATTAATATGTGATGTCTTTTCAAAAGAAAAAATCAGAAGCCTAAATAAAATTAAAAACAAATATTTCACAGTACAGTAAAGTTTCCTATGAAACGAAATGTGTTACAATTATCAAACAACAACAAGGTTTGTAATGCCCTGGTTTGGTGACCCATGTTGTTATTATAGTGTTTGACACCAATGTTCTGCTTCCCTAATGCTAACAAGTTCCAAATTCGCATTATGGTCTGCATTGGGAACTCACTCATCTATGAACACAACATGTCGGCTGCGTGATTGCCTCAATATCGATGACCTTGAGCTCCATGAGCATAGAGCACATCTAATGATGGGGAAACAAATCACTCGGCATAATCGCTGCTCCATGAGGCCAATCACAGAGGAAAAGGACGTCTGACAGACAATGTGTTTTGAAACTTTTTCTAAACAGAAAGTGAAGAGGACTGAAGAAACAAACTAATGACTCATTCGAGCCTTCGGGCAAATACAATTCCTGAAGGGTTTATTACAATTTTCACAATTTGTATAGTTTTTTATAAAGGTGATGATGGTGATGATCGGAGTTCATATCATACAGTGTATGGGCTGTTTGGTAACTACAAATGCTATACTTAAATCATTTGAAAATAAAAACAAAACAAAACAATAGAACATAATGAACAGAAGGAACCGCACGGTACTTTTGTCATGAAGGGTTGTTTAAATTATTCTCATTGGAAACAATTTATTTGAAAAGAATTTGAGGCAAAGACTAAAAAACATTTTAAAATTTCTTTATTATTGGCCTTAAAAGGCTTTTAAAGCCCAGATTGATTTTTTTCTCAGTGATAAAACCCAAAGAATTTTTATTTCTCGGTGTTCTTTTAAAGCTCAGTGAAAATTCAGTAGGAAATATTTACGTTTTTAATATGCCTTGGTATTAAAATCTCTGAGGAGGAGAGTCTTGTCCTGGTAGATTTTTAACAAACACACAACTTTAGCAGACAATATTTCCCGTAGGTATATTACTTTACACTGTAAGAAATGTCTGTAAATTTAACGGTAAAATACCGTAGAAATGCTACAGAAAAAGGCCGTATTTCATATAACACGTGAAAACCGTATAATGTACAGGTGAAACCCTGTAATTAGCTATACGGAGAAAGACCGTAAATATAACAGATAAAAACATATGGAAATACGGTTTACTGTAGTAAAATTAACAGTAAACTGTATTATTTGCCAAAAAAAGAAAGGGAAAATACCTTTTTGTCTTAAAATTATTCTTATTAAAATACATAAACATATTTGATCCCCCCACGCAGGGTGCACTTAAACACCAACATGCAGGACACACCATAACCAGTTTTAAAATATGTTGGATAAAATCATCTTTTCTATGTAAAGTTGTAATATAATGACTTCTTTCAACTTTTAAAGTTAAATTGTCTGCCTAAAACCCTAAAAAGATTCACCTTGATATTTGTCACTTTTGAGAATTTAAATATAATTTTTAGGTAATAAACTGTGATTTTACATCTTTTAAGCATTTCAAAAAATAACCTTTAAGTATCATCCAATCAAGATATATTTTGCATCTTGGCTCCGTATACAGTGGATGTGATTGGCTGAATACTCTTTGGCGCGGAGCGCAGCGTAACGTGACGTTTACGTTCACTCATTTCATCAGTGACGGTTATGGCGAAGCACTATAGGAGCTGAACTTCAATTCAGTGGACATTTTGTTCTATGGGCACATTGGTAAGTTGGATTAAACAGCTTTAGCAGTATGCGATTTTAAACACGAGTCGAATGTACATTCTTTTCACGGCGCATAAAACGAATCTTACTCGCCATCGCATGTTGGCAGACTTGCAAACACTAAAACACCAGAGCTCCCGATCTCTAGAAATCCTCTGTAAAATATATGTTTGTTAAGTACTTCGCACATTGCTCAGTATATTTAGCAGTGCGTCGATTTAAATACGAGTAAGTGAGCAGCATCCACCCTGATCTCGCGATGTCCAGCCCATTATGTAGAACATAATGTATGTGTTTAAAACAGTAGAAGGGTGTGTTTTTGTTCACTGAGTTGAAATGTTTAGCTGTAAGTTCTGTGGGATATCAGCGCAAACCCTTAGGGAGCATGTTTTACATATCAAACTTCACCCTAATGAGCCACGGTGCGTGTTCAAGTGTGCCGCTACAGATTGCCACGAATCGTATCGTTCACACTGAGCATTTAAGGCAATTTTACCGTAAACATAATAAAGATTTGTGAAGTTCATCTTGCAGAGAATTTCAGTGATCTTTTTCTGAGAAATATTAGTACTTTCTTCTTGAAATCACATGGGCAGTATGGCTGTGTTAATTGGGAAGTTAAATTTATGCCCCTCAGTGAAACTGCCGAAAGTCTGCAATTGAAAAAAGGAAGACGAAGAGTCTGTCGCGAACAACTGACTGGAATGAAAATGAAGTCAATGTTCTCATGAGGTCTACATACTACTGTCAACGAAAAGATATCAACAAAGGAAAAGACATGAAAACCCTCAATGATGAGTAAATGAATATTTAAAAAATATACTATGTGAAATAGTTAATTCAAGGCAGTACTAAAGAAACAGCATTTTCTATGATATTCTTGCCAAATTTGTAAATACAGAATTATTTTACATGTTCATAACTATGTATATTGCATTTATCTGTACAGGACCCTCCTGCAAGCTGCCGTCCATTTCATGCTTGCTGTGGACTGCAATGAAGACATCACTTCTTTTATCTCTGCTATTTGCCTAATGTCTGGCAGTTATTACAACTTGAACATTCACTACCCTACTGAACTGGCATCGGTTCTCGAATTCCTGCAAAGGTATGTAAAGAGACTCAGGAGGGTAGATTCATTTCAGTGTGGCTTCATTTACAGAGTGACAAATGTTTTTTTTTTTTCAAGGTGTTTTTTCCTCATCAATCCGGAGAAGGGAACAAAGGTGGTGGAAAAGAAAAACAAAAAGCGACTCCCAGTCTACCCAAGAGTCTTCAACCTAATCTCTGACCTTTCTGACCATGAATGGCGAGAGACTTCGTAAAGGTGGTCTTCAGACTGTTTCCATGTTGATACTCTCTTAAGGGATCGTTCATCCCAAAATTTAAATTCTTCCATTATTTACTCATCCGCAGGTTGTCCCAAACCTGTATACATTTCTTTGTTCGGTTGAACAAAAGGAATCTTTATTTGTAAGAATTTCAGTAACCAAACAGATTTTATCCCTCATTTATTGCCATATCAGGGAAAATAAATACTATGGTAGTCAATGTTGGAGCAGATCTGTTTGGTTACGGATATTCTTACAAATATATTCCTTTGTGTTTAGCAGAACAAAGAAATATATACAGGTTTGACATGGCAAGAAGGGTGAGTAAATGACAGAATTTTTATTTTTGGGTGAACTGTCACTTTAACATTGGAATGTTCATTGTTAATGCAAGTTTAGTGGTATAATCTTCTCTGTAAGAACTTGTGTAGTGCTGCATTCTACTTTTTAGCACTGTAAATGTTCATGTTAACTTTGCTAAAACATGCATATCTTAAACTGAGCTTAGGTAAATGATTTTAATTAATTGGACTGACATTAAAACCACTAATTGCTAATTAAACCACACAAGAACAGAAAAGGCCATCATTTGTTGTCTTCGATGCCTGCCAGTCTTTATTAAAAATATATGGGACCACACTGCTGTCTTTGTCTTTTATAGATTTTGATGAGTTTTGATGATTTGATTTAGGTTTGCAAATGTAAGATATTTATCAATTTGTATAACAGTTATATATTAGTTTCTTAAACGTTAAATCTGAATGTTTAGCAAATAATGATAGGGTTTAACTGTAATTATAACAACAAACTTTAAATTAGACTGTGCTTAACTGTGAAATAGATGGTCATTAACCGTAATTAAAACAAAAAACCCTAGAATTTGACAATTATAAACTGTTTTAAGAACAGCATAAACAAGTAAATTGGACAGTTATGAACTGTAAAAAAAGATGGTCATGAACCGTAATTAATACAATGTACCCCCTGGAATTTGACCGGTATAAACAGTTTTTATAACGGCATATGCAAGTAAATCGGACAGTTATGAACCGTAAAAAAGACAGTTAAGAACCGTAAAAGTGAGTGAAGTCCTGTACTACTAATAACGGTGCAACCGTCTTTTTGACGGTTAAATTCTGGCAACCACAGCTGCCAGTTTTTTACCGTAAAATTTACGGTTTATTTTTTACAGTGTAGTAAAACCGAGAAGAAATGGGATTTTCTCAATGTGAGGTCCCTTTCGTGACATGAATAAGATAAGTAGTAAATTATTTTATCCACTGTCATGCAGAGTTTTCAGTGTGCTTTGAATCAAAACAGGGTTTCAAATAAAAAAGGACTGACATGTGATTTATTTGACGACTTGTTTGTTCTACACCTAACTTGACAGATGCTACAGCAATCTAAGGGAAGAGTAATGTCATTTGTTCCTGATGGTAATGATATATCTGCCATAGTGTCAAAGACTCTTCTTTCAAGAGATGAAGTGCAACCTAAAGAATTACTAGAAACGCAAAAGAAGATTAATATATTTGTAATATATATATATATATATATATATATATATATATATATATATATATAATTTATATATATTATTGTTGTCCATTTAATGCGTTAATTAAAATGAAGGCATTATGAAAAATGTACGCAATTTAAATGTTTAACGCAGACATAAGTAAGTCATCTTACATTTCATACACTTGACTGGTGACAAATATGATGCTGGCAACAACTTACTGCATGATATAACATATAGAATACTGTCAAAAGAACCTAAAATTAAAGATATCTTTGCATAACTAAATAAATAAGAGACAAAGGCTCATTCACAGTAATTTTTGCAATCACACAAGCCAATATCCTTAGACGTTAACAACAGTTAATTAAATAAGAAATTAATTTTTATATATATTTTATAGACAACATTTTTTTCTTGTATACAGTATATATGTTATACTTTATATATACAGTATAGATTTTTTAATCACTAATTTAAAGAATTTGTCCTATATTCTGTGACAAGGAATGCATGTATGGCGAAAGCTTTTATCATAGCAAAATTTGCTTTTATGCATGTAAATGACAGACCTTTCATTAAAACAAGGTTCTATAATTTAAGAGTCACATTATTCCAAACCGGTTTATGACTTTTTCTTCTATGAAATGTAAAAGAAGATAATTAGAGAAATGTCTCCGTGGTTTTGCGTCCATACAATGGACACAATGTCAACAGGGTCCAATGTTGTTTGGCTACACTATTCTTCAAAATATCTTCTTTTTTGCTCTGCCAAAGAAAGAAAATCATAAAGGTTTGGAATAACATTTCATTTCTGGGTAAATTAAACCTTTAAACTGTGTAGTGAAAAATGGCTTTAAGAATGCTTTACACTCAATTTCTTGTTCCACTTGTTGGTTGCAAGTGATGAGATTTGCATTTTGTTATGATAACAACAGTCTGTGGGCTATCAATTGGTGAACATAATGCTATAAAGTTGGGACCCTCAGAACGGTTAAGCCATGACAAAGAGGACTGTCTCTTGTCTCTCGATTCAGGTTAAGCATTAGAGTAAGCAGAATTTTTACGTAAAAAGTGAACATACAGTTTAAATTCAGATTTCAAATCAAATCAAAATCAAATCTCTTTATTCACAATGCAACTCCAATGGAGACCATCCATACGCTGTTAAAACAAGATATGCTAAACCAGAGTCATTACACTTCAGACACACAAAACGCTTTTGTTCACTTGCCAAATGTAAATGCCAAATCAAATCCCTGAGGACTGTGTGAGCATCTGTAATGGTGAGGGATATGGAAGCAAATCCGGCGCTAAAATCCAACTTAATTCCACTGTATAAGCACAGCAGGTCAAAGAACACAATTCTCCCCTCTGTTCTGTTAATCTCTTAATGCTCACTAAGCATCTCACAAGCAAATTCCTCATTCCTTTCATTCAGCCTAAATGAGTAATAAACTTGAAGAATGGAGCTAGCGCTGATAAATTTTGCCCAAATCGCCAGTGGAGGAAAGAAATCAAAGCGAGATCAGTCCTGTCTCAAACAGCAGCCCATCATTCACCACATGATAAGTTTGAGCTCACAAACATCACTGAAAGGAACATTTACTGGAACGGAAAAACAATTAGCTTGTGAATTTATTGGCCAGTTTGCTTTATTGAACAGCTTTGATGGAATCTCTCCAAGCCAACTGAATATTTTAAAATTCCTATTGCCTTAAGACTGAATGATTAGCAAGATTTTGTAAAGTAATGAGTCGGTTTTGTTTTCAAGATTGATTTGGTAATTCTTGTACAAGACTGCATCATTCAAAATGATTTTTTGGATTATAAAGCAATTCTGAAAATCAAACTTTAACAGAAAGGTTGTCAAGGTAGGTATTTTAAGACGACTGCATCACTGAAAACATGTTATTGGTTTATAGGAATCTTGAAAAGATGGTGGTAAAGAATAATGGTTGTACTTGGAAAAGTGAAATCATACAAAATATTACAGATACAGCTTCAGTTCTTCAACAATTCAAGAATTTAAAGGGATAGTTCACCCAAAATAAACAATTATTTCATTGACTCAACCTTGGGTCATTCCAGACCTGCATGACTTTCATTTTACTGCATAGCACAAAAGAAGATATTTTGAAGAATGTTACTAACTAGTAACTATATCTTATTTTGTGTTCCACAGAAGTGAGAACAATATACAAAGGTTTTAAATGACATGAGGGTGAATAAATAACGTTTTATTTGAGGGGGAACTAGCCTTTTAACAAGAACTCCCTGAAATCAATAATGGCCAGAAACATTATGAGATTGGTTTGTGTCTTCTCTCCGGATGAGAGTTTCAGTAATATTGTTACCCCTGGTGATACAGTTTGATAAAATGTTTCCCATACTTGGTTACATCAACCAAAATAACCTCTTCAGCATGTTCACATGTATGACTATGTTGCTGATCTATTTTCTAATAGGCTAATTTGCTGTTCTATTTTCTAAGATAGACATTTTTGAAAGATTTTGATTTGTAGAAAGTCAGTCAGTCTAAATTCATTACCTTTGTTTTTAGTATCCGTTTTCAAATCATTATTTGTTTGAGGAGCCCCGCGTTAGCGTTTACGCAAATATTTGGTAACTGAAGACGTAAATTAAGGTTATCGTCCAAATTTAATAGGCTGTCTGGGAGGTTTCAGGAAGCACCTCATCCAAGAGGTCACGTTCCGGAGGAGAGAGCTAAAGCTTTATTCATTTATATGCAGCCACTTAAATATTCATTTCAATCAAGCAGCGTATAAATGAGATTGGCAGAGGTGATATCCTGAGGTAAACCATGTAGTTCTGATTGCAGATTGCATTTTAGCGAATGAAGGCACAGGTGTGGTTTACAAGACATAACAGTTGCAGTAAAAAGCGTTGGAAACGTGGACAAATCATTGCTAAAAGCCCATTTGTGGCTGTCGTTTTTCTTTAAGCAACTGTATCTGTTTGAAGTATTTAACGGCAAAACAATCGTTTTTGCAAACTGTTTGAATGACAAATAGGCTAACATTGGCTTTTCTTTTGCATATGAATGTAATGTCCTGTATTTTTTGGGTCCTCTTGAGCTGTGAAACTAGAACATTTGAAACCTCACAGCTGTGGGAGAGGGATTTTTTTGTGATTTACATATTCATGACATTTTTAACATCCCTCATTTTCATGCAGGGTGGATGGAAATGTGAGTCGTTCGAGTTCTAGTTGTACTTACTATATAGAGTACCCTTAACTTTCTGCGGAGGGTAGAAAAACGAAAATCTCTTCAATCTTGTGCCTACAGTCGGTAGCATGTGCTTCAGAAGTTCTCATGCATTTTAGTGAAAACATTAAACTACCGTAACCCTAAAATGACTTCTATGTGTCTTCTTTGTAAATACCATTTTTAAACATGCACTCGAGTGTGACTGAGTTTCGAAGAACATTGTAACACGACAACAGGTGACACCAAGGTCAACTGCTCTTTTCGAAATACAACCCATGGTTATTTGGAACAACCCATGTCTCACCTCCTCACCAGCTTTCTTAGCTTAGCAGAGACACAGGTCAAAATAGTCAAAGAGTTCCCCTCAACATTATTGGAATGGTGGAAAGGGGAGAAATGAGTGCCAGGGGACTAAAAATAAAAATTCTCTCCCAGACTCTGTCAGACCTTATGTGATTGTGATGAGGTGTAGGTGAGAGTGGTCTGCAGGGGGAAAAAACCTTTCCACAACCCGTCACTGCTGCCTTGGTTTTCTTGCCCTCTGCGCCTTCAGGACGTGGTATATCCTCAGTGGTTGTGATGAGCAGAAAACTGGTTATGTTTCAATTCTTCATACATGCTTAGGGGTGGGCGGGGGCTTCTACATACAGTGTCACATTAAAAAACAATGGGTCATAAAATTACTACTGTTGTTATTATTATTACTATTAATATTATTACTTTAACAATAATTCAGTTATATATTCTGTTCAATGTGATCAAGGTTTAAAATAATTACTTCAATAGAAACAATTAGCATGCAAATTTAAAGTCAGTGCAGCACAAAAAACTGTTAATTTCTAAGATACTCCGTGTGCGGTCCGTATTTTTTTACGTACACATTTAACGGATTAGATCAGTCACACAGCACGCGTGTGTGGTGAGGTCTGTCCGTGGTAGATGCGGTGCGTTGCGTCAGTGCAGCGATCTTTAATGCATCAGGTCTTTTTTGCTGTACAGCACGGAGTGTTTTAAAGTGATAGCACACGTATCATGCTCAAAATGAACAGGAATTTACACAGAAATGCAGTAATTTCACCAATAATGCATACAAATGAAGTTTACTGCCTTTTTTATTTATGTTATTTGTTTAATTGAGCAACAAAAGCAAAACGGTTACCAGGAGTTGAAAAAAACAATAAACCGATTCGAATGTTGTGTAGTATAAATATCTTGAAATGTTTATATTGCGTGGGGAAGGTGCATGCAGATAGTGACAATCACGTGACAAGCAGGTGGTCCAGAAAGAACAAGATGGTAGCATGATGGATAACACGCGGCTTATTATCGAAATATTAAAGTACAAAGATCTATGACCCCCAGGACTATTTATATAAAGACTATATGTATATATATATATATATATATATATATAAAGAATGCGAAAGAAAAGGTGTGGGAGGCAGTTTCATCTGCCGCTGGAATGGATGGTAAGTTATTTTGAAACTCTTTTAATTGGCTGGCTAAGATAAATAACTAAACATTGAGAAGTTACTTACCCACAGTTGACTGAATCACACAGAAGATGCGGACCACTAGCACAACAAACGTATTATGTGTGGAAGCACAACTAGTAAGGGTCCGAAATAGGTAATGCAAAACCAAATTGTGTTTTCCATTCACATAAAAATTAATAAATAAATACCAAACATGAACAAAAATTTTTATATTTCAGCAAAAATATTACACTTTTTAAAGAACACAATGTGGTAAATATTTCTGTACAGTTTTCTTCGACTAAACTGTTCAAAATCATCTTCACAGCACATCAGTGGCCTAGAAAAAGTTCTTTCACATTGGAATGAGGCTTTGCAGGCGGCTAACGTAGGAACAAACAAGCATTTTATCTATGAAGCAATCCCTTTTATGGATGATATTATAACTATATATAAAATCTCTTTTATCGTTGGAGCCGATGGCCTTGTGGTTTGTGCTCCCTTTCTCATCCACTTTGTTTTCTGTCCTCTCACTGTAACTGTACAAATCAAGGCTAAAATGCAAATATTGCACAATTCAACATGTATTCCCATCTACAAACACAATCCAACAAAGAGTAATTTGAGGACTCCGAGAGCTTGCTTGTAAGTTGCCTGTAAAAGCCATCTGTATGCTGTATCAGTCTTCATTTACTTACACTCGAGTAGTTTTAAATCTGTATAAATTTCTTTGTTCCGTTTAACACGTAGGAAAGTAAACAGATCTGGTGCGCTTTGGACTACCTTTGCATTTTTTTTCTAATATGGTAGTCAATTGTGGCCGAAAAGTGTTTGGTTAGAAGCGTTCTTCTAAATATCTTTCTCTGTGTTCATCATAACATAGAAATGTATACAGATTTAAAACAACTCGAGGGTGAGTGAATGATGAAATATTTTTTTATGTTGGGTTGAACTGTTCCTTTAAGTCCAACTGCTGAACCCTATAAAACGGCATGTTTGCAGCACTCACCGGAGACTGAAATTTTTTAATTACGGCTGTGTCCACTTCCAACACTTGTTTACATTTCTTGGTAAACAGCAGAATGATTTGAATTTATGAAAATGTGAAACAGACAAATTGCACGCCGCACAGGCTCCTCGCGCAGAGACTCTCAACACAGTCCAGCTTCTGTGATTGTCTCCGTTCTTAATCAAATGCAGCATTGAACCCAACTGTAATATCCAAACTGTCCAGAAAAATCTAATCAAATTCAAAAAGTCATACACAGGCCAGAGAGAGCACATCCGCAGCCTCCTATTTATTGAAACTTCCCAATTACAGAAAATGTCCTCTGTGCTCATTATGAAGAGCTGCCGGACTTCATCTCAGAATTCCGAACATGGTGTGTCCAAGTTTCCATCAAACGTATCTCAGGATTTGGGAATTTCGGATAACATGGATTACAACATCAAGATGCTGGCAAATTCTGCTGTGGGGTCTCTATTTTACAGTCCTTATAAAGAAACACTATATGCATATAAAAGAGGAACGATTAGATTGTAACATTGTTTAACATGCTTTGGAATATAAAATAGGATTTACTGTCAGGGGATGGTAAGCAAATTCATTTTTCCTCTACCTGGCTAACCTGTGCAACAAACTTAAAGCTATTCTCATCCCTTAAATAATAATAAAATTACTTCAATTACCATACGGACTATTTATTTTTCTAAGTTTAGGATTCAAGTCAGCATATGTTTACTAAAAACTGATTTGTGTCGTGTGAACTTTTTTGGAGGATCTATTGACAGAAATGCAATACAATTAACATGATTATGTCTTCAGAGGTGAATAAAGACCTTACAAAGTGAAGTATTATGTTTTTATCAGCCATCATAGTGTTTCGAAAGGGAGGGCTGGAGTGAGGCATTGGTTGCAATTTGCAACCTCACCACTAGACGCTGCTAAATTTCATACATTGGAACTTAAAAGCTGCAATTTGTAGCTTTAGTCCCTATATCATCATCTCTGGTTAAATATGACAGATATAGCTTAGTTCTTCTGGTTTATTTACTTTTTTTAATAACAGAATGTTGTTTACAATGACAAAGTTTATAGGTGCACAAGGTGTGTATAAAAGTATACCCGAATATAAACAGACATACTGATACAAACAAATAACCCCCTATATATATAAAAAGAAGAAACAAAAACTATACTGATACAAACAAATAACCGCCTATATAAAAAAGAAGAAGGAACAAAAACTATGTGATCTATTTGACTATTTGATCTTTAGGGATGTTTACCAAATAACGATACAGTATATAACAATGCAATAAAACAATGTAAATGATTGTTATATTACTTGTAAATGAACATTGTATTTTGCACCATACATCACCTTTCTCCTCTCAATATAAGGGAGGAAAGAAAAGCCACCTTTAATAACCATCACAGGGCACACCACCATCTGTGCACAGACAGTGATGGACTTTTAGCCTGCAGTCTCCTCCATCAAACATTCAAACACAGTCCAATAGCGCCAACCTGGCAGATCCCACAGCGCCCATGTCGCCCAAACCGGCTTTCAGACATGGCCAACCATTATTAATGACACCGGTTGTCAACTTAAACACAGAGCAGAAAGTTTAAGGGACAGCCCATGCACCCCCACAAAATTCCTGTTGCACTGTGTGATTTCACCTGTCCGACATTCAGATGGTATGTTAAAAGTCATTTCCATTTAGATGGCTTTTGCCACGGCACATTTCAAAAACATGATGTGGTTCATACATCTTCACTCACGTGCCCACACAAACACCGGTTATTCATGGTCAGCAGGTTAACGCGTAGCTGGAGAGGGCTCGAGCACACATCATGCATGATCACAGCTGAATAAAATGGACCTGTTTCACTGCGTGTCTGTCCTTTTCTCGGATTAGCCGCCCATGTCAAAGCTTCGGCCGTCTTGGAAGGCTTTCCTCAGAGCACCATTGCATTCACTGTTTAAAATGTCATAGCATTGAAGTTTTGGTCTTTTGCTTTGAGGGATAAAAACCTTTCAGCGAGCTGTAAAGCCCGAGCAGCAGGTCTATATGTCACCGGCGTTTTCTAAAGTGGCACGTTTTTTAGAGGGTTGTTTACTTTCCCAGCTCTTATTCTGAGCAGTAAACATCGTGTAACAATTCAAGTGAAAGGCTGCTCAGACAATGTATATAAAATGGGTTGGAATTGGTAGCTCAAAAGGGTCAAATATTTACCTCGAGGGGAGATGTGATGTGCGAGCATGATGTCAAAGTCGTATGAGATATGTTATCACACAACATAACGAGAAATTCGTATTACGTTTAGTAATCTCCTTTTATTCATTTTTACTTTGCAAAAAGATTAATTTCGATTACTTTTCTCTATACTGACGCAACCCAACAGGTCGAGGGCAAAAAAGGTACTTGTCCTGTAATACCTACACAGTCCATGACGGCATTCAAGAGCCACTTGTCCTCACCGCCTTCATTATACCAGTTGGACAAAACTACAGGGTAAAGCCAGATTCTCATTTAACCTTGGTATTAAAGTAGTCCGTCTCCATTAAAACCACTCTTAATCCTATCTGCCAGTGTTTGTGTACATAAAGACGGAGGTATCTCCTCAGCTGGCTTAGTGTGGCTTTCAGGAGGTGGTCTTAACCGTGTCCTTTTGGCCCCTAATCATCCCTCTGCTACCTTCACCTTTACTAAGCCATGTAAAGAAGCCTGTTATCTGTACGGCGGTTTAAAATGTCTGCCCACATACTAAAACCGGTTTAAGGTATAAGAGAATCCTCCTTTTGGTTTTAATGACACAGACAGTGTTGAAATTCCAATCTTGTCCCATGCCCCAGAGTGAGGATTACTTCTATATTTCACTTGACTTTGATGAGTTCAGACACAACACCAATATAAAGAGACAGAAAAAGAGGAGTGTGGACATCTAAGTGATGTGCTTATCAGTAGTCGGACTGCTTGTTTTGAATAACCGAGACTGAAACTGAAATGTAAGTTACAGAAGGTTGGAAAGCGAGTGTGCAAGAGGTAAACTTTAATCTTGAGAAGGAACGCTTAAAAAGGAAATCCCAAAAGGGCAATTCTGCCTTCATTTACACTCTTCTGCGCTACACAAAATGATATATCCGTTGGGTGGATGCAATATAATAGGAGTACATCATGATATAATGTTTAATGCTTTAATATTTAATATGCATATTTAAGTATTTTGCAATACAATTATGCTGCCCGTGTCATCTGATGTGGACGCATTGCATAATCATAATAGTACTGCCATGCTATTGAATCCTCTCAACTGAATATTATATTATCTCAGTTATACATGAGCACGAGTAAATAATAACAGAATTTTCATTTTTCGCACAAACTACACAATATATAGACTGTATAAAAAGGAACTACATATTAATAGAATTCATGAAAAAAAATTGATACTGCTTATATTTTGGGTTAAATTTGGGTTAAACTCATCTTAAGAGACACAAAAGCTAAAGATCTTATACAGAGGATAACTGCTAAATTAGTAATGAGTAATATTACATTAGAAGATTATATAAGTATCTGCAAAACATCGTTTTGGGCTTTTTATGTGAATTCAAGCAAGGAATGAAAATCCATATGAACTGTGAAAAGAACTAGAATTTTTTTTGCTTCTACCAACATTTATGGGTGATATTGCAGGAATAAATACATCATTGCTTTCAAAATTTCATAAGTGAACTCAACTGACTATAAGCTGGAAGCAGTTTTGTGTAAATTACTCTTAAAAAGTAATTAATTACTAGTTACTAATAGTTACTTACTAGTTATTCAATAGTGTAATTAGATTACTGTACAAATTACTCTCTCCAAAGGTATTTAATTTCTCATTAATTTCTATATCCTACATCAACCTTGATTAGTTAAGTGATTCAAGGATAGACATGAAACGGCTCTTTTAATTTGTTCAAATAAATAATATAAATTACTTAAAGTAGTATTATTAACTAACCAAAGTAGTATACATTAAAGCACAGACTTTTAATTTAGACTTTACATTTTCATGTCAATTCCACTGTTGAACGCACATATATTGCACACATTGTTAGTCAATTGTAATTACATTACAGACAAAATGAGAGCAATCCGTACTTTACTTTTTCAATGGTAAAACAGTAATTTATTACTTAGTAACTAGTTACACCTAACACTGGCTGGAACTACCCTGCACTTTTGATGTTTGGCTAGGATTAAAACTGCATTTAGGGAATAGTATATAGTTAATATAATAGTTATAGTATAGTGGTCATTATCCTTTGTACAGTATTCAGAATCTGACCACATTTTTTCATAATTAAAAATATATAAATAGATATAGAAATAGAAATAAATAGATAGTCCTCTCTTTAGACAAATGCATAAATTAAAAGCATTAAAGCACTTACACAAAGTTCACTAAGCTTCAGGTTTAAATCTAGGTTGAGACTGGGCTCCCCACAGCTGATACTACAGTTATGTTCTCCTGGGGGTTTTACCCTTCTTAGTGGGTGCAATTGGTTGCATTAAGGCCATAATCGGGACAATACAGTGATTAAACACTTCGTTTTTAAAGAGCGGATCTTGAAGATGAGCCCCCTGGGAATACAGAGTGTGTTTAAGTCATAAAATGTGTCTAATAGGAAGAGGGAGAGTACCGCACTAGAGTAGGCAAAGGCAATATATCAAAGCAAGTGATATCATGAGGTAATCTGATGGACCCCATTGTAACACACGTATTCCATCAAGTCAAGTTTTTTTACTGTATAGTGCTTTTCCTAATACATAATGTTTCGCTGCTTTAAACAAACATGTATTAATCCACATAGGCCAAAGGCGAATGTGGCAAGAAACAAATTCCATAAGCTGTGGGAGTAGAAAGGAAAAATTCCTCCTCTAGTAACTCATAACTCATTGCACATTATATATTTTACACAAGCCAAATTTGACACAACGTGTAACATTAATAATCACACACACATTAATTTATTATATTCTTTAATTACAAATATTGGTCAAACAATGTTTGCGTTGTATAGACAATAATACAGTTGTAAAGGTAATGGATGATTTATACTCTTTAAAGTCCATCTGACAAATGACAGCAGGCAGGTCAGCGTCCTTGACTTTCAAATCAAGATTTGGCTAGCATCAACACGCTTGGACCCAAGAAAATATGAACCGCATAAAAATTATGTGAAAAACCTTTGGCTCTATTTTGGCATCCGCCACCGCGCTCAAGTATATCTCAACCTGACAGGAAAGTGAAGCATGATGGTGCATGTAGGTGTGGAGCCATAGGACCTCTTTCGATCTGCTCCATGCCAGTCCCAGAATCCCTGTCGAGCACTTCCTGTAGAATCAATAACTCAGACTGTGTGTCAGAAACTTGATGGAAAGCCGTTCAGAACACGTGGCCAGCACAGAAACTCTCTAACTGGGCTTAAGGCTATTTTTTTACTTTACATTTGTCCCTAAAAGATTTGTAAGGATACCGCCGAGTCATGAATAATGCATTCTCAGCACCTGGTGACTGACAATATGAGGAGAAAATTTAAAGGCTGGAGTAAATTTATTTCTGCCTTTTTGTTTTCAAGGTTAAAATGGAATATATACAACACTTCTGAGAATTTCTGTTTCTATTGTGGAATGTTGTTCTTTTTTACATTAAACAACTAACATTGCTCTACATGCATTTTGCACTCTTAAAGCGACAGTTCGCCCAACAATTTAAAGTCTGTCATCATTTATTTATCCTTGAGTTGTTCCAAATCTGCATTATTTTCTTTGTTCTGATGACAAAGAGAGAAAGATATTTAGAAGAATGCTTGTAACCAAACAATTCTTGGCCACCATTGATTACCATAGAAGGAAAAAATTACAATGGTTGCCAAAAGTGCCCCAGAACTGTTTCCTACATTCTTCCAAATATCTTTCTCCGTGTTCATCAGAACAAAGAAATTTGTACATATTTGGAACAACTTGAGCGTGAGTAAATGATGACAGAATCTTAATTTTAGTGTGAACTGTTCCTCTAAAAAACCTTGTGGATTTACAGTGTTTTATCGTGTCATTGCTCTCAGCGTAGATAGGATGTTGCCAATTGTTAGGCCAGATCTTTGAATATATTTTGCATAAACTTTGTAACTTATTCTGTCCAAAGAATCACTCATTTATACAGAACAAGACAATCTGAATAATATGTAATGCGACCAGCCACTGTGAATTATTAACTATTGACATCCATTCAAATGTAGAAAACATTCGCAGGTAATATAAATGTCAAAAAGTAATTTACTGTAAACTCAATATTTTTTCCAGCAAACAATTTTGGAGAGCTCATAAAACGTGAAATCGAGGTAAATTATTTATTGTCTGCTGAGTTCTAATGTTAGGCTCAAAAAGAAAGCAGAGCTTGCCAGAATATGCATCACTGTGGGCGGTGAAAATTGGATATGACGAGGAAGAAAAAATATCATTCAGATATTTGCACATGTGACAAGAGAATAATAGGTGCAACATACTTGTGTCTGTAGTGCCTCATTCTCCAGAGCATCCCGCTCACCATCCCACACATAAGTTAGGGACAATCTTATAGATTCACACACTTGGCGTTCAAATCAAAGAGCTGTGTTGTATGCTCAAAGGAACATGGAAATGAATGCAGCACAACTTCTCTGCTGACATAAACTTCCTCTACAAAAGTAGAGAAAGGCCCCTGAGAACAGCAATTCTAAGCAAATCAAGCAGGCTAAATATTAACACATAAAACTCAGACATGTTGCCGGTGTACTGATCTTTGAAGCACACTTTTTTTGTACACAATTCAATTTGCTTAGCTCTTCCACTGTAATGGTAACCAAAGATGCAAGACTATGACTCTATCACAAGAATGGGATCCAAAATATATGTATAAAAATAGCTAAATATATTCTGACTTACCATCAATTTTAGCAAAAAGACAAGAGGATAGTGCTTCTGACACTTGAAAAAAACACCTGTAATGAGTAAGCGTTTCAGTATGCTGTGACTGCCACCAGGTGGCCAGATTGCGCTCTGTGAGAACTCTGCATATGAAACCTTTTTAAGTCAGTTAGTCTAAAGGCAGCTCGGATCTCCCATTAACTCACAGCCGCAAGCAATGCAGGGAAAAAACAAAGGAAGGAGTCAGAGCACCAGACACGTGTCTCAAAGCAGAGGTACAATGAACTGTTGCTTGGACCTTTCATGCCATTTGATGCTAAGGCGGTATAGCTAGATATTTATTGTGATGCAATGTATGAATTCATTAGATCAAATTTTGCAGATTGTATGTAGTTTGGTAGTGAAAACATCTCAGGTTTGAGAAGAATTATGGGTAGGCTCAGCAACAACAACAACAATAACAAAAACAACACTTGTCTTTTTTTGAGAAAAGGTCCAAGATAACGGGTGTTCAAATAAAAAAACAACTTTTTACTTCGGAAACATTTTACTTCACTACTATATAAAGCATGTCATACTTTTTGCTCCACTTTTAGCACTGAGACTGTACGATATATCAGTTTCAAACGATCTTCAAATCCAGAATTATATCCACCGTTTCTTTAACATCCATCACTGAAATGCCGTGAGCAAACAAACACACCTCAGCTTCTCTCACGATCGCAAGAGTAACGAGCTGCGGTTGCAGGCCCACAGTGCAGCCAATCTTGACACAGCGCAGCCAATCTTGATAAGGGGTCTTCCTATCACTGGTTGGTAGGCTTTGTGGGCGGGTTATTTCTTTCGCCTTGCCATGGGCGTGGTTTTCCGGGAGAATTGCCCAATGTAAGGATTAAGAAACAGGGATCCAGACTTATAAAATCCTCTCAGAAACATATTGGAGTGCTGAGGGAGTGTATCAAGCACAGAAATATGTCCAACTCGTTTTTAACAGGTTGTCCATGCTAAGCATGAGAAGCCAGCACGTTTAACAGTGTAAAGAAGTCAGAATGCATGAAATAGCATGTTACCCCATCTTTAATTAAGCTTTTTAACTTTTTAAGTTATTTTTATATAGTATATTAAATATTTACTCCAAAAATTTACTTTACTAGATTTGTAATATGTTTTGGGTATTTAGAATTGAGAGAAGGGGGTGGGTTCCAGAAAGGACCACGAGACAGGAATTGAGCCCGGATCGCCCGATGCTCAACTGTGCCATAAGGCTAGTGACTAAAAAAGGAAATAAATCATCTAAAATATGTATTTATGCAATGTAGTGGAGTAAAAAGTATGATATACTGTATGCTTTATAATGTAGTTAAGTTAAAACACTTTCATACACTGTAAATTTAGGTTCAACTTAAAAAATGAGTTACCTGATTGCCTTAACATTTTGAGTTAATTGAAATAAACATTGTAGGTCGACACAACGAGTTTGCATAAAAACTAATATTTTTATTTGGCAACCTGGTAACTTTTTTAGTTGAACCAACAAAAAAACTACAAATATGTACTTGAGCAAAGTAAACATTCTTAAAAATCGACCACCTCTGCATAACTGGTATATTGATTTAATCTGATTTGACGCAATTCACACTTTGTATAAACGCTTTCCACACTTTTGGCTTTTTCAGTCAAAACTAAGATTGTCAGGATAGCACTTTCTATCCAGCACCTACTGGCAGATGTTGTAACTGCATTACTTTGGACAAAAGCAGTTTTTTTCCACAATAACCCTTTCAAAATTGTTGGTCAAAATTGTCTTAAAAACAAGAAAATTTGCATATGCTGTAAAGTCAGTGTGTGTTGCCATAACATCATTGTACTGCATATACAGTATCAAACTAGATGACTTGGCTTTTGCATTTTTTGCATGACATTCACTGATATCTGGCCTAGAGCACCTGGATCAAAAACATTCTTATACACAATGTAATCTACTTATTCTGTATTTCTTAAAATTTTGACTATTATTGCAAATAAGGTACGTCCCTCAGGGATGTTACTTCATAACAGCTCCAGGACTTTTAAGCAGAAATGCCCCACTGAAGAGTGTTCAGGTGTTTCCTAACGTCTTTGGGAGGTTAAAAGATCTATTTCCCCACATTAGAGTCCTTTTGCATCTTACTCCCTTGATGGCCGGAGAGATGGTGAAATGCTGACCGAGCACTCCACCAGCATGAGCAGATGTCAACACGCTCCTCTCCTGCTCACCACTGCTCTCATTCTAATTAAGCTGTGCCCATTTAAGTGTTCCTGTCATAAAGAAACGCCTGCATGAGCAAAACACACAAGCCTCCTTTACCGTACAACGGACCTATAAAGCAGTCTGATCAGTCATTTAAAGTGCCGGTATTTTAATTAAAATCACCTAGCAATTAGAAGCAGTGGCATTGCTTTGAAGTGTATCTCAGTCATCTTCAATTCATTAGCCGGGCTTAATAATCATAACTGTGTCAGCGGTGCTACCATCCATACAAACACATGGCTTGAAGTAAGCATCCATCAGGGCATCCTACATGCACCCAAGATGTGCAAACAGGATGGCACGACACAACGAGTTATGGATATTGCAGGATTAATAGACTGTGCCCAATTAAATGTTGTAACAATTAAATTGACAGATTGGCCGCTAACCTGTCAGCAAGTCTCACGCCAAAATAACATTCAGAAGTCTGACCCGTTTGAATTCGTAGACCATGCGAGACTAGAGATGATGAGTTGGTGTCTTCATGTCTAAAGTTTAATTTGACACAGATACATGAATGATTGCACTCAATGATAAACGATGACAATGTGTCAGAATAGAAACACATAAGACAGAGAAAACTGAAAACAGATTTGTTTAACAGTAAATGAAAAAATTACACGCAGCTTTGAAAAGGAGAAGGAGACTCAAATAATTCTTCATTTTCCATTTGCTGATTTGTATCAAGTATAAAATACACAAAAGCCCCTGCGTTTAAGCAATAAAAAGGTCTCACATTACATGACTCTAAACTATCCCTGTATTTGAGTTTTCTAAACAAGCATTTCCACATGCACATCATGCACCAAAACGAGTAAAGCAGTGCTTTAAAATCCATTAAAATTTTCTCATCAAATGTGCCGCCATTAGAGCTGTGACCTCTGTACAACTGATCAATGTCTGATGCTTTAACTACAAAATGTAAAATGTCCCTTGTGGGCCTGTGTTCTCATTATTAATACATGCCATGCAATTCACATATTAACTCATGGATTTCATGCTTTGAAAAGCAGTCAGGTTTCTAAAGAACTGACCTCCTCATTTTCTCACAGCAATTACTGAAATCCAGAGAGGCATTAATGTGCTCTTTTCTCTGACGTGTGCCGCTCACTTCTTCTTTAAAGTCGCGTACATCCCATACGAATGCTTGCTTTCCAAATGAGCCCTATTCCCATTCCACCACTTAAACATAATCAAAGGCATTACGCCAACCTGTGAAAGACCTCTGATTCACAGGCACCCCATAATCACGGTCAACCCTTTCATGACACTTCATTCTAAAAGCCGACTTTGTGTAATTTTTGAAACTTATAGAAATTTACCTATGGCCCTATTGAAGCCTTTAGAAAAAGGTGAATATCCTTGTCCAGCTGCCAGATTTCTCTGTATATTCTATTTTTTACAAATATAGACCTGTGGATTCTTGACAGGAGCCATGGCGCTTAAATGCTTAAGAAAAGTAAACTGAGAATAGCACTCTGGCTTTCGTCTCAATAAGTTTTCTCCCCAAATAGAAGAGATGGTGGTTTCATGGTTCCCATGTTTTATGGCATGCACTCTCCGTGGATCAGTCACTCTGTCTCCTGGCAGCACAGACAAGATCTATCAAAAGCTTGTTGTGAAGGTGCTGAACTACAGTTGGCTCATTTTGCTCATCCAAATGCATCCTATTACACAAAATGTGTCCTCTACATTTTACTGACAGATCTCATAGCATTGTATTATACATCTCGCATAATTTTGCTCCAGATATTATATGAACGACTGATATGGATTGTGTGGATGGATTTTACATAGTAATATACATATACATTACTTTGCATTTCCATTTTTAATGTATTTTAACAGCTAGATGAGAACCAAAGCGGACAGTATATTCTGTTTATGACCATATAAAATACAGTAAATTGGCATGATGTGATGTCTAATCTCGCTAAAACAATCAAATAGCTACGGCTTTCACAAACTTTGACCAGAAGAGGGTGCAATAACTTTTCCATTTTTGTAATGTTTAGATTTTATTTCATTCACATCCTGCTTTATAATATAAGAAATGCCTTCCGCAATATTGCCATATGTAATTTACAATAAAGCTGTGTAAATGGTTAGTACCCTCGTGTGGTCTTATAGCTTAGTTTTTCATAAAAAACAATTGATATAAAGGAAGGAAGACATTTACAGATTACAGATCAGTTATCTAGCTCTTGGTAAGATTAAAAAAAATATCTGCATCTTTAATCATCACTGGTCCGAGGTAAAAGGATTTTTTTTCTGTTCATTACCCAGATAGCATAATCCATCTGGTTTACGTCTATTTGACATCTGCATTTACATCTGCAATATATAGTTTGCTCATCTGCAATACGTCTCAGAGACGTCTGAACGTCTGTAATACGTCTGCTAAACATCTGGAGATCTGCTGATTAAAAACATGTGCTAAACATCTTAGAAAGAGCAGCTTTACATCCATTCTAAATCATAAACATCTAACAGACATCTTCTAGACGTATTGCAGATGTCTGTAAGATGTAAATGCAGACGTCAAATGGATTTAAACCAGATGTTTGTGTGCTATCAGGGTATAGACCATGTCGCTACCCGATCCGTCCCGGAAACACGATTTGTTCCGCGCATGCGCGAAAGTGCGTCTACTTCCGGTAATTCCCATTTTCACGACAGTCGACTCGATGCGTTCTAATTGGCGCCACTTCCTGTTATCTTAGATGTTTTACGACAGTCTGTTAGTGGCGATGTTGGAGAGTACAAAAATGGTTGACCGCGCTATGGATTCGTTTGTGTTTTATGAACGACTTCAGAAATTTCTCTTAAAAGGAGAGATTCCTGACTGTCCTTCAGAGCGTCGTTAGGTTGACTGAGTGGGTGGGTGGGGTTTGGGTGGTTGTTTGGAATAACCAAATGTGTAAATAAATGTAATAAATACATAAATAACTTTTTCTGTGTGTTTCTTAAATGCAGACATTTGTTAAAATATTAGAAAAGTAAGGTCAATGCCCTGTTCCTTAATCAGCAATTTAAGTAAATTAATGGATGTTTGATTGTGTGACTGAGAGAGGCTGGGTGGGAGGTTGAGATTTAGTGAATGACTAAAGAAAATAAGGAACAAATGTAAAAATAAATTGGATGAATTCTGAAAATCCTACTTGTCAAGGGCAACCATGTAAGGATTTCAATAATCTAATTAGGTTATCAATTTGTGCCACAATTTGTGCCACATATTATTTTTTGCCAAAAAAAGGTTTTAAGAGAATCACTAATAAACATATTCATTTTAAGTTTATAGTTTTTCTATAAATAAAGAAGTATTTTTATATATAAAAATCAGTTTCTCACTCCTGACATAATATTTTGTCATATTGTATTTTCTTGGAATCAAAAAATATAATAAAAAGAAACATAAAGATTATTAGAAAAAACAACAACTTTTCACTCACTTTTTTATTAAAACTGCCGTAAATTGTTTCGAACAGAAGTAGACGGACTTTCACGCATGCGCGGAACAAATCGTGTTTGCCGTAAATTATTTCGGCCGGAAGTAGACGCACTTTCGCGCATGCGCGGAACAAATCGTGTTTCCGGGACGGATCGGGTAGCGACAGACCACTTTGGAAGATGTAAACAACGCAGGTACAACACTGCGCCAAAAGAACTTCCGGTTTCAGTTTTTAAACACTACACATTTGATCCTAAAAATAATAAATACAATAAGTAAAACTGAAATCAGTGTTTACATGCAATGTGGCCTATAAAATGTATTGATCTTCAAATAAATTCATACTGAATTGTCACAGCCTGAAAGTTTCTAAAAATAATTGCAAACCGTAAATTTTACAAAGACACAAAATAATAATATAGAGAAGTAAGAAAATATGAGTAAAATACGTTTAAGTCTTGCTTTTAAGCATTTAGATTCAACTGTATTGGTTGTATTCATCGTGAGCCACAATTTCATTAATGAGTTTTAGTTGTAATGCATACTGTCGTATCTCAGTGTGTCAGCTGTTCTCTAAATTCATGATAACTTGCTCCGCTAACAAGCTCATGCTAATGCATGACAGGTTAATGACTGTGTGTTTAGGTGATAAGTGTTTGTTTACTGTCTGACATCCACCAGCAATTTCTTAGCTTCTGTTCTCTAACAAATAGAAAATGACTCATCTAGCAGCATCATTTCAGAAGATAACTGCAGTGCAGATGTGTCAGGCACTTCAGCTCAGACACGAATGTGAAATTCAAATTACTTCATAATCTGAATGATACTCATACTTTATTCTGTCCATGAGAGTTTCTTTAAGGGGGAAGCAATGATAAATTGTGTTTACAGACACTGTGAGAGGTCTTTTTATGAACCAAATTATACACAAAGCGTAAAATTTAGAGCTTGAAAAAAGCAAGCAAACATTAAATTGGATGATGATCAACAAAAACATCTGCAGCCATTTACTTCTAAATATGAATTCCTCTCTGGCTCCCTCATGTTTATAAAAAACAATAATAATATACCATTGCCAGCAGAGGGCGAAAGAGTACAAATCATTTTTTTTTCAAAAGCAGTTTTAGGTCTGTCAACAAGATATGAAAGTGAATAATGTAATATATAAAAATAATATAAAATAGATAACTTTACTTATTAAGTTTTCAAGTGCCACCTTTTGCCTTTACAAAGAATTTCTTAATGCCAAAGCTGCAAATGATATTGCAGGGAGAAGTTTATCAAACATTATAACATGTAGGCTAGCACTACATCAAAGAAAGTGTTTTGCTTCTAGCACACTACAAGCAAGAATGAAATATGATCAAGTTGACAAGGTTAACAGCCGGATTTAGTCAAGAAAGCAGCAGGCCACAAGAAAGCAACAGGTGGTCTGTAGCCATGCTGTTCGCATTGTTTATGTAACTCAGTGAAATGTGCCCTTTCAACTCATATTTTAAAGACAGAACATGAGGCGCTATAGCTATAGCGGACCTTTCTTGAACAATAAATAAAAGGATCACAAAGAGCAAAAGACATGTTCTCTCATTTCTGAACACACTCAAAATTGTAATGTTCACTTGTATTGTGTTTTCATGGCTCAAATGATTTTATTAATTTAGTATATTCTATCATTATTACTCTACACTTCAATCTAAACCAGGTATTTTACCAGATATTCTGCTAATTTACAGTGTCCATCAGTGCGGTCAAACTATGCTAACCACCCAAAACATCAATAAAGTTTTTCATGACTCGAGCTCTATTTCCATGGCCTCGTGTGCTATGTTATTATAATCATGGAAAAATATTTGAACACTCAATCCTATACAATAACATAGTACCAACACTGAACTGCTCAAAAGCACAGAATATAATACATTTTCCAGTTAACAGTATTACCAATATGACAACTATTAATTACGTCAGCTCCATGAGAGAACTGTGGGATTTCCTGTTCATTGATTATATGGTTGTTTCAGAGCCAAGAAAACCAATGTTTTTTTTAACCATTGAGCTTTTTGTTCTAAACTCAGTTTCATTCCTGTCACGAACCGATAGAGCCCCTGAATCAAGCCCCCTTTTCATCCCAACAAAAGCTCAGTGATGCTGTTCCCACTAAGTTAAATAGGCTACATAAATTGTACGGCCAACAGGGCTTCTTTTGAATGGATTAGACCATAGAAAAATGCATTGGGTGTGTGGACAAAATGTGTGCTGCTTATGAAATTAAAAACTTAGCAGCTTGCCTTTTCCTTGCTTTTATTTAGTCAAGTTATTTCAAAACGTTCCAAAATAATGTAAAGTGAGTCCAGTCATATACACATTATTCCTAAACACGGTCCTTATCCTATAGTGAGGGGTTTTGGTGGCCCAAATATATGTGGCAAGGTAGGGAGAGTAATTAAAATATCACAACGCGGATGACACATGTGGTGATAAACAACTCGAAGACTTTGTTAATTTAACTATAACTCAGAGCACAGTTGAATGATTCAATAAAAATCCAACTGAATATGGGATTATAGAATACTACTTCTGTTCATCATCAGCACACCTATGAACTGTAGTGTATGTGGTGAAGAGTTGTTGTTGAGTGGGGAAGAGGAGCTTAATGTTTTTGATTAAAGATTATAAATAGTGGTGTGCACAGATACATTATAATAATCGCTGCAACACTGTGTTAAACACTTACTGATGGCAAAGACGTGAAGTATCAGCAGGAAGAATTGATAAATTGGGCCTATGCCTAACGATACGTTTGCAGTTAATATTTTGTACTGGTAAGTAAAATATCCAAATTTCAGTTTTATTTATAGTATTATATTTCTGTTTCCGTTACACTCCACTTTTGGGTCCTTGAACGCTCGTTTTTTTTGGGTCGACTTATAAAAGTTGTTCTGGGTATAAGCTTGTTTTCTGTACACCTTGTCACATAGCAGTTTAAAAAATCGTTCTGTTTTTTGATATAAGTCTGAAATGACAAGTAGGCAGTTTCCTGTAATTGAAATGGAATTAGGATAGCTTACATTTATTTTTTGTCCGTAGACTTACTATGGTATTTAAACTGTCTAAATGAAAATGTAAAATCAATTGCTGTAAAATCATTTATTAGTCCAAAACTAAACTGTATTAATTGAAAAACTAAACTGCGTTAATTGCAAATTATTGCAGTATTGCTTTATTGGAAGACATCCTCAAATTGGTAAATCTATTTATTTTGTTAATAAATTTCTAAATATTTTTATAATCCCAGATCACATTACTAATAACACTTATCACCAAGCTGAACAAATAGACATCCAGAACTGAATTCCCAAATGCACTGCAAAACACACACACAGATTGAAGAATGTGTACTCAAAATAAATGCATGGCATGTGGTCAAAAGATGGATCAAAGTAGGTTTGTAGTCTATAAATGCATCCAGATTGGCCAGGTGGCTGAATAATGAAATGTGATGAAAGCAAGCAAAGACAGATCAGCCACCTGCTGTGTTGAAAAAATAAATAAATGAAAACATTTGTTATTCAAATAGAAGTTTAAGACTATTATCTGGGGGTTGTTACATTGAACAAAATCTTCAACCAGTGTGAAGGAATATAGTCAGAATATAGACTAGTCATTTAGATTTTGAATTTAACTGTTGTTGCATAATATGTTGTGTAAGAATAATCAACCCTAACACCCGTGCCACTGTGTGGCTGTTTGAATGATTTATTTTAAGTCTGAATTTACTTTTATCACCTCCACAGATGTTTTTATTTTCTTGATATCACAACTACCCTTTTGCAATCAAATGATCTACAAAAAATTAACAATGAAAAATGGTCCAGGGCGGATTAAAAAGCATTTAACTTAAAGTAGACTTGAAAAAGAAAGACACCAGATTCGTGACTTGAAAGATAATGAAAGGCAATGAATGGCTTAACATTCCAGAAGACTTCAAATGAATTGAAGAATAGAAGAAAAAAAACACAGGCACATTCTGTTCCTCAGATTCTGAATGAAATACTTTAGAGCTACTGGTTTGTCTCCATGCCAACCTGATTTCTTTTCTTCAGTTACTAGGCTGATAGCCTCAAAAAGATCCTTCAGAGTGCATGTATAATGCAGAAACTTTCTAGGATACAATATCTCCTACAACTACAGAGATTTAAACAACAGAAAACACTTAATACCTTGTGGCTGTGCTGAAAAATAATGCTTGTTCTGCTTCTTGCTCTTTACATTGCTGTTTGCAGATAAATTCCATGCATTTCAAAAGTTAAGTACATTTATTTAATGAGACCACATATCTTTAGTGAACTGAACACATTTTATTCACATTTCACATTTAATAACTTCATTACTGTGTGTTTTGATGTCTATCTTTAGTGTGATGTGTAGTGCCAACAGGACCTCAGTTCTACAAATGTTCTATACAAAAATATTTGTAAAATGTACTGATGTTAATTCAAAACAGCAAAACTACTATAACTGCAGAACGACAGCACACAAACATCATGCTGATACGATGATCTAGTAATATGTCTCCCTCTCCACCCAACCTGTGAAAAAAAAAAAAAGTTTAAAAACAGGAACTAATACACTTGTTTTTACATGGTAATCATTTCATTCTTTCTAAAGTGCAATTGGATATGAAAAGAATGTTGTTTTTTTAATACCTCCAGGGTTCCGTCTAAGGATGAGCTTTCTGATTTCATCATAAATGAAGATGAGAAGAGAGAATGGGAAGGCACAAAACCACCAATTGGGCCTGTAGATAAAGCACAAAACATAAACACAAAAGTATCTCAAATCTCAGGCATATATAACAAAAAAATGTGTTTTGAACAACTGAATTATTTTAGCCTACTTGAGTGGGTACATTCTAAGAGCCACACCCATTCCAGGGCAGTAAGACAAGAAAGCTGCCAAAGCGGTTTCTTCAAATAATCCAAAGATCAGGATTTTGTTCCTGTGGGCCGAAAGATTAATAGACAAAAAATCAATAAAATGAAAATCTCTGCAAGAGCACGATAAACCACGAAAAATCTGAGCTCATTTGTTCCCCCGGACTGACCTCATTCCCTGCTGGAAGACTGAATTTCGTCTGGTCTTGCAGATTATCAGATCTGCCCATTGCACGACTACGATGCTGGTGAAAAATGCGGTGTGGCACGTGAACTCCACGATCTTTCTTTGTTCATATGTCTGGGGAAAAAAGATTTGCAGATTTACTCCCAGGAATCACAAATTGCAAAAGTACATTGTAGAAATAATACTGACCCACTGCTGCCCATAGCTGTCTTCTAGGTCATTCACATGTTTGTCATCCCAATATACACGAATTCCTAATAGTCTTGATGGTAAAAATCCATTTTCAGCAAGGATGACAAAATATGTGAAAAATCCAGCCAGAGCCTGAATCATACCTGCCAAGCAAAATATCTCAAATTATTTTTATAAACCGATATGAGATTTTCAACATATTCATTCGAGTGGCGGATAAGTGTTCCAACTAGGTTTTCAAGTAGAAATGTTTTACTATAAGTCCATATTATATTATATTATACAAAAACGAAACTCCCACATACCTATTTGTCCATATGCAATGCTAATAAGTCTTTCATTCACCAATTTGTCAGTTTTAGGATTTCTGGGCTGCCTCTTCATAATATCACTCTCAGCAGCCTCGTATGCCAGTGAAATAGCAGGGACCTTAAACATGAAAGAAAACTTTTAACTGTTAACAATCACATGACTTCAGATGACATGATGCCATAGGATTTTTTAAATAATATATTTTTTTTATCATTTTAAAATGATTTAAATACTTTTTTATTTATTTTTACAGTTCCATAGCTTGAAACACAAAAATCACCCCAATACAGTGTGTGATAAACAAATAAACAAATTTTGTAATTATGTCGGATTTACTGAGAGTTGTGAAAAATTTATTGTAAAACCATCCTGTTGTCAAATCAAATTAAATCAAGATTAGACAATATTTATAAAAAAATACTTCAACTTTTATTTGATAAGTTCTGTGTCTGTTTATTAAGAATCAGTGAAGTGTGAAAGGAAATAAGAAGTGTGCACTGACCATGTCTGTTCCCAGGTCAATACACAGTATGGTAACAGTTCCTAGCGGCAGGGGAATGTTGGCGATAATGAAGAACAGGAAGGGTGTGATCTCAGGGATGTTACTGGTCAGAGTGTAGGCGATAGACTTTTTCAAGTTGTCAAAGATCAGACGACCTACAGTGCAGAAAAACATTACCTATGCAGCCCACTGAGAACAGAGAAGATATAAAAAAGCAACCCGCCATACCTTCCTCTACACCCGTGACGATTGAGGCAAAGTTGTCGTCTAGCAGGATCATGTCTGCAGCTTGTTTGGACACATCTGATCCAGCGATGCCCATAGCAACACCGATATCAGCCTTCTTAAGTGCTGGAGAATCATTCACGCCATCACCTGTTACAGCTACAATGGCTCCCTAGAGCACAAATAGTATTTTGATCAAAATTGTTCATCAAAAACAAACTTAAGTATCTTCATCCAAAAAGGACAATTTCACTATTATTGATACACCCTCAGGCTGTTCCAAACCTGTGTGCTGATATTTTAATAACTGAACAATTTTAAAATGTATTTAAATATTCATATTACAATTTTTACATATACATTTATAAAGTAATATAATACTTTTAAAATGATCATTTTTATGTTTATAATATTTTATTAAATATTTTCCACAGGCACTATATTTGATTTAGGAACTACATACGGAGATGCTGATTTGATTCAAAAATGAATGATGAGATTGAGCAAGGCACCTAACCCCTACTTGCTCCCCGGGCGCTGCAGCGATAGCTGCCCACTGCTCTGGGTGTATGTGTGTTCACTACTTGCTGTGCGTGTGTTCACTACTCTCTGGATGGGTTAAAAGCAGAGGTATATCTCGGATATGGGTCACCATAACTGACAAATTAGTCACTTTCACTTTTCTTTTTTTCAGATATCAGTGCAGTGTTATAATAGTCAAATGGACTTCTTTTATAGTCAGGGGTTAAATTGGGATTGTTTATGTTCCGGGGCACTGTTGGGGAAATTTTACGGGTGCGTATACGCCCTTATAATCTTATTAATTGACAAACTGTAAAATATAAGTTGAGAGAACCCTTTTGCTATTAACAATAAAATGCTCATCATGTGATAAGAATAAAATCTTTCTAAAGGCCTGTGCCCTTTCCTTGTGTTAAAATCATCTTCATTTATTTACGTATGTATGAATTGTATGTATGACCTGTGTATTTCCAGTAATTTTCTGTCACACCATGAACATAACAGCTTTTAATGCTATTACATCATTTTGACCCCAAGCCATTCTTCACAAACAGCTCATTGTGACTTGAAGCATCAACAGAAATGAAAACAACAGTACATACAGGACGAATAGCAGCGGCTGGGCGCTGCAGAAATGTAACGAATGAAACAAATCATTTCTGAGCGCATGCAGTTAATGCACGACTGCTAGTTGGTTTAATACGTTGTATATAGATCTGTTTTTCCGTTTTTTTCAAGTAAGTTTATACACTGACAAAATTTTTTGATTGTTCCTTAAACTTGAGATTTATACTGAGGCACGAAGGAATGCTGCTCCATAAGAGCAAGAGCCGCACTCATGCAGGGAGCAGAGCAAGATGGTCAACCTATGTGCCGACGGCCTGGCCCAATTTAACCCCTGCTTGCAGTCCCTTTGAAGCTGCATTGTATCCAAAAAAACTAACTCTGTGTTCATTGAAGAAGGTCAAAGCATTAAAAAAACAATAATAGGATAGGTAAATAATAACAGAAATTTAATTCCAAGCTAAACTTTGACCGGAGTCCTTTTCAATTTTACCTGCCGCTGACAGCCTTCAACAATAATCAGTTTCTGCTGTGGTGAGGTTCTGGCAAACACAATCTCTGTGTGATATTTCAGAATATCATCAAGCTGTTCACAGTCAAGATCCTTCAAGTCTCCACCGTGAACCACACAAGCTTTTGCATCTCTGAAAAGAAGGAGTCATCGTCTTATTTACTTTGAAAACAAGTAACAGTGACATTTTAAGGTAGAGCTAACAAACTGATACCTGGGGTTGACCTCATTGACAGGGATATTCAAGCGAGCAGCAATGTCTTCCACGGTCTCGTTACCCTCTGAGATAATGCCGACACCCTTAGCTATAGCTTTGGCTGTGATCGGATGGTCACCGGTTACCATGATAACCTAATAGTTCAGAAATAAAAAGATTAATATAGAGTACATGTGATGATTTCAGCATGGGTCAATGGATTAGTCCAAAAGCAGAGGCTCTACCTTGATTCCAGCACTTCTACATTTGCCTACAGCGTCAGGTACAGCAGCACGGGGAGGATCAATCATTGAGATGAGACCCACAAAGCACAGATTCTCAGTGGGGAAATTGACATTTTCCGTATCAAACTGAAAGCCATCTGGAAACTGATCATCGGGGAGGTTGTAATGACAGAATCCTGTAAGAGGAAAGAAGCGAGTCCACGACGTGCTCAGCAAAGGTTTTGCATTTTCACATTTATATTAATAACCTTTTTTGTCATTTACATTTTAGTTTTTCCCTAGTTACGTTTCATTAATGGTTAAAAAAGGTTTTTACCCTATGTTCTTTTTTGACCTGGTTGTTTAGTTTAGTTTTACTTTTTTAAATCCATAATTCTTGTCTTAGTTTAAGCATTTGATAATATTCTTGAAGGTTTAGTTCACCTTGACAATGAAAATTCAGTTTTTTTTTCACACAATAACAAGTTATTCTCTCTTCGGCAGAAGATATTTTGAAAAATGTTGGTTACCAAAAACCGTTGGTCCCCATTGACTTGCATTGGTTTTGTGTCCATATAATACAAGTCAATGGGGACCAACAGTTTTTGGTTTCCAACATTTTTCAAAATATCTTCTTTTGCGTTTTGCAGGAGAATGAAAATCACACATGTTTAAAATGACAAAAGAGTGAGTAAATGATGACAGAATTTTCATTTTGAAGCCAAACTATTCACACTGGTGAACTGTGATTTGAGAGAGCTGTTTTCTCTCTTACCCAATACTCTTTCACCAAGACCTCCAAGTTCCAGATATGCATTCTGGAAGGCTTCTTTCATTTCATCATCCAAAGGTTGCTCCTTCCCCTGGATCAGTATGGTAGCACAGCGGTCCAGGATTCTCTCTGGAGCTCCTTTCATCACCAGCAGGTGTTTAGACTCTGAGTCTGAGCCACCGTTGGGGTACGTGTGCACTGACAGCTAGAAATGCAAGCATTAAATCTTTATATTAGTCTAATGCAATAATTGACCTTTTTTGAGATATGAACATTTTTAATATTGCATAAGTATAAGCAAGAGTCTAAATCCAGTACCTGGTATTTGTTGGTAGAGTTGAAAGGTATTTCCGTAACTTTATTGTATTTTTCTCTCAATTCCTTCACGGATCCACAGCAAAGCTCGATGCATTTCAGCAGAGCCGACTCAGATGCATCTCCAGCTACATCTCTCTAATTGATAAATACAACAGTGAGATACCAGATACCAATTCTCATGAGTGGGATACATGTGCTCCAAATAAAAAACAAACCTTCAGAATTGGCACATCAGTTTGCTCCGCAAGGAACACCGCCCTGTTGCATAGCCCGGCAATGCGTGCCAAAGAGTTCCAGGTAGGCGAGCTACGGTCAAATGAAGTCCCGCTCTGGTTTTCCGTCGTATCAGCTTCATGGATCTGATGATCAAACCACATGTGAGCTACGGTCATGCGATTCTGGGTTAAGGTGCCAGTCTTATCCGAGCAGATGGTTGAGGTTGAGCCCAGCGTTTCAACGGCCTCTAGATTCTTAACCAAACAGTTCTTCTTAGCCATACGTTTGGCTGTAAGCGTGAGACAAACCTGAAAGACAGATGATTTGTGTCAATAATGAAGCCAATTAAAGGAACTTTCAAACAAGCTGAAATCAAACTAACCGTCACTGTCGCAAGAAGACCTTCAGGTACGTTGGCAACAATGATCCCAATAAGAAAGATAACTGCCTCCAACCAGGAATAACCAAGAGCGAGAGACAATACAAAGAAAGAGACTCCCAGCAAGACAGCCACGCCGGTGATGATGTGGATGAAATGCTCAATCTCAATGGAGATGGGGGTACGGCCAACCTCGAGACCAGACGCAAGTGTGGCGATTCGGCCCATTACAGTACGATCCCCAGTGCTGATAACAATGCCACGTGCAGTCCCTAAAACAAAAGTAATATATACGGCAGCGGAATAAATTAAGGGACTGTTTAAAAAAAATCCATTTAGTATTTATAGACATGTGAATGATTCTTATTGTTTCATTCTGTGAACTACGAACGATATTTCTCCCAAATTTCAAATAAAAATGATGTTTCTATTTGCATTTATTGACAGATTACGAAACTGGAGAAAAGAGAAAACTAACAGAAAAGATGTTCTGTTTTTGTTCAGACCTTAAATACTCCAAAGAACAAATGTTCAAATTCACTTTTAAGCAATACAACAGTCATATTTGTACATGCATTTTGTCCACGGCTGTATAACGTGTATTATGCCAAAAGTGATGTCCAGGAAGGCAAAAAATATGCACAATGTTCACTTCTTTTGCCCTCAAAGGTTGAATTAAACCAGCAAAATGATGTGAATGGTACAAAATGGAAAAAAGCGAACCTCAATGTATCATGGAATATGGGTTTATACACAAAATGCATAGAAAAACCAAATAACTTGCAAGAAATTTAACATACCTTGACTACAATTGTATCTGTTGTTAATATTAACTGATACTCTCTCTGAAATCCATTGAAATTATGACTATACATTTTATTTTTTTCATTTTTAATAATAGTATGTTTCATTGTATATTACTGCACTTGGTAACAAATGAAAAGATAAAATACCTTCTACACAGTTTGTAGAAAAGAAGGCAATATTCCTTGTCTCCAGAGGGTTATCATTTGAGAAATCCGGGGAACGTGTCTGAGGTTCTGATTCTCCAGTAAGAGAAGAGTTGTCCACCTTAAAAACATTTATTTAGCTTTTATTTTATTCAAAAGCAACTTTTACATAACATCACTGCCACAGAGATGCAGTGTGAATATCTCACCGCACTTATCAAGCAATGCAAGAAACTGTGAGCAAAGGAAGCACATAATCACCTTACAGCCATGTGAGCCTATGATTCTTATATCAGCAGGAATTCTGTCACCACCTTTCACTTCTACCAGATCACCGACCACCACTTCTTCAGCGTTAATGTTCTTCTTCTCACCATCACGGACAACCAACGCTTGCTAGAAACGAAACGATGGAATAGTTAGGTCTGTATTATTAAGTACGACAAAACTAAACAAAACAAGTAACTCAGGTGTAAGTACGCACTTGGGGAACCAAATTCTTAAAAGAGTCCATGATTTTAGAACTCTTGGCCTCTTGATAGTAGGAGAAACATCCTGTGATGATGACCACAGCAGAGAGCACAACTCCCAAATAAAGCTGCATTACAAACAATGATGAGAACACATAACGAAACGTTTACACAAACAAAAAAAATTCAACACAAATCTCCACCCACGTTGTCATTGGTAGGCTCATCTTCCATTGCTGCCTGAATGCCATACGCAAGAAAGCACAGAACAGCACCAGTCCACAACAGCATGGAGAAACCTCCAAACATCTGCTTACAGAACTTGACCCACTCTGGGGTGGTTGGAGGTGGAGTGAGGGCATTAGGTCCATCACGGGCGAGGACCTCTGCTGCACGAGCATTTGTGAGACCCTGGTGGAGTCACAGAGAATTTTATATTAATCCAGGAACAACCAAAACAATTTCATTGCGTCTACAAAAACACAATAGCATGTTAATTACATTACGAATTTGAGATCAGGCTGGAATAACTACAAACGTTTACTTACCCTGCTCAAGTCTGTACCATATTTACGGTTGAGCTCTTCCAAAGTCAATTTATGATCATCCTAAACATAAGAGAAAATCTGTTTTAAACATTTAAGCATTTGCTTGTAATAAAAGTGCCAACTTGCAGTGTATACAAAGTAAAATTACCAGTGCATTCCCTGGGAATCAAACCCATGGCCAACCCAACAGATTGTGAAGGTGTACATATATTCTGCAGTAAATATATTCAGGAGTCATGTCTTACCAGATTTACTTCCTTCTTCAGCTCATCCATATCTTTCTCCTTCTTCTTTTTTCTCTCCTTCTTCCCACCCTCTGAAGTCGCCGCCAACACATACTGGTCTCGATCATCCTGAAACAGAAACACAAATCATTTTGAGAGATTTGAAAAAGTCGGACGTTAGATCCGCATTCATTTTGTGGCAAAGCTTATAGAAATATCACAATCATTGTAAATCATATTTTGTCATCAAATCCCCCCAAAAATAAATGTATAACAATATAAATAAATATGTGCCGTCTCCATTTATCACGTAACGTAGACTCATACACACTTAAAGGTCCAGTCAGTTAAATCTAGTGGCAAGGTTACGAATTGCAACCAACCGCTTACTCCAACCCTCCCCATCCCTTTCGAAACACTACGACGGCTGACAGAACATTACATGCAAGGGAACATGTAGATAGAAATAGCTCATTCTAAGGTAATAAAAACATAACGCTTAATTGTGTAAACTCTTTATACACATCTGAAGGCATAGCTATGTATATTTTATTCCATTTCTATATAGATCATCCCAAAAATTA
Organism: Triplophysa dalaica; assembly: GCF_015846415.1. NCBI lineage: Eukaryota > Metazoa > Chordata > Actinopteri > Cypriniformes > Nemacheilidae > Triplophysa > Triplophysa dalaica. Next base: position 18,073,086 of record NC_079549.1, on the reverse strand, counting down.
CACACCTTTAAATGAAACAACTGAAAACTCAAAAAGGTTACTTAGTCTACATTAAAGCAACCTCTAAACTAGGGCTGTGCAATTTATCGAAAATTAATCATAATCGTCAACTTTGGCCTTCAACAATTATAAAAACAAAATAATTGAGGTAAAACAATTATTGTAGCGCATTCCATTTAGCATGGATCCTCTTTCTCTTGTGGTATAAATCCACCGGATTATATATATTTATAAATTTTATCTAACCACATATATAGCGCACCCCTTTTCATGTGATTCAGCTGTGCTATTTTTACATTTATTTATATTTTTCAGTTGAATTCCCAGGTAAAAGGCAAGTTTTTTTTCAATTGTCTATGCTGTTCTTAAAGGTAATGAGAAATCGTGCTAAATAATCGGGATCTAAATATTGGCCAAAATAATCAGGATTATGACTTTTATATAAATATAAATATAATCCTCTGGTATATTAAGTAACCATATCAGCCTTGGGTTGCTATGAGAATAAAAAAGGAACATCAACTGCATACTTTTCCATGTTTACAGTACAGTCTGCACTGAAGACATTTAAGAGCAGATGTTCTGCTAGAATCACAAAGGCAAACCACGTATTTAGCCATAATATATCCAAATGAAATACATCACTGGCCACCACACAAGTTCTCAGGAGACTGTGGTATATCCCAAAGGATCGTTCTTCTCTTGACATGATCAACTACATGGAAAAACAAGCCTAATAATGCTCTGTGGAACACTGCCAAATTAACATGGGAAGCGACCATGGCATTTTGGCCTCTCTCCAAGAAAAACAAAATTAGGAGAGCAGTGAAGTGTCCCTTTCAATGCAATACAAGCTTCTTCCCTTATTATTTACTTTTCATGTTTCCCAGAAGGCAAAGTTTGAAGCATCACAACTTTATTTTAGAGTATCTGTGAAGGTTATGCTGTCACAAACATTCTGTAGATAAACAACGGCACAATGTGCTCATGTTTTATTTATCTGTCCGGTCAACCAGAGTTCACGGCATTTGTTGCTTCAGGCAAACATGCAATGGCACCTAATGTGTCTGACACAGATAAGTGACCGTTGAGGTGAGAGAATGTTTCTCAACACATTATCTGATTTGAGTGATTATCTCTCTGGACGATTTGAAACATAGCATCACAGCAGATGTTGCTGCCTAAACCGTGTCAGTTACATTTACCAGATGCGTTTATATAAAGTGTCATGCAGTGCATTTAAGAAAAACATCAGCATATGTGTCTCTTGAGGATCAAACTTCTCCACTGCTGATACCAATGCTCTACCAACTGAGTTATAGAAAGACCCGGTACATTTGTACGGTGTTTATGTCTCTGTGCTGTTATCCTTCGTCTGTTTTTATTCCTTGACACTTAAAAAATGCAAAACACATCCTGTTTTACCCCAGGAAGCATGAATTAAAAACTACAACAACCCGTACAACTAGAGTTGTGGAAGTTACATAATGACTATTACACTCCAACAGAAAACACTGAAGTGCTCATAGTAGAAAGTTATAGTAAAACTATGAAAGCCTTTGAAAAATGTACCCTTTCAATAATCCCAACCCTCAGTCTAAACAAACTGAAATGTATTTTAATAATAGGCCTATTGTCTGTTTAGTAAGAGAATTAAACAAATGCATCAATGACGTAACGGTGAAGAATAATTACGTTTCACACGTCGATAGCAGACCACTTTAATAGGCTCAATACATATTCCTAATTTAATAAGTATAACCAATATAAAATATAGTCAAAATAATATAACTATATGAAAAACTGTGCGCACCGTGAAAACTTTCCTAGTCAGTGAGTTGATGTGTTTTTGTCTAATGACCAGAATATATAACATGCTACTGTATTTAAACTCACACCGGATACGCAATAGGCTAATATAAAACGACACAAAATATTTCTCATCTAAATCCGAATCTCCATTTTGAGCAGCAAATATGACGCGCTGAAATCAAACAAATGATATAGCCTAACTTACCCCAACTCCCATTGTCGCGTGTAAACAGCGACTGGGCAACTTTATCTATAATGTTCCGACTTTTTCAAAAACCCTTTTAAACTGTGCGCTCCTCAGTTCTGTGTGTCCTTCTGCTGTGTTAAGAGAGTCTTGCACAACAGCAATGAGAGCCTCTCTCGTTCTGGTGCTGTTGAAAGTTTTGAGGAGTCTCCAGATAATGCAGAATAGCCAATAGGAGGAGATCAAACCCCGTGAAGAATGTGCGTGCGCGCGCAAGGAGACGGAGATCTTGACTTGAATCCGTTTTTTTTTACATTTACAATATTTGTAAATAGGTTACAATATGACAAAGTAAAACAACCTGTTTGAGATAAGGTAAAACAATATAGTATTACTTGAGATGACTGTGTCCCTGAATTCACCCTATTAAAATGATGACATACTCATATTTCAAGGTGTTTGTACATACAAACATCCCCGTTTTCAATTAGTCAATTGATATAATATGAATATTTTATTGTAGTCAATATGTCATATGTAATATAATTGCATGTCGTTATATTGTTATAAAATATAATATATGTCATACAATACTATATAAAAAACTGGTTGTGTACAAGCTGACACCATGAAATGTTGAGTTTGTCATCATTTCAGAAGGATCTGCCTTTCAATAATGTTGAGTAAATTTATAAAAGCTAGCATGCAAAAAAGTATTGGACTTGGATTTTTGTGAAGGCAAACATAACAAAATACAATGCCCTCATATTATGCGTTGGATACAATAGCATTAAAACAAAAATAAATAATATAATGCAAGTAAATTAGTAGGATACGATTTGTACATTTATAATTTATAATGTCAAATAATAGCCACATGACACAATCAAGTGCTGTAAGTATATATTATAGAAATATATAGATATGTACAATTCAATTTTTGGGATTAATTATTTTTATAAAGTTCTTTCACAAAATGCATTGCTGGATCTTAATAGAGGCAAACCATGACTAAGAGAAAATAAGATCATTGCCATGTAACTTATAAGCGACTAGAAATTAATACAACCCAGGAGTCCCATTGAGTAAAGCGAGGGGTTTTGGTTTAAGTTTGTGGTTGTATAATAATATTTTAGGCATTATGCAACATCAGAATTGTTAGCTTATGTCTAAATATTATTGCATTTTTAAGCATTTGCTGTGTAAATCTGTATGCTTAACATGAGGTTTTAAGCATTATGCAAGAGCTTTAGTGGTAATCTGCGTTCAATGCTATGCCTCGTTTTGTGTTTAAGCCTGTGAATACAAATGTGTTATCACTCAGGCCTCTGTTTTCTGTTTTATCTGTTTACGGCAGAATGACACAGAGGCTACCTTAGACAAATGCTTTATAATACTCCCCCCTTTCTATCACTTTGATCTGATCACAAAACCATTAAAGACATTTCTCTCATTGGGACGTATAAAAGGCCTTTATGCTCAGTGACTACACTTCTCTCTTGATCTCACTCTCTCTGTCCATTTTAGATGTCTAACAGAAGTACCAAATCTAAGCTGCAGACACGTTTTAAACAGGTCATGGCAACTGTGGTCCAGCGTTGTAAACAAACACAAGCTTTGGCATGCAGCAGACAGAGCTTCAGATAAGGCCATTCATATCCTGACTGAGATACAAAGGCCAACTGAAACAGTCCTGTCTGTTGGTGGACAAGCCATTTGTTCTTTTCTTCTTACAAGAGGTAAAACAAACTTAACACATCGTTTTACTTTTTTTAACAGTGAAATAGCCTTTCATATTCTTTTTTGTTGGTCAAAAAGTCTGCTTTTGGTTTCTGATGCTTCAAAGACCCACCAAATTCATGAAAAGTAAAGTTATGGGGTGTATAAGCATACGTGAACCCAAACACAAACATAATCGCAATTCAATTTTTCTTACCGAGTCTTACCTACATTTGCTAACTTTATACATCATACTGTCTCTAATAACCTTGTCTGTCTGTCTTTGCATATTTGTAACTGTTAGTCCATATCAGTCTCTTAATATCTGACAATTCATCTTCAAGTCACTCCTGTTATCACACCAGCCATTCTCTCATCGGTTCTTAGCCAACAACTTGTTGCTCTCTATCAGAAATCTGTCACCACAATCTTTCTCTTTCAGAATGTGCCACTCAATCTTGTCTGAGAGATGCTAAAGATTTTCAACTAAAGCCCTTTGATGTTAGTTCTGTACACAGCTCTGCTAAGATGAAACAGATGTGAAAGTATCTCCGCATTGAACATTAAACAGATGGTCCACTTTTATCACACTAAAAGGATAATTCATGCAAGATGTAAATTTCTATCATAATTTACTCACCCTCAAACCTGTATACTCCCTTTAACCTTATCTTCAACTCCTATAAAATCAAATTTTGTGGCCAAAATTGTTTAACTTTTTTCTCTAATTCTGAAGAAAACCATCTATGTGCAACCCAAACAAGGATCTAAAAAGTAACTTAAAGTGATGGTTCACCCCAAAAATGAAAATTCTTTTGCAGAACACAAAAAATAAATTTGGAAGAATGTTGGTCACAAAAGAACATTGGACCCTATGGACTTCCCTTAAATGGACACAAATTCACTAAGACTTTTTTCTAGGAATATCTTTTTGGGTTCAACAGACAAAATAGTCACATGAAGAATATTTATTTGGGAGTGAACTATCCCTTCAAAAAAAATATCCAAAGAACCATAAAGTTTTTCTTAAAGTGTATGGAACAGGTTTAATATCATGACATTTAGTTACAAGAACTGTAACAACAAATGCTGTAATGGAGAATTACCAGATTATAAGGGAGTAACAACTTGAATTTAGAAAACCCCCATGGAAGTTAAAAACTTGCCTTCAGAAAGCATGAAAAATATCAAACACGACCCATCTCTTTTGTAACAGCCTGTGGTAACCCTCTGTGTTACGAAGATCTATTAGATGCCTTAACAATTGTTAGTTTTTTTTTTAATTGTTTTGTTTCAAGTAAAACTAGTTGAATAGGAAGAGCAAAAGTTTCATTCAGATTTTAGAGGTTTATGGGAAATGAGGAGACAATTCATATAATGCCTTCCCAGCTGATAGAGTGCCAAAGGAAAGCTGTCCCACACTGAAACTATTATGCCACCGTTCCAGCAGGATGTTACACACATAGAGTGAAAGAGAGCATGCAACAAAAACTAAAAGAGGGGGTTGCTAGGTTTACCACCATTCAAGAGAATGTTCCCTCAGCTATTCAGATGCAGTTGCTGGCCTCTTCTCATATGCGTACTTGGTGAGCTCAACCTCAAGTGTGATTCATCCCTGCTTAAATACAGGATTTGAAATTCAGCTGACCCACACATAATGATCAGGTATTTTGGAATGCACAGCAATATCATAATAAACAAACAATTGTGACAGAGAAAGAATGTTAAAGAAAGAATGAAAGAGAGATAGCAAGCAGATGAGGGTTGGGGGGTCTTCCAGGATTTTATTGATGCATGAGCTGACGCCTAGCACCCCAAACAAAGAACCACTTGTTTGGTGAAATGCAGTGAGAATGAGAAAGACTAAATTTAAACACGACTAGAGGCTAGAAGCACAAAAGAGGCCCAGAGGGCAGAACTTTCCAACATAGCTGAAAGAGAACACACAGGAAGTTCAGTGTTCAGAAAGAATGTAAAGTTATTCATCATTTATAGGCCTAAAATCCAGGGTAACATTTTAACAATAAAGACTATTCTACGTACACATAAAACAAAACTTACATTCTTCCAAGTATAAAGGCCTAATATCTGTGGAAGAAAAAAACACAGTTTAAAGGTTACAACATAAGGGTGAGTTTAACTTTCTGCTCTGATTCACTATAACAGCCTGTTACTGTACATCACTGTCTTAGTTATCAAACAGTCATCTTAGCATGTTCCAGTATTTGATCAAAACGCACCTCATAGCTAGACTTAAATATTGGTTGGTTTTAACGTATCCTTTCAATGATCTTGCTCTTTTAAAAATGACGATTGCAACTCGTACATGTGTTAATGTAATCACAACGCCCTCTGGTGGAGACTAGAGCTAACACCTCCAGCATTATTTGTAAGAAGATGTCAGATTGGGCTACTATCTGTAAATATGCAATATTAAATAGATGCACGCAAATTACTTTTCAATTCATAGGCCACGTGTTTTATCTACTGTGCATTATCAGAAAAGCAAAGAGGAAACCAGGCTGTAAATTTAAATAAATATGTATCCCAAAAATAAAGAAATTATAAAAAAAAATAACATGCAGGCAGTTGGTCATTAACAGATGCTCTTCCGAGGCACGGGCACTATCTATCAGAAATTTAACGTTCGCTTTAAAGTTATTGCTTCCGCCTTTTTGACAGCAAATTTAACACCTCGTGACGTCAGAGGTCGAAACTACCCCTGTGATTAGTCTTGCGTAGCCAGGTCTATTTGTGATCGTTCATGAACGATTCGTTCTTTTTATGACTCGGGGTAACGAGTGTCTCACTGAGTGATTCATTCATTTTATGTTGAACGCTTGTCATTAGCCTATTATACTATATACTTTGCTAACTGCATGAAACAACAACCTTATTGCATATATGAGTGACTCAATGTTAATGAATTATAAGTGTATAACACTGCATCAAAAGCAAGATTTAAAAACTGCATGAATATTGTAAGGGAAGTCAGGAAATAAGATATTTTTGTATGTAATACATTAAACACACATCATATCACGTGACAAAAGAACGTATGACTCAGTCAAACCCGAAACTATGGGCGATGAACAAATAATTTCTGTTTCCAGTGTTGTGCTGAAAACACACTCCCTGCCAGATTATGCACCCCCTCCCCACAATGGTTAGGGTGAGGATTAGGTGTTAGGGGAAGGTTTAGGATTTGGATGAGATGTGGGGTGGGGTTAGATTTAGCCATTCGGACATCGTGTTTTTGAAGGGGGTGCATAATTTACATTTAGTCATTTGGCAGACGCTTTTATCCAAAGCGACTTACAGTGCACTTATTACAGGGACAATCCCCCTGGACCAACATGGAGTAAAGTGTCTTGCTCAAGGACACACTGGTAGTGGCTAGAACCAGCAACCTTTTGCTTTACCAGTTCAGTGGTTTAACCCACTAGACCACCATCTCCATACAAAATACACAATAATCTGGCAGGGAGTGTTTTCGGCACAACACCGGCACAGTCTGCATAGAATGGAGAATGTTCAAACTCAAACCGGTGCGCAATGACACGTTTCCTGCAACCGGTTTGCAACGGTGTGCAACAGGGTTTGATATACGTTTTCTCTTGTTTGGTGGCTGTGTCAAGAATGTCAGCCCACACAGCAGCAATATGTGTATTAAAGCATAGGGTTTTAAAGAGACAGCTTACACAATGGGTCCAAGTAAAGTCGTTTAAATGTGTCTGCTGCAGCTTGATATACGCAACAATTGAAGATATTAGAAGAGATATTTATACCGATTTCATCAGGCTTTGAATATTCTTCAAAAAGAACACAAAGAATGGCCTTCTCAGCTGCCATAGTTCAACTCTTGCGTCATCACAACAGGGTGTTCAACCGCACCACCTTTTCCGTTTAAAAAACGTTTTGCAACGTTTTGTCGGGGCTGAACGCAGCCCTGACCTATGGGGTTGTCACGTGACAAAAGAACGAACGACTCGGACCCGTGGACACGGTAGGTTGAACTTATCTTTATGTTTTCTGTAAATGCAGCCTATATGGGCAAAATAGCGAATGACTCGGGCATGAAGTCTCTAGAGTTGAGCTATAATCATTTTTGTTTCTTGTGGAGAGTTCAGAGCTTATATGGCTGTCAGGAAATAATTAAATAACTGTTTCTCATAACTTGTCCCCATTTACAATTTAATTTATTTCTTATTATATATCAGATCAAAACTAGCATAAATGAACTTTATGGGGTTATTTGGATATTAACATGCAACATTAATTGAACAGATGACTCGAAATGACTCGAAAAAAGATTTGTTAATTTTGCTGAATGATATTCAAACATCGAAATCGCAAAAATGATTCAAACTTATCGCCGCTTTCATTGGCCAAAGCCCTCCCAAGAGGCCATATGGATAACTGGTAAAGCAATCACGTTTTCATTGTGTACCGCTCATTTTTTAGAGGCGTAGAAATGTCCCCGCAGCGCAGTAACAGACTGATGTACATTCATGAAAGTGTCAAACAACAATGATTATAGGTTTATGCCATGAACCTTGCATACTTTTAAGAGTTAAGCGTTTAGTTGATAGTGATGAAATTTTATAATAACCGTTGTATCACTACACCTTAGATCAAAAGCATTTGTTGTTTCCAGGCGGACAGTTAAAGAACAAGCACACGGAAATCTTGTTAAATTCAACCAATCAGATGATGACTTCGAATGTGCTGAAGTGTTTTCAGAAACACGCTTAGCCAACAGTCTGTGGGCGTGATGTGAGGGGATGAGATTAATATGTTAAAGAGGCACAGGAATTCCAGTATGAAGATTAGTAGTTTCCCGGATGAACGGTTTTATTCACAACCCCTCAGTTGACCAAACAGAAACAAGTATTCAAGACAGCCGTGTGATTAAAGGAAATAGTCACATTTGTATTGAAAAAGTGTTTATTTGTGGTCATCATTGATTAAATAAAAACTAAGACAGGAAAGCTGAAGAAAGGAAAAGTGAAGTGAGAAATTTCAGCGAGAATGTTTTCTTATCTCGTTCAATATTTAATTTTCTTCATTCATGAATTATAACTAATGTAAAGAAAGCTGACATCATAATTTTGATGAACAATATGTCAAGCATATATTGCACACACATACTTTAGTCCACTACCCCCTTCCATGATCATCTCATCAATATGATGCAGTCAGAAAAATCAGAGCATGGCTAACACTGGTCTATGCCATTTAACCCACAGAGGAAGCTTCTAGTGAACGTATGCGCCTGGGCTGTCCAGAAAACTATTGATCTTCTTTGCCACATCATCAAGCTCATTCCTGTTGCTGTATTTCAGAACGTTGTGGGATCGTACAAAGTAATGTCGGAGATAGTGCTGGCTAACACATTTATAGAGCTTGTGCACCAGCCGCAGTACACATCCACTGAAATCCCTCCAGTCCCTGGTGCAAGGGTACTTCTCACATGTCCAGAACAGCAGTGTCTAGAGGTGATTTGACACAGAGGGAAATTATGTAAAGTTTAATTCATAACTTTATAATAGTTTAAGTAAAATGGTTTTGTGTGGTTGAGTGCTAAGATGAAATGTAAGTGAAATATGAGGAATCTGGTACTTGTAGGTGGTAGGCAGTGATGACAGGTTTGCTTCCAGGACACCATACGTCTTCCTTAAGCTGTCTGACCACCCGATAGCATTTCCTGCGGCAGCCGCCGTCCTCATCTATATTACTCATCAGCACCTGCTCCGCCCGAGAGAATGACTGCAGCCAGTGGTAGTTTGATGTGGCCATTAGATTGAATCCAAAAGACTGTAGATGATTTATTAAGATAAAGCAGCATTTTATTTTTATGTTAACACTTATTTATGTTTGCGAATAGCAAACACGTGCACACAAGCACACGTCTGATTTATTATCTCTTTGGGGACAGTCCATAGGCGTAAATATTTTTATACTGTACAAACTGTATATTTTATCCCGTTCCCCTAAACTTAAAGATCATAGAAAACTTAAATATTCGAAAAATTACGTTCTTTTTGATTTATACGTTTTTTTGCAAACTCAAGTTGGTCTCCACAGTGACATGAGTCGCCATGAGTAGGTCCCCACCGTGCACCACACACACACACACACAGACACACACTCTCTTTGTACTGTTTTTAATATATAATTAAATTAATAATTAGAACTAATTATCTCATTAGCAGCATAAAACTAGGCTAAGATGTTTACATTAATATCGAAAATGTATTCTTTATAAACATCAGTTTTCACAAATTTGCTTATTCAGTGTTTAGTTGAAAATAGTGCAGAATCTTAATTTGTAAATAAGGAAGCATATTGTTTGTTGCAGCTATTGGTCCTAAAACGACTGATTGATAATAACCTGATCAAGCCAGTTCCCTGCATCCACTGACCTTGATGCAGCGAGCACGTTCTGCAGAGGGCCATCTCCGAAAGAGGCGGGGCCATCGAGCCCTCTTTGGCCAGTAGTTCATAAGCTCCACTGTAGGAACCAGTTCCACCTCAATTTGTGCCTCTGATGTTTCCACGGCAACACGCACCACTGACCCAACGGACTCCAGCATGCTCACTTTATCTGTAAAAAAAGGATTAACAAAAAGCAAGAAAAATGATATTCATCTTAACATGTTAAACTTTAGAAAAAGCCGATACCAGCAAATAATATATCACTGGGTAAATAACAGCGAGCGGTAATCATGGAAACTATTTGGTAGTCTAATAATAAACTAGCTATTCAAAAAGACAAAATATTTTCATAAATAACATTAATAACACAGTTATACGCACTTGCTAGTCCACAAGTCTTTATGGACGTTTCTAGATGCTCTTTGAAGACATTCACCACCTTGGCTGGCACAATATCACCTTCAATTATCATGTTGGCGTCGTGCCACTCCTGACTAGGGTTGACAAAACTCTCCAGTTCCAACCACTGATAAACCTTTTCTGGTTCACGGACAGGTGAGAGAAGACGAGACCCGCTCAATGTATAGTAACGCCACTGTCGTGCTCGCCTCTGCTTATAGCCCATCAAGCCCCGCAGAGGCACTGAGATCAGGTACAGGGTTGGTGTGAGCACCTGGAGATATGAGTGATTTTAAAATGATTAAATCCACAATACAATGCATAGTTAATACACCTTTTACTATTCTTAAGATGGGTAATATTGTAAAATTAAAAAAAGACTATTTAATCTAATTTCATATTTTACATTTTGTAATCTTGAGTATGTTATAGGTAATTTACACTGATCTAACAAAACTCAACCTCCAAAGATGTTGGTGTTTATCCGGGCAATGTTACAGCACTAAAACAAGTTACATATAAACAACAACTTTATTTTTCTTTTTTTATATTTCTTACTTGGAGGGCAGGGTTGTATGCACATCGTCCCCGCAGCAACGCAGCCCATTTGGACACTAAAGCCGGCTGATCCTAAACACAAATGTGGACACCGCAGGAATTGTCATGGTTACTAAAGCATTCAGTTTATATGTTTTTTTTTAATAGACAATAAGCCTGTATTAATTATTACTTTAAGGCTGGTATTGTGGACACCAGAGTTTGCAATGGACTGGAAACGGGCATCCTTTGAGCTGACCTCAGCTGTGAGATCTTTTATTATTTTCTGGACATCTTCTACCGACTTTGCCACCTGCCGATGCCTGAGATCCACCTGACAATGACACATCCAGCAAACGCAGCAGGAGCGGGAAAAATAAGCATCAGACACTAAACTAAATAAAATATAGCCAAACAGAACCAATGTGACCACAAGCAAAAACATTAATCAATAAAAGCAATACTTTATTACAACGTATTAGCATTCACAACAGCAGAAGTAGGTCACCTGATTTTGTAAATAGTGGTCCAGATCTTCATCAGTAAGGCTGCTCATTTTTCAGTCTCTCCGAAGAATAGTTGTCTCTTCAAATGCTGTTTTGAGTTTTCTTTTGACCACGAGAGCTTAATGTGTTATGGTCTGCGTTATCCTTGTTGTCATTCTTTTGTGGCCTGTCTATTTGTGACAACAGTGCTGGGAGGAAAGCACTTCAACAGAAAGTCATTGATCTCACAATATTGATTTCTGGGATGGTAAAAAGCTCCCATGGTCCTCTGGGCAGTCAAGTTGACCAACGGCTTACTCACATGGGAGATGCACAGATAAATTATTTGAATGTAAATATTTGTTACATTAAAATAATAAAAAGGTTTTCTAAATAAGCAGATTAACATTCCTTTAATTATATTGCAACTATTTATATTTTTTGTATAAATTATTTAGTCATTTATATTACATTTTCACATACTGTAAAATCCGTTTTTGCCATTAAAATGTAAAACAATAAACTATATACGTCTACATAAATTCATAGAAAATCATTTAAAATCATTTTTCACACAAATTGCTTTCTGCCATCGAAGCAAAATGTTGGAGCTTATGAAATTCATGTTTATTTCTCTATTAATTTTCTTTAAAAAAACAAAAGTAACTTACAAGTAACTTAAATAAAATGTGCAATTGCACAAGGGCTGACATTTGGACCCTAAACATGAACTAGCAGACCTATAGCCCTTTTTTGAGAGCAGTCATGTGAAGACAATATGGAAAAACACTTCTCTAATTAGCCTACTTCTGCAGACTCTCTATTAACACACATTAACCTTCTGCTGTCAATGGTGAAGAGAAAGCAAACTAATAATAGGCCTGCTGTTGAAGCAATGCCATACCAATTCATCAACACGAATAACACATATTAATGCAATTACCAGTAAATTAACCAAGTCTTATATAATTTAGCCCTATGTTATAACTAAACCTTCAATGCCAATGGTCTCCTTAGGCGTGCTTTATCTTTCTTAACATTAAATAACAGGAGAGAAACGTCAACAGTAGTGGATGAAAAACTAACAAACATCAACACCTTATGATATTTTATAAGAAAAAGAGAAATGTAAAGCTTTCTAAATCGACTTTTGAGATTTTTGATGACATCTACAGGACGAAAACTTAAATGCACTTTGCCTTTGACTACATTTACCAGCATGCTGTTCGATACAACATGAACCGGGCTAACCTTGTCTTTCATAAGACACATTGACCTATAAAGCCACACTGGAATGGAAACATCTGATCAAAATCAGTAAGGTAGGCTACTGTATGTCATTGTTATATATTGCATTTTGGGTGAATGATCCTAAAAGTTATCTTATTATGTAATCTTGAGCATTAGCTCCCATGCTAACATTTGGGTATCTACGATAGAAGCAGTGGCATATTAATATTTATCTGTTCTGTTGTAGTTCTCTAGTAACATTACATTCTTCACACAGCTTTGTAAGATAGTATCTTATAAAAACAATCGTTCAATTTTCCATAACATGAACTTCCACTGCCTAACGTTACAGCCTAATAATAATTCAATTAATAAATATACGAATTGGCTTTTGTGCATTACGAATTTTACTCGATCTCCGAGCTTTGAAGTGGGATACAATAAGGTAATAAAGAATGAGCATTGTCGCTGTTTATAGGCTTGCTTGATGATTGACAGGACAGATTGATCAGACTCCTCCTCCAAAACTCTCAATTTAGACAGATAGATATAGATATATTTTAGGCAGTTATAATCGACAGATAGATAATCTGAATGGATTGCAAACTATAACAGTTTAGAAATACTTAAAATCTTTAAATAAAGCCTTTATCTTGTATTTTATTCTTTTCAGACCCTGTTTGCACAGAAGCACAATGAGCTGCTTGGTGTTAATGCGGTTCCACATTGTAGAACCCCACAGAGCTCTCTTTCCTCTGTCCTGTTCCCTCACATGGCGAGCGCTCAGCTCTGTATCCATCAGCCGGATTCTGAGAGAAAGCTACCGACTGCTGCAGCTGCCGGATGAGGGAGCCAGCGGCCCTGCGGCGGTGAAAGAGGCGTACCTGCGTATGGCCAAGCTCTACCATCCAGATTCCGGCGCTCCCACGGCAGATGCTGCTTTGTTTTCCCAGATAGAGGACGCTTATAGGGCCGTCCTAGCCGACCTGGCTCGGCAGAATTCAACCTCGCAGTACACTCAACAAATGCAGGAGGAGGAGGAGGAAGATAAGGTAAAAGGTCACGCTCCTCAGCACAGACACTACCTTAGCTTTGAGGGGATGGGCTCAGGCACCCCAAGTCAACGGGAAAGGCAGTACAGGCAGTTTCGCGTAGACCGCGCAACCGACCAGGTGCTGGAGTATCGACGCAAGGAGATGGAGAAGGCGGCAGCGGACGAGGGTGCAATGGTGACCCGGGATGCACGTTTGCGCAGCAAGCAGATCAAAATCACCCAGGCGGTGGAGAGGTTGGTGGAGGACCTCATCCAGGAGTCAATGGCCCGTGGAGACTTTCAGAGCCTTAGCGGAGCCGGCAAACCACTCAACAAGTTTGACTATAATCCATACATGGATCCCATGACGCACAACCTCAACAGAATCCTCATTGACAATGGTTACCAGCCCGAGTGGATCATCGTACAGAAGGAAATCAGGGAGACGATCGAAAAATTGAGGGCGAAGTTGCAGGAGGTCAGGGCCAGGCTGGGTGAACCCATGAGGCATTCAGAAGCCCTCCAGTGGAAGGAGCACTGTGCTGCATTTGATGAGGAGCTGGTGAAACTGAACAAAACAGTAGACAATTATAACCTGATTGTGCCTTTATTGAGCAGACAGATGGTGCATTTTAGTCTGAAAAGAGAGGTGGAGAAAATACAGAAAACAGATCAGATGCTGAGACAGGAGAAAGAGAGAGAGAGAGAAAGAAGGCGAAAGGAAGAGATGAGGACAGCGAGAACGTCTCAGCACAACAGACAAGGACTGATCACATGGATGCAGAATCTTCTCAAATGAGATGCATTTAATAAATCTGTGGCGGTGAATTCCACATAAAACTTGAGTTGCATTTCACCTCAAATCATCAGAAGGGCTTATTTAAATATTAATGTGATACTGCAGTGTGTTCCATTGTTTCACTTTGGATTTTTTTTCACAGTATTCCCATTTTTAAATCTTATTACTGTAATGCAGAGTGACACAATTATAAAAAAAAGGAATAAGCATACATTTAGGTCAGTACAACTGTGTTACAATAATGATAAATGCTTTCATTACAGAACTAAAAATGATTTGTCTGTTTACAGATCTCAAAACTATTTGTCTGTTTGTGTGTGAGTTGTGCTCAGCTGTCATGAAATATGCAATAATAAAAATGGGAATGATACTAGGAATTTTATTTTCTATTTATTAAAAAAAATTGTGATCTGGACATGGGTAGCTGACAAATAGTGTGACCGCATAACGATATGTGTATTATTTTTATTAAAAAATTTATATTTAATGCTATTTCTTATTAAAAATGTACATTTTAATGATATAAAATAACATCATGTTAACAGTTTGTTGTCAACATTTTTGCAGTGACATCATAGGACACATTTACAGGTTATTTGTCAACTACCCACAGGAAATACCTAATACTGTAAAAAAGCTCTACTTAGCTTTAATTTGATATTCATTTGTACCATCATTGATGTAATATAGTATCTAAAGTACAGTGTGTAGAGGTTTGTTGGAGTAATTTAACTGCCTTAAATCTCTGTAAATAAAGAGGAAATTGTATTCAAATGAAGAAATATGCAAAAAAATCAACTGTGTTTCGAGAGGGTATAAATCACATTAATTTACATTTTGTTACATCATACAATCCTCCACAAAGGCCGTTTCATCTAATAACTTTAGTTCCAGTAATCTGTTATGCCTACCTCGTTGTCATGGCAACAGTTCATGATCAAGTCAGATTATGTAAGCTTTTATTCAGAGTCTGCTGGAAAATCATTGCCAGGAGATCAAACAATCCATGGCCAGATAAATAAAAATAACCATAATTATTAAAAAATCATAAAAGATTATCAGCACACTGATCAAACAAAGCCCATAAAACTTTTAAGTATTGGTAGGAAATTAATTTGAACTAACGTTAATAGTAAAACTGACATGTAGACTGTAAAATGACATTGTTTATCATTTATTAACAGATTACATTAAACAAACTGGTCACACGACAATAACATTGTTAAAAAAGACTATTATGTGATTCAGATGTCACAGACAGTAATCTAGTCCCATTCCTGATCTCTTCCACTGTATCCTGGAAGGTGTCCAAGAGCAGATGGGTTACTGATGACCACAGGAGATGCTAGACTGGCCCAGTCTTTAGCTATGTATTGATGATATGGATCCTGCGAGTTCTCCACCTTCTTCGAGCGAATGTAGCTGAACATGATCCCAAAGGTGAAGAAACTAAAGAGGCCCACCATCAGACAGATGTAGATCATGCCATAACCCTCATCTCGAGCTGGAGAACCGCTCACATGCACTGATGGCTGGTGTGGGGATACATACGGTCCTGCTCCTGCTGTCCATGTCCCGTTAAGATACTGATTCAACCAGGACACCAGCAGAGCATGAACATCTGTGTAGTTATGTTCTAACATTCTGTCCACTGTTGAGAAAGACATTTACATTTAAAAACATATCATCTGTGTCCTTCTGAATCCTCGTATGTCCAAATTCACCATTTTTTCATGAAATCGAACTTTTACAATGATTGAATACTGTGTTGTCCAAGTTAACAAGCACCTTTTAATACTTACAAAACCCAGTGACAAACATAAAGGGTATCTAATAATAATGATTTATAGCAAAAAATCACGTAATATGGAGATACAAGGTTTCAGAAGGACAGCAGTGATATATGGCATCTTTCAAATACATACTTTATACCAATATACACCACCAGTTAAAAGTCTGAACACACTTCTCAATTTATGTTAAATTAGAAACAAAATTAGCTTTACAACAAGTCTGACACAAGAAAAAAACTATTTGCGGAAATACAAAGTAAATACCAGTATTTCTGTATTCACATTTGCTTACTTCAGCTGTTATACAACTTGATATATTTACAGTTCAAATGAGGTACGACATATGAAATAATTTTACCAGACGTACCTTACAGGCTTACAGTATTTTCCTACGGGTTACTGCAAAAGATGCCAAGACATTTGTTGTGCTTTGACCCTGCTTGTCCTCCGTTAGATAACTTAAAAAATACCCTGAGTAGGACCTAAGAGTCTTTGAGCTTATGGTTCCACCCCATAATGAATATAGAGACAGACTTACATGGATCCCACCCATTCGAGATGTCAACAACTTTAATGAATTTAGTCAAGGTCATCTGTTATTTCATGGTAAAATGTCTGAAGAAAGCCTATCCGTTATATGATTGGTCAATCTCGCTCTGCCTCAAAATGAGCCTAACAAAATCATTGGCTAATAAGACGCAAGTTGCATAAAGGACATTGTGCTGTTTATAAATGGTTTCGTTTAATTAAATCATTTGGACATAATGGTGTTTTTAACTTTTCATAATGGTGATTTTTTTTTACTTTACCAAGCTAATTAAAAATGATTATGTTGGTGATAATAGGCATGAGTCATTAAGCATGACCCAAAGGACAGCAGACATTTCTATTGCATGTGAGGTTGACCTTGACGTTGAATAACTCCACAAGAGGGAACAAAGGTGTACATTGATGCAGACATTAGAGTCTCGTGGATTCTTTTTCAAGAGAAAAAAAACAGAATTCACCTTGTAAAGTCCTCAACTTGCATCATTATTGCAATACCAGCACGCAGAATGAATGCTGAGTCCCCTTGGAAAACAGCTAAATGCATAAAACTCAAGAGGGATGTGGGCTGAAAAGCAGAACAATTACAATATCACAGACTGTAACCGTTTTGATGGAGTATACGAAAATAAAGCAACGAAAAAGGACAGAAGACAATTATTGTAGGGAAAACTCAGTTTTAATGTCATGTTATGGCTGTTTTTTATGATTTTTTTATGACAGAACAAACACCCAAGCTATTGCCAAATTAGTAACGTTTTCAAAACGAAGTTACAAAATCAATAAAATAACAGTATTCCGTATATACACATAACAAGTCAAAGGCATCAGAAATATTTTTATCTAATTTGTCAAAAATTGTGCTCGTCGTGGTACTGTAACAGTGCTCCATTAAGACCGGGAACTTCATAACAGTGTTATGGTCCTACATGACCTAATGAAATGAAGACCTAACAAAATTAAAATGAATATCTGTGTTAAACTGTCGTTAAGAATACAGTCAGTTTTGTTAAAAGCCATAAAATTAAAGATACAGCTGATTACATGACGTTGTTATACTACAGCATTTAGTTATGATTCTGTCATTTTGGAGAATGTTGAGGCACATGGTGGAACAAGAGTTACAATGTAAGATGAATAAAAAATATATATAAAACTAAGCTTTTACACTCAGCATTAAGCCTCATCCAAGGTCCAATATTTCAGTCAAATACTGAGCAGTAATCCTGCAGTGCTCACGAGTATCTGAAAGGGTTACTTCAATAAGAGCCTGAAAATTTCAAGCAAAACTAAAGGCAATACAAATTAATCAAAGAAACAACACACCCACTTGCTAGGATACAACATGCTTCCCAAGATTAAAAAAAAAACTATTAGGAGACTTGTGTTGTCCTCGGCCACAGTAACCAATGAAAGCACTCTTTAGAACCCCCATATGTTCTATTGCCTTCTACCAATGAATGCATGCAATAAACCCCTCCTTCCTGTCAGATGCTGGACATTATGTCCCTCTGCACGAGATTGAGTCGTAATGCGTCCTCTAGTGGTGTCCACCTGCATGCCACACCCCCCCGTCCCGGAGGGCAATGTAATAGTAAAGTAAAAGTTACGGCACAATGACACGTTCCCGAGCCTCACTGCATGACAGAGGACGTGTATTCAGGACGACGGGTCTGGACGATTTTAGGCCGGGCGCTTCTGCCTCCCTCCATGTCCTCATCGTTTCCTGAGCTGTCCTGGTCACTCTCGCAAACATGAACGACCACACTGGGTGTGGTGGGGGTTCCTGGTTGGAGTTCATACTTTTCACCTGCAGTAAACATAAAAGAGTTATTTTTAGAATGGTGAAAAGGCTGAAATCTTTTGTGATGACAGCAACTGAGTAACAGGTAATGAAAGTGTGACGTGTTAGGTGTGATGTACCTGGCCCAAGTCTGGCGATGGCACACAGAAGGTCATAGTTAATTGCAGGTGTGGCGTCCTTGGCCTGCTCCCAACCCACAGGAGGTGATGGAGGAGGTGAAAGGAGAAACTGCTTGTCTGGTTTAGGAGGTTCTAGGCGTGGACTGCCAATGTGCACAGACTAGAATGATGACAAGGTGGAAAAAGAAAGATTCATTAAAGAAAATACGTTATTAAAAAGTGAGCATTACAAATCTGACAATTGTAGGATTTTTTTGCCTAACTAAAAATATCTTTGTTATGTTTCATTTCCCGTAAATATTATTTTTCTGTTACGCTTGCTATAGAGAAATCAAACTGATCCATAGCTGCAAATTATGTATAGCTTCAAACTCTGCCGTAATTGGCTATAATTATTTTGCTTTACTTTTGCTGTAAACATGTACCGTCATACTTGGTCACACCTGGTTAGACATTAAATTACGTTTTTAATAATTAAATTAACTAATTAAAGTACAATGTATGATTTGTCTGTCATTATTATTAATTGTTCATTTTATTTATTTGTCATAGGAACAGTTCACCCAAAATGTTTAATCCATCTTTAAATTAATCCAAGTTTTACTCACCCTCAATTATTTTAAATGTGTAAAAAATGGTTGCATACATTCCTCAAAACTAACTTTCATTTGAAACATCACGTTTGAAACAATTGAGGTGAGTAAATAAAGATGGAATTAAATTTTTGGGGTGAACCGCTCTTTTAACAAATAATTAAAATTTACATTTAAATTTTTTACATATACAATTTTTATAATGCACAAAGAATGAAAAAGTGGCGTGCTATAACAGTAAATTTTGTTAACATTTTTTACTCTACAATTTAATAACATTTATTTATGTATTAATATTGCTTATATACCTGGGCAAAACAGAGTCGCAGCTCCCTCCCATTGAAGTCACTTTTGTGCAGTTTTGCTCTGGCCTCCGCGGCTGCCAGTGCATTGCTGAAGTTAATCCTCACCCGACGGAAACTCTTGAAGAACTGAAAGGTGACGTTTCTGTCGAAGGCCCGAAACAGCTCCTCGAAACTAGCCTGCAGGCGAGAGAAAATCATTAAGTTCATACACTACATCTGGCATCTTTGCATGTCTTCATGGAAAGAACGATACATTTAGCAGGTGACTCAAGTGCACCAACAATCCCCCATGGAGGTTAGGTGCCTAAATGGCACGCTGTTGAAAGGTTCCCTATTTAGACTGGAAACCTTTCTAACCACTTAAGCCTGAACTGCCAGGTTACCGGCCCCCTGCTTTATAACCGTGGCCATAAAATGTGAGTGCCCCGAATTCATTGAGCTTGTTTTCTGGAATACTGGCAGATTGATATTCAGTAAACGTTTCTATAATAATCCGCGGTGACGCACAAGCACTAATCTAATACACATCCTAAAAATGACCACGTCTGTCGGTGCTTGGTAAGATATTGGTTTCCAAGGTAACAGTGACTTGCCGCATGCTGTGAGCAGGCAGACGGACATGACAAAGAATGTCTTGATGGATCACGCTAGGATAGTAGAGTATGAATCATATATCGTATTCCTGTTGTATATGTACGTAAGAGGTTACATCACATCTGGAAATCTATAACCGTTCAGCTACATAACAAATTTAGTCCACCTACCCAGTCATCAGTTATTAACCCTCGTATCAGGGTATCATGTGTGGAACACAAACAAAGATATTTTGAGAAATATCTTTTGTGTCCATACAATGGAAGTCAATGGGGTCCAATGTTGTTTGGTTACCATTGTTGTTAAAATTGTCTTCTTTTCTGTTCTGCAGTCATACAGATTTGGACATATTTATCGAAAATAAAAATGCCTTTCTACCCTTTAATGAAAATTCAATGCTTCCACAATCTACAACCACAACCAACCAACTAGTATATGAGCACATCCAAGTAGGTCATCCAGCCACAAATCACACAGGTCATTCAAACATGTCTTTGCCACATATCAGCTCATAATCATTCGGAGATCTTTCTAGACGCTAACGTTCAACAATATCTTATCTTATTTTCTTAAATCATAAAACTGAAACCTGTAATCCAGTTAGGTAGATGCCTTACCCTCTCCTCAGGTCTGTTAAAAATCTCTGGATCCTCCAAGGAGGCGATAAGGCAGAAAGGGTTGCACTTCATTGTTTTCAGATGCATGACTGATACCCGTTGACGGAGCCTCCTGAGGACTTGCGAGGTCAGAGAACGTAAAGGGCAGGAGGGGCTGAGACGCGTCCGTTTTGCCTTCCCCAGTGTGAGGGTGCGAAGGATCCCTGCTTCAGGAAACAAACGCTGCTTCACAGCCGATGTTCTTGCTGTCCGGACAGTCTGAGACTGCAGTTGACGCAGGCCAGCACCAGCAGAGAGCCTCGAGCGTTCACAGACAGGAAATAGGTCAAAGCCAAAACCGGCGGTTCGTAAACATAAACCCTCTAGATAAAGATCCACGTGATGCTGCTTTGCACAATTTTAATTGTCTGGAGGTGACCGTGCTCCTTAACCCACCGTAAAAAAGCTTTGTAAGACTGCAGCTCACCCAATGCCTTTTTATATGAAAGCCTCTCTCAGCAGCACAACCCCAAGCACCGCCCACACCAGGGGAGGGGAGAGCTCTGCTAGCAGACTCCACCCCGCTTTCCCATTCTGCACTGAAACGTCCGCCTCTGCTGACTAATCACACACACACACATACATACACACCCTGAGAGTGCAAGTCTTGGAAAATATGTGCCACTGCTTTCCATAGAACGATTGAGCTCGGCCAATCTGTGTTATTCTGACACACCATTTCAGGACATGTGGTAAAACAATGATCTGTATCACTCATCTCAGGTCTCTTACATGGTGCCCCTCCCATCTTGATGGAAAATCTAAATCAGCAGAGCCGGGTAGAAGGGCAGCTGTGTTATCAAGCGCACCCTGCAGCATACTTTCCATGGGTGCTTCTTCCCCTAGTTTTCTCTTCTCAGACTCCAGGGACAGTAGATTTGTCCCTGTGTTATTAAAAATATAAATATGTTTGTAGTCTTTGTTGTTGTTTCCTATTCAGCTTATGTAATGTTAACACTTTTTCACAATGCAGTTCATGTTAATATTGGTACGCTAGTCAAGAACATTTTCACGTTATGTTTTTACTTGAAAAAAAATGCACTTCACAGCATGATAAAGTGCTTATACGCTTTTTTTTAATCCAAATTGTTTCATCAATACTTTTTACCTTTAATACGTACATAAAACCACATTTTAAAGAGACAGTTCACCCAAATATTCAATATATAATCAATTACCCTCTAGTTGTTGTAAACCTGTATAAAATTCTTTGTTCTGTTGAACACAGAAAGATATTTGGAAAAATGTTCTCTGATAGATCTGAGGCCCTATTGACTACCATAGTAGGAGAAATGTTAAGTCTGAAAATGCCCCAGAACCGTTTGCTTTCCTAAATTCCTCAATATCTTCTTTTGTGTTCAACGGAACAAAAAAATACAATATTGTTTCCTATTAGGGTAGTCAATGATACCCCAGAACTATCAGTTGCTAACATTCTTCCAAATATCTTCCTATGTGTTCAACTGAACAAATAAATCTATACAGATTAGGAACCAATAGTTTTCATTTTTGGGTAAACTATCCCTTGACGTTTTTTGAATTGACTCACAATGGTTAAAATTTTTGTTTTAATCTGTTAACGTATTAAAGGTAAAAAATGTATTTAAGAAATGTAGTGTAGATTAAAATGTATGATATGCTTTATAATGCAGTTAAAGGGATTATTCAACCCAAAATAAACATTTTGTCAACTTTCAAAACATGTATATGACTCTTTCTTCTGTGGAACACAAAAGAAGATATTTTGAGGAAAGTCTTGGTTATTTTTTGTCCATACAATGGAAGTCAATGTTGTTTGGTGACCATTGACCAACATTCTTCAAAACATCTTTTGTGGCAAAACAAAAAGAAGACAAAAAGTGATATAAATCTGAAATGACATAAATGTGAGTAAATGATGAAAGATTTTTCACTTCTGGGTGAACTCTGATAAAGTACCTAAATATTTTTACCCTGTCCAGTGTCCACCTCTGATTTGTACATTTTAACGTTTTTATCTTCGTACAATAAACAATTTGGTGTCGGTTTCCAACTGCAAAGTGAAACCAGATAAGAGCCACTGCTATAAAATATTACACCATATCTGGAAATACATAAAAATTATGCCATCCCAGTGCATGATCTTCTGTCTTCAGATAAACACAAGAACAGAGGTTTTCTAAATATCACACGATATTTAGTCATGTGATATACAAAAACCAATGAGATTGGTTATTACCAATATTTTTTATTTTATAATAAACTCTTTGTTTTGATTCTTAGATATTTATGTTCAAAATATAAATATTTTCCACAGCCCACATGGGCACCACTGTTTGATGTGTCAGCGGACGATCAGAACTTCGAAATGTCCACAGCTTGACAATTCTGACTAACTGTTATTTTCCAGTGACTGCATATAAACAAACGGGTTTTATCAACAGACCAATTCATTCCCAAATAATATTTCCCATAAAAATATAACCTTGAGGTGAACATGCAAGCTAGCAATTCCTCCCATACCTCCACTCAATGTTCCCCTCTCTATCTGGTAAAAGCTTTCATGTGTGAGATAAGCCTAGAGATGTGTACTCGAGCTTTAAGCACCTGTCATTCATGTGTGCAGATGTGTATAGAGTCCACAAGCTGGGAACATTGTTCCAGTGAAATCATTCCTCTCATGAGGGAATGGAAAAGCAAGAAACATGAAACCAATTTAAAATAACAAGAAGGAATCCAGGGTGGAAAAAAGCGAGCGGGGCATTGCTGTGTTGCTGCAGTTTTATATGGGCGGAAAGTGTCTAACGGGTCTTATTATGCATACAACATAAACATTCTGTTCAGAACGGTAGAGTTCAACAAAAACATTACGTTCAGATCAGCTTTGAATGGGATGGGATTTTGTCACAGCGTGCTAAAGTAACAACATATGATTACATACTGTCACTGAAATGAAAAAATAAAGTCGTCATTCGGAGTCAACAAATGAGATCATGGGCTGTCACTGTCATGGCAAATTAAGTTAATAATACACTCCAAGACTTACATAAATATACTATTAACTCTTAAAGGCAATGGAAAATAAGATGATTATTTACCAGCAATGTAATGTTTCACACAATTTCAACCTACTCACTACTTATTTCAGCCAAAATTGAGCATTTGTGGTGACACAAGAGACGAGCTGGACTTATTTTAAACTTTCAGTAATCCGGTATTTACCCACGAACTTTATGAAGAATTAAGACACATATCACCCACTTGACCAGTGAGTGCAAATGGGACACTTATCTTCATGTGTTAAAGCACCGATGCAGGAAGTGGGCTTCCAAGAAAGTTTCGACATGAGTCAAAGTGTTTTGTTTATAAGCCCCTGCCTGTGGTTATATGAGGTCAGAAACTGTTTTGTACGGGGAATGCAAGATCGTCTATCTAAATAACATCTTATATTTTCCACAGACTAGATATCCAATTTTATTTATGACACCTTGAGAGGCCGTGCAAGTGTCAAAAGTTCTTTTAGTCTTTCCAATGAATGCAGTAACCAAAGTGGAATCTTTCATCATGAGACAATCAGCTGACTATGGAAAAAAACCAAGCACTTTGACACATTTACTGCCCCACATTTGAAAAAAGATTAGACCGGGACACTCTAGACTAGAATTAAAGAGCAAATCCCAGTAAAGGAATACTTATATAAACTTATTTATGCAATCCTGAATTACCCATTTAGATATTAACCACAAGTAAAATTAATATCAAGCCTTTTTTGTCCAAGTTGTTTAGGTTATTTCTGCTGATTATGGCATTTTTAGGTGAACTATCCCTTTAAGACTTTCTTTAAGCAATAATGCAATATTAATCTTCATTACCTAATAGGCTTTGAACAGCCAAGTGAAAAGCGTCACGCTACAAGTAGAGCACAAATATCTGTGTACTGCACTAGTTTTTTTATAGCTGTGCCACTTTAAATAATCCAGTTTATAGATGTGATGTTGAAAGATGGCATGACAACGATAAGTGATGAATTTGGGATTGTGTACTGGCGTAATTGTTCATCATATTACTGAGGTAAACAAACTAACCACGGCAAAGTAAAGGTATGAAAAACGCTGAAAATACAAAATGAAAATGCGTATTCTAGAGGTATAGAGGTACCCAAACACGCGAGAGTGACATACTTTCAGCACGAGAACGGTCAACATGTTTGTGACATAATAAACAACATTTCGGCGATTCCAGAATTATGGTTTATGGATGTGACATTTTCAGTCAAAAAGGTATTTATTACCAATATATTGAATAATCTGTTTGACTGATAACATCAGAAAATTCAGTCAAAGAACGAGTTTTCTATTTAAAAAAAGAGGAAAATATTGTTGAGAGAAAACATACTTCGTAAGATTTCTATGAATTAAAATGTACAAACCAAAAGCAACAATACTCAAGAAATAGAGAATGAATGGCTCTTCATTAAATAGTTATGTTATGCATATAAATAGTTCCATTTAACAGGAATATGGACCGTTATGGATGTGACAATTCAATGACTATGGAAAGCTATGTTTCAAAAAATACCAAAATGCTTTTAAAACTCAAAAGAGACATCACATAGGTTTTTAAACCACCAAATATTGAAAGCTGACCGATCAGTATGGTTAAAACTTTTGGAAGAAAACCCATTCGGTTTCAGTTTCTCAACATCGATGTGAACAAATATTCGAGAAAAGTGTAAGAATCTGATCTTGTCTCATCGCTCAGATCAGAAATAACATTTAAATTATAATACAAATCCTTGTCATTACTTTCCATTTCCACATTGCAAAACACAACGGAACATACTTTCCTTTTCTCCATTCTCAACATCGGACCATTTTCCGAATGCTCATCCCATTTTAACTCATGGTTCTTGCCCTATTTGGAATATTGAACACATGCTGTCTGAACTCAAACACACCCGACTTAGACTTTGAACGCCTTTTAGTCATTTGACCCTTTACTGTGTATAATACCATCACATAATAAACAATGGCTCATTTATCAAAATATCAAAGGAGTTTTAGCATCCAGACATTCCAACAAAAACCTGCATTGTGTGTCTTTGTGGTTAACCAATCTCAATGTATGAAAAGAGATTGAGAAACACTAGGACATTTCTCTATGTTGTAATAACAATGTCTACAACCTGACTTAAGGCTGTCTGATGAAGGGGATTTGTGTTACAGCTCAACAAAAGTGACGTCAAGTGGAAAATTTCCTCAGCCACGACAAACACACCTATTCGCCATTCTGCAATGTCATAATCAACCGTTAGGGAAATCGCAAACAAATGAGCGCAATAAGCTGGGGTTGCTTTGTTAGGCCATTTAACTTGTGAAGACTTGCAGAAACTTCTTAAAGGATCCAGCTGATAAATAGAATTAATCTCTATTTCCGTACATCATAAACTGTCATTATTAAACCGATGAAAGGATGAAACGCTACACTTTCAGATCAGAAAGCATGTTACAGATAAATTATTTAAAGATTCCAAAATCCCTAGATTGAGCTAACACTTCTACAATAAGAATGTTCTTTCCCCAAGTTCCTGTTCTCTTTTTACAATAAAAAAAAGAAGCTGACAGGAAGAGATAAGTCATTCAAATGACTAAATGTCTAAATAATAGTTCCTTTGTCCAAAAGTATACACACAAAAACAGACAAAGCAGCTAAAACCACAGTAGATAAACATCTTACCCAAATCGGAATGAGGTTCATGAATATTTTTATATAACACTGATACTTCAGTGTCCTTCCACTAACCATATTTTGGTTGCATAATCATCAAAACAACTGGTTACATCATATTATTAACGGAATATATCTGGATCTCAAGCTTATGGCTCATTTAATAAGATTACTCTGAAGATTACAAGTGATGTTATCTAATGAGCCATAAGGTTGAGATGAAGATGGAGCTTAAATGCAGCGAACACAATAGCCTTTTTGCACACAAAATGAAAGAAAAGTCTCATATTTTACCCTCATGTCATTTCAAACCTGTAGGATTCACCCTTAACCAAATAACACTGGCCTACATTCACATCCATTGTATGGACACAAAACCACCAAGACATTTCTCAAAATATCTTCTTTTGTGTGCCACAGATGAAAGTTATTTTTGGGTTTTGAAGCACGTAAGGGAGAATAAATGATGCCTATCCATTCATTATGGGTGAACTATGCATTTAATGACAGCATGTATTCTGTATCAGAATTGGCATGAACTTTTGTGTTTGTACAAAACCTGATAACCCACACTATCTCAGCATAATTTGAGAATGTTGCAAAGAACATTTGCTGTGCTTCAAAGGACAAAAGGAAATATGACCTTTTGTAAAAAGTTAACGTGGAAAATGTGTCGAATTAGCTAATATTTGATTAAACACATACAAACAGTAGGTCCTATAAGGACATTAAAGCATAATATCTCAATTGGTGTAGGCCTGGACAAAAATGGGAACATATTACTGCATTTTTAATCTGTTCATGAGTTAAATAGATTATTTAAGAGCACAGCAAATGTAAGTAATATGAATGAACACATCGTTTTTAAACGTTGGTGTATATATATTTAGGGATATTAGGGATTATACATCCAATGCATATGGTATATCTAATCATATGAACATATCGTACGTATATGTAATGTTACTCACTCTTATAGAGCTGTCAATGGCAAAATATTCCACAGGAACTTTCCAGGCCAGCAATGAATCAGTCAGGTCGGTAAAGTGTACGTCCACTGTGGCCTCACTGTCCTCGTTTTTTGACTGTTGCATGATGTAAATATGAAAACGATTTTCTATTAACTAAGCCTGCCAAAAGCGGCGTACAATATGTAAACCGAATTACAATTGAGCTCCTATTGAAAGAAATGGTAAATGATCTCTAACGCTAGCTCATAAATGATAAACTGAGCTAACTATCCTGAATGAGAATTTCAACGTCATTAAACCACTCGCACTCATTTTGGGAACAGATTTATAAACCGACATGGACGTGTTTAGCTACTATTTGGTAAATGTGAGCAAAACTAGTTTGTTTGTTTCTCGACCGGTTGTTGTAAAAGCTCAATTTAGCCCTGCCTTTGCGGAAAACAACACCAGCTGCACCATCGCATTGTACTTCCCGTTTCCCTTAGAGGTGTATTGCGTGATTCCAGCAGGGGGCGCTACGACATATCATGATAATGTCACTGTATGTGTGTGTAGCAAACTTTGCTAGTTATTTTCTGACGGCGGCTAAATGATGCTAATCTATAACTGTTTACACGTTCATTTTTTATGTGGATTGATTTTTTTTAGAGCACATAAAAATCTGCCTTGATGAAAAAAGAACGATATAAATAGCAGAAATTATAACGTTTCTCAGTTTAATAATGACAAGTATGAACATTTTATTGGCCTGTAGAATTTGTGTTGCTTTTTTCAGAAGGGTTCTTGGAGACATTCGTTCACTATTAAGTTCAAAACATTGGTTTAGGGAAAGAAATGGGGACCTTAAATGCAAAAATATGCAGAGAAGGAATTGATGAAGAGCTCTTTTCCAAAACGCATTAAGTGCCAATTTTTTGTGCTGTGTACTAAACCTATTCACTGCTCCATCAATGTTTCATGCCAAATCGCTATATTTCCTTGTTTAAAATGTACTGCAAAATGTAGTTTCTTTCCAAAACGCTAAAAATCCCGAACATGTTTTTAGCCTAAATAAGATATGTCCTCTCGACCAATCAGAATTCGCTCGTTAGTGGTATTTGAATGAGGTATTTCTAAATTTGTTGTATGTGGTGGAAAACATGAAATTGAAAATATTTATTTTATTTTACTATTTTGTTTGTTACTATTTATGTTATTTGGCTATTTATTTCATGCATTTGCATTTATTTGATTGATATTAATTTATAGTATGAGTCCCTGATGTCATATGTTTTATGTTCTCCTGTTTTAAAAAAATAAATAATCCAAAACGTTTTTTAAAAAAAGGATGGATTTGTAGCGTTTTGAAAAAAATAAAAATACAATTTGAATTTATAATCGACGATATTGTTGTTTCATTCAACAATCATTATTTAACATGTTCAGACTGGGTCAACAGACCATTTTTACAGGATAAATTGAATATTAACAAAACGTATGGGTCTAGGTAAAAAGTGTCATTTTCATGAAAACTATTAAAATGCATATATAGCGTTTTTGAAAAAAGCTCTTCAAATGTACACAAACTGTTTAGTTACACTCATTACATATTTTACAAATTCTGCCCGCTTATTCAATCACTGAATGCGTTTAATAACTCATCTGATATGAAATAATGAACACAACTTCAATCATGTAACTGGTTTCCTTTAATATGATGTTGCATTATATACAGAGGGTGTGTCATGTTTCTCAATGTAATGAAAAGGATAAAAAATACAAGTTACTCTATATGTGGCGCTTGTACTTTAGATGCTAATAACCTCAAAAGAGCCGTACACATTGCCACCATACTGTACTTATTTAATATTTTTTTTGTTTGTTTTAATGAAGTAACAGCAAAATTAGATTTTATTCACAATGTTAAAAAGAAACACACCTGCTTCACATTCCCAGTACCTTCCACTGTCTTTACTGGTAAATGATCTGTCTGAAATGAAGCGCTTGATTTTACAAACTTCTGTCAACGCAGTGAAACAAGATGTGGATCACTTTGTGTCTGTTGACAATGATTCAGAACCAAATCTAACTTAGCATGCCGCTTCATATTTTACATCATTGTTAACCTGTATATGTCAACCGCAGTTTTTCTAAGATGAATAGAAGCTGTTTTCGCTTAAATTATCTTAAATCGTAAAAATTATATCCACAGAACCAGAAAAGATTGAAGAAGGGTGAGGTAAAAAAAAAAGACTGGCAAAACCGTACAGTACGACTAACATTACATGCCCTAACAACAGCCTTATTGCAATCGTAATGCATTTACAGCATCCCTCTCTCTAGAATGATCATGGATTACATTTTTAGCTACTGTAAATACAGTACATCTCAGTCATTTCAAATTAAAAAATAAATCCGCGTTTTATTCCATCAAAGTTGGTTGGGTACAAGGGTGCATTTTATGATTTCTCAGAATAAAAATAAGTAAATGTAATTTCTCCGATTTTTTAGATAAAGCCTGGCCACAACGTCAATCACCAGCAAGCAGCGAAGGAAGGTTCAATGTATTTAAAAGAAAATCTGTGGTCAAAACCCTTTCAATGCACATCAATGGAAACATCATTCATTAAGTACAGCACTCAAGTACGGTCACATTTTGAACCTCAACGTTTAATCGCTTAAGAATTTCACAAAAGGAGTTAAGGAACAAATAACCGAATTATATTTAACATCAATGTACTTAAACATGTGATTAACATTTAATGACTCTTAAAAGACAGAGGGAAAAATAAACTACTAAAACGGTCACATTTCTGCAACGGAAAGATCTGAAAATTTGTTGGACCAACAGCTCTGACCTGTGATCCAAGTTGTCATCCACCCCAAAACTGTATTTTTTGGGGGGGCATCTATAAATCTGAGTTAAATCCACCAGAAATCCTTCTTAATGGCATTAAGAGGCACCATATATAGTGAAGGTGAAAACCTGAAATCAAATTATTTCACTGTCAGTCTGCAAAGAGAGCATGTTACCCCTTTGCTTTGACATACTGAATGGTCTAATCTGGTAGTTCAAGTCCTACAGTAAAAAGGTTCCTGTAGCTTGCCGGACAATTTAAAGAAACCACTTAAATCAACTTGGCGTCAGGTGTCCAGATGCTTAAACATCCAACTCCTGTGAGCAAACCAAACTTCATTTATAATGATAAAATGCCCCTGGAGATGTTCATCCTTTAGTCTCAAGCCATAGGTGTCCGTTGTCAGGACTGCAGATGAGATCCAGGAGGACAGGCGGTTACTGTAACAGTTAAAAACATAAGAGGTCACTGAAAGCTAAGAACAGACTCAGACTACCCGAAATTTAATAAATGAAACTAACCCGTTTCTCGTCGTCATCATCATCGTCATCTGAAATGTGTGGCCGTGCAATACTCATCTCCTCCTTACTCTCTGCGATCTGTTTACACTTCTAAAACAGACATGACCAACAAAAACTAAGTCCTGATAATACAAAAGTTTCTTTGTATAAACATCTGCTTTACTGATAAACTGTAAACATGCAAACTCACCTCAGTGAACTCCTTGATGCTCATGCTGTTAGCCTGTTGAGCCACCTTCCTCTTCACCTCTTCAATACTGGCCAGATTGGGTGTGGGTGCTGGAGGGGGCTTGTTTGTAATGGTGGGAAGGGGAGCCATTGGGGGCATAGCTGACAAAGCACCCATGTTAGAGAGAGCTGCTGTCATGGTTGCGGCAGTCATGCTCGCCACCGCAGCGTTCATTGTCATGTTGGGCATTGTGGCCATGCCTGCTAAACCCATGTTCAGATTCATAGGTAAACTGGGTATGGGTAGGGGCAATGACAAGGGGGTTGGAGACGGGGTTGGTAAGGGTAACTGCAGGATTGCCTTTGGCTTGAGGCTTTCGGGTATGGGCATTCCAGCTTTAGCACACATAGCAGCAGCATTAGCCTTTGCTATCTCTAGCAGTTGATCTTTATCTGGGAGAGAAAATAAAGAAAAATTCATAATTATTTTATGAACTTGAGCCTAATTAAATTGACCTCATGCTTCAAAACGTATACTTGAGAGGCATATTTACCCAAGTCGGTAAGGCGTGGTGGCGTCTTGCTAGTACTTCGTCTGGATCTCGAGTTGGACCTCCTTTTCCGGAGAATGAGAATGGGGGAGTGGCTTGGTTCCCGTTTCCATCTATCTCTTCTATCAAAGGACTTCCCTCGAAACACTGGTCTCCTTCGACGAGACACGGAGCGGGATCTTCTGGACCGTGACTGACGAGGTCTTGACCTGGACCTTGATCTCCTTTTTCTAGCGGGGGAACGGGATTTGGATCTCCTTTTCCGGGCTGGCGATCTAGACTTTGACCGTTTCCGCTTCGGGGACTTTGATTTTGAGCGTTTGGTCCTGGTGTGAGATTTAGACCTTGACTTTCCCCTCCGACCAGGTGATTTTGACCGCGACCTTCTTTTCCGAACAGGCGACCGGGATTTTGTCTGTCTCTTTCGACTGTGCGAGGGTGATCTAGATTTACGTTTTCTCACAGGAGACTTTGATCTCCTCTTTGTGCTAAAAGATTTGGATCTGGATCGCCGCCTATGAGTGGAAGAAGCTGATCTGGATCGCTTTCTCTGAACAGGTGATTTGTTGGAGGACTTGGATTCTTTTTTAACTTTAATTGGAGAAGGTGATCGTGAACTTCCTGAAATATCATCTTGACCTGGCCCTGCATGCTGAGACTCTGGTGAGGAGGATCTGGATCGATTTTGTTTCTGTTCACATTCAGAGACATCCTCAGACTCTACCTTGATTTCTTTACTTTGGGTTTCACAATCTGATGATGGTAAATCCTCATCTGGAGTCTTTTGCATGAGGGTACATTCAGCAGACACTGGTATCCAACCACTCGTCTCTGCTGTCTGTTTTACTTCTATGCTTTCCTCCTCAGTATCAATTTTAGTGTCTGGCATTTCTTTAGAAATGGCATCCATAAGAGACATTTCTTCTTTAGCAGGAGATTCAGAGTTTGCTTTCTTGGCAGGAGAGGGACTTTTGTCTGATGACTTGGATCTGGATCTTGACCGCTCGTCTTTTTTCATTTGAGCAGACTTGGGGGATTCAGACTTTGAATTGTGTGAAGATGACCGTGACCTAGATTTTTTACTGCACTGTGGAGATACCGATTCAGACTTTGTGCTTTGAGGGCTTTTAGACTTTGACCTCTTTTGACGGACTGCAGGCGAACTTGACCGCGAGCATCTGGAGCGTTGAGGTGACCGAGACTTGCTCCGATGTCTCGGTGTTTTTGAATTTGATCTCCTTCTATGCACAGATCTAGATCGCCTATTTCTCCTAGATCGAGATCGCCTAAAAATCACAACGGATCTTGAGCGTGTCCTTCGCCTTCTTACAGATCTAGACCTAGACCGCCTTGTCCGAGATACAGGTGTCCTCTTTTGAGAACGGGACCTTGAACGTCTTCCTCTCCGTACGGACCTCGATCGTGATCTTGAACGACGATTCTTCCTTCGAGATCTTGATCGTGATCGCCTTGCTTTTGCTGCTGATCTAGACCTTGACCGATGACCACGTCGTGGGGACCTTGTCCTAGATCTTTTAGTCCTTGTGCGAGATCTTGAGCTGGAGCGGTGCCCTTTTCTTCCCGAGAGAGACCTTGACCTGCGTGCAGGCTTTTTCATCACTTTAGATGGGGATCTTCCTGAGGGAGATCTTGAATCTCTTCTTTTTGCACGATTCTTGCCACCAGAAGCAGACAGAGACCTCTCCCTAGAAGATGACCTGTCTTTATGACGTCCTGATTTACCGGAGGACTGCTTTGGAGTTCTGGAGCGACTATGTTTGGTTTTAGTCCCTTTAGAGCCTGAAAGTGAACGAGACCTTGACCTGGAAACGGACAGTTTCTTCTTCTCTCTCCGATTGCCATTTTCTTCCTTTACAAC
The DNA here is from genome assembly GCF_015846415.1 of Triplophysa dalaica. Lineage (NCBI taxonomy): Eukaryota > Metazoa > Chordata > Actinopteri > Cypriniformes > Nemacheilidae > Triplophysa > Triplophysa dalaica. The sequence goes on along the minus strand of NC_079549.1, from coordinate 18,039,407 downwards.
GTCCTTCAGCTCAGCTTGCTCTTTGAGCACATTATCTTGCTTGGGGATAATATCAGGAAGTTCTTGGACTTTACTAATGGTTTCATGCTTGTCAAGATCTTCAACTTTTTTGTCTCTATCATCGTGTGTCACATTATCTGCAATAACATTACTTGCAGCCTCAGGAGACACACTTCTCATTTCTGGTTTCAGACTTTTAACTTCGTCAGGATCAGACGTGATCGCTCTCTTTAAATCGGCCAGTCGAGATGGGCTTACTTTCAATTTGTCTTGTAAAACCTTAGCTGCAGTTATGGGTGATTTTCTGTCCAACTTCAGGGAGTCCACTTGAGCTTTTAGTGATTGTTTGGATTCAGGTTCTGATTCTGACCCTGACGCTGAGGTACTCTCTGATCTTGAGCGAGATGAGGATTTTTTCTCTCGCTGTGCCTCCTCTTTCCGTCTTTTCTTCTTCTTCTTCTTACTTGAACGATGTTTCTGTTTCTTAACCTTTGTATCACCTTCCCCATCACTATGGTCTGTCAGAAAAAGATAGAATTGTTGTCGTCAAGTGAAAGCAGTTATTTAATTATGCATGTTGATACACCTGCATTAAAATTGCATTTTTTGAAACACTAAATGCATATATAATAATTCTCTATATAGTTATTAGTCTAAGAAGCTTTGTAGTTATCAAATAAATGCATGCATACCTTCTGTACAGTTTTTTGTGGCATTTGTATGATCATCAGTGTTAGAGGAGCCATCTTTCTTTATGCTGTAAGAAAAACATTCAATACCTCAATACAGCATCGGGCAATACGGCAAAAATTTAAACACAATAGTTAAAAAATATTTTTTAATCTATTATAATCTAAGTAAAATAATCTATTTCAAAAACAGTTTATCAACAAAAAAGTCTAACAAAAGTTAACTTTAAAGCAGTTAATCACAATTTGAACCTGAGCTTTTGTTAAACAAGAAGGAATCGTATTCATGCGAACATGTAAGTGTCAGAACTGAAAACGCGCTTGTTACTGAGATTACATCTGTTATTGAAACCATGCCCAGCGAACGCCAAGTTCTGGAATACACCCATCTATGACGACATTGATAGGTTGAACACCACCTCCATAGAAAAATATCAACAACGACTAATCTTGCCTGAACTAGATAGAGCGGGTAAGCAATAAACAAAGTTGACGTTAAAGATAGCTAAATATTGTGCCATCCATGGTTGTGGAAGAATACAGTCACTGCATAACCTTCATTCGGTGTCCGATATAAGGAATGCTGCGTTAATGTTTATGTTATCAAAGACGTTACAGCTCATGTTGGAAAAAACATGGAGCGTTTGTTTGTTTCATTTCTCAAAAGATTCCTTCGTGAACAAGCCACAGGTCTACACTGGATTTGTGAGGGACTAAAATTAGAAAGCAATGCTGTGCCTTCAATATTGGATCCGATAGTAATGGCGCAGCAAGCTTATGTGAGTAATTTTTTTTAACAATGCGCCACAATTGCTTTGTTAGAGATCACTTGATGTGCCCTGAGCACTATTCGCACGAGATTAGTATTACCTGGGGACCTCTAGGCATTTGTATTAATTGCAGAGGTTTACTGCGATCTTAAGACCGTGCGAATGGCCGTCTCTGTGATTTGGTGGGCTCATATATACATTTTCAAGGTTTTATACACATTTTGCGAATAATGAAGGCTGCTTCAAAGTGTTTTGGTATTATTTAAGGTGCTGGGTGAAATCCATAAGTTACCAGGAGTCTCCCATTTGTTTATTTATCATGGAAACTCTCGTAACATTTGAGACCTGCGGTTGCGGTGATCTCTTGTCTGGTTGGGGATCACTGGTCTTAAATGCTGACAGGTACAGCCATATATCATTAAACGCAATACAAGTATAGGCTATACAAACTATACGCAAAGCCTTGCCATCACATACGGGAAATAAGTCAGTAAATTTTTGAAAAATCATCCCGTGCGAATGCGTCACATGAGATACAGATGTGGGGAGGTTATTTATAAATCACAGGAGGTCTCCAGATAATACTAATGCCCTGCGAAAACTGTGAATGGTGCTGATGTGTAACCTAATGTTACGTCTCGAACCAAATTCGCAGAAAACTCAGACTTCGTAAACTGCTATCAAGTCAAAGCGGTGGGCGTTTACTCCCAAGTGTCTTCGATGTGGCACCCCCATTAAAACCGAGCGTTTGCAGAGCTGGCCTCAAAACCTGGGTAGAAAATACCAGTCCAAAATTATGTCATAAGCAGACCTCATTTAACAGTATAAAACAATAAACAAGCACAGGTCATCCGACCTTTAAGATGAAATTAAATCAAGTCATTGATATTACCTACTTAGACATGTACCGTTGCAAAAAAGAGGATATTAGGCCATATCAACATTAACAAGTTTATTCAGTCTCATTTTGACTCAATTGACTCGTTAAGTAAAGGGAGTGTTCATTCAGTATATACAACCAATGAAAGCGCTCCATTACTGCGTACATTTGAACGCTATTCGCTCAGCACCTGCCCACATACATAACGCTGAAATAATGTCTTGCTCGTGTAGTGGGATTTTATAAAAAAAAGACAAATTTCTTTAATCATGCAAGCATCTTACATACAAGGTTCAATCTTTTAATGTGCAAACAAACTCACTTCATTACATCTCTAATCTGTACAGGACAGCACAGGTTTGTTACATATGCACCAGCTCATGTTAGCAGATATGTTAACGTTGGATATAAAAACGTTTGTGCTTGAGTTTCGAAGTAACTCTCTTGCAATAGCTCCTCAAGTTTGTTTTGTTTAACAGCCGATTGCGAAGGAAAATAAGACAATTGATAAACCGTGTGATGACAACTCGAGGTTAGTTTCACTTTCATTTCTGCTTCCAGTCATGTTTTCATCCTCACGTCTAGTTATCTTTGCCCAGTGCAGTATGAAATGGACTTTGTACATTGATGCGCATGCTAAAAGCTGCACGCTGATTGACTGTTGTTGCTTTTATTTCTGCTGTCTGTTAGAATATAAGATTCATCCATATCGAGTCAAAATGCCAATACGTTATAATCGTTATCGAAATAAATTATATTGCGTTTCGATATGATATCGTTTATTGGCCCAGCCCTACATCAGAACAATGTAAAACAATACATATTATTACTGTGAATAAACCAGACAAACGCTCACCTAGTTCTTGTACGAGAATCTCCATCTGACTCTACTCCAGATTCAGAGCTGCTCTCTTTTTCCTCCTTGCGCTTCTTACGTTTCTTTTTACTTTTGTGTTTCTTGTGTTTCTTGTTTTTCTTCTTTGGTGTCTCGCTTCCATCCTTAACAGAAATGCCTTCATATGGGACAGCAGTATCAGATGGTTCATCATCTGTTGGACAAAGTTTACATACAAATGTAGATGTGAACACTGCTGCTAAGAAACAAAGCATGGACTAACATCGTAAGAGATATGTCCGTGATCTTAACACTTTCCCTGAGATCTAGAGGTTCGGATGAAGCATTATACAAAAGCAACAGTCATTTTCGGTTCCCAATGCCATTCTAGAAATGTGTGATTTATTCTCAGAATGAACGTGTATGACAATAAATGCGTTACTGAATGTTGACTGGATATTTGAGCTTTACAAGCTCAACACTGTAAGCTTACAAAAAAAAACATTTTTAAAGGATAAAATATAACATTGAAGAAATGTCTTGTAATAATAAAAAAATAATTGTACAAAAAATAACTTTTACACTAAACAACAATAAAAACAAACCGTGACAGTTTTGATTAGAATAGTGTATGAGATTTATATATGACAGTAACTTTAAAAGATATGTGGCAGAGCCATATGGGAGAATTTTTTATACTGGAATTAACAAAAAGGTTCAGCAATTTTGCACAGAACTTCTAAACAAATGTCTAAATGTTGAAAAAACTTTACACAGTTACTTACCAGGACCGGTGTTTATGGCACACTCCATTTCAGAAACTGATGTCATTGAATCCGAATCTTAGCCTTAGGTTATAATTGTTGTCCTTGTTCAGCAAACCAAGACACACAAAAATGTCTTAACCTTAAGTTTTTCACTCTGTAAAGAAACAAAAAGCCTTTTAACCTTACCAGTATAGTTTCAATATATTTCAAGTAATTTCTGTTCAGCCTAAAGTAAATATGTAATAAACGTAAACCAGGAAAACAGTATAGAACAAAAAGTTATCTTCTGATTTCTTGCAGCACTGCCATTAACCATCACTTTACTCTTGAGGCAAGTGAGAGAAAGTTCAAATGTGCATACTTCTAAAACCTTCCAAAGTTACATATTATAAACAAATAGAGCTAAATTAAGAATTGTTTTAGAAAGTTACAGGCTTAAATGTGAGTTTCACACGCATGTTACATAATATCTGACCCACTTGGATGAACACACAAATCCTACTGGCACCCAAACAGCAGAGCCGTTGTATAATAAAAGCCTGTTAAATCACTTTTGATTCCCACAGGGTGCAAATAGTGATCCAGTTTTGAGGTCATTTATATTTATAAGCTGGAAAATCCACTAAACTGTATTATGCATGGAACCGTGACAGTTCAGAAATCAGTCAATTTGAACTCTACAATGTACCCTGTACAATAAAAATACTATTGAGGCATCACAACATCTAATTTCTTGTGCGGTCTAAACATGGTGAAAGGAAGAGAGCTACAAATTTAACTATTTGACTGAAGATGACTACTAAGATGGTTATATATGTCAACAAAAAACGGTGACGTAACACTAAAATTACACCAAAATGAACAGTGATGACATAACGTTACTCGACACTCCAAACAATACAATAACATAGACAAGTATCGACACAAAATTACAACAATGACCACATGTTCAGCACAAATGCCATTGTTTACTAGTATCGTAACAAATATGTGATTTTCAAAACCGTAAAACACTAGAAATAAGCAAAATATTATATATTTTATTTATTGATTGATTGATATTCCTATAAACGTCTTCTGTTTAAATTAAAGAGACAAATACTGCAGATCAACATGTTCAGGTCAAGCATCCTCACAGCCTCACAATTTTTGTACCATTGTGAACTGTGATAGCAAAACCGACTAGCACGGTAAATAGCGCGCGAGAGACATGGCTCGCGAGACAGGAGTAGTACCAAAATCCGATCTAATATGCTTAAAAATTCACGCGCAATTTTGAGCACGTTTTATTGACATACCAACACAAGTACTCATTATAAATTCCGTTAACTTAATTGTTACGTATCGTTTCATTCACACCGCAGACTAGCCTTTGCGCGCGGCTAACCTAGACACGCGCGCATCATACAAAAGCTAACTACAAGCGTGCTCCGAAACAAACCACTTATTTCTCCACCTGTAACAAAATTATTATTGTAATGTTAGGTCCCGCCAACATATGTAAGGTTGGAGAAAAACATAGCAATTTATCAAAAATCAAGGTTGGTTGACTATTTCGCGAGTCACGCTGACAAAGAATGCTTAGCTCACGTTAGCTTAGCATTGCGAAAGGCTTTAAGGCAAACACGCCGCGTGACTCCAATGGTTGAACACCCTGAGCTCGGTCGTTTCTGTCGTATAAAGGTACACATTTTTAATATTACTGAACATATATTTAATCGCCAGTATCTCACCTGTGCCACTGATAACTTGATCTGTTTTAGTTACGAAAGCTCCGGAAAGTTGCTGGCTGTTGGTCGCCATGACATTCCAACCACAGTCAGTCCGCCGGTGTCCCAGAAACACACGGGACACTTGGATTTCTTCGCTTTGTTTTTGCATTAACTGCAAAACTCACAGCGCCATCAAGTGTTCATATTAGTTTAAACATACATTTATTTTTCCCAACAGATTTGACTGGTACAGTAGCTACAAAGATACAGACACTGTGGTGTTATCATATTTAAAGAAAAGTGCTTTATTGGCATACTTAATTCCTTCATTTGTACCTTTGATTTGCCACAGAATATGCAAAAGAAAGAAGATGAAGACAGAAAGAGACACTATATAAAAGTTATAGAGTTTAATTCGAAGTAAAATTCAATTAAAATTCTTATTTAAACAGGGAAAGCAGCTGCAGAAGTGTGCACATCAAATACTTCTATTTCACCTTAAAAAAGGGAATTTGCATTCATTGATGTAGACATATATATTTTTACATGTAGTCATTATTAGATTAGATTAGATTCAACTTTATTGTCATTACACATATACAAGTACAGTGTAACGAAATGTAGTTTAGGTCTAACCAGAAGTGCAATTAGCAAGTGCAGGATATACAGTGTGAATAAATACAGAATACAACATTAGGAAAATACTATACAATGGGCTTGTACTGTGATTTTTTTTTTTACAGAAGGAATGTTCTATGAAAATATGAAAGTCGGTATTTACTATGAACAATATATACAGAAGGCTATATACTGTGAACACTAATGTACAGGTGGTTATGAACAGATAACAATAGACTACACAATAGTGCAATTGACTTAAGTGTGCATTAATTATAGACATAGCTATTAAAGTTACAGTGCAACTTTAATATCTACTTTTTTTAATAGCAACTTTAATTATGCAGTTTGGTAGATGTTTAATTCCAGGCAAAACACATGATAAGTAATATGTATAGACTGAATTTGTTTGAAGGAAGGAAAGTGTCTGTCAAAGGCAACACAAGGGATGCTAGATGTTGTAAATACAGGCATTTCCTGCAGAGGACAGTATAGGACCATGAGTCAACTATAATACTTGGACAATGCTTGGTGTTAAATAGCAGGGAGTATAAATGAAAATTGTGTCATGAAACAAACCAGAATCACTATGAACTTTCAATACAGAGACTGTATTTGCATATTTGAATGCTTTGATTTACCATTACAACATAAGTCCAGCCAGTCTCTTCTTATTTGGTTGCAGGGATGTTGAGTCAACACAACAGTAACAACTTTCTGAATTGTAAAAGCTAATCTGAATTTTCTACGAAATAAATGTTATTGGTATATTTGTACAACTTGGCTGATAAATCTAACTAAAAGGTATAGAACGTTTCTTGAAAATCTTAATAAAAAAGGTTGTAAGAAAACAGCCTAATTGATTCACGGGGTAGGGACATGTTGTTGCATTTAGAATCAACCGAGGGAGCAGTTGTATCACAATTTATTAACTCAGTGACTATTAAAACAAACATTAAACATTTCATTTCAGAGAGTGTTACTGCAAGGGGCTGTTTAAATGGTAACTTGTGATGTTGAAAGGGTTTTCGCTGAATTAGTTAAGGTGAATGAGGTATTTAACTTATCTCTAAATATTGCAGCAGTTGCCTTGGTAACCCTTTAAGTTTTCCTGATAAGCACCGGCAAATGTAATATAAGTCTCAGTGGTGAAAAAGTGGGATGTCCTTTCAACACCTGTTGCGGTGCCTAAATATCTAAAGCAAAAAAGAGCAGGACTTTAAAATAATCTTTTTCTGAGCTCATTTTCTTGGAAGAGCGCAGGCATCTAGTGTAACCGACAGCCATAGTCTTCATCTGCCCTGTATTTTCTGCACAGACAGTGCATACAGTCGTGACTCATTTCCGCACTTTAATTACGGACAAGATAATTGTAGAAAAGTACGACCAGCACTTTTTGCCTTTAAAAGTTAGACATTTACATTTAGGCATTTGGCAGACGCTTTAGCGACTTACAGTGCACTTATTACAGGGACAATCTCCCTGGAGCAACGTGGAGTAAAGTGTCTTGCTCAAGGACACACTGGTGGTGGCTGCTGGGATCAAACCAGCAACCTTTTGATTACCAGTTCAGTGGTTTAACCCACTAGACCACCATCTCCACAGACCCTTGTTTTCGAAGAGGAAAGATGAACATGATCTTCATTGAAAGTGAAGTGAAAGAATACTTGCATCTGACCTTAATTCAAGTTTCAATGCAGTAAGAGCAGCATGAGGTATCTGGTCTCATACACAACTGTTGTTTGACTGAAAATGACACACCATGTCATGATGTTATTTAAAGTGACCTGCAGAGACCATTGATGATAAATTATCTGAAATGTAGCTCAGCTTTTAAATGCTTGTCTATAGACAAACAAGGTCTAATTCTTTGCGTCTATACTTTATCAACTCAGCAATTTCAAAATGCATATAATCATACGTCTGTATCTGATGTCTTTGAAAACCTAAGAAATACTCGAACCATCTCCTTTTAAGTCTTACATGTGAATGAGTTTTGAACAAATGACTAATTCCGGGAAACATTAACTGATGTAATTTCAGGAGAGGACATCTTTTTTCCACTAAGTTGCTTTTACAGCATGCACATTATAAAACCTCCCAAGAGCTAAATCAGATTCCATTAAGTATTTTCCTGTTGTTTTCTGCTCAAATAACACATTACTGACTTGCTTTTAGGGGCTTCGACACAACACGGAGTCATTTAGACATAAGGCACACACTGTTTGTACTCTGAATCATATATTCCCCATCACAGGGGCTTAATGCACTGCGGGGGATTGTCACTCTTTCTATGTTGACGGCAATTCTTGCATTGTAACCTCTTGAATAACATGTCAAAAATTTGAATGCATAAAAATCATTTACTTAATTTCATTTGCATTTCAAGACAGGTTTCTGTTTGATTAGCCACTGCTTTTACCTTGCATTTGCATATAGTTTGTCAGCTAGACAGGCACCTGACACACACAGTTTCATTATTTATTTGCAAAAAATCGCATATAACTGTAGCAGCGCCACTTCTTAGTACTTTAAAAGGGTGCATTTAAACCAGCTGGTATTAACCTGCCAACACTAATGATGTACAGTGGGACCCCGCTCTCATCTACCGTCCAGGGAGGAGAGATACAGTAATAGCTCTGGGTGCTCTGTTCTGAAGACAGTACACCTTGTTGCCTGAGGGAGCAGGTACACACAGGGTAGGCAATTAAAGTCTGAATGACATGCTCATATCAGACCACAGGAGTCTCATCTCAAAGAGCCGTTCTAACTTTCATTATCAGTCATCACAGCCTGCTAGGGTCTGGCATCTATTTTCAGAGGTTTCACAGTGTGACTGTAAAAAATGAAACGTTTTCATTTATCATGGGAAGGTATATTAATGTTATTGGTTTCGCTTTGTTAAATAAGGCAATAGACCCACAGTACCAGTCAAAGGTTTGCACTGATAAAAATAAAAGAAAATACTTGGTAAATGAGGACATATACGTGTACACCTCCAAACAACAAGATATGGGCTATACATGCACAAACACTCAACCATGCACTGAAGAAACAAAGGATAAATATACATATATGTAAATATAAACATAAGTACATACACATACATAATTATAAAACATATAGCATTCTAATCAAAAGCGAACCATAATAGGGGCCATTATTTAAGATGGTCGACATACTCAATAAAAGTGCACCACATTTTAAAGAACCTTTTTTCCGACCCTCTTAAAGAGTACCAAATCTTTTCTAGAGAGTGTGTGGGAGGATAGGAATCTTTCCACTTTAACAGAATGGCTCTACTTGCTAGCAGAGAACAGAAAGCAGGGATTTTACGTATTGATGTTGACAGCCAAGACTCAACCGGAGCAACTCCAAATAATGCCATAATAGGTTCTGGCTCAATTATGTGTTGAAGAACCTCAGAAAGGGTGTTAAATATTGAACGCCAAAAATGTTCCAACTTAGATAATGTCCAGAACATGTGACTTAAAGTGCCTTCGGCACACTGACATCTGTTACACATGGGGCTGTAGCCAGGAAACATTTGGGCTAGTTTAACTTTACAAATATCAGCGCTTTGTGAACTGAATGAGTGAATGTGGAGCACACATAGACGATGAGTGAACCTGCTTTAGTACTGAGTCCCATGTATCATCTGAGTGTGGTCATCAAGGTCTTCTTCCCAGGCTCTCTTTATGTTATTTAAAGATGAGGATGCCAAATTTGCCATTAAATTATAAATAATGGAGATCGAACCCCTGGCCAATATGTCACATGACAGGAAATTATCTAAAGGATTTTTAGGAGGCATAGCTGTAATATCTGACAGGATTGACTTAACATAATGCCTTAATGTTAATCCACTGTTTTACCTTTATTATTTTGTCTAACCAGAAAAAAAACATAAAAATTTGTTTTTGAACAGATTTTATATTTGTTAATAGCTGTAGGGTTAACAAATTTCAAGGTTCAAGATGTTTTATGTAAAACAAATATTTGTACTCACATGTGTCACAACCTTTGAAAAGAACTGTTAGAGTTTATATGAATGATATGAAGATAGTTTGACTGAAGTTGCTTCTTCAATGGACATTAAAAGCAAACTGTAAAATCTCTCCGAGTGGTTTATATAAGCTTTTATGAGACATCACCACCCACACATGGAGGCAAATAATAATGACAATATTTTATTTTGACACCCAATTCATTGTTTTCTCTGATTTGTTATTTTATTAGACTGTTTTACAGAGAGCTGACTAACACATGGCAGTAATTCATTTTAACTTCACCCTTTCAATGTAATACCCGTTTTTATGTATCATTTCTATATTATTTTATGACACTTAGCATATTTGTATGTTTACATCGCTAAACGTATGGCTAAAAATGACTTACATAGAACACAAATGTAACACTAGTCCTTGGCCACAAAACATAAATTGTGATGAACTGTGGCAGTTTGATGGACATTTAATCCAGATGGGTCCAGTGTGAGAACATGATGTTATATTGAATTACTCACATCCTCAGTGGGCAAAATGCAATTACGCCATGTAAAAAGAGAGAGTATGTGTGGTCTGAGGAAGAAGGTCAATGGGGTTAGTGGTGTATCATTTCTAATCACTGCAATAGTGACACCATTTCAAGCGATCCCAGCTCCGATTAGATTTGACAAATCAGCCATTATATCATAATAGTGGCCATTACCACAGCCTACGTTTTTAATATAAAGCAGTTGGTGTGCAGTATTAGTTGTAAAGCTTTTTGGGTACTAACATGTGTGCATTCACGGCATGCAATGTCTCCTATTGTGATGTCCCAGCACATTCGTCCATTTGATGTTGGTTATTCAGACATATCTTGATATTCCAGATCCACTCCAGGTTTTCCCCTTCCTTCTTTCACTCCAGCTGCGCGAGAAAAAATTTAAGGTCAATGTTTTATCATATATAATATAATAAATTTAGTTTTTATACACTCTAAAAATAATTCAACGGCTCAGTAAATAATTCAGTAGCTAAGTAAAGATCACAAAAAGCTTTTTAGTTTATTTAATGAAAAGAAGTATGTGTTTAATTAATAAATAATAATAATATGATTCAATAATATAAGCTTAATATTTATGGTGAATTCTAATATAAATATTTGAGTTTGTCAGATTTACTTTATTTTTTTTATTTACATTTACTCCATTTAAACACTATATTTCATTGATTTCAAAGCTTTAAAACATTTTGAGTAATTGTTTCACCGTAAAATCACAGTTACAGTACACTTTTTAGAGTGAGGAGAATATTTTTTTTCCTGTGGAAGAGAAAGAGTTGCTCTACAAGATCATTGTCTCCTCATTACTAACAATTTGTAACATCATACCAAAGTTTGCCACTTTTATTTAGTGTGATAACAAAGCATTTTGACGTGCACTGTCATTTTACTTTGTTTGAGGGCTCTTGCACAACTGAAAGCACAGTAAGCATTGAAACTGTACAATAAGAACCTTGAGTAGCTATATTTAATACTGACATTTTAAGTACTAAAGATGGTCTTTTGTCGTAAAGAATTCAATGTTCACAACAGAAACCCAATAATATTTACAGGTATTCATATTGAGCATGGAGTGTTGCATATTTAAGTTCACAGCTGTTCTCGCATAAAACAAACGTGACATCTCATCTGTTTGTTTTATAACTCTGAAAGTTTAACCAGCTTCCCTAAGGAGCCCGAGACGATAAGCACCTGCCGTCGAGTTTCTCCCTCCACCTGCAGCCTACACCTCTCTCACACATTTATATGCTGTGTTGTAGGGTGTGTAAGAAGTTATAAACCTGTGATTCTCTCGGCTGCTGAGATCATTGGCAGTGGCAGATGGACTGGTGTTTGTAGCTTCATAAAAGCATGTCTTATGAGCACTGTCTCTGTGTTGTCATCGGTGTCTGCTGCTCATGAGCCTTATATAGCACTGCAGACGTTATGCAGAAATAGAAATTGAGATACAGTCACAAACGTAATAAAAGTTAAAAGATTTTGAGCTGATAAAAGCGTTTTTGTAGTATCTAAAGTACCTGTATTTTTATCAGGTCAGGTTTGTCCAGCTGCTTTCTTCTTCGCCTTCAAGTTTCAACAATTTTTTTACTTTTATGTAGTCCAACAAGAATAAATATTACTCTCACAAACATTTAGCTTTTTTTAGCACAATTTGAGAAGTGATGTTTCTGGTGCAGCTAAATGTTATGTAAATGGGTCAATTATTTATTCATGCTGAAATAAAATAGCTACGATATCACCCCTGACCCTTGAGGGTTTATGGAACATTAGGATCCGTTTCGGGCTGGGAAAGTGAGAATTGTAAACACTGATATCTAACTACGTGAATACATAATACGAATAAACATTGTGGTCCAGTTTCCAAAACCCAGAGGCAATTAACTCACGGTGACAGGGAGGCCAGTTCATTTTGTTTATCAGTGCAAACCATAAATCCTCAGAGACGGCAAAATACTGCTGTGGGCTTATATCTGATGCTGATACTTTCATTTAGTGGGGTATTCTATGTATATTTATGTATGTAGGTGTGTGTGTGTGTACAGATCTGGTTATACTTTTGAAGCTACTGTATACTCGTCATAAGAGAATCAAAATAAAATAAAATAATATAAAACAAATCATCATAATATAAAATAAGAAAATAATTCCCATAGTTGCCGGACTGTCTTCTTTCTTTGATGCCCATACTTAATGCTAGCGCTAAACAACAAGCCAAACTGAGCTCGTGTCAATCTCAAGCCCTGGTGACAGCTGCATTGATCCCTCTTAGAGTGTGATCCAAACTTTATTGATCTGTGACCGAGGAAACAAATTAAGAAGATCAAATCAATGCATCGAACGATCCTACATATTTGTGTGTGATCTTATGAAATTCTATATGAGAAAATTATTTTCTATCATATTTACTCACCCTCATGTCATTCAAAACACATATGACTAGCTTTCTTCTGTGGAAAATACAAGCAGAAAAATTAACAGCATAGTATTACGATTTTCCAAAACATTAAAATAAATTATTATCACAATTTGGGTGCAAACAGCATGACACAACTGTGTGATTGGAACTGCAGCACAATTTCTTGTCAGTGTAACGTACATATTTATTATACTATATTTGAATTGAACTCTTTCGAGGGAAGCAATGAAGACTAAAAAGACAAAAAAGAAAGTAGTCATACAGAACAGAAAAGAACAAGGGTTATTATTGACAAAATTTCATTTTGTCGTGGTCTCTCAATTCCAATCAGAAAATTGTTATTGTATTTTAACTTGGGGTTTGTGACACACAAAGAGAAACTGAAAAAGCGTACATCAGTCTCATTATTACTGTCCACTTTTCTCTTTTTGCTGTCTGTCTTTTTACTTTAAAGACTTTAAACTCCTTCCTCTGATTCTATCAGAACAGAATCAAGTCATTCAATAAGAGCTTAATCCTTTTTGAAGTCCACAGGAACCCCACAGAGCGCAGAAGAGTGCAGAAGTTTAAATTGTACATTCAGCAATCTCATTGAGAAACCATACGATAAAACCATTAGTTGGTTAAGAAAATAGAATACATAAACATATACTATATTGGCTTGACAAATAGTAAGTTAGTTAGTAATAATAGTTCACCCATGAGTTCTTTCACCTCGTGTCATTGCAAAGCAGTAAGATTTTCCACTGCAGAACACAAAAGAAGATATTTTGAAGGTCATTGGTTAACAAACAGCACTGGTCCCCGTTGACTGCCATTAAGACATTTCTCTAAATATATTATGTTGTGTTCCACAGCCCTATAGAGGTTTTAAACAATGCAAGGATGAATAAACAATTATAGTTTTTTGGGGTGTACTATCCCATTAAGTCTCTGGTTATCAAAACGTTCAAAGCTTATGATATATTCAACTAAATTTTTTAATCAAAATGAATTGAATGAAACCATCACAGATAAATCTGTTTATTTTCACTGGAGTTGTTGACAGCCGGCCACAAATGAGAACAAACCACCACACGTTCAATCTCAAGAAGCTTTTTATTTTGAACAAAGCTGTACTTTGAATATCGAGCGACTGAAGTGCACTTTTCCGACACTTTGGCAACAAGTTAAGGCAAATGAAAATGGAAAGCTTTGACAAAACTTAGCACATGAAGTATGAGGTGAATGGTAATGACATATTTCGTGCAGAGAATCATTGGTTAATGATGGTCTAATTGTATAACGATTGAATGACTGTTACAAATGTGCAGGGTCACACATGCAAACACACATACACACCAACCAGAGACAAAGTGAGTCTGTAATCATAAATAATAAAGCTAATTCACTGTATAAAACTGGAATTTGGCATGCCACAGATACCGGGCACAATAAGCTAATCGCTCAAGTTGTATCAGTTTTTAATTGAAAGAATGCAGAGGATGATAAAATACAGCCCATGTGCGTGCATGAATGTCTGGCATTCTGGACAAGTCTAATAATTCAAAGGATTCATTTATTTTGCTACATTGATTAAAGTTTTCTAATGATTGTGTCTCTTTATGTGTCAGTTCCAGCGGCTGTGTTCTCTCCAGTCACTGTATTTGCAAAGACTAAGAGCTATGACTATGTCAGGGGTTCCCAAAGTATGGGTCGCATGGCCGCGGGGTGGGTTCGCAAGATGAAATCGAGAAATCGTATAATTTAAATGATTACATAGCGTATAAGTGTAAAAAATATAACAACTTTAGTTATTTACAAATAAAACCATGAAAATAAAAAGCCATCAGCCTTTGGAATTTCCTACCCCTCGATCGTGACCCCTGAAGTTTTTATGTCACATTAACAAACGCAGGTTAGGTGCAGCAAGTCAATTTACAGCACACCATTTAACATTCCCGTATGTGCACGCAGATTATTTTTCAGGTTTTAAATTAAGGTTATTCTTATTTGTCGAAATGAAACGTATCAACCAAAGACAATGCAGGAGGCAGAGGAGGACAGAGAAGCGCCGCAGTCAGAAAGGCTATCGTCCTTAGGTACGAAAAGAGGCCGACGTTTATATAGAGGACATCCATCGGCACTCGTAACAGTTTATGGTTTGTGTATAACAATAAGGAAGGTAATGAGTAAATAACCATTAAATAATATTGTGTTAGACTGTGATCTTTTGTGTTGTTATTATGCGTGTGTTTGGATAGACCTAATAAGTGCATGTGTTAAGTTGCACGCAATGTTATACTTCAAGCACTTCCGAGGATAGTGGGGGTGGCGAGTCACTGGTACTTGTATTTTGGGGGTCGCAGGCTGAAAAGATTGGGATCCCCTGGCCTTTGTGACCCTGGACCACAATACCAGTCATAGGTAGCGTAGCCAACAATAGCCAAAAAAACATTGTTGTATGGGGCAAAATCTTCCTTTAATGCCAAAAATCATTAGTATATTAAGTAAAGCTCATGTTCCATGAAGATTTACCTGCCAAAAAATATCAAAACTGTTTTTTTTGTGAGTGGATGCAGCAAAACCGTGAACAAAAATGGCCAGAAACACGCCTACACACTTCACTCGCTGCCACTCTTTGGGAATTAGCCGCTCAAGTGTGGTATCTGCAAAGCTTAGGATTTCTGCTTTGGGGTTCATCTACTCTCCACAACATCATTACAGCGTTGGGCCAATAGAGAATGTTAAAACCAACCTGTTTCTTCTTAACAATGGCCTGCTGCAGCACATCTGATGGACAACTTTAAAGGCAAATTTTTAAATATTTTTGCACCCTCAGATTCCAGCTTTTAGTTATACTGTATCTAGGACGAATATTGTCCCATCCTAATAAACCATACATAAATGGAAAGCTTATTCATTCAGCTTTCAGATGAGAAAATATACCTTTATGACTGGTTCTGTGATCCAGGGTCACATATTTTAAGACATAAAAGGTCAAATGCTAATGTCATAAATTCAATTCTCAGTTAAATGCACATATTGATAAACTTCAAAAATATACATTTAGAGATACAGTACATAAATGTAGTGATAATGTTTTATTTGATATATTGTACATTTCTAATGTTTAACTGGGCTCCCCTAACATCAGCCTTGAACTGAATTGTTTAAAAACATTTGTAGGTTTTCCAATATGCATTTAATCTCTCATAGTCCTCCAACATCTCAGATTACCAATTTGAATTTGTTATTACCAGTACAGCTGTACCCTCTGGCTTTTCTTGGTACATTTTTTTTATTCCACACTACCAATAAGCAAGTATTGATTCTGCAGCCCCTGCAATTTTAAAAATATGTGTCATCACATATCATGTAGCTTCAGGCTGGTTGACGTCACGTGTTCTTTTGAATACCTGCATCTGTGCTATCTTCTGTTTCCTTATCACCCTTATTAAAGATTTTTTTAAAGACCAATTGCTGATTTTCACCAAAACGAGAATATTTTTGTGTGTGTGTGAGAAACCTTTTTATCGAGTCTGAGAACAGTCACATTCAGCCAATCTCATCACCTGTCTCTTGCTTTGGAGCCCACTGGCCCCATCACAGACGATCGCAGCAGGACAAGTCTTGTGATATCTCTTTACCAGCGGTCTGACCTGACATCCCATCACATCTTGCACGAGCCTTCCATACTTCAGCTCCTCCTACATGGACAACAGAAGAAACGGTTTCCCTTTTGCATTAAATCCATCAGATCATGAAGGATGGCAACAGAGAAGAACAGACCGTTCTGTCTTTCATCCATTGTTCGCATAGCCAAAGAGCATCCATTAGGTAACTCAGTCTGAGCCCTCATATTGAGCACAGAGCTATTCTATCTCTCTTTCTCGTTCTTTCTGTCTTCCTCTATTGATCCCTGTTCTCCCATGGGCTCCTGAAAAAGGATCTCAGCTTCTAGGCTGCCTGGTTTAGGAATAAACTGCGAGGACTCCCTGCTGTACAGTTCTAGAAATCAAGACTATCTGAACATGGTGGTAAAGCCTTTCTAAAGAAAACTGATGTGCAAGAACACTGTGCTGTGACCCTGAAATCATTATGCCTCCAGTAATAAGATTACAGAGGACGGCACATTTTTATAGCACTGCAAAGGGGCCTATTAAAGAAAGAGTTCATCCCCCCCAAAAAATTTTTTTTAATTTACTCATGCTTGTGTTGCTCACGAAGTAAACTATTTCGTCTTATTCAGAATTCAAAAGAAGATTTAAGAAATATGTATATTGTTGTTGGGCGGATTCAGTTGACAATTATGACTTACTTTAGCATTAAAACTGCGAAATGCTTTCTAGTGATGCCTGGATATTCAGATAGAGAGCCTTCTTTAAACATTGAAGTAAATTTTATATAGTTTGAATACATAAGGCTGGTTTTTAGGTGGTTAGTGAATTATAAACTTTTAAATTCACTGAAAAGCATTCTATTTGTTCAAAAGAAAGAGAGAGAGAGAGAGAGAGAGAGAGAGAGAGGCAGAGAAATACTAAGACGCATATAAACTATGCATGTTCAGCTTCACAGAAGCAGTTGTCATATGCAAACAGACGCAATACGAAACCCACAAAACCGAGGAGAAAAGCAAGTGAAATGTGTGGGTGGGCAATGAATGGTTTATACGATTAACAGTAAAAGCGCTGGATTCTGAGCCCACTCATTGCTTTAGGGCTGCTGTTGTGGTGTTGACCAATATCGTAGTGGAAAACAAAGCATCACGGATTCAATCAATAACGTTCACTGTGATCCACCAGAAGATAGCATTCTCATAGCCGGTCTGGGAGCACTTTAAAGCGTCTCTATAAACCTGTAGTGTAAATTGACCCAGCGAGCCAATTGAACACATTCAACCATAGGTAATAGAAATAACAGATGCAGATTTCTTATTGTTTACCCAGCAACAGACAAAATGAAACAGCCTCGTAATGGTGGGCTTGTGTTAACAATATAGCCTATGATATGGAAATACATGTAGGAGGCAGGCTTTATTTTTTCCATTTGAGCGCAATTTGCGTGCAAATAGCATACTTTTTCTTTAATTTCACAGAAAATCTATAAATAATTTCTTATCCCCCTTTGTGTATTCCCAATTTCCCTTTTTTCTACTGTCCCTTGCACACCATTAATATTCTGAGGAACAGCCCCTTAAGGGAAGTACACAATGCATTTGTTGTAATGCAATCTAGAATTATGCGGGAACAATTTTCAATCTTATTTGTGCAAAAATCTCATAAGAAAAGGCTCAGGCTGAAATTCAATCTGTCTCTTGCAAACCAGAAAATACAGGGTATTAGAGAACCTATTGGAGTGTGTAGACGCATATGTTGACACGCAATGAAAGTGTGTATGTTGTGTCTTTTTGTGTTTTGATTGATCCTCACATTTGGTATATCACAAGCATTCCAGCACTAGATGAGCTTTATCAACTCAAAGAACCAGCAGTCAAGGGTTACTTGTGTGTCAGGAAGATCAGTGTTATGTTAAATAATAAAGTATATACTGTAGTGGCACAAAATGTTCTGCGGTATTCCACATTATAACAATGTTGTGTGTTTGATTAATTTGGAAAAGCTAAGATCAAAACAATACACACCATATGCTGCTTTATTTTTTGGTTCCACTTTATGCAGTGTAAAGAAAAAGTAAGCTTTCATGAAAATGATCACACGGTTACAAAACCTGATATGATTTCTTTTTGGCTTGTATGTTTGCTTGTCCCTGCACTTTTATTATGTAGACTAATATTTTGTCATTATGTTTCGATGCTTTTCAAATCAGAGCTAAGATCTCTGCTGGTGAAATTGAGGGAAAGCGATGTGTCACAAAATGTTTTGCAATCGACCAATGCGTCTTAGAAGCAACAATGACTGAGTGTGTAGATTAATAAATTAATGAATCAATATATTAAGTACATGACAACAATCTGTTCTGTTCCATACTCCATATAACTCAAAACAATAAAACGTCGCTGTCCTTCTAAAAACTTTGTAGGTCCAATTTTGCTGTTTTTAGGAATGGAAAAACCACTGTAGTTTTTAAGTTATTATGTGCTGTGTTGTCAAAGTTGACAAGCATTTTTTGATGCTTTCTATAGATATTTGCAAAACTAAGTGACAAACACAAAGGGTGACTAATAATAAAAGTCATGAAATATGGAGATATAAAGTTTCAGAAGGACAGCAGCGTAATATTTTTTATAAAACTTTTATTATGTTGACGTGGACATTTTTTCTGTTAGTAAAACATGACCACTTCTGCATGTCTTTGTTGAAAATCAGCAGGCCTATAAACCAGATGCCTGGCTCCCAGATTGCCCAAATTGACTAATTATTAGCTTAAAAAAACGTTTTCTTTTAGCTTATTGCAGTGCATTCTGTCTGGGTTTGGCCTTTCTATAATGCATGCAAGGCTGCCTCATAATTTTGCTGATATATCTTAGGAGGAAGTAGCCTTCATGTTGATAGCAGACCTGCCTTAAAATCTGCCACTTCAGAGAACTTGGTAAATATTTTGAAAAATGTATATATCTTATTATGACCTATGTGTTTATATCACAGTGTTGTTGTTAACTGTGATAAACCAGTTGTCTTTCTAAAATGAGATGCTAGCACTGTGCTTGCATCTTTCAAAAATCCTATTGTTTTTAACAGTGAGAAATAAGAGTGGTGAGGAATTTGTTTAAATAAACAATGTTGTCAGTAATCTTGCCAGCATGCTTTTAACACTGCATCGACACTAATGAACAGATGCATCCGTCTCACCACCTCCCTCTTACCTCGGTGGAAATTCTGAATTGTGTAACGTCCAAGCCTTTCAGAAAGAAGAGAAAGACACACAAGTTTATTATGCATTGACATATTTTGAATTGTTTTACTTTGCACTCACTTAAACGTGAACTTTGACTGCAATGTGTTCTTTAGTGATGAAATTTGGAAATCAAATGCAAAGTGTAAACCAGTGTGCATGGTAACCTAAAGTGACTTTTAATTTCCATTTAATAGTTTGATTAACCGTGTCTAAACCAGATTTAAACTCAGACAGCATTACTTTATCTACACATGGTGTTGTTCATTACATTTTAGACGAATCACTTTAATTTATGTTCATGTGTGATGTGCTGAAGGAAGTATGGTACCTTTAAATGGCAATTTAAATTGTTTGTGTTTCAGTACTGATAAACCTCATTTTAATCCTCCATTTAGGCTCTTCCAGCATTAGTTTTTAATAAAGCATTTTTAACAAAAACATGAAGTATATAGAACATTTTAGGAAAAAGTAACTGTATGCATCTCTTATTACGTATTCAGGTCTGTCTTTGGCATTTAAGAATAGCCTTGGCAGAGAATTCACTAAAAATGAATTGTGCCCACAAGAGCATGCTTTATTTCTGCTGTCTGTGTTGTTTTAGCACCAGTAACAATGCTCTTTCATCATTTTATAAATGACTTCTGCCACAGTTGGACAAACATGTTTTTTTAACAAAATCACATTGACTGCTTTCTCAATGTGCTAAAATCGCTTTATTAATTCAACCTGCCAGATCACACTAAGTTTTGAAAATAAGGCACAATCTATAATAAGCCAATTGTACAAGACCTGTTTGCAATGACAATGACTTCATTTTACTACAAGCCCCATTAGAGAACATTTAGCACATGGTTTAATTGGATCGCAGGAGGTGTGCAAAAAAAATTTGAGCAATTGTCTATTTTCCCGTCTGAAAATGTTCAAATGTGAACCTGCAATGCTATTGAACCTGCAAAGCTGTTGGTGCAATAATCTACTAACAAAATTTGAATATCAATAATGCCACTGAGCACTCCGGTGTCCACCGTCCACAGACCATTAGGCAAAGAGAAAGTCCTGTTGCATGTTGTTTACATCAGGTTGGTGTCATTAGAAAGGAAGCGGCGGAGCTCATTGTGTCAGTCTCTATGCACATTTTTGATTGATATGTGTGTTGAACGCTCAATGTTCTCATATAGTCAGCGAGGAGTATGGCCAGGAGCATAGATAAACCTTTAAACCGAGACGTGGATTGAAGCTTGCTCAACTCCAGCTGTGACGGATTGTTTCAGGAGTTTATTTCAGCAGCTGAAGTCATTTTGTTCCTTTAGAGAGCGCATGCTCTTATCGTTAAGATGTACAGCACATATTCCCTGAAGGGAATAGGCCCAGGTGATTCAGGTGGGAGGTCGCCTTTCCAGTGTTACTATTGATGGGTTCTTGTCTCTTTGATGGCAAAGTCATCTTTGAAGCTAGTATCGATTTACTGCGCTTTCTTATCTAATCTGTTGCAGTATTAAACGTGTAATTTTTGGAGGATCTGTTCACAGAAATCCAATATAATATACATATCTACGTCTTCAGAGGTGTATAAAGACCTTACATTGCAATTTGCAACAACACCACTAGATGTCGCTAAATTTCATGCACTGGACCTTTAAAGTCAAATATTGTACATTATTTTTGTTCACAACTGTATTCATATTTATTCAGAGAACATTTGGTGGTAAAAAAAATTCTGAGAATCATAGGCCAGAATATCAAAGTTAGGATGGTATCATCACATGTTTATAAAAAAACGGCATACAGCAATGTCTAGAGAGATGGCATCTTAAGATTCCAAATTCTGTTGAGTTATGCTAGCAGAGTCTTGAGATGCTTCAGGTGCTCAGAGAATCGCAAAGTAATCGTGAGACCAGCTCAGAAATCAAAATGTGCAGATGAAATGACAAATTTCGGAATGATCCTTCAGCCTTGTGTCTGAGGGGGAGCATCTTACACAACCCGTGCCAACACTGCACATTTGATGAATTCAAAGCCATAGTACGTGAAATGAGAAAATACCGAACATAAAATGCTGAACTGAATAGATTTTTGCTCAGCGCAAATCCATATCAATCTTATTAATGGCATTCATAGTAATATGATGCATTTTTAAAGATTTGGATATGCATGAAAACTACATTGTATTTTTCTGCGTAAGGGTCATACAATTTTTTCTTAATCTTTTGAGATGTACCATATGAACATACTTTAACATGCATGCACAACTTCTAGAATGTTCACAACTTCATCCCCATGCTGCAAAAACAACTCATTAGGAATCCAAAACCTGAAACATTGTAAATTATAGATGGTACATATACCATTCACACACAACAAATGTGAATTCAGGTAATCAGCGTCTACGTCTGCCTAGTCACGGCGAGGTGTTAATGGGGTATGCACACAGAAAACACTAATAAAATACATTTCCTGAAAGTACTGTTAGTTGTTTTAGATAAAAGTGTAATGTCTAAATGTGAAAAAGATAGTTGGATAGACACACCAAAAGAACTAATGGTATTAGTAAATTGTGGAAAAGATGCAGCATCTTTACAAAGAATGTGACAATCTATAATTTCAAAGAGAACGTAATCATATATGGTCAAACATTAGCAAATTAGTTTTACTTTTTACATTTTTCTGGCATTTGGTTTGGTCTGCAGTCACTCCTTTGATGCCTGTGTAAGAAGCCCTTTCAAAAAGCCTTTGTAATCTCTGTTTACAGGCAGAGGCTGACTTATGGGTTCTCAGAAATTGCCCTGATGCACCTCCAAAAAGAGACGGCATTAAAATAACATCTTGCTCAGACTTTTAGACTCAGCACAGTATAAACTTGTGTTGACAGGCAGCGTCTCTTTCAAGATCTGTCTTCTTAAAGGCAGAAATGTTTCAGATGACGCATGGCTTGTCAAAGATGGCTGGCAAGGTCATTTGGCCTTGTGTTTGACACTCATACACATATAGACAGAGGAGGACAGAATTGCTGTTGATGGGACCTTCTCTAGCCAGGTTTAGAAATGGTCTACTGTTATTTTGGAGATGGATGATGCCACATTGAGAGGTGAGAAAGGTGTCCACTCAAGGCAGGGAGAAATCGCAGCTTTAATAGGGCCACGCATACCCGTCGCTATCAGGCAATTTTGTTGGCGAGATGGATTGTTCCTTGGTCTAACAAAACATTTTTATTGATTATAGGAGAGTAGAGAAGAAAGCTGGGTATTTGTCACTTGCATATGTGCGCCACAACTTTGTAGCTTTGTGTGTTTTTTTAATTAGTTTGTTTTTCTAATAGCTGAAATCTGCAATGTTTTTGTTAAACATGATCAAAAACAGTTATTAAGTACATGAAAGTTCATTGTGTAAAACAGACCTCTTACCTGAGCCAGATTCACAACAGTAGACGTATAAAAATGATTTAACATTTGAGCTATCTTGTCGAATCTTGTCAAATTGACTTATTCAGCAGAGATGACAGAGGCAAAGCTTTCACAGCTTAAGATGAACTATTTGTATTGATATTTTTCAGCAAAATACATATTTAAGGAATGGAATTCAATTTCATAGTCCATTTTTGATTTTATTGAGCTAGTCACAGTGCACAATTCTGATGAATCAAGTGCCTTGAGGTAAAAAAGTGCATTTAATCATCCCCATCACTTGGAAGAGCTTTTGTGCTTCAGAATCTGTCACATCACGAGTAAATGTCACAAGCACTTATAGACCATGTTCTTTAAAGACATGTTATTGTTTCACAGTATTATGAATGCAGTGTAAACCAACCTTAAAGTGCTTTATAAAGCATCATTTTTTGTCATTTGATGTCTGCAACAGAAAATTATCAAAGCTGGGTAGTTATAAATTATGCTAATAATTTTAGATAATCAACAAGATGTCTATTTCTGACGGGTTACAAGTATAAACATAAATTCAGATCATTATGAATTAGCATTTCACAACATCGAATTAGTCTACACCCGTTCATCAATGAAATGGATGATAAATTTGTGTGTAAAAAAACAGATAAGTAGACAAATCTTCTTAAATATGCAAACATCCTTTTAGAGCTGAAGAAAGGTCACTTACAGTAAGGGCGGATCAACATCATAGTTCAGGTGACCTTACATATTATAGGTCTGAAACCATATTAGCTTTTTTATTTATTGGTCTAGTGATAATTCAGATTGTTGCATGATCCATTTTATCCTATCATGATTTAATGATCTTTGCAAAATTATCTGGTGTGCATTGATTAAAGCAAAATAAATTAAATCATGTGTACAAATTTCTTGTTTGATTAGCGATCTAGAAATAGTTCATGAATTAAAACCGTTGTTTGTTATAAAACATAGTTGTGACAAGCAAGGCGGGAAGAGAGTCGTGAGGGAGTGACGCGGGGTCGGTGATGCGAGTGATAATGAGTGTCAGCTGCGTGTTGCACCGGCTCCGTATCTCTCACGGTGAAGATCGGAAGCATAAACGGACGAGCGGCAGAGTGTACATGGAGAGAGGACCGGGCCCGGACATATTTTAAGTTTGTATTTATGTTTGTGTGGTCAGCAGTCGACCGTGAGGTGTTATTGTTTGTCTATTTTAATTCAAGTTTGTTTGATTGTTTGACGGTTCCCGCCTCCTTTCTTCCCTTCTTTGAACTGTGTTACAATAGCATTTTCTTTTTATTTCTCAAAATACATATGTGTTATTGTTCCATATTTAAATAATCTCTCGGAACTTCAAACCCCACTGCAGGCTACTTTTCATTTAATGAAGTCCCTCGCAGCACATCATTCATTCACTGGAAAGTGATCTATATTCAATCTACATGCAGTACTTGTTTTTGATATATATGAGTATGCAATGTATTCATAGAAAAGCATTCCTGCGTATGAAATTCATCGGGAAAACCTTTCTGCACTGCTTGGAATATGAAATTAAAAAACGTCCCCCACATTTTCAGTCGGTGCATCCTTCGTGTGTGGCTTCGTGCTTGGCTGGTAATTCAATTATAGTGTGTTTAAGGTGGGCCCAGCAGCTGTCAGTCTCACTTTACTCAGAGCTCAGTGTGTCAGAGTGTGTTCTCTATGTGCTGCCATCCAAGGGAAAAATAGGTTGGCCGTGAGAGCGAGAGAGAGAGAGAGAGAGAGAGAGAGAGGAGAGAGAGAGAGAGAGAGAGAGAGAGAGAGAGAGAAAGGTGCTGCCTGTATATGTGTCTAGAGGTCTTCTTCTTCATTCATAACTCTTTTGTACTGCAAGCATTTCATCCAGTCAGTCTTAGAGTTCAATATATGGAATGGTCGCTGTTTTTTTGGGTGAGATAATGCAAAGTCCTTATTCACTAACATTCTGCTAACAACAGGAAGGTCATGGGTTTGAATCCACAGAAGTACACATTTAAATCGTATAGCTTGATTGCACTATGAACAGTATCTACCAAATGCATAAATAAAAGTTTTATATTAAGCCTTTTAACATATTGGCTTATGATAACAGTCAAGTTGAAGGCTTTCTGTGCACAAGTATGCTTCAGAAATATATAATGCAGTGAGGTAGAACTCATCAGTAGGCAATACATTTTTAGTGAATTCCCCCTGCAGTCTTTGAGAGAAATCATCTTCTGAGAACTGAAGTAGAGGCCTTAAGTGACAGATTAGTATATTGCAGCTGAAACAGACTAATGCTTTCAGTCTTTAGTTTTTACTTAGCAGATTTAGTGCTAACATAAAATATTTGAACAGGTAATTATAGTCTGTATTTCAATTTCAGTGAGATTTAATGGAAAGGCTGTGCAAACAACAAAGTCTTCTTTGATGTTACCTTTATTTGACCGCTTTGAGAAATGTCACATCTAACATCAAACTGTTAAGAGGAGCTAAGGATAGAAGGCATAAAATTGATGACATACAGGCTTTTTGTTTTCTGCTCTGGAACTGACACTGTATGGAACAGAAAGCTGAGGAGAAATGCTGACTGAACGAGAGTCGATGGAAATCAGCACTGTTCAAATCCCAAGACATGCCATGGCTGAACTGCCACCAAATTACGATCAGTTCTTTTTTTCCAAATAGATGGTGCAATGATTTGAAAAAGTATGACCTTATTAAAATAAGCGTAACAATTTAAAATTACAATTGTTTTGACAAAAACAGCTGAAAGTACATTATTTTATATAAGCAGCAGTGCATTCTGGGAATTAATATCCTGGAAATAAAGGTGTGGCAGAAGGTTCTATGATATGGCTGAAATGATAAGAGCTCTGTTTTGAAGTGTAAAGTTATCATGAAATGTTATAGGGGTTGAAGATCGAAGCTGAACGTTTTTATTGGAATACTCTCTGTTCCCAATCACTTTGAGATGACTCTGCTTTTTCAAGCACATACAAGTTGTGAGACCACCATAAATCTCTTTATTTTTGGTCACAGTGAAGGTTAAAGTATAAGAACATTGGCTCCTTGTTATTATAAAACTACTTCATGTAACACGTGCATGTACATGCTGTACGTAATAATACAAAATGGAATATTAGTATTCTATAATTTCCTCCTGAAAAGTCTGTAATTTCTTTTAAATAAAGAGATGTATAATTTGTTAGAATTTATATGGCTTCTCACAGAGGCCTAATGTATCTTTATTTCACTCAGGGGGAGCCTCAGACCCAAACTAACAGCCAGAAACTATTTACGCTAAAGAAATTCTGCGAAAGCATGTGATTTACACTAAATGAAAATGTTCACCTCATGCTATTCACAGTATGGGCAAATAGCACTTTGCTGCTGTGTGTACTAAATGGTCATGAGTGAATGCTATTATGAGCTCAGGGATGAGGTCCATATGCAGTGCACTGACTCTTTAAGACCCCAGACCATTTCATTTTATGATTGTCACATCACCTCTATGGACATTCTTTCAGTATGCACTAAAGTGGAGAAGGCTATTTGATTATACCTATGCAATCAAATAGGTGGTCTTTTATGCTTTTGTGATATTGCTTTTTATTCTAGGTTAATTAGAATGACCTGAATCAAATTATAAAGTATACGATTTTATATAATTGATGAAACCTTTGAGTAGAAGGGGGCCATTTCCATGAATAAAGTACAAAATAGAGCCTGAAACTTTTTCTTTGTCTTGTTCAACATGGTGAAAGAGTTGCTGAACCCTCCAGAAAATGACTGTCAAACTCAGAATATTGAGGTAGATATTATATTATATTGTAGATATTATAGGCTCTTATTATAATAATATATCTTAGGTTTATATTATTATTTTATCAAATTGTTGGTGCCACGCTTTTAATTGGAAAGGGCAGGAATCAAATTAATCGGATGTGTGGGACAAAGCTAAATGTCACATTTTTAATATTATTCATTAAAATTAATATATTTTTTATTATAGTCATGTTTGTAGACATTTTTGTAAAAATGATTAATGCCACAAATCTATGTAAAAGTTATGACACAGGCCCAAAGTCACAAATTTAAGGTTAACTTTTTCAATAAGATTTGTGACATCAATTCTTAAAAAAAGCTAAGCAGAACGCCCCAGAACTTATATACTTTATGGGAAGGACGAAACATGCAAATTGACTTCCACACATCTCCTTTCAAGAGACGACCAACTGATAAATCCACATCATTATTCTGAATCCATTATTGAGTTTTCGTACAAAAGCAATAGGCTGTAGAGGTTAGTTTAAACCACTGAGATTCCTATCTACAGTGAAGCTGTGCATTCTCATTCTGGACAGGGCCCATCAAACATACAGCTGCTCCACGAGCACTTTCTATAAAACACTTTAAATCAATTATAAATGTGTATTATAATACCACAATGGTGACTGCCAGCGAAATCTGGTCGAAGTGCAAACCACACAAAAGATCACCGTGTTAAAATGTTGAATAATGAAAAAGAAATAGTGAAAGAACACCGAGAAGGAAAACAAAGGAGAGAGAGATTAAATCAGGTGTTTTACTGTACAGGACAGTCTGCTTTAAGCCTTATTATGCTGGAAGCTGTAAATCCATTGGGGGAGTTAATTCAATTTGAAGCACCATATAAAAGCATCATTTAAAGCATCCACTGGTATGGGTCTCTATGGGACACCTTTACTGTTAGTAAATATTGTGACTTTTTGGGGGCGGAGCTTAGGTGGATGCAGAAAGATCCACCTGACCACATTTTTAATGCTAGGTGGCATGTTTTGTTTGCTTGCTTTTTGACAATGACTAGAAAAAGTATATTTGAATTTTAACATGTAAGGTCACCCACTCTCTAGGACCGCGATTGTTTTTGAAAAAGTTAACTTTAATTTTCAGACACATACCCAAATCATAATCCACACCAACAAAAGACATTATAATATGTGTTATGAAGTGAACCGTGAGCATTTTTGATGATCGTTTCTGTTCAATCCGCTCTTTTTATTGTGTTTAACTACAGCTCTCATAAGTGTTTTGTTTAGCAATGGCAGCAAGTATGTGTTATAGCGGCCCTGCAATGATGTGTCATGCATTCAGACTTCTTTACAATGTTAAACGTGCAGTCTTCTCATGCTTAACATGGTCAACTTGTCAAAAAAGGAGTAAGGCGTATTAAGTAGTATTTCTGTGCTCGATACACTCCCCCAGCGATCGTAAAGGTTTCGGAAAGTTTTTTTGGAACATATAAAACTGTTTTGTAACAACTTTTCAAAGTCCCGTATTGGACAATTCTCCAGGAAAAGCACGCTGCATGCCCAGAGCAGGATAAGGAGCATGCGCAGACGTCACTGTCATATGCATATGTTTGCAAAGTTCAGATGTTTGTTTGTTCACTGCATCTGGGTGATGAATGTTTTATAAACTGTGGATATAATGCTGGATTTGGAGATCATTTGAAACTGATATATGGAGCCGTCCAAGCGCTAAAAGCTGCCGGAAATGAACAGCATGCGGTGAGTGAAACTGATGTCTGTGTTTGTTGACAATATGCTTTAGTTCAGCCTACCCCTCCCCCCTGCTCACGCAGTATGATTTCGGGAGTAATCGTAAAGCTGTATCTAGCTTTTATAAATGTGATCAAACTAAATTCTCTTCGAAGATACGACATATGCAATACTACTCTATATGTACCCAATATTAATATGAGATTGACAGAAACCCAGTGTGTTACGGCCGCTTTAAAATATCAAATTGGAGAATGTATTCTGTCGATTGTGGCACTAAACAACACAACAGGCCGAATCTGTGCTGGTTTGTATTGGCTGCTTCCAGTTTTTCCTTTGTATTGCCTCCCGCTAATGCCGTGACGTAAGCATGACGTCGGCCGTAAAGGGGTCTATAGAATCAGATTTGTAAGGATGACACTGAATGAAAATCTTTCTGAAGCGTGGATTCTTGCACGTTTTCGATTATTTACCCCTTGAAATGTTCTGTCCATGCACATCCTACAGGAGTACCTGTAGCAGCTACCCGGTGCTAACATCAATGTTGCCAAGAAAACAATCATATTCAGCATTTGAAAGCAAGTCAGACAAAAATATTGGTCATGTTATAAGATTACAATCAGTTCCTCTGATCTGCAGCCTGGACACAGTGTTGAGACCATTTCGAGCCCTGGGAGATTTGGAGTCTTGTGGTGTAGCTAGAGCACAGGGTCACCTTGACCCAAATCTAGCAACAGTCTATCAGAAGACAGCAAATCCCTGCTGAGTTTTCAGACTTCATGGTATTTGTCTTATTTTCTCTAAATTGTCCAGGCAAACTACATAAAGAGATCATTTGCCTTAAAAATTCCATCACATTCACCGCCTCACTGGCTCAATGAAAACAAAGGCCAATCCGACACTTTTGGGTGGCTGAGTCAGGGATGGAGGTAAAATCGGAGTTCATAAGTCCATAATCGTCTTTGTGGGTTTGTAGACTTTGCTTCTTAGTTACACACAATCCAGTGCCCTGAACACAAGCAAGGGGATTATCAGGAAACTTCTTCTGAGGAGCGCACATCTCATCAGGGCAAAAGGTCAAGGTTGAGCGGTAAAAAACATAGATTATGTTAGAGCTACATGGGAAAATATGAAACATTATAAAATCAATATAAAAAACATTACATTAACACAGAACAATAAAAGCAACTTTACATTCTCTTTTAATAATTTTGGTGGTAAAAAGTATAACTGCCACAAAAAATCATTTAAAAATATTCTATTTGTTAAAAAATTGCTAAAAGCATGATTATCAACTATAATAATTATTATATGAATAATAATAATGATCTGAATAATCATTAAAAGTGCCCGCACTACTTATAAGCTTAATTTTTATTGCCTTATATTAAATCAGTATGGTTTTAGGAATCATATGAATTATACTTATGGAAATATACTTACTTAAATTATATTAAACTGATCTACAAAATAAAGTTAAAACTGGCTATGTTAGCTTAGTTATACGAAATGCAACTAATATAATATAATATAATTCAAATTCATACGATTTAACTTGAACATTTAGGTAACTTTTAAACTAAAGTGTTTAAGTTGAAGGTGTTCTTTTACATTTTTCAACACATATGAATATATTCAATTCCATTAGTTTGGTTTTGTAAAAGTAATGTGGATCATGGTGTTTTATATTATATTTTGAAGGAGGTTGAACAAGAACATTTTGTTATTTCAAAACTGTCTGATGAAGATACCTGCATCTAAACCACAACATACTATTTCAGTGTGCTGTATTCAGCATTAATTAAAACCAAATGACCCGAGGTACAGCTATAGTGGACCAACCCTTCCATGAGCATCTCAGCTAATGACTCTATCCCCCTTAGAAGACTCCTGCAAGCAGTCATCAAGTCTAAATGAACCCCTTTGGAATACTACAGTCCATCATTCATGACTAACCTGAAAAGTTTTAAATATGGATGACCTGGATTCTACACTCACGTAGAGGACAAGAAACTATTGGTGACCGTGTAAAGACCCATTGACTTTATACAACCAGGGACTTGTTACTATATCCCAGTTTGACATTAATACAATGGAAATACACAAAGCACTTTATCATTCATGTGGAATGTCATTAATGACATACACAATCGCTCATTACTCATTTACATGTAAATGACTTTACATTTTCTGTTCAATTTCTGTCTTGTTGTTTATCTTCTATATTCATTTTATAATGGAAATTCCAGAATCATGGCAGAATCCCTTGTTTAATGTGGAGAGAGGCATTTTGGCCCATTTGGCGTTCCATATGCTCTCCCCGGTTTCGTCTCTGTTCCCGCCCTCTCGTTTCCTTATAAGTAATTGTTAATCATTTCATGCCCTGCACCTGTTCCTTGGTTAAAATCTCCCCATATATTGCCCTCGTGTCTATTGTCCTGTGCTCGTTCGTTTTGCATGCTAGCATGTTTGGATGTTTGACTGATACCTTGTGTCTTTTCTGTGTGAAACTTACCCATTGGATTAATATTACCTTGCCCCTTGAATGTTCATTGTTATCAGTCGTGTCTTGGTTTTTGTTAGTTGTTATATTATCCATTTTCTGTTGTTTTTGCCACCTTGTGGGAAATCTTTGTTTTTGTATCCAGTCTGAGTTTTGTTTTACCAATCGTGGGTATTTTGTTTTATTAAATAAAGGCTGCGTCCAAATACGCCCACTTGCGTTCTTGGCCACTTGAGAGTGTGTGCACGGGACTGGAAGGTGTGTCCGCAAGTGTTTCCAATGTCTAAAAATGCCAAAGGGCAGTGCGCTTAAAGCACACTAAAACACACTAGCGTGAGTACTGCTTTGGAGAGGTATTAAGGCTTAGCGTATACCATCATGCATCATGTTCTGGATATGAATCATGCTTGGGTCTCGCGAGATGTTGCGGAAAGCTTTCCAGTGTATGTTATACTACCACTTTTTAAGGTTATATCTTTATTTAATCTATGTTTTGCTAACATGTGTTTTTCTTTTGATTTTTATAGTGCTATAAAAATAAATCTGACTTGACCTGACTATATAATTAGATATTAGATATAATTTCGTTATAAAACGTAGTGTTAAATTACATATTTTATTGGTGAAAACTCATTATGTATTTTGTAAAACTGCCTTTTATCTCATAATTAGAAACACCACATTAATAAACATTTTATGTTTGCACTAGCTAAGTGTGACCCATCGGGGGATCTTCATGCCCACTAGAACACTTGGGCCAAAAACAGGAAATACGTCATGAAAGTAGTCAAGTGGTCAAGTGCAAAGACCGCAAGTGGGGGTATTTGGACCCAGCCACACACTTTTGTGTTCCCCCTCACTACGCTGCCTGTAATTGGGTTCTCTCTCCACGTGATTCGTGACATAAGATGCTTTTTTTTTCATTTAACTTATATTTTATAATATTTATTTAGTGTAAATATAACTAATAGTAATGTAGAACTAAATAAAATTCTTTATATATTAAACAAATAATACACATTTACTTTATTAATACATATAATATATTTAATATTATTAGGCAGTAAAAAATACTGGGATATTTACAACCGAGTGTTGAAACACTATGTTCTCACATATCTAAATAAATAAAATTACATTTAGCCTACTATATAGATTCTTTACAGGAATGTAAAATATGTTTGCTTTATTAAATACAATGGTGTTTAATTTGTAGCCTTGACAACATCTTTATTCCAGGGCTTGAGTCAGAAGAAGAAATCAGTATCAATTTGTGATCCACTTCTGGAAAGATGTTGGGAGAAAACAAGCTATTGGATTTTAATTCTATTCGTGTTTGTGAATGTTACTATTAGGCTGTCTGTGATGTACTCTGGTTCTCATGATATTGTACTGTATATTAAAAAAACCTTGCTTGTATTTCTCATTGTATTGTAGTATATCCTTCATGATGCATTAGGAAAATTAGGTTTCAAGGCAAGGCCTGTTAGTGTTCTAAAACATTGATGATTCTGGCAATGAGACTTTGGGATTGGGAATGCACATGTAAGTGATGGTTTTGTTCCGTTTTTTTCTGGTGGACTGGAATATCATCAGTAAAAATATATTTTTGGTATAATGATCGACCATATTGATCTTTGCTGGTTTAGCTGCTAAGAAAGTCAGGTGGACACCAGCATCCAAAAAAAAACAGCAGCAAAAGTTCTGTACATCATATGCTCATGACCAATACTGGTTTGCAGGAACAATTCAAAAATGTGTTAAGCTTAACCTGACAAACTGTTATACATTTGATTTAACAATAAATACTCTTCACTCAACATTCCCACAAACACCTACCGATACAGACACTAAACTGCATGCTTTCTGACACCAAACAGGTCTCAAATCTTCACTTAATTAAAGGGTTTTCACATAAAATAAGGGTAGGTGTTTGCTGATGTCATTGTTTGGAATGTCTGGCGTGTCTGAGATATTTATTCCAAAATTGCTGTTTTATGCGGTGCTGGGAAACGATAATTAAAAAAAATTAACATGTCGAACTACAGTAATTCTCATTATATAAACTAATAACTCATCTGGCAAAGCGGCTTGCAATTAAAGGTAAGCCGACCCAAAAACGAAATGTCTGTCATCATTAACTCATCCTTATGCAGAACACAAAATGAGATATTTTGAAGAATGTTATATACCACACAATGGCAGTACTCATTGCCTTTCATTATTTTTGTGTCCGTTAAAAAGAAGTGGATGGGTTTCGCCATTGTTCGGTTTTTAACAATTTTCATAATATCTTTTTTTGTGTTCAGCAGACTAAAAGAAAGTCATCCAGGTTTAAAATGACAAGATTTCATTTTGGATCAAATATTCCTAAATGTGTGATTCCTCGAACATGTTAAATCAAATACTTCTGATGATTATTTGGGGAAGCACATTAATGACTCTCATGGTCATTTCTATCTTTGCATTCTCTTTATACCTCAAACAAAACAGGTGACCAATTTTTTTGCCCTTTTCAAATGTCAGGGGCACATGAGGTGTAATGGCCACCATAGAGGATAATCAAATAAGAATCTCTCAGGGTTGAATCTGAGCTTCTGCTCCACTGAATCTCAACACGTTCTCTTTCGAGAACAGCACAGAATAAATTTATATGGAGGAGGTCCTTGACTACCAAACGCTTAACATCCTCTCAATGTAATTGGATTTATCGCACAAAAACAAACCAATGCTGCAGCAATTGACCACGTTTCTTAGGCTCTTCCATGGCTCTGTTGTCTTAGTGTATACACAAACAAACAAAGCAGATGTGATGTATTAGAGGAATCTGAGCAGGCAACCCAGCAAAGATCCATTTGAGCATCAAGGACAGACCCTGAACCGACTGTTTAGAAAAACGCAATTGAGATATTGTTTCTCTTATACAAGATGTCTCAATTGCATCAGGTAACAAAGCAAAGAGAAAGCATCAGACAGTCTTTAAACATTTTAGAGGTTCTAAGAGGGAAGAATATGAATATTTTATGGAGCAATCACTTAGTCAAGGTTTGTGTGGTTTTCCTGGGTACTTGTGGACGGATTGTCAACAATACGTAAATAAATATGAACAAACAGCAAAAACACAGTCTGGAAACAGAAATCAATGCACATAGGATAGAAGCCAGAATCCATCTACTTCCTCTGTGGCAAACCATAGCCCACAATGATTATTCCTCAGAGACAAGAAATAACACATCCTGTATACTCTATGGCATCTGTCACATGGCCTAGTGCATCACATCAATGATGTATGAGAAGACGACATATCGAGAGGTTTATACTCTAGCCATGAAAGATTCATAAATGTCACCTAAAACAGAGTATGAACTGCCACTAAAACAAGTGACATTAATGCATCTAAAAAGAAGTGTTTTGTTACCTATGGATGCTGAAGCCTGAGCTATTTTAGATATTTTGAAATGAACTCCTAAAAGATTTTAACCTTAGTTTGAGACTCAAGGACACTTTCTTGGATTGCATTCACATGCTCAGAAATAAAAGCGATTGTGCTGGACAATTAACCTTTCGTTTTGGCCTCTATTGGTTTGACCTTTGATGGTATGTGTAAAGGTGACAGGTAGGCAGCTGTTTGCTCATAATACATCGGTAAACACGTAGAAGTCGCAGGTCTTAGCTAAGCACTTTTGCAAAAACACAATTTCTAATAATGGTGAATTATTTTACCTATTGACAACATTACATACTCTGTCATGTTTGCTTGGTTGTGACCTCAGTATTAACTTTCCATATGAATTTGAATACAAATGCACGTGGGCTAGGTATCAGCGTTCACCATCTATAGACATGTGCCTGAAAATATACAAATGCGTGAGCAAAATAGCGCTCACAATCTATACATAACAATGCATAAATGTATACGTGTATATATATGTGTAAAACAGCATTTAACATGTGTATACAGTTTCAAAGCAAAAACATAAACAAGCGTTACTAAGCATGCACGCATTGCACAGCACAGCATTGCTCACGCCTGTGTGGCCCAAACTTAACTTCCGTTAACATCCGATCACTGTAGATTATTAAAGAACAAGCAAAAGAAATAACAGGTAAATTACATTAGCTAGCAAGTTAAAAATGTTAAGCCTGTATTATTTTGGGTTCCAAGTAGAAGAAACGTGACTTGGCTAAACTTAAATACGACTAAGTAACACGATGCATTTAACAAATTGTTTATTTACAAAATTAATATACAAAAAAATCAACAAATTGTTTATTTAATGCAATTACATTAAATATTGATATTAATTAATATGAATGTAAATCGATTAAAATATAACTGTCATATTATTACCCCCTAGCCATACCATTCAACAAACACAGAACGGAAGTCAAATTCTAGCCAGGCACTTGCGTCTGAAACCGTCTGGAGGTAGAAATGAATATTCAAATGTATTGATTGACTGCAAAACAACATCTTAATGTTCCTGAAAGCAAACTCTAGATTTATGTTTTTGCATTCCATGTATGTTACAAGTCAAACCCCAAAGCATAATACTTTACAGTAAGGAACATTAAAAGTCAATGTATATGCTCTAATCTAATAATCTTAATGACCTGTATAGTAATTAGTATAGTAGACAGCAAGTATGCGTGAAAACGTTTTAAAAAATATGTGTGCGCACGTACAAATTTTAGAGAAAGCGACGACAAAGAAGTATGAATTTTTCATGCACGTGTGGGAAATATTCTGTTAGCTTCTTTAAGCCGAGGGAGGTTTCGCTCCGGCTGTGCATCTCCCTGTCTTAATGTCACACTGAGATTCGCAACTGTCTGCCTGCTTATCTCTGCTGTCGAGCTCCTTGCTCGAGATGCTCTATAATTCATGGATGAAGAGTCAGCGCTGGAGGATCACCATATACTAACCAGGGATCAGATGTTCAGCCCCCGCCGGTGTGGCACATGCAAATAAAGGCGTGGAAAGACCGTAGCTTTGTGACTGGTGACAAACAACAACAAACACTCTGTCCTCAGAGAGAGGAGAGTGGAAAAGTGAAGTAAAAGAGCCATTCATTTTAGTCATATCCACTAACATATTAATAAAGGAAGAAGCCAATATCATTAAATATTGATGGCCTCATTCTGTACCAGGAGGGCTGACTTGTGTTCCCGCAGGTTATGGTTTATGTTTAAATATTGAATAAATGTCCATATCAATATTGGATATGATACTCCCCTCTCTAGATCTTAGCAGTGCTGAGTTAAGCGTTTCGTTGGCATCGCTAGCTGACGGATGGGAATTTCCTTCACTGGCCCAGCCCATATGTTTCTCGCAGCGGCCGTGACCTTCACCACGTTCAGACAGTCATTAGGTGGAATTAAAAGTGGCAATTAACCTTTCACAGATCACAGGAAGTGATGGTGTGTGACGCCTGTATGATGTCTGAACGTGTCGCCACAAGCATTTAGATGCTATTAGACCGCAGATCTTTCTTAAAAGTAAAGACCTTGGGATAGTTCACTCAAAAAATGAAATTGCGTCATTATTTATTCACTCTCGTTTCATTCGAAATCTGTATGTGACTCTTTCTTATGTGGATCAAAAAAGAAGATATTTTGAGAAATGTCCATACACTGGAAGTAAATGGGGTCCGATGTTGTTTGGTTACCAACATTCTTCAAAATATCTTCTCTTGTCTTGTGCAAGAAATTCATACAAGTTTGGGATGACATGAGGGTAAGCACATG
This sequence comes from Triplophysa dalaica, assembly GCF_015846415.1. Taxonomy (NCBI): domain Eukaryota; kingdom Metazoa; phylum Chordata; class Actinopteri; order Cypriniformes; family Nemacheilidae; genus Triplophysa; species Triplophysa dalaica. The sequence goes on along the minus strand of NC_079549.1, from coordinate 18,002,146 downwards.
TTAAAATCGTTTTCATTTTTTCATTGAAATATTCCCTAAGAGAAGCAACATTTCACACATCCTCAAATGCGACATGAAGAGAGCAACGCTCCCAAACAGAAAATTTAAACATCGCACCTCATATGATATCTTAAATTAACGTCTTTGAGACAGGTGCAAAAAAGATTAGTCTTCTGAGCATAAAGTATTTTAAAAGTAACTAGGAAAGGTATAAAATGTGTCATCTTAAATACAGCATACAGGTTAAGCTGCTCTCACTGTGTATGTTGAAAGCAAAAATGAGACTTTTTTTATATTTGTATTCATTTGCCTTTTTCTGCTCGGAGGAGAGCAGAAGTGCCGTGCGAGACCGATCAAACAGCCTGGCAAGAGACTGAGGGATGAGACACGATCTGAGGAGGAAAAGACTTTGATGAAACAGATTTAGACTAATCTATCCTTCTCCTCAGCCTCGACCTGTTATTCTTGCACCAAATGAGATCTTAATCACCACATCGATTACACCTTATTTGTCGGAGAACAAACAAATGATACTTCATGCATTAAATGGGCTCGTTTCAAGGTACTTTTTTTCGTGTAAGAAGGGAAGAGGATGAGTGGATAGGAAATAGTTTGTGTTATATTTTGTATCATACGGTATGTGTATGTCAAACTGGGGCAGAAATGAATGAGGTCACAGTGTAAAAATGCAACTAAAACCGTAAAACTAAAACTAAAACTAAAAAGAGACGCCCCAGATGTGTAGTATTTTCACATAAAAATATTATATTCCATTCCATGCCTTTCTTTTATTTAGTGTGTTATAATAACTGTTATTTGAAATATTAAATATTTAATGCAGGTTTGACAAAAAATAAAGCACACTGTGTGTTTTTATATGACATAAAAACTAGCTTCATAATGATGAAAATGCCCCATGAAATATTGCCCTTTAAAAAAAAAAATATCTGAACTAACTGGAACTTCATTCCTAAATTTTCGAAAAGTGAGTGTGTTTGCGTGTGTGACAACATACACCATATGTTTGCACAAGGATGATCCAGTGTCAGCAGGACCCAGTTGAAGGTGGAACATATCGTTTAATGTACAGATGTTTCATCCTCAGTCAAGGGGATCAATCATTTGCTGAATTCTTTGTTTCTCGCCACATCATCCGGTTATCCTGCAGAGCCCTTATTGTGGAGCCTTCCTGCTGCGTCTCACCTTTGAGCTCCTGCTTTCTGACTGCCGCACAGGATTCAGTCCAATCCGAGGGCCAGAACAGCTCAGTGCCTTTGAAGTCAGGAGCTTTGGCGGCAGATCAGCTGGTTTCGTAAGAAAAGGTGCCTTTGAAATGCTGCGTCACGGAGGACGTCTCACTTCTACGACTCGCGTTTTACCGTCTCGAGTCAAAGATGTGAGAAAAAGACAGGGGTGCAAAAAGTGAAGCGTTAATAATATCACCGCTTTAAATATAACCATCATCAATTTCAAGGGCAGAGGCCCCTCTGGGAGGCAGAGCGAGGCTGGGATTCTGCAAAGAGTGACTTAGTGTAATGATGGGATGGGTCAGCGAGACACGCTCAAGACATTACATCTTTCTCTCTTTTTAGCTCTCTGTGTTACTGCAGGGGTTGCAACAGCAAAAGCCACACATACCGTGTTCTCATATCGGTTTCGAAGCTGCTTGAGGAAAAGGTTCGCTTCAAATGCAGTCTCTCTCTCCAACTGATTTACTTTATAACGGAAAAAGGGAAATTGGTAAGAAACTGCCAAGAAACTGAGTTCTGAGAAGCGGGGTACATTTTAACAGAGCAATGTGTGCTTAGCTCAGAGCCTTTTTCAATGTGGGTACTCCTTCAAGATGGTTTTCGCTGGTCCAGTTGCTCGACCCTGATATTTAGGATGTAACTACATGAATTAAAGCATCTACACATTTTAAGGGAATTAAATATCAGGGAAGGAACATATACACTTTAAATATTTCATTATCTGGAGCTTGATTATTTATTTATGTTTTGTTAAGGTCCTAAAAGCATTAAATGGATATTTTTTACTGTACGCTTGACATCCCATCTAAAGCCTATAAGTCTTATATGTTTATATACTACCTTGCATGACACCATTGCATTGTATTTCCGTTCTTTACAGTAGACTTCATCTTATGGCTTGTTTTTGTTGTTAAAAATATACAAACCTAAATAAAATAGTTATTGAACTCAATTTAGCACTTCACTACTCACCCATCCGTTTTGAATCACCATGACTGACAGAGGACTAAGATGTCATCACATTTTCACTTCTTTGCTAAAGAACATAATGTATTTATGAAACGCACTCTGCAGAGCAGTTGGCGAATTTCATATATGGGCACCGTATGTAGATAGGTGTAGCTCATTCTAAGGGTAATAAAAACATAACACCTCATTATGTAAGGTCTTTATATATCTGATTTTTTATTTTATTTAAAACACTTAGTGCATTTCTGTCAACTGACCCTCCAAAAATTACACATATGTCCTTTAATATGCATAAGGGAAAATCGCTACATTAAAAAAAAACCTCAATGAGCATTGTACTGAAAGACCAAGGTTGCTAAGTCACACGATATTTACAGGTGATACTGATTCTAGGTATCCTGCTGGTCAAAACAAAATACAAGATACAAGACCAACATCCGAAACACAACCTGTGGAGGTATTTTTAGCAGGGTTTGTTTACTCCAAAATCTATTTCAATTGGTCATGTAACATAATACAGTGCATTGACAGGGACCAAACATGACAGAGAGAAAAAGGGATTACCAACAAAGAGGTCAGATTAAGTCCAGCTAATAAATACTTCCCAGTTTTTCTTCCTTAAGGTGTGCACCCCGCTAGGAAATCCCAACGAGAACTCTACGGAGGAAAACAATTTAATCTTCTTTTAAAAAGCAATTAATGATGCTTTGAATCAAATGCCTAAAGGTCAAACATTGATTAAATTCCCCTGTTATTGTTCTGCAGTGATGAGAAAGATATCCTGGCAGCAAGTGTTCAGTTTCTGTGAATGTGTGTGCACCTGTACGGTTTTATATGACCTTCACATATAAATCATTTAGGGAAAGACAAATGTTGGACGTTAAACCATTATGAGGGTGAGCAGAGTTCAGGGATTTTTACTAGGAAGGATGATCTTTGAGAACAGGTTCCAACAGCACTAATACAATCAGGGATTTGCAGCTGGCATGGTCACACTGTAGTCTGGTCCTTTGTAATCCTTTTATGTCAATTTTTTTTTAATGATTTTTAGTGACGAAAAGAAGTTTAGTTACAAACTCTAAAAAGCATTATGAATTAAGAACAGGACATTCTTCAAAATATATTGTTTTGTATCCACTTTAAAGGGATACTTCACCCATTGTTGTTCCAAATCTGTATAAAGGGTTTTGTTCTGATGAACACAGAGAAAGATATTTGGAAGACTGCTTATGACAGATTTAGACCCCCATTGACTCTCGTAGTAGGATAAATGACTTTATCCTTTATTTTGTTCATTTGAACACAAAAGAAGACATTTTGAAGAATGAATAAATATAGCAAACAGTCTTGGGCCACTTTTGACTACCATTGTATTTTTTCCTACCATGCTGCATAATTATTCATGAAGCAAGTCATTTTCAGCCAGGATGCCTTGAGGATGAGTAAAACATGGGCAATTTTGTTTTGCCTGTGAAATATCTTTTTAAGATCAACTGAATATACCTGAACAGAAGTACAAAAAACTATGTTTTTTGTATATCAAGTATACAATTAATGTGAGACAATAGAGTCCTTTAAGAACAGAATGGAAGTGTTCTTAAATAAAGTGTATTTGGTAAACTTTTTTACCTGAGTGTGGTGTTAAACACCTCAAATATCCATGTTAAGTAAATAAAATCTAAGATCAAGTTTGGCCACTGTTACAGATGTTGCACTTTACAAATACATTACCATTCAAAATTTTGGGCTCCCTTCACTGAAACTTTTCTCCTGATCTTAAAAATCTTTAAATCTGGAAAAAGAATTCATAAATGTTTGAAATTAGTTTTGTAGAGAAGACAATACAAAACTAAAAAGTTGGGTATTCATTCAATACTGTTAAAAACAACAAAAAAACATAGTTGATGGAAGGGTGGCTGATTTGAAAAATGCTAAAATACAGCATTTACTTTGTCTCTAGTCAAAATATAATTATAATAGTAACTGTACATTTATGTTTTTCCAATAAGTTCAGTATGAAAAAAGTTGAAAAAATATTCATGAACAATTGGTTTAATTTCAATTCAATTCAAAGTTATACATTGCCACCGTCCTTCCGACACTTCAGATGTTCAGATTCTCTTTTTCTAATGGAATGGAATAAACACCACTTTTTAAATGATTAAATAATGTGATGTCAAAGTTGACAAGCATTTTTGTATTCATTTTTATCAGTTAGATATTTGCAAAACCCAGTGAGAAACATAAAGGGTGACTAATCATAACGCAAAAAACCCCCACAAAACATGGAGACGTGAGGTTTCAGAAGGACAGCAGCGATAGCGTTTTTACATTGTTGCATTGATTCAAAGCAGCTTAAACAACAACCCTTAACTTTTGACTGGCAGTTTAAGCATGTCCTATAGCCATCAACATAATTAATACTCTGAAACTTTTACAGTAATCATACCTTCACAAATGAGCACCAACTAAGCTTCTTCATTCCGCAGACCGAGATATATTTGAATAAAAGAGCTCTTTTCTCTGATCTGCTAAGGTAGTTGGATTGAAATGGTCTTCACCATCAATTTACAGCCACTTACCGATGAATACAGCAATCCTTCTTCAAGCCCACACACGCAATTAGTCTTTCCCAAAGACATAAACTAAATGAAATGATTGCTTAGTGCCCCACTGCTTAATTGACAAGTCAAACCTCACAACAAAGTCAAGCTGTTCTACATTTAGTTTCTTTGCATTGCATTGCTTGAACAATAAAGATCGCTTTCATAACAAAATCCTTTCAACGTCATTGAGACTCAACGTCAGATTGTTTCAATAAACACATGACCATCTTTCCGCTGGATGTTTACAAGTGATATCCTGTGATGCTGTTAATGCACACTCAACCAGGCTGTTCCACTTACAAAAAGCACTCTGTCAAAATGAGGACGGCTATCGGAAGACTGATGGCCTTCACATTTGCCAAGCGAACCATTAAGGAAATGTTTAGACCCATAAACAAAATGACAAAATGGGCAGCTATAGCCCTTAACAATGCCATAAGGGGAAGGTTACGGCATACGCCTGTGCTTAAAAGCGGAGCTTTAAACTCTGAGCCTATAAATCTGACCGTGTCAGTGAAGATTGTGACTTTCATCAGTTCCTGTCACCCTGAAACACACAACGTGACGTCACCTTTGGTGTAACTGTGTGATTTATGGGAACTGGAGAGTGCAGCCAATGGGCTGTCTCGGAGTCAGCCGCCGTCTCGACATCAGTCAGGTCGATGATACAAAAACACAATTCAGTCAAAGTTAGTGTAGTTTCAGCTGACACATCAATTTATTGACCATTTGATGCATTTTGCATACAAAACTGGTATATACTCTCCCAAATGACCAAATGTAAGCTATCCGAGCCACAGACATGAAAAAAATAAAGAATGAAAAATAAAGAATAAAAAGTTGTATAATTTCATGTCCTAACTAATGCACCAACCAATGCAAACTTAAAACAAATGCACAGCACTTAAGACATACAGATGCTTTTTCAATGGTTGAGACCATAGATAGAAAAGCAATGATCAAGCATGATTCATTTTCACTGTAGACAATATGTGAGACAAAGTACATCGGAAAGGTTTGACTTCTTCCTTCAGCAATAGATTCAGACGCCAGACAGAGAATCAATAAGGATGTTCTCAATTACAGGAACAGTGAGAGCCCAGAATGAGCGTTCTAATGAGTTACTTAAGCCTCACACAGGTCAGAAAGTGTGAGAAATGAAGGAGCGAAAGACGTTGCGGAGAGATAGAAACTCTGCTCATAAATAGATCAGGATGCTACTTGAAACAAGAGGTTTGATGGGAGCAATCATCACTATTCATTAATCCGTCAAGGTTCAACGCTGGTGCATCATCAAGGTCAATTTAATTTCTATTGCACGCTCGAGTGGAAGTGTGTTGAGGATGGTACATAAAACAATACACAACGAATGGCAGTTTTTTGTGAAAACTAGCTTGCATGTAGAAAGGATCCATTGAGATGTTGTTTCTCATCCTAAAGTGTATTGATAGTTAAATGCACCGACACACATATAAAATTTAATTCTTCATGTTTTTTTTCAGATAATAGAGCAACCATCACATGGATTATGTCTAAACGGAGAAAAATTACCCGAAAAAACTGATTGCTTGCTCCTATTGACACACACAAATATGCTTGAAACAAACCAAGAAGAAATTCACATCATCAGACATCTGGACAGCTTAAAAACACACTATTTCAAAACCTTATTCCGTTCATTTACAATACAAATACTGTAATTTCAAAACAAGTCCTTTTGTTTTGATTATTCATGTTTTGTTCGCAATTGATCGTTATGACTCTAGAACCATTTGAAACCTTTTCATTCCACCTTTCACTTATGTGAGATATAATCTCTTCATCATTGATCTACTCGCCTTTGAAATATCTGTGATTGAAAATAAAATAGACTATTAAACTGCACTATAATTTCTACATCCAGTTGAGAAATACTGGAATCACTTTTACTATTTCAGATTATAGTGGGAACTAATTGATGTGTATAATGGGAATGATGTTAAAATCTCTGTCTTCAAACCAGGTTAATATCCAGAGATGATTCTCTTATTGATACTGCCTATAGGCATTTACCATCTACATCCTTTATGAAAGTGACTGATTTTATCACTTCAAATAGGGAGTTACTCCATATGACTCAATATGACAGTTCATTTTAGCAATGATTAATATTTATCTTACTTTTATTTTTTTCATTCACAGCAGTTAATCATATGATTAACCTCTCGATGGTATCTTAGAAACAGGCTATGTTATAAAACACAGCATAACCATGCCTTTGCATCTGGAGAACATAAATGATGCCTTAAAATGATTTTGGAGCTTTACAGTTTGAATACTGACTGCCATGGAAAGATGTCACCACCCATCATTTCTCTTCTCTTTCAAGAAAACTGATTTGTTTCCCTGTGTGAAAATCACTGTGTTTAGTGCCAGAGAGGCCGAGAGATTCTGACAGCTTCAGTTGGCATGTCAGTGTAATAGATTGAAAGGTCAGGATGGTTACGCTCCCACCACCGAAGAGGCAGCTTTACCATTGGTTAAGAAGGTAAAAAAGATGAGGCCAATGCAAGTCTGATTGCATTGCTTACTGACAAAAAAGAATTGTTTTGCTTCTTAAAATAACAATTGCCATTTAGGGTCATTTTTTACTTTTATCAATAATGTCTATGAAAACTGATTTATTTATTTTGGGGTTGGCAAATCCTTAAAGGGATACTTCACCCAAAAATTTAAATTCTGTCATCATTTTGTTCCAAATCTGTTTTTTTCTGATTTTGCCCCCAATTGACTCCCAAAGGAAAAATTGCTTTAAGTTTTTTTGTTCTGTTGAACACAAAAAAAGCCATTTTGAAGAATGTACAGCAAACAGTTCTGGGGCACTTTTGACTACCATTGAATTTTTTTAGACTATGGTAGTTAATGGGGGGAGCAAAATCTGTCTGGTTACAAGCATTCTTCCAAACATCGTTCTCTCTGTTTATTAGAACAAGGAAATGTATACAGATTTGGAAAAACTTGAAGGTGAGTAAATAATGACAGAATTACAATTTTTGATTGAAGTATCCCTTTAAAAGGAAAACAAACATATTCCAGAGCATGGCATACCTTGGGTTTACATAAAGTAGTTCATGTGAAATGATTCACACACTTTATGTGAAATTAAGTGAGCATTTGCCATCAAATATCACTACAAAACATCCTTCTCCATTTTAAAGTTTCCTCTTCGACATTAGATGTGTTTTATGTTATTATTTGCACTTTCTACGTAAATAAGGGTCATTACAGAAACATAGCAGATTTATTACAATTAACAATTAATGTGCCACTATTAGGCAGAGATAACTATGTAACATGTAATGGTAAATTAAAGTTTGTTTAATAGGAATGTTAATGTAAATTTGTTCATTATCACAGCAGCAATAATTGTGAGCTATACAAACTAATCATTTTCGTTAAACTAACAAGTGCTTAATAGATGTTAAAATGTTTTCAATGGCAGGAATTGATAATAAATACCATGCTGACCAGTGAAAGCAAATATTATAATTGCAGGTTTTCTAAACCAACTGAAATTAAATAAATGAGGGGGAACCACTGAAATTGCCACAAATCACTATATGTGTACGTTATTGTGAACAGTTCTCAAAAACAAAGAGTCTATTATAGTCTATATTGTGAACAGCAATCACTAAGTGATTAAGAGGATACTTTCTGATGCATCACCTAGATTGACAATGCCAATAATCTGGGCTGCGGTGCTACTGACAGTAGTTTTACGTTCACTGTATGTGTGATTAGTATAAAAGAGCAGCATTTGTGCTTGTTCTTTTCAGGTCACTGAATGACAGATGAGTTAAATCTAAGGGGCCGGACAAGCATCTGAATATTGATGGGGGCAGAGAACTAGTTAACCTTTCTGAAACCAACAAGATCTCAATTTTTGTTGCTTCTGTGTGTGCCTGATCGTTTGACATATAAATTTGAGATTATAGATTATGAGTTCGACCATTGCTTTGGATTTTCAGTTGCTGACAGCAACGGCATTTGGGCATGCCGGAGACATAAACAGGAGTATGTATATGATAAGTAAAGAATACTATAAACTTCATTCTGCGATTGCTTCTTAATTTGCATTCTTATTGATTTATCACATATTTGAATAGATATACACAATAATTTGATGAATAACAGCTTCAAAAGAAATACATACATCAAAATTATACAGACATCCAAGTCAATGGGGGGCAAAATCTGTCTGGTTAAAAGCATTCTTCTAAATATCTTTCTCCGTGTTCATCAGAAAAAATACATTTATACAGATATGTAACAACTCGAAGGTGAGTAAATGATAACAGAATACATTTTTTTGGGTGAAATATCCCTTTAAAGGTCCAGTATATGAAATTTTAGTGCATCTAGTGGTGAGGTTTTGAATAGCAACCAACTGCTCAATCCACCGCTCCCCCCTTCCATTCGAAGCACTACGGTAGCTGACAAAGGACTTAGATGAAGTCACATTTTTTGCTTCTTTGCCAAAGGAGATATCGTATTTATGAAACACATTCTGTAGAGCAGTGTGTCAATTTAGTACTACTGTAGAAACAACATGCTGAACTAAATGCGCTGTATGAAGATAGAAATAGCTCATTCTAAAGAAAGAAAACATAACCGTTTATTATACAAGGTCTTTACACACATCTGAGGACATAGTTACTATGTTATATAGCATTTCTTTTAAACGATCTTCCAAAAAATGACACACAGCACCTTTAAATAAATTTCAGTCAATTCCATTCATAACATTTTATAAAAACACAACCTTTGATGCCACACGCAATAGTTAATTTCCCATTTCAATACACAGGGGGAAAAAACAGCATTCCCTACTCTTCTACTATCTCAGTCATCAGTTTCAAATCTCACATTTCCCTCTCCGCCACTTCTCCCAGCAAACAAATCATTTTTGAATGAATTCATTCATTCATTTTTGACAATCAGATCCCTGAGCAGAGAGCTTGTAACAAAAGCTAAGGGCCTGTTTAATAATGTAGGTGGTGACCTGCCTGTTATTGGAGACAGTATGATTGGATATTACATTCAGTGGAGGAAATGTCAAGATCTTGGATTTCTCAGGGAGGTGTGCGACCCCAGTTATTAGCAACAGATGCTCTGAAAACCACAAATGTCAGTGGCTGGGGATCCGGAGCACTGGGAGCTGGAGACGAACGATTAAAGAGGACCAGCCGAGACAGGACAAGCAACACAGACACATCAGATCTGACCTGTGTTAATGAGAGGGCGCACATGAATGGAGGCTGGAGGTGGCCAGCGGGCACTGACTTTTTCTGTCCTACACCTGGGATATGAGCCCTCCTGAAAAGAGCAGCATAAACGAGATCTCCTCTCCTGGATACATTTTCAGCAAGTTTAGTTGTTCCCAGCATGACAAGCTGACATGGTTTCTAAAACTACCAAACTACATAAGCCTGACTTCTGAATAAGAGATGTCAAATGAGGTGTTTGTACGATACCAAAGGGACGGATGCTATAAGGTACATCATTCATTGAAACAGTGTTGCATTTGCTTTAAGATTTATTTATATGTGAATAATTTGCGTAACTTAATGTATGTAGAATATTACATTGCACGAAGCACATTTATTCAGCCACGTAGCACTTACATAAACATTTTCTTACAACAATAGGCGCAGAGCAACAAAAAATCAAGTTTTTTTATTTCAATAAATCTATTGAGATTTTAAAATAGGCTTGTTAACAAGTATTTAAAAATCCTTGTTTTTGATTCATTATTAATCTGGTAAAAATCCAATGCAGTTCAAAAGTACAGAACGACTCCAAAGTAGTTATTAGAATGCAGCTGTAGGTCTTATATGCTCCATTATTCAATTAGCTTTTTATTCTATAGCAACCGCACACTTGACAGTGTGAATAACTCCGCATGCAACTGACTGTTATTTCATAGCAACTGAAGTTCAACTTCTTTTCACAAACAGGTTGTTGCTGGCTCGACGAATCTTCAAGATAAAGAACGTTTCGTGCCGCATCCTGCATTAATCATTTCTCCTCTGTCCCATCTGTTCTTCATCAATATAACATCCAAGATGAAATCGACTCAGTGTTGATTCACTGACACCTTTCTGATGATATTTTGCTGTTTTCAGGGATGTAACAATTAGATATCAGTCTCGTTTTCATTGATAGCACATAGGCGGCTCAGCGGTATCTACGGGGAGTTAAAATACTGATTAACTTCTTGCTTTGTAATGGTGTCAGAAATCCTTAAGCGTTTTTTTGCATAAGCGCAAGGGGTAGTGAGGAGAGATTTAATTTGAAATAATCTAGTAGAAAGGTGATTTAGGCCTACAAGTGTTCAAATATGAATAGGGCCAGTCTTTGTGTCCTATACTGTGCAAGCGTGGAACAAATTAAGAGACCATTCATTCAATCCAGTGTCTGTTGACTTTCAACAAAATCAAACCTCAGGAGTGACAGTCTTTCAGGCAATGTGAAAGACTTACACTAGGAAATGACACAGAACACAAAATCAAACTGTGATAGAAATGTGCAAACATTACTGTTGTATGTGAATACAAACTTGTTTTCTTTCGAGAGAAGGTATGTGAGAGTGATTTTTTCCCTTTTTGGGATGGCACTACAAGACGTAGGGATCGTAGGGATCTGGCGGTGGATAAGTCTGTCTTAGCGAGTGAAGAAATGGGGCTGCCAAACCAGTGGTGGTCTTAAATTTTTTATGTGAGCGACTATATTCCCACTCCCATGTTTCTGGCCATTCTGGAAAGTGTGATGGTTGATGAGCCTAGTTGAATAGAGAGGTTGTGATGAATCTTTGGTTCAGCCGGGATGACGAGCAGTTCTTTTCTTGCAAGGTTCAGCTGCAGGTGATGGTCCTTCATCCAGAGCGAATTGTCCCTCAGGCATGCTGAAATGCATGCAGAAGCAGTCCGATGGTCAGGCTGAAATGTCAGGTGGAGTTATGTATCATCCGCAAAGCAGTGATAGGAATGCCATGTTTCTGAATGACAGAACCTAAGGATTTCATGTATACAGAAAAGAGCAACGGTCCAAGCACTGAGCCCAGAGGAACCCCTGTGTTGAGATGTTGGGACTCAGAGACCACAACTCTCCAGAACACTATAAATGACTCACCTGAGAGGTAATAATTGAACCATTGTTGCACCATTCCAGAGATACCCATATTCTTGAGGGTCGACAGAAGGATATGGTGGTTAACGGTGTCAAAGGCAGCAGATAGATCCAGTAGGATGAGTACAGATGAGTTAGAGGCTGCTCTTGCCAGTCTCAGGGCTTAAATGACCGAGAGCAGTCTTGGTGGAACAACAGCTCTTAAAACCAGACTGGTTGCTGTCCAGGAGGTTGTTCTGCATGAGAAGGGAGAAGGAGAGTGACATCAGCAGAGAAAGAAGAGAGTGATAAGAGATAGAGGTCAGTAGGATCTTTAGATTTGCGTCACTTTCTCTCAGCAGACCTGAGCCTGGCGCGATGCACACTGAGAAAAACAGATAACCAGGGGGCAGAAGGGGATGCACCGGCTGGCCAAGATGTAATTAATTTTATTACAACGTTATTCAGTTGTGGTTTGGAGTAATTTGATTACGTTGTGGGTTGCAAAAGCTGGCCAAAACTTTTGTTTGCTTTGCAGAAACTGCTGTTCTCTACCGCTGTATTACACATGCACAAAACACCTTTGATGTTGAGGGATAACACTGCTGCATAAGCCATATAAAAGAGCCTGTCCAACAACACTTAGAATTTCCTTGATGTTTATCTGAGACCACTGAAAGATGCTGTGCTTGAATACTGACAGAGCAACAGTAAGAAAATAGGCAGAGTTGAAGCTTTGGCCATGAGGCCTGACTTCAAAGTGCCGATGAAAGCTTTGCAGGTGTGGAGTTCTTTCCCACAGAGGGTTTGCTCAGCACTCCAAATGCTCTAGATCTCTGCTCTCCAAGAGGACCCAAAAGAGCCAACGTGCACAATCGGGTCAAGATCTGGCTCTTAACCTGGAAACATGATGAGTGATGCATAAATAAAGAGATATTCTCACAAATGTTTTATATTCAAAGCAGTGCCTAAAGCAGAAGACACGAAAAAGCTTTGTACTGTAGGAAATGGAAATCTTTCTTATTGGGATATCCTTTCTTTTGTGATATTTATTCGGTTTGAAAGCATAGTTCACCTAAAAAATCATATTTAAAACGTTTTTTAACATGGGACTGACCATGAGCCATGAACCTGGATTTAAACTTATATTAAAAGTATGGCCAATTTAATAGAAGTATACATGAGAAGGAATATAGAGCAGATTCTTGCTTGTGATATTAACCCTCCTGTTACGTGCAAATTTGATGAAAATTAAAATTCTGTCATAATTTACTCACCCTATTGTCATTTCAAACCTTTATGACTTTCTTCTGCAGAACACAAAAGAAGATATGTTGAAGAAAGTTGCTAACCCTACAGAACTGGCACCCATTCACCTCTATTGTTTGAACACACAACAAATGCAAGTGAAAGGGTGCCAAGTTGATAACATTCTTCAAAATATCTTCTTTTGTGTTCTGCTGAAGAAAGAAAGTCATACAGGTTTGAAATGACAAGAGGGTGAGTAAATGATGGCCGAATTTTTCATTTTTGGGTCAGTGTTTTTGTCTTTTTGAACTGCATTTACAGGATGAGAAAAGAGGTACTAATATGAATGAATGAGGCATTTATATAGCGTTTTATTGTGTATTGCTACAATCATATGGGGGGTCTCTCCTCACCCACCACCAGTGTGCATGCATCCACTTGGATGGTGTGACAGCAGCCACAGTGCTCATCACACACCAGCTATAGGCGGAGAGGAGAGAGAGCCAAGCAAGAGGGTGGGGATTATTAGGAGGCCATGATTGCCAAGGGCCAGTGGAGTAAATCTGGCCAGGACACCAGGGTTACAACCCTTCTTTTTACGAGAAGTGCCATGAGATCTTTAATGAGCACAGGGAGTCACAACCTCAGTTTAACATTTTATCCCTGGGACGGCACTTTTTTTTACAGTATAGTGACCCCAACGCTATACTGAGGCATTAGGACCCACACAGACCACAGGGTTAGCATTCCCTGCTGGCCTCACTAACATTAGTTCCAGCAAAAAACAAGCTTTCCCAGAAAGTCTCCCATCCAAGTACTAACCAGGCTCAGACCTGCTTTGCTTCAGTGGGCAACCAGTCTTGGGCTATAGGATGATATGGCTGCTGTAAGATATTTACCAGAAATTGAGGATGATCCCATAATAAACCAACAAAAATGTGTAAACATTTGATCCACATCAATACAAAGTGGCCTATTAGATAAAATGACAGGGTGGTACCCAAATAATTACAGGTTGTTAAGTAAGGTAGCTTCAAATCTATACCAATGCCCCCATCAAGACACTGCTCCAGGAAAACTACTTAGCAACTGTTCTATGATGTAAAAACAATGGTGCTTCATGTTACCATGGAAGAACCTTTTAGTCAAAGTGGTTCCTTAAAGAACCTTAAACATCCGAAGAACCTTTAAGATTATTTGTGCCGAAAGAAGGTTCTTCAGATTACAAAATGGTGACAAAGAGATGGTTCTTTAAGTTCTTTGATTGAATGGTTCTTGTGGAAGCAAAAATTGTTCCTCTATGGTATCGCTGTGAAGAACCATTTTATTTTTAAGAGCGCAGGGGGCTTTTAACTGAATTCAAAGCTTAGGTGTCATTTAACTTTCCTGGGAGAAATAAAAATAGTAACAATGATATGATTTTTGACATACGGTAAGAATAAGGAGCTTTAATATTAAAATTAGTGGAAAAGCACAGATAATCCGGTTTTAGGATGGAAAGTCTTACTTTAGTGGAGGGTCTTTTCCTCTTGAGAAAACCATAGATGCAGCTATTGTACATGAATGTTACTGTTATATTTAGCATACAGATGGTAACAGTAATCATCATGCTAATTTATGTAAATCTCTCACTTGATACAATCACTTGATGTGACTTAACCTTTAACCTCATCTCTGTTATACATTCTAAGTGTCATAAAAAGGCAATTACATTTTACTGCCGGCCTGCCCCCAGTGTCATTACAGAAATAAGCTTGTATTATGATACAGAGTGAAATGTATTGCTGAAAACCTTTAATACCGACCAAACTGATCAAAATAAAAATACAGGCATTTTAAATGATTTTAAAAGAGGTTGGATGGTCACATAAGAACTTCTTACTGAAAAGATGACAGTAAATCACAGTAAAAAAATTTAAAAGGTTATCCTCTCCAAAATATAGTTTGATATTAAAGGAGTCATTCGCTGGAAGTACGTGTTTTCTTTGTCTTTTGTGTGTTATAAGTTGCCCATGCATGTATTTGTTACGTGAAATTGCTAAAATGTAAGTGTCGGAACAAAAGATGTATTTTATCTAGAAGCGAATGCTCACCCAGACCTGCCTGAAACGCCTCGTGTAACCACACCCCCACAACTTGACGTCAGCTCGTGGAGTGAATTGACTAAAACCCCCCAAATCCACACGCAAGTAATGTAGGGGCTCTTGTAAATCTCATTGTACCGTTGCCGCTGCAGCCTGATGTTCCGAATATTTGAAGTAGCGTAAAATTTCCGTGTAGTATTCGACCAATCACTACGCACCAGTCACCTGGCCAATCATAGCACACTTTGCTATTCAGAGGGATGAGCTTTGTAAAATATCAGCGCGTTTCAGAGAGGCGGAGCAAAAATGGAGATACAAACATGCACGGTATGTGGAAAATACAGCGTTTTTTAACCTTAAATCGTGTAAACACATTGTATTACATCTACAGCAAACAATAATATTCGTTTTAAAAACGTGATAAAAAACTGTTTTACAAGCCAACAGTAATTTTGAAAACCTTTTGAAAAAAGATATTTAAACATTTATATATATACAGTATTACAATGTGTATTTACTATGGTAAATATATTTTAAGCCCCTAAGCCCACCCCTAACAACAGCACAACATTAACATACATGCAATGTGTAATATTTTTTTAATCAAATTACACTGTAATATAATCCCATACAACACAAACTAACCCATATCCTCTAATAATAAACAATATAATAAAACATTTTTAATAGTTATTTGTTGCAGTAATTATCGTAGACCACTTTTAGTTGTGACTCTTTAAACTATGATGGAGGAGAATACATCACACACAAAGCTAGCGTATAGCTTCATAAGAATTTTCTGTATTCTAAGAATTCATTTGATTTTGAAATTACTAAGTAAGCAAATGGTGACAGTTCCTTTTTTGGTTATACCGAATAATTCTGAGTCCCCTGATAAGGTTGAAAAGGCACCATAGTGACATTTAAATGTCATTTTAATACAGTACAGCAGTTAAGTTTTGTTGCTGCAGGATAAAATATGTTTGTTGATTTAACTTGTGAAAGGAATAGAAATCAAAGGAAAATTATTACATATATTCTAAAAGAGGTCAAATTAAGGAAAAATTACATTGGATTCTCTTGTCTTTAGAGTAACAGGGGGAATATTTGTAAACTACTAAACTACTAGTTTGAAAAGTATTTCTTGTGTTTTAAACCCAAAATGGAATACGTAGATGTTGTTGACTGTCAGGTTCAGTGCCCCTTCACTTTTACTGCGAGGTACAAAACAACAGTATCAAAATACTTCAAACTGCATTCCACAGAGTAAAGAAAATCATACAGGTTTAAAACAAAAGGATGTCTAGTCAATTATGAAATAATTTTTGGGTGAGCCATCCCTTAAAAACATCTTGGAGAATAATAATAGTTTTGATTTATGCAAGAGAACAAAGTAACCTGCAATGTGTGTTTCTGAACGTGTGTGAACCCAGCTCCTGTGCCTGCATCAGTCTCCTGACGCTGCAGTTCTTCTGCGGTTCAGTGGGTGGTAGCAGAAACTCCTTTGACAGCTCATCTCATTTTAATATGCAGGACCAAACAAGGAATTTCAAAACCCACCCTTGACCTTTCACAGTAACAGAGACAACAAACAACACAGCAGAGGAGGAGTAGCGATACTTCTCTAGGGACGTCTTTTTATAAAACAAACCAATTTCCTCAACTGCTTCGTGGAGGACGCAGAGCAGACAATAACTATCACTGTGTCATGTTTCATGCTCATATGTTAGTCAGCTGATACTATTGTGCTCCACCAGCGGCTTCTAATGAATTTCAGGACTTAAAGGACCCAGTCTTTGGCTGTTTCAGAGGCTTTGATTATGTTTTTTGGGTGTTTAACAATTGATGTTCATGTTTCTAATTTTAAAACATGCTTTATATGTCAAATATTTCAAGTCTATTGTTCACTGCTGTCCAACTTCTAAGAAAACGACTGGATTTCTTCCGGTCTATATAAAGTCCTGCCTTCCGAAATGCTCTGATTGGTAAAGCTGACCAGGTCTGTCGTGATTGGTTCGCTGCTTAGAGTGTGTGTGTGAAGATGTCCCACCCATACCATATCAGCAAGCTTCCTTCAGGCTTTTGTGATTGGTCTGTGCCCCTCTTAATGCATGTGTATTTATAAACTTTTATCAATAAACATTAACAATGGCGTCAAGTTCACTTCATCAGTTAAAAACATGCGGATCGATTGAAGTGTAACAGAGGTCTGCTAGTGCATGTGCAAACGTCACCTTTGTTAGAGATCCCAATTTGTTTCTTACTATGGCGAGGGGAAAAGACACCGGACCGAATGATGTCAAACCGGTCATATTAAATAACACAAATAACAGAAGCGTTTGTTTTGCCTTTTTATATTGGACCCGAGTTGGATAATAAAACAAGCAGATTGACCAGGAGACATTTGCAAGCAGGACTTCAATGGATGTTTCATAGAAGTGTTTAAGAGGTATACACACACACACACACACACACACACAGACACGCAGACACGCACAGACGCACAGACACACAGACACAATATCAGTGTATTACACAGAAAAGCTTTCATAGCCTCTTCTCTTAGGAAGGCCTCGCCCCTTTTTTGGCATATTCCTGTGGATGGAGGTTATTAAAAGCACTCGGAATGTTGACATCATGTACCCGGGAAGTAGAGGGCTGTAGTCCGATCCAGACGTTCTCTGTAATCCTCGAAAAGCAAATTCTGTTAAAGACAATATCTCGCTTGGCACTGAACTTTGAGCTTTATCATTTTGCAGGTATTATTTATGCTCTAACAACAACATTACACAATAATTTAAGGTTGAACAATGGGATCGCAGGGAACGTGCTCTTTAAATACTTTGTGTATTACAAATGCTATTCCTTTACATACAGTTGTGTTCAAAATTATTCAACCCCCACTGAAATTGATTGTTTTGGTCGGTTTGACATTGATTATGATCATTCAGTCATCCTGCTTACAATTAAATCAAAGAGGCACGTGTAGGTTAGACAAATATAATATAACATTTATAATGAAATAACCACAAATGTCTTTTCTGAGCTCACATCATTATCAGTTTTATTCAACCCCCAAGTGACATTCAATCTTAGTACTTAGTACAACATCCTTTTACAGTTATAACAGCTTTTAAACGTGAAGCATAGCTTGACACAAGTGTCTTGCAGCGATCTACGGGTATCTTCGCCCATTCATCATGGGCAAAAGCCTCCAGTTCAGTCACATTCTTAGGCTTGCGCACTGCAACTGCTTTCTTTAAGTCCCACCAGAGGTTCTCAATCGGATTTAAGTCTGGTGACTGCGATGGCCACTTCAAAATGTTCCAGCCTTTAATCTGCAACCATGCTCTAGTGGACTTGGAGGTATGCTTGGGATCATTGTCCTGTTGAAAGGTCCAACGTCTTCCAAGCCTCAGGTTTGTGACGGACTGCATCACATTGTCATCCAATATCTCCTGGTACTGAAGAGAATTCATGGTACCTTGCACACGCTGAAGCTTCCCAGTACCTGCAGAAGCAAAACAGCCCCAAAGCATGATTGACCCCCCGCCATGCTTCACAGTAGGCAAGGTGTTCTTTTCTTGTTCTTCCTCCTCCAAACATAGCGTTGATCCATGGGCCCAAACAGTTCTAATTTTGTTTCATCAGTCCACAGAACACTATCCCAAAACTTCTGTGGTTTGTCCACATGACTTTTGGCATACTGCAGTCGACTCTTCTTATTCTTTGGGGACAGAAAGGGGGTGCGCCTGGGAGTTCTGGCATGGAGGCCTTCATTACGCAGGGTGCGCCGTATTTTCTGAGCAGAAACTTCAGTACCCACATCTGACAAATATTTTCTCAGTTCCTCAGCAGTCACACGGGGACTTTTCTCCACTCTACGCTTCAGGTAGCGCACAGCAGTCGAAGTCAGCATCTTCTTTCTGCCACGACCAGGTAGCGTTTCAACAGTGCCCTTTGCCTTGAATTTGCGAATGATGCTTCCTATGGTGTCTCTTGGTATGTTTAACATCTTTGCAATCTTCTTATAGCCATTGCCCTTCCTGTGAAGAGTAATCACCTGTTCTCTTGTCTTCCTGGACCATTCTCTTGACCTCACCATGTTTGTAACCACACCAGTAAATGTCTAGAAGAAGCTGAGTATCACAGTCATTTTAAAGCTGCCTAATTGGTGCTTATTATGCTTTATTGCTGCTCCCTGATATCCACAGGTCTTTTCAATACCTGATTGAGAAACACTTCATTGAACCTCTGTTCTTCAGAGTGGTAGTCTTTAAGGGGTTGAATAATTATGTCAATGAAGAATTCACAAAAGAAACATTTACTACTGTATTACAAAACTAATTGATGTCATTTTAGTTGCATATGGTTCTTTAAGAAGTCCTTGTAGGATTTCATTCTGAATACAATTACAAATGTACACTAAATTCCCTAAAACCATTTACAGCATTGGGGGTTGAATAATTTTGAACACAACTGTAAGTACACATCATGAGTAAAATGTTGGTTGATGGCAGAATACCTTAATTTTTCATTTCTGACTAAAGTTTACTGTACATTGAGCAGGTAAACTACAATTTAAAATGAGCTCTTTCAAAAACTGAGGATTTTGGTAAATAATTTAAAAATAGGGATAAGTGATACAATTTCTAAATAACAAAAATGTTGTCATGATTCCACTATCATGTCATGTTTATTCTTGTTGTTTGAGTGGAGTCATGGCATAACCTATGGTTTTGTGTGAGATTGAGTGATCTTTCTCGTGTCTCGTCATTGTTCCCTACATCTCGTTCCTCGTCAGCCTCTCCTTAGTGCTAATCCCCAGCACCTGTTGCTTGTTATGATCCTGTGTCTGTCTTCCCTATAAAGAGTCCTCATGTTTCATTGTCCTGTGCGCGTTCATTGTAGATGTACCTGGTCCTCGTCTGAACGTCATTCTATGCTTGTCATCTTGTTCCTGTTTCCTCCCTTATAGTAAGTGTTAGTTTAGTGTTTGTTTCAAGTGTTTGTTTTATAGTCTAGTTAGTTTGTGTTCTTGTCCTTGTTAAAGTTTATATTGTTATCCTGTCTTGTTTTACCCCATCGTGGGTCTTTGTTTTGTGTTTCTTTGTTAATAAATTCCCTTGTTTACCCCACGTCTGAGTCCTGCCTGCAATTGGGTTCTCACGCCATGTCTCAAAGAGAGATGCATGACAGAATGAACGCGCCAAACAGAACCCAGCAGGCAGCCAAGGTGAACTGCTTGCGGTCCCGCCAGGCACGCCACCTCTGCGGTATCCGCCAAGGAGATGGTGATCTGGGGACCTACGTAGAGAGGTTCCTGGATGCCGCAGAGGAGGTGGTCTTTGGGGAGGCGGAGCTAGCGGTGTTGTTCAGCCGCGGCCTCAGGGATCCTCTGTCGCCGGCGGAGATGAGGATGCTGAGACCGCTGGACTTCGATGTCGTGTGGCGGTATGCCACGAACAGGTCCGAGTCCAGGGTCCCAGTACAATCCTGCTATCCATCTCCGCTGGCTGCTATTCCAGAGGGTCGTACCCTGCAGGTCGGGGTTGTGGGCATCACCGTGCCCTCCGCCTCAACCGCAGCAGCTTCACCACCACCGACTGGTCTCCGTGGCAAGCGGGGGAGGAGAACTTCCTCAGGGTCTTCCTCTGAGGCCTCCAACCCGGAACCGGCTTTGCCCTTTACCTCCTTCCTTCAGCCGACCACCAGACGGGTGGCTCGGCTGAAAAAGAAGAGGCATCGGAGGTCAGCCGGGAACCAGTTGGTCCCGAGTCCTGTGGTCCCGAGTCCCGTGGTCCCGAGTCCCGTGGTCCCGAGTCCCGTGGTCCCGAGTCCCGTGGTCCCGAGTCCCGTGGTCCCGAGTCCCGTGGTCCCGAGTCCCGTGGTCCCGAGTCCCGTGGTCCCGAGTCCCGTGGTCCCGAGTCCGGTGGTGTCAAACCCCAAATATTTTTTGGGGGGGCGCTGTGGGAAGGTGACGGTCCGTCCGGCACCGAGCCCGGCCCAGCAGCCGCCGGAGGTCGCTGCCCAGCCGCCAGAGGTCGCTGCCCAGCCGCCGTCAGAGAGCGCTGCCCAGCCGCCGTCAGAGAGCGCTGCCCAGCCGCCGTCAGAGAGCGCTGCCCAGCCGCCGTCAGAGAGCGCTGCCCAGCCGCCGTCAGAGTCCGGCTGCCCAGCCGCCGTCAGAGTCCGGCTGCCCAGCCGCCGTCAGAGTCCGGCTGCCCAGCCGCCGTCAAGTCCGGCTGCCCAGCCGCCGTCAAGTCCGGCTGCCCAGCCGCCGTCAAGTCCGGCTGCCCAGCCGCCGTCAAGTCCGGCTGCCCAGCCGCCGTCAAGTCCGGCTGCCCAGCCGCCGTCAAGTCCGGCTGCCCAGCCGCCGTCAAGTCCGGCTGCCCAGCCGCCGTCAAGTCCGGCTGCCCAGCCGCCGTCAAGTCCGGCTGCCCAGCCGCCGTCAAGTCCGGCTGCCCAGCCGCCGTCAAGTCCGGCTGCCCAGCCGCCGTCAAGTCCGGCTGCCCAGCCGCCGTCAAGTCCGGCTGCCCAGCCGCCGTCAAGTCCGGCTGCCCAGCCGCCGTCAAGTCCGGCTGCCCAGCCGCCGTCAAGTCCGGCTGCCCAGCCGCCGTCAAGTCCGGCTGCCCAGCCGCCGTCAAGTCCGGCTGCCCAGCCGCCGTCAAGTCCGGCTGCCCAGCCGCCGTCAAGTCCGGCTGCCCAGCCGCCGTCAAGTCCGGCTGCCCAGCCGCCGTCAAGTCCGGCTGCCCAGCCGCCGTCAAGTCCGGCTGCCCAGCCGCCGTCAAGTCCGGCTGCCCAGCCGCCGTCAAGTCCGGCTGCCCAGCCGCCGTCAAGTCCGGCTGCCCAGCCGCCGTCAAGTCCGGCTGCCCAGCCGCCGTCAAGTCCGGCTGCCCAGCCGCCGTCAAGTCCGGCTGCCCAGCCGCCGTCAAGTCCGGCTGCCCAGCCGCCGTCAAGTCCGGCTGCCCAGCCGCCGTCAAGTCCGGCTGCCCAGCCGCCGTCAAGTCCGGCTGCCCAGCCGCCGTCAAGTCCGGCTGCCCAGCCGCCGTCAAGTCCGGCTGCCCAGCCGCCGTCAAGTCCGGCTGCCCAGCCGCCGTCAAGTCCGGCTGCCCAGCCGCCGTCAAGTCCGGCTGCCCAGCCGCCGTCAAGTCCGGCTGCCCAGCCGATCTTCCAACCCTGGTCCAGCCCGGCATTCCAGCCGTGGTCCAGCCCTACAGTCCTGCAGGGGACTAGGACAGTTCCCCCCAGGACTACTCCTGTCAAGCCTCCTGGGGCTCCGCGCCCTGGCGCGTCCCCAAGGGCTGGAACTTCCCCACCCAGCCCTCCCCCTTCTGGACTACCCATGTTTTCTTGTCTGCCCCCACCCCCCCTCCCTTGTTTGCTGTTTTTGTTGTCTCACCCCAACCCATTTGTTATTATTTCTTGTATGCCCCTTGTCATGTTCACCTTGTCTGTCTGGTTTTTGTCTGTTTCCCAGTCAGTCTTGTCTCGTTAGTTACCCCTTGATGAACACCTGGAGGTGCTCATTAAAGGGGGGGCTTATGTCATGATTCCACTATCATGTCATGTTTATTCTTGTTGTTTGAGTGGAGTCATGGCATAACCTATGGTTTTGTGTGAGATTGAGTGATCTTTCTCGTGTCTCGTCATTGTTCCCTACATCTCGTTCCTCGTCAGCCTCTCCTTAGTGCTAATCCCCAGCACCTGTTGCTTGTTATGATCCTGTGTCTGTCTTCCCTATAAAGAGTCCTCATGTTTCATTGTCCTGTGCGCGTTCATTGTAGATGTACCTGGTCCTCGTCTGAACGTCATTCTATGCTTGTCATCTTGTTCCTGTTTCCTCCCTTATAGTAAGTGTTAGTTTAGTGTTTGTTTCAAGTGTTTGTTTTATAGTCTAGTTAGTTTGTGTTCTTGTCCTTGTTAAAGTTTATATTGTTATCCTGTCTTGTTTTACCCCATCGTGGGTCTTTGTTTTGTGTTTCTTTGTTAATAAATTCCCTTGTTTACCCCACGTCTGAGTCCTGCCTGCAATTGGGTTCTCATGCCATGTCTCAAAGAGAGATGCATGACAAATGTTGTCTCTTGTTACCTTAAGCTTTTATCTTTATTCAACACTGTCATATTAGGATTTTGACTTTCATCAGCTCAAAATTAACTACGTGGATCATAATACAGATGATTTTACAGGCCATTACATTTATAGACAACATCACACAGAGTGGCCAACAAACATATGGCTGTTTAATTCATAACACATGTGACCAGCAAAAAGGATGCTTCATCATAATATGCAGTCACCCAATGCAAACAAAATGTGTAACAAACCCCAAAGAAATGAAACAGTTGCTGTGCTCGAATGCTTCTCCGGGTCGATTAGCACCACAATCGATCATCTCTCTATTATCTCATTATAATAGCCTTCATTTTATTGTCATCCTCCAAATGATGAAATCATGAATTATAGTTTCATTAATTGTGATCACTATTCAGATTTTCCCTGACCAATTTTTCTGCGTCATTACCTACCCATTGCCATCGATAAGAATGTAAGTCCCACACACGGCCTCGCGTTTAATTGGGTCGGTTATTATTTATATGTAAATGTATTTTTATATTGCTGATTTTATCGGTCCACGTCTGAAAATAAGTGCGTAGTGTTTGTGTCTTACATCTCCTCACAAACATTCACAACAACGCTGGTGATATAATTACAGCAGGTAGTCTTCAGCCTGAATAATAACTTTATCTCTCGCGGTGCAATAACAGTCTAATGGATTTTCCCCGTGAACCCTGTTAAATGAAATGATTATGTAAATAAATACATCTTTTAGACAGGGGAACTTTCATTAAGGTTTCATTAAGATGGAAAAATGCACCGTTTCGGTTCAGAATGTCTCAATCCATACGGTCGCAGAATATATGCCGCTGTGGCATTTCTACACCTCCCTGGCAGGACGTTAAAACCTATTTGTGCCCAGTGGGTTTAGAGTTCAAACTCAAAGCAAATTCAATCACTTAATGGTTAAGAGTGGGTGATTCACAAGAAGGGCAGGCTAATTTTGACAGTGTATATAATATTGATTAATACAGACTGATGAAACTAATGGTTTGTACTTCAGCATCAACATACGGCAACATTCAGACTGAAACGATCTACAGTAACCTTGATTTATTTCATAACACTCACTATATTACACATGAAGCAGCTGAATCATGTAAATATTTCTCAGTTTTTGCTTTATACGACCCTGTAGATAAACTCTGGAGTATCTTGTTAATATGATCTTTTTTTAATGACAAGCAAAGACAAAAAAACATAGGATATAACAAATAAGATGCTTGCATATTATCCCGCTTACTACACGGCTACTTGCCACATCAGATAAACTTGACATGAAATATTCAATTAGCTAATTTTTTACTGAATGCAGACCTTTCACGAGGAAAAGCCGTTTATGTTTTAAGGTAAGATACAACGTTCAAATGTCACAAACCGGCAATTAGGTTAAATTATTTGTAAATATAATGTCTTATATGTTATTAAAAGACATATATATTTGTTGTGTGTAATATTAAACTGTACCTGTCAAAAGGATTAGCAAAAACGGCAAATGTCACGAATAGCTAATCAGAATCAAGCATTTCAACAAGCCGTGTAATTAAACATATAAATGTATGACTCCCGTGTAGAAAATTGTGTACATTTATTATTATTCTACTTCACAGCCACTCCAGACAGTCTCTTGTTCCTTTAAATAAACATTTGTTGTATGGAAAAGTTTTCAAAATAACAGATTTCTCATTTCAATTAGTTTTTTTCCTCTTGACCTGCTGCGTTTACCTAATGCTAATTTTGTAAGACATTACAAATATTTGAGTTTCTCCTTATGAATTAATATTTGAATTCGGATTATTGTTTAATCTTTTCTGGTTTACTTTGAATCAATATTAATTTCATCAGACACATTTAGCATTTTAATTACTGAATATTCTGTTGTGTCCACAATCAACACTGAGGTAAAAATTCTGTCAAATTAAGCACTTATTGTGGTCAAAAGTTTATGTACACCTTGCAGAAAATGTTGAAAATGTAAGTAAAATAAGTATATTTTTTAATTAAGGTTAGCTTTTCATTTATTAAGTTATTTTGCATAACAGTATAAAAACATTTTCAACTAAGAATGATAACTGAATTTATAGAAAAAAGTAAAGAAAACAACACAATACATTTAAAAGTCAGGATATATTGGACTGAGTGACTGAGTGAATTGTTTTGTTAATTTGTTATTTCTTTTGTAAATAATTTTTTTATTGAGTATCACACTCCAAAAGCTACAAAATAAATGCATGTTACCAGAAGACAAAACAGAAAAAATTGACACCAATTATAATTTTCACAGGTTTACACACACCTGACTTTAAATTGTAAAGGGCAGTGCTCAATTCAAATCCAACCTTAATTTTCCAAATTACTCTTTTCTTCTTACATTTTCCAGATTCCGCAAGGTGTATTTAAACTTTTGACAACAACTGTGCATTGCATACTGTTTTCTGATAGTGAAAAGAATCCCAACGATAGTTCAAGTCGAATGAGCTTTCACCTGCAAGGTCATCTTCCATATCAAGACCATGTGAGGTCAGTGGGCATAAGCGATATTCTGCATCCATTCTGTATTTATTTTACATTCTGTAAAGGAGAAACACACTCCATGGAGAGATCTGACTTAGCATCCAGCAAACATGCTGATTCTACACACAGAATTGTGAATCCGCTTTCTTACAGTCCCTCACACCCTCTACTGTGCCAGGAGCATTGCCACAGGCTCTCGACGGGCTCCCAACCAGACTTCCACCAGCAGGCCTTAGGATTCTGTCAATGTCTACTGGCACTACCTGAAAAGCTCAGCGAGAACGATTAGAAAATTAAACATTTCCATCATCTGAGGGTCAGTGTCAAGCCCCACCTTTGAGCAGAGTTCAAGACAAGCGGCCGGTTAAATAAATCATATGAGTTCAATATGGACAAAAATAGTGAGATTTCAGGAAATCACAAAGCTTGATATAATAATGTGCTGCTTTCGGATGGCTATGCCCTGTCAAAAGACCAGTGTGGCTGATCACCGGCAAATGCTTTGTTAACCAGCAAGCATCCCTGGATGCTTTACCAGTAACAAAATTATTCTGGTTAACATCAACAAACATGTACATAAAGTTGAACCTCTGGGTAGCTATTTCAATCATGTAAGACCAACCTAATTGGAAGGGGGAAGTTGCTAGCTAAGATCACAATAAAACAACATAATTGCATATATTTGCATAATTTGACATCAACTGTACCATATATTTCTTTGTGAATTTAAATTACAGCAAAAGATGGCAAGGTGTACTTCACAACACTCTAAAGCCCCTACCCTTATTAATCATTAGTCTGTACCGATTGGCTCTTTATAACGGGAGGCGGGACTTCCTACAAGAGCGACTACTGAGCATTGCACTTTACCCTGTTCACGGTAATGCAACTGCATTATCTTGTTAATATATAGTCTTTGGTAGAATCTGATAACCGCAACTGGAAGGAGATGAGTGACAGAGCACGATGATGATGAATTCTGACCTGTTTCTAACAAGCCTCTCACCTTTTGTTTGGTGACACTTGGCATTCAGAAAAATCATTACATTGATCTATACCCACAATGCACTTACTTTATAGTGCCAAGGAGCAGTTTGGTTATACCTTGAAAGCTTTTCCTGTGTGGGGTGATGAGATAGCAGGCATCATCTCTTTTGAGCATATATATAACTCCACACAGAATATCATTCTATTCAATCTTTTCCATGACCTTGCAACTGATAAAAATTTATCTGTCTGTTGTGACCGTGTCTGTATTTACACTCTTATCAACTGCAATGTCTGGGCAGTATAGCGAGATATGGGATTTTTTTTTTTTTTTTCAAAAACCCATACACAGCGTCTAAGCTTCATTGTTAAATGAATGAAAGTACACCTTTTAATATTACATTGTTATCTTTATGACTCATGGAGCAACATTTCTGACAGTCGCTGTCTGATCTGAATAGAATTGTTCAAAGTCTGAAATTTATTTAGGGCAAATATATTTTTGAGCACATCACATCAGTCATAACTCAGACACCGATTTTGGATTTTCTCATTTGAACAAATGCACCATCTCTGCATCTGATTAAAATAGCATGTAGGGGGAAACACAATTATAGTGAACTTTATAACACGGATTTGTTATTCAGAATTCCTCGGCAAGAAATAACCAGAGGGTAAAGTAATTACTGCCAGCTAATCCACACAGACTCTCATTAACATGAGCGTAATGATAGTTCTCAGAATTCCCATTTGTTAACAAGATATATTTCTATCTATACCGACACTGTTAAGCACAGTGACAGAGTTTGTTTTGTTTGAAGCATCGAATAATGCATGACATTGAGTATTACAGTTCATCAGAAGTCTAGAAGACTTTTAATTTGAACATTTCACTGCCTGTTTTTGCTTTTTGTCGGTTCTGTTTGTAAGCATCATCTTCAGTTCTATTTTGTTTCACAGTAACCATGAAAAGGTAGTAATTTAATGAGTGAGTAGTGCAGAAATGGAAATTTTACTCACCTTCTTTCCATTCCATTCCATTTTCTACCGCTTATCCGAACTACCTCGGGTCACAGGGAGCCTGCGCCTATCTCAGGAGTCATCGGGCATCAAGGCAGGATACACCCTGGATGGAGTGCCAACCCATCGCAGGGCACACACACTCATTCATTCACTCACGCACTCACGCACTCACGCACCCTCACACCCTCACACCCTACGGACAATTTTTTCCAGAAATGCCAATCAACCTACCATGCATGTCTTTGGACCAGGGGAGGAAACCGGAGTACCCGGAGGAAACCCCCGAGGCACGGGGAGAACATGCAAACTCCACACAAACAAGTCGGAAGCGGGAATCGAACCCCCAACTCTGGAGGTGTGAGGCGAACGTGCTAACCACTAAGCCACCGTGCCCCCTTATAGGCATCTTATTAAGATTAAGTAGCATTGCAATGTTCTTCTCCTCTCTATTAAATGCTTTTCAGAAGTTACAGTGTGCCTTCAACATTTTTCTCAAACCTAATTTTTATTTCAAGATTGGGTTGTTTACCAAAAACACACAGCCTGCTAAATTAATTCATTCAGCCCCTCACTGAGTTTCTATACAGTATGAAGCATTCTGAAAGCATTCTGCCTGGTGCCAAATTACATCTTAGAAAATAATTTCTATCTTACTTACTTATTGCCTTATATGCTTAACCTAACCCTTGCAGGAGACAAAAAACAGCTCAGTTAATAGCCTGGATGATAAGTCTTGCAGAGGTGTACTGGAGACAGTGGCCCATCCCCTCCCACTCCCACCGGCTGCTTTTGAGTGGGTGGGTGGAAATCAAAGAGACCATTTTAAATGAGTGTTTCAAATCCATTACAGAGCAAACATTTAGATGTGCTGGAGGCAGCATATAAAGCCGAGGAGCTGGGAGGTGTTTGCGTTTGTATTACAGACATTTCACTTCATACTAAGTGACAACAGAAAAGACATAATCACAAGGGCATGAATTTATAAACTCCATTCCATGAAACGTTTTTTTTTTTCAAATAAGACCCATGCTGGATCATTCACCAAACAGAAAGGATTCAGTGGTAGGGGATACATTACTAAAGTCAATCGAACCAAACTATTATAAAAAGGGCATTTATTCAGCACATGAACAATTCAAAAAATTGATTTTGTATCTGGATTGTGCACACTATTTATTCTGCTGTTTAATGTTTTCATGCCTTTTTAATAGAAATCACACAGGCATTATGTATTAAATTCATTCTCAGATGTTTCTTCCAGTAAATATTTTAAAACTAACATAAGAGTTCTTCTGAAGCCTTGGATGTCCAAATTTCCTGTTTTTCAGAAAATGTGACAAAAAATGTGTACTTTTCAAACAATTGATGTGTTCTAAAAGTTGACAAGAACTGTTTAATACTTTTTATTGGTTAGGCATTTGTAAAACCCAGTGACATAAATACTTACATATAATGAAAAAAAATCAACAAATAGGGAGAAACAATGTTTCAGAAGGACATCAGCGCTAATTTTATAGTAATTTAATATAAAATAAAAAAAATCTAAGAGTTGTCAATGTTAAAACTGCTCCCATTCTTACAAGAATTATCAACGATAAAACATTAATCCATAAGAGCAAAAAATTGAAAACATTCTCCTGTGGATGCTAAACAAGGTTCTACCAAGTCATATAAGATCCTCGCCTCTTCTCACCTGTTGTCGGCAAACATGTTTGGGAAGAGAAACCATTACCCAAGTCAAGGGACCTTTTCATGAAACATATACATTTGCAGAGGCACAACACACACACCAAGGGGCAATTAGTTACGCAATGGGTGGTCTCTTTTCCCACCCAGCATCTATCATGGTAAAATAGCATCTACAGCTGTCCCATCTAAGTGTGTGCTGAAAATTCAGGAGATGCTGCTGGCATCCCATTATTGAAGCCATCATGTCAGACCTCAGCATCAGCGAGCCCCTGTGTCTGCTGGCGCGTATGTGCACCTTTATTGTGATGTGGATCCAAGCAAAGAGCTGTTTAAAGCCAAGAGATGTGACTGATAGTGGCAGACAGAGAACTGATGATTCTGACTGCCCACTGAGGGAAAACACTTCAGACGTCTCTTTTTCACAGTTCGGCCTTTAGGCTGAAGTAAAATCAGAGATCTCGGCCACCGCTCTTTCAAAAACTGAGAGAAGAATTTTAAGGAAGTAAATATCTCACCGTCTCTGAATAATGCCATATCTGCGTGACTGTGCAAATGAGTGTGGTGATATACAGCATTCATAAAGCTATGGGTGATATATGAAGCCATAGCTCTCTCACTTTTCAGGATATACAACAGCTCTCGCTCCTGGCTCATTTGTAGGGAGAGGCAAAATTCATCTCATGTTTAAACATGCCCGTTACAATGCTATCTAAACAAACACTTCAGGTTGATAAGCCCTGGGCAGTTTTGTGCTTTGCTTTTAAGCACAAATGAAAGTACAGGGATATGTCGAAAAATATTCTTGATTTTATTGCTATCGTCTGAAAACCATTTCAGGGACATGACAGAATGTGAATGTGGTAAGATGTGTTAGACTTACAGGCAATGGAACCAAGAATGTTTTTTATAGAACAAATATTTTTTAAACACTACTTTCATTTCTATTATTTAAAACCACACCTAAAGATAAAGTTATACAAATTTCATTTAAAAAAATCATTTATTTTGGATGTCAATGAGGGCCAATGTAATTACGAAAATTTCTTCGAAATGACATGACGGGGAGTAAATTGTTAAAACAAACTCTCATTTTGGGTGAAATATTCAAAAACGCATTCTCACTGAATTAAGACTTACAAAACTTTCATTACATGTCATGTCCATTGTAACAACGTTCGTTTGCAAGGGAGAAAGGAGGTTGGGTCGGGTATAAATTCTTCATGATATTTTCTTTTGTTTTCATAATTATATTTAATTTCAAATTTTTTAGAATATTTTTTCTTACAATGTGGTCAATGGTGCCCCAGA
Organism: Triplophysa dalaica; assembly: GCF_015846415.1. Classification (NCBI taxonomy): domain Eukaryota; kingdom Metazoa; phylum Chordata; class Actinopteri; order Cypriniformes; family Nemacheilidae; genus Triplophysa; species Triplophysa dalaica. The sequence goes on along the minus strand of NC_079549.1, from coordinate 17,971,206 downwards.
AATCTCAGTGGCTCACATTCTTCCAAATATCTTTCTTGGTGTTAAACCAAACAAAGAAGTGTATACATTTTTGGAACAACTTGAGGATTCATGGCAGAATTTTAATTTTTGGGTGAACTATTCTTTTAAAATGCATCATATTCATTCAATGGTTTAGTTCCTTATTTTCATCAGAGCCTAAGACCTCCCCCACAATCGGTGTATGTAGTTAGTGAGCCGTTAAGGTACAAGCTTTCCCTTAATAACCAGTGTGTGCAGGAACGCTGCATTACAAACATCATTCTGCTAGAGGCTATGCACAGAAGCTCTTACAGAAATTGACTGTTTTGTTTACCAGCGTTCCCCGTGCCCAGCCGAATTCACGTTATTTATGCCGTTTAAAGCGCTTCGTTTTACTAACTTCATCAGTTCACGTCAGGGTGACATCATTTCAAATTAGTAGGGAATGCGTAGGTTGTGCGTTTCAGAGTTCACTCCATTTCCATTTAAATGAATAGCTGTGTGGGCACTTTTAAGGAAATATGACATTTTAGTTAGGTTAACATATTGTGTATGTTTTTCAAAGTCATCCTCTGTGAAATTACAAAACCACACAAGCACAGAGAGAACCAGGGCTACGTAGAGGCCCAAATAATGTCATTACCAAACACGTAAATCATCACACAGCCATTTGCTCATCAGGCACACATCGCTTCTGGTGGCGGGACAGCTCGGGTTCTGGAATTTTCTCATTAGAGACTGGAACCAATGTCATTTACAAACTTATATCTACAACTCCTCATTCTATGCACATAATATGTCACATTAAATCTATATTTATTATACTAGTGTGTTGAAGGAGTCTAGGTGTCACGATTCAGTCTGCATTCCAATTCGTCTACTTATACTAGCCCGAGGTACTGTTTGAATACTTTTGATTGCATGCACTGGGACATACTAATTCCAAGCTTTGGAATACTATTTTCAACATACTACGATTTGGGACATACTAACTCTACCTTCGAATACAAGGACGGATAGTATGCGGATCGGAATGCAGGGTGTGTTCCCCTGTCTTTTATAATTTAAGTTTGTAGTTTTGGTTGTTCGCTTTTCTGCTTCCTGTGTAGTCCTGTGTAGTTCTTTTATTCATTGTTTCTCTGTTAATCGTTGCCCCAGGTTTTTCTTGTTATCTTGTATTCCCAGTGTATTAAAGCCCTTGTGTTTCAGTTGTTGGTGGTCAGTCGTTGTTGCATGTTGCCGCTGATCTTCTTATGTGGATTAACTAGTTTTTAATACATCTCAAACTGCACGTGGATCCGTTTCCTGCCTGGATTTAGGTCTGCTCGATTATGACAAAAATCACAATTATTTTGGCCAATATTGAGATGACGATTATTTTACACAATTACTCATTAACTTTTAAAACAGTGTAATTTTTTTTTTAATTGGTTTTTAAATTGTGAACTCAACTGCAAAATAAATGTATTTAAATATACACTTGAACCACTGTAAAGGAAAAGGGTGCACTGTGGATTTATACCATAAGAAAAGATGATCCTTGTAAAATGGAATGCAGTACAATAATCGTTTTACCTCGATTATTTTGTTTTTGTGATTGTTCCAACAATTACGATTCATTTTTGATACATTTCACAGCCCTACCTCGACTACACTTTCGTAACGCTAGGGGGGTGTTTATGCATTTTTCCAGAACTCGTGGCTATCAGGTTATAAAAAGACCAAACATAATTGCCCTCGAAAACACATTTGAGGCAGATGCAATCACTAAAACCTCCCTAGCAGTTGCACACAGAACGTGTTTACATGTACACATGCAGGTTATCAAATATTCACAAGCCCAGCGGGTTCTGAGGATAGAGTACAGATGAGATACTTCAATTTAATTCTTTTTGATTTAGCACACTTAAATACTCTCGTTTTGTAGAATTATGAATATTATGAATAGAAATATTATCAGAAAAACTCTTAAACACACTCACTTAGATCTGAAAACAGATCTTGTAATTGAGTAATTGACTACAGTTAAAGAGACACTTGAGCCATAATGAAAATTCTGTCATCATTTACCCCCTCTACCAGAGTTGTTCCAATGTAGTGCTTTTCACTGTTGTAAAAATGATGACAAACTTTGTTTACCCAACATGATTTTCCCCCAAGGTGTGATCTATATGTAGAGATTTGGAAACGTTAAATGTGAGCTTCCTCACCCTTTAATCGTATTACTTAAAATCTCTTCCAGGTCCAGAAAGGGCCAAACTACTTGACTGAGTAATTTAAGGTAAGGTGTTTGTACGGGCACGTGGTGACCTATCCGCTATTGTCCATGCGATAGAATTTAGGGGACAAAAACATAGCATTGAGGTCGCTGTTAACCCACAGCTACCGACATCCGCTGATTCTGGGAACAAATTGGCCGGGCTTTTGCTAAATTATTGGGGATTTTGTGTGCGGATGTTTCTTGGGCTAAAAAGAAGCCAGGAAGGGGAGTGTCCATGCAGGCGGGAGTGGCTGAACTGGGAGCGTTGGGTACTACAGCAGAGGAAACGAGTGAAATCGAGAGGCTAATCCTCTCCGATCGCAATGATTTCCTCCTGGAGCAAATTCAAGATGAAACCCTGAAGCGGGCTTTTAGCAGGTCGCTCGCATCGACAGTCGACCACTCCAACCTGATCAACCATTCTCCTATCCGTATTTCGCTATCATGAACAATTGGTTATATCGAGTGACCCAAGATGCTCAAACCAAGGAAGATACAACACAATTATTAGTTCCGAAGAGCCGTCCGGAAATGCTTTTCCAGGCGGCTCATTGTAATCCAATGGCAGGACATTGAGGTCAGACGACCACACTCCATCGCTGGCCGCCTGGTACCACTGCATGGCACCGCAAGGAAGAGTCTCTCGGCTGGCTGAGGACCGATCAAAAGTGTGGAGGGAGAGGGAGGGAGAGGGGAGGGAGAAGAGCGCAGTCTTGGGAGTACCCCCCAGCCTGCAAGAAGCGATGGGGGTATGTGACGAGCAAGGCGGGACGAGAGCCGTAAGGGAATGACGCGGGGCCGGTCACGCGAGTGATAATGAGTGTCAGCTGCGTGTTGCACCGGCTCTGTATCTCTCACGGTGGAGATCGGAAGCATAAAAGGACGAGCGGCAGAGTGTATGATGGGAGAGGACCGGAACCGGGACCAGACATACAGTATTTAAGTTTGTATTGATATTCTTCTTGGCCGTGTTGTTGTTTGTTTATTTTGATTAAAGTTTCATTAAATGTTCGCCGGTTCCCGCCTCCTTCCTTCCCTACTATTCCCTAGAAGTGATAAGATAAAAATATTGACTTGTACATATTCGTCCAACAAATACATTATTAACGCTACACATTCTCTCTTGGCCACAAAAATAATGCGTCTCTACTTCACAGAACATAAGGGCTGTGTCCACAGAGGCGTTTCTGCTGGCGTTCGCCGTGATTTTTCAATTGTTTCCAATGGAAAAGCACGTTCTTTGAAAACGTGGGCAGCTTGCATTTTTTCCCCACGCCCGCGCCATGGGTTTTTCCCTCGGTGGACACAGCAACTTAGAGAGGTAACCAGGAGCGAAGATGGGATTTATATAATGCGGGGACCAAGCTGTTTCATCGCAGTTAATTATTTCATTCAGGACCTTTCAAATCAAGAAAAACTAAGTAAAAATTGAAGACAAGTAATCTTTTATTTGGCAGATTTGCTTAATTTACGTTTGGTGGTATGACTCTGTTCTAAATTCCCCATCCTTCTCATGAACTCCATGAGAAGTAAGATGGGAAAGCAGCAGCATCTGGGGTGACTCTCCCGGTTTAGCTGGGAGAGCAGCTCAACCCCCCTGAGAACAGAGTGTGCAAAAAAAAGAAAAAGGACAGCAGAGTACGGTCGATCAAGTAAAAAGGAGGAGCTGAGGAGGTGGTGGGTTTAGAGCAGCAAGCATTACAAGCAGTGAGGCAGGCTTGACTGAACCGATATTTAAATAGGGTGCCCAGTTGAGAGAATGAATCAGATCAGCTGATGGGCTGGGTTAGGGTTGTGATCATCTGATGACAGCTGATAACCAAGCTTGACTACAAGGCCTGCCGGAACTAACGCTGATGCTTACTTTTGCATACTTTGGGCTTTAACTAGTGCTCAAGTAGTTACTTTGCATCATTTGGGCTAATGGTTTGCGCTAAAATCATTATTTACCTCTGTCCACACACCTCATAGTCATCCTCCCCATGTTTTGCTTTGTTTCCTAACTGCAAGACTAGCTATACAAATAAATAACCACATTTGAGAAAGGTCAACAGGCATTGGATCATTTTTGTTTGTTTTTAAACGAGGTGTTTGTTTTTGGTCTTCATTGCCTTGCAGTCCATTTACTTCAGTTCACCAACTCATCCAAATCACCAGCTCAGTCATAGACGATGGCATTTGATCACTATGGTAATCGCTTTTACAGGCACATATGAGGCAGCTAATAACTAGCCATAGGACATCGGGGACGGATCAGGAGTCGTAGCAGGCTAGTAGCAGCACACACAAACCATGTCCCAATTTGGGGGCTGCAACCTTATAAGCTCGCAGAGTTAAACACGAGGGCTTTGTCTTCAAGGAGACAGCCTCAAATGTCCAAGAACCGAATTGAATTGAGACAGGCTTTCCTAATTGTGTCACCTGCTGCTCCTGTTGTTTGGACAGAGCAGTGACGTTTCTGACTTTTTAAAACAAATACGGAGCCAGAAATATGATATTTTATTTTAGAGAATATGACACGTTTATGTAGATTAAAATAGCCCAACAGTATATTAAATTAACCAACCTTAGAAATTTAAAACACAATAATGCACCAATAATGTTAATTAACAACATTCCATTCCATTCCATTTTCTACCGCTAATCCGAACTACCTCGGGTCACGGGGAGCCTGCGCCTTTCTCAGGAGTCATCGGGCATCAAGGCAGGATACACCCTGGATGGAGTGCCAACCCATCGCAGGGCACACACACTCACTCATTCACTCACTCACTAACGCACTCACTCACACCCTACAAACAATTTTCCAGAGATGCCAATCAACCTACCATGCATGTCTTTGGACCAGGGGAGGAAACCGGAGTACCTGGAGGAAACCCCCGAGGCACAGGGAGAACATGCAAACTCCACACACACAAGTCGGAAGCGGGAATCGAACCCCCAACCCTGGAGGTGTGAGGCGAACGTGCTAACCACTAAGCCACCGTGCCCCCCAATTAACAACATCACATATAATATTAAAACACTGAAATGGAAAACAATGTTTTTGTGAATTATATACTTTTACTAAAACTAAAGTTTGAATGATTATTTAAATATCTCAAGCCTTTACAGGAGAGCAATGAATCTCGGGATAGACAAAGCTATGAAGGAAACATTCATTCTATCCTAAAAATAAGATCGCATTTTGGGACTGCATTTGAAGCAACCTTTGAATCGGGACAGCCTTACCAGCCTTCAGGCACGCTGCTGTGACGCAATCAGTCTTAAAATGCAGCCTTCAAAGAATGCAGCCCTCGAATTGGGACACGGCCTCGTTCTATCCTTAAAACCCCGCGGATATAAGGTCGCATTTTGGGGCTGCTTTTGAAACAGCCTTTGATTCGGGACAGCCACGCTGCTGTGACGCAATCGGTCTTAAAATGCAGCCTTCACAGCCTCTGAATTGGGACACAGCTACAGAGAGCACAAAGAACGTAAACGTCAGTGGCAGCACCATCTTGTGTGTTTATTGACAACAGAACAGCATGTATGAGAATGTGGTAACAAAGTAATGGTGACCGGTAGATTATAATTGAGTGTCATCCCCTAACCGATTCTGAAGCAGTGACGACAAAATAATTAAGAGACTAATGTACATTGCGGAAACCTGGATTATTCCTCAGATTTACCGATTTTTGTAGCCTTTTGTAGGGAGAGTGAAGGGGATGGGTCGGAATCGGAGGGGTCATGTCACACCTGTCCCCAGTGCCGTCTGTGCACCTGGAGGTAGCGTAGATAAAACTCAGATTAAGAGACCAAATAATGAAAGCAAGCAAAGGAACCATCATGAGTGAACATATGGATATTTATTGAACTGACATTATGTGAACAAATAATTAGGACTAGACATATGCAGTATGACATATACAGACAAAACACATAATAAAGAATCAAATGAAGAAGGAGAGAGAGAGTGTGAGGGAGAGAATGACAGCATGGAAACCTGGTAGTTAGACACTTCTGAACATCAGTAAAAAGAATCACGTTTCAAAGCCTGAAAACAGGCTCGACTTAATGCGGCTAAGATGTTTAAATCGACCAATCGACATTGAGCAGGTGAAGGTTCAGTTGCCCCACTCAACAGCTAATTTGCATCTTTATGACCTCCTAGTAAATTTACAAAATACCAGTACAGATTATTATATAAAGAGTATGGAGTGTTTTGTGGTCACAGAGCATATATCAACAAGGAGAAAATCAAAAGAGTTAGGGACCGAATATGCCAGTTGATTCTTTCGGATGTGTGAATAAAAACAAAGCCTAAATCAAACGTGCATAAATACCAGTTGCAGATGATTTAAAATAGTAAGAGCGCCAACAAATAACAGAGATGGTTACAGAAAATGACAGTTTAGTATAGTTTTGTCACAGAAGTTTCTCTGGGTCAACTACGGGTCTTAAGTCTCTCTGTTAGGGCCCACCTGGAATCTTTCACGCCTTCTTTAATTTGCTTTGATGCTCAGAAGGGATCTTGAACGTCCCATGAAGGAACCACAAGATTGTCAACACTTTAGGGGGAGAACCAGCCTGAACCCAGGGCCAATTAAGCCAGGCCTTGCTCTGGTCCTTTGATGTTGGCATCAAGAGACCAGGACCAAAGGGAGTGGGGGTTTATGGCTCTTCTTTTAGTGATCCAGACACAAGATCCAACAATTTGGCTATGCCAGGCTCTACATGTATAAATGTCTTTGTTCTGATGAACACAGATATTGTTATTTGGGTTATTAATGCTTGTAACCAAACAGTTCTTGGCCACCATTAACTAGCATAGTAGAAAAAAATACAATGGTAGTCAAAAGTGCCCCAGAACCGTTTGCTCTCCTGCATTTCTCAAAATATCTTCCTTTGGGTGCAACAGAACAAAGAAATTTATACAGAAAGATTTCCTAGTATGGTAGCCAATGGTGGACAAGAACTGGAAGTATTCTTCCAATAATCTTTCACTGTATTCATCAGAAATTACTTTGAATTTACTTTGAAAAATTTACTTTTTTGGTGAACTGTTCATTTAAGTGTTAAACTCATCCATGAGTTTCGCACATAGAGCACTCTGATAGGCATATGTCATTTTATAAAAGTCAATCGGAAACCGTAAAGAAATGATCCGATTCATGGGCAACGATGAAGTGTAAACTGTATAGATTTTTCCAATATCTTTCTCAAATCACCCATGTTTTATTTAAACTAGACTATTTTGATCACACTGCTCCTTAAAGGGCATAAACTATACATACAGCATAGACCTCCTTTTGTTTTCAATAGAACTAAAATTGAATGGCATTTCAATGGCACAGCCATCTTATGCATTTGGTAGATGCTTTAATTCAAAGCAATTTACATTGCATTGTACTATACATATGTTGCCTTCTGTTCTGGAACTATTAAGAAATTTCAAAGATTTTTTTAAAGTAAATCATTTAACTAAAAAAAGTGATCATTTAACAGTTGAGGAATTGGTCTACAAGTCAATCAAGTTTCAAGAACTCTTGAAGATTATACTACTCGGTGAAGGTAACACTCCTACCTACTTACTGGTGCAATGTCAGTCCGCACAAAAGAAAAATCTATCACAACCTTGAGAAAAATAACTGAAAGCATTCCCCAAAAACTGTGTACTTTCTAGTAGTTCTATATGCATTACATAAAAAACCTAGTTATAAAAAAAACTTTGTTTCTTTCATGTTGTTAATTTATCCCTTGCCTCATATTTAATCCAACTTGTAAAAAGCTTAGTATTCTACAATTACTAAAATTATCACTCTGACAAAATGTTTAAAATGGCTTTTTTTTTGTAAGTCGCTTTGGATAAAAGCATCTGCTAAATGATTAATGTAAATGTAAAAATAATTGATGCAACTGCAAGCTGTTTTAACTTACATACTGTAATTTTTTCTTTGCTGTTTTGTACTCTTAAAAACAATTTTGCTTCTTTGGTAATGTCACACACATCCTTTTGTAAATACATCTCTGAGCTGCGCTAAAATGTCTGTGTAACTGTATTTTGTAAAGTAAAGAGTAAAAACTCTCTAAACAGGCAGATTTAGGGGAGTGTATGGGGTGTCCTGTATGCCAACTGCCTTACAGATATCATAAACAAGTGTTGTGAGAAATTACCCCCTTCTCTTTGACAGCCCTGTGCACTATAAACAGGTCGGCTTTTAAATACTTCATTAATTTAAACATCAACCAAAACATATTCTAGGTCACATAAATCTCGATTCAAGAAGAGTGTTTGTAATTTTTTCACACTCACTCCACACACGTAATAAAGTTGATCATACTACATTTCATGCTGAACGAAGTGTCAGTTTCTAGTCTAGGAGTATATTAAAGTTAACAAGACATTTTCAAACTTATTCAAATCAAACAAAGCATCACCTTCTGAGAGAAAAGAAAAATCTAAACTCACTGACTCTTACATTGTGTTACTTTTTTAAAAAATGATTGGGTGATTTCAACATACATGTTTGCTGTCCAAACAACAGTGGGTCCAAGGTCCAACGCATAATCGAGGCCATACCTTGGACTTGATTTTCTACCCTTGGACTTTCGGTAATGGATATTGAAACATGCGGAATAGGGTTTTTCAGATCACTCAAATATCTTTTTTGGCGTTGCTTTTCCTGGTCGACCAGCTTTAACATTACCTCAATCTCGATGGTGTCGCTTCTTTCTGGCTGGTGCAGTAGAGGAGTTCGGAGTTTCTTCGCTGTTTAACAACAAGTGCTCAAACATCCTAGAAGAAAAATCTGCAGGAGATATGAGCGGAGATGGCTAAAGGACAGACTTCAGATCTCATATGAACTTATATGATTCTCTCAAGGATTTTCAGAAAGCCGTTTGAACTGTTGTCTTGGTTTTAAATCCGGGGATAAATGTTTTTACCAACGGATGTTGCATGTCTGCTACCTGGTCTTCTTTTGATCCCGTCAGTCTTCCATCCTGTAAATTGTTTATTGAAAAACTGCGATCGTCCTCCGTTCACACGATATCTTGCCATTTCGATTTTTAAAGTTAGCTGTTGATAATGTTGGCTCTGATATACAACACTTTGTTAATCTGAGTCTGAGTACAGGAACGGTCCCAGATAGTTTAAAACATGTGACTATCACTCCTGTCTTAAAAAGACCCTACTTGGCTACTTCGGATTTATCAAACTTCAGACCTATTTCCAATCTTTCTTTTATTTCCAAACTCTTAGAGAAAGCAGTGCTTATGCAATTAACAGCCTTCTTGACATCCAATCACATTTATGAAGTGTTGCAATCCGGGTTTAGAAAAAAAGCATTGCACAGAAACTGCCCTTCTAAAAGTCTTCAACAACATTTTACTATCCACTGATGCTGGTAATGCTGTGGCCTTAATCCTGCTGGACCTTAGTTCAGCTTTTGATCTAGTCGACCACAATATACTTATCTCACATCTATATAACTGTGCTTGTCTGATGGGCATCATTTTTGACCGGATAAAAAAAAATTACGAATCGTAATATGTCTGTGCATATTGGCCAAAACATCTATGTGTCGATGAACTGAAATCATGGCTGACCAATAACTCTTTGAACCTTAATGAAGGGAAAACAGAAGTCATCCCATTCGGACCTAGTGATGCTTTTAATGCCAGCACCCACGACCTTGGTTCCCTTACAAAGTGTATAAATCATAGAGAAAAGGGCTTAGGTTTCAGGTTCGATGATGGTCTCAAGTTCGAAAAGCAGATAAATGGAGTGGTTAAATCCTGATTTTTCCATCTCCGTTGTCTTGCGAAAGTTAGAAGCTTTCTGTTTAAAGAAAACTTTAAAACACTTATTCACGCTTTTGTGTCTTCTAGGTTAGACTGTTGCAACTCACTCTACTATGGATTAAATCCGTCGTCTCTCGAGCACTTACAACTGGTCCAGAATGCAGCCAGAGGGCTACTGACTGGTACACGCAAGTTCAAGCATATATCCCCTGTATTGGGTTTGTTGCAGTGGATCCCTATTAAGCTCAGAGTGGATTCAAAAATGCTAGTTTTAGTGTATAAATCACTGCACAATCTCTCCCCTGCCTACCTCTCTGAATTGTTGCATACACTCAATTCAGTGTGTCCTCTTAGGTATAGACTCAAATGCCGGGGTGACTTGGCGTCTGCTATTGCCGGCCGAACTTTATGGAATAACCTCCCGATTGAGATCAGTTCAGCATCTTCTTTGTTTATTTTTAAATCCCTGTGGAAGTCAGATTTATTGGATCAATTTGCGACCTGCTAATATTCTGACGATTTACCGCTAATTTACTTATGTGTGCTATAATTCTTAACTTTTTAGAAATACTTCTTAAATTATTATTCTATTGTAAGAATAAGCTTCTATCTATTTAGTTTCTGTTTTATTTGCAATGTACAGGACTTTTGTCAACCTGTGGTTGTTTTGAAATGTGCTTTAGAAATAAAATAAACAAACAAACAAGAACATTCTGTCTATATTAATTTAATATTGACTGAGTAAGGCTATGTAAAAGATTGAAATCATAGTGAAGTTAACAGATAAAATCAAACTTTGTTTTTTAAAGACAGTGTCACATTTATGAAGTATTTAGCATGCATAATGTGTACATTAGTCACATGTTTACATGCTTGATATTTACCAAAATGATCCTAATGTCTGTAATGTATCAGACTCTAAACACACTATTAAAGATGCTAGGCACTATAGAACCTATACCAAGCATACAAAAGCTAGTAACACACTACACTTCACACACTATTTATCAACAAGCCACACTTTTCAACCAACAAATACAAATTTCCTAGCTACACATCAAGACCCACTAAATGACTAACTTAGCAGGCAATTAGAGAGCCATTTCATTCAAGGTAAGTGAAACTGCATGCGTGATGTCAGGTCTGATAAGAACAGCTGAAAAGCTGTAGAGTCTTGATGAATCAGGGCTGGGTGCAAATTAGTGGCAACTATGGAGGCGGAGAGAACCTGCAAGATTAATTATTATCAGCCTATAAAAATAGCAGCTTGGGACTGTTCAGTACTTGTGTTCAGTTCTGCAACCATGGCAGCAATTAGGAGGTTTTTGGGACTGGTGCTTCTTTGTAACACTGCTAGATGGTGTGCTGCATACTCTTTGGCACAAAGTCAGCAAGCTTTTCAATGGCCTCTGCAACAATCTCCAATGAATTTTGAGGGGAAGCAGCCTGCACCTCAGGCAGAGCCTTTTCAGAAGTGTGAGGTTGAAGAATATGAAAAGGTGCAGTGTGGTGAACCTGGTATTAATCTTGAAAATTGTGAGGCTATTAACTGCTGTTTTGATGGACAACAGTGCTACTATGGCAAAACGGGTAAGTGTCTTTATAGTTTGTTTTCCACTGATTTATGCAAAGGCATAGGGATACTTGATGTTTCTTGTCTTACTTGCTAGTGACTGTTCAGTGCACAAGAGATGGGCAATTTGTAATTGTGGCAGCAAGAGACTCTACTCTCCCAAGACTGAGCCTGGATTCCATCAGTCTCTTGGGAGGACGTGAACCACCTTGTGGGGCTGTTGGTACCACAGTCTCTTTTGCCATTTACCAGTTTCCTGTTACTGCTTGTGGCACCAAAATGATGGTTGGTTTGACATTCTATCTATCTCTCTTCTCTGTTAAACCCTAACGCTATCCATTCCTACAGATGGATGGTGACTATCTTGTCTATGAGAACAAGATGACTTCTTCCTACGAAGTTGGTGTTGGACCACTTGGGTCCATCACAAGAGACAGCAGCTATGCGTGAGTATGGAGTTTTCTAATTTACAGCTTCTGGTTCAATGCTTTAATTTTGCATATCATGTTAGACTTCTCTTCCAGTGTCGCTATTTTGGCACCAGTATTGAAGCATTGGTAATTGAAGTCAACACTGTTCCTCCACCACCTCCTGTGGCTGCACCTGGTCCCCTGAGAGTGGAGCTTAGACTGGCTAATGGACAATGTTTTGTTAAGGGGTGTGTTGAAGGTAAAGCGTCAAATCAAACCTCAAAATCCAGTCTCTTTATACTATGCTGCACCTGAATGTTTTGTCCACCTTTTTGTAGAGTATCAGGTGTATTCCTCATACTACAGTGAGGAGGAATACCCTGTGACTAAAGTCCTGAGAGAGCCAGTGTATGTGGAAGTGCGCATTATGGAGCGGACTGACCCCAACATTGTTCTAAATCTGGAACGCTGCTGGGCGACCTCTAGCCCTGAACCTACGAGCCTGCCACAGTGGGATCTTCTTGTGAATGGGTAACTAAACTTGCTTTGCCTTATTACACAATATCTGCGGGGTACAATGTATTCGACCGCATTTCTTTCTGTTCAGCTGTCCTTACCAGGATGACCGTTACCTGACCAACTTGGTTAATTTGGATGCATCTTCAGGGCTTCAGTTTCCAACCCATTACAAACGGTTCGTAGTCAAGATGTTCACGTTTGTGGATCCGGCATCTCTGGCACCACTAAAGGAGAGGGTAATGGTTTTGTATCTTCTCTGTTCATTTGTGTTGTGCTTGAATCAGGTCTAAAATCTGCTTTCTCTTCTAGATCTTTGTTCACTGCAGTACATCAGTTTGCACCCCAACAGCCGCAGATTCATGTGTTCAGAGTTGCAACAGAAAGAGTAGTGAGTCATTGTTTTAACAGTTGATCCTCTAATGATACCAGAGATGTATTCTGACTTCGTCTTCTTTCATCAGGGAGAGATGCTGGGATGGAAAAGGATTCTGCTAGTGCAGTTGTCTCCAGTGGAGAAATTATTCTCCGCTACTGATTTACCCTTTTACATTCCTAATAAACTGTTGCAAGTATATCTGATCAGTGGTTTTCTTTTATGCACTCAACTTAACCTTATCTTGTATGGTCTGAAATCTAAATGTTATGCTCATGGGAAGTTGGGGATTCTCTAAATGCTGTTTGAGCACATTTCTTTTATTTTCCAACCCTTTGAGCTTTAGACCCTTGAAGTGATTCTAAAGTGCTTTATTTTGAGTTTGGTCCTGTTTCAATCTAGAGACTTTGGCATTCGCCAAATGGTCAGAATCATTAAAAGCCATAAAACCCTTATGTATTCAACTGTACATTATCTTGTATTGTCTGAAATCTAGTCGTAATGCTCATGGCAAGTTGGGGAATTGTTAAATGCTGTTAGAGCAAAAATTGCGTTCATTTTTAAACCCTTTCTTTCTGCTTTTGTGTTTGGTCTAGTTTCAATCTAGCTCCCCAAGTAGTAACTGATTGAGCTAGGCATCCTGCAACCATATCAAGATGGCTCTTAAGATCCAATAACTGTTCTGAATCTTGTATATCTGTTCTGAACACCGGAGAATGCTTATAAGCAAATAGTTCTTGGACCCTGCATTTAGGGACTGGTTCATATGTTCCAAGATATAAAATTGCAAAAGTCATGAGAAATTGCTCCCGTCTCTTTGAAAATGCTGTGAACCGTTAAACAATGTTGGCTTTAAAGTACTTTTGTAGCTTTAATAGCAACCTAAGAAATCCTTTCACAAGTCTTTATTCAAGTGTTAATTTTCACTCACCATGGGCATCTGTTGTGGTAATCTTCCATTTCTTCCACGGAAGGAAGAGGCTAAGCATGCAGACAATAACAAAGCTATATACAAAGATTTTACATAACCATGACCTATGTACCCCTAACTGGGGATGTAACGATGACGGGTTTTGATAAACCAGGATAAAATTCTCAACTATGGTTCTGTCATATTTTATTAAACCATACCAACTCAATGATTCCAACTGTAAAAACTGTCCAGTGTTTGCAAAATTTAGATACAGTTTAACGGGTTCATTTTAAAACGTGGGTTTTGTTCTTGTCATGACTGCAAAATAATGTTATTGATATGAGACTAAACATAAATATCCCCGTCTGCTCCCATTTATTTGTGATCACAGGGCTTTGTCCAAAATGTGCATATTGGGAAAAATATATACTGAAACCCGTTAACTTCACATTTCTTTAGACAGACTGATGATTTAAAGCTCCATCCAACTCTGTGTGTTTCTTTGGCAATCACTCTTATGACTGCTGGTGTCTCCTGGGTCATAAAGTACACCCGGTTACTCGCAAAACATTCAGACAGATGATTTTCTGATTTGTGTTGCATTTAAATGAATGTCTGATTTACTTAAGGTTGTGTTCAACCTGAACAAGTGAAACTTACCTAATAATGCCATTGTGCCAGATTTATGATTCATGTAATTTATTTGATGTTTACGACAACAAAAAGTGCTATGTACAAGTCACACCCATGGAAAACTTTGGATCTGAACTTTTTGGGTATTTCTAGCACGTCGTAACAAAACCGTGATTATACTGATAACCGTGATACATGTATTTACTATAATCGTGATGTGAAACGTTCACACCGTTTCATCTTTACTCCTAACACAATGCATGACCAATTGAAACACAGCATTTCAAAAGTTGTAGAACTTTGACTATTTGTCATCGTGTCCGTATAGACCCAGCTAGTCATTTTGATTTGTGATTTACTGTTTTTTACATATAAGCATCCTAGTAACGTAAAGGCCATTCTGTGGGCATGTAACCTTGAAATCTTCCATACTGACTTAGTCAGGCTATGTCAAAGATTGAAATCAGACATATTAATGGGTAAAATCAAACTTTGATATTCATTATCTCAGAACTACATAATGAGACTTAAACTTGCATGGTTTTCACAGACAAAGGCTGCATCTGAAATGGCATACACAATGAGTAGGTACTCAATTTCAGTAAATACTTACTTAACGAGTGCTAAATGGGTACGTACTCCCTTGCGGTCCAATTCGCCAACTTACACTAGCCCTAATACCATCTACTGTTTTTGTGTTGGAATAGTAGGTACTTTTGAGTGCATGGCAAAAGAGAGAATAATCCCCCTCTTATTTTCTGGTTTTGTTATATCTGCGAGTTAAAATAAACATTAAAGCAATATATAATATTGTGAAGGGCAAATATACATATAAAACACAAACGTAAATAAACAGCTAAAAAAAAGATCAAGAATGCTTTGTATTTAAATTTTATGATTAAAAACTATGCTAAATATAAAGCACAGTCAATTTAAGAAGAAAGCAAGGTCAATGCTATATTAGCTTAGCAATAATTAAGAACATGTTTAATTGTGCATGAAAGTCGGCTGAGACTGTTTTGTGGGCTGTGCGTGGTATTCTGTAGCGTGGGCTCATGGGATATAATATTTCCGTATAAGTATCCGTCGTTGAGTGCTTCAGAATCTGGGGTAACCAGTAAACCATCTTGGAATTTCTCACCTACTCTTTTATGAATACTGATGATTCGGACGTTCTACTCTGTTCAAGTACTGTTTTCTCCTACTATATAGTAGGTAAGTAGGTATATTCAGATGCCACATTAGTATACGCACATCCAAATTTCGCGAGAAATAGTCCACAACCCGGGTTTTTCTCGCCTACTGTTTTGTGAATACTGATGATTTGGACATACCATTCGTTGGCCTACATTTAAAATGTGACTGTTGTTGTAATAAGCTACGTGCACAAATGGCCATTTGAGTGTTTTTTACTTGGTGGACACGCTATAAATGTGCCAAAATTCACATAAACCAAACCACAAAGTAATGTTGCATCTCAGTGTTTGCTACTGTTAGACACTGTATCAGACTCCACACACACTATTAAAAATTGTAGGCAATATATATAAGAATAGTTAGAGCTAATAAATATTACAAACTATTTATCAACATGCAACACTTTAAAGTTTAAACCATCAAATACAAATTTCCTACCTACACATCAATATCTAATAAATTACTAAATTAGCAAAACAATTTGAGAGCGCATTTCATTTAAGGTAAGTGAAAGTGCGCGATGTCAGGTCTGATAAGAATAGCCCCATAGACTTGATGGATCAGGGCTGGGTGCAAATTAGTGGCAACCATGGAGGCGGAGAGAACCTGCAAAGATTAATTTTTATCAGCCTATAAAAATAGCAGCTTGGGACTGGTTAGTAGTTGTATTTTGCTCTGGAACCATGGCAGTGCTTAGGAGTTTCTTGTGGGTTTTGGTGCTTTGTAACAATGCTAGATGGTGTGCTGCATACTCTTTGGCACAAAGTCAACAAGCTTTTCAATTGCCTATGCAACAATCTCCAATGAATTTTGAGGGGAAGCAGCAATTGCCTCAGGCAGAGCCATTTCAGAAGTGTGAGGTTGAAGAATATGAGAAGGTGCAGTGTGGTGAGCCTGGTATTAATCTTGCAAATTGTGAGGCTATTAACTGCTGTTTTGATGGACAACAGTGCTACTATGGCAAGACGGGTAAGTGTCTTTGCGGTTTGTTTTCCACTGTGAAGTATGCTAAGGCATAATGGATACTTGACGTTTCTTTTACTTGCTAGTGACAGTTCAGTGCACAAGAGATGGGCAATTTGTAATTGTGGCAGCAAGAGACTCTACTCTCCCAAGACTGAGCCTGGATTCCATCAGTCTCTTGGGAGGCCATGAACCACCTTGTGGGCCTGTTGGTACCACCGTCTCTTTTGCCATTTACCAGTTTCCTGTTACTGCTTGTGGCACCACAATGATGGTTAGTTTGACATTCTTAGTAGCTTCCTCTTCTCTGTTCAACCCTAACGCTATCCATTCCTACAGATGGATGGTGACTATCTTGTCTATGAGAACAAGATGACTTCTTCCTACGAAGTTGGTGTTGGACCACTTGGGTCGATCACAAGAGACAGCAGTTATGTGTAAGTATGCAGTTTTCCAATTTTACAGCTTCTGGGTCAATGCTTTAATTTTTCCTATCCTGTTAGACTTCTCTTCCAGTGTCGCTATTTTGGTACCAGTGTTGAAGCATTGGTTATTGAAGTCAACACTGTTCCTCCACCACCTCCTGTGGCTGCACCTGGTCCCCTGAGAGTGGAGCTTAGGCTGGCTAATGGACAATGTTTTGTTAAGGGATGTGTTGAAGGTAAAGCATTCCAACGTCTCAAATCAAACCTCAAAATCCAGTCTCTTTGTACTATGCTGGACCTGAATGTTTTGTTCACCTTTTGTAGAGGATCAGGTGTATTCCTCATACTACAGTGAGGAGGAATACCCTGTGACTAAAGTCCTGAGAGAGCCAGTGTATGTTGAAGTACGCATTATGGAGAGGACTGACCCCAACATTGTTTTAAATCTGGGACGCTGCTGGGCAACCTCTAGCCCTGAACCTACGAGCCTGCCACAGTGGGATCTTCTCGTTAATGGGTAACTGAACTTTATTTGTCTGATCACCCAATAATTGCTGGGTACAATGTATTCAACTGCATTTCTTTGTGTGCAGTTGTCCTTACCAGGAGGACCGTTATCTGACCAACTTGGTTAATGTGGATTCGTATTCAGGACTTCAGTTTCCAACCCATTACAAACGGTTTGTTGTCAAGATGTTCACTTTTGTGGATCCAGCATCTCTGGCACCACTAAAGGAGAGGGTAATGATTTTGTTTCTGCTCAGTTCATTTGTGTTGTGCTTGTATCTGGTCTAAAATCTGTTTTCTCTTCTAGATCTTCGTTCACTGCAGTACATCAGTTTGCACCCCAACAGCAGCAGATTCCTGTGTTCAGAGTTGCAACAGAAAGAGTAGTGAGTCATTGTTTTAACAGTTGATCCTCTAGTGATACCAGAGATGTATTCTGATTTCGGTTTCTTTCATCAGGGAGAGATGCTGGGATGGAAAAGGATTCTGCTAGTGCAGTTGTCTCCAGTGGAGAAATTATTCTCCGCAACTGATTTACCCTTTTACATTCCTAATAAACGGTTGCAAATATTTGAGCTGTTTCCTTTTGCATTCAACTGTACATTATCATGTATTGTCAGAAATCTAGGTGTAAAGCTCATGGGAATTGAGGAATTGTTAAATGCTGTTAGAGCAAAATTGCTTTTTTTTTCAACCCATTTTAACTTTGTAGGCAGCAATTATAAACCGATCAACCTTAAATTGAAGCTGTTTTCTATTTAAACGGAATAAAGCTCACTGGTGTCCCTTAAGCGCCAGTCCCATTCATTTAATTTGGGAGAAATGGGTGAGCTTGCATGTTCTAAATCTGCCGGACTTGAATTGCAGCACAGCCCTAATAACCTGGTGTCAAATGATGGTCTATCTCAAAATGCAAAATAGATGCACACCTGTTGAAATATAACTATCAGAAAATACACATTGCACATGTGTGGTAGCCCTTCGTAAGCATCCGATGGTCTTGTTTCATGAATGGAGGAATGCCAGACACAGCGGGAGGTGGCAAAATCAAAAGCTGTTTTGAAAAATGTGGTGTAGAGGCTTATAGAATTTATTTTTGTGATTTCAACTTGTTCGCTAGCCTGCCTAAATCCATTCCATGTAGGCCTACACAATCTAAGACCATTGCTATCTCAAACCAGCAAGCGGTTGCTCTAACGCTTACAATTTATGATTGCTTGCTCATTCTGTGCAATCCGAATCGCACAGCATTAGGCTACATTTTGTTGACAGTCGAAACATTTCTCGAATACAAGCTTTAGTTTTGCCAGTAACTAGCTAACTGAAAGGCTAACAAACTATGATTGTAAAATGTAATGTTACTGTAACAATTTTGTGTAACGTTATACAAACAATAATCAGGTTGAGCCCAAACGACATTAAAGATGTTTTGTATTCATTTTGTTATAGATTGATTTACCTTTGTTTTTCTTTTGGAGGGCAGGGAGTCCTTCCCCCTGAAGATAGACTTGTCTCTGTAAAAAAAGAGCATTTATAAACAGCTCACTGGTGTTCTCATTAATGAATCTATGTTTTTGTCACCAAATATATATGCATACTATGGATGTTCTCCTCGATAGCTTAATGCAAAAAATGCTATTGATGCCATTGCTCCAGTAAAGGTCAAGGCGATAACTGGCAGGCGTAAAGCACCCTGGAGAAACACCCCTGCAGTACAAAGCATGTAAAGAGCATGCAGAAAAGCTAAGCGTATGTGGCGAAAAGCAAAACTTGTAGTTCACTATAACATCTACAAAGACAGTCTGCATGCCTTCAATGTTGACTTAAGCAAAGCTAGACAGAACTTTTTCTCTAACATTATAAACTGCAACATAAATAACACTCGCACTCTTTTTGAAACTGTAGAGAGACTAATAAATCCCCTAATTCAAGTTCCCAGGGAAATGCTGTCTGATGACAAATGCAATGAGTTTGCAACTTTTTTCCTTGAGAAGATCAATAATATCAGAATGGAAATAAGCAAAGCTCCATGCGGCAGTGAGGTCAGTCTGACTTCAGTACAAAAACATCAGAAATTAGTTACTCTGTCTGAATTTCACACAATTGAGCACAAAATCTTGGAGGAAACGGTACAGCATCTTGAAGTGTCAACTTGCATCCTTTGTACACTTCCAACATCCTTTTTCAAAAGAGTGTTTAACTGTGTGGAAGCAGATCTCCTAAAAATAGTTAATACCTCACTGCTCTTAGGAACTTTCCCAGAGTCCCTAAAAACTGAAGTTGTCAAACATTTACTAAAAAGAGCAATCTAGGCAAAACCTTGCCTGTCTAACTACAGACCGATATCAAATATTCCTTTTATAGGCAAGATCAATGAAAAGTTTGTCTTCATTCAGCTGACTAAATACTTAAACTCAAATAGCTACCTGGACAATTATCAGTCTGATTTCCGTCAGCATCACAGCACAGAGACAGTGCTCATAAAGATAATAAATGATATTCGATTAAATTTTCTGATAAAGGCAAAATATCAGTTCTGGTATTACTAGATCTCAGTGCTGCCTTTGACACGGTAGATCACACCCCACTCCTACATAGGCTGCAAAACTGGGTAAGGCTTTCTGGGTTGCAACATAAAACATTGTATCGTTTAGTGAAAATCACATTGTGTTTGTGATAAAAAGGGAAACTTAATCCAGTATACAGTATATTACAGTTATAGAGGTCAGACCCAAAATTAGAATAGTTAGAAGAATATCTCATACAGCTATTATCTATAAACTTATCTTCAGTCAGCTGTGAAAATTAAATTTCACCCACAGTGCCCTTATTTATCTCATATAAAACATTGTGAAACCTTTGTGACAAAAATGTATATAAATCTACCATACTATTTAACACAATGAAACTGATTTGGGGAAAGAGAACTTATGACTTGTTAAAGACTTGAAGTTTACACTTGAGAAAGATTTGGACTCGACTTGGACTTGATTGTCTTGACTCAGGACTTGACTTGGACTTATCTTTCTGGACTCTGAACTTGATTTGGACTAAATCTTACCATTAATAAGTTTACAAATGCAAAAATAAAATGTTGTCATAATAAGCTACGTGCACAAATTACCTTTTGAGAAGATTTCACTTGGAGGACAGGCTGTAAATTTGTCAAATTGCACATAAACCAAACCACACAGCAATGTTGCATCCCAGTGTTTTCTACTATTAGACACTGTATCAGACTTCACACACACTATTAAAAATAGTAGCCAATATATATATATATATATATATATATATATAGAAGCATAGTGAACGCTAATAAAAAAATTACACACTATTTATCAACATGCCACACTTTTCAACCAACAAATAAAAAATTCCTAGATACACATCAAGATCCAATAAATGACTAAATTAGCAAAACAATTTGAGAGCGCATTTCATTTAAGGTAAGTGAAAGTGCGTGTGGTCAGGTCTGATAAGAACAGCTGAACAGCTGCATAGACTTGATGGATCAGGGCTGGGTGCAAATAAGTGGCTACCATGGAGGCGGAGAGAACCTGCAAAGATTAATTTTTATCAGCCTTTAAAAATAGCAGCTTGGGACTGTTCAGTAGTTGTATTTTGCTCTGGAACCATGGCAGTGCTTAGGAGTTTCTTGGTTGTTTTGGTGCTTTGTACCACTGCTAGATGGTGTGCTGCATACTCTTTGGCACAAAATCAACAAGCTTTTCAATGGCCTATGCAACAATCTCCAATGAATTTTGAGGGGAAGCAGCCTGCACCTCAGGCAGAGCCTTTTCAGAAGTGTGAGGTTGAAGAATATGAAAAGGTGCAGTGTGGTGAACCTGGTATTAATCTTGCAAACTGTGAGGCTGTTAACTGCTGTTTTGATGGACAACAGTGCTACTATGGCAAGACGGGTAAGTGTCTTTGCGGTATGTTTTCCACTGTGAATTATGCTAAGGCATAAGCGACACTTTTTTTTTTTTTTTTTTTTTTTTTTTTTTTTCTTTTACTTGCTAGTGACAGTTCAGTGCACAAGAGATGGGCAATTTGTAATTGTGGCAGCAAGAGACTCTACTCTCCCAAGACTGAGCCTGGATTCCGTCAGTCTCTTGGGAGGACGTGAACCACCTTGTGGGCCTGTTGGTACCACCGTCTCTTTTGCCATTTACCAGTTTCCTGTTACTGCTTGTGGCACCACAATGATGGTTGGTTTGACATTCTGAGTATTTTGCTTTTCTTTGTTCAACCCTAACGCTATCCATTCCTACAGATGGATGGTGACTATCTTGTCTATGAGAACAAGATGACTTCTTCCTATGAAGTTGGTGTTGGACCACTTGGGTCGATCACAAGAGACAGCAGTTATGCGTGAGTCTGGAGTTTTCTAATTTTACAGCTTCTGGTTCAAGGCTTTAATTTTTTATATCCTATCAGGCTTCTCTTCCAGTGTCGCTATTTTGGCACCAGTATTGAAGCATTGGTTTTAGAAGTCAACACTGTTCCTCCACCTCCTCCTGTGGCTGCACCTGGTCCCCTGAGAGTGGAGCTTAGACTGGCAAACGGACAATGTTTTGTTAAGGGATGTGTTGAAGGTAAAGCATTCCAACATCTCAAATCAAACATCTGAAAATCAAGTCTCTTATACTAGGCTGGACCTGAATATCTTGTTCACCTTTTGCAGAGGATCAGGTGTATTCCTCATACTACAGTGAGGAGGAATACCCTGTGACTAAAGTCCTGAGAGAGCCAGTGTATGTGGAAGTGCGCATTATGGAGCGGACTGACCCCAACATTGTTCTAAATCTGGGACGCTGCTGGGCAACCTCTAGCCCTGAACCTACGAGTCTGCCACAGTGGGATCTTCTCGTGAATGGGTAACTACTTGCTTTGTCTTATCACCCAATAACTTCTGGGTACAATGTATTCAACCGCATTTCTTTCTGTACAGCTGTCCTTACCAGGATGACCGTTACCTGACCAACTTGGTTAATGTGGATGTGTCTTCAGGGCTTCAGTTTCCAACCCATTACAAGCGGTTCGTAGTCAAGATGTTCACGTTTGTGGATCCTGCATCTCTGGCACCACTTAAGGAGAGGGTAATTATGTTCTTTCTGCTCAGCTCATTTGTGTTTCTCAGCTCATCAGCTTATTTCTGCTCCTAGATTTTCGTTCACTGCAGTACATCGGTTTGCACCCCGACAGCAGCAGATTCTTGTGTTCAGAGTTGCAACAGAAAGAGTAGTGAGTCATTGTTTTTACAGCAGATCCTCACATAAGATGTATTCTGATTTCGGTTTCTTTCATCAGGGAGAGATGCTGGGATGGAAAAGGATTCTGCTAGCGCAATTGTCTCCAGTGGGGAAATTATTCTCCGCAACTGACTTACCCTCTTACTTCCATAATAAACTGTTACAAATTTTCTTGTGCGTTCATCTTTACATAATTTTATTGTCTGAACTCAAGGTGTAATGCTCATGGTAACTTGGGGGAATGGCAAAATGCTGTTAGACCAAAAACTGCTTTTCTCTAACCCATCGTTGAACCTTGAAGTGGTCCTCAAGTGCTTTTTTTGTTTGGTCCCGTTTCAATCTACCTAGAATAAACGGACTTTGCAAAGGTATCGCTCTTTGGCCATACCGATAGTATAACTGGATTAAATATCTGAAGGAAAACGGGTAGGATTTGGGAAGCTAAATTTGAATAACCATTCTTGAGAACAAATCACTCAGGAGCTAGCCATCCTGTAACTGTATCAAGTTTGCTTTAAACTACAGTAAATAATGTTCTGAAGGGATTGTTGGCCCAAAATAATTATGCGTTCCAACTCTGTATACACTTCTGTGTACACCTTGAATGCTTTCAACGAGCGTCTTCAACCCATTGGCTACCATCGTAGGAAAAATACTTTATATTTTCTTAAGTTATTTGGAAAAATATAGGATCGCAAACCGTTCTAGGGAACTTGACTTATGTTATTTTCCTACTAGGGTAGTCCAAGAGCTCACTGGTTGGAAGCATTCTTCCAAATATATTTGTGCTCGACAAAATCTATCCAGACAAGATTAATTTACAATTTTCTTTTTGGGGAAAAATATCCCTTCAAGGATATTGAACTACCTAATTTGCTTAACATTTTAAACTTCCAGCAACAAGCATCTGGTGGTAAAAGTTTCACTGTCTATACCTTGTGCTGGTGGCATCTGCTGGGTTCTTTGACTCCCTGTCATTTTTGTGTTTGTGGATTCCTGGTCTCATGCTTGTGACATCTCTTGCTGTGAGAGCCATTGGGCTGATAGTCGTTTTAACTATCAGAAAAAATATTTTTGTCTAATACAGATCATTTAGTCTACCATTTTCTGCGTGATCATCTACTTTGTACTAAACTAACGTGGTTTGGTTTTAGACTATGTATAAACATTGAAGAGGCATGATGATAGAAAAATATTGCGAATGGTATTGCAGTCGTCATATGGCATGTAAAATGATCCTGTCTTTATAATATAAGCCAAATGGGAGTTCAAACAACCATCAAACTAAATTTCACATTTGTAATCCTGATTAACAGGCTCCAGAGAGATCTCGCATGTCATAAATGAAGGTTAAAGCAGCAGGAAGCTATTTGCACGTAATCTTTGCAGCCATAATTTCTCCTGATAACAAAGTGTCCAATAACAGTAGGTTACTGACATAAAGCAATTCAGCTGGTCATGTGATCTCAAAATGTCAGCCTCTAAGTGACTCGATGTAAAAGAAAAGCTTTCACTAGACTATGGATATGACTGTTGATCTTGTGAGTGTACGGTTATTACAACAACTACTCTTTGTATGAAACTTTTTGTGTGCACTTGTAAACGGCAATGTACTGCATGTTTGTTTGCAAATATTTAAAGTTTTCCCAACTTTCTGTTTAAATAGCCATACAGCAGCTCGCAAAAATATCGTCGCCTCTGCTCCGTTCAGAGATCCTGTCACAAGATGTTATAATATTCACTCATTATTTGTTTGCAAATGTTCATTTGCATTTTTATGAGCCATTTGCTGGATTTATATATCAAAGTTCACAATGTTCTCTGTCATTTAGGATCACACATCTGCTCAAAAGTGTAAATGTGATTCAATAACCGCCTCGCTCAGAAAGGCCAGGTATAAGAAACTTTTAATGACGCACCTAACCGTGTTATTAGCAAAACACAGGCCATTTAGAGCATCAGGGGAGCTGAGGCTGCCAGTTCATGTCCCGTCTGTTTTATCTTGAACAATAACGCGGCGTTGAAACTGGAGCCAATAAAAAATGATTAGCTCGCTTGCCAGTGCTAATTGTGCTGCGAATAAATCTCTGATGCGCAGGCAGTGTAATATTGTACGCTGAGGAAATTACTATTAATTAACAGAAAGCAATCCAGAAAATTATTTTAAGCAAATATTAGTGGAAAACACCACAAGCTTATCTTTAAATCTGTCTTTCAGCAGAGTTTCTCTACTTTTCCGGGTTGAATGAGACCTTTTTTTCTAAATCAAGCATGAAGCATAATGGAGCCAGAGATCAAAGACTTGGAGTTATAAGACTCGGCTATAGCACAGGCATGAAAATGGAAATTCACAGAGAAGCAGAACTCATTTTAAACAAGTATACCTGCGCAAGTGCTGGGTGGCCCATAGAAGGCATGATGGGATATGTTGGCGCTCCCAAAAGACATTGGCAGCACATCAAAGTACATGGGACACCTCAGCAGATGTGGAATATAATGGCCACTTGTCATTGGTACTATTTGTAGTAAACATAGTGATTTAAACATCTCATCTTTGCTAAAATGACCAAGATGGGTCTTGTGGGAACACCGGCATGAAATCATGGAGAGCTACAACATCCATGCTGGGATTCTCTTCTACCAAGACATCTAATATACTATTTTTTGTGTCTGTACAGCATGATACGTGGTAACCCCAGTAAAATAGCAGACTGCAGTGTATTAAATGCTTTTAGTAAGCACGGTCAGGCCCAGCTCTCAGAGCCACGCTCTATATTCAGGCCAAATTAATGGAATTACGCCCACTTACGCCCCTTTCAATCGGCTTGGCCCTTCATTGAAAATGAATCCTGACCCGAGGGTAACTTGCTCAGAGCAGCTGACACACAGCTTCTCTGCGCCTATGCTGTCTATCTACACCATAAAAACACCTTAACCAGACAAAAACCGGTACAGTAAAGGTCAAATTGATAAAGCTACGAAAACTTTATTCTTTAAGAGCATGCCGTTTTCAGACTTTTTTACTTAGTGTTTAATGTAATATAAATAATTGATCTCTGTCATTTTATTTTTAGCTCATCATCGATTACACTTTTTAGGTTATAGCAAATTAGAGGGATAGATATCTATGTTAAATATTTGTGTTATATTTGTTATGCAAATGCATGTCTAATAAAGCATAAAGTGAATTGATGATGAGGTCAGAATGACGACACCAAAACCAAACGCCCTCATATTAATGGCGTGAAAGTTAGCTAGGGGACAATTGTGTGCCCCCAATGAAATTACAAACGCCCCCTCATGTAATTAATCTGAGCCCTGACTGAAAATAAATTATGTAGTTGTGCAAGATATAAATGTATAGTCAGATTACTTTCCAAGAACATGCCCAGTCTTCTTCCTGGCTCTGTAAATTAAAAGCCTTATTTTTCTTAGTAGTCTGCTTTTCATTTGCTCATCACTCCAACACATCCACAGGTGCTTTCTCACCACTAAAGCAAATGGTCCATTTGTGTTGGACTGTTCGACCCTAACAGCTTCTCTGTAAAAAGCACAGAGGCAGATGTTTCACAACCTGACCTGTTTGTGTTGCATGAGTGGCATTATGCTTTTTGTCTCAAACAAAATAATTGTATCAGATGTAACAAAGCACTAATGGAAGATGACAGATTTCAAATTGGCAAAATATCAACCTCTTATTTGTACAGCTTGTATTAAGATAAAGTGGTTTTTAAAGCATTTGTAATATCAGGTTGAATTAGGTCATCTTGTTCAACTAATTGTTTGATTAATTCATTAAAAACACATGTAAATTAGAGTTTGCTCTTTATAGGATGCATTGTCTAATGCGAAACACGCCAAGAACAAAACAGATCTCATGTCAGACTAAAGGGATACTTGATCAATTAACATACTGTTTAGTATGTCATCCTTGATTTAGCCCTTTTGTTGTTCCAAACCTGTATGACTCATTATTCTGTTGAACACAAAATAAGTCATTTTGAGAAATGTCCAATGGGGTCCAATGTTGTTTGTTTTCTGACGCTCTTCAAAATATCTTGTTCTACAGAAGAAAGAAAATCATACAAAGTTGGAATGACATGAGAGAGATCCTTTAATTACTGTAGACTTACTCATTTTTGAACATCGCTGTTCATGCAAAACATTTTTTACCAAACTACACTTTAAAAGTTTGGTTGTTTATTTAAAGAAAAAGGAAAGGAGAGAAGAAAAAGACATAGTGAAGCTCAACAGACATTGGGTGATGCAACTGTACAACAACCCAAGGCACAGGACAAAACCAACAACAGAATGGAGAAAAAAACGAAAAACCTTGAGTGGAACAGTCTAAGTCTCGACCTCATCCTGACTGAGATGCTTTCACATGACCTCAGTAGACCAATTCACACCAGCCATCACAAGAAAATTACTAAACTAGAGAGTTCTTTAAAGAGAAATGGGACAAAATTCGTCTTGGATGGTTTTTGGTATGATCTGCAATTACAAGAAATGTGAAGGTAAGTGCTGGCACAGAATGGTTAGACAGTCAATAAATCCATAGGGTCAAGTGCTTTTATCAGGCTGAACTGTGATTGTTTACATGGTTTGTGAAAAATGCAATTCTGTCATCTCTGTAATTTATCAGCATTTAAAATGAAAAGGTACACAAAACTGTTACTCTAACCTGAACTCTCATTTCATTTTTAATTACAGAATACTGTCTCTTTTTTAATCACTGAATAAAAACCCTGTGTCAACTGCTTTTCCACCTCATGACCTTCTGAACTGCTATCTAACAAACAATGTCATGATCTTTTTCAAAATGTCACTCACAATTGAGTGATTGATTCAATTGATTTTAATTCACTGTTTATTGCTAAACAATTGCAAAATCTGGGATTTAAAACTTCAAGTTGTCCTTCATTTTCATGTACAAAATTAGCATACCCTTTAACACAAAATAAAACAGCTTATGACTTCTTGCGGCTGACCATCAATATTTATTTGAGGTTGAGCAACCCCTTGTCATGTATTGAAAAAAGTTAAAGTCAAGAATTCAAGTCACTGGGGTGGTCTAGCGGCAACCCACACATTACAGTGAAGAGCACGGTTAAAAAGGAACTTAAATAACATAAACAATTCACGCTTTCGGTTTACTAAAAATTACTGGACAATAATATATCTCTTGTTATACCTTTCGAACACAATCTCAAGGGAATTCTTAAAGGTGCTGTGTGTATTTTTTAGAGAATTGACAGAAATGCAATATAATATACATAACATAGTCTTCAGAGGTGTAGAAAGACATACATAATGAAGCTTACTTTGGAATGAGCTATTTCTCTCTACATACACTGTGAGTTCCCTTACATGGAATTCGCCATGTTGTTTTTACACCCTAAAAAGACAAACTGCTCTACAGAGCGCATTTCATAAATACATTATCTCCTTTGGCAAAGAAGCAAAAATGTCATCTTTGTTCTGTGTCACCCGCCTTGTGCTTCGAAAGGGAGTGATGGACTGCATTTCCTAAACTCACCTCTAGAAGCTGCAAAAATTCATACAATGGAATTTAAAGTATTTTACGAGGTGGCTAATTCATATTCATTTGTACAATCTTATTTGTACATTTTATTATGAATTGCTTTTGAAACAATTAACACTGGAATTTGGTTTGAAGTCTTGCATTTGCTAAACTATAACTCAGATAATCAGATTATGAAAACAAGGTCCAATAAACAATGTCTTCCACACTTACACCATAATGACCTCCAGTCTTGACAACAACTGTATGTGTCACAGTTTACTGCTGGTGAACTCTGGAGATCCTGCATATCAGGAAGCCTGGATCTGTCCCTTTTGCCTGGGGCTTTGCACATCTTATTACACTTGAGTTTAGCTCTGTATCAAGTCGAGCACTATCTGTAACCCGGCTCCATGCTTTGTCTCTTGAGATTTACTCTATTCCGGCTGTCAAAGCTGTGACAGCACACTGACAACATGCAATGCATGCTGCAGAGAGCCTTACACTGTCTACTTAGAATATAATATTATAACACACTCTCGTTTGGCATTTTAAAGCTGCTCCTTTATTACCTTTCCAATGTAGTTAACAGAAGTGAATGGCATTTAAGAAGTAAATTATTCTTTTGATCTGCATAAATTAATGTTTTAAAAAGGGTTCACCCTGTGTTTATCAGTCCATAAAGGAGTATTTTTAAATGGTTGTTTTAAATGTTTTCGCATAAAAGTACTTTTTAATATTTTACAAGATGAAGACCAGGTTCAGATCACATGACCAACCAAAATAATCCTTTCCTTCTTCCTTCTACTGAAAGCTAAAAACTCAAATACAGGCACAGTGCAGAGTCTTTAAAACTATCCGGAAATAGATTCCAGAAAATCAAATATGTTGTCTAACCTTATTCTAATTTCCAAAGCACATATATAGACCTCATTACAAGATGTCAACATTGGTCCAGGGGCACTTCCGATTACATTTTTATTTTATTATCAAATCTTACATACATAATTCATTTTTTTATAAATTCGTTTGACATTTTGATTCGGTTATACAGTTTATGGTCTGTTGTATTTTGTGCAAACGTTTGTGTAACTGAAACAGGAAGTTCTTGCGGACAATCGTTGAACCAGCATTGTTTACATCATCCTTTTAAACCATAACCTCATGTTTATGTATATCAAATAAACAGAGCAGAACTACCCGACCTGGGAAAATGCATGACTACACTGGCTTCTAAAAAATATATTGTGACCTTCCACTGTCAGTTTATGCTTCGCAGATGTTGTCACGGTGACATGTTACATTCTTTGCAATCGGTTTTAATCACTACGGCTATGCTTTTGAATATGAAGAAATCAAAATGTTCTGAAGGTTGGAATAAAAGGCACATGAATTCATCTCTCTTTGAAGTCACGACAGCAAGAAAGCACCCGCGATAAACTCCTTATTGCTTCACATCTTCCTCTATTGTGTCTTCAGGGGAGAACTTTGATCAAAAGCGCTTTTCTTCTGACAAATATGGAACTATGTTTAGTCTCTAACCATCAGAGGAAATTGGAAGTTGTTTTGTTTTCAATAGCAGTGCAAAGGAGAGTTACACGTGCTAAAAACTTTCATTAGCCTTTTGGGCTCACCGTAAGGGGAAGCATCTGTATGTGAGACCCCTCATATGATTGTAAAGCGCTTTGGGTGTACAGCAATACACAATAAAGCGCTATATAAATGCCTCATTCATTCGTATGTGCATGCGTGGGCACACCGAAGCAATAAATTCAATCGATTCCCCCTCCTACTCCTGTCATTTACAGCATGTTTGTTAATTAGAGATGTTATTTTTGACCAACCACTGAAAAATATCCCAAAATCCTGAATGATCCTTTAATACTGAGAGAAGAACTAGGCCATTAGTTCACATGATTAGAAATAGTATGGATGAAATGGTCAGGTTCGGCTGGGTAGCTTCACATTTGTGTAATTCTTTTTTGGGGGACAGGGGGCTTCACCATGCAAGCAAATGCCATTGAGATGAACATAAATGCAGACGAAAAGCTTTTTCAGGTATTATAGACCTGTATTAAACATACACCTGGGTTTTATTTTCTGTCGCCAACATAATGTCTTTCTACATGCAGCAGATTTAAAGAACGCTGCTGAATTTCAACTTGGTTTTCAATCATCTACAAGGTTTGATACAATCAATCAAGTCATTATGGACGCAATCAATAATCACACTAGACACGTTCTCCCTTCCTCTGCCTTACTTGTATGGCTGTAATTGAGTAATTAATAGAGATGTAGCAAGGTACTTGTGGGAGATATTACCATACATAATGTATTAGCAAAGAGGAGCCTAGACTCCATATTTCATATCTTTTATTATGGGGCTCCATGATGTAGCAGTTACGAAAACCTCTCATTTCACTCCGTATCCTACGCTTGCTCTATACGATGCAATAATGAACTTTATCTAGCATTCAAGACTATTGCTTGTGAAGTCTTCAAGCAGGAATAAAAACAGGCATTAAATCATTGTGTGGGCTTCATTTTTTAAGACGCTTCACATTACCAGGAGAATAAGTCAAGTAAATATTTCTACTGTGATGTGATTGTATTAAGAATTAAATAGAGGACCAAATTCAATTGCATACATACAGTGGTCAGAAAAGGTATTATATACTAGGAGATGTTAAAGCAAGTGTTCTCTGCAAACAAATTATGCTACGCCTTTTCCATTGTGAACAGACCACTTCTAAAGATGTAAACACTGGTCCAGAAGCACTTCCGGTTCATTCATTTATTATTAGTATTTCACATATATATTCAATCCTAAATATATTTGCTTAAGATTTAAAATCGGTTATAAATATACTGTAGTATTTTGTTCAAACATTTGTGTAACTAAAACAGGAAGTTCTTCTGGACCAGCTTGAACCAGCCTTATGTAGTTCATCTGAAGAGCCCTATAGATGTATGAAGTCCCCACTAGACCAGCAAAATATGTCTATATTCTAGATTTGATGCATTCAAGAACTGCACATCAACATGCCAACATCTGAATCTATCACAAATGAAAAAGTGCATTGACTTTAACAGTCACATGGTTCAAACCCCATTCGGTGTTTTTCTTGAACTACATCAATTTTAACATGCTAAGACTTAAGGAGGTGCAGTTAATTTTCGCCTTCCATCTGTGTGCGGGATTTGATTAAACTGTCATATCCCCGAGGGGTTTAATGGTGCCTGACAATTCTTGAAAGGTCTGACATCTCATGATGGGAAGCTATAGAGCGTCAGAATATCGCCAGAATTCACACTGTCCCCCTGCTCATCTCATTACTACAAAACATAGACATATGCTCCCGATTAAAATTCACTTTACAGTACATGTTCAATACATAAAGTCTATTATATAATGGGTAGAACATAAAAATCAGTCTTTTCTCTTTCAATTCAACAGAACATCCACAACAAACTTACGTAATAAGTACTATGTAAGTAAGGATGATAAAAGCTTGTCCTCGAACGTTTACATAACGGCCTTATATATGACAACATAAGATATACTACATCGTAACATAAGGGACTGGAAATTCCTATTTCATACTCTAAGAAAGCCACTAATGTAGTGGCCGTTAAGTGCGGTTTACATGCCCTCATGTTATTTCAAACTTGTATGACTTTCTTTCTTCTGCAGAACACAAAAGAAGAAATAATTTTAAATGTTGGTAACAGAAACCTGTTGGTCCTCATTGACTTGCATTGGTTTTGTGTTCTTACAATAGAAGTCAATGGGGTCCAACGACTTTTAGTTTCCATCAATCACACTGTTTAAAAATGACAACAGGGTGAGTAAAGGATGTTTTAAGAATTTTTATTTGGAATGCGAACCATTCCTTTAAAGCTACAAAAGAACTTAAATGGTACCGTGAAATATATTTTAACCTTGATTTACATTCATTTTTCAATAATTTTCGTAATCTTTGAAATTTGACTCTTTAAATCTCCTCGGTTTTCTTATTTTCACCCACATGCTGTACCAGAGAGGGAGACTCCATCATTGCATTAAAACTTATTTTTTTAAATAAACAAACTTTTAAAACAAGCCACCATTACTAATCAAGGAAAGAAGTAAAATATATTTTATAAGCATTTATGAATAAGAAACATTTTCAGAGCAGAAGAGGCTCACGCTCGCAAAGAAAATTTACAGTCATCATAACTTGCACTGCAACCAGTTGTTTTTCTCTACAGCCTTATTCTGAAAGGCAGTATGTCATGGACGTGTTTACAGACCTGAATCAGTTAGGCTTTATTAAAAGCTGTCAACTGAAAGAGCAGGTCAGAAATCAGCTACTAACTTTCTTCAGTCCCCCATATCCTGTAGCTCACTGCAGATCCGGACTCACTTTCGAGGAGGTCCTTATCTCCACACCAGGCTCCTCTGCTGGAGTTGAGAAGACTGGACATTAAAATGTGATTTATTCAACTAATATTCTCAGGTCAGTGGAACTAAAGCAAGGTCAGCCCATAACATCACTGCCTGCTAGGTCTTAACGAAACTCGGAGAGGCAGAAAAGTGGGTGAAGACAATAAAACGTTTTCTTCCATAACTTTTGTGTACCAGTTTAGTAATGGTGTTTCCCAATAGTGCCATTTCAGAGTACATAAGAAAAGGGTAAGTTGATATATTCTTTTTAAATATAATAAACTGGGTAATATACTAATAGCGTGGAGCTATAAAGTACAGTTATGAGGTAAAATAATGTTGAAGCTAATTCTTTAAAAGAACAGTTCACCTAAATACTCTAGCAACGGCAAGGTTGTGAGTTCGACATTATATAAAAAATTGCACCTTAAAGCAATAGTTCACCTACAAATTTGAAGAAATATTCACCCCCCTATTCAAAACCTGCATATGAATCTTTTGTTTGTGGGACACACAAAAATACATTTTAAGAAAAGTCTCTGTGGTTTTGTGTTCATACAATGTTCTTTGGTTACCAATGTCCTTCAAAATCTCTTTTTCCTTATTGCAGAAAGAAGTCATATAGGTTTGAAATGACATGAGGGTGAAAACCTTATTGTGGGGTGAATTACCCCTTAAAATGCACTTCAATTTGTTAATGTACTGTATAGATAACATTGTAAGATATAAACACTGGTCCAGAAGCATTTTTTAAATCTTACATATGATATCTTGGTTATATTATGTTGGTTGTATTTTGTTCAAATGCTTGTGTAACTGAACCTGGAAGTTTTTCTTTACCAGCGTTGTTTACATCATCCGAATAAGTCTACAAGTTAAACATTTTTTTTTATATTGACACAAACCCCTTTATTTAAAGCTTTTAACACAGGCAATTTAAGTATTTTTCTTTTGCTTTTCACATAAAGTAAACCCTAAGAACATTAAGAAGAATGTAAGTCTAAGAACCAGAAACAATAACCACACGTGTAACTGTTTTCATTTTAAATTGCCATTTGACGGATGCTATATTATTAAAAACAAACCTAACTACTTTTTTGTTTTTGTTTCTGAAAATGTGCCTCCGTGATGCTCGCTGGCACAACTTAAACACATAGGAGTCGATATTAACATCACAGTCGGGTCAGTCGCGTCTCTTTCACCGCTCTGTGTTGGCAGGCACAGAAAGAAGCGCCTAGAGATGAGATAAATCGCTACCTTTCTGCTTCTTGGCAGGGGGTCTTCTCTAAAATGCATATAATTAAGCCGAGTAGAACAAACAGCCATTATTTAGTTGTCAGAACATCATTTTGTAACTCGTGAAATGGAGAGAGAGAAGGGGGAAAGAGGCAGCGAGTGAGAGAAAGACGCAGGGAGAGACAGCAGGAGAGATGATTAAGAGTCACTCTATCCTCTCGTCTGGATATGTAGTCCCACAGGAGATGGCTGGAGTTTAAATCAATGCTCAGCTTTTATACACTCACTCACTTATGTTCACACATACACACTCACGAAACACACATACTCTAACACTTGTTGTGTGCCACATGTGTGTGAGCGTTCATGTATATGTAAGCGTATTCAGCAAAACATATTCACACTAAGATATTAATGTAAAATTAAACATCTGCAGGAACTCTGTCTTTAAAAAAAGGAGTTTAACATGTTATATTATCTCATTTACAAGAAAAGTAAACTTAATCGTAGCAATAGTTACAGTACAATATTGAAACGCTGATGATCATCATATTGTCATCAGCAATCATCATATTGAAAATGATGACATACTGGCACTTTATACGTTTTATGATGAATGTTTGTGAATAAAGCATAAAGCAAAACGTGAAAATGATTCTTGCTCTCCTTAAATCTGATGTTAAATATCATGATAGTGAGAGAAAGATTACAAAGATTACTAACATTTCATCTATTCACTGTTACCTCTAACAGCTATTCCCAAAAGCTCAATCCCCATAATCCAGTGGACATGAACAAACTAGGGAGCGATAAAGCAAACCAAGCCTGACACGGCGTTGCCGTTAACGCAGTGAGACTATTATCGCGCGTTAAAAAAAATGTCGCCGTTAATCTATTCTCAAAGTTGGGTTGGGAGCTGGGTCTATACTACGCAAGCTATGATGACTTTCACCTTGATATTTTAGCGCGGATGTATACCAGCTTAACTGCACTGTACGGGGCGAGAACGAGATTTTTCAACACGCGTGATTCGCGTCATTCGCGGAAGCAGAAGCCGCCTCATCATCTCATAACCAGGGCTTCATTCGCGCGATTCGCGCAGCAAGTAGGTCTATTGGCTCTTTTCATTAACATATAAATCACTCGCGCTTGAGGCGCCATTCGCGTTTGGTCTGAACACAACATAACGTTACTGTGAAATTACCGCATCAAACGTGACGTGCTAACATGCTATGAAGCCGCCGGGTTTGCTTCAGGGAATATTAATTTTTAAGAAGCTTCCCAATAGAAACATCGACAAGACTAAGGTTGTTTGCACCTTGTGCAATGCGGAATTGGTTTAAAAAAAACACTTTCTCTCAACAGGTAGTGGTCTAGCTTTAGTTGAAACCAGTAACTTTGTATTGAGATCTAATGCATTATGGCTCCTGTATGACACATCTCTTGTTGCTCCCTCACTCTTTGTAAATCGCTTTGGATAAAAGCGTCTGCTAAATGACTAAATGTAAATGTACTGTAGGAGCTCTTCCAGTCTCAAGTACCACCTAAACGGAAATCATCCCTTAGCTAATGCGGAAGTAAACACAAGTTCATCTTATTGAACATAATTTAATTTTCATCACCAATTATCATAGTAGAACAGCTTTCTCAAGCAGTTTGTGATGCATTTTGGAAACAGGAGATGAGCCCCTGGTCTAATGCGCCACCTGGCTTGAGAAACCCGTTCTCAAAGACTTACTTTTAGTCATTATTTGGGTAGCACACATATTCTGAATGCCTTCGGCAGAATTCAAATGAGCCATTTTAATCTAGATTAATCTTGGAATTAATCTAGATTAATCTAGATTAAAAAAATTAATCTATGCCCACCACTAATAAAAACACATTAAAACTCACCAAACGAAACACTGACAAGGAGTGTCTTTTTTATCTTTTTTTCTCTTGGTTTCTTATGTTACAGTATCTCGGTGTTTGTGTGCTTTCGTTTCAGAGCTGTGTAGCTGAAACTAGATGAGAAATCATGATAACAAGTTGTATTACAAGAACTTCTAGTATACCTTTGCCTTTTCCAAATATGTCCTACAACACCAATCTTTTAAAGTGTCATTTAAGGATTTTTGGGGGCGTTTAAGCTGTCAATGAATTGAAATTCTGCATGCTGGAAGGCACAATAAAATAACATTGTAATGTTTTCTTTATCTTTTGATTTATTATTATACTTAAAAAGTGAAAATAGAAGAAATGGACGAATGCCATCGTTTCATGCTCCTATGCCAAATTACAGTTGAGCAGCTAGTCTCTCAGGCAAGAGATATGTCATACATTTTTAATGCGTAGTGAGCCAGTTGAATGTCAGCCAGCCAATTCTAAGTTACTTCTGTGAATGTGATGGGCAGTCATGGGTTGTGTCACTACAACTGCAAATCACAGCACAGCAAAGCTGCAAAAGTGCATACTGCAGCTCAACAAAAAACCTGTAGGAACTTTCTCAGTCCTTTTCTAATTTGTCATTCATATTTCCTTGCAATAAGGTTTGGATCTCTCTTCTAAACTTAATATTGTGCTATGAAGCTGTTGCAAAACAAGTGATTTGGTTTAGAATTCACATTGGTTGTCAATACAGATTGTGTTCATTTTAATGGGGGGATAACGGTGGCAGCTTGAGATATTTCTGAACAACCCATGGACAGTTCAGTAGAATATAATATCCTTTTCTTTTGTGATACAGTGGCAATGAATATGGTATATAAATCCTGAAATGGGCTTCAAAAGCCCAGTCATAACCGCTACCATTCCTTTTCTTCCCCTTGTTTACGTTTTTTTCCAGCAAAGGGAGATCAATTCCAGTTCCCAGCTCTCTAAAACACATTTTTTTTCTGCCCATCTTTCTATCGCTCGATAGTCATCCATCAGAAAGAGATGAGAGAAATAAGGCTTATAAAAAGGCAATGTAACAATGCTTTGGCACTGAGCAGTTTCACACAGATATAAGCAGTCTATTCTGTATGATACCAGTCTCTTATTGTGTGTGAAAAACAGAATCCCACAGTGCCAAGAGCAATACAGATAGTTGTGAGATGAGTCTTACCAATAATATGGTTGAAATCAGGTTTATCTGTCCATTAGCAGTTGAAAAGCTTTTGTGATTGTATAACAGCCTGAACAGAAGAAAGTTAAATCGTATAACTGATAATGGCTTTGGGTGTTTAACTGCTCTGGTTTTAAACATCCGTACTGTGTGTATTCTTTCATGAAATCAAAAACGAATGGAAACAATTTATTTAACATTTTACACAACTAACAGATTTTCTTTATGGCCTGGTGTTTAGAACCCACGTTAAAGGTATAGTTCACCTAAAAATGAAAATTCTGTCAATATTATCCAGGTTTCCATCACACTGGTTTTATACGCATTTTGAAGTTACGCGTCAGAAACGAGTGTTGTTAACATCAAATTTTACAATAAAGAACATTTACAAAAACGTTTTTATGCTAACTTGAGGTCGTTTTCTGTTTTTGCTAAAAGGGTTGATGCGAATAATGGGAGATGGCAACGCATTTGCCAAATTAACTCCTCCAAAAGGTTATGTGACTGCACTATGAGGTGACTAACTAACCTGACTAACCAGAGTACTGATCTTGTTACACAGCATCTGAAATGTTGTTACCGTCATTCTTAAATGCCTGAGCAAAGTCGTCAAATGATTTCTGTAATTGGCTCCCAGAACTGTCACGACTAAGTTTCTCAAACAGCAGGGTTCACAAAAGCACCGCATTTATAGTGTTTCACATGCTTGTGCAAGTAAGTGTATGGAAATTATTAAATTCAGTGGCTTCTCTTACTTTTCTTACATTTAGTGCAATATTTAGTGCCAGTTTGTTAGAAAGTGGCGGTTGACTAGCTGGAGGGAAACAGTGCTCATCACTATTCCAATTTTGCAATTTTGGAAGAAAACACGGCTATTTACTCACCCTTCATTTCAAACCTGTATGACTTTCTTTATTCTGAAGAGCACAAAAGAAGATATTTTGAAAACGTCGGTATCAAAAACAACCCTGGACCCCACAAGTTTCCACTGGAAACTCAAAAAATCCTCTTTTATATTCCAGAGGAAGAAAGATTTATATACAGGTTTTGAATGAGGGTACATAAATGATAGTCACATTAATTTCTGACTGAACTATCCCTTTAAATTGCGGTGCTCACAAGGCCCAACCAAGTTGAATTCCTGGATCTTTGGCAATTCATACCCCCCATCATTAAGTGCCCTCAATAAAATATAGCAAAGACTAAAATAAAAAAAGGGACCTCATTTTTACCTCATCCATGCTATTCATTTTCGGCACCGTTTAAAGAGTGAGCGGCTACTTCAGACTAGTCACTGATCAACGCAGGCTCACTATATCTCCACTAATCCTCAACAGAGACCTTGAAAACAATAAGACTAGAGGCAGCTTTGTTTAGAACACAATTTGTTTCCATTAATTGGCCGCTCATCTCCTGCCGCTTCCTCTTTGCGAATCCCCAATCCCTCGCCTTAATGAGTTAGACGTGTGACAGTTAGACAGAAGTGCAGATCTGAGGAGAGAGAGTAAAAAATGTCCGCTGCATTCAGAGCGGTACAATGGAAGCGTGCTGTTAGTGCCATTAGCATTGTTTCAGACGCAGCAAGAGCTGCATGCTAAGAGAACGACGCTGGCGTAGTGGCGGCTGCCGTTGAAAGGGATGATCGATCTCTTTGAGCATACGTGGACTACAAACACAGAGGACCCACAATGCATCTGGCCTGTCCATCGATAAAGAGCTCAGTGAATACATAACAGGTTCCTTGATGGTTTATGTCTTAAAAATAATGAGAATTTTCAGTTACATATATATTATTTGTGGGAAAGAAATACTTGTGCTAACACACTGTCAGACATAAGCAATGTCTATCGGCTTCAAAATATATTGCAATGTTAAAAGGTATGTTCTGGGTTAAGCTTACCCTTATCAAAAAGAAGTTTATTTAAGTGTGCTATATATATTTTTTAAACTTAAAATAGGAATGTATACTTCCAGTCTATTACTTATGTACTTCTTAGAAATATACTTTATTCTTAGAAATATTCTTAAATGTACTCTTAAGTATGTTTGATTTTAAGGAGTGAAAAGTTTAAGTATATTTAGCCTATACTTATATATAATATGCTTGTATATAATCTTTTAAATTCTAATACTTGGCTTGTACTTTTATCTATTCTTCTGTTTGAGTAGCCCATTAATTACTTTTCTCAAAGATAGTGGTGCTCTTCTTATTTTTCAGTTATTTCTTTCTGGACAAAACTTTGCTGCCTATCAACACTGTTTGTCATAGACCCATAAATGAGGTAAATCATTGAGCATCTTATACAGGAGAGTTGTGCTATTACTTTTAAAGGGATCGTGCATATGATGGCGGTGAAGCTACAGTATCGAGCCATGCCCTAGCAATCATTTAGAGCACCCTAGAGTCCACCTTACTTACTGCCAGTCCCTGCAAGCCGTTCTTACAAAATCATAGTTTATATATTCAGAGATATCATTTTATGAGGTACTTTTGAGAAGTATGAACAGACATTTGCTTTTTCTTGACTCAAGCACTTCACTCGCTGATAAGTGAAAAGTCATTAAGCGAGGTAAGATGTCGTGAAGAGCCATCACCGTGATGGTGGATTCACAGACAAGGGCATAATTGCGAGGAGTCAATGAAGGGCTGTAATTGTGAAATGTTGCGCTTTATTGAAAGGAAAGGAGTGATGTTTCCCTCTGTGCATCTGCTGGTTTCAAAAAGCATGTGAGGAAAAACTGCTCTTGGTAAGTAACTGCTAGTCAGAAACAAGCACTTATAGAAACATAAACATTTTTAGTACATTATCACTTCTCTTAATTTTTCTATGAAAATTCTAGACATTTTTGTTTTTTATAATTTTGGTTAGCTCTATTGCAAAAATCCAATATTAAAGTCACTTTATTACAGTAAGGTTTTTAAACTTTACTTTCCAATTTCTTAAAAATAACAAAATTTACCCAATGTTAAACCACAAATATAAGAAGTTCAAACATATCTCACAGGAATACGTAGCTATGTTATGAGGTGGCTAATTCGTATAAATTCTTATTTGTAGGTTTTAATACGATATACTTTCACGCCAGTGTTGTTAGGTTTAGGGGTGAGCTTAGAGGAGGGACTTCAGCATTTTTTTTTTCTAATAATCATTTGTTTGCGTACAATTCACGTTGTATGAATTCATAAAAATTAGCCACCTCGTTAAATAGTAGTGACTTTCTGTTGTAGATAGTCACTACTATGTAAAAAAAAAAAAATGTTGTTGGAGGTTCTTGCCACAATGCTAAGGCAAGTAAAATAACCCATCCCTAAATCTGTGGTATAGATATAGTTCTCTTTCATTCTAGGTCCATCAGATTTTTTTGCCTGCATTATCTCACCTTTCAAGCCTCCTTAACCAATGTCACACGATTTGATACCGGTTAAGGTTTGTAGCACAAATGGTGCTGTCTGGGCTTCGTGAAAAAGTTTAATTTTGGTCAGTGTTGCCAACATTACAGCTGTAAAACTCATCTTAGCAGGCACTACTTAAAACAAAGTCTTTGTGGAATTTCAATGCATTACTGCCTTGCGTGCACTGTGATAAATGAAAGCGTGGTGAAATGACGAGTGGTTCAGCCATTTTACCGTCCTAACATTTTACTCTGCAGAAAAGTAAATGAAATTTGACCCTAAGCCACAGTAAATCATCCTCTTTCCGGAAGTGGCCAAGAAGCAACAGCACTTTGTTAAACTATGACCATGCGGAGTGTTTTATTGATCTGTCTTACCACTTCCTCAATAAACCATTTGCATAAAGAGTGTTTCTGGTTGACATAAATCAGAGAGCTGTGCTAACAGAGCACAGCATGGATGAGCTCTTCTGACAAGAACACTATTGTTTTTAGTAGAGCCGGGACCTTAATGAGTATATATCTCATGAGATGCTGTAAAGCAATCAGAGGAACTATTGCTAAGCACATATCCAAAAGAGAGGAAAGCAAGGAATGTAATGCAGTCTTGTATAAATGAAGGGAATGCAATGGCACATTTTTGGATGGTCTATGGGGAGTCACATTAGAAAGAATAGACAATACAACGTCAAAAAAGAAAAATTGGGATATTTAAAGTGATAGTTCCCTGAAAAATGAAAATTCTGTCAATATTTACCCACTCTCAGGTCAATTCAAACCTTTACGACTTTCTTTCTTCCACAGAACACAAAAGAAGATAGTTTGAGGAAAGTTTGAAACCGAACAGCACTTGCCCCCATGAGTGAATGGGGGCCAGTTAACAACAATTTCTTCAAAATATCTTCTTTTGTGTTTTGCGGAAGGAAAGAATGGTTGACAAAAGGCCGAGTAAATGATGACAGAATTTCATTTTTGGATGAACTATCCCTTTAAGTAGCTTTTTCAAACTTGCCCTACAAAAATACTTGCGCACTTTGAGACATAACCATTACAGTGGTGTAGTTTAAGATGTCAGTGCAAGCTGTTTTCAGTTTAGACAGCTCTAACATTTATTTTTGTGTAGGATAGTCTTAAACCCTGTACGGAAACCCCACCACTGTGTGCTAAAGTACAAATGAAAGAAAAAAAACAATTCCATACTTGTGAAAGATATTATCCAACATGCTGAGAGCAGGGTCTGCTGCCACAGCCTGGGGTATTTCCCGTTGGACTGAGAAAAAGTTAAGGTTGGCCTCTATTGGGTTGAATTAGGACTGCTGAGTGCAGGAAGAGGAAGATTGGTATCTTACCCTGAGGTAACTATAGGGTTGTAGCTGGGCAAGGGGACTGCGAGGCAATGGGGAAATAGTGATTCTCCACACTAACTCCGTTTTGTCCTCTGTGGCCAGCATATGGCATTAATAATACCACCTTATTTCTGTCATGTCAAAACATGAAAGTGTGTCGGGAGGAGATTGATGAGTGTCATAAATCAATGTCTGGAAGTGTACGTGAACAATTGTAGGGGGAATAAATAGGCCACCATACGCTCACACACACACACGCATTGCACTGCATCCTTAAGAATGACCGATCTAGAGACAGACAATCTTTGTTGAGAATCTTTAATCTTGAGCCTGTAGCCCAAAGTTTACATTCCTCAAAATCTGCTCTTTGCAGCTCCTTAAAGCTATTTTAACGTGAGCAGTCTTTAGACAGCTTTATGTCAGTTTTCATAAAAATTGCTCCACACATACATCCATTCCAAATCTGTCAAAGAAAAATATTTATGTCAACAATTGGCAAAGGGTTGCCAAAATATTTCCATTATATCTCTGCCACATTCACTCTCTCTATTTGCTTTTCATTTTAAGATATG
Organism: Triplophysa dalaica; assembly: GCF_015846415.1. Classification (NCBI taxonomy): domain Eukaryota; kingdom Metazoa; phylum Chordata; class Actinopteri; order Cypriniformes; family Nemacheilidae; genus Triplophysa; species Triplophysa dalaica. Next base: position 17,928,805 of record NC_079549.1, on the reverse strand, counting down.
CAAAAATTCATTCATTCTCAACTAAGGGTGCTAGAAGAGTCCCCCACTATTGGTCTGTATGCAGAAGATAAGATATCTACCGTGTGTGAATACAGCCAGGGAATGAAAGGTCAACCTTGCCACAGCACAAGAACAGGAGCAACAGAAATGAAGGTCACAGAGATTAAAATGGCGATTCCTTTCAGAAGGTGACATCTCAACTTTTAATTTGCTGTATTGAATCAGCACCCGCTTATTATCAAAGCGGAACAAAGAGTTGAATCCATTTGAAAGGGCCCAGAATGGAAATAAACACATAAATGTGTTTGACACTTTGAGACTTTAAAACCGGGACTCCTACTGGCACTAAATATAAAAAAAAATGCTTTTGGCTTTCAGTGCTGCTATGTTTATAGAATAGTTTAACATTCAAATTGGTCCCATTGGCTTTTGCTTTAAAATTTTGACATTTACAGACCTTTTACATCAAACCCAGTCCATCAAACCCAAATATTGTTACCTTGCCTGCAGTTTCTTGAACACACAATAAAGCTACACACACATCAAGAACAATCGCAACTCTAAACCAGTTAGAAATGAGTGTATCCCAAAATTAAAATGTAGTTTTATTTCCTGAATTCCACAATCAATTCACTATTCTCCTATTTTCTACATCTCGAAGTGATCGTTCACCCCAAAATGAAAAACATGTCATCATTTACTCACCCTCTTGTCATTTTAAACCTATATGACTTTCTTTCTTCTCCAGAACACAAAATAAGATATTTAGAAAAAAAAAAACGTTGGTTCCCATTCACTTCTATTGTATAGAAACAAAACCAATGTCAGAGTCAATGGGAACCAATAGTTTCTGTTTACCAACATCCTTTAAAATATCTTCTTTTGTACTCTTCAGAAGAATGAAAGTCATACAGGTTTGAAATTACACGAGGGTGAATAAATGATGACAGAACTTTAATTTGGGGTGAACTGTCCCTTTAAGATAAGACTGAAGAGGAGACGACCATCAATCAGTGTTGTGCTAGTATATCACAAGATTAAGAATAATAAACAATTAACTGCAGCAGTCAGTGACCTGTGAAAGGTTAAAGTCAGCAGGGCTTCAGTGGAAAACAGAAAAGGTGCCGGGCCTGCAGCGCTTCCTCTGGCATGTTACTGTAATCTTTACTACAAACTGGCCACAAACCAGACAGGCTGACCTCTACTACTGATCACCCTCGGCTCCTTTTATACAACTTTCAAAGTCCATTCCATTCCATTCCATTTTCTACCGCTTATCCGAACTACCTCGGGTCACGGGAGCCTGCGCCTATCTCAGGAGTCATCGGGCATCAAGGCAGGATACACCCTGGATGGAGTGCCAACCCATCGCAGGGCACACAAACACACTCACTCATTCACTCACTCACGCACTCACACCCTACGGACAATTTTTCCAGAGATGCCAATCAACCTACCATGCATGTCTTTGGACCAGGGGAGGAAACCGGAGTACCCGGAGGAAACCCCCGAGGCACGGGGAGAACATGCAAACTCCACACACAAGTACTTTCAAAGTCACTGAATCAAAATAATACTCCAATGGGTTTGTGCTGTGGTATTGAAACTGGTTGACTAACATCACAGTCAAACCTTTCATAATTTCACTATCAAAACCTGTATGACTTTCTGTTTCTAGCAGCTCTACTGTACAAAGCCAATGGGGACAAGTCCAGAGGTTGTTCAGATCTCATCTTGTGCTGCATGCAAGGAAGAAAAGAGAGTCAGGGTTGCCAGATTTTCATAACAAAACTGGTCCAATGGCCAATCAAAACTAGTCCAAAACTAGCCCAACGACAGACAGACCAAATACCAAAACTCAAAATATGCTTCTCCTTGACCTAAGAGACATATTTTTACAGTCTCTTTTATTCTTTAGACACAGTTTCTTCTTAAAAATCACTGTACAGTAGCCCAGCAATGTAAATTACACTCTGTTTCATTTTACCTCTAAACTACTAACAAGAAAAACAACCTGTGAGTATAAAAGTTGCCCAATTCATAGGTAAAACCACAGACTTGGCAACCCCTTGGTGAGTAAAACAGAACAAAACTTTCCTTCTTGAGTGTACCATTCCTTTAAAATTCTGCACCCACTACATGCAGATTTTTTAAATCTCGCATAAAGTTTCTTGACAGCAAGTTTTTCATCCATAAATAGTATGCAAAAGATGATGTATTTCTGCTGTCAAAATCCTCTAAAACACATTTGACCAAAGGTTATAACATTGGCACACTGTTTGTATTTCCTTCAACATGAATGACATTCTTAGCAAGAAAAGATTACAGCGATGCTGCCTGCCCTCTCCGCACATATCCCTCGGCTGGTTTTCCATTTGGATGCATCTCTAATTGATGAGGTTTCAGGCTGACTTGCCTCCTGCTGCGGGCTCATAGGACCTCTGGCCCTTTAAACTTTCTATGAATACAGTTTAAAGGCAGCGCTTGGTGAAAATTAAGAGCATTAGCAATGGCAATGAGTGCAGGGCCATGACCCTCAACAACAGATGGACAGAAGGAGACATTTTTAGCTTCATCACTTCACGCAAAGAAATTTGTCTGGGTCTCTGGAAGCTTGCTGACGCTCGTAATTTACTAAATCCATCTTAAGCACATTAATGCCACGCATTTAAGATGGCAACATCTGGTTCTGTGTTAATTACAAATCATAGGGATCAAATGATCCAACGGCTGACGGCCGTGCCGCATGAGCGGGGCTGGATAACCAGGAATGGTAGAAAGTAGGGCACTACATGACCGCTTGTGTTCCCTATTATGAAAAACTGCTATTATGTAGACATGACAAAAAAGAAAATAATTTCCGAATTATGGGTAACATGCTTGTTTTAATAGTTCTTCTTTGTGTTATCTTAAACACAGCACACATTGAAGGTTTAAACTTTGTTGAAAAATGAAAAGAAGCAGGATTTAGACAATTTAAGTAAAAGCTATTGTAGATTAGAAAAAGTTCTGTCTGGTTCTTGCTTTGTCTAATTGTGAAGTTTTCCACCTGTAAGAGTCTCTTTGTTACAGTGTGATGTACAACTTGAATTTTGAAGCATACTGCTATATTTTTCAAATGATCCTGCTGCTAATTTGTGTTAGTTTTCCATCATTCAGATTTATATAATAAACTATACAGATCTATGACGTCAGCTCTCCTTCTCTCTAAGCCGTTGGCCCCTTGAATAATTGAAGACCTGAATAAGATATGTGTAAACTGCAGTATGAATATCATGCACTTCGTCATCTAGATTTAAATTTCTGTATATTAATATATAAAAAAAAATAAGATTATGCAAAAAAACTAAGAATACATCTTAAAAACACGACAGGTGCCTTTATCATCTGAAAAAAGCCATTAAATGGACTTCTTGTCGTGCATGTTTTAAATGTGACATTAGGAGAGATAAACCATTCATACTGTGGTATGTCTGGGTGAACATTGTATTTCTGTGTCATTTTAAAGACAATGCAGAATTCATCTGACATTTTAACACATGCACGAAATTTCCATGGCATTTCAGAGACAAGCACCGCTTTGTATTTCGGTACAGAAAATACAGCCTTTTACTTCAGATTATATTAAAGAACATTGCAAATCTTTTTCCCTTTAATAGCAGAGTATAATCTCTAATTAAGATCACTTTGAGATACTCTGCTAATAAAATGGCATATTCCATTTTAGTGAATAGAAAAAATTTGGATCATTACAGAATTACCTTTGTGCAAAAGCTTGAGGTTGTGCTTTGTACGATGAGAGGAAACACGATCTCAGCAAATCTAACTTGATCTGACAATACCTTTGCTATTATAAATGGTTCATTGAAAAAGATGGGCCTGAATCTCAAGTCTAATTCAGCGAGCGTAAAATTGCTGGTCATTCATCCATCTTACCAAGCCTCGGAGAGAACATAATATCTCCTAGTGCTGACTTTGCTAAAAGTCTGTTAACCACAGCTTAAAGGGGCTATAGGTGTTTACTGACCAACATCAGATCCTCTGACACCTGTATATCTGTCTCCTCATTCCTTAGTTCTTTTTATAAATATCACTCTGCAGCTCAACATCAAAACAAAGATCATTCCTTGCAACTCTGGCTTCAAAAAACAACAACAAAAAAGAGTTGGACATCACATAGATCCAAAAGTCAACCTTTGAGGAAACGCAATCTGCCTGTTTGTGCTAAAAAAAGTGGTAAGTTTGTGATATAAAATAAAGGGTAAAAACAGCCACGCTCTTGACTACCACATACAAACAGTGACTTATAAAAGAAACTTTGAAGTAGCAACTTCTAACATTGCACACCCAAAGTCGCTGTGATTCGTATCCCTTCTGAGGTTTCTGTCCAGTGTTGCCAGATTGGAAATGTCCAACTATCATACCAGAAGCTCAAAACTATCGTATTTGGAAGTAAATTATGATGCACAAGTCAAACATATTGAATACAGCTATTTATTTTAGACAAATAATTTTTGACAGGACCGGCAGAAGGCTTTGGTGTCATTGCCTGAAACAGGTCTTGCAGAACTAGATTCCCTTTTCCACTCGTTCTCCATGTTTTCTGTATTTGATTACGTTTAGTCTGTTCCATAGACTCTGCCTTCCTCTTCGCCTTCCCTCTTTCTTCATCTTCCATTCCAGGACTGACCTAAGTGCAGCTGCAGCCGTGGGTCGGGAACGTTAACTTATGCGGGGGAATGCTAACTTGTGCTCGAGAGATGAAAAATGGCCAAAAAGACATAGCGTGAGGCATGCGTAACTACGTTCTTCTCATAATCATGACGGTCGACGCAGGATCCACAGCTAGATCAATGAACATAGAAGCCATATGATTATAACGCAACGACCATCATTTAAAGTGTCACAAAATTCTGAAATTGTTGTACATTATGGGATTTTATGGGATATGGGACATACAGAGGTCAAAACTATGGTACAAATATGATAATTATGTAAACACTGTTTATGTCAAACATTTTGCAATATTTTGAATTGCATCTTTGAATGAAGCAACACACAATGTAGCTACCACCGAAATACATGGACAATTGAAATGTCAGCAATGTAATGTGGCATTTTTATTAGGATATGTGGGTATTTTTAATCACAGTTCTGTGTAAAATATACACACAGATTACTTCAAACTTGACACTGTAAAATTGCTACAAAAGTGCTATACAACTTAAATATCATTGAATTCTCTTCTGCAGTTTAATACATTGGTTCATATCACAAATTTTGAATAGTTAATTTAAAATATGTCAAAATCGAGACATTCCACGTTATACAGTCAATTTAGTTTGGTGCATGGCCTCCATACGCACATTCCGCAAAGCGAAAATCATAGGGCCCTAAATCATTTATTAGGTAATTCACTGTTCATACGGAAAGCATTGCCTTCATTGCTTTTGCACAACAAGTCGAGATGAGTCTATTACGAAACACGTACCCCACTGGTGCAGATAACCCAGCCAGGTAAGCAAAACAAACTCCACTGCCAAAAATGATAGGGAACTGGGATTGGATGGTAATTTTGCTCTACAAAATATACCATGATGGGATAGTCCCATGACGGAAGCTTAATCATCAATAAAGATGGAAAGGTGAAATAGGGACAAAACACATTTTAAATCAGGGTATTAAAAACGAGCTGAAATATGGTACTATCTCTGGAAAGAAAATTACTATATTTGTTAAGCATATAAGCCTATAGAATTTGGTATGTTTCATTATTTCCACGCCGTTTTAAGTGAGCACAGTAAGACACACTGTTTATAATGCATTTTTTTTATTAGGTACAGTTATTTTATTAAGTTTGGCCAGAGAATCAATGTAAAGAACTGAGGTAATTCTGAGGTTGGGGCATAAGATTTTAACAGTATAAAAAATTAATTTAGTGCTTTTATAGTTTAAGAAAAAATGTAAACTACAAGGTCTAAATGTCTCACTCTGAGTTTCGAGTTATTATCCTTAGATTGTCTAGACATTTAGCTTTTGTGGATCTAGAGTCTTACAAGGACAGTTTAATATTTATTTTTCATACAGATGTTTTATGTTAATAAATTTCTAATCAGAAATGTGGATTTGCAAACTATATTTCAAGTTTTTTTCAAAGGTTTTGTGAGGAACAGACTGAAATTACATCTTAAATAAATGTCCTTCACTGCAGCTCAAATCTCATTCATAATGTGTGCTATCAAAATTGCAATTAAAGTAATTATAAATCCATACAAAATATGACATCTTGAATATTTCAATTTTAGAGATACAGCTTAATTTTATAAGTGTGCCGATTTAGTTTGTTCCAGTATATGGCACTTTAAGTACAGCATCTCCAAAAACAATACCACAGTCTACAAAGCCTATAATGTCTGACTGTGTGAAGCAAACAACCTTTGTACACCAATTAAAATTTGTTTTAGTTAGTATCTTAGGGCCAGGGATGTAAATTTGTTCACCTGATATTGTAATCCGTACCGAGGTAGGAAAATGATTGCGCCACAGAGATGGTCAGATCTTGTGGGCTTGTATTTTGGCTGCAGAGATTCCCAAGCGTTCTATGAGGGAAGAAGTGGTGAGTGACAAGAATGATGAGAGAATTCAAAAGAAAATGTAAAAATGTGGCTGATAAAAACGGCCTCATGCTGCAGCGGTTCCATTTTTGAAAGGTACAGGGAAGAGTATGATAATTAAAAGCAATCTCTGTGAGGGAAAATGTCACCATAATTGGTGTGTTACACTGCCAACATCTTTTTATTTGCCCTTCATAGTTAATTAGTTCTAATTATATGTGCTAAAATGTAACTTTAAAATTATACTTTTAAGCCTGAAACGTCAGATCTGCACAGAATAAAACATCACAAGTGTCAAAAGCAATTCTCAAAAGGATTATATGCATTCAAGCTGGTTTGCCTATTTGCGTGTGGTGCATGAACACTTACAAGATGCATATGCCCATACTCTTATGGATTTGCACATAGTGGTCCATGTGATGCAGAATACTGTCTTAAAAGTAGCCATTCGATTTCCACGTGACAGCTAGGTCACTACAAATTGGTTCATTCAGCTGAGTGTTTAATGGACACTTCATATTTTAAAAAATAATAATAATCCAAATATGTTCTAAAAGGTTCTCGCAAACATCATTCGAAAGTGAGTTCATACTTCTGGCCACTCACCAGCTCCGTGTCACTGTTGTTACGAGAACGTTTATGTTCTGAACACGTGCTAGGATCAATGGATAGACAGTGAATGAGGCTATAAGACGGTGCTTTGGGCTGCAGATGCTCTGTGCAGGCTTGCTAATGGCTTATTGATGAATGTGTCTCCTTTTCAGGCTCAGCTCTGTGGCTGTGCGTCTGAGCTGCGGCCGTTAGAACGAGAGGCCGTTGACGTCTGACATGCTGAGAATGAGTTCAACGTCTTACAGAAGCAATGTGGTGTGAAATTATGCAACACATTAAGAGTACGCAAGAGTACTACAGAAGTCACAAAGCAGTTGGTCTTGTCAGGACGGAAATATTGTATGGTGGATGGAAATATCATGAAAGGATATTGTTATCACTTTGAAATAGCCAAAAGCAGATGTAGTGCTTCTAAAGGTGGATCTTTGAAATCACTATTGCTATAAAGGTCCAAATTAGTACTTGAAAATTTAAGTCACATTTCAAAAAGTTTGAATATCGGTGGTTATAAAACAATCTGAAACGCCATTTTTCGAAATCAAAGTGTTTTTTCTCGAGGATCAAGTATCTTTACTTTATCAGAGTGTTTTTACTTTGTTTTAGCTCCATACATTATAAAGCATAGCCTACATTAACTTTTTACTCAACTGCATTTGATTCATACTGTACATGTCAGTTTTTACATAAAAAAAGACAAAAAAAGTGTCTTAATTCTAAATAAGTATTTTACTCAAAAATGTCCATCCATTCCATTTTCTACCGCTTATCCGAACTACCTCGGGTCACGGGGAGCCTGCGCCTATCTCAGGAGTCATCGGGCATCAAGGCAGACACCCTGGATGGAGTGACTCAAAAATGTATAGTAGATATTTAATGTACTTTCATACTAAAGCTAAAAACACATAAAATATATTTTCTGAAATGAAGTGGAGTTAAAAAATATAATATATGCTTTATGATATAGTGAAATAAAATGTTCCCACTCCGATAGAGATTCTTGAGTAAAAATACTCAAGTACTCTACACCTCTGCCATTTTTAAGGAATGATGACTTCAGTGTTACATAAATATAATTTACAATAAAGTATTTTATGTCTTTATAGTTATAATTGTAATATAATCTGTGTTGTTTAATTCAATGGTTCTCAACGGTTTTGCTACAGTATTACAGAAACGAGTACATGGAGTTCTATATAATAAAGACTTTGCAACATTTGGAACTTTCAGCCCATCTCCTACTCTCTTGCCCTTTTCATACTTGATCAAAATACTCTCTTGACATTTTAATACTTGATCAAAATACTCTCTTGACATTTGAATACTTGATCAAAATACTCTCTTGACATTTTAATACTTAACAAATAAAAATGTATCACCATCTTGATATTTTAAGGAATTTCCATCTAAATCAATGATTTTGATTTTGTTCCTTTGAGTTTTGGGAAATGTAAGGTCCAGCTTGTATAAGGTGTTCTAGCTTGTATTCTGTCTTATGGTTCTGAGCTCCAGGCAAACACAGGTAGAGTAGTTCTTAGGTAGACTGTGATATGTGGGAAGCCTTAATCATCAGCCACTCTCTCTATTTCTCTCTCTCTCACAGTTAGTGGGGGAGAGAGAGAGTCACAAATTTCATATCTACGCTGTCTGTTAGCCTCAGCATCCTGTTTAAAGCACCTTTTATGTGACTTGTATGCAGAGCATTTGCCTGTGACAAAGTATTCATTTCACTTATAATCATTAATGATGTTATCTAGAGAGTTACAAAGTGTTTTGTCTGTCAGGGGCAGAAGAGCTTGAAATTGAGAGGCTTTGCTGTTCATCACGGAGCTTTTGTTAGCATAATAACCTTATTGAGAAAACAACTGTTAAAACTACTACGTCCTAACCTGCGGTTGGCTCAGTCCATTTTAATTAGATAATGAATGTAATTATGAAAATAAAACTAGTATTGCCAAGTGTGTTTAATTAAAAATGAATAGTGTTCTTTATTTTGTAATTTGAGAGTATAATGATTAAAGATGAAAGATCAAATTGCAATTACTCAGAACAGTAAATGGCATGTTTTTTATAAAAATGTCACACCATTGAAAATTCACAAAGACTTACCACTTGAAATGACTGTATCAGAGAATATCTATGAAACAGAATGACAATAAGTGGAACACAGATTTGTATCAGATGCATTCAACTTGGGTTAGGTGCTAAAAAGGCTATGGGTATTCAGCTGACTGGTGTGGGACGTCTGCAGCCTGAGGTCACTTTTTAAACATTCTTATACAGTCAAAGCTGAGAATAGTCTTCTCAGTTCAGACTAAGATGCAAAACTTGCAACATGAGTATAAGAAAAAGTATATTGTTATCATGGTGTTAGATGATGGTCTGCATTTATCATAACTTTCTTTTATTCTTGATGCTGTAAAAAAATCATTTATAATTCGTAGATCCTTAATGTAAAATGTTACCAAAAAAATGACACTGGTCAATAAGAATGAACTTATTCAATATTAGTGGAAATGGAATTTCGAGCCTTTTAAAATCTGTATTGAATCCGCATTGCAATAATGCAAAAATTAACAAAAATACTTAAGTGTTCCACCTATTGAGACTTGTTACATGAGAGCTTGGGTTAATATCTTAGCAATATTGTAGATCTTCGCTTTTATTACATTATGTTGTAGATGAGCTTTAAAATCCATTTTTATTCACTGGTTACGAAATTGATATTTGACCAAATTTATACTCTCAGATTGGTGCTGCTATCTCTATCTGTTTTGTATATAATGCCATGGCTCTGTCCTCTTCAATGCTAATGCAACAGCCTCTTTCCATGTCAGTGCCTGCAACATCTCTTTAGGTAAACAAACAACACTAAGCTCCCGGTAAACAGAACCACATTCATGCTTTACCTAACAATACACTATTCTTCCACTCCACGATTTTATTCTCTCTGCAGACTATGCAAGTGAAAAAATATATAAGGTCACACAAATTTTCTTGCCACCTGTTTTAGTGTGTAAATTGCTTAATCTGATTGGTTCTTGCTGTCAGGTTACGAAAATGATTAGTGCACCAGTTGTTTGTCAATGTATGTTTTTAAATATTAGTGATCTATTGGGTTATATATATATATTTATTATTATTTTACTAAAAGCGGGGATATTAAAATAAAATAAATATGTTTGCAGTGCTCTGTACAGAACATTGCCATGCTATGACATATTTAACTGGGTCTGCCACTTCGGTCTGAGTTAATTGTGACATTTCCTTAGGGCAAATAATACTGTATAGGCTACTCTTTTAGTATTTTTATGGCGCTTTATCACTCTTGAAGCTTGGCAGTATAAATCATAATCAGTCTTCTTAATATGGAAAGCAGTTTTAGCGGAGCAGTGGATTTTTTGTTAATGAAACTAATGTGTTTGTATTCACTCTAGGTTGTACCATAATTTTTCATAAAAGAAAATGTTGTATTTTCCCCTCACACAAAGTGGACCTTAAGGGAACAGATTTATGAATGCGGGTTGAAGTAATGACCAAACTGGAAGTCTCTGGGGAGTTTTAAGTTACCTTACATTCCATTCTGGTATCAGACCCTCTGCTAAAATGAGTTGAAGACAAAGGGCATGAGAAATTGACCAAAACACTGAGATGAACAGAAAGTAATAAATTAGTTTTAATAATCACTCCAGCCCTGTGAAAGCTTATATACCACACATTTTAATTTGTAGATTTTCTGGGCCAAATATATGTGCTCTTGTCTCATGTTTGTCACACACAATCATTAACCGATGCCTACGGCCTGTAATACTTGCAAATCAGAAAGCAAGGATTAGTTAACACCAATGTTGTTACAGAAAAAAAAAACATGTGCTGCCGTTATTTGATATCATTGATCTCTGTTATTGCTGAAATGAGAGGGTGCTGTAAATAGTTGATCATGCATTTTCAAGAACAATTCAGTCAAAGTTTAAGACTCATCATCAAGATACGATTTAAGTAAAAAATTGCAATCCAAAATGATGCATCCCTTTCCCTCTTAACAGAATGCAAGTTTGGGTAAAACCTGAAGATCCCAGTTATCCCACCATGATCTCAAAAGGTTCCAGTGAGCATCCTGTGAGTTGAAATCTCTAATTGGCTTACATTTAAATTAATTGAACTTTTATTCATTTTCCGTCATAATTTTTGTGTGTTTTCAACATTTTCAAAAGCAAACAAGATTTTTTCACTTCTAGGGATAAATGAAGAAAAATCTCAGATTTTTGTGCTGCTTAACGATCAATAGTGAACTAATGATGGGTATTGGTTTCTACCCGCCGGGATGCGCTGCTGCTGGTAGGTTGGTCTGGTTCGGCGCATTTGAAAGAGTGGTGCATTGAGGCTGCTCCTTTCTGTTCTTCAACACATTCCGATTGTGGCAGACAGTGAGCGAGTAAGCAGCGAACGAGCGTGTGCGCGCCAGCGACTGACAAGCACGGAGAGACAGAACCGGGAACGAGTGCCGCTTTTCTCCTTAACAGCGTCCGTTCAACTCAGTTCGAGCACTGGCCGCTGTCCACCAGGACCTGGTGAAAATGATTCGGACCGTCATCTGTTTCCTCGGATTGCTCGTCGGTGGCAGTCAAGGTATGCACGGACGATTCTGAACGTGAAAATGAGAAGTGTGAGAAAATAGACTTCGATTGCGTTGAAGGGGTCTATCTGAATGAGGGGGACGTAGGGGCGGATTTGTTGTGCGATGCTTTGCAGTTTGGGCACGTATTTTAGGAGAAAACATTTCTTTTGATAGATTAAGCTTAGATTTTATTACGAGCTCAAAGCATTTATATTTGTACTTGTTATCATGGACTTATGTGGGGCTTGAGAAATGACGGCGAAGTCTTGCATACGCTTGTAGATGTGTATTGGAGGAGATCTAGCTTCCGATATATATTGATTTCAAGTAACTTTTTTATATGAAGTGCGAATTAAATGGCAGTCTCTTTAATACGGTTAACTTAAATAAAATACGTGCGTATTATGGACATTTTCGTATTTTATTGATATAAAAACCTCCTTTCTGTTATTTGAAATGATTAATCTTGAAATTATATTTGCTTGATAAATGCAGAATTCTAAAGATAAAAGTCACGTTTAAGGGAGATATGAGCACCATCGCGGGATAAACATAAACACGTCAGTGGATGTATGTTGATGAAAACACTGCTCCACTGACTCATCTGAACTTGATCATGAACTGTTAAAGTTCGCGCAGGGCGGTGTGCGTGAAGGCGCTTGCAGCTGGTGCTTCCCGCTCGACGGCAGGTGGGGGTAGAGCGCTGTGGATTAACCCGTTTAGAGATGCGATCACCATGCATAGGAGTGGCGAGATGCTCGGAGAAGCAACGGAATTTGGTGGTCAATTGTTTAATTGAACAACGAGCCACCTATCACTCAAGCAACACATTGTTCTTTGACCGGTCTAGGCGAGCCTCATTGTTTACGTTTTAGAGGCTAGCCGACTAGCCTCTGAATTTTAGGGCTAGTCGGCCCTTGTACGTTGACGTCACATTGAAGTGCTTGTTATTACCACAGCGATGAAAACATTAGAAACCACCGCAGAAATTCAAATGGTTAATGAGAACACCATTCAATAAGGTCCAAAAAAGGAATTTAATAATGTTTTTGGTAAACAGCTGATGGCTCATTGGTATTTCTAATGGAAACCATCCCACTAGCTTGTTCAACAGGGTAGCACTGTCTAAAACAATGCATAGCAAATAAATAAAAAGTTGATGTCACATACACGATGCATATTTTGGTACAAAGGCTTTGGAATGTGTTGAATGTGTAAAGACTATATAGATTATATGGTAGATTGATTGTAGATTATATAGGGTTTATGTCGTTTACATTGTTTGAAGGATACCGTATAGTAAAATTATTTTGAGGAATGTTTGTGACAGTGGTATTTTGGACGTAATTGTTATTGTGGTTGTAAAGTAAAAGAACTACCCTGCTCAAAACCATACTGTTTTAAAGTAGGCTAATAAACATTTGTTTTTGTTTAGCATCTGCCCAAAACCTTGTGTAACTTTATAAAGAATCTGTATGTCAACTGCATATAATATGAGCTCATACTGTATGCTAGGATGTCTGCCTGGAGCCTCTCTTTCCTAGAATACCCACATCCAGCTTTGCTAATTAGTGCTTCTCTTGTTTCTGTGAAGTGTCTGTGACTGACAGCTCCACTGAACCTTGGCTTGTTCATCAGTTTATCATCACTGAAATCTCTTGATGATATATGCTTGTTAGAGTGAGTGTGTGATGGCAGTTAAGGTGTAATTTACCTTAGTGTTCTCTCAGGAATTTCAGTGCTATGTTACAGTATGTGCTGCAGTTGGATCCATCTTCTGCATGGATAGCTTGGATAAAGCGGTGAGATTTGGTAGTCTCGAAAAGGTTTAGAAGACTTAGCGCTCTATATGGCTTACTTTTTTATGACACCGGCTGGTTGGATCGTCTTCAGAGAGGGAGAGCAATTTGCTGTGCTGATATCCATTAGCACTCTAGCTCTTGGCTCGCCGTTCTTTGTTATTAAAGGTTGGCTCATGGCAGTGTTTTTGTGTAAGTCTACTTCAACTGAGGCTACTGTTGATAAATTGTGTGCACTGCTGGTCTCGGTGGACATAGTCCTTTGAGGTGTTAAGTACTGTAATGATTCCTCCAAATCTCCAAGCGAATGCTAACATTAGAGCGTTAATAGATGTATGGCCTGGAATTATGTGCTGTGTGTAGTGGTTGATCAGAAAGCCGTAACATGCTCTCTGTGGATGTGTCTGTGTGATGCTGTGGAACATGAGTGGAATGAAAATGTGCATGTGTGTGTGTGTGTCAAGAAAAGATAATAGAGAGGAGCCCTCGAATGATTTAACCATATGGCACATCTGAGATGTTAACACGTGATGTTAGCTTTTCTCACTTAAGTGTCTTAGTGTTCATTGCCTCAAAATTTTACAGAAGACACAGGTAAAAACGTGCACTAAATACACCTCCATAATGTACTTAAAGTGCTATGTTGTCACGCATTCATTTTGCTTAAAATTCTATTCAAAAGTGTCCACCAAGGCATTTCAGCCAGCGTACAGTGTTTTTTCAATTGCTTCCAACGGAAATGCCACGTTTTTTGAAAACTGTCTTTCATTTCCGCAGTATCAACGGCGAAGCTCAGTGTTTTTTTCATGCTCAGTGTATCGTAGCACCCAACGCTGGTTTAAAAAAAAAGGTTCAAACGCCCCCAGACGGCATTTTCAGCAGCGTAAAGATGCCGCGGTGGATCTGGAGCCTTAGGTATTCTTTAAGTAAAAAATAGAAATTAATTTACTCAACCTCTTGTCGTTTCAAACCTTTATAACTTTCCTCTGCAGAACACAAAACATGATATTTTAAAGGATGTTTCTAAGCGAACAAAGGCGGTATTCATTCACACCAATGCAAGTCAATATGTTCCATCGGTTACCGACAGAACAAAGTAATACAGGTCTGAAATTACAAGAGGGTGACCAAAATGTTTGGCTTTTGCCTCCGTAAACTACTAATTTGTTGCTTATTAATTGTTAATAAGGTTGTTGTTAGGTTTAGGTAGGATTAGGGAAGTAAAATATGGTCATGTCAAATATGTGCTTTATAAGTACTAATAAACAGCCAAGATGCTAAAAATAGGCATCTAATAAGCAACTAGTTAATAGTGAGAATTAGTCACTAATTTTTTTTAATATGTTTTTGTATATATTAAAATCAAAATAAAGCAGTTTATGTACAAGTGTGTTATTCTGCACTTTCAATAATGCCTGTCTCAAGGTCTTAAGAAATGCCCGTTGTTAATTCTACTTAGAGAATTCTATTCTCCTTCCATTCACTCTCAAAGGCAATTATGGGGATCTATGGTTTCCTATATCATCGGCTCTGGGCAAACTTGTAAAATTCCAGTATTACTCTCAGGCCTCCTGTGGCTCCAGGGATGAGATATCGAAAATACTGCCATTACTCTTTACATATTTTTTAGCTGTGCTGTCTGTGATTTTACATTGCAGTGTAATAGAACTTGGGCTATGCTATAAAAAGGCTAAAACATTAAGCTGTTCTTATGAGAAAACGCTGGTGTGTGACTTCTCTCAGCGCCGAAATTGATCGTATTATGCGATTAATTGAGTGAATAGAGTGCCACACAAGCTTGTATGGAAATGGAATTGCCCCCCGTGGGAGTTCTATATGAAAATCAATTTAAAAAGTATTAAGAGTCAGCATGCTGCCCCATAGAATCTAGTGCAATTGCACTCTTAGTGAAATGATGCTCATTTTAATGGGTGTTCTTTCTTGATTGTTCTTTAGATGCCCACCAGTACTCCATCCCATAAATCTAGCCTCTTATGAAAACTTGCAGGCTTGTTTCTGATATGTGAACTTTATTGTCAAGCTGACCTTTGCTGAACCTTTTGCATTAGACCATGTTACATTATCTTGCAAATCACACCCAGTACTTGTTGAAATAGACTTTTAGCAAAGTGCAAGTTCATAAACATGATATCTGATATGTCTGTAATTTTATTTGTGCAGGGACAAGATTGCAGTAGTGTCCAAAAGATGACAACCGTATTGATTTTTTTTTAGCCCAGTGATTGTCTATCTAGCAGGGGTGTTATGGACGTGGTCCAAGATGGTCGAGTTTTGCTCAATGGTTATTGAAGCAGTTACGTACTGGATCTGAATTTCGTTCTGAGACCACCAATGTTTTGCAGGTAATTGGTCCGAGTGGTCAGATAAAAGATGAAAAAGAATCAGTGGAAAGCAGTCCAACATTCTTTCCCAGTAGGACTGTGTTGGCAGCAAACACCATCTTCACAAGTGTACACTGCATGTAGATGAGAAGACAGTGATGAATAGAGACCATAAAAAGTTAGAGAATAAAAAATGAGTGGAGCTTGTGTGAGGCTGTAAAGTTTGGGTCTAAAATGTTCATATCCTTAACAGCTATGAGAGAGTTACAGTATGTGAGGGTTATACCAATTCAGACACAATCAGATGAGTGTAAATGTAGTTGTATAATGAAGTGAATTCTCCTTGAGAGGCAATGAATAGCATTGGAATGAGTTCACCGGTTCGCGTGATGATACAAATGCTGACCGCATAATAATAATAACATGACCAGTCCCCGTTCATTTTGTGCCTGAGAGGCACATAGGAATTGAGTTAGCAATTGTACTCTTTTGTATTGCTCTGAGTGACGTTTAAGTACATTGCAAAAAAAGATATTCAATAAATCTGGCTTCTAACCGCATATTTGATTTGTGCCTGTAGCGTTTATCATTTCTGAAACAGAATGGCATTGTGGAAAGTGTGTCAGCAATCAGCTTGCATTATCCCCCTGAAACTCAAAAGCACTGCTTGACCTTTTTAAGAGGTGGTAGTCTATCGGCTGGAGAAGTAAGTGAATGATAGAAGTAGGAAGACAAGTAGAATTCAATGAAAAGAATACGTTATGAAAACATGTCTCCTCAAATATTGTACAATGAGCTCCTGCTAGTTTTGGTCAGATACGGGTTGTGTCGCAATCAATGGTAATAATAAGAACACTGGGGCAGGTTATTTGTTCGTTTTTATATCAACTTATATCCAACCATTATTGCTATAGACGAATATGATGCGTACAGTGGCTCAGGTGCTTATTCAAAGAAGCCTCGAAAACAAATTCAGTACTTTAGGAACAATAAAAAAATAAGACTTGATTTGATTCAAATGCTTCATATTTGCAGCAGAGCCATCAAGGTTATTCTAAGAACCGTACACTCTCAAACGCAATGTAATTATATCCAGAGTAAGGTCTTTGTGCAGCATCAACGGTAATGCAGTTTGACTTTGGAAAGTGACCTCTAAACATATTTGCGTGGCCCCGAACTTAAGAACGGCAGCAATGACATTCGAGATGAACATCAATACTGCTTTTAAGGAGTAAATATGATATGTATTTGCAGAGAGAGGTAAATGAATGATTAAAGGTCTGTTTTGCACTCCTGCCACAGAAAAACTTGAGAACATTTCATCAATGTGATGAAAGCGTTCATGGCTGTCTGTGGAGGAACCAAAGAAGCACCGCACATGGAGGATCATTATTTACCGCACGGATAAGTCATATCATGTGACAGCTGTTGGTTTAATGATTAATGTAGCCATGAATCTGTGTATCTGTGGGAATTGGGATGCTTTTTGTAATGTTGGATGCGTTTCAGGATGCGTTTTGAAGAGCCTGACGATGTTTATCTGATGGTCTCTTTTGGCAGTGGCTTTGATTTTCACTCTCTTCTCAGGGTTGTACTACTTCACAAACTAGTATTTAAAGTGTGATGTGGGGAAAGGCTAAACTGAAGTGTCAACTTCGAATTAGATGTAAATGGTTAACTACTACAGTACATCTTTGCTTTGGAAACACATGATAGCTGGAAACATGGATGGGTTGCTTGATATGATTCTTGATATAATTCTAATAAGTCTTGAAAATGTTTTTTTGCTGATAACAATTTGTGTCACGCAATGAATTTTTTTATTGACAAATGGCATGAAACCACCAAATCCCAGTCTGTGAAATCCAGGCTAAAGTCTTATAATCTATGAGAGAAAAAGCATCAAAGTTGAAATTTCAAGCATTGTTTTCACTATGATTTCAATCTCTGACATGGCCTAAAATCAGTCAATATTAAAGATTATAAGGTTATTTCACAGAATGTTATTAACATTACGCAGGATGACTTTATGTAGAAAATGGTAAATCACAAAAAAATGATAGCTGGCTTTTCACAGACTTGGTCACAAATTTTGAAAAACAGAAAGAAAATGTATTAATTATTGTCAATATTTTTGGCCTCGTATGGTGAATTACATACATTTCTTTGTTAGATCTTAAAGGAATAAAAGGATCTTAAAAATCGGACACCCCGCCTGTAATGAATATTTATTAAAAAAATACTTTTAGACGATACTGTTCACTTTCGTAAGCTAAAAATGTTTGTGCTGTGTCCAGAGTCAACAATTATTGTCGACTGCTAAATGTAGTTCCTGGAGCAAAGTAGTTGAGAGTTGTATTTGTGGTTTGCGTGTGTGTGTGTCCATACAGGCACTAGGGACATTCTCCTCATTTACAATAGATCGACAGACCTGCTTCATTACACCGGCTGTGTAAAGAGTTAGCGTTATCTGATGGTACTTTTTTCAGACTGTCTCCTACTTTCTCTTCTATTTATGTCCTTGAGTACAAATTTCTCAGCTGAATCAATTCCACTGGATCCTTCTTTAATTAAATCTACAAAGTGGGCAACATAATGATATTTGGTTTGTATAATGTAGCAGTATCTCAAGGAAGCAGCCCTACAAAACTCTCCACATCAGAGCTTCTACACGACAGGACAATTTCCGAGAGGCTTTGTGTCTGCGGCTGTGACAAACGCCGTACCGGGTGGAAAACCAGCGTTGTTCTCACATGGCCGAGCCTGATGGCTCAATTGAAAGTCAGCTGCAGTAAGTGATTTATGGCTTGGTTTTAATCAGTCTGCTGAAAATGCAATTAGACAAGGTTCCCACCGTGTGGAAATGAGCCGTCCCAAAGCCACTCGGGGACGCACACTGTTAATTAGTCGGGTAGGGCACCTGTTAGCACTCCTCGCTGGCCAGTGTGGAGAAAAAAAGAGGGGTCACGTTGCCACAGGGAATGGAGGAAGTGGGTAACCCGGAGGTGGGTGAGGCACTTGTTAGTGAACCAGCCTAGACCTTAGGGGGAAGAGAGTGGCCAGCTCTGGAATAAAGTGGTCGATGTGGAGAGAAAGGGCAGTGGTAGGATCGTTGCTTGAAATGATGGTGACCGAAAATGTGGAGTGGCAGGAATAAATTGGAGGACCCTTGATCTTTAAGAGCAGGAGGGTGCTTGTTAGTGTGCCACAGGGGGCCTTGCTGTTAGAACAGATCAAAACAGCTGCGAAGGGTGGAAATCACAGGTATTGTAAGATATTAGCAGGTGTCAAATGTGTGAAAGAAAGTCTTGAGGAAATTGGAAGGTTGCCGATGGAATAACATTTGTTAGAAGGGAGATACAGTATGTCTATGGGACAAGCATGGTGTTACACCAAGGAAGAAAATGTGAGTAATTTTGCTGTTAAAATCAAACATGTGTATTAAAAATTAAGAGAAATCTCCTGTTTTTCCTTTAATCAGCATTTCTGAATGTATTGTGGCAATTTCAGTCCAGTGTCTGTAAAATTATAGCAGAAGCAACAAAGTTACCCAATAGCATCTAACAAGACAGAGAATTCCAAGATGCATAAAAGTTTTAGTATATTTATGTAAATTATTAGTATTGTGTTTAAACATGAATATGAAGTTGTATTGTAAGTATTCAAGGTCTGCAAACATTGCATATTTTTTGTAATTTTTACCCATTTTTTTTTCTATTTTCTGAAAATTAATTTTATTTGAAATTAGGGCGAAATGTTGTCACTCGTTCACATAATGAAACAAAAAACATTTATTTAAAAAAATACATATTATTAATAAATTTAGAAAAACTGAAAATAGTATTGGAGTTGCCTTAATTTTTCTGCAGCATATTGCTACTTTGGGCTTTGGAAGTATCTAATCAATAACAAGTATTAAAAACTTAAAAATAGAATTTAATTTAATTATTTATGATGTACAGTGTTTTTTCCCTCTAATTTGTACATCCAAGGTTTTGGAAGGACAGTGAAAATATGTTCTTTTTAAGGACAGTGAAACGCTGTCTATTGATGTGGTCACTTACCATTTTATTTGATCCATTACCATGATAGCAAAAGAAAGAACAGACACAAAAGGGTCAGAAATAGAAAGACAAGAGAACAACAGGTAGTAGTGCTCATCAGACAACCTTGGAAATTGGTTTCATCTAGAACAGTGTTGTGTGTCACAGAACACAACTCAGAGATGAATCCACCTCATTAGTTTGTGGCAAAGTATCTGCCTCTAGTTAAAGTGGATCTGATATTAAATATTCAAGAAGAACTGATCGGAGAACTTTAATGAGTCCCACATTGGGGTCACAACAAAATTTGTGTGAAATGGTATGACTATGATATAGATAGACAAAAAGACAGGTTGAAAGGAACAACATTATAAGGAAAGTGATTATATGGAGATTGTTAAATAATCAGGGTCATTATAATTGCTCTAATAAAAATGATGCACCATTGGGTATCTCATTGATTGGACTCTGACACCCAGCACCCGTAAGGCGAGCTGTGTGGATAGATCATTTCGGCATAATGCTGACTGTTCGAGATGCACCCTAATAAGTATTAAAAGCCTCATCTAAGAGCTAGGCATGCACATCATTATAATCAAACCAAGCAGGGCTTGAAGACGTGGGGGTACTTCCAGCCAATATGTCCGAAGCTCATGTTTGACTCAAGGCATATTGCAGCAGCTCATGTTGCTGACACCAACACTGTGGCACCGCACAGCCTCTCCTAGTTTCACCAGACTGAGCAACCGAAAGCCATCAAATCCACATCTGCTCAGTCCCAATCCCTGAGCCCGTTCCCATATGCCGTTCCTCTGCGAGCGCGTATTTATGTGCGAGCGTGTGTTGCTTTACTGCACGACCGAGATGACTTTCCCCTGCTGCTGGAGTAGTTGATGGATTTTTCTTACCTTCCTCTGCTTCTTGTTTGCTTGTTTTCAGAGGTGCAGTCTTCACTCCTAAGTGAATAGTTTCAGGCAGTAGCACGGGGAAAGTTTCAGGCTTGGTTTAGTGGTGGTTACTGCTGTGGGAAGTGGTGTACATGACTCATGCGGAAGCGATACTGAACACGCCTCCAGATCCTGTGCACACTGACACCCATGCTCATTTATTTTCTCTCCGCGTTCAACCTCGCTTGCTCATTTTTATTTGACGTGATTTGACTCTAATTAGTTCACGAGCAGTTCTCGCATATGAGGATATGTCTGAATGGGGTTTGAATTAGTGGATTTAGGCATTATACTGTATGCAGCTTGTGTATGAAGTGTTTGGTGCTTTTAGTGTTTTGTAGTGTTTGACAGCATTATTCCTAATTATTTTTCCATTGAAAAGAAAGAGTTAAATGGATAGTTAAATGTAAATGATGTCATCGTTTACTCACCCTCATGTCATTTCAAACCTGTATGACTTTATTCTGCAAGACACACAATAAAAATACATTTTGAAGAATTTTGGTTACCAAACAACAGCTGCAGCCATTGACTTTGGTCGGGAATGGTTTTGTGTCCACAAGTAAATGCACTGTTATTCGATTACCAACATTATTTAAAAAATATTTTGTGCAAAGAAAGTCATACAGGTTTGAAATTATAAGCGTGTGATGAAATTTTCATTTTTTGAGGAACTATCCCTTTAAGAAATTATTCCAGGCATGAACTCTCACACCCTGCATCAGCAACACAGCTAAACGTGCTAAGCATTAGAACATGTCTTTACCAAAGTTCTTGTTTTGTATTCATTTTGCATACATAAGCGAGACGGTTTTATATCTCTGATGGCGTAAAACAGTATTTGGGATGGAGATATAACAGAATGCATGTGAATTGAAGGCAGCTCAATGAGAGAGTGGTTTTCCAGTCCCTATTAGTAAACATTGCTCTCTCTCTCCCTATGATCCACTTTGGCACTGATTAAAGCATTCAGTCAAATCTCAGGGCTCTGCCCTCCAACTGAGATTTCTGTTAATTAATTAAAGCCTTAATGCAATTAATTATTACCTAAATGAGAATTCTGGGCTTGTTTGTTAAAATCGAAATGTAGAATGATTTCCGCTTGTTTAATGGCACTTCAGTCGGGCGTCTTAATGTTTTGTTGAGTGCATGCAACAAAACAGCATACCTTGTTCTATTTGATTCTGTGATGTTAACATTTCTATCATTTAAATTCTGTCATCATTTACTCACCCTCAGATCTTTCCAAACTTGTATACATTTATTTGTACTGCTAAACACAAAGGAGGATTTTTGGAAGAATGTTAGTAACCAAACAGCTCTCATCCCCCATTTATTCCCATCGTATTTATTTTCCCTACTAAGGCAGTAAATGGGCGATGAGATCTGTTTGGTTACTAACATTCTTCCAAATATATTCCTTTGTGTTCAGCAGAACATTGAAATGTTTACAGGTTTGGAACAACTAGACTGTGATTAAATGATGACTCAATTTAAATTTTTGGGTTCAATATCTCTGTAAGGGTGTGACGGTATATATCGTTGGGAGTTTTGTAAGGGATAATGTACATGCAGGCAGCCAGTTGTTATCGCATAAATACATTTACATTTAGTCATTTAGCAGCGTTTTTTCTAAAGCGATCTTGTATCACACTGAAGGGGCTTATTTCGCAAACAGCCAGCTGCTTGTACATTATACGGATTATTCCACGGCTACTTGCCACATGAGAAAAAACTGGACATGAAATGTGAAATATTTTATTAGCTATTTTTTACCAAATGTGGATCTTCTGTGAGGAAAAGCATTTTACTTACGGTTTTTAAGTAAGAAATGACGTTCAAATGTCATGAACAGGAAATTTGGTTTAATCATTTGTAAATATAATGCCATATATGTTATTAAAAGACATATTTAATTTGTCCAAAAAAAGTGTCAAAATGATTTGCTGCAGCCGCGTTACCGTGTGTTATTAGTTTTGAAAGGTTGTTGTGGGTATAACGAACCTGCAAATTTCACAACTGGCCAATAAGAATCAAGCATTCTTACCAGCCGTGTAATGATGTCAGATCAATTTGACCATTAACTCGGAAGAAGTTTTTCTATTCAGAGAACAAATCAAAATAAGTAAGTTCAGAAGATTCATGCTGTTTTGTCGTCACCATTGTTCATTCAGTTTGCGTGGCAGGGATTTAGCAGAAAGGTGCGAAAGAGGAGGGGTTGAGAATGTTTCTTTCATTATAGCCAGCAGGGAAACAAATGTGATGTTGCTGTGATTTCATAAGAGACCCTACTATTCGGTCTTGGCGATACTGTCACCGGCGCTGCTCTACTGGGTCTGCACTGTGCGTGCAAATAGATTTGTGCTGTTGTGGAGCGTGAACAGCAGACGGGTGGGAATGTATCTGAACATCAGAGATGTTCGCACCTGTCAATTAACATCTCGCTGGCAGATAGGTCTATAGACATCATATTTACTTCTGGGGAATATTTTTTACTCAGTACAGTAAAAAATATTCAGAATCCATGGAGTAATGGGTATAGATTAAATGTAAAAAAGTGTTTCCTTGCCTATGCCAGTTGAATAAATAGTCCATTGCAGAAGACGGTAACAATGCTGGTCCAATGTTGTTCCAGAAGAACTTCCTCTTTCGGTGATCAAAATACAATTTTAAACATTTTGAACCGAAAAAAACGAATATCCTTGAGATTTAACTATGTAAGATTTAATAAAATAAAATACAAAAATAAAACTGATGTTCAATTGGGCAAATATATTTATGAAACTTGAATGAAGATTTCTGCACATCTGTTTGGTTTTGCAGAATAGATCCACAATTTCCGGCTTTAAACCAATCATTTCTGATAACCAGTAAGTTTGCGAAATGAACGCTGAAAACATATTTTGTGATATTTTTAGCTCATGATCTGCTTAATTTGAGCTCCTGTGCCGAATCCCTTTATCTCTCCCTTTACATTCATCTGGATTAGAGCCTATTTGCTCCTCATTGGTAATTATTTTCTAATCTATATTTGCACTAGATTATTTGATGTCAAAATCAATTCATGCATCAAAGCCAAACTTAACAACATAAGCTCGTGACATCATGATCCAACCCGTTCTCTCTCGCTCGGTCAGCGCCCCTTGGCGTCAATTTTGTATGTGCAGGGTTCCCATTTGGTGTCGTTTTTCAAAGACAGGGGAACATTGCTGTTTGCTAAATGCTCCAGACCAACCCATGATCATCTGGTCCGTTGTTGAGTAAACAATACACACCTCAAAGATTTGTCAATGACTAAGACTTCACCTGCTGGTCACCTTGTTATAGCCATTGCTCAGTATTTATGCGTTCATGTGCTCATGTGCAAATCATCCTGGGACGTTGAAGGTTAGGGATGCGCACTTGGGTTAAATGTGGGTGGCTTCCTGTCAATCAAACTGCAAAGCACATATTTTGCGTGAGCCAGAGGCACACAAACTCAGGTATTTTTTCTGCGTAAGGTTGCTGGTAGATTGTTGAAATCTGTACCACTTGACAGTTTTCTCATGTTAATGTAAGCTGGTAATCTTATAAAACTCTCTTGTGGGCATCAGGGATAAGGGGACGATGACAACTCAAGCAGCCAGAATTGTTATAATTTATGTGAAGATTTATGGTGAGAAATATATATCGACATTCGAGCTAAACATCTCATAGTTGGAATAGAAGATTAGTTACATTTGTTAACATCCAAATGTTAATAACAACTGTGCTTGCACTTTCTCTGATGGAATGCACGTGTAAATAAAACTCCTCTTGTGCTGGTTTTCCACATTTGATGTATATGGATTAACTAGCTGGTCCTCAGCATGACCATTGGCTATAGAGATAAAAGCTGGTGGGTGGACATGATTGCACACCAGCAGCTGAGGTAAAAGGGTTATCAGGCATTCTTCCTATTCGTAATAAATTACAGACACCGTACAATGCCAGGCTTTAGCTCCCAAGTGTGTGTATTAACGCTAAAGGTCTACAAATGAGAGAGCATTTTCAAACACAGCTATTCTCCGTGCACTCATCCTCATGTTCTCGCTGCGGGGGACACGACTTTAAATGAGGTGCTCCATCTATCCGGTTTATGCACAACATTTTTTTGCTCTGTGATTTTCTCTGTTTCGTAACTCTATGCACAGTGGGTCTTCATTAAAGAGTGCTTTGCTTACATTACATTGATATTTTATCACCTGTTGCTTTCATACCAAAGCCACACATGGCCTGGTGTGAAATCCTTTTTCGTTTTTATGTCTCCCACTCGTTTAGATTTGGCATAAACTGTGTTTTAGTTGAATATCTTTCAAACTATTAACCCAAATATTAATTTCTTACCAAGCAAGGCCAACAAAATATTTCAGTAAGTACTTTTGTAACCTTATGGAGAGTTTTTGTGGGTGGGTTGGTGTGTTCAGTTTATGAAGGTTACAAAAAGTAAGAATTAGATGAGATATTGTGGGGATTAAAGTGGATATAAATCTTGGAGAAGAGAGATAGTTTTGTTATATTAAAAATAATTTATTCGGAAGCCGTCAGTGAGTTGTTTCTATATAGCCATGTCTGTTTAAAACACAAAATTGCAGGTTTTGTTAAGTTAAAAAGTGCACACTTCCATAAAGTTCTCTGTTGTCACACATTCATTTTGGACAATATACTAAAAATATATTGTTTTTGTACTTCTATTCATGGTGTCTCAGAATAGCACAATTGAGTACACTTAGATCTTCTAAAGTATATCCTAAGATTGCAGTTTCTATTTATGAAGACTGAGAATGTGGAGACTTCGGCCAAAAATGACACTTCTGTCAATTCTATGAATTAACCAATCTCCAGTTGTTTCAAACTTGTATGAATTTCAATTGTTCTGTCAAACACAAAAAAGGAAATTTAGTAATAAGCAAGATTTCTGGGGTAAATGGTAGTCAAAGGTGCCCCAGAACTGTTTGTTTTCATAAATTTTTCAAAACATATTTTCAACTGAACAAAAAATTTTGTATTATGGAAGTCAGTCGTAGCGCAGAAATCTTAGTTGTTAACATTCTTCCAAATATCTTTCTTTGTGTTCAACCAAACAAATACGTTTACACAGGTTTATAAACAGCTTATGGGTGAGCATACTGTATGATGACCGAATTTTCATTTTTGGGCGAACTATCCCAGTAAGGGACCAGTGTACGTTATTTAGCGGCACCTAACGGTGCGGTAGCGAATTGCAGCAAACAGCTCAATCCACCACTTGCCCCTCCCTTTCGTATCACTACGATGGCTACTCTGATGAATATGATGCACACCAGACAGAACGACGTTTAACCAGTTTAATCAAGGTCCACCGGTGAAAAAAACAACTGACAAAATTCACAAGGTATAATCCATAAAGTATAATCCACAGTCAGTGAAAAACAGATAAAAAATCCTTGTGTAACAAAAATGTATTTATGTTAAAAAACAGCATCAAAATGCATAAGGGATCTGATTTAGCGTATGCAAGATAACAACTAGACCTGAGAATCAATGAAACAAACAGAATTGAATATATGGAGTCCTGGGTGATGAGTTGCAGGTGCTTTGTGTAATCAAGGTGCCTGGTGCAAGTGATCATGGGAGTGTAGTCCATGGGGTAAAATATCCGGGGAATGAGACTAGGGGAATCTGGGGAAGAGGGCTGATGCGGGGGGGTGTGACCGACAGACGAGAGAGGATGTTACAGTCACCTTTCAGCCAGCATCTGCATTGGTGCCTAGGAGAAAACAGAGATATTACAACGATCTCACTTGTTTTCTATCCTATAGGTTATGATAATTGACTCTTCTATAATGAAATTAGAGTTTTCCCTTTGGTTTTTAAGTGTTTTTATATAGCTCCAAAAAAGTCACATATAAAAGGTTTTCTTTAGGGACATCAAAGGCAGCATTGTAGCCCTGACTGATGCGGTTGATGAGTGTGAAATTGTTCTGTTCTGTTAATGCTCACGATAGGCACAAGTGTCAGTGCGATTACCAACAACATGCCATCTCATGCCATCTCTGTTACCATGACAATCTGATCAAATGATCAAATCAGCTTCAAAGGCGCCCTCTTCTCGAATAAAGCAATTCCGTAGGTCACGATACCTCAGGTTCTTTCGCAAAGATATAATGAGGTGTATGACACCTTTAATGTTTTGCTCCCAAATCAAGAGCCAAAAGTGAATTTTCTGAATTTCCTTGAACATTTTGCAGTTGTCTGCAGAAATAATTAATTAAATCGGAAAGGTTATGCAACCGCAAAGCAAAATGTATTTCTCAACCTTTTTGTTGTGCAAATGCACCCTTAATAATCAGTCTGAAATGTATTTTTGTCATATTGCAGGTAAGCATCAGGCAACATGTAGGTTCTCTGTCTGTGTGTTTAAGTCACCGTTGTTATTGTTAGATAGACATCAACTGGAGAAGTTGTTGCTTTAAACCAGGGGTCTTCAACTACTTTTCTTTGAGAGCCAGATTTCAAAAGTATAAATAGGATGGGTTTTTTACCATATATTTGGTTGCAACAGTCTTTTTGTTACTGTTACTTATAGGTCACATATTTAAACATACTCAGAAATATTGCATCCAGCATTTGTGCCTTTTCATATTATTTGATTAAAAGGGATATTGTCTGTTTAATTGTCTTTTATATTCCTTAATGCGTTAGTTTGTCCAAAAATGAAATTGCTGTTAATTTACTCACCCCCAATCCCAACAGTACATCCAAGATGTGGGTGGCATTGTTTTTTCAAGATATTTTTGAAGATATTTGGTTCAATTAATGAAAGTCAAAACAAAAAAAGTAAAAAACGCTAATATATTCTGCACAAAGGTAGGCTTATCCTTGTTAGGTTAAAGTGGCGTCTTATAAAGCGAATCAATTGATCTGTGCAAAAAGCTGAAAGTTATTATCCCTTCTTCGTGGGAATCCAATCGCATTCATGTGCCTCACGCACTCAGAAGGGTAGATCCTGTTTTTTGTGAATTTAGCCTTTAAATCATATATTGTTAATGAGGTAAAAAACTATTTTTTTCCCTTATCTGAGACAACTGCCTGTGGCTGTGGATTGCGGATTATAAAGTTGTAAACAACATTACGTATCTTGGATAGACAAATCGCTTCATGAGACATCGTCAATACATCGTTATGAGCCGTGGAAATGACTTTTGTATTTAATGTAGCACCCTTTTGGACTTTCAGAGATGTGGTGTAGTCAGGACGTGCATTTCTTAAAGCACACTGTTGTTAAAGTCTCTCCATTTAATTGAAATGTTAAGACCGCCAGTTGTCTAGCCCTGCTTTAAACATACAGACAAGACAGAGAAATTCTCTTTTTGGTCAAAAAAATTGGTGTCACTCCATCTCATTACGTATTAAACCCTTATGCCATATTAGATGTTTATAATTTTCTTTCTTCATTTAAACACAAATGAATAGTTTTATATTAAAATGCCATCATGTCATATTACCTAAATGAAGTAGGATACCATGTGCAAAGGTTGCAACATCAAATTTAGCACAAGCAGCCAACCTAGCTGTGAGATACTTTTAACCATAAGATGCTTGTGATGAATTTATCAGTTGTAATTGAATTACACATACTTACACTGGCTCACATACACTTGCATACATTTATTGACTAATCCCGATGGCACAGCTGTTTTGCCAGTGTTCACCTCGTCCTCAGTCCCACCCTCCATATGTCCATTACCTGCGGTCATAAGCCCATGGCCTCATCTGCTCCGCACAGACAGGTGCTGTCCGTGCTGCCGCCTAATTAGAGAGCGAGGGCTGAAGGAAGAAAAACGCAGTGGCTGGAGGTTTGTCTGCCCGCCCGGTTCGCTCAATTCAGAGATGTGCTTAGTGAGTGGAAAAGCTATGTGAACAAACACGATTAATAATGTAGGCTAGCGTGAGCTCTTTTCCTGTCTGTCTGGAACAACAGGCCTGCTAACACTCGTTACAAATCTGATTTAGAGTGCAGTTCTGAATTAGAGAGAGGACTAATTCTTGAGAGCTAGTTAAGAGGTATGACACAAGGTGAGCTGTCACCTGTAAACATTGATGTTGTTGGGACAGAGTGAATCACGTGATTTAGGATGAAGGTGGAATGTCTAAGCTTTTCTTTTTCATACATGGAAAGTGGATGGTGATTCATACTGCTAAGCTCTGAATAAGGACAATAATATTGAGTTGATCTTTGGTCACCTATACTGCTACCATACTGTATGTGAGCTGTGCATGTGAGGCTTTGGCTCTGACACTGGCTGGTTTTGTGATGAACTCACACAGTGCGTTTTAGTGTCTTATGTAGCTTGACAGTATAAATCAAAGTCTTGTTTTGGTGTATTGAAAAAATAACAAGAGCTCTTACATTCTGCCTAACATTTTTGTATGTGTATGGTCGGAATTACCTGGGGGTAAGTGAATGAATGACTTGTATGGTTGACATGGTAACATGAAAACTGATGGTTGAGCAATTCCAGCATTATTGGTGTGACATTTTCAGTCAACACTTGAAATATAAATATAGAATGTATTTATTACCAATATATTTAACCATTTGTTTATATTTTAATAAACCCCTGAAGATGGAGTCCAGACATCAGAAAAATGTCAGTCTATGAACAAGTTTCTATTTCAAATGAGGAAAAATGTATGCGTTATGGATGTGACAAAAAAGGATGGGAGTTATTGAGAGACAGCAGGAGGAGTTTAGTAAATTAAAATGTACTAACCAAAAGCAACAATATCCAACAAATGGAGAAGAGGTTGCTCTTTATAGAACATCAATTTGTTACTATATTTTAATTTTCATGTGCCCATTTATGAGCAATATGGACCAGTATTGATGTGACAATTCACTGAATAATCGAAAAATATGCTTTGAAAACAAAAAATGCTTTTAAAATATTGAGACCTCACATGTGTCATGAATCACAAGGAAAGAACCCAATTGCAGGCAGGAGGTGGTGAGAAACAATGACTTTTAATATAGTGAACAAGTCACAAAACAAAAACCCATGCGGGGGTAAAACAACAATGACAAGGGGAATAAAAATAACAGACTCAGCAGGAACAATAAACTACTAACTAGACTAACAAAACACTTGATACAAACTGACATAAACTAGATAAACATTTACTCATTTAGACCTGGAGAGAGAGTGTGGCGATCAAAAATATTAAAAAACTTTCTCTCTTCACATGAAACAAGGGATCCTGCTATGATTCTCCACCAAGACCAAGCAAGACATGACATGATGAGGCAGAATCACGACAAGATGCATATTTTAACCACCAAATCTTGACATCTGACCTACCACTATAGTGCAAACCTTAGAATTTTCCATCTTAAGGTTAACAATTGCATGGTTGCCTGGTTGTGAATGTGCCGTTAAAACAAGGCTATAGTCATTCTGAAATGAGTTTAAGGTTTAAATACTGCATTATTTTCCATCCAGAAGAACATCAACTTCGAGTTGGCTACAATCTGGGACTTCTCGCTAAAACATGACACGGCTAAAAGCTTCTGTCTTGTACGCTAGCACGCCTGGCTTAAGCTAATCGAAATGGCAAAATGCCTAAACCGGGAAAAGTGTCAAGAATTTGGAAAGGCTCACTGTGCAAAAAAAGAAGTTTGGGTACCAAATCAAAGCATCCATCTTTATCATTATATTACTGAACTGTAATTCAGTGTCATAAGTATTGATTGAATATAAAGAGTTATTCAAGCTCTTTCAAACATCAGAGCCAGCACAACATAAGCACATTGTTGGATTTGTCTTTGGATGCGGAGGTGTCCAAACCATCTCCAGTACTGTCATTCTCATTAGGACAGAGAGATGCAGCGGTCTGTTTAATTACTAGGCTCAGTGGTTCTAAGAGCCAGCTTCCGTCGGGTAATTTAGAGCCCCGCTCCTTCAAACCACATGGCATCCAGCAAAAGATGAGTTTTACTGCAATCTGAGAATTATAAAAACGTAATAAACGCCACCCGGTATTCCAATTCGTATTTTAAACCCAACAGACTGAACCTCATCCTTTTCATCTCCGAGGCAGCTTGCAGTAAAAACCGTAATGCTTCTTGGACTCTGTTAATGGGAGCCAGGTTCCTCTTTCACTGCGGAGGAATTAAATACCGCTCTGTTTTCTGGGACTGGTGAAAATGAAGGATGAAAAGCTATGATCGTAACTCCCGGCATGAAGGAATGTCACTGCGTATGTTGTCGGGGAGCATGCTTGGATGTCACTCTAGAGATATGTACAGCCTAAAGTACAACATATGTAATGTTGTACTTAGCAGACGTTAAAACAAAAAGCATTGTGCAAAAATGTGATTGATTATACTGTGTTAAATGACAGGTTGTGTCGCTATGTGAAAGCAGATTTTCTATATGGCTGTGTTTATGCAATAGATAAATCAAATGTTTTCAAAGTGGTCAAAAAATGAAACTACAAATTTTTTGCATCAGTACTTTCAGGATTTACAAGAACTTTTTGTATTTATTGTAATTGATCACGTTGTTTCTCTTGTGCTGCTGACCCTGGCCCAGTAAAATCTCATTTGTTTGAGTGAGAGCAGATGTGAGATATCATTCGTGATGAACAGATTAGTTGGATTTCATAAAACATTGATGAGAACTTTAACTCACGCAGGATTCTGTCCCAAATGAGCCCCAGATGTAAGCTCTTGTCT
The DNA here is from genome assembly GCF_015846415.1 of Triplophysa dalaica. Lineage (NCBI taxonomy): Eukaryota > Metazoa > Chordata > Actinopteri > Cypriniformes > Nemacheilidae > Triplophysa > Triplophysa dalaica. The sequence goes on along the minus strand of NC_079549.1, from coordinate 17,897,098 downwards.
GTCTGGTGTGTAAACACATCGATATAAGCTTCACTTTGGGATGTCATTCACCATCATGGTGGTCGTCCTTATGAAAAGTTAATTGTTCCCTGGCCTGTACCTGTTTGTCAGGTCAGAGTCAGATTACACGCTGCAAATGGATGAACTGCAATGGAAGTGGGCTAAATATGTGATTGGATAAAAAAATGCTCTTCTAACTGATTGAATAATCAACACACACATTAATGAACAGAGACAAATGCGGTAAGGATGATTGGATATTGTTTGGATGTTTCAGTATAGGGGGTGAGTCAAACCGAGGACAGCAGATGACTATGTATGTAGTGCGTATAAATGTATAACTTCTATTTGCTTACAAAATCTCCAAATGAGTAATAAAACTTGACAGCTGTGATATAAATTGTGCTGCTTTGGCTCAGATAAGATAGCTGGTCCATGTTATGCACATGCACTTTTTAGAATAAAGACTGTTGAAAAGGCTAGCGGTTTTATTTAAATTTTGCATTCAATAATTGGAGTACAACCGCTAAATTTAGCATTTTTTTATTCACTTATTTTCCTCCTCTTTTTAATATAAAAATGTTTAGTGCAAGGTTTTTGTGGTCTGTTTTCTCACTTGAGTGCGAGCTCATCTCATTTCATGTCGTGCTGTGAGTGTGTTGAGATAATCTATAAACCACAGAAACTTTTCAGATTTACATGATTAAAAGTATTTGATATGGCTGGCCAGAGCAGCCTGTGGCTAACCACAGTGCTGCGGTTCAGCATACTCTGTCTTAGAAGTCACCAGCTTTGATCAGACTCTGATTTTTGTCTTGTCCGTGCTGTATGGTTTCTGTTTGTCCTGTCTTGTGCTTGTTTCACACCGCACACTCAAGCGAGTAAGCCGGGCACGACTGCTTTAACAGGCACAGGCTGTGCTCTCATACTGCCAGTATTTTTGCTGCATAAACTGTGGTGCTGTAAACTGAAAATATATGTATTTTTGGCTTGCCACGATGAATATTTCATTTGATAACAAACACGGATTATAAAATATTTATTGGGTTTGGGGCATTGAAATCTGTTGCAAACATGGTCTTTATGTAATTAAATTTAAAAACAGGGGCATATTTGCAATAAAATGGGAATTTATTTACATTTATTTACTTTTGGGTTATTTATCCGAAACCCAGTCCGAGGTTGGGAACAAATGTAACCAATCGCAATTCTTTCAAAGTGTTTTTTAAGGATAAAGATCATCTTTATGTTCTTATCCAGCACACAGATCTCAGTTTATTAGAGTCATTCAAATTCACACAACAAAATAAGCCTTCATTGTGAGACTGCAATGAATTTATTCCTTATTCCTTACATTCCCGCTTTGACTGATGTGTTTTCTACTGAGGTCCAGTGCTGTGTTTGATAGAGCAGTACATTGGGCCATTGAGGAGCCATCTCTCGGCTGGTAATGGGCCTGCCCATGAATGGCTTTCATTGTTTTTTAAGTCCTGCCATCCTTTGTCTGGAGGTTGACAGCATTTGCCGAAGAAGCTCACTCCGCCAACCATAATTATGCCCAATCACTGGCAGAGTGATGAAGAATGTCAAACGGCACTTTTTTCTTGCTGTCTGCTTTGTCCCGATTACTTCTTCCCTGGCATTTGAAGTGCCTTTTGGCGCTTTTGTTCTGCGCCTCTGCGTTCATCTGTATTTGTCGCTCCCTCTTTCATTTCTCCCCTTTCTCTTCCCATTGTGTTCTGTGGCTTCGTTCATGGGTGGCAATAGGTTTATGACCCTGTCTCGATCGCTTGTAACCTGACAGAAAGGAAATATTGTAGCGTATGTCCGCGGGGCTCAATGGAGAATTGAAAGATAGTGATAAGTTTAATGGATGATGTGTACCTGTGAGGTGGACAGGTGGCAGTTGACTTGCACTGCTTTGAGGCCAGAACACTTTAATAATGGCTTTACCCTTGAGGTTTTTACCTCTTTTCTGACGGAACGGGCCTCATGGATGACTGGCCCCTGTTTAGAAGGAACTGGTGACATTGACACAGAAATTGATGGCATTGATTTATGATCTACAAAAAGGACGAAAAAACTGTTTAACCTTTTAGTATGTCAAAGATCTTTCAGAAATGGCCCTGGCGTGCTTTAGTAAAAGTGCATGCTGAAGTGGTGCATGTAATGAGACATAGGCCTACTGTACACTGGGTAATATTTTTCGGTTTATGATGTATTCTGTTTTTTGTTGGTGGTATAAAATAAATCAACATTGTGAATAACTAACACAGAGATTTTATTGCAGCTTTAATTTGGCCATTAATTTTTCTGAAGAATTTTCCTTCCAGTACAATGTTTTTTTGTGCATTCATAAAGCGCATTAAGACATTTCATAGCATCTGTTGTATATAAAAAGGCATATTATGTTGGGAAGTTCTCTTTATTCTGTGAAAAAGTGAGTAGTTTTTTCACAGCAACAGCAGAATTATTATATTTAAAAAAATACATTAGATTTCCCTAATCCTTGCTCAAATATTTGCATTTACTTGGCAACCGGGTACCTTTTTGGTTTCCAAATGCCCGTATACTTTGAATATCCAAAATATTCTTTCTTGCCTTAATTACACATGCTTTTTCTTAAACAAACTTCTTATTTCATAACTTTCATTGAGTATGTTAACTAAATAACAAGGTGTTCTGTAATAAAATCGATTTTTCTACATGAACCTTCTATTTATTTTGAGTTGCGCTGTTAAGATTAAATTCAAATAAAAAATGTGTGATTCCTTTTCTTCAAATCTTCTGGGGCATACACCTAATAGTTCAGATAATGCTCAGATATTTCTGCAACTGTTCTTGAATCACAGCACTAATCCCCACCGAACATCACAGAAGCTGACCAGCGGCATTCAGCTGTGCTTTTACCACACAAATTATCTCCTTTGAATGAAACATTATGCCTTTTTTGAATGTCATTACTTCAAAGCTACTTATGAAACGAGTTCCCTTTGAACCAAACCTTTTAGAAGGACTTTTCATTCTATATGAAGTCTAACCGCCATTTCATAGTCTTTGTAGAAGAAATTGATTCGTTTAATTTTGGGGACTTCTACGTATGCGAATAGAGCCAGGCTCAAAGAAATAAAAAATAAAAAAACACATGCCCTATGGGAATATACGTGTGATACACTTGGGAAATGTGAAAGCCAACATAGTAACTGTGTGTTGTTTTTTCCCCTTTGCTCTCTATTACGCAGTGTTGGGAAATGGAAAGAAAATGCCCCAGGAGGGTTGCAGACACTTCTGTTCTATGTGTTGGTCTCTGAAGTGATGTGCTGTGATTTGGTCTCTTTTTTATAGGTCTAGTTCCGTATTTTTCATCTGACATTTGTTTTGTGGAAACTCAAATATGATGTAATATATTTATTTTAATTATACACGCCTTTTATTATTGAAAGAAACTGTGTGGAAATCGGTGATACAGTATTATATCAATATCTTTGTTTCAGTGTGATACAATTTTAAATATTGTGATGTCTTAAAGTAGTATCATTTAGAACTGTGATAGAAATACTAAGATATCTGGGAAGCTGACTAAAACCGTACCATGTGGTCTATGGTACCGTGTGACACAGCAAAAATGAAGTAAACAAACTGTTTATAATATATTATTTTAAAATAATTTATATTTATAATATAAAATAAATAAGATAAATCTCTCTTTTCAATTTTTTGCTGTTACACCATAGGCCCCGTTTATTTGTCAACTACCCACATCTTTTTCTTTCAATTTAGGTAGATACTGTATACGGTAAGTATAGAAATTACCAGGCCTGTAGTCTGACAAGCTTATAACAGTTATACAATATTTTAGGTAAAATATAAAACTTCTGAATTATTTTTGTCTCACAACACTTAAAGAGGTGGTGAGAGAGAATAGATAGCGATGATCTAAATTCAAACTTGACCATGTGCAGAAACCCCTACTTCTTGTCAGCATTGTATTAACTGTTTGTCTGCAAAAACATGCTCGTTTTATCCATTATGCATTACACCAAGCCTCAAAATGTTTTAATGGTGTTTCAAATGCCTGAGACGCTTAACTCTATCATCAGATCGATTCAGCATCTTGATCCAGAGGACTTTCCGTTTGTAAAACGCCTCCTTTCTAAGACAGCCCGTCTCTCTTTTATTACGGTGCAGTGAGCAGACCTTGAGAGGAACTGGTATTTACAGCTGGACACACAGCAGGTATTATGTCCTTCTTAAAGGAACCGAGAAAACAACCAATCTTTTCTCCAGTGAAGTAACAGAGATAATGAAAAATTGAAGGAGGCTGATATACAGCAAAGTGTCATGCATTGAAAACATTTAAAGAGAAAATATATGCAGCTATATCTGTGTAACTATTACTGCAATCAGAACAAATTAGAACAAAAATGGATTGACATGGTGGAGGCATTAAACTTAATCTTACAGTAAACACAAATATAAATACATTGCTACTTTTAGATATTTCAACCCAGTCTCAAGGCAGTTTCGTGGCAGCCACGAAACTTGGAATCTATTAATGCGTGTTCATGGAAACGAATATTCCCATTTATTCGTGTAAGTGAGTACAACCTTTTATAATGTCACTCAGCACCGACTTTCTTTTCGTGTCACTCAGCACGACTTTCAAATCCTAAAATCACAGCTAAGGCAAATTAAGCTAAAAGCACAGGTTTCACAAGGGGGCAAAACGACGATAAATGGCTCCCCTAACCCCGCCCCTAAACCTAACGTCACAGGGGATAAGTCAAAACATACCAATGAGATCGTAGAGAATAGGAATTCACACGAATGAGCCAACTTGTTAAATAGGTATGAATTCCCATATTGCGTTTATAAATATTTAAACATATGAAAGATACCACGTTTTATAATACGTTAGATTAAAAGTTGTGCTGGGTGACACAAAATAAGCCGTGTTGACTGACACAAAAAGGGCTACATTCATGTCAGTAAACACAAATAAATAGATTATAGATTCCTGTGAGACTGTGAAAGTGACCTTTTTGTCAGGTATGGTGACCCATACCCGAAATGTGACCTCTGCTTTTTAACCCATCCAGAGAGTATTGAACACACGCATAGCAAGTGGTGACACACGTACACCCGGAGCAGTGGGCAGGTATCACTGCAGCGCCCGGGGAGCTGTGACTTGCTCAAGTAGGGGTAAGGTGCCATGCTCAGGGGCTCCTCAGTTGTTACCCGCCGGCCCTGAGAATCGAACCGGCAACCTTATGGACACGAGTCTCTAACCATTAGGCCACGACTGCCTATTGTGTTGGATATTTACCCCTTAACACTGGTGTGAAGCTGGAGGTGGTAAGAGTTTGTAGCTTATAGAATTGTTCATGTTACCCTGCGCACTCATGGGCACATAAATCCTGCTCAAACTCCTATAACCCATCTGCAGCAAATTTACAGCTCTCCAACCTTTAGACGCTATACTCATCCGCTGCCAACCCTCTTTGTGGAAGAATGAAGGGTGTGACTGATGGACGAGATGACCCTGATGAAGGACCAAATCGACAATTCCCAGTGAAACCCTTCATCATAATCACCAACAGAAAAGGATAAAGGCCTGCAAGAGTTGTAGGGAAAAAGACAAGACTGTGAATCATCTGTGGCGTTGAGAGGGTGTCGGTGAACCTGATAGGCCCGTGAAATGACAGTTCCATGACCAGGGGTGGTTGGTTCAAGGACTTGGAAGGGTGTAGACTCATTGTAGCCGCAACACAGCGCAGGGCTATAAATTGCAAACGTTTGCGACATCTCGTCTTTTCTAAATTCTGTTATAGGAAAATCAAGCTCTTGTGCATCAAATTCTAAACTACGGCTCAATGTATGCCATTATCGTTGGGTCTTTCATATTCTAGATGTGGGTGACGATTGGGATGGGTGAGATTTTAGTAAAATCTTGAATGTTTTTCTTAGTTGTCTTACGGATTAAGTTTTCTTGCATGGTCATTTAGACAGTGTTAAATCTATTTAGTGATGTAATTATGTTCTGTAATTAAGACAGCTTCACAAGCCAAACCTTTGAACTTTCTCACCATAAATTACAATATAATTATTACAATATTAGCATATAGCAGCTTATTCTGCAAAAACTTGGAGACTTGGGGAATTTGTTGGCAGAACACACAAGCCTGGACCGTTGTTGTTCATGCAAAACTCTTAATTAATATACAGTCATGAGCCTTGCAAAGCTTCTCAAATGGATGGTCATTATAATATCAAATTGTACACTGAGGCAAAAGTTGTGTTTCTTTAGCATTTTAAAATAAGTGGGAAGATAAAAATGCAAGACTGAGTTTTGGTCATGTCTAATGTTAAGGCTGACGAGGATGTTTTTCAATTAAAACCCAAGAATTTAAAGATATTTTGAAGAATCCAGATATTTCTTTATAATTATTATCTCAAACTTTTGTTATTGAGCTAGTATTTAAAAAAGCTGTGTTCACCTTACCTAACCTCGATTCACAACAATGTCAGTATGACATTATTTGACTTCAACCCATTTAGATGAGTTTTATGTTTCAAGCAGAGATGGCGATATAGAGAAAAATGTTAAAAATTGTTACAAGGTTTGTGCTCAGCCTTAGGTATTTATTATTGTGTTGAGGATTTCATAAGGTCTCCGCATTAATTGTTTGGCTTTTGGCGGTTTCTCTCATAGTTCATGCTGATGCTGTATGAGAGGTGTGAGATCTACTGGGATTTTGCTCAATTATATGGGTTATAAGATCCTCTTCCTTTTCCTGTCAGTGTGTGGATATTGCCCATGTGGAGAGGTTTGATGGGTCAAGTGTGACATAAACTTGCAGTGACTGGGTATGAACTTCCTCTGAACCTCTTTGCCATCCAGAAACGTTAGCAAACAAAACAGGAAAGTTGACAGCGACACATGTTCGATCACAAAGCTCCAGATATGGAATGCAATCTGACTGGCACTTACCCGGGCTTGTAGGGATGCAGTTGAGGATTCGGCCAAGCTTAGCGGGACACTTTTTATCCTCCCTTTAATCCTGGCACAAGAGACTGGATCAGAGGAGCGTGAGCAGTAATAAAGATTAATCATCCAATGGAAGAAATCAATAATGTGGTCCAGGTATAAAGCAGGGCTGAGTAAGAGACGCACAAGTAGAAGTAAATTACTAGACATGTGCTTTTCGACAATGGAAAAGACATTTCCAGTCATTTTGTACTCCAGCGCTCTAACGCACAATAATTGATAAGTTAAACATAAAAGTAAGGGAAAATCGGTATCACGTGTTTGTAAAATGAATATTTCTCACACTTTGCAAAACGCTCAACTCTAATGAGAGCCAAATATAGCAATAAATATTGCCATACTTGGATGGATGTGTCTACTAGCCCTGCCTTTTGAGTAACGTTAATATTGTTTAATCCCAAATAGGGGAAAAAGTACTCTTACGTACCTTCTCTGGATCTGTTCCACATTTGTGGAATGATCTACCCGCTGCTACAAGATCAGCAGATTCTGCAGCCATCTTTAAGAATCGGCTGAAAACACATCTCTTCCTTCATAACCTGACCGATTAGTTCTGACTTATGTTTCCTACTGTGGTAGGCTATGGGACCAGTTTTTACTGCACTTATGCTTTTTGATGTCCTTAGGTTGTTCCAATTGCTTCTATTGTTTACCTCATTTGTAAGTGGCTTTGGATCAAATGACTACATTTAAATGTAAATGTTTAAATTATATTACTAGTTGATGAAGAATTGAGTACTCAGCTGTGCACATCTTTAGTTTTAACAATGGCTCAGCCAATAAGAATGTGAAAAAATTCAAGTGCTTAAAGTACCCATCAATACTCAAATGAATATTTAAAGGGCTTTATTTAAAATGCTAATGGCTGAGTTCTCCATATTTAGTGGAAAGAGCTTGTTTAAGGTCATTGGTGTGTACATGAAATCTGCATTACAGCTATGTAATTAGAGAGTTGAAACTGTTGCTCTTTTCGTGGCGTTTATTGGGAAAAGAGCTCATTACTGTAATTAGCTGTTTTAAAGGCATGGCTTTGTTCTCTGCCATATGACCGTACGTTCACAACTGAAGCTTAATGTGCTGGGTCACATTTTGCAGCTGTATTAGGCAGGTTGACAGAGAGTTACGCGCCTATGTGTGTTATACACAGTGTTTTTAAGAATAAATTATGATTTGTAATGGACTGCACGGGGGGAAAAAAATGTATTCAATAAAATTGCGATAGTTTGTGGTCCAGAGTCAAGTCCAGAGCACAGAAGGGCAGATTAAAAGCGCACAGTGATGCCTGATTTGTGGTTTCATTTTAATAAACTTGTGGAAAATGCAATCAAGTGCAAAATGTACAGGGCAAGTTTGATTCGTTATCATCTTACACTCTGTCTACACCCCACGCGAGCGGCGCGATGTAACATGGCAAAAGCAACTTGCCCTGCTCCGCACCAGTAGGCTATATTTGGACACAATGAGATGACACCACTACTATCAGACAGACAAGTCAGACAAGCATAAGAGACTTTACCGTCAGACACTGACAGACAGAAATGCGACAGGGCAGAGGTGAGGCTTCACCGTGCTGATATTTCTTTTAAATGTTAACTGTATTTTTAAAAACATTGATGGTGAATTTTTAGTAATCTAACAGTGTTGACTTAATTATTTACTCAGTGAAAATGTTCGTATCAGTGTTGTAATTCAAATCTTCATTGTCACCATGAGGGACATGCCCCGCCCCCTCTTATGCCCCGCCCCCAATTAATAGAATACTTGTTTTTCAACCTAAATTGAAATATGATCAAATATGATCAAGGTTAAATAAAGCAAAGAAAAGATACAAGTAGTGTAAACCTCTGTCTGTAGGATATCCCCCAGGGTTTACATCTGCACTCCTGTCTTATAACACTGCGTTATATCATTTCTCAAGGTTGCATTGTAATATAGATTTGAAAATAAATAACAAACGTTGCTATTGTTATAGAACATTTTAATGTAAAATTGAGACATTGAGCCACAACACAGTCATTGCAATGGAGCAGGTTTGTGAGTTATGAATGAGAATCGCTATAGCAGTATAGTGTAGAACATCACACCTCCGATGTTGCACGGTTAAAATATCTGAACAACGGTTGTGTTAATACATAATGAGTGTGAATAAACGTGGTAGACTTAAGACAAGGCGAGATGTTAAAGCATTTGAGGTTAATTGCAAAGTGTTGCAAATATGTCTAACTTGAGTCTATTCAGGCTATATGTTCCTTTGTGGTTTGAAAAAATAAAGTTATTTTATTATTTGTAATGTGCATTTTGAAGTAGGCTGGAACAATATACTGGTATTGACAATATTCGTGATATTAATAATTTTGTTAAAATTACAAAAAACGTAATATGACATTTTAATCTGTATTCTGCCTGTGATTCATTGGTCAAAAAATAAAAAGCCACAAAATAAAGTTAAAGATAAAGATGAAGATGAGCAATTGTTTACATTTTTTTATCACCAATCACTGTTGTGAATTCTTTCAGTCAGGATAACCGTGTAGAATAAATCTAATATCGTCACAACCCTTCTATAAAAACTTTCATTTTTTCAGATTTTTTTCAGATTTACAGGAACTCACCATTGATCACAAAGAAAATGGACATATGCAAATTTCTAATTCAGTAATTGAAAGACTGTTTCAGCTAAATGAATCCCGCTCAGAAAGACCTCCACTCAGGTGAAACACTGATAATGGCCCCTAACTGCCTCCTGGACTCCGGCCCAAGTGTTGGGCAAAGAAAACTTCATTTTCATTTCTCCGTTTTCATTGTAGGATTTAAATATTAGTGCAGCAGTTCGTTCTCGATTAGCTCACAGCTAATCAAGTGTGCGACCACATGCTGCTAAATTATGAGCTAACCCACAATTCAAGACTGTGGAGCTTTGCTGGGGTGCTTAACCAGGAAAGTTCAAGATAAAACGTTATTATCAAACTTGCATTAGGAAGCAGAGCAGAAAATGTTGGATAAGCTAATAGCCTTCTGTTTTAAAGCACCCTTTTTAAAGTTCTTTGTTCCGTTTCCGCAGCTGGCTGTAGTCATTGTAGCTCCAAGATCCTAAATGTTTCGGTATTGAAACATAAAGTGGAATGTGATTATATGAAGCAATATTAAAATTGAATGTATGAGTCCTGTAGACAATTTCCCAACCCTGTAATAGTTTTATCAAGATATCTACGCTTGTTCTGTGTTAAATGTCATATGGCAAAGGTTGGTGTAAGTGTTCTTTAACTGTCTATTGTTATGTGACGTTTAGTTTCATGCCTTGTGTTTAGTCTTTTTTAAAGGTTACTGTAATCTAAAGATTGGTTCTTGAATTTAAAGATTTGAAAGGATAATTCACCCCAAAAATAAAAATTCTGTCATCATTTACTCACACATGTTCATAGCTTGTATAAGTATCGTTATGTAGTGCCCCAGAACATTTTGCTTACAAACATTCTTCCAAATATCTTTCTGTTTCTAGCAGAACAATGAGATTTAAACAAGTTGGGACACCTAAACAATGACAGAATTTTCAGTTTTGGCTGAACTATGCCTGCATACCGGACATCAAAGTGTAAATAGTTGATGGTGTTTTTCTTTCTCCAGCAGGAAAGCCTCACTAGTGTTATGGATGTGGTTAATTACACTAGTCCAGTGTGATTAACTAGTCTAATTTTGCAGAATCTAAGATAAAAGTCTTCCTTCAGTGCTTCCTTAATTATTCCTATCAGTTTTTTTCCTGGTGTATGTTTATTCGTATTCACTAAGATATGCTCGAATGGACTGCAAGCTGTTACCAGCCCCTTGAGCCAGTGGTGGTGTAAAGTGATTATCAGTTGCAGTTTTTTCCCCCTCAGACCTCCTAGGGCTGTTTTGACATCTAATTAGTAATAGTTGTAGAGGCAGGATTTTTCCTGCATAGAGAAAATGAAGGCGGCCGCCTCCATCAAATGTCGTGCCCCCTCAGACTCTCGCCATAATTATGTCGTGTGTCTTCACAAGAAATGCTGCGGGCATTTAACCGACTGTCAATTGTAACTGCAGTTGCGGCAATATGCCTCAATGCAGGCGCTGTTTTGTTATCAGTACACTCTAGTACGCGCTAAAAGAGTTGCAGAACAAGAGCTCGCTCTGTCAAGGCTGTTTGTTTTGTATCCAAGTACGTTTAATTTCTTGAAATTTCTTAAATTAACATGACGTACATCATTTTAATGTATTTTGCTGTGCAGTTGGATCATTGAAAAAGCGTAAACTGTACACAGCGAGTTCGCCAGTATGACCGCACATTGACTCATTTGAACCGATTCATTTAAACTTTTGGTCTAGAGATCATTGAATCACTTAAAGTGAGCCATAGAGAATGGAAGATGTAAATGAGCTTTGCTCATTTAGTAAGACTAGTTAATTCATTTGGATTTTGTGGGCTAAATAGTTAGTTGAAAGTGTTAATAAAAAGCTTTCTGTTTGGTTGAATAAAATAAATGTTTTATATAACGTAATAATTGTCATGTTCATCTAATTTTATTAGAACTTTTAATTTATCTAAGGCACTTTGATTAAGCCACTTTACGGTAATAATTGTCATGTTCATCTAATTTTTTTAGAACTTTTAATTGATCTAAGGCACTTTGGTTAAGCCACTTTAAGGTACTGTAGGCCTTCCTGTGTGGACAAGATCAGGAGAGCACCACCTCCGCTTCATTTTGAGCCAGGAAAAACCCTGAGGGGTATGAGATGTTTTGCCTACGGTGTTGGACAGTCGTCAGAATTTATAGAAAATCTGTGGTCGACTATAGACACAATGTAATTTGTGCTCTGGCTCCTTTTGTAACCATTCGTAGATTGTTGTATTGATTGATATATTAGGACAGTAATTGGTGAGCATTAAGGCAGTGTTTTTGCTTTACAGTACTTACATTTAAACTCCAAAGGGTGTGATTTGGTTGTATTTTCAATGTTTTTAAAATCTCTAAATGGTGAAAAATTTTCAGTTTACCAAACCTCTAGTTTTGATACGTAAATTAAAACCAGTCCAATGGCCTTGCGGTCAGTTTACGGACAGCCGACTCAGCAGACGCCCAACAGAGCCAACAGAGATTAGCAGAAAACAGGGACATCCTTGGATGTAAAGGACAACGACTAATCACCCCATAAAGCAAAACATCCTCATTCTACTCGACACTTTAATACTTTATTTGAACGGCTGGCACCCATAATTGAATTGGCCGCAGTGTATCGGTGGTGCAAAATTTACTGGCTGTGAGCGGTAGTCTGCATGATGGGAGTCAGAGAGGTTACCTTTTATCCCCAAAGATTGCCCATTACAGGGGCTAAGAGGCTTTTTTATGGCCTCTTGTCTACTGTTGCCCAGGTCTAAACTGGACGGAGAAGTTAAAGGACTTTGCGCTGTCTGCCGGGATTGTTTAAAGAGGATCAGGGGAATGATGGCTCTTTCGCTGCACTCCGTCAGCGATATCAGCCCCCATATCTGATGATTTGCTCACCTTTTACCGTCTCTTTATCCTGGCTTTGTGCAGAGATAAAACATCAGTGCTAGCACAAGAACAGCCCCGATCGGATCCGTGATGTAGACATTAGTGGGGGAAGAAGACATTAAAGTCTTCCTGTCAGGATGGCACCCTTTGTCTAGTGTAGATTGGATGGGCTGCATTTTTGTGTGGTTTTCATCCTGAGGTTGTTGGAAGTTATGGAGTCAGCTGTAAGCTTCATTAGGTTCTGAGCTGAACAAAGTAGGTCTCTTGGAGGATTGGAGGGTCCACAAAAGGCTTGTTATTAGGTTAATACTGAGAGGACAGATAATGTGACGCTTTTGCCAATGCGCCCCTGACACCAAGGATGTTTACTCAACAAATTGATGTTTGCTGTGCAACTCGACTCGAGTGGTTTCAGCGACACACTCTTAGAATGACTTCGCTTTTAAACTTTTGCTCTGGGTGTATTGATTTCTGTCGATATATGCTCGACGTAGTTTATAAAGAATCATAAGAAACAGGGGGATGACACATATCTGGGGCAGCAGTTGCAGACCAGTGTCATGAAATGTACTCTATCCTTGAAATATTTATGGTCGCTTACTCCTTTGTTTTTTCACCTTGTAGAATAATAGTAAGCTGGAATTACAGAGATGTAACTTTTTGAATGGAATGGAATAGAAAAGAAAACTCTTTTTTTTATGCTTTTTCCCTTTATTTTGTTGAAATAATCCAAAATGATCAAAAGTATTTTTCAGTACGTTTTTTTTTATTATTAAAGAAATTAATGTTTAAGTCAAGTGACTTGACAATGTGCAAGCAGCCTTGTTTTGTATATAAATAACGCATTACAAATGGTGAAAGTTATAGAGTATAATGTGTTGGATATGTGTATCCTAGAATTTTGAAGCTTTGGAAACTACAAATGAGACGATACTTATTAATGCTGACAGTCTGGCGTAGATGCCGAAAACCAAATTTCACATTAGGCGTCTCGGCTGCCAGTAAGATCTTCCTTATGCCTCTCTTGGTGAAGCATTATGCCAATGCCAGGGACTGCAGAGACCAGACGAGCACACAAGTTACTGTAGGAATCTCTCTTTTGGCAGGCGGTTGAGCCATGCACTCTGCCAGTCTGCAGTGATTCTTACATTGGCAAGACAAATGGCTGTTTCCTCTAGCTACTCCTGAATTACAATCCCTGCAGGATGATCCCCATATAAACATGTGCCTTCTGTGCCGGAGGCCTGCGCGAACATAACTTTGTGAAAACGCATGTTCCTGTCTGACATTAGGCTGTAGAAAAATACGATTGTGACCCAGTGCTTTAACAGAAAACTTTGAAGTGTGATGGTAGATTTTAGGACAACTTGTAGATCGAGTCACAGTTGTTTGTCAGTATGTTAATAATGGATTTTAATGTATACGCCACCAGTCTGACATCAGATGAGCACTGATCTTTTAACATATTTTAGTTAAGCTTCTTTGGACTCTCGTTGCATAGAGTTTCTCCACGCCTCTCTGACTCCAAAACCCGTCTGAATTCTGCTTGTGAATTAACAGATGATGTGGGAATGCCTGCTGCCAGTATGCTAATGCTGTGGAGGTATGCACAGTCACCGATCAGCCTTCCTAGCCTCGCCTGCGTAATCTCTCGTCTGCATGCATGGGTGTGTGTGACTGCGTGCTTTTACTTGCAGGTGGAATCACGTAACACTTGTATGATCTGTTTTAAAACCAACTTAAGGTCTCGGTGTGTAAATATGTGTGTGAGTACTGTGTATTAATTTATCTATGTGTGTGTTTTGATGAGTTCACATTCTAAATATCATTTATGATGCCTTTTGGCATTTGATCAGCATGTGTTTTTCTTGAGAATCAAACCCATGACTTTTTATAACTGTTACTAGGAAATTTTGATGCCTAAACGTACGGAATCCCACAAAAATACTTATTATATATATTACTATATATTATATAGTTTTATTATGTTGTTTTAAATATAATATTGTTTCATTAGATAGTAGGGCAGTACTTGTCCAGCAGTACATAGTCCTGTTGTCTTATCTCAAAATGCACCTTTTGGCAGGTTTTTATTTTACCGGACATTTTAATCTGTTGACTAATTCTATCCCCTGTGGGAATATTTGACCTGTGTGTATCCTTCGGCAAAAAGCACTTTAGTGTTTTGATTATGATTGTTTTTGACCCTCTTTGGTGAAGTTATTCCAACTTATTTCCTCTTATTTAGCCTACATTGATTGCTCGCTATGAGATTTGAGGTTTGCTGAAGCCTACATTTTTCTCTCCGTCTATATTGGCAGAATTTAAATAGATTCACGTTGAGGGATGGGTACAAAATCCACAATAAAGTAATGTGCAAGGCTTAGCCCAAAAATGCTTTACAATAATTAATGCTAAAGAGACAAAATATTGACTCAAGAAAGAAAAAATATATATAAATAATGGAATAAACAGAGCAGTATAATTGACAGTTTTTGGGACCCGTTCCCACTAGCTACTTTCTGCTGCCATTCATATCACCCTGAATCTTTTTAGGTGGGCCTAACTGCATGCTGCAGACAAGAAAGCAATCCAGGCAATCTCCCTCGCTGCTTGAGTACAAAGTTTGTGTGGATCCCTGCTCTCCGCTGGATGCTAATCATATCGCTGCGTGGGTAATTGCTATTTCCAGTTAGCTCAAGGGCAGGAAGACAAGCTTGTCATTTCCTCGTCTTTGTTGCCTGCCTGTCACAAGTTTGGTCGCTGATCATCTCCCCTGTTCCTCTTATCTTGTAATGCCATCTTCTCGTATGGCCTTTTCTCTCCTGCCTGTCTGCTAATGGCCTTCTTAGGTCTCCTAAGGGAGCATTTTACTCTTTGTAGCCGGTTATACTCTTCCATGAGTAGGGTCACTATTAATAAAAAAATAAGTTTGGGGAATAGAGTGCTGGAAGTCTGTTTTGAAATCAACTGAGCAGATGGTTTTAAATGAGCAAGGCCATATCCCTAACCTTAACCTTTAAATGAGAAAACGCATCCTTGCAGTTTTAAGCATCTAGAATAAGGCCCTTCATGTCAGCGTGGGCCTATCAAACATCTGTCAGGGCTGCATTGCTAGTTTTGCTACACACCATCAGGTTCTCTGTGCGTCACACGGCTCCTGAACTAGGGTAAATCCGCCCTTTAGAGATTAAGGTTTGAGGTGGAATGATGCTCTTTGACGTCCTGATATAATGCGCAAGAGCGTGTCGACATCCTTCCTTCTCTGGGTCGCCCTCCTGCCTCCTCAGGACCTTGTTGACATTTTCATCTGTGTCGCCTGCAATTCATGTGCGTTTAGTTACGTGCCCGAGCACACGCCGAAACCGTGTAAATGCAAGATGGGGGGAAAAGAACAAATTGCTTTTTTAAATTGCCAGGACAAGTATCCTACTCTTAGCCAATAAAGACAAAGTACACCACTCTGCCCGAGGAGCGATGCAGCGTGAGCCGATGTTTTCCTAGTCATGTAGGGTGCGTTAGGTGAAAAATTATTTTCCGACAACAGACTGACATGATGATGACATGAGAACCTTAAACTGCCTCTCATACGTCTTCATAAGGAAACGAGAGCGGTAGCATAAATCAAGATCTGTTGTTATGAGGAACTGAGGCAAGCTACAGTGTGACTTCATTTACAATAAGCTGTGCCTTGATAGGAGCATCATGTCAAGAATAACTTCTGGAAGCAGACAGAGCTCTGACTCTCTCTGTGGGTGATTGCAGCTCTGTGTCTGCCGATGTTGGCCACTACGTGGGGTTTTGCTGTCTGGCTTTTCAAAGTTTACCAAGCGCTGTGTCACTTGGTATCAGTCGGTTTTGCCCACTGGTGTCTTGTGTTTGCTAATCCTCATGCAGTCTTTGATACAAATGCTTACAGGATTGGATCTTGTTCTGACCAATAGCTTGCACGCTATAGGAAGTGGCTGTCTGAGAGACGGATAAAACTACGGACAGTTTGCTTTTGTATGTGAATTTTAGAGGGAAGTAAATGTATTAAATTGTACAATAGTTAAAGGGATAGTTCACCCCAAAAATTTATATTCTGTCATAATTTATGTTCCAAACCTGTATTCATTAATTTGATCTTCTGAACACAAAGAAACATATTTGGAAGAATGACAGAAACCAAACAGATCTCATTTACCATTTACTGCCATAGTAGGGAAAATAAAACTATGGGAGTCATTGGGGGATGATATTTGTTTGTTTACTGACATTTTTTCAAATATCTTCTTTTGTGTTTTGCAGGACAAATAAAAAACTTATACAGGTTTGGATCAATCTGAGGGTGAGTAAATGATGACAGAGTTTTCGTTTTTGGGTGAACTATCTCTTTAAAGTGAAAAATTACTTTATCTGGCTTGTGTAAGGCACTGGTTTTCAAACTGGAGGTCGTCCAAGATGGATCCAGGGGAGGCACAGATTTTAGGGCATTTTATAAAATATAGAAAATTCATAATAGATTTTTTGCAACCGAACATCAGAAAAATAAGACCACCAACCAAAAGAATAGATGTTCCAGCATTGTATTACTGAAAAAGTTTTTGGTTTAATTAAAATTCTATAATGAAGATTATAAGGCTTTATTTGGTGGGCCGCAAAGCAATGCGCTCAACACAAAAGGGGCCTCACAACGAAAAAGTTTGGGAACCACTGGTGTAAGGCACCATAGTTGCATTCATAATATAAGATTTTAGAATTTCAGGATATTTTCAGCATATGAATAAAAATCCGCAACCTGAATCTGAATACAGCCAGCCAATCACAACATTGTTTTAGCTGCACATCAGACCATTTTGAAGCTACATTTTAGTATGCAAAATGCATCAGATGCTCTATTAAGTTTGTGGGCTATTTTTCTGTTTGGCTATTTTTCTTCACCAATGGTTCAGTCTGCACCTGGTTTATGCGTCTTCGCTCAGAAGGGGGTGTGGGTTGTTTTGCTTCATCGCTGTGCTGTAGAACAATAGCAGCTGGGAATAATTTTATCATGTCCTGTGGACACAAAATTATATGCATTAGTCTGTTTTTGATCCAGTCACAAGATGCCAAACAATGGCCTGTGTTTTGCTTGCTACGCTCGCTATGAATATTGAGAGATAACCAGAATAATCCTTATATCAATTAATAAATCAGAAATTTGTTATGTGGTTATAAATCTGTTCATAAATTCCATTTGTGTTTTGAATTGTCATGTTGTGTTGTGCTTTGCATACATGGTGGGTTGTGAGCAGAAATTATTTTGAATGTAGACTGTGGTCTGTTTTTTAACCAATTTTTAAAGGAACGATACAGCCTTTTTAGGAGGATCTATTGAAGGAAATGCAATATAATATACTAAACTATTTCTTCAGAAACTATTTTGTACGGATCGTGCTCTCCGGTTCGGAACGCATGTGAACAGCGGATTAACTGAACGTTTATTCATCATTGAGTAAAAGAGTAATAAGGGCTCTTGCTCGCTCTCCAGTTTCAGCTCCAACTCGCTCTCACTATCAAGTAACGTTATCTGGACGAGTACAATATTAAAGTGGTTCCAAATAAACAATGACACTCAAAACTGCTCTGTCACAGATCTAATATTACAACAACATATCTTGGTATGTTAGTATTGTAATGTCATTATAGTTGTGATTTAATATTATTAGGTCAAAGCATACGGTAATTACTCCCTGTGCCCTTAAGACGAGAGAGAGAGGGGTGAGCTATAAAGGAAGCTAGGCATATGACATCTTTTGTACTGTGGTGGCCACCATCGTTTGGACCGAGCAATTCGTGGCAAATCTATAATACAACGCTAGTGACCGCTGTAAATCAAGAACTGCTCCTTTAAGTGAACGTAAATAATGTAATGTAGTCCCTTTGCTCATTTACAACAAGGTGAGAAAAGATGATTCATGTTTATGAATGTGTAAAAAATGACTGATGTTTAAAATGATAGGAATGTTACAGATTTTTTCCATCCAAAAAACACATCCTTATTATTATTGTAATTTGTAAAAATCTTGACATTTTTTTTTCACCTCATGATTAAAACTTCCACCATGCTATATGTTTGTAATAGAAGCAGGACGGTTGCAAATGTGTGCTGATATATTCTAACATATATTTGTTAACTGTGATACGAATCCTCCCCAGAGCTTTGTTCCAGAGCTGGCTTTAACACCACAAGCTTTTTGATAAACGTACTCGGCCCCCGGATGAGTAAACAAGTGGCTTTCAAGACAACAGAAATGCCAAATGCAGCCGATGCATCCATTTTTATTCTCAGCAATGCAGTTTGCATTCGATATCCCTGATGAAATTTGCTGGAATACATTGATGGATTTATACTTCAAACAAACTCCCACTCCCTCTAATTGAAGAATTCATCACTTTTGTGTATTGGTGCTTGATTTCAAGTCTCATTTCCAACCACAGGGAGTGGAATAAATGCTAGATTATTGTTTATGTGCAGTTACATTTGCAGCCCCTTTTTACAAAAAAAGACTACAAATATGAATTGTGATTGAACTGTTCCCATCTGATCCACCTGTACATGCCAAAGAATTTACATTCTATTTATTAGCAAAGCCATTTTTAGGATGTCTCATCTTGGCAGCCCTTGTCAATGGCAACCCACAAGCCAAATCCGTTTTTCCACAATCAATCCGCAACAGCCCAACGCCCTTCCTGTTTCTAGAAGATTCCATGCGTAGTCAGATACTCCCGACTGTGGTGGCAGGTGTTGTCCGCGCGTTTGTCATTACGGCACATTATCTTCCTTCAGCCACGTACATCAGTCTTTTTTATTGTTCAGTCATGCCTGGCATTGAGATGAAAGCTGGGCAAACCGCACTCTGTCATCTGCTCTAACCGGCTTATACAAAGAGGCCGTTTTGTGTGTGCGGTTCATCGGTGGGTCGGTATGCGGCGCCTGCTACTTTCGGAGGTGAACGGGAGGTCATTGTCGGGATGGTTGTGGTCCGGTGCTTAAGGGACCTGTCAGAACCGTTTAGCGTCAAAGCGAAACTTGCAGATGAAAGGGTGCTGGTTTCATTGATGTTTTCAGACTAACTATGAACTTTTTTCTGTTTGTTCTTTCTTGGCCTTCCCTTAACTTTCTTGCCCTTGCTGTGTCCACTATAAAATATTTTGGGGGGGAATTGATAGCGTTTTCCTGGCTACTAGTTACTGTTACAAGGATATTTTACAGCAGTAGATAAATGAATAGTTCACCCCAAAATGACAATTCTGTCATCATTTATCCTTGATGAAGAATGTTGGTCACAGAAAACCGTTGGTCCACATTGACCTGCACTGGTTTTATGGCCATACACTATAAGTGAATGGGGACCAATGGTTTTTGTTTACCAACATCTTTTAAAAGATCTTTGTTTGTGTTTTGGAGAGGAAAGAAAGTCATACAGGTTTGATATAACAAGAGGCTGAGTTAATGATGAAGGACAGAATTTTTATTTTAAGGTGAACGTACCCTTTAAACTTTAAAATTAATTAATGCTGGATGTGACTTCATACTACATGGCACAAGAAAATCAGACATTGACATGTATGCATTCGGTCGCTTTTATCCAAAAAAAACGTATTTTATCAATGTATGTGTCCCCTGGGAATCAAACCTATTACAATAGCACAGTTGAGATGAAAAAAAGATTTACTGTGATGTTTTGTTGTGTTATATCCAAATAATTAGTTGGTATCTCTTAAATGCTTTCACATTATCTCTACCAATGGGATGGCATGAGTACTGTTTAGGTTCCCATCATGCACTGCTTTCTGTTGTCTTGTTCATGCCCCTGTGTCTTTGTCACATTTTCTCCAGCAGTAGGCCTAATACTGTATAAGTTGTGATGTCATGATAGACAATCTCTTCGCTTTTTAGCTCTCTGTTTTTGTGTGTGTGCTCATGTCCTTCACCAGTCCAAGAGAAATATGACAGCCGCAGCCGAGCTGATAGTTCTTCCAAATCATGGCGTTCGGCCCTGACAGCTCCAATCTCTTCTCTCTACTCTTCATTCTCTTCCTACCCGCAGAACAAGAGAGAATGATCTGGCTGTTCTGTTTCTTATTTAAATGAAAATATTATTACATTATGCCATGTTTCATTTATCTGAAGATGGAGTTGCAGAGAAATCATCTCTCCTCCATTGCTGGGTGTCTCTTTTATACTCTCTCTCTTCTACAGCAGCCATAAAAGTATTGCATTTTAGGCACTGTAGATCTCTTGCATTAGGAGTATGAGGCTCCATTAATTACACTTCTTATGCTTTTTTGTGTATTTCATCTGTTTATGGCAGTTCATGAAGCTCTGAGCATTTTTATGTTTCAAGGATTGTTTTCTTTTTGGTTTCTTAAGGGTCCCTGGTGTGGAAACTTTAACTTCTGTTTCTTAATAAATGCAATTTTATTTATTTAAAATGTTTTTGCGTAAATTGTGTTTTATTAACCTTGTTCCAAACCTAGATTTTCAGTAACTGAAGTTATTGAAAAACATAATAAACCATCATAAATAAAATGGAATCAAGCTTAAACCTATTTAATATTGAATGAAAATGATCTAAATCTGTTTTGACGTTCCAACCATAACCAACAATTCAGCCCCTAATATTCTATCTTTAAAAGTCAGTGTTTTGTATAATATCAAACTATCGTCATTTCCAATCAGCCTTCGTTTTTTCAAATTATGCAAAAAGAGTGAAGCTATGATTTAATTTTATGTTTTAGATGTTAGCTTTGAAATAGGCCTCCACAAGATACAATCTGGCATTTTATTCCACAGATGTTTAAAATGTCACTTCCATAACCTTAATTTCCACCACAGAATGTTATCAAACATAATGCATAATTTGTGATAAGGTGGATAAGACATTTGTTCATAAAAATGTCAGAATTCTCCCGTGTTTTGTGTGGGTTTTTTTTCTAATGCACAGAACCAAAAAATGTTCTTAGAAGAAGCCCTTTTAGGTATCACTTTACAATAAGGTGCTATTAGTTAATATTAGATAATGCATTAGCTAACATTATAGTTACAATGAACAATTTATTATTTCACTATTTTTTGAATGCTGAAGATGTTGACGAATTGTTCATTGTTAGTTCATGTTAGCTAATGCATCAACTAATTGTTAACAAATAGCACCTTTTTGTGAAGTTTTATATTTTATACTTTTATATTTGCCACAAAATTCATATTTTAACAACCTGTTTCATGCACGTTGCATCAGAAATAACTGTTTACATACATAATGTCTCCAATGTTTTAGCTATAGTAAAAATATATATATATTTATATATGTTTACTTATAATTACTTTTTAATTCAAGTTATGTGGTTGTGATAAAGTTGTTTATGAAGTCTCAGACAGTCTCTTTCTTTCTCGACCCTGGCTTTGAGTCTGTCTATCTAATGATGAAGAGACAGCTAGAGGTGAGGGGTACGGTGGGCATGAGTGGTTAAGAATGAAAGAGCGAGAAAGACAGATTCTACCATAATTACAAAAACACTCATTAGAGTTTTTAATTAGCTTTCTGATTTAAACTCAGGAATAATTTCTATTTTATGCTCACTTCAATCACAAGCTCTTAAACTAATGAGCTCTTCCTTGCTTTATTTCATTCCATTTAATGCCTTTGTAATTGTGCACATTTAATAAGGATTTGGAGCAAAGCATTAAATGTGTGCATTACACAATGTGATCGCGAAAACGTGCGCGCGTGTACACGGACAAAGTTAATCATTAATCAGCTCTCCCCATTAAAAATCTCTTTGCAAAATTAGCACCAGAAGTCTCCTTAAAGAAAAAAGACACTGGTTTGCTGTAGCTCTCGCACAGTAGAGAGTTCAGGTTGCTTCGTGCCTGCTCAAAATTCTGTGTGAAGCTGCATATAAACCAGACTAAATTATGCCTGCTCTGACCTACCTTAGTCAAAGGTAGTCCTGATGCTGTGTTGGCTTTATTTCCTAATTTAGTTTCCTAAAAAATTTATAAAGAATAAATGTATTAATACCACATTGGAGCAGTGTTGAAACGTCTGTGTCAATACAAATAAATGTGCCACCTTTGTTGTATTTGTAAATATGGCTTGAGTTGGTTGGTAAACCACATATTCACGATAAACTTACAATTTGATTAATACACGATTAATTGAAACACAACAATATTAAACGTGTTGTATTTAATAGTTTCCATTAAAGGGCCGCTAAGTCAGAAAATGCACTTTTAAATGTTTATCTACCAGAAATTGAGTCGCCAGCATGAGTGCAGAAACACCCTTTAATTATACAAATCCATATATTCTACTTTTTGTTATCTCCTTTAAACCACAACAGTGACACAAATAAGGCTGTTGACATTCTCCTATCAATCTAATGTCACATTGTTTACGCCTGCCCGACTGCTCACAGACTCTGCATTATGAACGTGCAGTTCCACCTTCCGCCAGAGACACACTGCCAACCAATTTCAGGCAAGAACAGATGTAGCCACTACCCAGTGACAAAAATCTCTGAGAAACAACAAATGTGTGCTGTTGTTTATTGTAAAATGGAAAATAAAAGGAGGCCGGGAGGAGACCTTTCCGACGAGCCCTGGTTCGTCCCGCTGCAACCTTGGGGGCTGGAATTATTAATGATCGAAAGTCCCTGGCGGGACAATGAAGATTTAGCGTTCGGGAAGAATTCGCTTTTTTCGGGTCGACAAACCAACATTCATCGATCCGTATCTCCGGTCCGGAAAGACTTAGAGAACTCATTGGAAAGGTCTTCGCCGAGGCATTCGAACGACGCTGACCGTGAGTCAATGTGACACATTGGTCTGGAACATACCTGTCTGTCATATACAAGTACTTTGAATGCATGTTTACGCCGATATCCGTGTTTATGTCTGTTAGTGATATGCATGCACATGATTAATCAACAATGGCCAACATTTCATCCAGCAAATGGTCAGCATATGTTGTTCTATCTATGTATTTGTCTTTTCCATTTAATTCGTATTTATGAACAAGGCATTAAGGTGATTTTTATTGCAGTTAGTGTATGGTTTTGGTTGGACAAGGCTTTACAAACGTAATGGGGCTTTTCGACATATTGCTTGTCTTGATGTCATCCAAAGCACATGTGTAAGCGTTCTACCTCATATTTTGCATACGGGGAGGGGAGTAGAAGCTCATTTGCATTTACAGAGACACACACAAAAACGGTACCAAATGGCCATGTTCAACATATTGTAATGAAAGACGTGATGTTTTTTGAGCTGAAACTTTTCAGAGACATTCTAGGGATACCACTGACTATTTTTACATTGTAGAAAACACCTGGATTAGCGGCCCTTTAAAGCCATCACAAATCCCTATAAAACCATTAAAACCATTATAAATCTTAAATGCGTTCTATTGTATGCTCTGCATGTTAGGACTAACTCTATGTTTACTGACTCTGCATATATCAGACAGATCCGTGTTGTTTGTTTGTGTTCCCAAGCGAGTGCAAGTGCATTTGTAAAAGCGACATTAGCCGAGCTGTAAAGTAGTGGCCAGCAAATCTTCACACATATGCTTGTTGCTTTTATTGCGGCGAGGCAGTATGGCGGATGCGAGCTGTAATGCAGAGTGCCGGCTCAGGTCACTGATGGAGTCAGGCCACGCATGCACGAGTCACCGGAGCTCTGTTTGTAACTGCGACACTGAGAGAACAGGCTGTTAGTATCGCCCTTCGCCAAAACTCTCTCACACTATCTGCGCCCGAAACAAGCAGGCATTGTGTGACATTCAAAACAAGCAGCACATCTGATCGGTAGGGAACAACTATCACATCCTTGCACCCTGGGCCTGTTTATACTGTTACTGTTTGTGATGCAGAATTCACTCTGAGAGTTGTGGCAGTGTTATAGTCATAAAGGAGTTCTTACTCTCATATGATTCAGGTCCTGCCGACAAAGTCAAGTTGAGACAGAGGCATATGCAGGAGAATAAGAGCATGTGCTGAAGGGCACTGTTCTGTTGTGGTGTAACATTGACCGAATACTTACTTACTTTCGGTCATGGGTCCAGAAATCTTTTTCTCATGCATTTATGCACAAGTGGAGTCTGTTGAAAGGTTTTCGAGCGCTGTAAATCAAATGTTTCTTTACAATATGTTATGATATCGATTCTCTTAGCAATACAATATTTATTTATACATCAAAAAAAAATGTCTATCCGAAGAGAAAAAGTTTTCTGTGTTTGTTTTTTTGCCTGCTATCAATATTGCTTGGTTGTTGCGTCACGACATAAGTTTATGTTGATAGAAAAACTATTACAAAATGACATTTGCCGAAATTATTCAACTAAAAGTAATTTTTCGACTCTGTTTTTGAAAATGTTTTAAAAGTCATGGCGAAAAATGTTGGTCTATTTTTTGTAAGTGTTGCATTTATACATCATATTTACGTCATATTGTTGGTCATGTATTTAATGTATTGAAGTCAATGTATTGTTACACACATATATGCTACTTCGAAAAAAAATCTCTATTTTGTGCTTTATTTCTCTTAGTTTGAAGGATTTGAGTAAACAAAACACACAGCCAGACAGAGGATTGTGTGGTCTGAGGGAGTGACACATAATTAGCACTTCCTGTCCCCATTGGCTTTTCTTTATTAAAGTTTCACCCCATGTCAGAAAATAATTGGTTTACTCACTGTTGTGCTGTTTGCTCTACTCTTCCTCCATTCTGTTGTGGGAATTTTTCTTTGTGGTGTATTGCACCACCTTGGTGCTTTGGGTAGACGAGATAGGGGTTGTCCACAGACTAGGGACGGCTAGACGGTACTTTAGTACCAAGTTGATGCTAAAATGAAAAGATGGCAGTCATTCTGTAGAGTTGCTTAACAAAGTACAAACTCAAATATGTCCCTGTGCTTTCTGAGTGCTGTACCACCTGATCAAATAAATAAATTTGTTCTGAGAATAAGAGTTGCTGCGTAAATTCAGTTTACTCGCCACTATCTAATATGACATTAATATTAATCAAACAATAATATTGACAAGAAAAACAGAAAACCACTCACTGCTCTTAGCTGGATTACTTAAGTAGCTTCAAGTATTAATGTATTATATCTAATTCATGCAGTAGAGATTATACCAGTGTTTCATTTCACATTTTAATACTTTAAAATGTTTGATTTAATCTCTAAATGATTTATTTAAATAATAATGCTGTTGAACACCTGAAGCAGCTTGTTTTTAGCTTATTTCATAGCTGAGTGTTTACTTTAATAATTGCTTAAGGACATCAAATATTATTTACTTAGAAATGAGTGCTAGTTTTCACTGTGGTGCTGTGTGTGAAATTAGTATTACGGTGCGACACAATTGATATTATCATATTTCACTGGTAGCGTTATTGACTCCTGATATTTATTTTTTATTTTATTGTGACAGTCCTACCCCATTCAGACAGACAGACGGCCATGCAGACAGCCCGACAGGAAATAAAAAAACATGCAGGCTGGATGCACTCGCACCTGCCATGCTCCCTTCAACCTGCTCTCTAATGGGAATACACTGAGACAGGCAAGACAGGAGGGCACAGATACGTTTGGCTGGATGACAGCCATGCAGACAGAAAGACAGCTCTGATGCTGTAATGAAAGAGAAGGAGAGAAGTGAACAGAAAGGGCTGAAGAAATGGAGGTCTGGAAGTACTTAAAGAAATGTTTTAGGACCTTAGACGACTCTCAAAATACACCTTTTAAGATGTGGCTTCAGAATTTATTTATGCAACAGGCTGTATGTGTTCAAAAGACTGGTGTTTATAAAAACCTCGATCGAAAGCGATCTAGTGTACTTTAGCTTAATACGGACTGTTCAAAGAGTTTTACTTTGTGTATCTTCGTAGCGATAAAACATTGAAAATATGTGTTTTGGCCATTTGAGTATTCAGCATTCCTTAGAATGAAAAGATGTTTTTCAGTTGGTTTTAAGAACCTTGAAACTATACAACCCATTGAATCGACCGTGCCTCTCTCTGGGGGCCTGCCAATTTGAGTGGCCCTTTACAGAAGTATAGTCAAGTCAATTGCTTATACGGTATTAAGGTCCTAGGACCTGGAGTGAGCCATTTGTTGCTATTCGAAACCTCACCGCTAGATGACGCCAAATTTCATACACTGGACCTTTAAAGGGACTGTTCACACTATACTAACAATTATTTCATATTTTAATCACTATAATGTCATTCCAAACATGTATGACTTTTTTTTCGTCAAACACAAAAGACGATAGTTTGAAGTATATTGACAACCAAACAACATCGGATCCCATTGACTTCCATTGTTTAGAAACAAACTGAGACATTCCTATAATTTTGGAATGACATAAGAATTAGTAAAATAATTTTCTTTTTTGGGTGATCTATCCCTTTGATGTGCACAGCAGACAGACCTGCAAATAACTGCCATTTACAGAGATCCTCGTCATAATCTTCCTATCTGAGAAGTGCATTGTGCCATTTTGGGTTCTGGAAGAATATAGCTTACTGTTTTGTGTTTGTTTCTTTACATGAGGCTAATTTAAAATGCGTTTAATAGAACAGATTGCAAGTTTCAATGATATTTAATGTAATGTCATACCTTCATAGTCTTTACATTTACGCTTGTCATGCATCCCTGCCGGTTAAAGGCTAATCCCATATGCCTTGTGTTCGTGCGTGTGTGTGTGTGTGTGCATGCGTGCTTTGCCCAATGTTGTGTGACTGATATTTTTAGTTTATGTTGGCTTTACCTAATGTTGGTTTAAGAAGTGCTCACAGGTGTTTTGAAAATGATAAACCTAGTTCATCTTCTAGTGTGCTTCGCACCCTACTAAATCCCTTTCCCCCCTCTTCCACAAAAATCTTCAAAGAACGCTTTTGATAGTCACAATATACAGAGGGCGAGAGTAGACTTTTGCTAGTTTTATTTTCCAGCGGCTGCATTTTCACCATCTAGAGAAATTTTGCAGTTGCGTTATCAGCGTGACTGTCGGCCAGGTTTATGAGCTAGCTTTGGTGGGCTTGATAAGGGTCCTCTGGTGTGTGTTCGTCCATCAAACTCTGGAAAGTCAGATGTCCTTATATTCAACGATTGGTAAATCAAGGAACCAGCCATCTTCAAAACATATTCATTATCTGCTTTTAATATTGTTTTTTGCCAAATATGCCGATAGGAGAAGTACTTTCCTAAACCAGGTTTTTTTAAAATGTGGGTTGCACAGTCAATTATGGCTTTGATATTTTACTATAAAGTATTTTGATATTGCAGTTACGCATTCAATTAAAACTATGCTACTAAAAAAAGAACACCCATGTATCTCTATTACAAAGTATTTTGTTTGGTCTTGATTTTCCTTATTATGATATGTTTTATTGAGTCGGGATGCGACAAGAGATATTAGAACACATTAGAACACCTTATAATTTTACGTTTTGTCCACACCGGATGTGGTGCAACAATCCCATTAGAACAAGCCGCGCCGTGTCCGGTGTAATATGTATTAATCGTAGTTTATGTTAATTTTACAACTTACTAATGCATTTTTAAAAGCAAAAGTTAACTGTTAACATTAGTTAATGCACTGTAAATTAAAATGAAAAGTTAGACACAACAAATTTAGATTAACAAGGATTAATATTGCTAAAAAACGATATGCCTTATTGTTAGTTTATGTTAGCACTAAGCTAATGCATTTAACTAACATTAACATACTAACGTACTTACTTTAAAGAACAAAACCTTATTGTAATCTGCTTTAAAGATTTTAGTATGAGCTTGTTTAACCAAATTTCTGTGGCAGCAGTTGCCTCATTTGCATCTTCAGTATTTTTAAGACATTCTCTGAGAAACGTCTGAGGCAGTGTCATTAATTTGACACTTGAATGAAACACAACTTCATTAAGCCTGCTGAGCTATGAACACCTTCTGAGCAATAACATTCTCCTTTGGGTTACAATTTGGATTCTAATATATTGCGTTAAACAGTTCTATTTTTATTTCACGTTTCAAAAGTCAGAACTTCAAAAGAACCCAACGCTTCAAGCGTAGATTCAGCTCTACTCTGAATCAATACACAAGGCAACAGCTACAGCATGTTATATGGTAAAAGCATTGTAATGTGTGATGTTTCCTGTGAGTGTGCTCTCTTCTAGGTGTAATCTATTGGTCAGACTGGCACTCGTGTGTCATTGACTGGGCCCGGTTCGCTTTAATGAAACATGAGAGAGGCTGCACTGCTCTTGCTCAGACGGCTAATTAAACCAGGCTTTTATTTTAGCCCATCATTTGATCTGATCCAATTAAACCTGTGCTTGGCATAGCCGACATCAGCAGCACCTGAACACGCTCACTCTCCTCTTCATTAAATAACTGTCACAACTCTTAATACGGGCCTAATAAATGCAGTAAACGGTGCTTAAAGCGAAGCCCATCTATGCCTGTCAGTGAATTCAAGAACATCTTTATAAACACAAAACTACTTTAAATAATGCAAAAAGGTTTCATCCATACAGTATAATAGGTTTTGCAAGTGATGTAAACCTCACTTATATGATAAAAGCATAGAACTTGGGTACCAACACCAAGGTCACAGGTATTTTTTAGGTCACATGTAAACTTCAGACCTTTAATGCACTTCAAGTCCCTTTGGATTAAAGCACCTACTAAATGCATTAATGTAAATATAATGCGATTGATCCTGCGCTTCTGCTTTACAACTCTTGGTTTGCGGTTTCTTGCAGGTCAGTGAATTTTGAAGAAGAGTCAATATTGTGGAGGCTGAGGTCTTCCCCGTGGATACACAAACTAGCTTTGCATAGATTTCCAGGAACATAATCACCATATGATCATCTCTGTAGGACCAAAGTGGGATCTCAAAAAATAATTCTTTTTATAGGAATATTGCTTCTTCAGAACACATTCATAAGAGCCGGAAGCATTTGTGCAGTTACACTAACAATCTCCTCAACCAAATACTGAGAACCAGCTATTATTATTAATCGGGTTTTACTCTGGAGCTCTGCAAATCGAATCCAATTTTTTTGGTATTGATAAACATCCTTATCATCCGAAAAAATCAAACGGTTAAAAGTAATAAAAATGTATCTATGTCTGTGTTGCCTGACTGAAATTGAATGTTATGCGAGTGATGTGAGAGTGATGTGTGCAGCTCTTTCTCGCTAGGCAAACTCATTTGGAAATTTCTATTTCACTGGCAGCGTGACTTTCTGACATTTCTCTTCTCAAAACAAATCAATGTTGACATTTTCCGCACGCCTCCTGACCGTTAGCCTTAAGATTTGGAAGCCTTTGAGTGAAGAAAGATATTTGTATTTCCATACCTCACTCCCACTTTCTTAATCCATACTTTAACATTCTCTCTTGACTCACGTTAGCTTCTGTTCGCAAAGCTGGGGAAAGAACCCCCTCGGAGCTGTTTTGAATATTTTGCTTTTTAAACTGGTTGTAGAAATGGAGACCTCACAATGCCTGACAAATGCCTTATGTTTGCGCGTGCGTATGAAGCTAAAAATATGAATTAAATAAGGAAAGATTTCTAATGAGGAGAAAACAACAGGTGTGAGAAATGTGGCTGCAGGTGGAAATCAAATATGAGAGGATGGTGTGATTTGTGTGTAGCAAAAGGAAGGTGTGAGAACTAGAGGAAATAGCTTTATGTACTGAAAAACACAACTAAAATGTTTCCTGCTGATATTGTGAAAATGGATGGATGATACGATTTTTTTATTTGATACCAAGCATTATCAAGGCCAGTAGTTCAGATAACAGTTTTGTAGATCCTAAATTTTAAGGTTTGAGAACAAAATAAATATCAACATAAATGTATATGTCATAGGCATTTTTATTTACAATAAATATATTGTGTTGTTGATAAGACTCTCATTTCATTAATCATTTATTGCACAACATGAATACCACACCTCAAAACATTTAACTTTAGGATGTCACATTGTTGGTGATACAGTATCTGGTGGAATAAAATAAATGTAGAAATGTATCTTTGTCATAGATAGAAATGGGTTATCCTATCTGCATCAGTCACTTTTTAAAAATATACTTAAAAATGTTGGGATCTTTGAACACATAGTTGGGTCAAAAATAGACTAACCCAACTATTGGATTATAAATTATGCTGGGTTGTTTTAGTTGGTTCAAATATAAACCATTTGCTAAATTAATCTAGCCCAACAGTTTGTTTTTTACATATTTTACCCAATGCTGGAATGAAATAACCCAACATTTTAAGAGGTATGTACTACGATTAAGATTCACATGTCTGCTTGTGCTGTTAAACAGATAATTTGATTCTTTTGGCACATTATTTTATCCAAATTGGAAAGCTACAAAACAGAAGCGATTCATCCAAGAGGGATCCTAAAGAGGGTAAAATTACAGGTTTTGCAATACAAAGTTTCAGAATGTCTCAGAAAATTAAAATGCATTGCTAGCACAGAGATGTGAGATTAGACACAGACAGAACAGGCAGAGTTGTATAATATAGTGCACTAAGTGGTAGATGTTTTTAAAAGGAAAAAGTGGGAATCAACTGTTTTGGAGCTGTGAAGATCATTGTATGATGGAGGTCAAATTAATTGTGCTCAACAATAGTTTCATTTTGCTGGAGGTTTAGATTCCAAGAGGTCCATGTGCTCGTCAGTAATAGTCAGCAGCCAGCATCATGAAATACTGAGAAACATTTGAAGTGTTTGTGTATGCTTTGGTTCTTGTGTGTGTGCTGTTTTTCTGAACAGAAACGGACAGAGGACATGCAATGGGTGGACTTATCAATGTCCTGTAGGCAGCGCTGGCCCAGAGGCTCTAAACAAATCACAAGGTTATTCAAGGTGACATTAACTTAAAAGAGCAACTCAAAGATGCCAGCATCTTTACCTTTTCTGAAAGCCATTGGCTATTTTTATAACTGCAAGCTCAGAATTACACAAAATAGTGATAATGTGATTGACATTGTTAGTTTAGACTAAACATTTACTTGTTTTAAGTGTATGAGTTGGAATTTGAATAGACGTGGCCATGTTTCACAGGATGTTGAATTGGGATTTTATAAATAATTATGAACTGAATTGAAATTTGTTTGTTTAATGAAAGTTTCTCTGTTTTGGCTCCAATTCAAAGATTTTGGGTTGAGCTTTCGGGACAATGAACTGAAATGTCTTCTACAATAGGACAAGTTAATTAATTTAACATAAGGATAAATAATAATTATTATACTATAAAAATATATGAAAACGTAATACCTTTTAATAATAAAATTATCATAATTATAGTTGTTGTTGTTATTAGTATTATTGTTGTTGATGTTAATGATACTAAATACTTTATATATGTATTAATATTATTAACGCTGATATTAAACAAACCATAATTATTAATAATAATGATGAGTCATTAATAATTATTATTATTACTGTTATATTCAATATTACAAATATTTTATATTTAAATATTTATTATTATGATGAATAATTAAAAACAATTATTACATATTGTAAATATTATGATTAATAATAATTTATTGCCATTTTTCATAGGTAGTGTGTCAACCATATGTATGTATGTATTAATATTTAAAAATTTAAGTGCAATGACATTTAACAACTAAGTTATATATTTTTTCTATTTTAATGCTGCTATAAATAACTATTCTGTGTCCTGTTTGATAGCTAAATTCAGTAATCAAATTGCAATATAAAGTCTTCTGAATGGCACACAACCTTTGTCTGTTGTTGACAAGCGAGAGGAGGCCACACAACAACAGAAATGAGAGCTAAATGTTTATTCATTTCTTGATTAAAAAAAGCTCACGGGAAGAATTGTTATGTCTGCGCACGTTCCTCATCGAGACCTGGCTAGTGATGTCAAATTTGATCAGGTACAGAACTAAGAGTTGCTTTAATCTGACAGACCATTTTTCTTAAACTCTGCTTCAGTATGATAGCAAACCTGCCTCACTGTTAATCTTCCGTCCTTCCCGATTCAACATTGAAGTTTTGCCAGATGCAAGAATTTCACCCATGTACCATCCCCGTGCCTCTTTGTGGATTTGATCTGGTCCTTTTTCTCTCTTCTGAGCTCATTTCATGTTGTTTGTCCCTTTGTTTTTCTGTCTCTTCCTCCCATCCTCCCATCAGTAGTTGAGTTGATGATCAGGCACAGAGCAGATGCTCCCTGCCCAAGTGGCCACCTCCTTTGACTACCCATCAGGCTCCTGAAATGGAAAACGCGGCCTCCATGTGTGAAGAGCTCTGAGTATAATGCAGTCATTACCATTTCTGCCTGACCTGCCACAGAAACACACCCTCATGTGCTCCCATATCAGGCACACAGAGTGCCCACTGCGCCAGACGAAGAACGTCTGCGGACCTCCGCCGCCCGTGAACGATTTCAGAGAGGGAGTACAAAATAGAAGGGTTGTGGAGCGGATACACGGAGCATCTGTAGTGGCTGAAACGTTCTTTGCGTTTGATTAGATAGTGTGAAAGCAGAAGAGTGAAATAAATGGGAAATTTACGAACAGATTTCAGACTACTCCAGGAAGTTATTTTGTGAAAATGTGTTCTATTTGTTTAAAAGTATTTTCTTTGGAAGTCATGCAGACCTTAAGATGGGCTCTTAAGTGCTGTCTGCCCTATAAGTGTTGAAGATACGTAATTTCTCCATGCTGTCTGTGTCGGTAAATGTATGATCTCGCTTCAGTGTGACCTGCTTACTATTTGGCCTGGAGCTTCTGGAGTCATGAATGTGCCTATTTTCAGTCATCACACAGTTTGTTGTCAAATAACATGTCACTTGTCTGGCACCAGAGAGATGGCCAAACAGCAAAAAAGAGAATGACATTACCATACGGTATTACAGGAAATAGAGATTATTTTTCTGGTTTTAATACAAGCACACTTTTTTTAGAACGAAAAACACCACTATATATCTGTGCCCTCCCCTTTCATTAAAGTGCCAACCCTCCAATTTAACAAAAGAACAGAACATCTTATCTCCCTTAAAATCCTCTGGTATCTAACTAAAAGCTGCTCTTAGCCAAGAAGGCCATGTTATTGCACAGATTATTTTCCTAGAGTTCATAACAGCGAATACTTTAAGGTGGTCTTAAGGAAAGTCACAATTTCCTCCTAAGAAAGGTTTGAAGCCTCTGACTTGTATAGAAAAACTGAAACAGTAAAGGAGCTATGAAATCAAAGTGGACACTGTATTTATATCTGACCCTACGATGGGTTTCAGGTCCAGCATGAAACTTAGCGGCATCTAGTGGTGAGGTTGCAAAATTGCAACCAACGACTCACTGCATAACTCCCTCCTCCCTTTTAAAGCATTACGGTGGCTGACACAGGGTTAAGATGTCGTCACGTTTTCGCGAATGCTATATAAATGGACCCATGGTGTATGTCAGGTTCTAAATAAAAAAACTTAACATTTACATTTAGCAGAAGCTTTTATCCAAAGCGACTTACAGAGAGTTCAGGAAGCAATAGGTGATATGTCATACAGGAGCAATAATAAAATGGGTGCTAATACAAAGTTACTAGTTTCAACAAAAGCCAGACCAATCCCTGTTTGGGAGAAAGAGAGAGGGTTAGTTTATTGATTTATTCATTTGTCTGTCAAGTATTCATCGAAGATTTGGGTTTTAAGTTGTTTTTTTAATGTTGTGAGATATTTGGTTGACCAGGCTGAGTTAGGAAGAATGTTCCACCAGGAAGGGGTTGTGATGGAGAATGAGCGGGAAAGCGATTTACTGCCTTTTTGATAACGCAATATAAGATGCTGCTTGTTTGCTGAATGCTGGGTTCTTGATGGGGTGCTGGAGGGTGTGAAAGTATGCCGGTGCAGATGCAGTAATAGTCCTGTACTTGAATCTGATACGGGCTTTAACCGGTAGCCAGCTGAGAGAGATAAAAAGGGGAGTCACAGACTCCAAGTTGGATGGTGATATCGTGTTGCACCGTGGGGTGTGCTGGAAACACAAGTAGTTCTGTCTTGGCAGGTTTCAGCAGGAGTTGATGCTCTTTCAACCAAGCTGAGGTGTCTTTTAGGCAGGCTGTAATGCGAGCTGCTACAGTGGTATCGTCTGGGTGAAACAAGATGTAAATCTGGGTGTCGTCATTATAACAGTCATACAAGAAGCCGTGTGCCTGTATGATGGGTCCCAAGTATGTCGTGTAGATGGAAAAACGCAACGGTCCAAGCACCGATCCCTGAGGGACCCCAGTCGTCATGTGGTGCGCAGTGGACAGCGAGCCACTCCATGACACCCTGAAGCTGTCTTTACACGTCTCTAGACATCCATCCATCCATCCATTTTCTACCGCTTATCCGAACTACCTCGGGTCACAGGGATCCTGCGCCTATCTCAGGAGTCATTGGGCATCAAGGCAGGATACACCCTGGATGGAGTGCCAACCCATCGCAGGGCACACACACTCGCTCATTCACTCACGCACTCACACCCTACGGACAATTTTTCCAGAGATGCCAATCAACCTACCATGCATGTCTTTGGACCAGGGGAGGAAACCGGAGTACCCGGAGGAAACCCCCGAGGCACAGGGAGAACATGCAAACTCCACACACACAAGTCGGAAGCGGGAATCGAACCCCCAACCCTGGAGGTGTGAGGCGAACGTGCTAACCACTAAGCCACCGTGCCCCCCGTCTCTAGACATAGTTATGTATATTTTATTGCATTTCTGTCAATAGATCCTTCAAAAAATTACACTCAAAAATGATGGACCTTTAAAAATAACATTAAACAGGGTTAAAGCCCTGGTAGTTTTATCTTTGCTGGATTTTTAAAGGAAATACATGAGTTGAGATTAAAATCTCAGACTTTGAAATGCAAGCTTCACTGTTGTACCAGAGTCATTGTTGGAGACATTGTTAAGATCCTATTGTGGTAGAAGATACACATGTAAAGATTATTAAAGTCTTGTTTTCAAGGGAAACAGCAAAAATCGTAAAAGTTCGGGTTCATCGCTTCCTTGAAGAAACAACTCTGTTATACATTTCATCTGTAAATTTTCTAACTTTTTTGTAGGTATCACATTAACAAATATATTCTAAGAACACACACGCATTTTCTTAACAAACCCCTGGAGCTTATCAAAGAAATGCTTCAATATTTTGTTTCTTGTTACAGCCTCATTTGAATCACGAGAAGTCTTTTCCTAGTTTGTCTTCATTGTCTTTTGGAAGTAAGTGAGCCATTCATTGAAAATGAATGAAGACATTAGTAGAGGAGGAGAAGGCTTACTTGAGGATTCATTTGAGCTTGATTTGATTGTTCCCTAATTTCGCAGAGAGACTGAGGGAGGATTCTTCTACAAGGCAAGCGAATTTGATTTCCTGAGATAAAATGGCAGTTAAAGTGATTAAAGTCGAATTACAGATTCCAGAGGGAAGACTGTAGTGTTGGATGAATTACTTGGGTGACTTGCGCAACACTTTGACTGCATTAGAAATCCATTTGTGTATTTTGTGCATAAATATCTCCATGTGGTTTTGTGTTAGAAAGACAGAAACATTGGTAAATGGCGACATTATGGGGGTACGTGAAACATTATGAAAGATGTTACGCTATGAATTTCATTACATTATAGACCCTGTGAGGAATGGATGCTGATCAAATTGGGTATGCTTTGAGAAAAATCGCAGTTTGCTGCTGCGGTCCCTTGGAAGGTTGTTTTTCAGCCGCTCTTTTACTGAAACAGTGTTAAAGACTGTTGTGCAGTTCTGTAGATTTGCGGATGTGAGCACTGGTAATAAGAGTTCTTTATGGCAATGCCAGTTTTTAAAGATTTTTTTACATTCAATCATGAAAATTACATTTCAGGCAATGTATTATGTTGCCGTGTTTAAAAGGAAGCAGTCTGCCAAGTTGTAAGTCCGAAGGTTAATGAATAAAAAAGTTATTGGCTTGTAAAAAAGGGAGTCGACTCTGAATCACGCAAACAAGACATGACTTAGTCCGAGTCTATGCGCCGTGTATCTACGTCACCAGATATAGTCCCCGCCTACATTTTGCTTGGACTGCCGCAAAAACTTTACTCTCCTCCCCAAACACTGTCGCTCGTTCGTGATGATTGTGCATCATGTCTAGAACCTGAGTTCTACGTTGTGAAACTAAGTCCGTCTTATTTAAACTACCAAAGGAAGAACTTCTGAGTATTTCTGGGGTATTACAGTTTGTTTATCTATCTATGAACTCGGCTAATTTAAGTGTTCAATCTATTATGTTATATCTACTATCGTCGTCGGATGTTTCTCTCGTCAGACTCCGGCTCAAACTTGTAAGGTAAAATCCAGCCATCTCTATCTAGGCACTGTAATATAACATCCAACCACCTGTAAACTGTAATGATGATAGATGTTCCACTTGCGACACATGAAGAACGCGTTTGACCAATGAAAGCAGACTCCCGTAATGATGATTGGTGTTCCATTTGCGGCACATGCTGAAAACATTTGACCAATCACAACAGACTACATCATCTGACCAATCACATGACACTAGCCTTTCGGATAGGAGGGGATTAGACAGATCGCAGAACGAATCATTTGAGAATCAGACAAGAAGTATGGTAAGAATAACTGTCTATTATTACAACGTACTAGTGTTTTTACAACTTGTATGTACATACACTTGTTGTTGAAAACTCCATAAACCAAAGTAGGACCTTAAAAATCCAATGTTACTTACTCTTAAAAACATTGAAATTCGCTAAAAAAAAGTAATTTCATCATTAACTCACGCTTGCTTGATGTACTTTGAATATTCTGACACTGCAATGAAAGAGAAAAGAATTAAGTTGGGTCAAAACAATAAAAAGTATCATAAAAGTGGAATATATTTCCTAATTTGTGTGCTTGGTTATACGATAGCTTTAGAATAGTTGTTTGGGCCACTTTTAATTCTGTCAAAAGCCTCAGTTCCTGCTAACCTTCTATTATACTTTTTTAGTTGCCAAGAAATTCACACTTTTCCCTTTTTCTTCAAGTAATTCAACTTGGACACAACAGTTGATTATGTACATGAAAACATTTTATTTTTAAGTGATCTGAGCTTTTAATAATTTACACAGATTACAATTAATTTATCAATGCACTTCTCATTCTCATTTAATGTCCTTCTTCTCGATCCTTTGGTCAGCTTTCTCTCAATCATTCGCTTCCACTAAAGACCACTTTCACACCAGAGCGGTTCAACTTTAGCATCTGTCTAATTTCCCATTCGGAGAACTTGATCCTCTGAGGGCGCCAGGCAGCATGGGAGACCTCATGTGAAGATTGGAAGAGATTAAGTCTGAGTCTGGCTGTGAGAACGGACCCCTGCGAGAGGTTACTGTGTAGGTGAGCGATGGGAGCAGGCCTGTTCCGCTCTGACTCTGCCAGTTTTTGAGTGCCTGGTAACAGGGTCATCGCGTTGGTGTGAAGTGGGCCGACTGCTTTTGGATCTTATTCAAGTTTAGTAGAAAAAGCCCTCAGCCAGTGTTTTGCTGTTAGCGTGAATCGTAGGGTCTGAGGAGGTTTGGTCAGCGTTGAGTTTTTAAGCATATTGAGTTTTTATGGAAACATCAGCAGTTTTTGTACTGTTCGTGTTACGTTTTGAGTGGCTCTTTGAGGGAATAGATGCTTAGCAATACCTTTTGTCTTCTTGCTAGTGCAGGTGTGTCATCTAAGCTTTCATTTTTAATGTGGGTGGTTTACGTTGTTTTAAGAGACTGAAATCATCCCAAAACGGTGCAGTCAACCCTCTACCCTGAAAGTGGGTGGCTTAGCAGATGCAAAGTGACAGAAATGAGCTGATCTATTCAGGGCTCTGAACTCTTTTTATTTGTATAATGATTGGTGCAGACTCAGAGAGTGGTCCGTAGAGTATCTCAACTGTGTTGGGGAGTAGCATGGTGATTTTAAAGTGTGTCTGTGATACTGCTGACCTACAAGAGAAATGAGAGCTATGGGCATTAGATTTTAGGAGCAAAAAGGTGTCCAGGTGTAAATGTGTAAACATGAAGTAAAAAACAACAATATTATTCCTGTATTATTTCATCGTTCATTTTTTTAGTTACAGCCTTTGAAAAAATGAAGATACCACTGTACAGTTACTTTCATTTTAATCACCATGTATAGGTATGTGTTAGGTAAAATAGTTTTTGTTGATGCAAAAGAGACAGAATAAGAAATAAAATTACTTTTTGATTTATTGATAAATAATGTACCAGCCATAAAAAAATAAGAAACCGCTCCAAATATTTTATGAATCTACTATATACAGCCCTATGTGGTTAAGTTAAATTATAATTTGTGACAATATTTTGCACAAATTCTTAAATCATTTTTTTTTTTATTTGCATAAATTTGCTGAAAACTTAAACTGGACAAATGGTCAGAATATAAAAAAAGATGCAATGTTTGCAGATCTTGAATACTGCAAAGAAAACGAGTTAATCTATTTTTAATTAATACGATAGTAATGTTTTTACATCTATTTAGGATCAGTTCAAAAGTGATTTTTTTCTTTCATGTGTCTGGTCATACTCTCACTCTTGTACATTGCTGCCGGGTGACTTTGTTGCTCCTGATGTTTGTTTTTGTTGGAATTCAACAGATGCTGGACTAGAATGGCCTCAATACATGTAGAAATGCTGATTATAGGCACATTTGGAGTGTTCTCATATTTTTTCAGTGGCTGTATATGCTATCTAAATGCATCAAAAAAGCATCAAACATCTGTGTTAATACATCTAAATGCCTCTTCAGATGTGTGCAGAAATGGTGTTTGCAGAACTGTATTCACCTCTAAGCGTTGAACAAGACTGAGCTTTGCACTGCATTTCATTACAGCACAGACAAATATAAAATTTAAACTTTCAACTACTGTTTTGCATCCATGCGAACAAGGTTTTTTTTTATCGAAAAGTGCAAATATAACCTTTTTGCTTCTGACATTAAAGCAACTAAACGTTTTGAAAATGAGTGTATTCGACTCGTCCCGCAGCTTCTCTCTGTATCTTTGACCTCTGTTCTTCTTTCGCAACCCGTTCGTTTCACAAGCCATTGGACTGGTTTCACTCTGTTAACTCCATCATTCATGTATTTTAGCGGGCTCATTGTATCTTCCTCGTCGCCCTCTTCTCATTTATCACTAGACGTCTACCTCTCCCCTCTCTCACACGTGGCCTCAATGCGTTGCCTCATTTGTATTTGGGACCTGATCTCTTTGATTTATGACTTTATGCATTCTGTTTTCCAGTAGACTCTTCTTTTCCCCTGCAAGGCTGTATTACTGCAGATTAGAAAATAGAAGAACGCACATCACTCCTCAGCCCGCTAATGTATCAATTCCCTGAAGCCATTACTTCAAGGTCATGTTCGTTGGTACCTCACTGGGACTCTAAAAGTGGTCTCAACAGGTGTACCTGCGTTAGCACGTATCCTATCCTCTCCGAGCAGATGGACCACCGTGGGCCACGTCCCGACTCACAGATCCATTTATCCGCCGGCATCCGAACATCTAATCCTCTCCACGCTTGTGCCGTTAAGATGCTTAAAGCTGGAGGGAGGATTGAACTCTGTGTGTGAAACTCAGTCCATAGATATTCCTGAGAGGGTGAACTGCAGGCTCAGCATGATGCCTGCGATGGGGAATGCATCAATGACTTTATCTCCATCTATGCTTTGAAGGCAGCAGTGGCCTGTCTATCCAGAAGTTAATTTGTGACTCTCTTTGGGATATCAGAATAAACAAGCATACGGGGTAGAGAGAGGGGATGAGAGCGGGATTTAATAAAAAAGGTATCTGGCTTAAGGGGTTGGAGGTGGGCCAGGATGCTGCTGGAAGATTGACAGCAGGGGAGTGCCACGGAGGTTTCAGAAACAAGAGTGGGCGCAGTAATTGCGCTGTAAATCAGCAGCTGGATTTGCGCCGTGAGCCGCTTGGTTTTAAGTATATGAGGCAGCGTAAGACGAGTGCTGAGAGTGATGCGACATCCTGCAGCGAATAGTGTGCTTGGGGGTGTAGTTCAGTTTAATAAAAAACCTCAAGAAACATACGCATCCGTTTACATATTCAGTTCACATAATGCACATGTCATGTGAGTTTCTATGTCCTTATCGACACAGCTTTAGTGTTGCATACATTTTGTACCAAGTCATGAAAAGTGTGCATTTTTAATAGGGTTGAATGAAAAGTGCCAAATCCTGACATATGTCAGCCCCTATCTTTGTTGTTCTGTCAGCTTCTGTACGTGTCAGAAAATTTATGCACATCTCTGATAATTTATTCTCAGCACAGCACCGTTGGACTGAGCTGTACCCTTTATCGAAATGACCCTTTAAACACTTCATGAAGCAATTCAAGCTTTTCATGAGAAACAGATTAAAACTCACTCATGCCCTAAATCAATTTATCAGCAATCGGTTGAGACGGCAAATTAACCTCTGCTGTTTCTAGCGAGAACCTCTTCATTTGTTAACAAGTGGATACACTCACCCGCCATCGTATGGACTGTTGTGAACGTTTGCTTTTGAAGCGCATCTGTGTGCTATTTATTTGGAATTTTGCCGTTCGCTCTCCCCTCCTCGCGAGAACTCGCGGCGTTCCTGCTGTGCACTACGTGTGTTGTTTTGGGATGTGTTGTGTGTGTGTGTGTGTCAGTAGTTTCGCATGTAATCTCAGCGGGTTTCCATGGCTCACTGGGTGATAAATAGAAGTGGTAAATGGATTTACTTTTTTGTTCTTGTCACCAGATCTATCTTTGCTTCCCCCTACCTTCAACACAGCAGGCGCGCACACACTTTAGATGACTTGTGGTAGGTGTGTGTGACAGTTGTCTTGGATAGTGTAACAATATAGAAGTGCTGGTGCACTTGCTGTCACATACACACAAAACCTTACTATACAATACATCTAGTGAGGATATATTGTACATCAATGGTGATGATTTTGATGGTACCCCACCAATGAACCTCATTGACAATATTAGCTTTAAAGTGAAACATGATTTGACAAATTTGTGAGCATTTTAGATGTTGTGGACAACAATGGAATGGGTCGTCAACGGAGTATTTAGTGAGATTGAATATTTTATACTTTTGTTCTAACAAAAACATTTAAATTGTTTACATCAAACCCATGATCTTTGTGTTGTGTATGCAATAGTCTATCGATAGAGTTACAGGAAAATGCTTACCCTTATGAAACAAAATATATGGCAATATACTGGAGATATTATGTATGCATTTGCCCAAAAGAAATCAAGGGTTTATATTTTTCATGAAAAGCAGCAATTTCTTACTTTAATACTTATTCAGTATATTGTAATATTATTAATATTATTATATTGTAAAATCACTTTTATTAGTCACCCTTTATGTTTGTCGCTGGGTTTTTGCAAATATCTAACCAATAAAATCATTAAAAAGTGCTTGTTGTCAACTTGTGCATGTGCTAAATGTAAATCTAAACAAAAACCAAATGATAATCTCATTTTTTTAGATTTCTACAGCAACATTTTGTGAGCTTAATGGTTAAAAGCAAGAAAACTGTTTGTCAAAGAATAAGGTTTGGAATCACATCCTGGTTTATGCCGGAGGTTTTACATTTTTAAGATAGCTTGTCAAGTAAAAAATAGACCCGCTTTTCAAAACACAAC
This sequence comes from Triplophysa dalaica, assembly GCF_015846415.1. NCBI lineage: Eukaryota > Metazoa > Chordata > Actinopteri > Cypriniformes > Nemacheilidae > Triplophysa > Triplophysa dalaica. Next base: position 17,854,783 of record NC_079549.1, on the reverse strand, counting down.
TCGAGACCCCTGCATTCTGTTCCATTCTTTCATCTAGTGGTTGAAATGATAAAATGTTTTCATGTAAACACATCTGAAGGGGTCAGGTAAACCTGAAACCACACTTGTATCCAGGGCCTCCTTAAGACCACTTAGTTCATTAGACATTTAAGCGACCAAGCAAACTTTCATTTTAGTTTGGCCTTCGCACGTGTAGACAAACCTGTACTAACAAACACATACACACAGAGCTGTATTAGTAGAAATGGCTCTTGTAAGCCAATGTTGTGAAGAGAGTTCAATCCTAAGAAGGCAAGGAAGCAGATATACTTGTATAAATCAATAGAACCTCAAGGCTGTGTGTGTGTGTGTGTGTGTGTGTGCATGAGAGAGAGAATATCTTTCTATCCCCTTCATCATTTGCCAATCTCTATTACACAGTATGCATTCTGAACCCATTAGCTTTCAGTGTAAGACTGTTGTTTTACCATTCAAGGCTGAACATCACTGACGGTATGAGACACAAATGCCCAAAAAAGCTAGAATAACATTTCAAAGTATTAAACACAGCAGGTGTCAAGCAATCAACATGCCATCCAAGTATGTTTTCACACTCGTCTTTGTCATGTATTTCATGTTATTTGGGAGTTGACTCTCCCTGCTGTGCGAAACGCCCTCCGAGCTATGATCTTCTGATGTCTCCACAATTCTCCAGACAACCTTTATTGACATGCTGCAACAATTTTTGACAAACTGATATGTTAAACTACACCTCGTGTGACAGATATAATTTCAGTGTTTCGACTTGCCGACATGTCTTCCTGCTGGGTTGGTGTCACGTTATAATACCACACTTTAGATTTCTTTGACGATTTTTTTCAATAGGCCCTTCGCTTGACTATCCAAAATACATGATTATACTGATGCATGTCAGATTACAAAGCATGCCTTTGATCTGGATTGGCTATGCTTTTTTCTTTTTACTATGTCAGGTTTTTTTCAATTTGTTTAGCAAAGGGGTGTTTTAAAAAGCTACAGCGAGGATGGATAGAGAGATGGAGTGGAGACCCCCAGCTAAATGTTGTATAAAAATCAGTCTTGCATTTTAAGCCTGGCCTCCGATAAAATGCAATTACATTCTTTTAACCACAGTATGGTAAACATTTTGTACATTATTGGTGTTTAGTAAAATGTCTGTCAGGTTCGTATACATTTTTCTTCAAGGTCATGTTTTCATTAAAGGAATTCTGGTACCAACCCTGAGCTAGAGAAAGAAAAATGATGATTGACTTCAAATATTGATTCTAAATTTGCGTTTATTCTGTCAGAAATAAAAGTAAAAGAGAACAGACGCACCGCAGAAGATAACGGCAGAACTTCACAGATAACAGATCTCTTTGTTGATCATACCCCAGAGGTCAAATCTTCAAACAGCCCTTTGTAGAAAGAAATGATAACCCAGTAATGTGGACTACAAAGGACAACTGAAATCATATCATATCTGAATGCAGCATCGGCGTCAATGAACGTTTTAAATAGACTTTGGATATTTGCAGGGAATGCAGTCTAAATGCTATCAGTTATGCTCACTTCACACTCTTCACTAGGTTTTCTGCAATGCTCTTTAAACATTAATAGTGCCAAATGCCAGGCCTCCCACCCTTCCATCTTCTTGTGTGTTTGGATTCTCTGCAGTCCTTAATCCTGTTACTGGATTACAAGTTTTATTCCTCTTTATTTCTTCTGTTCCATTTCCCATGCACCCCGAACGCTGCTGTGCGTTAGGAGGCCAGTATGAGGATTAGCATAACATTACAGAGGTGTAGATTCATACTGTTAGAACTGGGTAAAGGAACCACATGGTCCTTAGAGCAACACTCATGTTATGTACTACTACTACTACTACTACTACATTATGTATTTGTATTAATATTTTATATATAAATATGTATAATAACGAGGGGGCACGGTGGCTTAGTGGTTAGCACGTTCGCCTCACACCTCCAGGGTTGGGGGTTCGATTCCCGCTTCCGACTTGTGTGTGTGGAGTTTGCATGTTCTCCCCGTGCCTCGGGGGTTTCCTCCGGGTACTCCGGTTTCCTCCCCTGGTCCAAAGACATGCATGGTAGGTTGATTGGCATCTCTGGAAAAATTGTCCGTAGGGTGTGAGTGCGTGAGTGAATGAGTGAGTGTGTGTGCCCTGCGATGGGTTGGCACTCCATCCAGGGTGTATCCTGCCTTGATGCCCGATGACTCCTGAGATAGGCGCAGGCTCCCCGTGACCCTAGGTAGTTCGGATAAGCGGTAGAAAATGGATGGATGGATGGATGTATAATAACAACTATAAAAATATTACAAAAACATCTAATAATAATAATAACTATAAACAACACATACTTTAATCATTGTTGTTATTATTATTATTAATTAGGGTTACATAAAATTAATAATCATGGTTATCATTATTATTTACAATTATTATAAATTATTCATAATCATGATTCTTATTATCATTATATTTTTGCTCTTTTTTTCATTTAGTATAACCCAATTGCAAGTCAGTATTTATTGTTAAAACTTCGTAATATTTTATTATTTATTTATTGGTTTCACCAAATCCTTCAGATCGGAGGTTGCAGACGACGACGTACACTCAAATGGGTAAGAAAAAAGGTTTAAATCTTCCTAGAACACAACTAGAGCAGGGAACATCAAGAACTTTAACAAAAGACATTAACAACCGACCATAAACAGAGGCAGAAGACTGGAACTAAATAGTGTCCAGATAATGAGTGAAATGGGAAACAGATGAGGGTGAAATCAACAATGTCAGATGTACGTGCAGGGAATTGTGGGAATTGGAGTCCGGGGGGGAACGTGGGGGGAAAGTAATTTCAATGACTTTCAATGAAGTTTTGGCCAGCGTTGATTTATATGATTTAAATATACTGCGTTACGTCCTTCTGTATCCAGGTTATGAGTGGTCTTTTGAAACCAAGCCCCTCCATATTTCATGATTTTTATTTAAACCTGAAACCACACTTGTATCCAGGGCCTCCTTAAGACCACTTAGTTCACTAGTCATTTAAGCGACCAAGCAGACGTTGATGCTCAGAAAAAAGTGTGAGATGTTAATAGCAGGTTTAATATACCACGCTTCATAGTGCCATGCATGTACTATAAGAATGTTTCCTATTTGTTTATAGGAACTGAGGGATAAGTGGTAATTACTTCCTGTGGTAATCGATAGCATGCTATTGAGAAAGTGCACTGACCGTAACCCCAGTCCGGTTCAATGACGAAATCACTGTAAGCTCCGATGTAAATCCCTGCAAGCATAAAACAACTATTTATCATGCGTACATAGTGTTAGAATGTATTTTAATAGCTGCTGTTGATCACCTTAAGGCGCTCAACTAATGACGCATTATCAGTGAGATTGAATCAAGAAGAAAGTTTTGGCCTTGGAATGACACTACAGTGGGAAAAAGAGATTTAATTGCTCTGAACACACCCACACACACTCACACAGCACCCTGCTTCTATTCATCATCCTTACAAAACTCTCCAAGGACTTGATTCAACTTCGCCTATATACAGTACTATACATCTTTAAGGTACATGATATCTTTTTGTGTTAACAATATCTGCAAAAGAACGTGATCCGTCTGTCATCGATGCCTTTGTCTCCAAAACTGTCTCATGCAGTGATACCAGTCATTATATAAGAGAGACAACAGGTGTGATCTTCCCATTTATCTGTGTATACAGCAGCAGAAAGGATGATGTTTGAGAGCATCCGACAGCCATAACATTATTGATGAGCAGCTAGGCCTAACAATAGCTGCCTGTGTGTCAGACGTACAGTTTTACAATGACAAGATGATTGTTGACATGGGTAGTTGTACATTTCGGTTCTTGAACATACAGCATAGGTCAACCAAATATACTCTTAAAGGAATAGTTAAATGGAAAATTGTACGTTTCTCATGTCAGCTAACAAATACTAAAACTAATATAAATCTCTGGTGCATTTCTTTCAGTGCCGTTGTTTGTTTACAACCAAATTGTGTACAATACTGATAACCATTTTCTGATGCTGTGAATGACCTCCCACAGGAGCTCAGTTTGTGTTTCCTTCTACTTTTTATTATCTCTCACTTCCCTTCACTTGTTCATCTCTCTTTGATCACTCTTGGGAAATCTGTTTTCTGAGGTCTCATTTCTTGCATTTTCTTTTCTATGCTCTTGTCATCAGTTTTGTGCAGTGTTCTGTCCCTTTCCACACAATCTGGATGAGAGCTGATGTTCACTTGAGACTGACCGTGTTTACTCGTTCTGGCTCAATAAGGAGAGCTGATCCGAGCAGGAGCTGAAAGCAACATTATTGATCTATTTGGCTTGTGGTTTTTGTAAGATATTTGCAGTCCTTTAATGACACAAAAATCCTCCAAAACTGACTCTGTGTGATTACCAATGTCTGCGCACGGATAACTTGTCCTGAGGTTGACCAGATTGTCACAGGTTGGAATGTCTGTGAGTCCATTATATGCGAGCTGACTTTTTATTAATATGAGCCGCTAAACATACAAAGAGACTTAAAGAACAGTTGGCAGTGCGGTATATTAGAATCCCATCGGATGAGAATCTGTTTTTATTGAGAAGAAAGGATGGCTGGCTGGTGTTCTATAGTATATATAATATATAATAAGAGACAATTTCAGTTTTTTCTCATTTACTATTTAAGGTATGTGAATAAAATTTGTTTCAGTCTGTATAGTATTAACAATACTTCTTTCAAATAAAAATATTGTTATATCAGCATGTATTTGCAGGAAATGAAATCCGGAGAAACATGTCAAAATTACAGATAAGACGCTCTGTATTTTATCGGAACCCAAATACTGCAAAGAAAACATGTACAAGCAATATTTGTACTTGTATTGTAAGGTTTACAATTATTTTTTAGGAGATAACCTCAATTTATATTATAGTTTTCATGTATCTTGTCATGATGTCAGTCTTTTACATTGCTGTTTGGTGATTTTGTCGCTCCTGAGATTTGATGATGTTGAAATTCAACATTCAACAGTACTTGAATGGCCACAATACATCTATAAAGGCCGATTAAATGAAAATATTGTATGTTTTTAACTGTTGGTCTATCTATTTGCTGTTGATCTATGTTTTACTGTTGATGACTGCAGGTACCGTGTAATTGTAATCACTAATGAAAAGAATTTGTCCTTCTTGTATTTAATCATCTGGAACAACCTTCAGCTGGCTGCTGGTGTAGGAGTGCGTACAGTCAATACATTAGTCCTTTCTCAACAGTGCCCTTCTATTGATTCTACCTGTTTGCAGGTAGGAAGGTTCTCCATATAAAAAATAGCACTGAATAGTCCATTTGAAAGAGTTACGTTTTTATTAAAGACCCTGATGACACAGTTTTATAATTGTTTGTGTCTTTTTATTCTATATGAAAGGCGCACCATCGCAGTCGGCAGAACATGTTTATGTGTATGTATGTATGAGTGTGTGTATGTGTATGAATCATAGAAATGATAAGTGTCTAGTGGTTGAGAAGCAGGTTTTGTTGAGGTAAAATAAAAGGTAAATCCAAGAAAAAGCATATTCTTCAGTCATATCTTAATGCCGTGTGTAAATGTCTATTCATTTAGTAGTGTATCTTTTGCTTGCACTGTGCTACAGTTCAAGACCTCCGATGATCTAACGTCACATATTGGAAGGACGACGGAAGTTTTTCCCCCTATAGAGTAGGATATTTACATATCAGAATTGCTCCGGCCACTGGAATTCTGTTTTATAACGGCCCACTTTTTATGTTTTCTGTAAAGCTGCTTTAAAACTGCATATTGTGAAAGTACTTTAAGAATTATAGGCATAGTTTACCCCTTGACACCCCTAGGACCCAAAAGAAGATATTTAGAAAAATGGTGGTTTTGTATCCATTCAATGAACTTCAATGGGGGCCAGTGTTTTTTATTACTTACATTATTTAACATATGTTCTCTTGTGTTCTGCAGAAGAATAAAGACAAACATGTTTGAACTGACATGAGGGTGGATAAATGATTTTTGGCAGACCTATTCCTTTAAATTTAATTTAGCATCTACTCAATATCTACAGTAATAGACAGTCAGGTCTTTGTCTCATTGAATATCCTATTTGTATTGGAAATATATTAGATCATAGGGAAAATGGAATTGCCAACAGTAGACTTAATGTATCATAAAACCATTTCCCTGAAAATCTCCAATGCTCGTTCTGTATCTCAGAAAATGTCTCTCGCACGCCTCGGTCCTTTATTTAGCTCTTTTTCATTAGGTGAGAAGGCAGATCCCTCTGCTTGTTGAATAGATGCTGAATTCCCTCTATTTTCCGTGCACTGTTTTCTAGCTGACTGATTATAGCAGGAGGGTCAGTGACTCCCCTGTATGCAATGTGGAGATGAATGCACATTATAGAGAAATATCTGTATTTTATAAGGATGTGTCCTTATACGACGCAGCCAATCTCATCTACTTTTGTATATCATTAGTCAACGTGATGAAGATGAAAACCTGTGTGCAGCTGAATTATTAAATTCTCTGAACTGCTATAGTAAGGACAACGGGGACTTTTTTGTTAAACTCATTAGTTCTGTTACAGGACGAGCGTGCGGTTTCTCTTCACCTCCTGCAGGGAATAATGTAAATTACAGATCAGGTAAAGTGGCTTTTTATGCATAGGTGTGAGTCCATGGGTGGGTGGCCCCAGAGCGCCCGCTTTTCAGACGGATGCCCTGGGGTATTCAGCTCTTTGACCTTCCTACATGAAAGTGCTTTATTAGTGACGTACCTCCTGTATTTACTGCTAAATGACTGCACTGGTAAATTGGCTTGAAAGGCAATTAAACCCTCACATACAGACGCAGCTCCTCCCAAGCTGACCCAGTCACTTAAGCGGGGGGCCATAATCACACTCATTTCCTGTTCCCAGAAATACAATTACACCTGTGGCTTTGCCCTTTTAAACCAGGCCTGATCTCCACACACGGCACACCATCTAGATACATCTCATTTAACTACCACACAAGACGACAGGATTACACCCTCACTCGCGGTCATTTAATGGTTCTTATGAACAGAAGCTGAGATGTTGCTTATTAAGTTACAGCCAATGTGGTGTCTGTGGAGGTAGATTTTCAAAAAAGGTAGTTGTTCATATGGTTTTTATAGAATAGACTAGAATTTGCAATTGTTTGACACTTTGAATATGAAGGTGCTTAAAAGGTTCTTCACAGCGATGCCATAGAACAATCCTTTTTGGTTCCACAAAGAACCATTTATTCAAAGCTTCTTTAAAGAGCCATCTCTTTGTTACTTATTTATATTCTGAATAACCTTTTTTGCTCAAAAGGACATTTTGTAAAACAGAAAGGTTCTTAAGACGTTAAAAAGGTTCTATATGGAACTACAATGTTCTTCTACTGGATCGAAGAACCTTTGAAGCAGTTTATGAGGATGTTTGAAGCAGTGTATGAGTGTTTGACACAGTGTATGGATGGAAATGCACTTTTGGAAGCTTTCTTTCGTTCTTGCTTGGACTTTCTGTACAACTCCTTTTTTTTAAGTCAGTTCAATATAATTAAGTTCAATTGGCTTATTTGATTTAACTTAAAGAGTAAGTAACATTGGATTTTTGAGGTCCTACTTTGGTTTATGGAGTTTCCAACAACAAGTGTATGTACATACAAGGTGTAAAAACACGATTATGTCGTAATAATAGGTAGTTATTCTTACCATACTTCTTGTCTGACTCTCAAATGATTCGTTCCGCGATTCATCCTTCTTATCCCCTCCTATCCGCTAGCCTAGTGTCATTAGATTGGTCAGATGGTGACGCAAATGGAACGCCTATCATCATAACTGGATTACAGTTTACATGTGGTTGGATATTATATACAGTGTATAGATAGAGATGGCGGGATTTTACCTTACCAGATTGAGCCGGAGTCTGACGAAGAAACATCCGACGACGATAGTAGATAATAGACATATGTTAATAGATTGATGACTTAAATTAGCCGAGTTCATAGTTAGATAAACAAACTGTAATACCCCAGAAATAACGGTACATGTTAACGTTGTGTGTTAGTGTTATATCCATTAGCTAAACACAGACATAAGGTACACAAATATTTCTTGAAGTTAAGACAAGATAATGACAAGATAAATAAATAGTCACACTTACAGGTTGTGATTCGGTGGAGCTTGGAGATCCAAATAAAGTTGGTATTGCCCCCTCTTTCAAGGATAGTTGTTAGTTGTTTGGGGAAGGAGAGTAAAGTTTTCACGGTAGTCCCAGCAAAACGTGCTGTCTAGTGACGTAGATACCCGGCAGTTAGAGACTCGGACTAGGTCACGTCTCATTCGCGTGATTCAGAGTCGACTCCCTTTTTTAAAAGCCAATAACTTTGTTATTCATTCACCTTCAGACTTGGCAGACTGCTTACTTTCATACACGGCAACATAACACACTGCATGAAAAGTCATTTTCATGATCTAATACTACTTACTCTTACAAAATTTAAGGCAGCTGAAATTGGTGAATTTTTTTACATTGTAATAACATAATAAAAAAAGTGTTCTGACAGTATTGAAAATAACCATTAGATTAAAAACCACCATTATCAATGCTGTGTTAATATCACTTCTATGATAATATTGTAAATAGTAGCACTTTTGCACTCATATTTTCAGTGAAATAAAAGAGAAAGCACAAAATAAACGAAATTAAAGAAGAATTTGACCAAAATTATTATTTATTAATTTTTTTAAGGCAACAGATATCGCAACAATATGTTCACAGTGAAATCCACATTGCAGAATATAGTTGCAAACATTAGCTCTGTTTAAAAAAAAAAAAGACTCTTAAGGTAATTTCTGTGCTGTTGTATCATCCAGCAAATTTGTGGCTCTAACTTTCATAGGTGGAGCAGGTCCAATGGTGTAGGCCAGATGGCTTGAACAAGTGAAACTTTAATGGATTTATGGTGATGGCAATGATGCCCAATAAGCACCAGGTGCACCTCATCACCAGTAGTGCCTGTAGTGCCTTTCCAGGCCCCCATTTGGCTTCTAAAGTTGCTTTGAGGATATCTGTGATAGAATAACTGTGAATAACTGCAACCTATTTTACATATTGTACAAAAATTAAGAGTATGTCCCAAGTCGTACATAAAAATTAATGCATCGTATTAATAAACAAAGTCTGTGTGGTATATGCTATTTCTGGTATGAATCCCTGCATGCTGTATTGAGCTATTATTGCTCACAAGTGTTAGCACAGTGAAGAAAACTGAGGATTCTTGACAGTTACGTTTCAGTTTGAAATAAAAAATATTGTCATAGCGGAAAGTGAAGCTATAATACATTTTATTAATATTTTATATTAAGTGTTACAGTGTACTATATAACACTGTAATCTGTTTCTCAATTGGTATCTGAGGTTAACTAGTTAAACAGTGTGTCCCAGTTCTACGGAAATTGCGTGTCTTACTATTATGCACTAAAACGTACACCTTTTTACGAAACACTTACGGTTTGTGACTCTAATGTGAAAGTGTATGAATTGTGATACAGGCAATTATTGGAGGGCATGAAGTTCTTCTGATTCGTCAGCCATGTGTGAAATCGTTTCTTCAAAATTAGTCTTCTGGACATCAGAAGATGTAGTGCAAAGAGTCTGAATGGGTCGAAGAGGTGAAGAAATGAGAAGATAAAGCAGAAAGAAACATCTATGCTGAGAGAGAATAAGTGGGGGAGGAATATCAGAAGACAGGTTAGGCATAACTCTGTGTATGGCTGGGGATATAAACTGTCCTGCGAGCAGGATTCTGTGGGCCTGAGAAATGAGAGGAGCTTGTGTTCTGATAGAATGTGATAACCGCTGTATATCAACCACCAATGGATCAATACTACAGCACCACTGCACATACAAACATCCACCACACTCACATCCATACCATAAAACTGTGAACGGAGCAGCTGCAGCCAGTCATCAATCTCAGAAGTATATCTGTGATGAGACAGAACAATATCACCCGTGTCTCCAAACAATCGATCTGCAATTAAAATTAAAATATTTATTTTTAGACCATGTTGTAAAATATGTTGTTTAAACACAGGGCCTTTTGATACACTCGTTCATGGTTATCGAGAAAAGACTGAAGTAGGCCAACAAATTGTATCTAATATGATTTAAAGCGATAGGTTCAATGAAATGAAAATTCTGTCATCATTTACTCACCCTCAGAATTCTTTGTTTAAAAAGAAAAATATTTTAAAGAATGTGAAAAACTATACAGTTCTGGGGCACTATTGACTACCATTATTGATATTAAACATATTTTAATCAGAAAATGTATTGTGAAATGTTTGGAATTGCTTTTGTAGATAAATTATAACTCTGCCAACATAATTTCGTACGTGTGGAATGACTTGGACTGATAATGAAGAGTACAGAAAGAATAGAAACTCCAAATCCAAAATCTTGAAAACATTTAGACTAATCCTATTGTAAAGGTACCTAACCAACAATGGACTCACTCAGTTTAGGAAATGTTGAAATGAGGCCCAAGGACAAAAGCATCCTCCTTTTGTCCAGAACAAATAATTTAGAGTTAGTATGATAGTTTAGGAACATCTGCTTTGACCAGATTTTTGACTATAGGCATAACGTACAAATTTCAGCTTATTTTAGCCAAAAGCAGCCCACTGAACAGTTGGTGGTTTAGCACAAAAATCGTCTTATTCATTATCCACCCACAACCCATCTTTACCAGGTGCTATCTGTCCTAGTACAGAACCGTGTCCTGCATATTTACATTGAATAATTGTAATTTCTCAAGCACGCCTTCTTTGCATATAAATTAGACTTGCAAATAACATTGCACCTTCATGACCCCTTTAGAAAAGCAGGTAATAAGACACGTTTGTTCAATGTTTGTATACATTGTTGTATCTTGGCAGCAGTAATTCATCAAATAATGGAGAATCACTTTATAAATAGGTGTACATTCAGGTGCACTGCAAAGAATCTGCTTTCCAGATGTGAGAGAAATATTAATATTTCGAGCTTTTTGAATTGAGTGCTTTTTTTGGGTTCCACTGTCACAAAAAAGGTGTAACAATAACTCCAAATTGCATTTGTTCTCCATGTTTCGGGTGTAAAGCTGGTATGAAAAATTGGAAATGTTATAAATGAATATTTTAATTTTTAGTGCTTTTATGGGTTTGGGTTTCAGTTTAACTGAAGAAGCTCTTAATGTCATTTGTTTTCTCAAAAGCACACATATAGTTCTCCCTACATGTTTTAACATGATATTCACAGTAGATGTTTGTTAGCTCACAAATGATGATTCGATGTATCATTTATTGCCACAGGCGTCTCCAAAGACAACCTGTTAAACAAACTAAAACTTTTCATTTTCAAAAGTTTTGGCACCAGAAACATAACACAACAGTTGGCAGAATAATTAACAACAGTACACAGTTTACCCCTACAGGTAAATGTTTCATTCGTGGTGTTGATGCGAAAGCAGATTGTTTACCGCACCTGCAAAGACAAGCGATTTGACTATGGCAATGTGCCGGATTGAAGCATGGAAGAGGGAAAACGCAATGGGAAACCCAGCTGCAATGGGAAGCCCTCGGTGCATAATTGCCTGGAGGAAAAGGGAAAAGCAGAGGGAAATTGCAGTGTTCCGTTCTTACGACCCATACACGCAGACGTGTAGCTGTCAGTAGGCAGTGAGGTATGTGTGACGCTACAGTACACTCACGGTCTGCCTTTCTGACAGCCTAATCTCCATCAGCCTGTCTGTCTGCTGTCATACCACTTGCGGAGTCCTCTCTCTCTACTTTTCCAGCCTTTCCTGTTTGGCTTAAGGTATTTACAGACAAAGCTGATAGGTTTTGGGATGTATTCTCTTCAAATATTTTTTTTTTGTTGCTTCCAAGATCTAGCTGATGTCTTCCTTGACTTCTGCAAAATTACTTTTTTTCTTTATGACGTTAAACGTTGTTTTTGAATGTCTTAATTTCATGTTTTAATGAATGGTGCTGTTTGCAATTTTTTGGAGGATCTATTGACAGAAATGCAATAAAATATACATAACTATGTCTTCAGAGGTGTTTAAAGACCTTACATAATGAAGCGTTGTGTTTTTATCCCCTAAGAATTTGCTGAAGGACCTCTTATGCCACATAGAACCTTTTGTGAAACAGAAAGGTTCTTCAGATGTTAAAAACTCTTTATGGAATCATTTAGACAAAAAAAAGGTTATTCTATGGCATCATGAAGCACCTTTATTTTTTTAAGAGTGTATAAAAGTTTGGACATGTAATTTGGTCACCAGGCTTTAACAGAAACTTTAAAAGCGTAGCTGCTTTAAGGAACGTTTTTAGAAGCAGCTACAGAAGTCTATGAATAGTTTAGTGAATCAAGCAAATAAGTTGTCAGGATGTGCATGAAACAGAACCCAGATGCAGAAAACTCATTTATTGAAACGGAATGAAGAAACATGATTCAACTCAAAATCTCTCAAGGGGGAAAACAGAATTGAAACGTAAACTATTGACAGGATTTTAAATCAGGAAACAAGTGGGCAGGGCTAAGACAACAGACAGGAGAGCACATGGCACAAAGACACAAACAGTGGCCATAGGCTTCCAACACAGACACAAGACATGGGACAGTCATAATCCCATCAGCCAGGACAAGAGAAACAGCTAGTAGGTGGACAGGATCATGACAAAAGTAGCATGAAGTATGCAAATAAAATTGATTTTAGCGAGGACATGTTATTCTTCTTCCCCCCTGAGTTTGTGAGTTTACTGCAGATGTATTTATTTATCTCTGCAGCACTGTAGCTAACACATACAAATATGGTTAAGGATATGTTGGAAAAGGGATATGTTAGTCCTGAATCACCTATCAAGATAAAGTGTTCTGTCCACCACTGAACTTTACTGAAATTAAATATTGATTTGCATGTTACAAACAAGGCCAGATTTTATTTTTTCGTCTACTCGCTGTAATGGATTTTACAAGGCTGACTGATGGACGTGAATTGTGTTGAATGTGAACTGGACTAATGGAAAAAATACAAAACTTGATTAATGGTTTTCATTGAAATGATAAAGATGTCTGTTTGTTCGAATACATTACATCACTGCATGATGGGCTACTTCTTTGCCATTTGGGGTAATAATTGCTTTGTTTCAATTTATTTGGTCCATTAGGCAGTGTGTTCAAAGAGGGAAAAATGAAATGCTGTAATTCATATCTAGCGGCTCTAATTTGTGTAAGCACATAAAATATCAAGACTAACTAACTAAAGACAGGGCAAGGTGTAATTCTTGTTTGCATTTCAGTTCTCGGCCTTGTTAATATGGTAACTCTTGGTATTCATATATATTAGAAAGGGAATTTAATATTTTTTCTGTCGTTTGCCTAAATAGGATGTCTAAATAGTCCTGACTTTTAAATATTTTATTTTTTTCCCTTAGTGACAGAGCTAGTTCAGTTGAAACTCTCATGTTTCACGCTTCATATTAAGCTTAAGGTATGACAAAAGGATTGTTATCAGCATGACCACCTGCAAAATTACAAAAAATTCTCACTTCAGTCATTTTAGTCATGCCTTAGTGTATATTGTGTGTTCTCCGTGAAGGTGCACATGCCTTATCTCTGTTTTCCACTGTGATGAATATACTGCATTCAGGAACAATAAATATCTACCCTGGAGGGCAGGAAGCAAACCGACATGACAGTCATATCCATATTTTCATAACCCTGCCGTCTATGTTTATGTTTCTTTGCTATAAATAATCCCTCCTTCTGAAACGCTCCGATTAGTAAAGCTGACCAGGTTTGTGGTGATCGAGGGCAGCTTTCCTGTGGCTCAGTGGTTATAGTATGGCACTAGCAATTCCAAGGTCATGGGTTCGAGCCCAGGGGATTGCACATAGAAAAACTAAGAAAATGTATAATACAATGCAATATAAGTTGCTTTGGATAAAAGCGTAAATGTAAGTGATTGAAGCGTAAATGTGAGTGATTGGTTCCCAGTATAGAGTGTGTGAATGTGTCCCACCCATACCATATCTCAGGCTGTTGTGATCGGTGGTCGGTCCCCCTCTCAGTGAACGTGTATTTATAAGCTTTGGCTTTTAGAAATAAACTGTAACAATGGCGTCAACTTCACTTCATAAGTAAACATATGCAGATCAATTGAAGTGAAAGGGAGGTCTGCTAGTGCAGCCGCAAACATCCATCTTTGTTGGAGATCACATTTTTTCATACTATGGCGAGGGAAATGACACCGGACTAATAGGGTCAACAATTACATTAATTACATTAACACTTATATCAGAAGCATTAGTTTTGCCTTTTTATATTGGACCTTAGTTGGATAATGAAACAAGCAGATTGACTAGGAGACATTTGAAAGCAGGACTTCAAAAGACGTTTCCTAGAAGTGTTTTAGAGGTATGCACACACATAATATCATTCCGTTACATAGATCAGCCTTCACAGCCAATGTTAAAGTCATGGAAGCTGTTATTTGACCGTTGGTTATCTTAGAATGTGTGTAGCTGAATTCTTATTACCAGCTGTGGGACTGTGATGAAAGTAAAAGTAATTAACTGTGCAGCTCAGTCAAATGTATACAATCTTTGATAACCAAACACTACTCCAGCGGCTCTTCCTCTTCTCTGAGAAAGGCCTCGCCCCTTTTTTGGCGTAATCCGTTTCCATCCGTTCTCTGTATTCCATGAAAAGCGAATTCTATTAAAGACATTATCTCGATTGGCATTGAACTTTGAGCTTAATCATTTAGCAGATATTGTTTATGCTCTAACAGCAACATTACACACTAACTAAAGGTTGAAATTGAACACAGGGAATGGCCACTTTAAATCTCTGACACTGGCCTTCAGAATGATAATGGCAAATTAACTCAGTGGTCTAGGTCTACATCCCCTCCCGTTATCTTCGGTCAGAAAATGAGTTATGCCTGGTTGTTCCATCACAGTGAGGCTCCAAATCAGTCTTTACTCATTCGGTTCCCCTGTAGTGGAATGAACTGCCAGCCTCCACCCGAACTGCAGCATCCATCACAACTTTCAAAAAAACAGCTCAAAACATACCTGTTCCGCATTTAGACTGTCTATCTGTCTGTCTGTCTGTCAAAAAATATGAATATATTCTTGTTCATTCTCTCTTTTGCTTACTCCAGCTTTAATCCTTCTACAAGCATGGCCTTGTAAACTAACGGTACTGTTTAGCGTGTTGACAAAATGTTTATATTGTCTCCTGATTATAAGTCGGCTTTGGATAAAAGCGCCGGCCAACTGAATACGTGTGAATGTGAATGTAAGAATTCATTTGGAAGATTGTAGGTAACCGAACAATGGCGGTACCCATTTACTTTTATTTTAGAGACACAAAAGTAATGCAAGTCAATGGGTACCGACGTTGTTCAGTTACCAACGTTCTTCAAAATATAGTGTCTGATTTGCAACAGTTAAACTAAGGGCAATCGTGGCCTAATGGTTAGAGAGTCGGACTCGTGACCAGAAGTTTGGCTTCTCAGGGCCGGCACCTTACCCACACTTGCTCCCTGGGTGGTGCGGTGATAGCAGCCCACTGCTCCGGGTGTACGTTTGTTCACGGCTTGCTGTGCGTGTGTTCACTACTCACTGGATGGGTTAAATGTAGAGGTCACATTTCGGGTATGGGTCACCATATCTGACAAATAGTTCACTTTGACTAAAACAGATCACTTTACACAATGATCTATATAAAAAATAATATACACATGTAAAAACTTTCCACAGGCAACTTTTTAAATCTTTGGAACAACTTTATCTTTACTGACAGTCCCCCTGGCAGTAAATCAGTCAATCGTGTTATGCAAATCATGTTAAAACATTCAACCAGACTTGCATTTATTTAATCAAATTTGTAGTGTACAAAACTAAAATCCTTGAAGCGCGAGACATTGTTTAAAATCACTTAATCTGAGTTCTTGTTCTTATGTGAAGTTCACTTCATAAAACACACCTTTGAGTGCCTTTTTTAACTTTTTAAGATTTTTCAATTAATGTAACTGAGCCTGATGGATGTTTATGAGCCGCATGGACTCCGCAGTTACTGCCTTGTGCCACTTACAGTTCCACCTAAATGCCAGCGTGAGCACCATTTTCCAGAGCCTTGAGAGGGCCTTGGTGATTTTACACTTCAAGAGCGATGGAAGCTCTCATCATACTCATGTCGAGTCGATCTCCACCTGTCCACTGCATGCCAGAGGTCGTGTTTCCCATCAGGGGAGTCATGATGCGTGGTTGTCACCGTGACCCTGAGATTGACAGGGATTGCGAAGAGGTTACGAAGCAGGAGCAGAGCGTCCTAATAATCATATTTCAGACAGGAGCAGTAGGGTCAGAGAGCCTCTTTCTAATCAGGGACATTTTTAGAGAGGATTCTCCGGTCAAAACTTTTTGTATCCTCCACTTCTTCAAATCCTTTGAGTTCTAAACCTTTAACCTCACCCGCCATGAGCTAGAGTTTCATGCAGGTGATTTGGAAAATGCTACAGAACTTTATGGAAAACATTCTGCAGTGGATGCAAAAGCTCTTAGGCTGTTTTAACATTTGGCTCGATTGCTTGGTTGGAACCAGAGTTCGATTCCACCCCCTTCGTACTGCCCCCGCAGGTCTTTTCGCACATTATTATTTGGCTCTGGACCCTGGTAGATTTGCGTCGTCAATATAACAGTGTGTACTAGCAGAGATTTTTGTTCAGTGTAGCTAGGTAACAGCTACTGAGGAGAAGGAGCCAAAGTGTTGCTCGCATCACTTTTTACTGTACTTATTTTTACTAGAAGTTAAAGTGAAACAAGATTTTGATTATGTTGCTCACAAAGGAAATTGCTTAGCAAATTGAGAAAGAAAATGGGCAAGAATGAGTAACTGAGTATATTTTGGACATACTCATTTACTTAGTTATTTACTTGTTTTAGTTTTATTTACTAGTCTCACTTGCTTTAAAAGGCATTGAAGGGGTTCTTATTTAAGCCTGTATTTGGCATCTCTTGCAAAAAGGTTTGTATTAGGCTACTATTATTTTTTATTATTAATAAAAATAATAATAAGAGTAATAATAGTTTTAACCATTATACTTTTAAATGATTAATATTTTTGATAATCAATTATATTATTAATAATAAATACTTATTTTTGAGACATACTGTAAGTTGGCACTGTTAAATTTTGTGGGCAAAATTATCTTCAAACAAACTCATTATGATTTATATTAATAATAGTAATGATTTTATTTTCTATGATCTAGTAAACATAGCAGTCAGTTGTTCCTAAACATTTGAATGGTAGATCAAGTCTACGTAAATGATACCCCTGACACTCTCAAGCATACCTGTTTGTGCTTTCTTGGTACACAGACAAGTTTGGTAAACACCTTTCATTGCAATGAAATGAACTGAGCTCTGACATTAAAAATTGTATTGTGAAAATGCACTTATCAGAAAACTCTCAGATGTTTTTTTCGGGGAACTCAAAATCGTTATGGGGATAATGGCACAGAATTTTATAAAATTGAGCTAATCTTCGTTGCAGTGTCCTATCATGAATTCTTGTTAAAGTGCCACAAACTTTTATTGAAAATCATTAGAATGAAGGGACATAATGATGACTGCCTTCTGTGGAGTATAAGGCATTGTGGCAACCGTCTTTTGTTATGGCTTTAGAACAACTTTTCGATAAGCACTGTATTGTGTAAGCGGAGTGTGGATGAAGCAGAGAAAGAGTGTGTTTTGCCTGGCTCTTATCTGCTCTCTGCCACAGAGATGGAGGTTAACAGGGTGGGTATAACCACACTCATTTGTCTTCTCATTTAAGTTACATGCAGGAGGGAGTGTTGCTGCTTTCTCTTGAGAGGCCATTATCAGGCTTTATGACAGCTAGTTTTTTAAAGAAAGTTCCACATCTCTCAAACTACAGTTCTCTTTATCTTTTTCAGCCTAATGGTTTGTATCCAAGTTCGGCTTCCATTGTTTAAATATTTTGCCATGTTACTTTTTGTAGTAAAATTATGACTAAAGTTTGAGGAAAAGATACTATTTCTGTCTTTAATTGAAAACAATCCAAGCATGTTAAAAACAAAGGTTTCCCATAAGAAGCTAAACAATGTTAACAAAACAATAGTGCCATTACAGAGACAAACAAAGCGCTGAAGAACGCTGACACGTCGCTCTCTCTCTCTGTGATGCATTACCTGAAATTGTGTTCAGTATATCAAGAGGATTCGCTGAAGGAACAGACTGTAATTTGCTAAAGAATGAAACAAACTTTATTAAGCGGTTATCTCTGGATAGAGGTTTTGTTCAGAGGTTTAAGCAATAACTGTTGTTTAGAGAGGTTGAAAACAGCTGTAACGGCACATCTACGTTCATTTACAGTGATTTATCAGACAAACAGGCTTACGGAAGCGTTCCGGAGAGAGAAATGCAATGAGGCCACTGTCAAAAGGACAAATGAGAGCTTTCCTTCATTGTGATTAATCTGCATTCAACCTCAACAAATCTACATCAGCTCAGAAATAGGCCAGTTTTTAAAAAGTAGGAACTAGCCACACATGTAGAAATATAGAAACGTAGATTATGTTCTACTCACTTTCAAAATGTTTATTTTAAACACTTTGTCATGGAGCAACAGGTATTGTGACCTTTCTGTTCTTGCAGCTAAAAGGTTCTCTGTAAAAAATAAATTTCTTGCTTAGTATTGCTTTGCAGTACAAATTCTTGAATTATGATTTATTTCTGAAGCAGAATTACTTTACATAAAAAAATGTTGGGTTATTTTCAACCCAGCGTTGGGTACAAAAGTTCCAAACCCAGCATGTTGAGTTAAAAATGAACATGTGCTTGGTGATTCAACCAAAAATGATGGGTTGTTTTGACCTGTTGTTTCGGTCAAGTATAAACTTTTTTTAAGTTAGTTTAACCGAACAACTGCATTCGTTTTTTTGACGTTTTTTGAGTGTACTTAATAAATGTTATTTGCTGGAAAAAATCGACATGCCTAAAACTAGCAGGAGTACTGTATATGCAAAAATTGGGCTCAAAATAAAAATTAATATAAAACGTTTTAAGTACTAAATAGTTTTTTCTCGTACTGGCATGTTTTTGCTTGTTTTAAGCATAAACGTCATCTTGTGTCATAAACAAGAGTTAATAGCTAAATTCACGCTGCTTCTAAAGTAAATCTTAATTTCAGAATGTTTAGATATTGTGTATATAGATGGCCTGCTCGTGGCTCTTTTAAGTGTTTGTATTTTTTGTATTTACGTATGATGCTTTACAAATGGACCTTGTGTATGTATAGAAAGTTTGCATTAAGGCTATAAAATGTTTTATTTTATGCGTTCACCGGGCAGGTTATTATTAATGAATTTAATTTAAAACTTTATTCTGCTAATTTGTTATTCTCCTTCCCACTTGAAGCATTTTATACCACTCCAACTCCATTCCAAGTTTTTCATTTCGCACACAACATTCATGTCCCACTCCCAGGTGAAAGAAACTTAGCTCAGAGCGATCCTGGAGCGAGAGGAATTGCTGATGCTGCACTCTTTGCTCAGGGCAAAATCATCCTAGTCTGTTGCATATTTTACTTCCGCACTGCTTGTACAGTACATGTCTAAGGTCTTGAAGCCTGTGAGCACATAGAAGCATAATGATACCAACAGACACAGTCCACAGTGCTGTTATATTGAATGTCAGCACTATTTTGGCCAGAGAGAATTGAACAACTAACTGTACAGTACAACCATGAACAGCATCACTGCATCCAAGCAAGGGGCTTTGCTATTAAAGTAAAATCAGTTTATAATAGCTTACAAACAAAGTCGTGACAACCATTCAGGTGTCTGACTGAGAAGTCATACAGGGAGTACAAAAGAAATAGCTGATAAGCCTTGTAATGACAGGTTCATGGGATCAGTTTACCAGCTCTGTTCTTTATGAAGCAGAGAATGAGAGCGAGATGGCAGGATAAAGACAGACACTGAGAAAGATGCCAGGAGATACCAGGCACACATGCATAGAGTGGAATATCAAATGTGGAGAGAAGGGTGATTGGGTATTCTGCTCAGGCTTGAGTTTAGTGAGACTGGCAGCAGAGATTTCTGATTGGTGATCAGAGATATGCCAGGTTCCATGATCGAAGCATCCAAACCTGACGTGGGAAGAATCTGAAATTGAGGTAACACATTTCCCTATGAAGTCAACTTAAACCAGTGGTATGATTTGAGGAATTTTGTTTAGTCATTTTAACAGAGTAGCTACTCTGTTTGTTCTCGTATTTCATGATACACTTCCCTTTTTAAAACACTTCTTTTTCTATTACCCAAGCAAGCTCTGCCTGTATCTCTCACACACAGTACCTTACTCAATTCACCTTAAATTATGAAGAATGCGTTTATGAGCCAAAATCATATTTTTTCCTTAAAGTATTGTTTGTGTTTATGGGACAAGCTGGGTGTGAAATGGGGCGTAAGAAGAGCTGGTTCAATTCTCCGCTTCTTCCCCTCCCTCCATTCACTCCCTTCCGTCAGGCTGCGGTATCGCAGCGGCAGCAGTGAATGGATTTGGCGCGTTAAGGCTGCATCAGAGAAATGGGATTTTATGCTAATTTAAGTTGACACGGGGGCGGAGAAGCACAATCAGCATGTAAACTTGGCGAAGGCACCAGCAGCCTTATTTCACACTGTGAGAAACAGATTAGCTGTATATTAATAATCCCCTTTTTTGGACAGACATGAATGCAATGGAAGATAATGATAGAGAGGCTGAGGTAGAATATCCCATATTGATATTTGCATCTGAATTTGTTCTTGCCGTTGAATAGCCGGCACGCTAAACAGAGCCCATAATAGCCCAATCCAGTGTGAGAAAAACAATTGAACAAGCAAATGAAATGAGAGCAGTGCCGCCTTTTCTGTGAGACGCAGAACCTGTTTGCCGGCTTGTTTGTGTGGCTGGCTTGCTTGGTTGTGAATAAATGATTTATTGCTTGGAGAACTGCCCTAATTGACAAACAACTGAAAAAAAGAGAAATAGAAGTATGATATTGTTTAAATGTATCATAAATTGCAGTTTATTTAGTTAATTTTTGAAGTTTTGTGAGCATGTTGCATTGTATTACCATGCTTCTCTATAAAGGTATATTTCAGAAGAAAAAAAATTATCACTGCCTAACATCAAAACAAGTACAGTACCACCACAGCACATGTAGGTTATGGCCATTGTGCTAGATCTCGGCTCCATGCAAGATACTTTTTACTTCATCGCTTCTATTTATAAAACAGTTTGAAAAAGCTGTGTATGAGTGAGCCTTGGTTTTCAATACACTGAAGGCCTTTCCTTGTATTTTATTATGGGAGTGTGTGTTTGGACTTGGTTTTTATATGTTAATGGGGACCTTAACCTGAATGCACACCAACTCATGAGAACTCGTGTCACTGTGCGGACCAAAATTGAGGTCCCCACGGGCACAAAAGCGTAAATCGTTTTCTACCATCTTTAGGTTTAGGGATTGGGTTAGGGGTAGGTGATAAAATATACAGTTTGTACAGTATACAACTCATTACAACTATGGACTGAGATAATAACGCATACATGTGTGTGTGTTAGGCTAAGCGAAAGCTCTTGAACACTGTGCTTGTTTTCGTGTGTGTGTGGACATGCTCTGGAATTTTCTTTAATAGATTGAGAAGTTAAAGCATGGCTCTGTTTATCCTGTTCATTGTTCTATAAGTACAGCGGCTGTCTGAATAACAAATGCAGTCAGTTGAGGGCAATAGACCCACACATCCATTAAAGTGACGCGTACCGCACACAAGCTCAGTTATATATATAGAATGTCAAGGGTCCTTATCCTCTGTTTTCAGAAAATACCTGTTTATATTTAACCCCCCCCCCCTTACTCTGAATGTATATCTATTTCGGCCTACCTCTTCATCTCTGTTTATTTTACAGACACTCATACACAGATTCAGGTAAACACACTGAAAGCAAAAGAAGCCATTTTTTTAGCTCTGGCTCCTGTGATGATGTGTATGCAGATTGCCCATCTGCTACTAGGCCCTGCTCTCCAATCTGCTCTCCCTCTCTCTCTTTCTTTCTAAATATCTCTTGCTCTCACTGACTTTTTCTCGGCCTTTGATTAGAAAAGCTCATTGGAAGTCCATCTGTCCTCCCCAGCCATCATCCACATCTATCACAAGTGAATTCACTTGCTTCGCAGCTTTTTACAGCATTTGAGTTATATTGTCATGTATTCATGAAACGGTGTATTTCAGTTTTTTAGGACAGATTTGGATTTAGCTACATTGGATTGTATGATGTCTAAGAAGGTTGAAGACTAGGGAAATCTTTGTCTTGATTAAAAAACATCATGTTTGCTAAACGGTTTTAAAAAGGCCATAAAAGAATGTTACACACAATGTCATCGCTGTTTTTAAATTGCACAGATAAGGTGCCTCGACTGTATTTTTCGGGACTCGGCTTCGTATGGCCTTTCAGCATCCTGCCACACTGCTGGACAGATAACAAGTTGATCCTTCCTTATACTGAAAGTTCACAGAAGGCCCAGTCAAGCACACAGACAACTAAACCTCTCAGTGTCCTCTAACCCAACCAAGCCTGCCACTGGCACCGCTGATGCAGTCAAGCATGTGGCCATACAGCGAGTCGCTCGCAGAGACCTTTCAGATAGATAGGCACATGTTATGACATCTACTGGCTGTGGCGGCTTGCGGGGAGGCCTGACAGAATCGCTGACATGTGTGACTTTAATAGGTTGAACCACTAAAGAGATAAAAAGTTAAAATGATTGGGGCAGGAACCCTTTCCAATTAAGATTTTATTTTGTTTTAGAATTCAAAGAAACACTCATTTCATTTCAGATAAAAGTAACAATGTGTATCTTGTATTGTGGCCATTCCAGTTCAGTGTCTGTAGACAATATAACAAACTCAAACCTCAGGAGTGACACAAAGTCATCCAACAGCTATGTGAAAGACTGATAGCATGACAATAAAAACTGTGATAAAAACACAGGTTATCACAATAATAAATAAATATTAATAAAATAATTCTAAATATTGTATTACAATTTATTAAAATACAGAGCATCTTCTTTTTGACTGACCTGTTTCTCCACATTGCATTTTCTGCAAATACATGCAAATTGAAACAATATCTTTACTTATATACATATATATATATAGAAATTTTATAAGTAGTTCATAGAATGAAACAAAAACGATGATTTTACCTAAACACTACCTATGAATAGTAAGAAGAAAATCATTTTGAAATATCATTTTAATATTTTCTTAGGGTGAATATACCTATTTTTCTTGTGAACATAATCCAACAAATGCAGTCTATAGAGCATACATTGTTTTAGGCATCCCAGAAACATTCCTTTCAAGTAAATCTATGTTACAGATCATACTGTAATTTAATTAATGTTGTAAATGTCCATTTCTTTGGATTGAGAGTTCAATGCCAACAAAGTCTCTTTTGAAGGGGCCTTAATAAACGAGTGCCCAGAAACTGTCACTACAAAGTTACATAGTCTCCTTCACCACAGGGTCAAAGCCTCAATTACTGCTCAATAATAGGGCAAGTAAACCTGCAATTCTGGGAGTGTGGGAGGGCTGAGCAATGTGATGAGGTTACGAGAGTGCAGTCGGGCAGATTAAAATGTGGCTGGATCAATGCAAGAGTTGCATTCACCTTGTTTCCTCCCGCCGGCCCCTCAGATATGAGATAATCCAGGATCTAATGGAGAGAAAGAGAGGGTGAGCCGTTTAAACATTAGCAAATAAGGGTTCTGAGTTATTGCTTTTTTTATTTGCCAGATCTTTGTGGTTTGCATTTCTGTAGAAGGTTTGAAGACATTTTTTAAACGTTAGTGATGTGGTTTGATTCATTTTCTCCTTTGAGTGTCACTTTCCTTTAGTTCTTTGATTCCACAATAAGAGCAGGAGATTGATTTAGAATGCGTTTGCATTGTAATCTACACCTCTGTATTTGCATAAAGCCCTGCAGGCTTCTCAGATCTGCTGGAGATTGGGTGGAAGGCTTAGATAGTTCTTTTGTATGCAGAGAGAAAACTCTGACATAATTTCAGACTGTAATACGAGAGAGTTATTTGTAAAGGCACTCTGTTTTCTTTGCTAATGAGTTATTTGCCTCTCGTTGCAAATGCCTCAGTTTGTTGATCTTAAAAAATCTTTATTTACACATTCTCAAGTTGAGTAAACTTCTTTGTTCTGATGAACACTGAGAAAGATATTTAAAAGATCGCTTGCAACCAAACAGTTGACCATGGACTAATATAGTAGGAAAAATTACAATTGAAGAAGTCAAAAATATGACAGTCAATGGTGCCCATTCTTCCACATATCTTTCACTGTGTCAAAGTGAAACAAAGAGAACAAAGAAGTTTACTCAACTTGAGAATGTGTTAGTGAAGAAAAAAAATCCATCTTTGGATGAACGGTTCCTTTAACTTTTTTTAGGCATGTGATTGATTATCTCTAAAATTAATGTTTGTTTTCTAACAGTAAAATTTGAACTGTAGGCTCTAGGAATATTTACTACATCGTGGTTCTTCATATGTTTCTCATTCCTTGCAAAACATCATAAGCATCGAATTGCATTAAGCTGCATTTGCACAAAAACAGTAAAAAAGCCTTCGCAAACTGCAGACTCAGCTCTCACTATTGTCATAACTAGCAGCCTTTTTTGACAAGTGCCTCTAGAAGTTTTACAATACATTTTTTCCCCGCAGTTTACTCTCGCTTTCTTTTTGTGCCCTGTAGGAGCGTTTGTTCAGCTTTATGGTGAAATTCAGAGACAGCGTTCCTCTTCCACCACACAGCAGCTTTGACTCATAGTTATGTGTGTTGCTCAGCACGAAACCAAAAATCATGCCGCCCCTCAGCTCAAGTACACCTCGCTTAGCACAGTTACAGTAGCTTAGCTGCACCTCATAGAGTTTCGAAGGAGTCAAGCTTGGCAGATTGACCAAGAGCTCACTTGGAGACAAACTGACTTTCATTCATGACAAAATGCAACCCTGTGTGTAACGTTAGGTTGATAACTGCTTTTCTGCATCTGACTCAGCAATTTTGTCTCTTTAGATGGCCTACCCTGGTGGAGCTATTTGTTAGCATACCATACATTACAGCAAAGAGGAAGTCGAGACTCATTGTACCGGCCCAGACCTGGCACGGCTCTGCTGATACGGCACATTTTCATTAAATTCAAAATCGATTCAGTTATTATTTAACCTCTTTTCATTCATTCTTTCCCATTTGGCAGTACTGGCAGCGCAGGTCCCATCCCTGTGATGATCAATGCATTTTGGGTAGAGTGTATAGTCACAGGAGGGCAAAACAGGTTAACAGCTTGAATTTAAGGAAGTAAACTCTGGCATTTAAAGGGACTGTAGTTTGAGTTGCCAATTGCAGATTCACTTTAAGTGTCTGGGTTGTAATAAGGTTCCATTCCAAAGCGCTTCATGGAAAATCTTCCAGAGAATGTCATTTATTCAGAGATGTGCGGAACCGTGCGGGGAGATCGCGGTATTAAGGATTGGCATGAATAATTGACGCCTGAGCTGTTAAATGCCTTGAGAAGTGGCACCTATTAAACATGATGTGTTATGGACTATCTCAAGAGGCCTGTTTTGGGGTTGTATCAAAAATGCATGCTTTTTATTCCTTTGGAAGGTAAAGTCTGAGACTTATCTATTATTGAAGCCTTGCTTGGCATTTTAGACAACTTTTTGCCTTTCACAGACGAAGTTTTCTTTCACCTTATCCACGAACAGAAATCTGTTTTCTTTCGTTTTTTTAAACTTCTTTTCTATTCATTCACAGTTTGCTGGCCCTTTTTTCTTCACTGTTTGTTTCAATTCAGTTTCAGGTAGCCAGACCTTTTTTGCCAAAGCTCTCCTGCTTTAAATGGCCAAGAACCACCCATTTGTTGCTGCTAGGACGATCCGTTTGTTTGACATGTTAAGTAATCTGATCAATATTAATGTAATATGAAGAACGAATTATATAGAAAATACACTGTTAAATAAAGATATGTACAGATGTAAAGTACATTAAACAAAATCTGTGTGTCCTTGCTTGTAGAAATTAGGTTAGTGCTTACTATATGGATCATCTTTTCCGATTTTCAATATACATCAGAGGGTTTGCAAAGGATTGTGGGTGGTCCATTCACATGGCTAAGACTGGTTCAACGCTCCCTGTCTTTGATCCACATATATTTGAGATTTTTTCTTTCCCTAAACAATTCCCCACAGGTCGTAATCCATAATTCACAATGATGAAGAGGGACAGGGGTTGCCACAGGGAATGAGCCTGTTGTAATTATTAATTACCCATTGGTGAGAGTTGTTGGTTTCACAACTCATAATTATTAGCCAGGGACACTATGGGGTGTAATTATGTCATAAACATAAGGTCTTATCAGTACTACTCTCTCGTGGTGCTTTATATTCCCCTGCCAGGCATCGTATTAATGTTCTGTCACAGCTGGCTTATTTGTGTAGTTTGCCTAAATGTTTGTGCATTGCTTAGGGAATGTTGAGGCAGCACCACGAGGGATCGGGGCTGTTCTGTGCCGCACTTGTTCTGTCCATGACGACAGCAGGAGGAAAATTCATCAGTCCACAAACTAGTGTAGCTGTGCATCCTCAACTTTGTTTGATAATCTACAAGGGCCAAAATTTTGAATGATAAGTAAAACTGCTGCCATCTGAGATTTTAAGAGTTTGTTTAGCAGATTTTGAGTCCTCTCTTAGGCTTTTACGCAACCCAGAGACCCTGTAGTATAAAAATTCTTGAAAATCTCAGGAACATTTTTAAGACCATTTTGCAAGACGTAAACAGCAATGGTTTAGACACACGCATCGATCGGCTGGTGACATGTAGAGACCCCTGAACCCTGGAAAGCTTTCCTCATAAGCATCGATTTGTTTTCGACAGAAGAAATAAACACACGGAAGACTTTTATAACATGTGGGTATGTGAATTATCATAACATTTCAATTATAAAGTGAACTTTTCCTTTCAAAGATTTTAAATTTTGAATCAGTTTAAATGCATGGTATTTTGTTCTAATGTAGTTTCTTGTAAAGGATCTAAAAAGACTGAAACAGGAAGTGCTTCTGAACCGTTGTTTAGGTCTTGCAAAATGAACTATATTCTGTCATTAAAAACACTATAACCCTCTGCTTTTTCGTAGTATTT
Organism: Triplophysa dalaica; assembly: GCF_015846415.1. Lineage (NCBI taxonomy): Eukaryota > Metazoa > Chordata > Actinopteri > Cypriniformes > Nemacheilidae > Triplophysa > Triplophysa dalaica. Next base: position 17,827,371 of record NC_079549.1, on the reverse strand, counting down.
TTGAATTAACCACCTTTATATTAAAAAACCACATTGAACTTACAGGAAATTGTTCACACAACGAGGCCATCCAAAATGTATGAATCCATAAATATAAATATTCATGTTTTTCCTCACTAGCATAATTTAAGCTGCATGGACATTCTTTTTGGCAAAACAGCATTGAACTTGTCCGCAAAAACAAGGACTGATACTGCAGCGTATCATAAATCAGTTTTATAAGGGACATGTTGACTCACCAGCTCGAATCCCAACCCCTAATCCTGGGTGAATAGTCGACTCATAAAAAAACACATCGCATCTACAGAAGGCAAACATTACTGCAGGCACACATGGCTTGTTGCCACCGCATTACACTGCTCTTTCTTGCATCTGGAATGCTAGATCCGTTTGATTCATGAGTCTCTAATTCTCACACACCCCGCTTTATTAAACCAACACACCTGTTCTGGGGGTTTCACAGCACGGTTCGGTTTCCCATGGGGGATGTGTTATAAATAAGTTTTGGTTGAAAGCTGTAGCTGAGGATGTGATCTAAAGAAACTCTTCATGATTCAATCCTCGTTTGCTTCCCAGCAATCTTTAAATGCGTTTCTGGGCGGCCTGATCGAAACAGGTGTCAGAAGTGAGATCTGCCTGTCTGTGTCGTGATTCAGCGCAGACCGGGTCCTGCGCTCGCCTTCGTTCCCTGACAGTGTGGACTGAGAGATGGTAAATAAAAGAGGCGTCGTAGCAGAGATAACGGAGGTTTTACTGCTAATATCCGTCTCGGAGAGGGAGGCTGAAGCGGTTAATAAAACAGAGGAATGAAACTGTCACGGTATCTCAGTGCTGTCTATGGGTCTCATGCAGTCTCTCCTTCAGTGTCGATACTTGTTTTTTATTTGTGATCTGCAGGGCAACCAAAAGCCTTTTTTTTCTTCTGCAAGCAGTAGCTATGTATTTATGTTTTGTGTGCTTTGTACAGATATTAAGACATGCTTTGTTCAAATGATATGTATAGTCTATATTTGTTTCCTTAAAATGTTTGAATATGAAAATTGTAATATTTAACTTCTTCCTCTCCATTATGTTTTATCTCTGTTTGAAGCATAAAATTGCAGATTACTTTACATACTTACTTTAATGTGGGTTGAAGTCGAATGACGTCAAACTGACTTTCTAGGTTAATTATAAGCTTACCATTGTGAATTAGAGACATTTTTTATGCACTTGCTCAAAAATGGATTTTGCTTCTTTATTTAAATTACAAGTTACAGATTATAGCTCTTAGAAATAATTGATTCCTTTGAAAAACATGAGAAATGATAGACACTGATGAAGCCTTCAGTCCTGGCAGAGGCATAGAAAAGAATATTTTATTTTACTCGGTCACCTCGTAGAGGGACACCATATTGAGATCACATGACCATCCCGATGCTACTCGGTTGGACGCTTTAACTCGTGGAATATATTAATCATTGCTAATTTTCATTCTGTATGCATGTGCACAGGGTGTTTTTGGACAGCCCCCGTAGTTTCTTCTTTGTTCCATCATACATCACTTTAATTTAGTTCCAGCATACTTGTACTCCAAAATCCTTATGACAGAAAATTATCTGGAAAGAGCTTTTTTTCCATCCAGCGACAAAGGAAGATAGATGGAGCCGGCCTTGCGCGTCACGCGCCGCTGTACATCAGCGTCCTGGAGCGCCATCAGACTCACACAAGCCTCTCTCCTTCGTTCGCCTCTCTCTCTATTAGCCTGATGGATTGACCGTTCGTCCTGAACGCTGGCCCAAAACCGCACTCGCGTCGTGTAAGCCAAGCATCCATTTACGGCTTCAAAGTCTATTTAGGGTGCTGAGTCTTTTCAGTTATTCACCTCCATAGTGGATTGCGTATGGTGTTAAAGAGACATTTTGTAACAGTCTGGTGTATTACTCTGTCAAGTAGCCCTTTAGAGCGATAAGTGACACTTACGCGGACGTGACTATAATAGTGTCTAACTTGTCTTCAAAAGAGAGTTGTTTAAGAGGCCATTTTAATGCCGTGGAGGTACTAATGGATGTATTGATATAATAATCTGAGAATATTTGTCTTTTTTTAGCCTCATTTCACCGCGTTCCCTTTTTGAGGCATTTGACCTCGTATTGTTTGTCTGCGCATTAGAATGTTTAATCAGGATTTTGACAAAGATTTTTATGAATTGTAGCCCTAAATTGTTTCTGGACCTCTTTTTTAGATAACTTTTTGGTCAACATACTGCATAAAGCAAATTATTAAATATTTGATTCAAGAGAGGGTGAAAAGGATATTTGTGGCGTGATTATTTTTATGACATATTTTGACACATGATCCTACATAATTGCTTTGAAAATTTCCTATTGGCCCCTATACTTGTTTCCTCCTTTTAAACTGTTAGCATCAGTTTTGCATGCAAGTTTTCCAAAGTAAATTTGCTCAAAGGTGCCACCTCTGGTTGGTTTTATTCATTACATATTAATGCAAAAAGCATCTGTTTTTTCTCCTTGATTTTTACCCCGTAACTGTATGTTGTTCAGCCATTTCATCATGCAAATTTAACACCACTTAATTGTATTTTGCATTAAGAAGGATGTAATTGAATATTCATATGCTTCTCAAATTCGTCGGATCATAACAAAGGAAGCAGCTGTTGAGAGTTGTCTCCTGACAGCCCCGCCACTTCATTACAAGTTTCTAGGACACTCAAATCCCTGTTTTTGTCTCAGAGATGCATCCTTACATGAGTTACTTGTATTAAATCATGCCATTTGATTGGCAGCATATCATGCTTTCTTATTTCTGCCTGGTTAGCTCATATAACCAGTAACAGTAACATTTGGCTTGGTTGTCTGCAGTGATGATCTGAGGATTTTATTAAATCCTCAAGATTATGAGGAAGGAGTGACTAACATTTACTTCAACAGTCTCTGGTCCCATAAAAAAAGATCTAAAGAGGCAATTCCATCGCCCATAAATACCACAATATCTCACTGCACTATAGTAAACTCTGGACACATCCCAGATTGCGAGTATTTTCATGGTGTGTGCCGCTGTTGCTGGGCAGGTGTTTTCAGGTGAAGATATTGCGATCAAACAAACACTGTCCTTTGTGTGGAGGGGAGCGCAGGCCCAGCAGCACAGAGTCAATAAAGTGATGAAGATGAGTTTGTATTTTTTTTACACACAAAGGCCGAGGTCACTCCTGGAGAGGCTTCTCTGAGAGGGTAATTATGCCACTAAGATAACGCTGTATGTTCTATTTCATATCACGTCTGAATGTTGATACATCTCTCCTGGAATGATGTCTGGGATGTCCTTTAAAAGTCAGGAGTTCCTTGAAAAAATGGAATTGAAAGATGGAGATCTGTGTGTCTTTGTTTCTCTCTGTCTGTGTATCCACCCTCTGAGGTTTTTTGTTTACGCTTTTATTATATTTGAAAAGGTTACTGGGGATTTTTATAATAGCTAACATACTGTCAAAAAATCTCAGGTCCAAAGTACAGGAAACATCACTGTCATAGACAGTAAGGGGCCTCCAAAAAGCGACCACCCCCAATACCAAAGTGATCATCAAATATCGGTTTTCAATAAAAGATTCTTACACTGTCATCAATAGTTCTGTAACTACATCCTGTCAATACACTTGTAGTTAAGATAAAGAAAAATTAAGCTTTATCGGAACAAGTTTTTGCCAACTATGCTTTGGGGTTGAAGTCAAACATTTTAATATTCCATAACTTGTTCAAATCTAATGACGACTGTGAATGTATACAGTATCTGTCAGTATATACAGTATAAATAAACATTCTGAATAGCATTTCTTTTTTAACCGAGTCAGACCCTGTTGCCTTCTCCTGATGCAGATGTACCAGAAGAGCAAACATCAAACCCTTGTCTCGCCATCTGGACCCTTTCCTGTATTACAACTGTGCCTGTGAATGCAGTTATCAGATCCTAATGGCCCCCTGTTGCTTCAGACAAATATTACAAGGGCTTCGTCTGTTATATACTATCTCAGAAACACTTGGCTGGTGTAGTGGAACGTCTTGCAATAAGATAGGTATTTAGCAGCAATGGTGAGGAAAGTATCCCACTGTTTTATTATTTCACCTAAAGCTGTGAAAACTCTTTGCTCCATTAAATTCCATTTAAATATAAACAAAACAAGGACAGCGGAAGCAGAAGTATACAGTACATCCTGTACATGTTTTGACGTTTTTTTTTTTTTCCGGCTGTCATTTTTTAATGTCATGTACCTTGAGCTGTGTGTTAAGGTAATATTACAAACTTTAGTTTATATAATAGTATAAATAGTATTTAAAGTATTTATAACAGCCCTAATCAATGTTTAAATGCGTTTAAACACATGGTTCATTATTATTAAAACCAGAAACGGTGAGTAAAGCATTGCATCACATCCTGTTGGCCAACCTCACAGCGGTGTCTGAAGTAAATCTACCTCCATGCATTTAATGTTAAAAAACAGCTGTTGAACTTTAAATATGATTAAGGAAGTAATTTATACAGGAATAACACACTAATCGAGTTTTCCATGCCTAATCTGAGTTGATCCTTTCGTGATGATGATCTCATCTCTGTTGATGACCGTTCCTTAGCCGTCTCCGAGGTGTGCTCTCATCTGATTGGTTGACTGGTGTGCACTGAAATCAAACTGTGGCAATCAGTTTATACCAAAACAAACATTCCACGTAACCCGAGCCCGAACACCGGGTGGTCTGCGTTCCATCCAATCAGTGTCCGGGATGATTGGCATCGCACTCGTCCCCCGAGGGGCCTCTTTCGTACCCCATGAGTCCCTGCCCCACAAATCACGCAGCGACAGCGCGGGATCTAGTGACTTTGCCGTACATCACAGGCAGTACGAGGGCACAATCAATCAGCTTCATTATCCTCCCCCTGCTCAGAGGAGGGCGGCCATTTTAACTGCACTGATTATGCTAATCTGGTGACAGGGGACCACCCTCGGTTGATGTAGTGGCTTATTAATATTTACTGACAGTATCCCAGCATGGGGAACGCGGGTGACATAGCAATGGATCTGTCGGGAGTGTCGGCACGCTGCCGCTTTGTTTACATCCTTTCCTTTTTGATGTTCTACAAACTGTTCAATTACCGTTGCAAAGAAGAAAGCACTCGCACGATTATTTTTTTTATCGGTTAGCCACGGCGCTGATTGCAGGGGTCTTCAGGGGTCCTCTCAGGCCCTTCTGTATGGGCAGGAAGTAGGGGTGCATAATTAATTTGAACAAAATATGATATATGCGATAGGGCAAGGTGCGATTGTTAAACCACAAAAGACTGCAATTAATTAAATTAAGTCTGCTTGCACGGTGGGCTTCCGAAGGGCAGTGCTCGATTCTCTGTAGTAAACTACACATACTGCACGCAAGTGTGAAGTTAATGTGGTGTTTTCAGTGGCCTCAATGTAGAAATTGAAACCCTAGAAAGGCCAGACTAAAGTGGACCAGAGGTTAATGTGAATACAGTGTGAAGGCAAAGAAAACTTTGGACTATATCTAACCATGCTAACCAAACAACACTGGTCCCCATTGACTTCCATTGTTTAGACTTTTCTCAAATGGTTCCACATAAGAAAATCATACACAGGTTTTGAACAACATGAGAGTGAATACATTTTTGGGCTGAAGTTTGGACACCATTTTACAAGAGAGCTGCTGTTTCGGTATGATATTTATATTTTTCATCTTTGATAACTTTGGAGCCACACTTGAAAATTTGAAAATCACAACTTTGGTCAGCATGATCTCAATATGATGTTTTGCAGGCACAGTGGACAGCAAAGTGAGTTGTGCTCACAAACGTGAAGGGGATAAAGGAATGTATCGTAGTGACAGGTTTCATTTTTGTGGAGGGTTGAAACGATAGACTGTCAGCGGGGTGTCGGAAAGAAGATTGAAGAGTGAAATGTATTTATTTGTGTCAGTGCTACACAAGCGTGGTGAGCATATCGCTCTGTTTGTTTGGGGATGACAAATTGCACAGTCCTTCTGGCACAAGCTGACAGTATTGAAGACAGTGAGAGACATCAACAGTCTGTCTGCAGAGGAGCCGGCTTAAGTCAATCTATTCGGAGCTCTTTGAAAAAAATAAATGCTCCAAAGAATTCCTTTTGTCCATTTAAATGTAGGGGTTTTAAGCCAGAACATATATTATGAGCTGGAATTTGCAATAAGAGGAAAAAATGTGATGTTAAGCAAAAACAGACGTGTTTTGTTAAACTAAATAAGTGAGTCGAAAGTGAAATCTAGGGAATGGCATATTAATATTATATTAAACACCGATATTAGCATATCAATAAAAAATTAAATACAATCATTATATTACATGTAAATTCAGTTTTATGTACTGTTTTAGGTCAACATGACTAAAAGTGATGGAGGAGGTTACAAATAGACTTTTATATATTTATATTCTCTTTAAGGCCTATTTAAATGCTAAATGTTTAGGGTCTCTTGTTCCAGTCATACATCCATAATTTAGTTTTACTCTACATGACCTCACATTTTCCACCCTCTTGTTAACCTATAGAGTAAAACAGGATAGTTTTGGCACTGTATCTTTAAAGGAGTAGTAGGATGTAAGATTAAGGACAAAGATCTTTTGACAGAAATGCAATAAAATATACATATAACTATGTCTACAGATGTGTATAAAGACCTTACATTATGAAGCGTTATGTTTATATTACATTAGATTGAGCTATTTCTATCTACCTACACCTCAGGTCCCCTTCCATTGAATTGGCCATGTTGTTTCTACAGCAGCCTTAAACAGACTAACTGCTCTACAGAGAGCATTTCGTAAACACAATATAAAAGGTATGTTATCTCATTCGGCAAAGAAGCAAAAACGTGACGACATCTTAGTGCTGTGTCAGCCACCGTGACCATAGTGCCTTGAAAGAGAGGGGTGAGCGCTGAAGTGAGCCGTGGTTGCAATTCGCAACCTCACCGCTAGATGCCGCTAAAATTCACACAGAGAACCTATAAGACTTGTAAATGACTTTCTTTTTGGCTAACCTCTTGGCAAGTGAAATAAGTAGCAGCGCTTTAACAGGATGTAGTATAGTTAACACTCCCAGGTTCCTATTTAACCATTCCCATCCTGTAAATCTCGCCTAATCTAACACCTTGCGTTATATTGTGACGGGTACACAGTAACTCTGTGCATGCTCCTGAGACCATGGTAAAAAAGTTTATAATTTTATCCGTTTTATGTTTTCTGTTTTTTTCCTCTTTCTCTTCATGTTTAGTCTGCTGTCAGATTAATATCACAGAGAGAAGAACAGCACATCTCATTACACAATATAAGCAGAAATGTCTTCGCATTTAATTAACACAGCAGGACCCGGACAGCAGGGAGAAGAAAAACAATTAACATTTCCAACATGTGTCTCTATTTCACATACAATCTCATTTGAATCTGAATTCAGTCCAGAACGTTAGTAAACACTACCCATCATGCTCTTGTCAGACTTGTTTGGGAAGGGGAGGGCAAATGCATTAAAATCATACCATTTTAGAAATAGAAAATAGCCAAATAGAAAAAACAATGGATTTTAAAGTTAATAGCTAGTCTGAATAAGCTCATTTGGCCATTGCAATCTACAATGGGGATGTTTTTTTTTTTAGTGTGGCGTGGGTTTAGGTTGTTTAACATAAAAGAAGCTCCTACCATCCATATCTTTATTAGTCGCAGTATTTGCATCCATTTGAGTTGGAGCAGATAAGACTCGTCCCCCACCGTACAGTACACAAAAGCGCATTGTCTGCTTTATTTAAGAAAGTCAGCCATCTTCTCCAAGAGAAGAAGTTCATGCTCATTTCTACTTTTACTCTATTTATAGGAGTTTCTCAAGAGCTTGAGCCTTTTTATCGGAATATATCCTTAAGATTCTATTTTGGTTCCTCATGTGGTCCATCCAGTCTGTGTTCAGCCAGAGTAACTTTGGTTGGTTGGTTATTTTTTGGGTTATCAGCAGTCTCCACCTTGATCATTTCCCCTGAGAGAGTCGTAAGCAGGCAGAGAGGACAGAAAAAGATCTTTCACCAGTCATTACCGTGACATTTCAGGTGAAGGGAATGCACAGGAAGTGACAGGTGGAAGAGAGAGGCCAATGTTGGCATTCTCTCTCTAGCACTTAATTTAGCTCTGTGGTAGAATCTAGTTTTATGTCAGGGGAGAGACGGCTTTGCAAATGCTGTCTATACCATCAAGAAGTGAATTCAGAGGAGATGGACAAGGTCAGTTTCTGAAGAAGCGGTAACCACTAAAAGAGGAATGCTTACGTGAAAAGAATCTTACAAACCTACGTATATTTCATCTATTTGAATAAAGTCAGTAACTTGAAGTGATTGACTGTTGCTCCCAATTAACAAGTTGTATGGTGTTAATAGAGTGCATTGGTGTGGGTTCACAGCAAGCATTGGGAAGTCATTTTTGCAAAATGTTCTTTTAAAGTAATTTCGTTTAATGTTAACTAGTCACTCATGGGGAAATATGTATTCATGTATTTAAAAACACATGTTTAGTGCTTGGTTGTGTATGTGCCATAGAAGCTGCACTTGTACACACAAAATAAACATAAATAAACATAACAACCATCTCGAGATAGATACATAAATAGATAGATAGATAGATAGAAAGACAGACAGACAGAGATCTATTTGGTTTTGTGTCCGAACAATAGAAGTGAACGGGTGCCGACATTCTTTTAAATATCTTATTTTGTGTTCTGTTGAAGAAAGAAAGTCATACAGTTTTGAATGCAAGTGTTATGTGATGACAGAATTTTCATTTTTGGGTGAACCATCCCCTTAAACGTAACCCTTATTTTTATAATTTTACATCATAATTTAGTATGTTTATGGGGTACCATGGGTACTGTCGGCTTGTCCCATCAGTATAAGTGCTTTTTAGGTTCACTCTTTGTGGGGACATCTGGATCCCACAATGGAGGCTCCACCTGTACACACATATGACATTTTGTGAATAAGAGCCTGATTCATATAGGGTTGACTCAGTCAATAATTCTTTAGAAGGAATTCATTCAATGCAGATTTATCTCTATAGTGGTAGGAGATCTAGAGCAGTGGTTCCACATTTTTGCTACAAGATCAGCAGATTCTGTCGCCATCTTTAAGAATCGGCTGAAAACATCTCTTCCGTCTGCACCTGACTGAATGATCTTTCTACATTATAAAAATAAAAAATAGCAAACTTATTTAAGCTTATATTAACTAAACTTGGCTCTGTATTGGGTCAATTGGGTCAAACATAAGGACAACAAAAAGCATAAGAGCAATAAAAACATGTCTCACAAAGCCTCCACTGTGGTAGGCTTTGTGAGACATGCTTTTATTGCTCTTATGCTTTTTGTTGTCCTTATGTTTGACCCAATTGCTTCCATTGTTAACACAACTTGTAAGTCGCTTTGGATAAAAGCGTCTGCTAATTGACTAAATGTAAATATAAATGTTCTCAAACCTTTTCGTGGTACGGCCCCCAAAATAAAGTGATATTATATTAAACTTATTAATAATATTGAACCAAAGCCTATTCGGGTATACAATGCTGGAACATCAATTATTTTGGTCAATGGGCTTATTTTACATTTACATTTTAGACATTTGGCAGACGCTTTTATCCAAAGCGACTTACAGTGCACTTATTACAGGGACAATCCCCCTGGAGCAACGTGGAGTAAAGTGTCTTGCTCAAGGACACACTGGTGGTGGCTGCTGGGATCGAACCAGCAACCATTGATTTACCAGTTCAGTGGTTTAACCCACTAGACCAGTTTTACGGATGTTTGATTGCATCAAATGAATAAGAAATTTCTATCTTTCCTAAAATGCCACAAAATCTGTTCCTCCCCTGGATCCATCTTGTGGCCCCCAGTTTGAGAACCACTGATCTAGAGCTCATAGTGGATGGATAAGTGGCTGATGTAGCCCAGGGGCTTTACACTGCTGCCTGCTTAATTGCCGCTAACTTACTGTGCCTACACAGAACACTTTGTTCAGAATGGAAAGGCACTACAAAATTACAGCAAAGCTGTTTTGTCTGCACTTCAGGCCTTCATTGATTTGTGTTTTTCATTGGTCATGTGATTAACATTCATTCACATTGCACTATTCATCATGCTTTTAGCTGTCATTAACACACATTTCTGCTCTATCTTGGATACTCTTTTATATGTTGGCAGGTGTCGATATTTTTGGACATTGCATATTTACTTTGGCACAGCATGTGCTGGCTGTGGGTTTGCGCATCTAATTGCTTTGGCACCTCATCTCGCAACTCCTGCGCTTTTCTGATTTCCGCCTGCGTGTCACAGAGACATACGCGAAAAACGCGCGTTCGACTGCATAAAACAGATCCATGTAATAGCAGCACTTTGAATCATCCCTATTTGTGCGCTGACACGTCCGTGTCCTCTTTGTTTTTCTCTTCCTTATCTCAGCTTTCGAATTCGAGAGCAAAACTGATGTTCTTTATTTTTGAATCCAATGTTGATTCATATCAGTTTAATGAGATTATTTGGCTGACAGACAGTAAGGTTTAATCAGAGTCTCGCGTGGGCGTGAAGTAATTAATTGCTTTAATTACGTTTAGTCTCAGTCCTGGAGGGAAGCTGTCAAAGATATCCCAAACCTATTCCTGATCAAGCCAACAGATCTTAAGATTTAACAGGAAGTTAAGAGTCTTTCAGAACGACCTGATGTCTAAGAGCGTATAAATAGCATCTACAATGTAGATGTTTATATAATTAAGGTAGACATGATTCACCTCTGTCATTTATGACGGGGTTTGTCTTATAGTTGTCTTTGTATTTTAGTGTGTGTACAAACTTTACCAGATGAATGCTTTTGTTTGAGTGTTGTGCATTTTCTTTGACGCATGCATTTCTTGAGGTGAATTCTGCTTCAGGAGAAATCAAATATATGGAAATGTGTTCCAGGAGTGCGAGTCCGATTAAGTATAGCACGCAGACTTTGCCAAAGGTCCTTTGTGCTCACGTGGCAATGTTTAATGGACGTGATATCCAAACATCCTGCTTATAACTGGAAACTAACATGCTTTAAAAACACACGTTTTTGATTATTTTTACATTACAGTCATTGTATTCATTAGCTTATGCACTGAATATGCAGCATTGTTTGAACAGTACAATAATTAGAAAAAAGTTAATGAGAGGGCTTGTTTTTTATATGTAGTCTTGAGGAGTAATTATATTCCGGTTGCTATGGGCAGCAGCTTACATACCCTCAGACTTGTCTCCATCCAGAAGACTCGCTCCAGCCCCACTGTGCTGTAATTAATCATTATGCCAGATGCCATTGCTTCCCCTGTGAGTGTGTGTTTCTGTATGTGTGTGCTTTGGAAATGTAAAAATGGGCGCCTGCATGTCCTGATTGCTCTTGACTGCCACAGGCCAATGTGTAAAAGTCCTTATCTTCTCGGATGGACATCTACAGCTGAAGTTTTGGCCATTTGACACCTTCATGTTCATTCGCTCACCCATGTTCTCTCGGTCATATTTGCTCTGCTACCCTCACATGAGCCACAGATCCACAGACGGCTTTAACAAGGAACCACCCGCTGTCTTCTCCATATGATTGGCTCTGCAGGTAGAAGAGCATATGAAGAGTGGGTGTAATGCACATGTTCATAACCGAATCTCTTAAATCTGATGTTGGAGTGATGCTTTGCATTGAGAAGACATTAATAGTGCTACTTGTACTATGTATTTCAATGCAAAACATGTCACATATACACACTTCAGTGTAAAAAGGTGTTAAATGAACTGCTGTTTTGCAATGATTCAAATGATTGAGTCATCAGTCATTTAAAAACAATGCCATTGCTAACATTCCTCTATTTTGCAAATAAGACTAATTGTATATTTTACTTAATTCACAAAAGTCAATGTTATTTGCTTGTGCCATTGTGTTTTTTGTGGAAAGTGGGTAGTAAACTGAATTTTATTTAAAAACTCTTTTGTGAATGATGATTAAATAATTTTGTAACCGAACATTTCCCAAAGGTCAGACGCACTTTGTGCATTTTTTGAAGTCCAGTGTATGAAATTTGCAGCATCTAGTGGTGAGATTGCGAATTGCAACCAAAGGCTCCACTCATCACTTTCTTAGCACTTCAGTGGTTGACACAGCACTAAGATGTTGTCATGTTTTTCTTCTTTGCCAAAGGAGATAACATATTTATGAAACGCGCTCTGTAGAGCAGTTTGTCCATTCGGGGCTACTGTAGAACCAATATGTCGAATTCCATTCAAGGGGACCCGCGGTGTATGTAGATAGAAATAGCATATTCTAAGGTAATAAAACTATAACGCTTCATTATATAAGCTCTTTGTACACCTCTGAAGATATGTATACTGTTTTGCATTTCTGCCCTTAGATTAGCGCTGAGTGGTTTGACCATAAATTAATGTAAACGCTATTCTCCGGATTTATACCAGTTTCCCAGTGCATGACGGTATTCTTTAAATCACATTTTCTACTGATTGAGAGAGGAAATACGGCAGTTGATTGACTTAAAATGCCCATTTATACTGTCATGGTGAGTGAATATTGTAGAATAATACACTAGTATTATACAAGTCCCACAAAATAATACTGTTTATAAAGAGGTGGCACTTATGATGGAATGAAGGAATCAGGATAAATGACAGTTGCAGTCAAAATACAGAACCTTTTAAATGTGAAAATTTTGCAAACAACTTGGAACTACACAATGTTAACAATCCCCTTCCCCTGTTATAACTGCAAACTTTAGACTTCTTTAAAATCTGAATAGCTTGCAAATGTTACTTGCATACATAATATTTAAGCAATTAAATAAAGGACGGGGTTCGAAATTGCCTTTTTTTCCTTGTTAGCACTGGTGCTCCCAACTTCAAGAGTTAGGAGCTCTAAGAACCCACCCAAAAATTAATACCATGGTCTGCCTAAATAGTAGAATACAAAAAAGTAAAAAATGTACAATTAAAACATGCATGTGATGTCTGCTGTGTTTTATATAGTCACAATGGCTTCATGATTTCCTGAAATCATATTTTGTGGCTTAGATTAGATATGTGAGAGGTAAGCGATCGCATCACGCTGTCAATCCTCCTTCCTCTGCTTACCCTTATTTCTCATTATAGCATACAGAGAAACAGTTGAAACTAAAAGCACATCATGTTATATGCTTATATTGAGCAGGTATGAGGGAAACACGATCGATTTTTAAATATGTTTGCTTGTGAGTGTACTTAATATAACGTTGTGCGACCTTGCAATTGCTACACCTGTGTTATGGTGGATTCACATGCGATGCGACGCGAACTGATTATGTAACATTACCGCTCATGCACGAGACGCATGCGAACATCCAAACGCCTCCGTTTAGCATATGTTTCTATAGAATAATTATGACAGTGACACAGTAGTGCCACGGCCTAGAAAGACACATTCTGTGTGAATGGCTGGTCACAGTGCAACAGTGAAAAGGGACCCCACTGAAACATTGTAGCTCTGCGCCGCTTTCCGCACGTTGTTTAGGCTACATACACCGATATTGCGGTATATAAATATTTTTTTTAAATACACACCAGTATTCGTGTGAACCATCGTATCACCCTGCACAACCATTAAATGATCTAAAATAAAAATTAAAGCACCTTTAAAAGCCAGTTCAGGTCTGCATGTATAGTGATGCTATTCATTCCCATCTTGTTACGCAGCTTGCAGAACTTATGTAATCCTCCATGTTGTGGTTTATAAAATTGCAAATTGCATACTTCTGAGTTGAATTATTCATTTGATTCAGGGGCTTAAATTACACTATCAACGTCTGCATTTCCTTCTTTGTGAATGCAATGCAAGATCAGTTCATGTACTGTATAAGAAAAACAGAAATACAGATCAAAGTTTTGTCTGTTTTGTGTCCTTTTCATTTTTTTTCACCAGGTGTTATGTTCCAGGCTGGCTAGCCTGATTGAAGTGATTGGAAGGTGGAGCCTTATAGAAGTCTCCCTGTACCCTATCATCTCTTCTATTTGCAAAGCTGTTTTTTTGTGCTGCCTGTGGTTTGGTGTGATTTCTGTGGAAGGAACATGTGAAGCAGTCTTGTTGTACTCGGTGTCCCTGTTCTGAATTTCAGATTGCCTCCCCTGATGTCTCTCACTGTGTCTTTTTTTTCTTTGTTTTCCAGGTGTCCTCCAGGTGTCAATCTCCCTAAAAAAAGTGGAGCTCAGCGTCGGCGAGTCCAAGTTCTTCACATGCACAGGTCAGACCTCTTGCATTACTTCACAGAAAAAGATGATACTAACTGCTGTAGAAATACGAATGAGATTCTTATGGCTGTAAAGATCAAGTCTCACCTTCTCACCTTCTAGATCTTATCGGGTGTTTACTTGACACTGCACATGTGCATTTGCTAAACCAGTGTGAAAAACACATTTTTAATGTGATTTATGCAAAAGGGAAGATACGTTTAATCTTGATAATTGTTTTTTGTAAGATAAAAGTGATACTTCACCCAAAATTGAAAATTCCGTCATCATAATCTGTATAAATTTCGTTAAAATCGTTCTGGTGAACACAGAGAAAGATATTTGGAAGAATGCTTTTAACCAAACAGATCTTGCCCCCCGCCCATTTACTCCCATCGTAGGAAAAATGACTTTATCATTGATTTTGTTCATTAGAATAATGTAGATCAGCAAGCAGTTTTGGGTCACTTTTGACAACCACTGTATTTTTTCCTACTACAGCAGTCAATTGGGGGCAAAATCTGTCTGGTTAAAAGGATTCTTCCAGATAGATTCTGTGTTCATCAGAACAAAGAAATGTATACAGATGTGAGTAAATGATGACAGAATTTTCATTTTTGGTTGAAGTATCCCTATAAATATTGATGATGTATTGTGTATTTGGTGGGAACTGATTCCCATTAAAAGATATCTTGCGTCTCCCTCCATAAGTGATATTAAAAACCAAGACCGAGCTCATTAACAGGAAAAGTTTGTTATTGTATGCATTTTGTGTGTTAGTGCGCCCTAAGAACTGGCTTTGGCTCCATGCAGTTGCTTATCATTTAACACCAGTAAAGTGTAAACAGCAGCTCTTTGCATTGTTAAGCCTTACTCCTCTTACACACTGCAGGCAAAGTTGTACATAGACGGTGTGCTGTTGGAAATGATTATGGATATCCATTTGTGGAGGGGGAGATTATGTCAGGCAGGCTCTGTGGTGTTGTTTTTTTCCACATGGCTGAACTGGTGTAGTCAGGTTGTAGGGCTCTGCTTCTTAAGCTCCAGGCGTTACCTGACAGTATGCTTTAAACAGGATGATGCATGCTGACCCCTGCTGGACGACAGCCAGATTGCTGGTGATTAGCACACTGTTATCAGGCTGTGGCTCACATGCCCTGCAGACGTCCAGGTCAACGACGCTGCAAACGGTGTGCCACCCTTTAAAAACAACTTCAGAAATAGCCTCAGGGACTGTGGGGGTGTGCGTGTGGAATTTCCAATTTTCAGATCTCCAAATCGTTTTATATCTGGCACAGATTAAATGTGCTTTCATTTTGGTATGGTTCTGCAGCTATAAGCTAAGGATTGTAAACTTGGTTAATCCTGGATTTTAAAGCACGCTATAGAAGCATCATAATGCTGATTTGAAATCTGTGCCAGTTTTTAGTAATTTAGCAGGTTCTACCATAAGGTGCCGTTACCCTTAAAAACAGCTAGAAAGAGCGCAAAAGGCGTGTTAATAGGCACATTAACTTCCATATACTATTGCTAATATAAACACTCAATACATATGTCCATTGAAGCAAAAAGCCACTAGAGGCCATAATAAAATTACTGTAATGCATGGATAGTGAGGCTTATTGCTTTTGTGAAACACCAGCAGCATCAATATGGTAAAAGTGCCAATATTGATAATATTTTAATAATAATTATAGGAATAAACAATTCTGTTGCAAAGTAATGTAGTTCATTTTCCTAACAACACTGTTTGTAATTGCCAACCAACTTGGTGAATTAATATAAAATATGCTGTCACAGGGACATTTGCTTTGTCCCAATTCACAAACTATCCAACCCAAATTAATGTTTCCAAAATCATAGTATGCTGAAAAGGGTATTCTCAAAGTATCCGGAAGGTCTAATGTTTCCAGTGAAAATTGGAAGTGTGAATCCATGGACACTTAAAGGGGTCATGAATTAAGACATCAATTTTAACCCAAGGTTTTGTTCTATAAGAGGGAATCGTATTCAAGCGAACATCCTGTAAGTGTCAGAATTTAAACACCCTTGTTACTGAAATTACAACTGTTATTGACACCAGGCCTAGTGAACACCAGGTCCTGGAAGGCACCTAAAGATAGGTTGAACACCGCCTCCACAAAAGAATATCAATGACTACTTCTCTAGCCCCGCCCACTGGTTCACGCATGACAGTATTGAAGTAACACAAGTTGCACGGAACCAGATAGAGCGAGCAAGCAGTAAACAGGCCGTTAAAGATCGCGTAATACTGTGCAGTCAGTACCTGGTTGTAGTAGTACACAGTCACTGCTTAACCTTCCTTCGGATTCCGATATTAGTAAAGCGTGGTTTGTAGAGCGTTTGTTCGCTTCATTTCACCACAGATTCCTTTATGAACAAGGCACAGGTCGATGCTGGGTTTGCGGAGAGACTAAAATTAAAAAGCAGTGCTGTGCCGTCAATATTAGATCCGACAGGAATGGTGCAGTCATCTTATGTCCGTAAACACATTTTTGTACTATTAGCACTATTGCTTTGTTAGAGACTTAATATGCCCTGATAGCCCTATTCACAAGTGATTAGTTTTACCTTGGGACCTCTTGTCATTTTTAATAATGTGATCTTAATCAAGTGCGAATCGCCCATGTCTGTAATTTGTAAAGTAATGTAAAGCGGTGATCTTCTGTCTGGTTCACAATCATGGGTCTAAAATGCTGTCAGGTATAGTCATAAATCATTAAACACCATACAACTATAGGCTATATAAACTATACGTAAAGCTTTGCCATCACATCTGGGAAATAAGTAAATTTGAGTAAAATCACAGACTTACAGATACAGATGTGGGGAGGTCCTTTTTTAAATCCCACGAGGTCCCCAGATAATACTAATCCTGTGTGAATAGGGCGAAAGTGTAACGTAATAATACATGTCTTACAGAGTAGAAAATAACCTATTACTTACTGATTTTGATGTTTTTGAATGTAAAAACCACACAAATGTCATAAGTAGACCTCATATAACAGTATAAAACAATATATTAGGCCAGTTCATGTCTCCTTTACAGTCGGTATGAAATTAAAAATGATCATATTAACTATTTTACACAGAGGTGAAGTATTTATTATAAATTATTTATCCGTGCACATCATAATTAAAAATTGAACTTGTAATCTTTAATAAACCTTAACCTCCTCCCCCTCTCAAATGACCCCTCTTCATTTCTGTTCACGAGGAATGACGCTAGGGGGGCTGCAATGACTGACAGATTGCAACGATCCAATCAGTTGTCAGTGGATGTAATCAAGTCCCGCCCTACATTTTTTTCTCATTTCAGAAGTCGTTTCACCTTCTTCCATTTCATGCCGACTTTAGCGATTGGTATTACCCACAACTCATCGGGAGAGGGCGGAGTTTAGTGAAACTCCACTGCATGAATCCAATTAAATAAAAGATACTTCACTTAATTAATAAATAAGTATATCGTAAACATAACATATAAAAAATACTTAAATGCAAAGAAGAGATGTATTTTGATGCTTGTTACAGTTCATGATCACAGCGTCGCCTATGCAACAACGGCAACTTCAGTTTTGCCTTAGTATGGTCGAGTGCATGCATACAGTTTTGCTATGCACTAAATTGTATATACTTTTACATGTCAAAAACGGTCCCGTTCCTTCCCTTAACTGCGCATTCAGAGTTATAGAAAGTAAAAATTAAGGTTTCAATGAATATTAAAACTGTTCTCGCTCTGTGCCTGCACTACGCAAAGAATAATCTGTACAGGTATAATAGAAGTCTAATATTAGCTATACAGCAAAAAATCTACAATTGAGTATGAAACCTATGTCTTAAATTAACTGTCAAATATACACATATTTAATGCATAACATGTATACAATTTTTTTATATAAAATGCCTCTTTGACACATGTCTGTAAATGTCATCAAGCGAAGGATTCAGAAAATGCAATTTAAATGTGCTGTAATTTAATTTTTTTAATAAATTTAATTTAATCTAATAAATTAAAGTAACATAAAAAACTGTGTTGCTGTGATTTGTTTATCGTTTCATTTCTCACAGGGTATCCACAGAGCCTTGTATAGGTGAAGGGACCCATTTATCAAATATAGATAAACTTTTGTTTTCATTGTAGTTGGGTTTTTGTACCAAACTTGATGGCGCAACCTTGAAGCCTTGGCCCCATTGGCCTGGTCAATAATCCATTCCTGGGGGTCAGGTTTACACTAGCCATCCAGCATTTTCACTGTCAACCATTTTGATTTTGGGAATTTATTTTATAAGACTGAAGTTGACAATGGCATGCTGTGAGATAATGCGTCGAAAAACATTATGCAAGTGTGTCATTATGGGTATGCAGTCTGAAGATTGCATACGCACACTCACTCACAACACTCTCACCGCATCAATTGAAATTAATCCATATTTTACACCACGGACAATAAACAACTGTATAGACTGAAATATATGCGTGTAACCCAGACACTCAGAAGAGTTTTAAGCTGCTGATTATTCATTCAGAGCTTCACATTTTATTTTTCAATATGAAAAATTACAGAGGTCTGGTGACCTCATAGCTGGCTACGGCCATGGTTAAGATGCTTAACAAAGTCGGAGCCGATGGTCGAGTGGTTCGTGCTCTTCCATCCACTTCGCTTCCTGTCCTCTCCAAAATTACTGTCTGTCCAACAGAGGCCAAACGGCCAAAAATAAATCTTTAAAAAATAAGATGCTTTAAAACCCAATACTATGTTTTGATCGCAGTGTCACCACGTTCATTTTTCAGGGATTCAATCTAAAATGATTTGCATGTGTTGAGCTTTAAATATATAAATAGATCCTTTGATTTCATAAGCATTTAGGTGTTTGGTGAGGGACCAACATTCCATACGTTTCTAGCTAAATACCATTTAAGAGCTTTCACATGCAGAAAGCATCCAACAATATTTCCAGTAGTTCTTTTCCTCTGAGACATTCACTTGCTCAGTCAACCTTCCTTTAGATTCAGCCCAAGATTCAACCTTAGATTTTGTAACTCAAATTCAGTTACAAAAATTCAGAGGCTCCGCAGCATGGCATCGTTTTCTGTGTGAGCATTCTCATGCTCGTGTGGATACGTCATGTATAAAGCAGGCTTTACCCATCCATGGTCCAACATCATCTTAGCAGCCTGAGATTAGGCTGCTGTGAGCTCTCCTTGACCCCTTCAACAGCTCACAGATCAGCCTCTGCTCCTTCACTGATATCACCCCGCTGCTCTCAGCATCGCTTGCGTGGTGGTGGAGCTGCAGCTCGGTCCTGTTGCATACTCTGGCATGCCTGTCTGACCACAGCCGCAGCCTCACGCTTCCCCACAGTGCAGCCAAAGGCCCCTGTTGTGCCACTGATTGATGTCTTGAGCAGAGAAATGCTGCACCATGCTGATACTTTTTATGACCTTCCAGCAGCGCAGGATTTACAGCGTCAAGCACCTAGGTACCATGTATGGTTTTGGGGAGCCAATCTCTGCAGGGCACAGCACATGACGTGTTTTGTTTATTGCATTGTGTGTATTTGAGAGGCAGAGAGGGTGTATGTCACTAGCAGCGGCTGAAGAGTGAAAATGTGTAATTTTGTGCAGCTAGCCGAACCAAAAATAATAGACCTTAATCACAGCGTGACGTGTTAAACCGGAAGTAGGCTGAACGCTTGTCAGGTCAATGCTCTAGCTCCGTACATCACAGAACAGTTGCGGAGACTAGAAGAAGTTAGGCATGTAGCTCACCCTTTATGCTGATTTGTCTAACATATATCAGACCTTGATAATAAATAAATCGCTCAAAAAAATGTTTTTGTTATGTATGTTTTACCTATTTTTACTCCCAGTAAACCATGAACAATTCGGACAACAAATGCATGTGTGGCTTTAGGTAAATAAACTGAATGGCTGTGAGCAAACAAACAAGCTGGATGAATGAATGAATGGCTATGGCAGCAGTTCGATAGTAAAAAAAAATTGTATCTACTTCCAGTCTCTGTGGCCATATTGTTAAATAGGCGAATTGCCAAAAAAATGACTAATTCATTAAACACTGTCTTCGTCTTCCATTGCTTGGCCAAACAGGTAAGTACAGCCCTACACTCAAAGCCATTGGTTGAGAATGTGCAGAACTGAAGTCTGGCTGAATGTAGCAGTCTCAACCAATAGCATGCATTTAGGCGAGGCTACCTGTGACTGCCTATCAATGTCAGAAGGGGAGTTTTTGTCTGTCATAATGATAACATAATTGTGTATCTGTCCTTGCTTGTAGTGATCGGAGAGCCTGTGAATTTGGACTGGTATAACCCGCAGGGGGAGCGGATGGTCCCATCTCAGCGGGTGGCCCTGCACAATGAAGGCATTCGCTCCAGACTCACGCTCTATAATGCCAAAATTGAAGATGCTGGCATTTACAGATGCCAGGCCAGCGATGCACAGGGCCATGTGCAAGAGGCCACAGTGGTGCTGGAGATCTACCGTGAGTATTGAACACACAAAAAGAAACAAACTTTCCGTACATATTTCTGTCATCCCAGTCTAAAATAGATGTAGTGTCAATAACTGTTGATTCGTTTTCATGTAATTGATTAGAATAGCATTTTAATATAAACACTAAATAAATAGTTATATTTTAACCAAACACATACCGGAAGTTAACTTTACCATCTATATTAACTTAACTACACAGAAAGCACTGCCACAGATGCCAAAACATATATAGTATAAAGCAATTACATCAAACAAGTAACAGAGTATAACAGTAAAGATCTTTATAATTGTACATATTGTATCAAAAGGCCAATTCACTATAATATCCTAGCGGGCATTTTTGTGTAATTGTATGTTTTACATATTTAACTTAATAATTTAGTAAATGATATTGATGATTATATTACAAGTAGCAGCAATAATGGTTTTGATTAAGAAATGTTTAATGAATCAATTTGTTTAAAAAAAACATTAAATATGTCCTAAAGCATAACTTTAGGTAAGAAATAGTGCCTTTTAATAAAAAAGTTTATTTCAATTGCTAAATACTAATATTGCATGCATCCAAACCTCTTTACATCTTATTAATTAATTTGTTGAGCACAGTTCCCCTTAGGTCAGATTATATATATTGTACACATACTGTAATTTGTAGCAAGTTCTTTTGAGAATACTATATGGTAGATGACAGGAAATTATGAGGCACTCGGCATACAGCATCCACCTAGCAAATAAGTCTTCCCAGCAGGCCTGGAGTCCCTGCACTGCAGGATGCTGTACTATTCCAACACCCTATCAATGTCAGAGCCCAGACTCGCATCTGTGCTGGGAAACCTGTTAGTTCAGAGATTGTCCCATGAGTAGCGCCATTCCTGGCACTGCTGAAATTTAGGAATGCCTAGATAATTGTCTTCTTTATCTCAATTTTACGAATAAGCCTTTTTGAGCAGAGAAAATATGAAGCAGGCTTTTCATGTGGTCCAATCAAGATGTGACAGTTTGCATTTCAATTACACATTTTTTTTGTTTCGTACCACTATGTGTTCTGACAAAATGTTTGTCTTGAAATGGGTCGTCAGCTACAAAAACACACATGATCATCTCCGTTTCCTCCAAATGTCTCCAATAACACACTTTCCAATTTCAGCCTTCCCTCAAATCAAGATATCAAACAAAAATTGCAGCTCAATTCATCTTCAGGAAAAAACACGATTCAGTAACCCTCCGTCTGTCCTCATTGCTTCTTAGAGTTTAGATTCAATGCAAACTTTTACATCAAATTATCATACATTTAAATTGTGATTTATCCGGCATATTACAGGGAAGCATGCTGTTACAAGCCCGGCTATAAAAACAATGCAAAAGTACTGTATATTGCTGCAAATTACAATGGAAAGACATCTTGGCAGAACTATTTGGGAATCCATTACATAGCAAAGGACATTATGTGTGCTCGCACAAAAAGAACCCTTTCACCATTTGCTTGCATTGGAAATGTTGCCATGGAAAGAGCTGTTTTGATTTCCCCTTTGAATAGATGATGCCCGAAAGCCTTTAAAAGGAAAACCTCACAATGAATGGACGCCTTCCATTCCAAGATGTTCGACAAATCTGTTGATGTAAAGCTAAATGTGATTTCCTCAATAAGCAGACAGCTGCTACCATATCACAGAGAGCAACCAGCGTGAATGAGAGAGTGAGAAAGCCACAGAGACGTGTGGACTTCAGAGAGCACCGATGAAGGGTGTATAGCTTAAAAAGCTAGTGTAGGGAACACAAGGTGACAAATATGCCAAAAATATTATTAGTGAAATAGCCTTTCTATCTAAGTAACATATTTTTTTTGTTTTTAAATCAACTTAAAACACTAGAGAATCTGTAGTATACGAAGTAAAACAAAACGATGAGCTCTATGTGGTTTGCAGACCGCTTGCATGAAATGCATGAAGAAGGCTATAAAAAAATCGTGCTCAACTTTATATGCACGGGTATCACAAGGCTACATAAAACGTTCATCAAATTCAACGTACGGGAATCATATTTGAATCCGCAGTGCGTATAATTAGTGTACTTTGCGAAACTTTCAGGAGATATTTCATGAGATTGCATCTCTCTGGTTGACTTTGTACCAGACTTGGCATTTCTCTGTTCCATTAAAAGTTGTATTTAGAGCAGTGGGAGCCATGTGTAAACAGACACGACTCACTGATCAATACGCAGAGCCGGCGGGCTGATGAGAGTGTGCGGGATCTACCAACCCTCTGAAGACATCTCCTCATCTACTGCAGTGCTACACACAGCTGTTTACAGCAGCTTCCCACACAAACTGAATATGGTACTGGTGTGTCACAATGTGATTTGACGGATTATTTCTATTCAATCTCTGCTTTGTGACTGCGAATGATCAGGAGTGATCTGGAACTCGCATGATTTATGATTAGCTGTTGTGGATGTTGACATTTCCCTTGTTTTTATTGATTTTTTCCTCGGTAATTCCTCTCTGGAGACTTAAAATGGGCCTCCAAAGCCCTCGTGTTATCTGTTTTCATCTTCAGACTGCATGGATTTAAAGTCCTTCTGCACTCCTTGCTTGCAACATACAGCCCATCCTGAAGAGTTATTTTAATCTGTTGTAACGATTTATAAAAAAAAATTTCAATACCCATTTTTCAACCCAACCTCTGTTTAATTTGTTGTGTATTGGTGGCTCATTGGAATGTGAGGTGAAGTCTGATATTTTTTGTTTTTAATTAAAAACTTAAAGATATTTAGATGTCATGCATTTTTTTACTGAAAAACGTACTACTTTGCTCCCTCTAGTGTACAAACAGCACACTAATAGTGTTAATGTAAAATATAAGGTCTAATCTTAGTCAATCGTTATATCTTGAATGTGCGACATATGTTCGGTAAAGCACAAATAACTCGCTTTACATTCACTTCAACACCTTCACCACACTTGAGATTTCTGGAAATAGAGAATCTTACTGTTTGTTTCCACTTCAGCGAAATACCTTTTCAATGCTTTTCGCAAAGCCTGAGTGCCGTAGTGTTTCTGTGTGTAAGCTTTTACATTTACATTTATGCATTTGGCAGACACTTTTATCCAAAGCGACTTACATTTTGTTTTCTAAGTATCTGCAATCCCCTGGAATCGAACCCACGACCTTGCTTTGTTAACGCAATGCTCTTACCACTGATCTACAGGAAAGCTTTTCAGCACTGCTGTCAATCCCACAATCCACCTTGAAAGCATGACAGTCGACTTCCATTAAAATCAACTGAATACTTTTACTCAACTTTGCAACCTGCCTTGTTAAGACATTACTGCCTTTTTGAAGTAACTTAAATAAGACTTAAATTCTCTAATGTAAATTACAATAACATAGTTATGGTATTCGCTTTGTGCACATTCTTACTATTAGTAAGTGAGATTATTGTTCAAAACTATATTATATTTCAAAATTATTTTATGGTATATATAAAAGGGTGTTTTTTCGACTGGTTTTAATTTTATTGTTATAGACGCACAATATATGTTATTAATATCCTTTGAGTGTTTACTAGGCCTATGAATAAATTCAGTTAAAAGGGTACAGAAAAGGATGTTATTGTTTGGAGAGGTGCGTCTAATGTTTGCAAAGCAGATTATTAAACGTGACATTATGGTGTCTTTGAGCAGCCCAGTCTAAATAACATTTTCTTAGGAAGCACACTAAGATGAAAATAATGTCTGTTATGCCCATAAATATGCAGTAAGGATCATCTATATCGCCTAGTAGCATTTCACATTGTCGCTCTCTTTGCCATTTTACAGAGAAGCTGACATTCAGGGACGTGCAGTCTCCTCAAGAATTTCGACAAGGCGATGTGGCTGAAGTGGTCTGTGATGTCACCAGCTCCCCTGTGCCTGTGGTCGCCTGGTATTATAACAACATGGAGATCATGGAAGATAGTGAGAGTAAGTAATCATGGCTAAACTAAATAGCTTCAGAAGGCTTTAATGTTTATTTTAATACATTCATGTTTATATCTGCTGATAATATGTTAATTTTTCTCTAAACTGTATCTGAACAGTTTTTTTTTTCATGAATTATAAACAACATTTCAACTAAATTAGCTTTATTTCTATACTGATAAAGACACAGGCTCTGCTTACGTTATATTTGTTGTAATATATATGCTCTATCAGCAGAAAACATGCCAAATTTATTCCAAGTATTTATTCTTGTTGTGACATTGCCAGATTTAAGGCAAACGATTTATAGACTGTTTATAGACCACCTGGCCCTTGTAAAGAAACTAAAGGCTCTTGAAACTCTGTTTTTCAGTGTCAGATGCTGCGTTTAACATCACAGCATTGTGTTGACAAATGTTAACAAGCGAGTTGCTCGGTCGCCATGTGTGTTTCATGTGAATGTGATTTCAGCCAGTGATAAATATAGATGCTTTAAAGGAGACTGTCATTAACATCATCAAATCTTCGGCCCTCCAGAGTTTCAGCTCTTGCAGAACAACAATTTGCAAATCCAAAGAGTGACTAAAGCAGATGAAGGAATATATCGATGTGAGGCCAGAGTTGAAGCCAGGGGAGAGATCGACTTCCGGGACATCATTTGGTTGTAAATGGTGAGTTTGGAAAGCAGTCAGGTTTATTTGGCAGTGGCAGCCAGAGAGAAGTTCAGCATGAATGGAATGAATCGCAATAGTTGTGTGGTGTGGTAATATGGTATGTATGTGTAATATGTTTAGTCTTGGTCTGTCAATTATGAACTGCTTCAACCATTAATCACAATTAACCGCATCCAGAATAAAAGTGTATTTACATAATATAAGTCTCTGCACTGTGTATATTAGTTTTGTATCAATTCCTAAACATCCATGTTTATATTTATGAAAAATAAAAAAATGTTAATATGATTTAAGTATATTTAATATATTATAAGTATTTATAATTTAGGGCGGTGCATTTAACACATTAATTATAATTAAAGATTTATGGAAAATTAACACAATTTTACTGCATTTAACACACCCGCCCCACCACAGACATGAGTTGGTCATCTTACACTGGTGACTTATATGATGCAGGCAACTTACTGCGAGATATATAACATCCAGAATACTGTCAGAAAGAACCTAAAATGAAAGATATCTGTGCAAAAATAACCCTGAATGAGCTTTTGTCTCATATTAATTTTATTATGCAATCACACATTCCTACACAAATTCAGTGGATCTAATAAATTCATGCCATTTACCGCCCCCTACTGGCAGTTGTTAATTCTTCAAAGATTTTTAACAGTATTAAAATAAAAAAGTAAAATAAAAACAATACGAAAATTGGTGAATGTTTGACCCCCAAAAAATCAGCTTATTTACACCCTTATGTCATTTTAAACTTGAATTACTACTTCTTTGGGTAAAAGGAAGATATTTCTTGAGAATGTTAGTAACCAAACGGTTTTGTTCTTTACTTATAATAATTCAGTTTTCTAAAAAAGAACAAAATTATGGCTGTTTTAGCTTCTGAACATTTGAAGCTACTTTCTGTAAGGATTTATTATTGCTTTAAATTTTATTTTGGCGTGTGATTAAGTTGCAATTAATAAGATTAATTAATCGCAACATCAGGTAATTAATTAGATTAAAAAAATGTAATTGCTTCACAGCCCTCATATAAATAATAATACATACATGCAAATATTTCCTATATATATAACATATATATATGTATGTGTTTATTAATACAAAATAAATATGCCCAGCGCACAAATATGTATTATATGTATACACAAACTTTTTATTCAATAAATTGTGATTAATCATTGAACAGCCCTAATATGGAGATATATAGTCTTTACTAGTCTGTATTTACTGCAATAATATATACACATTTTTATTACAATCATTTTATACTATCTTATTGCTATTTTATTAATACCCTATGCTATTTTATTTTATGCAATTTTGATTACCATGACTGATTTTATTCATGTCAGTTTTCTGAACTGGACTGAGCGATTCAACCAAACAATTTTTTTGCATTCTTTTGATTTCATTGAAGTCAAAATTGGATCAACACTTCTTCCTTATGTGTTGCAATGTGAAAGAAGCTTAATCAGTTTTTTAACATCAGTACATGTTTACTGAATTTTTTCAGACAAATCAACACTAACAGCATCATCAAATTTTTAATGTTCCGGTTAAACTCGCAGTTTCTGCCAATCTCACATTAATCTTGAGTACCTTTAGAGTATTATTATATACTTTTTATCTTCGAAGAGTATTTAGTTTTTATCACATTCATAAAAGATATATGAGATACAGTATGAGACGAGTATGAGATACATCTGTACGATTTCCGGAAAAATACGACCTCCTAGGAGTGTGATCACGAGCACACAATACATCATCGCATTGATTCACTAAAAGTTTGTGTTGTTTACATTATGCACTTACTCGCTGATTCCCAACAAAATAAAGGCATATGACTTCAAGATCATATACGCCATCTTTTAGCGCTCGGACTGCTCCATCTATCAGTTTCAAACAATCTGCAAATCAAGCGTTATATCCACCGTTTATATAACATCCACCACGAAACCTATTGGGGGAGTGTATTGAGTACAGAAATACTATGAAATACGTCCATTTGACAAGTTTAGTGTGAAAAGCCAGCACATTTAACATTGTAAAGATGTCAGAATCCACGAAACAGCGTTTAAACACCCCTTTAAAAAGCCCTAAAGATTATAGAAGACAAAGTGACAATCGTATTGAGTCATATGCCAAATAAAATCCTCCGCATGACAAATTTAAAGTCCGGTCTTTGACACAAAAGCTCCATGTATCTTGTTATCTCAATGACATTTACCCTATGGGTGGTCCGATTGGAAGAAACAGGCCAATGACATCACCCTTCTTGTGTGTACTTGTCTAATATGATAATATGGAACACAAAGGGGTGTCTCTTTAGCTTCAAATTTTCCATTCCTGACCCAATCACAGTACTCAATGAGTCGTGACCGATACTTTAGCCGACATGACGACACATATCAGAGCCCGACATGAAATAAATGCCACTCTGTGGGGCTGCTCAGAAGCTCACGGTCACTACTGTTAGAAATTGAATACTAAATTACTGTCTTTGTCCTCCAGAAAAGGTTCTGATCATTTCAAAGTTGCTCGAACGTGTGCTGTTAGCTGAATAGTGTGGACACTTTGAGATGGCCACGTCACATATTTTGTACTAGCAGTGTGTGCGAAAATCTGGAACGGCAGAGCTTTACTTTACATTCATTTTGTACTCCATATGAATAAATACAGTAATAAGATATAAGAAAGGGTTTTATTATTTATTGGGACATCAGTCTTGTCTTCTTACACCTATGTGTGATAAAATGTTTTAAAAGTAGTTCTTTATTTATGTGTACAGTGTGTCAGTCAAGATTTTAAAATGGGGTGTTTGTCTCCTAAAAGGCAGGAGACTGTTTAAGACGTTACATTTCTCAATACCTTTTCCTACAGAGTTTGCTTTTTTGTCTTGTGTCGATCCTGTTTTTGACTTCCCTTCAAAAGAACCACTTCTTGCACCTTGCAATTTCTTCTGAATGATTTAGTCATTGAATGCTTGGAGTTGATGCTAAAGGTCAATACAGTCTATTTCGGGTGGTAAGCTGGTCTGATTTGATGTCTTAATACCCAATGGTGTCGCACATTAACGGAGCTGTTTCAGTTGAGCATGCGTATCTCCGAATAGGTTGAATTAGATTACTGCCTTTGGAAAATAAGCATCGATTGGCAAGAAAGTCAATGATAATCTCGTTGGAAACCTTTTTTAGTGCATGACAGCTTAGTGATGTGTTGTGTCTGTGAGTCATAGTCGCATTGTAGGAACAATAGTAACGCGTGAAATGTTAAATTTAAGCTTTTGTGTATATATTTGTAGAAACGGGTCATTCTGTAGTGCCCTGCCTACTCACACATCATTATGTCTAGCTGAATTGTAGAACTGTTTCCAAGGTTACGGCTGTTTAACCCTCCTCCAGATTTACATTTTCACATTTGGCAGATGCTTTATCCAACGTCATACAGTTAATTCACGGTATACATTTTTTATGACTTGGGGAATCCAACACATGACCTTGGCATTACTAGCACCATGTTTTGCCAATTGAACTAGAGGAAGAAAGCATGTTTTTACTGTGTTTGTTCCATTGTGTGAAGGTCGAGATTGAACCTTGACTACAATGACACTAACATAAAACACACTTTAGTTTGAACTAAAGTGCCCTTGCAGGAGTGAATTGTGTCATTGAGTTATAAATGTCACAGGTATGTCCAGAATGATGGATTAATGATAAATGTCAAAAGAACGGTGACATTAATTCCATCCTGACTGTCAGCCATTTGAGTTTAACTAATGAATGACCCATAATGTGTGATGACTTAAGCAAATAGTGAGTGCATTTATGACGTTTAATAGAGGATATAAGAGATGTGTTGGTTGTTAATATACTGCCAAGTCAGGCTGAAAGTGACCATGAATAAAACATTCATTTAATCTAATCTTTTTACCCTGGCGCACACTCCATTAAATTGTGTTATGTCTTTAAACCAGCCGTAATTCAAAATGATGCCCGTTTCAGACAGAAAGGCTTCATCCATCCCGCAAAACAGAAAACTGGAAAACGAGAACAAAATGCTGTATTTAAAAATTGGCGTAGGAAATTTGCCGAAGAACACTGCTGCCTATCATTGAAACTGTTTGAAAGCTGTTCACCTCCCAGGTGAATTACCTCATTCTGAAGGGTATTGCAAAGTAATTTCTGAATGAGTCAAAATTGAGTTAGGTTCAGTTTGAAATTACTTTATCACCTTACAGTTCTCTGAGGAGAAAGGAAATATAAAAAATCCCACATTCCAATAGTCGACTGTGAGACTGTGCTAAAGGAAACTAGCTGTGTTTGACATTGGAGTGCACATAAAGAACTTTTATACCTACGCACACACATTTATAGCACCCTAAACTTCAGCTGGAAACAGTCTTGGGAAAAGATAAGCCTATTTACTCATGAATATAAATTCAGTGTTGCAAAAAAAATCTATGTTTTTATGAGATTGTTAGAGTAAGTTTGTCTGATGTCATCCGCGTTGACCTGTTGTTTGACCTCTGCGTCTGTCTTCATTGACCTTTGGCTTTATAATTAAGTGAACTGCACTGGATATATTGATTGGGAAATTGTGGGCAGCTTATGTATTTATTCATTATTTCTCCGGCTTGTGATGAAGCACTTTGAAAAGTGTTTATGTTGTAGCCACAGGCATGTGCGAACAAAAAGTAAATTCTGTCAGCTGCTTTGCCTTGTTGTTGCAACTTTTGCATACACTATAAAACTCCAATATTTTATGTAAATTTACAGTATGCTAGGAGAGAAAAATGGGAAAAGAAAATAGCATTCATGCCCCAGTTTACCTCACATAGTGCTAACAATCATCAGTCCCGAAGAAGTGTAAATTAGAACATAGTGTAAATGAATAAAACGTCGCTTTAAATGAGAATTGCTAAGATTTAAAAAACGTAGTGAAACCCCACAAGGGATCGCACTTAAAACATTTAAAATAAGTTCGATAAAAGCTTGCCATTTCTTGTCGTCGAAAGTGTAATGAGTGTTTGCATAATTCAGAGGTGATAAAAATCCAAACATTCTTGTTTTTCTCAAACAGTTTCACCAGTCGTCACTGTACCACAACAATCCTTCAATGCCACTGCAGACTACGGAGAATCTGTAACGTTTACCTGCCGGGCCTACGGCTCCCCTGAACCTGATGTCACCTGGTACAGGTATGACAAACCGATCTCTGTCTTTCTTAATACAACATACACACACATGTATACAAATGAGTAAAGGGCCGTTCACATTATAATGATAACTATAACCATATTTGCGTCCACACCAGTGAACAATAACATTATTAATGTACTGTAGATGACCTGCTGCTTTCGTTTTCATTCCCGAACAAACGTCTTTTCTCCAAAATATGATAGCAAAGGATGGATGCTCTCTGAAGAATGAAGGTTTGCTCGGGTCTGTGATGTAAGGCATATGATTTGCCAGCTTGCACAGACTTATACAAGCGTTACAAATCTAATGTCCTGCCGTAAACACACCGCATTCCAAACATTTATTTCTTACAGACATAAAAAACGCATTGTGATCATCAATAGCAAACATTATCTGCCAGAAACTGTTTGGAAACTTGAAAAAATCATTCTGAAAGTGATCCCAACAATATCGTTCTCTGTCTCGTTATAGTTGTAATGTGGATTTTTATAATAAAATTTATAATTTTATTTATTCTTTACAACAAGGTTGTGTTTGTTAACACTATTTAATGCATAAGCTAATATGAATTAACAATGCACAACAGCATTTAATAATCTCTGTTTATATTAAATACAGCAATATTTTTTGATATTGAAGTTTAGTAAGTAATAGTAATTGAAAGAACATTTACTATGCTGACTAATATCATTAAACAGAGCCTTTACTGTGAAGTGTTACCAACAAGTGTATAAAATGTTATCTTGACCGCAGATGCTCTTCCTGTTTAACCAAACAGTGATTTAAAAAAAGTATTGAAATGAATGCAAATGAAAACAGATGTTTTTACGAGTTTTGACAAGGTAAAGTGCCACACACAAAAAGGAAGAGATAAAAGGGGCAGAAGGGTTGCTCAGCCAAGAATAGGCTTTGATAATTGAACGAACACGTTTATTCCTTTGGTACCTCACGAGTTTTGAGTGACAGCAGCCCAATGTGTTGATTACAGCCTCACAATCACTGTAATTACCTCCGGCTCGGATGAGAATAAACGAGATGTAAGCGATCCCTGCCGAGCATTTTCACGCGTTGACCTTTAATGAATGAGCATAACCAAACCACTCACTGATACATTGGCACATGACAATAGCACCAACAATTAGATTACCCTGCCTAAAACCTGATAGTTTAATCTCATTTCTTTTTGTCTGTGTGATTGCGGGTACCAGAAAGAATTGTGGAGTGAGTTGAAAGTGTTGTGGATAAAATTGCAGTAAACGAATAAACAAATAGACAATGCATATGAGTGGAGCTAAAGACCTTTAATATAGACTCTTTTGAAACGGTACTAATGTTGTTTACCACTTATGCTATAGATGTAAGGCTACACCTTTTTGATATTTACTTAAGACCCGTATTCAATTACTTTTCAAATTTTTGTAGAAACAGCCACAGAAAATAAAAAATTATAGGTAATGTTTAGGTAAACGTATGTTTTTGTATCAATCTGTGAACTACTAACAATATTTCTCTCCCCCAAAAAGTTCAGATCTCAAATGCTGCAAAGAAAACAAGTCCATATTCACTGTTAAGCAATACTACAGTAATATTTATTCTTGTTTTTAGCAACAGTTCAAAATCTTTCAACGTAAAGACATCGCATTCCAAACACTTATATCTTACAGACATAAAACCAGCATTGCAATAGTCAATATTAACAGTTTGGAAATTGGAAACTGGAAAAAAAACTTTCTGAAAGTGATCCCAACAATATCGTTCTATGTATCTTTGTCATTACGTGATGTGAACTCTGCTATTCTGCTAAATGAAGAATGATTTTTAAAACCCATTTTTTTATAGTTATCATTATTGTTATAATGTGAATGACCCTTAATTCTTTACATTGATGTTTTGTTTGTTAACACTATTTAATGCGTTAGCTAATATGAACTAACAATGCACAACATTTCTAAAGCATTTAAGAATCTTTGTTAACAATATTAAATACAACAGTATTTTTTTGTTTTTTTTAGTTCAGTAAGTAATAGTAATCATTGAAATTAACATTCACTAAGCTGACTTATGTCATCAAAAGTGTTACCAACAAATGTATAAAATGTTATAAATGTCTTGCCATGCTGTGAGGTCTTTCACATTGCTGTTGGATGACTTTGTCACTCCTGAGGTTTGATTTTGTTCAAATTCAACAGACACTGGACTGGAATGGCCACAATACATCCAGAAATGCTGATTAAATTAACATTTGGAATGGTCTCTTAATGTTTTCCGCGGCTGTACATTTTGTATTGTTGATAATTGTATAAATTTTTAACACAAATATTGACCCTTTATAATTATATACATTTACGTTATAAGATAAATTCCATTTACGGAGAATCAACTTTGAATGTTACAGAGATCACAAACCTGCAAAATTACCGCTGTGCCCTTGAGCAATGCACCAGCGAAACTTGTCTACAATTAGTGTCACTACAATTAGTGTGATGTAATGTCCTCCGGCCGACGAAGCATCTGCTCGATTGCAACAATTTTGTTGTAAGTAGCTACCAGAATGGAACATCCGTCTGTTTTTCTCTCCGCTGACTTTCTGTACAGACCCAGAGTCTGAGATTTGATTCCCTTCTCCACATTTCCTGTATCCGCACAGGTCTCTCCGCTTTAAATAGATTTCATTTCCGCTCTTTCCCGTTCTTCCAATATTATGACAGTCTGAAGCCCCGCTGTAATCTCCTGGAAAAATATTTGATTATTCTGTCTCCACCTACACTGGCTACCTTTGCTATAGCATCGCCTGTTCTAAAATGTTGTATTGCTTTCTATAATAAAAAAAGAAATGTATTTTTCTGGCATGTTTTTGCATCCTGAATCTTTTTATTGGTTCGCTGGGTAGCTTTTCTTGTGTTGCAGCACTATTCTGAGAATTTAGGGTTTTTTGTGTTGATTTATGTTGTACATGTGTGGTCTGTCAGGAAGGGAGTGCAGCTCGAGGAATCGGAGCGGTACGTAATGAGAGCTCGGGGTACGACGCTCACCGTTCGAAACATTCAGCAGAACGACGGGGGATCCTACACCTGCAAGGCCTCTAATAAGGCGGGAGAAGTTGAGCATGAACTGTTCCTCAAAGTTTTTGGTGAGAACTCTTTTTTTATTGGGTAACGTAACCCCTTATTCATTGAGTGGGATTTTTCCTGTCACAATAACTGTTTATTGGTCTGGCAAATTAGATATAAAATGATGGGGCTGTCTGAACACCTTTATGCTAGTGATTATTTATTAATCTGAACAAACAAACAAATTCAGCATTTCTGGCTCCTGGGCATAAGATGAAGGAATTAATCAAAAACAAAACAAAAACAAAAGTATATTTTTTCGTTTACCTTCTAAACCCCTTCAAACCTGTAAATGTATATTGTTATTTTTATTCCAGTACATAAGACTATTTTTTTAAAAGCTTCATGTGTCTTTTCTGTATAAAAATAGTCATTCCTTAAATTGAATATAATAAAAAGCAGATGGTGCAAGAGAGGAACTCATTTTCGAGGAGAACAATTTGATTGACAGTTACATCCCTTGACTTTCATCATTTTTCCCAGTCCGGCCTGCTTCTCTTCTATAAACAGACCTCCTAAATTACATGAGAATAGGTCACACACCCTTTATGGCAGAGAATTTTGATTGCGATTTTCATGAAGCTGCCAACATTTCCAGCGATTATTCAGATAGCGCCTTGTCTGCTCATGTAAATGTATGGAGATTTATTCTGTAGTCATCAGAATCCTTTCCATGCACAAGCGAAGAGTATTCTTCAAAGAGCTCATTTAAATGAGCCCCTGTTATTGGATGGGAGTTTTGTTTTGCAAAGCATGGTTGGAATGGGAGTTGTAACTTTCCTTTATGACCTTTGACAGCTAACAGAGTCAGACCTGCTCTGGGTTTTCCCTATGGAGAATTTCCTGCATCTCCTGTGTTCTAATAAAAATAGTTTTCGGTTTTAATCAGTGGCATCCCAAGGTTCAAAAGCTGGATTATGTCATCACGATTTATCTCAAGGCTGTTTTGTGGTCTGATGATATGTTTGTGGGTTTTTCCACAAGCCGAATTAAAAAATCCTGCTAAAAAATTCCCAAATTGTCTTTGACATCAGTTGAAAAACATGGACTGAGTTAAGTAATGTTTGCTATCAGTTTTGCTTTTAAAGAGGTTACATTAAATACAAATTTTGAGGCTTTTGTCCCACGTCGTTTTTGACCATTTTTGGCAGTTTCTTTTTTGGAAACAGATCAGAAATATGAACGACTTATCTTGCACAGTGTTCCCTAAACTGAGATCCCCCTCCCTATTTTACCTCCAATGTAACTAATGCCTGTATTTATTCATGTTAAAATTACGAACGAGCCCTTCGAAATGTCCCACCCAAGCTTTCAGTTTTAATAGAATAAAAAAGTACAGTATACTGTTCTGTAAACAGAGAAAAGAAAACCGCTCGCTCTGGGGATTTTCTGTTTACAAAAGAAAAAAAACGAAGCCTTATTTTTATGCAAATAAATCCTATAGTACCTATTTATCCAGATGCAAACTTTTAATGTGCCATTAGGATTATTCCCGATTCTAAATGTATTCTTTGTTTGATCATTCCCAAAGTAGCCTACTGTCAACACAGCAAGAGAAAGAGATTATGCTGATAACACTGTTTCAGACTCTTTTATGTATCTGCTATTATTGTCCGCCCTGTGGGACAGCATTTTCTAATGTATATTTATCAGGTTAAAAGCAGTATTGGTGTCAACTCTTCGCCTGCAGGGAGCTGTTGTTTTACATCAGTTATTGCACTAATGAGCACTGCCACACAACACAAGCCTTATCACAGATTTATGATGGGAATCTTAAGTATTCTTTATGCTGCTCAACCCCTGCAGTTTTCTAATGTTTATTTACCAGTGGGAGCCTGTTAGATTCAGCAATGCGCCTGTCAATGTATGGTTATGTTTTTGAACCCCAGACAGACAGTAAAAGCCCAGCTTTTCTGCTATATGATGATGTTTTTCGAACAGTTGGCTACACATGAAGGATTTTTGATTGTCAGATTGGACGGATGTTGTTGACGCAAAGTTCAGCTGGATATTTACTGAATATTTATCCAAGTGTGGTGAGAATTCTGAGAAAGTCTGTAGTACTGCTACAGTCAAGTCAGTGAATGTCTGCAGTCAAAAATAAATAAATAGCTTTGTTGAAGTCTCTAATAACAATCCTCTCTTTCATGTTTGTGGGTACATTTTGATGCATGTTTGTTTGTCTAGAAAGACAATATTCAGACTGATCTCACAGCGATTCATAACTATTTTATGAGGCCGCCACCCTGTATGAATTCGTACAAAAGAAGTATTCGGCTTAGAAAAAGGCAATACTGAAGCCCTAACATCACCTCTAAACGTAACCATCCTTATGCAAATTTATCTCTATTAGCTATCTCGTAAAATAATGACAAATAATGTGAGATTGTGTTGCACAATATCATACTGACTATCGCTGTATCCGAAAGTGGCTACTTCCATACTATATAATAGGCGAGAACGAGTCATGAGTTATTTTTAAATACCCGGCGAGAAATACCCGGGTGGTCTACAGCTTCTGCTGAGATTTGTGAGTGTGCATCGTATAGACACTTCTCAATCCCATAATACCACGAGAGCTAAGCAACAGTCAAAATTCTAAATTATTTCAAATAAAACAAGCGGAAAGCTTTAAGGCAGATGTCCATTTTCAAATGTAAGTACCTATTAAATAATGTATTGTGTTTAATGTATGTTTTTATCAACATGAACGTACAGGTTGTTTTTAATATGTCATAAGAGCATACGGGTCACATGACAATAACTGTGGATGCAGTATGTCCGAAATGGATTCACAGTCCTTTCACTCATACTATTTAAAATGTACTGTTTTAACGGTCGATGGGTAGGTACATCTCAAATGCAGTACATACTGTCACAGCGTGCGATTTCCATTTTTAACGTTTGTAGAACTTTAGTGATGAAATCATATTGAAAATGCGTAAGCTGTGATGAAATTGTGTTAATTTTATAGTTTTTGATATGATTTTAGCTGAAACTTTAAGACTAAATCCTTTTAGAGTTCTCACTAAATGTCCTCCTCTTCATGTCATCTGTTTGTCTCTTTTGACTCTGTCTTATTCCTCTTCTGTTCTCTCTTTTAGTCCAGCCCCACATTACTAAGCTAAGGAACGTGACAGCTGTAGAGGGCAGCGCCGCCATGATCTCCTGCAAGGCTGAAGGTGAACCCTTACCTGAAATCTCCTGGAGGAGAGCGAGTGACGGACACAGCTTTTCAGATGGAGATAAGGTACCGTTCTCTAGGGATAGGAATCATAAAAAAATTGTAGTAGTTGTATTAAAAAATGAGAATTCTGTCAGCATTTACTCACCTTTATGTCATTTCAAACCGTATGACTTTCTTCGGTGAAAGAACCTGCATAACAATTGAAAAATGTGAACTTATATTTTATTGGAAACAAAATAACATCATACAGGGTTGGAATGATATTGGGGTGAGTGCATGAGACATTTTCATTTTTGGATGAAGTGACTTTAGACTCGAAGAAGTAATTAATTCACAAATCAGACAGCTCTGTTGTTTGTGACCAGCATGGGCAGCACGATGGAAATGATGTGGGATTGGAATTTGTTTTCTATTTCTGTTTTCATTTTGTTATCTTCCACCAAACCAGTTTCTCCTCTTATCACATTCATTTCAGACTACAAGCTCACGACTCACCATTATTTCCGTCCGCTTCAAAGAAACATCCAGATATTCAGGAACCATCACAGGAACGTTATGAAAATCATTTGGTTCAACGTTTCTTTTCAATTTTTGTCCTGGCACATGCAAATTTCCATGCGCCCGTGTGTTCTCTTCGGGCATGTATTTCAGACCCCATTTCCTTCAGTCAGTAGGCAATGTAGCATTTTACCAGCACATTAAGTGCCAGATGTGTGACGTTTGGTCTTTGCTCACGCCCACTATAATAGTCCTGGACATTAGAGGATATAATAGACTCGCATGGGGAGACACAGCCCTGAGGCAGGCTCAATCTGTGTACAAGTTGTGCGCTGAAGAAGGTTTTCTGTGCTCCAATAATGCCTCGCAGTTTTTACTGGCGTCTGCGGTGAATGCGAATGCGGCAAATGCGATTGCAGCCACCAGGCGGAAAAGATGATGGGAAGAGAAACTGTCAAAGATCATTAGAATGCCATGAAAGGAGGGTTGTTGGCGTCAACAATAGAGGCAAACGGAGGCCGGCTCCAGGGAGGAACTGTGAAAGACTCCCCATCACAGTCAATCTAGCAAGGGCTGCTCGGGTAGCGATTAGAATAGCCTGCGTGGCTTGGAAATGAAAAAGGATTCATACAAAGAGGTGTTGGAGAGCAGCGATGCTTGCCGCCACTCAATATGAACAAAATGAGTTTGATTTAAGCTGCTCTTTCAGAGGTGTGGGAATGCGGAGGTTAGGTTGGGGAGAGTTAGTCTCTTACAATTACAAGGAGTAGCGACAGGACCTGTGCTCTGAATTCAAAAGTTGCAAAACAATTGCGTTGGGAGCCTCTTTCCTCCCCTCCCTTTTACTCCCGACAGTTAAAGTAAAAGAGTTCAAAATGGGCACTTGTTCAGTACCGAAGGATTTTAGTGAAGAGTCTAAAGGGACCATTTGACAGCTGCGACAATGTCTCACTTTAGAGCCATTTATATGCAGAAGAAAATGTTAAAGGTACGTACAGTACAAAACATGGTTTCGAAAACCAGCTTGAGCTATGGACTGATTTTTGCAGGAAAGTAAGGAGCGACTGAAATTGGTTTCGGCTACCTCGGTGCATGTGCCAGTGTGAGGGTGGAGATCAGAGGCTAGGATTTCGGTCAGTTTGGATGATGAGCGGGGTGTCGAGGCTAGAAGACAGCTCTCAGAACAGTCATCATGCAGTGCCTCTTGTTAGCCATACTACTGCTCACTAATCAAAAGTGACTCTGCCACACGTCTCTCTGCTCCTCATTATGCAGCGTACGCTTCAGAGGGCAACCAGAAAGAGAGCTGATTTACATCTGAGCGATGCTGCGTGCCGCTGAAACGAGAGTGCGTGTTATGTCTGGTGGACTTGTTTGCCTTTACGATGGTTAAACAGTTTGAGGTCCGTTTTTGGACGCTTCAGGAACACGCATCAGACATCTCAGAGATTGACCTTTTTCGCCAGTGGTTCAAAAACACAAGGAAGTGACTACTTAAATCTTATGGGATGAGTCATTGCACTTGAATACGTAAAGAAACTAGCCGGTACCTGATTTAACAAATCTTCAAAAGATTGTAGGCTGCCTTATTGTGTGCTAGGTGTGTTAGTCGTCATACGTGTTTTAGTAATTAGTATGAAGTCATTTATTTGTAGATATTAAGGTGTGTAAGAGTCAAA
Organism: Triplophysa dalaica; assembly: GCF_015846415.1. Classification (NCBI taxonomy): domain Eukaryota; kingdom Metazoa; phylum Chordata; class Actinopteri; order Cypriniformes; family Nemacheilidae; genus Triplophysa; species Triplophysa dalaica. Next base: position 17,788,185 of record NC_079549.1, on the reverse strand, counting down.
CCCGTCTGTGCACCCTTCACTACTGTGAATCAAAAGCTCATTTGTCTTTAATCTGTGAATTATTTTTAATGTTAAATATGAGTTTAGGTTGTTTTTCTACTTAATTACGGGACAGTTATCATTAAAGTCTATCTTTATTGAAATAATTTTGTGTGGTGTGATTTTCAGAGTCCAGACGGTCGTGTGGAGGTACGCGGACGTTATGGCGAATCCATGCTGACTATTGTGGGAGTCAAACTGTCTGACTGGGGCCGGTTTGACTGTGAGGCTCTCAGCAGGATTGGAGGGCATCAGAAGAGCATGTTCCTGGATATCGAATGTAAGTGATGTAAAATTGCTTTAAGAGCAAAACACTGGACATCAAAAAGCATCTTAATACAGTACATAAAGTGTTCATCATCATGAGACATTAGACATACTTATGTTGCCATGAACTACGAAATATTTTAAACTTTACCTTCTCCCGCGCTGGGGTGGTCCCCTCAAAGGTTCCTTTTTGTACCTTCATGGGTATACAACACATAGAAGGTTGTACCTTTTTGTGGGTACATTGTTGTACCCTAAGAACCGATTTTGTACTCATTAAATATTAGGGTATAAAAAATTGTGTAACCTTAAAGGTATAATGTACTCAAAAAGTACAAAGGTATAAGGTTTTATTATCCTTTGTATACCTGCAAAGGCACGAAAGGGATCCTTAGGGTACCACCCCATGCGACAGAAAAGGAACTGTTTTTAAAAATGAAATGTCGTCACTTCATGATAAAATTTGCAAGTGGCCCTCATATACCACACAAGTGTGGACAGAACAAGGCAAATCATCTGGTTGATCTCAACCAAGTAATTGTATGCTTTTATACTGTATGATTACAATAGTTGCATTTCATCTGTGGCATTCTAAAAATAATATTTTTACCCTGCTGTCCATGTCTTTATCAGAACAAATCTGTCAACCTTCCTTCGAGTACAACTTGCGCAAACATTAGATGGAACCTTTTTCCAAAATGTAGCTCATTCTCTTCTGTGACCCTAAAGATTATTTCCTATCGTATCACACCACTCATTTGAAATGCAAACATGCATCATCTCATTAGCATATCTAGATATCTGGTTTTGGTGTGGTTGGGCATTGTGATAATGAAGAAGTGGCAGCAGCAGGGTAGATACAGTATACAGTTCCTTATTAGCGGGTGCTCTGGAACGAACCACCCAGCAGGTTTGCTTATATTCCCATTCATTCAGTCTCGATCCGTCACCGATCTGACACTGTGAGCTGCATCAATCTCTTTAACGGAAGAAATGGGTGTGATTTTCTGTGTCACTGTGTGTGGGTGTAAAACCAAAAAATCACATATAATGCAGCATTTCCCCATACCAGTCTCTCTCTCACATTCTGTGACTCCCTTATTGCGTTTTTCTTACATACTGGCAAATGAAATCTTCCACCGCCAACGAGTACGCAGTGGGAGAAGAGGGGGCTGTGGTTTGCAGCGTTGAGGTGAGCCTCAAGAAGTGGCCATGCCTCAGATTCTGTTTGATTTGGAGCCCATTTAAACCCAGGTGCAAGTGCACTCGCATGATGGAGCTCGTGGTTTGTGTGTGTGCGTGGAAACTTGTGTTGGTTGGTACATGCTAGAATTTAATTTAGGCTTCAGGCAGCTAATCTCGAATGAGGTTTTGATGGATGAATGTTAGCAGTGCTCGGCGTGGCGTTATTGAGTATTTCTTTACCGTTCTTTCACAGATGCACCAAAGTTCCAGACCAACCACACTATATTTTTCTCGTGGGAGGGGAACCGGGTCAACATCAGCTGTGATGTCATGTCTAACCCTCCGGCCACCATGCTGTGGAGACGGGACAAGCTGACCATACCCAGCGAGGGCGTGGGAAACATGCGTGTACATAGCACCCCCGGCAGGTCACTTTTGGAGGTACACTACTTCAATGACTCATTCAGTAACGCTTAAAGTGATGATGACGATGCAGTGGATTCGGTCATCTTTTCCATGCAATGGTGACTGGAGCTTAAAAGCTTCAAAAGGAATTCATAAAAATGCTCTGTATAGGTTGTGCAATATATTTCGAGTTTGATCGTTCACATAATAGCTTTGATAGATGATGATGTCATACAATAATGTTGATAGATTCTGATGTCTTACGATAGCTTTGCTTGAAAAACAAGGTCAGTAATTAAGTCATTCTTCACTGACAATCTTCCTCTCCATTGAGCTGTTCATTTGAGATCCGCCTGTGACCGGATCATTGAGTCACCCGTCGCCCGTCTGAGATATAAATTAATCCTTCAGTTTTGTGAACACAAAAAAGATCTGACCTTGAATGAACTATTTCTTTAATAACATCTGAGGGTGAGCCTATTAAAGCCATCATCATGTAATCATCAGCCTGAGTTGTTTGTTTAATGATCTTATCCGTACTAGACCAACAACATGCCATGTGTACCACAGCAAGAATCAAAAGAACATGAAGAGAACAATAGATAGCACAAAAGCACACTAGATTAGAAGTGTCACAACAGACGTGAAAAGCATGCTTATAAAAATTACGTATAATTTTCATTCACAGGTTACTCCCATGTCGGATAGAGATTTTGGCCGTTACAACTGCACAGCTAGGAATAACATCGGCATGCGCTTTCAGGAGTTTATCTTGGCTCAGGCGGGTAAGTGTTTACCCTTAGGTGAATAGTTCAACAAATAATTTGATCAATACGATTACATTCAAAGATTGGGATTTTGGATCGTGTGATTTCCTGTTATTGATGTGATCTGTCATGGTGGTGTGATTTTAGAGCACTATAATTAAATACGTGCCAAAAAAAAGGGTGGTGTTTTTTTATGTTGAAATAGTTTCTGCTATTCCTGTTCTACATACTAAAAGTTGGTGATTCAAACAGATTGCCTGAAAAAACGTTGGTCGATCAAAAAACATCCCTCTATGATTGTGATGTTTGTAATGTCTCCTTTTCAACCAATGATGTGAGTTTAAGGGCAGGAATAATTAACCATGGTAAATCCCAGAAGGTGCCACATGTAGTACTTCGCCTTTAAAGAAATCGTTCAACCGGTTGAAAAATTCCGAGACATCATTTACTCAACAAGTTGTTCCCAATCTGTATACATTTTTTGTTCTGATGAACACAGCAAAATATGTTTGGAAGAATGCTTGTAACCAAACAGTTCTTGGCCACCATTGACTGCCCCCCAATTTCTTTTTTTAAATTAAACCAAAATCATTTTTGCTGGGACATTAATTATTTTTGTTGGTGATCTTAGCTTTATAATGTTTGATTGCATAAAATGTATGATGAATTTCTATATTTTATAAAATGCCACACAATCTGTGGCCTCCCTGGATCCATCTTGGGTCTCCCAGTTTGAGAACCGCTGTTTTATGGCCCGCATAGATTTTAAACCACATTAGAAGTCCCGACCCGTCTCGCTTTGTCAAAGCCTATTCTCATGTAATCCCCTCAGATAACTGACTTTTGTATCAGACTGTACACCGACAGGCGCAGTTGCCAGTAAACATGCTTTGCTTTCAAAGAACCAAGTTACTCAAGCTTTGAAGAGCAAAAAGGCTTACAGGAGTAGAGCTTTAACAGATTATGTACATCATGAGAATTGTTGCTTATTGTTGCTGTTGTATAGTGTGCGTGACTTGTTGGTGTGTTTGTCACTTACTAAAAAGCAATGAAGTATAGATAAAATTATTGTTTACAAACAAACAGGGTCCTTGTCGCACCCTGAAAAAGAGCTGCAATGAGTTCCATATCCCATTTTTCCACATCAACAACAAACACAGACAAGAGAAGTTATATAAACACTGTAAAGCATCTCAGTGCTGTTTTAAGTCTATCAACTGTCTTGAAATGCTGCTTGTTCAATCTGATTAAGAAACAAAACTCACTTTGCACGAATGTCATTTGCATTAATGTTACATATTTCTTAAACCATCTATATTTGCCATCTCTGTTTGAAACATAAACATGCAGGTTCTCGAAAGCAAAAGTTTACCCAAAATTCTTTCTTCGTTATCTCACCATCTTGTCGTTTCAAACCTTTATGACTTTCTTTCTTCCGCAGAACACAAAAGAAAGTATTTTGAAGAAAGTTGTTAACTAAACAGCATTGGTCCTCATTCACTTCTATTGTACAGACACAAAACCAATGCAAGTGAAAGAGGGCCAGTTAACAACATTCTTTAAAATATTTTTTTGTGTTCCGCAGAAGAAAGTCATATAGGTTTTAAGTGAGAAGAGGTAAGTAAAACATGACAGAATGTTTATTTTTGGGTAAACTATTACTTTAACTTATCTTTACGTGGGTTGAAGTGAAATGTGTCCCATGAACTTGTACCTGACAGTTTATGAATCATTATCATTATTAACCTTACCGTTAAAATTTACAGCTATGAGCACTTATATTTTATGTACTTTCTCAATAACTCGTTTTTGTTTATTTTTAACTGGAAAACGTTACATATTGCAGCGTGGGAGCATACACAAGTTGTTACTAATGTCCAATCAAATTATACAGAGGCTAAAAATAAAGCTGATGTTGTGAATTAACAAACCGGTTATACTTTATTTTACAGTGCCTGTGTTACAGTGTAATTATACATTCAAGTACTGCGTAATACATATTAACTACATGTACTTACTATAGGGTTAGGATTGATTCAGGGTTAGTTACATGTAATTATGCATCATCTTAAAGTAAATACCATAGTAAATCCATGTAACATGTGTAACATGGGCACCGTAAAATACAGTGTTACAGAAGAACCCATTGCAATTATTTTATATACATGTTTGTGTATGTGGCTTTGATATAATCTCTCTTTTATAAATCACTATTGACATTGATTATGACACTATCTCAAACATCCCACCCATTCACTCTCTCACCCTCTCTCTGGTACATTCTGTTCCTGGTCTTCTGTGAAACACACCTAATTTATTTCCCTACCGAATGAGGTTTTCCTGTTGCCTAACCTGGTTTCACTCAATGTTTCTCTGTCTATCAGCAGCATTGATTCTCTCACTGGAAGAGCCGGGTGCTTGTTATTCAGAGCAGGGTGTGTTCTCTCTCACTTAGCTGGGCAAAACAGCAAAGTAGGAGAGGTGGCAGTGGAAGTATGAAACCTTCCTTGCTACCTCCATAAGGCTGAAGCATAAACAGGATGCTACATGTTTTTATATCAGATTGGCTGAATCATATTTTCTGTTGCCTTAAGACATTTGCTATTATTCTTGTTTTTTTATAAGGAGGCCTGCATGAAAACTACTGTTGAGGAAATTTCAGTCCTTTCCAAACAGTCATTCATGAATATTTGAGTGTTAATCCTCATGAAATACAAATGGAAGTATTTTATATTTTTCGTATTTTAAGAATATTTATGTACTATAACTATTGTGCTCCAAAACATTAAAACGCGCCTGGATGGAAGATAACTTACGCTCTGTGTTTGTTTATCGGTCTTGCTAATAATAAAACTATTTGTTGAATGGTTCATGTAACTTCTTCCCATTTAAAGAAACCATATGGGACATTGACAACTACCGGTTGAGCACTCTATTGTCTTACAGTTTTTCTCAATTACTTCAATACATTTCTAGAAATGATGCCCCCTTCTCTCCAAACTCTATTCACAGATCCAAAACTTCTCACCCAATTTCCTCAACATCCTATTTTCAGGTCAAAATGAAGCTCTCCTCTCGAAACCAAACTTTTCCCCCAGACATGACACACAAGCCCTCAAAAACACTTGCACTACAATATAGTCTTAGACACTGGTGAGATAAATTCAAAACACTGTTACTAAAACCTCTTATTGGGATTCAAGAAAAATTTAACAGCTTGGTGTTTGTTACAATATATACAACATAAAAGAGTGAAGATAAAGCAAAATGCAACAATGAGCCGAATGAAAATAAATACACTGCTGTAAAGTAATCTTAGATGAAAGTAGAGGAAGTAGACGATTCTTACAAGACAAGAAAAATTAAAAATCCATAGAACAATATGAACTGATCATGCAACACAAAGACAGTAAAACTGCATAAATAAGATTTGTTTTCTCTGATTACTGTAATTTCTGTTACTGTGTGTTGTTATTATTTTGTACAGCATGTTTCCTGTAAATAGTATAAAGCCCTTTAGATAATTCTAGGAAGCAATTTCATAGCACCATCACTTGTGATCCTATTGATATTATCCTGAGATTCTGATTGGTGTGTCATCAAGTATGCTACTGAATGTTTACTGATGGATAAATGTCTGCTATTTGAGTTTACAACATGGCACTTCAGTTCATTATATTACATTAACATTTAGTCCTTTAGCAGACGATTTTATCCAAAGCGACTTAAAGAGAGTTCAGGGAGCAATAAGCAACATGTCAGAGAGGAGCAATAATATGTGTTTGTGTTTTCTGAATAAGAACATGATTAAACTTTTGCTACATAAATATGTTTTTGTTAGGGGTTTTGCAGAAATCATTAAAGTAATTGACATGTGAGTGAAAACAAGAGAAATATGTAAAATGTTTTGAGAAATGTGTCAGTTTTTTGAGAACTGAGTGAATGGTTTGAAATATTGTGCCATCCATATCAATTTTAGAGCTTAAGCAATCGAGAAAACTAATACAAAATATTGGAGAGGCAAGTTAAGCCAAGTAACGGATCTTTTCGTTTTCTTTTGCTTGTTATCAGAAATAATCTACAGGCACTCTATTGTTTCGGATGTGTACCAGTTTTATCCACAAACGCATGCATGCGTCTATACAGCTTCTCACTTCCACCAGTACGGATCAGATATTTTTATAGATGTATGAATCACCCTACTTTTTTCTTTCTGGACTTCTTATCAACTATTTTGTCAGATTTTAGGCTATTTTTAAAGAGGGATAAACCACTCGATATGAACTTCCTGTTTCAGTGGAAATTACATCAACACATTGAACACCGCTGAGAAAGATGCATTCATTTTCTAGCACCTTAAGTGGGACTAATATAAAATGTCTTTGGGTGAACATTGTTTAACTTGAACAGGTTTTCTGCTCCCAGTAAGAGTCAAATGCTACATATGACACATTTTACTGTATTTAAAACCACCATGGAGAAATATGCAGATAATTATAAATAAAGTATTGAACAAGTACATAAAAATCAGTTTTCAAAACATTCCTTACTTTCAATACACATAAAATACTCCAATTTTATGTTTCAAACCGAGATTGCAGTAGAGAGAAAAGGTTATGGATTGCACCTGTTAAATAATTTCAAATTAACGTCTGTAGTTTACAGCTTATGCTAATAATTATTTCCAGTAGGAATTATTTATTTTAATTATTGTCACTAAAGAATTTATTTTATTATTAATATTTTTGTTGTTTTTGAACATTTATGTTTTATATTATAATACCTTTGAGAATTTGTGATTTATACGTAGTCATTTTCCTTTTTTAAGGATGTATAAAACCGAAAGGCTTAACCCCAATTGATCTTATTGATTTGCTATTTTGTTATCATGTTTATTCTGTATACTCAAACCTCTTTGTAAAGCTTCATCTGACATGTTTTACATGTAAAAAATGGTGTCACAGGCAAACAGTGCAGGGATTATAGAATTTAAAGTCTCTGATGTTAAGGGAGTTTGGTTTGTTAGATGCTGAAAGCAGCTCTATGTGCTCGTGCCCATCACCAAACAACCATCTCCCCTTCAGAAAGACACACAACCACCCTCTTTGAAGCCTTCAGAGTCTACGGCCTCAACCTATAAATAGGCATTTGTTATCCTCTCTTACCCTAACCCATCATTTCTCCACCGCAGATGTTCCCACGAACCCTTACTCTGTGCGCTTGAGTTCTGTGGCCCAGCGCGTGGCCACGGTTACCTTCATAAAGCCGGACTCCCACGGGGGCGTACCCATCAGTCACTACCTCGTCAAATACAAAGACATCAGCTCACATGACTGGAAGGATGTGAAGTCACAGGGGACACAGAGTAAGTACAAAAGTTGTTTCACTTCTCCGTTTCATCAATTCTTGTGTAAAACTGCATAATGACTTGTAGATTATACAATTGTTTCTGCCTACAGATTAGCTCTTTTTTTGTTGGCTTTTAGTTTGTGTAGTAAAGGATTCAGTGCCTCAATACGGATGCCTTGTTTCTGAAAAATACTCCAGACCAATCTTTGTGGGGTATTATTTGTATGTTTATGCAGTAAATTGAAATTAAAATGTATTAACTTTGAATATTAGCCGTTGGAAATAGATCAAGGTGAAGATATTTTCTCTTTCTGTACTGTGTTACCTGAGCCATCATTCATAATACGCTGGCATAAAACACACGACTACAAGTAGAGCTGCCTAAAGTTTACAGCTGCCTTCAAGGACCAGAGTAAAAGTGTGAGATGAGCTCTGGTACATTCAACTCTAGTACAACCTGAATTTAAAGTGCTTTAACGTGCTTTTTTTACCCACAACACCCAGAAGGTTTGGCAGAAACTTTAAGGACAGATTACTGTAGATAAGCAGATAAGCAATTTAGACTCTTTGAAGGACTCCACGTTAGTATGCATAATGCTGAAAATTCTGTGGCCAAGAGCATGAATGATAAAAGCAACAATTTGACACGTTGTACATAATTTAGGAGACCAGCTCGGTATTGATGTTTATATGCTTATTAGAACCCCCTATCTCTTTTCCCCTGTAGGAAGTTGTTATATAATTTATTTAACTTTCTTTTTCCTATAAAATAATTTCTGCATACCTACAGTAAATAGCCATAAATCTCACATACCTATGTATAAATGTATAGGATATTGCAATGTAAGTCGCTTTGGATAAAAACATCTGCCAAATGCATTAATGTAAATGCAAATGTATAACTACTACCTTTTCTTCATTAAGTATAAGTGTATGCAAATTAGTCCCCGCCTCCACTTAGTTGCACTAGCTCGGACTACAGTACCTGATCCAATCGGTCAACTGTGTGATGTGATTGGTTTGTGATGTATAAAACAGGCAGTTACAAATCGTGTTAAACAGCAGTGTCCTGCAAAAAAAATAAAGAAACCATCATAGACATTAAAATGGTTCCCATTAAAATACCATTATGAACTATTAGCCTTTTCCATTAAAACCTTTAAAAAAGTCCTTTTTGTAGTGTTTTTTCAGCCTTTATTCTCACTCTTTCTATGTCTCTGTCTTTTTCCCGCAGCAATAGTTTTGCTCACAAACCTTGAGCCCAACACGACATATGAGTTGCAGGTAGCCGCGGTGAACGGGAAAGGTCAAGGGGAGTTCAGCCGAACGGAAAGCTTTCAAACCCTGCCCATCAGTGAGTCTCCTGCTCTCTGACCTTTGTGTGATGTTGCTTTAAAAAGATCTTCAGCAGTTTCAATTGTGCATAATAATTTGCCATCAAAAGTATGGTAATCGTTGAATTATGAGTGGATCATTCATGACGTTTTCTTTTTAAATTCAGGAGAGCCCAGTCCACCGTCAGTTCAGGGCCAGCGAGGGGTGGGGAAAGCATATCGTCTGGGTCTGGTCAAGCAGGACGATGGAGGAATGCCCATTCTGGAGTACATTGTCAAATATAAAACAGTAAGTTAAATGGAGTGGACTGATCTTTACTGCAAGAGGCATTCAAACGTTCTGTTTCGTGAAAAGAGTTATTCATATCAATTTAATTAAAGGTAATGTTTTCAAACACCTTTTAATTTTAACTTAGAGAGTGTAAATTATCTTATTGTGTGTTTTTACATTCATTTTGATTTTAAAATCTTGTTGTGCACAAAACTATATATCTTAGTGCTTGATTATAGTTAGGCTAAAGTGAGATATTGTCCCAGGTTTTAAAAAAAAAATGATGAAAATATTATTTTGTTTATTTTAATTAGATTAAACGGTTTGATTGACAAGCGATCTGACCAATCGTAACGCTGATATTATGTGCCCGTGGCTGACCACCATTTTGGCCGAAAACAAACCCTGCTATAATAAACGTTCACACTGTAACGATAAACGATAACTAAGTTATAGCTTTTAAATATCATTTTAAATGAAGGAAAATGGCGGATTTCACATCACAAGTTGTGATGCACCGATCCGATACTCTGGATCGGAATTGGGGCCGATCCGGATGTTTTTTGCTGGATCGGGTATCGGACTGACGGGTTCTCTTCAGTCCGATCCGTTGCGATACCCGTGGAAGTTACTCTAAAGCTTCATAAGGGACTATCTATCAGGAAATTACCATAAACTGTGTCATGCACTGTATTCGTTGTCATGTATTTTGATAGCTTTGAAACCAATATAACATAATTAAAAAACTCTGACCTCCGCTGGTGCGGTCATCTGTCAATCTCAATCCAACATGCGTGTGTCCGGGAACAGTCAGGACGTTACTCTTTCCAAAGTTTTTAATATTCTTCCTAATCACTAGATAGTAGACTGTGGTTTTGTTTAAAATGCATTTAGCCGGAGACTGTACTCGCTGAGTGTAACGTTATTAGATTCAAGCACTGGAAGCGGTCTATGTTATGCGTCATTCATACACTATACCTCTTTTTTTTTACTTTAGGATGGATGCAAAGTACTATGATTTAAACACATAACATATCTCTTCTCTTTGTGTTATAACTGTTTTGAACTTGGGAAGCAAAGATCCCCGCGACATCAGGATCATCACTATCCGGGATGCTCGTGAGTGAAGCGGGTGCATTAAGCGCATCATTCTGCGTCCAATGCGCATGACTTTAAATAACGTAGAAGCGAATGTATTAAGCGCATCATTTTGTGTCCAGGATGTGCATGAGCGAGTTTGGAGACTTTTATATTGTGATAGCTTTGTGCAATAAACAGAGATTTATTTGTTAAACATTTTGTAAGTATCTGTGCTTAATGAGACCACATTTTGTTTTGTATGTATTTTTAAGTTAAATAAAGCACTAAATAACATTTAAAAAAATCATACTTTTAAGTAAAAATACTTAAGTGAAGGAAAATGGTAGATTTTAATGTACTCATGGATTTAAAGTAAAAAAAAAAAAAAAATGTATGGACTGTAGTGGAGTAAATATGCTCTGCTTCATACTGTAGGAAAGTATTTTTTGTCCAAAGCTCTCTGATAAAGTACATATATTTTAAAATGTACTTGAAAGTAAACATTCTTAACTATCCACCTCTGGCAATAAAAGTTAAAATATGCAAGTCTACTTTGATCATGAAAAACAATGCTAGTATCGGATCAGAATCGGTATCGGCCGATACACAGAATTCAGGTATCGGAATCGGATCGGAAAGGAAAAAGTAGGATCGGTGCATCCAACTATATATATATATTTAATTTTTGCAATTTTACGTGTCTAATACATGCATGGGCAACTTATAACACACCAAAGACACAAAAAAACACGTATTCGTGCCATATGACCCCTTTAAAATAACAGCTGTACTGTGTTTGTTATATTTAACACAAATAGAGATTACGACACAGATGGACTGTTATTCTTTTCTGTACTGAACTCATATATAAAAGTTTAACTTCGTTTCACAAAGACAAAACACTCAAAACACTACCCGAAGTTACTGTCTCTCTAATATTGTCATTACACATTTAGGTTAGCTATACATCGATTTGTGTGACAGTTGTAGCCTGCTGCATCACGAGAGTAAAATCAACACAACGACGATAACGTTAACGTCTGCTGGTGGGGACGCAAATATAGGTATAATAACAGTTATCTCAAATCCTAAATGTATCCCTCAAATGCATATTACAGACCTTTCTGTCTGAAATCAGTGTGTCATTTTGTTCAGAAATTCTTCACAATTTCCCCAGGGAGTGCCCAAATTTATATTGGAAGCGCATGGCTAAAACCAAAAACTTGTCGAAGGAGGGCGGGGGTTTTTGAAGGGTCAATTTCCAGCAAATCAGCACTTTGCAACAAAATTGTCCTTATTCATTAACTAGCTGGAGAAAAACAGTATTATACAGTATCCTGTGGTTTTGTTGTTTATAAGTGTGCAATCTGATATTGAGCAAAAATGTAGAGGGGTGTTATTGCGATAAACATGTGGAGAAGAGTGGGCGACGGTTTCGATAATGAGCACAGAAGAAACGTCTCCCTTGTGTATGCACCAGCACCAGCTGCGCTGAACATAAAAATATGGTTAACTGATGCTTACGTGAGATGCTGTTACTGATCCGTTGTGTTGAGATGAACGCTGTGGAACTGATGGTGGTGTGGATGGGAGAAGGAGGTTTGTGTGTGCAGTTAACTGACCTGCCTTTAGAAAGTTCAATGCTTGTGAGGAATTTCTTTTCTGTATTTCACCTTTCATTTACAGTGCCTTTCAAAAATATTCATTTTATTCACATTTTGTATGTTGCTGCCTTATTTTAATCCACTTTAAATAAAAAAAGAACATTAATCTACACTCCATGCAGATTAATGACAAAAACAAAACACTTATTTATGACAACTTTGCAGATTTATAAAAAAAATTAATCTTAAATAGGTAAATTATGTATTCATACCCTTTTCTGGGACACCTGAAATTGAGCTCAGAAGCATTAATTTTGCTTGTTGATGTTTCTACACCTCAAGTTGAGATAACCTGTGGCAAATTCAATTGAATTGATATGATTTGGAGCGGCACATACCTCACAATATAAAGTGCAACAGCTGAAAATGCATATCAAAAGAAAAAACAAGACATGAGGTCAAAAGAACTGCGAGTAGACCTCTGAGACAGGATTGTAAGACACAGATCTGGGGAAGTCCCTGAAAAAAACATCTGCTGTATTGAAGGTTCACAGAAGCATGATGACAATCACTCCTCCAATCTGGGCTTTATTGGTGGGTGGCCAGACTCAAGCCTTTGCTCAGTGAAGACACATGAAGACTTAAATATGCAGAAACGTACCTTTCAACAAATCTTTCAAATTGTCAGAAAAAAGATTCTCTGGTCTGATGAATCTCAGATTCATGCTTCATGTCTGGAGAAAACCAGGCACTGCTCAACACCTGTACAATACCATCTCAACAGTAAAGCTTGGTGGAAACAGCATCATGATGTGGGGGTGTCTGTCAGCTACAGGGACTGGGGCATTTGTCAGACAAGCTTAACGTCACAAATACAGAAATAATGATGATGAAAACCCAGCCCAGAACATTTACAACCTCGGACAGGACAGAAGGTTCATTCTCCACATGACAAGTGGCACAGCTAGTGCTTGAACACAACTGAACATCTCTGAGTAATCCTGAACATGTCTGTCTACTGATGATCTCCATTCAAACGGAGAACGTTCGAGAGGATCAGAAGAGAAGAATGGCAGAAAATTGCCAAATGCAGATGTGTAAAGGATTTGAGACTGTAAATGTGCTTTAACCAACTACTGAGTTAATTGTATGAATAGTAATGCAATGTATTTTTTTTTTTTTTTTATTATTTGCAAAGCTCTAAGTCACAAATCTGTTTTTATTTTGACATTATTGTCCATGGAGTGTAGATTCGTGTAAATAAATAATTTAACGTAGTTTAAGATAAGGCAGCAACATAGCAAAATGTGAATAAAGACACTGTAAATGTGAAGTCCAAATTCGGGTTTTAGTTGGAAAAATGCCTGTTAGAGGTTCTCTAGTGAATCAGAATTGTTCCAATGCATCCTTTCCTTTCAATGACCTTTAACACTTTAAAGGCAAAACAAACGTGCATGTTGTTATGTGGTATGGGGATAGTGGTGTCAAAACAAGTTTTGGCAAGCACAAACTGTTGTCATGACATGCCAAGGAGTGCATTTGTTTACTTTCTTTTCAATAGCATGTCCAGTTGCATCAGATTTATTTATGATTTTATCAATTGATCTTATCTTATTTCAAGGGAGCTGTTTAGGATTATATGTTAAAGCAATGAATCTCAATCTTTGTGACTTCAAGGCTCGCATATTGTCCACAAAATGTGAAGGTCCCCACTCACAACTACAGTTTCGTACTGAACATTTTATTCTAGATCTTGGCATAACAAGACATATACGTTATAAAAGTAATCAAACACTATGAAAGAATAATTTAATGCTTGTTTTGTTATTTCACTATCACTTCTCACTTGAAGTGATAGGTTACTCAAAAATGATATTTTTTGTCAACATTTACTCACCCTCTTGTCATTTCAAATCTGTTTGATTTTCTTTCTTCTGCAGAACACAAAATAAGATATTTTGAAGAATGTTGGTAACCAAACATCGGCAGTATCCTTTGACTTGCGTTGGTTTTTTGTCCATACAATAGAAATAAATGGGTACCGTTGTTATTCGGTTTCAAATATTCTTCAAATTATTTTTGTGTAAGTCATACAGGTTTGAAATAACACGAGGGCAAGTTAATGATGACTGAATTTTCAGCAAACTGTCCCTTAAAGGCATCAGTTGATTTGTGACTCAAGTGGCAACATGTTTGCTTTGAATACAGAGAGTTTGAGGTTCTAATTCAATCTTATGTGTGTTTTAATAAACCGAAATTACAGCAGTACGTCACGGTCTGCATACAAACATTCTTCTGTCTTCTGCCAAAACATTGTACATCAGGGTCTTCATGCTGTCCCTTTAATTGTGTAGGGTAAATATTTGGTAGCGGCATAATATTAGACGAATTGTCAACAAGACTTCAAATAAATCTCTTGGAGCGAACACTAATCCCCTTGAGGGTATCCGTAGTCTAAAAAGCCCCGTGTAATGCATCGGGCGGGTTGCCACGGCACCGCAGTCTCGCACGATCTGTGCGGTTTGTTTACAGGATGTGAGAGGTTGCTGAGTGATACCACACTAGCATGTCCACACATCCACCGCAGCCCTACAGAGCATCTGGGTCCTTCGCTTTCTCTCACAATCCCTGTTTGTTTTTCCCCTCATGGGTTGCAATGTTTCCTCATTTACTTCATTTCTGACTGTCTCACTCTGTTTGTGATGCCAGGCTTCCTCCACAGATCTAATAGGGTCCGCCAGCATCTCCCCCCCTCACTCATTTGTACATGCCCCCTCTTTTCTCTTTTATCTCTCCCCGTCTCATTTACGTTCTCTCTGATACCCTTTGCGCGGGAAGGTGAGAACAGGGGAATGGATATGTCACAGCCTGCGGAGACAGTCACAGGACGCCTAGGGACTGTCAACATATGAAAAGCACATTCAACTATTTAGCCTTTAAAGAGCCGAGGCGTTTTTAAAAATGTCAAAATATAAAAGCAATGGGCTTTTGAAGGCAGCCTGTGTGGGCTTAGTCTGAAAACTCCAGCCGGTGGAACAGACTGCACAGACACACACACTTTGTTACACACAAACTCATTGGATTTTATTTTATTTTATTGCGGAGTATTTTTCCGCTATATGGGTGCTAAGAAAAAGTTTTGGAATCAGCAAAAATAATCTCTTTCTTGTGAGTATCTCTGAAGGAGCAGATGGCCTCTCAGGCCACTTTTATAAAAAATGATATTATTCAATTTCTTCCTGTCACAGTTTTGAAGGATTTGGGCGCGAAAAGGCATGCAGTGGCTTTATCGCTGGGTTTAACATAGATTCATCCTGATATAAATATGAGCAGACAATAAGAGAGAAGTATAAAATATGACTAGGAGTTGAACATCTGCAGATGTGATTAAAAGAAATCGCTTGATGAGGTGCAGAGAGCATATAAAGGAACACTTCACCAAAACAAATGAAAATTCTATCATCATTTATTCACCCTCTTGTGATTCCAAACCTGTATGACTTTTTGACTTCTTCTATGCAACACAAAAAAAGATATTTTGAGAAATATTTTACAATGGTAGTCAATGGGGGCCAATGTTGTTTGGTTAACAATTGTATTCCTTTGTGTTCTTCATCAGCAAATGGAAATATGGGCATGAAATGGAATGAAATTTAGGTGATAAATGATAAAGGAATTTTCAGTTACATTCACCACTTATGAATCAAGCCCACAAATACTCAAATGCAATCATTTAAACTATTCATACTGTCATCAAAGTTTAATGAGAATTACTTTTTAATATGAGTCATGTGCCCTAAAGCATAGTCAGTTTATATCCTAGTGTGTGTGTGTTTTCTTGTGTACATTTGCACATGAAAGCTTAACAACACCTATGGTTTTCTACAGGATAAGGAAGAGCAATGGATGACGAAACTGGTTCCAGGCGCAAACGATTTCTTTCTGCTTCAGCCGCTCCAGTGGAACACTCAGTATGAAGTCGAGATCACGGCTCGCAACGTCAAAGGATTGTCTGAACCCACCTTCGTGAAATTCTCCATGCCTCAGAAACCTGATATTACAGGTACACGCACTTCCACAACACATGCAAAGTATGGGTCGTTTTCGGTTAGCTCAGTATCATGCGACAAATTAAGTCTTATTACCTACAGCACTTCATCAACCACTCACAGTATCTATAGCAGAAATTATATCTCTCCTGTCATAATTACATACTTCAGCACACATGCCAGGCTCCTGTACTCGGTGGAGCTCACGTACTCCTGCTCGTGTACCCTGCTCACATGTCTCGGATTCACGATCAAACATGCATAACACGCTGTAATCCTTTCAAATGTTTATAATCAATTTGACTACTAAATTATAAATATATTTCGTTTTTTAATTTTAAGTTCGAATTCATCGAACGCTTGCCTGGGAGTCTTTTGTTTTATTACTTTTTTGCATACTTTAAAGGGAAAGTTCTCCCATAACTGAAAATTTTGTTATCATTTTCTCACCCTTTTGTCATTTTAAACCTGCATGTCTTTTTTTTCTGCAGAACACAAAAGATGATATGTTGAAAGAATGTTGGTATCTGAACAACGGCTGTACCCATTGGCTTGCATTGGTTTTGTGTCCATACAATAGATGTGAATGGGTACCGCTGTTGTACCACCTGTTGAATTTTCATTTTTGGGGGCACTATCCCTTTAAGACATGAATTCAACTTATATCAGATTGATTTTGTTGGCAGTGAAATATTACAAGAATTTTAAATTATTCCTTGAACCATTAAGGACTCTGAGTTGTACTACAGACATAGTCTCGCGTAGTCATACTTTCACACTGAGGGTCTGGAACATATCGCCGCTTTTTGTGGCCAAGGCCCCCCCATGAGGCCATATGACTAAAAGGTAAAGCAACCAATCAGGTTTCGTTTTATGCAGTGCCATGTTTAGAGGCGTGGTAATGTCCCCACAACAAGCTGAGACTACCAAACACATAACTGTGGTTTCCTTGATGCTTTTAGATATGTTAAATGTTTTTTAAAGAAATAACAAATGAGTTTCTGCGTCCCAAGGGGAGCATTAGAGACACTTGAGATGGACATGACATTAGCTATATCAAGGATAGTTTGCTGGACACTCACGTTCAAGAACATTACTGAGAAAAGTGATGGAGGGTATCAACAAACCATAAGAAACAGGCAGCACAGATCCACATGAGTGGTTCACGTTTCCCATCAGTAATACAGAAGCACTCTTTTCTGATGCTATGGAGAGCAAGCGGGAACGCATTTTTAAGAGGTCGGTCGATTGCTTGTCTACTCTTATTACCTCTGTTTGTGGATGGCATCCCAGGACGGAGACAGGTTTCATTTTCAAGCCAAAAACGAGTTAGAACTTGCATTTGTTATTGGCTTAAAATAACACTCAAATTACAGCCATTTAATCTATCGCAACGGTAAACAGACAAGAAAGTTTGTCTGTTCCTCTTAGCGTCTATTTAAACTAACAGCCACGGGACGTTTCCTCAAATGTCTTTTCTACCTGATGGGGGAATTGATTTAGGCCGCAGTTTGGTGCATGCTGAAATGCTGAAAAAACCTGACATGTGGTTTAGGATGTTATATCATTAGTGTGTTTCACACAAAATAAATATAGTTTTCAAAAGATGTGTATAAAAATATAGGATTTAAATTGGGTCATTACAGCTATATGTCATTAGAGAACCAATATTCATGAATGAATCAGTTTTAGTTGTGGGAAGAAATATATTTATAATTGTCATTTTTTTCCACTTGTATTTTAATGGATTTGAGCGCATTGTGGGATTGTCTTCACTGCAAAGGAATCATGCAATACTGTCTAAAGCTCACTAGAGCTCATGATTTTAAAACAGACAGACTATGTTCATGACAAGCCTCTACATATGATTTTTGCTTCATGCTTTTTGCTACATTCCAGAAAGCCTGATTCTACCTGTCAGCTTATGTTCCGAAAAGGGCCAAAAATGGCCATAATATTGAAGGATGATATTTGAATTTTGTCCAAACGGGTCTAAGTATATGTGAAATATTATTAGAAGTGTCAGTACATGCATAGGTGTGCAACTGAATGTGTATGTCTAACATGACAGGAGCTTGGATTTACACTGTTAATCGGATGACATTTGTATATTCTCTCCCACCTCCTTCTTATCCTCTCTCTCTCACTCTCTACCCGCACTCCTTCTCTCCCACCGGCCCACGCTCTTATTTATAATTCTATTGTGCTTCGTCTTCATTGTTTCACTCTAAACAATCCTGCTCACCAAATCCCAACTAATGAATAATGCAATGCATCCTCGGCCACATTGAAATCGCTGGGCTTTTTGTTTTGCAACGAACTGCCACTAAACTTCCTTTTCTCCGCGCCTATAAATGCCCCCAATCTTTTCTATCACAACAAACCTACTTTACATGGATACTGGAAATGTTTGCTTGGTTCATTTAATTGTGTCATTCTTTCATCCGATGACATTATTCTCTAATTCACTTCTGTTTATTTCATGACTTGCGCCACAATAATGTGTTTTATCTCATTGTCACCCCTGCACTCATCGTTTCTGTTCATCCACTGTTGTGTTATTGTGTATAAACTTGTGTATCACTTGTCTTATTTTTCTCCCAATGTTCCCTTTCATTTATTTGGCTTATGCTGAGCAAAACCTATTTCAGTTGTGTGGACCCATCAGCAACCAAGGCAGAATAGATATAAGAATAAATATTTTTATTTGAAGTTTAAAAAATATTTTTAAAGGAACAGTTCACCAAAAAATGAATGTCTTTTACTCACCCTCAAGTTGTTCCAAATCAGTATAAATAATTTATTTATAATTCATTTAAGAATTAATCCTATACCGTGTGCTGGCTCCACACACCTACTGTATGTCTTTCCCTCTTCCTTCCCACTCCCCCCCTCCATCCCATTGCAGATCAGTGTTGTGAGCCCCCATCAGCTGGACGTGGACATCTCCCTGCACAGCCCATCCATACAATGACCGTCTTTGGAGCTGCACTGTCACTCTTGCTGTGCTTATGTGTCTGTTGACATTCCTCCATCTTCATCATGCCTGGAATCAGCTAAACGACTGAGTTTGTGTCTGTCCCCGGCCCGGTGGGTTTCATGCAGTGGGGGCCAATCGCTGACTCTTAGCCACGCCAGTTCATTGCCTCTTGCCAGACTCCGGTGGTGTTCCCGAAACCCATATGACTTTGACCGAACTCCTGTACTTCTATACTGATCTTATGTGTCCTTGCCAAAACAAGTCTGCTTTTTTTGTCAAATGGTCATGCACATTTTTTTAAAAGTGGCTAATTTGTGTTTCTTGTTACAATAGCATTCAGACTCTTAGTGGTATGTTTATCATTTGCTGGTGTTTACAAAGTCACAGTAAGCCACTGGCGTGAGGGCTATTCCGTCTTCTGTGTTCATCCCACTGCCGCTTGTTTCTGCGGGCTCTTTTGTTTTGGTTTATTATCACAATGGGAAATGTCAGCAGTTGTATCGCTTGAGAGAATGCATTTAATGATGTTGCTGATGCGCACACACAGAGCTATACAACACAGCACTCATTAAATGGAGTCAAGTAGGATTTCAAATTGATATGACTTTTAAACAGCGGTATCATAAATCAGACGGGCCTGCTGTACCTCCTGTTACCCATCACAGGAAAAAAATAAAACAGGCTTTTCTCTCTCCCGCTGATTCAAAATATAATGCAACTTAATTTTTATTCAGCACCACCTCTGGCGGGGAAATTTTGACTTAATAGTTTTTTTTTCATTGTTGATGAGATACGAAATTGAGTAACTTGAATTGTCAGCCATTTGTGACGAAGAGTAATTGTTTAATGTCGCCGTTGAGAAGGTGAAATATATATGAAGAGTCTATTAAACTAACAGCTATTCATTACATGTCTTTGTACAGATGTGAAGTCACATAAGTTGTGTGTAAAAAAATGCGAATGGACTTCTGCTCATGACCCAGAAGGGTGTAGTAAATTGAGTGAGGCTTATTTATTGTTTAGTTAACACAGTGTGGTTAGAATAAGATTCACTAGCTTTGTGTATTTTTTTTTAACATATCACATGTATTTTGAACAAATAGGAATTAACAATGCGCTATAGTATATTTATAAATAAAACAAGATAAATAAATGCTGCAAAAAATAAAGATTGTTTATTGTTAGTTCATGATACCCACAGCATGTACGTACTGTCAATGAAATAAACCTCATTGTTAAGTGTTATCATTTTGAGGTCCAAAAATGAGATCTACATAGCAGATTGTAAAATTCTGATACTACATTAACATATTTCTGACCCCGTCTGTGATGTCCAGGATAATGTTTTATAATCTAATTAGACCCAAAGTGGGTCACTGTAAATGAGTTCATTTCTACATCAATGTGGCGGTCTTTGTCAGAATAAACTACTTTGCTGTGAGTTGACGGCCTCTTTTTTATTATTTTTTGTATCAATAAGTTAAATAATGTAGGACAAGAGTGTTAAAAAAAGACCAGACATTTGTACTTTTTCCACTCAACTATATCGTTAAAACAAGATAATATCTCATTTAACCAGATAATATGCCATTAAAACTAAATAATTTTCTTGTGTAAACTGCATATTTTTCCAGTTTTACCAAGATACTATATCATATTAAACAACATCTTTATTACCTTATGTTTGCGAGCATGACTAAGAAGCTTTTGATAGTTGTAAAAATAAAAAAATGGACATCCTGCTAAAAATTTGTGGTAAAACAAGAATAATAAGCTTAAAGATAATATTTATTCATCTCCTTCAATAAATATCTGCTTTGAATCCTTTACATTGTGTTGAAGTCTTTGGTTATTAATGTCATTTACTTTAGTATCTGAATAAAAGTGTCTGATGCTGATGTACAGTGCTGTGTTAAGTTTTATTAATCGTGATATTTTGTATAATACATATTTAACTAGAAAGTTATATTAATTATGCACAAAATTGAATCTTTAGTGCACAGATTAGATCAAAATTTAATTTAATCCTCCATGCGAGGGACAATGTGTTAAATACAATTTTAAAAACAGGTTAAAAAAAGGTTAACGTGTAATTATTATTAGACGTCATATTATCCCTTTATTACAAGAAAATTACTTTGTTTAAATTACACAAATTCTCGTTTAAACAATCGTAAACATATTATCTTGTTTAAATGACATAATTGAGTGGAAGAAATGTAAGATACGTGGCAGCAATATGCCACCATAATTTACAGATCATTGTTAAGAATTGGACTGACCTTTACTGTGCTGTATCATTATGCAACAGTGTAAGCGAAACTGGCCAGATTGAATTATTGACAAGTAAAGCAATGTAATAATTAGGCAATATAAAGCAATTTAATAATTCAGGAAGTATAAACATGAATGTTGTTATTTCGCGATAACAGCCTGCTGTGGGACATTATCCATCTTATTACACGGCTACTTGCCACATGAGAAAAATCAAGCATCATCGAGCCATGTAATAGCTGTTTTCAGACTAATCGGAAGTTAAAATATGAAGAACAAAATATCTGACTGTCATGTTCTCTTTTCTGGGAATTTTAAAGGGTAAAAGCAGTTGTGCTTTCCTTAAAATGACCCAACAACACTTTGGTATAATGAGTTTCGCTAGCTAAAAAGAAACTTGAAGTCAACTGCCCAGAATCACAACATATTCTATAATCTCGTAATATTTTGGAATGATACATTTTGATGCACCTTTTATAAGTGGTACATTTTCATAATTTTAATTATAAAAATAACGAGAAGTTTTAATACCCTAACAGCACACCAAATTAAGACGTTAAGATCTCAAATCTTGGCTTCATGGTTATGAAGGCTCTATCATCTAATATGTCAATTTGAGAATTTATTAGAGTCTCGTAGACTGAGACTATTAATCTTAATCACCTGTACTTGCCTCTTCCGATCTTTCATTACACCTTAATAGAACATTGCATTTCATTTATGAGCATGTCAAAAACTTCAATATTGTTCTCGTTAAAAGAAAGGGTCTAAAGCCCAGTCCATTAAGAGTTTAATTTCCTAATGTGGCAACCACCTCTTATAAGATTTCTGTGGCTCCTTGTTGATTGTTCCAGCTGGAAAAGATTCCGGTAAATGAAAATGGACCTGTTGTTTTACTGCTGTCCATAACAGCTGATCACACTGCTCATAAATACGCTTTTTTTCTTCAGATCCGGCCATCTAGCCCAAGTGCGACCATTCATTGTAAATCCAAACGTCATAAATCACAGAAGATTTTGCGGTTAAAGACCAGCAGCATTGCAGAGATGGTGTTCGTATAAACACCTTGTTTTTCTTTTTGGTTGACGTGAATATAAAAATGTTGTCATTATTTATTATTCCACATGTTCCATACTTGTATTTTATCTGTACAAAGTGACCATGTGCTGCTGAGCTTTATAGCACTACAAACGCACCTTAAAAGTCGTCTGTACTGTATGACTCATGCACTACATTCCCAGTTCTCCAAAGCCATAATGTTCACACGTCTGCTGCGTCTCGAGAGCAGCTCTTAAATCATAACTTATGCTTTGAGGTTGAATGTCAACAACATTACATTTATTTTGGTTCTCGAGTGTCTCACAAATAAGAGTGAAAAGATACACAACTGTTCATTTGGCCGGAAGCACAGTCGCATCATAGGGTAATTCTGCTAGAAGTATAGAAAAGTGACGTCTAATTGGTGCCACTTGACACCCATTTAATTTGTTCTGACCCATCGGTCCAACCTCATGCGGTGCAAAGACATCTTTGCCACTGATAATGACCATCGCTCTATTAACCGTCTAACGGCCAGAGGGTTACTTCTGCCCCTCAAGGATAGCGTCTTAATGAGCGTCACAGTCTTTAAAGCGTCATTATGGAGTCACGCTTCGTATGTGACCTCTGTGTAGATAGTGTAAGGGTTGATGGGGCAGCATTGGGTGGGGATGAGTCTTAAAACTCAGCACTTTTTTATAACAACCAAAGCTTTAAATTACCTCAAGCCTCCGGGAAGAAGTTTTTCGCACCGATCTTATTTTATGATAGGTTCTTTGGGTTTTATGGCTTGATCAGTATTGAGGACCGAACTGTCAATGGTCAGCTTAATATATCCACTAAATACCACACGGAAAGCTATAAAAGTGATATTTGAGGTTCATGGTCACTTTTTCTAACCATTAGCTTCTTATAAAATGCTTTCGTACATAAAAATGACTACAACTTGGATAAAGCTGAAACCTTTATGATATTTTATTGAATAGCAAATTTGTTTGGCAAAACGGATCGCAGGGTTATGCATGCTTTAAGGGTATCAGTTTCATGGGATTTAATTATAATCTGAAGCCTATAATCTTCACAAGCGGAACGGACACAGAATCTGAAGTGGCATGTGTGCCATAAAAAGGGTCTGTTTAAAGGGATAGTTCACCAAAAATCTAAACTTCTGTCCTCCTTTACTCAACCTTTTGTTATTTCAAACATGGATGACTTTCTTTCTTCTGCAGAACACAACACAAGACATTTTAAAGAACATCGGAAACCGTTGGTGCCCATTGATTTGCAATGGTTTTGTGTATAGAAATAGAAGTGAATGGGGACCAACAGTTTTTGGTTACCAAGATTCTTCAAAATATCTTCTTTTGTGTTCTGCAGAATAAAGAAAGCCATACAGGTTAGAAATGACAATGACAACACAATTTCCGTATTTACGTCTCGCCGTTTAACTTTTTCCCTATGCAAAAGTATTTTCAAACTGGGCGATGATATCTGTTGAAACTTCGCTCAGTCATGTATCAGCGTGACACAGCCATTAAAGCCTCGCACGTGATTATAAGCTTCATTACCCTGTCAGTCATCTGCTAGGAACCACCCACAGACCTCCCCTCAGAATGAGTCTACAGTCCGGACAGAATCAATCGAGCTTGAGTTATTGCTCCTCATTGCTGAGTCTCAATCACCGTTCAGACCTAATTAATTGAGTGCGTTGAACTCGGATGCGGATGGATCACGCCCATTTGTGGAACTTCAGGATAAGTGATATTAACGAGATGCTAAATTGAGCTTCTAATGATGTTATAAATCAACAACAAAGCAGCTATAGGAGTGAAGAGCCATTTCTCAAGAAGTTCATGGAGAAGGAATGGCGAAAAATAGATGTGTTGGCCCATGCATCAAAATATGAAACCATAACTGGGATCTATACATCTGAGGTCATTGAATATCCCTCATGTATAAACTGACTGCCAAATCGTTTCAAGGATTTTAATGTCGCTCAGTCTGGTGTGTTTAGTATTGCCTGTCTTACATATGCAAGATGGGCTTTTTCCACTTACATACCTTGTCACTACATCCAGATCAAACCAGAGACTTCTGGGATGGTTTTCAAATAGCGGTGCTACTTTCAACAGCGTCTGTGATTGATGTGTTTTGGGCGACGCCATTGCCCATAATGTTCCTTTAAAATGGATGTTTCTTTCTGAATGTCTTCCCAGACAGCCTCATATCCCCATGCAAAGCCTCTGCCATTCCAGTTTAAATAAGGTCACCGAAGTTGCATCACCTTGAAGTTCTTAATGCAAACTTAAACCGCATGAGCTAGTTCTATTTAGCGCACGTCGTCCGCGAGTCATCTCTCGTGAACGCTTGAATTGACTTTTCTTTAAATGCTTTCGCACTTCTGATCATCATTTCAAATGTTCTGACAACCGGAGGCTTTCGGCAATGACAAAACATTGCATTGAAGCACTCGAAGCTTCTAACTCAAGGCTGCTGTTTCAAAGAACAGAACATTTGCGCGTGCAGAAGAGATTTTTTTCATTAATTAGAGCCTGAGGAGGTTGTTTTTGTGCTTATTGGTTTATTTAAAGGTGATGTTGTATAATGTTTTTATTATGTTATAATCTGAAAACGCAAAGAAAACAAATAGATCAGCATTATATCCGCTCTATGGTTAATTTTGATCCTTTTGAGATTTTCACACTTGAAATTGTTTTTCAGGGTCATTGTACCACTCCCCTTATATCTTATCCTGGGTTAGTAATTAATCCTGGGTAGACAGGTTTTGACATTTTGCGCTGTACTTGTTTTTGTAAACCCTGGGTTAAGGTTCTTATTTGCATATTTATGAGGTTAAAAACATTGGAGCACTGCATGCATTGCACTTGCGACCTGTTTGTTCATATGTGAAAATGACGCAACATAAATCTGCACTGGCTTTCTTAAATCTAAAGAAAAATTACGACGGTATAAAAATAATTCTTTCATCACTCCTGGTAATGCATGTTCTGTCATTCGACAACATTTTTGAGGTCAATAGTTCCCCTCAGACACTAAGCAAAAGTGTCTGAGAGTGCACAACAAAGCAAATAAGTATTAAATGAAGCAAAGTAAACCATTCAACTTCAGCATCAGCCCTGCAAAGAAGCAGATGTTAAAACTGGCATTTTTTCAGGGCTTAAAAACATTAACCCAGTTTAAATGTAGTGTGGCAATTGAACGTAATCCATGCAATCTATTGTGTATGCACAAAAGTGCAATTTGTTGTGTGTATATCTCCAATAAAGGGCTTCAGAAACTATGTGCCATGTGTTGCCAGGGCCCTTAAGTGATGGTTATGTGTGCATCGTGTCTCAGCAGATTCGCTGTTCAGCGGCCTGGGCCTGGGTGCAGTGGTTGGGCTCGGGTTAGCTGGCCTGCTGCTGCTGCTTGTGCTCGTGGACGTCAGCTGCTTCTTCTTGCGCCAGTGCGGCCTGCTCATGTGCATCACTCGCAAACTCTGCAGTAAAAAGACGGCCACAAGCGGCAAGAGCAAAGAGCTGGAGGAGGGCAAGGCTGCATACCTGTGAGTATCCATCCGGTGTCAGGTCACATTTGTTATCTGTGTTTCTATCATCAGTTGCTCTCAAAATGTGGAACACAATTTATGTGCAGTAATATTCTTTTAAAATTAGAAGAAAAAGATTGTTTTATTTTAAACATTTAAATGATTTACAAATATAAGCATTTATATTAATTTGTAAATGTTTCATATCATTTTAATATGTATTATTTAAAATATAATTTAATAAATCATTTAATAATTTAAATTGTTCCCTAAATGTTTTCTAATGTGGTTAAAACTTGCACATGCACGTTTTCTAAATCACATTCCAAACACTATGGGGCGGTTTCCCAGACAGAGCTTAAGCCTTGTCATAGACTTACTTAAATGTTTAGAGGTGTCTTGATTGAAAACAACTTGCACTGACATAACTTAAAATACATGAGTGCATTTGTTTTGTCTTAAGATGCAGGATTTTAAAGTTGTTTGTAAAATATGTTTTTTAAATGACTTAAATATCCCAATTTAACTAAGGCTAGTCCTCATTTAAGATAATCCTTGTCCGGGAAACTGCCCCAAAAACATCTCAGAAATCTCATAAACACAAGCTAAAGATGTGGCTTTGCTTATGAATTGGACTACAAATTTTTTATATGAACAGTGCACTTAAAATGTTAACCTTTTTCTTATATTTTATAATAGTTTTTTCCACAAAGCTGCAATAGACTCTGATTGAGTTGCGTCTTAAAGCTTTATGATTTTCAAAGAAATATTTACATTAATCAAAATAAGCTATTATGTGTATGTTTGTCGCAGCCCATATGCATGCATCAGAAAACATTAGAGGGAGTGTTGACTATAGAAATTAGATATTCTGATTTGACATGTTAGATAGGCCTATTCTAAAAATACTTGAAAAACATTGATTTAAATGATTGAAAACAACACAAGTGATTACTCATACTGCAACTTTAAAGCGCTGCAAAACTCTCCAAGTCGGCCTGAAACAAACAAGCTAATAAAAAGATGTGGGCGTGACAGGGCAACAGTAGAATATTATTTATTCTAGAGGCATGTTTGTCAAATTAGTACCTATGATATCAGATCGCTTTATGTAACTGTAAGTAATCTGATAGCACTGAACCCTGGTGACCCATTAGTCTCACGCAATCTAGTTTTTTTGTCAGCGTTTCTGACATAGTTCAGGCTCCAAGTTTATACTTTGCCTCGCCTGACTGATCTCTAATTCTACACTTCCAGTGTGAGTCCTTCCAAGCCACAATAAGATAAATCCTGCTAGGTTTATTGGGCATAAAGTTCAAAGATATCCAAAGCTAAGATTGTCCAAGCAGCATTGCTTTGTTCGGCGCTTTTGATGTACCACTGTACCACACAATAAGGCATAGCTGGTTTCCGATATGCTCCCCATGTCTTCCCAATGGCCCGAGTCGAGACTGTAATAACCTTATTAGAGTGATGATGATCCCTGTGAAGAGAGGCAGTTCCAGCGCCATGTTCTGTGATGAAGGGCCATTCTGAGGGCTTTAAGATAATCCACAGTGAGATGCGCTCGAACGTTCGCAGGGCCTTATGGGTCACACAAATGTAGCTCAAATTTATAAACCCAGTGTGACATTAAGTGCCTGGTTTAACTCAAGGGACCCACACAACACCCTACCTGTTGTTTATGCCGAATGTGCTTTTGACTGAAATGTGCATTCTGTCAAACTAACAGCCATGCACGCCGTCATCTTTGTTTACCTCCCCGCAGGAAATTGCCTCTGAAAGAGGAAAACGGCAAGGAGAACTTGAAGGCGGACACGATCGAGATCAAGATTCACGGCGACAACAGCCTTCACATGACACAGGGGGACAGTAAAGCATAATGGAGCCCTGTCGCACACTTTAAGAACATACAAAATGTGCCACCCTGAGACCAATAGCAAGCAAACTAACAAGAATACAAGCAAGAACACGCCAACCAATTGTAAGATCCTTTGTTAGAGACTCTTTGTCGGAGAATCAGAAGAGGCCACACGATAACTGCTTTGTGAAACATTTTTTGGGGAGATTGTCGCCCACCAGACAAGCTCCTGTTTATTTGTGCTTGTTCTCGCTTGTTTCTGTTTATTTCGAGGCTTTGCGGTTGCTTTACTGTTTGATTCTTTGTTACTTGAAGAGGTTGAGTCTACGCTGTCTTTATCTCTCGGTCTCTTATTCACTTTCTTTGGAGTTCAGCCGTGGCGTGGTTGCGCATATACATAGCTTTTCATGCAAAGAGAATGCATCATACCACACAACTTTTTTTGCGGTCTCTGTGTTGTCGTTGTGGGTAAGTGTAATGTGTTTCATTTCTAGCCTTTTACCAAGGCCCCTCTCACCCAAATGTGACAGATCAGAAATGACTGACTGCTCAGTAGCTGAGATAAAATCAGAGACACATGACCCCAAACTGAATAAGGTCAGTGGGTGGGTTGGGGGAGTCAAGTATCGAGACACAATCTTTGGCCTTCAACAGAATGATAACATCTCACAGATTTCAGGTGTTTATGTGGCTTAAAAAACGTTCATGTTTTCGATACTTTAATTAAAATCAAAGGACCATCATGTGCCATCTGTCAAGATATCATGAGAAAGGCTCTTTTGTTGTTTAAAGTGCGTGTTTATTTATGAAAGCTTGTGTGATTGCGTGCATCTGAACGTGTGTTTTGTTATGGCTGTGTGTGCGAGCATGGCGTATAGAACGATAAACAGTGACGTGTAGGGAAAGTTGAGGTTGCCAAGTATTGATACAAAGGATTATGGAAATATGAAAATACCTATTGAAGTGCAACAGTGTAAATATACTCGTTATAATTTCTTTGGAACATTTAACAAGATGGAAAAAATAATGAATCGTTCAAAGTTCCGTCTTCGTGTCGCACATGACTGAATACAAATTATGTTTATCCACAACAAAACAGGCAAATTTTTTCAGAGATGTACGTTATATGACCGCTGATGCATTGAGAGCTAAGGGAAGTCATGAGGAAGAGTAGTACATGAAATGAGTACAAAGGGTTGTTGCGGTGCATCCGCTAATATTCTGATGAACATTTCGCTATCCCATGAGGACATGGGAGCTGAGGAGCTGACAAATTCATAAGCTGGAAAAAACAAAAGCAAATAGCTGTGCTCCAGGTACCAAGAAAATAGACGGTTAAATTCAACATGTTTGAGGCAACTGTGTAAATTGTCTTTGTGGTTGTTGTCAATGAATCAAAGGTCAAAGGACAATGCTAAACTGTTGTAGTTTGGCAAGAAATATATTCATACTGCACATCTGCATAAGAAAAGAGGTATACTTTATCATCAATCCAAATATATTGTGCAACAATTTGGATGGAGCCATGCCTAACTTTACATAGACTCAAATGCGTCAAATACAGCCTGTTTAGACGGATTGTGTTATGCAGTAGATCAGAGATCCGTACTGTTTGTTTGGCAGTAATGCAATAAAGATGTGTTACGGCTAAAGATACACTCTAATTTTACCTGTCAAAGTTTGAGAATGAATACCATGTTTTTAGCTTACTGTGCAACATAACATTGTCACTTTGGACAAGCAATTTTTTCCAATCGGCTCAGCAATGTTTGCATTATTTCATCATCGTGTTTCGTACACATCCGGCTGTCCACACTCGGCGCAATAGAACATTGTGGAATGTTGCCCATTTCTTTTCAACAGTCTAAAGGGAGCGCTCCATAAACCCAGCTGTATGTAAGAATGTGGAAATCTTGTAATCCAGTGTAATTTTTCTTCTGTAAATAAAAGTGTCCCAATATAAAAGTCTAAGGCATTTGGGCTTTTTTTAAAGCAAAGCAGACGCTTTTCAAGTTTCGAGTCATTGGCTGTGTTTCAATACCAAGTCATGAAAGTCAAGGGATTTTTAAGCAGCTCAGGCATATTTATGATTTGACGGCTGTCTCAAAAGGTAGGCAGCCTAATTAAAGAAACCTTCGCCGGGCCAAATTCTCTGCCAGAATTTCATGTATCCTTAGGAGATGGTGGATGAAGTGAGGGATATGTAAATTAGAAGCAAAACTTATTACATTCCATAAATTATTTAAGTAAAAATAGTCATATCTAATTAAAATGCATATTTAAGACAATATTTGTGTGTCCTATATTTTACATGTCATGTAATGCAGATTGCTTAGCAACAAAACTCAATGTGTTCTAAGAGAGATGTAGTTTGTCCAGTGGATTCCTGTCTTTGTCCAGCAGTCGATGTCTAAAACAGAGAGCACAAGAAGGCATATCTCACAGTGATTGAAAGAAATCTGTGCCGCACCTCAAAGTGTTAGTACTGGGAAGGACCAAAGAGTCACCCAGGCATTAGTGTCCTTGGTTTAGTGTATCCGCTGAACACAAATGGTCTGTAATCAAGGTGAAGGGAGAGCGTAGTGGATAATAGCAGCCCAACTGAGAACAGTTTTCAGGGTGCAGAATACACGTTCCATCTTAATGGTTCACACAACCCTCTCAGGCTTTTCCTAAATGGGTCTGGTTTGATTAATGAGTGGATATAATGAAGTTCAGCCCAAGGCACCTTTGATATGCAGCCAGCCCTGTGCAAGGGCATATGTGACACTTTATGGTTAATTTGGGAAAGTTAGTTACTTTTTCCTCTCTATGCTTTAGTGTGATGTGCTTGTCAATTCAGAGGTTAGTTAAATACCACATCCTGGGACCTAGCGGGTCATTGGTATCGCACAGCCGAGAACTGTATATGACCTCTGCCAGGATTCTTGGAATGGGCCGGAAGCAAGCCGGATGAGGAAGTTTATGGGCAGCTTCATGGACTCAAACCATCTCCTTTCACTATTGTAATGAAACTGAAAACTGGTTTAAAGGGGAAGTTATACGTGAGTCTTAAATTGTGTTCACATTAGATGCCATGCTTCGGGATTTTCACTGCGTACCAAAGCTCAAGTTTGACTTTGCGCAGCGAAAAACCTTTGACAAATGGAGAATGTAAATGTCACGCACTGACCTCTTGACTCGATGTAAAGAATGAAAACTGAAAAGCAGCATGGTTTGTGGTATTGTAGGGACAAAAACAAAATCGCTGTTGGCCATCTGAAACCTTGTCTCTCCATATTTCATATTTTTTTGGTAATATATCATTAATATTAGTTACCCTTATGTATTTCACTTGATTTTTGCAATTATCTAAGCAATAAAAAAAGTACTTGTCAACTTATTTAATGATTTAAAAAGTACAGTGTGTTTTCCATTACTTGAAAACTTGAATACAAAATTACTTGTATTTGGACTTCTGAGGTTTCGGAAGGACAACAACAATATGGTGTATTTTTAATTATTATTTATCATTTATATTTTTATCATTAAAAACAGAATCCCTTAAGATTGCAATGCTTTTCCGCTTAAACTTTTTTAATGCAAACATGGAAATGAGTCATTTGATTTAAATAGTTAGGCCGTGTCATTTCCACTGATATCCTTTTAGACAGGAGTTGATGGACTCACAATGGCATCATTTGGAATGCTTTTCTGTGGCCCTACACTAATCCTGCAGCATTAAAGTTTGACATCCCCTCAAATTGTTTCTGTTAATTTCAAGACAACTGTCAACTCATTTCTGGCAGCAGGGGCATTATAGCGAGATTATCGTGTTTATTTGGACTGCGTTTCATTTTAGCTGATGCTGTTGTTATTGCCTCTATTATTAATGTGTTTCAGTCTCAGACATGCCTCGGTAGAGTTCTTCATAACAGTTTGGACATAGCCCTGTGTGCTTCTGATGTCTAAAATGATTTTTTTAGCTTTAATTACGGCCTTGCCGGATCTGATTAGCCCAATAAAGTGATACTTTACATAATTATGTTTGAAATTAAGTAAAAAATATATAATTACATTTTTAAATTAATCTGGTTCAAAACTCTTTTTCTGTGGAACACAAAAGAAGATATTTAGAGAAATGTCTCATTGGTTTTGTGTCCATTCAATGGAAGTCAATAGGGTCCAATGTTGTCTGGTTAGCTACGTTCTTCGTATCTTCTATTGTTTTGTGTGGAAGAAAGAAAGTCAGAAAGGTTTAAAATGACATGAGTAAATGCTGAAACATTGTTCCTTTTTGGGTGTGTAGCATCGACTCTTAACATTTATGGAAGGCTAAACCCGATCTTAAATGAAATACATAACTATTGAAGGGGGTTCTGATTTTTTAGGAATTCTGAAATTTGCAATTAGTAGTTAAAGAGAGGATAAAGGTCCAGACCAAAACACAAAAAAGCAAAAACACAAAGCAAATTAGTGAGATTGTACAAATTCAAACAAATTAGCCAGCAATTTCCTAAATATAACATATTTACAATTTGCTATGAGCTAGTGTTGACTGTTGAATGGCCATTACAGATTTTCTCGATTGCTTAAACACATTTCTTGAAATTATGACTCGTATTCTCAAAACAGCACAAATCTATCTCACACAATTCCCACAAAAATCCTATTTTCAGGTCAAAATGAAGCTCTCTTCTCAAAACCATTCACACAAAACTAACATTTCCGCCAGATATGACACACAAGCCCTAGCTCTAAAAAGTTAATAAAAACCAAAGAACAGTAAGAACTGGTCATGCAACACAATACAGTACACAACTGCACAAGTAACATTTACATTCAGGCATTTAGAAGTTGCTTCTATCCAAAGCGACTTACAGAGAAGATAATGGAAACAAAACAGTAGTATAAAGCCCAGTAGATGATTCTAGGATGCACAATTACCTGTTATCTGATTGTTGTGTCATCAGTTTTGCTACTGAATGTTTACTGATGGACAAATGTGTGCTATTTGAGTATTCATCTTGACCCTTCAGTTCATTCTATTGTGTGTTTTCTGAATGGGAACATGGTCAAACCTTTGCAAATTGAGGCTGTTTGTGTGTGGGGTTTGTACAAGTTGGTGTAATGTTCTGAGAATGTGTTTTTAGCTGTCACAAAATGGTGAATTGTTTCATGTGTTGTGTGTTAGCAATCGAGAAAAACTGTAAATGACACCATAAAGACATCTTAATAAGCAAGTGGTTTGTTCTGTTTTAGCAATAGTATGACAGAATGGCTTATTATTGTCAGTGAGGATTACTGTGAATGATAAAACATGTCACAACTGAAAGAAAAAATTAACTTAAACATGATATCCGAAGCTTTCCTGTAGCTTAGTGGTTAAAGCATGAGACTAGAAATGTCAATGGGTTGGATCCCAGGAATTGCACATACTCAAATACAAATGTATAGTAAAATGAAATGTAAGTCGTCTTAAAAGCGTCTGTCAAATTCATATATGTTAATCTAAATGTGAAGCAATAATTATGTTCAAGATGTAAGTAACAGTACATACAGTAGATAAAATATAACATTTTGAACACACAAGTTTGCATGCTCTTGTTAATGAAACATTTTGTCATTGCATGCTTATAATTGTGCATGAGGTACAACAAACTCTTGTGCTATCACGCGAAAGTGCCACGCGTATTTTGAAAGTGGTGGGCATGTGAAGCGTTGCAAGAGTCCTTGCAGACTTCAATGAGTAAATCCTGCAGTAAGCCTGTTGGCAGGTGCTCCTCCTTCCTAATCTATCCACTCTCAGAATCTCCCATGATGCCGTGGGTTGTTTGGCGCCCCTCTCACCTGTGATAAGGTGCGCCTTAGGGACACACTGAGATAAATGCTTAATTATTAAAGAGATGGAGAGGCGTGTCAAGGGCTGTGCTCGGTTAATGCCTCACAGGCTGCCAGGATGAGCGTTTTAGCCAGGAACAAGAACACAGCTTTCACAAACAGATTGGGATGTTCTTCTCTTCCTCTCTGCCTCTCTCTCTCATCCCTCGCATTGTGTTTGTACGGCTCACACTCTCCTTCTGACTATGTATTAAAGAAACTGATGCTACCAAAGTTCGACCCAATAATTTTTTTACTCTCATGTCGTTGCTTCTGTGGAATACAAAAGAAGATAATTTGAGAAATGTCTCAGTGGTTTTGTGTTCATAAAATGGAAGTAAATGGGTTACGATGTTGTTTGGTTACCAGCATTCCACAAAATATCATCATTTTGGATGAACTCATGTGTACATCTCACGTACACTGTAAGTAAAAGAACTTTGTGCATCTTCGAGTAGTATCTTGCTTTATATTGGCGATTGAATATCCCTGGTGGAGCATTTAAAAACCCTCACCTTTAAAAACCATCGAGACGAAGACTGAACAAACTTGCAATGCTACATTTTCAAGTCCAGTCTCATGAATGAGGTGAGTCCACTGAGCTTTTACATTTGCCTCATATTCAAAGGTCACACCTCAAAGAGAATGCTGTCTTTTCATTGAGGCCTGGTAGGTGCCCTCTAAATGTCAGCAAGCGTCCGTTAAACACAAGCCCTGGGGTAAGCGCTAATGGAGTGCATGATTGAAGTAAGCTGTCCGTCAGGACCTATTGCATTCAGAAGCTCACTATGATCTCATCAACATGAAGGGCAGAAAATAATGAAAGTCTCTCCCACTTAATCAGACCGAGCAATCAGATTTATGTCAACACATGTTCGCCGGTTTATTTGCATAATTATCTGTTTTGTGTAGTGGGTCTAATAGTTTGATTGCAACAGGACTGCTAGAGTCTAATCAGAAGGTCCGATATGCAAAAAATAATGATTGCGTTTTTATTAACATGGGACATGGACTAGAAAACACCAGAGAGTCTAATACAGGCTTAATGGAGCAAACCTCCAGAGTAGCTTAAACAATCAATTTGCTGAAGACTGGAAAATTGGTACCTAATTGTCCCTCTGGTTCCATTCAAAAGCAATGATTACTCAAACACAAAACCAACCTCTCCAATCCAAACAGTTACACTTGAAAATCAACATGAAATTGACAACTGTTTTTTGTGAAATATTATTGTGTCTTTTATAAATGACTTGGCCTATCTATGCACTTCATTCTTTTTTTAATTTATGTGACCTCATCTCTCATCAAAAGCGGTAACTTCCTACCTCCCTCCTTGGAAACGACCTCTCTTACTTTCCATTCACGAGGAATGGTGGAAGGCTTCAACTGACTGAATGACTGCAAACAGATATTATGCTTGTTCGATTTGATGCGTCGCTGCATGATCCGACAGGCAGATCAAAGTACAGCGAGAACAATTAGAAAAACCATAAAAAGGTTTGGTTTCGAATTGTTCTTGCGGTACTTTGATCTCATCCGCCTATCAGATCTTGCGGCCCTGCATCAAGTCGAACAAGCCCCTTCAAATCTGCCTCCATTTTGTAAGCAACTTTCAACAATCAAATCAGTTCTCACTAGACAAATGATATCCCACTCTACAGTTTTCTGTCATTTCAGAAGTTGTTTCACTTGGATATATGTCATGACTTCTAGGGATAGCCTTGTTCAACCAAATTTTTTAATTCTTTCATCATTTACTCACTCTCTTGTCATTAAAAACCTGTATGGCTTTCCTTCTTCAGCAGAACACAAAAGAAGACTGTTTGAAGAAAGTTGCTTACCAAACAACGGCGGTTCCCATTGATCGGTTTTGTGTCCATACAATAGAAGTGAATGGGTAACACCGTTCTTCGGTTTCCAAAATATATCATTATGTTCGTTTTAGGATTTCATGCTGAACAAATTCATACAGATTTTTAAATGACAAACAATAAATTATTATATCAATTTTTTTGGGTGAACTATCATTCTAAGGGTGCATTCATATTTGTAGCTCGGTTATCTTGGTCTGGACCAAGCACAGTTCTAATAAACACTCCTTTTTTATTATCAAATCACTTGATTTTTGGGTCGTATCTTGTTATCACTTCCTGTTTTTGGGTTCGGTTCAATGCCTTTGGTCTGTGTTGCGTTCATATTTCAATCCAACCGTGCCAGAGTTTGTGTAAAAGTGGACCGAAACCCATCTTTTCAGCGGTCTTGGTCCGCTTGTTTGGTGTGCACCAGGGTTAGGACGGCTGCGATCGCACTTACACAAATAAACTGCACAAACAGTGCAATTGCCCCCGAGTTCGTTTTAATCAAACCAAACATGGCAAATGTGAGCACACCCTAAGGGTCACAAAAGTGGCATCAAGTGCAGAAATTGAAAACGTCCACCCTAGACCCAAATCTGTCCTTCACTTATTTGCGTCACCACAGAAATGTGCTTGTTCTCTGACAGAGAAAGAGCAGGCCTGTATATTTTTGGTATGAATATGAATGGAGTTAGTCGGCCATGCTTTGCTAATGAGACACGGGGAGCAGCAAGAAGACAGCACTAATTAATTATCGGCTGACATTTATGGATAATAACCTTATGGTGGATTTCAGGCTTTATGAATATACATGGAACACGAAACGAGCCGGATGATATGAAAGAACACAAATATATAGATCCCTGCTGGGCTCCGTGAACAATATGTCAAGTGTGCATCGCAAATTAGTCGCTAGTTTTCTGGTATTTTCTGATATTTTCCTACGGAGATCAAGTGATTTGGTGTGTTCCGACCTATTTTGTAGCTTTTTGAGATGACATTTACAATTCAATTTTTCACTTGTGTTGAAGTGTTAAATGGCCGTTTTATATCCTAGGCCCAAAGGATTCTACCTAGTACACGACAATAATAATTCACCGGCTCGTTTGTTGCAGCAGCAAACGCAGTCAGTACGTCCGGTGCCATCAGTGGTTTAGAGGCCCGCGCGGGCCCTAATGGGCGCTCACAGCTGAATTCCAGGAGGATTTCAGAGGTCGTCCTCATTCGCGGGCATCCAGACGCCCCCCGCTATCAGGAATACAACAGCTCATTAGCGACTGCCTGTTTTTAATGAAGAAATCTGCATACGTTAATTAGATCTGATTGTGCCTGTGTGGTGCAGTCACGGGCTGAGTGATGGCGCAGGGAAACTGCGAGCGATATAAGCTGTCTGACTCGCAATCGTGTTTGCGATTATGAAACACATGTCGCCTTCCCTACAGGGCAAGATACCGGTGACGTGACTGCAGTTGCAGTGGTTTGTAATAAGCGCAGGTGGTTCCTACTCGGGTCATTCGGGAGATTGCATTTTAAAACCAATAAAGTCTGATGAAATTGCGGTTGGTCGTTATGGCCATATGCAAGTTATTACTTGCAGTCTTGTGCATTAAATTTATGAGATACATGTTTAGGATAAAGGTCTGGTATTAAAGCGCTATGGTTATAGCTTTAGCCTGGGGTGAGGGTTTGCTCATACAGTTTGGGATGATGGTACTTTTCTGTGCCTGGTAATTGCTTGCCAGACTCTGTCATTTCCACTTTCTAAGTGACACAGTCAATAAATCAAATAAATGAGGCCTTTAGCGAGGTTAGATGTGTTCCATGGTGCACGGTTCAGCCTTTTCTACTGTCTGAGGTTTCTAAGAAACATCCCTCATTGATCTTAACAGAGAACATCAATAAACGGGAGATGGGAAGAAGTTGTGCTCATACCTGTGTACTGTGTATGAAGCTATGATAAAAAAATATTTTCTTTTGTTTCCTTACAGTAAATGGTGTTCCTTCTGCACTTAATGTGCTTCTTAAAATAGTTGGTCTGTCATAGCATGAAACCTGTTTCGCCATAAATGTTTTCTGTTGGCTGCTGAACCAAGACGATAGGTAAAAAAATGCTATAACATTTGAATCCTCTTTATGTCTCAGGAAGCTTCAAAGACCCGGAGTAATTGTAAAGTGTGATAAAGTTATAGTGTATGTAGACATCTGAAGGACGCTTTATACTGATAATATTGATGTCTTTGGAGTCACATGTACTAATTTTGGAACATTATTGAATGCATGGGAACAATAAATTCCCTGTAAAATCCAATGTGGGAAAGAACTGACGTGTTTTGAAATTTTAGTTTCAAGTGTGCTTCATGCAGATGTCCAGACACTTTCATTACACAAAATCTCCCAGATGTATCACACATACTGATGTCATTCTTGTCTCTCACATAAAATGTTATTTCATTATAGTTAAGAACCGTAAATACAAATAATTGCTTGACCAGTGGAAACCAAGTGTAACATATGTGAAACCCCAGAAGTGATTGCTGTTCTATTTTGCTGAAGAGAGCATTTAAAAGAAATATGATACTTTATAGTTAAAACAGCAAAACAAGAAGGCTGATCACATTTAAAATACTTTCCTTATCATTTACTGTTGAAAAATGCTGTGCGTGTAGTACGTTCCCATAAATTCATCTGACTGCTGTCAACATGTTGTGTGGCATTCTTTAAAAAAAAATGCATCTCTCAAATGAACAGTACACAGTACAAAGATATATTCACTTTAATTGCTACTTCACATGTGTGTTCACTTAAAAGAAGAAAAAGAGTGGCCGCATCATTTCTTGTGGTTTAAGAGCATTAAACCATCAAAATTACTTTACACACAGTGCTTGAAGTGGGCCAGTACGCATCGGTTCACAGTGCTGGTACTTCTTTTTTTTCAATCTTTAGCATACCTTCACATGTTTTTTGCATACCAGCACACCTCACATGTTGCCAGTACCATGTCAAACTACAGGGAAGGAGCCCTTATGCAGCGTTTCAACTGGGATATCTGAAATTCCAACCTCCTATAAATGTCTACAACAACACTTGAAGTTGAACATGGGACATCTGCATTATTTTGTATCATGCCCATCGTGACCCCAGTGAGATTAGCATTGAGGCACCTCATGTGAAAACGTAAAAACAAACTTCAAAGTATTCTTACAGTTTTCCTGACTGTTTTTTTTATAATTAGCCTTTTGACATGATTGACTGGAATGCACTATAGGCCATTTTTCAGATTTTCAATTAAATACTAACACACATAATATTTCATTACATATTTAATTGGAAATTGACTATCAATTATGTTGGCTTTGGTTAGTAAAAAATTTTTTTGCGAATGCTATAAAGGGGAAGTACATTTTTTACATTTTGATTGAAGATTGCAAGGACAGTTGTTTACAACAAAACTATCAAAAAACTGTTTATTACATAATTAGTTTAACTAGTTGGCTAAAGCCAATACAAATGAAAGAATCATAAGTATGTTTCTTTACACTGCAAAAGTGTGTGTGTGTGTGTGTGTGTGTGTGTGTGTGTGTGGGTGTGTGTGTGTGTGTGTGTGTGCGTGCGTGCGTGTGTGTGTGTGTGTATGTGTGTGTGGATGGGTGTGTGTGTGTTTGCTGGTGATTGCACAATAAACATTTTGACTAACACCCAGAGGCACACTGTGTCCCCGGCCTTGTAAAGGGATACATCTTAGATGGGTCCATTTTGACAACTGAAAGGTGCTTATAATCTTATCTGATGTTATCACTGTTATCACTGTTATTCCACTTCCATCAGAAAGATGCTTTCAGTTCATAAAACGCTGCAAACACTGTTCCAGACTCCATCAATTATGCTTTTAAACTCAGTCATAACCGTTGCTCTAAACGTTTTTCTGTGGCTGGCAGAAAGTACACGGACATTCAGATCTCTCAACACAGATGTGATCTAGGCAGTGTGTGAAATGGTTCGAATTATGTCTTGTCCCGATGAGAGAGTGGACACTCATCTAGGCAGTTTGTTCAGTTCAGGGACACTTGAGAGCAATTTGGACAGAAGTAAATCCATTAATCTGGAACACTCTTGGGGATGGTGTACATCAATCAAGGAGGCTGCTTTAGAGACCATTACTGATACATTACTTAAGACTTTATTAAGAGTGTGGCCAATTGAGAGCCTTATTTTACGCATGATTAGGCACCCTTAATACAAGATGCATCTAGTATTTTACAACCCTACCTGTTCAGTAATGAAGCACTTGTAGCACTTTATTTAATGAAGTAGCAATAAAATGATGGTATAGTGCATCCATCCTGAACATTTGATTATAAGATGGTTCTGGAGCATGGGAACTTTATCATATTATTTAAAGGGATAGTTCACCCTAAAATACAATTTTGTCATTTATTCACTCTCATGTCATTCAAAACCTGTATATGACTCATTTACACAAGTTAAGATATTTTGAGAAACGTCTCAGTGGTTTTAAGTCATGCAATGGAAGTCAATGGGGGCATTTTGTTTGTTTGTCTACAAATACACCAAAATCCTTATGTTTTTCTCCTACTTTTGTATTCCAGCATATGATTTAACCTTTACATCCTGAAGTCTGTTTGGAAAGCATAAACCTTAGGGAACGTTAAAGGTTCAGACTCCTTCCTTCTCATCAGAAGCTACAGGAAACATCTGCTCCACCTCTACAGTGCATTGGGCTACCAAATCTTCCATTTTATTTTCATCTTTTTGAGTGACATGGTTCTGGCATGGGCTCAGTTCTGGCTGCTGTGGGCCGTATGGTGGAGGCTGGGTCACGGATGGGGCGGTCAGTCGTGACAGGCCCACCTGCTCTTGCCTGGGCTGGATGGACGGCACCAGCTGTTTCTGAATGTACCAAGTCTGGGCAGCCGCCTTGCTGTAAACCCAAAGCACCGCTACAGCCGTTCCCGCTGACATTTTGCAATTATACACACCCACTCAAAGAGAGGCAGAGAGAAGAAATAAGGGTAGTGGGGCAGAAACAGTGCTGTCGGGGAACTCTTGCCACCCTGACCTCCATCATTAACTTATGCCATGAGTCATGATCTTGTAATCAGAAAGGACCTTTTTGCTTTTTTGTGTCAGATCAAAAAAAAGCCAATGTCCTGTTTTCAATGTAGGCCTATAATTTGGAATGTTGGGGAGTAAAATTGGTAAGCAAAATTAAAGTGAAATTAGAAATCCTACAGATGTTCATTCTATCCTGTGTTGTATTCAGCCCAGGGTTGGATCAAAAAGGGCAAATTACCTTTATATATTAATCCATGCTGGGTTGTTTCAACATAATGTTAGGTCACATGCAAACATTTTTTGCCTAATTTAACCCAATGGTCTGGTTTGTCTCTTTTACCTAATGCTGTGTGGAAAATAAATTGGTTTACTTTTTTCAAATATCTGCTAAAAGCTAGGTGAGCATCTTTTAAATATATATATTTTACTTATTATTTTCTTATATATATTACAAACACACAACAGCGGGAAAAATTAGAGACTTAGTTTTATAGAGAAATTTGTATTTAATCAGCATTTCTAGATGTATTGTGGCCATTCCAGTTCAGTGTCTGTTGAACAAAATCAAACCTCAGGGTAATCTAGTCATCCAACAGTAATGTGAAAGAAGGAAAGCATGACAATAAAAATGAAAACTGTAATAAAAATCAAGGTTATTACGTAAAAAAATCAAGTATTTGAGGTCTGAAAAATTCAGAGCATCTTTCTGTTATTTTGACCTGTTTCTCCAGGTTTCATTTTCTGCAAATAAAAGCAAAAAATATTTTTATTTGGGAGAAATATTGCTAGAAGTTAGGAGTAAAACAATAAATATCAAATTAAAAAAAATTGAAAATGTTCTTTGAAATGGTCACTTTTTTCAGTGGCTGTATGTATGCAGACTATTTTTGTTTTCGAGGACATTTTTCTGTATTAAGTGTGTGTTATGCTCTAATGCTGTATATATGCTGTTTTTGCTTTTTGTAGGCATGGTCAAATATATTTAAAAGATATTGTCTCTTTAAACAGTTGATGTAGCATGTGGCTATCTACTTTTACAAGAGGACTTTCACAGGTTTCAAGGAGCTTTCTAGCACCCTCTTATCATTCACAGTAATATGAAAGATATGTGTTATATCTCATTTTTTATTCATCCAGCAAATGTTCTCATTCAGATCTCAGGGCTAGAAAAGGCATGTTCTCGCTCTCTCGCTTTCGCTCTTCCTCTCTGAAACGGTTGATCAATAATAGGACAGACTTAACTTTGTGGTGACAGAAGAATCTAGTGCAATCTTTAAAACAAATCTTATTTGAGTGCTAATAGTAAATTAGGCCTTTTAGATTCATTGATTTTCCTCATCTTTCATTTACATTTAAACCATCACAGATTTCTCTATGGCTTAATTCAGGCTGATGTTAATGTGTAGAATGATGGTGTAAATTAGCACAACTATGATCAGGGACATCAACTATATATGTGTGTGGATAAATGCAGCTTTGGGAAAGTTGAAACGTGCCATTAAAGTTAATACGCTGCTCTTCATACACATGGATTTATTAACAAAGCATGAAGATCACAGACAATTTGCTTCTTGAAATAGTGTTTACAGAACAATGAGAACCCATGACATTTTTGGATAAAAATGAACATAGTGGTTCACAGTTGTGGTACCATTATAAGGGAAGTGACTTTAAAGGTTTTGTTCTTCTTTATTCATGTGTATTGTTGCTCAGTATCTTGTATTTAAAAAAAATATATTTATCTGATTTCACACAATTTGAGGGCTGCAGCCTTTGTTGTGACTTATGATGTATGTCAGGTGACTTTGAGAAATTTAAATTTATGACATAGATTTGTTCTCCCATAGTAAAGCACAACACTGTCTTTCTACCAAGTAAACAATGGGTGTGTGTTTTTAAGGTTTTTAAGGATGCTTACAGTCTTGAACTGCACTTTGTGTTTGATCATATTAGACTCTTTTTAATGGGGGGTTCTTTGAGATTTTTAAAACTTTGTTTCATTTAGTTCGTCCGCTATTTTAAATGTACTTAAGAAAAGGGAAGAGTTTTAATTTTGCAGAACACAACAGAAAGGTCAACACAACCTGGAAATTTCCCTAGTTTTCCCCTCTCATGAAAGTTTCAATGGAGTCACACTTATACTATCTAGTGAAAAACCACCCTTACTTTTACAAATGCTTACTCTAATCACATGTCTGT
Organism: Triplophysa dalaica; assembly: GCF_015846415.1. NCBI lineage: Eukaryota > Metazoa > Chordata > Actinopteri > Cypriniformes > Nemacheilidae > Triplophysa > Triplophysa dalaica. The sequence goes on along the minus strand of NC_079549.1, from coordinate 17,745,148 downwards.
TGCTGTCTTGCCCTGACAAAGATTCAGTGTGTTAGTGTAACCCTTACAAATTGGTAAGTTAACCAACTGACAGAAGGTTAATTTACTGATACCACAACAAAGCAGTGTTATTTAGCTTTAATGAAAATTGCAGCAATAAATTTGACACAAATTTAAACTTTTAATCCAATTCACAATCCCTCTAGGAAATGAGTCTGGCCAGAGGTTTCACGCCCCAGTCACATATAAATTTGCTTTGTTCTCCTCAGAAATCTGATGAACTCGGTAAAGGACAAACCCGCTCTGAAATCTCGCTTCTGTTTTTCCCTAAGCCCCAAGCACAACGCTTGAGCACATACTGTCTCAAGTATCCACGGTGACCAGACATGTGGGTGACTTGGTTTCCATGGCGACAGGGCAGAAGACTGACAGGTGATTACAGTGTGTAAATATGGTAAAGTCTGAAACGATCATGAAGTCGCAGTTAAAATTCTCATTTATTCCTCTTAAAACAGCATGGGTAATTGAAAGCATGAAATGGTATATTATTCATAACCTCCATTAAGCAGAACAATGGATGAGCAAGAAATTGTGCTCCACTTACCCGGACCATTCGAGAAAACCCTTTATTAGTATCCGAAATAGTCACGCCCATTTGGAGAAGGCTTTGTTACATGGATTATACTAAGCCGTGATCCGATAACATGACCCAGTTGTTTTTTATTTGACTGCACATTCATGATGTTACACCCCTTTTATTTTTTCAAAAAGCTGGATTGAGATATGGATCGAGGTCGACGTGCACAAAATCTCCACCTGTAGAATGGACTCAGTTTTACTCAAATTCTGACTAAACTGTGCATGTGCTTATCTCAAGATTTGTTTAGACAGGGGGTTACTTTTCTTAAGATAATGCATCATATTGCAGTGCTTAGTCCTAGTCAAGCAAGTTTTTAATACATAAGTAATTGGGGGTTTCACAATATACCGGCATTGACAATAATCCAGGATATAAAAAAACACAATTATCAAAATCATGTTAATTCTATACATATCGTAATATCGTAAACTATTCAGCACCTATTAAAAAAATTCTCCATAATAGTTAAAATGCTTAAAAACGTTTGCTTTCTGCCTTCATTCACTCACATGTATTTTCATGGTGTGATGATCTGTGCTTGCTATTGTTTTATACTGTAACATGAGGTCTACTTATGACGTTTGCGGGGTTGTTACATCCTAAAACATCAAAATCAATAAGTAATAGGCTATTTTCTACCCAGGTTCTGAGGCCACATTACACATAAGCACCATTCACAGTTTTCGCAGGGCATCAGTATTATCTGAAGACCTCCTGTGATTTATAAATGACCTCCCCACATCAGTATTTCATGTGATGCATTCGCACTGCATTATTTTACTCACTAACTTCCAGGATGTGATGGCAAGGGTTTGCGTACAGTTTGTATATCCTATACTTGTATTGCGTTTAATGATATATGATCATACAAGAGTTTTGTTGATAAATTAACAAACGGGAGATTTAAGGATACCTCCCAGCACCTGAAATAATACCAAAACACTTCAGATCAGCCTCAATTATTAGCAAACAGTGTATTAAACCTTGAAAAATTATTTATGAGCCCACCAAATGCCAGAGATGGCGATTCGCACGGGCTTAAGATCACAGACAACCTATGCACTAATACAAATGACTAGAGGTCCCCAGGTAATACTAATTTCGTGCGAATAGTGCTCAGGGCACATCAAGCGATCTCTAACAAAACAATAGTGACGCATAGAACAAAAATGTTTTACTACCATAAGATTGCTGCACCATTCTGTAAAAATAAACTTTAACCCCACATTCTTATATCGGAATCCGAAGGAAGGTTATGCTGCGACTGTATTCTTCCAGAACCAGGTATTGCACAATATTTAGCTAACGTTTAATGGCATGTTTGTTTATTGCTTGCTCGCTTTATGTGGTTCCGCGCCACGGGTTCTGTCATGCGCGAACCAGTGGGCGGGGCTAGAGAAGTAGTCGTTGATATTTTTCTATGAAGGTGGTTTTTAACCTCCGTGTTTAACCTCGTTCGCTGGGCATGGTGTCAATAACAGATGTAATCTCAGTAGCAAGTTAACAGTTCTGACACTTATGTGATGTTCGCATGAATACGATTCCCTCTTATTTAACAAAAGCTCTGGTTAAAATTGTGATTTTAATTCATGCCTCCTTTAAGTGTGATTTATTGACCAAAAAACGAACAAAACACCCAAAAAATGAATTTCACGGATGGCATCATTTATTTCTTTTTATAAACATTTGGATAAATATAGAGATAATCTTGTTATGAGGATTTTGGGGGCGCAATAATTGTGTAGTGAAAATTGGTTATCATGACAGCCCTATTAGGTATTACAGATGGTTTCATCAGACGCACATGCATGACACAAAGTTAACTTTCGGTCTGTCTATTGGCTGGGAAACATCTGATTTTGTATTTAATTTACTATTCATTTATATAAAAAATGTATTGTAAAGTATATTAATTGTATTAATTAATATAATTATTGATTCTTTGCGGAGGTCTACTGAAAGTTAAGTTTGGCCTAAATAATGTTTGCTTATGTTGTTGCCGCTAAAACCGAGTTGACTTCTTGGCTGGAACAGGGTGTTTTATACACTGCAGTTTGTCTGTATAAACAATGCATGTAGTTAAATGGTTTGCAACATTCTTGAGTGAGACATCAAAGCATTGCATGTCTATTTGGCTTTTACAGAGAGCTTGTTTCTTTTCTTTAGTTCAAGTGAATGGACATCCCATCATGACGCATTCATTCCCTCCATGCAGAAAGAAAGCATGTATCTGTATACTGAATATCAAAAGTATCATGTTTTTTGGCAAGAACTCATTCAATTGTTGAGTGGATTAATGAGCATTGTTATTGAGCATAATACCATGAGGCAGGAACACACAGTTTCAGCGAGCAGTGGCTTTCTGCCATCAGTGCCGTGACACATATTCAACAGGGACAAGTTATGGCTAAGTCATCGCCAACTGCTTAACGTTTGGCACGCATCTACTGCTCTATCATCCGCACGTGTGGTCTTATGTCCGAACAGACCTTGAGTTTGGTGGTCTGTGGGGGTCTTCCGCACATCTGCCAAAATGATTTTCATTAAGCACACAGCTGAGTGTTGGGCTAGAACTTGGAGAGAGCAAGCGTTTAATCTATTTTTGGCTAGTTTTATTCTAGTTTTTCTTTGGGGGGGGCTCTTCGGCAGCATGTTGATGTCGATTTTTTCCAGAGATGAATTAGCTTGCTGTAGTGTTATGTCCTTTGATGTTGTAGGTCAACAAAATTTCAAGCAAGGGCAAAAAGCAATTCCAGATTTGATTCAGATTGGAGCCGTTCCCCCTTTGATCGTTACTAGCCAATGTCTTATATTACACTAAAGATTACATCAGTTATGTGATGTGATCTGTGCATCCAAACCACATTTAAAGCCTAAACATGAGCAAGTGGCAAAACAAACAAGTTAAACCATTTTAAATAGGCTTCCTGAAGGAAAAAAATAATGTGTCTGCCTTCTTCCTATTGGATGCTCTCTCATAAACCGGTTTTTATTCAGCTGGTTTTACATTGGACAGCAAGAACAGGTCTAGGAAGCATTTGTGGATCATGTTCTATAGTTTTGCCTCATACCTTGAAAATGCTCTCGTGCCTTTTTTCGGTTGCTTTATAATCACTGTCACATTTTGTTTGCGTGTTTGCACACAAAATCTTGGCACATGAACCATGACTTTCTTGTTATGCAAGATACACTATTGTAGCCTGCTTGTTGCTTTTCAGTTACACATAAAAGGAAATTTCCCTATGAGAAAATGAGAGCCATCCATTGCTCAACAGCACGCACTCCTCTGTTTTTTTTCATATATCATAAATAAACAAAATCTTGATGAAACAACTTAAAGATGTTTGATTTCAACCCGATTTAAAAAACATAACCTATGAAAAATGTCAGCTTGAGTCTACTTCAAAGAGAACAATTATTCTGTGAAAGGTTACATTTAAAGGTCCAGTGTGTAATTTTTTGGAGGATTCTGTTGACAGAAATGCAATATAAGATAAATAACTATGTCTTCAGAGGTGTATAAAGACCCTACATAATGAAGCATTATGTTTTTATTACCTTAGAAGGAGCTATTTCTATTGTTTTGCATTAAAAATTTAGGTGAGTGAAAAGGGCACACTGTTGTTGTCTATGTCAATGTGAAGTGAAACAACAGGTAAAACAAGAAGTGTTATTTAAAACTATAGACACAAACCACTTGAGAGAGAAGTTATTCATATTTGGGAATTTCCCCTAGTATCACGCATTTAAATATAAACTATGTAAAAAGTGCTTGTCTGTCACAAGTTCACATTAGCTGTGATATCAGTTAGCCATCACATCCCTTAACCATCACTGCCATGAACAGATATTCCCACGTTCCTGATGCATCACTGAACCCATGGTGTGTAACCTCTTTTCCCATCATTCTTTTCTATGTCACCTGCTTATTTTCAACAAGGGCGCTTTTCCCATTCATCATACGTTCTGCTTTTATCCTTTAGCGGCATGGGAGAAGGATTAGACCACTTTAGAAATAGTGGTCCTCTCTTTCACTGGGAGTCCGCTGGATGGATGAATTTAACTTTAAAGTTTACCTCCATCCCAACTGACAAGACACATCCTTACACCCCTGCCCATTTTTTTCATAAGAAAGGACCCGAGTTTTAGTATCGTTTCGTATCAATCAATGGGGTCAGAATGGTGTATCTGTATGACTTCAGGCTTGTATTGTAGCCTACCTCCTGCATTCACGGCAATGTGTCTCTGCAAAAATGTATTCAAGTGACATGTTTACTTGCCAGTAAGTGATAAATGATCAAGTGTGTAGCATCACACTTTCGCTTACAACACACATTCTCCTCTGGTGACGGCCTACATTAGAAGCTCTTGTTAGTAATCATTTAGCAGAATTGTGGGTGTGATGCATTGCATGCGGCTATTTAGATGTGTACAAGGAATTGTGTCAGACAGAGCGGATATGGACCACCCTCATTATACCTTAAACTAGCATTCCGTTTATAACATTACACTTATAGCAAGATTAAAATAGTGCTATCTCTACAGTTGGGTATAACGCACAGACAGTCAGCCGGTTGTTAAACCAAAATAAATAACTAAATCTAAATACCAAATAAAGAGAAAACTAAATTTGCTTGTGTACTATTTCAAGATGGTCCTTTTGGATTAGTCTGCAAAGTTGTGACTCCAAAAGTTTCAATATGTCAACGTTTTTCTTTTTTGTTGTTGTTCTGGTCTACTGGGTCTTTTGTAAAAAGCGTTGTATAGACCCTTTCATTTTGCAATTCAAACATCAGCTTTCAACCATTCCCTATAATAACAAGACTAAAGTTACGAGTTTGAGTTTAGACTAAAGGCAACTGATTTAAACGGACAGATTACGAAGTGTTCTCGATCAATATCAACATCAACATTCTACAAGGCTTTCTAGGTGAGGGGAGGTTAGACTTGTTTAGATGGGGAGAGGTTGTGTGAGATAGAGATCTATTTAAGGTTTGAGGTATGGAGTTATAACCTGACAGCCTGGAGCTCTCGCTGCCCTGAGCGCTCTCAGTAGTGGAATGACAGAGATGGATGTGGCTGCACTGCAGTGCTAACGTCCTCAGCCTCAGGGTCAGTGCAAAGCAGGGGAACAATCCCATCAACCTCTCCTAAAGGAATAGCACCCCTTAAACTGACTGGCATTTGCAAAGCCAGGAGCCCCACGTACTGAAATAGAAAAAGGGCCCTAAAGATAAACAAAACTGCCACAATTACAGATTTGTGAACCTCGTAGCCACAAGAATATAGATCGCATTGGCTTTTATATTCTTGCTTATTTACTTTTATGATGTTGATTATTATTGTGTGATCTTTGTATATGACATCAATAGGCATATTCTGATTAAATAAATGGTATTAGGTGTTGAAATATCCCAGTGAAAGATATGTTTTGAAATTCCATAATGCATATACATCTGGAAGTGATCAACCTGAAGTACATTCAGAGATTACCGTTTGAAACAGAAAGTTAAAACATGCACATGTCAGGTCAGCATATTTTCACAAACCATTTTGTAGCAATTTGCAAATCCACAATTTGCATATAAATAAATCCATTAGAACACAAGAGGCCAGTTGTTTTCTTGATGTTTTGAGATAAGTACTGTAGGTACGCTTGTTCTGTTATCAACTTTGCTGAATGACTTTATCATTCACATCTTCCCGGAGGTAATTGTGGAGTTCAAATAATGGGCATGATGTTTTAAACAGAACACGAACAAGCATTTAATATCTTTATTCAAAGATAAATTCTGGAATGTTTTTATCCCCTGGATGTGTGTAAAATGTGGACAGAATCAACCGTTGGGTTCTCAATTTCAACCATTTTAGGTCGCATAGTTTAATAAGAACTTTTAATTAGTTTATCAGTTTATATTTATTTTCGTTAATAATTTAGTGCCTCAAATCAATTTATTTTTGATTATTTACAGTTAAATAATAATATTTAATTTGATTTGATTTCAATAAACAGAAATGTTTTAATGGTTTTAGTTAACTATAATAATCAATGAGCGCAAAAAAGAAACATCCAAGACCGATTAAAAAAAAAAGTGTGCCTTCGAGTGCATTCAGTCCGTACATGTGCGTGCAAATAATGGTGTGAAACCCAAAGAAAAGAATGTATGGTGATGCAACAGGCACCTGTTGCTACAATGACTGTGAACTGTGACACTTTTGATGAATCTCAAAGAGAATGTTTATCTGATGGAGGTGATCACGGTTTAGACGCATGATTACTAGTAAAAAAGACGTGATTTTATCCCAAATTACAAACCCTTCAATGTCTGTGCTTCGATTTCATTGGTCAGCTACATTATAGCACTGAAAGGCCACTTGTGTGGTCAAGGTTTGATTCGACTGGCATAAACAATGTCGAAATAATCCCACTCTCCCCACTAGTCGCACCTCTAGCAGCTCTTGTTTTTCTTGAAATCATATAGCTGTATCTCGCTTTTATAAATGTGATCAAACTAAATTTTCTTCGAAGATATGACATATGCAATACTACTGTATAGGCACTCAAGATTGATATGAGATTGGTGTTCTTTGTGTTCTTTTTGAAGACTTTCCTGAATTCGGTATGAATACGTGTTTAATACTGCAAAATACTGTACATGTCTGCAAATATCTTCAATTGTTGCGTATACTAAGCTGCAAGCGAACACATTTGGAAACGACTTTACAGCAAGCTGTCTCTTTAATACTGCGTATATGGTAATATATGCATGTTGCTGCTGATTGGGTTGACAATCTTGACACACCCACCAAACAAGAGAAAGCATATCTCAAACCCCATTGCAAACCGTTCCAAGGAAACACGTCATTCAAACCCATAGCAAAACGTTTCGCACACGTTTGAGCATGAACGTGCCCCTGGTTTGTGAAAAAAATTAACGCACAAAAAAGACATACTGAAGCCCCGCCCCTAACGTCACTGGCACGATAGCCAATCATACTAATATGTATGAATGAGATCGTACAAATTCATAATATTTAGCAAAATGTGCCACAGCGCAAAACACTTACATTTTTGAAATGAGATTCTGTAATACGTATTATATTATAAGAGTTTTAAAAGCACTTCAAGAATTTTTTTCGGAAAGTCTTAACTACATCTGAAAAGCATGAGATAAATTTTATATAATTTCCCGATAGAATTCTTCATATTTTGGCAACGCTGCGGCACAACACTCGCAGATTTCAATTGATTTCGAATAATTAAATGATTTTTATAAGTCCTTGTGAGTCAAATCTGTCTATAGTACAAGGAGGCTGAATTGTGATTAGGGGTTGAAACACAGTTTCTCAAGAAGTTATTCAGACAGTGTTTCTGTGTCCTGGTCCTGATTGAACAGCGCTAGGAGACACTTTTAATCAGTGGACGTTAAATAGAATGTTGAGGTGAAAAAGGCTGCAAATCTTGGCAAAGAAAATACGTTTTCAAGGTGTGATACAAATCTAGTTTCAAGGGATTATCTGAGGTCATCTCTGTAATTCCTGGGTATTTTTAGAGGTTTTTACAGCTGCGGTATTCGTTACATCTCACTGTGCTGTTGAAAGCTATCACATGTTGTTGCTAAATCTTGAATGGAAACAGGAAACACACATTCATAGTGGTCATATATTTACCCAAGCTTGTTATTGTTTTTGTTTGTTCATTTGTTTGTTATGTCAGTAGTCAACATGTTAGCTAGTTGCTGCGATCAAGGTTTTTAGACAAAAGACAGAAAGCCAATTATATATCATTTTGCATAAATAATAATAATCATAATCTATGTCTTTTATGTATCATACAATAAGTTCTGATATCGAATTGATTTTTCAAACATGTGGTTGTTCGCTCTAAATTTATGCCAGTGTTAAAGGTCCAGTGTCTAAGATTTAGCAATTTACATTTACGGATTTGGCAGACGCTTTTATCCAAAGCGACTTACATTGCATTATCCTATACATTTATACATAAGTATTTGCAATCCCCTGGGATCGAACCCACAACGCAGTGCTCTTATCACTAAGCTACAGGGAAGCAACCAACAGCTTTCCTGTTGGTTTCTGTTACCAACAGCTCACTCCACCGCGTCCCCTTTCCCTTTCGAAGCACTACGGTGGCTGACACAGGACCAATATGTCATCATGTTGTCACTTCTTTGCCAAAGGAGATCAGTATCAAGCATATAGCATCAGCTCTGGCAAGCCATGTTAGTCAAGCTTGCTCAGTTTACGACATCAGGTGCAGTTTATCAGTGTCAACCAATAGTGAAACAACACATACCAGACTGTGTCTCATTTTAGTTGCCTTCTTATAGCACTCACATGTTTTAATCATGCCACTCTCAAAAAAAAACACCACCATCCCCAACTTCTCATCATCTGGTAACATCGACCAGGTAAACTTTAATTTCATCCTGTATGAATCCTGATTTTTACAGGTGTGGATCCTCCAGATTAGATGATGTCCCTTTAGTATATTAATTTTTCATATCACATTCATAGTGCATTGGGGAGATATATCCCTGTTTTGAAAATTGATCAATGTCAATGTGCGGGGATATTATTGCTGCTGCACTCCTGCTCTGTTTGTGCAAGGCTGCATGGACAGGCATAGAGTTTGGCCAGAAAAGTTTCATTCTGCCAACCTTAAATATTGCTATTGTTCAAATCTTTTACGATAGTGGTGCTGACAAAATTTCCCATTTAGGGCTGTATCTTCCCCAGTCTGGTCGCTCAAAAAACATGCAACTGCAATTCTGTTCAGTGCCACTAGTGCTGCATAAATGACAAACTTCGCCTTCAACTTAAAGATAAAAGTACACTGAGGGATAAAAATGGAAAGTGATCTGATTTCTATTGGTTGTCTAGCATATGACGGATGATGTTGCCATGGTTCCTTGAACTTGCCTTTTTGGTGGATCCCCAAACGTTAGTAATTACGTTCCCATCTGTCCTTCCTCACCATCCACCATTCATCATCATCGCAACAATTCCATTAGTTCCCTCTGCATTAGGAGCATGCTTGTGTAATTGGACAGAAGCAGAGAGATGAGAGCAGGCCTGCACTCTAACTGTGTTTGACAGGGTTAATCTCTCAAAACTTGTTGTTGTTCTGTTTTCTGTTGTCGGAAATCAAACAGAGCTCACGATTCGACGCCTACTGCTGATTCTTTCTCAAGGCCTCCTGGAAATGGAGCAAAAGGTTACCCAGGCTGCATGGCAAAGACCCTCGCTGAGCATCCATCACAAAGGCTACAATTAAGCATTTCCCAAACACACACAGTTTGTTATAACCAAAGTCAGTAATATCAGGAAGCAAACTATGCTTTTTAAAGGGAGTGGTTTGACATTTTGAATCAGATAAGAATAGGCAAAGCATACTCTTGAGATCAAAATGTTGGGCCAGAGCTACACTTACAAAAAAGTTGTTTCGTATAACTTCTTTCTTACAGCAACCTATAAAACACTTTCTAGTTTTAATGCGAAGCCCTGAGATTCATGATCCCAGTGACTTAACTGCTGAGACCAATAACATGTTGCGAACATTTTGACGACTTGCTATAAAAGGTTTTTCTTCTTTTTTCCAGACACACTGCCTGAAGTCTTTAGTATTGTTAACTCTATTGGGGCTTTTGTGTACCACAGTCTCCGTTGGACAAGAGTCATACCTTAAATAAGACAAACTTCAACATTTATTTTGAAAAGCTTATAACATTTCATTAGGGCTACTGTGTCACTGTTCTGAAGACTTATGACTACATGTATTGTGAGTTAATTTCAGGTAACGAAAGAAGAAGAGTCATTTTACATAACATGGACAAGATGAAACATGAGGTGTCCGATGGGAATGTTTCTGTCATTGAGTTGTTAGGATGCAAACATAACCTTTAACCTATTAATGAACACAATGAGGAGGCTTATTGTCTTCATCATACTGCTATATACATGCTGATACTCTTTCAGTCCCTGTTGGTTCCCCTATTTATTGTCTTTTAAGATTTTTTTACCACCAGGACTTTCCTATGAAACTTGATCTCTTGTGATCAGATCTAACTACCCAAATCGAACTTCCTCAAAACATTTACACTCTTATATAATGCTTCTGAAAACCTTACAGGCGATTGATCAGCTGACCAGTGCAATGCAAGTCATCACTCTGTTTTGTTGAGTTTCGGCAGACATTCCACAATGTGAAGTGAGCACATTAGAACAGAGGGCCTTTGAGAATATTTTGCATAACATACATTAATGCTGTCTGTAGGGAAGTGTCTCATTTGATTTGCTGCACTAGCCCCAGGGCATCAGACTCAAGTTTACATAGTTTACAGTAAACTGATAAAGTTACATAAGGTTGACCCAAGGCCAAACAGGTAACTATAATAAAGTACGCAAAAAAATGACTGAATGATGATATGTATTTAATTTATTTGGAATATTAAACTACCTGTCAGAATGATTTGTTTTGAGCAGTTGCTATGTGGGAATATCAGACCTTGAAGCAACTTATCGCCGCTTTCTTTGGCCAAGGCCCGCCCAAGAGGCCATATGACTGACAGGTAAAGCAACCAATCACGTTTTGTTTTGTTGCGCGTCATGTTTAGTGTTTCCAGAAAAGTTAAGCCAACGGTCTGTGGGCATGATGTCTGAGGCTGAGACTAGGGGGACATGATCCCCTCATGATCCCCTCAGTGACCCGATCCGTCTCCCTCACTGTCCCTACGAAAGGCAACAAACATCGGTAAAACTGAGAATTGATTAGGGTTTTTTGCTATGTACATTAAGGCCGAAGTATGGTCCGTCCATCCGCAAGACGCAATTTTCATCACACCCCGTCCAATTTTTTGAGACCGCGCGGACGTACCGCATACAACAGCGCACGTGCGAAAAAAGTGTACCTGTCCACTAGGGGTCAATACACACACAGAAAGTTAGCAGTGTGCCATTGTCGAAAGAAGAATGATACAAAACCAACACGCTGAAACTAAGAACAGTAAGCTAAGAAGCATATCCTTCTGCATACTGTTTGGTTGTTGTTCTTGTTGTCCTGCTGTTTGTTTGGATTGTTTGCAATGGCAAATTACTTCCTCAATCATTAATTTGCAGTTAAAAACACATTATACACCACTTACATGCTTTAAAGGTAAAATTGTTACTTTTTCCTGTCAATCCATGTTGATTTTGTCCATAAAGTATGCACTGTTGCTTTAATTGAGAGCGAACAGCGCCGCAAAAATAGACGCGTGCCGCCGTAAGTGGTCGCGAACAGACCCCTGCTCCATAATTATATTGCCGTCACTGCTTCAGAATCGGGTCGGGGCAGAAACAGGCTGACACACGATAATAATGTCCCGGTCACAATTACTTTGTACCCACGTTCTCACTACATGCTGTTCTGTTGTCAATAAACACACAAGATGGTGCTGCCACCGACGTTTACGTTCTCTCTGTGCTCTCTGTGTGCTGCTGCTAGCCTGCCCTGACTCCTGACCACGCCCCGTGTGTCCTATGAGGAGCTGTAAGCTGACTCAATTGTGCCTGTACAAGCGGTAACCATTGTGATCAAATGCCATCGTCTATGACTGTTCTGATGATTTTTCTGGTCTGAAAAAATTGACTGCAATGAAGAGACAAAAAAAAACCAAACAATGAAAGTATCCTATGCCTGTTGACTTTTCCAAGATGTGGCAGATTACTTTTGTTATTTTTTTGTATAGCTAGTCTTTTGCACTTAGCAAACATAGCTAAACGTGTAGAGCATGACTATGCAATTAGGTGAGTGGACAGAGGCAAATAGCGAATTAACACAGAAAGAATGGTTGGCTCAATCAAACAATTTATCGTCAATGTTTTATCTGGACTTGCAAGACTATATTAAGGTCCTGGCATAACAATTTCCTCTAGCCCAATGTACTGTATAAGTTGACAGAGGCAAATTTACTGATTTATGTTTAAATAAAACATATTTTGCAGAAGGTAAGGCATGAAGTTTTGATGTGTGATTGGCATACTAGACAAATAACAGTTTGATCATGCGTTTGCTAGTGTTAATCAGGTAGGCTTCCTTCATTATTGTTTATCCATAATATCAAATAAGAATCCTCCAGTGGCTTTTTAGTGCAAACCATTAGCCCAATAAATAATAAATAAAATAATTTGCTGACAGCTTGAACCCCCAGTTAAAAAATCCCATCTGGTCTAACCGCCATACTTTACCAATATTTAGCCTTCATTATTAGATCATCCACAGGGATTTACATACATTGCAAAATGTTTACATACACACAAATATCATGATGTCGTAATATATGTATATAGGCTACTTACCACCTTTGTAGCAGAGTTACACAACCACTTTATATTACACTGGTTCAGGCGGCAAAATGTGGACAGGATTCCGGTCAGAGAATCGGTGATTGGAGAAGAGATTCTTCACAACGATATTTCTCTGTCTTTGGGTTGTTATCTGCACCAATTTTTCTAGGCAATGATCTGTAATAATGTTCTAAATGAACAACAAAGAAACATAAATACAACCATATTCCGAGAACCATTAAAACTGAGATAATTAACAAATATATGCAAATAAATGCAAATACTGAGTAGACAAGTCTGCGCCCTTAACATTAATAGTAACCCAACCAGTGCAGATAAGAATTATGTAGTGGGGCAATAACACGTTATTGTAAACATGTGGGTAATGCAGCATAACAGCAGGTGCTAATGCTAATGCTAATAGAATATCACAAATCTGGTTAAAAGGTCGGAAACATATATCAAACAGTTAACAGAGTGACAGATACGTCTTGGTTACGTATGTAACCTCAGTTCCCTGATGGAGGGAACGAGACGTTGTGTCGAGAACGACAGATGGGGTTCGCCCTTGAGAACCAATCAACTCTGACTACTATAGAAAAAGGCCAATGAAATTTGGCGAATGCAATTTGCATGCCGGGCTCCGCCCCCGGAAATCCGGTATAAAAGGAGGCCGGCGTGCAGCATTCACTTACCTTTGTTCTGAAGAGCCTGAGACCTCTCAAACTGCAGCAGAATACGATACGTGTTCGTGGCATAAGGGACACAACGTCTCGTTCCCTCCATCAGGGAACTGAGGTTACATACGTAACCAAGACGTTCCCTTTCTGTCGGTCTCTCGACGTTGTGTCGAGAACGACAGATGGGGTTGCCTATGGAAAACGCCACAACGCTGTATCGCGTCACAATCTCTAGCGAAGCGACGGTAACAAGCCTGGGCGTGTCATCTCGAAGCTTTCGTGAGACTGTAACCTTCCAGTGTGGTGGTCGGGGGGTTCCAGAGCTTTCTTGGAGAAAGATGGGTACAGCCCTGACCGGTAACTTTCACGGACGGGGCCTTAGCTCTCTATAGGCGAGAGGCCGTCCAGATCAGTTTACACCGGGTAAGCGCGACTCTTAATCAGAGAAGCGCTACAGAGGCCACCTCCTACCCGTGGGGAGGAATATGGTGGATATAGGTATGGTCTCGTCCTTGGAGGAGAACGCATGGAACGTGCGGACTGAGTAGTTAACCGCGAGGTGGAGGCCCACCTGGGGAAGCTCATGGGTTACCAGGAGTGGGAACCATTCTCATGAGGATACATCAGACGGAACAGCCCACGGAGGGGGTGTTACAGACGTCCGGTAGCACTAGGTCCGGTTAGAGCTATCTGTGATAGCTCACATGGTATCCCGGCCTAAGGGGGAAGGCTGCTCTGCCCAGCCAGCCCCCAGGGGGTGCTTGTTTGGTGATGGATGGAATGCCTATTCTTAACCAGTGTCTGGGTAAGAAGGGAGGCTGGTGAGGTACCAGTTTCTTAGCGATGTGTTCGGGTAAGAAGAAAAGGTAAATAGCACACTGACCCAACCTGTTAGAGGGTGGAAAGGTGCTTTCGCAGGCATACGCCCCCCCGGATGCCAGTCCTACATGTCGCCACGCAGGACGTGGGCTGACACCGGGTTTACGCGAAGGTTGTTAACCCTTGCGAAGGTGTTTGGGCATAGCCCAACCCGCAGCTCTACAGATGTCTGCTAGAGAGGCGCTTCTGCCAGTGTCCAGGAGGTGGCTAAACTCCGTGTGGAGTGAGCCCTCACTGCCAATGGGCATGGGAGATTCTGAGATCGGAATGCCGTCGTAACGGCGTCCACGACCCAGTGCGCCAGCCTCTGTTTGGAGACAGCCTTCCCCTTCTGCTGTCCTCCAACAGACACGGAGCTGGTCAGAGCTTCAGAGCTCTGCGTGCGGTCCAGTACGTACTGGACACAACACTAATCGGGTTGGGTCTTCCTCCCCTATGGGGAGCGCCTGCAAGTTCACCACTTGGCCCCGGAGGGAGTAGTGGGAACTTCTTGGGCACGCATCCGGGCCTGGGTCTCAAGATAACGTGAGAGTTTCCAGGGCCGAGTTTAAGGCAATCCAGGGACACGGAGGATGCTCGGTGGTCCCCTACCCTGTTGAAGGAAGTGAGCGCCGTCAGGAGGGCCGTCTTACTCTATGAGGAAGATCGGAACCTCAGAGGGGCTCTTTGGGGGGCCCTGAGGCTCCCCAGGACCACTTAGGGTCCCAAGAGGGTATGGAGCGAAGATGAGGCGGATTCCGCCCTCTCGCTGCTTAGGAACCTGGTGACCAGGTCGTGTTGCCCTAGAAACTTTCCACCGACTGAGTCGTGATGAGTGGCAATAGCGACTACATACACTTTCAGTGTGGAAGGGAGATGTTAGTCTCCAGTCTCGTGAGGAGGGGAACACAATCCTGATCAAGCACCTCAGTGGGTCTTTCTCGTTGAGAAAGACACCAGGACGAGAAGAGGCACCGTCTAGAGGCGTGTAACCGCCTAGTAGATGGGGCCCTAGCCTGGGTGATGGTCTCAGCCGTATAGGGGGAGTAGCCATCTTAGGATCTTCTCGTCCCGTCTAGAGACCAGACATGGGTGTTCCAGAGGTCTGATCTGGGATGCCAGAACGTGTCCTTCCCCTGAGAGAGCAGGTCCTCTGTCAGGGGAATGGTTCAGGGGGAGTCGCTGTCCAGAGCATCGGCTCTGAGGCCAAGTGCGGTTAGACCGGTGTGGTGTAACCAATAACACTTGGTGCTCCTGCTCCCTGACCTTGCACAGAGTCTGTACAAGAAGGCTCCTGGGGGGGGAAGGTGTGCTTCCGCCCATCCCGCGGCCAGCTGTGCGCAAGGATATCCGTGCCGAGGGCAGGGACTATCAAGCGGGCAAATGGTGGTGTTACGGGAGGTGAACAGGTTTTACCTGGGCCTACCCGAACAGCCTCCAAATGAGCTGGACTGCACGGGGGTGGAGTCGCCACTCTCCACGAGGCATAAACTGGCGAGAAAGCACGTCGGCTGTCTAGTTCAGTTTGCCCGGGGTGTGTGGCCTGCAGGGAACGAGTCACCTGTTGACTCCACCGGAGGAGGCGTCGAGCAAGTTGTGTTTAGCTGCTGTGTGCGAACGCCACCCTGACGATCTGTATTCGCTACAGCTATAGTGCTGTCCTCGGAACAGCACGTGCATGTCTCGCACGAGAGGCCGTAGCCTGCTCAGTGCAAGTAGCATAGCCCACAACTCTTGGCAATTGATATGCCAGCGCAGGCGGGGGTTCGTCCAACACCCCACCTGCGTGCTCGTTGCACACTACACCGCACCCCTGCAGGGAGACTTCAGTCGTCACCACGACCTGCCTCATAACCTGCTCAAAGGGACCTGAGTCCGTCGAAAAAGTCATAAAGACTAGGGGTTATGGTGCGTCGGCAGCAGGGCGGCATCACCATGCGCCTGCTGCCGGTGTGCCACGCTCTCCTCGGAACTCGACTCTGAAACCAGTGTTGGAGCGGTGTCATGTGCATCAACTCGAGGGGTATTAACCCGCGAGGACGCCATGTGTCCCAGGAGCCTCTGAATTGTTTCAGGGGGACCGCTGTCTGCCTAAAATGTTCATTTCAGACAGTTCAACACTGGTTGGGCACAACTGCGGACAGGTGTGCCGACATGGTGACAGAGCTGAGTTCCATACCGAGAAAGAGGATGCTCTGCACTGGGGAGAGCTTGCCCCTCTCTTGGTTGACCTGGAGTCCCAATCGACCAAGGTGCCGGAGCACCAGGTCCCTTTGTGTACATAACAGATCTCGCGAGTGTGCTAAGATAGGCCAGTCGCTGAGATAGTTTAGTACCCGCTCGCCTTCCTCCTCTCAGGGAGAAAGGGCGGTCAGGGACAGACCGAAAGGGAGGACTCTGTACTGATATGCCCGCCTCTCGCACGCGAACCGTGGGAACGGCCGGTGTCGAGGAGGATCGAGACATGAAAGTAAGCGTCCTTCAGGTCGATTGCCACGAACCAATCCTGACACCTCATAGATGTCAGGACGCGCCTCTGTGTGAGCACCCTGAATGGCAGCTTGTGAAGGTGCTCTGTTCAGGGTACGCAGCCTTTGGGGGCAACCCGCCGTCTTTCTTGGGAACGATGAAGTGTGGGTGGTGACCCACTGAACATCTTGGTTTTGAGGGACGAACTCGATGCCTGTTTTGCCAGAAGGGTGGTGACCTCTACCCGAAGTACGGAGGCGTCCCTGCCTCTGACAGAGGGAGAGATGATGCCCCGAAACTTGGGTGAGTCTCTGGCGAACTGGATCGAGTAACCAAGACGGACCGCCCTCATTAGCCAGCGAGACAGTGTGGGCAGCTCTCGAGCTCCCAGGGACTGTGACAGGGTGACCAAGGGGACGGTCTGCTTCATCATTCCCACGGGGGGTGGTTCGTCGGCTGGCGGAGCTAACCATGTCGCGGGGAGTCCCCGGAGGGAAGGTTTTTGCTCCGCCTGCTTACCTGCCTGGCGGGACAACGGCACGCACTGTCGGTTTGAGAGTGGTGACGGCTGTCGTATGTGTACGACCTCACGCCTCGCCAGGGTGTGAGGTCGGTTCGCCGAGCACAGTCCAGTGGAGTGTGCGATCGGCTGCAAGTAAACCCGGGGAGAACAGAAAACTCACTGAGTAAGTGGGCGCCAAGCCCTAACAAGGGCCCGGCTTTGGTGACGAGGCAGGAGTCGTCCCGTACCGACCGATCAGAGCCGTGGCTGTGAAGGTTCGGGCCCGATGTTGTTCTCCCTGGGGTCTTCCCGTCAGTGTCCCTTCTCACGAGGAGGTTGCTGACGGGGTGGAGGTTTCCCCCTCGACCTCTGCTTCCGGGGTGCCGCCTGTGGGGGCACAGGAACCGGAGCCGATGTCGAAAGGGTCCTGGGTTGCAGGGAAGCAGACGTCACGTGAGATCTCGGAGGCCTGTAGGCGGCCGAGTCGCGGCGTGAAAAAAATGTGGTTAATTGCCACTGTCTGCTTCGCCGTCAAAAAACTGCTGAGCGCAGTCCTCGACGGTGTTACCAACAACCCACCCTGCGAGATGAGTGCATCAAGAAAGCGGACTTCCTTGCTGTCACTCTTCTGCACAAGGTATAGCCGGGGGTGTCTCTCCTGGACCACTACCGTGGACATCGTCCGACCCAGGGCCCGTGCCGCCGCCTTAGTCGCCCGTAGAGCGCTGTCAGCGGTGGCACGGAGATCCTGCATTATACCCGGGTCGGCCTTACCCTCGTGGAGCCCTCTCAACGCCCTGGCCTGGCGGACCTGCAGGATGGCCAAGGCATAGAGAGAGGAGGCAGCCTGGCCCGCAACATCGCAAGCTTTCGACACCAGTGATGTCGAAGTCTTACGTGCTTTGGACGGTAGGAGTGGTCGATCCCCCCCCAGGTGGTAGCCGTCCGCGGCACAGGTGCACCGCAGGCGGACGTTCCACCCGGGGGATCTCGACGCAGTCCTTGGCTGCCTCACCATCGAGGGAAGTAAGGGAGCCGGAGCTGGTTTCACTGGAACGGTCCGTGAGTGGAGCGTTCCAAGTTTTACACAGCTCCTCATGCACCTCCGGGAAAAACATGGCACCCGGGGTGGGCGCGGTTTGCACCGCGCACCGACCTCGGGAACCACGCATCCCCGGGTTAGCACGGATGACATCACTTCTGCTTCCTCCTGAACTCGACCGCTGGGGGTGGAGTTTGGATTCGGCAGAGTCGGATGCCAGTCTCCCTCCGATGCTGCGAGCGACATCTCATCTACGTCACACATCGTTTCCGAGTGTGTGCGTGAGGATCCGGACGGTATGCCACCGCCGGTTGGGGAACGTTCAGAAGAGCGAATCGGGGTGCGTTCGGCCAGTGAGCACTTGGCTGGCGGGTTTACGTTCGCAGAGTTCCCCGTATCACTAACGCTGCTAACGTGGGTGGTCATCGGGGCCGTAGCCACAGATGTCACAGCCCGGGTAGCAGACGAAATGGTGGCTGGTTCCCGTAGGAAGACAGCCACCCGTGACCGCAACTTCTGAATGACAATCTGCCCGCAGTGCAGGCAGATGTGTCAACGAACGCTGCTTCAGTGTGCTGGACGCCCAGACACCTAATGCAGCGATCGTGTCCATCCCCCTCCTCGATGAGGGTGCCGCACCCAAGAGAACAGCGGGACATGCCGCGCTGGAGAATGCTCAGTCAGTCCTGAAAAGGACTTTTAGAAAAAATCTCTAACACCTCCGGAACCGCCGAGACGCCCAGGGGAAGGTCGCTGCAGGAAGGGACGATCCGCTGTAACACGTCGTAGCACCAGCGTGTAGTTGTAGAGGATTGAATCCTGAGTTGTACTCATGAGCGATGGCTCTGAAGAACAAAAGGTAAGTGAATGCTGCACGCCGGCCTCCTTTTATACCGGATTTCCGGGGGCGGAGCCCGGCATGCAAATTGCATTCGCCAAATTTCATTGGCCTTTTTCTATAGTAGTCAGAGTTGATTGGTTCTCAAGGGCGAACCCCATCTGTCGTTCTCGACACAACGTCGAGAGACCGACAGAAAGGGAACTGCTGTGTGTCCATTTACCTGCTCTGCGTAACTGTAATGCTGTTGTTTAATAAGCACGTGTCTGCTGCTCTTCATGTTCGCGCCTTGGCGGCAGAGAAGCAGCGCGAGCGGGGCGGAAATTGTTAAAATGAAGCGCGTTTGTCGCTAGAAAAGATATGAGAGGATAGAGCGGCAAACGATCAATTACATTATTGTTCTTTAGAGCGCGTCTGATGTGATTCTCCGTTGTGTAAAAGAGGCTCAATGAAAATAGTCAAAAGTTTTAAATGTGTATATGTCTCGCGGTCATGGTAGAATGAAGCTAAGGTCCGGCGGTCCTCCAATTGAGGATGACTGTAACTAGGTGAACATACACATGTACAGATTTACTTTAAAACGGCCGTAACACACGGAGTTTCTGCCAATCTCATATTCTATCTTCGAAGAGTATTTAGTTTGATCACATTTATAAAAGATAGATACAGCTTTACGATTTTTTCCGAAAACATATACGGCGCGTGCGGGGGGAGGGGTAGGCTGAACCAAATCACGTGCGCACCCATTGTCAACAAAACACAGACACCAGTTTCACTCACCGCATTCGGCTATGTCCGGCATGTTTTAGCGCCATATATCAGTTTCAAACGATCTCCAAATCCAACGTTATATCCACCGTTTTTATAACATTTATCACCCAAATGCAGTGAACAAACAAACACCTGAATTATACAGAGCACGAACAAAGGTGCAGAGAAGTTTTGTGAATCCGGCTTGTTTGTGTGCGAATTATGGAAGAATCTGATTGACTGAGGTGTGGTAGTGTGTGCTGCTTGCATATGACAGTGAGTTACATTATGCAAGGAAATGTCTTAATATTGTTGCTGCTGGTCCAGGAAAGCATTGTTGCAATCATGTGGTGTAAATCCTGTATGATGAAGGATGTGTGCAGGTGTTGATATTGTCCTTCAAGGTTGTGTTCATAGTTTGTAACCTGTCAATGTAATCCTGTATAAAACCGATCTGTTTCCTACACATAGTACCCTATAATTCAAAAGTTTTTGTGCGCATGTGTGTGTATGGGGGGGGGGGGGCAGAGATCCACAAGACACTTGTGCGCAGGGGCCTTTGGATTCTTAATCCGTGCCTTCACATAAGAATGAAATGATACTGAAAAAGGATACAAAAGCTGTCACTGGGGCTGTACCATTCTACAAAGTAAGTAGAAAAATAGAAAATACGTTGATAAATTGTTTATATTAGTATTTTTTAAAGGGTAAAGTCTTTAATAATTACAATATTACAAAGATTCTGTTGTGATCAATATTGTGTCAACATCTTTAACTCAAAACACAATCACAGCAGTGTGTGACGCTGCAGATATTTATTTTGTCTCGCCCTTATACTTCAACACCATGCAATCTGATTCTTTCAAACCTGTGCCCAAACCACATAAAAATGTGGGAAGGACTGAATTTCCTCAAAGAATGCCAAAGCCCACATAATGTAAAAGCTTTTCACAGGGGTCACGTAAATATTTGCGAGAAACAAAAGCATTATTCCAAAACATTCCAACTTTCAATTCCAACAAACATCTCCCTATATGAAAAAGTAAATTCATTTAAAACCAGTTTCACATAGCAGACACCACAATCTGCAATCAAAAGATACATATTTCAATATGAACTTCTTCCCAGACTAAATTGTCTAAACTGTACTATCCAAATTATTTCATACTTCAACACTCTTAAAGTTTGTCAATAATCGTGTCTATTTAGAAATTTGGAGAGAAGCTTTTGAGATAAATTGCTATTTAACCTGTGGGCAATCAAACTGTCTTGGGTCCTGGTTCTTCACATAGGAAAGGCTTGCTCTCTCCACAAGAATACAATGTTTTCACCCATCATTTCTCCTCTAAAGAGAGGCCGATAACCATCCAGCCAGGTAGACCTTTTGCTACCATAACTATAAAAATACAGAGCTGTGCTTAGTAATTTGAAAGATCTCTGCCAGGTAGTAAGTTCAATATCGGCACTTCATAAAACACTTAAGACATTTACTCTTACCACTAAAAGCAAAGAAACAGCAGAAAGTTTTGTGTGAAAGAAGTGACACTAGTAACTTCACACGGACTCATTAATGTCTCTTTCATTAGGCTGTAAAACAACTCACACATAGATCGTAAAGAGCAAGGTCCATTCCTGTGTTGTATGTTAAGCGCTCAAGAAGCATCCCAGACATTGGCAGCCGGGTGCGGTTCCCATGTACGGTCCCTGGTGTATATACCAGAAAGGGCAAGCCATTACCTGCAAAACCAGAAGGACCTACCAACACTCATGTGATTTCTCAGATAACTGGCATACTTGAGTGTAATGCTAGAAGCTGAAGGTAGTTTGGGCAAATAATGCCAAATCTTTTATGGCACATAGACTCCAAAGTCTTTAGGAATCTTGACCGTAAGAATTGTTTGATTGTGGTCAAAATATTATACTTACAGGAATTTTTGTGCTTATGAATATATTTGGAAGAATGTTAGCAACTGACATTTCTGTCATTGACACCATAGTCTAAATAAAATATATATTTATAATGCTGTTCTGTTGAACACAAAGTGAGAATTTTGAAGAATTGAGGAAAGCAAAACCATTCTAGGGAACCTTTGACTACTTTGTATTTTTCCAACTATAGTAGTCAATGATGTCCCAGAAATGTCAGTTGCTAACATTTTTCCAAATATACTTCTTTGGGTTCAACAGAACAAAGAAATTTATACAAAATATACATTTTTGGGGTGGAGTATCCCTTTAAAGTATGTTAAAGTATGATGATATTATAAAGCACAACAACAGATGAAAATGAGAAATGCACTCTGAAATAACAAAAGTATAATGAAAGTGAGCATTAATTAATTTCACAATATTTCATTATTGTATTTCTACACAATCTGAACCAAATCTGACTTGTTTATATAAACATAAACTGACAGAAATGAAACTTTGACTGTATTGTTAGTAATTTCAGTTTAGAGTAAAACCTTATGAAAATGTTAAAAAATATATTTTGAAAGGACAATTTAATTAAATAGAAATGAACACTTTATTTAACCGTAAAGAAATTATATAGTGGAACTGTCAATCAATAGGTTAACAAATGATGAAATGTCTTCTTTCTAAATCTTCTTTGGAATTTTCTTTAAAGTGATGTCAGGCGATGCGTAAACATGTCCTATTGTGTTCACAGATGTCTCACATTATATTGTAACCATCACTATTTCATTTAAAAACTTAAGAGGCATGATGTAATGCTTACTTTTAACGGAAACTTGCATTAGGGTTTTATTTGATCATCACTCAATGTGCATCTCGGATTTTTATATTATTTTTAATGAAACAGCCTCACTCTAATATGATCTTTTAAAGGGTAGCGATTTGTCACTTTGTTCATTTAAAAAAAGAAATCAATCATGAAAGTGTTTTTTGTTCGTCCAAACATACGATGCCTTTATTTCCCCCCTTGATTTGAGTGGTGGGTTTAGAAAACAGATTTCAAGGTCTTAGAGAGACCCTTAGAGGCGAACCGAGGAAGAGGAGAGTGAACATCTAAACAACAGTGATGTACGGAAAACATATAGGATATATGGACATGGGTGTTATTCACTTAATTTACATGACAGTCAAATTCTGAGAGGCCTCATCCATTGTTTCGTTATATGTATATGATGCAGCCATTCACCTACAGTTTAGAAAATCCGACCAATCTTTCAACATCTGCCATGCACACAATGAAACAAAATTGATTTTACTTTTAGAAAAAAAACTCATTTTTGATGACCTTGTAATCTAGAGCTACGAGTTTCCAAAACTATTGCAGAATGCACATAATATATTTGTTATTATTTTGTTATGTTTTGTAGTGTGGGATAAGCAGATAGGCTATCATGCTTCACAGTTTTAACCTTAACCTATTTATTAGCATTTGAGTTTAGAAACTCTCAAAAAAGAGCATCTGTCACATGAAATGTTACACAGCTTGTTTTACAGATACCTCTCAAGCTCATAATCACTGTGCCAAATTATGCTGTGGTTTTGCATGTCCTGTTTTTCTGTCTCGCTCTATTAACTTCCTGAATACTTTAGTCTCATGTAATCTCCGGGAGTTTCACCTTACGATGTAAATGGCAGTTTATTTTCCACTCTATTTCAACATCAAGTTTGAGGTATTTTGGGGTCATAAACAATAGGTTGAAGCAATCATCAATTATTCTTTCAAAACAAAATCACACTTTGTATAATCATTTTTGTCACTGCATTATTGGTATTATTCTCTAGGAGTTTTAGTATAAGAACAGTGAGAAAAAGCTTCTCATTTTTGAGGGATCTATCCCTTTAACGAACTGCAAGATTACATTTAAATGTTGTATGACTCTATTGAGAGGTTTAAAGGGATTTGTTTAAAGCAAACAATTGTCCAACACTTTTTTTAAAGAAAGTTCACCTTTCACCTAATTCCTTAGTGTTCACATTATATCATAGATAAACTATTTAATAGTAGCTCTACGAAAAATAGATGAAAACATTGTATGTTTGATTAAAAAATGTTTTTGAGAATATATCAAATACATGACTGTGTACTATTTTGCCAATGTTGCATTTCATTATGGTGTTAAACCAGCATACATGACATCACATGACCATGTTTTGTTCCACTGACGTCAGCGTGGGACTTTCCAAATGAAATGTTTTTCTCCTCCCTCAAGGACAAATTATGTTTTCCAGAACTTTCTGTTGAGATGTTTAGTCTTTTGCCTGGTCAAAATCTGTCGTTGTGTGTTTTAGAAATCCAAAATATTTTTTTATATGGATAGGAAAGTTTGACAGGAAATTATGGGATGAGAGAAAGGGAATCGGAAGCCGGGATAGGACCATGAGCAAGGATTCAAAGTGCTGCTGCTCAACATGTAGGTGCGCACAGTCCACTGGACCACTTGGCACCAAACTATTCCAAGAAAATCCAAACTATTTTATCGATTAACTGTTCGTAAATAGCTTGAGGCAAAACTGTACATTCGATTCACAAAAAATGTTTCAACTGACGTGTGAATATTTTGACTGTCCCACGTTAATCATTTATTGTACATGCCAACAAAAATTCACTGTTGTCAAATATTAACTATATTCCTTGTCCAAAAAAATTTAACAGTAAATACCTTTCATTTTACAACCTAACCTTTCAATCGGAAAAAAACCCTGAATGCCTGTTATGATTGTTGTCATATTTCACTCTGGCAAGTTAAGAGATTAGATAAAACCACCTGCATTTTATTGTATTCCCTAGTGAATCTGCTTTAAACCAGGGGTTCCCAAAGTAGGAGTCGGATCCCCCGGGGGGTCTCAAGGCCACGAGGGTGGGGTTGCAAGATGATTTCCAGAAATCTTTTTTTATTAGGAATAGGGTATTTAATCAATAAGTGTAACACAACATAAAAATAGTATTTAAGTTAGAACCATGCAAAAAAAAAGCCATCATGCTTTGGAATCTGCTCCCACTCGATTATTTGTCGAAATTAAACTTTGGTTAATCCACCAAGGACAACGCAGGGAGGCCAGCGGAGAGCGCCGTAGACAGAAAGGCCATCATCCTCAACCACGAAAAGAGACCGGCGTTTGCTTAAAGACGAAAACCATCAGCACTAGAATCACTCAGTTTGTTGAAATTTGACCATCTGTAATAATAGCTCATGGTTTATGTATTACTAAATGTATTTGTATGCTTTAGCCTCCTCCACGGATAGTGGGAGTCTCGAATAGCCGGCACTGTCATTTTGGGGTTCGCGGCCTGAAAGTTTGGGAACCTGTGCTTTCTGTCAACTTCTGTCATCTCAGGGCTGTACTGTCTTTTTTAAATCGAAGATATTATTGTACTTATACTATCTGTATTATAAGTACTATTAACTGTAACCTTTAACCTTTTGTAAGAACAAAATCTTTCTTAATTGTTCTTAGACTGATATTCGTGTAACGTCGCTTTACTTTGGTACACTTAGGTAGAGTTGAATTGTTGACCTCAATAAAAAAAGGAAGTGTCCATTTACATCCAATTCGGAAGTTCAAAAGTAAACATTAGTAAATAATTGGTAAGGAAGCTGTATTCACTGTAGATCATAAAATAAAGTGTTTTGAATAGTCCTATATTTTTTGATATCTAAATAATTTGTTTTTGAAGTTTAACTGACTACTAAATAAAGCCCTAGATAGCTAATTGTATGACTATGCGACCTCAGCGAAGGTCACACAGTCTGCTGTATATTTTGACTTCATTCAAGGCAGCCTAATCTTTTCATTGAAGCAGCTGAGTCAAATAGAAACTGAAAGCAGTGGACACGTCGGAAAAATAAATGAAAATTCCGTTCCAGTACCAGAAGAAACTTGCATGCCACAATTGCAACAGTGAAGCTTAAAACAAAATGTACTAAATGCTCTGTTAAAATTTATACCTAATGTTAAAAACAGCAGTATTTATAGGCCAATGAATGATTCAAATATATCAAACATACAGACAAATGTATACAAAATCATTTTATTGCCTTGTCAGGCTTAAAGCACTTCATTCAATTCATTAAAGTAAATTAAATTTGTTACAGTAAAAAAAAGCAAATATCCCATAGGGAGCACCATACATTCCTTCCACGTGAATGAAAATCAGCACAACTGAGAAAAACAACCCATACAAAAGTACGTAAAGAAGCAACATAAAGCAAATATGACGTGTGCATAGTAAATGATACATACAGAGAAAGATGACTTTGAAATATAAACTACTATGACATATCAGCATTTGGCAAAATATAAAAAACACGTTTCTTCCTCCCCTACTTGTTTTACTTGTTCTTCAAAGAACAACAAGGATTTGCTAAAGACAGTTCCCACAGGGAGTTGTACAAAAGTATAATGCAAAGATGCATATTTCACAGTGTGTTATGTACACAATTCAATCTGGTGACCAGTACTCCTTAAAACCGTCTCAAGAAAGTCCGATCAACACACACAACTTAGTTATGTCTACATACAAACAGGTTGAAATCTTCAGCCTTATATCAGTGTTTGAGTGGTTTTCGCAGTGAAGAACCTTGCATTAGTAACTCCATGATACCTTTCAACTCTTCACACTTCATTCCCCTCAACTGTGGCTGGCACATAGATGATGTTCTGCAGAAAAAAATTAAAGAAAAGGGGGAAATATTAAAGTGTTTTTTCTCTCTGGCAAAAAAAATAAACATGAGTCAAAAACAGGACCTTGTGCCCTGAGGCTGTGCTCTGAAAATACATTAAAACTGTAAACACGCGCTGCAGTCATGTACACAAAAGGATGTCTTACTTCAATAAGGGTCATCACAGAAATATAGAAATTTCAGGAAGGGATTAGTTTCAATAAACATAGGTGGAATTCAATGGAAATATTTTGGCAAAGCTAAAATATAAGTCTTTGAATGACTACTATTTTAGGTTTTTGTTATTTCTCTTCATTAAACTTGCTTATTAAACAGGTTTTTATTTTTTCTATATAGTATATGTGCTGTGAAATTCACATCCATCACGGTTTAATCAAAGAAAAGGTTGAAACATTATTTAAAAAATGTAATTATATTATAAAAATATAAATGTTTCTGCGACGACAATGTCAACGTTATGTGGCCCAAAATTGACTTCCAGTTGACATCCGCAAAGAATCAATAACTGTTGAAACGTTTGAATTTAATACAACAATAAAATATTGCTAGTTAATATTAATATAAATATAAATTGAACGTAAAATAAATTGTTCTATTATAACGTAACACAGACTAGAAGTTAAATTTGGCCCAGACACGTGCGTGTCTGTGTCTACGATTTTTTTTACCTGTCTTTGTTTTCGTCTTCTAAGCACTCTAGAAGTTACAAGCAGGCCAGCAGCCAGTATTATCACCACTGCCAGTATGGGAATACCAATATGAACAGATATATCTGGATGTTGAGATGATTTTTCTTGTGGTTGGGTTTCATGTACAGTCACTGCAAGGGAAAAAAAGACCATGTTTGAGAAATTATATATAAAAATAAATAGCGTTTTGGACCCACTACTCTCTCTACCGAGGAGACCAGCATATGTTTTAAAAAATCTAAATTTTGTCATCATTTATTCACCCCTTTGTCATTTCAAACCTGTATGTCTTTCTATCATCTGCAGAATACAAAAGAAAATATTTTTTAAATGTTGATAACGGCACCCATTCACTTGCATTGGTTTTGTGTCCACACAATAGAATCAAATGGGTTCCGGCACTGTTCATTTACCAACTTTCTTCAAAATATCTGCTTTTGTGTTCTGTGGAAGTCATACAGATTTGAAATGACGACAGAATTTTTGTTTTCGAACTATCACTTTAAAAGCAGGTTCTCTTCATTGAATTAAATGATCAAGGTCAGCCAGCTACAATAGAGAGGGGATCAAGCTGGTTGACCAGCTTTACCAGATGGACCACCACTCAACCAGTATTACCCAAACATGACCAGAAGGGAAATGTTTAGGCATGTCCACATATATAACTAACATTAACATGTTTTTTTCAACACAGATATTCAATTTTAGTTCTGTATTGAAGTTCTAGTACAATTTATTAGAGAAGAGATTTCAATTACATGTGAGAACAGAATGATTCTAATCTTGTGATAAGTTATTTTCTGAATGTCTTTAGCCGTTACTTTCAGTTCCGCTACACTGGCACCAAAATCAATTTCCTTTGGTTGTCATTACTGTTCTGCTTTTAGCTGCTAGTTTCCAATTCAGTGGCTCCCACATACGTCATAAACTGAAGCAATCATTTTATACTATAGCTAACAAAATAAGCGCTTTCTTGGTTAGGGCCTGCCAAACAAAAAAGGAAGCAGACCTATATTGTACAACAACAGGAAGCTTCCTTTCTAGTTTTGCACCACTGATCGGCTGGTAACATTTTAGTATCAATTTGTGAATACTAAAGTAATACAGAAAGATAAAGATAAAGTTCTGGATAGATTTTATTGAGAACAATAGTCTTACCTGTAAGATTAACTTCCAAAGATTTCTTTGAAGTGATTCCCTCAACAACCTTGGTTAAAACATGACAGGTGTACACGCCTGAATCCACAAAAGACACATTATGGAGCAGCAGGGAGCAATTGCTCTTCTCCTTATGCAGAAATAACTCC
The DNA here is from genome assembly GCF_015846415.1 of Triplophysa dalaica. Lineage (NCBI taxonomy): Eukaryota > Metazoa > Chordata > Actinopteri > Cypriniformes > Nemacheilidae > Triplophysa > Triplophysa dalaica. The sequence continues at coordinate 17,716,390 of NC_079549.1, read as the reverse complement.
GTCCTGTTTATGTAGTGTTCATCTATTGGACTCTTGTAATTCTCGTTTTGGGTATAAAAGCTCACTACTCTTTCGCCAATCTGCCATACTAGTGACGTAGGCAGGACAGAACATGCACAAGGTAAAAGCACGTCGTCTCGAACTTTGGCATTTTCAGTATATTGCACATCTGTAGATTCTCCCGCTGCAAGAGCCCCTACAATTGTAAAATAAAGAATAATTAAAAACAGTGAGTAAATGAAACAACAGTCATGGTACCAAAATTAAAATGTAAAAATGCTGTTTGTTCAATTTGACCTTTTAGAAAACAAAATGGAACAAGGAGAAGAAAAAGTGCTATGCATTGTCATGCATTATCATCCTAATGCTTTGACTTAATAAATGAAATTGATATTGAACTTTTCATATTTAGTAAATTGGTTGATTAAAAAATGAAAAGAATAATTTAATACAAATCTGAATATAACCATGTACAAGTAAAAATTATTAAATAACATTTTATCTTGAGACTTATAGCTTCTTTTTTGGCCCATAGACATGTGATTGTAAAACCATAAACCAACTCAAGCAGTGAAGTATCCTTAACATTCACAAAAACAAGTTGAAATGACTAACATGGATGACATATTTACTACAGGGACAATCCCCTGGAGCTGGTTAAATTCTTTCTCAAGAGTACATTGGTTTGGTTCCTTGTGGCTCTCAGAACCTTCTTAAATGTATCCCTTACATATAGCCACCAAGACAACAACAAATTGATTGAAGGTTTGTTTGCTATTTCTACAAATTTTACATTGCAAACTACATGTTTTACAAAAGGTCCCAAATCGATCCTCTTCACTGTCTAAATAAGATTACCCTGCAGAAAGTTTGCCAAAGTATGTCTGCGTGCGATTGCTCCGCCAAATAGTTTGCTGTTATCTATTACACCATCATTTAGCTTTGTATCAAAATAGGTTAAAACATTCAAGAACACTCACATGAGACGAGCAGAACTATCAATGTCATGTTCTCCATGTCAGTCCTGGAGGAAAGAAAATGACGTTTTTTCAGTGCGCTTTGCAGAAGTACCCAAGTTCTTAAACTATAAATGAGGTTTAAAGTGCAAGCTTAGCCTATATCTGAGACGTGACTATATCAACACGCCTTTGACAAGCAACACATTATCATTGGTCAGTGAAATAAGTCAGAGAACTTTATAAGTTCCTTTCGTTCACGTCACATGAGAAAACGAGACCACATAACTTTCCATTGCGATGTGCGATCTAATCATGCACACTTCAAGGTTTTCATTTTAATATTGTATCAAAACAAACACACATTGGTGAATCCATTGAGTCCTACTAATAAATGCATAGCCTACATATAAAAACATTTAATAACATAAACTTAAACCTAATTTAAAACAAACGTCGAGGTAGTAAAGGGGTACTAATTCAAATAGTCATACGAATAGTAACCACTGCTTACCATTTTATTTTATTTTTTGCAGTAAAACCAAATGTACTATGGTCCCATCGCAAATAGCATAGTTATAGCAAAACTATGGCAATACAAATGGTAATCAATCTTCCAAAAACATGGTTACTATACATCCATTATAATAAAATCACAATTTCATACGAATAGAATAGAAAACAAGCAATACTCTACTTTTCTATGTCTCTACTCTCTAATCTACCTACCTTTATATTTCCGCTTTGCAGAAGATGTTCGCCCAAGCGATGGCCCGGTACTGAATGAAGAGATGAACAGCGTAACTTACGTGTTAAACACACGCCTACGAGGTTTCACACAAAGTGTTTCTTCGGGCGTGACTCGATCTTTGTTTTTTCTTATAAAGGGTTTAACGGGTGGTAGCAAACGTGACGATATTGGCAGACATGCAAATTTATTTGCGCTTGACCTTTTCTTTATATAAGAGTGAAAGTAGTGAAAGTGAACTGCAGGAGAGTCAACAAACCGCAAGTAAAAGCACTGCTGCATTCATTCCACTAGATGGCGCACGAACACTTTAAGAGCCGTAATGTTGTTGCTGTTTGTGAGAGACTGTCCACGAGACACCACTGCCAACTAGCCCCAGTCCCCACTACATACTTTTGTACTTTGTAAGGTTTGTTTTAAGAACAGTTTTGTCTGATGGTTTCCTTTACAAATTTACAATTATAGACATAGCTATTTGAACCTTATTTAGTCTATTGGTTCTCATCCGAGACAACATTCACCAATAGAAGTAAGCACAAAAAGACCCAATAGAGACCCCCTTAGAAAGAACATCATACAATTCCCTAAACTATTAAATTAATTAGAGTTAGATTTTTTTTTTTTCAAAAAGCTTCATCCTCAAAATGAAATGTCTCTCACCATTTACTCACTCTGGTCTTTTGTCATTTCAAACCTGCGTCATTTTCTTTCTTCTGCAGCACAAAATAATATATCTTGAAGAATGTTAGTTACCAGACATCTTTTTTTGACAGCTTTTGTATGGAGACAAAACCAAGTTTATTAGTTTAACCAGGTTATAAGTGCCCTACAAAATATAATAGGAACTTCTTCATAGATTCACATGTGTATAGATGGGTTTATTGGGCTTACAGGCTGTGTTTGGTTATAATGAAACCAGTTAGGCCAATTTTATGTTGATATTTTGTTGTATATTGTATTAATGAATTTAAGATGACTCGACTGTTCTTAATTTTTTGCGGAGATCTATCAGAAGTAAAGTTTGGGCCACATAACATTTGTTTATGTTCTTGATGCTAAAACGGTCTAAACTGCACTCTAAAAAATACTGTGTTCTCTTCAACCCAACCATTGTAAATTAACCTATGCTGAGTTGTTTCAACCTGTTATTGAATCAAATATAAAGTTCCTTTTTGACCAACGCTGGGTTGAAAATAAGCATTTTTAAGGTGTGAAACACTTGTCTGTAGTAACACCTAAGCATTACTTAATGTGAATATGTAGGTCAGGGTAGAGAGATAGTCTCTAGTTAGACAGTGATCTTTAGTCCCTTTGCTCAAACACAGACAAGCTAACAGAAGATTTAACCCATAACAGGTCTGGAATGTGCCCTACACAGAGTCCTGTTATTTCTCAACAGGTTGACTGAGGGTGCTAATTTCAAAAGGGGATAGAAATTTCCATTTCGTTCATTTAATAAGCTGTTAACGCATGTAGTGGGATTTTCTGCATCTGTCGTTTTAAGAATATTATGTCCTTAAAAACTGTGTTTAGAGGTGAACATAAAAGTCCCTGAAACAATGGCAGGTTTAAATACATTTGAAAACAGATTGATGGTTTTGCAATAATCCATCCAGTTCCCCTGGACTTTCAATTGATGTAGTGGTTTCCTCTTCGGTCACTTTCAATCTGGATCTCTGTCCTCCTCCTCTGTCTCCAGACGTCTGGTCAGCTGACTTTCGCTGGAGCAGCTGTGTGCAGTCAGTCGCTCTCCGTCTATCGCGCATTCTCATAAAGCAAACCAGCACAGACGACAGGGGATCGGAGCCGAAAATCCCGACGCAAAACCCTGATCCGCTCAGGACATTCATCCATCAGAAAACGCGACCATGGATCGTACGGTATTCCCGCTGTTAATGCTGACGACGTTAGCGCTCGCCATCGAGGTAAGAATCGCGAACCTGTAAATGAGAAGGTTGGTTCTCCTCTTGGTTTAAAGGACGGCCTGGGAGCTAGAAAAAACCGCAAACCGAGATATGCAGACAGACATTTTGAGCGCTGCGTGATTTAGCGGCTCCATCAGTTTTCTCTGTGATGTGGTGTCTACAGCCCAATGGTTTTTATTTAGCAATAAAGGTTTAGAAAGCAATTTTATTAAGCGTTGGGTGGGGGCTTCTGGTGCAGCATTGATGCCTTGGTTTAGCCTATGTAATGGGCATAAGGGACGAACTGTACAGTGAATGGATTCATACGCAGAAAACGAAGCATCATTCTTGCTTTTTTTATGCCACATATGCAAAGAAAGGGAATTGCAAATGTCCAAATGCTCTACAGAAAAACACTGTAGCCTCACATTACAGATAGATACGTGGCGTATCTTTGTAAAGATTGCACGATGGAAGTGATCTGGTGATGCTATGCGCCTGCACAGTATGTTCTTTAGATAATCTAAATATGGACCACAGGAATATCAACGACGTTTGCCTGAGATGCAGATGCGGATGAAAGCATGTAAACATTAGTGACTGACAGCTCTTGAAATGTGGCAAGGGGTGCTTTGTTAAACAACGCAATGCTTCACAACAAGCCAGTATACAGATATGTTCAATGCACAAAGGAAGGAATTATAAACCTTTGGTCGACCTGCAACATTGCGATCCATGTTGGGTGAATAAATGCTGTGGCAGCAATCCACCGACGACCCTATTGAACCTTAGCATCAGAAGAAAAACTCGTTCCTCTGAGATGCCTTTTGCGTAACTGATATGCATACACGTGTTTTATAAAGAAATCTGTTGTTTTAAATCGACCTTGCTAATGAAACGTAACGTGGGGATGGTTGGATGCTGAGGGGTTTTAGTGAGGAGTGTTAAAAAAGATGTTGGTTGACAGAAGCAAGATGGCGTCAGCTAACTGCGGCGTTTCCATTTTTTGGATCCAAACGCCAATGCACTTTATACCGCTGCCATCAAAAACGGGCTATGAAGCGCGTAATAGGTGCCCCTTCAAACAAATGCTCGGTGAAAGGATGCTTAATCTGTGGAAAAGCCCATCGTTAACCACACAATGTCAAAATAGTGTTTGACTATATGAGAAATTTGCAATTTGTAACCCACTTATTTAACCTACTGATTTTTGTCGTTTGTGTTGCAATGAAGCATACACCCTAAATAAATAGCCAAATAATAAATAGTAATAAAATGGGATAGTGCTGCTTAGATATAAGGACCAGAAGTTGGTTATTAGTTTAGTTGTTAATAATTTCATACAAAAGCTTAGAGAACAGGGGGTTATCAATGCAATAGCTGATAAACTTGACATTTGACAGCATCAGGGCTCAAATATTTCCTGGTAACAAAGCTGTAATGTTTTTATGATTAGTGTCAGGAGGAGTAAATAAAATATGGCAAGTAAAGGGCCTTTTGGTGCCGCGTTAAGCTTGATGGTGTCTCCCGTTTTTATGCACGTTTGTGTATGAGCAGTTATGATGTTTAAAATGGTTTTAAAAATTATGTGTAGCCCTTTTTCTTTTCATATTAAAGTCTTTTCATGTCATGCTATTAACTCTTTAGTAACACCTTATACTTATTGTTCGCACAGATGTTTGTTTATTCATAGGATGTTATTCTATTACCTTTAAGGGGTGTTTTTAAAGTGTGGCCCCCTTAAAGCAAGGGGCTAAAAACGTCCATATACGGTATAAGGTTTATGATAATAATGTCAATAGGGACATAAGGCCCTCAGTAGATATTCATTAAATGTGTCACTTGTATGTTGTGTGCCAAAATAAGCTTCGTGTGTTTGTGTTATCACCTCTTTATAGTCACCATAACCATGAACAAGCTGTCCTACTGAATGGTCTCATGCTCGGTTTAGCTATAACGGGTAAATCTGCTTTCTGTCAGCCTCCAACTGTAAAGAGCTCCCTCTGTTTGAAATGGAAATGCCAGTGGAACAAGTAAACACTGTTAACGTTTTAAATGACATCTTCTAAGAAGTGCAAAATAACTACCTTCTTAAAAGTTTTAAGGGATACTTTACTACCCAATCAAAATTTGTCCATGTTTTACTCACCTTCAAGTTATTCTAACTGCATATGGTTTTCTTCTTGAAGAAAAATGCTGTCGGAGTTATAATACCACGTATCATTTTACTTCCAAGCGGTAGAATGGGAGTGAATGGGTGTTGACTTTTTGAAGCTCTCAAAAGTGCATCCATCGATTAAAGAACTGCTCGCCACGGCTCCGTAGTCTTAACAAAGGTCTTCTGAAGCGAATCAATGTGTTTGTTTAAGAGAAAAATCCATGTTGACAGCGCTATTAACGTTGATTTCGTTGTCTAGCTTCCGTCATCTCGCGAATGTGGGTGAGCCAGAGGCTTGTTTTTCCGGCAAAAGACTGTGATGAAAGCTTCCACCAGAGTAGACGCTATTCTCTTAGGACAAAGCGAAAAATGCAGCTTTCATCACCGGAACTACCTTTACTATTTTAAATCTGACTGCATTATTCCTCAAGAAGAAAACCATATTCAGTTATGATGCCTTGAAGATGAGTAAAACATGGAGAAATTTTGATTTGGTTAATTTAGGCCACAGTAAATGGCTGTTTGCACTGCAGGATGTTTCAATAGATCTAATGTTGATCTTGAGCTGTTGTGACACTGTTTTGGGAATTGATATTCGCAAATGGTTAGCTTTCACAAATGTCAATGTTAAAGCATTTTATTAGGTGAATATAGAGGGTCTGAGCTGAAGAATCCCATTTTTATGTACCATTGTAGGTTTACATTATTGATTTAAAGTTTTGAAAGGATTATCTTGTTTTGAACATGTTTGTTATGAAGAACTTACTTTTCATTTACAGTTTTCTGTCTAAAAGGACCAACATAGAGATGTTATTTATTCCACTAACCACCAAGTTATGTGTTAAAAGCTTAGTCCAAATAAATGTATAAATTCTAAACAAATGAACAATTCATCATTAATTCGTCCCTTTATCCATGTAATGGGGAATATTCCAGACAGCTTTTTATAGCAGCACTTCCACTGATTGTTAGCGGGACAAAAGAGGGAAAACACATCAGTCCCATAATTCCTCACCCTGAATTCAACAGAGTGGGTGGGTCGTGTAGTAGGGAATCTTTTGTGACAGTCAGGGTCGAGGCCAGGCCAAAGAAACACAAGGGAGGACCGCCATTATTATGTCTCTCTCTCTCTCTCTCTTTTAAATATCAATGTTTCATCTCATCTCAAAATGTCATTTTTGATTCTCTTTCATTCATTTCTATCACTTTTTAGTATCTCTTTTCATTTTCATTTCCACTTCACTTCAAGAGATTAGATTGTATTTAAGGCTTTACGACTTATCTGAATATGACTGAATTCATATTTATTACATAACAGACATTGTGGCTCTTTAGCTGATTGATGTTCGTGCATCACTTGGATTTTCAAAAGTACCATGAAGTTTGTTAACATTCAGTTTTATTGAATTTGAGGTGCCAGTGTGTTTCTGACAGTGTGGCAGAATAAGTCACGTGGTTTTGATCATCTGTGTTTTATACAAGTGGAGATACACTGAATATCCATAAGCAACCAACCAACTGCTTTAATTCATTTCAGACACAAAAGATGGATTTTATCATACTGATTTTGAAAGCAACTATTCAATAGTTCAAAAGACAAAACTCGACAGCATGTTTCAATTATCTCCATAAATTGCTTGTTTTTCGGTCAAAATCAAACACAGTTGGCCTTGAATGATGGAAGGCCATTCTCAGATACTTGGCTTAAAGATTTGTTTGGATTTGTTACCAGTGGTCTGCTAATTAAAGCCCAGAATATAACAGATTCATCATACATTAATCCAGACGCATTATAAGATATTATCTTTCTCATGGACGTCAGTGTGTTGCATGATTGGTTCCTCATGTTGCTCGATGATTGTGCTGTTGGCAGGTGCCGTCGGATGACTCAGTGGGCTTGTTGGCGGAGCCCCAGGTGGCCATGTTCTGTGGGAAACTCAACATGCACATCAACGTCCAGAGTGGCAAGTGGGAACCAGATCTGACTGGCACCAAGAGCTGCATTGGCACCAAAGAGGGCATCCTTCATTACTGCCAAGAGGTAATGATATAAAAAAGACATATACAAAGAAGACAAATTCATTTTAATGGGTTCCGCTGTGGTATGTGTGGTGGCTGTCAATAGCTGACACAGATTAGAAAACATTGCATTCGATTACTGTAGGAATTACAGGTCAGTTGTATAATGGCAGTTGATGTATTTATCAAACAAGGTGCTTCTGGATTATACAAAACATTTTAAGTTTATTGAAATACAAAGTGGTGTATACCTGTTTTAATGTTGATATGATATTTTAATGAGATTTGGTTGATAGGGTTTGCAAACAGCATATAACCGGTGATCTTGCATGATACCCATAGGTTTACCCAGACTTGCAGATTACAAATGTAGTGGAGGCCAACATGCCTGTCAGCATCCAGAACTGGTGTAAAATGGGTCGACGCCAATGCCGCAGTCACACGCACATTGTGGTTCCCTACCGCTGCTTGGGTATGTGTGTCTGTAAATGTATGTGTGTGTGTATCTTTTGCCAGTCTTCTAGGACATTAGAGTAATGTATTTATAATGCCTGATTTTGTTCCACTTTTCTCCATCAGATAAGATGAGATTTATTCAAAAAGAATAATGCTATCTACATTGTCTCAGGTTTTTTTTCCCCATTAAAGATGCATATCGGCTGAGATGTTTTTGAGCACCTAGTGAACGCATGAGTAAGCATCGCGCATGTTTGTGTGTTTGTATTAGTTGGAGAGTTTGTAAGCGACGCCCTGCTCGTCCCAGATAAGTGCAAGTTCCTGCACCAGGAGCGCATGGACATGTGCGAGAGTCACCTGCATTGGCACACAGTGGCCAAAGAGGTCAGAGGTCACCATGCATGACACTTCCTTACACCCATCTTTTCACATTTTTACACATATTTTCAAATTTCATTGCAGTCTCACTACAAGTGAATAGAATGTGTAATTATTTTGGATTTCACTTATAACTCTGTGCTGTATAAATCTTTCTCCTCTCTCGCTTTCTGGCTCTTTTGTTCCCCGTGGCTGTGCCTCTGCAGTCCTGTGGCGATCGCTCCATGAATCTTCACGACTACGGTATGCTTCTGCCATGTGGCATCGACCGTTTCCGTGGCGTCGAGTTTGTTTGCTGTCCTATGGAGGAGCAGAAGGAGACGGACAGCGAGGAGCCGGAGGAGGGCAACTCGGATGTATGGTGGGGCGGCGCGGGGGCCGAGAACTCTGACAGCAGGTTAACAAACGTGATTTTTTCTAGCGGGCATGGTTACGGAAATTTCTTTCAGTTTCGTTTGAGAACAAAGAGAGATTTGACTACGTCATCCGTAGCCTCTCGTGGGAATGGCCGGTTGCCGCTGAGGTCTTTTGTTAAATGTTGTGTTTCCACGGTAACAGGTAATTCTCTGATTGGTGGATCTCTGCTCAGGATTATGGGTAGAGGCTTTTTTCTCAAACATGATTTTAAAAAGCTCTTATGTTGCACAAGTTAGTTTTGTACATTGTAGCCTGCAAGCAAATATTTTGGAACCTAAATAGTGCATTGTAAGTCTTGATACGTTTTGATTTATGTTGCAATATCTTTATTATCCCAGTGTGCTGAGAGAGCAAGCCACAACCAAGCCTGAGCCTGCCATGACCGAGGATGATGAGGATATGAATAATGAGGAAGAGGAGGCCTGGGACAACGATGAGGATGGTGACGGCGAAGACGATGAAGATGATGAAGATGAGGAAGATGACAATAACGAAGACACCACAGAAGAACAAGACACCAGCGAGCAGACCTCCAACGTTGCCATGACGACCACCACCACTACCACAACAGAGTCTATAGAGGAGGTAGTGCGAGGTGAGATTTGTTTGAGCTGTTTCATTTTACAGGAAGATCTCATTCAAGTACATGTTTTGTATTTACAGTACACATAGTGGACATGTATATTCTCACAAGCTTTTCTCAAAGGAAACTGAAACACATACAGTACGTGTTTATGTACTAAAACCCTTGCATCACTTGTGAATAGCAATGAGATCACACTGCATCTAAAGATGTGTTAAGCGTCACAACACAGTTCCTGAAAACACACAGATTTTATCTTCATTGGAGCAGGTACATTTGCTTTACAGTAAACAAACTGTGAAACATGATCATCTGACCATGTTAATAAATCCACTGAGTGTCTCTCCCTATCAGCGGTGTGCTGGGCCCCGGCTCGGACGGGGCCGTGCCTTGCCAAGCTTCCCCGTTGGTATTTTGTGGCGGAGACAGGCCGATGCACCCCCTTCACCTTCGGGGGCTGCGGGGGAAACCGTAATAACTTTGAATCAGAGGAGTACTGCATGTCTGTCTGCAGCAGCAGTGTCTGTAAGTGCAGGCGTCTCCCGATAGAACGTTCATCTTTCCGCTAACCAGCACGTCCTCTTATTCTTGCCCACGCTGCTTTAATTGTGCTAAACTAGCAAGATCACCTCAGCAGATGGCTGGATGCTTTAGCCCGCATGGATTATAGGTCCTGTGAGGTGATCATGCCGACAGTTTATCTAGTTTGTTCAGTTTTACTTTCTGGAAGCTTTACAGAACACACTGGAACTTTTCCACAACTCTCTGTCAGTGTTTTTCTTTCACTGCGCTATTACTGCATCAATGCTCATAAATGAAATACGCCATCTCGAGTTGAAATATGAAATCGCATGTTACTTTTCGTGGTTACTCTATGTGGATTGCAGCTGAATGAAGTAAAACTGGCATTTCCAGTCAAATCGAACGAATATCTTAAATTACAGGATATTATTATAAGTTTACCATTTTTAATTGATAACTGTGACATAGTTTGGTTTTTTGTAATTTACCTCTTGATATTTGATATCTGATTCACGTATTGAAATGAACCAAAAATAATGATATGTGTCCCTGGACAACAAAACCAGTCTTGTAGGTCAATTTTTCGAAATTTAGATGTTTGCATAATCTGAAAGCGGAATAAATAAGATTTCTGCTGATGTATTGAAGTTGTTCAAATAGGACAATATCTGGCTGAGATACAACCTTTTAAAACTCTGGAATTTGAGAGTTCGAAAAAATCGAAATATTGAGAAAATTGCCTTTAAAGTTGTTAATCAGGGGCACTGTGGCAGGCCATCCACTCACAAAAATATATTTTTTATACATTTAGGGTAGGAAATTTACAAAATATCTTCATGGAGCTTCATGATCTTTACTTGGCATAAAAGAAAAATCGATAATTTTGACCAATACAATGTATTTTTGTATTTTACTTAAAAAGTTCTCATGCTACTTAAGACTACTAAAAGTTCTCATGCTACTTGGTTTTGTGATCCAGGCTAACATATATGTGAAACTGGACCACAAAACCAGTAAGTTTTTGTAATAGCCAAATGACATTGTATGGGTCAAAATCGTACATATTTTCTTTTATGCCAAAGATCATTAGGATATTAAGGAAAGAGAAGAGATTTTGTAACTTTTCTACCGTAATTAGATTAAATTGAGTTTTTATTAGTGAAATGTTATGCTGATGAAATTTTTCCAATCAGATTCCAGATTTTCAAATAGTTGAATCTCGGCCAAATAACATATCCTAACAAACCATACATCAATGAAAGGTTTTCAGACTGGTTTTGTTGTCCAGGGTCACATATGAATAAATAATGAGAATGATGAAAATGAGTTTTTGAGATTATCACTTAAAGATTAAGAATTGCATTTACAATTTACAAACACTGCTTTTCATTCTGTAGTTCTGTCAGTTTATGGTGTTGGTGAACAATTTGAGATTTTGAGGAGACACTGACTAGTATGATGGCAAAAATGTTTGCTTGTGTCTGTTTTTTGTCTGTCATTTCTGACCTTCCGAGAGTACCTGCATTTGAGGAAGTTCACTTCTTAACTTGCTGAATACTGCAGTACTGTATGTACCTCCCCCGCTCTCTCTCTAACTCCATTTCTCTGTTTATCTCTGTGTGTGGGTTAGTAATCCGCAATGTAGTCGTCTCCGTTCAGTCCAGTCTGTGGCAGTGGTTCAGTGGGCAGCTTCTGCTCGGTTAAGCACAATGCTGGGCTCTGTGGGAAAGTGACAAGCAGAGCAGCCCTCATCCTGACAGGGCATATTCCTCACAGCCATCCTGGCTGTTCCCGCATGCTGGCTGTCAGACGCTGTAACGGCAGCCTTGCTCAAAACAACCCCCATAAACTCACAGAAACAAATTTATTTAGACGCCTATGTGAAAATGTTATGACAGTCTTTAGGTTTCTACATCATGAGTATCAAACCAACTGGCTTTTATTTTTCAGTAAAATGGCACAAGCTTTTCAAACATTTCATGAAGAATGTAAATGAGGTTTAAAATGTTAAAACAATAAATATTATAAACTGTTTAAAAACTTGAAATATATCTGTAGTTGGTAAGCATAAAAACAGAATTGCTCAAACACATAGCATTGTAATACATGAAGCATTTGTTTGTAAAAATTTGATTCATTTTATTTTTTTTAATGCAGTGATAGTTATGCAGCATTAAGTGGGGCTGGTGTCCAAATACTTTTTCTAAAGTCACTTTGTATAAACAGAAACCAAACAACCAGTGTTCATAGATGGTCCTCAAGCATGACGTCTTTCAACTCTCAGTGCACAACCTTTGGCAAAAGCATTCTCAAACACCATTCTCTCTTTGCTAACCTACTTTAGCACCCAAACTAACTATTCTTTCCTGAAGGAAATTTATCTCTTTATCATACGGGATATTTTAAGTCATTATGATGCCCCCTCTCTCCAGTGCCCACCATGGCCCCGAGCCCTGCTGATGCTGTTGATCGCTACCTGGAAGCTCCGGGAGATGTGAATGAGCACACCCACTTCCAGAAAGCAAAGGAGAGCCTGGAGGCTAAACATAGAGAGAAGATGTCAGAGGTGGGATCATGGGTGTTTTAATGTAGTGCTATATTTGCACTGGTGGGACAGAAATATTCTTTATGCAAATGTCCGAAAAAAGTATTGTTATTTCAGTAACTTTCAGGTTGTATTTAGGCATTTATGCATCGTATTTTATTTATCTCATGGTACTTTTCTGTTCATTAGGTAATAAGATTCCAATTTTTTTATGTAAGAAGTTAAAGCCATGCTTTCCAGCTTTTACAACTGTATTTTTGTACTTTTTACAAGAATATTGTAAAAAAGGAATGCACATACTGACCATTTTTAAGAATTTTTTGTTTTTCAGAATTTTATTTTTATAGGTATGTGTTAAGGTAATATGATCATTTTTGTTTAATTATGTGAAATACTAAAAATATTTCTACCAACTTTCAACATAAGAAAAAATGCATTTGAATTTATATGCAGAAAATGAAAACTAGTGAAACAGTTCAAAATAACAAAATAATTACTGGAAAAGATGCTCTGTATGTATTCAGACCTTAGATTTTGCAAAGAAAACAAGTTCATATTCACTATTAAATGAAATATTTGTACATGCATTTAGGAAAAGTTAAAAAAAAAAAGTGTATATGTGATAACCTGGACTATATCATAGTGTTTAGTGTTTATAATTCAATTGTTGATCCATTTCTTTTTTAGGTGATGAGAGAATGGGAGGAGGCAGAGAGGCAGGCCAAAAATCTTCCTCGTGCTGATAAGAAAACTATAATTCAGGTGAGCCGTCAGCTGTTGTGATCGATGGGAATAAAATATGTCAGATGCATAACAGGTTTTATTGTTATGTCAGATGCTGACTCATAACAGGTTTCATTATTAATATCACGTAGTGGTTTCTGACATGGTTATACAAAAACACTTAACATGGGCTGAGGTTTAAGTGCATTTAAGTGTAGAGGTAAAGTATACAGTTAGAATTAAATTGGGGATTGTGGTTTATTCTTTCGTGCATGTGTGCCTGTTTCTATAGCGCTTCCAGGAGAGGGTGGAGGCTTTGGAGAAGGAGGCGGCTAGTGAGAGACAGCAGCTGGTGGAGACTCATATGGCACGAGTGGAAGCTCTCCTGAATGACCGCCGCCGCCAGGCCCTGGAAAGCTACCTTAGCGCTCTGCAATCTGATCAGCCACGGGTATACACACACTAATACACAGGCATTGTCATTATAATCCGTGCACATATTTCAGGTGTGTGGTTTTTATTTAGCCCCGCCAGATCCTCAGTCTGTTGAAGAAGTACATACGGGCGGAGCAAAAAGACAGACAGCACACCCTCAAACACTTCGAGCATGTGCGGGAGGTGGATCCCAAGAAGGCATCCCAGATTCGCCCCTTCGTAAGCTTCTCTGTTTTTTTGCTAAAATTATAGATTATGTGACAGAAAATGTACATAAATTCAATTTGACCCCCGGTGGTTACAGGTGATGACCCACTTGCGTGTCATCGAAGAGCGTATGAACCAATCCTTGAGCTATCTCTACAAGGTTCCACAAGTGGCTAGTGAAATTCAGGACCAAGTGGGTGAGTCCAGAATGGTTTGTTTTATTTTAAACCCATACAATTTCTTTATTTTGCAAAACACAAAAGAAGATATTTGGAAGAATATTGGTAACTGAATAACGGCGGTACCCATTCACATCTATTGTATGGACACAAAACCAATGCAAGTGAATGGGTACCTCCGTTGTTCAGTGGTCTTCTTTTGTGTTCTGCAGAGAAAAAAGTCACACAGGTATGATATTAGGGTGAGTAAATGATGACAGAATTCATTCAATTTAATTTTGGGGTAAACTATCCCTTTAAATTGGCTTGACAAATTAGTAACCACAAATACATAGAAGCTCATACAGGGCTCTAGACTAACCAAGTTATTCAGTTGGTGGCATGATGGATGGGTGAGGTAAGAAAAAAGAATCGCTAAAACTTAATTGAAATATATTTAATACATTAATAAACAATTAGAAATTAACACAAATCATTGTTTTTTAATTGAATTATTTGTATTGTATATGCTAACTCTCTTTCAACACTTTAGCATATTTAAAGCACATCTTTCTTAAAGCTTTCTGAACTCCCATAAGAGAAGACAATTCCGTTAATATCAGTGAGTGTTTTGGGGCTCATCCTTTGTTGTTTGATGAACATTATAAACAGAGATCACAGTATATTGGAACACACATGTTTTGTTTCCCAACTGTTTGGTCATAAAACTGAATACCTTTACAAGGTTTCTTGTTAATATGGGGATTTTGACGTTATTTTGTGTTTATATGGCGTGAAAGAGAACCCGTTTAGTATTTTGTGCTCTGACTATCTGGGCGTGTGCATTTCTCAAACAACTCTCGAGACCTGAAGGCTTTTAGTGATTATAGGCCCTTTTCACATGACGTCACTCATCTTCCACTCTGCCGTGAAGCCGTGTATCGTTACTTCCGCGAGCTCCTCAGAATGGTGTTTACCAACTCCCATGCACAGTTGCCACAAGATGTACAACTTCTTCCAGACAAATTTTCACTTATGACAAGATCAAAGCTAGTTAAAGGATACAAATACTATGTTGAACAGTATCTGTTTGATTATGAAGGTAAGTGTTTTTGTTTGCAAAACGGAAGTTCTTCTTCTTCTTGTTTGTTGCAAGACAGATGTCATGATACACTGCTTTGCGAGAATGCAGAAGTTAAGTGACGTCATTGTGAAAATGGCCTATTCTTCATGAAAGCTGCATTGATACACGTTTGGCTTCTATCAATAGCGACTTACAAATAAATAGTATTTAGCGTGATGTATAATGTTTTGTATATTTTGCAGTATTGTTAGAGCGCTAATATACAATAGTTTAGTGCTTAACGTTTAAACACATGTTTCCTGCATTAGCGCTTCACATGCATACAATACTCGCTACACATTTCGTTATGTTGCTGTTTTGTACCTTAGCAGGGGAAATTCTTGTATTTTGCATATTTATTTCAGTTGCATGCTTTACTCATCTACTCTTTCAGTCCTTCGCCTCTTACCCGCGAGGGGAGACGAATATCTGTTACTGAATGCGCCGCTTACTTAATATAACATCTCTGCCCTTTAATTTTATAATACGCAAAAATGATATATTGATCAGTTTGGCAGTCGCACCGGTGTGACCATTGAGAAAAACTTGTCGAACTGGTAGGAAAAATCGTTGCAAAATACGACCATTTAGTCGCAGTCTAGAGCCCTGTCATGACATCCTAGAAATGTTTTGCCAATTACCCAGAACACTAAATCAACTCTAGCATCCATTTAAAACCTATAATTTATGGGATACTACGGTCTCTTTCTCCAGCACTGCTGGTGCAGCGTGACCAGGCAGAAGTCACCCAGCAGCTCTCCTCCCTCCAGAGTAAGATGAGGGTAAGCTATGGGAACGACGCCCTGATGCCGGACCTGCCTGATAGCACCACTCCCCTGGACAACCTGCCACCAGGGCAAGATGGCCTGGGCTTCATACATCCCGAAAGCTTCAACCAGGCCAACACTGACAACCATGGTAAACATTTACTATCAAAACTGGAGATCACAAAAGCTTAAAGATGGTCATGATGACCACAAACCGATACTGAGCATGATATGAAGCTACCCTGATGGAGCTTATTTTGGTATTTTGACTAGCTCACTGTACATTATCCCAAATACCACTCACTAAAGGCAGCAGGCTACTTCAAAAATGTACGTTAATTGATTGTAAGTCAAATAATTACAAAAATAATTGATTTGTTGTGATTTAATTTCTGGAGAAATGCTAGAAATGTGTAGCTGTGTGGAGATTTGTTGTCTTGAACAACACACATTTATTCAGTTTAGAGGTCATCATATAAAACAATTTGTGATCAGTCATTCTGTGGTCAGTTAAGTACTCTAGAGACCCATACAATCCATATGTAAAATAAAGATTTATGCTTTGGACTGACGGTAGACTAAACAGCTTTTATCTTGTTTAGTTGAACCCGTAGATGCTCGTCCAATTCCAGATAGGGGTCTACCCACAAGACCTGGTAAGCTTGTGCTTTTCATTTTCTGCCTGTTGTTTTCTGTTCTCATATATCTCATAAATCTTTTCACATGTCTGTGTTTTCAGAGATTCCAAAAGTGCGTCTGGACATTGAAGAAAGACACAATGCTGGTTATGACGTCCGTGATAAGAGACTGGTACATTCACACATCCTTTATACAATGCACATGTGCTCTCCCATGTTCACCCCCCTCCCCCCAAAAAAATCTGTCATCCATTATTCACCCTCATGTTCAAAGCCTGTATTTGACTTTTTCATCTTTGAAACACAAAATAAAATATTTTGATTGTTTCGGTGTTCTGCAGCTTTGGAATGACATAAGGGGGTATAAATGATAAGAGTATTCATTTTTGGGTGACCAATCCCTTTAAATACAGACAAAATATCAAGATATATTATAGACGTTTTATGTATCTAATGCATTTGTCAGTGTTATTTTAATCACTTTTTGTATACCATAAACAATTTGGCACAGTTGGTGTTGCTTTCTGTTGAAACCAATGCAGAGACACTGATTGTACATATTCCACAATGTTGAAGAGAAACTAATTACTATATTTGTGCTCAAGCAGATGTTCCTTTCGGAAGACATGGGCTCTAACAAGGGAGCTATCATTGGACTGATGGTGGGCGGAGTTGTGATCGCTACTGTCATTGTCATCACCCTTGTTATGCTAAGGAAGAAGCAGTACACCTCCATTCATCATGGGGTCATTGAGGTGAGACCGACCACATGTACATCCGTTATCTAATAGTTTGGTTTTACGTACGCTTTAAATTACCTTGTATTTTTATTTCAGGTGGATGCGGCAGTGACTCCCGAGGAGCGTCACCTCACTAAGATGCAGCAGAATGGCTATGAGAACCCCACCTACAAGTTCTTTGAGCAGATGCAGAACTAAAGCACCACTTCAGTATCCTGCACTCCCACCAACACCATCACCCAAATGCATCAGGACAGACAACACAGACTGATCCCTCACCTGCATCATTGGTCAGCTCTGTCACCATGGAGATACGAGTGGCTTCCATCACCTGATCGTTTCATCCTTCTGAATGAGCGTTGGTCTGCACAGAAAATTGATGTGTCAAGTGTTGCCCATCCAGCCATATGTCAGTCTGATGGTCCATCTGTGCTCTCCCATGCCGTGACATGCTCGCTTCTGTCCATCACAGAACTGTCCGGTGAATCAGTTCGGTGTCTTCTGCTATCTTTATTTTGCTGTTTTCATCTATTCTATTCATATTCCTTGGTACTTGCCATCTTCATTCCTTGTCTGTTTTTGACTCCATATGTATTTTTAATACACTTTTTAGTTATTTTTTCCTCCTCTTTCCTGGGCACTCAGAAGATGCAGTGCTGTTATTGGCTGTATAAAACGAACCCAACAACCACGTCCAGAATAACATTGTCATCGTTAAACTTTCCATTTCAGGAGAAATGCGTCATTCCACGTTTTTCTGTATAAAAGCAAAAACGAAAAAAAATCTAAAATGTACAAAACACTTATGGAGATAAGAAATGAATGTCCGTTTTTATTTTGTGTGTAATATGTATTGAACTAAGGCGAAAACTAGCTGTACCTATGTAGTGCATGGCAATTATAACAGAGAGGGATCCAGACACAAACTTTGACCTCTCTCTCATGTAGAGATTTTAGCTGGATTGTACATTTAAGTGTCTTCTTGTGCTCACATAATTTGAAATAAGTGAAAAATATGCTTGGCTTCATGATCAGAGACATGCTTTAATTGAAGTTTTTTGGACCATGCCAGACACACTTGAATGGTTGCATGGGGCTGCAAAAGATGTATGTATTGTATTATGATGTGTAATATTAGCCCACATTTTAGCATCCTTCACTTTGCATTTTTAAGGGGTTCGCACCCTCAGGAAGTTTTATTCCATGTCAGGATTTGGTAAGGGGCTGGAAATCGAGAAGGGAAAGTGTGATGCGGTGGGATTTTGCTTTAGAAATATCACAATTTTGGATTGTTATCCACGTTCCCCTTTGTATTCCCCAGTGTCTGTGATATTCACGAACACATTTTGGGACAGAACCACCTTATTCCTCTGTTGTATTGTTTCACTTAAGTAATTCATCGCACCTTAAAGGCAAGATCAGGTGACCCACAGGAAGAATGTCAGTGTGGACAATAGGTGTGAAATATTAGCTAAAGCAGTTCAGCCTGCATTTGTTTGAAAGAATCTCTAAAAATGTATGAAGGAGGAAACAGAAGAAAACTGTTGTAAAATACATTAAGATAGCCATTAGATGATTCAAATGTTATGCAGTTAGTCCGAAGTGCACACTGCTCATTATTTTCCTGTATAGAATTATAATATAAATCTGGTGTTGTGCTGATTAGTGGATACTCTTAAGGTGAGTGTCTGTGGTCAGTTGGGAACAGAGAAAGCTCTTTCTGTAACCTTTTCCTTAAGTATCTATTCAAATAATTGGCTTAAAAGGGGGGAAGCTTTCTAAACTGTAACCCGTGAATAAAGTTTTGAATGTACATACAAAATCCTTGTGATGTGGTGTTTAATAGCCAAAGTGTGTTAACATTTCACTTCATGATAAAATCTTTGCATAAAGAAATTCAAAAACCAACTGTCTCTTTATTGCCCTCCGGTGGCCAGTAAAAAGTACCTCACCTTGAGGGAATCAGACACTCCAAATAAAAAAGAAAAGATCTTTTACAAAGGGAAAATATCAAAATACACTGCCCACGTGGCTATCAAAAAGAGAGTATATACAATGGAAATATAGTCAATGCTACCCTGCAGTCAGAGAACAAGCATACAAAAACTGAAAGCTCATACATAGTCATCTATACTTTTTCTCTCTCATGCAATCATTCACTCAAAGCATTTTAAGGACACACAAACATACATACACAAGCGCACATCTGCTTACAAACCCGCTTTCTCCCACCCTGCCCAAAGTCAAATCTTTAACCCGGTTTCCTCCCGTCTTAACCCTTTCTCCCGATTGGCTGGGAGCAACAAGCCACGCCTCAACAACAGTCTTTCTCTAAAGACGCTGCAGCCAAAGTGACTGTTGTGACAGGCTGCCCCGTGGCGGTGGACAGTGTGACTGTGTTGACGGATTGGCCGAGGCCGTGCAGTTGTACCCGGGCTAGTTTCTTCTGTTCGCACTCGGTCACCAGGTTGTTGAGCTCTGCCGCGCTGTATCCAATCAGAGTCCTCAGGTCACACACAAACTTGTAGACAAAGCGCTTGCCCTGCACTTTGCTGATCATGTCGCCATCATAGTAGTACCTATAATAAGGAAGTAGTCAGTGAAAGGATAAACAGATGAGTTCTCTTTTTTTATGTCAACTTTTCTTATACATTGAAATATAAATTGGTTAACAATGGTTTTAAATTATTGCTACAGATAATGAAAGCATAGATGCATTATTTACTGTCCAATAATAACATTTTATAATAACATTTTAGTGATTACATCATGTTCAAACAAATTATTTTCATAGTGAACTGGCTATTTAAGTTTAGAAATTCTTCTGACTTGTGAATACAAATAAAATATCAGTTACATGCATGTGGATGTAGTATAACATCGAATTGATAGAGCTCTTTGAAAAGCAAGAAAAGATTAGGTATATCGCTTCAAAATCCTATAATTTTGCTGGAAATCTCAATGGGTGGTAACAGGAGATGATGTACTCTCACCTGAGAGCTCTGCTTAGCTTCTCGTAGTTCATGGTGGGCTTGTTCTTGCGCTGACCCCATTTTTGAGCTACCAGCTCAGGCTGATTGAGTTTGAACTCGCCTTCTTCTCCCACCCAGGAAATACAGTCCCGGGAGTCTTTATCCGTAAGAAGCTCCAAGAGAAACTGCCACAACTGGATTTGGCCGTTATTACCTAAGGAAACAAAACACAATAATACAAAAACGTTTTTTAGACAAAAGTTGTGTTTAAGTGAGGGTTGGCCACAATTAAAAATGTAAAAGGTGACTTTTCTGTTGAGTTTGTGAATCAGAAGTTAATTAAATTATTTATATATTTTTTGTGTGTTTTTGGAAACACCCAATAAAGTGTGTGATAAAAAACATGTTTATGAGAAACTTATGAAGTTTATTCAATTTAATTCTACATAAGCTATTCATATTGTACTTTAAAATATAAATCTGCAATATCAATGTGTGTTGCAATGACAATGTTTGTGTACTGTGTACCTGTGCGGTTGCCAGGAGAGCTGCGCTCCTCTCCAGAGATACGGGGGGCTCGGGGAGTTTTGTTGTGCTTCAGAACCTTAATAGCTGTGGGCGTGGCCTGTTGCACAGGAGCAGGAATGATCTGCATAGCTGGAAATTAGCAAGAAACTGTTAATCACAAGACAAACACATAGCTCTTTTTATGAAAAACTGAAATAAAAGCAAGTGTCCCCTGGAGACATAAAAGCCTTCTGAGCAGCAGTCATGTGTAGAACTCGTTATCAAAAAACGGTTTTAATTGATGATACTTGAAAAAGTATAATCATTGGAAAAACAGATAAAATGCAAGATCCACTCACGTTGATCAATGGTGACTGTAGCGTCCTGATCCTGACTCGCAAGTACATCTGCACACAACATTAGAGAGATGGTGTATAACGGCTAAACAAATTTAGTATTAAAGATGGTTCATTGAAAACTACTAGTGCTGTCAATCGTTTAAAAAAATCGGATTAACACATATTTCTTTTGTGATTAATCGTGATTAATCGCACATAACATGAATGTTTTAAATATACTTTTACACTCTAATAATTTCACATTTGATCTACAAATTAAAGTAGAAACATTCGATTTCTTTAAAAACATTATTTTATGAATGAAAGCCAACATTCTGATATCAGAACTGCACCATTAAATCAATTATTCTTTTTTTTATTTTAAGAGCACATCTGCGTACAAACCTCCTGTCTCCCATCCTGCCCCAAGTCAAATCTTTAACCCAGTTTCCTCCAATCGTACATGTGCGCTTACTAACATCAATTATAGCCGTTCAACATTGAAGTTCAGAATAATTCAGAGCTTACAGCTATACAGGAATTGAATTTAGTTCTCAAACAGTTCAGTCTTTAATGCTTTATTCTGAATTAAATACAGAATTAAAGCTACCAAACACATTGATTTCCTCTTTTCTTTTGTTCTTTGATTAACATTAGTGACAGGAGTCACAGCAGCATGTTTAAAAATACGGCCCCTTTTAGCTGCCGCTCTAGGCAGAACTGACGCACTTTCTCATGTTCACTACTCTCTGCGTTCATTAAGGATTTTATTTAGCACATTGAAATCTGTGCTTACGAACATACTAGATAAAAAGCAGGCTGGTGCGCTGTCTAGAAGATTCTGACAGAGATTCACTGACGCAGCTTTTAGCCTGTGACTGTATACACCAGACTGGAAAGGGCTGTGACGGTGGCAGTTTTTTACCACTGCGGTGGTAATAGACAATCAACCGCGGTGGTGCGTTGGTTGAGAAATATATATTATTTATACAAATCATATTCATATTATTATATTTGCGTGTAGCAACCACATGACGAATGGAAGAGAAATACATAACTTATTTAAATACTTGAAATTGTTAAATACTTGAAATAGAAATTTGAAATCTGAAATAAATGAGGATGAAACATCCGTCAATGTCTAACGTGCAAATCCATCAGTGAAACGGCACATCACGGCATATAAAACATTTAAATAAACATCCGTTAATAATGAAAACTCAAATGATATAAGAAAGCTAATAAAAAAGCTCTTGTTGCAGTGAATACTTCATTCAGTTAGGTAACCCTTAAAGTCCTTAACAATTCCATTTGAAACAAACGGTTTAAACCTACCTTGGCTTTCCTATTCAGATTGCCATAAAAACTAAAAATTTTCCAATTCGTTGATGGGAAATTTACATGTGGACATTGTCCAGATAAATATGTACAGCTGCACTAAATCCGCATTCAGAATATGTGCACAGGAGCACAAATGAATAGATAGATGTCTCTCCGCAACCCGGCAAAACCTGCGCGCGCTCCGACACTAAGCAAGCGGCTCATAGCCAGTTTTTATGTATCTGTTCATTTAACAACAAGATCCATTGGAAAATGCGCAGAATAACATTGGTTTTGCCGTGAAGGCCCGCGCTCGAACGCACCAACGGAAACGTATGCCAATAATTTCTGTTATTGTAAGACCTTTTAAGTAAAACCATCCACAACTGAAAGGCTACAATTAGCAATCGTTGTGGCATCTGTCATATTTATTACACCTATAGTTGTCAGAGTGATGTGCACTACCGCCGGTGGCAGTTCACCACAGTCATGGCACTTTACCACCACGGTGGGCTGGCTGACCCAGGCCACCGTCACAGCCGTAGATTGGACCGCTGTCGCGTTGCATTGTGCTGCATCCGACATCTAGAAGCTGTCTATCTACACATCAAGGTAACTATTTCAAATCACGCGTAAGTGGTTCAAAAGCCTTTACATGAATAATAGTGTGATTATATAATGTAAGGCTAGACAAAGGATGACAAAATAAACGGATGTTGCCTTAATTTCTTTAACGCGTAAATCTGAAATAAAACGTATCGCAAGCGTTAACGTTGACAGCACAACACATTCAACTCATTCTTTGTATCCTCTCTGAAACTTACACTTGCGTAGCAACTCCAGGTGGCTCCACAGTATCTCTCCGCTGGGCACTCTCTGGAGGAACTCATCCTGGCTGAAAGCACAGAGCTGGCGACCGGGAATATGAATACCTCCCACCTCCATTTCCTCAATCCCAAACTCTTTCATCACCCAGACTGCCCAGTGGATCACCTGATCTGCTGTCCACTGCACCGGGTCTGACAAACAGATATCCAACAGAGCTGGTTACATAGCTAAACACTCTTAGTTGCTAAGAATGTAAAATAGGAATTGATCTAACAATAAAATCAATATTTACAGAACTTTAAACTCGATTATAATTAGAAATACACACCATAGGGGATGCTCAGTCGAACCTGCTCCTTGCGGTAGCCTTCCAGTGCTGCTGCCCAGCGGGTCACCTGTTCTGAGGTCTCATCTGCCATGGCAGCTCGCTCCACAGCGATCACCTGCCCATCCTCTACTAGGTGGCCCTCTTCCCCTGCAGCCGCATCTGGATCGATCACAACCTCCACGGTCTCCACTGGTTTCACGATCTCAAGAATATTTAATTTCTCTTCCCCTAAAACAAAGCAAAGGTGCACCAGTAAGTTGGATTTGCAAATACTTCTATTGCTGTAAATACTAATGTTTATCTAAAAGCCACTAGTTGATATTTATCCAATTGCAATACTATTCACAATTATAAAATGTTACCCTGTTTCGTAACAATCTGCACACTGAGCTGTACTGTGCCATCTGTCTTCACTCCTTGATCGAACAGGCTGTGGTCAGGATGTAACTAAATGAGGAAACGAAAGAGAGCAGGAGAGAATACTTTAAACAATGAATAGACACGTGCCTTTAGTGTACTATAGAGATTTCTGCTGGTGCAGATGATAATCACAGCCCAAGGAAAACTGAAAGTTGTGTAATGAATGCAGAGCCTAAGAAAATAAGTGTAGGGCCTACTGTATAAGGATTAAAATACTACAAAATCACATACTAGAATATCTTGCAAGCATATGTCATATCCATCCAGTTGGACCTGAAGACGAGGCTCCAGTAACTTCTTCAGGTTACCGATCGGTTCATTGATGTCTATATCTTGTGTAATCAGTTCAGCTGCTGAAATGGTTTGCTCCTCAACTCTTAAGACAACAAACACACAAATAAACTAAAGGTTTAGATACAACATTGACACAACATTTATACTAAAATATTGATAGAAGACAACAGAGACTAAAGAAGAGAAAAATGAATTTACCCCTCCTCTAGACACTCCTGTTTCTCCTGTCCATCAATCTCAATTTCAATCATCTCCTCTGTCTCACTTTTTGACATCCCTTCAACTCCTTAAACACCTAAAACAAAATGCATTAAGAACACGTGAAAAATACATTTATTTAATCATCAGTATAAAAGAGCAAAATCTATATTTCAAAATAAAACTTTATTTGTTGAAACTATTTTAGCGTTTAAATAGATGCAAAATTATAAATTATATCAAAGGCCGTCGCAAACATAGCAAATGTTCACGTAAACACATTCAGTACAGTAGTTCCTTGTACTTTAGTGGACTGAATATGAAGTCTCTAAACTCTGCAACTCTCACGCAACACCGAGGCTTTGCCTCCGAATAGGCCCATCATAACATCTTTCCCATACTGTCGCTGATAATAAACACAAAACGCACTTATTTATTAAATATGCATTTCTTTTGGTCTGTCCACTATCTATATAAAGAGTGCCTTGATTTAAACTCAACATTTTAATAATATAATTTCCACCAACGACTAGGTGGGAAGACGACTCGCGAATCGATACAAACGCAGTTGCCATGTTGGAGTGGTTTTGGATTTCGTAATATAACCGCAAAGATCGAAGTAAAAAGCAGCTTTTCAAAACTTTTGAAACTTTTCGGGGATAGCTACATATCAAGACTTT
Source organism: Triplophysa dalaica (assembly GCF_015846415.1). Taxonomy (NCBI): domain Eukaryota; kingdom Metazoa; phylum Chordata; class Actinopteri; order Cypriniformes; family Nemacheilidae; genus Triplophysa; species Triplophysa dalaica. The sequence goes on along the minus strand of NC_079549.1, from coordinate 17,691,028 downwards.
TGATTCTGGAAAGTTAAAACGGAAATGGAAGAAACGGAAACAAAACAAGAGAAGGGCAGATGTAAAAGCAGCCGGAAATCCTGGCCGAAGTCACGGCGGCTGACAGACTTCCGAAAACAGTCGCGCGACCGAAGAAACGAACGGAAACAACACGGAGTTAAAATATAAGATTCGTGAATGGTGTAATTTCCACGACAGGTACAATCATTTCAGTCATCGAACGTGTTTAACTGTAAATATATATGTATACCTGGCCTCTGTTAGCTGCCTAGCTTACGCTGTCGAGAGAGAGAGACACGCCTGAATGAACGGATTATCTACTACTCCCTCAAATAAACTCACGGGTTTATTGCCATTGATTTTACGTTTACGTGGGCTCTCTGTTAAATAGCTACAATGTTAAATAGACCAGCCTAAAGTACACAAAAGTTTTGCACGTTACCTACTTTTTGTCGAATGTGAGAGGGCTGGGTTATTGTCAGTAGTGTTAGCACTCCGGCTAGCTCAGTTCCCCCTCAGGATGCTAAAAACTAGCTTAGCTAGCGTCTCTCCGCCAGAAAGCGGGAAAACTGACACGCTTATAAACTCGCATATATGTAACGATGGATTCTGTACACATTAAGTGCATAAACAATAAAATCACTGCCCACGTACCTCTTTATCGCGATCGGTAAGGTTGCGTTAGAGATTTTGAGGAATAAAGCTGGGTGTCTGTAGTTTAGTGTGTGCTAATAAGTTGAGTGAATGTTCATACTGGTTTTTGGTCAACATTGCATTGGGGGCGGGGATGAGCAGGAGGCCTTGCTGCCCACTGACAGCAACATTACATACAATATGTCTAATGCAGTTTAGACAAATACTGTATTGTGGTGTTATTTTGTGTAACGTTAAAATAATAGCAAGCGGCAGACAAGTAACGTTAACTTAGGGTGTTGTGCTTCGGTGTATTGGCTGGAGCTTTAAAAGGGCAATGCTAACATCATTGTTTCGAAACTCGTTACTCGGACATTGCTGTCAGTTTTAGTATAACATTTCGAGCATTACAAACTTACTAATAAAATTATTTAGTCAGAGTTATAATGCTTGGACCCCTTTTGTATAAGGTTACATAAGACATCCTGATCGCAGGACCCATTTACGTACTTGTGACTATATCATATTTATGGCGTGTTTATATCAAGACCTAGACTAAAAGGTATATTAGAATAGTTTCGTTTAAGGATGCATGTATTTAAAATGTTGTTTTAGTGCAGTGGTTGATTGACAGGTAGGCGGTCCTTCGCTGCTTAAAATGTTTAGGATGTGGCAGACAAAACACTGCATGTTTCTACATTTTCCTGCAGCTTAAAGTGTGTGACTTTGTTTACAGTTTCTTTATGGATGATGTTTTACACCTGGTTGATGGTGAAAGAGGCCAGACGGGCACTAAGCGATGGGCACAAGCGTCTGCAACACTGAACAATACAGACAATGAAGCAAATCACCGAGCAGCTGTTGAAGAAGTCTCTGCGGAAGCGGGCCCTCTAGACGTGAATTACCAGTCCAAAGATGGGAGCTTATTATGGAGTCCATCTTCTATCCAAACTGCAGGGACGTTACCGATTGACTGTGCCATCAAAAAGACTCCTGGGCCAACCAAGTTTTCATGTTCTCGTGCTGAGGACATAAAATCAACATTTGATTTATTTTTTTCAGAGTCTATGAGGAAGATTTTGATCACCTTGACCAATCTAGAGGCACAACGTGTGTTGGGTAAAGGCTGGAGAAAGCTGGACTGGATAGACATACAGGGATATATTGGCCTTATGATTCTGGCAGGCGTGTATCGATCCCACCATGAGCCTTTAGCAAGTTTATGGCAAGGCGAGACAGGAAGGCCAATTTTTTGTGCTACCATGCGAAAGGGCAGGTTTATGACTTTATCAAGGATCATCTGCTTTAGCAACATGGACAAAAGACGGAAAAAGCGTGACAAGATGGCGGAAATTAGAGATTTCTGGGAGAAGTGGGTTAAATGCCTTCGACTCGTGTTTAATCCAGGTCCAGATGTTACTGTGGGTGATTGTCTGGTCCGTTTTAGAGGTCGCTGTCCCTTCAGAAATTACATGCCCAAAAAACTGGGCAGATATGGAATTAAACTCTGGGCAGCATGTGATGCCAGGACAAGCTATGTGTGGAACATGCAGGTCTACACTGGTAGTACTGATGATGGACAGCCAGTAAAGAATCAGGCGAAGCGTGTGGTCCTAGACATGACGTCTGGTCTCCAGGGACACACAATCACATGTAACTGTTTTTTCACCTCGTATGCTCTTGGTCAGGAGCTGCTCAAAAAGAACCTGACCATGATTGGACCAGTAAGGAAAAATAACACCGAACTCCCACTTGCATTTCTTTCATACAATAAAAGGGCTAAATACTCTTTGAGTTTGCCTTCACGGACACACATACTGTTGTGTCTTATTTTTCTGAAAGAAAAAAAATGCTTTTCATGAGCACGCATCACAAGGATGCCACAGTAAGCATTAGGGACAACCATATGCCCAAAATAATCTCGGACTACAACCGGACCAAAGATAGCGTTTCTAACCTTGATAGGGTATTTTTACTACTTTGGTGTAACTTTGTGTTATTGGCACACTTCATTATTTTCATATATAAAAAGAGTATTGTTCATTGTTACAACTGATAAGCCTAATGTTATGTTTTTATATGTCATTTTTTAGGTTCTTGGCAAATACTCCTGCAAAAAAACATCATCACGCTGGTCCATGGTACTTTTTTACCACATGTTGGATGTCTCTGCCTACAATGCATTTGTTTTGTGGACAGAAATAAATCCTTCATGGAGCAGAGGGATGGGCAACAGGAGGCGGCATTTTCTGGAAGAGCTAGGGAATGCTCTGGTGTTCCCATTAATGGAAAGACGACAGTATATTCCCCGCACACCAGCCTCCCTCTATTTGCTGAAGGAAGCACAACATTTGAAAGGAGATGACGCCGCCACCGCACCTAACCATAGCAAAAGGAAAAGGTGTCGAGCATGTGGCAAAAAAAACAGAAAAACTAGCATGATGTGCCAAAAATGCAAAATGCCCATTTGCAAGGAACACGCGGTCATAACGGTCTACTGTCTAGTGTGTGCAAATGCATGAAGAGAATTTTGTTTACATTTCCCCATTATTTTACTGTTATGGTTACCATTTGTTTATTAATGGTAATTAGTAAGGCTCACTTCACTGAATTAAATTTTGTGAAGTTTGTGGCTAGAAAATGTTTACGCAAGTATTTTATTTGTACACAGATTGAATTATCACTACGTATACCTGTTGCTTGCTCATTATTGCTGTATTGTCTCTTGACCTTTTTACAGGTTTATTTAATTAAGTTATTGAATTTATGTATTTTTGTATAGAATTTGTTTCAAATGCTCAGTAATACCAGGGTCATGTTTTTTGCAATCATTGCAAAAATGTACATTTCAAACTTAAATGCAAAGTTAAAAAATATGTTCGTATACAATAGTATATTGAATAAAGATATATATTTTTACAGTCCTTTGAAGCTAATGAATAAAATACCATATAGAAAAACAAGCTTATTGTGTTTTCTTTATTTAAAAAATTGATCGTGGTGCAGTAGCTACAGTCATTTAATCTACAAAAAATATATACCAAAAAAGTTGTTGCTGTGAATTTTGCATTGAGCTAATTTATCTTATACAGTATACAGTATGATCATACAACAACTTTGTCAGCTTTTGCTGCTCGCCTACATTATGTTTTTTGCAAGTGAACAACAGCTTTTGCAGAGATTTTTGGCTCACTCACTGTATGCTTTTGATTAAATTATAAACATCCAGAGACCATTCAATTCTGTTACCTCACAAATCAATAGGACCAATACATTTGTATTACTATAATGGCCTTTATATTTAATGTCTTGTTGATTCCAAAAACAAAAATACTCAAAAGCATTCATTTTGGAAAATGCAATAGTGCAATATTTGTACAGTACTTTCTATAACCTCAAGGTCATCCAAAACACAAGGAAATTATAATGCTACACAATTTTTATAAAACATAAATGAAACCTTTTACACAAGTTTAAGTGGATCAAAACTGAAATCACCTTTAATTCTGATCTTAACACCCAACTAAGGAACAGATAATGCACTTGATGTAAGATCAAATTCTAAGTGTCACAACCATCAGTTGTGTTGATGCATAAGAACTGCTCCAATAACTATCATTTCAGAGACATTTTACCTTTCACTGTATGAAACAGAAAGCAGCAAAGAGGGTCATCAAGGTGCTTTGCGAATATACAAACTCTTAATCATTCTTCACAGGTGTTTGTGTGTCCACAGTCTTCAAAGCACAAAGGATTGTGTGTGTCTGTAATGTCTGGGCTGAGGAGACAAATGATCAATGGTCATTGTATAAGTTTTTTTTAACCTCTACATAATAAATGTGATGTGTGTCGTTTTTTCACTGTTTAAATATTTTCTCCTAACTCCTGTTTTTCACCTATTTAATTAGCGAAGAGGTTGATTTCCATAAACTAAATGTAAACAGTGTCGCTGCTGTGTTTGTATGAGCTTCACCAGTCTGACACATGAACAATGGTTCAATCAATGGTGTGGAGCTGGAGGGATCTGTTTGGCTGACCAATGGAAGACAAAGGGAAACTAAGAAAGACAGTGAAAACTATCACACACATCACATTTAATATTAATTTGATTAACAAAGTTAACTTGAATAAGCCTAGTGAACGAAGTATAAAAATGTAAAAAATGTCAGGACTTACATCTGTTGGAGGGTTACAGCTGGTCTCAGCTCTGAAATGTAATAACCATCTTGTTTAGTCCATAATATATATTTTTGTTTTATATGTTAAAAGGCTAGGTTTGCATTTTAAGTGCATTATAAAAGATACCTTTGCTTTTTGTCTCCTTCACTCTCTGTTGGCAAATGCAAGAATTTCAATAGAGTATCAAGATACGAAAGTGGAATATAAAGTTTCTCATCAATCTGTATGGTTTTGACTGAAGTTGAACTCACTCTGACGACAGCAACAACAGCATCCTCTCTTGCAGCAGAGACAGAGGGCTAGAATGAAAGAGAGAAGAAGCAAGAAGGCTCCCACTCCTACAGCTATAACCAAAGTCAGGTTTAACTCAACTGAAACAGGGCAAGACAAAAACATTTGTTGTTAACCTTGAATGTTAAGTTGTCAGGTTATTTCTCAATATTTATATTTTTGAAAATGCCCACAAAATACTGGTTAATATCTTTATACAAATAAATGTGAGTATGGACTACTTTATTTCAAAAGATCGAAATAATATTTGAGCTGTCATTATATTATCAATCTGTGCTTTACTTACATTCTGTTATCATCATATGCTGACCGGCACAACTTTTTGGTGCTCCCACCCCATTGGATGCTTCACATCGATACTGTCCCTCATCAGATTTGGAGACACTCTTGAACTTCTTTTCACAAGCAAGGAAGGAAACAGCAGATGTAAAACAAACATGTCATGTAATGAAGGTATCAAAGCCAAACTATAATCAGTGTTGTCTTTACATGTCAACCATCAGCGGAAAAGGTTGCCGGAAGTTTATTTTGTTTTATTCTATAACATGGTCCAGAGGGTTGCCCACTTGGGTCCTCTGTGATACTTATTGTGGCCAAGTTAGAGAAAGAGATTGAAACTAACCAGAGTCCCTGTTTTGGGGTCCAGGCTGTAGTTGATTTCAGGGGCTGTATTCAATAGTTTGTTGTCTTTGTACCAGCTGTAGGTGGCAGGGGGAACACTCAGTTTGTCTTTGCAGTGCATCTCGACGGAATAACCTCTCACAACTGTTTCTGGGACGTCACATGACGGTGCATGTGGGGGCACTGTTGGCGTAAGATGCATTAGCCCTACATCATTTTTAATGCTTAATGGTAAAAACAATGCGTTCAAAACAAAATGATAAAAAAACCTCTCACCAAGCACACTGAGAGTGACCATGACTTCCCCTAGGTTGATTTTGTCATGGCGGGCTGTGACCTCACATTGATACACGCCTGAGTCTTTCTGTGTAACACCACGAAGGGTCACCGTTGCTCCGTCAATGGATGCACGTCCTTTAAATGAATCTGGTTATGGTATGTAAAGAAAATTAAGATTTGCTTAAGACAAAGACTTATTCTGCAAGAACTATCATTGATGTGATTGACAACTAATGGGTAAAAAATGTGTAAGTGTCTACTAGTGAGCAAAACAATAACACACCTGTAAATTCACCATCAAAATAAACATACGATACATCTTTGGCCCTCTTCTTCCATTCAACACGAGGGTTTGTTTCTCTCTCTGTTCTGAACTCACAAGACAGTATGGCATCTTTTGCAACAACAAATAAAAAGTCAGCTTATATGGTCTAAGAGCTCTTATACTGTATAACTCAACACTGAACTAAGTGTAATCAACTTACTTGTGTTTTCATGGACCTCCAATTTCGGTTTTCTGGTTGTCACGGTAACAGAAGCTGAAATAGAAACTGCAGAAGACAAGAGATGCTAGATTTATGCAACACTCCACATTATTTCATATCATGATTTACAGTGGAAGGTACAGAGCATGCAGTTATATTCTTATTAACTTAAAGGGCACTTTTATTTATTAAAATTATCACTTTTATTATAAAAACTTTTATGCAGACGCTTTTATCACTTTTATTACTTCAATTTTATTACTTTTCTTACATAATTCTGATCAGCTGGTTTTCAAGACCTGGACAAAATGAATATGCAGACGTTTATGCATGCACGCACACTCCCTGCTTCAATCACCTTTTTTCTCTGGTTTCTAAAAAAATGTGTATAACAACTTTTTCAGTTTTAGAGCTTTTAAGTTTTCGTTTAATTGTGTAAAGTGATTCATATAACACAAAACATAACTTAAACTAATTACTGCTCTGGCTGTGCCAGGAGCAGGGATGTATAGGAATGTCTGTAATGGATGTTCTGACAAACTCCAGCTTTGGATAGTGGGGGTGGTAGAGCAGCCCTGATAACCTCCTAAAACACAGAAACCTTCTCATGCATTTCTGGAGAAAAGTGTGAGAAAATGTCTTTTGTTTTCTAGATGGTTCGTTTTTTTACCCAAAACCAGGCAAAGAAAAAAAAACATACTTATACCACAACCTAATGCAAAAGGTAAAATCTTTCATTTTTAGCTGCCACAGTATTTTTCAGAAAATAATAATACAATCTTTATAGGACAAATGACCATTGCCAATAAAGTATTACATAGGCCTAATTTGCACAAATTTGTAACAGTAATATACACTGTAAAGATTATAGGGTGGGATCGAGATTTTCTCATGGCATGCTCAGCATGCTGTCTTGGTAATCACGATAATGACCAGTACACATGATTCAGTCAAAGGGCATCTACAACAAGAAAGAGTCTCTGCCACATCAGAGTGATGTGGACAACATCTTCACGGACATTTAATCACCCTCAGAATCTCATGTGTTCAAATGCTGCTTAAGAAGTTTGTTTGCGTCTTACAGGACCCCCACCCACCCTATCCAGACCCTCAAAGCATTCATCTAACTTTCAAACAACCCCCACACACGGTGAAAAAATAATTGTATTGCAAGAAAGACCTAAATGAACGAGATATAAAATTGAAGGAAACCTTTTGGTAAAATGTAAATAATTCAAATGATGAATGAAAGTTATTACTAAGTGTTTTTTCTACTCACTCTTTGTAATAATATAGCGTTCTAGTTGCGGACAAAATTTTATGTTTTTTTAAAACGCATCCAGAATATCATGCAACATTTCAAACGCAAGTATTCTTACCGTAGAGTAGAAACAGAAGAGCAGGGAAAGTTGATATCTGTGTTATGGTCATCCTCAGGTTGTCCGACTACTTTGGGAGCGCGTGGAAACTGGTGCGAGATACTTCGCGCTGTTCAGAAGTTATTGACGACGGGTGCGCGCTCCCATCAAAGAGCAGAGAACTGCGCAGGCACAGCGCAGATGCAATTCATATTGTCATTACTTTGGTAGGCTACAATTAAAATATTTTGTATATTTCCTCTCAAAACGGAGGATCAGAAGCGCATACGAAACAAGTTATGAAGACAATTAAATAGGCCTTCAAAAGAATTTGCGAAAAAGGACAAACAAGTTTATCAAAAAGTTTATCAATAACTTTAGCTTAAGTAGGCCAGATGTGATATAAATATGAAGTATATATTAAGAACATACATTGTTTCTTCACGTTTACACAAGTTTAACATGCAGGTTACTATAAAGCAAATAACCGACTTTGTGATTAATCCACACATAGGCCTGTGATATTCACCCAGTACTGATGATTTACCACTCGTGTAATAATTTGACATTTCTGAAGAGAACCATATAAATAAATCATCTTTTTCATAATCACATCCATGTTATTATAATTTTTAAGAGACAACTACGTTAATGTGATGTAAACATATATAAGAATAACGATATATTTCCTTTTTCTCAGCCATAACCAAGAGTTTTTCCAACCTACCTGTTTTATTGACTTTTTTGTTTTGCGCTTTTATCATTTACAGTTTTTGAGGCCTTTCATTGAACTACACATATGATGTGAAACATGATTTCTAATGTTCTTCGATTGTTCTCATGATTCTTTATTTAATCATCTCTTAATAAATCAGAAAAGCAGCCTTCTTGGGATATGTTTGGCAAATGGATGCATTACTCTTACTGGTTCTCAGCGTAACAGGTATAATCCAGCTGTGACCATCATTAAAACACTGTCTACTGTATGTGTATAAACAGGTCACTAAATGGCTATAATCTTTGTTGTAGACACAGCTAAGATTAACTTAATTAATATTGATCTTATCTCATGTACAGATTTATAATTTAAATTTTGTCTCATTTTCTATCTTGGCTGAATGAAGATAATGTTTGGAGGAATTTGCTTTTGATTTTCTTCTTTTTGTTATGTATTCTTTTTAAACTGGAGAGTAACACCTAGCGCATGCTTTACATTTTATATTTTTATATTTATGGTTGGGTCCTCATCAGTAGAATACTTTAACTATTATGCTTAATACCTTTATCTTAGGTTTTACATACATAATTATTAATTACTGATTGTGGCAAGGGGGCGTGGTTTAGCACGGTCTGCGGCAGAGGGGCGTGTCGGGAGAACGACGGTGAGTAAGCAGATCAACGCTATATTGAAAACACCTGCTTCTCGTTCTAGTAATTGGCGAGGAGACGCATTTAAGGCACGAAGGAGGAAGCAGACAGAGAGAGAGAAACAGGCTGGGAAACGATGGTACTCGGGAGATACAGAGACGGTGCGTCCAGGATATACCCGAGCAGAAAGATTCATCAACAGAAGAGTTGTAGAACGGACAGAGAGAACGGGTCTTTGAACCCGGAAGTGTTATTATTATATGTGGAATTAAATTTACGTGTTTCCCAGCCACGCCGACCCCGCCTCCTTTCTGCCTTCGTATCGAACATTGTTACTCTGGTGCCGAAACCCGGGAAGAGAGGAGGCGGGGTCGTTTCTCTCTCTCTGTCTGCTCTCTCTGTCCTCCTTCGTGCCTTAAATGCGTCTCATCGCCAATTACTACAACGAGAAGCAGGTGTTTTCAGTATAGCGTTGATCTGCTTACTCACCGTCGTTCTCCCAACACGCCCCTCTGCCGCAGACCGTGCTAAACCACGCCCCCCTTGCCACACTGATCATAATTGTTCTCTGTAGCTTCAGTCAATCCATCACCACAGGATGAAGACTCACTGCTTATAGCTCAGCTTTTTAATCATGTGACAAATAAATATGCTTTCCCAGTAGTTATTATTGAGCCTATATTACAGCAGCAAGAATCAGAGAAAACCCGTCTGACTGATGAATCAGATAAGGTGAATCCTGATGTCGTATCTGGAACCAGAGAAAGAATATGGACCCGAGTAGCAGTAAAGGCAGAAATATTCGAAGAACGTGTTCTGAATGCAAACTTGATGAAAGAGATCCCAGAGACACTGCTTGAGCCTAAATCCGAAATATGTACCTGTACCTGTAGAAAAAAACAAAAAAACATAATATACATGTGGAAGAGCAAGAGCCTGAAATAGTAAAACATGTAAGGCAGAGAATTTAATTGAGGATGCCAATAACGTTGGAAGATCCAGAATTGTTGTGATGTACATTTTAGATGTTTTATCTGACACAAATTGTTCAGCAATTGAGCCTTAACCGAGACATCCAAAATATAGGGATGATACTCTAAATTTTACTAAACATGAACAGAAATAAAGTCATGTAACATTTTTATGGTGTTAGCTTATTAGTTATGGTTTAAGCATTCATTTAGTATATTCATTTAAAATATTTGTTGTTGCTTAATTAAAACGAGCTGACACTCACTTCTTGACTATTTATTAAAAAGTTACAATTACACGTTTAAGTTTCTCATTAACTTTTAATACTTATTCTTTCATGTTATTTTCATTTCATCATAATTAAATTCATTGTACAGTAATAATATATTCAATATTTTACCTTTATGCATTTTGAAAGTCATCAATTTTCATAATTCATATTCTCATTATACAATGCAATTGAAGTTTTCAAGACCTTTATCACTCATAAGACATTGGAACTGAGAGGAGTTGAGGGTGGGATCGGGTGGAGGAGAATCCTCCTCATACAGCAGAGGCTTAGAAGTAATAAGCAGTGAGAGGGACACAACACCCGGATAGTTTATTTTTAATTGTTGATAACCAAATATTTGAAAAATAGAGCAGTTTGCAGTGAGATATGACTAAACTAGCTGTGTGGTTAAAACTTGACTGACCTTGAACAAGTTGGGTCCATACCAGCATCTGAAGCTGCTTGTGGAGACTCTGGATATAGTACAGTAACAGAACTGACTGGCTCATCACTATAGATCTCTGAAGGTCACGCGAGCATTAAATGCATGGATTTCAAAAATGGAATGATGATTTTCAAAAGCTCAGTAAAATCACATACTAAATTAATAACATTAAATAACCAGGCGGTAGACGCAAAGTGATGAAGTAGCGCAGTTATGCAAAGTGGGCGTGTTTTGAAGCTTAAAAACTGAGTGTACCTGTTTTTATCTGAAGTGATCGAGTTTTCCCTCTAACCTTTTTAAGTCAACTGAATAAACTTGTGAAGAAATACAGACTGTTCTCTTATTTTTTGTCTCTTTTTACATTTATAAAAGAACCTTAACATTACACTTTAAACGATTTGAAAACTATCAGTTGTGCATAAAGGGAAAGTTCAAGATTTGCATTAATGAGTACTCAAAATGTGAACTGATTAACACCTCTAGACATCTAATCATCAATTCACTTCTTTTCAAAAGAAATAAGCCTAGCAAGGAATGTTTCAGCTTATAGTCCATTTAAGCCCACATCAGAAAATAGAGAATAGATAAAAAATTAGCTGTTACTAATTTAACCCCAGATCATGTTGATTGCTTCTTGCATTGTTTAATAAAGACACATTACTAGTGGTGTATATAAGTCACATTTTTATTTTAACAAAAATCAACAAAAACTCCTGACAAAAACGTATTAACATATTCTTTTTCTGTTACACATATTCTTTTTCTGTTACACATATTCTCTTTCTGTTGCACATATTCTTTTTCTGTTGCACATATTCTTTTTCTGTTACACATATTCTCTTTCTGTTGCACATATTCTTTTTCTGTTGCACATAATCTTTTTCTGTTACACATAATCTTTTCTGTTACACATAATCTTTTCTGTTACACATAATCTTTTCTGTTACACATATTCTTTTTCTGTTGCACATATTCTTTTTCTGTTGCACATAATCTTTTCTGTTACACAATGTTTTTCTGTTACACATAAATCTTTTCCTGTTACACAAAATCTTTTTCTGTCACACATAATCTTTTTCTGTTACACATAATCTTTTTCTGTTGCACATATTCCTCTTTCTGTTGCACAAAAACTTAATTGGATTCCGCTTCATTTGGCATAATATCTATGGAAACCCGGGCTCTTCTTAACAAAAAGCCCATAGTCCATGCCTGTCTGCAGAGACAAATATGAAAAAGATATTAATCACTGTAACTGTCGCTGTTATAGCACTGAAAACATGAACCATCACATTCAGATCTAAAACCTCAGAGACAAACTGAAATCAAATGTAACATTGATAGTGACATGTGCAGGTGTTTTGGCAACTAGAGGCACATACTTCAGTCCTGACGGGTCTCCTCGGCGCTGCCGTTGGTGGACGCGGCTGGAGAGGTCTGGATGGTGGAAAACATGGTAGAAGTGGACGTGATCCTGCAAACAAGCCAGAACAAGACAATTAAATAAAATATGCATTTGCAGCAAGTGGGCATTAGACTTCTAAACAGTCCATGAAGACTTGAGGTGAAGACTTAAGATCATTTAAGGTTCTGTGATGTAAACGGTTTAGTGATCCTCGTATCTCTCCTACAATATGTGAAGCTCACTCACCTCCGGGGGTCTCCAGGCCTGCAAGAAGCAGCCGAGGGCGCAAAGGCTCAAGCTGAGGGCGCCCTCTATTGAGCAGTTGTGGAAGCGTCAACTGCAGAAGCAAAATGCTTACTGCAGACACTGTGTCCCTCGCAGGCATTTTACAATTTGTTATTAAGTTTAGAACTATATTAAAATGACCTTTATGGTTACCATTAGCCTGTTAAAGCATTGAATCAGTCGCTAATAACTTTACAGTGACTGTTTATTCATTCATTACCTTTCGCGCGGCCTGTTTCCTCTTCCACAGGTCCACCGCAGAGAGAGGAATGATCTCTTCTCTCTTAGCTAAGTCCATAACGATAAATCAGTCAATAAGACTTTCTGATGCAAAGATGATTGAAGGCATGCACACACAAAATCTATAACAAACACTTACGTGGACTTCTGTGGATTGGAGGCAGTCGCACTTCATCGCAAAATGAGCGTCTGAAAGTAGAGTAAAAAGATTAAAATAGAGACTCTTTCATGTATGTTGTTAATTATGTCTAGAATGATACTTTACCTCGACTCGTCCACCTGGTACGGGCGAGGATATCTCCGCCTGAAATCCATCTCTACAATTAATCAAGGACACGAAACTCATCAAATGACTATAAAAACTGATCAAGCCTATAGAGTGAGTTGTACAGCGACAATGTTTGTATAATTTAAAAAATACCGTAACCGTGGTAACCAGAGCCGTCGAAAGATGCCAGGTGTTCTACCGCACAGGGCATCGAGCACCAAAAGGCCTCGCTCCTGAACTGAATTTTTTTTACTATTTCTCACCCAGCAAAATAAAATGTTTGATCTGTCTGCGTCTATCTATGATTTCATAATACATTAATAAATTTATAACATTATTTTGTTAATTTCGATAAGTCCTAATGTACGTGCTGCGTGCTCGCTCCATGTCGTGCACGTTCTATGTACGTATCTGCTGACTCTGAGGAAGAATTAAAAATGGCGGCTGCAGCACGAGAGCTTGATCGATTTCATCGACACGAGTCATGCGGCGAAAAAAAGAAAAGAGAGAAGAATTCCAGAATAAATCTAAGAGGATTATTCATTAAATTTGTGAAACTAAACGTTAGCCACCATGAAGATGCCACTATCAACACTTCTGCTGTTACTACCGTCGAGCCCCGAGAAGACATAACTTTAGTTCAGGGTGAGTAATAAATGTCCGTTGAAAACATTTATAAAAAGGTTTGACATTTTTCGTTACATTGAACCAAGCTTTTTTTCTTCAAACTTTGTAAGGCGGCAGTTTATAATAAGTTATTTTTCTAAAACGGTTTTAAATAAAAATAACTGTCAATAGGTTCCACATTTTGTCACTGTCAAATGTGTGAACGTCTAAATAATAATATACATGAGTATAGCCTAAAAAAGTTCAGGGAGTTGTAAGGAATCGCACTTCAACATGTCAAAATAAAGTGAAAGCTGACTTGAGCCGCGAGGTATTGATTTACTGTTAATGTGTTAATCCATCTGATTTGTCCAATTCAGTGTACAGTTAATGTGAATGATAAAGTTTCCATGTTAAATTATGCTGTTAAATTTACTTAACGAAGAGCCGCGAAGGCATTACTGATCAAATAAGAGCCCATCTGGATATATCATATGGATGTGTACAGTAATGGTTTACCCTCTTTAATCTAATGCTGTTAAATTGCTGAAATATCCACAGCAACAAAGAGGCCGGATGATCTGTCCTTCAAATGCGTGTGAAAGTTGCGAACGTTGGAATAACGATAAACTCACTGCAAATTTGTTTTGGAAAATCGTCTTAAAACTTTCTAAAAAACATTATTTCCTCCAGGGGGCCTCGCACAGCAAGTTCGCACAGGGCATCGCGACATTTGCATTTAATCATTTAGCAGACGCTTTATCCAAAGCAATTTACAAATGAAAGAGAATTTTTCATTTTCTCGGTGAGCTATAAACAATAATTTTTGACAAAAATTTTGATCATTTTTGAAGTAGCTGATGAAGTGGCTGATATTCGTTTCTTGCATGACTGCATGAGAGAAGTAAATCGGAAAAGATAATTTGGCACAAACTATAACTGATAGAATTTTTTTAAACTACAATACTGATTTCTTGTTATTAATTCAATGAAAAGTTGTAAATAGAAAAATTAGAACTTTATTTAAACAAAAACTGCTCTAGCTGCTTTCTTGGCCGCCATTTTGTCTTTTTAACTCGACCTTGCTCAACCAATCACATCTCCCCCGTGAGCACATGCATAGAATTGTGGGACATTGAAGGCAGCGAAAGATACTTCTACGCTTACTTCAAAAATCGACCTGATGGAGGTATCTCAGGAGACAGCAAAGCAAACATTTGATTCAGACGTTCCTTGATGCCTTCCTACCTTGAAATGCTGCCTCCAAAGGCAGCCTTTTAGAGCTTTCAGACGCAGCCAATGTTAAATCCTCACAAAGCTTACAGCTGAAGTCTCACAAAGGCTTTAAACAGGCGTTGATACGCTAATAGTTCTCATCACTATAAGCCTTACATGGAGACTTTTTTCCATTCCATCATCTGTCCAGGAATGCCAGGATTTCCATGTTTCAATGCATCATCCAGAGGATAAAGAGAGATAGAGAGACAGTCTGGGCTGACGGATTGGTCGAACGTTTGTAGTGAGGCCAGAAGCAGCCCAGTGGCCCAGTGACCCCACTCACTGCATGTGCCTCTGAATCTACAAAAATGAATCTCTTCTCTTCGGAGCACTTGGTCTTAAAGTCTATACAGAGGATGCAGGAGAATAAAACAAAGAGAATACTTTGTGAATCAGATGCAAAGAGAATTACAATCCAGAGATTTTTGTGAATGCTTCAAATATTACCATCAGAAAATCTAAAGCCTAACGCCCCCTTCATTACACAGATATGGGGATATGGGGTTGCATATGGGGAAGACATGTTGTTCTTCGTGGTTGAGTCAGTTTACAATTTTACCCCAGCAGCTGTGTTTTGCTACCGAGTGTCGATGAAAGATTTGCGGTGACTACCGGTAATCCAAAAAACACTCATATCATTGTAGTCACAAATGAATGCTTACAGTCTCTGCACTGCTTGTTTTCACACATTACCAAATGAGCATGCTCTGAAGCAATGATCTTAGATATTTTTAAGGGGTCATTTCACAAAAACCATACGTTGTCCATGTTTACGTGCTAAAATAGATTCTCTGGTGTATCTGCCAACTCAGAAAACATGAAAAATGACAACTTCTTTTATGTCAGCCTCTATCTCTGCAAACCTGTGAGAAAACGAGCGGTTCAGATTTCGCTCACTTTCTTACATAGGCATTAGTTCTTATTATAATATTTCCGCCCCTTTTATGAACGTATCCATTCATGGCGCTGCCGCCATTTTTGTTTATGCGTGTCTGAAGTTCTAACACCATGGCAAAAGTAAGCAGAGCAAATCATGCTAACTCTTTTACTGTTGGCTGCACAGACCAACAGAGACCACTGTTCCTAGCCTTACAGTAAACAAGAGAGCAATGGATTTATTTTGTTTTCAATGGAAATACTCCACACTGAACTGAAAGCTCCAAAAAAAAGACATTGTAAGTACTGATATTTTTATAGTAAGAACTCATGGAGGTGTGGCAACATAAAAATAGATGAAATGTCACTTCGACACGTTTGTCCGTTCCCTTTTTGAATATTTATTAAGAGGTTACAATTACACGTTTAAATTTCTCAGATTTCTGACTTGTATTTCTACCGTCTCTGTAAGTCGCTTTGGTTAAAAGCGTCTGCTAAATGACAAAATGTAAATGTCCCTTATGTTGTTTATATTTTCTAAAAATGTTTGACTGCATTTACATTACATTTACATTTAGTCATTTAGCAGACGCTTTTATCCAAAGCGACTTACAAGTGGGGTAGATAATGGAAGCAATTAGGACAGCATAAGTACAACAAAAGCATAAGTGCAATCAAAAAGAAGACTAGTCTCATATAGCCTAACACCGTATACGGAGCCATTCATTTTTTTTTATTTTTTATATAAGAGTAGAGAAGAAAAGAGTCAGAACAGATCAGTCAGATGTTGGCGGAAGAGATGTGTTTTCAGGCGTTTCTTAAAGATGGCTACAGAATCTGCAGATCTTGTAGCAGTGGGCAGATCATTCCACATAGGTGGAACAGATCCGGAGAAGATGCGCGAGAGAGATTTTTTACCTTTATGGGATGGCACCACAAGACGTCGTTCGTTTGCAGAGCGTAGGGATCTGGCGGGTACATATCTCCGCATTAGCGATTTAAGATAAGGTGGTGCCGAACCAGTAGTGGTCTTGTAGGCCAGGAGCAGAGTCTTGAATTTGATGCGAGCGACTACGGGAAGCCAATGTAGCCAATGACTGTTACAATTTTGTCATGGTGTGCATTTAAATTCCTCAAATGTTTATATATATCCTGTACATACTGTATATGGGTAGCTAACGAATAAATCTTACATTTGTCCAATAGTATCACTAAAGCAAAGATGCTGAAGATAAGCTCATTGTAACTGGTGTAAATTGTGCTTGAACGTACTTGCATTTGTATTGTTTGTTTGTTGTATATGTAATTGTGCTTAAGTCTCTGTAATGTTTTATTTACTGTCAGACAGCCTGCTTTAAGAATTATGAACTAAAGTGTTTTCAATTGTTTTCTAGACGGACCAGTATAACTGTTACCTATCGGTAAAACGGCTGACTGCCTTAGTTCATGCTGCTGCTATGTCTTCTGTAATTATATATTACAAGTGAGTTTGCACAATATTTAATTCAGTATTATGTCATGTATAATATTGCTGTTTTCTGATGTTCACATTGTTTGAATTGTTCGGCTTTAGCGGTTATTTGCGGATGTGATTGCCGCAATTTTTCTGCTGAGTCATCAGACATATAGCGCTACATGTAGCCATCACGAACAGGTTTATACTTAATTACTTGTAGATGTATATTATTAAATCATGTTCACTGTATTAGTGTTCATATTGCAATCATAAGGAAAGACATTTGTTATATATTTGTAGGCCTACTAAGCATATTTGCATGACGAGTGCTATTGTTCTTATGTTAATATTATCAGCTGTGGTTGTTGATCATTTGTAAATTGTAATTATTTCTCTTGTTTCTTTGTAGAACACATTTAAACTCATATTGGATACGTGCATAAATTGGATGATTAATAAATGCCTCAAAGACTTCCTTCCTTCACTCTTGATTCTCTGACCGGAATCTGGTTCATACTTTGCCGCCTCAACCAGTTAAATTTTGATAGCAACATAAAGCCAGTATGGACCCAGCAGTAAGTGATGCAGAGACAACAGAAAGACCTTGCAGCAGGACAAATCTGCCACCTCACCTGGATGAATATGAGGTTGGATACCAGGGGACCCTCCTCCTAAAGCTTCTACCTCCTGTCCTAGCCAGCATGGAAGCAGTTCGAGGAAGACGTCTCATAGCGACACCATCTCTCATTCCAGGACCAGCAGGCATTCAGTTACCTCATCAGGCATTTATCTTCCACCAGAGCTCTCTAGTTTCCAGACTGCTGCTTTGGAGGAAGGATTAAGCAGAGGCAGTTTGACAGTCTCAGGCAACAGGTAGAGGAAGATTCACTTGCAGACGGGGAATATCAGTGGCTGCAGACACAAGTTAAAGAAGCTCAGTACATCCAGGAGGAGGCTCTCACAGCAAAGGAGACTTTGTCCAAACGTCTAGAAAGACACAAAAGCTGCAAGAAGCCGAGACTGAGCTAGAGGTAGCGAAGCTTGTATCATACATGCTTACTACAGACTCTGGCTCATCCACTCATCCAATCCCTTCAGGCTCACCAGTTGGCTCTTTGGATCGAACTCTACTCATTCATAGCAGTCCAGCTGCGTGTCCACAGTCTTCCTCCTTGCATCAGCAGCTCTCCTCCCAATTCCCAGTGGTGCCACTGCAGCCCATCACAGCCACACTTAAAAGTCCATATGTGATACAACAGGCATTATTCCCTCCCATGACACCGCATGCTCATCCAGTGCAGCCTCCAGTTACCGGCCGACGGATATCAGCCCTGCCACCTCAGGCTCCAAGCTTTACTCAACCATCCTCATTCGTGCACCTCCCCCACACTGGGCATTCTGGACAGCCGGGTACAGAGCTACTGTTCGCCTCGGCTTATGGCATCCCACAACCTAAGCTCCCAGTGTTTGAAAGTGGTAATGAGAGTGACTTCGCCTTGTTCAAATTGGCATTGGACAATTTGTTGAGTAACCACAGCTATCTTAGTGAGCAATACAAATACCATGTCTTGTTAAGACATTTGAAACTTCCCAGTGCTCAGCAGCTATCTAAAGCCTACATGTATGTGAAAGTGACTAATTTGTCAGTTATGGTGACCCATATCCGAGATATACCTCTGCTTTTAACCCATCCAGAGAGTAGTGAACACACGCACAGCAAGTGGTGAACACACATACACCCAGAGCAGTGGGCAGCTATCGCTGCAGCGCCAGGGGAGCAAGTAGGGGTTAGGTGCCTTGCTCAAGGACACCTCAGTCGTTACGCGCCTGACCTGAGGATCGAACCGGCAACCTTCTGGTCACGAGTCCAACCCTCTAACCATTAGGCCACGACTGCCCCCACGACTGTACCATCCGCATCCATACTCGGCTGCCCTGCAGGCACTTCAAGATAAGTACGGGCAGCCACAACAACTTGTGCAATCAGAGCTGGGCTCCATCATAAACAGTCCGTCACTTAAACTGGGTGATGCAAATGCCTTTGATTCCTTTGCACTTTCTATACAATCATTAGTTGGCATGCTGAGGACTCTTGAAGGCCAGAATGGTTACAAGCTCATGTGTGGCTCTCATGTGGATCGTCTACTAGGCAAGTTGCCACCTGCCTACTGGGAGGGCTTTGTTCAATACTGCCTCAGCAAGAGAATTCTGCAGTTGTAT
Source organism: Triplophysa dalaica (assembly GCF_015846415.1). NCBI lineage: Eukaryota > Metazoa > Chordata > Actinopteri > Cypriniformes > Nemacheilidae > Triplophysa > Triplophysa dalaica. Next base: position 17,671,492 of record NC_079549.1, on the reverse strand, counting down.
CAGTGACACCCTGCAGAACAATCTACGCTCTGTTGAGATCCTTGAGCCTACCATGAGGAACATGTACAACACTTTGACATGTCAGTATAGTTCATTATCCCATTCACAACAAGAGCCAAAGTCATTATCCAAGACCTCTGGAAGCACAACCTTGGTGAGCATAACCTCATCTGTACAACACATGCGGTTGCAATTATGAAGTAAAATGTAATGAACAAGAGGTTTCATCTCAACATAACTTTCTTTTTTAACGTTAAAAATTTTCACGATCAGTGTGATTTTATTTACTTTTTATTTCTTTAAAATTTATTTCCACACCAGGTATGTGTGTGTGTGTGTGTGTAGCTAATTAATTTGTAATATAGTTTTTTTATACCACTACACCGAACCAGCAGACGGTTTAACAAAAAAAGTTGTCCAATTTACCCTTTTTTTGTAACCACAGGATATTGTTCAGTTTGCAAGAGTGTAGTTCTGAAAACACCCTCGCGTGTGGTTCCCGCCGGTCATTTTGCTCCCTCTCGGTAATCCACTACAGTATGTCGCCCCATTATATATTTCATTCAGAATTTGTTTGTATGGATGTCTTTTTATGCATAAAGCCCACAAAATGTGGTGATCAAATTTTGTCAGAACAACTGGCAGTTGTTTGAAACTTGCACAGGTATTTCTTATACAGATATTATAATTTCGATACAGAAGAGCTGCGATAACGCGTGAAAGTCTGCGCATCTTCAGACTCGGTTTAGCTGACAGTGCAAACTGCCACCTGCCAGTTGTTATGAAAGCCAGCGCTTTTTCTGGCTCTGTTAAGCTGTGAAGTGCCGGGTAGGGGTGGGCGATCTAGAAAAAAATTCAAATCACGATTTTTTCCAGATAGATCACGATTTACGATTTTATCGCGGTTCTTCTTCAAGTTGGTTTTAAGACTATTTTGCAAATTAAAGGGGCTTCAATACAGCCAAACTAAGTCCCCATATAAAAATATACTCTTTACCATTTATATTATGAAGAATATTTTAATCAGGTTAATATTTAATGCAAGTGCAAGACCATAAATCAGCTGTTAGCAAAAAACTTTACATTTTGAATTTTGTTTTTCATCTTGTTGCGGCACTCGGAGTAAAGCTGTGGAATGGGCGTGGAGGATAAATATTTTTGGCTGGGTATTTCGTAACATGGATCTACGACTTTGAGCAGTTTTTTAAAGCCCTCATTTTCCACAGTCTTTATGGGAATCATAAAGAGTTCCTTTCTCAAATGGTTCTTTCGCTAAAGTCGTTGTTTAAGCCTTTTAGTTTCCGTATGCTTGGTTGTACCTGATTTACTCGCGTGGGATCCCTTTATAATTTGACTGTCGGCATTCTCTTTCAGTCCCTTTTATTTTGAGATGGTTAAAAAGGTTCGTTGTGTTGCCTTACGACGCTCGAATCTTATCATTGCCACATTTGCAAATAACTGTTGTTTGGGCCGTGTCAGTTGGGGAAAACCCAAACCATTTCATTATTACTGATGTAGAATTTTTTAGGGACCAAGTCCTCCGTGTTTCCCTCCATCTTCACTGACCGCGTCACTTAATCTTACTGAATTCACAAGCAACGTATACGAGCTTGTTAACATGGCGCAATCTATCGCAAGTATGTTGACGAATTCTATAGAACACTACTATATAGGACGATTTAACGATTTTCCCGAAAAAGTGGATCGTGCAGTCATTTTAATCGTTCACGATCTAATATCGTCATATCGCACACCCCTAGTGCCGGGTCACATGACCTGCCAGTGCCAGGAGTGCCGGGTCATGTGACCCGCCAGTGCCAGGAGTGCTGGGTCACGTGACCTGCCAGCGGCAGCTCCTGCCAGCAAAGCTGAAGATTGAACCCCTATAGGTTATTTGGTGTGAGTTTAATTTGGGCACAGTAGGAGCTTGTAAACGAGTCTCATGTGTGGGACGATCTGTAGTACGCATTTGGGTGCACGTCTCATATTCGTGTACATGCATGCTTTTCAAGTGGTGAAAGAGATTGCTGGTGTTTCCACCTTTGGCTGCAACAACACGGCGACATAGGTCGATGTCGGAGATTTTTAACCCAAACCAGTTCCATACGACAGAGGAGCCCCCCCTTTTTTTTCACTAATTCCTCCTGGTGCTGTAAAACAATCTCATTTTCTGGGCATTCGCTCATCTTTTTCACTCAAATCTCATGTTCAATCTCATGAATTCGCGAACGCAAGCTGCAGTTTCTTATGCACACTTGAATGTTGCTGTGGCGTGTTTGAGTAACGTTCGGCGTGTTGTGCTATAGGCTAACTTGGACTGTTACGGCGCTCTCTGTTTGATTATTAATGCCTGTGTAGCGAGGAGTTGGACATAGAGGACAAAAGATTAAACGTTCAAACTCGACATATCTTCATTAGCAGTGTAAACGGATGACAAATTGAACAAAACGTTGTAAATGCAAAATTAGATTTCACGAATATATAACGTATGCATGATATAGCAAAATTCATATCATGGCGCAAAATATTACAGGTTGTCACGTACATACCGGTATATCGCCCAGTCCTATTACACATATTCTTTTTCTGTTGCACAAAATATATTTGTGTTGCACATATTTCCCTTTCTATTGCACATTAAACTAGTTGGATCCTACTTCATCTGGCAAAATATCCTGGGAAACCCGGGCTGTTCTTTATAAAAAGCCCAAAATCCATTCCAGTCTGCAGAGACAAATATGAAAAAGATATTAATCACTGTAACATTCGCTGTTATAGCATTGAAAACATGAACCATCACATTCAGATCTAAAACTTCAGATACAAACTGAATCAAATGTAACATTGATAGTGACATGTGCAGGTGTTTTGGCAACTAGAGGCACATACTTCAGTCCTGAGGGTTGAACAGGTCTGGATGGTGGGAAACTTGGGAGAAGTGGACGTGATCCTGCAAACAAGCCAGAACAAGACAATTAAATAAAATATGCATTTGCACCAAGTGGGCATTAGACTTCTAAACAGTCCATGAAGACATGAGGTGAAGACTTAAGATCATTTAAGGTTCTGTGATGTAAACGGTTTAGTGATCCTCGTATCTCTCCTACAATATGTGAAGCTCACTCACCTCCGCGGGTCTCCAGGCCTGAAATGCTCAAGCTGAGGGCGCAAAGGCTCAAGCTGAGGGCGCCCTCTATTGAGCACTTAAGGGAGCGTCAACTGCAGAAGCAAAATGCTTACTGCAGACACTGTGTCCTTCGCAGGCACTTATGTGGGTTAAAATACATTCATTTATTACCTTTCGCGCTGCCTGTTTCCTCCTCCACAGGTCCACCGCAGACAGAGGAATGATCTCTTCTCTCTTAGCTAAGTCCATAACGATAAATCAGTCAATAAGACTTTCTGATGCAAAGATGATTGAAGGCATGCACACACAAAATCTATAACAAACACTTACGTGGACTTCTGTGGATGGGAGGAAGTCGCACTTGATCACAAAATAAGCGTCTGAAAGTAGAGTAAAAAGATTAAAATAGAGACTCTTTCATGTATGTTGTTAATTATGTCTAGAATGATACTTTACCTCGACTCGTCCACCTGGTACGGGCGAAGATATCTCTGCCTGTAGTCCATAATAAACGAAGGAAATTAAACTCATGTAATTGCTACAAAACTGATCGTAGTAAAGCGACAATGTTTGTATAATTTAAAAAATACCGTAACCGTGGTAACCAGAGCCGTCGAAAGATGCCAGGTGTTCTACCGCACAGGGCATCGAGCACCAAAAGGCCTCGTGCCTGAACTGAATTTTTTTACTATTTCTCACCCAGCAAAATAAAATGTTTGATGTGTCTGCGTCTATCTATAATTTCATAATACATTCACAAATGTAGAACATTATTTTGTCAATTTCGATAAGTCATAATGTACGTGCTGCGTGCTCGCTACAGGTCGTGCACGTTCTATGTACGTATCTGCTGACTCTGAGGAAGAATTAAAAATGGCGGCTGCAGCACGAGAGCTTGATCGATTTTGTCGACACGACATAAATGAGAAGACATAAATGTCATTTGGTCAATGTCAAATGTTTGAACATCTAAATAATAATATACATGAGTATAGCCTAATTTTGTTTATTGAATGTTGAAGTTCAGCGAGTTGTAAGGAATCGTACTTCAACATGTCAAAATAAAGTGAATGTTGACTCGAGCCAGGAGGCATTGATTTACTGTTAATGTGTTAATCCGTCTGATATGTCCAATTCAGTGTACAGTTCATTTGAATGATAAAGTTTCCATTTTAAATGAGGCTGTTAAATGTACTTAACGAAGAGACGCGAAGGCATTACTGATCAAATAAGAGGCCATCCCTCCCCGATCTGAATATATCTAATGTAGTGGCTGCCGGTCAATAGGGGGCGCTGGGGCGCCTCCCCCTTAAAGTTTGCCAAAAAAGAAAGCTACTTTAATATGGCAACAATAAGTTAAATATATATCGCAAATTAATAACGAAATAAAATATTTTCGTCGAACTATTTAACTGTTAGTCGTATTATCATTTATTAAAAAATAACGAGTGTTTATTTAGGTGCGTTAATTTTTTGGAAGCATGTGATTTGAGGCTGAGTTCTAATTGGCTTGTTTCAACCCTCCCACTTTTGTTGTAAGCGAATCAATATTGTTTTTATATTTTTGGCCTCATGTGATTGGACCGTTCTCAACACTTCTCATTACCGCTCAGCATCAGGTTGCCATTTGACTGACAGCAGGTACTGATTAATGTGGAAGCAAGCGAAATTATCTCGAGATGACAGAAAATTCGGTTTTAACTTTACAAGAATACCCGTTCAAAAGACGTTCGGATGAAGAAAAAAAACGCCTCAAGGAGTTTGGATAACCGCGGGATGTTCCGTGGCTTGGTCGACTTTGCTTTACTTGATGGAGTTTTGAAAGAGCACCTAGAGAATGCCACTGTGTTTAAGGGAACTTCGAAAACCGTGCAGAACGAGCTGTTGGACTGTATGTTGTCTGTTATGAGGGAACACGTAATCCAAGAAGCACAAAGCAGTGGTTTTCTTTCAATCCAGGCCGACGAGACCACTGATATTGCCACACAGTGCCAATTTGTGCTGCGCTACATTGATGCCAAACGTAACTACAGAAGAGTTTTTTTTGCTTATATACCTCGATAGTGCCACCTTGCTTCAAGCAGACAGGTTTGAACAGTACACAGTGGCGTTTCCTCCAGATGCACTGAGTGGGACTTTGAAGGCCTATCCAGTGCTCAATGGGAGTAAGCTAAAGACAAGTCTTTTCAGAGTCTGTCACTCTCCTAAAGATCCTCATCACCACACCCATGACCACAGAAGAGGCTGAGAGGTGTTTCTCAACTTTGAAAAGAGCTAAGACTTTTCTGAGAAATAGCATGACCCAGGATAGGTTAAATGCATTGGCCATACTGTCAGTGGAGAAGAGAAAGGTGACTGAGATAATTGACTTTAACAAGAAGGTCATTGAGAAATTTTCCAGAAAGTCAGAAAGAAAGGAGAGCAAAATTTATTTTCAAATAGTGTTACTGGCCAATGATTAGGTAAATGTTTTTTTTTTAATGGTTTCCTTGATTACTTCATTACTGATAATAAACCCACATTCAATCAAATTCACTGATTCATTGTACATTTATTTAAATGCATAAACATTGACTGACTGTAATAATGATAAATCACCTGATTAATGGCTTTATATATATTAATGGCTTTATAATCTGACAGTTGGATTTTCAGTTTGTTTGCGCCCCCTCAATTTTTTTGCATCAGCCTCCACACTGTAAAAAATTTAAAGTTGACATAACTTAAAATTGTAAGGCAACTTGCTGCACGGCTTTTTTGAGTTTACTCAACTTTTAAACAAAGTAGTTCACTTAACTTAATTCACTGAGTAAAGTCACATGTTTACCAATCTAAAATCTTTTGTTCAGCTGATTGAGTTTTTATAGTTAAAAAAACTTACAAAATTATACAATTTCAACTTTTAATGTTATTTTCACTTGACTTAATAAAGTATGTTCAGTTGACTAAAAATGTTGATTACAAGGTAAAAAAATTAAGATACTACAGGCTTGATATTTTGGTCCAGGTTTTATTTTAAACCAGCAGCAACACTTTGGTGTGGAAATGGAAAAAACAAACATGTTTACCACTTTAGCCATACTCCTTATCATTAAAAAAGAAATAAAAAAAAAAGAGTAGGCAGAAGAATAAAACATTTTTTTTAAAGAGTACTTTTACATTCAAAGTGTTTAGATTCCACTGGTCATAAATACTTAAAATGTTCTATCTTTTAAATGTTTTACATTTTAAATTGTAAACACTGAATATGTTACAACTGAGCAGCTTTATACCATAAGCAAGTTAACGTTTGTGCTGTAAGTGCTGAAACAGTGGCACCAATGTTTATCACAACCTCAAGTTAACAGTTTAAACAAAAATGAGTCAAACAAAATGCAAGCAAATTGCAAAAAAAAAAAACTATCTACTTGCATCTTAAATGTAAGATACAAACATCTCACAAATGCATCTCACAGTAATAGCTTAGTTTTGAGGGTCTGTACCCTGGCAGAGCAATGAGTGCCCATCTCCATAAACACTTTCTCAATAACCTCAAAAGTGTATTTCAGTTGCTTTGGGTACTCAAAGTCCAAGGCAAACAGAAGGCCAAACAGGTATGCAAGTGCAGACTGCAAGTCTGGAGCATCTCTCAGTACAATACCTCCTCCAACACAACAGCAAATTTTGTGACACTGGGCAGTGTGCTGGGGGGGGCATCATCTTCAATTACAATAAGGATTCCCACCTTCATCCCTCTGGTCTGTCTGTCCTCTGGAGTCTTGTCCTTATAATAAAAAGAATAAATCAATATCACTTGACACCAACAAACAATAACAACAAAAATGAACTATAAAGTATCCTATACCAATGTGCTCTTAGGTATGCATCCCATTTGCAGAATCAGCAAGATGTTTATCATTTTATATAGTAAATACACAAATTACAATTGGCTCTTTTTTGATTTAGTACTACCCTGAATAAGCTATATCACAAAAAAGCAATTATAACAACTAAGATGGTATATTTTCAGTCATTATTCAGTTTCATTGCAAAATCTACCACAAAATATAAGTGATTGGTGACTGAGGCTGTCATGTTAACTGTAATAAATTTCATACCCAATCATTGACCAAATTCATGTTGTATTTGAAAAAATATACTTTGAATCAAAAATGATTCAATGAATCATCAAAACAATTTGTTTGCTGTTAACACAAAAATTCTCATTCCTATTAATCACTCATGGTCATGTGGCAAGATGTTGTATATCTGTTGAAGTAATGAAACATACTCACCAGGCATGTTTTAAAAAGTACAGAGGAATCTTGTCATAGAAACATGGGGAGACCTTCCAGGACGGTTTGCATTCTGTGAGTCACAATATTTGTGGTCTAAAAAAATGGGTACAAAACAACAACAAACAAAAAAATATTGTAATGCACTGTTATTAATTTAAACTTTTTATGAGTTTGCATGTATGTTTGAAGTCATAAAGCCTCTGCTAATGAGCCAATGAATAAAATTAGATGGGTTAAATAGGAAATCAGTATTGTATGCAGTATACTAAGTTCAGAACCAAAATCAGTCTAATCAGCTAGTGAACACTTGACATACATTGTCATATTCCTTCAAAAATATCTTCCAAAAATGTTCTTTATAGAAAATAAAATAGCAAATGGCTCTGATTAATCTGTTTTTAAAATTATCTATCTATTGGTAACTTTGACATTAACAAGTTACCTGCTGATCAAGATTGTTGAGAAGATCTTCCATTTCTGTTCCAAATGCCCCCTTTCTTGCTCTGTATGGCTTGAAGAGTTGCGGAGTGTGCTCGTGTATTGATGCTCTGAATGTCTCAAGGAGGTCCACACTAGTGATGTTTGAACTCATTACATAACTGGTGATAGAAATAAAACAGGTCTTGGTTGTAACATTGTTTAGCCTTTCCTCCTCCAGAGAATCATCAGACTGGCGTTTAGGATGATCTGCAAATAGAGACATGTTTGTATTAATGTATCACAATTTGTGGTAATAATAATAATTCATTACATTTATATGGCGCTTTTCTATGTACTCAAAGCGCTTTACATGGAAGGGGGAATCTCCTCTGGTACTTTGAATTCGATCAAGACACAAGTTTAAATGCATATTTTTGGATAGCAAAATACATTTGCAAATCAGTTCAAATTCATTGATTTTTGCACATGTATTTGTTAATAATATTAAATCTAAATCAACTCTATAAAATGATACTTACTTTAAATGAGACGATTGCAGTCTTGTCGACACCGTCGAGTAGTCTGCAAAACACGTGAGAGCCTAGCCAGGCTTCGAAGGACACAGGATTTTTTTTTGCAGATGTTTATTGCCTGTGATCTCAGTCTGAAACGTTAAAATTCTAATATTAGGCCACTGTAGCGTGTGTGAATTTAAATTTAAGATAAAGAGTCGACTTTAAAATATTTCTTTATATTTGTGTACTGCAAAAAATGCCAAATTAAATAGTAAATGTGTCAGTGCAATAACGTCAAAGTTACTTTGAAATAAACAAACTTGTTCTTAACTTAACTTACCACGATTGCATCAGGTTCTATTCTAAAATTTGTACATGCTATATGCTGAAGTTGGGAGACTTGTTAAAAGTTAAGCATCCTCGCGGCAAAAAAAATATACAGTGCATAACTAGCCGTAACCACGGCTCTGCGATCAAGCAGATACATGCTACTTTTACACAATACTTCAATGCATATAGCCTACTTATTACTTACATAAAACGATGGCTTTGAGTAGAAACACGTTGGCTGTGAGTAGATCCATTAGTCTCGCACGCAGATGCTAAAATGTCTCCTTCGTCCAGTCTCTGTCCGTTGGCGCGCGCTTCATTGCACATGCGCCAACCTCGTGATCGTTACAATGCGCATGCTCCAACCTCCAACCCAACTTCTATGGTTGTTAACTTGCATTTATTAATCGAATTTACAAGTAATAATATGTTAGTCCAACGGTTGTTGAACCACCTTCTTTTCACTGGTTAAGTCAACTTTTTTGCATTTATTTGTCCAGTTAACTAAAAGATAATCATTAGTCTAACTTTTTGTGAGTTGGATTTTTTACAGTGCACTGATCATATGGATGTGTACAGTAATGGTTTACACTCTTTAATCTAATATTGTTAAATTGCTGGAATATCCACAGCATTAACAACAAAGAGGCCGGATTATCTGTCCATCAAATGCATGTTAAAGTTGAGATCGTTGGAATAACGATAAACTCACTGCAAGTTTTTTTTTATAGAAAATCGTCCTAAATCTTCCAAAAAAAACATTCTTTCCTCCAGGGGGCCTCTCAGAGCAAGTTCGCACAGTAGGCCCTGATTGAGATTACAAGATTTTTTTGACATTTGCATTTAAGCATTTAGCAGACGCTTTATCCAAAGCAATTTTCTCCTTTTCAATAAATGTCTCATATTTCTGACGTGTATTTCTACCTTTTCTGTAAGTCACTTTGGATAAAAGTGTCTGCTATATGACTAAATGTAAATGTACCTTTATATTGTTTATATTTTCTAAAAATGTTTGACTGTTGCATATTTTGTCATGGTGTGCATTTAAATTCCACAAATGTTTATATCTGTCCTGTACATACTGTGTATGGGTAGCTAACGAATAAATCTTACATTTGTCCAAAATTATCACTAAAGGGAAGATGCTGAAGATAAGCTCATTGTAACTGGTGTAAATTGTGCTTTAACGTATTTGCATTTGTATTGTTTGTTTGTGATATATGTAATTGTGTGTGAATTTATTCACAATCAAGTCATTCAAAACATGTTGGAGTTTCTGTACAACACAAAAGATGTTTTGAGTGGTTTTGTGGACAGACAAAGGAATCCAAAGGGTCAAAAGTTTTTTGGTTACCAACGTTTTTTAAAACATATTCTGTGTTCTGCAGAGGTCACAAAAAATCATACAGGTATTGAATGTCATGATTGTGTGAAGAACGGACAATGATTTAAATTTTTGAATGAACTGTTCCTTTAAAATGGGGGTTTTGCTTTTTCCCAACTGCAACTACAAGTCATCACATGACAACAGTGTAAAAACACCACAGACATATTAAAGACACCCTTATTTTAATACTTATACTTTCATGTCATTATCATCCATCATAATTAAACTCATTGTACATCAAAAAAGTATTCAATAGTTTACCTTTATGCATTCTGATAGTCATCAATTTTCATAATTCATATTTTAATTATACAATGCAATTGAAATTTTCATGACCTTTATCTCTCAAAAGACATTGGAACTGAGAGGAGTTGAGGGTGGGATCGGGTGGAGGAGAATCCTCCTCATACAGCAGAGGCTTGGAACTAATAAGCAATGAGAGGGACACAACACCCGAATAGTTTATTTTTCTTCCATGGGCAGTTTGAGTTATTTGCCAATTGTTGATAACCAAATATTTGAAAAATAGAGCAGTTCGGAGTGAGATATGACTAAACCAGCTGTGTTGTTAAAACTTGACTGACCTTGCACAAGTTGGGTCCATACCAGCCTCTGAAGCTGCTTGTGGAGACTCTGGATATAGTACAGTAACAGAACTGACTGGCTCATCACTATAGACATCTGAAGGTCACGCGAGCATTAAATGCATGGATTTCAAAAATGGAATGATGATTTTCAAAAGCTCAGTAAAATCACATACTAAATTAATATCATTAAATAACCAGGCGGTAGACGCAAAGTGATGAAGTAGCGCAGTAATGCAAAGTGGGCGTGTTTTGAAGCTTAAAAACTGAGTGTACCTGTTTTTATCTGAAGTGATCGAGTTTTCCCTCTAACCTTTTTAAGTCAACTGAATAAACTTGTGAAGAAATACAGACTGTTCTCTTATTTTTTGTCTCTTTTTACATTTATAAAAGAATCTTAACATTACACTTTAAACGATTTGAAAACTATCAGTTGTGCATAAAGGGAAAGTTTAAGATTTGCATTAATGAGTACACAAAATGTGAACTGATTAACACCTCTAGACATCTAATCATCAATTCACTTCTTTTCAAAAGAAATAAGACTAGCAAGGAATGTTTCAGCTTATAGTCCATTTAAGCCCACATCAGAAAATAGAGAATAGACAAAAAATTAGCTGTTACTAATTTAACCCCAGATCATGTTGATTGCTTCTTGCATTGTTTAATAAAGACACATTACTAGTGCTGTATATAAGTCACATTTTTATTTTAACAAAAATCAACAAAAACTCCTGACAAAAACGTATTAACATATTCTTTTTCTGTTACACATAATCTTTTTCTGTTGCACATATTCTTTTTCTGTTACACATAATCTTTTTCTGTTGCACATATTCTTTTTCTGTTGCACATAATCCATTTCTGTTACACATAATCTTTTCTGTTACACAATCTTTTTCTGTTACACATAATCTTTTCTGTTACACAATCTTTTTCTGTTACACAAAATCTTTTTCTGTCACACATAATCTTTTTCTGTTGCACATATTCCTCTTTCTGTTGCACATTAATTTAATTGGATTCCGCTTCATCTGGCATAATATCTATGGAAACCCGGGCTCTTCTCAACAAAAAGCCCATAGTCCATGCCTGTCTGCAGAGACAAATATGAAAAAGATATTAATCACTGTAACTGTCGCTGTTATAGCACTGAAAACATGAACCATCACATTCAGATCTAAAACCTCAGAGACAAACTGAAATCAAATGTAACATTGATAGTGACTGTGCAGGTGTTTTGGCAACTAGAGGCACATACTTCAGTCCTGACGGGTCTCCTCGGCGCTGCCGTTGGTGGACGCGGCTGGAGAGGTCTGGATGGTGGAAAACATGGGAGAAGTGGACGTGATCCTGCAAACAAGCCAGAACAAGACAATTAAATAAAATATGCATTTGCAGCAAGTGGGCATTAGACTTCTAAACAGTCCATGAAGACTTGAGGTGAAGACTTAAGATCATTTGACGTTGTGATGTAAACGGTTTAGTGATCCTAGTCTCTCTCCTACAATATGTGAAGCTCACTCACCTCCGGGGGTCTCCAGGCCTGCAAGAAGCAGCCGAGGGCGCAAAGGCTCAAGCTGAGGGCGTCCTCTATTCAGCAGTTGTGGAAGCGTCAACTGCAGAAGCAAAATGCTTACTGCAGACACTGCGTCCCTCGCAGGCATTTTACAATTTGTTATTAAGTTTAGAACTATATTAAAATGACCTTTATGGTTACCATTAGCCTGTTAAAGCATTGAATCAGTCGCTAATAACTTTACAGTGACTGTTTATTCATTTATTACCTTTCGCGCGGCCTGTTTCCTCTTCCACAGGTCCACCGCAGAGAGAGGTATGATCTCTTCTCTCTTAGCTAAGTCCATAACGATAAATCAGTCAATAAGAGTTTCTGATGCAAAGATGATTGAAGGCATGCACACACAAAATCTATAACAAACACTTACGTGGACTTCTGTGGATGGGAGGAAGTCGCACTTCATCGCAAAATGAGCGTCTGAAAGTAGAGTAAAAAGATTAAAATAGAGACTCTTTCATGTATGTTGTTAATTATGTCTAGAATGATACTTTACCTCGACTCGTCCACCTGGTACGGGCGAGGATATCTCCGCCTGAAATCCATCTGTTAAATTAATCAAGGACACGAAACTCATCAAATGACTATAAAAACTGATCAAGCCTATAGAGTGAGTTGTACAGCGACAATGTTTGTATAATTTAAAAAATACCGTAACCGTGGTAACCAGAGCCGTCGAAAGATGCCAGGTGTTCTACCGCACAGGGCATCGAGCACCAAAAGGCCTCGCGCTTGAACTGAATTTTTTTACTATTTCTCACCCAGCAAAATAAAATGTTTGATGTGTCTGCGTCTATCTATAATTTCATAATACATTAATAATTTTATAACATTATTTTGTTAATTTCGATAAGTCCTAATGTACGTGCTGCGTGCTCGCTCCATGTCGTGCACGTTCTATGTACGTATCTGCTCACTCTGAGGAAGAATTAAATATGGCGGCTGCAGCTCGAGAGCTTGATCGATTTCATCGACACGAGTCATGCGGCGAAAAAATGAAAAGAAAGAAGAATTCCAGAATAAATCTAAGAGGATTATTCATTAAATTTGTGAAACCAAACGTTAGCCACCATGAAGATGCCACTATCAACACTTCTGCTGTTACTACCGTCGAGCCCCGAGAAGACATAACTTTAGTTCAGGGTGAGTAATAAATGTCCGTTGAAAACATTTATAAAAAGGTTTGACATTTTTCGTTACATTGAACCAAGCTTTTTTTCTTCAAACTTTGTAAGGCGGCAGTTTATAATAAGTTATTTTTCTATAACTGTTTTAAATAAAAATAACTGTCAATAGGTTCCACATTTTGTCACTGTCAAATGTATGAACATCTAAATAATAATATACATGAGTATAGCCTAAAAAATTAAATTGTTAATTGAAGTTCAGGGAGTTGTAAGGAATCGCACTTCAACATGTCAAAATAAAGTGAGAGCTGACTTGAGCCGCGAGGTATTGATTTACTGTTGATGTGTTAATCCATCTGATTTGTCCAATTCAGTGTACAGTTAATGTGAATGATAAAGTTTCCATTTTAAATTATGCTGTTAAATTTACTTAACGAAGAGACGCGAAGGCATTACTGATCAAATAAGAGCCCATCTGGATACATCATATGGATGTGAACAGTAATGGTTTACCCTCTTTAATCTAATGCTGTTAAATTGCTGAAATATCCACAGCAACAAAGAGGCCGGATGATCTGTCCTTCAAATGCGTGTGAAAGTTGCGAACGTTGGAATAACGATAAACTCACTGCAAATTTGTTTTGGAAAATCGTCTTAAAACTTTCTAAAAAACATTATTTCCTCCAGGGGGCATCGCGACATTTGTATTTAATCATTTAGCAGACGCTTTATCCAAAGCAATTTACAAATGAAAGAGAATTTTTCATTTTCTCGGTGAGCTATAAACAATAATTTTTGACAAAAATTTTGATCATTTTTGAAGTAGCTGATGAAGTGGCTGATATTCGTTTCTTGCATGACTGCATGAGAGAAGTAAATCGGAAAAGATAATTTGGCACAAACTATAACTGATAGAATTTTTTAAAACTACAATACTGATTTCTTGTTATTAATTCAATGAAAAGTTGTAAATAGAAAAATTAGAACTTTATTTAAACAAAAACTGCTCTAGCTGCTTTCTTGGCCGCCATTTTGTTTTTTTAACTCGATCTTGCTCAACCAATCACATCTCCCCCTGGGTTGACAGATTGGTCGAACGTTTGTAGTGAGGCCAGCAGCAGCCCAGTGGCCCAGTGACCCCACTCACTGCATGTGCCTCTGAATCTAAAAAATGAATCTCTTCTCTTCGGAGCACTTGGTCTTAAAGTCTATACAGAGGATGCAGGAGAATAAAACAAAGAGAATACTTTGTGAATCAGATGCAAAGAGAATTACAATCCAGAGATTTTTGTGAATGCTTCAAATATTACCATCAGAAAATCTAAAGCCTAACGCCCCCTTCATTACACAGATATGGGGATATGGGGTTGCATATGGGGAAGACATGTTGTTCTTCGTGGTTGAGTCAGTTTTCAATTTTACCCCAGCAGCTGTGTTTTTGCTACTGAGTGTCGGTGAAAGATTTGCAGTGACTACCGGTAATCCAAAAACCACTCATATCATTGTAGTCACATATGAATGCTTACAGGCTCTGCACTGCTTGTTTTCACACATTACCAAATGAGCATGCTCTGAAGCAATGATCTTTGATAATTTTAAGGGGTCATTTCACAAAAACCATACGTTGTCCATGTTTACGTGCTAAAATAGATTCTCTGGTGCATCTGCCAACTCAGAAAAATGACAACTTCTTTTATGTCAGCCTCTATCTCTGCAAACCTGTGAGAAACGAGCGGTTCAGATTTCGCTCACTTTCTTACATAGGCATTAGTTCTTATTATAATATTTCCGCCCCTTTTATGAACGTGTCCATTCATGGCGCTGCCGCCATTTTTGTTTATGCGTGTCTGAAGTTCTAACACCATGGCAAAAGTAAGCAGAGCAAATCATGCTAACTCTTTTACTGTTGGCTGCACAGACCAACAGAGACCACTGTTCCTAGCCTTACAGTAAACAAGAGAGCAATGGATTTATTTTGTTTTCAATGGAAATACTCCACACTGAACGAGGCAAAGCTCCAAAAAAAGACATTGTAAGTACCGGTATTTTTATAGTAAGAACTCATGGAGGTGTGGCAACATAAAAATAGATGAAATGTCACTTCGACACGTTTGTCCGTTCCCTTTTAGAATATTTATTAAGAGGTTACAATTACACGTTTAAATTTCTCAGATTTCTGACTTGTATTTCTACCTTCTCTGTAAGTCGCTTTGGTTAAAAGCGTCTGCTAAATGACAAAATGTAAATGTTCCTTATATTGTTTATATTTTCTAAAAATGTTTGACTGTTACATATTTTGTCATGGTGTGCATTTAAATTCCTCAAATGTTTATATATATCCTGTACATACTGTATATGGGTAGCTAACGAATAAATCTTACATTTGTCCAATAGTATCACTAAAGCGAAGATGCTGAAGATAAACTCATTGTAACTGGTGTAAATTGTGCTTGAACGTACTTGCATTTGTATTGTTTGTTTGTTGTATATGTAATTGTGCTTAAATCTCTGTAATGTTTTATTTACTGTCAGACAGCCTGCCTTAAGAAATATGAACTAAAGTGTTTTCAATTGTTTTCTAGACGGACCAGTATTACTGTTACCTATCGGTAAAACGGCTGACTGCCTTAGTTCATGCTGCTGCTATGTCTTCTGTAATTATATATTACAAGTGAGTTTGCACAATATTTAATTCAGTATTATGTCATGTATAATATTGCTGTTTTCTGATGTTCACATTGTTTGAATTGTTCGGCTTTAGCGGTTATTTGCGGACGTGATTGCCGCAATTTTTCTGCTGAGTCATCAGACATATAGCGCTACATGTAGCCATCACGAACAGGTTTATACTTAATTACTTGTAGAAGTATATTATTAAATCATGTTCACTGTATTAGTGTTCATATTGCAGTCATAAGGAAAGACATTTGTTATATATTTGTAGGCCTACTAAGCATATTTGCATGACGAGTGCTATTGTTCTTATGTTAATATTATCAGCTGTGGTTGTTGATCATTTGTAAATTGTAATTATTTCTCTTGTTTCTTTGTAGAACACATTTAAACTCATATTGGATACGTGCATAAATTGGATGATTAATAAATGCCTCAAAGACTTCCTTCCTTCACTCTTGGTTCTCTAACCGGAATCTGGTTCATACTTTGCCGCCTCAACCAGTTAAATTTTGAGAGCAACATAAAGCCAGAATGGACCCAGCAGTAAGTGATGCAGAGACAACAGAAAGACCTTGCAGCAGGACAAATCTGCCACCTCAGCTGGATGAATATGAGGTTGGATACCAGGGGACCCTCCTCCTAAAGCTTCTACCTCCTGTCCTAGCCAGCATGGAAGCAGTTCCAGGAAGACGTCTCATAGCGACACCATCTCTCATTCCAGGACCAGCAGGCGTTCAGTTACCTCATGAGGCCTTTACCTACAGAGCTCTCTATGTTCCAGACTGCTGCTTTGGAGTAAGAATTTAGCAGAGGCAGTTTGACAGTCTCAGGCAACAGGTAGAGGAAGATTCACTTGCAGACAGGGAATATCAGTGGCTGCAGAAACAAGTTAAAGAAGCTCAGTGCATCCAGGAGGAGGCTCTCACAGCAAAGGAGACTTTGTCCAAACATCTAGAAAGACAAAAAAGCTGCAAGAAGCAGAGACTGAGCTAGAGGTAGCGAAGCTCGTATCATACATGCTTACTTTAGACTCTGGCTCATCCACTCATCCAATCCCTTCAGGCTCACCAGTTGGCTCTTTGGATCCCACTCAACTTATTCATAGCAGCCCAGCTGTGTGTCCACAGTCTTCCTCCTTGCATCAGCAGCTCTCCTCCCAATTCCTAGTGTTGGCACTGCAGCCCATCACAGCCACACTTACAAGTCCATATGTGATACAACAGGCATTATTCCCTCCAGTGACACCGCGTGCTCATCCAGTGCAGCCTCCAGTTACCGGCCAGCGGATATCAGCCCTGTCACCTCATGCTCCAAGCTTTACTCAACCATCCTCATTCGTGCACCTCCCCCACACTGGGCATTCTGCATACCCGGGTACAGAGCTACTGTTCGCCTCGGCTTATGGCATCCCACAACCTAAGCTCCCAGTGTTTGAAAGTGGTAATGAGAGTGACTTCGCCTTGTTCAAATTGGTATTGGACAATTTGTTGAGTAACCACAGCTATCTTAGTGAGCAATACAAATACCATGTCTTGTTAAGACATTTGAAACATCCCAGTGCTCAGCAGCAATCTAAATCCTACATGTACCATCCGCATCCATACTCTGCTGCCCTGCAGGCACTTCAAGATAAGTACGGGCAGACACAACAACTTGTGCAATCAGAGCTGGGCTCCATCATGAACAGTCCGTCACTTAAACTGGGTGATGCAAATGCCTTTGATTCCTTTGCACTTTCTATACAATCATTAGTTGGCATGCTGAGGACTCTGAACAATCTACGCTCTGTTGAGATCCTTGAGCCTACCATGAGGAACATTTACAAAACTTTGACATGTCAGTACGACCCCTTGGGGTTCATTATCCCATTCACAACAAGAGCCAAAGTCATTATCCAAGACCTCTGGAAGCACAACCTTGGTTGGGATGACCCCATAGAGCCATTACCTTTAAGAGAGAAGTGGCTCGCTTGGGTAGCCGAACTTCCAACTTCCTCAGCTGCAGTTCTCTCGAGCATACACCCCAGCCTCTGCGGACAATCCTTCAGCCATTCGAGAGCTTCATGCCTTTAACTATGCCACGGAAAGAGCCTATGGTTCTGTTGCTTACTTTCGCACCACAGTTGAGCAAGGACAAGTTATTGTAAACTTTGTCTTGGCCAGATCAAGAGTGGCTCCTCGTAATTTTTTGTCTATGCCTCGTTGGATGCCCAGTTGGCCAAGGTGATCCGAGCGGAGTTGACCTTACCTATCCACAGGGTCACTTTTTGGTACGACTCTACCACTGTGTTAAAATGGCTGACATCGGAGCCCTGCCGATACAAAGTGTTTGTGGGGATACACATGGCAGAGATACAGACTCTAACAAAGATGGCTGAATGGAGATACAGTATGTGGATATGGGTCATAACCAAAAGTTGGCAAGCCCTCATCAGTGGAGTTTAGGACCAGCCTTTATGATTCAGCCACCCGACCATTGGCCATCCATGCCTAAAACTGAAGAAAAACCTGATTGCAGTGAAATAAAGAAGTCTGCCTTTATTGGAAATGTTTCAGTACCTAGCAATCCTCTTCCTGATCCAGTTCAATTCCACAAATGGCAAGAGCTTGTCCAGTCCACTGTTAGATCCCTGCATGGGGTGGCTGCAACAAACACTGACCATCCTAAGGAGGTCTTCGATTACATTAAGGTGGAGAAGCTTCTTCTGGCACGGGCTCAAATGGATTCATTTCTTACTGAGGTCATGGCTTTAAAGACTGGACATCCTATTCCACATAAGTCGTTTTGTCTCACTTGCCCCTGAGTATGATGATGCCACTGGTCTTAATAGAGTGGGTGGAAGGCTACGGCATGCCAGTGACCTCGACCTAGAGGCCATAAACCCAATTGTGTTAGACCCTAGGTGCTAGACCCTAGGAGCCACCAAGCTGCTAATTAAAGACACTGATCAGCGACTCCTTCACCCTGGCTCAGAACGGGTTCTAGCTGAACTGCGGCGCCAGTATTGGGTACTCGGAGGCAGAGAAGCAGTTCGTAAACACAGACTTTAATCTTTTTACTCCACTTTCAGAGACTTATTTTGTGTGGGAGTGTGACTTCCTCCTATTCACAGAAGTCCATGTAAGTGTTTGTTATAGATTTTGTGTGTGTATGCCTTCAATCATCTTTGCATCTGAAACACTTTTTATTGATTGATTTATCGTTATGGACTTGGCTAAGAGAGAAGACATATTTTATTTAATTGTCTTGTTCTGGCTTGTTTGCAGTGTCACTTCCACTTCTGCCAAGTTTCCCACCATCAAGACGTGTTCAACCGCGTCCCCCAAAGGCAGTGCCGAGGAGACCCCTCAGGACTAAAGTATGTGCCTCTAGTTGCCAAAACACCTGCACATGTCACAATGTTTCATTTGATTTTAGTTTGTCTCTGAGGTTTTAGATCTGAATGTGATGGATGGTTCATGTTTTCACTGCTGGCACTGGCAAAAATATCTCTCCCTGTAATTCATTTCTTCAATTAAACTCTTATTAAAGTTATTAAATTTCAGTTATCTATGCCTTAAAGAAGACAAACAAACTACAACAGTATTTTTTACTAGCCTATTTGTAGCCTACTGCATTTGAAAGAAAAATCCTTAATTTAATGACAGAACATGGAAAATAACAAAACAGATTTCAACAGTACTTTTATACTTTTAAATGTTCTTTTATTTCGAGAAATGTTTTTTGTGCTTGAATCTGTGGAACCCCTCTGTCTTCCTGGGAATTAGAATGGTTATCTGTAAACAAGTGAAAAACATTTTTTTTATTCTTAATACAATTTAAGAAACATTGTGCCTTGTGCAAGTCATTTTTAAATGACAAGAGTACAAATGTTTTCATTTGTATTAATACGAGCTGTGGGAAAGACAGCGCTTTTTCTGGCTCTGTTAAGCTGTGAAGTGCCGGGTCACGTGACCTTCCAGCCGCAGCTCATGCCAGCAAAACTGAAGATTGAACCCCTACAGGTTATATGGTGTGAGTTTCATTTGGGCAGAGTAGGAGCTTGTAAACGAGTCTCATGTGTGGGACGATCTGTTGTACGCATTTGGGTGCACGTCTCATATTCGTGTACATGTATGCTTTTCAAGTGGTGAAAGAGATTGCTGGTGTTTCCACCTTTGGCTGCAACAACACGGCGACACAGGTCGATGTCGGAGATTTTGAACCCAAACCAGTTCCATACGACAGAGGAGCTCCCCCCCCTTTTTTTAACTAATTCCTACTCGTGCTTTTCAACAATCTCATTTCCTGTGCATTCGCTCATCTTTTTCACTCAAATCTCACTTTCACTCTCATGAATTCGCCAACGCAAGCTGCATTTTCTTGTGCACACTTGATTGTTGCTGTGGCGTGTTTGAGTAACGTTCGGC
The DNA here is from genome assembly GCF_015846415.1 of Triplophysa dalaica. Classification (NCBI taxonomy): domain Eukaryota; kingdom Metazoa; phylum Chordata; class Actinopteri; order Cypriniformes; family Nemacheilidae; genus Triplophysa; species Triplophysa dalaica. The sequence continues at coordinate 17,651,064 of NC_079549.1, read as the reverse complement.
GTGTTGTGCTATTGGCTAACTTGGACTGTTACGGCGCTCTCTATTTCATTACTAATGCCTGTGTAGAGAGAAGTTGGACATAGAGGACAAAAGATTAAACGTTCAAACTCGACATATCTTCATTAGCAGTGTAAACGGATGACAAATTTAACAAAATGTTATAAATGCAAAATTAGACTTCACGAATATGTAACGTATGCACGATATAGCAAAATTCATATCATGGTGCAAAATAATACCGGTTGTCACGTACATAACGGTATATCGCCCAGTCCTATTACACATATTCTTTTTCTGTTGCACATAATCATTTTCTGTTACACATATTTCTCTTTCTGTTGCACATTAACTTAGTTGGATCCTACTTCATCTGGCATAATATCTTGTGGAACCCGGGCTGTTCTTTATAGAAAGCCCGAAATCCATGCCAGTCTGCAGAGACAAATATGAAAAGCTATGAATCACTGTAACTGTCGCTGTTATAGCAGTGAAAACATGAACCATCACATTCAGATCTAAAACTTCAGAGACAAACTGAAATCAAATGTAACATTGATAGTGACATGTGCAGGTGTTTTGGCAACTAGAGGCACATACTTCAGTCCTGACGGGTCTCCTCGGCGATGCCGTTGGGGGACACGGTTGAACAGGTCTGGATGGTGGGAAACTTGGCAGAAGTGGACGTGACCCTGCAAACAAGCCAGAACAAGACAATTAATTTAAATATGCATTCGCAACAACTGGGCATTAGACTTCTAAACAGCCCATGAAGACATGAGGTAAAGACTTAAACGGTATAGTGATCCTAGTATCTCTCCTATCTGAACTTCACTCACCTCCGGGGTTCTCCAGACCTGAAAGAATCAGCCGAGGGAGCAAAGGCTCAAACTGAGGGTGCCCTCTATTGAGAATCAAAATGCTTACTGCATACACTGTGTCCCTCGCAGGCATTTTACAATTTTGTTAAGTTTAGAACTATATTAAAATGACCTTTATGGTTCCCTTTATCCTGTTAAAGCATCGAATCAGTCGCTAATAACTTTACAGTGACTGTAAAGTGTGACTGTTTAACATCCTCATGTGCGTTAAAATATATTCATTTATTACCTTTCGCGCGGCCTGTTTCCTCCTCCACAGGTCCACCACAGACAGAGGAATGATCTCTTCTCTTTTAGCTAAGTCCATAACGATAAATCAATCAATCAATAAGAGTTTCTGATGCAAAGATGATTGAAGGCATGCACACACAAAATCTATAACACTTACGTGGACTTCTGTGGATTGGAGGAAGTCGCACTTCATCACAAAATGAGCGTCTGAAAGTAGAGTAAAAAGATTAAAATAGAGACTCTTTCATGTATGTTGTTAATTATGTCTAGAATGATACTTTACCTCGACTCGTCCACCTGGTATGGGCAAGAATATTTCCGCCTGAAATCCATCTGTTAAATTAATCAAGGACACGAAACTCATCAAATGACTATAAAAACTGATCAAGCCTATAGATTGAGTTGTACAGCGACAATGTTTGTATAATTTAAAAAATACCGTAACCGTGGTAACCAGAGCCGTCGAAAGATGCCAGGTGTTCTACCGCACAGGGCATCGAGCACCAAAAGGCCTCGCGCTTGAACTGAATTTTTTTACTATTTCTCACCCAGCAAAATAAAATGTTTGATGTGTCTGCTTCTATATATAATTTCATAATACATTAACAAATTTATAACATTATTTTGTTCATTTCGATCAATCCTAATGTACGTGCTGCGTGCACGCTCCATGTCGTGCACGTTCTATGTACGTATCTGCTCACTCTGAGGAAGAATAAAAAATGTCGGCTGCAGCACGAGAGCTTGATCGATTTCGTCGACACGAGTCATGCGGCGAAAAAATGAAAAGAAAGAATTCCAGAATAAATCTAAGAGGATTATTCATTAAATTTGTGAAACCAAACGTTAGCCACCATGAAGATGCCACTATCAACACTTCTGCTGTTACTACTGATAGATCTGGATGGAAACATACACTTGTTTCTTGTTTATTTTATTATTCTATTTCCTTTATCCCATTTATTAAAATATTCATCATATGTATACATTCCTTTATTTTATTATTCACTTCTATTCTTATTATTTGTTCCTTACTTTCCTGTTGTTTAACCTCATTGAGAGTTGTATTGTGTCTTATAATGATATGAGTATCCGTTGGTCTCCATCTCAAGGTCCATAATAATGTCATGAGACAATGTTTTGATACTGTAATCTTGAATGGTTAAAATCACATATTGAATCTGTTTCTAGTCAGACGAAGTTTGGCAGAGCTTGACTAAGCATCTACGCACATCTGAGATTATTTAATAAATCATTTGTCTGTCTATATAACATCACTTCGTCTCCTGCCTGATGTTCTTCCCTTCAGCTCTATATCTCTCTGGTGGTTGGGTTAAAGGATTGACTCACAACGGAGTTGATATCTCCAGGTGTAATTTGTTCCTGATGTAGAGAGATGTAGTGAAACTGGACTCAAAGTTTAGATCTACAAGCCATATCTCATAGTTGGATCTATCACTACCGTCGAGCCGCGAGAAGACATAACTTTAGTTCTGGGTGATTAATAAGTGTTCGTTGAAAACATTTATAAAAAGGTTTGACATTTTTCGTGACATTGAAACAAGCATTTATTCTTCAAACTTTAGAATGCGACTGTTCCTAATACGTTTTCTGTCTTAAAAGGTTTTAAATAAAAAAACTGTGAATAAATGTCATTTTGTCAATGTCAAATGTTTGAACATCTAAATAATAATATACATGAATATAGCCTAATTTTGTTTATTGTTTATTGAAGTTCAGGGAGTTGTAAGGAATCGCACTTCAACATGTCAAAATAAAGTGAAAGCTGACTTGAACCGCGAGGTATTGATTTACTGTTAATGTGTTAATCCATCTGATTTGTCCAATTCAGTGTACAGTTCATTTGAATGATAAAGTTTCCATTTTAAATTATGCTGTTAAATTTACTTAACGAAGGGACGCGAAGGCATTACTGATCAAATAAGAGCCCATCCCTCCCCGATCTGAATACATCAAATGTAGTGGCGGTCGGTCAATAGGGGGCCGCCCCCTTAAAGTTTGCCAGAGAAGAAAGCTATACTTTAATATTGCAAAAATAAGTTAAATATATATCGCAAAATAATAACGAAATAAAATATTTTATTTGAACTAATAGTTAGTCATATTATCATTTATTTAAAAATAAAAAAATAACGAGTGTTTATTTAGGTTCGTTCATTTTGAAAGCATGTGATTTGAGGCTAAGTTCTAATTGGCTTGTTTCAAATCGTCCTTGGGGCGCAGCTCTCTGCGCCCTAAACCCTCCCACTTTTGTTGTAAACGAATTAATATTGTTTATATATTTTTGGCCTCATGTGATTGGACCGTTCTCAGCGCTTCTCATTACCGCTCAGCATCAGGTTGCCATTTGACTGACAGCAGGTACTGATTAATGTGGAAGCAAGCGAAATTATCTCGAGATGACAGAAAATTCGGTTTTATCTTTACAAGAATACCCGTTCTTATATCCGTGATTTCCTTGATTACTTCATTACTGATAATAAACCCACATTCAATCAAATTCACTGATTCATTGTACATTTATTTGCATGTATATAAACTTCTAAGTAATAATCTGTAATAATGATACATCACCAGATTAATGGCTATATATATATTAATGGCTTTATAGTCTGACAGTTTGTTTACATGGCTCCTTAATGGTTTACACTCTTTAATCTATTGCTGTTAAATTGCTGAAATATCCACAGCATTAACAACAAAGAGGCCGGATTATCTGTCCTTCAAATGCGTGTGACAGTTGCAATCCTTGCAATAACGATAAACTCACTGCAAGTTTTTTTTAGAAAATCGTCCTAAATCTTCCAAATAAAACATTCTTTCCTCCAGGGGTCCTCTCAGAGCAAGTTCGCACAGTGGGCCCTGATTGAGATTACAAGATTTTTCGTTTTGACATTTGCATTTAAGCATTTAGCAGACGCTTTATCCAAAGCAATTTTCTCCTTTTCAATAAATGTCTCATATTTCTGACGTGTATTTCTACCTTCTCTGTAAGTTGCTTTGGATAAAAGCGTCTACTAAATAACTTAATGTAAATTTACCTTATATTGTTTATATTTTCTAAAAATGTTTGACTGTTACAGATTTTGTCATGGTGTGCATTTAAATTCCACAAATGTTTATATCTGTCCTGTACATCCTGTGTATGGGTAGCTAACGAATAAATCTTACATTTGTCCAATATACATTTGTCAAATATTATGACTAAAGGGAAGATGTTGAAGATAAGCTCATTGTAATTGGTCTAAATTGTGCTTTAACGTATTTGCATTTGTATTGTTTGTTTGTGATATTTGTAATTGGGTGTGAATTTATTCACAATCAAGTCATTCAAAACATGTTGGGGTTTCTGTATAACGCAAAAAATGTTTTGAGTGGTTTTGTGGACAGACAATGGAAGTGAACAGGGTCAAGAGTTGTTTGGTTACCAACGTTCTTTAAAACACTCTTTAACTTTTTTCTGTTGGAAGTTGGAACTTGTACATTTCAAGTTTTTTTTTACAAATCTCAATACAAACATGTATGCCACAGCACACTACAAATATTACACAAATTATTTAGTGTTCATACAGCCTTTAAAAAAAAGGAACATAAAGAACAAATTTAATATTTAAAGAACATTTAAACAAAAATTGTAAATAAAAATAATTTAAAATGAGAGGGTCTTAATCTAACATTAAAAGCATATCCAAAATATAAAAAAAAAATTACAGGCACTTTTCATAAACCTGAGAGACTTTACTTGTATCCTTAGATCATTGAACAAGGAATTAAAGTTGGAACTTGGTAAACAGACAATATTGGCCCTCATTGACTTCCAGTGTATGAACCCACCGAGAAATTTATCGAAATTTGGGGGTCCTTATTTTTGCCTTGTTGTTTTTTGCCATATTATGTGCTCAGTTTAAGATTTGCATTAATGAGCGCACAAAATGTGAACTTTGATTAACGCCTCTAGACCTCTAATCATCAATTCACTTCTTTTCAAAAGAAATAAGCCTAGCAAGGAATGTTTAAAGTTATAGTCCACTAGAGGCCAGATCAGAAAGTAGAGAATTCAGTAGACAAAAATTAGCTGTTACTAATTTAACCCCAGATCATGTTGATTGCTTGCATTGTTTAATAAAGACACATTACTAGTGCTGTATGTAAGTAACATTTTTATTTTGAAAAAATCAACAAAAACAACTGACAAAAACATATCAACATATTCTTTTCTGTTGCACATAATCTTTTTCTGATGTACATACTTCTATTTCTGTTGCACATAATCTTTTCTGTTACACATAATCTTTTCTGTTACACATATTCTTTTTCTGTTACACATATTTCTTTTTCTGTTGCACATAATCTTTTTCTGTTGCACATATTCTTTTTCCGTTGCACATCATCTTTTTCCGCTACACATATTTCTTTTTCTTTTGCACATTAAACTAGTTGGATTCTATTTTATCTGGCACCATATCTTGGGTAACCCGGGCTGTTCTTTATGTAAAGCCCAAAGTCCATGCCTGTCTGCAGAGACAAATATGAAAAAAATTATATTAATCACTGTAACTGTCGCTGTTATAGCAGTGAAAACATGAACCATCACATTCAGATCTAAAACCTCAGAGACAAACTGAAATCAAATGTAACATTGATAGTGACATGTGCAGGTGTTTTGGCAACTAGAGGCACATACTTCAGTCCTGACGGGTCTCCTCGGCGCTGCCGTTGGTGGACGCGGCTGGAGAGGTCTGGATGGTGGAAAACATGGGGGAAGTGGACGTGATCCTGCAAACAAGCCAGAACAAGACAATTAAATAAAATATGCATTTGCAGCAAGTGGGCATTAGACTTCTAAACAGTTCATGAAGACTTGAGGTGAAGACTTAAGATCATTTGAGGTTCTTTGATGTAAACGGTTTAGTGATCCTCGTCTCTCTCCTATAATATGTGAAGCTCACTCACCTCCGGGGGTCTCCAGGCCTGCAAGAAGCAGCCGAGGGCGCAAAGGCTCAAGCTGAGGGCGCCCTCTATTGAGCAGTTGTGGAAGCGTCAACTGCAGAAGCAAAATGCTTACTGCAGACACTGTGTCCCTCGCAGGCATTTTACAATTTGTTATTAAGTTTAGAACTATATTAAAATGACCTTTATGGTTACCATTAGCCTATTAAAGCATCGAATCAGTCGCTAATAACTTTACAGTGACTGTTTATTCATTTATTACCTTTCGCGCGGCCTGTTTCCTCTTCCACAGGTCCACCGCAGACAGAGGTATGATCTCTTCTCTCTTAGCTAAGTCCATAACGATAAATCAGTCAATAAGAGTTTCTGATGCAAAGATGATTGAAGGCATGCACACACAAAATCTATAACAAACACTTACGTGGACTTCTGTGGATGGGAGGAAGTCGCACTTCATCACAAAATGAGCGTCTGAAAGGAGAGTAAAAAGATTAAAATAGAGACTCTTTCATGTATGTTGTTAATTATGTCTAGAATGATACTTTACCTCGACTCGTCCAGCTGGTACGGGCGAGGATATCTCCGCCTGAAATCCATTTGTTAAATTAATCAAGGACACGAAACTCATCAAATGACTATAAAAACTGATCAAGCCTATAGAGTGAGTTGTACAGCGACAATGTTTGTATAATTTAAAAAATACCGTAACCGTGGTAACCAGAGCCGTCGAAAGATGCCAGGTGTTCTACCGCACAGGGCATCGAGCACCAAAAGGCTTCGCGCTTGAACTGAATTTTTTTACTATTTCTCACCCAGCAAAATAAAATGTTTGATGTGTCTGCGTCTACCTATAATTTCAAAATACATTAATAATTTTATAACATTATTTTGTTAATTTCGATAAGTCCTAATGTACGTGCTGCGTGCTCGCTCCATGTCGTGCACGTTCTATGTACGTATCTGCTGACTCTGAGGAAGAATTAAAAATGGCGGCTGCAGCACGAGAGCTTGATCGATTTCATCGACACGAGTCATGCGGCGAAAAAATGAAAAGAAAGAAGAATTCCAGAATAAATCTCAGAGGATTATTCATTAAATTTGTGAAACCAAACGTTAGCCACCATGAAGATGCCACTATCAACACTTCTGCTGTTACTACCGTCGAGCCCCGAGAAGACATAACTTTAGTTCAGGGTGAGTAATAAATGTCCGTTGAAAACATTTATAAAAAGGTTTGACATTTTTCGTTACATTGAACCAAGCTTTTTTTCTTCAAACTTTGTAAGGCGGCAGTTTATAATAAGTTATTTTTCTATAACTGTTTTAAATAAAAATAACTGTCAATAGGTTCCACATTTTGTCACTGTCAAATGTATGAACATCTAAATAATAATATACACGAGTATAGCCTAAAAAATTCAATTGTTCATTGAAGTTCAGGGAGTTGTAAGGAATCGCACTTCAACATGTCAAAATAAAGTGAGAGCTGACTTGAGCCGCGAGGTATTGATTTACTGTTGATGTGTTAATCCATCTGATTTGTCCAATTCAGTGTACAGTTAATGTGAATGATAAAGTTTCCATTTTAAATTATGCTGTTAAATTTACTTAACGAAGAGACGCGAAGGCATTACTGATCAAATAAGAGCCCATCTGGATACATCATATGGATGTGTACAGTAATGGTTTACCCTCTTTAATCTAATGCTGTTAAATTGCTGAAATATCCACAGCAACAAAGAGGCCGGATGATCTGTCCTTCAAATGCGTGTGAAAGTTGCGAACGTTGGAATAACGATAAACTCACTGCAAATTTGTTTTGGAAAATCGTCTTAAAACTTTCTAAAAAACATTATTTCCTCCAGGGGGCCTCGCACAGCAAGTTCGCACAGGGCATCGCGACATTTGTATTTAATCATTTAGCAGACGCTTTATCCAAAGCAATTTACAAATGAAAGAGAATTTTTCATTTTCTCGGTGAGCTATAAACAATAATTTTTGACAAAAATTTTGATCATTTTTGAAGTAGCTGATGAAGTGGCTGATATTCGTTTCTTGCATGACTGCATGAGAGAAGTAAATCGGAAAAGATAATTTGGCACAAACTATAACTGATAGAATTTTTTAAAACTACAATACTGATTTCTTGTTATTAATTCAATGAAAAGTTGTAAATAGAAAAATTAGAACTTTATTTAAACAAAAACTGCTCTAGCTGCTTTCTTGGCCGCCATTTTGTTTTTTTAACTCGACCTTGCTCAACCAATCACATCTCCCCCGTGAGAATTGTGGGACATTGAAGGCAGCGAAAGATACTTCTATGCTTACTTCAAAAATCGACCTGATGGAGGTATCTCAGGAGACAGCAAAGCAAACATTTGATTCAGACGTTCCTTGATGCCTTCCTAACTTGAAATGCTGCCTCCAAAGGCAGCCTTTTAGAGCTTTCAGACGCAGCCAATGTTAAATCCTCACAAAGCTTACAGCTGAAGTCTCACAAAGGCTTTAAACAGGCGTTGATACGCTAATAGTTCTCATCACTATAAGCCTTACATGGAGACTTTTTTCCATCCCATCATCTGACCAGAATGCCAGGATTTCCATGTTTCAATGCATCATCCAGAGGATAAAGAGAGAGAGACAGTCTGGGTTGACAGATTGGTCGAACGTTTGTAGTGAGGCCAGCAGCAGCCCAGTGGCCCAGTGACCCCACTCACTGCATGTCAGCCTCTATCTCTGCAAACCTGTGAGAAAACGAGCGGTTCAGATTTCGCTCACTTTCTTACATAGGCATTAGTTCTTATTATAATATTTCCGCCCCTTTTATGAACGTGTCCATTCATGGCGCTGCCGCCATTTTTGTTTATGCGTGTCTGAAGTTCTAACACCATTGCAAAAGTAAGCAGAGCAAATCATGCTAACTCTTTTACTGTTGGCTGCACAGACCAACAGAGACCACTGTTCCTAGCCTTACAGTAAACAAGAGAGCAATGGATTTATTTTGTTTTCAATGGAAATACTCCACACTGAACGAGGCAAAGCTCCAAAAAAAGACATTGTAAGTACCGGTATTTTTATAGTAAGAACTCATGGAGGTGTGGCAACATAAAAATAGATGAAATGTCACTTCGACACGTTTGTCCGTTCCCTTTTAGAATATTTATTAAGAGGTTACAATTACACGTTTAAATTTCTCAGATTTCTGACTTGTATTTCTGCCTTCTCTGTAAGTCGCTTTGGTTAAAAGCGTCTGCTAAATGACAAAATGTAAATGTTCCTTATATTGTTTATATTTTCTAAAAATGTTTGACTGTTACATATTTTGTCATGGTGTGCATTTAAATTCCTCAAATGTTTATATATATCCTGTACATACTGTATATGGGTAGCTAACGAATAAATCTTACATTTGTCCAATAGTATCACTAAAGCGAAGATGCTGAAGATAAACTCATTGTAACTGGTGTAAATTGTGCTTGAACGTACTTGCATTTGTATTGTTTGTTTGTTGTATATGTAATTGTGCTTAAATCTCTGTAATGTTTTATTTACTGTCAGACAGCCTGCTTTAAGAAATATGAAATAAAGTGTTTTCAATTGTTTTCTAGACGGACCAGTATTACTGTTACCTATCGGTAAAACGGCTGACTGCCTTAGTTCATGCTGCTGCTATGTCTTCTGTAATTATATATTACAAGTGAGTTTGCACAATATTTAATTCAGTATTATGTCATGTATAATATTGCTGTTTTCTGATGTTCACATTGTTTGAATTGTTCGGCTTTAGCTGTTATTTGCGGACGTGATTGCCGCAATTTTTCTGCTGAGTCATCAGACATATAGCGCTACATGTAGCCATCACGAACAGGTTTATACTTAATTACTTGTAGAAGTATATTATTAAATCATGTTCACTGTATTAGTGTTCATATTGCAGTCATAAGGAAAGACATTTGTTATATATTTGTAGGCCTACTAAGCAAATTTCCATGACGAGTGCTATTGTTCTTATGTTAATATTATCAGCTGTGGTTGTTGATCATTCGTAAATTGTAATTATTTCTCTTGTTTCTTTGTAGAACACATTTAAACTCATATTGGATACGTGCATAAATTGGATTATTAATAAATGCCTCAAAGACTTCCTTCCTTCACTCTTGGTTCTCTGACCGGAATCTGGTTCATACTTTGCCGCCTCAACCAGTTAAATTTTGAGAGCAACATAAAGCCAGAATGGACCCAGCAGTAAGTGATGCAGAGACAACAGAAAGACCTTGCAGCAGGACAAATCTGCCACCTCAGCTGGATGAATATGAGGTTGGATACCAGGGGACCCTCCTCCTAAAGCTTCTACCTCCTGTCCTAGCCAGCATGGAAGCAGTTCCAGGAAGACGTCTCATAGCGACACCATCTCTCATTCCAGGACCAGCAGGCGTTCAGTTACCTCATGAGGCCTTTACCTACAGAGCTCTCTATGTTCCAGACTGCTGCTTTGGAGTAAGAATTTAGCAGAGGCAGTTTGACAGTCTCAGGCAACAGGTAGAGGAAGATTCACTTGCAGACAGGGAATATCAGTGGCTGCAGAAACAAGTTAAAGAAGCTCAGTGCATCCAGGAGGAGGCTCTCACAGCAAAGGAGACTTTGTCCAAACGTCTAGAAAGACACAAAAGCTGCAAGAAGCAGAGACTGAGCTAGAGGTAGCGAAGCTCGTATCATACATGCTTACTACAGACTCTGGCTCATCCACTCATCCAATCCCTTCAGGCTCACCAGTTGGCTCTTTGGATCCCACTCAACTTATTCATAGCAGCCCAGCTGTGTGTCCACAGTCTTCCTCCTTGCATCAGCAGCTCTCCTCCCAATTCCTAGTGTTGGCACTGCAGCCCATCACAGCCACACTTACAAGTCCATATGTGATACAACAGGCATTATTCCCTCCAGTGACACCGCATGCTCATCCAGTGCAGCCTCCAGTTACCGGCCAGCGGATATCAGCCCTGTCACCTCATGCTCCAAGCTTTACTCAACCATCCTCATTCGTGCACCTCCCCCACACTGGGCATTCTGCATACCCGGGTACAGAGCTACTGTTCGCCTCGGCTTATGGCATCCCACAACCTAAGCTCCCAGTGTTTGAAAGTGGTAATGAGAGTGACTTCGCCTTGTTCAAATTGGTATTGGACAATTTGTTGAGTAACCACAGCTATCTTAGTGAGCAATACAAATAACATGTCTTGTTAAGACATTTGAAACATCCCAGTGCTCAGCAGCAATCTAAATCCTACATGTACCATCCGCATCCATACTCTGCTGCCCTGCAGGCACTTCAAGATAAGTACGGGCAGACACAACAACTTGTGCAATCAGAGCTGGGCTCCATCATGAACAGTCCGTCACTTAAACTGGGTGATGCAAATGCCTTTGATTCCTTTGCACTTTCTATACAATCATTAGTTGGCATGCTGAGGACTCTTAAAGGCCAGAATGGTTACAAGGTCATGTGTGGCTCTCATGTGGATCATCTACTAGGCAAGTTGAAGGGCTTCGTTGAATACTGCCTCAGCAAGAGAATTCTGCAATTGTATCAGTGATACCCTGCAGAACAATCTACGCTCTGTTGAGATCCTTGAGCCTACCATGAGGAACATTTACAAAACTTTGACATGTCAGTACGACCCCTTGGGGTTCATTATCCCATTCACAACAAGAGCCAAAGTCATTATCCAAGACCTCTGGAAGCACAACCTTGGTTGGGATGACCCCATAGAGCCATTACCTTTAAGAGAGAAGTGGCTCGCTTGGGTAGCCGAACTTCCAACACTTCCTCAGCTGCAGTTCTCTCGAGCATACACCCCAGCCTCTGCGGACAATCCTTCAGCCATTCGAGAGCTTCATGCCTTTAACTATGCCACGGAAAGAGCCTATGGTTCTGTTGCTTACTTTCGCACCACAGTTGAGCAAGGACAAGTTATCGTAAACTTTGTCTTGGCCAGATCAAGAGTGGCTCCTCGTAATTTTTTGTCTATGCCTCGTTGGATGCCCAGTTGGCCAAGGTGATCCGAGCGGAGTTGACCTTACCTATCCACAGGGTCACTTTTTGGTCTGACTCTGCCACTGTGTTAAAATGGCTGACATCGGAGCCCTGCCGATACAAAGTGTTTGTGGGGATACACATGGCAGAGATACAGACTCTAACAAAGATGGCTGAATGGAGATACAGTATGTGGATATGGGTCATAACCAAAAGTTGGCAAGCCCTCATCAGTGGAGTTTAGGACCAGCCTTTATGATTCAGCCACCCGACCATTGGCCATCCATGCCTAAAACTGAAGAAAAACCTGATTGCAGTGAAATAAAGAAGTCTGCCTTTATTGGAAATGTTTCAGCACCTAGCAATCCTCTTCCTGATCCAGTTCAATTCCACAAATGGCAAGAGCTTGTCCAGTCCACTGTTAGATCCCTGCATGGGGTGGCTGCAACAAACACTGACCTTCCTAAGGAGGTCTTCGATTACATTAAGGTGGAGAAGCTTCTTCTGGCACGGGCTCAAATGGATTCATTTCTTACTGAGGTCATGGCTTTAAAGTCGTTTTGTCTCACTTGCCCCTGAGTATGATGATGCCACTGGTCTTAATAGAGTGGGTGGAAGGCTACGGCATGCCAGTGACCTCGACCTAGAGGCCATAAACCCAATTGTGTTAGACCCTAGGTGCTAGACCCTAGGAGCCACCAAGCTGCTAATTAAAGACACTGATCAGCGACTCCTTCACCCTGGCTCAGAACGGGTTCTAGCTGAACTGCGGCGCCAGTATTGGGTACTCGGAGGCAGAGAAGCAGTTCGTAAACACAGACTTTAATCTTTTTACTCCACTTTCAGAGACTTATTTTGTGTGGGAGTGTGACTTCCTTCTATTCACAGAAGTCCATGTAAGTGTTTGTTATAGATTTTGTGTGTGTATGCCTTCAATCATCTTTGCATCTGAAACACTTTTTATTGATTGATTTATCGTTATGGACTTGGCTAAGAGAGAAGACATATTTTATTTAATTGTCTTGTTCTGGCTTGTTTGCAGTGTCACTTCCACTTCTGCCAAGTTTCCCACCATCAAGACGTGTTCAACCGCGTCCCCCAAAGGCAGTGCCGAGGAGACCCCTCAGGACTAAAGTATGTGCCTCTAGTTGCCAAAACACCTGCACATGTCACAATGTTTCATTTGATTTTAGTTTGTCTCTGAGGTTTTAGATCTGAATGTGATGGATGGTTCATGTTTTCACTGCTGGCACTGGCAAAAATATCTCTCCCTGTAATTCATTTCTTCAATTAAACTCTTATTAAAGTTATTTAATTTCAGTTATCTATGCCTTAAAGAAGACAAACAAACTACAACAGTATTTTTTACTAGCCTATTTGTAGCCTACTGCATTTGAAAGAAAAATCCTTAATTTAATGACAGAACATGGAAAATAAAACAGATTTCAACAGTACTTTTATACTTTTAAATGTTCTTTTATTTCGAGAAATGTTTTTTGTGCTTGAATCTGTGGAACCCCTCTGTCTTCCTGAGAATTAGAATGGTTGTTGTACGCATTTGGGTGCACGTCTCATATTCGTGTACATGTATGCTTTTCAAGTGGTGAAAGAGATTGCTGGTGTTTCCACCTTTGGCTGCAACAACACGGCGACATAGGTCGATGTCGGAGATTTTGAACCCAAACCAGTTCCATATACGACAGAGGAGCTCCCCCCCTTTTTTTTAACTAATTCCTACTCGTGCTTTTCAACAATCTCATTTTCTGTGCATTCGCTCATCTTTTTCACTCAAATCTCACTTTCATTCTCATGAATTCGCCAACGCAAGCTGCATTTTCTTGTGCACACTTGATTGTTGCTGTGGCGTGTTTGAGTAACGTTCGGCGTGTTGTGCTATTGGCTAACTTAGACTGTTACGGCGCTCTCTATTTCATTACTAATGCCTGTGTAGAGAGGAGTTGGACATAGAGGACAAAAGATTAAACGTTCAAACTCGACATTAGCAGTGTAAACGGATGACAAATTTAACAAAATGTTATAAATGCAAAATTAGACTTCACGAATATGTAACGTATGCACGATATAGCAAAATTCATATCATGGTGCAAAATAATACCGGTTGTCACGTACATAACGGTATATCGCCCAGTCCTATTACACATATTCTTTTTCTGTTGCACATAATCATTTTCTGTTACACATATTTCTCTTTCTGTTGCACATTAACTTAGTTGGATCCTACTTCATCTGGCATAATATCTTGTGGAACCCGGGCTGTTCTTTATAGAAAGCCCGAAATCCATGCCAGTCTGCAGAGACAAATATGAAAAGCTATGAATCACTGTAACTGTCGCTGTTATAGCAGTGAAAACATGAACCATCACATTCAGATCTAAAACCTCAGAGACAAACTGAAATCAAATGTAACATTGATAGTGACATGTGCAGGTGTTTTGGCAACTAGAGGCACATACTTCAGTCCTGACGGGTCTCCTCGGCGATGCCGTTGGGGGACACGGTTGAACAGGTCTGGATGGTGGGAAACTTGGCAGAAGTGGACGTGACCCTGCAAACAAGCCAGAACAAGACAATTATTTTAAATATGCATTCGCAACAACTGGGCATTAGACTTCTAAACAGTCCATGAAGACATGAGGTAAAGACTTAAACGGTATAGTGATCCTAGTATCTCTCCTATCTGAACTTCACTCACCTCCGGGGTTCTCCAGACCTGAAAGAATCAGCCGAGGGAGCAAAGGCTCAAACTGAGGGCGCCCTCTATTGAGAATCAAAATGCTTACTGCATACACTGTGTCCCTCGCAGGCATTTTACAATTTTGTTAAGTTTAGAACTATATTAAAATGACCTTTATGGTTCCCTTTAGCCTGTTAAAGCATCGAATCAGTCGCTAATAACTTTACAGTGACTGTAAAGTACTGTTTAACATCCTCATGTGCGTTAAAATATATTCATTTATTACCTTTCGCGCGGCCTGTTTCCTCCACCACAGGTCCACCACAGACAGAGGAATGATCTCTTCTCTTTTAGCTAAGTCCATAACGATAAATCAATCAATCAATAAGAGTTTCTGATGCAAAGATGATTGAAGGCATGCACACACAAAATCTATAACACTTACGTGGACTGTGGATTGGAGGAAGTCGCACTTCATCACAAAATGAGCGTCTGAAAGTAGAGTAAAAAGATTAAAATAGAGACTCTTTCATGTATGTTGTTAATTATGTCTAGAATGATACTTTACCTCGACTCGTCCACCTGGTATGGGCAAGAATATTTCCGCCTGAAATCCATCTGTTAAATTAATCAAGGACACGAAACTCATCAAATGACTATAAAAACTGATCAAGCCTATAGATTGAGTTGTACAGCGACAATGTTTGTATAATTTAAAAAATACCGTAACCGTGGTAACCAGAGCCGTCGAAAGATGCCAGGTTCTACCGCACAGGGCATCGAGCACCAAAAGGCCTCGCACCTGACCTGAATTTTTTTACTATTTCTCACCCAGCAAAATAAAATTCATTATTCATTAAATTTGTGAAACCAAACGTTAGCCACCATGAAGATGCCACTATCAACACTTCTGCTGTTACTACTGATAGATCTGGATAGAAACATACATTTGTTTCTTGTTTATTTTATTTTATTATTCTATTTCCTTTATCCCATTTATTAAAATATTCATCATATGTATACATTCCTTTATTTTATTATTCACTTCTATTCTTATTATTTGTTCCTTACTTTCCTGTTGTTTAACCTCATTGAGAGTTGTATTGTGTCTTATAATGATATGAGTATCCGTTGGTCTCCATCTCAAGGTCCATAATAATGTCATGAGACAATGTTTTGATACTGTAATCTTGAATGGTTAAAATCACATATTGAATCTGTTTCTAGTCAGACGAAGTTTGGCAGAGCTTGACTAAGCATCTACGCACATCTGAGATTATTTAATAAATCATTTGTCTGTCTATATAACATCACTTCGTCTCCTGCCTGATGTTCTTCCCTTCAGCTCTATATCTCTCTGGTGGTTGGGTTAAAGGATTGACTCACAACGGAGTTGATATCTCCAGGTGTAATTTGTTCCTGATGTAGAGAGATGTAGTGAAACTGGACTCAAAGTTTAGATCTACAAGCCATATCTCATAGTTGGATCTATCACTACCGTCGAGCCGCGAGAAGACATAACTTTAGTTCTGTGTGATTAATAAGTGTTCGTTGAAAACATTTATAAAAAGGTTTGACATTTTTCGTTACATTGAAACAAGCATTTATTCTTCAAACTTTATAATGCGACTGTTCCTAATACGTTTTCTGTCTTAAAAGGTTTTAAATAAAAAAACTGTGAATAAATGTCATTTTGTCAATGTCAAAAGTTTGAACATCTAAATAATAATATACATGAATATAGCCTAATTTTGTTTATTGTTTATTGAAGTTCAGGGAGTTGTAAGGAATCGCACTTCAACATGTCAAAATAAAGTGAATGTTGACTCGAGCCAGGAGGCATTGATTTACTGTTAATGTGTTAATCCATCTGATTTGTCCAATTCAGTGTACAGTTCATTTGAATGATAAAGTTTCCATTTTAATTATGCTGTTAAATTTACTTAACGAAGAGACGCGAAGGCATTACTGATCAAATAAGAGCCCATCCCTCCCCGATCTGAATACATCAAATGTAGTGGCGGTCGGTCAATAGGGGGCCGCCCCCTTAAAGTTTGCCAGAGAAGAAAGCTATACTTTAATATTGCAACAATAAGTTAAATATATATCGCAAAATAATAACGAAATAAAATATTTTAGTTGAACTAATAGTTAGTCATATTATCATTTATTTAAAAATAAAAAAATAACGAGTGTTTATTTAGGTTCGTTCATTTTGAAAGCATGTGATTTGAGGCTAAGTTCTAATTGGCTTGTTTCAAATCGTCCTTGGGGCGCAAGTCTCTGCGCCCTAAACCCTCCCACTTTTGTTGTAAACGAATTAATATTGTTTATATATTTTTGGCCTCATGTGATTGGACCGTTCTCAGCGCTTCTCATTACCGCTCAGCATCAGGTTGCCATTTGAGTGACAGCAGGTACTGATTAATGTGGAAGCAAGCGAAATTATCTCGAGATGACAGAAAATTCTGTTTTATCTTTACAAGAATACCCGTTCTTATATCCGTGATTTTCTTGATTACTTCATTACTGATAATAAACCCACATTCAATCAAATTCACTGATTCATTGTACATTTATTTGCATGTATATAAACTTCTAAGTAATAATCTGTAATAATGATACATCACCAGATTAATGGCTATATATATATTAATGGCTTTATAGTCTGACAGTTTGTTTACATGGCTCCTTAATGGTTTACACTCTTTAATCTATTGCTGTTAAATTGCTGAAATATCCACAGCATTAACAACAAAGAGGCCGGATTATCTGTCCTTCAAATGCGTGTGA
The DNA here is from genome assembly GCF_015846415.1 of Triplophysa dalaica. Lineage (NCBI taxonomy): Eukaryota > Metazoa > Chordata > Actinopteri > Cypriniformes > Nemacheilidae > Triplophysa > Triplophysa dalaica. The sequence goes on along the minus strand of NC_079549.1, from coordinate 17,633,465 downwards.
CAGTTGCAATCCTTGGAATAACGTTAAACTCACTGCAAGTTTTTTTTAGAAAATCGTCCTAAATCTTCCAAATAAAACATTCTTTCCTCCAGGGGGCCTCTCAGAGCAAGTTCGCACAGTGGGCCCTGATTGAGATTACAAGATTTTTCGTTTTGAAATTTGCATTTAAGCATTTAGCAGACGCTTTATCCAAAGCAATTTTCTCCTTTTCAATAAATGTCTCATATTTCTGCCTTGTATTTCTACCTTCTCTGTAAGTCGCTTTGGATAAAAGCGTCTGCTAAATAGCTTAATGTAAATGTACCTTATATTGTTTATATTTTCTAAAAATGTTTGACTGTTACAGATTTTGTCATGGTGTGCATTTAAATTCCACAAATGTTTATATCTGTCCTGTACATCCTGTGTATGGGTAGCTAAGGAATAAATCTTACATTTGTCCAATATACATTTGTCAAATATTATGACTAAAGGGAAGATGTTGAAGATAAGCTCATTGTAACTGGTCTAAATTGTGCTTTAACGTATTTGCATTTGTATTGTTTGTTTGTGATATTTGTAATTGTGTGTGAATTTATTCACAATCAAGCCATTCAAAACATGTTGGGGTTTCTGTATAACGCAAAAAATGTTTTGAGTGGTTTTGTGGACAGACAATGGAAGTGAACAGGGTCAAGAGTTGTTTGGTTACCAACGTTCTTTAAAACACTCTTTAACTTTTTTCTGTTGGAAGTTGGAACTTGTACATTTCAAGTTTTTTTTACAAATCTCAATACAAACATGTATGCCACAGCACACTACAAATATTACACAAATTATTTAGTGTTCATACAGCCTTTAAAAAAAAGGAACATAAAGAACAAATTTAATATTTAAAGAACATTTAAACAAAAATTGTAAATAAAAATAATTTAAAATGAGAGGGTCTTAATCTAACATTAAAAGCATATCCAAAATATTTAAAAAAAATTACAGGCACTTTTACTTTTCATAAACCTGAGAGACTTTACTTGTATCCTTAGATCATTGAACAAGGCATTAAAGTTGGAACTTGGTAAACAGACATAATTGGCCCTCATTGACTTCCAGTGTATGAACCCACCGAGAAATTTATCGAAATTTGGGGGTCCTTATTTTTGCCTTGTTGTTTTTTGCCATATTATGTGCTCAGTTTAAGATTTGCATTAATGAGCGCACAAAATGTGAACTTTGATTAACGCCTCTAGACCTCTAATCATCAATTCACTTCTTTTCAAAAGAAATAAGCCTAGCAAGGAATGTTTAAAGTTATAGTCCACTAGAGGCCAGATCAGAAAGTAGAGAATTCAGTAGACAAAAATTAGCTGTTACTAATTTAACCCCAGATCATGTTGATTGCTTGCATTGTTTAATAAAGACACATTACTAGTGCTGTATGTAAGTAACATTTTTATTTTGAAAAAATCAACAAAAACAACTGACAAAAACATATCAACATATTCTTTTCTGTTGCACATAATCTTTTTCTGATGTACATACTTCTATTTCTGTTGCACATAATCTTTTCTGTTACACATAATCTTTTCTGTTACACATATTCTTTTTCTGTTACACATATTTCTTTTTCTGTTGCACATAATCTTTTTCTGCTGCACATAATCTTTTTCTGTTGCACATATTCTTTTTCCGTTGCACATAATCTTTTTCCATTGCACATCATCTTTTTCCGTTACACATATTTCTTTTTCTTTTGCACATTAAACTAGTTGGATTCTATTTTATCTGGCACCATATCTTGGGTAACCCGGGCTGTTCTTTATGTAAAGCCCAAAGTCCATGCCTGTCTGCAGAGACAAATATGAAAAAAATTATATTAATCACTGTAACTGTCGCTGTTATAGCAGTGAAAACATGAACCATCACATTCAGATCTAAAACCTCAGAGACAAACTGAAATCAAATGTAACATTGATAGTGACATGTGCAGGTGTATTTTGTCAACTAGAGGCACATACTTCAGTCCTGACGGGTCTCCTCGGCGCTGCCGTTGGTGGACGCGGCTGGAGAGGTCTGGATGGTGGAAAACATGGGAGAAGTGGACGTGATCCTGCAAACAAGCCAGAACAAGACAATTAAATAAAATATGCATTTGCAGCAAGTGGGCATTAGACTTCTAAACAGTTCATGAAGACTTGAGGTGAAGACTTAAGATCATTTGAGGTTCTGTGATGTAAACGGTTTAGTGATCCTAGTCTCTCTCCTACAATATGTGAAGCTCACTCACCTCCGGGGGTCTCCAGGCCTGCAAGAAGCAGCCGAGGGCGCAAAGGCTCAAGCTGAGGGCGCCCTCTATTCAGCAGTTGTGGAAGCGTCAACTGCAGAAGCAAAATGCTTACTGCAGACACTGTGTCCCTCGCAGGCATTTTACAATTTGTTATTAAGTTTAGAACTATATTAAAATGACCTTTATGGTTACCATTAGCCTATTAAAGCATCGAATCAGTCGCTAATAACTTTACAGTGACTGTTTATTCATTTATTACCTTTCGCGCGGCCTGTTTCCTCTTCCACAGGTCCACCGCAGAGAGAGGTATGATCTCTTCTCTCTTAGCTAAGTACATAACGATAAATCAGTCAATATGACTTTCTGATGCAAAGATGATTGAAGGCATGCACACACAAAATCTATAACAAACACTTACGTGGACTTCTGTGGATGGGAGGAAGTCGCACTTCATCACAAAATGAGCGTCTGAAAGTAGAGTAAAAAGATTAAAATAGAGACTCTTTCATGTATGTTGTTAATTATGTCTAGAATGATACTTTACCTCGACTCGTCCACCTGGTACGGGCGAGGATATCTCCGCCTGAAATCCATCTCTACAATTAATCAAGGACACGAAACTCATCAAATGACTATAAAAACTGATCAAGCCTATAGAGTGAGTTGTACAGCGACAATGTTTGTATAATTTAAAAAATACCGTAACCGTGGTAACCAGAGCCGTCGAAAGATGCCAGGTGTTCTACCGCACAGGGCATCGAGCACCAAAAGGCCTCGCGCTTGAACTGAATTTTTTTACTATTTCTCACCCAGCAAAATAAAATGTTTGATGTGTCTGCGTCTATCTATAATTTCATAATACATTAATAATTTTATAACATTATTTTGTTAATTTCGATAAGTCCTAATGTACGTGCTGCGTGCTCGCTCCATGTCGTGCACGTTCTATGTACGTATCTGCTCACTCTGAGGAAGAATTAAATATGGCGGCTGCAGCTCGAGAGCTTGATCGATTTCATCGACACGAGTCATGCGGCGAAAAAATGAAAAGAAAGAAGAATTCCAGAATAAATCTAAGAGGATTATTCATTAAATTTGTGAAACCAAACGTTAGCCACCATGAAGATGCCACTATCAACACTTCTGCTGTTACTACCGTCGAGCCCCGAGAAGACATAACTTTAGTTCAGGGTGAGTAATAAATGTCCGTTGAAAACATTTATAAAAAGGTTTGACATTTTTCGTTACATTGAACCAAGCTTTTTTTCTTCAAACTTTGTAAGGCGGCAGTTTATAATAAGTTATTTTTCTATAACTGTTTTAAATAAAAATAACTGTCAATAGGTTCCACATTTTGTCACTGTCAAATGTATGAACATCTAAATAATAATATACATGAGTATAGCCTAAAAAATTAAATTGTTAATTGAAGTTCAGGGAGTTGTAAGGAATCGCACTTCAACATGTCAAAATAAAGTGAGAGCTGACTTGAGCCGCGAGGTATTGATTTACTGTTGATGTGTTAATCCATCTGATTTGTCCAATTCAGTGTACAGTTAATGTGAATGATAAAGTTTCCATTTTAAATTATGCTGTTAAATTTACTTAACGAAGAGACGCGAAGGCATTACTGATCAAATAAGAGCCCATCTGGATACATCATATGGATGTGTACAGTAATGGTTTACCCTCTTTAATCTAATGCTGTTAAATTGCTGAAATATCCACAGCAACAAAGAGGCCGGATGATCTGTCCTTCAAATGCGTGTGAAAGTTGCGAACGTTGGAATAACGATAAACTCACTGCAAATTTGTTTTGGAAAATCGTCTTAAAACTTTCTAAAAAACATTATTTCCTCCAGGGGGCCTCGCACAGCAAGTTCGCACAGGGCATCGCGACATTTGTATTTAATCATTTAGCAGACGCTTTATCCAAAGCAATTTACAAATGAAAGAGAATTTTTCATTTTCTCGGTGAGCTATAAACAATAATTTTTGACAAAAATTTTGATCATTTTTGAAGTAGCTGATGAAGTGGCTGATATTCGTTTCTTGCATGACTGCATGAGAGAAGTAAATCGGAAAAGATAATTTGGCACAAACTATAACTGATAGAATTTTTTAAAACTACAATACTGATTTCTTGTTATTAATTCAATGAAAAGTTGTAAATAGAAAAATTAGAACTTTATTTAAACAAAAACTGCTCTAGCTGCTTTCTTGGCCGCCATTTTGTTTTTTTAACTCGATCTTGCTCAACCAATCACATCTCCCCCGTGAGCACGCATAGAATTGTGGGACATTGAAGGCAGCGAAAGATACTTCTATGCTTACTTCAAAAATCGACCTGATGGAGGTATCTCAGGAGACAGCAAAGCAAACATTTGATTCAGACGTTCCTTGATGCCTTCCTAACTTGAAATGCTGCCTCCAAAGGCAGCCTTTTAGAGCTTTCAGACGCAGCCAATGTTAAATCCTCACAAAGCTTACAGCTGAAGTCTCACAAAGGCTTTAAACAGGCGTTGATACGCTAATAGTTCTCATCACTATAAGCCTTACATGGAGACTTTTTTCCATCCCATCATCTGACCAGAATGCCAGGATTTCCATGTTTCAATGCATCATCCAGAGGATAAAGAGAGAGAGACAGTCTGGGTTGACAGATTGGTCGAACGTTTGTAGTGAGGCCAGCAGCAGCCCAGTGGCCCAGTGACCCCACTCACTGCATGTGCCTCTGAATCTAAAAAATGAATCTCTTCTCTTCGGAGCACTTGGTCTTAAAGTCTATACAGAGGATGCAGGAGAATAAAACAAAGAGAATACTTTGTGAATCAGATGCAAAGAGAATTACAATCCAGAGATTTTTGTGAATGCTTCAAATATTACCATCAGAAAATCTAAAGCCTAACGCCCCCTTCATTACGCAGATATGGGGATATGGGGTTGCATATGGGGAAGACATGTTGTTCTTCGTGGTTGAGTCAGTTTTCAATTTTACCCCAGCAGCTGTGTTTTTGCTACTGAGTGTCGGTGAAAGATTTGCAGTGACTACCGGTAATCCAAAAACCACTCATATCATTGTAGTCACATATGAATGCTTACAGGCTCTGCACTGCTTGTTTTCACACATTACCAAATGAGCATGCTCTGAAGCAATGATCTTTGATAATTTTAAGGGGTCATTTCACAAAAACCATACGTTGTCCATGTTTACGTGCTAAAATAGATTCTCTGGTGCATCTGCCAACTCAGAAAAATGACAACTTCTTTTATGTCAGCCTCTATCTCTGCAAACCTGTGAGAAACGAGCGGTTCAGATTTCGCTCACTTTCTTACATAGGCATTAGTTCTTATTATAATATTTCCGCCCCTTTTATGAACGTGTCCATTCATGGCGCTGCCGCCATTTTTGTTTATGCGTGTCTGAAGTTCTAACACCATGGCAAAAGTAAGCAGAGCAAATCATGCTAACTCTTTTACTGTTGGCTGCACAGACCAACAGAGACCACTGTTCCTAGCCTTACAGTAAACAAGAGAGCAATGGATTTATTTTGTTTTCAATGGAAATACTCCACACTGAACGAGGCAAAGCTCCAAAAAAAGACATTGTAAGTACCGGTATTTTTATAGTAAGAACTCATGGAGGTGTGGCAACATAAAAATAGATGAAATGTCACTTCGACACGTTTGTCCGTTCCCTTTTAGAATATTTATTAAGAGGTTACAATTACACGTTTAAATTTCTCAGATTTCTGACTTGTATTTCTACCTTCTCTGTAAGTCGCTTTGGTTAAAAGCGTCTGCTAAATGACAAAATGTAAATGTTCCTTATATTGTTTATATTTTCTAAAAATGTTTGACTGTTACATATTTTGTCATGGTGTGCATTTAAATTCCTCAAATGTTTATATATATCCTGTACATACTGTATATGGGTAGCTAACGAATAAATCTTACATTTGTCCAATAGTATCACTAAAGCGAAGATGCTGAAGATAAACTCATTGTAACTGGTGTAAATTGTGCTTGAACGTACTTGCATTTGTATTGTTTGTTTGTTGTATATGTAATTGTGCTTAAATCTCTGTAATGTTTTATTTACTGTCAGACAGCCTGCCTTAAGAAATATGAACTAAAGTGTTTTCAATTGTTTTCTAGACGGACCAGTATTACTGTTACCTATCGGTAAAACGGCTGACTGCCTTAGTTCATGCTGCTGCTATGTCTTCTGTAATTATATATTACAAGTGAGTTTGCACAATATTTAATTCAGTATTATGTCATGTATAATATTGCTGTTTTCTGATGTTCACATTGTTTGAATTGTTCGGCTTTAGCGGTTATTTGCGGACGTGATTGCCGCAATTTTTCTGCTGAGTCATCAGACATATAGCGCTACATGTAGCCATCACGAACAGGTTTATACTTAATTACTTGTAGAAGTATATTATTAAATCATGTTCACTGTATTAGTGTTCATATTGCAGTCATAAGGAAAGACATTTGTTATATATTTGTAGGCCTACTAAGCATATTTGCATGACGAGTGCTATTGTTCTTATGTTAATATTATCAGCTGTGGTTGTTGATCATTTGTAAGTTGTAATTATTTCTCTTGTTTCTTTGTAGAACACATTTAAACTCATATTGGATACGTGCATAAATTGGATGATTAATAAATGCCTCAAAGACTTCCTTCCTTCACTCTTGGTTCTCTAACCGGAATCTGGTTCATACTTTGCCGCCTCAACCAGTTAAATTTTGAGAGCAACATAAAGCCAGAATGGACCCAGCAGTAAGTGATGCAGAGACAACAGAAAGACCTTGCAGCAGGACAAATCTGCCACCTCAGCTGGATGAATATGAGGTTGGATACCAGGGGACCCTCCTCCTAAAGCTTCTACCTCCTGTCCTAGCCAGCATGGAAGCAGTTCCAGGAAGACGTCTCATAGCGACACCATCTCTCATTCCAGGACCAGCAGGCGTTCAGTTACCTCATGAGGCCTTTACCTACAGAGCTCTCTATGTTCCAGACTGCTGCTTTGGAGTAAGAATTTAGCAGAGGCAGTTTGACAGTCTCAGGCAACAGGTAGAGGAAGATTCACTTGCAGACAGGGAATATCAGTGGCTGCAGAAACAAGTTAAAGAAGCTCAGTGCATCCAGGAGGAGGCTCTCACAGCAAAGGAGACTTTGTCCAAACGTCTAGAAAGACACAAAAGCTGCAAGAAGCAGAGACTGAGCTAGAGGTAGCGAAGCTCGTATCATACATGCTTACTACAGACTCTGGCTCATCCACTCATCCAATCCCTTCAGGCTCACCAGTTGGCTCTTTGGATCCCACTCAACTTATTCATAGCAGCCCAGCTGTGTGTCCACAGTCTTCCTCCTTGCATCAGCAGCTCTCCTCCCAATTCCTAGTGTTGGCACTGCAGCCCATCACAGCCACACTTACAAGTCCATATGTGATACAACAGGCATTATTCCCTCCAGTGACACCGCGTGCTCATCCAGTGCAGCCTCCAGTTACCGGCCAGCGGATATCAGCCCTGTCACCTCATGCTCCAAGCTTTACTCAACCATCCTCATTCGTGCACCTCCCCCACACTGGGCATTCTGCATACCCGGGTACAGAGCTACTGTTCGCCTCGGCTTATGGCATCCCACAACCTAAGCTCCCAGTGTTTGAAAGTGGTAATGAGAGTGACTTCGCCTTGTTCAAATTGGTATTGGACAATTTGTTGAGTAACCACAGCTATCTTAGTGAGCAATACAAATACCATGTCTTGTTAAGACATTTGAAACATCCCAGTGCTCAGCAGCAATCTAAATCCTACATGTACCATCCGCATCCATACTCTGCTGCCCTGCAGGCACTTCAAGATAAGTACGGGTAGACACAACAACTTGTGCAATCAGAGCTGGGCTCCATCATGAACAGTCCGTCACTTAAACTGGGTGATGCAAATGCCTTTGATTCCTTTGCACTTTCTATACAATCATTAGTTGGCATGCTGAGGACTCTTAAAGGCCAGAATGGTTACGAGCTCATATGTGGCTCTCATGTGGATCGTCTACTAGGCAAGTTGCCACCTGCCTACCGGGAGGGCTTCGTTGAATACTGCCTCAGCAAGAGAATTCTGCAATTGTATCAGTGACACCCTGCAGAACAATCTACGCTCTGTTGAGATCCTTGAGCCTACCATGAGGAACATGTACAAAACCTTGACATGTCATTACGACCCTTTGGGGTTCATTATCCCATTCACAACAAGAGCCAAAGTCATTATCCAAGACCTCTGGAAGCACAACCTTGGTTAGGATGACCCCATAGAGCCATTACCTTTAAGAGAGAAGTGGCTCGCTTGGGTAGCCGAACTTCCAACACTTCCTCAGCTGCAGTTCTCTCGAGCATACACCCCAGCCTCTGCAGACAATCCTTCAGCCCTTCGACAGCTTCATGTCTTTAGCGATGCAACGGAAAGAGCCTATGGTTCTGTTGCTTACTTTCACACCACAGTTGAGCAAGGACAAGTTATCGTAAACTTTGTCTTGGCCAGATCAAGATCCTCCTCGTAAAGGCTTGTCTATGCCTCGTTGGGTGCCCAGTTGGCCAAGGTGATCCAAGCTGAGTTGACCTTACCTATCCACAGGGTCACTTTTTGGTACGACTCTACCACTGTGTTAAAATGGTTGACATCGGAGCCCTGCCGATACAAAGTGTTTGTGGGGACACGCATGGCAGAGATACAGACTCTAATAAAGATGGCTGAATGGAGATACAGTATGTGGATATGGGTCATAACCAAAAGTTGGCAAGCCCTCATCAGTGGAGTTTAGGACCAGCCTTTCTGATTCAGCCACCCGACCATTGGCCATCCATGCCTAAAACTGAAGATAAACCTGATTGCAGTGAAATAACGAAGTCTGCCTTTATTGGAAATGTTTCAGTACCTAGCAATCCTCTTCCTGATCCAGTTCAATTCCACAAATGGCAAGAGCTTGTCCAGTCCACTGTTAGATCCCTGCATGGGGTGGCTGCCACAAGCACTGACCTTCCTAAGGAGGTCTTCGATTACATTAAGGTGGTGAAGCTTCTTCTGGCACGGGCTCAAATGGATTCATTTCTTACTGAGGTCATGGCTTTAAAGACTGGACATCCTATTCCACATAAGTCGTTTTGTCTCACTTGCCCCCGAGTATGATGATGCCACTGGTCTTAATAGAGTGGGTGGAAGGCTACGGCATCCCAGTGACCTCGACCTAGAGGCCATAAACCCAATTGTGTTAGACCCTAGGTGCTAGACCCTAGGAGCCACCAAGCTGCTAATTAAAGACCCCGATCAGCGACTCCTTCACACTGGCTCAGAACGGGTTCTAGCTGAACTGCGCTGCCAGTATTGGGAACTCAGAGGCAGAGAAGCAGTTCGTAAACACCAGCATACCTGCCGAGACTTTAATCTTTTTACTCCACTTTCAGAGACTTATTTTGTGTGGGAGTGTGACTTCCTCCTATTCACAGAAGTCCACGTAAGTGTTTGTTATAGATTTTGTGTGTGCATGCCTTCAATCATCTTTGGATCTGAAACACTTTTTATTGATTGATTTATCGTTATGGACTTGGCTAAGAGAGAAGACATATTTTATTTAATTGTCTTGTTCTGGCTTGTTTGCAGTGTCACTTCCACTTCTGCCAAGTTTCCCACCATCAAGACGTGTTCAACCGCGTCCCCCAAAGGCAGTGCCGAGGAGACCCCTCAGGACTAAAGTATGTGCCTCTAGTTGCCAAAACACCTGCACATGTCACAATGTTTCATTTGATTTTAGTTTGTCTCTGAGGTTTTAGATCTGAATGTGATGGATGGTTCATGTTTTCACTGCTGGCAATGGCAAAAATAACTCTCCCTGTAATCCATTTCTTCAATTAAACTCTTATTAAAGTTATTAAATTTCAGTTATCTATGCCTTAAAGAAGACAAACAAACTACAACAGTATTTTTTACTAGCCTATTTGTAGCCTACTGCATTTAAAAGAAAAATCCTTAATTTAATGACAGAACATGGAAAATAACAAAACAGATTTCAACAGTACTTTTATACTTTTAAATGTTCTTTTATTTCGAGAAATGTTTTTTCATCTCGGAATCTGTGGAACCCCTCTGTCTTCCTGAGAATTAGAATGGTTATCTGTAAACAAGTTGAAAAATATTTTTTTTAATCTTAACACAATTTAAGAAACATTGTGCCTTGTGCAAGTCATTTTTAAATGACAAGAGTAATTTTTTTTTAATTTTTATTTATAAGAGCTGTGGGAAAGACAGCGCTTTTTCTGGCTCTGTTAAGCTGTGAAGTGCCGGGTCACGTGACCTTCCAGCCGCAGCTCATGCCAGCAATACTGAAGATTGAACCCCTACAGGTTATTTGGTGTGAGTTTCATTTGGGCAGAGTAGGAGCTTGTAAACGAGTCTCATGTGTGGGACGATCTGTTGTACGCATTTGGGTGCACGTCTCATATTCGTGTACATGTATGCTTTTCAAGTGGTGAAAGAGATTGCTGGTGTTTCCACCTTTGGCTGCAACAACACTGCGACACAGGTCGATGTCAGAGATTTTGAACCCAAACCAGTTCCATACGACAGAGGAGCCCCCCCCCCTTTTTTTAAACTAATTCCTACTCGTGCTGTTCAACAATCTCATTTTCTGTGCATTCGCTCATCTTTTTCACTCAAATCTCACTTTCAATCTCATGAATTCGCGAACGCAAGCTGCAGTTTCTTATGCACACTTGATTGTTGCTGTGGCGAGTTTGAGTAACGTTCGGCGGGTTGTGCTATAGGCTAACTTGGACTGTTACGGCGCTCTCTGTTTCATTACTAATGCCTGTGTAGAGAGAAGTTGGACATAGAGGACAAAAGATTAAACGTTCAAACTCGACATATCTTCATTAGCAGTGTAAACGGATGACAAATTGAACAAAATGTTATAAATGCAAAATTAGAGTTCACGAATGCACGATATAGCAAAATTCATATCATGGCGCAAAATAATACCGGTTGTCACGTACATAACGGTATATTGCCCAGTCCTATTACACATAATCTTTTTCTGTTACACATATTTCTCTTTCTGTTGCACATTAACTTAGTTGGATGGATCCTACTTAATCTGGCATAATATCTTGTGAAACCCGGGCTGTTCTTTATAAAAAGCCCAAAATCCATGCCAGTCTGCAGAGACAAATATGAAAAAGATATTAATCACTGTAACTTTCGCTGTTATAGCAGTGAAAACATGAACCATCACATTCAGATCTGAAACTTCAGAGACAAACTGAAATCAAATTTGGTCTCCAAATGGTCTCCTCGGCGCTGCCGTTGGGGGACACGGTTGAACAGGTCTGGATGGTGGGAAACTTGGCAGAAGTGGAAGTGACCCTGCAAACAAGCCAGAACAAGACAATTAATTTAAATATGCATTTGCAACAATTGGGCATTAGACGTTTAAACAGTCCATGAAGACATGAGGTAAAGACTTAAGATCATTTGAGGTTCTGTGATGTAAACGGTTTAGTGATCCTCGTATCTCTCCTACAATATGTGAAGCTCACTCACCTCCGGGGGTCTCCAGGCCTGAAAGAAGCAGCCGAGGGCGCAAAGGCTCAAGCTGAGGGCGCCCTCTATTGAGCAGTTGAGGCAGTGTCAACTGCAGAAGCAAAATGCTTACTGCAGACACTGTGTCCCTCGCAGGCATTTTACAATTTTGTTATTAAGTTTAGAACTATATTAAAATGACCTTTATGGTTACCATTAGCCTGTTAAAGCATTGAATCAGTCGCTAATAACTTTACAGTGACTGTTTATTTATTACCTTTCACGCGGCCTGTTTCCTCCTCCACAGGTCCACCGCAGACAGAGGTATGATCTCTTCTCTTTTAGCTAAATCCATAACGATAAATCAGTCAATAAGAGTTTCTGATGCAAAGATGATTGAAGGCATGGACACACAAAATCTTAACAAACACTTACGTGGACTTCTGTGGATGGGAGGAAGTCGCACTTCATCACAAAATGAGCGTCTGAAAGTAGAGTAAAAAGATTAAAATAGAGACTCTTTCATGAATGTTGTTAATTATGTCTAGAATGATACTTTACCTCGACTCGTCCAGCTGGTACGGGCGAGGATACTTCCGCCTGAAATCCATCTCTACAATTAATTAATGAAACGAAACTTATCAAATTACTGTAAAAACCGATCAAGCCTATGGAGTATAAAATCGCTATTGAGAAAAAGATTCAGATCTTATGATCTGAATCTGGATTTTTTTCTTTTTTTCAGAAGTAGACCTTAGCAACGCATATTACTAATGATGGGAAATAAATGAAACTTACACCATTGATTTACCACAACTTAAACATTATACACACCAAATTTCATAAAAATAATTTACCAGGAACATATAAAATTTTACACTTGACTTTTTCACATTTCCTCATATTTCATTCATTTGCTATAAATTAGGGATGCACCGAAAGGAAAATTCTTGGCCGAAACCGAAAAAGAGGAAACCAAGGCCGAAAACCGAAACACCGAAAGAAATTTGGCCAATTATTAGTACCCTTGCATTTATGGCTATTACTGTGTACTAACTTTACTAAAATCAAGGCATTGCAATTGCATAATTAAAGTTTCAAAGAATAAATCAATTACAAATTATGCAAATATTTATTTAGCACATTGCAACAATGCACACAGTATAAAATAAAATTCAACTAAGATGTTTAACTTGACCCCACTCATGTGTATATTAAATAATAATGTACAGGGTACTGGCCTGCTGAAAAGTTGTACAATTAAATGTTCTCTCATGAAAACAAAGTGCATTTAGGTCAAGTGCATTTTACATTTTTCTCTGTAGGACTACTACAAGAAAGTCTATTCAGAACAAGTGCAACTGCTTAAAGATACAACAATATTTTCTCTGTAGGCCTTCAACATAATAGTGTATATTTTGTATATTTTGACTTAAAAATGTGGATGAGTAACAATTTTTTACTACTAAACTCGGACAAAACAGAAGTGTTACTCACTGGACCGAAAACTGCTATGCGTAACAACCAAGAATACTGCTTAACGATTGACGGATGCTCCATAAAATCCTCGTCATCAGCTAAGAATCTTGGCGTTGTATTTGACAGTACTCTCTCATTTGAAAGCCATGTCGCAAACACCTGTAAAATTGCATTTTTCCATCTTAAGAATATATCTAAATTACGTCATATGCTGTCACTGTCAGATGCAGAGAAATTAATTCATGCATTCATGACATCAAGACTAGATTACTGTAATGCACTTCTAGGTGGTTGCCCTGCGGGCCTATTACAAAAACTGCAACTGGTTCAAAACGCGGCAGCTCGAGTTCTTACACGTACAAAAAAGTATGAGCATATAACCCCGGTTCTGTCAACCTTGCACTGGTTACCTATAAAGCATCGCATTAACTTTAAGATCTTGCTTATTACCTATAAAGCCCTACATGGTCTAGCGCCGCAGTATTTGAATGAACTTCTATTGTATTACAGACCTCCACGTACATTACGCTCTAAGGGGTCCTGTCAGTTGGTAATACCTAGAATTTCAAAATCAAGTGCAGGTGGTAGATCCTTTTCTTATCTAGCGCCTAAACTTTGGAATATTCTTCCCTGCACGGTCCGGGGGGCAGACACACTCTGTCAGTTTAAATCTAGACTAAAGACTCATCTTTTTAATCTTGCATACACTACACCTCCATAATATTAATCCTCAGAGGATTTAGGCTGCATTATTTAGATCAACCGGAACCAGGAACACATCCAACAACAAATGATGTACTTGTTGCATCAAAGAGTGCAGAACAGTACTCTACTCTCAGCCAGTCTTGTCTCTTTGTTCCAAGGTTACCGCAGGATGCAGTTCATGCCCAGACCTGATGGCAGAGCTGAGAATGGGAAGCGGTGACCTGACAAGTGCTAAGAGGATAGAGCTGGATAAAGGACGCGACAACTTTGTTTTTTCTACAACATTTCAAATGCTATTAGATTGTTAATGATAATCTTTAATTTTTATATTTTTATTAAGCCTTGTTGTGCAAGCACTGATGAGCTTGTGCAGAGGCAGCAGCTTTTGCCAGAGGGGAACTGGAATCCCCTGGTTGGGCCTGGGTTCCCCTGAGGTTTTTTTTCTCGATGGGAGTTTTGGGTTCCTCACCACCGTTTGCATATTGTTTTGCACTATCTGCCTGGCCGGGGGGGCTGCTTTAGAATTCATACTTGTATTAAATGTGTCTCATGTACAGCTGCTTTGTAACAATGAAAATTGTAAAAAGCGCTATATAAATAAAGTTGAGTTGAGTTGAGTATCCAAACAAAGACTCCCATAGCCCATATGTTAACTGTAGAACTTTAACAACAACAAATGCACCAAGAATTGCAGATGTGCAAAGTTGATAATAAGTAGCGTAAGAATAGAATAACCTACTTATTGTCGTCTGAAGCGCTATGATGTTCAGGAACGGAATTTGGAGAAAAACGTGTTTAAAGTTAAGTTACGAAAATAAAAGCCCAACAGTCCAATATCACAAGTAAAATCACTTTACAGTGGTAAAAGACTTACTCTAATAAAAATTTAGTAAAAAAACATTTCCTAGTGTTGAAGTCTATAAAAATACTGTACAAAACCGTTGGAATAAAACGAAAGTAAGGAAAATGGTGCAGCGCACATTTAAAGAACGAGAGCTCTGCCATTATCACTACACGAGGAAACATTACGGACAACAACTAATAAGCAGTGAAGCAAGTTTTAAGTTGTTTATCATGTGCATAGTGTCTGGACTTTTGATCATCTCTCGTATATTTTGCGATCGCGGTCCGGCTCGCGTGAGCATTGGAGCGGGCATAACTCCTGGGGCCCGTTTCAGAAAGCAGGGTAAGTGCAAACTCAGAGTAAGTCAACCCCAGAAAACGGAATACTCAGGGTTTTTGGTTTCAGAACGCGAGGTATGTCAGACCCGCGACCGCGGAGTAAGTCAAGCCCATTTCAGAAATCGAGGTATCTTATACTCCGAGTGAGTAACCAGAGTAACCTACTCCGTGAACCTAACCTGGTCGGGAGCAGGTTTTATTCCGCAAACCCAGGGTTTGTTACAATCTCCGCCTCCTTTTCGAAGCGCGAGCGGTGTTGAAATTACATACATCATTTGTTTATTGATTCATGTTCCTTATCGCGCTCTATTTAGTCACACAGAACTTAAAATAGCATGTTCGTTTATTCAGGAACCCATAGAAGAGGAAGCTGCATTAATTCGCAGAGAATTATATTCATGTCGGGAGAGAATTGTGAGGCCCCGTTTGGACGTTTTATCTTAACTTTTAAGGCCAGTTTAAGAAGTACATTTAACATTTCCCAATCAGACATCCTACTAGCAAGAGCATTTTATTTCTTTAAACTTTCCTGAATGAATGATATTATTGTATTTCTACCATGGCGTTTTAGTGCCACGTTAAAAATAACATAAATTCAAGATTACGAGAATAAAGTCGAAATGTTACGAGAATAAAGTCGAAATGTTACGAGAATAAAGTCAAAATGTTACGAGAATAAAGTCGAAATGTTACGAGATTAAAGTCGAAATGTTACGAGAATAAAGTCGAAATGTTACGAGATTAAAGTCGAAATATTACGAGAATAAAGTCGAAATGTTACGAGATTAAAGTCGAAATATTACGAGAATAAAGTCTAAATGTTACGAGATTAAAGTCGAAATGTTACGAGAATAAAGTCAAAATGTTACGAGAATAAAGTCGAAATGTTACGAGAATAAAGTCGAAATGTTACGAGATTAAAGTCGAAATATTACGAGAATAAAGTCGAAATGTTACGAGATTAAAGTCGAAATATTACGAGAATAAAGTCTAAATGTTACGAGATTAAAGTCGAAATATTACGAGAATAAAGTCTAATTGTTACGAGATTAAAGTCGAAATGTTACGAGAATAAAGTCAAAATGTTACGAGAATAAAGTCGAAATGTTACGAGATTAAAGTCGAAATATTACGAGAATAAACTCGTCGTAATTTTATTTTCGTGAAGGTTGTAGTTTAAGAGTTGAAGTTATGTTTAAGCACGTCATCTGAATCAGTGAGTTAATTCGTAGTTCGTGTCAGATTTTTTCTTCTGAATAAATTCAGTTTCCTACATGATCGCTGCAGTGTTCTTTTACTAATTATAACTCCGTGATGATGCGCCAAAAGACAAAGAATTTCATTATTGCTAAATCATAATCTAAAGTAGGATTCAACGAAATCCTCCACAGCCATTGTTTCTAGCAATTCTGTGATTTTTCTCAAAATATTTCGACTTTATTCTCGGAACATTTCGACTTTATTCTCGAAATCTTTTTTTTTTTCTACGACACCGTCGTATATTTCATATTCTGCTGCTGCTAAGATCTTTTTATTGCAGAAGGAAAGCACCTACATGAGAGCGAGAGAGTTAAATATAATTCGCATTTTCACAGTTTCAACAAGATAAATATAAAAGTTATTGACAAACTTGCGCATTAACACGTGAAGCAATTTTCTCCCACGCCAACTCTCTTTCTTTTGCTTCTGCGGCTGTGTTGCATTTTTTTCTAAATATGAGCTCATATTCACTGTACGCTTGTAACAGTACCTTCAATTCGATTGGCTAGAAATGAACAGAGCGCTTTTTGTCATGTGACGTTGCCATGGTGAATCGTGCTATCTTCACTCAATTGATTATGGCTTTTCATCGCCATGCTGCACGCGCGTAACCTAGAGTGAACTTACTCAGGGTTGATTGAACTAAATCAAATCAGCTGCTCTGAAACTGAAAACTCAGAGTAGCGATTCTCTGAGTAAATCAACTCAGAGTTCAGATTTTAACTCAGTGTTGGTTGAACTTCCTTATTGAAACGGGCCCCTGGTGCGGTAGACTGAGAGCTCTGTCATCTCACGAAAACATTGTATAAAAAACTTTGCATCCCATAGTTTACACAGGCCGGAAATGTGCATTAATACTTCTTCATTCTTCATGTTATGTGGTTTACTTTGATAGGTGAACTGTCTTTCCCACGTCCCAGCGTGACATCCGACGGGTTTTCCCAAATCGCATCACATGTCTAGTCAGTTAAATGACAACGACACGCAGATCGCTTCACGAGCATATCCTGCTGAAGGGAAACGGGTGTTTACAAATTGCCCTCATTGTAATCTGCCAGAATGACGGCGTCACTGGTAAAAAAATCTGTCAATGACAAAGAATCTTTTGGATTACGCGACCTCTGGTTCACACACGTAAAGGAATATTGGTCGCACTCCATAGCCCTGAGGGTGAAAGCAGTTTAGGAGACGCTTTAGTGCTGCGATTAAAGGTATAACGTCCGCTACAGATGCATCAAAGGAGAGGTATCTGTTTGTGTCATCACAACATTTCGGCCGTATTGTTTCGGTGATAAAAGTCTTTCGGCCGAAAATTTTCGGTGGCCGAATATTCGGTGCATCCCTACTATTAATACGTTATTATTTTCATATCTGATTTTATGATGCATAATTTGTCAGGAACCTTACAGCTCTTTGTACATCTTCAAATTCGAATGATCGTGTATTGCTTTTCCTCCCACCAGACTTATTTTCCTTTGCCTCAATTCCATGCTCTTTATAATGTGAAAGCAGACGTGTGAGGCGATCTTGGCGTAGCCTGGATAAAAAAAGAAAATTCGCATTCAGATTAACACAACTGATTTTCAATAACTTCGGCACACATATTGTCTTTGTACATCCCAGGAAAGCAAATTTTAAGTATCTATTACATTTTTCAACACCCCTTTGCTTCAAAAGCACTGTAAAAACTGTGAGTATCAGTGTGAGCAAGACATGCCTGTATAGGAGTGTTGAGCAGGTGTGAGTTCCCGACCACTAAATTACTGCATGTGTGTGCGTGCGTGTGCGTACGTGCTTGTCTGTTTGTGTGTGTGGAGGGGAGGTCTGGGGGGGTAGAGATTGAAAGCAACATTTAACTTTTTGTCACAAAACTGTTAGCGGTGGGTCATCTCTAGTTTTCTTACATGTGCAGGAATTTGAATGTATCTCAGCATAACTGCTCTCTTTCCAGCCAGTAGAAGGTGCGTTGTTGCTGACGGGGAGTTTGTTTCTGCCTTTTTGATGAGTTTGTGGTCTCAGAGTTGTTAATTGAACACAAAATCTTGCCCAGAAAGATAAGCATTTGATCCCCTAAAATAAAACAGCAACTTTGAAATGAGCTGGACAGTGACGATAAATCTATTCTGTTCTGTTCTATTCTATATTCCTGACATTTTGCTTGTTAATGAAGGAACAGTTAGAAAACCGACTAAACTGTTTGAAATCTTAGCAAGCAAGAGGTGATAATTTATAAATTTGTAATGGCAGGGACCTATCTGTCCAATTATCATGAGTATACATTTAACTCCTGCCCTACTAACTGTTGTTAAGTCTCTCATGGCTGCTCTCATGCATCATATCATCAGGAGAGAAAAGGCGATGACATGGCTGCCCATCATTGTACTGCCAATTACAGCTGGAAACAAAACAGTGTCACTTTGTTGAATAAAGGAGCTGGCAACGAATCATCATTAGCAAACCTACATGCTAAGATGATGTTTTGTTTACATTTTTTCAGAGCAAAATTGGCATAAATGTGACATAAACAACCCATGAAAACCACTACTTTGTAAAGAAGGCATTTAAGAATGTTTGTGACTGATTCACCTGAACTTTGAGGAATTTTCCCACTCAAGCTGGTCGAATTCTGAGTCCGCAGTGAACACTTTGTATTCCTTAATGGCGTCATTTTCCATAACGGAGTCGAAGTGATCCAAACATTGATTGAATCGTTGTCATCCGGAGCATCCTCTTTTGTCAAGCCGGTCTCAAAAAAATCATTTACTAGGTTCGGTTAAATTATTGCTGTCATTAGCGTTTAGATTGAGCACACGCGTTATCTCAGAGTCCATGTTTTCAACCGCGATCATTACGGAAAAAGTTTGGTGGAACATGATCTTTACTTAATATACTTATGATTTTTGCATAAAAACTGATCATTTTGACCCAAACAATGTATTTTCGTCTTTTGCCAGAAATATACCCGTGCGATTTACGACTGGTTTTGTAGTCCAGGGTCACATATGATCTGTCCTTCAAATGCGTGTGAAAGTTGCGATCATTGACATAACGATAAACTCACTGCAAGTTTATTTTATAAAATCATCTTAAAACTTCCGAAAAAAACGTTCTTTCCTCCAAGGGGGCCTCGCACAGCAAGTTCGCACAGGGCCTAACGACATTTGCATTTAATCATTTAGCAGACGCTTTATCCAAAGCAAATAACAACTGAAAGAGCATTTTACCTTTTTTCGGCGAACTACACACAATAATTTTATACAAAATCTTTTATCATTTTTGTTGGGATTTACTTATTATGAAATGAAGTAGCGGGTATTAATTTATTACATGACTGCATGAGGAAAGTTAGTCTTCAAAAAAGTGTTTTATGGTGTTTTATTTTGTCAAACAAATAATAAATGGTATCAAGGATTTACTGTATGTATAACTTCTGAAAAGATAATTTGGCACAAACTATAACTGATCGAATATTTTAAAACTACAATAGTCATTTTTCCTTAGAAATTCAATCAACAGTTGTAAAAAGAAAAAAAATTACTTTATTTAACCAAAAACTGCTCTAGCCACTGTGGACGCCATTTTGTTTTATAACTCAACCTTTCTCGACCAATCACATCAACCCGCAAACAAATGCATAGAATTGTGGGACATTGAAGGCAGCAAAGGATACTTCTATGCTAACTTCAAAAATCGACCTGATGGAGGTATCTCGGGAGACAGTAAAGCAAATATTTTATTCAGACGTTCCTTGATGCCTTCCTACCTTGAAATGCTGCCTCCAAAGGCAGCCTATTAGAGCTTTCAGACGCAGCCAATGTTAAATCCTCACAAAGCTTACAGCTGAAGTCTCACAAAGGCTTTAAACAGGCGTTGATACGCTAATAGTTCTCATCACTATGAGTCTTACATGGAGACTTTTTTCCATCCCATCATCTGACCAGAATGCCAGGAATTCCATGTTTCAATGCATCATCCAGAGGATAAAGAGAGAGATACAGTCTGGTCTGACAGATTGGTAGAACATTTGTCATGAGGCAACAGCAGCCCAGTGACCCCATTGCATGTGCATCTGAATCTGGAAAAATCTCTTCGGAGCACTTGGTCTTAAAGTCTATACAGAGGATGCAGGAGAATACAACAAAGAGAATACTTTGTGAATCAGATGCAAAGAGAATTACAATCCAGAGATTTTTGTGAATGCTTCAAATATTACCATCAGAAAATCTAAAGCCCCTTCATTACACGGATATGGGGTTGCATATCACTTTGGCATGGAAGACATGTTGTTCTTCATGGTTGAGTCAGTTTTCAATTTTACCCCAGCAGCTGTGTTTTCACTACCAAGTGTCAGTGGAGGATTTGCATTGACTAATCCAAAAACAACTCCTATCATTGTAGTCACAAATGAATGCTTACAGTTTTTTGCACTGCTTGTTTTCACACATAACCAAATGAGCATCTCTGAAGCAATATGGTCTTAGTTTTTTTTTTAAGGCGTCATTTCACGAAAACCACTTTGTTTATGGCAGCAGTTCTTATTATAACATTTCTGTCCCTTTTTTGAACGTGTCCACCCATGGCGCTGCCGCCATTTTTGCAACATAAACGTTACTGCACATATGTGTTTGTGGACTGACCTTAACTTCTGTTATACAATCGCAAACAATAGAGTGCCTGTAGATTATTTCTGATAACAAGAAAAAGAGACTGAGAAGGACCGTTATTTGGCTAAATTTGTCTCTCCATTGTTTTGATTTTAGACTGCGATACCAAGCTCAGCAAGTCACATGTTTTAAAAGGTCTTCACATAGTAGCCCTTTTTGTTGTTTGCTTTAAGAATGGGATAAACTCTGAGCATCCCTGGATTGGCCGTAATCCACAACAACAGTATTGAACAATGGTCACTACTTCTTTTCAACTACAGTTTTTTTATAATCCTGTGAAATAAAACTAAATGTATTTTACTATGAACTATGTGTCATGCTGTGTTGTGTTCAGAAATGTGTGACAATAAAGAGATCACGCAAGGGTTTCAGAGTTATGTTGCCTTTATGGCTCGCCAAAATACCATGCAGTAAAGATCACCACTAAAACACAGCAACCTGGTTAAAGAAAGGAGATAGCCTGACAATGTGCTGTTATATAATCATAGTTATTTTTGGCACCTGGATAAATTAACTTTGAGTTCTCTATTTTCAAAATGAGATCACTGCAATGAAATGTGGCAATAAGCTTTTGGGGCTATATGGTGGTCCCATTAGCTCACATATCCCACAGGAAGAATGGCATGAGGTTTTAGTAAAATCTAATGACCTTTAGATAATCTCTGCTATGTAGGTCAGCATAGGACCATCAGGGTGGCCCATATAGTTGGGGGTGTGGAAAGAGCCAGAGTAGTTGGTACAGGGGCAGAACTGGTATGTCGCCCATAAACATCCCAATTAGGCTTTATTATTTAGTAGTTATTAACTGTGGTGAAAAGAGTACTGGAAATTTGTACTCAAATACTAGTACTGTTGCGATGCTGAACTTGTTCTCAATTACAATTAAAAGTACTGGTGTTAAAAAAGTAATTGAGTAAAAGTAAAAGTTACTCTTCTCAAAAACTATTCGGTGTACTAGTTACTTGTTTCTTTTAGGCGGTCTTATTTAATGAATTAAGAATAATTATTAATAATCAAATTTGGAGATTTATACAGGAAATAGCTACTTTTAACAAAGCACATCTTTACCTAATTTATAAAGCATATAACAGTATATAACATACAAAATAACCATTCAATGTGTTGTTCTGTCTGTCTGTCTATTATAAGATCAGTCTTCCAGTTAAAACCATGTATGCACTTCCAACACTGTTCAATCATGTGTACTAGGCCCCAAAATGCAGAAATTAATAAATAAGAGCCCCAAATACTGCATGTAAAAAATGTAAAACATTTGTAATTTAAATTGCATTGGATTAGCATTAACAGTCATATTTGAAGAGGAGCTGACTGATTATTTACTCAACCTCAAGCCATCAAATATGTATGTGACATTATTTCTTAGGTAGAACAAGAGTTGTGGTCCATGGTTTTTCATGGTTCATGTCTTTTAAAGTTCAAAATACAGAGAGGCAACATAAAAGTAATCCTTGCGGCTTCTTTCGATGTAATGACTATGGAAGCCCGTTTCAGCCAGGGTTGGATTTTTTTTTTAGAATGAGTAACTCATAGTAATGACTTAGTATGTCATAATAATGACTTCTTATCTCATAATAATTAGAAACTAAGACGAAATTTCTATTTAGTAACTCGTAATAATGACTTAGTATCTAATAATAATGACTTAGTATCTCATAATAAGTCATTATTATGACTAACTTAATCGAAATTTCAACTTAGTTTCTCCTTATTTTGAGATACTCAAGTCATTATAATTAGAAAGTTTCAACTTAGTAAGCCATAATAATGACTTAGTATCTCTGTAATGACATTATGATGAGATACTAAGTCATTATTTTGACTTAATGAGTTACTAAATCAAAATGTTGACCTAGTTTCCCATTATTATGAGTAACTAAGTCATTATTATGAGATACTAAGTCGTTATTATGAGATACTAAGTCGTTATTATGAGATACTAAGTCGTTATTATGAGATACTAAGTCGTTATTATGAGATACTTAGTCGTTATTATGAGATACTAAGTCATTATTATGAGATACTAAGTCATTATTATGAGTTACTTTGTAATTATTATGAGTTACTTTGTCATTATAATGAGATACTAAGTCATTATTATGAGATACTAAGTCATTATTATGAGATACTAAGTCATTATTATGAGATACTAAGTCATTATTATGAGATACTATGTCATTATTATGAGATACTAAGTCATTATTATGAGATACTATGTCATTATTATGAGATACTATGTCATTATTATGAGATACTAAGTCATTATTATGAGATACTAAGTCATTATTATGAGATACTAAGTCATTATTATGAGATACTAAGTCATTATTATGAGATACTAAGTCATTATTATGAGTTACTTTGTAATTATTATGAGTTACTTTGTAATTATTATGAGTTACTTTGTCATTATAATGAGATACTAAGTCATTATTATGAGATACTAAGTCATTATTATGAGTTACTAAGTCATTATTATGAGATACTAAGTCATTATTATGAGATACTAAGTCATTATTATGAGTTACTTTGTAATTATTATGAGTTACTTTGTAATTATTATGAGTTACTTTGTCATTATAATGAGATACTAAGTCATTATTATGAGATACTAAGTCATTATTATGAGTTACTAAGTCATTATTATGAGATACTAAGTCATTATTATGAGATACTAAGTCATTATTATGAGATACTAAGTCATTATTATGAGATACTAAGTCATTATTATGAGATACTAAGTCATTATTATGAGATACTATGTCATTATTATGAGATACTAAGTCATTATTATGAGATACTATGTCATTATTATGAGATACTAAGTCATTATTATGAGATACTAAGTCATTATTATGAGATACTATGTCATTATTATGAGATACTAAGTCATTATTATGAGATACTATGTCATTATTATGAGATACTAAATCATTATTATGAGATACTATGTCATTATTATGAGATACTAAATCATTATTATGAGTTACTAAGTCATTATTATGAGATACTAATTCTAAAAAAAAAATGGCGGAAACGGGCTTCCATAGGCTTCCGTACATTCGTCTTCCTCCATGATTAAACTAAATTGGTGGAAGATGTCTTTAAATCTGTGTGAAGCAAGTTTTCTTTGCACGATTTGAGTGGACGGGGTCACGTGACTGATTATTCTCCTTAGCCAATCGCATGAAAGCAAAGCATAATAAGTAGCGACAATAATGTGAGGAAAAATAGCTTAGTAAAAGTACCGATACAGCATTAAAAATGTACTCGAATAAAAGCACACTGTTTTTTAAAGTACAATTGCTGAAATAAACAACTCCATTACATTAATTTGAGTATTTGTAATTCGTTACTTTCCACCGCTGGTTATTAGATAACTAGAGATAACTAGTCTTCGGGTGACCCCAAAAAACATACAATGGATGTCCGTAATGGCCAAAGACATATCTCAAAATATATTTTGAGTCATATACAAATTTGAACGAAATTAAGGGGAAGAAATGCTTAAAGGATTTCTATTTTTGGATAAACACAGTTAATCATGTATATGCAGCCTCTTGTTGATTTGTTAGACATACACATGTTTTCATGACAATAGTCCAGTCTCAGATTTTCCCAATGTCTTATTCCATCCCGGCAATTAAACTGACGGCTAGTTCATGCTACCCCAAACAGTAAAAATACTCCTAATGGGTTTGAGAAACCTCTAGGCCTTCATTTACCATCTGTGTCTGTAGAGGAGAGACGAGAAGATAGACATCTCTATAAATTCTGTAAAGGGGCTTTTAAAGGACTCCAGTTTGAGCTTCCACAGGACACTAAAAAGTTTTTCAACAAACTGTCACACAGACTGCAACATATCAGTCTTTGCCAAGTTGAAAGTAAAGAGCTAAGCCTCTTGGCTGCCACATTAAATGTATGCATAGACCTAAACATTCTGGAACCAGAACCAGCAGGGACAAACAATCCCAGAGGACAGGGTTTTGCTCAAAGCTGTGGAATTAAGTGGCTTTGCCCACTGCTTTAACATACTCACACATGCAACTTTCTCTCCCACTTGCTGTACCTGTCTGTAAATTTAGCTCAGTGGTTCAATGGGTGGAGCAAAAGGATGCTTCGGGTTTATAAATGTCCTACAACTGCACTAAGGATATCCATTTTCAAGCTACAGGTCTGTTTTGTGTGTACTCTTTTAATTGCATGTCTGTGGGTGCATCCTTGCATAAATAAAGCATGATGCGTGAGACAAAACATTAATATTTATAAACAAAATAGATAGATAATAAATCAAAAAATCAAAAAATGTAAACTGGAAGTTTACTTAACACAATAAATTTTAAGCATGCGCTTTTGAAACTTTCGACATAACAGCTGAGATATCAGGACTTCATATCATGATGGAGATAGAAGAACAAAAAGGCACAGAAAATGCAGTAAAAGATGAAAGTGTGAAGCAGCCAGGGTCTGTCAAACCACCACCAAACATCATAGAGGAAGGTAAGAGTCTGGTCCAAAGTCTGAGACCAGAAACAAAATGCTTCTCTTTTGCTTTTCTATTTTAATACAGAAGTTTCATTACAAAGCTTAATTTGTTTTAATGATGTGTACCCAAAACCTTTTATGCAAATGTTATCACAGTTTGAAAACACTGTAAAGAGCATCTTGTGCACACCATCTTGTGCACAACTTGCTTGTAGTTGCTTTAGAATTAAATGTATAGTATAATGCAATGTAAGTGGCTTTGGATAGAAGCATCTGCCAAATGTGTAAATGTAATTTTTTGT
The DNA here is from genome assembly GCF_015846415.1 of Triplophysa dalaica. Taxonomy (NCBI): domain Eukaryota; kingdom Metazoa; phylum Chordata; class Actinopteri; order Cypriniformes; family Nemacheilidae; genus Triplophysa; species Triplophysa dalaica. The sequence goes on along the minus strand of NC_079549.1, from coordinate 17,607,519 downwards.
ATATTTCTGGGATTAATAAAAAAGTTGAATATTAAAGGAATAGTTAATTTAAAAAAATGAAAATTCTGTCATTTTTTACACGGCTTCTTGTCATTTCAAACCTGTATGACTTTCTTTCTTCTGCAGAACACAAAGAAAATATTTTGAAGAATGTTGGTAACAGAAAACCGTGTTTTACCATTGACTTGTATTGGTTTTGTGTCCATATTGACAGTAGAAGTCAATGGGTACCAACAGTTTTTGGTTACCAACATTTTCAAAAAAACATTTATTTTATTTAAAAAATATATATTTTCCTTTGATAAATTGCAGATTTTTTATGTGGTCTGGTGCGGTTGTATGGGTTCAGGCGCAAGGTGTTGAACAAATAGTTAATTTTTAAAGGCAATAGGACTCTTTGACAGATAGTTTTTTCCCCCAGAGGACCCAGATAAACACATGGAGAGAGAGGCACTAAACAGGAGGAATGCTTGGGAGCCCAGCACCTTCTATTCCCTTGGGAAAGAAACCTTTTTCTTCACTGGCCAGGAGATCAGCATCCGGGAATCACTCGACTCTTATGGTGCCGTCATCTGGCCGGGCGTGAGAAATTTAGTTTGTAATTCATAGTTGTTTAGAAAATGTAAAGAACTTATTTGGCCTATTTACAGATTTTCTGAATTTACACAGGCTGTGGCTCTTTGCAAGTATTTGGAGAAGAACCGGGAACAGATTGATCTGATGGATAAGGCAGTACTTGAACTTGGAGCAGGAACAGGCTTGGTGTCTATTGTGACAAGTTTACTGGGTAGGTATTGTCGTTTCTGGACAGTCTTCTTTACTAATATTTTTTTTTTAAGTTTCTTCTATCCTATTTTACATCAAGGTGCCTGGGTCACAGCCACTGATCTCCCTGAGGTCCTGAACAACCTGAACTTCAACCTTTCTCGAAACACCCGAGGCCGTTGCAGGTACACACCTCAGACAGCTGCTCTGAACTGGGGTCAGGATGTCACGCGTCACTTTCCAACCACTGTGTACCGTTACGACTACGTGCTGTGTGCAGACGTGGTCTATCACCATGACTTTCTGGATAATCTACTTATCACTATGAAGCACTTCTGCAAGCCAGGCACCATACTATTGTGGGCGAATAAGGTCAGACTCCATACGAGGACAGAACACATACAAATATAAATCATATCAAACATATAAATCACAGATGCATTTCCTTGTAAACCGATATGACCATGTCTTGGCCATGTTATTGCAATCAACCTATATTTTTAGCATTTTAACTTCATGAGGACTGACTAGCCTCTGGTTTTACGACAAACTACAAGTCAAAAATCATGAACATGCATGAATAAATTCAGATCTAAATGCTTTAGTTCTTTAGATATAAACTGTTGTCACAGCGTATAAAGCTGTAATCTATCAACCAATTAGGAGTCGACGTCGCTGTTACGTCACTACCAGCTGCCCGCACATACTGGTTGCTGAAAAACAGTTGAAACCAAGCAGCAACGAGTAAAACGGAGGAGACAATTCCTTCAAAAATGTGTTTTTGAATGTCAGACTAGGAATGGCAAAAATGATGGTATTATTTCCTATGAAATACCGTCGTTCAATTAGCCATAAGTCATTAAACGAACAGGCTGGACTGACTAAATCATCTGGATCTGTTTTTATTTTATCTAAGGTAAGGTTTTATATAATCTTTCTAAGTCTAACTATTTTGGATAACATATCCGTGTAATTCTCTAGTCGTTATAAAGGCTACCTCTTCCGGCTTTATCTGCAACAAAGATGCACGATCATCCCGAATGTTTTCTAAACTTATAATTAGCCTATATGCAAAGGATGATAACTATGGGAAGAAAACGTGTTTTAAACATTTTCCATGCTCAAGATGACGTTTATCACTCTAAATAATCAAATATAACAAAAAAATGTCACAAAGGGTGTGTTCAAATATCTGACTGGTATGTTTGTTTGCAACAGGTAAGATTCCAGTCAGACCTGTGCTTTACAGAAACCTTCAAAAATGCTTTTAACACCACATTGCTTGAAGAGATCCCACATGAGGAGGTATGGATCTACCAGGCTACAGCAAAGAAGTGAACAAAGCAAGAAAGAAGAGACAGAACTGTGTACTGTTGGGTCCATATATTATAAAACAATGGGCCCAGCAACATTAAAGGGAGAGTGCGCCACCTGTTGGCTGGGATGCAGAATCACAAGGAATGAAGCTGACTGCTGTGAAACTGACAACAGGATCCTAAGCCCGGGATTTAATATACACTGTCCATCCAAAAAAAAAAAAATCAAACACTATTTCTTTGGACCACCTTTAGCTTTGATTACGGCATGCATTCGCGATGCCATTGTTTCGTTAAGCTTCTGCAATGTCAAAACATTTATTCGCGTTCAGAGTTGCATTCATTTTTTGCCAAGATCTTGTTTTGATGATGGGAGAGTCGGACAGCTGCACAAAGTCTTCTCCAGCACATCCCAAAGATTCTGAATGGGGTTAAGGTCTGGCCAATCCATGTGTACAAATAATGTAACCACTCTCAATTTGAGCCCAATGAATCCTGGTATTGTCATCTTGAAATATACCCATGCCATCAGGGAAGAAAAAAAAACCATGGATGGAATAACCTGGTCATTCAATATGTTCAGGTAGTCAGCTGCAACTTTCTTTTGAAGGGCAGTGAATATTTTTGTGTGCATCTTTTGAAATTCACAACTTGTATCAGATTGTTTTGTTTTTTTATAGTCTCACTATTATTACTACTACTACTAATAAATTATATTCTGCAACACGGTTTAACCAAAAGTTGTTTTCTTAACCTAAAAACCTGTAGTCAAATGCAATGAATAAAGCAACAACAAAATACTACAACGGATTCATCCAAGGGTATATGCATCATAAGACACATGTAAACATTAGGCTATTTTAAGTTAATTGTTGCAAATGGCTTTAAACAGACAAGCCCATGGGAGAGGTCACTTGCCTTCCGCAGCTTGCTTAAACTCTTTTGAAAAAGCATGAAAAGAAGAGGAAGGAAAGTCCAAAATGGATTAGCCTCAGCCTCTAAATTAGCAAACACCACTGGTGTAGGTACAATTCAAATGCTTACAACTGTGGGATTTTATGTACATTAAGACAACAGAACACAAATTTATAGTAATATAAAGTACTCAAAAGATCCCATGTCTCACATAAATGTCCTGTTTAAAGAAAAAAATTCAACAGGAAAACACCAAAACCATTTCAAAGTCACACTATAGGTTAATGGTCCATATTCAAATCCAGTCAGACACAAGGCAAATATATAAAATAAAGTTTAATGAAATTAGTAGTATTACATTAGTGTCGCAAGAAACACATCGAGTTTGAGTTCTTAAAACATACTATATATTTAAATTTGAAACTTATATTAGATTACAGAAAAGTTGCTCTGAGGAGTCAGTACAAGGATTCTTTTTTTTTAAATGAAATTCTCAAAGGGAAGTTGAGACAGACCTAAAACCCATATCTTTTTAATACACAATAATATTCTTACACGCTCCAAGCTATAACTGACACAAGAGGACACTAGAAAACATTTTCAGGAGATCTGACATCATGTCTTTAAGAAACGAAGCAGATTCCTTTATCTGCTTTAAGGTTTTGAAGTGTCTCTAATATCCTCTGGTGTCTCTAAGACTGGTCAGCCTATGAAGCTCTGAAACCAAAAGAGAACAAACAAACAAAAAGACTGACTTCTCAGAGTCCTCCAAAAAGCGGCACTCTTCAGAACGCCAAGGAGACAAACACACAAGAGGAAATTCTACAAAAAAGCCTGCAAGAAATCATCAGGTTAGCATACAAAAAATTGTCCACACATCCAAACACCTGCCCCTCCATTGGGCAAAAAATAGCAGCCGGCTTCATAGGTTCTGGAGTCAACAGTTTGCAACAATCAAGCCAGCACATTCAAAAACAAAACAATCATTCGAAAGGAGAAGAGAACTATTTCACACAGATATCACACAACATTTTCCAACAGTGTTTTTCATGGCTATATGTCAGAGGGGAATTCTTCGTGAGGACCGTCACGTGGATCGGAGCAGATAACGTCAGGCAGGAGCGCCACAACTGGATAAAGCGACGCCTCTAAACTTTAGCCAGCGGCAGAAAAGTAGAATTCCCAGGAGACAAAACACAGCCAATGATGTGCCCGTCCTGAGCTAAGAGAGACAGGATGATAACAACTCATCCTGTTAAAGCCCGTGTTCTTCAATGCCCTTCTCAGGTAAAGAGTGAAATACAGTGAGATGCAGAAGTGGGAAAAGGACTGCGTGGTTGATCGATCCTCGGACAAGGCGGCTGAAAGAATTTGTGCACGATGGACAGGTGAACAAGCGATGGGTTTAGTCGTCATCATCGTTTTCATCAAACTCATCGTCATCCTCGTCATCCTCGCCCATGTAAGAAACGGGGGTCTCGACACGAGATCCGCTGTAGTGGGAGTCATTAGAACTAGAGGCCATTGTGGCATCTGCACCAATGTCACTACCAGACAAACAGGAGGATAATGCATTGAGAGGTTGTTATTAAGGCAACTATTTAAGCAAGCAAACACAAAAACTTATCTTGCTTCAAATAAACAGTTCAGCTCCACTGAAAAATTTACCATGCTGTTTCTAAAATGGGTTTAACAATATGGCACAATACATCGCAATTAGTGGTGGGCCGTTAACGCAGTGAGACTCTTATCGCGCGATAAAAAAAATAACGCCGTTAATCTATTCTCAAAGTTGGGTTGGGAGTTGGGTCTATACTACGCAAGCTATGATGACTTTCACCTTGATATTTTAGCGCGGATGTATACCAGCTTAACTGCACTGTACGGGGCGAGAACGAGATTTTTCAACTCGCATGATTCACGTCATTCGCGGAAGCAGAAGCCGCCTCATCATCTCATAACCAGGGCTTCATTCGCGCGATTCGCGCAGCAAGTAGGTCTATTGGCTCTTTGCATTAACATATAAATCACTCGCGCTTGACACGCCATTTGCGTTTGGTCTGAACACAACATAACGTTACTGTGAAATTACCGCATCAAACGTGACGTGCTAACATGGATGCAGCTATGAAGCCGCCGGGTTTGCTTCAGGGAATACTAATTTTTAAGAAGCTTCCCAATAGAAACATCGACAAGACTAAGGTTGTTTGCACCTTGTGCAATGCGGAATTGGTTTAAAAAAAACACTTTCTCTCAACAGGTAGTGGTCTAGCTTTAGTTGAAACCAGTAACTTTGTATTGAGATCTCATGTATTATGGCTCCTGTATGACATATCGCTTGTTGCTCCCTCACTCTTTGTAAGTCGCTTTGGATAAAAGCGTCTGCTAAATGACTAAATGTAAATGTACTGTAGGAGCTCTTCCAGTCTCAAGTACCACCTGAACGCAAATCATCCCTTAGCTAATGCGGAAGTAAACACAAGTTCATCTTATTGAACATAATTTAATTTTCATCACCAATTATCATAGTAGAACAGCTTTCTCAAGCAGTTTGTGATGCATTTTGGAAACAGGAGATGAGCCCCTGGTCTAATGCGCCACCTGGCTTGAGAAACCCGTTCTCAAAGACTTACTTTTAGTCATTATTTGGGTAACACACATATTCTGAATGCCTTCGGCAGAATTCAAATGAGCCATTTTAATCTAGATTAATCTTGGAATTAATCTAGATTAAAAAAATTAATCTATGCCCACCACTAATTGCAATACATTTTTTTATTGTAAAGCTTTGTTTTTTTTTAATGATGTCTGTTGATGTAATTGGTTGAAATGCCAGCAGCCAACATGTGACTAGATTGAACATAAACAATGTTATTTTAAAAACATTTGTTAAAATGTTTACATGTTCAATTAAACTTTCAATATTGTAAATTCTGTAACTCTAAAATGATTAAACATCCTAAAATTGCACCACAAAAGGTTTGACATAATTCTTTATTTTTAGAGAAATAAATATGTTGCGTAGGTTTCACTTTTCAAGTTGTTCAAAAATATTGTAATAGTATTACATTGGGAACGCAGTATCATGTATTGAATTGAATTGTGATCTGACTTCATCATTAATCCCATAGTTTCAGACTATAATTGTTTTAATAACAGTTACATTCCTGGCAGTTTCACTCATTGTCACAGACAAACAAAATTGGTATTTTGTTCAAATATTTCTGGTTATCAAAAACGGTCTCTTATTCTAAATGCATCCATTTTTTTTATGAACACTTGAAATGCGCACAACAGAAACTCACCTCCCAACATGATATCGGCCTCCGTTAGTCGATGATGTCCCCGTCATATAGACATTACTGATTGGCCCCTGTGCCATCTCTGCATGAAAACATAACAACTTAAAATATCCTTATGTATCAGAATCCTTAGAATTGTTGCAGTTTGTAGTATTGGTTGATCTAGATTTCAGATTATTGGTCTAGTATTTCTGATGTCTGCTAGCCTGTCTGCACTTACCTATGACATAGGGTTCTAGTGCTTTGGGCACCAAGCTTCTGGCCGTCTTTAGGTCCTCAGCAGAACACTTGCCAACCTCGAGACCACAGGCCATTCCCATGCGCTTTAACACCTCAACATCATCGTGAATCTCAAACATGCTGTCAAAGTTGAAGAGGTACTCAAACCTGACCAGAGAAACAGAGAACAGAGGCATTTTAAATATATTAAAGTCTGTTAAAGTCTACAGCTAGTGATTTAAATCATACTTGTCATTGGATATGCTGCAGTCGATGACTGTTTTCTTGCTGGTGTTGACAATGATAAATGGCAGGTGTATGACAGAGTTGGCAGCTGGGGGTCTTTTTGTCTGTTGTTCTTTGTGGCGGTTCCTTTGTACAAGGTTCTTGAAGGCGATTTGCTACAATAATCATTAGGTTAAAAATTATTTTCGACTGCAACATTATATTAAAAATTGTATAAAGCAAAATGCCAAATTCCTACCTGTAAAATGAGTTCCTGGAGTTGTGACTGTTTCTGTTTGATTCTTTCCAAACGTCTTTGCCTCTCCACCTTAAATAGAGCATGCATTCAGGATGCAGCACAAAAACCTCATAGGATAACTCCAAACCTTTACTCAAATGCAGGAGCAGGCTACCCACCTCCAGATTCTGGCACTCCTGAGCAGAATTGGTGGGCAGGCCAATCCATTTGATCTCTTTTTTCTCTTTGGAGATGATGTTCATGGCCATCAGCACATTGAGTGCATCATAGACACGCCGTCGAATGTTCTTTTGGTCATACACGTGCTGAAAAATAAGGAAAAAAGCATTTGAGAATTTAAAAGCGACAATCGAAAGGACTCTAATCAGTTTATCGAGCTACACATCCTCTGCATTGACTTCAAAGCTCTAGATCAATTCCTGGTCACAGGCAGAGGCTTACCGCATCATTAGGGGAGATGTGATTATCACCCGAACTGAACTCAGCCACAAGCTCATCGGCAACCTCATTGTAGGTTGTGACACCCTTCCGCTGGACCTTCTCGCAAACCTTCATGGAGAAATGCCTGAGGCCTTTACCGTTCTTCTCCCCTTTCCTCCCCCTCTTTCTGAAGAAAGTAAGGACCAGTAGTGCACAATATTAAAAACGGATAAATATATATATATTTTTATAAATGTATTGTTTCTGCATTGTAGGCATCTTATATAAAGTACTAAAGTGGTGCCATGGCACAGTGACAGCAATGTAAATGTCTTTTAAAAAAAGAGAAACTGCCTCGAACAGCTGAAGACACACAGAAAAATCACCTTAGTGTTGTCACTGTACGTATTTTTAAAATACACCAAATGTGTCATTACAGCTTGTGAATTATTCCGCTGAATTCAAGCTCACCCCGAGGACCATGGCGAGGCTTCTGATGGTTGACTCTGTGTGATAAACTGAGAGCTGGGTGTGTGCGGGCTGTTCATTAGGATAACATTCGAGCCACTGGGCCTTTGAGGTGTGCTGATGACCTGCAACAAGTAGATGGTCAAGTTTACATTTATGTAAATAATGCTAAATAACTTATTATTATTATTGTGGTAACAAGAAAGGTTATCTAATAAAAGAGCACATCACCAACATAAAGCGTTTCATTTTTAAGCTGGTTACTGGACATTACTTCTTAATGACATATGGTGTTATGTCTCAACGACATCTGGTCAGAAATAGAGAACATTGCCATGATGAGTAGGCAGATGGTTAAACAGCAAGTGACAGTTAGAGGAGCCAGCATTTTCTGTTTAAATTCACTTTTAACTCGCTCTAAAAAGCGTGTTTCAATCTTACCTGAAGGACTTTTGAGAAATATCTGACTAAGACCTGACTTTTTTTATTGGAAAATTATGAAGTGCAGAAAAACTTTTCTAGAAAATCAATGAATGTTACAGATGTATCTGCCTCAATGATCAGTAATGATTCAGTGAAAAATATAGATGGTTTTATAGAACGCACCTGCATTAACTTCATATCTGTGTTTGTTGATCGGTCTGGCTAGTGGCTAATAATATAACTATTTATATTTTATTTAAACTAATATATATTTTATTGTATAAAAACTGTATTTAACTTATTTTATTGTTTATACATTTTATTAAATAAACAATTTATTTAACAATTTATTAAACGGGTCTTGTAACTTTCTCATACTTAAGTTTAGCCAAATAATGGTTCTTCTACTGGTAACCCAAAATAATTCTGGGTTGACATACATGGGTCAAAGACCTAAAAGTGTTTTTAAGCATAAAAACAATAAGTGTAATAGACTTGTTCGATGTCGTGTAATAGCTGGGGGCGCAGCCTGGGGCGGAGTCGGTGTGGGAATGCCTGGCATTAGCCAGTTTTGTCTACATAAAACACTATTTCCGTTCAACAGAGAAAAGACAAATAGAAAAACCGAGCTGTATTGGGTGGGAAACGTGCAGTATCTATAACTGAAGAAACGACTGAACGAAATGGCCTGGAGTTGTGGTTTCTTGTCAATTTTGGTACCTGATTGAGTCTCCAGCTAGGCGACAATTGTAATATCCGTATCCCAGGGTCATTCAACTGTCTATATTTTTATCTAATGTTCAGTAAAGCCATGCTATAAAAGACTAGTCAGTCTTAACATGTTAAATCAATACATTTTATGCACAGTTTTGACTGTAGCACGCGATGGTTTCACACATTAAAGTCCATTACAAGGAAACAGTTTATCGCTGCCTTGAACCATTTTAAGCTTAGAACGCAGAATTTTATGTTAATGTTTGATATCAGTGGTAAAGAAATGTATTCAATTATTTGGCTATAGATGGTGGTTGCTTCGATTTTAAACCACAAAGCTGCTTGCTTATAATGGATGTCTATGGGGAGGACAGAAGTACGTATAAGGGTTATTTTAATCAAATAACAGTTCAGTATTGCCATTACGAACCATAGAAGCATTAATATTTTACATTGACCACTGTAAATAATTTTTAATTTAGCGTTCTTGACTACAAAACTAACTCCATGAAAGAGTGCAAGATAATAACTTGTCACACAAACTATCCCAAACTTGGGGTAAAATTTACCAAATCACACAATCACTGAAGGAATAAGTGTTTTTCACGATAAACATTTTAGAAAGTCCCTGAGTCGCTATGCAGGGGGATGGGACTACACAGACAAATCAGTTTTTTTCACAGAATATAAAACGTCAGAGATTCAGAACACCAACATAGCAACTTTTCCACACTGCACAAAGTAAAAATCAGTCATAATCATTACAAAGAGCTCGGATCAAGCGCATAACAAGGTCCACATGCATTTTTGTAATGGACTGTTTTCCCCCACGGCACAGACAGATATGACATTTTTGTGGGCGTTCCCAGCTATGCCCACTAAGTCTATACTGCTTTAAATTGTTTCTGTTAAAAAATAAATACATTTGATTTTGTTTTTCGAGCAAATTTTTTTTTTTTTTTAAACAGAAGACTAAAATTGTATTCAGTGAAACAATCTTGTCAGGCATATTTTCATCAAAAAATAATTTATGACATAATAAAGATCTTTCACCCAAAATGCTAATTAGTTTTAATTTTTTATTTTTACATTTGCCACAATCCTATAGGTTTTGCCCATTTGTCAATAAGATTTTTTTACTGATTTAAAGCATAATAAACTGTAATATGCCCCCTTATATTTATACATGTTTTAATATGTACAAGACAGAATAAGCATGTTGTTTGAAATTGTTCATAAATATTCTGTTACACAGAATGACAATGTAACATTAATTTATCCAAATTTTGACATTTTATTATGCAAAAACTTAGTTGAAACCATAAAGTATACATTTCACTTACATTTACTGTGCTTTCTATGGACATAAAATAACTTTTGTAAATGTCTTTTGATGCGGACATATTAACGTCTTTTACCAACATTTAACTTACTAGCTAATTCAATTTACTTATTTCTTTCGAATGTTTTCATAAATAATCTACACGGACTCTATTATTTGCGGATGTGTACCGAATTAGTTTGGGTCACAAAGTATGCATGTACAGTTACGTTTGTTTATGTGGTTTCTTTGAAACCATCTAAACTTCTTTTCAGATGGATTCTGACATTTTATTATTTTGTGTTGCACCCAGTAGAGACAAAGTTGCCAGAAAGAGAGTAAGCAGAAACAAAATCCTTTCTATTGAGACCCGATGCAATTTGGCATCATGCTGATGTCTACATCAATACAGCGCCGGTGTAGATAAACTGGAAATTGGTTACAAAGTCTGAAAAAACAGTCAATAACAGTACTCAGATGTGAAAAACAAACTGAAATTGTGTTCAGTGTGAACAAATTTAACTGTGAGACTTTAATTCGACCTATCTCAAAATGATCACTGCCTATTCAAGTCTTACCATATGTGGTGTGATGTTCACGTTTGAAGGGCCCAGTGTTTTTGGCAAAATCTGTTTTCCAACTGCCACTGTCTGTGGATGCACCGTCACCAGTGAAAGTACACCTGCAGAGTTACATTAGCAGAAATCAAAGATAATGTACACCAAGTTCAAGCAGGTGTCTGGCCTTTCTAAACACTACTGCGAGATCTAAAATCCTCAAGGGCTGCGTAACTTCATAAATACAGCTGCTGATGCAGACAAGAACCTAACAGATTATACATGAACTATCCTAAAATGTGACATCATAACAACTTCACAAAGCAAGAACGTTTTTCTTATTTGATGCTTCTATCTCACACTTAACCTCTTCTTACCTTTGCCAGGGCTAAAGTTCTGATCAATGAAAACCTTCAGCTCCCCATTGGCTTCAATCAGACCAGCCTATGGAAAAAAAGGATGACCGTGAACTCATTGACGTACACTACTTTCCTATCTAATAAGGAAATACTCACATCTTTGGCCATGATCCTTGGGGCTGAGGAATAGATGCTTGGTCTAGCTGAAAAACCTGAGCCAAATTTCCACAACAAAATGTCTCTGCAACAGAAATTAAAACTGATTTGGCAAAAGAGCTGAGGATATTACAAGACTGTAACCAAGGTTACCACACAAATCTTTGTCATCATAGAGAAAATGACTACGAAGGAATGTTTTTTTTATTTTGCGACATCCGCCATTGGGTCACATACTATCACACTTTTAAAGGGATGCTATTTGAAACAAGTAAATCAGGTATTTCCATCTATGGTCTAGTCTGGTTTTCAATATCTTCCAAACTGCCATGTTTATAACCCTTGTTCATGCACATTGCATTCCTGAGAGCACTGGACAAACACCCTGGCTAAAGCTTGTGAGCTCTCTAGGGAATTTTTTTACATTCGAGTTTATAAGTCCTTGTAAGTGATGCTCAGAAAGGTTGTCTATGTAGGCAGTTTACTTGGATTAGAAACATCTATACTGGATAAAAACGAGGCCCGCCGATTTCCTTCCAGCACCAATCCATCTTATATTACCAGACAAAGAGTGATATCTTTCCATCTCTTTAACGTGAAATATTCCACCCTTGCATTCAAAACCAGCATGCAATCTTCTAAAACTCATCGATATGCAACAGTTTACATCGTTTTAAGCAACTTTTTGCACAAGTAAAGGGCCCTTATATATATGCTGAATTAACCAACAATTTCCCTTGCTGTAAAAAACACATGTAAACACTTACAGCAAACCGAAGGGGTCGAGACGACCGCATTAATTTGTTATTAGTATTTTCTGCTTCAAACATAATGCAACCAACTGGAGCCATATGCACTAGAATAAAGCGTGTTAGCCCAGTTAGCTAGCTGCCTTCCAAACACGTTTTGCAACGAAACCCTCCTCTAAATGGGATCAAAATGTGCCCGTCCTGCTTCATCGTTACCGGATCGAGTCTCGTGCATGTACTCGCATCGTTTTGCGAAAGGATCGTACGCGATTGAGCGCCTGGAAACGAAGTGTGTAAACTTTCCTCTGAACTTACAGTCTTGAAGCCCTTTGCCTTCTTAGGTGCTGTTTTTGTTGGCATAGCCAGTTAGCAAGAGGACAGAGGAAGAGGAGGTCTGAGCCCCATCTCTCAAACAGGAAACAAAGATAAATCAAATAATGTCAAGAACAAAAAGCCCATGTGCAATAATTGACCGTGATGCTTTTGTAATAAGCACTTTGGAGCCGTTTGGTTTTAGGATCATGGCACAGTCATAAACCCCAAAATGGATGCGGATGTTAAGCATGCACCTAATGCATGGCAGCTACTGATGGCCGTTAAATGTTCATATCTGGATTCACGCGAGGATTCAAATGATCCATATCTTTGATCAAAAGTTTCTCCACTAGAACTTTGGTAAAGAAAACTTTAATACACTGAAAACAGGCATCTTTATACATAGCAGCACAGTTGACAGTCATAACACTTCAACTGTTGGGCAGCAGAATCATTGGTCTTTCCACGTTTCTTTCTTTAGGTGAATGAAAATGCTTTAAAGGAGGTAAAATGATCGTTTGCTCCCTGATCTGAACTCATAAAGGCAGGAATGGTTTTGGTTTTATGCCTGGCAGCCATTTTACATAGAAGCTAATGCAAAGCCATGCAGTTATGCTTTACTAGCCTGCTAGCTGAAATGACAGGTCCCATTAACCACCTAAACTTGTCATTGTCTCAATAATGAAATACTCGCAGTTATGCAAGATTATCTCAACCTTTTCATATGTAGAAAATAAGTCTAGTAAGCTCTGGAAACAATTAAATAAAGTCACAGTTTTGAAAAAGCAACCATACGAGCTGGGTACGTTAAGCTAACTTTCACTCAAATCGAGGTCATCTCAACAGCTTTCAAATAACTCATACGGATTTTGAATTGATATATCAATTATATACTATATAACATTAAGGCTGTGCGTTTTCCAGCGGGTAAATATCAGCGAGCATTTTACATTTCAATAAACTGGCAGAAGGATTTGACATGGGTTAGCTTGGTAGCTAACACCAGCAATTTGAGACAGTTTCCGTTTTTTACACAAAAAAACAACTATTTTGTACAAATGGGTAACAGACAAACGATTACAGATGCGATTTATAATCACATGTACACCCAAACTGAGGTAAATAGCCAATATTCTGGTAACGTTACACACATTTGCCAAATTGTCATCATTTGCAAGAGCAGATGAATGGCAGCACTTTAAGTATAATAAATGACTAACACAAATATATTGATCAAAGATGTATGCGTGGGCTCGAATTTGCCCTTGACCTCACTTACGGTCGATTGCATTCGCGTCCTAACGTCCGCCTTCACTGTCTATCGCTGAATGAATAGACGCGCAGACAGTAGAAACTGCTCCCTCTCTGGGTCTGTAAAACTGAGCTTGGCGGTGTAAACGCCACGAGAAATCCGATTGGACGACAATACGCATGACGTCAGAGTAGCGTAATAAGGAAGTTACGGTTGTGCTAAACTCTTATTGGCTTGTGCTCTACGGTGACTGCTGTTGTGATTTTTTCATTGGTTAATTTCACTGGATCCGCCCTTCACACGGATAAGGGCGGAGCGTGCGAATGAGTACATGTAAATAAACGGAAAAACCTAAAAAAGTTTAGGTTTAAAATAAAATATTCTTAAAACCTACAAATATTTAAACAACACAGCCAAATAATATCATTCTAGCAAGTGTTCGCACGTTTAAACAACTTTTTTTAGAGGGAACCACTACCATTGAAGGAACCTTAGTGACCTATGGGCTTTGTAGCCAATCAATATAAAAGAAACAACAAGCAATATGCAATAAAATTGTGTTTAAGTGATTCTCTATTGAATATAGAGGATAAGAAGCAGCTCAGATTATGACCAAATATGGAAAATGTTTAAAAATGCAAATATTGTCAATTGCAATGTGTCACATACACAGAGTTTCTGTGAGGTTTCTGAAAAAGTTACTGTGCAGTAGTTTTTAAATGACTGCAATGGTATCCTAAACTGTGAGTCATGAGGTTGCTTTTGGGGTTCAAACTCTGGAACCTGTTTATCTGTGTATGATATGCCACCCCTTACAGTACATGAACTGTGCTGCCTGAGGAAGATAACAAAATGCAGTCTAAAAAAGGCGTCAACATTTTTTGTCTTTAACATTCTCAGGCCTCTCGATGAGCAATGCATATTAATATTTAGGGATGAATAAATGCATCTGTCATACAAAAGGGCACATTAAAGTGATTGTTTATCCCAAAATGAAAATTTGCTGAGCATCCTTATGTCATTCAAAACCTGCAGAGCACCAAATAAGTTGTTAAAAATGTTGGTAACCAAACATATGCCCCTATTCACTGCAATTCTCAAAACGTCTTCTTTTATTTTGATATATCTTATATACGGGTTTTGAAAGATAATACAGAATTTCTATTTTTGAATGAACTGGGATTGATAGTATGATGAAGTATGCTAAAACTGTCAATATAGTGTCAAGTTTATAAATCCTAAAATACTTTCAACCAATAATCCAAAAGGTATTGCAAACTTTTACAATCAGACACACTGCAGTGTTCTTACACATAACATAATCCAGTAAACGTCTGCAATGTGCCGCTCTGTGTTTAATAAGAGGAGTCAAATAAACACTTTGAGCAGCAGGTAACCTTTCAGCTCATAAAAACTGAGTATACACGATTTAAAGTATGACAAAATAGGTTTTGCAAATAATTCAGTGATATAGTTTATGAAACATTTGTAACACTTTAGTTTTGTTAAACACAGTTATCCACTCAAAGGCATAGTTGCATGGTCAGCTTTACTTGCTCAAATACCAGTATTATGCTTTATGCTTGTAGAGCCTGCAGATTCTTAACCTGAAGGATGAGAATAGTAGTGATATAAATGAAAATCTTTAACCACATACCTTTAGAAACTAAATTCAGAATTAATGTTGTTTTAAACAGACAATTATTAATTTACTTCTTTACATCTCACTATGCTGTGAACAACTCATATTATTTGTTTTAATAAAAAGCGGTACTACGTTTTAAATTATGTCAAAGTGAGATTATAGACAGTTGCTGCAAACTACAAAATTATTTCCTCGCAATAAACTACAACTCCCACTAACTAAGCGTTTCACCGCGCAGACTCGCTGCGGTTCTAGCGCATTCCCTTGACGCCTACACGCATGCGCAGTCGTACATGGGAGCATTGGGTATCAATTTGGTCAAACAGCGGGTGATAAAATGGTAGGTGACACGGAAATTAAAGTATTTACTATCGTTTTTTGTTTCTGTGCTCGACGGAGAAGGTCTGGCAAGCGTAGATGTTCCGCCGGTTATATGAGTTGTTGTCTGCGTGTGTCGCACCGTGAAGGCTCAGAATTGTGTGTTTGTTTTGTATGGGCAGGAAGGTCAGTTGTTGATATTTAGACAGCCCAGTATGTATCGTTTCGTTTATTATGGACTGGATTTACATCCTAATGCACAATGCATTTGAGAATGAACATTGTTCTTTGCCCTAGCCAGTGGTTTCGATTAAAGCTTGCACGCTGTTAACCCTAGTATTTTGTTTGGGACTTAAGCAGACCCCCTTTGGTTTAATAGCTGAAAATCACATTGACCATTGACTATTATGAATAAAATTCATTGCATTCATACATCAATGGGACATGATGGCCATAACACATGATATGTTTAAAGTGCAATGCATTGAAAACATAACATTGCTTCTGTTAAGGGTATTTGATAACTAAGGTATTAAACATGCAATCAAATGAATGATATTTTGAAACGTCTATTAATATTATGACACGTGCTGAATAGGGGTGTCTGTGACCCAAACAACCACACAGTCAGTGTCAGCAGGACAGAGAGTTAAATGACATCCTTACCCAATCCATGAAATGTCAACCCTTATAACTCAGCCCTAATAGGAGCCTGGTTGTTTTCCAGAGCGTAACAGATTTTAAGTGTACTATCAAACTATTTTGAGCATTACATAGTTTGGAACATTTTCTCACGGTGGCCTGGTCAGTTTTGCTCTCTTGAATTTGTTTGAGTAAACTTAGTAGAAACAGCTTACTGTGCATCACTGGAAATAACTGTCCGGGAACCCGGTGGTTTTGCACTGGCTGGCCTGAGCTTACCATCTCATATTACATGGCAAGAGCAAGTGGCCTGTCACAGGTCCTCACATGCTTTGTACTAACTATTTCAAAGCTTTGCATTAACCCTCTAGAGTGCTCTCTTAGGTTGACACGCCGGTCTGGAAATTCAGTCGACATTTTGTTTACGGTTGCTCCAGTCAGTGTCCCGTCTGTCTGAATGTGCACATTTTTTTCTCTTTGTATATTCGCTTGTGTTACCCTGTGTTTGTATACACTGCTGGGTGTATTTCTTAGACTGTCTGAGGGCATATCTTTTCTGTCCACACAGCATAAACTTAAATCCTCGCAAAAGGACAAGGTACGGCAGTTCATGTCCTTCACTCAGGCAGGGGAGAAGACTGCTGTGTACTGCCTCACTCAAAATGACTGGAAACTAGAGGTGGCTACCGACAACTACTTTCAGAACCCAGATTTATACCACAAGGAATCCATGAAAAGCTCGGTGGACCGAAAAAAGCTGGAGCAGCTTTACAACCGATATAAAGGCAAGTTTTTCTTGTTCTGCTGTTTTTCGTATATGTGGATGATTACTGCATGGAAATGTACCACTGTCTGTTTTTACCTTTGTAAAAAAAGTTTGTCAGAAAGAAATGAATAGCACACACGGAGAAAATATTACAGTATTAGAATTTACAGATACGCATTCTCTTAGGATGAAGACTCCAGTCATATCAGTGGCCTTGAAAAGCTATTTTATTCTACACGGAGCAGGTGTCCTCCTAATGGGGGCCACTATGTTGAGATCACATGACCAGCTGTGTTTTGCAATTCAACTGTGTTACCAATGGCAAAAATAGCAGCAACAATACGTTTACACCATATGTAGTGCTTTTCCAGTGCTCAAGGCCTATTTAATAAACATGAACATAATAAGACGCATGCAGACCAACCACAACAACAAATACGATATTCTTAATAAAGAAACAACATTGTTTGAGTCAACATTGTGATTTCATGGATCTGAGTGTCATAATACCGCATTTAAGAGTGGAAAAATAAAATAACAGGCAGTGCCTGCTGGAGCAATGAAACTAGACCCGCACAAAATGGCAGAACAGCCAACACACCACAGCTCCACCGTGGCAAACCCAAACCTGTACACAGCACACTAAACCATGTGTAAACATTTGTTGGGAATGCACTGAGGAATGTGAATTTTTGCAGTGTATAAACTTCATCCGTGTCTAAAGATGTCAGTATAACTCCCACGACCACAGAGACGAATAAGAGCCATCCCTCAGTCCCCTATGCTGGAGCTTATCCCAGCATTTAAAGGGATAATTGATAAATTACTCACTCTCTAGTTGTTCCAAACCTGTAGAAATTTCTTTGTCTGGTTGAACACAGAGAAAGATATTTGGACGCATGCTGGAAACCAAACAGTTCTTGGACCCAATTGACTACCATAGTAGGAAAATTGACTATGGGAGTCAAAAGTGCCCCAGAACTGTTTGCTTACCTAAATTCTTCAAAATATCTTCTGTTGTGTTCAACAGAACAAAAAACATGAAGTAATTTTTCCTACTATGGTAGTCGATGGGGTCCAAGAACTGTTTGGTTATAAGCTTTCTTCCAAATATCTTTCTCTGTGTTCATCAGAAAAAAGACATTTATACAGATTTGGAACAACTCCAGGGTGAGTAAATGATGACAGAATTTTTTATCCCTTTATTAAGAGGCAGCGAGTGTACTTTATGAGTGACGTGACTTTTCTTTTTCAGATCCTCAGGATGAAAATAAGATTGGTATCGATGGAATTCAACAGTTTTGCGATGACCTCAATCTGGATCCAGCAAGCATCAGTGTTCTGGTTGTGGCGTGGAAATTCCGCGCGGCAACACAGTGCGAATTCAGCAAGAAGGAGTTCATCGATGGCATGACAGAGCTAGGGTGAGCTATGACATCATCACATCACTTGTTGAGTCATGTGCACTGTTGACATATTGGTGGAAGTTGGGGTTGTGTAATGACCAAGGATGCCATTTTAATACATATTTTAGTTTCCTATGAATGATAGATGTCTAAATACGCTTGTGATTGGATAGAAGATGAGAGTAAACTATTCATCTCATCGACAGGTGTGATAGTCCAGAGAAGCTCCGAGCTCTTCTGCCCAGATTAGAACAGGATCTGAAAGACAGTGGGAAGTTTAAAGATTTCTACCAATTCACCTTCAACTTTGCCAAGAATCCTGGACAGAAAGGATTAGGTAACACCATCTTTATCTTTCTTGATCATTATTTGCTTGGGTGACATTTAGAATTTCTTACATTGAACATAAGCCACTTGAAAGTTTAACCCTTTTTTTCTATTGTAGATTTAGAGATGGCAGTAGCTTATTGGAACCTAGTCCTGGCTGGACGTTTTAAGTTCTTAGACCTGTGGAACAGATTTTTATTGGTAAGTCTTCTGTACTTGACAGAGATTAAAATGGATTTTCTGTCTGCTATGCAACAGACTAACTACATAGCAGGATCGTTTCCATTAGCAGTTAAATTAGATGCTCTATAATCTGCACTTTTCTTTTGCACAGGAACATCATAAGCGATCAATTCCCAAAGACACATGGAACTTGCTTCTGGATTTTGGCAACATGATTGCAGATGACATGTTAAACTATGATGAAGAAGGTATCTTTTTGTTGAGTAAAGATACAAACTGCCCATGTATGTTGACTTTAAAATTTGTGATGTCTGCTTTGTTTCAGGAGCGTGGCCTGTTCTCATCGATGACTTTGTGGAATACGCTCGGCCAATCGTGACGGGATCAAAGCGCAAAACTGTATAGTAACCCTACAGCTGGGCGAGAACTTGCGCCTTGGTCGCCTCATTGACTTTGTAGTTTTTTTAAAGACTTGTAAGCATAATAAGAGAGAACTAAGAGAAACACTTGAAACCGACAAGCTTTGCAAAAGGAAAACAGGACGGAAAAATCAACTCGGACCTCCACGCGGGAAGTACAAGAGCCCGAGACTCAAGATTTCTTATAGAGCCATTAAATGCACATGGCCAGCTGTTTGCACTGGCAACTCCATTCTAGCCAGAAAACCATTGGAGATATTGGGTGGATCACTTCGAACCTAGTACCTCATCTCCATAGCAACCAGTGTCACTCTAGGGCCAAGTCCTCATTGCCTACCCACTCATCAGTCTCAAATTATTGGAATAGTCTCAAAGTTCTCCAGTTTTGTTTTAGATCATGTACCCATTTGTCTGGGTGTGTGTCTCACGCAGGAGATGGGCATCATGTTCACGTTTTAAGCCAGACGTTCATGGGCAGCACAGCATGCAGCTCACAACACCAGCACTTTTGTTACAGTTGTAAAGCACTGTATCTACTGCAGCAGTATGTACAGAGATAAATGTATTATCATGCTTTATTATATGAAAAATATGAGAGAAAAGCGTGGTAAAAACAAGGCACCTTCATACCATGTTTTTGTGTGAGTTTAGGTCAAATGTGTCGTCTGCCCTGTTGCAGAACTTGTAACAACACGGTTCAGTGTTACTCTTTTTTTGTTTACCAGATTTATGTCAAAAAAATAAATTATTGCCCTTTATGTTCTTCTCAATCTCCAACAACCCTTTTATTCCTCAACAGGACACTAACATTTAACCTTGCACGACAATTCCAGGTCTTGCAGGATTTCCCTTTTCTTCTGAAAGTGAATGGAAGCTCACAGTAGTCAGTTTGTGTGTGCGAGATTAGAATGTTTATGAGGTAAGTAAAGAAAACATAAAAAGTTGAAAGCTGACAACAGAACTTTTTCCATCACAAATGCAGTTTACTAAATAGAAATAATAATTTATTAAAACCCAATGACCGCTTGTCAAGGATTCATTTGAACTGTAATCGCATCACAAGTTTATTCTGCCTGTAGCCTATCAAATGAAATCGAGCAAACTGCAAGCTTGACATAATGATGGTTTCGTAGTTTTCTTCTTGCCTAAGAGTAACAAATCAACAGTTTTTAATCTACTGATGTCAGTCAAAAAGCCCTGTAACACTATTTTAGTTAGCTCATGGTCACCTCTAACTGCTACTCATGCATGACCTTGATGCTTGGCTAGTTCCCAGTGTTTTAACGAGACTCACGAACTAAACTTCGTGGGACACCTATAGGAAGACAGAAGGCTTTGCCAATCATATCCTCTATGATGTTTTTTATTGTCGGTTCATCTCTTGCACTCTTATGTTTTCGATGTGTATGTTTGTGTAATACTTTTTGTATTTGTAAAATACTTTTAAAAGCATCGAAATACCTATGTAAATAGCATTAAATAAAATAAAAGCCGTAAAAAGCAGCTGTTCTTAATGGCGGATTAGATGTCTGAAGGGGTTTTTAACCAGGTGCCACAAGAGGGCAGCGTCTGACATGTTATTTTAAGTAGTGCTACTTTCTGTAATCTGTAGAAGGTTGCTTGACATGCAGTAAAATGCCTTGTTAGTAATACAACATTTCTGAAGTAAAATACATATATTTATGTAGGGTCAAGTCTGAAGTTTCAGAAAATATAATGTGTCACAAAATTTGTCAACTTTCACTGTTGTTGTTTTTTGAGCATTTTTACAATACTGTCCTACAACAAAATTAAGATTTTATTTTTATAAAATAAAAAAATAGCATGAGAGAGATCTATATTCATTGTTAGACTTTTATGAAGTTTTATTTATTTAGTATGAAATTATGAATGACATTATTTTTGACCCATGACTTGTTTGTTTTCCATAAATATACAAAAACGCTGAAAATTATATACTGCAATACCCAAACTGTACTTTAAGATATTATTCAGCAGCCGTATCACTCTGTAGCCCAAGACTGGTTGCCCACTGAAGCAAAGCAGGGCAGACCTTTTGGGAAAGCTAGGTTGCTGCTGGAAGAGGTAATAGTGGGGCCAGCAGGGGGCGCTCTCCCTGTGGTCTGTGTGGCTCCTAATGCCAAAGTATAGTGATGGGGACACTATGATGTAAAAAAGCGCCTTTCTTCGGAGAAGACGTAAAACTGAGGTCCTGACTGCCTTTTGTCATTAAAAATCCCATGGCACCTCTAGTAAAGAGTAGAGGTATAACACCGGTGTCCTGGCCAGATTCCCTCATGGCCGTTGTCAATCATGGCCACCCAATAATCCCCACCCTTAGAATTGGCTATCTAAACCCCATTATAAATGCCTCAGTGTCTCCCTACTGCACAGCACACCTCATTGATTTTAAAACCATATTCATAACATGAATTCATTATTAAAGTATAATGCTGCTCTTTATCCTTTTTGCCCGCTGTGTCCAGTCTTTGCTGTTCTAAACTGCAGGGAGACACAAAGAAGATCTCTCCAATGCAAAAGAGAATTGTCCCTTGGGTCCCACTCAAAGATGCAGGCAGATAGATGTGCCATGAAGGTTGAGAGGAGATGAGCACAGGTCCGGTTACTACCAGGTGCAGAAGGATGGGCAAGCAGATATCCTGGGTTGGCATATACCCCAACTAAACATACAGTATATAGCCGCAGAAACAATTAAGAGACCATTTCAAATGTATTTAATTTTTTCCGATAAGAATGTGTATTGGTAAAATGATACTTTTTGTCAATTTCTATGAAGTACTGTCAACATTACTCCCAAATTTCATAGAATTTTTTTGTTTTTATTAGCATTTATTTGCAGAACATTAACTGGAAAAAAAAACAGTTTAAAACGGCAGAAAACGAAAAAAAAAGTTTTCATATTTAGTTTTAAACAACACAGACTAATTTTTGTAAAAAATTGTTCATGTAAAGTGGGTGGGAAAAAAGCCCACCTTAATAATGCACTGGTTTTGCGATTTTGGTCCAAAACTACTAATTTGATGCAACGCACACACAATCCTGTAGATGGTGTGAGCACGCAGTGTAGTATATTCGGCTCATGGCTGCTCTGATATCAAATATGTATTATTGAACGAAGAATGATTAGCAAAGCACCTTGTAAACCTGTATATTTACCTAAAAGCCATCTTTGAAGGCCTAATCTCATATGTTTTCAGCACATATTTTCATAGAGATGGGTATTAAGTCATATTAATTATCTTAAAATGCACTTTAATAATATTTTTTTGGGGTGTTTAACGATGTAGGTTCATGTTTCTAATAAAAACGCTTTATATTTCACATATTTCAAGTCTATTGTTCACCGCTGTCCCTCTTTCATCAAAGTCCCTCCTTCCGAAAAGCTCTGTTGGTAAAAGTGACACGGTCTGTCGTGATTGGTTCCCCGCTTAGAGTGAGTGTGTGTGTGTGTGTGTGTGTATGTATGTGTGTGAAGATGTCCCACCCATTCCATATAAGCGAGCATCCGCTTCTCTGGTTGTTGTGATTGGTCGGTGCTCCTCTCAGTGCACGTGTGGTCATAAACTTTAGTTTTGAGCAATAAACAGTAACAATTGAGTCAACTTCATCTTATCAGTTAAAAATATGCGGATCCATCTAATTTTAACGTTTTAGAAATAAAATGACGAATCGATTGATCAAATTAATAATTAAAACCTAAACATGTAAACAAATAAATCACTTTTCAAATTGACAAATGAATAGACTTAATTAAAAATGTTTATTTAATTTGTGTTTTAAAATGCAGTTTAATTGAACAATAAAACGTTAAATAAAAAAAACAAGTTTGAAATGATGACAGTACTGACGTTTATCATATTTTTTTTTTATCTTGTGCGACAGTGAAAACGCCATGTCACGTCAACAACCCAGAAGGGAATTTGCCTGGTTTTTATTATTTGGCCACAAAAATTCTTTAGCATAAATGATAAACTAAATAATATAATATAAATTTGTATATTTATTTAAATGTTTTTTAAAATAAAAACTAAATGTTTTCTTATAAATGACCTAACAAAAGCTCAGCAATTCCTCCACGCCATTATGCCTTTTCCCTTTCATCGCAGACACAATTATTATTAAACACATTTAAATTTTATTCCAATTTACCATATCGCTCCTTTGCGTTGTTTAGTTAATCGTAAAACCGATATAACATATTGAATGTACCTTTCTTTTGTATTTTATTATGTTTTTGTTGTTTTTATGGTATTTTAAAATAAACCCTTCTGCTTGCAACACATTTATTTTCGCTGTTCTCTGTTTTTTATTGTTTGTTTATTCATTTATGTGTTTGTATTTATGTATGTACAATGTTTTTTAAATCATCTAAGAACCTTTCTTACACGGACCGTTTTGTGCACGGCGTGTAATCAATGTAACACACATTTTATGCTAACCGCGGGCTCTAGTGTGCATTCGGAGGATATTCCCTTCAGCACAGTTATAAACACATTTTTTTTATTTGTTGTATATGATAAGAATGTCAGTTTTTTGTATCTGAGAATCTGTACAATCAACATGAATCTTGACAGGCTTCGTAAACGAGTGAGGCACTACATTGATCAGGTAAGGAGAGTCAGTATAGTTAGCATCATTTATTTAAGATCTAAATAACATTTTTGTTCTGAATTGATTAAGCTGACATTAGTTTAGATTATTGCTGTATCACAGAAACGGAAAAGACAGTTTGAACAACAACCTTTGTTATTTTTAGCTCGATATCTGTCTTTGAAGCTAACAAGTTCGAAGCTTGAGAAAGCTTACAATTTTATTATCTTAAATAAGATGTTATTTAGACTGCTCCTGATGTTTTGAGATGAATTCACAGAACTGATTGCTAAAATATCGCATGTGATACATTAAATTCACACATCAAGATTTCAATTGGATTGCAGCTCCAGTTTTACCATCATGTTAAGTTTACTTTCTCTCATGAACTGTTACTTGATTTGTTTTACAGCAACAGTATCAAAGTGCTCTGTTTTGGGCTGACAAAGTATCATCATTATCACATGGTCAGTATTTTGCACCTTCCCGAACATTGAATGTGATATGCCAGTAATTAAAATAGACATGGTTTGGTAAATATGCGTATTAATTGATATTGGACTTATAACACACTTTTTGTTTTTTACAGAGGACCCTCAAGATATTTACTGGTTAGCGCAGTGCCTTTATTTGACAGCACAGTATCACAGAGCCTCTCATGCTCTTAGGTCACGCAAGCTTGACAAGGTAAGAGCTCTAAGACAGAATGAGAAAAGTCATTGTGATAATGCCAGATATCCTTAAATCTTAAAGTTGGTGCCTTAAAAAAAAATCTAAGTATAAATACAGTGTTGTTTTCTAGCTGAAAATGTGCATTAAAGTAAATTCTGAGTGAACTAAACAAAATAATCATGTATAGTTATAAGGAATTGAAGAAAATTGAAAACGTTTTTTTGTCATTAAAATAAAAATGTTGCTTTGTTTTCAGTTGTATGGAGCTTGTCAGTATTTAGCTGCAAGATGCCATGTGAGTATTTATATTTATACACCCAAATTTATATTTAATACAGACAAAAGTCGGGGATTTGAATGGCAGTTTTGCAGGGAAAGTAATTGCTTAAAGTATTTAAGTAATGATCATACTCTATTTATTTCGGTGTTTTGCAGTATGCTGCCAAAGAATATCAACAAGCTCTTGACATATTGGACATGGAGGAAGCAGCCAGTAAGAAATTATTGGACAGGAATGTAAAGGAGGATAATGGTTCAAGAGAAACCACGAAGGAATGGGAAATGTCTCCAGCCTCAGTGAGTTGTTTCCAGATCAGAACTGAATTGTGAAATGTTTAGCAAAATTTAAATATGGCTCAATGTGTTGTCATCCATGCATTACTTGTAGAAACTGCCTTGGTTATCAACTGCCATTTATTTTTCCATGTATCAGCTCAGGTACTCTGAACACCAGCGTGGGTGCACGCTTAGAAATATGGTCGGTATTTGAATGCCATAACTGGTTGAATGGTTTTGACACCCTGTGGCTTTTTCTCAGATCAATAGTTCCATCTGTCTCCTGCGGGGGAAGATCTATGATGCTATGGACAACAGACCCCTCGCAACGACTAGCTACAAAGAAGCCTTAAAACTAGATGTCTACTGCTTTGAAGCCTTTGACCTTTTGACGTCCCATCACATGTTGACCGCTCAAGAGGGTAAGCAACACTTTTAATATGTAGTCTAGATGCGTATACTAATTAAGTGCATGTTTTGTATTGAAAGTTACTTAGAAATCATGTTACCATTTTACTAGTTCTGTAAAATCCATTAATAAATACACTAATAAATAATATATATAAATACACAAACATACATGTGTATATTTATGAAATATGTGTCATTTATATTTACACATATCGAATACTATATTTAAATGTACATTTTATCTTTTCGTATATATTTATATAAATGTGTGTTATGTGAACACTTACTGTATGTGTGTTTATTTATATATACATATAAATATACAAGGCACACACATATTATATAAACACTAACATTTATTTTGGAATCGATTAATCAGAATTAATCAATTTACAAGCACTTTTGCTTGTAAAGGTTTGCTAAAAGGTTATACATTGTTTTCTCTCATCTCTTTATTTACAACTATGCAGGTTCATGTCTTTAAAAAAAAAATTCACATTAATAACAGATTATTTGTTATTATAGAGAAGGACTTTTTGGCTTCTCTGCCCTTAAGTCAGCAATGTACAGAAGAGGAAGTGGAGTTGCTACGTTTTCTTTTCGAAAATAAATTGAAAAAGGTAGGAGCGGCTTCTTTTCTGTTTTCATCTTATCACTTTTGAGGTCAGAGAGGACAATGTTTTTACATTTAGTCATTTAGCAGACACTTTTATCCAAAGCGACTTACAAATGAGGTAAACAAAAGAAGCAACATAAGGACAAAAAAAAGCATAAGCGCAGTAAAACTGGTCTCATATAGCCTACTACAGTCTACAAAGTAATCTTTTTTTATTGATGAGTTGATTCAGGTATTTTATATAGGGAGAGATCTAAAACATTCTGTAAGGTGTGCCCCGAGGACCAGGGTTGGGAAACACTGCTTTAAACAACAATGGTCCAGAAGCACTTGCTCTTTCAGTTTTTGTTTTATTTAAGTCATAAAGTTGTTTGTTTATCATTTCTATTGAGTTCTAAATGTTCTGTTTCTTGAATGTTGTTTTATCTGCGTACTGTTAAAACACCAAAATAGGACATGGTCCGGATTGTTTACCTTCTATATAAGATTTTTGCTTCAAGAATATGATGTGCATACAAAATAGTTTTTATTCTGGTGTGTAGAGCAGTCAAGTGATGTGACGCTGTTTTTAACAATCACGTCTTATACTTTCCTTTATTTAGCTTGCTAATTTTGTGTGTTTCTGTTAAAAAACGAACATGCGCAAATGAGCTATTGAGTATTTCAATTGTTCTTAAGTGCTTGTTGAAGAGCTTATTTGCAATTTCCCTTTTCCAGTATAACAAACCTAGTGAGATGGTTGTCCCAGATATAGTCAACGGTCTTCAGGAAAACTTGGATGTTGTCGTCTCTCTGGCAGAGCGGCATTATTACAACTGTGACTTTAAAATGTGCTACACTCTCACATCTATGTAAGTGCATACTGCCCACAAAACATTTATTGTTTAGGGAGCGGATATCACATTCTCATATTCAGTTTAAGATTTAGAAAAAGGTAGAAATCATCTCTTGTTTGTCTTTATTTTAGGGTTATGGTGAAAGACCCATTTCATGCCAACTGCTTGCCAGTGCATATAGGAACCCTTGTTGAGCTGAGCAAAGCAAATGGTATGAATGAAAATGATATTAAGTACATATTTATTTAGCTTTAAGTCATTGTGGAATCATCATACCTTTTACCTGTGTTTTTAGAGCTATTTTACCTCTCTCATAAACTGGTGGATTTGTATCCCAGCAATCCAGTAAGTGAGAATTCTAATATTCCCCAGTAAATTGGAATTATAACTTTTTTCATAAGGTTAGTTAAATATCATGTGGTTTATAGTCTTATCAATGGTATGTCTGTGATTATTTTCTTGTCTAAGGTTTCGTGGTTTGCTGTTGGTTGTTACTACCTCATGGTTGGGCATAAAAATGAACATGCGAGGCGATATCTCAGGTATGATTATATTCATTCGACTACGTAAAAGAGAATGTTGTCAGTACGTTTACATTGACGAATTTTATCCAAAACGTCTCTATGTTGTCTGATGTTTGTTGTTGCACAGAGTTGTTGTTGTTAATCTCGTCTTCTTAAGTAACAGGAAGTCACAATGCTGGTACCTTGTCCTTTAACATACATCTAAATGATTAAATGTTAGTGCATGTTGTGGTAACACTTTAATTTACAGGAAACACCATTTCTGTGGTAAATCTGGTAAAGGTTACAAAGAGCCATAACAGCAGAATCTAGTCAGTGCTTGTGTGTTGTGGTTAACATCACAATCCCTCCCCAGTAAAGCCACCACGCTGGAGCGCACATACGGCCCGGCATGGATAGCATACGGACACTCGTTTGCTGTTGAGAGCGAGCATGACCAGGCCATGGCTGCGTACTTCACTGCTGCCCAACTCATGAAAGGGTGTGTAGATAATCTTGTTTTTTATAGTCCCGTGTCTATATTTGACGGACAAAGCCTCATTGGTTGCCTGTTTCTTTTTTTCAGGTGTCACCTGCCTATGCTGTACATCGGGCTGGAGTACGGACTTACCAACAACCCCAAGTTGGCTGAACGTTTCTTCAGCCAAGCCTTGAGCATCGCCCCCGAGGACCCTTTCGTCATTCATGAGGTAGCTGTCGTTGCCTTTCAAAATGGAGAGTAAGTGATCCTTCCCAAAATCAACAACAATACTTCTACAATGTGTCATCAATAGTTTATGGTTTTGCATAACTCTGCTTATAATGGCTTTGCTTTGTTGCAGTTTCAAAACAGCTGAGAAGTTGTTTCTAGATGCTATGGAAAAAATTAAAGCGATTGGAAATGAGGTAACTGTCTGTATCTGTTTAACTCATTCGCCGCAAGCCTTTAAAAAAAAAAAGTTGCCAGCCTACGCCAGCGTTTTTAACATTTTCGCCCAACTTTAATGGCTCACAGTAAACTTTCTGTAAAGAATATATGGACAAACAATATGTCAAATTGAAGAACAGAGTCTCAGCTTTTAAAAAAAAGAAACCGTATTCTTCTATCTTCATTTGTTCGTTTTTTTATCACTCCGTAGAAGTTCAAGTTTATCATTTGTCACATACACAATCATACAGGGTATAATCAGCAGTGAAATGGAGGTCAGGACAGATGTGGGTAGGTTTCTTCAAAAATGCCTCATTTTGATTAAACAGCTGAGATAATTACGTTTTTGGTCACAGATTTCGCCCAGATTACACTCAGAACAATCATTAAAAAACGCTAAAACATATATTTAAACCTATATACATTCTAGGTTCTGGGATTCTGTACTTTTTCCCAAGGTGTGTAATAGCGGCACCTGCTGTACAGCAGTACAAACACTGATTGCCATAATAACTTGTCTTTGGCGGGGAAGCGTTATTTTTTTAATTGACGAGATAACTCGTCAATGGCGGTGAAAGAGTTGATCATTTCTCTTCCTGTAATCGATTTTGGGCTTAGATGTTCTTAAATTTACTAATATTTTAAATGTAAGTATATGTATCTCTTTTCAGGTGACGGTGGACAAATGGGAGCCGCTTCTAAACAATCTGGGTCACGTGTGTCGAAAATTGAAGTAAGTCAAGGAGATTTTAGTTCCTAGCAGTGTTATTAAATATATTTACAATAAATTGATCTTTTACATGAAATGTGTTTATCTACATACGCTCTATGCTGCTAATCTCAACTGAAAGAACCTCATTATATTCATGTTCAGTATGTGGGTTTTGAGTCATTGTGATGGCTGAACTGCATCTAAAAAATGTCTGTTTCTAAAATGATCTGGAGTGGTATGTTAATGAAGAGCAGAAGAGAAAGGCGTGATCTCATTGCACCCCCATCTTTTGAGTCCCGTTCGCTTTTCTCCACTTTAATAGAGTGCTTGTTTTGTTCCTTCACTGTAGTACTTGATGAATTATGTATTGCTACCCACAGGAAATCAAAGGGCCTGCAGTGCACGCTTCAAGACCATTCCACTTATGTTTTATATAGTTATAGCCTACATTTTTTTGTAATGACTGAAAAATAAAAAAATGATTCGGCTACAAAAATTTTAATTAGTTAATTAATTGAAATTCTGCTTCAGCTTCACTAGTTGTTTGTTTATATTGACAATGCTTGCAAGGCACAGGTGTATTGATATCTCTGAAACATTGCTAAAACTTTTTTTTAGATAATTAGATAATAATTTTTTTTAGCCCTAGTGTGCTTTCTATTTTGGGGTTTCATAAACTACAATTTTACGATCATGTGTGAATACCTAAAATGGAGTCAGCATTTTAAATTAGCAGTAATTGTCTATATTTGCAATCTGAATATTAGTTATTAGTTATTACTTACGACATCAAATTGATGCTAAATGGTTATGTTAACTAATATTTTTAAGTTGAGTTAACAACAATGTTAAGGCAGCCGGGGAACTTGTTTTTTTTTGTTTAATAACATGCAGTATAAGTTGTAAGTTAATTGATTGTAAAGTCTGTTTTATACTGAACATTTGTTTTTTTGTGGCC
The DNA here is from genome assembly GCF_015846415.1 of Triplophysa dalaica. Taxonomy (NCBI): domain Eukaryota; kingdom Metazoa; phylum Chordata; class Actinopteri; order Cypriniformes; family Nemacheilidae; genus Triplophysa; species Triplophysa dalaica. Next base: position 17,577,276 of record NC_079549.1, on the reverse strand, counting down.
TCAAAATAATATTTTGCTGCCTTAGTAACGAGCTTGTCTAACCCACATTTCGTGGTTTAAAAAAAAAATTCAGGTCAGTGATTGCTTTCGACTTGTTTGTGTAGGAAATACGAACAGGCTCTCGAATACCACAGACAAGCTTTGGTCCTTATCCCACAGAATGCCTCGACTTATTCAGCCATCGGTTATGTGCACAGCCTCATGGGAGATTTCGAGAGTGCCATTGACTACTTTCACACTGTGAGAAAAATGATCATGCTTCTGTGGTTTTGGTCAGTTTAAGAACCAGTCTAGTTTTTACTCATGATCTCAAACGTATGAACTTTTGTTTTTAGGCACTTGGTCTGAAAAGAGATGACACGTTTTCGGTAACCATGCTGGGCCACTGTATTGAGATGTATATCAGCGATTCAGATGCTTATATTGGTGAGACAATCATATGTTTTCAATATGCACCATCCGATTCAAGGTAAATTTCAAATGATACATGGTTTGTATTTCGCAGGAACTGACATTAAAGACAAAGTGAGAAAGACCCTCAGCACGCCTGCACTGATAAAGATGCTCAACACTTCCTCTGATGGCAGCGACAGCAGAGTACAACCTGCAGAGGAGGCAATCGTTTGCCAGGAAACGCCATCTTTCAATGCAGACAAACAAACCGATGCCTTCCAGCGCTTCCTCTTAGAATGCGACATGCACGAGAGCGACATGATGTTGGAGACATCCATGTCCGATACCAGCACGTGATCATGACCTGTCCTCTGTGGGTCTCAGAGAAACTTTGAATATGCGCATGAAAAGATGTTAGAATGTGACTTTGAAGAGGACACGACACAACCCTCCCTCATTCCGCCGAGTCCTTTGTGTTGGACGCCTGTGGAATTTTTTACTATGAATAAATGTAAAGAAGTGAATGCAGAAGGTTTAAAAGAAAGATTTAATCAATAAACCCTGCATCCATATTTTTACAAAAATGTCAGTTGTATTCTTGCTGTATTAAAACATCTGCTTGGTGTATGAGGCTGCACAGACTGTGTTTTTTAGGCTGCCAATGTAAAATATAAAGGGCCAGCACTTTTTCTCATGGATCTTGTTGTGATTGTTTTTACATAATTCTTTTAAGGAAAGCATTATTTCATCATTGCCTGTAGTATTATAAAGCAAGTTTAGGAACCTGTTCTAGTTCAATGTGTGTCAGTCTTCGTAAATGTTATTATAGAAAGGTAAATTCAATTTTTAATTGTTATTGAATTTATTTTGAGCTCTAAGTGGGCACGAGACGCCGCCTACCTGTGCATCCCAAAACGTCATGAGGTCTTTCCAGTCCTCTAAACCAGATCAGTGTCTTATTTACTTGATGTGCGCATTATGTATTTCTAAATCTTCTTTGCGAAGTGTAGTCATGGGTTGCACACCATCCAAATCCAACGTCACTTATTCGCACGTGCGAGTGAGTCGAGATCTGGACACCTGCTCCACGTTTGTGCCCAGTGTGAAAAGCTCCGTGTCCACGCCAGAGAGACCGTCACCTCAGCTTTGCGTCGAGACGAGCAGCGGGAAACAAACTTTTCTCAGTGGTAAGAAAGCATTTGAGATTGAACAAAACACAGTTTTGCTGCGTTTGCAGATTGTTGGATGTTGTTGTGGGTTTTCAGAGATTGTTGTCTCGTATGCTTCTTGCAGTTCCAATTCGCGACTGTTACGGGCGCTCGGTGAGTCAGCCCAGCAGCCCGGACGGGTGGAGTACGGCGAGCACCGGCAGTCCGTTAGGTTCGGTTCGACCATGCGTGCAGACAAACTGTGCTGACAGCGATTCTGAGGACGACTGCGCAGCACCCAGAATTAAACGATGATCGTCAATTTTACAGAGGACTACTTTGCTTTATGGAATATGATGCAAATATACTGTGTAAACAACCAAATAAAATTTCTTCCACAATGGCCACCTTGGTGATAAAAAGTAACAGAAAGATCACTGAAATAATAGTTTTACTGGTTTAAATGGGAACCAAATCTCTGTCTCGTCATGCAATGTTGGGTTCAGATGTTATTTGGCTAAACAGAACAGCATTGCATCTTATAGCATAAGGCCCAAAACACACATAAGTTACATTAATTTTCGAATTGTTTAATTTATTTTCGTTTTATTATTTTTGTATAAAATTATAAATGACTGAATTCTTTAAAAAGTTGAATGCATGTAAGGAATACAGCTGTGTTTTTGCCAAAACTCAACGATATATAATATCTGAATCACAACGCAATGTCCAAACCTCGCGATATTTGGCGGTCGATCCCGCGAGAGTTGTCGGATTCGGGACTGTGAAGAGGGGAAAATGGAGCTATGAGGGCTGAAAAGGAGCAGAGAACAGGAAGCAGGGAGAGAGGCAGCGTCGAAATCCAGTTCGGGGAGTGTCAGAGGGAGCATGACAACGTCGCGGTGAACCCGAAGCACAAGGAGGAAAAGAAGGAGATCTTTAGCAAGGTGAATGGCGCAAACAGGCGGACTGTTATGATGGTGGAATGCGCTCAGGGATGGAGGGAAAGGGATTCAGCACCATAGACAGCGAAAAGAAGCGCAGAAGAGCAAATCGACACAAACATTCCCACAGATATTCATCACATCAAATGTTAATGCATGGTTTTGTGTTCACGATTGTGTATTTACATTTGTGATCATTTATATACATATATCATTTTATTAAGAACTCAAACGATGGCGCATTAAGATTGGTAGATGAACAAGTAACACGAGCACATGATTGCTATATGTATTTCATTGATTTGTAGTGCTATTACGGTGTTTTTAGTTTCATATTTTGTAGTAGTTTAGGAATATATTCATAAGTCAGTTTAAAAATAAGTGAGTGGTAACAAATAAGCTACCCACATGCAATGCATGAAATCAACGCATGACCCAAAACCTATTAAATTAGATAAGAAAATCTTGTCTTTAGGTTGTCATACGCAGACTGCCCCCCAGTCTATCAAAAGACCAGCTCGAGGAGCATCTGAGTCCTCTTCCATCTTTTGACTATTTTGAGTTCTTCCCTGCCGATCAGAGGTAGGCCTATATTCAGTATGTGTATAGAAGAAACTATGATCATGTGCACTGTCAAGCCCTCATACATTTGCGTATACTTATTTTCCTCAGCCTTTACCCACATCTCTTCTCAAGAGCATACATCAACTTCAAAAACCAAGAGGATATTATTATTTTCAGAGATCGGTTTGATGGCTATGTATTCATTGACAATAAAGGTAATTTCTTTTTTTCTCTTTAAGATAATTTATTCATGTATATTATTATTCATGATACAGATATCATTTTTTTGAGTCCCTGTGCAACTGTAAATATTTTCTTTTTACAATATATTAATAATATAATAGCTTTAATGTGTGTTTTATAAGGTTTTCTGTAGCTCTACTGGTAGAATCCCAGTGTTCTCTGGCATCTAGTAAATGCATACATTTAAAGTTTTATATCTTTCCACTTAGGCCAAGAGTATCCGGCTGTTATAGAATTCGCACCATTTCAGAAAGTTTCTAAAAAGAAGTTAAAGAAGAAAGATGCTAAAGCAGGAACCATTGAAGAAGGTATTTTAAAAAGTGTCTTTGTGTCAAGTACATAGGCCAGTAACTGCACATGAAATAATTTCACTTTGGTGCTAATGGAAATCTTCACATCAGACCCAGAATACAGACGATTTCTGGAAAACTACTCTTGCGATGAGGAGAAGTCAGTGGCCAACCCAGAAACACTACTGGGAGAGATTGAAGCTAAAACTCGAGAACTTATAGGTATGTGCTGTTCATATCTGAGTGCATATGGCATGTCCAGAGAAAGATTTGGTTTAATTTCAATTTAATTTTAGAAAAATGTTAAAAAGAAGTTAAACTCACATGCAGTACTTTCTCTCTTGTTGTTGTTATTTGTAGCCAAAAGGACAACACCATTACTGGAATACATTAAAAACAAGAAGTTAGAGAAACAGGTAAGGGCATCTAAATGCATGTTGACACTGTGGTTTTGTTTAAATATAATTGTTTAAATCATTGAGTTTTCAATTTAAGAGGATCAGAGAGGAAAAAAGAGAGGAGCGACGGAGGAGAGAACTGGAAAAGAAGCGTCAGAGGGAGGAAGAGAAGAGAAAGCGCAGAGAGGAGGAGAGACGAAAGCGCAAGGAGGCCGACAAGCAGAAAAAGCTCTCAGAGAAAGAGATAAAAATCAAGGTATGACTCACACGTGTCTAAATCTGACTGGTACACGTATGGTCGTCAGTACAGAGTCAGTGAGGGGAAAAATAGCTCAATCATTCTTGAAACATTCTGTAATAAATGCAGTCCAACTCCATTGCATTGAATATGCATCTTGACTCATTTAGCTTCTGAAGAAGTGTGACCGAGATGATGATGTGGACTCAGATAGACTGAAAGATAAAGGAGACAGCGGAGAGACGGAAAAGAACAGATGGGAAAAGCCGCTGGGACACACTAAGTCAAAGGATTCTAAGGATCCTAAGTAAGTTCATTATTTGACCCTTGCTGAATTTATGTAAACTGAAAACATGCATTTATCAGTATCACTAAAGAATGGCATGGGCATTTTTATAAAGTGATTTATTCATCGCAGGGGTCAAATCGAGAATGACAAGGAGCAGCGGGAGAGCCATGGCCGTCGCCAGAGGGACAAAGAGCATCGTGGCAGAGACGAGGATCGTAAACGGCAAAGGCATCACTACGAGTTTGATAAGTTCATGCGACGCAAGGAGGAGACCAAATGGGGTAAAGGCTACTGCCAGGACAGGGCCAAGAAAGACCAACATCACGGCTATTCCTTCTGCCCAGAGACGGGCGACAAACTCGGTAAAGATGACAGAGAAGACATGGGCAACAGAAAAGAACGCATTCGTAACAAGGTAAATAATACGAAAGAGCACAAAAATCTTAGCTGAAGTTGCATTAGCATTCCCAAAGTATTAAGAAAACAATCATATACATTTTATTGTCATGATTTAGTTAGTCCGGTCTGTGTAGCACAGGAATCCACCTGCAATACAATATTGACTCGATATTTACAGAATATTTGCTTATTTGACATTATGTCATTGGGAAATACAATACCAATGCAGTCTCCGTCCAGGGGCTTTCAATACAGTTTGTTGAGGTAGATAGCTATAATTTGGCTGTTGGCAATATTGGGCTTATCATTGATGGAAGGCAACATGTCTCTCAGTCTGTGTTAGTGCATCAGGAGAAAAGGACTTCCCAATCTGAGGGGCCAGACCAGATAGGAGGGGCTCTGCCAGCAAAGGTACAGCTAGTTTTTGAGCCTTTTCACCGGGAGGGGATTCTGCACACATTTTACAGGGTCAGGTGAAACTGTTGACAGCAGAATGCTGGAATTCTGATTATTAGCCCTGCGGTTTAGCCATTTTGCCCACCATTATTAATACAGTAGAGACTGTGACAAAAGTGAAGCATTTCTGCATCACTGAATAGTTTTGCAGAAATAAAACAAGCAGGTTTTCAAACAGGTTTCATAAACACTGCTCTGGATGTAGTTGGTTAGCCAAACACACAGTCCTGTCCCAATGCTAAGCCAATGTTGCTGTGTCAGGCTGGTCAGAACTCATACGCAAACAGATTAACAGTACAACACAAAATAAACGCAGAATGGCTTCTTTATAGTTGTAAATTTTTTATAACATCAACAAAATCTTCAATACAGGGATGTCATACATTAGAAAACTATGTATTTTGTGAGGGGCTCTATGTTTGTAATATATAGATTACACATTTATTAGACCACCTGTCACATTTTTAGAAACTTGTTTAAAGATAATACAGTATTGTCATTAGACAAATAACAAACTGAAACAAGTAATAGTCTTTATTTACATTTTTATTCCCAAATTTGAGCCAGCGCATTCAACTCTCAAAACTCGGAAATAAGTCAAGTGTAACATGCAACAAATATAACTTATTTTTCTTTAAGGACTGCAAATAAATTACTGTAATTGAGCACCTGAATGATACAGTAAGAAATAATAAAGTGCTTTTTTAGTTTTAATGCTTTTCTTGTAAAACAGTTATACTGATGGAAATAAATCATTACAGGAACATAAAATATTTTGGTATCAAAACCGATACTGTGGCCCAAACCTCACATTTTGTGGTCTAATAAATTTGTTTAGCACTGTATGCATTTAGCTTCAGGTAATGTGTTTGTGATAAAAACATGAGTGCATTGCTTTTTTCTGTTTTTTTTTGTCTTTTGTTACTCATTTCACGACACAGGACCGCCCGGCAATGCAGCTTTACCAACCTGGTGCCCGAAACCGCAAGCGCATAGGCTCCGGAAACAAGACCTTTGACTTTCCGCCCATTTCACCTGAACATGAAGGAGAACCCTGCTACAAAACGGTCATAGGAACAGGCTCGGAAAAAAGTGCAGATGAGTGAAAGCAGAAGTGTACTTAGAAACAGGGGTCACGTTGGTACAACAGGATGAACAGTTAACTTCAACCTTGTTTCTGTTTTCTCTGTGAAATGTGTGAGTACAGTGCAAACCAACCCACGTTTTCAGAGGAACTGAGAGATAGCATCAAAAATAAATATTCTGCATCACCTTCCATCATGTTCTTTCTTGTCTGGAACAGCACATAATTTTTATCATTGCATTCTCTCATTTTTTTGTCCGTGGAACAGCACTGATTTTTTTTTAATTAACTAGATACTGTACAGTATGAGGATCGTGCGAGTATTAAAATTGTACCTATGTGACTTGTGCACTCTATTTAAAGTCTTCTGATGCCTTTGTGTAAAGTGAAGGTTATTTGGATATGTAGGGAAATTTAAATAACTAATTCTTGACACTGACTACTTTTATAATGCTTTTTTGGAATATTTTTGCTTGATAGCTTTGTTCCTCCTTTTCCTTTCCTTATATGAAAACAGTGCCCAGAAAAACCCCTTTCTTTGTGTTCCACAGAAGACAGAAAGTCAGATTTGCAAGTGCGACGGTGAGTAAAGAATGCCAGAATTCTAATTTCTTAGGAGAACAATACCATTAGTCTTTTTCAACATGGGCTTCTGTACTTAACTGATTTATATTTAAGTCACTTCACTGAGAAAAATACCTCATTATTTACAGAGATCAAATTTGTATGCTTTTTGTAGTGCAAACAAATGGATTCCATTAGAGAAGAGAATATAGAGTATATAGATTTTACTGTACAGAAAATATGTGTTGTGAAATCTGTATTTTAAATATTGAACTGTATCTGTAGGGTTATGCTTAAAGTTACAAAGCTATTTTTTTGTTAAGAGTATAAAATCAGTGTGATATTGTATTAAATAAAGCATGCAAGACTTTATACTGTAATGGCTTTAAATGAAGAATTTGTTGTCCCTTATACAGTATGTAGACATGCAGTATGTAGATATTGTGGCTTTACTAGTATTCAGCTTGAAAATATCACACAAATCAGAGTATTGTTTTACCTGCGAGCCAAGAAGAACAAAATGAGGTCAAATAATACGTTGTTTTTTTTAGAACAGTGAGCATGTTTTTAAGAAACTTATGCTGATAATAAACAGAAACAATTCATAGGTGGGAGATACATGGGTTCACATGCCTTACCTATATTTTGCACTTGAAGATCCCATCCATTACTAAATATAGATTTTAAGAATTGTATAGTTGGCAGTCCAAATAAAAATGAACTCTGTAGAAAACTTTGAAGTTGTGATATTGTATTTGATTGACCATTTGTGTACAATAAAGAAATGATATGAAGTAATATTGATTTAGTCATATAAATTAAGTTTTTGTTTTTAGATGTTCAAATTCAAATTGGAATGTAGAAGTAAAATTAAATTCATAATGCAGTATGTAGAAACTGAATTTAATTATGTTACTATCGACATTATTTTAACTTGGTAGACACAATTCTAGCATAAAAGTTATTGTAAAGCTAAGTCTAATAATAATAATAATACAAAATATCAAGTGTTATTGTTTCATCTGGAAAGAAGACTAATCATCCATAAGTTTGCTCATTCTGAGTCAACCTAAAACCAGAAGAAGTTTGTACTACTGACACCACTGAAATGAACAGAATTAGATTCTCATACTACACTTTAGTTCCCACACTTTAAGAGTGAGAAATCCAGTCATAATGTCTTCCTGTGTCTTTCATCTAGTTTTACCTTTTTTAGTTTTCTGTCGACATCTATTGCCACCGCGTTTGCCACTCTCAGTGAAATGTGACACTTATCTAAAGGATTTACATGTGATAAAGTCTAATAAATGCTAGATTTACACAATCTACTAGAAGCATAATGGCATCTTTTCCTCAAAGAGCATTTACGGGTTCACTATGCTCTAAGATAATACATTAATAAAAGCCGAGCTCAGCATTTTCAAAGAAAACAAGAACAGAGATAAAAGCCCTGGCACATTGCAGCGTTGAACAAAAAAACAAATATAACAATTAGAAGAAATCAAGTGAAAGCAAACATAAATTTGGTAACACTTTATTTTAAGGTAACCTTGTTACACATGTTGCATGTATTTATTATAGTATTTACTATAAATGATGCATAATTACATGTAAGTAACCCTGAACCAAACCCTAACCCATAAGTATGTACATGTAGTTAATATTTATTACTCTGTACATAAATGCATAATTACATTGTAACACAGGCACTGTAAAATAAAGTGTAACCAAATATAAATAAAAAATCCCTTCAGACTTGATGTCCTCTCCAATTAAATCTGCAATCATTTATGCACCTTAAAGTTGTTCCAAATCTGTATAAATTTCTTAGTTTGATGAACACAGAAGGATATTTGCAAGCTGACAGCATGCAATGACAGCTGTTACGCACTATTATTAACTACCATATTAGAAAAAATATTGTACAATCTTTTTTGTTCTGTTGTTCTGAAGGAACTTAAAAAGGCAAACATTTCTGGGGCACCTTAGACTAGCCTTTTATTGTTTTCTATATGGTAGCCAATGATGCCCCAGAACTGTCACTTGCTAACATTCTTCCAAATATCTTTCTTGTGTTCAACCGAACGAAGATATTTACACAGGTTTGGAACAACATTCCTATAACTCATCATTAAAACAAAGCAGTTATAGCAGTATTTTTAAGGACCCCTTTGTTTGGTTGTGAGGAATGGTTGGTTCATACCATATCCCACATCAGTTTTCAAATAATAAAATCTATTACAATCTTGTTTAATCCAAAAATCAATAAAGAATGTAATCTATGATGATCTATGAAAGAGAAACGATATACGTGATATGAAATCAAGGGAACTTCACACTTCCCCTGTGAATGATATTTATTTTTTATCTTTGGCACCAGAAGATCAGTTTAGTTCCTTCCAAAAGTATTGGCGAAATAACAGATGTCATAACGTTGAAAAAGAAACGTTGTGGACTGATATTTTAAAACATTTCTGTACAACTGAGCTTTAACTTTCGCTTGAAATGAGCAGTCGGGCAGGCTACTTCCTTTCTACAAGAAGTTTCCTGAGTATAACAGTCATACTCATAAGAGTAACTGCCATCAACACGCGCGAGGGAAGTCGCACATGCTTCTTGAGGTACGTACACACGCCTGAAATTACTCAAAGTATATTTCCAACTAAATCATACTAATGTATTTGACTCACTTTAAACCTTTCAGAGGCTTTGTAATGATTAGATTGTATGATTTATGTTCATATTTTTTAAATCATATTGTTGTGAACAGTTACGTTGTGTGTTGCGCTGTTTGCACCTGAAAGCTCTGCTGCCTTTGTCAAAGACTGTATGTAACTGGTTTTCAAATACATTTACTGATCACAACGTATACAGATTAAATCTCTGTTGACAACTCCCTCCAGATCTGACAAATATGTAAATGTAACGGAAAATATATACTGTAACAGAATGTGGTACGATGTTTACAAGTTATATTCTTAAGTATGTTCAAATATCACTTCAATTTGTTTAAATATTTTCCATGAAAATGTTCCATGTACATTCTTGCCCAATGTACACAGAGCTATTACGCAAAGGAACACAGTATAAACAAAATAAGCAGATGAGTCACGGATGTTCAACCCAATTGATGATTACGTAAAAGAAACTGCTGTAACAATTCTAACATGTTGCTCTTAACAAGAAGTGCATTTAATATAAAGAATGGAAATATTACATGGACTGTGTGGCGTGATGGTTTATATTTTCACATAATTTAAAAATTATTGCAAGATTTCACTGCCAAAACTTGATTGGAATTATCTAGAGTAAACGTCAGACGGTTATAGCACATTTGCCATAAATATAATTTACTTATCATTTACATTTACATATTCAAAGGTACATACATGGAATTTAAAATATTTATTACATTTTGCTGTCCCTGAAAAAAATGCCCATCAGTTAGAGGAAAGCTCAAAACTTTTGCTTGTTACCCTCCTTCCCACCCAACACGTGTGCATTGTTGTACTTTATAATGTTATTGTGAAAGTAAAAGATAAACTACAAACTTTTCTGCCACAGACTTTAAACAGAACAGAACTTCTGTCTTTGGGTGGAATATCCCTTTAGACTTCCAGCACTCGTATACCAAACCAAACATATCTTTCAAAGTATTAGAATGTATTCACTGAAATTAAAAAGTTAGAGATACATTAAACAGACGGAAACAAAGATGTTAAATTGAAAACAATTATGAAAAAGTTTAAGGTTTGTGTAAAGAATGTCAAAGATATCATGAAGGTGCAATTTGAATGTACCGTAATATCTATTGAATGGTTCTAAGATTAATTATGCTTAGTTAGCACACAATTCAAACCATTATTGAGCAATTATTGAGATTTTATTTAAACAGCTTTGGACACATCTGTTAAAAGGTACAGTTCACCCAAAAATGAAAATTCTGTCATCATTTACTCACCCTCAAGTTGTTCCAAATCTTTTAAAATTTCTTTGGTCTGATGAACACAGAGAAATTCATTTGGAAGAGTGCTTGATACCAAACAGTTCTTGACCTTTAACCATATCTACAAATAGACAGATAAGTGTATAAGAAATACTGTATAAAGTTATAGTTAGGTTATTAAATAAAGGCAGGCGCGAGCTCAAATGTGCATTTGATTTATATGGGACACGGGTATCATGACCTTCAAAAAATCTTCTGAAGAAAAAAAGCACATCATTTCAGAGAACATTTCAGTCGAAGTAAAAAATGCAGTTTCAGGTCAACCTATTAAATTTCAATCTGTGCAAGACAGCACGTTGTCTGTGAATGACTGTACTAAATCTGAAGCTGGCACACGTTGTGGGATTGTCATCTTTTTTCGCTTCCTTTGAAAGGACACAAAAAAGTCCCTTGTGCGAGACATTGTCCATGTGAATCATTTCTCTTCTAGATTCAACTCTAGATCACCAGTAGGCAGTGATTTGTTGGTAATGTGTGCCTTTGCATGCTGAAGCATGTTTTTTTTTGCACATAAAAAGTCTTTAAAGCAATGCCCTCACGCTTCCTGTTCAAAGAATTGCACCCACATCTATGTGAAGGTGCATGGTGCATCAGTTTTGAAAAGGCAGATTTCTTTTCTTTTATGTGTGCATGGGTGTGTGACTGCAGGTCAAAACATTTTCTTTTTAGTAATACCACAAAATGTGCATCCCCGTACCACAGTCATCTACGGTAACTGTGCTAGTGCACAAAAAAACAACAAAAAACATTTTTAAAACACTTACTAAACATCAACTATTACATGCTATGTTGAGAGTGTTGTTAAAAATATGATATTTCTCATAATGAACTTTTTCTAGTAAAATAAATCTTAGAAGTGCATGCGAGAAGACAATCATAACAAGGATGTTTCACACAAGTTGTGGTTAAAATGAAATGAGTCTTCACACCTTAAGTGTAATCTCTCACTTTTTTTGAAACAGGTTGAGAAAACAACAATGAAAATGTCACACGAGAATAACTTTACAAAAATGGATGATGCCACCTTGGCCATGTTTGACAACAAATGGGCCAGTAATCTTGTTTCAGCCGTCTACGTCGTAGTGACTCTGGCCAACCTCAGTGGTAATGGAATCTCTCTGTTTCTGCTGTTGGTACGCACCTCTCCGAAGAGCCCGTCGATCATCTTCATGATCAACCTGACCCTGACTGACTTGATTCTAGGAACTGTGCTTCCATTTCAGATCGTCTACCAAATGCAGGGCTACAACTGGACTTTGGGTACGGGGATGTGCAATGTGCTGACTGTTGTATTTTTCGCAAACATGTACTGCTCTGTTTTGTCCATGACTGCCATCAGTGCTGACCGCTATCTGGGCATCGTGAAACCGATGCGTTTCAGAGAGATGAGAAAGAATAAATATGCAGTCATGGTCTGTATATTTATGTGGCTATTGGTCCTTGCAATTCTGAGCCCTCTGGAAAGCTCAGATCTGACATATTATGTAAAAGAGCGTGAAATCTTCACCTGCTTCGACGTGTTAAGGAAAGACATGTTACCATCCATTGCCCACTGGGCGGGCTTCCTGTTCGGGATGTTTATTGTTCTCTTCCTCTGTCCGTTCATTATAACGTTGTATTGCTACATTCATATCATCTATGTGCTGGTCAGGAAGGCTAACAGTCATCAAAAAGGGCGTGCCGTGCGCCTGGCATGCGCTGTTTTGTTTGTGTTCATATTTTGTTTCGCACCCACTAACATATTACTTTTGGCACACACGATTACAAGACTGTACTATGGCAAATCTCTTTATATCTACTATAAGCTTTCCCTCTCTCTCAGTTGCATTAATAGTTGCATAGATCCATTTATATATTATTTTGCCTCCAAAGAGTTCCGTCGAAAGCTAAGACAAATGCTGAGGTTACAGACTCTCAGCACGACAGAGACTCAAATGATCGAGGGCCATAGGGAGAGCATGTTGTCTGGTGCTGCTCTGCCAAATGTGTCAGACACGGTGTGATAACCAGGAGGCCACCGCTCTGACATAACTTTCAACATTTCTAACAACCAGTATAATTCATAAAGAATATTCGGAGAAGGACTATTTTTTCTTAGATAAGTTTTAGTTGTTTTGTGTTGCATCTTGTATTTGTTGAAAAAGCATGCCACTCACATGCCTTTTCAAAACATGGCATGTGATGTTTGTGTTATTATTTTTCTGGTACTGGAATAACCAAGTTCCTCTCACTGAGGCTATTGCAAAAGTTGTGTGTTGTTTTGAAAAAAATAACAGTTTTGTATTGGTACTGTGAAGCATTATTAGGAAACTATTTCATATTTCATGTTTTGGGCTAGCTGTAAAAAGTAAAAAAACAGTATAATAGAAAGACTTGGGGCAGCTATTGAACATCTGAGAATGATTTATGCTGTAATATGTGCTGTTTGAGTTTTTTCATAACTTTTAACTTAAGGTGAAAAATATTGCTGCATTATACTGTGTTTTACTGTTTTAATGTATAGTGCACTCAGGGTGTACACTTTTGTGTTAACGCCCCTGTTGTAACAAAGTCACTGTGTGTCATCTTAAATGTAATAAAAACATGTTTTTGCATTTGTGGTGTGTTTGCACAAACAAACCTTTCATCTGCATCTAAATGATATGGTAAATTCATGGACAATGTTACCATTTGTTTGCGTCTAGTTTCATTGCTCTTAGAGAGCAGAAGTGCCACGGCCAGGTCAGGATTGATTTCAGTTCCTTTTAAAAAGAGATCTATTGTGTGTTGTGATGTAGTGTAGGCCCCCTGTGCCCCCAATACAATCGACTTTTGCCAATGTTTGATAATTTGCACACACACTTTAAATCTAACACAACAATTATATTAGTTGTAGCTGTGTTTGGGATGGAGGAATGTCATAAAAACATTAAAAGAGTATTGTGATCATCAAAACACAACTTCCAATTTTAGGTGAGCTGTCCCTTTGAATTATGAACACATGTAGACCATACAAAGATTGTAGAATTTATTGTTTAATGCATTTAACTATTTGCAAAGATTTTTTTTGTTAAATCATTTTATTTTATTTTGAACACAACCTATAGAAACCTTTTTATATTTATCTATTAAGTGTCTTTACTTGATTACCATTAAATTAATTAAGAATATGCACACAATTACTCTTAACCTTATCCCAAATAAAACGCCGAATTAACAGATTATTATAAATTTCATGAATCACGTTAATTACATATTTTAATCCAAAAAATCATTTGATCGTTTGCCTCAGATCTCGAACTGTCGGATGTTCAACATTTCTGTCGTTTAACACTAAACAGTTGTAAATTATTGAGTGTTTTAGTCACTTACAGTGTGTCGTGTGTGTCGACTTTAAAACTGAAACATCTGAAGTCGCAATAGCTCCGTCTTCTTTTATCTGATTGGTCACTGCTCGGCTCCGTAACCAGTAACTCCCGCCTCCTTTCATTTGATTGGCCACCTCACTTTTTTTCATATTGCAATGTTACGTTTAGTAAGTAATTTCACAAATTTTGACACACCACACATAAAAGATAGTGGGATAAAAGCGTCTGCCAAATGCATAAACTTAAATGTAAATGAGAGAGACTCTCTAGTTGCAATGCACAACTTTAATTGCATTTGTTTCATTGCTATCAACTCGACCAAAACTTATCTTGGCGGAGGACTCGACCCCTAAAAAACATCATATTTCTGTTGCTCTCGATCACAAAAACTAACGTTACAGCAGCGAATCACGTATGCTATGTTACATGTCACGTGATTCAGGACCTCTTTCCTAAGAATTTGCATGTTTATTTGCGGTTATAGTTTCAACATATAAAATGTATATTTTAAATTACAAACAGTCACTGATATTTTGCCAGTAATACATAGGCAGCATCAAGTAACTACCTATAGTTGTTTCTGAATATATCGTGGAAATCACTGTACAAGCGCAGTACAGCCCAGTATTGTTGGCTTCTGCGCATGTGCGAAAATAGACTCCACCTTCGCAGTGTCTCAACGCATAGCCGCATAACCAATTGTCGGAAGCGAGAAGGGACGTGAACACAGCTGACTTTCCAGGTAAAATTTCAGAACACAACAAAACACATTGTTTGTTTGTACCACTTTATTTTAAAGGGGTGAACTTGCCATTTCTGACCTATTAAGCTCATATCTGCTGTTTGTTAAGATTCCAGGGAATTATTTCATGCTTATTCCGGACTAACGTTAGCAAAAGTTCAGTTCCAGTGCAACCACGCCATACATCATATTAATCTTAAAAGCATAGCCAATCTGTACTTAAACTCACCTTTCACATTTACAAGGTTGCAGTCAGATCATATTCGTTTCCTGGTTGTGACATGTGGTGTTGTTTTTTCCTCTCTAGGATAAACCTTTGGAAGTAACAAAAAGGAGAGGTGTAACATGCTGTTAAATCCAGTAATATCTAAGCTGAGTAGCAAGCTTGTGGTTTTGGCAAGTGCATCCCCAAGACGGCTGGAGATTTTGACCAATGCTGTAAGTTTTTCTTTTTTAATATGCAGATAATGAACTTTTGATATGACTACTGATTTCTCTTTTCTTCCTCTGGACTGATGAGACAGGGTTTACGATTCGAGGTTGTGCCCTCATGGTTTAAAGAAACTTTGGACAAATCCTTGTTTAAAACACCATATGAATATGCAGTAGAGACAGCTAAACAGAAGGCTTTGGAGGTGGCTCAGCGAATGCCCTTTGTGAGTTGTGCATTTCTTTATCTAACTTTGTAGCTTTATCTTTGTTGTTTCAGTTGTCATGTTGTTAGTTTTTACGTTACAATATGTTACTTGTGCAGAAACACCTGAAAACTCCAGATATTGTTATTGGAGCGGACACTGTAGTGGTAAGTATGTTTCGATAGATTTAACACATTGTGTTCTGAAGTTTGCTTCACTAAATATGCCTTTGCATTTTAATATTAGACAGTTGATGGTTTGATCTTGGAGAAGCCCACAGATAAACAAGATGCTTACCGTATGCTGTCCCGGTGCGTTTCATTTCATATTGACTTTGCATAAGTATTGTCACTTATTTTAGTGAAAGAGCTGAAAAGTCATTTGGAATCAATGTATTACAGGTTAAGTGGGAAGGAACATAGTGTGTTCACAGGTGTGGCTATCGTGATCTGCCAAGAGAAGAATGGTATGTTTTACAAATGTATGAATATTTAGAGATTAATTTATAGGGATTGTTCACCCAAAAATTCTGTCATCATTTACTCATCCTCATGACATGTCAATTTCTTTGTTCTGTTGAACACAAACAAATATATTTTGAAAAATGTAGCAAACCAAACCTCCTACAGTAAGTCAATGGTGCCTCAGAACTGTTCGTCGACAAACATTCTTACAAATTTTATTTTGTGTTTAGTGGTACAATATACAGTATACAGGTTTGAAACAACCTGAAGCTAATGCTGACAGAATTTTAATTTTTGGTTAAACGATTAATTGAAAGATTATTGAAAGATAAATTTTTGTTCATTTCAGGTTCAAACACTGAGTACAAAGTGGTAGATTTTTATGAAGAGACCAAAGTAAAGTTTGCAGACTTGTCTGAGGAGATGCTGTGGGAATACATCAACAGTGGAGAGCCCATGTGAGTTGATATGCTTGCTTTATACATCATATATTATAATATATTGAGTGTAATATCGTTTGGTCACATTTAACAGTAACCTGAATTTGAACTTGTTGAACCTCTGGAATTTGGACTTAGGGGAGTGTGTAGATTTTTGTTGTTTGCTTTGACAAAAAAAGCAGTTTCAGCAAAGTACATCTGTGGTAAATAAACCTATTTCTTTTGACCTTTTACCCGTCATCCAGAATATGGTCCATAATGAAACTCTTTGTATTTTACAGGGATAAGGCTGGAGGCTATGGAATCCAGGCATTGGGAGGCATGTTGGTGGAGTATGTGCAGGGTGATTTCCTCAACGTGGTGGGCTTCCCTCTAAATCACTTCTGCAAGCAGCTGGGACTGCTTTTCAACAGCCCAACTGAGAGTCCTACTCACAAAATCAAACGGGAAGACTTGAGTGCATCTGATGGGTCTTGGACTGTGTTCAACAGCCTGTCCAAGTGTGTTGCAAATGGAGAGGTTGAGCTGCGAGAAACCAGCAATAGTAGAGATGCCAGTCAGACATCAGTGCGAGAACAGAATGTAATGGGGACAGAGTGTTCTACATGTGACCGACAGGATGTACCCCACAGTATCATGAACCTAATAGATGGATTCAAAGCTTCAAAGGTACCACAGTAGGATATTTTGTATGTATTTGACTTAATGTATTTAAGTTTTGTTGTTGGTGATGTATTCTTTAATAGATTTTTCAATGGAACATGATTGACAGTGTGTTTTGATATGCATATAGCAGACGTGAGGAATAATTACGCAAGATTGTTGTGTTCTACAGACTTTGTTCACAGCAGCCAAACTGAAGGTGTTTGATGTATTGAACAGCTCTAATGGTTTGACATTGGAAGAGGTTGCCAGCCAAATCAATGCTTCTGTTTTCGGCACAGAAAGGCTTCTGGATGCTGCTGTTTCCTTAGGCCTGCTAGAAAAGGTCGAACAGCAAGATGACAAAAATGGTAAATCAGTTGTCATCTCCTTTTCGATGCAGAAACTGTCAAAATCTTGTTTTTCACCTGGTTTCTATCGAGAGAATTTTTCTTTTTTTTAAACAACAACTAGACTCCATGTTGCGTTCTTTTTAAATATGGATTCTGAAACATCTTAAAGCTCACTGTTCTTTTATCACATACAAGTTCTTCCTCTGTTTATTGAAATATGAAGCAACGCAAAGCTTTGTTTCCACCCACTGTATATTACATGTTTTATTCATTGACCTATATGCATGTAACATTGTTCATTGTCTGTAGCAGTGTACAGAAATACAGAAGAGTCTAGGCGGTTTCTGGTATCAGACAGTCCATTGTCGCTGCATGGATACATCCTCCACTGCAATGATATGGTGTGGCCTCTCTTCAGTCACTTAGAGAGTGCTGTCAGGGAGGGAACCAGTCAACATGAGCGGGCCTTTGGGAAAATTAATAAGGATATGTTTCAGGTAAACATTTTCGCTCACACATGGAACTGTTTAAAAGGTATGAGCATCCTAAATAAAGCCAATGTGAGTGAATCATTTTTTCTTTCATTCTAGGATGTCTACTACAGTCAAGATGACGTTAAGATGCGATTTATGAAGGCAATGCACAGCATCGTGAAGGTGACCGGGAAAGATGTGGCAATGGCATTTGATCTTTCATCCTTTGAAACAGCTTGTGACATTGGAGGTAACTGATTTTTCTATGAGAGCAATGTTCGCTGGAACATTGATGATCTGGGGTCACCGTTAGAGCAGCAACAAATCAAATTATTTCATTTACACACATTACAGTCGTGAGAAAAGTCAAAAGACCATTCCAAATATTTATTTTGATCAGCATTTATAAATGTATTGTGGCCATTCCAGTCCAGTTTCTGTAGAACTTCAAATCAAACCTCAGAAGTGTCATAAAATCATCCAATCACAATGTGAAAGACTGAAAGCATGACATGACACAATACAATTTGAGGTTATTGAATAAAAAAAATATTTGAACTTATCCTAAATAGATGTACAAATATTACTATATTTACGACAATATTTGTATTTGAAATCTGTATTTGAAAAAGACTTAATGTCTCTAAATAGTATATTCAGAAATCTGAAAATAATTTTGGTGTGACCTCTTATTTTTTTGTATCCATATTTTGTAATTTACCACTAATGAATAAACTGGTTTATCTTTACAGACTGATAGAAAATCTAGTGCTGCACAATTCTTAATTGTCTAGATTTGAGAGGTGTGGAAACCACCATGTAACTGTCTTGCATAATTTGAGATTTTATAACAAGATAGTTCAGGCATATTTTATTTTGAAAGTGCTTGCACTCAAAGCAGAACAGCTGAGCTGTGAACTTGTTATCCAAATTTAGCGCTTAGGTGTGACTATAATTTTGAGTTCTTCTTTTATGCCAGAGACACCTGTATTTCATGTAAAAAAAATCCTATTTTTATGGTATATGCCGAATATTTACAAAGCTTTTTCTGCACAGGTTGCACTGGTGCAATGGCATACGAACTAACAGAAGCCCATCCTGGACTGTTGGTTACAGTATTTGACTTGCCACATGTCATTGAGATGAGACGGCACTTCCAACCGAGAGCACACAATGACAGAGTGACATTTGTTGCAGGTCAGTTAAATCTCAACTGTTCAGTATAAGTCAGTTGTTATTAAACTGAACTAAAGAGTGCCCCCAGGTGGTACATTTCACTACTGGGTTGTATGTGCATTTTTTGTGGTTAGGTGTTGCTTGAATTTTTTTTTATATATAGGAGATTTCTTTAAAGATGACCTACCTCAAGCAGACCTTTATATTCTTGCACGAATTCTACATGACTGGTCAGAAGAGAAAGTTCATGTTCTTTTAAATAAGCTGTCCCAAGTGTGCACACCAGGTAATTGCCTCAAAAAATTATTTTAATACAATAATTTATTAAAAAATGTATAAACTTGAAATCATATGTTTTGGGATTTTTTTATTTCACATATATCTGAATCTGAGAGTCTTTCTGACAGTCCTTCTGTTCTAATTGATTACTTTTTATGACTATCACTGCAGCCAGTCTTGGCTCTCTCCCTGGTTGATTTTCTTGTTTTGATAAATGTATGAATGACACACAGGCTGTGGGCTTCTGGTATCCGAGATCCTCCTGGATGAAGAGAGGAGAAGACCAAGCCGAGCTCTGTTTCAGGCTCTCAGCATGACTGAAGGAAAGCAGAGGAGCGCCAGAGAATACAGCGACTTACTGAAGAAGCACGGCTTCGCTACCCAGAAGATCAAATACACAAACAACCTTCTGGATGCCATGCTCTTTATCAAAGAAGACTCAAATGACAAAAGAACATTACTAGCAAGTTCAGCATCTATTGAGACTGCAGAACTTGTGTGATTTAAATGTGTGGCACCTGAAACACTTCAGCTCTTTTGTTATAGCTCATAACCATCAAGATGTTTTTAGCTAAATCTCAAAATGATAATCTGTATATAATTATTATTATTCATCACACGGTGGGTTTTATTTATACTGTTGATGTCACATTTCAAATAAATATCGTTTTTAATGAAAATACTGCATTTTGGTGTTTAATATACATACACATCTTTACTGGAGAACTACATATTCGTTTTGGACACCAGACGAAAAACTGATATATGGGAGTTTGTATATATCGCGATAAACCTCGTGAGTTTGTGCAGCCCATCCTCCGCAGTATATCCTCCATCACTTTCAGCTCTAACTCCTGCTGCCTTCACCAGCGGTTGAATCATACTGTACTGATAAAATACTGAGGTAATATATTTGATCTGCCATGGCCGATGCCGCAATATCTTTTGCTAAAGACTTTCTAGCAGGCGGAGTTGCAGCTGCTATTTCCAAAACTGCGGTCGCACCGATAGAGAGAGTCAAACTGCTGCTGCAGGTGAGGACGTGACGTGCCCGAGCGCGAGACAAATCACTCTTTACGCTCTGGCGCAGTCTGACATTATGCATGTTAACGCAGCTCGCATTGCATCGTTTTCTGTCGTATCATAGAATAACAGTAGCCTATCCTGTGACCCGAGATGCGCGTTGTCCTTTAGAGGCCACGTCTGTGTTCTCTGAAACATCCGCATCCTGAGAGCATCCTGTGGATGTCTCTCGATGCGGAGATATCTCAAACTGCCTCTCTGAAACCACCTTTTTGCTTGCTTGCTCATTTGTATTTTTGCTATGTGATAATGATCAATAAAGATCTTAAAAATCAGAAATATACAGAATATCAAAATAAATTCACACGGAATTGTATGTTTCCCTTCACAGGTGCAACATGCCAGCCAACAAATCAGTGCAGACAAACATTACAAAGGTATTGTCGACTGCATTGTGAGGATTCCTAAAGAGCAAGGCTTTGTCTCTTTCTGGCGTGGCAACTTAGCCAATGTCATTCGCTACTTCCCCACACAAGCCCTCAACTTTGCCTTCAAGGACAAGTACAAACAGATTTTCCTGGGGGGCGTTGATAAGCACACGCAGTTCTGGCGATACTTCGCGGGTAACCTGGCCTCTGGTGGTGCTGCGGGTGCCACTTCCCTCTGCTTTGTCTACCCTCTCGATTTTGCTCGTACCCGCCTAGCCGCAGATGTAGGGAAAGCTGGCAGTACTAGGGAGTTCAATGGGTTGGCTGACTGCCTGGGCAAAATCTTTAGGTCAGACGGCCTGCGGGGTCTGTACCAGGGCTTCAATGTCTCTGTTCAGGGTATCATTATTTACAGGGCAGCTTACTTCGGAGTCTACGACACTGCCAAAGGTAATAAGCTTGTTACTGCTAAACAGATCTGACTTTGATTTACCAGTGAGGTTTTCCTCTTATCCTTAACCAGACCTCTGCTCGCATATGCAGGCATGCTTCCAGACCCCAATAACACCCACATTATGGTCAGTTGGATGATTGCACAAACTGTGACGGCAGTAGCCGGCGTGATGTCGTATCCCTTTGACACTGTTCGCCGTCGAATGATGATGCAGTCTGGACGCAAAGGAGGTATGAAACAAACAACAGCTCAATGCACTTATTTAAATAACCCCTCTTCTCTATCCATTGTTTATTTTAACCGAACTCTTTGCATTTTGTCTTTCCAGCGGACATTATGTACACAGGAACCATTGACTGCTGGAAGAAGATAGCTCGCGACGAGGGTGGCAAAGCATTCTTCAAAGGGGCTCTCTCCAATGTACTCAGAGGAATGGGCGGTGCTTTTGTGCTGGTGTTGTATGATGAATTCAAGAAGTTTGTTTGAACAACAAATGCTAAGATAAAGAAATAATAGTAGAATAGCTTTTACCACACAGTTCAAACCCTGTCCACTCACATAAATAATGTCTTCTTGGTTAAGTCGTCTTAGATGTGAAAAGGAGTTATTCATATTTGTGTTTAATTAAACTCCACGTGACGTTTTGCTTTATTTATTGTGCAGAGAACACTATTGTCCTATGATAAAATTATGGGCATCTTATATTTTATTAGAAAGAAAGCACCTCTCTGTGTGATTCAAGCGTGAGTACAGACTTGTACACATATCAAGCTTTTGATGTTGTGCAGTGGCTATAAAGAGCAATTTTATTTTATTATAAGGCACGAACACGGGCTTTGTCCCCATGTAGAGCTTTGATGTTGTACAGTAAAAAGGGCAAGAGTAGTTTCAGAGAAATGATATACAAAATGGGTTGCATATAAAATGTGAGCGCTCAAAATCAATAAAATTCATGCAATTGTTGATTTTATGTTTAGAATTTCCCATCATTTGAGGCATTATTAAAAGATTGGTTAGAGCCCATAATGCAGTAGCAGAATACTTCCTCAAGATGGCGTAACGCGACTGCCTTCTGCTGCGATCCCACAGTGTTTAAACTCGGTTCCCAAAATTCTGTGGTAACAAGGGGGTTCAAATCACCCCAGAAACAAAATACGGAGTTCAAACACCGCAGCATAATGTTCCACACTATAAACGTTTTCTCCCGTCACGAGTTGGACTTGACAAACGCACCAAGAGTTGGTGTCAAATGGAGTCATGGCGGTATTAAATATGACGCTTTAATTCACAACAGATTTGCCCTTTATCAGTCTCACCAGTGTGTAAAGTCATCCAGCAGAGAATGCGCGGAGCCAGAGACATGGCATTCACAGGCAAACGTTATGTGACATGAAAAGTGTATTTCCATGATTTCTCTTTTGGAAGTCCGCGTAAGTATTTTCCATCTTGGATAATGAGGGGAGTCATATTTTCAGGCTCATTTTACTGTCAGTCTCGGTGTTTGGTTGCGTCAGTCTGATCTTGATTAAGTAGATCCCGCTTTCAAAAGTAGAAATGTGAGGAAGGGCATTTTGAGTTCAGCAATGACTCTGAAACATTATATTCATTGTATCATGTAAAGCTATTATAATCTTATGTCACAGCATGTTAGATAAAATGCTTAGTTGTATGCAATAAAGGTGGACACCGTATTTTCTCACTTATACTGTATATCTTATCTCTTTATAATAGATAAGAAATATTCGATTGTTTTAAATAACTTTTGAAATTAAAAAGTAATATAAATATATAGGTTTTCATTAATAAGCTTCACTAAGGCCTACCACAAAACCAGTTTCCGCTTTTTTATTAATTAGTATTGTGTTTTTAAATCTTCGTAAAATATATAATTAAATCTTAAAGACATTTGTTTAATATAGTTATAATATTAAAATGTTTTATAAATTCTGTATTTGTTCAAAAGTTAGTGAAACAGAAGTTGTTCTGGATTGCTCATGACGTCATTACATCGAAGCTATACCGCGACGATGTTGGTATGCCCTTACGTTCTATTAAATTAATATAGGCCTAGAACGTATAGGAGTTATCACATATTAATGATAAATTTAGCAGTCACGTTTTTATATCTAAAGTCTCACAGTAAGATACAACGCAAATGTCTTAACTATGTAAGTGGTTGATTATTTAAAGTCAGGGATGTTCCCGTCTTGTTAGTTATAGAGTGAGTTAGGCCAACGTAAATTTAAATTACAGTATCGAATGTGCTTATTCTGAAATCAAAATAACGTTGCACGTTCTTTAACGCTGCCTTCAGGTGCTCTCGGAAATTCGGCCATTCCCACTTCATCCAGTAACGTCTGCATTTAGTGACATTAAAAGTATTTAGTAACATTAAAAGCTTGATATTACCTTAAAAACCTTCTACTCAGGTTTTGCTAACATTATAAGAGCACCGTTCCCAAAAGTATTTCCGGGTTGAAGTCGGAATTGTCAATTTCCGAGAGCACGCGAGGGCAACAAGCGCTATACTTTATTTCTAAACTTTTACACATTTGCCATTACAACAGTGTTTTGTTTTATATACGTCGATATTCTGCACAAATACAAGCGCTGATTACGTAATACGAAGTGGTCTATATTTATTAATATAGTAACATGGTTTAATCTGTAGTAAAACCATAGTAACCACAAATTTACCATGTTTTATGCTGCATTCCAGACACCTTGGATTTAGGATAGCCCGGAAAAAACGTCTGGATTTGGTGACATTAAAAGTAGCCTATTTCGTAACATTAAAACATTGATATTAATAATGATGTATACAAAAGGAAACATTAGAAGTATTTATTAACAATAAAATAGTGCCTTTCCAGAAATTCCGAGTTGAGGTGGGAGAGTTCCTAAATCCGAGGTGCACTATAGTTGACATTGCTTACCTATATATTTATAGTAAAGATAAAAATGTAAAAAAAATGTTGTTACACTTCTGATAAAATAATTAAAACCACAATTTTCCTGAGGGATGAATCTATAGACAAAAGACATCGCTATGAGTATTTCTCTGCCAGTGCAGTACTACTGCTTCAGAACAGAATACCCTCATTGAAACTTCATTCCTATTTGAATAATATATGGATGCCACAATAAGCATCCCTTAATTGCCACAACGGGTGAAACAGCAAAGCAATTGTCTTTCTCAGCTAGACCATTTCAAAGGCTCTGTAATCAAGCCGGCTCTACAATCTTAACTACAGCTGGTCATAGTCCCTCTTTTACTTCTCTGATTTTGTTTACCATTATCAACAGACAGACTTTGCAAGTTTTTATAATGAAAACCATGCAAGTCAATCAACCGGCAGAGATCAAAGGCCAATGCAATTTAACAAAATGGCCATAATACAAAGCAATCTTCTGTAACGCGAACTGCCTTGTCCGACTCCAAGCATACTGTACATGTCAGATAAATATTAAGCAATTTTCTTCAAATGCAACCTTGACATGGGTTTGGAATTGCCAACCTGCAAGTAATTATAATACTAGTGTTAAGTGCTTTGATATTAAAATGACTGGTTTAAAACCATTAACTTTCTTCAGATAACAGGAAATGTACAACTGTTTCCACATGCTGATACTTTGGAACACTGTGTGTTTATTGATAACATGTGACATTGAATTAAAACATTATCTCGCATGAATTCATACTGTTTCATAGGCTTTGTAGACAACAGTTGCTAAAAAGCATCTAAAACCTTGCACTTTATGGACACGTTTTTTTTTTGTTGATAAAATATAAATAGGCTATAAAATATACTTAGTCAAATTTATTTCTGAGCAAAGCCAAGTCATGGGGTTAATACAAGCAGTAATGTATGCACCGAATGTGCTCTAAGTCATGTCTGCCAAATGCATTAATGTAAAATGTTTACTATAGAAAACTACAGCAGTTTTTAAATTGCTTTGTGTTCTTTCTCTCCTGTTCAAACATAAAGTGATGTTAGCTCCAGAGAGGAATTCAAAACTTGTATGCGAGCGTTAAAAAGTCCACTTGATGGCACTGTTGAAATGGTAAAGAAATGAGAATGAAACAAACAAGTGTGAATGTCGGCTGAAAGCCTGTTTCACATCCTAGATGAACAGCTAAAACAAGTCAATAATTTCAACACACAAATGTATTCTTGATAGTTCTTATGATTAACAAATATGGCAATTCGTGGGTCAATGTTAATCCAAAATCAGGTTTTAAACTCAAGAAGAATTGTATGGTTCAACATGCAAATTAAACTCAAAACTTAAAAAAAATGGATAAAACAGCCTTCTATTTGTAATGGTAAGCATAACATAAAAATAAAGAGGTAAAGCAACATAAGTAACAAGCACACAATTTGAAAAATATGCCTGAACAACATTAATGAACACTTACTCAAAGTCGGCTTTATATTTGATGTAAGGAAGAACAACAATAGATTGACATAAGACTCATCTCAGAATACTTATAAAACCATTATGCAAAAGAAAACGTTGTGGTAAATCAAGGCCCTTGACAGAAATCACAAGTAATGCACATTTATTCTATATTCTCACTGCCTGTGTTATGAGAGGTTAAATGTGACTGCAGACTCAAATCAAGTTTTCAGGTATTCGCAGGATGAATGGTTTTGTTATGGTCAAAATCCCATGTGCTTGATAGCACAAGCTTCAGTCAGTCAATCCATCCACGAGCAAACACTCATTGAGGTGTGGACTGTGAGAAGTAAAATACCTTATGACAGGGCTTTCATCCAGACCTCTGATGACTCTTTGTTGTTGTTTCGGAGTTGTCCCAGTAGACCACTTTTACCTTGCAGTGTACTGACTGCATCTCACCAGCACTCATAAACACACACACACACACATACGCATGCACACACACACGCACGCGCACACATAGACAAACGCATGGCATGGCATGTTCAGTGTCAGTGTCCTTTACACTCAATTATTCTGTTAAAAAAAAAAAATAGTGTATAGTGTTATGTCCCTGATTATTCTTGCATATATAGGCCCAATATAAATTTGTTTATATTTGTCTATACTTAACAAGTTAGTCAGATTGATATTTATAAATTTTGCATGTTTGTATATAGGCTAAACGAGAGCTAAAACAATATACAGTGACAGTAGGCTACTTAATTTCAATAAGCAGACATTTATTAATAAGGTGGACTCCAACAACTACTTTACAGTATAACATTCATACTGTAAATCATACATCTATTGTCTTAATACTAAGGTCTACAAAAACCGTGAATGTAAATCTAGACCTTTCCAACATAAGAAAGCAAACATCTTTTCCCAAGAAGAAAAGACAGAGAGATGGGTTGTTTTTTACTTTTTAAACAGGAACTACGCAAACTGCAGTGTATGTGTTTGGCTGATAGTACTTTGAGATACTGAAAAAGGTCTCCTACATACCATGTGTCTTAAAGGAACTGGTGGTTAATGTGGTTCACTTATGATAAACATGTTTTTGTCCTTTTCTCAGCTTTGTCTTTCTTTGACCGCATGCAACTACATGTCAATGCTGGCTAAAGCTGAAAATTAACTTTGTGTCCAATAACGCTTTGACAATACCATGAATAAATGACAATGATGCTAAATACTGTTACGCTGTACAACATAATAGAAATTCTAATTCTAATAACCATATAACTGTGAAATATAATTTTTTTGTTGTAATGTTGTACTATGAATGCAATTTGTAAGAAGCGCTATACAAAGAAATGTGACTGATATTGTGTACATTCTGTTTGCATGTAACATAAAACTTAATTTTACAAAATAAATAGTCAAAACAAAAAGTAAATCAGTTAAAGAGACCTAAGTTGTCACCCCTGTTTAACGCTGTAAACTTTAGGTATACCCCAACTTCAAACAGACTGTCAATGATCAAGACACGCAGTCTTGTTGACTTTCACAAGCTGTTTAGTCGATTGTGTGTAAGTCAGTGGTCAAATCAACGAACTGACAGTCTTTCTAGAGTTTGTTGTGGTGGCTTATTGCCCCTGACATATTCCAGTGCTTCTATTTAAAGGCAGTGATGCCATTTCAGTGTTCGACAACTGTCACACATCACAGAGCTCCACTTTTGAAACGCAAATGGTTGACCCTCCACCTCAGTCCCACATCTCTCTCTTCTTCTCTCTAGCAACAATAACAATCAATTCTTCAACATCAGAAGGTTCTGAAGAACAACTTATAAATCATATGCATCCCCTGCTGGTCTCATGGCGGCCAAGTTGACTTTACTGAAGCGTTTCTTTGATCCTGCACTGCTTTGATTCACTTTTCTCTCACCCTTTTAGCTAAACATATCATTGGAATTTTGCTCTTTGTTCCTGACAGGTCTCGTCTTAGCTCGGTTTCTCTGCAGACATGCAGCCCATCCCAGAGGGGGAGACGTACTCCGCAGCCCAGACGGAATCGAGTACTGCTCAAAGATTTATCGTCATCCTTTGAATCGACTCTCCTCCCTTTTTTCCCCTTCACCTCTCTGCCTTGACATCTCCTGGTCGACGTTCCATCTCCCTCCGCGGCACTTTTGGAATGGCATGGATGGTGTGGTCAGTGTCATTCAACGTTTTAGAAATGTTGTCTCATTAATCTCTATTACAAGGCAGAGATGTCTGAAAGTAGGGGGAAAGAACGCTGGTATACATCGACCTGTTCAAGATGATGGAGTTCATAATGTCCTGTTCAAATGTGTTACCTGACGGACTGAAGGAGCTTCTTATTCTAGCCTTTTGACACTTTTTTATTTCAGTCTGTCTATATTTAAATTGAAAAGGTTAAATAATTAAACTCAATTTTTACAAATTATGTTGGTCTACTAGAAATTCCATTTACTCCCTGTTTAAAAAAAACAATAAAAAATGTATTAGATGTATTGGATTTTAAGGTCCAATGTATGAAATGTAGCAGCATCTAGTGGTGAGATTGGGAATTGCAATCAATGGCTCACTCCACCCCTTCCTTTTGAAGCACAACGGTGGCTGACACAGGACTAAGACTTTTGTCACATTTTCACTTCTTTGCCCATGTAGACAACATTCAAGAAGCGCACTCTGTAGAGCAGTTTGTCTGTTTATGGGTCTATAGAAACAACATGACGAATCCAATGCAAGGGGATCCACGGTGTATGTAGATAGAAATAGCTCATTCTAAAAAACGTAATGCTTCATTACGCAAGGTCTTTATACACATCTGAAGAAAAAATTATGAATATTGTTTTGCATTTCTGTCAATCGATCTTCCAAAAATTACTTACAGACCTTTAATTGTTATAATAGGAATTGTTTTGGTTTAAATGAAAAATATAGTAGCGTCGACTATATGATGGATTCTATTGGTGGAATGTTATCAGTTAGATGGGAACCAGAACACAATTAAATATGGATCAAGACAAATTAAACTAAATCAATTTTGAAATGTATTTAAGGTAAACAGTTGATAATTTCAAACAGTATTTAACTCGAAACTATTCAAGTTTTTGGAATTTTTTATGAAGTGATTATTATCTACTCTGGCTCATAAGTGTGTGAGATAATTATTATGCAACATATGATATGCGCAGTGCTGTGTAAAAAGTGTCTGAAACATGGACGCTATCTTTAATCCTTTTGCGAGTTTGAGGTTAATGAGATAAGACAGGTGACTCATAAAAACATTCACAACAACACGTCATCTAGAATACATCTGTGAACAACCACGTCCAGTTAAAAAATTGTCCAGGTATTTCTAAGAAGTATTATGATCAGCACAAAGATTTAATTATATGTTTGTGACAAATAATTCCCTTTTTTTGAAAAATTCTTGTGGCACAGTCACAACACTGTCATGCACGTGGGTGGTGAGGGACAGAGGACCCAAACGCAAGACAGCGGGTAAGGGGTTGACTTATATAAGTACAAAACAAACACCCACGAGGGGGTAAGAGAACAAAACATGGAAACAGGAACAAGGACTTAACTAGACTAACACTTGACATTTACAATAAACTGAACTAAACAAGACACAGGACTCACCACAGATGACACAAACAATGAACCAGCACAAGACAAGAGACACGAGGTCAATATATAAGGAACCAAATCAAGAGGGAACAGATGCAGGGCATAAACTTATTAACACTAACTATGAAACAGGAGGGCAGGAACAATGACAAGACCGGAGAGAGAGAGTATGGCAACAATAAAATTGACAAAATAGTCTCTCTCCAACATAAAACAAGAGATCCTGTCTAATTGCGCCTCAACACCAAGTAATACCTGACATGGTGAGGCAGAATCATGACACAACACCATCTGGTGGATAGACTTTGTGATTGTTAATTGTCTCATCAGACTGAAATTTAAAAGCTTTCCTGTAGCTCAGTGGTAAGAGCAAGGTTGTGGGTTTGATCCAAGGGGATTGCAAATACCTATGTAAAATGTGCAGTATAAAGTCGCTTTGGATAAAAGTGTCTGCCAAATGTGTAAAAGGAAAAGAAAAAATTGAAAAAATAGATCTATTTTCCAGGTACTCCATTTGACCTTTTGACTAACTGCGTGGTCTCTTCTATTTTCACCTCATGTTGGTTGGTTCCAAGTACTGTCTTTACACCTTGTTGTGACACTTTATGAGTAATTTTTCTCTCAGCTAATAAAAAACCCATAAGTAAAATCTGTACGGTTGGAAAATACCACGTTATCATGATTATCTGAGATATATTTTTAAACGCTATAGCAAAAGTGTTTTATGGGCATGCATCAGTGTGTTTATAATTTGGCCTCATAGACATGAGGCTGAGTAATTATTTGTTGCCATAAAACTTCTAAATAATCTAAAACGAAGTTAATACTTAAGTCATTTAATTTAGAGCAAAATTCCAGCAAAGAGATATTAATGTGTGGTTTTATAAACTTTATAATCATTGTTGGATTTATTGTTATTATATCATCAACTAATGATATGTTATTTAAAATGTAATGTAAGCTAACCTTTTCCATTGTGTTAACTTCCATCTGAATTTGTCAAATAGCCTTAAATAGTGAAATCAAAGGACCCTGTTTAGATAAGATATTAAAGGTGAAGTCTTCAGATCAAAATTCCAGGTGTAATTCTATCTAGGTTTCACTATAAAACATTTGGTCTTTGGTCTGGTTATAAAATGACATTAAACAAGTACATGCAGTTACAGCTATGCACATATATTGGTAACATCATCATTTTAAGTTTTAGGTTGAGTCGCAACTTGTTTTAGGAATTCCTCAGAAGCAACATACATTAATTGGTTCGAAAGAACTCATGAACTTGTGAGCATGACAACTTACTATGGGAATTTCTCCATTAGACTCTAAAAATCATTTTTTACATTGAGATAAATCATTTTAAATAAAAAGAATGACTACGGTGTTAAAATCACAGCCCTCTTTTCATTACAATGAGAAAAAAGTTGTTTTCGAAGTGAGGGGGTGAGGAGGGGAAGTGGTTTGCGTTCTATAAATTGTTGCCTGTTCTTCGATCCACTGAAGAATGAAAGCTCATCATTGCTGAGTGAATGAGAGAGGAGCAATGAACTGGCACCTTTGTCTTCAGTTTATCCTTCCCCTGCTTTTTGTCCCTGAGCTCAGGGCCGAGGATGATAATGGTGAGTGAGCATATTTCATTTTTGATTTTGTTTTTATGCCTAGAATATGTTAAACACATTTTTTTTAAATCACAAGGACATGCAATTGTGTGAAACTGAATTTATTTTTCTCATGATTTATTTAAACCTTATTTGTTGTATTTGTTTTTGGATAAAATGATCTATCTATCCACCCTTACATCCATCCATCCATCCATCCATCGATTCATCCATACTGTAGATTGATAAACAGAGGGAAAGAAAGTGCCATTTTTTTTGACCAAGGTATATAGGTCACATGTTTAGGAACAGGTAGGAGCAGAGCAGATGACACATTGCCAGTACTCTGTTATACTCAGATAAACATCTGAGAGCAAATTATCGTTCCTTGCGTCAGAGTACATGAGCTGTATGGGAAGCCACATCAAAAAGCCCAAACAAGGTGAGATGTATGTTCACATGAGCTGGTACATCCTGTGCCTTCTATGGAAGATTCAAAATACACTCAAAACATGAAACCCCATGATTGCGCAGTAACATTATTCAATCAATGCTGTACAGTCTTACTCATGAGTTCTCCATGCTTTAAATACACAGACCCGTATAAATTTTCCCTTGAAGAGATTGATATGAAGATTAACGGCACCTCAAATGGAATTACAGTTACATGGAAGACACCAGTCACAAAGCAGGAATCCCGATGTTATACGAGTGAATTACAATACAAAAACCAGTGTGTCAAAACCTGGATGGTAGGTCATCATTGAACACCTGGAGATACTTATTGTACACAAATGGGAGCAAGCAACAGAAGCCGCTAATCTAAAGTAATACATTTTGCAGTTTTGGTAAAGATTAGTCTTCAAAGCCTTCTTTGTGTTTGCTTATTTTTTCGCAGTCAGAATTTATCGAGAACAAGGAGCTGACTGATGTGAATTTGACTACTCTCTCTTTGAAGCACAATTATGATTTTAGAATTAGAATGAAGTTGGGCTGTTTTTTTAATGGGAACTGGAGCAACTGGACAGCAGTGCAGAGCTGGGGAAATAATACAGGCAAGGTCACTTTATCTGTGGAAGTGCAAATTTTTCTGATGTATGTCATTTTAACCAATTTTGTGTAATTTTTACACATTATGTAATTTTGTGTTGATTGTATGGTACCGTTAATAAATAAGATGGACACAAATACACAAAGTTAAAGGGATACTACACCCAAAAATGAAAATTATGCAAAGTTGTTCTTAGCCTGTATAAATGTCTTTGTTCTTTTGAACACAAAGAAAAATATTTGGAAAAATGTTAGCAACTTACGTTTCTGCGACATCACTGACTACCATATTAGAACAAATTAAAATGGTAGTCAAAGGTGCTCCAGAACTGTTTGCTTTCCATAATTCTTCAAAATGTCTAATTTTGTGTTCAACAGAACAAAAAAATGATACAAGGATTTTCTTACCATGGTAGTTATTGATGTCCCAGACATTTCAGTTACTAACATAAAGTATTTCCAATATCTTTCTTAGTGTTCATCAAATCGAAGAAATGTATAAACGTGTGTAACAACTTGAGGTTGAGTAAACGATGACAGAATTTTCAATTTTGGGTGAAGCATCCCTTTAAAAGTAACATAAAAGAGAAAAAAATTACCACCACTGTTTAAAAACAATTTACTTTACAGATTAATTTTCAGTCTAAATGGAAATCAAATAACATTTCCCATGAAACCATGCTCAAACTTATCCCTGATATAAGCTTACCATTGCATATGTTAGTCTTGGGTTTATAGTTGCCTAATAAATATCTTTGTTTAAATTTAACCCCACAAAATGTTACAAATTGCAGGTTTGAGTAAATTATCATTTGTTTACATTAAATAATTTTATTCGATTCATAAATATAAACAGAGATTTGGAAACTAACCACTTACAGATTCCTACAAATTAGTAGTGAATATTAATTCGTTATTTCTTACTATCCACAGTTCCAACTTTTCATGCTCTTTCCACAGTCAACGAAAAAGTTTTGTTTGTTTGCAGGTGTCTGTAAGTTTGAATCGTCTTCCAATCATCTTTGGAACTTCCAACTTCCAAACTGGATTTACGTTTTAATAACTGTGCTGCCAATGACCGCCTTTCTTCTTATTTGCCTTTTGATGCAAGAGGGGTGAGTTTAACCGAAACATGCTACAAACAACACAGCATTCTGGAATACTTGATTTGTATTGGTCAATGGTGGCTTTGAGAGGTCAGATAATTTATTTTGATGTCAATTAAATATACAGTCCGCTGGTCAATACCACAGAAATAAAATTTATAGTTTTGTTAAAAATGATGATTACATTTTTTTTTAAACGTCCTTATCATGGTTTTACCATGGGTAAGAATGTTTCAACCACTCTACCTGGCATTATGCGTAAGACCCTTTTTTCATGAAGATAAAAAAACATTATTAATTACATAATGTTCTCCAAACAGACCAAACAATTATTTATCCTCAAACCTTGAAAAGGCTGACGACATTCTTTTGTCCTAAAGCATTAGAAAACGGATCCTTCCTGTGGTACCAGATCCCAAACATTTCAAAAGTAAATTCATGGACATTGACCAGTCTCAAGTAAGACAGATGTTGTCCATAACATCATAAAACCATCTAACAGAATACACTGAAAAATAAAAACATTAATAATAATATTAAGATATAATCAAACGTTGAATTAATTTTCTGTCGTAATATTTTTAAGTGGTGGGGCAACCTCGGACAGCACAATGAGGAGTGCACAACAACTGAAATTGAGATTGTCAACAAAAGTGAAGATAATGAGGATGACCAAACTGTAGTAATAGAGTCAATGAATGCCACTCTTGAACGTGACAACATGTACTGTATTTACTCATCTGAAACACCTGATGAGATCACACAACAGTACTCTCAGAGGGCATGTGGGTATGTTGTTCTCTGAAAAGTATTTCTAAGTAACTGAAATCATACCTCAACTATGTGGCCACATGTTTAAGCCAAGCTGATGTTGAATACATCCTCTGAAAAAAAATTATATTTGATATGTGATTTGTGTATGTATTTGAATGTATGATTTACTTTGAATTTATTTGCTAAATCTAAAACCTCTTTGAAATAATGCCAATGGAGTCCACATCTTGTGCAGGATATTTGAGTAAAACTGAAAATGATATAATCATATTTTATGTCATTGCACCCATGTGTAGGTGTTTTCTATATGAGCCACAAAGTTTTAATGTCAAAGCTTTTTGAATGCAACAAATGTTATCAATGCGTGGTTGTGTTTGATTCATTAAAATAATTTATATAGTACAATAGGTCAAGAAAAAAACTTGTACTATCAATTTGATGAGTTAACATTGAGTTTTTATTGGTATTTTACTGCAACATCAAGGGTTGATCTTTTGGAACATTACAGGTATTGTTAAATTTCCATCCGGAAAAATAATTTCTTTATTTGCATCTACAGTATAGAAACCTAGCTGGAGACTTTAGACAAAACATGGCTCATAGATTCAATGTGGTTTGGTGTCTTTAATCAAAATTGCGTTTGTCATTGACAATGATGTGAAAACATAAAAAAAAAAAACTCTGACTGCATTTGCACAATGTGTGTGTAGTACAATAACTCAACAATGGAGGGCACTCTGACTATCCTAAAGTGTTAAAAAGAGCTGAAAAATATCAATGCCAGCAGGGACCACACTCTTCACAGCATCACAGGCTTCTCTTAAGGGAGGATGTACGTTAATTTGAAGACTGATTTAAAAGATTAATGTGAAACTGCATAATGGATGTGAAGTTTCAGTGTGACTAACAAACCCAAAGAGCAGCAGACATTCACCACGATCTGTTGTGATTGATGAACTGATATGCAGCGGAAGGAGAAAACCAGCAAACAGTTATTAAGAGATTGAATAGGTAAATGAAAATAAAAACTCCCAGTTGTACCTGTTGAAGACTGTGAAAAATGACCAGCACTGTTTCTTTGCAAATGTAATTTATTATCCCTTTAATAGGTATAGGCAAACACAAACAGGGGAGGTCAAAACATCCAAGTTCAATTTGAAATATAGAGCTTTACTTAACCTTGAAACAAGACTTTGAGGTTTAAAAAGGGAAAATGGTATGGTGCTAAAAAAGAAGTATTTTAAAGTCTGTACTATTTCTAGATTGCTAATTAAATAAGCAATGTTGTGGCATAAACCTCATTTATGCAAAAGGTTTCTTGGTTCCACTGATGCACATGATGTTTGGATCATTTATTACCTTCCATCACATAAGGGGATTAGATCATCAAATAAGAAATTGTCAAATTCAGATTTGAATGTAAACATAAAAATTAACACAAAATAATGTTGATAACATATATTTTTTAATTAAAAAAAAACAAGCAAAAGCATTGACACTAGTTATTGAGGATCAATCTGTGATTTTCTCATTGACAGAAATTATTTTTCTATTTAAAACTTCATACAAATAGCTGCATGATAGTGGTACACAAAATGCTTGATGTTCAGTGCCAGTAGGGACTGTCTTTTTTATTGTATAAATGATGACAAAATACTTTTTTGTATTTATTTTTGTTCATAGTAAAGGCAAAACATTGAAACGTTTCCTCTAATGTCTTTAAACAGACTAATATA
The DNA here is from genome assembly GCF_015846415.1 of Triplophysa dalaica. Taxonomy (NCBI): domain Eukaryota; kingdom Metazoa; phylum Chordata; class Actinopteri; order Cypriniformes; family Nemacheilidae; genus Triplophysa; species Triplophysa dalaica. Next base: position 17,541,495 of record NC_079549.1, on the reverse strand, counting down.
CTCTTTGCAGTACCTTAAATCTGCACTCTTGTATATTTCACTGGTTTGCACTTACTATTACCTATCTTCTATTTTTAATATCCCTGCTTGTAATAGTTGTATTTACATATATATAATAATCTGTATTTATATATATATATATATGTTTATTCTGTGTAGAGTTATATGTATGCACCATGTGTCTGAGAGTAACGCAATTCCAATCCTCTATATGTATATACTGTACATGTGGCAGAATTGACAATAAAGCAGACTTTGACTTAGTAAGAATAGCACAATTAATGCACTTCTGTAAAACAATTTCCTCTCTTTTTCCTTATAAACTAAATAAACATTTAATCTTCACTTAGACCTGGCTGAAAAAGATTCCACCTGAGGGTGAACACCTAAGAGACACATCATGAAGTGGTGGGGAATTGCCCATCATCAAGGAAATCAGAAAATAAGCATCAAAGATAAGATAAGATTTCTTGGTTCTGAACTTATTATGTATATGAATCATACCAAGAGAATCTTCCAAGAAAATAAACAGTTGATTTTCAGTTGAAAATGTAATCTGTTATAGTATCACCATGCGACATATTACAGTTCACACCCAGCTGAAGTCTTCATATCTTTTCCAGCTTACATAAGAGAGGCAACAAACAGCTTGCTTGATTAATAAATTAAGTATGCTAAATATGGCTTACAGTCATGTTTCTGCAATGCTATTTAATGATAATCAACACTCCAACAATTATATATTTACACTTTACACTTTTAATTATACATTGTACTTTACTCTTGGCAAAAAAGCAATGGGTTCCCTTGTGGATTGTTCTCCAGAGCATTGAGAAATATCGTGTCTACCTGTGATGTTTTTTGCTGATAAAATACCGGATAACACACCCACTCTCAGTCTTGCTGGACTATAATGTTTTATTTATTGTGATGTTTTAGAAGGGGAAGACCCAGATCATGCATTCATTATCATAAAGGCCTCAAGACATTCTGCACGGTGAGATGAGTTAGACGCATTCTACAGCACCTAAAGAACACGCAGGTGGAAGAACGAGAAGGAATTCTTGGTTGCGACGAGACAAAGGATGACAATGTCAAAGAGCCTCTATCTCTAGCACATAAACTGTCCCTGAAGGAGACACTTAAGGGAGATGTGAAACCCTTCACATCTCTCTTCTTTTGCTTTCAGCTGTATTGTTTTCATTGTCATCAACTTGTTTTTAATATGCTACATGAGTGTGGCAGGGCCCCCAGGCAGTAAATGGTGGATGACAAATGTTACTGCAAGCAAAGCCACCGGAGGCTGACCATATTGCACCTGTGTTGAGCATCTTGGTGCTTCTTTTTGTCAAAATCTTGGATTGCCTCTTTTGTCACCTAGTCTGTTTTGGGATGAGTGTGTGGGAGCAGAGTAAAAACAGATGTTGAGGATTCCTGCGAAGACTCTGCAAAAAATACTGTGGAGACCCTTTTCTATTCAATTATTTAGAGTTGAAGAAAAGAAGCGGTAGTATCAACATGTTTCCTCTAAACCCCAAACGTTTAGAAGGAATGAATCGCATATTTATACTTCATAGTAACTCTTGCCAAATAGATGGAAATCCCTCTATTGGAAACCATTTCTTTGCAAACTCATTCGTGCCTTTTCTCTGAAGGAAGATGATAAATTGAAATTCTTCAGAAACACAATACAGAGAAAATGCAGTGCACAAAAGTCGGCCTTCTAAACATATTTCGGTTTGTTGCAGGGAAATTAATTCTCTCCTTTTCTTCCGTGTTTATCTCCCGTCTAGCATTTTCAGAGGTGGTATAAAAATGTGACTCCACCATGTTGATATAAAAAAAAAACGTAAAGCTTCCCCACCTCTTACATGCATGTCTTAACTCTTTGCACTTTTGCACTTGAAAAGATGTCACTGCCGAGCGGAGGGGTAATGCTTCTAATTATGTTGAAGTCAAATAAATAAATAATTCGCTTTTCACCGGGTGAGGGTGGCAGGTTTGCCAAGAGCCCTTTCAAATGGAAGAATCGCTTGCGAATGCAACGTGTGTACATACTGAGAAGGAAAGAGAGGATAAGACATGGCGAGAGCTTGACAGATGTTTTTTCCTCCTTATCATGTGTTAACATCTCAAAATAAAGCTGCGTTTGACTAATATAAGGTCTGTGTTACTATAAATCTTTGCCGAGCCTGATCTGCTATTCATTAGTGCTCATTACTCGTCACCCCACCTGCAAGTCAACACTGTCACTATTACATCTGTTCCATCTGCGAAGACCTTCCTATGTTCTAATGGAGGAACACACCAGACAGAAAAATGACACCATACCAAAGGTTGCAAAGAATGAAGTAACTTGTCATTGGGTTGGTGCATCGATTTAGAATTGTGCTCGTCTACAGTTTAAAAAAGACTGTGTTTCAACAGGGACTTTCCAAAGCGTCTGTGGGCGGTTAGATTTGATTATTAGTTTTTGCCACTAGCATAGATGAGCGGAGGAAGTCTCTGTGGAGAATGAAGAGGATGCATGGTAGTGGGCGTGGAGCTGGAAGAGAGCTGATGTCTGATACAGTTATCTCCAAAGGTCAACCTAAAACTGTACTGTTCTTCCTTCAGGATGAATGACACAAATATACAGTATGTTATACCTACGTAGGCAGAGTCTAAAGACAACACAGACGGGCTCATGTCGCAAAGAGATACATCTCAAGGCAAAATTCTCAACGCAGCATTGTATCCAGTGAAAATGTGGCAACCTCCACATTTTGAACAATTAAATCAATACCAAAAGAAGGTAAAAACATTATGTTTTGTTTATGCTTTGTATTTTTTGTAGTGCTGTCAAATCAAATAATCATGATTAATCCATTTGAAATCTTTGTGTTTATGTGTGGCATGTACAGTCAATATATACCTGAACACACATAGGCCTACATATGTTTTAGAGATGCACCGATACTACATGTCTCAAAGGATACTGATCATTCAGAGTGATATCTTCTGATGCCGATTCTGAAGATTAAATTTATATTTACTGTCTAAATGTTATTAATTTGTTAAATGACTATTAATATTGAACATCAAACTGGTGATGTTTCTTAACATTTTCTGTCAAGAGAGCACAAATGCGTTGCATTTTGCTGTCCTCTTACACCATGTTTACACAGGACGCTGCACGACAAAAAACAATAGAATGCGTTAGAACCCATAATAATTTAAATTTTTTCCACACTGGATGCGTCCGGTGTAGACACGGTGTTAGGATATATTAGCCCTGATCATTGTCTATTTAACAATAACACTTATTGGCCGATAAATCGGTGCATTTCTAATATGTATGTGAAACAAATATTTAAATAAATATATATAAATGTATATTTAAATATAATTAAATAAAATATAATAACTATTTTTATTTCTCATATTTGTTAAATATTTACATGCATGTTTGTGCATTTATATATACATATAAATATACACACCACACACACATAAATGATATAAACACAAACATTTATTTTGTAATCGATTTATCGCGATTAATCAATTTGACAACATTTTTTGTGCACTTTGTGTAGAGTTGCCTACATACAGTACAGCATTCAAATAGGTCACTTATGCGCTTTTGTTTCGGTTATGATGGCATAATGATGTTTCGTAATGAAGGCAGCTGTCTATATAGGCAGCTGACAGCAAGGCAGCCTGCTAGATGTTTATGATATCCAATCTGTTTCACATAAACAAATTATGCCGTTCATGTTGTGGAAAAAGACTTGATTGTAAGATATGACTGAGTCTTAGTAATGTGGTGAGCAAAAGTCAAATAGTTGTCTCAGCACTCCATTTAGGGACTTTTCAAAAATACCCTTCTAAGAAGTGTGCTGAGGTATAGCAAGCCCACTAATTAGGTGTAACATGACTAATTGTTTGTAGACAAGTAATGCGATTTGTAGCGTTTGGTGCTGCAGTAGGGGAGGCCATTTGTGCAAACTGATCTGCCAATATCAAATACTGCCAACGTCAACACCCCTCTCCCCCTACAATGGGGAAGAAACCCTCTATGGACATTCGTTCATAAGATACGGACACAGACAAACAGACACATGCACACACACCGGCCTTCTACCGAGAACATCCGTCTGCTCCAGAAGTGTCATATTATGCCAGTACAGCAGCTGTGTGAGATGTGTTTTTTTCATAATTATGAGGTATTCACATTTACAAACTAGCCCTGTTCACAGATGAAGTCTCACCTTATAAATTATAGATGCTGAAACAATCCCTAAAACATGTTCATTAAAGACAACACTTTCTTTTAAAAAAAGGTACCGGCTCATAAATATTTCTTAAAAGCAAATTTCCACACACACACACACACACAGAAAGAAAAGACACCTTCCTCGACATCTCAAACATGTGAGAGGCATCGCGTCAGCCTTCGCTTGCAGATGTGCACGGGACACGCGCACACACAGACAGAAATGCGACTGCGTCGTCTGCGGCGGTGACGCCTCTCTCTTGGAAAAGCTGAGCTCACGTACGCTCGCCCGCTCTGGAAGTGATGTTTGTGTGGATGACACGTATGATCCTTTAATCTCAGGCTCAGCTTGTTGAGCATCAAATTGAAATATCCTGAACAGATGTAAAAACACATGTGAGCCTCGACGCTCAAGCTGTGCCGAGCTTTGTTTCATCTGCTGATGATGGGAGCCTTAAGGAGATCTTTTTAAAATTTCATCACTATTCAAAAGGATAATTAATACGTACCCCCAGGCTTTGATTATGCTCCTCTTACTGTGTACGGCTGGTGTGGAGATAATGAGACACTCATCAGTCCCTGCCAGTGCTCCCCAACAAACGCTCACAGTTTGCATAAGATACTTAGGATTCTGCGAAGGTAGAGGCGAGAGGTGCATACGGTCCCGCGCTAATTTGGATGAGGTGAAGCCGGAACGGTCAGGTGATGTGATGCACGTGCTGTGGGTGTTGTGTTTACAAGGGCCTTGTGAACTGTGACACTGTGTTGAGGTCCTTGAGGATAGCAGGGATGAAGTTTTTCTGGAATCTAAATATTACAGATATGTTTTTAAAACAAGGCAGCATTACACTTACTGCTCAGTCTGATGAGTCAGACTATGAAGAATCAGCAACAACTAACCTTCCGTGGTCAGAAATAAATATCTTGATCGAGACATTTTGACCTAAAAAGCAGTGGGAAATCATTAGCCAGATTTGCTTGTTTGTCTTCAGCTGTTTCCAAGTACAAAATCTTAGCATGGCTACTCGTGTAGCCTACAAAGGACAATGAATAAATAAAATAAAAAAATCTACCTTCTCAGCACGCTGTCCAAACATACAATAGACACCTCTGTTCTGTAAAAGTCAGGCTAATTTATTCCTGTGGGTTAAAACACACACACACACACGATAGCCAATCAACAAAGACATTATTCCAGATGCCTAGCACACACACACAGATGCACACAAACCCTGCTGTGAGCTCCATCTCCTGCTGGTGTACGAGGGCTGGCTGTGTGCTAAAGCAGTCGTGCAGCTCTCAGACATCCGCTCACAGAGAAAAGGCTGGCACAGACAAAGCCCTGCCTGTAGGTAAGCTGTACACCACATCAAGGTGCTCCAGTGTTTTCCTGCCGTGACAACTACAGTACTTTGGAGCGGCACACTGATCTGCCTAAAGAGCCATTTGCTGGTCCACCTCAGGGCCCACCGCAAAATTGTGACAGAGTGACTCTGAGTGTTTGTATGTGAACACTGGATTCAGCGTGGGATGTGGGGACACCTGCTGTAGCACAGAGTAAACAGCAAGATGTGTGCCTAACCAACATTAAATGGATCTTGATTTTAAATTACATTATGTACCAATTTGATGTACTGTAGATGGCCGGAAGGGAGAAAAGTGATTCCATGATGTGAATCTTCATCTGAATTTTTATAAAATATTTATTTATTTGTGAAATATTAAATTCTGTCTTTGTTTAGTCAACACTCATATTGTTCAAAACCGGTATATGACTCTTTCGTCTTTGGAACACAAAAGAAGATATTTTGAGAAATGTCTCAGTGGTACAATGGAGGTCAATGGATGCCAATGTTGTCTGATTATCGATGTTCTGAAAATATCATACAAGATCATACAAGTTTGGAATAACAAGAGGTTGAGTAAATGAGGAAAGAACTATCCATTTAAAGTCAGAATAGATTGCTAAAGAATTTCACTTTTTTATGTTTGTGACATTTCTTTAGGTCACATTTACATATGGTAATGAGGTAATTAGTAAAAATAGATGTTAAAGGGATAGTTCACTAAAAATGAAAATTCTGTCATGAATTTCTCACTCTCTAGTTGTTTCAAACCTGTGTAAATGTCTTTGTTTTGGCTCAACACAGAGAAAGATATTTTGATGATAGAATTTTTATTTTGGGGAGAACTATCCCTTTAAGATGTAAGGTTAATATTGCACCCATTGCTTTTAAATAAACAATGATATCAGCGAGCACAATTTATCCTTAGTGTATTCCTCTCACAATAATGATAATGAGAGCAGCGCTAAAATGGTTTGTCCCAGTGAGTCTACTAATGCACGCTCATTTATGTGAGAAATATTCATCAATATACAAACACACAAACAGAAATAAATATCCACATATAATAACACGTATTTAAAATCAGCCACGTAGATTTGGTTTTAGAGTCTGTGGTTTTGCATTAAAGTTGACGTTCAGAATAAACACAACGCATTCTTTGACGTTCACGATCACATCGGCCTCTTGGTACCTTAATGCATTCTTTTGTAAATTTGCAGGGTTAAGCCAGAAGAAAGCCGCAGTCTCATCCATATAGCTGCTGGATTCTCCCAAGGTGCTCCTCTATTATGCCTTTTGCAAGAGGCATCTGCGGCAGCCACACAAGATGCTCCATTATGCCTCCTGTGAGAGGCATCTGCGGCAGTCACATTTTGAAACTTCACACAGCCTTTTAAACAAAAATAATTTGATCCAAGCCATCTGCCACTCTGTGATGGATACATGTGTAGAGACACGGGTTTCTGACAACACTGTGTCGTCTCTTCACCAGACAGATAATAGCATGTCAGAGACACTGGCCATGGGGCCACATGTTATCAGTCGGCTGAAGTGACATTTGAGATGGTCTTGGGACCTGTTGGCAGTGGCAGCAGCCATCCAAGTGCCCTACAATTCAATTTGCTGCTTGACAGTATACGAAATTATCTTGAGACAGATGAAAGATTGTTAGTGGACTGAACATTTCCTATGCAGGGCAGGCATTCAAGGACTTCAGGGCGGACCAGGGTATCGAGGCACCTCTTTAAGAAAATAGGCATGCATCTTAAATTTCTCATTTTAAAATGATCATCATTTTCGGATGGCAGTTCTCTCTATGTGCACAGGACATCTGAGGTATCTTCGGGGTCAAAATTTCTTACTCTTCGCTCTGCACTTACTTCACCTTGAGTGACAAAAAGCATGCCGTGCCTCCGAGCTGTAAACTCGATCTGCCATAATCCTCGTACCCCACTCGCTTGGGTCAATGGGTGTCAATCAGGCCTCGCCCGCATTCGCAACAAGTTTCATATCCTTAGAAAACAATTATGATTGGGCTGTTGTGAAAATTGATCCCTGGGTTGACGAGCTCAACGCACACATTCTTCTCTGGCTGGTGGGGTCCTGCCATGGGAAGCAATTACTGCTGGTTGCCAGCTGACAGCCTCATTCCAGAGTGAGTCAGGGCTGGCTTGATCCTCGGGCACTCTCTAGGCAAATTGTATCCTCGCACTCATCTCAAACCTCTTACCAACTGCTCGCTTCTATCAGGAAAAAATAGATTGTTCCCTTTGTTCCCAATGCATGTTGGGGAATGGGATAGACATGACGTTTCAACAGTAAGGAGCTGCTTTAATTTTAATAGGCCAGACTGTATGCTGGGACGGAGGGGGGCTTGGTCAGAATACAGGCTTCTGCTTCTGTCTGCAGACCTGGAGGAGGCCGGAGGATGGGACCTCCATCAACTTGACAGGCATCATATCAGTCTAACAGTGAAGTGCAAAATCCACGTCCCAGTTTATCGGAGTTTGAGAGTAGAATGGTGCAGCCCACTTCGGCACTGATGGCTCGCTCAAGGTGATATTTGTCAATTATAGACTTTCTGAAAAGAAAAAGAAAGTTTTGGTCTGAACAGAAAACTAAAACTATGCCCAGCGTTTAATGTAAAATCAACACTGTGTAGAACTTTACAATCAGGTTCAGGTCAGGTGTAAATAATAAGAAATAAATCTGTGAAATGATAAGAAATTTATAAACTGTATATACATATAATAAATGCTATATATATGGCATGTGCCAGTTTCAAGGTTTACCATGGTTCAGAAAGTTCTCGTAATACCGCTCTTGTAACTCGATCAATTCCCCGAAGCATTTATTTTAATTGAGAAGAATTAAATTACCTATTTTTTATATAAATATTCTATATGTTACCAAGAATCAAATGTACTGTGTTTAATAAAAAAATGACATTTCCAATCAATACTGTTATTTTGCCTATAATATATACATAATTAAATTAAACAATGGATTCCTGTATAACTACTATGGCTAGGACGATCCCAGATATACCGTACAAAGTAGCCAAAATAATTAAATTTTACAATAACAATATTATTGCAATACTTATAGTATCATAATATTAACATGATATCGACAATCATGGTCTGTTTTAATTATCACGGTTATTGTGCTATATGGTATATTGTGACATCTATCCATCTTCAGTGCTGAAGTGGGCTTCATCTATTTTGAGCAATGAAGTTATTCTAGAAACAATTATGTTTCGTTTAATCCGTTTAAGTAAGTCACAATAGTAACTTCAAGCTTCATTACTTCACAAAGCCTCTATTTTATTCCCTCACACACTAAAACATACTCCCTCAAGGAACATAAGAAGTCAATCCTTTATGATCATGGGTTTGAAATAGACAAGGACTAGGCTTTACCAAAAAGGGAAATCTCTGTAAGTTCCAAAGTCTCATATGTCAATATACTTATTAATTCAATAAACACATCAAGAGACTGCTCAGTGAACACTTTAATCATTGTAATTAATGCATCTAGCTGTATTCCTCTCTCTTGCTCGGCAAACACTAGAGAATAAATAAATTAAAATATATACAGCCCACAACTAATTATCATGCAAATGCTGCAGCAACAAAGCCGGGCTGTTCATCTTTGCCAGAGCGTCGTCGCAATTCCCAGATGTGCTTAAAGCTGTCCGTAGCACAATTAGAGAGAGAGAGAGAGAGAGAGAGAGAGAGACAGAACAGATACGTCTGTCACTTATTCATTGTCAAATTAATTCCGTTTTTTCGCACCCGTGTCTTCAGCGAACAACGCACCGTGCAATGGAGATGGTGGTCTAGTGGGTTAAACCACTGACTGGTAAATCAAAGGTTGCTGGTTCGATCCAGCAGCCACCACCAGTGTGTCCTTGAGCAAGACACTTTACTCCATGTTGCTCCAGGGGGATTGTCCCTGTAATAAGTGCACTGTAAGCGTCTGCCAAATGACTAAATGTAAATGTAAATGTCACGCTTTCCCTGGTCGCGACGCCATCGATAACGGGCGGTAAACTCGCGCCCACCGGAACTGAACAGCGTTCCCAACATAATCACATGACCTGTTGCGTGCCAGGGCGAGATGCGTTTAACCGGGGCAAGAAACGTCAACGTTACAGATATTTTGGAGATCCACCTAATGCCATCAATATTCATCAAGGCCCGGACATTTTGTCCAGACGTGGTAAGAGTGAAGCTGGGTCATATGCCTGTCAAACCAATTTTGCACTCTCAGGTATAAAGTAAATTGTTTTGCTTTCGCTGCAGAATGTTGCATCATGCTTTTGTTTACAATAAGATGGCAGACCCATAGCTTGATCCTAAATTGAACGTTGGTTGGATCAGGCAACCTGTTTGAGAAAATGTGACACTGTTGATAGACATGTTGAGGTTTTGCTTCCTCATATTTAGGATGACCCCAGTTTTTTTAATATATATTTGAGATATTTTTTACTTAATATCCCAATGATTCTTGGCATAAAAGAAAAATCTATAATTTTGACCCATACAATGTATATTTTGCTACTTTTGACTGGTTTGTGGTCCAGGTTCAGATGTGACTTCACTAGCTTTTGCAAATATCTAACCGAAATAAAGTGTTAAAATTGCTTTAAACATTATGACTTAACTGGCTTTTGCAAATATATAACCGATACAAAGTGTTAAAAATTGCTTTACACAGTATTTAATCAGTAAAAAAGTATAGTGTTTCCTATAAATAGTGAATTTGAACTTCCAAAGCTTGGAATGACAGCAACGATATGTTTTAAAGGTGAAGTGGCCCACATGAACTATGAGATGTTACGAAGCTAAATATAAGAGCACTGTGCATTGTCTACAGCATTTTATAAAAAGACCCTGTAGATACAAATATATAAGTCTAACTTTTCTGTGCATATATTAGACCTTTTCTTTCATGCATACATTAGACTAAGTGTAAGATAGTAAGTAAGTTCAGTCGGAAGTTGCTCGGAATGAACTGATATTATAGTATTAAAAACAATTTTGAGGAAGGTTTCTGCTCAGGCATTTAACACAATTAGATGCCTTATTGCAGCATCATTTAACAATATCTCACCCAACAATAACTCACCCAAACCTTTAACACCCTGTGAATACTTCCAAATCCACTGGTAACCCACTTAGGAGGAATCAAATTCTCTCAGGTAATTACAGCTAGTGTGGTGTGTCCTGATACGCGTACATATATCTCCAACAAGGACTTTACTCTGAAATTTTAATCACATTTCCCGTTCATCCCTGATGAATTCAAAGCGTATGGCCCTGTTTTTCTGCTAAGAAATCTAATCCAGAAAAAGACTGAAATCTAATTGGCCTCCTTTGTTCATCACAACAGTTACAGCCAAAGGAAAACAAATAAGCAAACTGCGACTTATTATCAACACTCGTATTAGCATAATGACCTTATTTGCCTAAATATTGTCCCTATTAGTCAGAGGAAAAGTATAGAGTCCAGGGAGTAATGAACAGCCAGGGTCCTATATCACGCTAGGAACTTTGACATGCCTTTTATTACTTTAACACTAAATGGAGGAAATGATGTGGCTCTTGTTGCTGATTACTTGGTGTCTTTTTGATGTCAAAGAGAAAAGCGTTTCCTCTTTTAATATTTGATTGTTTTTTTTCTGACACAATTTTATCCAATTCATCATTCTGTGTTCTAATTTACCAAGCTTGTGACACTTGTTGTGATCTGTTAGAGTGTAAGTGGACCTTCTAAAATGATGTCGTTTGATGTCAGATTTCCTTTTGGCAAATTGACTTCATTGAAAGAAAAGAGTTTTTGCAAAACATCTTTTTTTCAGTTTTTTGAGTTTCAAAACACAAGAACTCCACAAAGAAAAGCGCACAACACTTTGCAGTCTTTTTATGTCTGAAGCGCTCCTATATACACGTTTTACACAAATACACACATTTATCCAATGTGTTTATGTGTTGTATTTATTTCTTAATGAGGGTGCCTATAATGGGCCTACACAAAATGTAATTATTCTGAATTACAGATATTTTGATCCATGCATGTTTGCTGTTGATCATTTAAAGTATGATCAATTGAACTGCATTTGGCCTAAAACAAAACTTGAGCATTATTTTCTACTTATCCACATTTTAGTTGTGTTAGAAGGGTTTTGCGCAGGCTCAAAAGCACCACATTAACGGCGTAGTTGTCATAGCTTTCCTAGCGCACACAGTGAACTGGGCATGCATTCTTGTGACACATCAAGCTCGTTAAAATAGCTGGGAAGCTATTGGTGGTGAACGCAAAAGAATACAAAATAGCAGGAAACGGTGTCTGTCTACCAAGTCGAAGGCAGAAAAAGCAAAAGCACAAGAAAGCGAGACACTGAGAGAAATATATTGAAGTCTGATTGTTCTCTGTCTTTGTCTGGATTTGTTTCTCTGCTTGTTATTATTACATTTAGAAAAACGACAATTACACTGAAAAAATCAGAGGGGAATATTCATTCCAATTCATTATCTGCTCTACCAAATTGCATCAAGCTTATAAAATATTTCTTTCACTTGTTCAAAGGCTTGTTAGCTTATAAATTCAATTACTGCTCATTGTAACAGACTGTCAGGACTTTTTAGCAAATCATTAGTCAAGGTTTATTCCTGGGCAGAAAAAAGCTGTCTGACAGGCTTAATTGTTGTGAACCATTTAAAGGTCCACTAATGAACCGGGGTTATAGTAGCTGGCTCAAGATTGACATTTCCAAAAACTTTGGCAAGATCAAAGTGATACAGTGCGGACCATTTGCTAAATTATCAGCATGGAATTAAAACCCGTCTGCGACCTTGCAAGCTATCTGAGGGTTTCTGAGATGAGGGGAGGAAAAGTTTGCCCTCAGTGCCTTTCATGTAGAAATGAAATAACATGGAAATATATGAATGTCTAGCAGAAAGAGGTAAAATGATCTTACTGACATGATGACAGCAGCGTAATGATGTGGTATAACTAAGGAAAAACAAGCAGCAGAAAAAGAGAACATATTCTTCCCCCTATTTGGAAATTTGCAATAAATCTGAGTAATAATGGTCAAGTCTGTATCGTCATAATGTTTGGCATAATTTTAGCAATATGCACATTTGGATTCTAATAGCAGAGACTGCTTTTTAATTGAAATACCTAAAATCAGTTATGCTTAAAGGTACTGTGTGTAATGTTTAGGAGAATCCATTGACAGAAATGCACTATAATATACATAACTTGTCTTCAGGGGTGTATAAAGACCGTACGTAATGAATGTTATGTTTTTATTACCTTAGAATGAGCTATTTCTTCACCGCAGGTCCCCATGCAATTCGCCATGTTGTTCCTACAGTAACCCTCAACGGACAAACTGTTTTACAGAGCAAGTTTTCGTAAATATGTTATTTCGATCCAACAAACAAGCGAAAACGTGATGGCATGATTGTCCTGTGTCAGCTGCTGTAGTGCTTCGAAAGGGAGGGGTGGAGTGAGCCATTGGTTGCACATCGCAACCTCATTAAAAGATGCTGTAAAAAACTCCACATTGCTCCTTTAAGAAATCCTGTTATTAATCTAATTTAAATGTTAACTATTTTTTATGGAAATTATTAATACAAGGAGGACAATTTTGTAACATTCTGTTGTTGTATTTTGGTGGGTGCATGAATGATTTATACAGTATGCAGCTTGGTAGACTTTGCTTTTCATGTTTCGCGTTATTGTGTAAAGATTTCATTTTCAATTGGTCCCTTGATGTCACCGTGGACATGTACTGTATTTAAAGTGTAGATAGACTGTAGTTATTATCCTAAGTGCTAAATCACAGCTGTTAAACTGAGAATTTCTGCACGTTTCATAGTCATTTTTGAAATCAGGAGTGTCAAGACTTAACCAGCTTTCCATTTTCCCCTCATCAGCTACCTGAGCAACAGTCTGAAACTTCGCATTGACGTTTCCAAAATGATCGTCTTAAAGTAGCTAATGAAATGTGAATGGTAATTCAGACAACAACCTTGTGACTGGAGAGGTAGGCACAGTCCCCTCATTAAAGGCCTTTTCCCATGCATTTGATCCATAAATTGCCTTGAAATTTTCTGGGAGGTGTTTTGACAAATCCAGAGCCTGTGCAGATACTGCTGCCGGTGCATTCACATCAGTGGAATTTAAGAACTCTCCAGTGTGACTGACAGGAGGCGGCACAATGAGTCACTTATGGCAACTCCACACCAGTGACCCACACCAGAATACTTTTGCTCTGAACCCTGCCAGCTGGCAGCCTGCGAAAGAGAGAAGATTAAATGTACTGGACTATGGCTTGCTGTCGAGGTACTGATGGAACCTTTTAAGAGCGAAATTGTTGCCGAGTGAAAACACAGCACACTTGGCTGATGTCATTTCACAGCTGTTTGCTCAATTAAGCTTTGTACGGTCCCCACCTTACTCATTCGCTCTACTCATCAGGACCTCCTCGGTGGTTAATGGGAGCTTTTTATCGTGGGAGACCAAATGCCTAGTGACCTCTCATGAGCACTGCTTCAAAAAGATTTGCCTTCACTCATCACATTGTTAGGCTGCTGAGAAGATTACTCTCTTTGTTGCTAGTTGTCCGTCAGTTCTTCTCATAATTGCTGTCTTTTTTCTTCTCTCTGGCATCCCTGAAATAAACACACAGCTTTTGCAGCTGCTTAGATGCTGTATCTCTTGTGATTGTAGAGCTGCTCGTTGTTTAACATTTTTCTTTCAACAAGAAAAAGCATGCATTATTAGTGCCTAAGGTTGTGGTTGCAGCCCTCAACCTGTGTGTCCTTACGTGTTGCTTAGCCACTTAAATGATTAATGGATGCTCCTACCTGCAACTATTAGCATCGATTTCCAGTCTTGTCTGTTATATCTGATCACTGTCAGCTTGCTGTGCTTCAAGAAAAAATTGCTCCATATAATTTTACATGGATTTGTAAGAGGAAATCACATTTGCAAAGAACGAGCTCGAATATTTGAACCGCCATCGTCGTATAGCTCAAGTTGACGAAAAGGCCAATAGACTCAGCACAAAGAAGCACTGAGTGAGCAGATCTTTTCTCCCCCTCCGAAATACCTCCCAAGAAAGACGTGCACCACATGGCCAGAGCTTAGTTTAAGTCACTCAGAGTTATTGGGTTTTGACAGCGTGTGCCATCAAGGCTTTGCCCTCAACAGGTGTTTTACATTCCCCTTATGTGCTCTAGAGGGTGGCCTGCAGACTGTAGACTACAGAGGCAGCACAGCTCTGTCTCACATTGGTTCCTCTCATGCCATTTGCCCAATTGGGTATAACAAGACATCTCTCACATTTCTTTCATAGTCACTTCAGACAATACGTGTACGCCACAGGGAGCAGGTCTGTAAACGTCAGGCTTTGAACCACAAAACTGCCAAACCTGCGATATGGCGCCATCCTTAGTGAGTTTGGAAAGACTTTGTGGTGTAGCTTTTCTTTCAACCGTTCTATATCCAGTCACGGTGCACTAGAGGTTGGGACTCGAGGAGCTCCTTGCTACCCCCTCCCACCATCATCAAGTATTCCACAGTAAAGTGCAATGGAATGTCAAGGCGATGATGAGAAGCAAGCTGTGAGGTGTCAGTGCCGTCGTGATTAGGGAACGGGATCCGTAGCGCGAAGGAATCTCAAAAGCCCTCACAAATATCTCCGCGAGCAAATCGGCAGCTGTACGGAGGTATCTGTAGCACCTGAGCTCCAAACAAGAGGGGACTTTATTATCATTTTAATTAGGCTTTTTTTGTTTAATTTCCCAAGGCTTCACCCCGAGTCAGCCGTCATGATAGGCAAACGAGGAAGCGTGTGCTTTGAGCGCCGATACCCTCGAGTGATTACAGCGCAGGTACAATAGCTGGCACGTATAAAATTTCTCTTATTAAAGTCAATACATATACATATGTCTGATGCATAATTTATACCAGCAGCATGTAGCTCCAGCATGGGAAAATAACTTCACACACTTTTATACTTTTGTATTGCCTTCAAAGCGTTTTAGGAGAAGCATCAGGCTTTTGGAGGAATTCCGCCGAGCTTTCGGCAAATACTTATTTGGGTGACTGTCCCAAAGTTCCCTTCAGATTTATTTGACCGGTATTCCAATTATTTAGAGATTTAAGTTTCGTATTCTTTCACACATTTGTCAATGAAAGTTTACAGGCACTGTGTTATATAAGCTCTTATTATTTTAATAGCAGAAGAGAGAGCTTTTGAACTGAATACAGTACGGTTTTGCAAAGATTTCAACACTGAACTCTTTCAGTGATGATTGCATGTGTTTAAGCATGTGTCATTTGTAAGTTGAACATAGAAAATGAAACCGTATATAAAGCTAGTTTATAATGCAAGACAAACCAACCTTTGTTCTCACTCTTAATTTAATGTAGGTGCTTGATAAAAGGTTAATGGGGCAAAACAACTCAATTAAAAAAAGCAACAGTTTTGGTTCCCATCATCAAAATTACAGCCGCTCTGTTAAGAACGTAGCACATTCCTCATTTAAACACACCATCTGGTCCCCGAACAGGAAAAACTTTGCTTTCATATTAGTTGTTGATTGTTCTGAAAGATTGATGCGGCTAATATAAGCCTTCACGAAGACAGATTATCATCAACAGTTAATCAGCGCTATTAGGAGATAAATATCAGTAATTTAATCAGTACAGTAATTTCTTTACAATAATACAATTTACAAATGTAAGTGATTAAGTAATTAGCATACATCGCTTCAGATCACAGTCTTTCAGAGTTCTGAGCGTCTGGTTTCTGTAGATCACATCACTTGATTTTAGTCCTTCTTTTTTTTCCCCCTTCCTTGTTCTTTCTTTTCTTGTGAATGAGAATTGTTTGTTATTGGCCAAAACCCAGAGCACTTTACAAATGACCCCAGCCTCTCTTAAAGGCCTTCTTTTACTCCCTATATTCAGCCGTCTCCATGTAAGCGTGGACATGTAGCACAAGTGCCGCACACTAGGGAAATGAACGCCTTGCATTAAATTCAATTGAAAAATTATGTGCACTTGATAAAATAAAGCCTGGCTCTGGGCTGGCATATCTAAAACAGCTATCAAGGATCCCTTTGTTGCTCTGCAAGCAGCACTCGCCTCAGGCAAGTTCTGGTTTCAACATTCTAAAGTTATACTCCTTTATTTACAAAGTAATTTGTCGGTTAGTGTTAATTTCCTAAATGCGACATAAAAGGACTGTGGCGGAGAGAAAAGTTTGGGAGAAAATCATAAAAACAGCCGAGAATCAGGCAAATTGCTAACATGTGTGCCCCGCTGCCGAGGGCTGCCTCTGCGTGGCTGTTCCCGACCCTCTAAGCACTGGCCAGTTCCGTTTGAAGGGTGCAGCTCTTTAATGAAGGGCTAATTTTTATTGCCACTCCATTGACTTCAAAGCAGTTGAGGTTGCCAAACATAATTTCACTGGAGGTATTTTCAGGTGCACTGCAAATAGTTCATAAATAATTTCCCCATTATGTGGGCTCTTCTCGACAGCGGCAATGTTTCATGTGTTTTTCTGCTTGCTTCTTTCTGGTCGTCCTCGTTGAGTTTGTGGAGTCAAATGCCACTTAGTAGACTTGGGAGTTCCTCACTACACTTGAGACATGACTTTAGCATCAGAGCTGTCATTGACCGCATGAGAGGCTGCAGGGGAGAAGCCCTGATTAGAGGATTAGAGAATTAAAAGAAATCCAACCCAAGAGGCCTTTTGGGTGATGCTTTATTGCACATGACCACTGCCACTTTCAATGCCTTCTTAATAGACCTGTAGAATGAAACGCAATACAAGCCCCCCACCGCCCCCTACTTTATAACTATGATGAATTATTGCATTGTTACAAAACTTGACCCCATTTGTACATAATACGTTGTAGTCTTTGTTAGCCATGTGGTAACAAAGATGAAAGAGTTGGATTTTGAGTATTTGTTGCGAGTGTGATTGCATTAGACTGGTGAGTGTAGACGCATATTTGGCTCATTCAGTAAAATTCCCGTAAAATGCAAATGAACATGAACAATGAAGGCTTTTCTGTGCTTTATGGTAATAAGCCTATATTCATTGTATCATACGTATTTATTTTTCCATGAAACATAATTTCCATTGTTGAATAGATGCATTTCTATCAATTTTATGTTTCTCCGAATGTGCCTCTAGAAGTACCTGAAATGCTGTTTCTTTTCCTTCATAGTTTTACGTAAATGCAAATATGTTTAATAATAAGCAATGCAATTTGAAGTTCTAATGGATTTTGAGGGGCTTCCAGATTCAAGCAATCAAAGTCAAAGTATTGAACTCAAACCGGCAATAAAACGAATAGTGGAATCAAAGCACATGTTTCACATTCCACGGCATTCTGAAAGGATTATACGAGACTTATGGGGCCATGCCTTGACTTAGCAAGCTATTAAACATGTTTCGCCCCTGTCGGATGCTTTGTAAAGAACTTCATAAACTCTTTTGATAGGTAACAATGTGGAGGAAGTAAAACACAGAGGGCTCTGTTTTTGCTGTAGAGCGCTCGGTCCCAAGCATAAATGCTCGGCAACAGAAATTTCCAGCGTGAGAGTGTAATGCAGTTTTTTTCACCCATTGTGTGTAAAGAATTATTATTGTTTTTTAATTGCATTTCTGTCCCTGCAGCAGACTTCAACCTTTAAGGGAAAAAAATGGAACGCTGCTTTTATTGTTACCAGGCAGGTATTTGGCAATATGGGACATTAGTGTCGTCGTACACGTAACATGTTTAATGTAAAAACAGACCATAAATCACAAATCGTCGCAACTATATTTGATTACACTTCATAATTGCTGTTTCCCACGCCAGGAATTGCTCGTCTTGGCTTTAACTGTAGTATGTGCTTGTAAACAATTGCATGTCAGAAGCATCGCTAACATTAATGACTTTATCAGCTTTCACTGTGTCAACATGTGTATGCTGTATACTTGTATTTTTTAGCATTTGTATAGTTTAACAAGACGTTTAACTTGATTTGGTGAAAGTCTTTTTGTCTTTTGATCAGAAGCTTAAAGTGATTTTTATTGAAAGCCATTCTAATGTTGTAAGGCAATCCTTATTGCACCTTCTCAAACCAAGAGACTGTTATTCTGCCCTGGCCCCTGTCAGTATAATGATGATAGACATTGTTTACAGGCTTATGTTACGGCTCATTGCTTTTTTATGCTGGGTACAACCTTGCAGCCCACACATACGTTAAACATTTACAGTATGCATGTGGCTCTACAAATAGACTTCCGCCTATGTTATTCAATTTTAAGACAGACAGATAATATTGCTCAATTTACCCCTTCACCTTTGTATGAAATGGGACTGTTTATGTCCACAGGGTTAGACTCGCTCTCAAGTGTTGTCATTTTCAGTGAGGTGTGTGATGTTTAAATTAGAAGTATGTCTTCCAGATAATGCAGTTCTCTCGTGGGCGCTTGTTTTTAAGATCAAACCGGCGGTGCGAGACTGGTTCTTGTGATTCATGACTGCAGCCCGCCTAATTCCTCTAGATACACAAACACTTAATTAATGAGTCATTATGAGAGGAAGGAGAGCCCAGGGTATCTGTTAAACACATTCACGGATTGGGGCTAATGAGTTCTGTCTGTGCACAGTGTGCCCATTATGGGACTGGTACTGACTGGTATTCCACCTCTGGGTGGTGTCAGCACTGGGCATTCCTCGAGGGCCACTCGGACTCCCAAGGGAGCGCTGGGGCCCTCAACCTATTTTTTAAACCAGCTACAGGAAATGAGTGCCTGACCTTTCTACTTTGGGAGGAATAAGGGCCATCTGAACCAGCTGGTAGAAAAAAAGTGCATTTATCTTTCTCACAGAAATTCCAGCGAATTGTCTTGCATCCTTAACATACATTGTTCATATTATAATTAATCGCCAAAAGATCTGCAGACTGAATCCTTTGTAAGCCCTAAATGCCCAAAAAACTTGGCACAGAATTGTTACCACATTCAGTTTTTCTCCTTTAATTTAATTTAGCAAAGAGGCCTTTGTTCACAGACCCAGTTCATTATCCTAAGCCATGATTCAGAATGCAATTTCGATTCAAAGCTGTTTTAATGTTTCAAGACTCTACTTATAATAGGGCCCTCCCAAACGAAGAGATGGTTGTTCTGCTTGGTTGTAATTAATCCAAAAAGATCACTCACTTAATCATTTACATCAGTCTCCTCTATATTTCTGTCGCTTTCTGATCATAAATAATCACACGAAAAGACGCTCAATTAGATTTCCCTCAAATGTCCTGGCTTTATGATGAGGGAAAAAAATTCTCTAACTAGTTAGGCTACATGCGTAATTGCTCTCCAGTGACTTTGATATCAGTTTTAAGCTGGAGGTTTAACTTCTCTAATGACTGGTTCTTTGAGGTAAAAGTTCCTCCATAATTGCAATTATAATTATCTGTAACGTTTTTTTCTCTCGACATATCTGCTGAGTTGCTAATGGTGGCTTTCAATGGAAACTAAGTTAGTATTTTTTTGTGATTTGTGCAAAAGCAACTTTCGATGAAGTCAATGAATATCTGGCTGTTTTTTTAGAGCGGATTCTGTCAGATTGAATAGATTTACTCACTTCTGCTCCACAAGGAGATTAAAGGAATAAAATAAATTGGAAATATTTCTTTCCAATTTTTCTTTGCGGCATAAAAAGTTGGTTTTATCAGATTTCATGGATTGGATAGGATGACGCTTTAAAACATCATGTCATGTTACAGTGTGGCCAATCAGTGATAAGGGAAGTAACTGGATCTGGTTAAGTTCTAATGGCTGGTAAGCCCATTATTGCAAGGTATTCCTACCCAGAGCAATGTCTTTGTTTCGTCTTCCGCCAACTAAGATTACTGCGTAAGGATTTTTTCCCCCAAGTGCAAGAAATTGCATTGACCTCTTCTATCTATTGCTTCCATATGCAAGCAGTTATCTTTCTTGCAAATGGAAATGAGACCCAAAATTGCAACAAATGGGGCCATGCCACTGAATGCAGATGTTTCCCCTTTTTGCAAAGAGTACACATGCCCGATCGAATTAACTTTAACCCCTCTGTCGACGGAACAGACATCTCTTTTAACGGCTTCTCTTGCCCAAATTAGTTTGGAGTCGGACCTAGCCGAACAACTGTATCTCACAGTGGGCTAAATAACCTGTGATTGTATTAAACACGTGGTGAGAAGTACTCTCCCAGGGCCTTAATAGGGGTTCCACACATCCACCCGTCACCAACTTCACCCCTCTGCTGGGTAAAAGAGTGAGATTTGAAGAAAACCACCTGTTTATGAGGCGGTAGTGGGATGAAAGTGGTCAGCTGGATGGAAAGAGGCCAGGGGGATCCTAACAGGTGCTTCCTCCACCGTGTGCTGGGAATGCAGGGCTGTAATGTATGGAAATAAGCAGAGGAACTCTCACGCGTTGACTCTCTCTGCCCTAGCATATAATGAGTACAACTTATAAAACAGCCCTGAAGATAATTTGCTAAATTGGTTAAATGGTGCTGCAGAGCTCTGTGTGTTAATGGCCTTCATTCGAGCCATGGATCGGTCACCTGAATGTAGAGCAAGCACAATGTTGGATCGTACATCTTGCTACTCCGCAATCTACTCACACAGGGCTCTTTAACATTGTTAGCCAATTTATTTTTAGCACAGTTAAAACGCAATCGGATTAGGCCACTCTATAAACTTAAGAGTAGTATTTAGCAAACTGTGGGACCGTTATTTTATTATTTAAAATGTATTGCACGTTCTTTAACCATTACAAATAGCCTGTTTCCTACACGGCTATAATTCATCCTAGTAGCCCGGCTACACAGGAAGTATCTGCTCTTTTTCTGGCTCAGCTTTGCCCCCCACACCCCACCTCAGTTGTGTCCCAGGGCACAACCTACCACCCCCCAGCACAAACAGCCTGTAACCCCATCATTTATAAGACTGTCAGCTCAATAAACTCAAAAGTTATGTACACGTAGAGAACTCGTAGAATTGGAACATACAGGTGCTAACTTATTTCACTTTAGGTTTTCCTGTCCACAGTAATGAAGAGCAGGTGAGGGCTGGTGCTTTAATCAGGTCGAGAGGGGGACGCGTTGAGATTTGCTGCTCGTTGAAAAGCACCCCGTCCACATGGGTTTGATTATGAGGTTAGAGGAAAATCAGACATGAACAATTGTTTTCCCCGTCCCCAATGTCAAAATAAAATAACTTGCACATTCAGTGAAAGGTGACTGATTCTGACCTCATCAAACGTCCACAGTGAAGATCAGCAGTGCACAAAGTCGACATGAAAGCTCTTTTAGTGTCAACAAGCATTTGAATGTGACTCTCACATTAGAATTGTTCCTTCATGTGTTTGTGGACATATTACTTGTATCTCAGTTCAACTAAATTCTGATGACATCATTGTTAGTGCTTGTTACTTTTTAAGATGTGGGTATACAGCCACAGAAAGAATTTGGAGACCATTTCAAAGTTATTTTCAGTTTTTATTAATTTACTTTTTATAGACAAGTGTTAAGGTGATCATTTTTGTTTCATTCTGGGAACTCCTAACAATATTTCTCAAAAATGTCAAATAAAAAGATTGTTCTATTTTTGGCAGAAAATGAAACTGGTGAAACGAGCTCTGTATTTTTTCTGACTGTTCAGTGTTAAGTGTGTTAAGCAATACAACAGTAAAATATAAATATATATATTTTTGTAAGTTTACATTTTACTTTTTATGGGATAACCATTTTTATCACAGTTTTCATTTCAAGCTGTCTTGCTGTCTTGTCATGCTGTCAGTCTTTCACATTGCTGATGGATTACTTTGTCACTCCTGAATAGACACTGTACTGGAGTGGTGACAATACATCTAGAAAGGCAGATTAAATGAAAATTCGGGATGGTCTGTCTATATACATTACAGCTTATCGTGAAAGACTATATATAGGATAATAATACAAGCATTTATTTTATTCAAATCACGTGAAGGAGATCTGGCTTGTTAAAGGGTTAGTTCACCCCTTTCATTATTCACTCAGCCTCATGTCATTCCAAACCTGTATGACTTTCTTTCTTCTGCAAATGTTGCTAACCAAACAACATTGAACCCCTTTGACTTCCATAGTAGGGACACAAAACGTTGAGACCTTTCTCAAAATATCTTCTTTTGTGTTCCACAGAAGAGTCAAAAACACCCACCTGGGGAGGGCATTAATAAATGTTGACAGAGTTTTTATTTTCGGGTGAACTGCCCCTATTTGTAGTTGACTGACTTCAAAAAGCTCCAAATGTGATGGATAGTTGAGTCATTTTCAATGGGGAATGTAATACATCATGGCTATCAGAACTAAATGCTCACCATTGAATCAGAAGGTTAATTGTGCTGTTTGGTAAACAGAAGGGATCCGGCTTAATTTGGCAGAGCTGAACCGTCTTACCACATGGGGTTAATTTTATTTGACTTAATTTTTTCCCTATTTAAGCACGGTTCTAGTAAACGCATGTTTATGCAGGACAAGTGTCAACAGACGTGCAATTACATTTGTTTATCTATTTGTAGACTGCACAGAAATTCTCGCCTCAACCGGCAACGTTTGCGTGAACAGAAATCCAGTTAAACAGGAAATCTAGGAATATCACGTACGGTATGGTTGCTTTGATGCAGCATGATTACATTTGAAACCTTTTTTAAAATTGGTAATAAACAAACCTTCATTTTACAAAGTTATACTGTATTTTTTATGTCCCCAAGCTTTAACAAGGCCAGTGCCACTCTTCCCGATTCTCACAGATGCATACCATCAGGGCCTCTGCATAGTTATTTACTTCCAAACACACCACACAACTGACTTCTGTCTTTGCATTCTTTTTTTTTGCATTCACTTAAAACGCCACCGCTGGCGTTGAATTTGTAAACGGGGTCTTACAGAACCATAAAACTTTAAGCTGATCTGGGGTCCGAACTTTTCGAGGTGAGCAAGAGGTGGGAAAAAACGCATAATTCCAAGGTGATAAAAAGCCCACATAGAGATATTAAATTTAATCTAGTCGGCCGTGGCATGGAGGGAACTTCGGAAGGTCATCTGCAAGTAAATGGAAGGCATCGTTTCGCATAAAACTCCCCACCTGATTTGTGACAACACCACTTACCGTGTCATTCCTCTGACAAGTGGGCATCAGCTCCTATTACTGCTGCCCACGTCAAAGGTGTCAGGCGGCTTTTTAAACTTCTCCTCTCCTCTTCCATATGAAAGTCGGTGACAGACGCAGTTATCATCTCGGGACGGAGTGTGACCCGTACCCATTAGGACTGAGAAAACACTACATGGAGGGAGAGCTGTGGGAGAAAAAGATACAATAACAAAGTGCCATTTGGGTAGTCTCTCAGAAGTGCCAGAGGACAATTAAGCGCCTATTTTCTCTGCCCCCATCGGCCCGGGCTTGGGCAGTTAAGTCGTTTCAGAGACATCCTGCACCTGTAAAATTGCTGCGCTCCTGTGAATTATGGAGGGGGTGGTGTGGGATGGTGAAAATAACCTGTCTTTAACCTCTGATCTTAGAACATTGCTGGACCGGTGGCTTTAGAAGATACAGCCTCGGTGAGGGTAAAGATGAAATGTCCTGGACTTAAAAAAACACCCATCTTACTGACAGCTTTGGTCGGAGATGAAAGCTTTAAGTGTTAATGGTAAATAAATACACAGTCTTTTTATGAACTTGATGCAGATCAGTCAAATCAAATTGTTCGCCGGTTGGTTGTTTTACTGAAGTAGTCAGGTTGTGGTATGAACCTTTCATCTGTGTTTTCCCAGTTGAGCTGCATAAGGTACTTCACAGAGTATGTCTGTACTTTACCAGTAGGTGCAGCTGTGGTTCAACTGAAGCCGGAGAGAGAGAGGCCCTGGATTCCCGCCGTGATATTAGCAAAGCTCTGCTGATGCAGCCGGGTCGGTAGCTTCCATGATTATATTAAAGCTGTGATCAAAACTATTGGCGGGCGGCTCAGATCATGTAGAACAGCCTTGATTAGCCGACCACAGTAAAATTAGACTTCCTAATAAAGACATTGCTCTCTTTATGAGGCACATCACAGTGCATCTGGGTTGTGGGATGTGTCTCTTTTTGTTTGGGGCTTGTTTTTGCCACTGTATCCAAGGTAAATTTTGAATGTCAGAGTAAGTCTGGCAGCAAGCATAACAGAGTATTGCACAAATGAAATAATGACTGCGGTGAAGTAGCTAATTATTTTAAGGTCCGCATGAGTTCCTTAAAGCGGTTTAATTCGCAGAGTTTTAACGTAGTTTGGACCGTGCTGGACCTTAGTCTGGGTAGATGCCTTGTTTAATTCGACATGGATGAAAATAAGGCTGTTCGAGTTTAAGTAGAGTTTGTTCAATGGGCTGTTCTGTTCTCGGTGTTGCCTGTGAAATCGATGTAACATTTCACAAAAACTTTGGAAAAAACACCCATTGTGATGTGATTTGCAACCTATCTGTTCCTTCAGCTTCGTCTACGGAAATTCGTAACTGCTGATTTGAAACAATTTGGATGACGTGAATCATACAAAAAACACATCGTTGCTGTTCTTCCAAAACCTTGGATGTCAAATTAGCTGTTTTTCTGGAAATGGAACAAAACACTATACTTTAAATACTGTGTTTTAAATTTACAATCACTTTTTCATACTCTTTATTCTTTAGATATTTGCACAACCCAGTGACAAACATAAAGGGTGACTACTGACTAATAATAGAAATCACAATATATGGAAATGCTAGGTTTCAGAAGTACAGCAGCGATATGCAATAAAGCAGTATGTTAAATGTACAAAAGGGGTTGTACAAATTCTTTCAAATTATACTTTATTTACTGTGCACCGGTGTAACCCGATTTCATTGACCTGATAATCGAAATCTGCTATAATCTTGCAGAGCGCGTGGATGCTCAGTGGACCTGAGACAGGAAGTCCTGTTAGGGCCTTCTGCTGGTTTTGGTCCCTGCATTTCCTGTTGCCTGCCATTGCTCTGGCTCAGGCTCGAGTGGAACAGCCAGGATTAACCCCAGAGGGAGCAGAAGTGGGCCTTACTTCATACATGATTAATACCCCCATCACTTTCTAAATGCCTGCCCCAGTTTGCCAGACCAAGTCCGGTGTTTGGCTTTCGGAAATATCGGCCCGTTTATGAGGGGGAAGTCTTCTTCTGAGCGAGAAAGAAGCGTTCTTTAATTTGATAATAAGCGAGCATGTTTTTTTGGGGTGAAAGCAAATGATTGGTCTCATTAGTCCTAATTTTCTAATTGCCTTTCATGCAAATGGCATGTAATTTTGGCCTCTCCAGATTATATAAATATCTTAAATGTACCTCTTTGAGCCTCGGAGATGAACGCCTATAGGATAGGGACTTTTTTGAACACGTGCGTGAGTGAAATGGAATGGCGAAGGGGTGGGAACGGGCAAGGTTGCGCAGCACTGCAGACATCTGCCTGCTTTGACCCCATTGTTGTGATAGGTGTTTGCTTTAGCTCAGAGAGGGCCATTGTAATCCATCCCGCTGCTGAAAGAAGGTACTATTAGAGGCCCCCGGCCAGTCCGTCATGTTCTGCTTTGGGTAGAGCTCAGCCAGCTAGGCCGTAGCCCCTAAGGACAGCCTCAGCTTGCCACAAAAAGCCTCCTTAACATGACGCCACCTGCTGATGGAGCTCTGGCCTTTGTGCTGCTGTCTGCACAGGCTGATTCTTTATCCCATGGGAACGTCACGTGGAGGTTGGACAAGCTGGCTTCTGTCAGGGCCTGGCGTGAAAGAGCAGAAGGCCGTCACATGTACACGTATAGGTCTAGTTTGTCAGCCAACAAGTGTGGTTTACAGTACATCTTGTGATGTTTGAATTCTTAAATGTTTGATGTTTTAGCTCTACTTTTATGGTTATGGTCTCATATATTCTCATTATGGTTTCATTAATCTGTAATTCAACCTCATGGTTTTTGAATGAGGGATTAAATTGTAGAATGTTCAATAGTATTGATCTAACTAATGTGAAGCGTTAAACACTGAATGTTTGACTTATGCATAGACTGAGAATTAGTCGTTCATGGCTTACAATGGGACATAGTTTCAAGAGAACAGTCTGTGCTATAAACTGTGCCCAGAATGATTATTCTGTGGATGAGTATTGTGAAATGAAATTCTCTCACAGCATGCTGTTTTTTGTTTCCAGAGAATATATCGGTAATTGAGATGCATTCGCAAAGATTTTCAGTTGTCCGGTCAAATTATGGGAAGATATGTCTGTCTGACCCTCGTAATCACAGACGTAATATCGATGATTGTTCTTTTACCACAAAGTTTATGTCCATGAGAAAGTTAATTGCTTTAGAATGATGGAAAAACTTATAAAGCAGCCACACAATTAATATATAATACGCACCATATGGTGCTAAACAAATAAAGAATAAAGTAGAGGATTGTGTTTCAATAAAAACAGCTGGAGAAATTTTTAGGTGGGTAGCTTGGTATACAAGCCGGGTACAGACGAATGATACTTATCTGCTGAAAGTGAATGGATCGGCCTGGACTGACATTTCAGGGGAACAATAAGATTTGTTGTAGACCTTTTTAAAAACCTTATCTTTATTTGATTAATTATTGTATTTGAGTAAACGTTTGTGCATCTGTTGTCAGCATGTATCTCTGTTCATAATTCAAAATTGTAAATCCGTACATTTGATCACTTTCCTAGAAAAAGTGTATTTTATTGAATAATTATGCAATATTGCATTATTGCATGATTATTTTTTTACTCATAAAAAACCTAAAACCATGTTTATTTGCAGTAAATTTCGTATAGAGCAGTTACAGAAAAACAACAAAAGATTTATCAAAAGTTAAAAAATGTTAAGTTTGAACAATTCATGTAAATGATTTTTTTACCTTTTGTCATTCTTTGTAATTGATTTATATTCCCCATTGTCCTTATATACGGACTAAACACACAGGCTTCAATTCATTAAACATTTATAAGAGGAGAAATGTCACCTGTCAATCAAAGAGTCGATTTCAGCACATCGGCTGACACAGACTCACGTAACCTAATCTGACAGTTAACTGAACGTAAACTTTGACCTTCATCTGACTATTGCACCATCAAATAAAGAGAATGTTAGGAATTGTCCTCTGACTAATGTCAGCGGTCTTGATCTGCGGCTGAATTGACACCTGTCTTACCACATTCGCTCGTGTCAGAGTTGTCAGTTTCTCCTTGTGTACCCTCAGTTTATGGAGCTGTGTGAAGTTGTAAAGTGTAGATCACCCAGCCCTCAGTCAAGCATATGACTGATTTAAGAGAGTGGCAGCCATGTAATTCAGCTCCATACGTGCATGCTGAATCTGCCTTGAAAGATCAGAACGTTGTGTTTTTAATTTTTAAAGATGACATTAATTATGAAAAACATTTTTTTTCTATTCGTCAACCTGGAGACAATTTTGTGACATTGACCATGTTTGTAGAAAGGCATTTTTTTTACCTTCCATGAAATTGAACAGTGTGTATTAACACAAATATTTTGGTAACCCTTTATAAGGTTGTATTTGTTGACATTACGCAATGCATTAGCAAACATAAACTTACCATAAACAATAATTCTGCAGTATACTATTATTATTCTTAGTTCATTTTGATTTCTGGATTTTCTAATACTTATTTTAAATCAGAAGTATTTTTTATTTCCATTTTAAAAATTGTAGGTAATGTGCAATGAACTTAGTTAATTTTAGTTAATGCCAATACATATTTGCCTATTAAATAAAAAAATATGTATTGGCATTAACTAAAATTAACCAACATGTATTAATGATGAAAAACTACTGTATATTGATCATTGTTAGTTCATATCAGCTAATGCAAGGGTTTTCAAACTTTTTCAGGCCAAAGACCCCCAAATATGATGAACATTTTGGGAGGGACCCTCTTTCTAACGTACTTTTGTATTTGATGTATAAAGAAGCATTTAAACTGTTAGACAAAATGTAAGTGTGATATTGTTAGACACTATATTGATTGGAGAAATTAAACTGTATTCAAATTCAGTAGAATCTTACAACTTTTGTGGATTTTTATTTTTAAAGAAATTCTGGGGACCCCTCAAAACATTCTGAAGGCCTCCGAACCCCAGTTTGAAAAATTCCAAACTAATGAATTTACTAATGTTAAAAAATGGCAACAATCCTTGTTGTATAGTGTTATGTTTTTTTGTGGAGTTCATGCCGACCACTTTAATGTGCATGCTGTAAATAAATATGAAATTAGTTTTTTAGAATTAGTGTACTATTAATTATTGCATTTGACATCCTCATATAATTCAAAAAATATATGAAATAAGGTAGAGTAGGACCCCATTGAAATAAGATTATTTATTTTGAAAAAGAAATATGTATATTTGTTAATGTGTTATTTAAATTCACAAAACATTTTACTTGTTCATTTGTAAATCAGCAATAAGTGTTGGATGTTGAAGAGCTAGCCTTGCAGGTATTTTATCCGTCAAATAATTAATCTCCATTACTTTTTTAATTAAAACGTTTTCTCCCTTTTTATGTTGTAGAATAACCTTACTGAATAATGAATAGGATTAATTTTAAAGCGTACTAATTACTTTAAATTAAAATGTATTTGTGGCATTACCCTAAGCAAACAGCAGCAAGCAGAAAGTGCGGTTCTGCTTTGTATGCAAGCAACAGCCCATGGATCTTGCCTGTGTAAATGAGGAATCTCTTTTCCCGTTTTCCCCTTGTTATTTTTTACGGCACACAGTGAGAGCAGCCCTGGTCCGAGGCATTGTTTTGTTGGCCCCGCTCTGTTCTCGCGTTCTTATTTATTCATCTTAATTTGAGGCATTGCTTTCAGCCCCAGCGCCTGCCGTTCTACAAGCGCTGGGAGCGATCTTGCTGACCAGCCAGGTCATTGCCAGAACGTGAGGCCAAAATGAGAATTTCTGCAAACAAACACAATCAGGCCACGATTAGATTCCGCTTTCATGATCTTGAAAGGAAATGCAAAGGAGATTAGATAACAGGCGGGCCATAAGGCTCATTTATCCCGTTTGGCGCTAAGTGTCTAGAGATGGCTAAATGCTTTAATTCCCCACTTGTGAGGAGCACCTCGGGCCAACTCGAGCTATTGCAGAACCTAACTAATGGTATTAATGTTTAACAAGGAAAAAACAGCAATCTTATCACATGAAAGTTTCCTTCGTTGTGTTCCCCCACCCTGATTCTTTTTTTTCCAAGTTCCCATCCGTTTCAGCTGCCACTCTGTGGTTAAGTGGCCATGGCATTTTTTGGAACCACCAAGAAAGTGCTGTCCTAGCGCCAGAGGTTTTGATTCAGAGGCCAACTCTGGTGTGCTGTACCCGATCGCTGTTATCTGAGTGAGGCTAATGGACCTTCTGGAATTAGAACAGGCAGAAAATGGTCTAAATGAGAACCTTTGCAGGGCAGCTGTTTGCTAGTTCACAAGAATACCAATAAATGGCAGCCGCATAGCTTTCCTTAATCAGATTCGAGCAATCAGCCTTTTAAAAAATTCCCATATGGCGCGGGAAACGGCGAGAAGCAAAAGAAAGCCGTGGGTTACTGCAAGGACATAGGCCACTTCAAGGTTACCGTGTCTGGGTACAATTAGCCACTCACAAAGAAAATGGACTGATGCTTCAGGGAGCTATTGCAGCTCACTCATTTGTAATTAGTCGGTTAGGAATTACTCGCAGCGAAACGTAAAGTGTGGCACTGTTTTGACTGTTTACAAACATGTTTTCTTTAAAGTGGGCTTCACGTGGCGTAGACTTGTAAATATACAATGGCTACGAGGAGCAAAGTTTGAGACTGCAGGATAGCTGGATTTAAGGATGATGACTTAATTGGAAAGTTATTTCATTATCAAACACAAAACATGCCTGACAAAGGAAATTATTTGAAGTTGAAAGTCAAATATTAACTTATTTAATTTTTTACTGCTAAGCTGTGCACTGTAAAAACAATAGGGCACAATATACTGTATTATTAAAAAGGGATTTTCCATTTACTTTTCAGTTCCAAATCTGAATACATTTCTTGTGATGGTGGACATGGAGAAAGATATTTGGAAGAATGCTTGTAACCATAGTAGGAAAAATGACAATGGTAGTCAAAAGTGCACCAGAACGGTTTGCTTTCCTTTATTTTTCACAGATCAAAGAAATGTACAAAGCAATTTTTCCTACTATGGAAGTCAGTGGTGGCCAAGAACTGTTTGGTTACAAGCATTCTTCCTATTATATTTCTCTGTGTTCACCAGAACAAAAAAAATAATATGATTTGAACAACTTGAGGGTAGGTAAATAAGGACAGAATTTAAATATTTTGGATGAACTGTTCCTTTAAACAGTGCCATGGTCATTTAGCAAACGTTTGTTTTTGTTTCATCTGTGAGACTTTTTGTACCGTGGCCATTGCTTGCAATTCTGTATCAACCCCATAATCTGTTTGTAAACCAAAGTAAGTTTGAAGGACTCGGTGGTCTGACAACTACACAAAGTCATCAGTATTCACCGCAAATATTTGTCTCATAAAATTCATGTCAGAGCAGGACAGGCTAAAGATGTTCCGATCTGTCTGCATGTATGCGACTTCGCTTCATCTTCTCTTCATAGCGGGTTGTCCTAAACAATATGGGATCCTGTCAATCAGACATCAGCCATCCTTAACAAGACCCTATGAAATCAGCTTTCAGTTTATTTCATAATTTTCTTTTGGCTGTAAAATTTAATAAACCCTACAGTACTTAATTTGAAGGGTGACTGTTTCCTCCGTTCATAAGAAAAGTTATTCTGTCGGCCAGCTGTTAGTCGTCAGATCTTTGATTACTATACAAGTGTTTCATAAGCAAAACAGCATGTGAAATATATTTTGTTTTTCTCTCACATCTTTCGATGATAAAATGTTACCACAGGCAACTGGATTTCTATGGTCTGAGCAATAAGAGAAATACAAAAACAGCATGTTGCGTTTGATGTTGATGACTGAGAACAGTGGCGCGGCGTAGCTGTTGTCTTATTTTGAAAGTTGAGTAAGGAGCGCAAAATGAAAAAATAACAGTCTGAAAAGTTGTCTTTGAAATTGGCTTTGTTCTGTTCGTGAAAAGTCAGGGAAAAATGGCGAACGTGTGACGTGAGCCATTGATAGAAGGGTGAACGCTATCGTTGTGTCAGCTAGCAAATGTTAGTGTATTGTGAGTCCCTTGCTCTGCTAACAACTGTCATGCTAATTAGATAATTAAACATAATCCCTACAAAAACATGCACTCAAATGCCAGGAATCTCTGCATCTTTATGCAAACTTATTCATTTTTAAGCAGTACTGACTGAATGTCTGAAATAATATGAAAAGGAGGGAAACGGTTTACGACAATAGAGGGTAGACTGGTTAAAATCAATCCAAAAGTAACGGCCGCCTCTATGGGTCATTTTCTCCTTTTGACTGGAGTACTGGAGTTTATTTAGTGAGGACCCAGTCACAATAGTGCGTGTTGTCGTAATGCAGGAAAGGGGAGATTTTGATTTATTTTTCGAAAATGTAAATTTGAAACACTCAGTTTATTAATTCGTAAAAAAAATATTTTCATGCAGTTTTCAGTTTCTGCCATTAAACGCATATGCACATGTTTAAACATCACATTTTTGATATCCATTACTAGCAGATGCATTTATACAGTACATATTGCATGCACGCATATGTAGGCCAAAGCTTGCCCTTTTTGTCAAACTCAACAAAGTCTGTCGATAGCAAAGATGATACTAATTGAATAATAATATTAGGCATGATGATTGCTATAATAGATCTCAACTGCAAACCCTTGTGTTGGCAAACAATACACTTCAGTTCCATTCAGGATTCCATTCCTCAAACACCAAGTGAAAAATCCAGATGTGACCATTGCTGTCACCCCTGGATGGCTCCTGACCTCAAATTTATATCCAGCTCATACTCGCAGCTGCAACACTTCAGATCGTCCCTCCCGCAGCTGCGTTGAGCAAGCGTTGCATTGATGACTCCACCGTGGGACAGAAAAAGGTCCATAGCTACCTCAGACAATAGCGTTTGAATCTGTTTTAATAACGCACATTACGAGCGCACCGTTGGATCATAACTCCCCCATCTCCATCATTAATACATGAGAGGATTTTCTCGCATCGTTCATGAAAGTCAAAGCAGCCAAGGTCTCCTGAAGTGCAGAGGAGATTTCCCCCTTTCTGTTTCGAGCGGAAAATGGGGCATTTAAATAGCAATACACATAATTGTTCCGAATCAATACAAGCCATCAATAGAAGTCGGATTTGTTTTAATTTATGTTTGATTTTTACGGATGAACCTCTGGGAGTTTGGTAGGCTCCCCTGCACCACCACCCCTGTTGTTATTTTGGTCTTTGCTCTCATCGTACACTCCTACAAATAAAAATAAGAAATCAATGTAAGCTGCAATTTTTACGCCGCTGATTTAAGTGGCAGCGACAGGCCAAATCCAATAGTGCCACTAAACCTGACAAGCTTGACATGTGCCTTGCCATCCTGCCCCTCAATTATGCAGGGCCCAATGTTTCCTTGCCTTTTAATTGAATCACACCGTCTCACACTTGTTATTTTTAATTTGTCGCATTTGATTTCTGACAACAGTGCCAGGGTGGCATGAATTATGCAGAAGGAGACCTAAATTGTCTATCTTACAAAAGTAATTGCGAATGATTAAAAAGCGAATAGGGGGATGTTTTGCTCTTAAATAAGTTTCTTTCAGCTGGCAAAAATTACTGGGCTTATTTGTTGCCCGTACTGTGCATGTTTTGGTGGCATATGTCAAAGCATTCAATGGAGAATGTTCTGATCTTTTTGTGGTGAGCAGTTGTTTTATGATTTTAGGGTCCACTGCTGTAAAAGAACACAATCACAAGACATCTGATTATTTTTCAACTGGGGAAGACCTCGAATGAAATGAATCGAACATAATTCAGTCGTTTGGCAGGTGTGGCGTGATAGTTACGTTTTATTGATCTTATCTTTTGATTTTTGATTAGGACTTTTTAGGATTGGACTTTGGTTTGTTACATGAAAAGTTACTTTCAATATCGGTTGATAGTGAGTAGGTCTTTGCATTTTTGGAGCAGACGTTCACAATTCCTTTTAATAGAATAAAGAAATAAATCCATTAAAAGACAGCATGTCTCTCTGTACAGTTCAATGTCACATTGATCTCATTTTGGATTAATGCATACTACATGACTAAAATAAAATGTATGATTAATATAATTAATGTGTTAATCTTGTATTATCAATATAAATCAATGGAAATATGTTATGAGAAATGTTAGTAAAATAACCGTTCTAGCCTTTCAAGAAAGAATTGCTTAATTTAGCCTTTGGGCAAAGCAAAGGTACCCAGGTTGTAAGGTACATGTCTTTTAAACTTGAATCCCTTTGGAGGTATCTGGAAATCATTGCTCCCTCTGCACTTGCTTTAGTTTCATGAATGCTCAATCAATTCAACAGGACAGCTTAACTTTCCTTTTTTCCTTCCATAACCACAACCATTTATAGTCCCAAAGGCGCTTACAGACTGAATTCAAAGTCTATTTTCACAAAGCCTTGAAATTTCACCTTTGGAGGGCAGTTGGGAAAGAAAATCCACAAAGTGGATGAAATTCCTCTTTTGATGATCTAAATGATTGAAGGGGCCACAGCACTGGCAGTTCATGCCCGTATGTCCATATGGATTACTCTTCATTTGCTGGACTACATGCACTCTGCCATGTTGTCGTCCCTTTACATTTGACCTAAATAAAAAACTTGTCTATTGTCTTCATGAACAACTAATATGGTCATAGTCATTATACTTTCGAACTTTATTCTGTTTCCTGTTGGTATGGAGGTAGGGCAAAGAGAGTGGAAAAAAAAACGTAATTAAAGAAGCATTTTTTATTATTGTTTTATTATGTAGCCATTGAGATGAATGATTTATCTTGTCACATGATCTTAAAATGGCAGACAGCATGACCCACCCCTTATTTTGTAAGTTTCGTGTTAAGACTTAAGATTTAGCATATATGTTTTTGTCACAAGCACCAATTTATTCAGATGTATAAAAGTTTTAATCGGAGAGAGATGGTTACAGATTTAAGAATGGATTTTATGTGCATTCATGGTGTTAACTTGTTGCTTAAAGATGTTAGCTTGTAGATTCAAAAAAACATTAATATGACTCACAATTTGGATGACACTAATGTTATTGAGCATTTCAAGAATCTTCAGTTTCGGTGTGGCTTTATCATCCGAGTGCATACTGAGGAGATGGGGCAGGGAAGATAGATCTCATGTGTTTCTAAAACCCACCTGTCAGGTTATGTTGTTTGGCCTTAGGAGTAAAACGCTTTCCTAATTCGGTATGCATGATAAGTACAGCGTGACAAGCCGTGCCAATTTAAGAAGTCCATCTTAGCATAAAAGTCCCTTCCAATGAGGTCTTCTTGCCTGGCACCATCCATATGATGAAGTAGCTCGCTAAATTTGAAGAGCATCTCTGGAATGGTAGCAGATTCTTGTCCACTGAAATGACAATTAGAGTCACTTTCTACACAAGTTAGGTTTGATGTGTCCTGTCAGCTGCAGGGAGAGGATACGTTCAGAGACAGAGACTAATCTGACTCGGGCTGTGATTGCATTGCCCCCTCATGATCCGCTCATTGACCACACCAAACGTGGAGACAGGAGATGGACGTTTGGGGGCTCGTGGAAGGACTGGGGGCGGAGAAGAATAGTTCTTTGGCTGATTTCAGGTTTCTTGATATCCTCTAAAATAGATTGGTTGTTGAGTTGGCTTCTCTTGCTCTTTATACTTTTCTCTTTGTAGACTGGATTTATCATTTTGTCACCGGTACTTTTTACACCTTTTTTTTTTACACTCAGTAGCAGTAGCGAACTGTGACGTTTGAGCCTTGGCCCTCTGCGCACACGCAACCAACCCCTCCATAAAACACATACACTTACAACAGTACATTATTGTACACTAGACAAGAGTGTGCAGACAGAGTATGACATCACAGAACTGCAACTGCTCCGTGATCTTTATTTACTCTCGCGAGACTTGGAAATCTCACATGGATAGAGTGTGCATAGATCCAGAAAGTCAAATATATATATATTTTATTGAAACAATATTAATTTACAAACTCAAATGGGTAACACAAATATGCATATAAAAAAAACTTTACCATAATACAATTCTAAGCATACAAAAGTATCCATGTTTATATATAAATCTACACACAATAAAACAGCAAACAAACAAAATCAGGAAGTCAAATATACATATCTAATAGGGAAAATTGGCCAACTTTTTTTTAAATAATATTTTAAATATTTTTTAATATTATTATTATTTTTTACTATAGTTAAGGTCATCACAGGTAAAGGTTTTCACATTTTTTTCTCAAGTTAGTATTAAGTAGTTTTGAGTGTTTAGTTTATATTTTTAATTTATTGTCAGTTCGACCTATTTTTCAGAGAGATTAGATTTAGAGATTTTGGATTTCAGGACATACAGTAGTTTAAATATGTTTCATACTAATAAATGCTTACTTAGTGAAATTCTTCTAGTGTTTTCTCTATGTTGTGGATTTTTAATGGAGGTGGGTCTTATTTCTTGGTATTTTTCATTTTATATTAACTATGGTTTCGGGCTTAGAAATCCATTTAAAGTGTTCGAAATTTGTGCTTTCAGTTAACAAACATGTTTTAATTGTTTATGCTTTGTTTATGATGATATTAACTCAAACTCAAATTATTTCAAACTATTAGTTTCAAATTTTTCAATTATTATGAATACAAAAAATGTATTCTATTTTCCTGTTACCTGAAAAACTTTAGATTTAGCTGAATTCAAATAAACGATATAAATAAATTTAAATAAAAAATAAAAACTGCAATGTGATTTACTATGAATAGATGTAATGTAAAGGAGTGTAATTTTGAATAGATTCTTGAATGTCAGTCAAGTTTGAAGATTTTCAGCTATGATCGCAACTTCATCTATTTTGTATCAATTTTGTCTTGTAAAATGAGAACAAAACCGTTATTAAGTAAAGTAACCCTTGTGGAGAAAACAAAAAGTAAAAAAATACTTTAGCAAGAGTAATGGTGTGAATTTTGTGAGTTATCCTTCCTTGACAATGGATCTCCTTCCTGCTTTAATAAAAAAAAGTGTGACTGAAGATGCTACGTTCAGTTTCTTAAATACAGTTTCATAGTCGCAAGCAAAAATATGGCTTCATTTTCTATCACTTGTACGATTTTCCTCTGACGGTACTGCCAGGCAGCTGCGTTTGTAAGCAACTCACTGATATCTAATGTGGTTTTGTGGCAAGATGTTCGGTAAACACCATCTGAAACACTTGTGATTGACTGATGTGGCTGTGAAGAAGAGGTGAAATGTAAACAGTTGCTGTTAGGAGTGTCTCTGCCTGGTTTATTCCTGTTCTTATTGATCAGAGCGAATCGGTAATTGCTGTCAGTTAGAGGCATAAAGGTGGTGGTTTGCTGCCGCTCGGTTGGTGAATCTGCCTGTATCCTCTCGGATGTGGCTTTTCCCCCTTTGCCTCCTGAGACTCCCCTCATCCTAACCATCGTTGTTTACCTCGTATTGTCAACAAGGAGCATGTCGAGGATGAAATTAAAGAGGGCCTAGCAGACACAGTGTGCAGCACTGTAATGGAGGCGATTACCCACTGAATGCCAGCAATGATTTGTGTGTGAGCAACGCGGGAGGAACAGAAGTTTTTTTTTCACAAAAGGGTTTGACGTTTGTATCTTTTGCATACATGCTTGTTGACTTCATCGTGGAACAGAGGATTCACAGAATGTCATATTGCTCGGGAAACAAATGTATGATTACCGCTCTTCCAAATAGCTTGTTAGTAAAACACAAGCCATCTTATTTATGATTATGCAGTCTAGACCAACAGCATTGATTTTTCTGTGGTGAATTTGCTAGACAAGTTTAGGGCATTTAAGTGCAAATGCAAAATGGAATTTTATAATAATCTAATGTTTATGAAGGTTTTCTAATGACCAGATAGACTGGATCAATGTGCAAATAAATGACAGTCATATAAATCAGTGGGCACAATTCTTTATTGATGAATTCCCTTGTTGTTTCATATGTGTTTTCATGCTTTTATACATCTATGTCGGATTGTGGGTGGTATCAGTTTGGGATCCCTAAATAAGGAAGGGTGCTTCACGGCTTACCTGCCGGTTGAGATGTATTTAATCTCTCCCTTATTGGCAAACATTAGAATTCATTCAAAACTCCCGGCCCGACCGGGGCCAAATCCCATCTCAAGATTCAAAGCTCCAGGAAATTGCTTGCATTAGGAAGATATATTGGTGTGAAAAGATCCCCTGACACTACATTGAACCACTTAACATTTTTGAGTTCAGACAGATCTACTTTGTTTTTTTTTCCTAGCAGTTGGGCACTGGACACAAACTGACCATAGCGAATACATTTTGATGGATGTAAGTTGTTTCATTATTATTCAAGTGCATTTTTATATGCATCATCTCAGCTTGTTTATAAAGATCAAATACTTTGTGCAAACCAGTTTTTGAGTGTTTGTGAAATGTGTACTGGTGGTCTGGCTTGTTCGCCGAAAACAAATTAAG
Source organism: Triplophysa dalaica (assembly GCF_015846415.1). NCBI lineage: Eukaryota > Metazoa > Chordata > Actinopteri > Cypriniformes > Nemacheilidae > Triplophysa > Triplophysa dalaica. The sequence continues at coordinate 17,503,072 of NC_079549.1, read as the reverse complement.
ATTTGTACCTATTTAAGTTATTTAACCTTCCTTCACTATTTCTTCTTTCTTCAGGTATACTGTATACATTTATGTAAACATATATTTCCATGGGCATCATTAAACTTCATTTCCCCTTTTTAATAATACTAGCCATTGATGAACGTCCTATTTAAGGCTATTCCACATTTAATAGAGTAAATATCCCCAATACCATGATGAATCTTTAACGATTTAAAGTGAAATTATCTAAATGAGTTTAATTATATTTGGTTTTTACTTGTTGGCCTGGCCGCCTCGCGAGTCTCGGAGACGAATGAATAAGCATGTGTTTTGCATGTGTTTGTACAGCAAAACAAAACACATTTTCTATTTGGCAAGTGTGAACGGATTCATAAAAGGTTAGACGTTTACTAGCTTTTATATGAAAACGAAACTCCCAACACATTGAAAGAGCAACCAAAGTCACAATAAAGTGCTTTATTGAGTAGATATAAAAACAATACATTATTGGTTTTAAATTAACTGGTTTTAATTAGTTTTTAATGTCCGTTCGATGTAGCTGTTTTACACATTTTCTCTCTTTCAGTTGCTTGATATACTAACGGTTTAGTGCTTATTTTCAAACGTGTTTGCCTGCTTTTGTAACAGGGAACAATGAGGAAGACAGTCCACGTGATTCTTACATTTGAAAATATTTAAATTGTTAACTCCCGATCCCTACTTACATTAATGACGGGCTAGAGGAATTTTGACTTTGCGGCGTGCGTGAATCAATATGAAGTTGATAAGCCAAGTTCATTGCTGCCTAACATAAAGCAAACCTGATTTGTTTACTTACCTAAGCCTGGGTATGTCAGGCCCATTATGAAATGATTTATAGACCACCATCCAATGAAATTGTTTAAAGTAGATTAGGTTCAGGGAACGATCAGCACTAATATGACACGCTGATGGCACATGACAGGTAACCAAGCAAACAAGTTCCTGAAATTCAGATTGAATTAGAATCCTAATAATACTGCAGGGAGTCGCAGATTTAATCAGAGCGTCGGGGGGAAGGGGTGTGAACTCCACGCCCCTAAATAGGCGCACACACAAGCCGCTTGTGAAATAGGTGACAGGAGTTCTTGTATGTGTGCGTTTTAGCGTGCACAAGTCCGTGTAAACAAAAATCATCTGCATTCTCAAGAGGGGGAAGACAGGCGTCCTAATGTTCTATAAAATGTGCCTACTGGTTTCTTAATGTTTTTGTTTTACTTTAATTTTTTATAACCTTCAATAAGAAATAAATTTAAAACTTTAAGCAAAATGCTTGCCCTTTATTATGTGTGATATTGACGCATTGCTGAAAATAGGGAACTTAATGCACAACAAAATCAGTGCCGCTCTCAGACATTCTGTACTGAAGGCATTTATTGACCCATACCTAATAAAAGCACAGGCTCACATCACGATGATAAAGGGCTTCTGCAATAAAGTAAATATTATCTTTCACAAAGTGAATTTATGCACCATGAAGAACACATTTAGACTAGTTAAAAAAGTTAAATCTTCAACTTTAGTAATATCCTTATGTGTGTTTACATATTTTCGTGGATGATTTTTTCGCAGAAATTTTCTCTTTATTTGAAAATAATGAATATAAATGATGTATTGTTCCCTCTGTTCCTAGGCACATTAAAGAAATTGTCGGCAAATTGGAATATTAATGCGTAAAGTAAGGAAGGAGCATTGTCTGGACATTTGAATATGCACGATGAATATTGTATTATAACGGGAACAAATTCGAATTGTGAGGGCTGAGAACAAATCTATTATGCATTATTATGATTATTTTTTTAAACGTATTTGCTTTACAAAGAACCAATAAAAGTTCCTGCTGACATTTTTGCAGAAATTTGAAGAGCATGTTACTTTAATGCAATGCAGAGGCACTTTTCCTTGACTTCGTAATTTGATTATGTGAACTTGTTTTGTTTTTTGATTAGTTTTTTAAGGAAAATCATCATCCAGCCGTGTTCATGAAAACGTTTTCTTATTTGTAATGTTATGCATTTATGTATTAACCGTCTACTTTGGTAGACAACCAAAAACATTGAAGCTCAAATGCAATCTCCATTTCTAATATGAGTTTACCAACCTTAAGCTATGGAACCCTGCCCAAACTAGATCTCTGTCTTTTGCTTCCATACGCTCACACTATCTGCATTTCCCCTGGACAAGCTTTTTTCAATGTGATGAATTATTTTTTTTCTAGATAAGGAGGATGGGTATGTTTCAGATCGGACCCTAATTAGGGCCCCCAGCGTCCGTCCAATGCATCTAATGAGAGGTGCCTAAGAGAGCAGGAACCCGGTGAGCACAGCCAGGTTCTGATGCTAAGAATTACAGCACCCGGTGATCCCCGACACAGCACGATCCACACCTGCAAATCCGCCGCAAACGCCCTCCTGTGCTTTTGATGTGCTATTCTTTTCATGTCTCTTACAACGGCGACATCAAGAATATCCCGAGGTGGAGAGGTGCGGGGCTAATCCTGTTATACATTTTAATCATGTTAATTGATAATGGACCTGGGGTAATTAGCAATGGTGTGTGTCACATTAGGCATCCTGAACGAATTCTTATCATGTACAATTGATCGTTTAAAACTGAACAATACGGCAACGTTCACGCCAGATAATTTTCCCACACGTGCCGTAACCGACCTCGACACATCAATGTATTTTGGATAACCGCATGCATCAAAAAGAAAAACTTTCCTAGACCTGCTCGTCATGTGAATAGGACACGGTAGGATGCGGTGAGTGTCCGTGGTTCTTGATGTGACTGGGAAGTCGATTACGGCTGCAGGGAGCTCGAGTGAGTTACAGTTCCCCTCTGCAGGAAATTAGCCTATTATCAATTATCAATTAGAGTGCCTTGTGATTTACAGGCTTTAGGCAGGTGGTAGTTTTTTTCCCCCGTACTACTTTCACCTGTTATCTATTTTTACGAACGCTTGCAAGCTTTCATCCACCGTGTGCTCAGTCTGCCAGCACATGTGGAGAACATTCTCTCTCTCACCTTTTTAACTGTTCTTTGTTCCAACACTGAAGCCTTTTTCTCTTTTTGTCTTCACTAATTTAAGATATGTGGTTTTCTTGCATTGGAAAGATAGGTCAGTAAGAACAGTATTGCTGTAATTATTACAAAGATTAACATTTTTTTGCTTAAAATAACATTCTGGTCCTTTAGAAGAATATTTTCTTGCATAAAGTTTTATCCTGCCAGAGGAAGCATCTGAAAGTTTACTTTTTCTATAATTAATAATTAAAATGGGCACCTTTTTGTCTTACAGGTATGTCTTGACACAGCCTCATCTGTAAGGTTCAGGTACCTCTTACAGACACTACTGACACACTCAATGTTAACTCTATTGAGTTAAACATACAGGGTATATGTGCTGTGTGTTTGAATAAACAGTACACACATTACACATAGTATTATTGTTTTATATTGTTTTACTTTTTTAAGTACTTTAAAAACTTCTTTATTGGCATCTTGCAGAATAGTGATCAGTGTTTTTTTATGGCATGTAGCTTTATTTCATTTATACAGACATGCATTCAGCTACTGGTGGGTGGCCTCCGTCAGTTTTGAGAAAGGACTGACAATGCTTCCAGTACATAACAGTAATTTTATTTTATGGAAATTTAATAAAAAATGACTCAACAAGATAAGTGCAAAACAGGGTGGGATTTAGTCAGACAATGAATTTCTTGACTTTTTGCTGAAAATTTGGATGTCATTTAAAAATAATGGCAATGGATGCCCTTAAAAATTCATAGTGATTTATGTCTGCTATTACTGTGCTCATGGAATTCAATTTGAACAATAAAGAATGAGACACAAAGCATCAACTTTTGAAAGTAGGATGTTAGTAATAACCTCATAAGGCAATATCCAGCTGTGAATTATGTGAACTTCAGCTGCAGATTTTAGAGTTTTCTGCAGGCAGAGCAATTGTTTTGAATTATGACATTGTGGATAAGTCTGATGTCATATGAAGCATGTCTTTGTGTCTCAGACTTTGTAATCTATTTGTTTCTTTGAACTCCGTTGGGGGTAGTTACAGTATGTTCTCAGGTTCGCTTTTTTAGGTAGCCAATAAAGTATGCACTTTAAATTGATTTTTTTTTCTTTTTTCTATATATAATTCTATAAAAGATATACAATTGAAATTATTTTTCTTCTGAAGTTGTGAGAAAAAGAGACAGGTTGTTGCAAATATGAACTCTTTCGAAAGATAAAAGAATCCTAGTGGTTCCACAGAGAAGTAATGATGTGATTTTTATGATGAGAAAAATGTTGTATTGTTACTTTAAAAAGGTGATATTTGATCACCCCAAAACTGTGGGTGATCAAACGTTAAGTATTGTTAGCTTCGTCTGAGCATGTTTTGACTTCAGTAGTGTATAGACTGCACCTGAAAGTGGTAAAAACAATTTTTTGTTTTTCAGTTTGATGCACCACAATTCCTATCGGCCGACAGCAGAGAGTAGCACTTGGGCGCTCATTAACAGGCTGCCCACAGGCACAGGTACCTGTCCCACCAGCATACTTGACACTCCCCTCAAAGCTGTCTGTCTCCCGTCCATGTGCCCCCCATCCTGTCTCATTACTTATTGATTTACAAATCAATAACACCTTTCAGAGAGCAGACTGCCTGAGATAGAAAAAGGGAGCGCTCTGCCCTTGCTACCAGCTCGGAGACAAAGATACTAGAGGGTAAAAGCAAGCGGTGGCAACAAATGGGATGCATTTCACATTTAGATTTATGACAGCGGCAAGCTGGGGAAATATGGCGCGTTCAGAAATTGATTGCGCTCGATTGCGCCAGAGCTCCTGTTCTTAAGAGGTATTCAAAGCACGGGGATCCCGCTTTTGTGCGACTGTGCCGCTGTGGTCGGTTTGAAAGTACTGTTAGCGGAAAACCGGAGGGCCTGTCCGGATACTCATTAGGTCAGGGCTTATTGTCACTGCTAACAGAAAAATGGATCCGCTTGAAACAGTTAGGCACAGAACAAAAAGCTTCAGCCCGGGTCCCAATCAGCAGCTCATAAAGGAAGCGGCGCAGGTCTTAATCAGTCAGTGCTTTAATGGAGCCACTCTTAAAAGTATTATTAACCTCATCTGTCTAGATTAGGAACTAATAGCCCCCTTTCTGTGTATTGTCTTTGTAGCAGCTGGTAATGTACATATATATTAATCCACTCGCGCCGGCGAGATTGCGCGGCGCGGAGAACAACGCTGCCCTTCACAAGCGAGGCAGACACAGGTTAGGAAGCCACTAATTAAATGTCAGCCTTGACAGATTAAAATTATGAAATTTAAAATCAGCAAGTAGCTCTTTGTCATTGTCAAATTAAGCGGGTGGTGTGATGAGGAGACGGGGATGGAGGACTTTAATGGATTGAAGGGGAATGTACTTTAACAGCCCTGGATATGGTGAATAAAGATTTCCCTGCGCTCGAGGTAATGGGCTGCATGTTCAATTCTCTGTGCTGGTAGGCTGTGCCACTGACACCATCTGTGCTGCTGTGATTTACTTAGCCACAAGGTTTAATTTGTTATATACACATACACGAGCACAGATGAACAAATATTTGTGGGTTTTTAGTATTTTGATTTTTTCTAGAGTTATGAAAATTGATTGATTAAAACCTACAATGTGAAAACAGACCATCTAAAATGTTGTAGAAACTAGATTATCTAAAGAAATTTGGTGTGGTGGTTGTTCATGCCAAACTCGCCACCACAAAAGTAGGTTGTTATGGGTGGTTGCTAGGGAATTTGTGGTAGTTTATTTTTTGCCCTCTCTTAAGTTTTCCTACCTTGAAGTGTTGAGAAAGGGATGTATAATGTATTCAAACCAACACTGTAAAAACAAACACCAACTAAAACACAATAGAAACTACTTTATCCGAACTACCTCGGGTCACGGGGAGCCTGCGCCTATCTCAGGAGTCACAATAGAAACTAGATTTTTGAATTTTCTTTTTTTTGCGTAGCGCTTGTCTTTTCAGTGTAGGGTATTTTTAGCCTTTTATTTATCTCTTATTTTATGATAATTTTCTCTTATGTAATTGGAGTACACAGTAATTGTCAAGATCTCAAATCTTTGGGTGAAAATAGTCTTATATAAAAGTAAAATCCAACACCCAGCAAGTTGTGTGATATGCGTATATTCAACATGCTGGCTGATTTTAACGTTCCACAATAGTCCTGAATTGCTTATTTTCATTGACATATGTAAGCTTTCGGTCATAAACTGGCAGAGATGTTTGTTTAAATATAAAAAGTACAATATCAAAGCACTGATTTTGGCCCCAACATCCATGTTTATGTTGTTGCTGGATCATAGTTATCCTAAACTCATATCAATCCGATACATGCATTCCAGAAACCGGTTCAAATTGAAGACCTAATGAATGCTAACAGAACTTTTTCATGGCAAAGAAAAAGATGTTGCACAGCGTTTCTGAATAAACGAACCACCATTAAATTAGGCTGATTCCTTACACGTTCAAGGTTCAAAGGCTTTGGGCTCAAAACAGGTCTAGATGCGTTTAGCTTCGGTTGGGTTGAGAGCGCAGCTTGCAATAAAGCGATGAACAAACCAGAGGCAGCATCAGAGCAGCCACTCTCAACACGGATCCAAAACCGATACTGATTCAAAGTGACAAGATCCAATTAAATTTAATAACACAAGCTGTATATTCATTTTAACTGACAATTTTTATTAGGCAGCCACACACACTTAAAGCAAGGAACTGCGGCTAAATTATATCAATGTAATACAGTTAGGTTATGCAGAATCCAGTGTGTCTAATTTGCTGTAATTGAGTTAGGGGCAAGAGGCCTGCAACGGAGTTCAATAGTTTGGGGAAAAGATCACTGAGCCAACATCTCTCGGTGCGTCGGGCCAAATGTACTGAGGGAGATGCTAAACATGCTCTTCCTCAAATGAAATTAAATCAAGGCCTGTTGTCCAGAAACATCAGAACTTTTAAAGCGGCTGTTTCCTGCACTTTTTGTAGTTTACTTATGTTTCTTCCACCAAAACTATTTTAAGACCCTAAGGATATCGTATGTTAAGACTTAAGAGAAGATATTTTGAAGAATGTTGGTAACCAAACAACAGTGGCACCCATACACTTCTATTGTATGGACCCAAACCAATGCAAGACTCTTGCCACTGATCTTTCCTTCTTCAGCAGAACACAAAAGAACACATTTTAAAGAATTTGGGTAAATTTTGGGTGAACTATCCCTTTAAATGCTTCAAATTGCCATTGTTAAAGATGTTTGCCTGTATTGATAAAACAGTAAACTGTTTTTTTCTTATCACTTAGCAAATGACATGGGGATATTTACTTAATTTCTGTGAGTGAAACAACTGCATCCTCACTCATGATGAATAAATGATTTAATTCACATGGAGTGTCATTTACACTGTATTGTTTGTGAATGCGACCTGTTCCACACCTTTTTAAAAACACAGAGACTTGACAAAGTCTTTACCTTATACTCCATATCTAAATGTGACATGACACTTGAGAGCTTCTGGTGTGCTTGAGTGCTTTGTAGAGGTGAGTGAGTGGCATAGTAACTGGTTAGCCTCAGGTGCTGTGCCTCATATATGTACCCAGCCTGTCTTGTGCACAGGGATGCTCAGTGACTTGCCCTGTGGTGCTGTGTTTTCAAAGCACACAGATCATTTGTTTTCCCTTTCTGTGACATGCAGTTTAGCTCGGCTTTCTTCTGGATGTGTCACCGAGGCAGACTCCGGGCGTTTACCCGGTCCGGTCTTTTAACCAAAAAAAGGTGAAAATTTTGGATTAAAGAGTAGAATGGATATTTTGATAATCACATTTGCTCAGCAAATGAGAGTGCCTTAGGATTTGCAGCTCTTAGAGGGTTAATGTCAAGTAAAATCATGGAGACGTATCGCTGCCTGTAAAGAAGATAGTTCTTAAGCAATGAGTGTTTTAAGCTTTAAGCTGTTGCCTGTAAAAAAATCCTATAGTTGCTATGTTGCTTAGCAACCAGAAACAGCCTATGGTGAAAAATGTATTATAGTACATTGTAGAAGAATTGTTTTTTAATATTTATTAATAAAAAAATTAAATTATAAGTTAAACATCGGATTGTATTAGTACCACTTAGCCATTTGGGTCTTTTTACAACATTTTTACAACATGGAGGATGTTTTAGGAACACCCCTTATTAATCGTAAAGAGAATTAAAAAAAGACAGCTTGATTTGTGCAAAATCACTGTCACAAATGACCTCTTGCTTATTGCTTCCTATACATGAATGTGTATGTAAGTGTGTGTGTATTTGTGTGTGTGTGTGTGTGTGTGTGTGTGTGGAGTGTATAAGGTTGTAATGATGTTCTCGACTTGTTAAATGCAATGGTCTGTGTCCTGTTCAACCAGTATGCTGTTGCTTTCCCATCTGTGCAGGGAACTACATCTGCTCCAGAGGTCATAGAGGTCAGCAGCGACACCAGATTTAACTGTTATTTACTCTGAGTCTCCGACAAGACGCATACAGCCCACGCCCACTCAACTGATGTATGTTAAATGTGCTCCAAATTACCAGTGTGTTGGATCTATTGATGGACCATTCGTGGCTGTCAGGCTGTCTCTATCAGGCTCTCTGTTACTCCCCCCTCCTCTCCCTCTCCCATTTGTTCCCCCCTTCATCTCTCTCTCTCTCTCTCTCTCTCTCTTTCCCTCTCTCTCATGGCACCTCCGCGGCCCGGGCTGAGCACCTTGCTCTGAATAGGAAATGAGGGCTTAGACAGATACATGCACCTCTGGAACCTGTTGGATGTTCAGACACATGTCTTGCCCATCTCATTTTGAACAGGTTAAAAGACCACGTCAAGCGCAATTATACTGCGCCGGCATCTTCCACAAGACCTCGCAGGAGACGTTGTTTATTATGTCCTAATTTACTCTGATGTTATTATAACACGAGATGAGAATGGTAGAGAATTTCACAAATCTGGTACTTATTTGGATATGACAAAACAAATTGAAAAATAATTGATGATAATTACATTATTCAGTATTTTGAATATTTTGCAACAAAAAAGCTTACAAAAACAATATTTTTAGTAGTACTTCTTTTTGAATACAAAGAAAAAAAGCTAAAAACTATTAATTGCAACAAAATATTCCTAATGATTTAAATGCATTACCATGTTGTTTTTATTTTGTAATTATGTGACTGGGATTAATAATTTGAACAGTAAAATAAAAAAAATCTTTTTTTTGTTTTTCTATTGTGTTTTTAATTTAATAAATTGTAATTGAAAATGAATTAAATTGATTTTACTTTTTTATTGACAGTGCCTTCTCATCGCCTTCAAAACAGACTTCAAGCTTAAAGCACTGTATAGTTTCTTGTTCTGTGAATTTTTTGTGACAGAAACACTGTAATTTTAGTACCCTGTTTTGTCTGCACTGATGGAAAACCTTGCTCATGGTAAGTTAGTTTTGAATTTTTTTTAGTGTAACCAATTATATGAAACAATACTCCATTTCCAACCATAAAATAAGCTTTTATACATACAGCTATTGAAATAATACAAATAAGCTTTTACTTATTACAACTAATCAAACTGATTTATTTATTCAGTTTAATATTGAGCATTTTTCTTAAGGCAGCATGCCGCCATCAGGATGACCCCCTTGTGCTCCGCTGTATTTGTCTACATGGCACGCTAAGAATGTGCTGAGGGCTCAATGACACAGTGTATCTGATACTGTCAGAGCCTTGTCTAGAGAGCCTCGTGTTTATACAAAGGCAACGATGAAGAGATTAGCACAAGGATGCTGGTAGAACAGCGGCGTGATGAGCAGAACAAGGCCCCGCTTCTGCTCATAAATAGCGCAGCACATGCACTGCTGCTAATTGACTCACACAGGCATTAGTGGGATTAAGTTAGAGCCTAAAGTTCATTAGGCAGATAAATGCATCTCTTAGCCTGCTAAAGAGATCCCGCGCTAACACAGCTCACTGAAAATAGCTCTTATCTAGGATGATGCTCAACGGAGATGAAAACGTTTTACTTAATTTTTCCGCCATTATATGAGGTCAAATATAATTGAATTATTGCAATTATGCAAAAATGTTTTTATAAATAACACTGAACTGCCGTTTGTAACATGTCTGGTGCTCATTTTAGGGTAAATGCACAAAGGATTTTACTGGTGACACATAAGGCTCTGCATCTTCGTAGTGTCAACAAATTTTGAATTGACTTCCTCGCTATGAATGACATCACAGCAGGCGCTCGGTGAGCGGTGGAAAGTGCTTTCATTTTGCCACTTAGACGACAAATTACCCAGACAATAGACCTCTAAAGTTGGCAGGTAATTCAATCGCGACTGTTGACTCCAGGCATTTGCTTTGTTTGCCCTCAGAAGGAAATGCCCAAAAATTCATCTTGGCGCAGTCAAACGAAATGAAAGATAATATTCTTTATCTGCTCGGGATAGCTGCAGATGAACTCTTCCAATATGAGTGTAAATAAGATTTAGTGATTCCATACTTCACTTGGCTTCAACTCAAAGTGATTTGGATCAATAGTGTTTGCTCGTACGACAGCGTGCAACAGGGTCTCGGCCCATTGTGCAGGCGAAGCACGAGGGCTGTATTCAGATTGCGCTGGTGTCAAATTAATTCCAGGCTTATCGTGAAATTCAATTAGTAGGGAACCCCCCTTTGTGAGTAAGAGAGTGTCCGACATCCCAACGTGACAAATTACAGCGCTCACAGAGCATATCAAGCTGAAGTGTTGAGGTTTGCTAATCTTCCCTCTAATTCTCAATTACTGTAAAATGAAGCCATAAATCACAGGGACAGGCAGATCGATGGAAACGTTGTTTTTGGAGTGATTGGCAGCCACCCCAAAGGTTACTTTTTAAGTTGGTTTAAGGTTACCACTCGCAGAGGGCTCGAGGCGGGGTGGGGGGGAGTTGAGGCGGGCGACGTGTGGCAGCTTGGGTTGGGGGGTGGAGCGCTCGGGGGGGTCGAACTCAATCTATATGATGCAAGGTTTCAATCCTTTAGGGGATACAGCAGAGGGACAGGACCAATTTTTAGCCCATCAGCCATCCAATTTTTCTCCTTTTCATACCTGCTGTAGTAAATGAGAAACAAATTAAATTTCTCCCTACTATCTCCACAGAAACCATTTAAATCCTTTATGGAAACTAAATTGTCCCCAGACAAATCGCCCCTGGTTCTATGACAATATACTATGGAGGTGCAACCGAAATAAATTTGTGTCACTCCAGATATGCCTTTGTCTGTAATGCCATTCATTGGAGACTTGAAGAAAGGATAGAGAGGGGAAATCTAAAAAGGGCCATTTTTGGTAAAGAACAAAAGAAGCTGGAACGGAGGAGCCCCTCTTCATTTTTTCTCTTTTTCGCTCCCTCTCAATCGCCGTCTCTGTCAGGCTCGCGCTGGTGCCCACCTCCAACTTGTGGCGTTATTAATTTTGGGCCTGAGTCTTTGCATTCATGAGACTGTGATTGAAATGTAAATGAGCCTGAGAAGCGAGCAGTCAACACCGGCCTAGACAGCGTGGCCCGTGTCATGCACGCGCTCGGTCTCTGCTCCCCGGCTCTTATCATTCACGTAGATTAAGAGAGTAGAACATCAATCACTACATCTGGGAAACAATGAATAAAACGGCCCAACGAGGTAGATGAAAAATCACAGAGGAAACAGAGTTAAGAGGACGCGGGGCAGCGGTGGTGCGGCGGGGGCTGATTGGTGTGGCGGAGGGGCGCGCTGTGCAGGCAGCTCGCGGTGGGGAGTGCTGAGGCAGAGAGGTTTGTTTGAATTTACACTTTCCAGCTGGGCGGTGTGTCTTTCTGAGCACTCTCAAAGACCATTCTGTCTTTTGTGGCTGGTTAGCGGTGTGTAATAAGATCATAGCCATTACTAGACATATCGCGGCCTAACGTAGGAGCGCTGTAATACAGCCATTGCTAACCTATTAGCTTTCACAAAATTGGATGCTTATAACCTCACATCAATTGTAAATCCCTATGCTGTAGGGAAGACAGGAACTAGTTGTCACACTATTTGTCCTAGTATATATTTCTGAGGTTAGATTCATTTTAAGCTAATATTTAAATTACTTTTTGTATAGTGACAAACCTTAAAATTTGGGATACAGAAAGCTATTGAACAATTTCATATTGTTCTCCTAGAGAAAAAGATGCAGTTCATAAATACAGATTGACTTTTCTGACAACATGCCTCCATATCAGGAAATTTTGTCGCATTATATGGAACCTGCCTCCTAACCTATTAATGGCTGTTCAGCAAAATTCATGGAACAGCAAAAATTAAAAATGTAATATAAAATATCTAATTTTTTTCCCCCAGCACATATGGTATTTAATTTTTGTTAGTCAAACATCCTGGTATAGACCTCTTTGGGAGACGTAAACAACACTGGTCCAGATTCCTGTTTCAGTTTTTTCACACTGCACAAATGTTTTAACAAAATACAACCAATAGAATATTTGTAACCAAATCAAAATGTTAAACAAATATCTTTTGGATTTAAAAAATTTTTAAACGGAGGTGCTGCTGGACCGGTGTTGCATTTTGTGAAGGGGTCTATAGAAACACATTTTTTTTATTTATTTTTTACCTTAAACCCAGATTCAGCCTCATCTGATAACTACCCCCTGTTTTCCTTATAGTTTATGAACCTCCCAAGCCAATAAGTCAGTTATTAAATAGAAACAGTATAAATTGGTTCCACTCACAATATATGCAGAATTGAAAGTTTTAATAAGCACCCAGTCTCCATCCATCGAAAGGGCAGATTGGATAAAACAGCATCAATACATTTGAGCGGGAAGTCCGAGAGAGCTTCCCGTAACGGCAGCTTTATGGTCTATGATTGGTAAATATTATACAGTTTATTGGCCCTGAGAGGAGACTGAATCTTGGCTTGCAGTTATTACTGACAAAATTTGGACATCTTTATGAAGCCATTGTGATATCATACTTTATTCCCCTCAGAATGACTTTATCTGCCTCGTCGCGGGCCCCTGTGTGTCACATTTGGTTCATGTCTAATTCGGGTCAATTACAGCTGGCATTACCACTTATAGCCTGTTTGGGGCTCGTGAAATTCCATTTTCTCAAGCACCGCCACGGTCCTCTGTTATTATTATCAGTTATGTGCCTTCTCTCGTCCTTTTCTTCTCCTAGCTCTAGCTTTTACTTTGTGCTTTCCAGAACAAAAGCTAATGTGCTGAAAGACCGGTCTCGTCTTGCGGTGCTCATTGAAATCATGTGAGTGCCATTTATGCTTATGACGTGTGCGTGCGGAGGGAAGCAAAGCAACCTGGCAGCTCCTGAAGCGAGATGAGAAAATCTCTGGGGACTCGAACGTGTCGTCTCGCGCGAGCGCTCAGACACTGACAGCCCGACCAAAATATTTCACATAATTTGATTAGGTTACAATGACAATCTTTATTTATAGTCCTAGTCAGATGCAGGGGGTGCAAGCTTTTGTAGTGACGAATTTAAATTAACTTCTGTTTGTCTTACTGTGGCAATCCACATAAATACAAAGACTGTTCATGTAACCGAGGGGTAATTGCGGTATGCAGAGTTTTCATCCGCTTCATTAGGTTTGGGTAACTCCTTCCATTTTGGAAGAGGTCAGAAAGGCATGCACATTTACACATATGAGGATGTTACATTTGCATGAGAAATTAATCACAGACATGTGCTGAAACTATTTTTCCTGTTGTAACATACTGGAGCTTGAGTTTGGAGCTCATCCTTCCATATTAAAGTACATTCAGAAATGTATTTAAAATTATCTAAAATCCTTCTGGATGAGGGCTTCATTTATATGTAGGTCAATAGGTTATTTTATATCATATTGCATGGGTCGCTTCTTGGGCGCTGATATCTTGAAATCACATGGCTTGTCGAATACTACTCGCCTCTCTGTTGTGACACTCTTGATTTCTATCTAGTTTAAACCTACGTATAGCTAAATGTCATACGAATTCATATAAATTGGCCACCTCCTGTTTAAATGGACAGTTCATCCAAAAATAAAACTCCCGGTCGAGTTGTTCCAAATCTGTATACTTTTCTGTGTTCTGATGAACACCGAGAAAGATATTTGGAAGAATGCTTGTAACCAAACAGTTCTTGGCCACTATTGACTTCCATAGTAGGAAAAAATACAATGGTAGTGGTCAAAAGTGACCCAGAACGGTTTGTTTGTTAACCGAACAAAGACATTTATAAAGCAATGTGTCCTACTATGGTTGTCATTGTTCAGAACATTTAACTCCTCAGATCTTAACTTGGGACGCAAGATACAAAGTTTCTGCTGTATGGCCCCTGGTGTTCTCTTATTTTCCTTACTCTAAATCAAATTGTTGTTCACCCCACAAAGCCTTCATCAAACAGTACAGCTTAAACCAGAGGTTAATGAAAACGTCTTGCACATTGATTTACCTGCTTGTCTGAGGGCAAAGCCATTGAAACAAACAATTCATTTGTCTGCCACATGTTTCTTCAGCGAGACCCTCATAAAAGCTTTTCAATAAATTTCGCCGTCTGTTTTACAGACCTTTCCTCTTCCCTGCGTCATTTTTTAAATTGAAAGTTGGTTTTAAAGTCGGCTATAAACATCATTCCGCTCAATCAGAGCTGGTTCAGATCAAACGACAATGGGCTGCTACAGATACCTCCAACCCCGACTTGTCTCCTTGCTTTCATACAGTTTAACACCGTGGCGCTTTTTTTTCTAGCTGGAGACGGCTGTCACTGTATTTTGTCAGCAAAGCATAATATTTCTTCAGGAGTTCTAAACCGGGTTCTCAGCGGGGAAGAAATGAAAATACGGCACTACATAAACCGAGCCAGTCAGTAGTAAATCACCTAACACGATATAGAGGCACCAGGCGTAGAGCTGCGCGCTGTCAAGTCCTTCCCTGGAAAACAGAACGGACACCAGTCATGATGCTTTAATCAGCCCCCAAATAATAGATGCCTCCCTGCTCCCTCTAAACTTGGTGCCATCGGATGAAACGCAAAACAACCTGAAACTTGCTTTGCTTTCAGACTTCGCCAAATTGAGCTATTTATTTATCTTTCCGCCTTTGTTTGTGTGCTGGCGTGTCAAGGGTTATTTCTTTGGTGGGAATCTGAAAGGAATCTTTGAAGCTTTAATATGATCCTTTCACACAAACACTTCAAAGGTCGTCTAGATCCTACGATAAGGTGCCGTTTTTTAACGCTTTTGCGTGTCAGATGTTAATGTTATTGTTGGCGGAACAGAGTTTTTCTTGCTGTATTTATTAATGTGGGTTTTTTTCTTCTCTGTTCAGAAGCGGGGTAGCCTTACGTTGCTGCGGTTGGTTGTTATGTGCAGTCGGAGTGTTAACATCCTCCAGATGGAAACGGTGCATTGTTTGAAGGCTAGATCTTTAAAAGTCCATCACAACAGCCTATCATGGAAAATTAATTATTCGGTCTTTATTGAGTGACACATTTTCTCAAATATTCAGGAAACTCATTTAAAGCTGCAGAGCGTTTTTTTATTTGATTAATATTTTCCACTATCACAGCTCAACCGTAAGACATTACACAGAGATCCTTCCTCTCTGGGGTCAATATAATTCCAAGTGTGGTGCTTACTTGTCCCTCATTCGACTTTTATCACACCACTCTCTCTTCTCTCTTCATATGAGGTATTTGGTGAGCGTGGTGACGCAATATGGCTGCCGTTGCATCATCCAAGGGGTTCGCTGCACACTGCGAGTGGTTGAGGACAGCCCCTGTTTTCTGTTTACAGAGGACAGCCCCTGTTCTCAAGATTGATGAGTCGTATAAGTGTAAAATCAGGCAGCCATCCATGTATAAAAAACCATGCGTAGTATAGTTTCCCTGACCTATGAAAGTTGCGAAGAGCTTCAGGAAACCTGTTTGAAAGCAGTTATTATTTGAATGCGAGAAGTGCACAAGTTACACGCATCAGCTTTAATGTTCAATGAGAGTGTTATCCATAACCGCTAATCTTTCCCAATGGCTTTTAGGAGCAGTCTGGGTTCAGACACGAAATTAAATAACTCCTCTTCTCGAGTTAGGTGTCATCTGTCAGAACTCATCAAGCTACACCGGCTCATCCCGACTCTGAGAACCTCGCCGCTCTTCTCGGCTCATTGCTAGAACAGATGTTCCAACCGCCCCTGAAAGAAAAAAAATCAAGTTAGGGCTCTCTGCGAGAGGAATTGCAGTGTTTTGCTGCAGTTGATTAGTGTTAACCAAATAAGAGTTACTTCACTGACAGAGATGTACACAGGGAGCTCTTGAGAGCAGGCCAGATGGTCTTGTAGCCCCAGCTGCTGTAATGTTGTAAAGCTTGTTGAGAAGCTGGTGGTATTGATTTCATTTCTGCCCGTAGATGCAGCTACAACATCTACATGTGTCTGATATGGACCGCAAGAAATCCAATATCGAGGCCGGGATGGAGGTTGGTGTTGCGCTCCCTAATAAGGCTGTCAATCCCATCTGTCCTATGAAAGATGCCTCTCCACTTTGAGAGAACGGCTGCCCCGAGAGAGATGGTATCAGAGACGTTTCGCTATTCTCACCCTTACATGCTGGTACACCTCTTTCTCCGATATGCTTGTTAATTAGGAGATCAATGAACAGGAATTCTTCAGACATGCAGATGATGAGAAGGTTGAGCTCATTGTGGAGCGGGGTGTTCTTGAAGTTGATATCGTGTTCGGTACTTTTATCAGTTAGATATTTGATTAACATCAGCCACTCATTTTTGATTAGTATAACAACCCGTTTCAAGATTCCACTGGTCCACTTTTAAAGAATTTCCTTGAACTGAATGGAGACTGGGGTTAAACATCACTGCTGCTGCTATATATCAAAAGTTCCCTTAATGCACCTTGACACGTTCATCTTTTGTATGCTAATATTGGAAGCAGTGTATCTTGTGTGCACATTATTTGCGAATGTTTGATAAATGCACCTTCCATGACCGACTTGGTCCCTGGGTCATCGCTGGCTCACTGATGTGCTTATTAATAATAAATTGCCTTTGCAAAATGTGCGAATTTTCCTCCCTTTTCGGTTATTGTGTAAACAAAAGACTGCTTGCCGAATCCATCTTAATAGAGGACGTTTTATTCAATAAAGATAACTCGCTAGAGAAAAACGAGATCTCTTAACTCTCGCAGCCTTCGTCTTTCATTGTAAATCTTGTGACATTTCCCGCTCTCACTCAGAGTGCTCGTGGAGCCGTGTCACAGAGGAGCTCAGCCAATCATGGCCAATTATACATGCTAATGAATGTGCCCTCATAATTCGATCCTCAGATGTTGAGCACCAGAGAGTCTGTAGGGATTGCGCCCCTCATAACGGGAGCACATAATTTCTCTTCAAAGTCATTAGATGTAAGTGTTATGGAAACATGCACAGGGAGCCTATATCATATAAAGCACCGTTGTACTAATACATTACTATGGTACGTGTGGCATATTAATCCTTCGGAGACTGTAATTTATGCATTTTGCGCTCTTTTATGATATGCTACCCCAGCCCGATCCGTTTTTTTAATCAAAGAAAGGTCGGTTTGTGTAGAAGGCATACATCTCCCTCACCTGGTGCTTTGTAAAAATACGGAGATTAAGTTTGCACAGTGTGGTCAGAGGAGAGCAGTAAATTACCCTGGTAACAAAGTTAACATTGATTCAGATATAACCACTTGTCCGCATGTAACAACGATAACCTTTTAGTAGATTTGGAAAACAAATTTGACAACCATTAAAATAATGAATGAGTTTTTGCTCCCTCTAAGAAGTGAAGGAAACTCTATTTGGAATGCCTTGTGCTGTTCTTTCACAGAAACCCGGCAGGGGCCCTAAAGTAGCACATACTAATACAAAACTGACATAACAAATTACTTCAGTGAATGAGGGTGCACAATAGGTTATGGTCGCCCACATTCGAATACTTTAAAACGCTGTTTATGGGCCATCGGCAATGACATCGTAGTCTGCGCTAATTGGGACATAATTCGATAAATGTCACAACTTCCAGCACTAACTCGGCACCGTTAAATCTGCGAGTCTGCAGTAGTTCATTAGGAAAAGAATGCCAGCAGTCATACAGCTTGACCTGTAAAGCTACCGGAAGGAAAATCAAGTGCAAAATTTGTGAAATGCTACTAACTGTATCTGATTATATTTAGAAATGCATCTTCTCATGTTTATTACTTTTTTGGCTGTTTTTTTCCTAGTGGAACATATCATTATAAGACACTGCGTGTTTATGAGAAGATCTGGAATCGTGAACGTGAGAATTGCCCTCTCAACACGGAGCTTTTGTTTTGCGCCGAGTTAAAATATTTTTACAACTTGAAGCTCTAAAGTGACAAGTCCATCAATGAAAGTAGTTTGTCCTCTGCAGTTCAGCGAAAATGTTTTGAGAGCTTGAAGAAAGAGAGAAACGGAGATTGATGGACAGCTCTGACACGCTAGAGCACTTAGGCAATTATTAACAGTTTCTGCCAGTCACCACATCTGACACAACACAAACACGCCGTGTCTAATTTTACACTACTCCGGCAGGCATGGGTCACTTTTAAAGAACACAGGGAAACTCATTTTATCGCACATTTGACGACCAATCATCCAAATTGGCCCCATTGCTACCGAGCTCTCCCCCTCTGCCGTAACAGACAATGCCTGGGAGAAAAAACGCCGCTCAGATCTTTGAATTGCAGCTGTCTGTCGGTGCCTGCCAAAGCTTGAGATCAGTGTGGTGAAATGGTGCACAGGTGTAGGGCTCGACCACAGACGTCTCTCACCGTAGATAGACATCAGGCTGTCAACGGGAGTTCACGGGGAGCACTGGATGCTTTAGGCTGAAACGGGCGAAATGTGAAGAGGTCAAGACCTGTAAAACTTTTACCACGTCGTGCATGTCAACCAAGGGAGACCTCAGCTATGTTTTGATAGCTATCCAAAAATATTAGCTCTAGCTGACAGCACGTTTCTTCCGTGAAGACTTGGATAAAGATTTGAGGGGAAAAAATGGTATGTGTTTGTTTAAAATGGTTATAAACACCTATATTCTCCACATGAGGATTGCATTCAGGATAGCCAAGAGGACCTGAGTGAAAGCTTCAGCTATTTACTCTCTTTTATAGGTTCATCTAAATTGTGCGTGATTTTTTTGACAGGCATGAAAGTTTCTGCCATTTCCAATGCAGCTCCTATGCATTCTAATGAATGCTGCTGGTAATTTGTGTTAGACAGATTTCTCACAGATCTTGGAATCATCTGCGCATGCAGGCTCAAAAAAGTATCAGAGAAGAAGTCCAAACATATAACTGTCAGTGATACTTTTGAAGTTACCTACCGATGGGATGAGGTGGACCAAACCTGATTTACACACAAGAAAAATTCATTGTAAGTTCTAAAGGCATTAAAGAGTGGCTTCTATGCATCATGTCGGTTTAGTTCCTGAGGTAATTTATTTTGGTTTTCACTGAATAAATGAATAGGTCTAATCGGTCGAGTAATTACAAGACAAAGGATCTTTGTAATTAGAGACTAATGACAAGCATTCGGTCTGCTTTTGCCGAGCAGCTGTTGGGAAAGGTAAGTCTCTGAACTCGTCCCCTGCAGATGTTTCGACAGATGAAAGTAATTTCGTTGCACTTAACTGTCTATAAACAATTACCGTAAAATGTGCGGGTGTCTTTAACAGTATGGCTTCTGAAACACACTCTATTCCAAAATATATTGTGCTGTTTTTTAAACAGTTTTTAGGTAGACTTCCAACATGAATGCTATTCGAAAAGGTATCTTATAGGCTTCATGCCGAACGTCACATATAGAAACCGGAAAACCGGTATTGCATGTGCTTTGTGACACTATTTTACTGTTTTATTGTTTCACAATGTCTAAAACATAACCCGAATGGATTTTTTTCTTAATTTTGAATGATTCATATTTTAATTAATTATTAAGTTAATTTTTTTTTTTCTCCTCATGACTATGAATATTAAATTACAACAAAATGCTAAAAATGAAAACAACTAGGTCGGGTGATTATCTTAAAGGGGTCGTATGACATGGCTTGAACGAATATTATCGTTTGTTTAACATGTATTGCAATGTGTTTACATAATTTAATGTTCAAAAACGTCATATTTTCCACATACGAGCATGTTTGCATCTCCACTTGCCCACCCTCTCTGAAGATTTTTTACAAAGCGAGGCTTGCTTCGACCAGTGCGAAGTGATTGGTCGAATATTGCAAGCATGTGACAGAAATGTAACGCCCCTTACCATATTTGGAACATCAGTTTCCAAAGCAATGTACTGACAGGTACTTTTCTGAATGCATTGAAACAGTAAATCCAAGATGGCAAACCAGGTGACAGAAATGTTGTAAACATTGTATAATTATACATATCACTGCTGTCCCTCTGAAACCTCATGTTTGTCATGGGTTTTGCAAATATCTAACCAATTAAAAGTTGCTTGTCAACTTTGATAACACTATTTTAATCATTTAAATAATTAAAGTAGTGATTTTTCCATATTCTTGAAAACAGCAAATTCAGACATTCAAGTTTAATTAAATTAAATATTTGTTATGAATACACATTTTAACTTATTAACCTTTTAACTTCATTATTTCATTTGCTTCAAGATGTATTATTTCAGCTATTATACACTCACCTAAAGGATTATTAGGAACACCATACTATTACTGTGTTTGACCCCATTTCGCCTTCAGAACTGCCTTAATTCTATGTGGCATTGATTCAACAAGGTGCTGAAAGCATTCTTTAGAAATGTTGGCCCATATTGATAGGACAGCATCTTGCAGTTGATGGAGATTTGTGGGATGAACGCAGCTCTCGTTCCACCACATCCCAAAGATGCTCTATTGGGTTGAGATCTGGTGACTGTGGGGGCCATTTTAGTTCAGTGAACTCATTGTCATGTTCAAGAAACCAATTTGCAATGATTCAAGCTTTGTGACATGGTGCATTATCCTGCTGGAAGTAGCCATCAGAGGATGGGTACATGGTGGTCAGAAAGGGATGGACATGGTCAGAAACAATGCTCAGGTAGGCAGTGGCATTTAAACGATGCCCAATTGGCACTAAGGGGCCTAAAGTGTGCCAAGAAAACATCCCCCACACCATTACACCACCACCATAATTGCATTAATGAGAAATTGAACAGGTGTTCCTAATAATCCTTTAGGTGAGTGTATATTACACGGCCTATAAACATGTTAATTTCATAAGGTATGGGATATTGTTTCAAAGAGTCTGTGTTGTCTGTGCGATACTTTTCCGATATGACAATTCTGAGCTAAGATGCCTTGGAAGACAGCTGTCTATGTAGGCAGTAGGCAGCAAGACAGCTCACTAGGTTTTGGAACATAGCTGTTTCCCCCCCATGTGCCTGCCGAACAATGATGTTCATCTGCTTGGTACACTTCATGAATTTTACATTACCTCTTGTCATTACCATAACTAGACTATCAAAGATATTAGAAGCCGTCTATTCTCAGGGATCTTTCTTAGATCTGTTGTCAACTATGTGTGATTGTCTGCAATTGAATATTCACTTGCATTTTTTCTTCCTACTCTAGAGCATTTGCAAAAGCATTAGCATGAGGAATACTGCCAGTGTCTTTGCCTCTATGTTTGCACGCCTGTCTGTCTGCGTGTTCCTTTCCTCCATGTTCATCTCCGCCATGCTGTGGTCCTCACATTACCACTTTCTGCTTCATCTTCCAAGAAAAATGCCACACAGTAATGAACATGTTTATGTCATCCATACGTTGCGATAACAAGCCAGAAGTCTTTTACATCACCTTTGATTATATTTCGAAGAAGGAGCTGTTTGTGTGGTTGGCTCACAAGGTTTCTTTATATTAGGTGTGGGGGGGTTTGATGGACATCTCGGATGTGGCAGAATAATTAGCATTTCCCAACATGCATTTCTCCATGCTCTGTTCCCCGGCACACTGATGTCTTGTGATGCCCGGATAGCGAGCTAGGATGCCCTGTTATCATTTAGAAACCGGCAGCCGGCACTAACAGACTGTAATTATGTACTTCCAGGGACAAGATCAGTGCGCAGAACAAAGTGCGCTGGAAAACATTGCAAGGACTATTGGGTTGTTTTGTACAAAATGTCCATCACACACTTGGCATGCTTACCCCCCCCCCTCTTGCTCCCCTGGTGTCTTGTTATATTTCCTTCCAGGAAATTGATTTGCTTATTAATGGGGCAAATAACATTCGCTGATACCCTGTCGATGTGTCCACGGTGCTGCTGGCTAGCAGAATATGTTGTAAATTATGTTTTTTTTCCGTGCACTTGAATGCGATAACCGAGACAATTTCGCGTTTAGAAACGATGTGGTCATTATCCTACAGGCCATGGCTTTGTTGACAGATCTAGCATTAGCGGATGGCAAAGGTGCACGTTGCTATGCTGATAAAACCATGTTAGATGTCTTGGTTTACAGGGGAGCATTTTAGGGGGATAAATTGTGTACAGTGTGAGAGATTTCACATGCAGCAGAATATACCACTAGGCTCATTATTGCACTTTTATAAGCTGCTATTGTACTAATCCAAAAATAACATGCCCAATCCATCATCACCGCCACAACTGTAGTAAAATTTCTACTAGCCTAGCATGATGTAATTTAAAAGGTCATTGGTCAATGAGAAAAGATTATTTGTGTGTAATCGTACTGAACTGTTTTCTAGGCTTGCTTATCTATAAATCTTCATAAATCTGCTGTATCAGATTTAAATTAGCACTTATGTTTCAGTAGGCCTGTTTAGCTATCCCCGGGGCTTTAATGGAATAGACTGATGGGGCATTTCAGTTAGCAGGCACTAGTACAAACTCAATTTGAGAAGAGAGCCTGTCAGATTTCGGCACCACCCTGAGCGGTATAATTTTTGAGCCTATTATTTTACCATATGATAGTAATTATTTACCTAGATGTCTGTGCTTAAGCGAACAGGGTGTTTAGTTTTTGTGTGTGCAGGTCTTGATTTTGAATAAATTTAATAAGGGTCCGTCACAAGTAGTCAGCTATCCAGATGTAAAACGCGTGCCTTCCAGAATGAATTTCTGCAATCAGGTTAACATTAGAGATTGTCATTATCATCTTTTTGTTGCATTACGGCCAGCTTTGCTCTTCATATGCACAGCAGTTGGTAAATATCATTATCAGGGCACAACAATGCCGGGAAGTGTTGCTCGTGGCTGTTTGCTGTTAAAAATGTTGAAGCAAACTGGATTTCCTCCATTATATTTCTTCATTTTTCTGCATCTCCGGCGAATTATTCAGCTTGATTCCATTTCTGTGGAAATGCGTATTATAGAGAGACGCAGTAATTGCGGTGGACATCAGGCACTCACAGAGAAAGTTACTATGCTGATTGCACAGGAAATGTTATTATTCCCAAAGCTTAACTGGAAGCAAGTCACTGCATTTATTAAGAATCCACCCAGCCAAAAAAACATATTAAATCCATACAAGATCCAGAGGGCCACAATTTGAATATAATTACCTAGATTGATTGATTTTCCTCCTCCATGATTGTGGTAAATGATATCATTCATTTACTCAAGTGAGTGGAATAGCGCTAGTCTCTGACTTCACATGGGTCATACTGTATATCATCCGTGTGTTTTTGTAGTTCAAAGAAATAAATGCATTTTCATAATCAATAAAGCTCTGCCGGTTCCCTTTAAGCTAGACTTTAATGCAAAAACTCAACTGGCCTCCTATGGCCTTTAGGCATTTACAGCAACTATTTCATTGGCAATTTTTTACTAATTATTGTATGTACATGTTGCACAATCTGCGCCCGGCGTGTTCATCGATCACGGCATCAAAGAAGCTGAAACAAAGCAGAAACTCTCATACTACTTTCCTAACATTAAATCTTTTATAAATATTTTTCATTTAAATGTAGTTTTGGAATCATCAAAGTTGTCATATTGCTTCTTAATACATGACCTCTAAAACTGAAATAAAAAAAACGTTTTGTGCAGCTGATGGACCTTTTTTAACAGACCATCAAAAACTTGTAATTTGCACAATGTTGCTGTGGCTTAAAACCGGTCAATAAGCACATGAGTTCTTTTTAATTATATATTTAAATGGATTTATTTCCTGGGTAATTTTTTTAATTATATGTTTTACTTTTTGTGCTTTATTCAAAGCAACTAGCATGGATGAACAAAAAAATGCCAATGACAATGAAGTAATGTTTTGTTTTACCAATTGTCTAATTCGGCTGACTTTTATTAGTGTGTTTGATTTATGGAAAGTCCTTAAGCAATAATATCTGTTCCAGTCTGTTCCTGAGGACTTGTTGTTCTATTGATCGACAACAATCACCAGCCGGGGGAACGCTTAATTCCCTAGATGCTTGCTAATTGAGATTCTGGAGCATCTCCTTTGTTCTGTCTGCTCTGTTTTTGGTGGGTTATGTGTAGTGCAGCAGTAGAGCCCTATGTTTTTTATGCACATAAAGACATGGACCGAGCCCTATCTGTGAGTAAAACTGTATGTTGGAAAAAAATAGTTTGTAAGTGCCCACATACAGCTAATGATTACCATAACGTTTTCCCTACAGTGTGTGCAGAAAGAAGGGACCCTTAAGCTGTTTAACTAAAAAGCTAATACTTCAAAAAGTACATAAAACAAATAATCTGACTAAAAGCATAACCCTAAGAGACCTCACTGGCTGTCTGATAATTGTCTGCTGTTATGACACCATCTATCCAGAAAATTACTCCTCAGTACACAAGCCTGTTGGGCAATATCACAGAGTCTATCGCAAACAAGAGAAGCTTCACAAAGCCCAGGCCTCCGCGGGGATTGCTAAAACCATACGATTAGCTCGGCCATGGGGATCTATTCCCATATAAACAATTTCAAAAGAGCGGTGCCTCATAGCGAGCAGTGTTGCTCGACAGCCGCCGCCTCTCCCTAAACCTTTTTGTCCTCCGTTCGCACTTTCCGACGCAATTTCTTATTTCAAACAGGATCCATAAAAAGATGAAACAACCTTTGCGCTGATCTTCCTCAGATCTGTGTAAGAATACCTGGAGCTAGTGTCTGTATATTGAAATGAACAGCGAGGGATTGGTGCGGGAGACGGTATTTTCTCCCACACACTTCAGCTGTGGATGTGGCTGGGCTTTTTGACCCTCAACTTTGGCATGGAGAACAGAGCGGCTCTATAATTGGATGCTACACAGGACCGAGAAAGTTGCACAATGTCAACGTTTGCGTGTATCTGCAAGGCGCAGGCATTTGAAAGTGACAAGAACTATTATGGAGAGAATTTCAATATTTATTGCTCAGTATTGCAAGATGTTATGAGTTAGACTGAAGCCAAAGACTTTAAATGCATCATTCAAACTGAATGAAGGTTTAAGGATGCTATCACTAAACCAAAAAAAGTCTATCGTGAGGTCTGATCACTCCTAATGAATTACATTTCAAGTCTGCCATGTCATTCACCCACTGCGCATGAGTATTTACACAAGGCAGACCCCCATTAATCAGCCATCTTGGATGAGGCCCAGTCGTGGTTTACCCCTTAGCACTTATAAAATGCTGTTTGTCAGCCATGCTGGTGTATCTGTTGTATGTACGCTATAAATTCCTTAAGATGTTCTGACAGCATTGTCTTTTCAACGTCTCCGAAGTAATAGGGGATTTAATACAGATATGCATGCAGAAAACAGCTGTCAGAAACTCGGTCAGACTGGAGTGCTTTGTTGCAAATGCAACCGCGTGTTCATCAGGACGCAATTTGAAATGCTAAGTGCGCTATTGTCTGTAGCCCTTCAGCGGTGCGCTACAAAGGCTGTAGCAAGGCTCTTATGAGCTATCTGACATAGTTATTGAAAATGTGCTGCGTGGCACAATGATAAATGAGAGGATGAAATTAAGAGGGTTTAAAGAGGTTAGCCATGCAAACAGGATTTGGCTCTAAAGTGGTTTATCAATGAGGCTTTGTATTAACACTAGATATGAATGCTATTTTCGGTGACGAGCGCTTAACAAGCGCAACTCAATTTCCCAGCAGATGATTCCCCGCCACCTATTTTGAGTAATCTGGGCCCGGCTGCGTTATTCAAATTACAATTGAATTCATCTTTCACGGCTTCATCTAATACAGGCGTTTCTCTAGTCAAATCATGCTTTCTTAATCTGTTCGTCAATATAGTGTATCTGGCCCCCGGGGGACAAAGAAGAACTTAACAGGAGAGATCTGTTTCCATAAACATGTAGGGGATTATGTACCTATGACATTTATTAGCTTTACTACGAGGGCGCTAAAGCAGAGAGTCTGTTATCGCACATACAGTTGCGCACGGTCGCGGAGACTTTGCTGAGAGTTAATGTTTATTATGCCCTGTGAAGATTCTCCTTTTTCTGTTATCCCTGTGGGTTTAAAGGCATCAATATTATCCTACTTTGCCAATTCGCTGAGAACACAATAGACTTCAGCGGGCAAGCTTCAAAGGGCTGGGCTGTCTTCCTTTGATTACAAGTTACTACAGCAGAAGATAATCTTGATTTGATTTAATTGGATCTTGAAAAGTCTGATTTATTATTAACAGCTGACTGAAGGCCAAAGGAATTTGTTGTTTGAAGCTTTGTTATAGCTTTATTTATTTGTTGAATTTAAACGCTAATTAAAAGGGATTTTTCAAACATATTGGTTGCTTATCTGTTGGATTTACATTAAAACATTTGGTAGATGCTTTCAACCAAAGAGGTTTACAAATGAGAAACATCACCAGCAATTTATCATATGGGCAATTCCATGCAAATGTTATCCTTGAGAAAGCAAATTTTTTCACCATACTGATAGATCAGATGTCAATGTTTGGTTGGCTGTCACCTACATAACGTTCCTCGTATATGGAAATTAAATGAAAATTTGAATATAATAACTGTTTTGTGGTCTATGAAGTGCCATCCATTCTCCATTTGTTGGATATCATTGCTACTGTTTGACACATTTTAACTGACAGAAATCCTACAAAGCATGTCGTGTCTCAAAAAACTTGCATTGTCACCTCTGTAACACACTCCCTTTTTTTAAAATAGAAAACTCATGCATAGACTGAAATTTAACTGATGTCTGGACTCTGTCATCAGAGGGTGGTAGCATACAAACAGATGATTCAATATATTGGTAATAAATACATTTTTGGGGAATTTATATTTCAAGTATTGACACAAAATGTCACTTCCATTTCGCTGAAATTGCTCATATACGGGTGAATTCTGCCTAATTTATAAAGATTTATGTGTGATTATAGCTGCTCTCAATAAACGCACGTTAACATCCATTGTGAAATATTATACGGCTGCATTCTGAAGTCTTGATTTGGTCACAGTTAGATCTTGAACTTTTAACAACTCTTAGAAAACCACCACCGCAGTAGCACTAGCTGGAGCAGCTTTTTTTGTGTTATTGATTAATGGTCAGGAACTGTAAAACATATGGGAAATGGAGAGATGGGCTATAATCAGACTATCTTACATTCCCTCCGGCTATTTACAGACCCAGGTGCCCTCAGCCTTAAGAAAGTTAACATTTCTGCCTCTGAAGCATCTCTGAGCTCTACAGTAAATGTGAGCTGGTGGGCACCATCAGGGTTCTGGAAAGGGCCGCTTTTCATATCGACTGGCCAAAGATCATCTCTTCAGTTGACTTACAGTGCGGTTTTATTTTTTATCTGACAGAATTGAATATTGTTAAGGCTGTCTTTTGTCATAAATTCTTGCCGTTTTTTTTGTTCTTGTAATATATTACCTTATAACGCAACGTAATGTTGGGATATTTGCAGGAATGGTGTTAAATTGGAAAAAGAGCGATGTGCTAGTGGATTGGTTTTGGTCTAAATTGATGTGGTTGAGTTGTGGGAAAGAACCCGAACTGGCGGCTAATGTTAGCAGAATCTGAAATCTTGTTTTGTCTTTCATCAGCCATTTTCTCACAGCACTCATAAACGTCTAAGCTGTTCGAAATGGCCAATTTACAGCAAAATGAACAGCTTGAGAAGTCAATCTCATTAGAGAGCGCTTGAGACTGCCCTTAGAAATGAAATCATTTTTCTTGGAAGAGCCCCCAGCTAACTATGATTAATTGTGCGTGCTTTGGTTTGGATTATTGCATTGTTTTATTATGAACCTTATCGATATTGCAGCAACATTAGAGGTCCACATATTTGCCATAGAAAGTTTAGATTTTCCCTTTTATTCCTTTTCATAATACTTTTTGAATTTATTCAATCACCATATTCACCCCTGTGTTATGCAATATGTATTGTGTACAATGATAATTATGACTTTGTTATAAGTATCAGAATGTCTCATAAAAACCAAAAAGTATTTTGATAATGCTTTATAAGACATTTAACTAGCAGTATTTCGAGTTTCAGTCATAACCGTACACAATAGCTAGCAACAATACATTTTTTGTTTTTCTGGATGCTTGATTTCAAAGCTCCCCTCAGGACAGCATTGAAATATATTCAGCCCACTTTGACCTCCTGCACTTAGAATGTAGGGTGTGGAACTGTGGCTTAGCCCAGTAGCCCTGTGGTAATCCCGTAAGAAATCCTTTGACGCCTTGGCAATCCTGTGAATACCCACAATCTAAATGTGAAATTTCACATTAGCTTCATGTCATGTGAATGCATGAATACCAATTTCTGCCTTATTTGTTAAACTTTCAACTGTTAATATTAATCAGCTCTTCACATTGTTTCAGGCGCTGCCCTCTAAAATAAAAAACATAGGAAAATGTTTGCATTTACATGCATTAAAATGCATTTGACCCCAAGTCAGGAATTGGCATATGATTATGTTCTCTCAGATGCTTTGATTTGTAGGTGCAGAGGGAAAGCTTTAGCATGACTCACAGCAATACTACACCATAAAAATTGCCGAGGTGGAATGCTTGCTATGATGTACTATGTAAAGTTTTGTTGGCTACTTATCTAAGCTAAAACGTCCCACAGTGTAGAAATAAATATTTTCAATTTGATATGCACATGTTAACTCACTGTGGATTTAATATTTATTTATATATTTAGTTAATGTACTGTAGTTACTTGGAAAGGCACCATGTACAATATTTGACATAAATGATTCCATTAGATGTATTACACTTAGCCTATAGGTTAATTTTCATCCGCATCCACTTGGCAGGTCGACCTCTCATCTAAATAAATGTTAAAGGTAATTTGGGTTCCCATACTTTTTATAGTGGCTTGGTATTTGCCAAACAATATTCATGTATTTTGCCCATGTTTAATGTTACTGTTATTTTTTCAAAATAGGCATTTAATTGCCTTTTCTTCCTGGGGTCTTTCTTTGACTTCCATAAATCTGACTTCTTTATATCGCGACTGTAAGGGCTGAAGAAGTCATTTTGGCAAAATGCAGTTTTCCATATTGGACTTTTGAGTCAAATTGACCGTGACATCAGAGAAACTAAAGGACCAGGTCATGGTTTACAAAAAGCTTAGAGTGGGGCGTAGATTGTAAACAGTAAAAGTCATAGTAGATTATCCAAAAACTGTTAGACAAACACAGTTTAGCCAGTATGAACAAACAGCTGTAAACAGTGGGATGTCTGAACAAACAGTGTCTCAATACAGGTGCTGGTAAAAAATGAAAGGGTTGTGACAAGGGTTATGAAACATTTAGGATCAATTGTGTTTATTAATTCCATTACTATGATAATTTGTGTACACCTACTAGCTTGGGAATTGACATTAAACAAATCCTGCTGTTGCAAAAAGTAAACATCTATCAAAATCCTTCACAAATTGGTTGACCTAAAGTCACTGAGGTTATTTGGTAAAGTTATACTTTTGCTGATTCAAATTGTTTGGATTTATTAATATTAACTTTTTGCCTGCCTCTTGTATTTGTCAAATACTTATAATAAAACCCAACTTTTTAATTTGTTGTAGAAGTATACTGCAGTTTACACTACTGAGTCAGTTCAAACGTTATGGTCTGTTAACATCTTGAATGGCAAATACTTTATATGCAGACACAGTGAAACATGAATGATGTTTTTATTATGGTGAAATGGTGACATAAATGTTGTAAACTGTGAAATGGGTTTCAAAATTTTCATCATTTAATATTTCATCACCATTCGCATAGGAATAATGTTTTTATTTCTCAGTAGAGCACGACAGATGCGTTCTGAACCATCAGACTTTGATTTCAATGATATTTACAACCACTAGAAAAGATTTTCACTCTGTTGCCGGCCATTCACCCACAAAGCTTATCAGAAAGCCATGGGAATAGCAGAAAGACTCTGATTGTTTATGTTTATTGCTTCTTGTAAGTAGAAAAGAAAGCAGCACTGGCCACCAGCCAAAACAGTAATAAAGTGTTGTGACATGACGAGGGATAACAGTAATTCCAATCAAAGCATTCCGATAACTCCTAAAATAGATTCTCACTTAAATGTCAGCGAGTATAATATTTTACAATAATCAACATTAAAAACGATCACTCTTACCAAAAGATAAATATTTGGTTTTATCTGATTTTCTGTCTGGAAGGGCATGATCTCAGAATCAATATATTTTAGTTACTGTATGTTCAACTGAAGGCATGATTTAATTTATACAATAAAAGCTTTCACAAAGTATACAAAGCAATCCATTTAAACCATGACGCTTAGTTTTGTTGTAAAAGTGAATCAAACACATTTCCCTTTAAACAGAAACATTTTTTTTGTTAAATATTTTTTTGTTTTAATCTCAATTTATTTGATGTATTAGCCAACAAAACAAGTAATGATCAAGTTAAAATACATCACAGTAAACTACCATTAGTGTTTGGACTGTCCTGATATTGCTATATTTTATTTACGGGATGATTTATTTTCAATTACGGTGTGTTTTGCATTCTCATAGATCCACAGAAGTTAATGTTCACCAAAAGCCCCTCTGAACACTTTCTGAACGATATGAGAAGATCAGGTTCTTGAACTTTTCAAATGGTTTCTCACTTCATACAGGTAAACCACCAAGGTACAGTACTGTAACATGTCTCAAATTGGAGGCTGACAGAGTTTGAACTGTAACTTTTATGCTGTGAAAGAAATGGCACTTAAAGAGTCTTCCCACTCTTCAATTCTGTTAGATCCAGGTCTTGTAGGGGTTTGGTTTGATGCTTCAAAATGCAACTGATTTAGGCCGAGAAAGAAAGAAAAATCGGTTCAAGAAAGTGGTTAGCTTAGTGGTTTTTGACTTAAGGGCTTGAAAACAACAACAAAATAGCCTCAGACTTAGAAATTGCTGTCAGCCTTTGCTTCAGGATTTTAAGTTCGTCTTTATTGTTGAATTCATTGATATCTTTAAAACGACCTTGTTTTAATGTTCCTTTTAAGCGATCGAGTGATCTGACTTTTCCCCGGATGTCCATCAGACCTTTTTTTTGCGATTGTAAGTATTCTCAGAACATGTAGCATGATCTCACACCATTACTGAGGACCAGGCTAGAGGTGGCAGTGTTTCTTGTATTTTTTCTTTAATAACTGTTTCTCTCCTTGAACTAGATTAAGGAATTGTGAACGTTCAAGCTTTTAAAAGCTTTTTAAGCTAGAGTCCTTACTTTATTCACTCATTAATATTTCAAAGCAGAAGAATGACAGATGATGTTTTCCAGCCCTGCTCCTTGTTCATTTTGCCAATTGCTGATGAAAGAGGATGTTAAAAACTGATTTTATGTCTTAAAATAAAAACTGCACTCAAGCTCCCAAAGAAGACCAAAAAGCAGAAGCTTGGAACTTCTCAAACCAGCATTCCCAACACCGTTTATAGGTCCTCTTTCTTCTTTTGAACTGCATTAAAAAGATTGAGGAGAGATGATAGTTGCAAATTTTCTTACAGAGGAAAATACTTAAACTTGTTTACTTAATTTGACATGGATGGCACACAACAGGGAGGAATGGCTGGACCATTATGCTCTGAAGATGGCATTTAAACGTTTTCATATTTTTGCTGTTTATTATGAAACGACAGCCTGTGAATATATTTCACTGGACTTGAATTCAACATTTCTTAATTTATCTAATGCTCCAATACTTTTGTATTACTTTTGTACAATGTTTTCATTTCAGATGTTCCAGACTGTCAATACTTGCTGACATTGTTCTCTCTCTATGATTAGCAAATGCTAATCCATTACAGTTCAATTCTACCAAAAAAATGAAGAGGTACGTCTACTCTGGTGTTGTCAGTTGTAGCCCCAGCCATGTTATTGCAATAACAAGTCACTTTTAATGCAAGCAATAACATTTGATTCAATAAAAAAGGCTTAGTTTACTTTAATTAAGCCTTTTTCATAGGCCGCTTGATTGCTTTTGGTCTTTATTTGTGACTTGCGGCCAATATAAATACCTTTGTGTGTTTGCGCATGTTAAAAAAGAAACTGTGGCTCCGTGTGGGTTGATTGATGGCGCAACTATTTTGCCAATTATTTGTGCACGTAAAGGGATGCTGTTATGTTCTGCTTTATTCAGCAGACCCCAGCTAGAGGTCAGTGCCTAAATATGGGGGTATCAACCTCGGCCTATATCACTCCATCTTGATGTATGAGTGCTAAGGTACAAATTAAACGTGTTCTGACCTTTTAGGGGGTAGGCCTACTTTCTCAACAGGATGCCATTTGGGCTAATTTCTCTATGCGATTTAGACAAAAAGCCACTATGTTGCCTGCTGTAATTACTTTGTGTACACACATCTGGGTTTGGGTTTCCAGATGCAACAAGCCGTCCAAAAAAGGCTCGGTAATGTCAGTGAGTCAGATGTGACCGTGATGTTAGTTTAGATGGATGGAAGGTACAAATGCATGCTGCACCTTATACACTTGTTTATTCAACAAATAAACATAATTGGTTTGATTGCACTTGCGAATAAAAAACTGGAAGCGTTAGGATACATAATGTTAGAAGATATCTATTTGTGTTTTTTTATTCTTTGTTCATGTGAATCTACCCTGTTGCTTTCATACCGTATTTATTCCTAATGTCTTAATCAAACGTGGCACCTCTATAACGTTTTTTCAATTATGAAATTCCTACATAAAAGTTACACACACATTTTAAATGATAACCAATTTTTGCACTTGAACTTGTTGCTCTGAACCGAGCAACCTTTATTCATATATTTCAGAGGGCCACAAATCTTTGAAAACTCTTACAAATATTTATAACTTTTATTGATAGATTACTTGTACAAGATGTACATTCTTTTTTGTGAAACAACAGAAAGAAAACTCAATGGCGAATCATGTTTGGGCATGCTTGCATATGCAATATTATGGGATACAACGAATTCCTTTGAGCATCAAGAAAATGTCAACACAAAGTATTATGGTTTCATCCACCATCCCTGAAATGTTTGTAAACTCAAACACGCTACATATTAGTCAAACAAATGTACTGCAGTCACACGTTCGCTTAAAACTATCGCAAATGTTAACATTTAAAAAATATATAAAAATAAATGCAAAGCCATGTAAATATGTACACTTGAAATTTGATAAACTTTCAGAAAGAATAATAAATAAAAGCACCTGTGACTTGAAGAAACGGAAACATTTCAAAAAAAGAATGATGCAGAACAACAAAAACGGCTCACAATGTAGCATTTATTGTTAGAGGTGTACCTGACCAGTTCATTCAAAGACAATTGATGTCTGAACTGGCAACTGGGGTCATAAAAATAATACTGGTTCGGTAACAAATTTGAGTGTAGTACATTAAATTGAATATTTTCTGGAAACTGTAGATAATAACTAGCTTCTCTTTACATGGAAAAAATACTGTTGATGCAGTTTCTGAAATGCATGTATTATTGTAAATAATCATTGAACCTTAAATTAAATAATTCTACCTCTATCATGTTATCAAATTGTTGTCTTTGGTGGATTGTTTTCTAATAAAAACCAGACACATATGACCCATGAACCTAGAGCATTCAATTTCAAATGAATTTTCCTTGTGTGATATCAATTTATATCTCTTTAAATGCACGCGTACAAAACTATATTTTAATACCACTGAACCTCCTGGAGTTATGGCACATTGCAAATGAATTAGCAAATTATCCTTTACACAACTTTTAAAGATGCGTTTGCAGAGTTTTAACATGTCAACATCAGTGCCAAAAAACCTGACAACTTAAAATCATTGTTCGTTTAATTAGCAAACATTAACCGCTATATTAAGTTTTCCATATTTACAGTATTGCACTTAACTGCACATAATTGCATTTCAGTTAAACTGATGTTTCTTAAAACTTTGCAGTTACTGTATCATTTCGAAAGAAGAAAGTCATTTCATCGTGTTTCAGTGAAACGAGAGCCAAATTAATTCAATAGTTTCCCCCCTTACGTAAAAGTAGTATATCTTGCGTTAAGGATTGTAAACGCCTTAAAACAAGACCTGAAGTGCAAAAGCTAGGTTCACTTCTAATCCAGGACACATCACACAAAGCACAAAATATTATGGGAATGAAAGCTAAAATCCATACACATGCCCAGAGAAAACAACATTTCCCGTCTCCCAAAACAGAAATAATCATAAGAATTCCCCTAAAAACCAGGCGGTTGTACCAATGATGTTATTGCTGTTTCCAGTCTTTGTCCACAGCAGATTGAAAAAAGGAAAAATGCAAACAACGGCTTTAGATATGATTTGTAGTGGTGGCTTATCATGGCAGTGATCAACATAGATGTATGTCAGTTACAATGGAGGCCAGCCCCAATAGGTCTATCCTTCAACTGAACATGTGCACTAGGCAGTGGCACAGTGGTCGGAGGCAAATATGGCCGTCTTTTTTCTTTTCTTTGAGGTCGAAATTCCAAAGTGTCAGTGTCTGTCCATAAAACA
Source organism: Triplophysa dalaica (assembly GCF_015846415.1). Lineage (NCBI taxonomy): Eukaryota > Metazoa > Chordata > Actinopteri > Cypriniformes > Nemacheilidae > Triplophysa > Triplophysa dalaica. The sequence goes on along the minus strand of NC_079549.1, from coordinate 17,467,980 downwards.
CTTGTTCAACCTCTAGCCTCACTTTGTGTCTGCCTTTGCTTTTTCTTTTTAAAAAAAGTCTTCTCTCCTAAACGCTGGTTTTCAGACAGACATCCAGACATTTTTGTATGGTCCTTGGGCTGTGATCTGTGCCTGGAAAGGGCTGAGCCAGTGGCCTCCAAGAAGTCCTGCCTGTTGGGCGAAAAGTAAAAGGTGATTCATTGGTATTTAATTACCTTTCTCTACAAGTGGTTTGTTTTGGCAGCTGGTTTTTTGTGACTTTTTTCTCTCTCATTCTCTCTCCCCTTACACCCCTCGTCAGTACTTTTTTTTCTCTTTTGTTTTTATTTTGTTTTGTTTTAACTGTGAGTGTCACAGCCCTTTCACAGGCTTTAGTCTTGTGTTAGAAGCAATTATCAGTTCAGAGCAGCAGAGAAGCCCATGGGGGTCAGAGTCCCAGCGCCTCGGCGTGTTTTCTTGCCTTGAGTCGCAGGTCAGCGATGCTTGAGTTTTTGCTGTTGCTCTTGGCAGCCGCAACCACGGCGGCGGCCGCGGAGGCCGAGTCTGCCAACGACGCGATTGGTAATCCAAAGGGTGGGGGCGGGAACATCAGATAGGGAGCGTGGGCGGCGAGGTGTGGGTGCAGGTGATGATGAGAGTGAGTTCCAACCCCCTCCAACTGTAACTGTGCTTGGACCTGTGGGTCGAGCAAAAACAAACACAGAGTTAGTCACCGGCCATGGGGTCAGCTCGATGAGTGCCAGAGATATGATTTCGGGGCTCGTACACCATTCTGTCCCCCCTAACCACCGGACGAAGGGTTTTGCTAACTGTATTTTTTCTATGAAAATAGTTGAGTGCCAGCTCACTCGGTGCATTCTTTTCATCTGGTCTTCAGCTGAATTATGCAGTGTGCACAGACGGCTTAATAGTCCAAGAAGTTCCGTCAGTTGAAAATCTCAGCATATTAGTTTGATCCACATAGAAAGTTTCCATACAACCTTTTAAGCTGCAACATCATGTAATCTTAATTATATATTCAATGGCATAAATAAACAATTTCGCACCCAAAATATTCATTCTCACATGTATAAATATTTATTCAGATCTTTCCTAAGGGAAAAGAGATGTAAGCAGGCAGCATAAAATATCAGGTTGCGGATTCTTAGCAATTATTTCAGCAATATGAGGTGAAAATTAGACATCTGCTGACTTAAAAAGTGACTTATTTTTTATTTTCTTTTTTAGTATTCTTCTCATGTATCTTACTCTGCACAGGGATCATAAATATTTCAAAGCCTTACATTTTGCAGTCCAACTAAAATACAACATCTGACAAGCAGCACAAGTTTTTTTTTTTTTGACACGGGAAAGAATGTTTTACCAATGTTTCTTTTTCTGCTTTGCACTAGCTTGCGAAGCATAGGGAGATTACTTTGAAAAGAGGATAAATAATGTCAAAGTCGGTAGTCTGTTATTTTTGGAAAATAATAAGGCATGAATACAGCCTGCCTCATCCGAGTTGCTTTGGTACTGGCAATTTCTAACCACAGGCCCTCACTCTTTATCTTTGGCAGTTCAACTCATTTTAATTAACTCTGTGTGAAAATATTCATAAAAATTAAAGCAGCCTATTGCTCATAAGTCCCCGCAGATCAGTCAAATTGGACTGTGCACCGCTTCTACGGGGCAGTCAGAACAACAGGTGGTGGACATTTGTGTGTTCAGTATGCAGTCCTCACGCCTCGGCCCTGCCAATGCTGCTCAGTGCCAATAACCATCAGCGAGTTATTTCTCTCTTTCATAATCTCTTTTATCTGCCTTCCCTTGCTGTGCTATTAGCTTAATTATTGCTGCTCTCTCGTCTGGGCGATGCAGACACTTCTTCGCCGCCGTTTCTGAAACGGACACCAGATGAAATGTCTCTCGTCGGTCTCTCTAATCTTGCTTGTCTCTCATCGAGACCCAGAGGTGAAAGGTTCACTTACGCACGTCCCACAATGCATCACGTCAGATCATGGCATTTTTGGTCATCTGGGGACGTTGATTTAGATCGGGCGATTTGTGAGAAGATATCTTTACTTTTAGTCACTGTTTCGTTGCATTTCAAGCATTAAACTACACCTCAAGCTCAAATAGAAAAATAAGTAATAGCTTATAGTCGATTTGTTATATTGTCCTACCTGTTGAAATGGCATTCTGAGTGCACCCATGTTGACGTAAGGAGCGACCCTGCACGCGTCCAGGTGACTCGCGGTGCCCAAAATAACGCCTGAACAGAACAGAGAAATAAATCAGCAAAATTAGTGGTATTGCAAATTAAATTTCCTGTAAATGCTTAATTTCGCCATCTATTGCATTTATAGTATTGTGTTTTAAAACTTTTGAAATTAGTTAATTATTTACAATTTCATAGTACACAAAAATAAGTTTGATAGCAAGGTTATTAATAAAGGTCATGTAAAGGGGTTTACCTTTGTGCATTTGATTTTCCTGTTTTCGGCATTTCGCCCTTCTGTTCTGAAACCATACCTAAAAACAGAAATATGTCACGTTAACTTTCTGTCTTAGGGAGTATTCGTATCTTTTTCACTTATACTCATTAATAGAAAAACGTTTATTACAATTGTATTATGAATTATTATATTCTAAATGACAGGACATTTTTTATGAGACGCTTCAATTTGACAAACGAGTTTCTGATATTAATTGTTCCTTCAATCTTGCTTAAAAGAGCAGTGTTTGCAAAAATAATAATCATTGTAATAATTATGATTATATTATTATAAATATACTCTGTGGCTGGGTTTAAATGAATACATTGTTTTTTTTTGTTTTTTCTAAACGCAATCGTGTTTTAAAAAATATCTGCATCCGACAATGATCTTTTTATGACTTTTTTGTATTTTTTTAAATGTCTTTAATAGTCCTTCTAGTCTATTTGCTTAGGTGTCAAATACATGTACAGCTTCTCAATAAAGCGCGTTGGTCAGTATAAGCTAGATCAGGCTGTTTTAAATCAAGACTAACAAAACAGAGTCGCTCATTAAAATTTAAAAGCAAAACATTTGTGTCAGCGTGTGCTTTGTAAGACACGTGTACTTCAGTTTATAAAAAACATTGTTATTAATGTTATTTTGCTGTTGTTCAATACATGGCTTGTAGTTTGCCAAATTAATGCATCATTTTCCAATCTCTGATCGATTGTAATTATCCAGTTGAATGCTATGGGGAAAGTGAGCTACACTGGTTTCGACAGTTATTTCTTCATTAAGGACCACTCAATGATGCGGTTCACAAATACCCTAATCTGATTTCCTTTTGATTTTTATTAGAGACAGTGAATAATGACATTTAATTTAGCCCTGCACCAAAAAACCGAAAGATATTAGTCATAATTGAATTACTGCCTTCTCCTCACTGAGGTCTCATAACTTTCAATTAGATTCTTGACAGCTGGTCGGTGTGGGGTTTCTATAGAACACTATAGTAACAGGTTAATATCTACTGTGTCTACCTTATAGCGTCTACAGTTGACTTTTATGCACAATAAAATTTTGATAGCGGTGATCAAATGTCATAAAGCATGCACTGTTCTCTTTCAGTTTTTACGCCGTATGCGTTTTTTGGCTAAATCAAATCACAGCTTTTGCAAAACGAGCTATTCTTTGTTCTGCTCTTTAATCGGATTTCGCCCCCGCCTCTAAAACATTAGAAATGTCGTGCTTGCAAGCTGTCACACTGGCAAACAATGTTACTTATTTTCCCATTAAATTGTGTAACGCGGGGGTATGTGACTGTAGGAGTTAAAACAGAATTGAATTATTCCTAATACATTTTTATAGGAACAGTATATCAAGCCAATGGCAGATATTACAAAGATAAGGTTGGAGAAAATGAGGTGAGTGACATAAGAAGGTATCCCCTGCAGCAGCGGTTCAATCTCTTCATTAATTTTAATGATGTGGTTAGATCTTTCTGCAGCACATAAGCAAGTTTGCCTTTGAATATAGCTGCTGCAGGACCTGAAAGGGTATTTCATACACACCCACTACTGTAACTCAACCCCCATAAACGGGGAGATAACAAAGTCTTTGTGTTTGCGTGAATAGACCAACAAACGTCTCAAAATGTATAACACCTCTTTAGCGCATATATGGTGTAATTTTCCAATTTAATCTAACGGTTTTAAAACGTGTAAATGGGATGCAGGCCTACCGGTCACACTTTCTATTATTTACTCCCTTTCGCTTGCCAGCTATTTTTATTATAAACCATTTTTTCTATATGAGATATAACAGTGTTTTGTAAATAGATTTACCCATTATTTCTAATCATATATATAAACTATTAACAAAAAAATATTTTAATATGTAAATCAAGTTGTTAGAATTGTAACATTAACCCAGACAACAAAAACAAAAGGCCTGCAATTTCTTGCATTGCTAATGGCAATATTATCACAGTAATAAACAAAATAACCTTGTTAGGTACTGTGTTTCCGATGTATTTTTACACACAAGCACTGTTTAACCTATACATCAAGACAGTGTTGGTAAGACAATTAAATATTTGTGAATGTTTTAGCTCTGATGTTTAGGGCATTAACATTTAAAGGATGTACCGTAAATGCACATAAACGAATCTACCTCTGTCAGTATTGTTAAATTTTAGTTTTTCATTGTCGTTGTATTTTATATTTAACATATCTTAAAAATGCATCACAAATCTTAACTTGATTAAAAGAAAAAAATCTACATATGGTGTGTTTTAAATGTTAGGTTTACCTGCACACGGGCCTCAGAGAGCCCCAGCCTCTGACTCAACTCCTCCCGCATGAAAGCGTCTGGGTAATGCGTCTCGTCAAAAAGCCGCTCGAGTTCATTCAGCTGCTCTAAGGTAAAATTTGTCCTGCTCCGTCTCTGCTTCAGTTTACTCTGTGCGTCTTCGTCCTCTGATTTAACGTCCTCCTTCTTGTCTTTGCATTCATAAATACCTTTGTGAAAACACCAACATTAAAACATTAAACATGTCGTTCGTTTAAATCGTCGTTTCCATTTAAATGCATCAATCCCTCCATTTTTAAAGTTTAATATAGATAAACAGATAAATAGATGTTATCTTTAACCAAATTACTTTGTAAAACTAGATAATCAGACTTGGAAAGAATTGTATAACGCATAATCCATGTCAACACAAAACACTGCTTTAAAAATCTTTGACATTTGAAAGCTCACCAGTAGGTTTTTACTATCTCTGTTAGGCCTGTGACAAATTCAGCTTTGAAATAATATTGTAAATAACTTAAATAAAATTAATTAATTAAAAGAAAAGAAAAGCCTTTGCAAATTTTGTATAAAATTATTTTTTCAGATTGGAGGCATTAAAAGAATAGACCAATGGGTTATCATATCATTAAATTCAAAGATAGTGATTAATTAGACTTTTACAAAGCCAATATAATTTTGTACTTTTTAAAAAAATCAAGGAGTTTGCCTTACGTCAAGCAGTATTGTGTAATTTTGAAATCCAATTTTATTTGCAAAGCCTCGTCAAAACTGCAATATTTTGATATTTTCCAATGATCCTTGTTGTTGTTACTTTTTATATATATATATATTTATTATATTATCACCAGCATTTAAATATAAGATAAATAATATTGTTGTTGTTGCTATTATCAAAGTGCTGTACTGTAAAACAAAGTGCCATGGGCCTGCTATGATTAAAACCATAGGGAATGACAAGCGTAAAAACGCGTTTCTTGCAGTTTTTAAAGTAAAGACTGTTTATTCATTTTACCTTAAAGTTCTCTTTCAGAACGATATAGTCAATTGATCTGTTTAAATGTCAGTTTAAAGTTTTGTGTAAATAAAAACTATGTGTTTTTAGCCACTTTCTGTTACTACAAGAAATAAATTGATAGATCGTATTTTCAAACACGACAGGACAAGGGCCCTCTGTTGTCTTGACTATACAATTATTTAAACGAGAGTACATAGCACACACGACTCTTATTGCGATCATTTTTACTTAACGTGTTTTTCTATTATTTAAAACAAAGAAATAGTATATGTACGACACGGAAAACAACGAACAAGTGCTCATTGCATCACTTCAATACAGCTGAATTTCTCCACACACATGCTTTCCACGACGATCGAAATCACTGCGTTAGATAATGCAAATAACCACAGTATAGGCTATGTAACCTTTCAGAATGTATTGGTATTTTAACAACGTCTAACGTAGCAGGTCTTGCGCGAACAATAACTTTGCACGTAATCGTGTAAACGTCTCCGAAAGGACACATTAGTTTGCGTAACTGTAACTTACCGTCAGTAGCCCTTGTCACGTTAAACTCCTTCAATTTCTCCTTTTCCAGCTCAGCGTGCTCCTTGTAAAGATGTACCGGACAATGGTTGTTGTTGGTTTCCGTAATCTCCTGAAGGCTGGTCTCCGAGTTTCCCAGCTCTCTGGCTCGGGCTAAACCACTCTCCAAAACTTCCCTGTACGTGATGCTCTCCTTGCTGCTTTCCTTGGTTTTCTGATCGAAGGATTTCGACACGAACGCCGTGAGTTCTTCCATGGCTGATTACAGAAATCCACTTTAAAATAACCCTAACGCGAAATCTGTGTGTCTGCTCAACAGTGGATTCGGCGGTATGTTGGCGTGTAGAAGGTTTAGATCACTCCTGCTGTTATGTCTGTGTTTTTCAGATCACACTATTTATACACGGCCACCTCAGCCCGGCCCCCATCGCCATCATGTCTGGAGTCATTACAGGCGGTTCTGAATTCAACTTTCAGCGGCTTTTCCTCAAATCAATGCTGCTATACTGGATGAAGTCCCGTTAATTTCATTATAATTAATTAGGATTCCTACGGTGATGTGTGGTCAATTGGAAATGGGAAGCTTGTTTAATTAATTCTGTGATAATTCCATTGACGAAATTAGAGGAAATTAATATTAAAGCATGCCATTATGGTTGTGGTGCATTTTGTTATATAGACGTTTACGTGGAAAATGGTTCACGTTTATTTGCGTAAAATAGACTGTGGCCACGATCGTTTAATTTGTTTAGTAAACTCTTTCGATGCTCAGCCATTCATTATTTTGTGTGCTTGATTTATTTCAATGACATAGATCTCAAATTTGAAATAATTTAAAATTTAAATTTAAAACAAATGTCAAACATATTTAGATAAAAAAAGAAATACGATGTAATTTTATACATTAGGTATAATATTCATTATATTTTTGGATGATTCGTTTGATTATGAGTTTACATTGTTTCGTAAATTGGCCGCTTTTAAACAGTTGATATTGGAGCTGGATAAACCTGTGTCCTATTGCTGAGCTGTTATCTTATTTGAAAGAAAGTGAAGTTTTACTTGTGTACTTATTCTATTCAAATAATTTGCTTTTAGTTTATTGACAAAAAGACAAACAAAACATGGTTCAGTTGGACTATTCCATATGGTGTGGCCAAACACCTTTGCGCTGCTTTCTTATGTCAAGTTAAGTGTGAGTGATAGAGTTCAGAAGATTATTAGTTATGATTTAAATGTGTCTGGAAAAAAAACTGTACGTTAACGCTTCATGATGATATCCTATATTGTGTGATTTTGCAAGGCGGTAATTTATCACAACAATTTAGAGGAGTTCTTTTATGAGTACCCATTTTAAATAAAAGAGATGAGGTAGGCTATTTTTATATTAAATATTTTTATATGAAAAAAAATCTATATCTATTTAAGTGGGAGAGGGAATCGATAAATCCATCAGTCACATAACCAAGAACGTTTATTTCAGTTTCATAGTATGGTTATTTTAAAAATGCATAAAAGCTCGGATATGGCTCTATGATATTATTGCGTGCACGGATCAGTGCAGGGCGAGCATAAAAAGGGCAGAATCAAAAGGCTGTTATGATCCCCTGTGTATATTGAGCTCCGTGGTGTAAAATCTCTCATGTAAAGCTCACAGATGACGTGTTTGATGGGCGCTTTATTTATTAAATTCATAATTTAAAACTGCAGCAGCTTATTTGAATATCTTACATATGACCATGTGTTTTATGTTGTCAAATTTTGTTGTCTATTTTTACGCCCCTTCAAAAGAAATACATATTTTTACTTTAATGTTTTTACTGTGCGTTATTTGACTTACGTCAAAAATAGAATTCAACGCGGTCACAATGGTTTCAGCTATAGGCTATTTAAACACTGATGCTGGATGGAAGCTGTGACATTTATAGGGTCACCGCGTGAGGGAAGGATAAAGTGTGTCAGGACAGGTGCACCTTTGATTCCAGGAGATTTCGTAGGTCTCTGAAAAACCTCTGGTTATGAAGTTGGATTACTTGTTCCTCAGTTGTTTTTTATTACACCTTAGGGCAGGTGTGTAGGCCTTCATTTTTTTCACCGTTTCTGTTGTGATATCTTTTTGCACTGTTTTAAAATTGTAGCTCAGCTTTAGGACTTCAATGGGGCCGTTGTAGACGTTTATAAAGTGCATAGATAGCGAATCATAGATTCGGCAGATGATCCTCATGTGGTGCCCAATCAACAAACAGTCTCAATGGGATGGAAATATGCACGTGGTTAAATCGGCACGTCTGAATCTTCTTGTACTCTGCCTCACTAGTGTCGCCGGAGTTTAATGGCGAATATTTCTTAAAGACACATGAATTTAATTTCCAATTCTCTCCCTCCCTCTCTGTCTACTTTTCTCTCTCTCCTTTCTCCAAGTACGATTACGCTCTATTTGTTTTGCTTCCAGCATTAATACAATTTACAATATAATGCATTATAAAATAGCCTATATATTGCCTGCACTGGCCTACACAATAATATATAATAAAATATCAGAATAAAGAGTATTGACAAATAAATAGTTACAAATAATAATTTCAGACAAATTGTGACGTTTTGTTCGGTGAAGTGATCAATTTAAATGTATTAAATAGTGCAACATTTTTTTTTTCACACGAACATATCTCATAATATGCAGCACATTTCTAATGATCTCTCTGGTCCACATTTTTCTGTTTTGGCTTTAAGGGGTAAGCAGACACAATCAAATCACAATTAAGGTCTAAAGGGTTTCACTGGAAGTGACCGAATTAAGATCGGACAGGTTGATGGATTACAGTCTATATCTAGGCTGTAAAGAAATAAATAAATCGTCAAGTGAAATGTCGATAACAATATTACATCTAAAGCCACGGGCAATGTGCATGAAAATGTATGACATCGTTGTCTTCAGTGCAGTCAGACAACAACACAAATAGCTTAATTCAACATTTAAATATATGGATCAACACAAGCACGCGTTTATAAATAAATCTATAATTGTCAATTTAAATTACGATTTGCATGGTTGTAGCACAAAATTACACCTATATTTTTATTTGGTCGAATCGAATTAATTCTCACTCGGAGCCTGTATAAAACAGGCACGTGGCTGCATACTGCCGCTTTAAGAAATTATTGCTCCGGATTATTTGCATCCCCTTAATCACTCGGTAGAGACAGCAGGCAGGGTCCTTGTTCAAGTTATGCAAAATGTAAATGTAATTATGGCTTACTGCTCATAATTGTGTGATACTAAAGTTCATCATCCTTTCCTACCTTTGATTAGCATTTGGCACATTATAAGCAAATTAACAGCTTTATTAAGTTAGATGTCATTTGCGAGGGGCCCGGACCATGTGGCCCTTTAACAGTACAGCGCGGAACTCTGATGTCGAATTTGTGTCTATTTTGGCAGGAAGCCATTTAACCAGCGTTCCAGGCTCTGCATATATATGTCGCGAAACTTCAAGCAGCACTCATTCTTGGGGTTAGGCAGCTTGTTAATAAAGGGGAAAAGAGACCTTTTTTCGAGAAGTCAAGGCTAAGTCTGACAAATGCCATAACAGCGTTTGAACTTGTTCATTCACTTAGATGAATCCCTTATGTTCGCGAGACCAATGCGTTCTAAATTCATATTTAAAATGGTGGCTATTTGCTGTTGTTTTGAGCCATAGTGATTACCTCAGGGTTTAAACCCCCAATTAAGTGCAACAGCGTGCCCCCAGTGGCAGACAGTTTTGAATGTTATGCACAGGCATGCGTGTAGGAAAGATAATGAGGTGTAGTTAACCCTAACAGGCTTCCTCCTGTCTCTTGTTACGCTTTCTGTATTTTACATTTAACCTCAGTAGAACAGATATACAAGGTTAAATGTAAATTGAGTGCAAATGTGGATGTGTGTTAACACATTATCCTGCGTCTAATAAACTTCTTGTTCTTTTGTATAGAAATGATTATGCATTATATATTAGGAAAGATCTGACCTATAGGCCTACTGAAGCTCCGTTCTATGGATATAATGTCTTATTTCTTATTTCAGTCTACTACAGTTTCTGTGTTTAAAACCTCTAAAAGAATATTGATTATCAACAAAATTATGGCGAAGAGCCAAAAGTCCCGAGTGTTAAAACCCGGAAGCATGAGACCACATTCTTCTCCTACTTTTCCCTCCACTGCCTTCTACCCATAGGCTGATGGTATTAAATTGACTTTATCCTTGAAACATAATAATCCACAGAGTACTCTGACAAACCTACCGCCCCGAGCCCTCCACCTCCCAATCTCTCCCCGAACAAACTCTTTCTGGTTCTTTCTTTCTGTATGCAGCTGATTGTTGCAGCAAGGTTGAGGTGTACGTCTTTTTTATCATTGTTTGCTGTTAACAAGGAGCCAAACTATTGGCAGTATTGTAGGTCAGAGACACTGTTTTAAATTTGATTCCGCCATCTCCCCGAAGCTTGGAGAGATGAGCGGGGGGTGAAAAATCTGAACGTTTTTGGAGATTTCAATTCATATCAGGCAGCTACATTTTAGAGCGTTTAGCAATTTCAAGTACAATAGTATGGAGTGGGTCTACTCGAGAGACTCAAGATTGAATGGACAGCCAGGTTTAAGTTGCTTTATAGGAAATACCCTTATGTTGGAAGCAAAAAAACTGTAACATTTTGTTGATATAAAATGGACAAGTACTGTATGGTGGCCAGTAATGTGACTCTCTTGAGTATTTTCTGTCCTTTCCAACAAACACTTGGAGGATACACTGCAGACACAACTTACCACAAAGTAGATCTCCAAGTATACACCATCCTACAGTAATTGATAAACCATGATCTACACAGCAACAACCATGTTGTATCTGTCCGAGGTCAAGCGTGCATGTAGCTGAGATGTGACGGGGGAATTTGAGTAAGAGGATCTTTCCTGATCATATCAGAGTTAATAGCCCTGGACTCGTGGGAAATAAAATGCCTCGGCACAATAAGCTCAAATCAATACTGTGAAAAATAATTTATGAAAGATGCACAATGTGGTATTTCATCCTTCCATTCACAGATAAGAAGCATGCTGACTGTCACCTGAGAAAGCGCAGTGGTGGAAGTCTAGAGATGTTGGAATGAACATTTTGATGGAAAATTAATAATGACGCTTCTTAAAAAAGACCAGCATAGCTGCTCACAAGTACAGCATGTGTTGTGTTTTGCTTAATCAAGTCTATACAAGTAAAAGGGATACTTTACCCAAAAATCTTCCAAAAATAAGAAGTATCCCATTAAACAATATTTTTTCAGATTAACAGTAATAGTTTTTTTCCTGATAAGCTAATACAGTGCCAAATGTTGCAGACTGGAGTTAGCAGGTTTAACAAACCCTTACTAATAAACTGATGATGGTGATTAAAACATTGAAAACGTATAAACATTTGAAACTGCATTTAAACACTAATGCAGTGCCAAATTATGCAGACTGGACATAGCAGGTTTAACAATTAAATGATTTTGAAAACTGCAGTTAAAGGTCCGCTTATCCAGATAATGGAACTTTTAAATGTTGTTTAAACATAACTGTGTGTCAGAAGTCTGTGTAAAACCCACCCTAGAATGATCAAAATCCACCCATTCATTTTTTTTTAAATCCCCAATAAATCTCAACAGTCCTCTTGAACGAGCTGTTGGCATCCTCTCAGTAAACTGACGTCACATTGCTTAAGCCCTACCAGTTACTGCTGATGGACTCTGCTGTCTCCGCCCTCATTGAGTTGTACACTGTCTGCCATTGTTTTCACACTGGACTAGCTATTTACAGTAAGCTACAGGAATGTTTTTAAACAAACAAGGTGTTTTTTTGCTGGATGCAAGACTGAACATAAGTCTTCATTAACTCCTGACATCTGAGCCGCTGAAGGGGATTAATTTTATTTTTCAATGAAACGTGCACAAGACATCAGGTGAAGTCACTTTAAATCAGGATGCTTCACAAACGAATGAAAGTAAAATGCTAGATTCATAATGGGTCATGTTTTCAGTTTTTAAACATATGACGCATTTCTCCTGTGTATTGTCACGTATAAAAACAATTTGCACGTTGTAAATACATAACGCGTTTGTGTATTCACTCATAGAGCATGTTTTAAGTTTTTATAGATATGATGCTTTTATCATGATAACTATCACTTGTAAGAGCAAATGTGACGGATTCAAAGACGTAACTCGTTTATTGCATTCACACAGAAAACAGCGTGCTAAGTTTTTAAACAAATAACGCGTTTTCTTGTGTACTCTCACTTATACGGAACAATGTGTTTGGTTTTTAGAGAAAAGAAGTGTTTCACATTCGCTTTATTTGACTATTCTCTTCAGTTTTGTTGTTACTGGAAGTACCTAGTCACACAGCCCTGCGCTTTCTGCTGGAAAGGGGCGGAGACCAGCATCTCATTTGCATTTAAAGAGACACACACCAAAACAGCCTGTTTATCCTCACATGCAGAAATGGACACATAGGGCACAGTATAATAAAGGATCTATGGTGTATTTTGAACTGAATCTGAACACCTTCTGTGGACTCCTAAGATTTATATTACATTGTGTATAAGGGCTAGTTTGCGGCCCTTTAAACTCCCCTGAGTTAATTTTTAAAAACCCTTTATTTAAAAATAATAATATTTTAAATACAGTATGGTTGATTAGTTTTACAGCTCTATTTAAAATATTTTGCTAAAAACTAACAATGCCTTTATCTTTTTGCTGGTTTGGAAGATTATGCAGTGCGGAAAGCCATCATCAACCAAATCTAAGATGGTCTCTGTCGGACAGTACAGTGAGGAAATGGTGAAGAATGTAAAAATAGACTGTGTAATAGAGAAGCCAAGTAAAAATATAAAATATAGTTTGCAAATTAACAGAAGATATATTATACAGCGTTACTAAAAAAACTGTTTTTATATTAGATAGTCTAGATTGTTGAGATTCTAGGCAAAGGATAGGGTTAAAAACCCTTGTGTTTACAGTCTAAATCACAATATTAATTAGCAAATTCTCAAAGTACTCCTGTTCATTTTCTGCTCAAACTATATATACCATTTTAAACAAAGCATGTCTTAAAACAGCTAGACGTTATCCCTGGACACATATTCCCTCAGCAAACAATCTTAATTAGGCTCTTCTGTCTAACTCATACATTTGTTCCTCTTGTTTATGAGGTCATTCTGCCCGCAGTCTAGTTTAGTAGCTCGATTTACTGCACGTGTTGAGAATATAATCTATGAGGGGAGCCGGAGATGGTTGCATCTTGTGGTCAAAGCTGAAGACCTTGCAAGCTTGTAGTCGCTGATAGCACACATTAATTTGCCCTAATGTGGACATGTATCATTTTCATCTTGCTCAACCATCCCCCTGATACACTTGCAAAATAGACCGGCGGGATTCCGTTTACAGTAAATAAGTGGTTAAATGCATGCCATCCGCACCATTATTTCAGACTGCGGGTCCGACTCATTTACCATGAATTCAGACAAGCTTTTATGCCGCATCCTGCACATGCTCAATCATGCAATTAAAAGCTGTTTCAAATGCAGCGTTTTTTTATTTTATTCGGCTTTAGCTAAAGACTCGTGCTGCGTCCATTTGTAGGGGGTGATTTATGCACTCATCTTAAGAAGAAGTCACTGATCTGCAGACTCATTAAGAATAATTAGTGACGGGATGTAGAGCGGTCTGGCTGATGAAGAGGCGCTGAAGAAGACCAGCACTGCCAAGGTGAGGCAACCTGCTCTTAGGGCTCTCCCTCTCTCCTCTCTCTCTTCGTTGCAGCAGCCGGAGGGTTGTGATGGAAGGGGGAGGGACTGAGTATGGAAGAGTAAGGGGGGACACACCATCTGTAGACAAGTCCCTCAGCAGAGTTACCAGTCACCCCCATCTGTCACGCTGTGTCCCTCCGTCCCCTTGGGCCAAGCTATTCAACCACTAACAGAACCAGCACTGGACAAAGATCAGGAGCTCTCCAGCTCAAATGCCGACCCTTCAGTACAACAGACCTTAAGCTGGGGTGGGAAATAGGCTGCCATACAAACCTTAAGGAAATGTAAGGAATAGTGAAGACCAACATATAAAAAAAATCTAATTTAATTTAGTGTTTTAGTTACCCTCTTTTTTTATTGTAAAGCTTTTTACTATATGTGGTCAGTCAATAGGGATCATGGCTGTCAAGCATACTTGTCAAGCAACTTGTATGCTATATTTCAAGTTCTCTGAAGCCATGTGAAACAGCAACTTAGAGGTATACACCTTCCCATTTGCTGAATGTCTTATTTCACATACAGATTCAAAAACACAAATGCTAAATTTTGGAGTTAACATATGAACAAAAAAAACAAGTGAAAGTTAATGGGGACCAATCGTTTCCTGTTCCTGACATTTAAAAAAAATCTTCTTTTGTGTTCTACAGAAGAAAGTCACACAGGGTGTATAAATAGTGAGAGAATGTTCATTTTGGGGTGAAATATGCCTTTAATGACCTTGGTGTTACAATTTTATTTCCCCCATTGAATGAGTTGTGGACTATCGAATATTCAGAAAAATTTGGTACGTCTTTATTTACTGTGTGTTCGTGCATGTGCGTCCTTTTGTGCACATGCATGCACCTTATTATAACACTACCAACAATAAGGAAGCACTCTAGGCGGTGTCTGCTGGAGAGGACACTGGTTTTGAAGGGTCAAATGTCTGCCTCTCATCTCCAACATGTCTCCAGCTTAACCAATGCGTTAGAGACCAATGAATTCTTTACTTTTTGAGATCAATACGATGTAGACTGGACAACCTTGTTAAGTGACAAAGGATACAACTGTCCCTCCATCAGCCCACCTGTCAACATACATGCGGTTGTTGTCTGGAAGCTGTTTACACTCAAACTGTCATAAGGCGATTCATTTTAAGTGTGTTTATAACAAAAGTTGACATTTATGGTAGCTCTGGCAGTCTCAGTGTAGTAAGAAGAACTATAAATCTTGGATCAGAAACCTATTTTAAAAAGGTTGATTACATCCCTATAGAAAAGGCCAACGACTGAAAAAGCCCCCAGAACAATCTAAGTATGCCGCTACGTTCAACAATTTATCAAATCTCAATTTTATATCGTACTCTGTAAGCGAGCAGACATTTGAATAAAACACAGTGACTTTTTTCCTGCATGGATAACAAGTTGGCTAGCGATACACATGAAAAACTCATTATCAGCATCCTCCCTGTAGACTGAGCCACTGGACAGTGTACACATGTGATCCCATATGTTATCATTTAATATTAGTAACATTAATGAGTTGCCCAGCAATGCTGGAGGAAAATAACATGGAAGCAAATGGCCCGGTGCCTTTCAGCCATGCTCCTTTCAAAAGTTGTTTTCCTGAAAATTAGGCAATTGACTAATGGTGCAAAATGCTGTTAATTAGCTGTACAGAAGCCCGAGCAGGCTTTTTTTGCCTGTAACTAATAAGAAATCAATTAGCTAATGAATTGGTCATTAAGTGAAAAGCTAATCTTAGCCAGGGTATTTTTTAATGATTTTGCCTATGATCCGGTCTAATTGCCGTTGTCATACGGAGCTCTCAGCTTTCAGCATGGCTAATGAAGCTTCATTAGATCATAACTGGCACTCTTGGAAGATTTAGAGGCAAACCTGCTTCCCAATTATTTTTAATTGCCAGACATTCACACAAACAAGCGCTGCACCTTGCAGAACAGGAGAGGAGATCTGGCAACGCCGGTGTCTCCTTCATTACTTCATTTGAAGCGATTAGAGCCATGTGCAGGGTCGCCGATACACTGGTGTGTTTTTTTCCAACTAATCTAAAGAGCCTCATCATTTCAAACCTGTGGGTTATTGTGCTCTTCGTCACTTTGATTTTCCCCCTGCAAAAAAAAAACGCTTTCTGCTCCACAGCTGGGGCTGTGTCACAAATGTACACACACACTGTCTGTATTTATTTCACTTATAAATATGTCGTTTCACTACAAAAGTCGCTGTATTCCTGTCCGCAAGGCCTAATTTAAATAGACAAACTGTTTTTCGTGCATCTGGAATACCCACGTTTTCACACTCTTTGGTTAATAAACACTTTTTGGTTGATAGTAGAGCCAAACATGAGCAAACACAATGTTCATTGAATGTGTCTTTTGTTCGTTTGCAATAAATGAACTTTATAAACAACACGGCTTTGCCTTTCATCATTTTACAAACCACTGAGGATTCTGTTTTAAATGTTTCTGTGTAACTAAAACTTGGAAATCCACGTGCGGCTTTTATGGTTTTTATCTCCTGCGTTTTAAACCACTTGGTCTCTCAATGGTCACCACTAGACTCTTTTTCCAAAAGCCTTTCCTCTGAAAGCCAAGGTGTTGAGTGCTAGCTATTTTAGACCCTAGACCAAACAAGGTCATTATTGTTGCACTCCATGAGAACTTCTCTCTCCGCACACTTGTGAATTAACAAATATGTCGGTCAAGCATACATTCGTCCTCTCCCAGTAGTCCGGCTAATATGTGTCTAGTGACACGCCAAAAAAGCATGCCTTCAAGGCATTTATTCTTGGAAATGAGGGCAGGAGTATGTTGTAGCCAGTGTGTTGATTTATAGCGAAGCCAAGTGACTCACTCTCGTATAGAAAAGCGAGAGAGAAAGATGGAGGGTTTTCACAGAGACGCTCGTTTTTGATTGGGGATGAATGGAACACCAGATGTCTATCAATATTTAGTGGTAAACATCACAAACGTGCATCACAATGTGGCAGATGAATGTGTGGCATGGCAGTGCATTGTGGGTAAAAACCTGTCAACAGCTCTGCATGTTGTGATGAACTGCTTTGAATGATTGACAACATTTTTAGCCATGTATTTTGTAGTTGCAACATAAGGGCATATATTATTGTGTGCTAAAGTGTTCGTTTAGGAGTATGATTTGTGTTGGATTCAGTTAGCATGATTCCGGTTCGGGCGAGCTTTGGATATGAAGTTCATCAAATTGCAAATCATTCACAACATGATCAGGGTAAAGAAACCAGTCTGCGAACTTTGGAAAGCTTTATTGGCTTCATTCAAAATGCTCTGACTTGAACAGATGATTCATCCTAATTGACCCTTGCCAACAAATTGTGAAGGAAAGGTCATAAATTAAAAGTCTGTTTCATATTGCGTTTTGCTCCATTTCAAACTCGATAAACTGGATTCAATTAAATTACGCCTTGCATAATTTAACTTATGATTCAGGGGTGAGCATATGTTCATTCATCTGAGTGAATCATTTGACATGTACACAGTAGGGCTTTCAAGCAGCCAATGTGGCAGCTGAGGCGTGTGTGTGTATACTTGCAAGAGTGCTTATGTGTGCACAAATGTTAAACTTTAAAAAATGAAATTTGCAATATGCAGGCCGTTTTTAGGAAACTTTATTGATAAATGTAAATAGGCAACATTTTTGTAGGTCTCACAGGTGGGGAGATGTCTCATCATTCACCTGTTTCTTCAGCGGTTGACTATCAATTTTGCTCTCAATAAATGTCACCCCAAAACCACTATTGTAGGTGTATAAAGTGTAGATTTTTGTTTTTGTGTTTTATAGAAATTCTGTACAGTTGTCCACAGTCGTTTCCTCCAGGAAGACTTTTTCTTCATTTCTTACCTCAATGTTAAAAACTAAGGTAAGTCTTGTTTTTCTATTGGTTCAGCCTGCTGGGGTCTGGACATCTGGGCTCAGCAAGACATACTCACAAGTTCACAAATATGCACTCTCTCCCACACACACGCACTGCAAAGACGAACACTTTGCCTGGAAGAGGCCAGTCCTCCCTGCAAGTATTATGTAAATTGAATTTGTTAATTCAGTGCCCCTGTCTCAGAAAAATCTGCCACCAACACCTGCCACTGTTTCAAACACAAGGATGCAGATTCACCATGACACAGTCTTCATTAAATAAACAAACCAGGTTCCCTATAACAGCATTTGGTGGAAGGCACCATCAATTCTTATACATTTAGATCACGGCAATTGGAAATGACACGAGGGAGCTCTATAAGCCTGTCTTCAGACACATGGGGTGTGGAAGACAGGCTGTGCGACGACTGTCTGCGCGTGTGTGCTTGCTTTGTGGCACTCGGCTCACATCGCAAAGACTGTGACTGACGTATTTTTTAGCCACAGTTCACTATCAAATAAACTCTCGTGGCCTTGTGATGCATCATTTAAATTTCATAAAGACTCGGGCAACCAGACCCGACACTAAGGCACCACCAGCAGAGCACTGTCTGCTTGCTTTTAACTCCGACATTCTGTGTTTGTGCTTGTCTATCTCCCTTCTCCTCCACTTACCAGGATCAAGGCGGATCACTGGTGTTCAGCATCCTGTGAAAAGGAGTCAAAAAAAAGGTCCAGCGCACAGTGGGATCTAGTATTAAGCTGTATAGTTTATGCAGTAACTTTGTGCACAACTCATTTAAATGTGAACTCTGTGATTTTTGTGCCTAGAGTACTACTGGCTCCATACAGAACGAATTTGTTTTATTTTTTTTAGCTTGGTGCAAGGTGGACAGAACATACTCTTAAATGTATATACAGTAAAATCAAGTATGTAACCTTTATTTGCTGTTTAGTGTTCTCTATTAGACATTATAGTTATTTGTATATAAAAAAGTTTTTTAGACTTTTTTAAAGCGGCAAACTCCCAAAACGCAACTGCCGTTCAGGACTCCATGCAACTAGAATTATTGTGTATAGGAAAGAAAGGCGCTGTGCCGTTTACAGGGTTTAAGAAAAACAACAAACAACCTGTAGCAGATTCACACTTTCGAGAGGTGGCTTAACACCTCCTGCTCAAGCTGTGAGCCTGTGAGCTGAGCTTTCTGGATGGTTTATTTATTGGCTGTGGCTGTGTCTTTAAACATCGCTTTCTGAGTGGGGCATAGCCAATACCTTCTTAATGTTTTTACCAAATGGAGTGAGCAAACCTTTGAAACAGCAGGGATATTAACACTCTGTTAACAAGGACTAATGACAGACTCAAGTGTTTGCTATCAGACTCAGTGAGGTTACTGTCAAGGTTGTTAAACAACAATTCACCCCTTTTAACTTTTTCTGAATTGATAAACCGTTGGATATTAGATCGTGTGGGTATGTGAGTAATTTAAATGTTTTGATGGCACAGTTCACTCAAAAATGAAAATTCTGTCATAATTTACTTGCCCTCAGATAGTTCCAAACCTGTACAAATGTCTTTGTTCTGCTGAACACAAAGGCCCGGTTTCACACACAAGGCTTAAAGCGGCCCTAGCACATGGGGTTTCTGCCAATCTCATACAAATCTTGAGTGCCTATAGAGTAGCATTGCACATGTCATATCTTCAAAGAGTATTTAGTTTGATCACATTTATAAAAGATAGATACAGCTGTACGAATACTTCCAAAATCATACGGCGCATGCGGAGGGGGGAGGGGTAGACTGAACTAAAGCACATTGTCAAAAAAACACAGACATCAGTTTCACTCACCGCATAAGGTTCATGTCCGGCATCTTTTATCGCTGGGAGGGCTCCATATATCAAAAGATCTCCAAATCCAGCGTTATATTCACAGTCTATAAAGCATCAACACCCAAATGCAGTGAACAAACAAACACCTGAACTTTGCGAACATATGCTATCTCCTGCACACAAGTTAAGTGACGTCTGGGCATGCTCTTTCTCCTGCTCTCCATGCTGCCACGTGAGAATTGTCCAATAAGGGACTAAGAAAAATTGTTACAAAATGCACACCAGTTGCAAGAAATTTTATAAAAGCGACATGAAACATTCAACTAAGGCATAGTCCTGTCTTAAGCAAAGCCATGTCTGTGAAACCGGGCCAAAGAAAGATATTTTGAAAATGCCTGTAACCATGCCGATTTTATCCCCCACTGACTCCCATGGTATTTATTTTCCATACTATGGCAGTAAATGGGAGATGAGATCTGTTTTGTTACTGACATTCTTCCAAATATCTTTCTTTGTTTTCAGCAACAATTCTTTTATACAGGTTTAGAAAAGTTATAGACTTCAATATATCTTTTGAAAGTTTTTTCTTCTTTTTTTAAGAAATATAAAAATGCATAATCCACCACATTCCTAAAATCATTTTTTTAGACTTTTGTGCTTGCACCCTATATCTAGTGACACCCCAGGTAAAAAAAAGTGCATTATAATACACTTAAATGTAATTAAAGCACTGTATTTGTACCCACTCATTTTTTACTTAATACACAAAAAAATGTTTTTAGTACCGAGTGTACTAAACTGTGCTATTTAGAGACACTATATAAGTCAAAAAGTACAAAAACTATATTTTGGTTGTATTAAGTACAAAATTAATTTACCACAATGCAGCACTTTAAGTACATTATGGAAGTACTTACAAAGTGAACTTTTTTATGTAGCCCTATTGGATAATTATGGTATTAAATCAAAAAAAATCATTTATCTAAACTGTAACATTCTCAGTCCATCACATAAACAGCTCAGCCTCAATAGTCCACGTTGGCAAGTATTCATATTGCAGTAGTGTATAAGTAAATAAGTCAATCCGGTGTAACTCTCATCGACATTAGACATTAACATAATGAGAAAACTCCAGAGATACGACGATACTAAAGCTGAAAAATGTTCACTTCATGAGCCTTCGAGGCCTTTGCTAAAAATGCATACATTTTTTTTGCTGTAGAGGCAGTTTCAAAACACTATATTTTGATCATTGTTTGTTTAGGGCATTGTTTGGTATGCTTCGGCGAAGGTGCCTCATTTGACCATTTTCGCTGCATTTGTTTCCGCATAAACGTACAGGGATGTCAGGACGTTTGACAGGTTCAGCAACATTCATTGCAATTAAAGGTCAAATGACATGCAATGGGAACGAGCTGGACCATCAGCCGCTGTTATAATTTTGAATGGGATTTAACAGTCGCAGCACAAGCGGATGCCTCGGCATTCGGGCATTTCCATAAGCGCTCGCGGCTGTCTCGCCATTACTATTTTTAAATGCACTTGGGCTAAATGCCCTGTCACATCATTTGCGTTTTTGCCAAATGCTGCAGCCATTTCCTAAAGGCTATATACTAAAACAAATGCCCATTACCATGAAGTCTGCCTCAATGAGCGAAACTTTGAGTCCTAGACTGAGATCATTGACAGCTTGATGTGAAGAAGGTCAATTGGAATAACAGGTTTGTGCTTTATTACGAATCTAGCGCCTGTGTTTCGCTTTGAAAGCGGGTGCAGGGAACATTGTGTCTGAGGAGTCAGGTAGCAGCCATCCGCGCTCGGTAATGAGAGGGTTATGCTGAGCCGCACATGGTCCGAACCTGTGATTAAGATTAATCTTTCTGGAATATTTTTAACCGGTCGCGCAGGCATGCTGGCCTGACCCGGAGGCGCAGTGCTGGGATGTGTTTTGTGTTAAGTCGTAATTAGAGGGTAATTTCATTGTATCGATATGTGTGTCTGGGCATGTAGACGTATTGCTTTAAATGAATTAAGGTGTTGTTGCAATCATCCAGGAGATTAAGTTTTAGCATACAGTGTACAAGAATCTTGTGCTTGCATGCATACGCAGCATATTGTACCTACTGTAGATATCATCGTTGGCCGTTGAAATCCTCCCAGAGCTTGATTTCGCCATCGATGCCCCCCGCAGCCCCTTTCATGCATCCTACCCATGATGCATCCACATATACGTAGAGAAAAGCAGCTGTCAACTCCCGAAACATCTCAACACAAACACATAAACACACCCCGTTAAATATTCTTTACCCTAATCTGGCATGTCACTCAGCCTCTACCTTTACAAAGGTAACATGCATTAACGTCAGTCAGAGGCAGTCCCAGAAGCAGCCTCCCCATAGCCACCTCACTTTTAAAGTTCCAGCCGTGCCACACGTCACAGCCAGTATGAAGATACAAACAAGATGGCAAAGCGCATCAATCCGCCGCTGACTCTCTCGCCTTTGATCTAATTCCGCGCTTTGCTATCTGCTGCATGATGCTGTCAGATTAAGGGCTGTTGTGGAGCCCGGCATGGCTGTTGAGCCTGACAGCTCGTGTGATGGATTACAGACAAAACAAAAGGGTTATCACCTTCACCGCCAACATTTCTATCCTCTCTGAGCGATCGAGGGAGGAGAATGCTTCTCTGTGCCCCATCGTCAGAAGGAATGGAGGGGAAGACCTGCCCCTTCGTAAAATCTGTCTTCCCTCCTGCGGTTCTTGGGAACGTTCCGCGGTGCTTTACGTCCTCTTGAGACGGCTGCGTTCTTCTCAACATCTACAGCTGCACATGATGCATGTGCTGAGAGCTGGAAATGCTGTTCAACACCTGGATTCTAGCTAACAGGTTCTGTGTGTGCGTGTGTGAGAGAGAGTGCTAGGCCTTTAATGAGGAAAGAGTCATGGCCTGTGACTCTGCAGTGGTCAGTGGTTGAGATAATTTCCTGTATTGGTGATGAAGTGGTCTGAGAAAGAGTTCTCTGATACTTTCAACAGCAGGTTGTGACATAGAGAAATAACTTATAGCACACTAAGAAGTGTCGTGGACTAATAAACGGTCCCTCCAATTTTTTAAGCGAAGTGGTTTTTAAATGCAGCAAGATAACACAAAATAAATATTTCAAAAATATTTTAATAAGATCATCATTATTCTTCAATATTTTCACAAATATTGTTGATTAGGAATGTGTCCGTCTAAAACTGGTCAAATTCCCCCATTTGGTTGAATTTGCTCACTCGAACCGGTGTGTTTGCCCTTCCACATTTCTTTTTTTAATTTAAACTCAAATTCTTTGATACCGTCACTATTTCCATACTCTGAAAAACTGTTACAAATACTGTACACACACTAGACTTTGATGTAACGGCGTTAGTTTTTATGAATGAAATTAGTAGACATTAATTGTGCCAACATTACAAAATAAAATGATTTAAAAAAACATTTCATTAAACATGAAATTTGTAGACAAAGAGTGACTACACGGAAGATTACGAAGACAAACATATGCAAAATAAATCAAATGTTGCACTTTTTCTATACAACATATACGGTATATGGATTGTATATCGTCGCTGTCCTTCTGACACTTAGGTGTGTTTGCAAAACCCAGTGGGGCAACCATAAAGGGTGGCTAAAAATAATATTTTATGGAAAAAATAGAGATCACAAAATACGTGGATACAAGGTTTCAAAAGGATATATTATGTCTGTGCTGTCTTTTTATCTTGCAAAATTATAAAAAGTTTTCTTTATTATATCTCAACTAGACCTCTGAGTAAGCCAGGACTATCAATACTTTCCCCTCAGGAAAAATAAAAGAATAAATAAATGCATGGCGTACCCCTCAACATATCTCCTGGTCCTGATAATCAGCTAACAGAATGTTGCTTAATGCCATGTCTGAATGGGCCAAGATGATCAAGAATTCAGTCCAGCTGAGAATTATGTAGGTATGGCGTTTTAGGTGGTCTGTCTCATCTGACAAATTATGAAGGCATTCATTAGTCTTGAGAGGGTCTTTCTTCTATCGTCCTCCTTCAGGTGAGACATCTGTTATTCAAAGAGGGGAGCGTTTGAAGAAGAACGAGAGGGGAGGAATTGTTATTCCATATTGTTGAGCCACTGACAGAGAGCACAGTGTTTTAAAGTACCAGCGCTGAATAATAATGACAGCAGGAGCTAATGAAAACATTTGATGTGACACGATCACCAGAGAGATTCAACAAAGCCAGTCAACTACATTGAGGTACCACATTACAGGTCAGTTTACCCCACACACACTGACATACACAAGAAAAAAGAAAACCACATTTTTGCAGAAAGCTACTCTTTCTCGTTGATGCACTTAAAATAACATGTTTTCATGGTTAGTCTCCAGTGAGTTTAAACAGAACAGCAGAAAATCTATTACAATTAAAAAAGTATTATAGTTGTATATGAATGGAATACAAGTGTGATTTTTATTATTTATTTTGCACCTTCTATTATCTTTTTATGTAAAACTTTAACCATGTGAATGTGCACATAATCATATTTCAGTTGTATTATGGTATTATGTTATATATTTTCTATTTAAATATTTATGTCATTTACTTTAGTTCAAAGGAAAAGAGGTGAAGCCGTGTCAGACATCTCTTAGAACTGCAAACTGTGCAATTCTAAATACAAACATTTTCTTAGTAGCATTATTTAGCAGCCCGCACATCTCCTGTCTCATTGTGATCATGAAACAGGTCTAATTTCTCAACTTTTCTCCGCAGGTTCCTGCGTCCACTGAGCTCTCATTGATCCACATCTGTGTTCTTCTCTTTCTCGCCCCTTCCCCTTTTGGCTGGCTGTGGACTTCAGCTGATTAGCACTGACGGGTCCTGGCATCTCTCCTGGGAACCAGAGCAGTCTCATGACTGCCTTTAGATAGAATGATCTAATGGGGTCACACTTTAAGTCAAGAGTCTATTAATAAGAATCAATAAATATGCCATAAGAGATGCAGAAGATGACAGCAGACACCGGTGCATTGTAATGAAGGCAGGAATGGCAAGAAGCTGCAGGTGCTTGGCAAGCTAACACGGTGAGAAATTGAACTGCTCATTCTTGAGGCCACACGTTACAAAGCACATCAAGAAATCTTGCACAACTCACCTCCTCTTTGTCAACCCACATCTTTCAAACTTTAAAGATTCTTTGTGATAATTGTTGGAACGATCCTTAATCTTAGCATTCTTGCTACTGAAGTCATGTTTTTAGTGGCAAAAAGCTAGAAAGAGACACAAGAGCCTGTTCTTATATTCAACTTTTAGCGGGAGGGACATTCTACAAAGTATCTGAATGGACAAAAAGTTGAATTGTGCAGGATGAGTCATAACTGGATTGGCTTTTGTTTTCATCTACTATTTTATGTAAAAAACGGATATTATGGTTATTGACATTAGGTTAACATTTAGTCATGCTACATTGAATTAATAAATAAAATAAAATACGTAATGCTTCACTGAATTGTTGTAACACTTTACGAAATGGTTGTATTTGTTAACATTAGTAAATCCATTAGCTAACATGAACTAGCAATGAGCAATGTAGTTTCAGCTGTAAGTAATCCTTAATGTTAGTTAATAGCAATAAACTTGTTGTTAGTTCATTGTGCCTTGACTAATGTTAACGGTAAACTTTATTTTAGAAATGTATAAATGTTTAAATTTACATGAATTGCATACTTACGATTAATAAATGCTGTAAGCTTTTTTTGTTATTAGTTCATGTTAGCTAATACGTTAATATGAACAAATGCAGCCTTATTTTAAAGTGTTACTGAAGGAATAAATTAAATTATATACAGTAGCGTAGTACAATATTACATAAGAAATGATGACTAAAGAAAGTTGAACTGTATGCAACAACGTACACTTTTGTTTCGCGATCATATGCCGGAGTACTTGCATATGCATTCAAATAGAACACTTCTAGCCTTGATACTTACAAACATTTGACTTAAAGTAACAAGGCTTTAAACTGACTGGTTTTTGGTGGTCTCTGGTGGAAACAAAATCACCAAAATCTGGTGTTGAAGGTCATTCAATAAATAGAATCTTACATTTAAAAACAATTCAAGCCTGCGCTGTAAGTGTGAATTGTATCATGCTAGTCAATATTTAATGTAGATAATAATGACATCACCTTGAATGGTATACTAGCGTTCCTTAGCTGCTCACAGAGGGTGTCTGTTAATTTGGGGATGCAGTGGGACAGTGAAATAAATCAGGCCCAGCTGATGTGTGTTTTCCCCACGCCCCAGGGGAGTTTGGGTAATTGAGCATGTTCACTGCAGCAATATAAAGACCTTTTAACTGGGTGATAATACTATCTGTGCTGCAGTATTTTTTGCTCTGTGGGCCGCGTGAGCCTGCAGAGTGATAGTCAAATTCAGCACTGGACATCTTGTTCAAAAACTACAGATTTCATTACAGATCGATAAAAAAACGATTTTGATGTATTGACAGCAGAGATGTGATCATCTACGAAATACAAAAAATATGACAGCAAATGGTGAAAAGTGAGAATCAAATGACCAGATTTCTCACAGCCATTACTGGAAACACAAAGCGTGTTGTGCTGTCAGTGTTGAGAGTGATTATGTGAGCAAGAAGCATGTGTATTTATGTGTGCGTGTAAAAGAGAGAAAGTGGACCACAGTCATGCATGCTTACAGTCAGTTGAGTTGGCATACAGTGGGAATTGAGTTAGTCGAAGCATGCTCTGATGTGAAGCATATGATATTACTTAGGTAGGCACGAAAGCAGTCTTTTTTATATAAGACACTTTGTTGCATGGAATGTCAGGGTTAGGGGAGGTGAGTTCACCCAAAAATGAAAGTGATTTCTTTTGCCCGACCTCATGTCAATCAAACCCTGTATGACTTTCTTGTTTCTGCAGTAAACAAATTAAGATTTTTAAAAATGTTGGTAACAAACTTCATTGGACACTGTTGACTTCCATTGTATGAACGCTGAGACATTTCTCCAAATATCTCCTTTTGTGCTCTACAGAAGACAGTAAGTCATACAGGTTTTGAACAACATAAATTATCTCCTTAATGTACAACGTCTGATTCATTAAAAGTGCAAAACATCCTAAAAGTTGAGACATGAAAAAATAGATTTGTGTATAATGTGTCTGTATTAACCATAGTAGAAAAAAATAGAAGCAAGCAATCTAGGGAAGCTGTAAAACAACCTGCAACTACAACTATGTTAATTATGAATCAACAGTCCTTTCGTAACACAAATAGTTTCCTTTTGGGCAATGGGTACTGTAGCTGCGATGCGTATACGTGTAATTGTGAAGCTCCGGTGCGATGTGTACAGAAGATATGCCCTCTCTGTAGCTTTGTTGCTCTGTTCTGCTGTGTGCGCTTGTATCCATGTTCTGTGATGAAAATTCATGATGCGTGCATGTTAACTACATTACAAAGTCTCCCGAGCTTCTTGACATGAATAAGAATAGGCCTCATCTTGATGCCTAATTATTTTTGGACTTGACAGCCTTGTTGTGGCCGACGCGTTGTAGGTCACAACGGTTTCATTGGTTTCCTGAAAAGATGCACGCAGTAAGCAAACCCATAATTGCCACCCATAATGAGGACATTCTTGGTACACGATCGCCTATAGAACCTCTGGTGTACTCGTGCCTCCATGTTTTTCTAAATTCCAAACATTTCTATGTTGCTTTGAGACATGAAGCCCCAACTGTTGGTTGGACATATCAAAGGTACCCAAGGCCCATTCAGAGTGGAAATATAACTCAAGTCTGAGTTGCCAGACCATTCTTTAGATTTTGAAGAGCTCTTTTTCTGCGTATAATGTCTTAAAGGGACATTCCACTTTTTTGGGAAATATAGAATTTTTTCCATTGAGTTTTCCCGTTTTGGAATGTATTCTGCCAATCTCTGAGTCTGGCGATAGCACTTTTAGCACAGCTTAGCATAGATCATTGAATGAAATTCAAAAATGACCAAAGAGTTTTGATATTTTTCCTATTTAAAACTTGTCTCTTCTGTAGTTATAGTGTGTAGTAGGACATGCGGAAAAATGAAAAGTTGCGATATTCTAGGCCGATTTGATTAGGAACAATATTATCATTCCGGCGTAATAATCAAGAAAGTTTGCTGCTGTAACATGGCCGCAGCAGGTGCAGTTTTATCAGGCAGTGCATGTGGAATTAAGCTAACTTCAGCCAACATAATACAAGTAATCCAAGCTTGGGACTAATTTCAGGTGTTGCGTGATAACATGTTATGCGCCTGCTGCGGCCATGTTACGGCAGCAAACTTCCAAGTTTTAAATAGGAAAAATATCGAAACTCTGGTCATTTTTGAACGTGATGCTACTGGTCTACTTGGGGAGTTTGAAAATTTGCATATTTTCCAAAAAGTGGAATGTTCTTTTAAAGGGACAGTTCACCGTGAATCAGAATTCTGTTATTTATATCTGTGTAACTCATACGATTCGTAGATGCTGTACAATGGTGCTTTGTGGTGATCATGTACTATATTGAGCACATAAATCACAGAAAATCAGTGGACCATAAACCTGAATTAAATTGTTTGAATGACATTTATTTTTATTGTGGGTTAAAAATATGGTAGTGCACATAATTATTTGTTTAGCACAAAAAACTCCTTTATATTCTAGATAGGAATATTTTTACCACGTAGTTCTTTGTGGTTCCTAAATATGTCTATATTGGGTGATTTGGCAAAGCGTGCATTCCAAACTCATGATGAAAATAGCTTCAACTGGGGAACGTGGTCATTTTAATTCTAAACGTGTTTTTGAGAGGCAGAATGCATAGTGAAACTGATGTCTATGACGGACGCCTGTGGGCATTCAATCACAGAGGATGAGGTTTCCAAGCTCAGCCAGCTCAGCAAGGCCCATGTCAGTCACATGGCTAATGACCATTTCACTGACGGCTTCCTCTCGACGTAATAAGAATCACCTCTTAGTGGGGGCGGCCAAACTTTGAGAAGGCTGTAATCAACCCCGGGGGACTGATTGAATCCTTCCTTCAGACGGTGGAGACGCGCTTCAGCGCAATCCTTGCTCATCCCAGGCCCGCCGGAGCGGGATCTTCCTGGATTACCCTTGGACGCGCACACCGGATGAGCCTTATTGGTTTATGATTGTTTCATCCCATACCACATTAACCCTCTGATTGTTCAAGAAGACATTATTAAAGGCTTCCTGAGAGAAAAATTGCAATCGTAATTATCTCTCCCTTGGACGCAAAGACCGTCAACGTGAGCTCAAGAAGCTCCACAGAGTAAACGACGGCTCCTGCTCGATTAAGGCTATTGTGTAATTTCATGTCTTCCTTAGCACAATGAGTGATGAGATTAAGTTCAATTTGGATTCGCGCTTGGATTTCCCCACCTCCGTCAAGGCCCGAGCCCCGTCGTGTCAGCCGGGCCCATTGGGAAATCAGCAATCTCCAGACAGGTCACCGCTGGCCCATGTATATATTCATGGGCTTAATCTTGCAACGTTTTTGTGCTGCCGGGAAAGAAACGCATTCAATTTACCCTTTGTCCATTGGACTCATACAGTACACACGCGGGAGGTATCCATATGTGTGTCCAACATGCTAAGGATTCGTTGGGTTAGTGGAAAATGTTTTGGGAGGCAGAATCCAGTTTGTGAAATTCAGCCTGTATGCTTTAACTCAGAGCAGTCCTCAGTGGGAGGCTGCTGGTTAGAGTGGAGGGCTTCAAGTCGTCTCCGGCAGATGCTTGAGAGTGTATTAAACAGATTAATTATTAAAACATGCTTGACAGATGAAAAGTGGGACCTCGGGCTAAAGAGAGAATGTTTATTCTTCTGCCATATACTGTAGTCATTTGGCTCTCGCTCACAAGTTATTGGGCACCTTGTTGAGGATTTGAGGGCTTGATGTCATTTGTGCTACGCTCAAACCATTTGTGGCTGTCCAGACCGGTACACCTCTGATGAATATGTGAGGCGCTTTATAGACACGTGTCACCGTTTCTAACAGTCTGTCTACAGGTTTTGTGCCTTGACACTGACAGAAAACAACACTGTCATCTCTACAAAGATTTAGAGGTAATATATACATTTACGTATGCATTTTGCACACACTTTTGTCTAGTGAATTTAAGCTATACACTTTTTTACGACCCTTTGAACTCACAATGACCCTTATGTGTCCTGTAGTCCTGTGTCCATTAACACTTAAATAAAAGAGTCTTTGTCTTTCGGGGAAAAAGAGCAAAAACTTTATGACTCATTCTGACACTGCACAGATTTTTGAATAATCACATGTCCCCCACACCGCCTGTCATGGAGTAAAGCACAGTTCATGTAGTTTTAACTGAATACTGTGAGCTATTTAAAAAAAGGAATAATTCTTGATGCCCTGTTTTTTTGTAAAAGGAAAGACACCAACACAAAAAAGAACGAACTTGTCAAGTGAATTGAAAGAGTCTTAACATGATTTGCATGATTTTCACATAAATTCTGAATGCATATTTAAATATGTATTATTATTTTTTTCTTCTTTAATGTTGATTTGGGACCCATGGTGAGAACCTCTTTTTGTCTTCATGATCAATTTTGCATGCAAAATAACCAGCAGAGCAGGCCGGGGTGTCTGGCAAAGTCCTAAACAGTTGCGATTTCAATTCCTGTTTCACAGAAAAACATAAAACATGTTGGAAGTGCTTCTATGTAAAGCGGCAACGTTGTGGTTGAATACCGAGGACAGAGAACGAGAACGAGCCAAACCGAGCTGCATCTGGAAGAGGTTCTGAGTGCCACCTGCTCCAACAAGTCCCTGAGCTTTTCTCCAGAACATCTGACCATGCAAATTGGGAACAAATTATTCTGTCTGAGAATGGAGTGTTTGCTGCAGCAAAAACGATCAAGAAATGCCTCTTTCCCCATTAGCCACCAAAGACACGCAGCGGCAGCCACCAGTTACCTGGCCTCCCTGTTGACAGGGCTGTTGCTGATAGCCCCAGCCCCCCGGACCCTAGGGAATGGGCCTCAGATGCAGATGATCACTATTAGGAGCTGGACAGCCCTCCCCTCCGAGCGATTAGCATTCCCCTGGCGTGACCTACAGGTGTAGCCCAGATTAAGTGAATAAATTCATCGCCCCGAGGATCACTGGGCATGACCCCTGCTGCTGGTGCCTGAATTAGAATGTGTTTGGAGCTCACAGGCATTGCTGTGATTGCCTGCAAAACATGGACGATTTCATCCCAGCAGATCCAAGGCTGAAATGATGTCGATTGTTAAGGTTTATTTGTAAAACAAACGAACTGTTTCATCTGATATCTCACCCGTTTAAGTAAGAATTCACTGTGTTTTTTTTACTGTGTTTTGCTGAGGTGTTTGAGTTACGGAGGAAACGAGGGGGGTTCAAGTAACACAGGCTCATGTTCTGTTTCTCGTAATTTAATCTGAAACTTGCTTGTTTGTCTTTCCCCATTGGACTTGCCTGTTCTGTTGACATTTTTCCTGTTATTTGTATACTGCAAAGCGGTCCATTTTTCCCCCATCAAAACCGCTTTTCTCAGTATGTGTCAGGATGTCTTTTGAATTTACCTTCAGCTCCTGACAGACTTCAGAACGGGGCACGCGCACACGAGCGAGGGGAAGATTCCTTTGTGCCCTGAGCATTTTCTTGAAGGCAGCGCCTGGCTCAAAGGCTGTCAACAAAAACACTGCTGGTTTGCTCTCGGTTGCGCTCCCTGTAAAGGTTGAGCGGTTGAAACGCACATGGGTTAACACAATGCTCATTATGTACTTTATTATCTCTGTGTTGATCTTGTTTGGAGGAGAATAGCCAAGGAAAAGTAACTGTCAGGGTGTTCCCAAAATGTCACAATATCATGCCTAGTCAAAAGCCAATTACACTATTCTCAGTTATAAATTCAGTACCACAACAAAAGTTTATATGCATATGAACACTCTCTTTTATTTAAGAAAGTGATTTTATTTTATTAAAATAATGGCAAGCCTTTAAGTATTTCTCAATTTGGTAAACATTATTTTAAAATTGAAGATAAAGTTTTCAAGTATTCAAATAAACAGTCAACAATAAAATAAGGGTACATAAATACAACTTAAAGGCATCGAGTTTCAAAGCTAAGTACTTAATATATTTAAGTAATGATACAAAAATAAAAAGAGGATATTAACCCATGTTTTTATTGGATTATGGACTTAAATTTAGCCAGCGCTATAGGAGAGTGCTTGCAGTCTTGGCACAGTTTCTGCACATTACCGTAAAATTCATATTATAAAAGGTCAGTTTTTGTCCTTGATTCTGATTGGCTGAGCCGATTTCTAAGCCGTTATAAATCAGGGTTACATAGCATAAATATCACTTAATTTACTTTATTTTATAAAACCTTTCGATGCATATGGAATAACCGTTTTATAAAAGCAATAAGCCCCACAAAGCAGTGGCCAGCAGTGCATTTTATAACAGCTAAGGGGAATTTAGGCACTCCGCTTCGTGTCGTGGGAAGACTGAGTTTAGACCAAATCTAGGGTTGTAAAGGTTGGTTTATGGAACAGAGCAGTGTGAAGAGATTCTTTTCACGGTAGACTTGAGTGTGGCACAATGACAAAAGAAAAGAATGATTATTTTACCGATTTGCTCAAATTCCTTATGGCAAAATTTCGTACTCTTTCCAAGATGACAGCGACTTGTCCTTACGTCCCATATGCATCAAACTACTAATCATCACTGGCATCCTATAGACGGCAAGTATTTGCTGATTTTAACTTGCAAGTCGATTTGTGAAAGATTTTGTAAACCGCAGATGTTCTTGACCACATCCAGCTCTGGTTGCATCACATGTAATTTTGTCAGAGGCTCTCAATGAGGGCAGCTATACACCATTTTGCAAGACGTAAACAACACTCAAGTGTTCTGTTGGTGATATTTTGTAGTAAAAAAGTAAAAAACTGAAATATGAAGTGCTCCTGGACCAGTATTGTTTACGTAATGCAAAATTGTCTACAAATGGGGGTTAACTCCTGGGATCATAACATCTGCTGTGAACTTTTGTCTGGGCTCCACATGGCGAACTTAATTCTAGGTTGTCTTGTGTCATCAATGAAAGAAAATGGGTTTCATGATTTATTTTTACTGACCTTTATTTTATAAAAATGGCCATGATGGCTATTGATAGATGACCATGATCTGGAACAAGCAGATAAGATTTTTCATAGCCATGTTGGGTACATTTCTTTTCATAAATGACTAGACTAGCTTCCATTTCTAAACCAGGCTCCTAGAAGTTGGCTCATTCACTTTAAACACTTTATCATTAATGAAATTGAGACTGAGCAATGAGACGTTTAAAGTCTCATTTAACCCATATCAATCTACATTAGCCTGAATTAAAGCCCCCTATTATTCCCCTGTTGGTTTGGGTCTCCAAACAGTAAACTTTGGGTCTCAGACCCGTCTGGTCTGCCTGTTCATATGCAGTAATAATTAAGTGCTGATATAGTGACCCGCTGGAGATTATTCCACCAGAGGTGCATTAATTTCAATAAAACCGGGTGGATTAGGATAGACTTTTCCCCGAATGGGGACTCAACCGGCTAAAAATGAACATAAGGACCATTTGCATAAAGGTCAGACCATTTGTGTGTACGTCTGTAGGTTTCCCATCCACATTGTACCAATCACCTCCACTCAGTAAAACTTAAACTATGCTACAAGATTAAACTGCTGGAACATGAGATATTAAAAAAGATAAATGATACACGCGTGATTGTGAGATATACACGAGTCCATTTATCCGTATACTCCTCAGCTCTTGTTGTTATCAAATGATACAGTTGCTCAAGCACAGCGTTTGAATCCTAAGGACCTCAGGGAGCGGATTTGTCTCTCGCAAGCCCCCTTCTAACGGGGATTAAGGGGATTAGACACCAGAAAATGACCAAGCGCAAACTCCCCGAGATGCCCAGGGTCTACCCAGCGCCCCCCCATCCAGGGATGGACCTGAGGGTGGTTTACAAAGTTTCTCTCAAAGGCCCTTCTTACCATGACAAAGGAGCCAGCAATTCACCCGTGCGCCAGAATGGCAGACAATGAACTTGCCGCGGTCCACCCAGCTCATTTTCATCTGAACAAATGGCATTACACTTGGCAATGACATTGTTCTAAATACGAACACGGCACTGCTCTTTCTTCGCGGAGCTCAAGGTGTCATATTAATTATTTAAATCTGCAGAAAATTTCCAGCTCTATTCCTCCAAGGCCTTACCCAGTGCCAGAAGGTCTGGAATCTGCATTAGTTTTGTTAATTAGAGCTGAAACAAGGCTTTGATCTCAATGAAAATCAGAAAAAATAAAAACTTCCAGAATGAATTATTTTCTTTCTAACCTATTTCTCTCCAATGATTCATTTCCCCCGTCTCACGCATGTTGGTTCCTGCTGTGTCAAAGTTTGATTTAACTCAAGATAATGCCGGGCGAAGGGTCAAGGGTTTCTGCGGTTAACCAGCTTTGTAAAGTCAATGAAGAATTTGATCACAATACTTTGTTTACTATGATTCTGCTAATTGACAACAATATTCTATTCTGAGTGCATTTTACAGATTTAATGTATTTCGATGTATTTTAAAGACATTTCTTTATGAATTAAAGTTAAACCAATCACTCAGGTCCTCTAAAGATCTTTTTTCGTTTCTTAAAAAACGTCATTTGTTACATTTTCCGCAGCACCCACGGCCCACGTCCATCTCCAGCCTCTGTGCTTGTTTCTTTGACCGGACTCGACATCTAGCGCTTTGTTGACCGTCCCTCAGCAAGGGTCAGTTTAATCTACATGCTTGCCGAAATAAGTGTTTGTCCACTCAGACAGCGTGGCCAATTTAGTCCCGCTTTATCCACAGCTTAGATGGAGATCAAACTCTCCCCCATCTCCCGGTTTCCCTCACTTTCACCCTCTGTCTTTTAAATCTCTCTGTTTATGAATACCCCCTCCCTCGGCGGCCCACGTAAAGATTTAACGATGGAAAGTGAAATAATTACGCTGGAGCGCAGCTAGCCCGTGGCATTGGGGCTTGATGTTGACCCTCTGAGCCCTGGAGTCAACCCTCTCCCAAAGCTCACGCAAGCAGGCGTCAATGAATACAAAGGATCGAGGGGATTAGCCCATAAGACATTTGGAAGGCATTGTTCTGCGGCCCGTAAATGAGTTTCGCCAGTCGCATGTGGCATGGGCCAAAGTCGGGAAATCTCGGTGAGGAATTCTTATAATTACCCCTCTCTCTCTCTCTCTCTCTCTCTCTCTCTCTCTGACAGCTTTGGCCTCTGGATCCTGAATCTTGGACATTAGCAACTGAATAGAGAGCTTTCATACTGTATATCATTTTAATCTTTCATGTTTAGATCCACCAGATGGCTTATTATTAGCAGACCTGAGGAGAACCAGAGACAAATGGTGTTGTCTTTTTAGGGGGATCAGCAGGAAAATGGCATTCATATAGGCCGAGCATTGGATAATTGTATATGTGGCTGTGCAGAGCCGCATCCACCCTCAGCCTATAAATCATAAAGCTATTAATAACAGACAGATGCAGGTCCAAAGGAATGATGTGCCTTCTGATAGGGTGCAAGAAATATGGGTTGGAAAGTAAAACGTGGAAGATGTATTATCGGCATATGATGTCATATATCTCCTCTTATGAAATATCAGGTTAAAATTGCTTCACTTTTCTCAACCTAATCCACATTTGAATTGCAAAAGAGGAATATGACCAATTGTGCTAGAAAGGACAAAACGGTCAGTCAGTTTAGAAATTCGTTTTTTTGTAGAAATTGGATATGTGAGGGGTTTTCATCTGATGATTTTTAAAAATAACTTAATCGATGTTACCTGTAATGAAGGCAGTTTGATTCAGTCATTAAATATGATTGTTTTATTGATCTTACAGTTTATAGTTTACATTATACAACAATGCCTGTTATTATATTTAAATATTAAAGTATTAAAATATGGATTTTTAATTGATTACAATTTAAGCATTTGGTAAATTCCATGTATTGTAACGTACACTGGCGAAATCCGCGCGCTCTGGATAACTTGGCTGGATTTGATAATTGAATTTCTCCAAGATCTGGTAATAACACACTTTGGCAGATGTGTAATGGTGCGATGGGATTCAGCGTGGTGTGCCTGGGTTGGGGTTGTGGTGGGGGGGTCTGTTCTCTGCTTTATTTCATCTCTGTGCACTTTGCATTTGGCTGTCCTGCTCTCCACCTCTCTGTCGGCCCTCCAAAAGGAAACAATAAGGTTTAATCTCCTCAGCTGACAATGATGCATGGCGGGATGAAAAACACTTTTCAGGTGTTGTCATTAAAAAGCCATTTCTCCATAGCCCGGCTGAAAGAAACCCCAAAGAAAGGCCCCAAAGTGTAATGCTTTAATACCCCTCAAGCTTTTCATTGGCATCTGCAGAGAACAAGCTGTCGGGATTGTCTTCTCTTTTTCAATTACTTGATCTTTTCAACTTTCTTCG
This sequence comes from Triplophysa dalaica, assembly GCF_015846415.1. NCBI lineage: Eukaryota > Metazoa > Chordata > Actinopteri > Cypriniformes > Nemacheilidae > Triplophysa > Triplophysa dalaica. Next base: position 17,431,522 of record NC_079549.1, on the reverse strand, counting down.
AAATGAAAAACGCACCCACGGCGGAGCTCTGGTGCGGAATCCAGTCCCTGTTTCCAACTGCTCTCATTCTATGTGTGTGTGTGTTTTACTTAATCAAATTCTCATTGTTTATGAACTGTTTAGAAACTGGCAAAGCAGCTTCATTTTGATCAAAACTGCTGCAGCGTGTTATTATTAACCTTGCCAATATATGTTTAATGATTCTGTTTATCAGAAGTGATTTCAATGTCGGCCGATTCGTCTCCACTTCATCAAACTTACATGTCACACTGAATTGTTGGTAATGCAGGCCAGTGTGTTGTATGAACACAAACTATGATGATGAAATATCGTGCAAAACGAGTGGTCCTGAAAGTAGCCCGTAAATGGCCTACAAACTCAAGGATTTCATGTAACCTGTCAAACATTCTTCCACATTGTGAAACACAAATGAGCTTATATGGCTTTCTCGCTATTAATATGTAATCAATTTAAAGGGTGTCTGAAGATCAGATTTTTCTACGATAGATCAGATGAGTGTGATTTTAAGCTGTTGAAATGACCCTGTGGGGCCCTTCTGTGTGGTCTTGCATGACTTGTGTATCACTTAAAGTGAAACATGACCCTGATTGTCTCCTTTAAGAAGTTGACACCTGTATCGTGGTGAGTGTTTTGATCTAACCGGGACAGGTGGTAAGCGCGATGAGAATGGGGCACGCGCTACGGCAATGAGATGTCGTTTACGAGATCACAGCTCCGCAATATTTACGTTACAAGAGATGAGATTAAAGCGCCGCTTCTGTGAGGGTACATGAACTCCAAAACAGATCAAATGAAGAAATGCCATCCTCTCTCCATAGAACTTCCTTTCTTCTACAAAAAAGATGCACAGCATTTTGCGGAAAGAGTGTGGGTTTACACCCCTGCAGTCTTGCGCCAAAGCAGTTGCGTGATGCTTTGGGGCAAACAGTGAACCGAAACCTTTTGATTTCAAAATGAAAAACAAAATGTGTATTAGTGCATCTGTCTGTTGTTTTACTCTTTATTTGTTTGTTTTTTTGTTTGTTTGTTTGTCTGTGGTAGGGTTGACTGCTGCTAAAAACTATACTCTCCCCGTTCCTTTCAAAGACGAGAATTTCAAAGCCACATGCAACCACAAGGGTGCCGTGTTTTAACAACCGGTTGAAGTTCAGACTGACGCATGTATCGAACGGGTGATGTGGGGGCGTGCGGATGCACGAGACAGATGAGAGACACGAGGAAGCTCAATGGAACAAAGTACATGAACATAGCTCTTCATCTTCCATCCCGGGCTCTTATGACTTATATACGACCGTTTGAGTTTATTATAGGCTAATGAACATGTGTTTTCATTTATACGCGCTTTGTAAGGAACACCTCAGAAAAGCAACGCCTCTGAATGACTTCAAAAGCCAACACGAATCTGAACTGCACTACTTCCTTTGTAAAAAAATCTTTTTTGTTGATTTAACACCCCCGCATTGTTGTAGCTCCGCTTAATATTGCACCTATCAAGTCACTTTATTTATAACAGCAAAATTCTCCAGTGGCTAATTACGACATGGCTCTCGCAGTTAGAGGAGCTGCACCCAAAAAAATAAAGTGACGTTTGCCGTTGCTGTATTTGTAGCTCAAAAAAGGCCCATGTCAGAGTTCCACTCGTTACAAGTGTTTGGCCAACAAATCACTTTACACAGCTGCATGAAAGCGGGATCACGCAGTGGCAAGGTTGCTTCCTACTGTGCCGTATTAAGAGGATCTGAAGAGTGTGGGAGAGCGGGGCCGGATCGTTGGCTCAGTACCGAGCTCCGGCACTTAGTAGATCATTAGCTGGAGTTTCATTGGAAAGTACACACATATACGCACGCACACACAGACACCACATGCTGAAATGCTTGATCCTGCAGAGGCCTGGGATAGCTGTAACAGTATAGGCGGATATTTCCCTTAACTGGAGTTAGTTACTTCTGAAAGTACAGTAACACGTTTGAATATTGAGTTCATAATTGTAAAAACAAACGTAATGCATATATTTATTTTAATGGAAGGTAACATGCTAAATTGTTTTTTTCAGAATTCATTTTGATGGCAACAGCAGATTACGGGGTCCCACCTGTGTGCTTCAGGGCACAGCCCCTTTCCCAAGGGTAGCCTTCAGGGTTAGCTTAAAAAATCCATAGCATGGCATGAGACACAGAGGGAGACTAGATTTTTTCGTTGGAAGTCAATGGAAGAGTCCCCAGTACAGTAAGTATTGCTTTTGTATGAAAACAACTTGTCACATAATAAATTGACTGTCCATTAATCTTCAGCATGTTTGGCCTGACGTGACATTTATTTTGGAGTGCACTATATTTGGAGCTCACTGAAAGAAATAGAATACCTTTTGTGACAGGTATGATTGATTTTAAAGCACTATGGCTTCTAAAAATGGTGACTGACTGTTTTAAAACTGAAAGTGATTCAGTGACATCAAGTCCATTATATGATTGGCTTACAAGGCGGATGTAATCCAAGTTGACCATTATGCTTTCTCCAATGATATAGATGCCAAGGTTGCCATATCCTCTTTTATTAAGTGCATCTCTGGGGCAGAGCAAATCAACCACTGTTTTGATACACCGGTTTCTTTTCCATTACAAATAATAAACCGGATTCTAATGGAGAATATCTAGAGTGATTAATGTTTATAACAGGTGGCCTACAAAAACCTGAGGAGGGTTGTTGTTCTCCACAACAAGCCTTTGTGTAAAAAATAAGATGTTAAAGGTTCTTAATTGAATCATTCACCGAAATGGTTTGTAACAAATCTCAATAAAATGGAAGGAAGGAGTTGGGAACCGGCAAACATTTAAACATTTAATAAATTAATATAACAGCCGGCGGCCCCTCACGGACGACCGCCGGCGAACAAAACATGAACATAAATATAAATACAAACATAACATAAGTTCGGGCCCGGTCCTCTCTCTTCGACGGTCCGGTCGCTCGTTCCTTTTATATGCTCCCATCTCCTACGTGATTCGAGGCCGGTGTGCGCACAGCTGGCGCTAATTCACAATTACTCACCGGAATCGAACCACGGTCTCGCCCCGCCTACTCTACTACATGGTTCCTCTGAAGCACCCTTATTTTTAAGAGATTTCTCTCTAGAACTACAATACCCATCATGCCCAAGCAACAACATCAATACCATCCAATTTTTTAAACCAGTACCAGGTTTCCTATTTACATTTAGGAGTAAATGAAATAATTACTCAAAAGTCATGTTTTCTTTTTTGCTTACTAAATAAAGTCATCTGTTTACCCATCATGCACCGCTTGTAATGTGTTATCCCAGCACGGTACATGACTATGTACACAAGGGAGACGTCTGGGGAAAAAGTTAGCTCAGAGCCAGGCTATGTGCAGCATGCTTCATTAATGCATTCCCAGAGCGGCAGCCACTCCTAGTCTCCCGCTTACTGTGTGACATCACTAACTGGCAGATTCCCATCCCACTCAGTCCAACAATGCTCAGACTAGCCACGGGGCTGCAGAGAAACCCAGTCATGCTCTTCCATGTACAACTAAGCCTTTACTCACAATCATCACACCACCACCGTAAGAGGAGGGCTGGAAGAATTGGCAGGCCTTTCCACCTAACGAGGAGGGGCCCCAGGATCAAACATCGGCCCACTCTGTGTCCCGCCCGACCGAGCGTATGTGTCCTCAACACCCAGACACCCAGCCAGCACAAGACATCAGCTCCTCTTAAATTTCTTGCATCCCGTCCCACAATCATACACCTGCCAAATTGCTCCTTGATATAGCTATTTTGAGAATAGAAATATGACGGTCCAGACGTGTTTTCCCTGTCGCCGTGGTAACTGTGTCAGGGATGGTATTTAATTGGCCCGGGTTGTCCATTTCTTCTGCCTGAAAAAGACCAAACGGAATAGCTCACGGAACCCAAAAGCTCTCCCCGCAGTGATTAAGACGCAGAGTAAGACACATATGTGAAACGGGTGTTCGCTACGTCCGAGGCCCTTAGCCCAGCTCCCGCACAAGTGAAGCAGGTGCCGAATTCAGCGGCGTTAGATCAACCGGCAACTGTTGCTTTCATACGACCCCTCTATTCTCTGATGAAGACATTGTGTTTTCATCATCCCCACCATAAATATGACACCTCCGCACGTGCGCGTGTTCAGACGCGGTCATCAGATATTAATCTGCCAATCCGTCTCCGCGGCAGCCTTAAAACAACCTTTCAAAAGCATACTCGCCGCCGTGCCGCATAACAAGCACGACAAGGGGGCACGAGGGCCTAGACCCCACGTTTAGGTTACGTCTCGTATGAATCAGAGCTCCTCCATAATTCACAACTCTGCTCTCTGCCTTACTTTCTGTTGACAGTGGTGCGATCAAGGCCCGTAATCACATCTGACTGAACCGCGCCGAAAGTCCTGTTTGATAGCGGCCCAGTTAGGCAGCTCTGGCACAGGAAGTGGGTCAGAGTTCAACTCTGGTGGCAGGTGTGTGATTTCCCCCCTGAGCAGGACCAGGGGACGGCAGCACGGCCTCACGGGAGCACTGAGCAGGGTCAGCGGGTGGGCGGCTCAGTGATTGATTGGACAAATCAGCAGCGGGGTTATTTTCAGTGTTAATCCCTCCACTCACTACCTGCTGTGGCACCGCGTGCCCGTGACTGACTTAAAACAAGTGCAATGTGCCAGTTATGAAGGATGACATTGAGCTTAAATTAACTGCGGCTGAAGGCCTCCCTCCCACAGCTGAAACAGTATCTCTTTCCTAAAGAGAGAAAAAGGTTCAATATATTCAAAAGCAAGTGTAATGCACTGTGCCATTAGGAGCATGATGCTGTTTTTAACGTGTATGTGATGCAATAACCTTATAACTCTGGCAGCATGGCTTTCCATTTATTTCACTGAATTTAAACAAACGCTGACAGGAACGTCCTACGGAGCCATACAAGAACTGTAAGCACTGATATGGATATAGCAATGGCTGTATTTTGACGCCAAAAGGCATTGTTGTCTTTATTTCTTTATTTAGTTGTATTTCTATTATTGTTGTCTTTGTAATCTTTATTTGCTGTAATTCAAAACGATTTTTTTTTCTGTATCCCATAGTTTGTTTTTACAGTGCATAAAACCATGAAATTAAGACATTGACCATGACAATTGCTATCTGCCCAAACTTCACAGCTGGTGTTGTTTTGTCATTACAATATATCAACTTTTCCCCATTTAAAAAAATAATTTTCAGAGATTCATTGTCAGAGTAAGTACAGTATGTAAAGATGTCATAACTTGTTGTCTCGAAAAGCATAATGTTTGGAAGACAGCAACAGTTTGACATCACACTTCACAGTGACGGTGCACTTTGTGTCAGCAAGCTTTGCAAGGCCACCTCTGCTGACCCAATATGACAAATAAGAGATGATCCCTCTGACAGAATAGCCATAAAGAGACAACTACACCACTTACTAAAACTGCAAAGCGGGTTTCACCTCCAGCCAGGGTTAGCCAAACCAGAATGTCACGCAGCGTTCATGTTACATCTGTAACCCCTGGATCGACACTCTCTCCCTCACACTTTTTATTTTCTCTCCCTTGCCCATTACCTTCAGCAGTGTGTACAGTCCCAACTGGCCTGTGTGTTTTTTTAGCCATCAATGACATGTAACAGCCATCCGCAGTCACCTGCCTTTGCCTTAGTTATGTGTGGACTCAATGCTGTAAATTCACCTTAGGTTTAAGTCTCTTGTCTGTTTATAATGGGTTGTGCAATCACAAGTGTAATCAGTATTGACCATTATGCTAAAAAAATTGTAATGGTTGAACGAGATTTAATGTTCCCCAAAAAGAGACAAATCTGTGCTGAATGTGGCTGTTAGCACAACATCAAAATAAACCTATATATTTATATGTCTGTCTGCTTGTCTGTCTGTCCTGCCACCAATTTGGCAAGCCTTGACTAGTCCTTTACATGAACTACTAATAACATCTAAATATACTGTAGATGGTTTGATTAGAAGCAAGAAGTTAACTTATGGTCTAGGATAGGTTATTATAACATAACAATTTATTTAAGATTTAAATTATGTTAATATTAATATTTTATTGTATATTAATTGTTCTAAATTAAATTAAAACTACTCAGCAGTTATTGTTACTTTGCAGAGGTCTACCGGAAGTTACGTTTGGGCCACATAACATTTGTCAATGTTGTTGCTGATGAAACCGTCTTTATCTAAGTTTGTAAGGAGTATTTTTTTTTTTTTATATATTTCAAAGCATGTTGTGTCACATTTTTTACAGTATCCATCCTATGTATTTTTAAACATTTCCAAGGAAACATTTAAATTAGGGGAAAGTGGGCGTGGCCTTAGTCTTTCTCTGCGATTTGATCGGATGTTAAAAACAGACATTGCATTTTGAAACTGGCAGAAGACCGACAGTTGAAGCGAAGGAGTTAACAGATGCTCCGCCCAAGTCTAACATATGTTATCCAAAATGGAACCCTGTTCGATGGTAATTTTTTCTCATTAGGACAAAATAAAAAAAATCTGCATGGCTCCTTGGTGATAAAACTCATGAATTATATCCATCGGTGAACTGTTTCCCTCCGTTCGCAGAGGCCGTTACGCGGGTCATGTTGTGCATTTTATGCTGCTATTTAAGATATTTTAAATGCATCAGACATTATAATCCCTGAACCTTCTAACGAGCAACACAATGTTTTAACACTTGTAATAAACTCAGAGACGCGGATTTGGACGGCAACTAAATTACCGTACGACCTTGGTGTTTGTCAAAAAACAGTAGGTAATTCGGGATTTTTCCACGGGTGGGGGGAGAAAGCACAGACATTCTGGATTCGGATAGCAATAAAATCACCATTTAAATCTTACATCCCTTTGAGAAACAATTACCATCAGAGTAGAGTTTAAGATGGATAGTCATAACAGGGCGGACGTACATTTTCATATTTGAATTTAAGATTATGAGCCCAGACAATTTTTTTAAAGAGAATGACCCCCATTGATAAACCATTCTAAATTTTCATGAAAAAATAGGCATCGTAATCTTTTATTTCACTGGGACTTTAAAATAAATAAGGTGCACTTAGATATACCCTCTGGACCGCACTTCTTGCCACTACATATGAAGAGAAATATATAAGAAAATATAAAACAATTTGTTAAGGGTATGTCATATCATAAAAAATATAATTGTATATAGGAATCATTGAGTTTAATGTACTGTGTACTGTGATTAAATATATATTTACAACTGAAAACTTTATTCCCAGTCCATAAAGACTATTTATGGAAACAAAGCAGCGGAATTTAGAAAATCCTTCAGTTTTAGATGTAAAATGTACAAGATATCAGAAGCATACCAATAAATGGATCTCACTTTTAAAAATAATTAACCCTTATTTGTTGTTCATGAATTTCCGGTCTGCCCAGATGTGCTGAAGTATGAGGATGCTGAATAGAACCCTCAGTGCCAGGTTTGGCAGAAAACATTTACAACCGGTGAGTAAGAATTGCACCTCTTTTAAATTCAAACGGTGTATGGTCTTTAAAAATACAGCCCATTAAATTCAGAGAGAGGGTGGAAAATTGTCATGAAAAAGTAAATTACAACTCCTTTTGGTACAAGAAACTTTACACCATTTACAAATTACATTATAAAAGTAACACTGTTTCATTGTTTACTAAATGCACAATATGTGCAATTTCAAATTGACTGCAAAGTTCTTATTAATGTTATGCATATACAGAAGATGTCATTACCACAACAATGAATGTAACAACTGCATGTTTTAACAACATAACTAATGCCTGCCGTTATCCAATCCAGGCTATTTTTAATATCTAGAAATGTTTCTTTCCTCATTTATCTGTTCATCTGTTTCTATTCCTCAGGGCAGCTGAATGCTAATATCGATTGCCTCCTGCAGTTCTATGCCAATATGAGTCTGATAATGAAAAGGTCTGGAACAGTGTTCAGATTGTGGGGTATTAACTGCCCTCTCTCTCATCCTATCATGGACTCAGCAGCAGTGTCCAAAGAAAGTGAGATAGTGACCAGTCCGAGTGATAATCGATAGCTCCCTGCTCTGCCTGTATTGTGTTTCTGTTCTAGGGTTCTGTTTTAATGTTGCTTTTTTCCCTCTTTGGCCTCATTAAAGGATCTGGTTACTCTCAAACAGCTTTTTAATTTAGCCTAATGATTTCTTGCATAATATAACAGATATGTAGTAAGCTCCAGGGAGCAGAAGCTATCTTCAAGGTGCCTTTAACGTAAGTGAGCTTTGTATTAACGTGAGGCCTTTCTATTTCTCCGAATCGAAACTAACATGATATGACATGAAAACAATATGCTATGACATACAAAATTGACGTGAAAATAACACAACTTATGGCCATTTGCTAATGAAACTGAATAAACTGAAATGCAGACACTACAAGCATTATTAATGATGCCATTTCATTCCATGAAATCACTGTTGCTTACAGAAATTAGAAGTTTGGTCATATTAATGGCTTTTAGAAATTTAGTAGAAATGGCACCCTCACAGTGTCAAGAATTCCTGATGGGACAGGATGGGACTATTTTGAGTGTGAGCAAGGAGAGGATATGCCGGCCGTGGATGTGAGCATTAGTCAAACAGACGGGCAGAGTCCCTCATCATCACTCATCCCCACTTCCTGTGCTCTACACGATCCCTCCATGTCATTAGTGTATTTGGCGTAAATTATTTAGCTGTGCACATGTTTTGGCGAATTCTAAACATGGACGACACTCAACTAGGCAAAGTGCTTTCAAGCCCCAGCTGAGAGCAGACACGCTTTCAGAAATGGACTCCAACAACAAACAAACATCCCGCCACTTCAATCGTACCCAAATTACAGCAGGATCTTAATAGATTTATTGATGCATTTCATGCTTGTTTTGGCGTGCCGTTATCTGCATGCATCACAAACTCGGTATTCCCAGTCATACAGGCCTGCCACTCAATATGAGCCCTGCCTCTCTCCGTCTGCTCTTAGAGGAAAGGATGTCTCTCAGCGAATGGAAAAAAAATCCATCAGCCCTTTTCTGAGCTGCCAGAGCTGAAGATTCATGTAATCACCAGCGCGTGCATGCTCGACATGGCTATTCCCCGCTGAAGAGCATTGTACAGCAGCCGTTGAGCTACAAAAGATGACATCACACGCAAAGTGGGTAAACACTTCTTGACATGTTTTCAATATGATTACATTAGAACAAGCAGCGTTTGATTGAAAAGCTAATATTCAAGCCATGCAAATCATCAATCACAAGGAGCGCGATATTAATTATTCAATAAAACCATCTTATTCAAGAATCAATGTTGGGACCAGGGAAGTGACTAGGGGGCTCCCAGCAGAGAGACAGAATAAAAAAGGAATAGGGAATAACCCTGTCTCCGAGTCCCATAGTTGTGGTCCCCCTCATCCCAAGCTGTCAAAAACAACTGCCGTGCCCCGGTTTCATCTCTCCAAGTTTAAAGATGACTTTGGAAACACTTGATTTTCCCCACCAAACTCGTTAGGTCTTTGTACCTCATTAGTTTGGAGGGGGGTTCGCCTTCCCTACCTGCCTCTTTACATTTTCCGATTCCTTTTCTTTCTTTCAAAATCATCATTATTCACTCTTATGTCTCCCACTTGCGGTTTGAAGTTTCCAATTGGGCGCTGTGATCTCCAGCAATTACCAACCAGGCCACAATTAATCCCTGGGAATTCATTATTTACAATTCCTTAAACAAACTGATCAATCGGTCCTTCTGTATGGGACCGCTATAACGAAGTGGGTCGGATCTGGCAGGTCTAATCTCATCTAATACAAAGCCTTCTGATATATTCTACTGATGTACGACCTCAAAGCTTGTTCTCGCCAAACTCATATGGCTGATTTTTTTAGGGTTATAAGGGTCTCGTCTATTAGTTCTGAAACATGTAATATTGATGTCGTAATTGAACCCAGAAGTCCATTCAAAGTTTAGGACCATTAAGGAGCTTCGTTTAGTTTCAGTCCCTTAACGACTATCTCTTTCCTTCATCTGTTATTGACTTGAGTTGAACATGCCCCAAAGCTTTCCTTGATTCTACTTTCTACAGAGCCCAAGAAACTTTTCTACATTCTAGTGCTCTAGTGCTAAATCTAAACTCCAACTAAACCTACAATATTTTGCCTTGTTTGATCTTAATCACTCGTATCAAAACACAGCTTGTTTGTCTTTACTGATCGAAATGTTGATTGAAGTTCACATGTTGTCTGACACAGCAGGCTTTAACAATCATTGTAACACAGCTTTTGCTTTTAAAATGATCAATTATTCAATGTGTACAAACATTTTTTTATATCTTAATAAAAGTGATTTTCTAGATAATAAAACTTTGCTGTAGTTTTTTAGCAGGTTGCCCAGTAACTTACTGTAGATTGAATTACTACTTTACTGTTACTACTGTTTTCAGTTTAATTAACTAATCAACTAACGCTTATTGCTCCTTAACTCTTTGTAAGTCGCTTTGGATAAAAGCGTCTGCTAAATGTCTAAATGTAAATGTCTAAATGTAATTACACTAATAACACTTTGACTTTTGAGATTCAAAATGAGCAAGTAGAGACTTGTCATTACTGGCATTAGCACAGCAACACTGCAAAAATTCTTAAATAACGATTACATTTACATAACAATTAAAGTGACCTAAGATGTTTAGCATTGTTTTATAAAAGAAAAAATATAAGAACTAGGTAAGTTTATGTTTAAAACAAAGTTGTACATCAAATCTACAGTAAGTTACTGGCAAACCTGCTAAAAAAACTTTTTTTCAAAAAAATTTACAGTGTATTGTCCCAACTGTCTGTATTGTTTATATAATCTCAAAAGAATATGCTGCTTTTCATAGTTCAACTCTCCGATTTTGTTATGTGGTTTAATTCAAATGACGAAGAGGAACATTTCCATAATTACAACAACCAAAACAAATCAATTGCTTTTTTTAATGACTGCAAGACTAAAAGTCTACTTGTAAAAAAGCTTTAACTTGCCTAAGGGGAAATGCTGGTTTGATTCTGTTTTGATTGTTTTCACGTGGTTTTGTGCATCTTTCAGATGGCCAGGCTTGGGAGACAAGTTTATGAAACATCTGCTTCAGCCTGGGCGGTAAAACAAATAAAGGTTGGTAGGTAAAAAGACAGGTTTACAATTTTATAATTTATTAACCATTTAACAAAAAATAGAAAATAAATTATTTTGGCTACAATTGTTAAAATTAACTTGTACTATATGTCAAATTTCAACTCACTTAAACCTATGGCAACCCAGAGCTTATGAAGTCAAATTTAATTTACAATTAAAGACATTATTTATAAACATTATTTTCAGTCTTCCTTTGGTATTCCATATATGACCCATGAACCTGCATTTCTTAATATGCTAGATATAGGCTATATACAGTAGGCTTTAAAATAAACGTAATATGCCCTTTTAGATCTTAGCAAATAGGTAGGTACACGCAGGGTTAACATGACTTCAGAAATTCTTATTATGCTACAAAGTCAGATTATGTGATTTTGAAATGCAATTATTTTCCTTAGGGCCCTCATGAGGATAAGGATATTGTCTTAAAATTGTGGTGTCTACAGGAGTGCAAAAAACAAGACCTAAGTCTTGTGCAGACATAAGTGCAATTTTTGCCTGATCCGGATCCTCCCTCCTTTCCAACATACACAGAGTTCCCTTCGGAAAGGCCCCTCACCATGCATGTTAAACTACACTCTGACTGTCAACAATCACACATTTACGCACAACAGCTACAGGCTCCACTGTTTTTATTTTTATAATTATTTCTCTAGAGGGAATCTGCTGCATGCCAGACCAAGTCGTCTGTGGCATTTATGTAAAATTGTTTGTATTGGCATACAGTGAGCGGTCTGACAATATGAAATGGAAGTGTTCAACCGGGCCTAAACTGAATTAACATCAGATTCACAGATACGGTATTATGTCATATTTCACTGTCAGACCGTGACCCACTGAGAGGGATGAGATATTGGATTTTTTCAGACTGATGGATACATAGAACATTCTAGTCCTTCACAAAGGGAATTATTGATTGGCTGTGGCTTTGTATTCGGTCTCCATTTGTTGATCAGGCATTGGACCTGAACAGCATGACAAATAACGGTGCTGCTGTTTGGATTCACTTATTGGTCAGTAAGTCGTACAGAATGTGTGAGGCAAAGTTACCAATAGAGAATGCAAAACTGGCATCACGCCCTATGTTGCATGTTGATGTGGCGCCGCCATCTTGGGAGGAAAATACTCCAATGCTATTATTATTTTGATATGACCAGTTCCTTATTTTGTTTGATATGTGGAAAAAAGTGAAAGAACCATGGGCTTTTCCTGGACGACTCTGCGTAATGCTATTGCAGTTTTTTAACACCGTAAGACCGACCTACACCATAGTTATATTTACTAATTAAACAAGAAAAACAAACAGTCTCGCGACGCTACACGACAAAAGACATTAGAAACGCATAAGAACCCATTAGTATTTAATTTTAGTCCACACTGGATGCGGAGCAGTGCAACGCGACAAACCCATTTAGAACAAGCAGGTTGTCATGATCGCGCCTGTCACGTCCGGTGTAGACACGGTTTAATGGCTCTGAGGTATATACACAAGGGAAGATGACGTACTAAAGCTAAATCTCTGCCAGCTAGGTCACTTCCGCTCTCATAGAACTAAGGGGATTTTTCACCAACTGTTAAAGATGTGTTAAGTAAGAAAACGCCATTGTCCCCTCCTTGATTTTACTTCTCTACATGTGACTGGTTAACACGAAGGAATCTGCTATGCGATTGGTCTGCCTTCCGAAAGCCCGCCCACACCTGACAAGAGAAGGTTTCGCGATTCAGTCTTTCGTACGGTGTCTCACTCGTAGAACAGTGAAGTAAAACTTGAACAAAACTGGCGTTTTTTAATTGAATGGATATCTAAAGGTAACTAAAACAAAGCCTGCGACTTAATCCTGTCATTTGGCAGCGTGGAACAAGGTGCTTATTTCCGCAGTAATCAATACTGAGGTAAAGTACCAGTATTGTTTATCATACAGTGCATACAGTGTCCTTTAAATCAAACATTGAATTTACAATGAGCTGTATAGACCTAACAATACGATGAAATGACACAGGTTAAATATGAAAAATGATCATATTAAAAATGTCTTAACCAAAAAATGTACTAACCTAATTCGCATGCTATTTCTCACTGTTAGGCACATTGCGGAGTGATGTAAAGCTTATTTTTGCTTAAATTTTGATCTAATGCATGACATTTGACGTCAGCAACAAAGCATTGTGTTTTCGCCTTCCTTTAATACACACACGCGCGCACACATGTATAGTTGTTGTCGATACAGTGCATAACCTTCCCTTTAATTGTATTCATTTGCAGATAACATGTGTGAAAGCAGCAAAGTTTAAGAAGCAAGACAGAAGTGGGGTGTTAGACTGAATTCCCAATTGAAGAAAAAAATACCTTAACACTCCAATGTTTACAGGTATTACTTGTACAGGTAATTGTCATGCATAGAGTTAGTACAATAATTCACGTTTAATGGGGAAATAATTTCTACTCTGGCTGCTGGCCACTAGGGGGGCTCTTATTGTGTCTTGCCCTGTTGTAATAAAGATTTTCCTCATAATATTACTAATTTCCTGTTTTAGTGTAGTTATAGTCTACGCCTATACATAACCAATCTTTAATAAACAAACAAAAAATAGTTGTCATCCCTCTTTTATGTCCATTCAAGTGTTTTATGGGTTTTCCATGTTCAATGCCGTTTAGAAATGGCCCCATTGTAAAAAATGGAGATTGTTTTATGTGGCTGTCAGCTCCTGTGCTCTCCCTGTCTCCTGTCTCCTCCTCATTCCCATGCTGGAGAGGAGGAAAAGGGATAACAGTGGGAGCTAGAGATGCTGAGTAGACGCTGAATTTCCTGACAGCGATGCATGATGGGAGAGGCCGTATTGACATGTTGATACCATGCAGAGTTCCATGTAAGTGTCAGAATCCTGTTCAGCATCGGATAGACTTACGCATAGAATATAGGGATATATATTTTCAGCAGTATTGTTAATTGTTTTTAATAAAAAGGATTCATAAATTAATTAATTAATCATTAATATCATGAAAAATGTATGGAGGGAAAAAAAGATACATGGTACATGACAATTACTTAAATGTTTTTAGAATCCTAAAATCTTCATGATCCAAGGCATATGTGTTGAGATGCTTAAATTAAATCATTTCTATAATAATTTATTTTATTTCAAACCAACAACATTACAAGAAATGTTTTTGTAATATAATGACTTTACTTACCTTTTTTCAGTTTTACAAATAATAGTTAACATTCCTTATGAAATAAAAAAACACTTAGATACAGTACAATTATAAAAATATGTAAATACAGTAAGTAGGATTTTTTGCCAGCAATTCATGCAATGACACATTCGGTTGTATAAACCACCCAAATAAAAATATAGCAGACAAAATAAAAACACAGTTGGCCTCATTTATAAAACATAAGCTCACATTGTAAATCAATTTCTAGGTAAATATTCACTCTGCTTTTAATTGATATTTGTAGGAATTGTAGTATTGTAAGAAGGCTTATTGTTTCTTCACAGTTTGTCACTTGTAATAATAAAAACATTGTCAATAAGATGATTGTATAAAGGTTCATGGCCTGAAAATAAATCTTTATGGCTGGTAAATTGTCCCATTTCCACATATGTTGCAAAAAGTCTAATTCACACCCTAGATCCATGGTTTTGGGGACATGCCAAGAAAAAGTAACCAAAAAAGACATTGGAACTTATGATTGTCTGTTTTGGCAGGATAGGTTGCTTAAAGCTGTAAAAGACATTTTGAGAGCCTGCGTGAGACCCTTGAGTTTTTCAGTTTTAAGTGAATCCCTTGTTGAGTCTGACGTGGAAAATGCACTGGGTCCTATTTAATAGAGAAATCAAGCAAACTGCTTATTAAAATGGCCATTTATCATTCTCGAGTCCTAATTGGTTTCCGGTTCCTGCGTCCATGTGGTGCAGTAAATTGAATGTGTCCTTTCTTTTGCAGCTCAAGCGTTGCGAATGTTGTAATCAGCTGCGTTCGGCTCCAGTTAATATGGGTAGAGAAAATCCGCCTTTACGTGCACACCGCATTCCACCGGCAATTAATGTTCATTATGGCTTCCAGGAAGAAAAATAGTCAGGTTGCTCTGTGCAATAATCTTGGCACTGACTAGAATACTTATGCCAGGATATCAGGCTATTTTGAATGATTATTTATCCACGAATGGGTTTGTACACCAAGCACAACCCTGCAGAACAGCGTGCGATTATGCTACTTTGGAATTTTCATTTTTACCAAATTGTCAGATTTAGACTAAGGCCTAATAAATTTTACTCTGACGCTCCTTGGGACTCATACTCCATAATATTCCTTTAGGTTGTACAGTTTCCTTTGTGCGCTATATTTTTCTAGCAATGCATATTTAACAAGTGACACAAATCTCTCCATGTAAAGCCCTGGTGTTTATGTTACGGAGTTATAATGAGGTCTGTAAGGGGACCTACTAGGGTGGGCAAGATCAAGAGGTGTCCTGTTGGATTTATTTGGCAATGCAGTGCACACGCACAACACAAAAGGTGGAGCAACGGTGCCACTGTAAAGGTGGTAATTGGTTGGCTTGGTGCTGATAAAGTAATACAGTTAAGCAGCTTCCCATCCTGCGAATTCCCACGAATGCTCTGTAGTTAGTGAAACCACATGAAAACATAACAAAGCACATGTTCCACAAACTCATTAGGTAGCACTAACAGAGGTCATTCATCATAGGCCCATTTGAGAAGGCTTCACACCCATGGCCAAGACTCCGGGGGGAACCAAACGGGGCTCACAGGTTAATGAAGGAAATAGGGAACTCCAGCAAGCCACAGGATCAGCCCACTGATGGCCAATCCAGACGCACCTGGCCCGCTTGCAGCACCGCGCAAGTGTGATGACATACTTTAGATTTGCTTCTACCACATGTTTGAGCGGGTCCTGCTCGGTCCAGTAAGAAGTTGTCATGTCACAGGAATGTCCATATGGACTGTATCTCAAACAGATTACTGGTTTGTTGAGGTTGAGCTTACTCTATGGAGAGCTTTAGAGTACTTTTACAGCACAGGCAATTATAATGTTGGAGGCTGTCAGGTTCACATCTACGTCGGATGTGTCAGTATTAACCGGAGTGTGTGCAAGGGGGACACACGGGATATTTTAAATAAGCACTTATTTGTATGTATAATAAAATGTATTCCTTGCTGTTTTCTCATGAAGCAACATCCATTCTCTCAATCGAGGTGCTACGAAAGGCTCGTTTAAATTTAGTTGTTGCGATGTAGCTATGCAAACGCTGCATAAGTTGTTTTGATATTGTGCGGAAAAAATTAACAGGGAAAACAAAAATGATGATGAACAGCTCTTGGTTTGCATGTTGCCCTGCAAGGTCACACGATTATGTCTCCTCGCCCCCTTTTTTTCCAGTCTTAATGCTAGTTTACAGCCAAAGGGTAATAACTTCAGAATAGGGCGTTCTTTCCATGCAAGTATGAATCTCAACTAGCCAGGGCCCAAGTCCATTGCAGCGTATACTGAATCCTAATGGTCGCCTAAGAAAGCCTGACAGCAATACTTGACATGGGCATTAAATCATTGCCCCAAGGAATCTTCCATCCTGCACCTCCTGACAGGAACACTGTCATCTCTGCCAGGGCATTTCCTATGCCTCTTGACAACACTGGATCTGAATTAGTCATTGCATTAGATGTAAATTGGTGCTGTTCAAGGATAATAATGAGCACCAAGATACATGTCGGAGTCAGTGACATGACGCCATTTTGATACTGTCTCCCACCGGTTTATTATGTCTAATGGTATTCAGGCCGCGGCTGGCCGGAAAGTTTATTTTCAGTTTATGCACTTGTATTTTTGTGTTTGTTTGGACACTTCTCTGCACAAGTGTCCATTGCGGAGCACCTCTCAGAGGGTCAGTCTGGCAGTGTTTACACAGCTGTCTGCATGATGGCTGACGGCTTCGCTCTTGACATGGTTTGGCATTAAGGCTGACTAGCCAACAAGTCCGACTGCATGGGCAGCTCCATGCCACTGACTGGCATCGTAGCCTCTCAGAGGCGAGGCCAGACTCTTTAGCTCTTGGCTTCGCGTCTTGGTATCATTGCTATCTTATGTTTTGAGTCTAAACTATCAATCATGTGTATTTGTAACCAAATGGAGGCTGTGTTATTGACTAAAAGTAAGTGCCTGTTTTTGTGAACCTGGCTGGTTTGTGAACTAATGTGTGGATTAATGTAGATAGCTGTGGGTTATCATTAATTAGGCTTAAATCATCAGTAGTGCAGCGTAATTAAAATCGGATAAATATTTGATGCTCATTTTTTTGATAATCACAGCCTTGTTAATAAGCGAGGAACGCTTAATAATGCACTATGAAAATCATTATTTTAAATTGTTGTTAGTTTACGCCGTTTCTTCCCCGGTATACAGCTGACAGACACACTTTCTCATTGAAAAGAATGAAGGGCATAAACTGATGGCTCGAGCGAGATGGACAACATGTGTTTTATAGGGAGAGAGGGAGGTCTTCCTGCCAGACTCCTAATTGAGGCCATTTAACAAACATACATTCAGGAGGGTGATGCTGAAGTATGAGCCAGAGGCTCTGTTCAACCATTAGCATGTATTCCCAGTTGTTCAAGTAAGTGAAGAAAAAATAGAGGTCTACCACTGAAATAATGTCTGCCAATTACCACAGTACATAGCAGATAAGGATGTGTTTTACAGCTGAAAACTGACAAAATATGCTGCCGTGGAAAACTCAGCCTTAGCCTCGGTATAAAACCGATCAATATAGATCAGCTTTGTCCTTATTCAATATTCAGCTTACTGTGGTCCATTGTAAGCATATTTAAAGCCCATTGTAGTTCAAAACCGTGCAGCTTTTACAGTTTTTCTGCTTTTTAATAATAGAATGTGGCGCAAAAAGCTGCTCTCCTCAGTTCTGGTGCCTTGCTAAGCAATCATGTGTCTGGAGGGGTAAAATCAGGGTAGTCTTGGCGTAGTCGGGAGGAACTGAGGTAGAAAGCTGATGAGTTCCTGGGAGCAGTCAGAGGGCAGAACATGACTTTTGTCAGATTCCCAAATGGAAGGAAAAATGTGTCCAACGGTGAACAAAGGCGATTCGTCTCTATGGAGTTTGCCCCCACATGATTTCAGGTTTGACTAAGTTGTCCTATCACATGTCTGAATTAATTTCGTGCAACAGTGCAAGACTATGGCAGTTCTGTCAGATTTATGTGCGAGGTTGTAGGTTTCAATTCTGGAGATTCTTTTCTGCAGGCTAGCACATGAGCACTTGAAACGCTGCGAGATCTTCGCTTTCAAACATGATCATCCTCTTGTTGTATGTATTTTCCTCTTGCATTTGTCAAATGTATTTTTCACATTAGTTATGTGACTATATGATTGATTTTTTTCCCCATGTGAACGCCTAGTGAAGTTTACTGTATATGCAGTGTAGGAAAAGATATGATAGCGTTGCATTTTGTGCATGTTTCCTGGTGAATTCCTGTGTGTGTTTTGTTTCCCAGCTGTTGGTTGTGTTGCTTCGTTTCTTGAGATGTTTCTGAGCTTTGAATGCTCATCTTCTAGTGCCCCATGCTGTTTTCTTCTGTTTTAAGTATCAGTCATACAGGTTAGGCAATCCTAAGCAGTAACTTGGATGGCAATGGGTTTATGATGGAAAAACTTGTTCTCTTCCAACACTATAGCACTTTGTGTAAGTGAAACTGACATGCCTTTCGATGCAGGCTGAAAGTGTGTTATTGAAAGAGACGTCTTTTATTCTTTAGCCCTTGCATCATTCGCTTGGCCACTTGCTCTGATCATTGTTCTCTGCAGGGGGGAGGGCAGATTCTACAGACTTGCTCTGATAAAAAATATATACAAAAAAACAAACTGATTGATAAAGTATATGCTTTAAAGTTGACTTCTTTCAGTATAGAGTTCACATCTGTTGTTCTGAGGTGTTGATAATATCCAGACCCTGTTTTATCATGTGATTATAACATCATTCCAGAGGTTTCTTTGTTTATATTTGTTTTTGATATGTAAATACGTTCCAAACAAGTATTCATGAGTAAAACAATGCTCAGTCTACCTTCCCTTCAGTGAGCCATTGATAGCATTTAATTGTTTTATTATTATTATAGTTTTCCGATAAATATTTCAAATAATTCTTAAGCCAAGATATATACACTTCAGAAGCAACATTACCTTAAATATTATTGTCTTTACATAATATCCTAATTATTTTTGACATAAAAGAAAAAATTAAAGTATAAATTATTAAATTATAATTGGTTCTAATGGGTTCTATTTTATCTGTCTATTGGGTTCACTTTTACTGTAGACTAAGGCCTCACTCTATAACCGCAGATGGGAAGAAGAAAACTAGATCCGTACAAATGTGTAGGCTCTGGATACTGCTTCTCAAGACTGATCTGGGTACAGAAACATGGCCTACATGTGCAGGTGTGATTGATCAGATGAGAGTGATGGAAGAGGAAACAGTGAGGAAAGGTTGGGTCTCTCTCTCTCTCTCTCTCTCCCTCTCCCTCCCTCCCTCCCTCCCTCCCACCCTCTCTCTCTCTCTCTGAGATGCTGATACAGGAAGATTCTGACGTGCGTCTTCCTCCCGCATTTTAATGAGTGTACCGCTTCTGTGAAGCTATTAAACGAAATGAACCATTTGAAAGTGAATTTTAGATTTCCGGTCAAAGCGCTCTTTCTCAAGAATGGGTGTGGGGAGCGGCGATTGTCGAGTGCCCCTCTCTACCCCCCAGTATCCACTCCGAAACCTCTCGCACACAGCATGGATGATCAAAAGAGGCCAACGGCGGACGACCATTATGCCAATGACACTTTGAGTAAGAGTCTAGGGAACAAAATGACATGACAGCCATTAGGGTTTGAAAGTGGGACTTTAAAGAATGGCTGAAGGATGAGTGTCAGGAAGGAATCAAAGGGAGAAAGTTAAATCTTCATAACATTTGCCTCTCTCCACAAAAAATGAGTTCTTTGCAAACTAGCTCCCATTCAAGTCCAAAACAAGAAGATGAGTGTGTCCATGAAGAATAAAGCAGACGAGGAAGTTGAGTCTGGAGCTTCAGACATGAAAGCTAATAGGGCAACGAATCTCCATTGTGCAGGTGGTTGATCATTCTTTTTTTGTGAGATGCAAAATGTTCTGATATACGCATGTATCAGGAGTTTAGATGGTAGACTAGCTACCATATATAATCCACAAAATAATATAGAGGCCATCCTGTATAACAATATTCACAGCCAAACAAAATTGGAAAGCTTAATACCAATTGAACAGCAATGTATTGATCTGCCGTTTGGTTTTTGTACTTGATTTCCCATTAATGAAGCAGCTTGCCCAAAATTTACATTTTATTATTTATCCACCATCATATCGCTGCTTTCCTTCTAAAACCTTTTGTTTGTTCTAAAGTCTCCATTTTTGTGATTTTTATTTTTTACCTTGATGGGTTTTGCCAATATCTAACCAATAAAAAGATAAAAATAGTTCTTGTCAACAATACAAAAGTAGTGTTTTTAACATTTCCTGAAAAAGTGAATTTGGAAATCCGAGATTTCATAAGGACAGTGACAATATGTGAACCTGGAACACAATACCAGTCATAGGTAGGATGTGTATATATTGTGTACATTTTCTACCGTAAATATATCAAAACTTTACTTTTGGATGTAGCAAAATTGCAAACAAAAATGGCCAGAATCGGGCCTAAAGATCGCTCGCTGCTACCCGCTCTTTAGGAATTAAGCACTCAAGTTTGGTATGCAAAATTTAGAATTCCTGCTTTCTGGTTCCTCTACATCATTTCAGCAGTAACCCAAAAGAGAGCGTTAAAAGAAACCTGTTTCTTCTTAGCAACAGCTTGCTACAGCAACCCTAATCGACAACTTTAAAGCGATTTTCTCAATATTTTTTTGCACCCGCAGATTCCAGGTTTTCAAGTAGTTGTATCTCTCCCAAATATTGTCCTATCCTAACACACTATACATCAATGGAAAGTATATTTATTCAGCTTCCAGAAGATGTTTTAATCTCAATTTCGAAAAATGTACCCTTATGACTGGTTACAACTTTTTGGTACAACAATTACAGTGACCACTGAAACACATTTCTAATGAGTTATACTAAATACACTGTTTTAAAAATTTACACCATATCGTAAAGACGTTAAACAAAACAACAGTAATTTAGAATGGCATGAAGGTGTCTAAATAACGTTTCGTTTTTGGAAATTGCTGACAAAACAATTCTCCTCTAATGCTGATTGTGCAATTTCTGATTCCTCCCCTCAATCAGACGTTGCATGATGCCAACGAATGTGACTGATCAGCTGGATTTTCTGGCACTGTCCACACAGCTCAGCTCTCCCTGCCTGCATTGCACAGAAAAATGCATCTAATGCGTCTCCATGTCACATAATCAAGGATTTGAGAGCGCAAATCTTTGATCTACCAGAACATTTTCTGATAGGATCACCCCCTCCACTGGCTGAAGTCTTCTGATCTCCCTCCAATTACTGGTGTCAAATGAGTCTTTTTACAGGCTGATTGGATGAGCGCTATTCAGACAGTGCCCCTCCCTCTCCAGAGAAAGCCTCTCTCCGTCCTTGGCTTCGGAGCCCCGGCCACCATCTAACCACCAGCTAACATCCCCAATGGCACACGGTTAGGTCCCCCAGCACAGCTGGAGCTGTTTGGAGCAGCATCAGAGCCAGTTGTAATGCAGCCAAGTTAGGGTCTCAAGGGTCTTCCATCTGGTGTGGAAGGCCAGGCTCTGGGGCTTGGCTGACAGAGTATGACAGAAAGAAAGGGAAGAGATCCCACACAAACCTGACTGCCTTACAGAGACTCACAAATCTTTTATTTATCGGCCTGCTCAGCTCGCATTTGCTGTAGTTAGTTAATATGCAGAGTGGGCTCCAGGACTTCAAATGCCGCTGTGGAGTGAAGCTGGCTGAGTTTAGGGGAGGGGGGAGCTTCTCAGCCAGGCTCCCTGCTGTGAGCTGAGGGGGGGGGGGGTCACTGTCCAGCTGTAGGGGAGATCTGGGGCTCTCATTTTTCAACTATCTTCATATTCATCACTACCATCAGCGTAATGAGGATTCCAGTTCACATGCGATGCATAAGGCGTGGAGATCTTAAGAAGCATATGACTTGCATCACCACTGATTCTTATGCTGTTTGCTGTGCCCTAAAGGGGAACCGCTGAGGAATTTGTTTTCACTTGCAACAAATCAGGTTTGCAATTAGGTTCTCTTAATTATCACAGACCAACATAAAGGTAATGGCGTGCTTAAAAAGTAATAGGAAGAGAAAGTGCGCTTCTCATTTGCATAGTCTGTGTCAAGCGTTAGCATGTCAGACAGCATTGAATTCTGGGATATTTCGTACTGCCACCTAATGTTTTGATGTGTGACTGCATTGGTGCTGAAACTACAGTATGTATAAGTAATCAGTTCCTCTATGAAAAAAAGAAAAAATATATAGTGGAGATAATGCATGACAAAAATTAAACTAATAATAGTTATTTGTCCACTTAGTGTGCACCATAGACTCGATTTAAAATATTGACATTTTGTTCCCTTAAAAAAGAAAGCATTCTGTTCCAGAGGAACAGTTTCATGCTAAAGAAAGGTCAATAGATAGCGCCGTGTGACATTTTTCTCAAATTTACGGAGCGTGTCAGACTCCATTGTCATGCGATGATGCCAATTTGACATGATGGCTCTTTACAACTGTCCCTTTCCTGTCATATACTGCATGCACAGCAGATACAAGAGATGAACAAGCGCTCCAAAGGGGCTGTCTTATCACTCACATATAGCCACACATGCATCTGCACGAGCAAATGCATCTGCCTGCCCTGTAGCATTGAAAAAGAGGCTTGACAACAAATTTAAACCATTTAAAAACGCAAGCACACATGGAGACAAACCTACATTCTGTGGATACACAGTACAAACACAGTACCATTAAGACAAACCACTCATCGGGCCACTGGGAATTTTAGAAAGAGGTGAAATTGTGGATCTTCTCTCTGGTGTTCGTGGGAATACAGATGCCGGCAGCTTGTCTATGCTCAGAGCAGCCAATCTCAGCAATTATTAACTAGGTGGCATTGAGAGCGCTCTATGTTGAACAGATCCCTAAGCTCTTTAAGGAACTCAAGACATATTTTCGAGGCGGCCCTCTGGAGCATCGCTCTTCTCACACAAACATGCACTTTTTTTCTAAGCACTTGTTCCTCTTCTCATTTAAAAGTTGTGTCCTTTTGGATCGAACCGAGGTCCGCCACTTGGCAACCCAGCATCACCACTGTTAGCCGGTATTCTTCTCATATTATCCTATGTTCTTACACAATTTTCAGTCTTTGTGGTTAAATTATGTATTAAGGTCAATGTCAAAACATGGAAGATCTGTAATCTTCTGGGAGTTTCCTTTTATTCATTATTACAGTGAAGGCTGAACACAACTGTCAGGCATCCGAGGATGTGCGCAGCATGGAAGCTTGCTGCTCAGCGGGGCTCTTCATAGCCCCTTCTACCACCCTCCTCCCAGGACAGGCCCTTGATAGATTTACCCAGATAACCCATTTCACTTAAAAACTTTTGGTTCTTTCAATCTGAGACATGTCAAATGCACCTATAACAGTGGCATTTATCTAAAGGAAGACGTGAAAATTTGAGACATGGGACGGTGTCATCCATTCAGTTGCGTTTGGGGATTGTTGACGGGGGACTTTGAGATAGAGTTGAGCTTGTGGGTGGGGTATATCGTTGCGTCACGATGTCTGCACGTGTATCACATATCAAACATAAGTGATTATGTCTGATGGGAATGTGAAGGTATACCAATCATGAGCAGTTATGAGCAGCGAACGTGACCCCCCCCAGCGTGCTTTTAGCTCGTGATGGGGATCTTCCTGCCCGCTCTGAGATTCCGAAACGCCTGGGACCTGGACTTGATGGGTAAATCCCATCTCTGCTGCCTGGTTAGTAAAAAAAGACCTTGATCAATTTGAGCCAATTCTCTCTGGGGCAAGCATAATTATTTTCTGATTAGATTAATTCGGTTATACTTTGGTCCTTTCCAGAGCCATTGGCGTGCCTAGAAGAAACTCACTCAGTCATGCTAACAATTACACAATTAGCCGTGCAGCGTAAACCATGCAGGGAAATATAGCTCCAGCTAACAATCCACCCTCCTACACGCATGGACCATAATAATTATCATTTGTAGGGCTTTATGGTTCTCTGATGCTGATGGGGGTTGGAATAATGCAAGTTTACCCTGGCATTTAACCCGCCCACTCCTCACTCATTATTTCTGCTCTAATGTGAATACCGTAAACGTCTCGATAACCTCAATGACAAACAATTCACTCTGATGAACGATCATTACCATTAGAGGCAGCGTAATTGAATTCAGAATATCCTTTTTTTAATGCTTTGTAGTTTTGAGCATCGATTGTCTACAGGGGCACATTGTGCAAACGGTCAAGAACAGCTAGATTTTTTCACTTTCAGATCTTATTACTCAGAAATATCTTTACAGTGCTAAATGAATAGACAGGTGTTACTGAATCATATCAGTAATCTGCACAACTGTTGTTTGTCTGAGCGTCACTCTGTTAAACTGTATGTTTGTTTGTTTATATATTTGTGAACTTTAATTCAACAATGACGCAATTATGATGATGTAATATTTACAGTAATTAAAATGCGCCCAGATGTGCTTAA
This sequence comes from Triplophysa dalaica, assembly GCF_015846415.1. Classification (NCBI taxonomy): domain Eukaryota; kingdom Metazoa; phylum Chordata; class Actinopteri; order Cypriniformes; family Nemacheilidae; genus Triplophysa; species Triplophysa dalaica. The sequence continues at coordinate 17,406,499 of NC_079549.1, read as the reverse complement.
CAGAATAATTCACCCGAAATGAAAATTTTGTCATGATTTACTTACCCTCAAGTTGTTCCAAACTGTATGAATTTCTTTCTTTGGTTAAACACAAGTATTACATTTTTTTCTACTATGGTTCTCAGAAATCTCAGTTGCTAACAATTTTCGAAATATCGATCTTTGTGTTCAACAGAAAAAGGAATTTATACTGGTTTGGAACAACTTGAGGGTGAATAAATCTTGACAGAAGTTTTGGGTGAACTATCCCTTTAATCCACAAGGTTTTTGCAGGAATCTCAACTTTGAACTTGGTCATTTAAAAAAGCGTTTCTGACACAAATAACTGCTAAAAATCTAAAATATTCTTTGGATTTTTGCAGACGGTGCCAGCTGTGGACCTCCACAACGTACTTGATCCCTTGTCTCTCTGGAGCATTAACATCTCTTTGTTTTGCTGAGTGGTTTGATATAAACTCTCTGTAGTCGAGCCAGAGTTGTGAGCAACGTACTATGAGCTCACAAGCCGTTCCCGACTCACACGCAGGGTAGGCCTAACGGCTTTTGTTACAGCCTGGATGTTGAAGAAGTTGAACATCCATTTTGAATAAAAGCTGATTAAAAGAAAAGGCAATTTGCATTCCTATAAGAATGTGAATGGAATGTAGAGATAGTAAACAATAAAAACCGTCTCATCTGACCACATGCATAATAAATGTAGGCTGCTCAACTAATAGGCTAGTAGAGATCATGTTCAGCTCTCTGTCCGGTGGAAGCGAGAGATAGGCTACTTTTCATCATTCATTTTTTTCTCTCGTCCTAGCATAGCGACAGCACTGCTACTATCTTAACCTTGCGTTTAGAGCGAGGAAAATAACTTGTGACTTGTACGCCTAATTAAGGAATCCTCTCTGACCTGCATACTCAGACTTCGTCTGAAATGTAACACAAGAGATGATTCAACATGAGCTACACACCGGGCAGGACCCCGCACTAATGAATACTAATGAATAATAATTACAGGCTCTTTGGCACCCAGACGCACAGCGGGGACAAATGCTAATACGCTTTAAATGTACACCGCTAGGAGTGACTAGCGGGTTCAACATGCGGCAGATTAGCCAAAGGGCCCGTGGAAACTCAAGGTGAAGGATGAAACGTTTCTCTCGCAAGAAATTACGAGCATATTGGTTTGTTTTTCTGTGACGCCGAATGCAGACGACCCATTGATGTCGAGAATTTAGTCCCTGTGAGAGCAGACGATTCTGGGGAAGTGGCGCTTCTAGCGCGTGTATGTTTGTGACACCTTTTAATTGGCAGCATTAGAGCTCATCAAGGAGACTGTTGTTTGTGAGAGCGCTCTGCTAACGCTTTTGTACTTGTTCTTGCGTGGCAGGGAAATTAAACTTTGCGATGTTATTTTTTTCCCACTGTTTATTCTTTTGATCTGTGTGTACATTATTCGCTGCTCTTTGAATTTAAATTTCACTGTCATGTTTCTCTTTTCATCACACTGACGGTTGCAGCTCTAATAATATTCAGCTTTTAAGTCACTGCGGAATGTTAATTAGATTCTCTCTTTTTTTAATTAATACATCCCTGCAGGTTTCCTTATCAAATCATTTTTTAACAGCGGATCATGCACTTCGAGTCAATAAATTAGCGTAAAAATACTCCAAATAAAATTACATCCAAAACAATAAAAATCTAAGGTAAAAGAGCGCACTGTGCGCTTTAAATGTGTTTACAAAAACAGCGTATCGTTGCATTCATATACTGCATATATTATTCTGCGTTGTGATTTTTCAGGATCACTCCAAAATCAAACCTGACGTTTCAATCTCTACTACTAAGTCAGCGCACACTTGCTGAGGTTACGAAAGAGGTGTGATAAGCGTTTGCATTGTGGGATATTAGTGGTAATGTGTGCTGTTTTGCCTCCCTAAATGCTAGTGTTGTCCAGGGGCTTCTACTGTCCCATCTATCATCTTCAGCGGTGAGCCAAGGATTCTGGGATAGAGGAGCCACATTCTGGGTTGTGATAATGAAAGGTCACAAAGGGGGTGGAGTGTTGAAATTGCTTTACTTTACAATGAAACATGCTCAGTCCGACCGGTGCCTTCCCCGAGGAAAGCAGAGGTAGAATTTCAAATGGTCTCAGCCGCTGGGGTAATAGATTTGTTTTCAGCATTGTGCTGCAATGGAAGTCGCCAAACTCATTACACATTCACATGGATCTTTCCCTATGTGTTGTCACATTTTTGGGGTATTTTTCATAAGTGAAAAGGTTTTGTTAATTGGATTTGCATTGATTTTTTGTATTGGTTGTATTTCATAATTTTTTACTGGGTCAAAAGACTTGGCTGTTAGGTTTTTGTAACATCGTGCAGGAAATTGATTTAGTGAAATTCTGTCTGGTGCTTATGGCATTCACAAAATATATATTATGTTAAATATTTATATGATAATATTTATGTTTTATTTTTTAAAAGGCAATAATAGAGGTTTGCTATTTGTTATTCACTTTCCAGCAAGAGACATGACATGCCAGCAAAATGCACATTTGTGATATTTCAGTCTTAGGGTACACAAAGTATATTTTTAAGACAACACAAAAAGCATTTTCGCTACAAAATCTGCTTTCAGTGTGTGATCGTGTTCCTATTGCAAGTATGAAAAATAAACTCCTAAAAATGAATGGTAATGTATCTGTGCTCAGTGTTAAAAACTTATATTCAAAGACAAGAAAAAATATATTTGGCATTTATTATACTTTATAATGAACTGATTCACATCTTGCTGAGAGGTAATTAATACAGGGAAATCTTGAATTAAAGATGTAAATCTTGACACTTTTGTGGGGTGGTGTTGGTGGTGGGGGGTAAGGGACAGCGGTCTCTAAGGCCTGAATTATTCTTAGCATAGACCAATTAACACCATGTATCTTCTTTTATGTTCAGTTCAATTAAGACCCTTTACAGATTTTAAGTTATTTTTCTTCTTTATAGTTGGAGATTGTCAGGAACACAGATCAAAGGCAAACGCTGCGGTCCGTGCACCATAGGTAAATCTGCTTTGCATAAGAATCTGCATGTTGCTACAAAGGTTTTTATTCCATTTTGCATGAATTAAAAAGCAGGATGGGAGCAGAAATATGTGAGAGAGGCCACAAAGCAGTCTATTAATCTGCTCTCAAATCTCTCTATATCTACCGCTCTGACAGCTGAGTACCTCGATAGCTGAAACCCCAGCAGACCTACGCCGGCTGTGGAGAACAGTTTCACTTTTTGTCATTCCACAATCGTTCCTTGCGCTTTATTTTGATTTGAAACCAAGCGAGTCGTAGGGAGTAAGTGAGTGAATGAACGAACATAGATATAATTTAAATGGATGACATCCTTCATTTCTAAATCTACAGTGGCCAATGTAAAATAAATATAACCTTAATAACGGTTATGTTTATAATAACCTGCATTATTGGTATATTTATTCCGCATTGGCCACTATAGATTTCAACTTTAATAATGCTCCATGGGCAGATGGATGATTTCTTGAAAAGAGCTCTACTGCTGGCTGCATAAGAATCATAGTTTCAATGATATGATATGGTCAACATATATCATAATCATATTGAGAGATGACATCTAGAGAGAGGCACAGCCTCAGGGTAGATAGATGCTTTCAGGGCAACATAATAACACAAACAACCTGTTTTTCAGCACCCCTAATTGCTGCACTTTAATTGCATTAAGCAGTGAGATATCAATAAATCAATGGGCAAATGAACTGGGCAACTATGAGCAATGACTGTTTAGTGTTGCCCTGTATTATTCTATTGATGTTTCACTAACAGCCGTCCTTGAGATATTGAATGCTATTCAAGCCAAGCGCTGACATCATAATAGAAGGCAGCGATGAGCAGTCTGGCCGTGTGGACATTCCGTCCCGGCAGAATGTATTATACTTGTATGCTTTGTAAACATGCTTTTGTTTTCCAATATGTACTTTTTAAGACTTTTATATGGATCATATAGGTAATTTTATATCAAATGTTTGCAAAATATGTCAGGTCACACTTTTGTTCGTAGATCTACTGTTCTGTCCATGATTGCACAGACAAATTGCATAGGAAATTGTAAATGTGTATTAAATCTGTTTCAGCTTTTTGGTCCAGTATACATTAACATATATAAAATGGCAATTTGTCACTAAGAAGAAATTATACTGTATAGGACAAAAGTTTGTTTTTTTCAAGCAGTGGTATTGAATGTTGATTTAAACATTTTGTTCAAAACCTTGAAGTTTCTTCTATCGTTTTTGATAATTTAACTTCCAAAGTACAATTCCATCTTTATAATTTATAATCTGTAAGTAAACCCCAAAAAACATACTGGGATACACTAAGGGAATAATCAACAAAATATAATGTAAACTATTTAAGATTGAGCAATTTTAACTGTGCTGTAAGAAAAATTTCAATTGTCCTGTAAGATTTTTTTATTTCAAGTTGGGCAATTTTTTTTTTTTTTTACATTTGGTAGGATTGTCATGTTTAAAGTTAATTTATACATGTTTAAATTGTTATGTACAGTATCTTAAACATTTTATTTAAAACAATAGTTTGGTCATCTTTTACATATTGTTCATGAATTATTGTAATGGCCAATAGACCCCATATTGTTCCAACATGCCCTGCTATGAGATTAACTTTAGGTTCAATTAATGTTATCTTTCTAGGCATTGACAGTGACTGTTTTTTTAATGTATAGCTGTAGAAATTGACTTTGAAAAATAAACCTACCTTGAGTAATATTCACTGGACTAAAAAGTGTGACAAGTAGCCCTGATTTCACCTACTATATATAGCCTAAATTTTAATATGAATACAAAAACAAGCAATGACCCTGTCTAATAATGACTTTGACAGAGATGCCTTTTGTTTGATATTAATGTTGAAACTACTGTTATCTGTACCGATGGTACTTTTCCGACTTCTCTTTTACCTAATATTTTAAGACTTTTACTAGGCTTTGATATTTTATGCAAGTTTATTTTTAAGCCTTTTTGGATGCACTTACAACCCTGTGTCGGTTTATGACTGACAATTGCCATAAAATGTACAAAGAAATTTTAAGGATACCAGGCTAATTCAAATATCAAAATATTTTGGCAGGTGCAATTTCTTTGTTGGTTTATTCTCATAACCTCGCTGTCTCGATGCATTATTAAGTAGAATCGTTTTAATACAGTGTAAACTCAGTATTCTGTTTGAAGCAATGAATAGCATGTGCTGCTATCTAGCGTAACATTTATGTAATAGCATTTCTATCGAGTGTGTACTGTACTAATAATTTATATTTTGACTAGCGGTTTCAGACATTTCCGATGATATTTAAACAATAAACACACATTCTCAGATTGTAACATGTTAAGAGTGATGATCTGTTGCTCTTGTTTAATCACTTTAACCTTCGCTTAAAACAATTACAAAAAGCCTACATTGTTTAAGCTATCTGTTGTGCCCTTTAAGTAAACAAGAACAAAGAACAGCAAAAACAAGCAAAAGATGTTATAAATCAAGCATGCAAATAGGGGGATTTAATCAAATATCCTGCAAGCACTAACTCAGTTGGAATCAATCAGACTAGCTCCGGATGGCCCTCTTTTTCCCTGCTGTGAACAACGTGCTCTGTCAGTGATCAGCAATAAAACAGACTAGGGATGTAATTTCAGACGGAGGGCTCACACACTATCAGACGTGCATTTAGGTACATAAACTCTCAGATGCATGTAAACACATTTTTGCACAGTGTTCTGTGCATCCTATGTGCGGACCAGGGTTTTTAATACAGATTTGTGTAAAATTGGTAAATGACAAAGGTGCAGGTTTGTACAGGTGCCATTCAATCACAAGAAAGGCAGTTATAGTTGCACAGATACACACTTTCTGGTTCTGTAATACAATTGCTTTACACTTGGGTCCTCTCACAAAACTAAGGCCTCTTTTGTGTAAAAGCACAAATCAAACAAATACTTCCTTATGCTACATGGCATACCTCCTATACAGTAAACTGCAAAAGGAATACTTTCCTTACGAAAAATGTAAAAAAAAATTGTAATCTCAAATTACATCCATGTTGTCAGCCATATCTGTTGCCATGGCACCATAAAAGTGTTAACAGAACTGCTTGGGATGGATTGACTTGTAGCCTAATTATAAGAACTAGATCTTTACATCCCAGATGTCAAGACAGCATATCAGGTCGGCAAAGTAATGTGAATAAGACAGAAAACGCTTTCATGAGATCATGTGATCTGAGTGATGTGAAGTGTGTGCCAGTGTTGCTTGGCAGACATGGGGCCTCTGCAGCTTCATCATTAGCCCTTTTTGGCCAACATGAATATTTTGGTTACCATTTAATTGTGATGTTCCACTGATAATGCATCATTTGAGGACACACGTCTAGAATTACATATGGGTGAATTTAGAAACATGATGCAATTCTGAAATTTTGTCATATTAGTGATGTTCACAAACAAGGATGCTGCTGTAGCCAAAGGAGACATGCTTTGGCAAAGATTAAGAGAATGTTGTCTCATTTGGAAGATCAAGCGGTAAGCTGTCTTTGATAAGATTTAACTGTATTTTAATGCTCATTTAAGGGGTCATATTGCGTGAATACAAGTTTTTTTGTGTCTTTATTGTTTTATAAGTTGCCCATGCATGTGTAAGACACGTAAAATTGCAAAAATTTAAGTGTCGGAAGAAAAGATGCATTATCTAAAAGCGAATGCTCGGCCAGACCTGCCTGAAATGCCTTGTGTATTCACACCCCCAAAAATCTACGTCAGTTCGTGGTATTCGACCAATCACTACACACTGGTTTACTGGGCAATCACAGCACACCTCGCTTTTCAGGGCGATGAGCTTTGTTCAAAATCCCTGCGTTTCAGAGAGGCGGGGCAAAGAGGAGATACAAACATGGCCGGTATGTCGAAAATACCTTAAATCGTGTATACATATTGCATAACGATAATATTAGTTTTAGCTGTGTCATATGACCTCTTTAAAAAATATTTTCAATGTGTTTGCATTTAAAATAACAATTTCCCAAATTAAATGGTTATACTTTTAATATGCATGAAATGCATTAGGTAACTACCTTTCGAATGCATACTCTACCGTCTAAAAGCTGTTTGTAATGTATAACAATGTTTTTGAAGTCATGGTTAACCCTCCATGGCTGTTCAATTGCAAATTTGAAATGTAAACCATTGCATCCTTTTTTAGGTTGGTCATTACAGGCTACTGAACGTTCCTGAGCTCTTCTCGAATTCTTAAGTTCCTTTAAAATTTTACAATTCTGAGGTGAGATAAATTCTTTATCTATGCCCTTGTCAGCTACATCAATGAGATATTACATCACAATAAATGTATCTGGCTAAGTATGCTCTCACTGATAAACATGATAGGAGTTGTTAGACTGATTCTTTACACAGTCAAATCCAATGCCTTCTAATCTTCGCCTGCTTTTTCTGAATTATTAAAATAGATCTTGAAGCAACAGCGGCGTCTCGACAGCGAGCAAAGCCCCCTATGAGAGAGCTTCAGATAATGTGAAATGAATGATGAAATTCTGGGAGACGAAATGAAAGACTGATGTGGTGTGTGTTCAAAGGTGGGGTCCGGGTCCCCAAGTCTCTAGGGGTTCAACGTGCCTCTTTTACCTTTATTAACGAGGGATGAAAATGTTGTAATATCTTTGGCGAAATTAACCAAAACCAATTTCATGCAAGAGGCGTGTGAGCACGTCAGGGAAAGAAACGGCCTTTGTCCACCCAGACATCAGCAGCATTGGGGGGAACTTTTCTTCTCATGTTCGAGGAAAAAGAAAAACCTAGATTGAAATCTTAAGTCAATTAATAGATGAAACACATTTTTGTAAAATAGGTTACTCATTTTTGTAGGACCCATTAAGGAGGCAATTTAGTTAATGCATGAAATAATTCACGCCATGATGTAATGTCCATTCTGTTTTATCTTGAAAGGAAACAGGCTTATCTGCCTTTAAATACAGTTAATAGCACATGAACAAACAAATAGCCTTAAATGCCATGATGTTCTTTAGTATTGATGGCGATACTTGACCTGGGAACTTTAATGTGATTAAATAAAGCAATAGAATTAATATGCACATAATTATGTTTGTGTTATGTTTGAACCTCACGTTTAAACAAATAAAACTTCTCTGTGAACTCAACATTGAAATTTCAGTGCAATATTCATCCACCATGATTAGAAAACACATTAATTGCTCAAATGGACAAAGATTTGCAGTCTTACCTTGATGTTTAAGGCTGAGCAACTGATAAAAGATTCCAAATCTAATGTTCTCAATGTGTTAAGGTGGAACTTTCTTGTGTATTCTGGTGAAGTATGACCCCTACAGGTCATACACCAGGTCATGCACTATTGCACTACTGACTATTGCGGCAAATAGAAAATAATGGCATTTGTATGTTGCATTATCACTTCTTATTATTATACTGAACAATGCTTGCATACTGCTAACATTAATACCGCCATGGATTTTCAATGACAAGAACTTTGTGCCTTTCTCAAATAAAGAATGCAAACTGAGAGCAATTGAAATTTATTTTGAAACCAGTTCTTCTTGCCAAGCATTGATTTAAAATCTGAATTACAAATCTAAATGCCGAATAAAGAGAGTTCTGTTGTGCTTTTGTTAAAAATCAAAAAGTACTGGGTCAAATAAATATTAAAGGATTTCAGATCGTAGCCTATGTAAATTACATGGTTGTCTGTGCTTTCTTAAGCACAATGTTATCACAGCAGTAGCCTAGTTTAGACAATATAAACTATAAAAAACTGACTAACATGAGGTGTCTTTCTGTTTCATCATTTAAAAACAAAACAGAGTGTAAATTACAAGCAGAAATATAACCACATAACATTTTCACCATGTTTTATATACATAACCAGTTAGCATTTGGTTATTCAAAACAACGTTTTTGTAATTATTAATAGCAATCTTTCACCAATTTAACTATTCAGAGTTTTTAATAACAACAATTCATTTAGGAGTCTAACAAGACGCTCGATTCACCAAATGAGTCGTGTTCAACTCTGGTATTCATTCAAATGGCAACTCAAACGAAATCGAATCTATTGTTCTTGTGAGTCGATTCGTTTCTGATTCATTAAAAGAACTGCTTAAAAAGAATCAGTCGGTTCGCGTAAGGCGCAATAAACTCTCGCGAGAGAAAAAATCCCGGCGACTTGAGGAGACGAGAGTTTGATTCAAAGTGTACTACAATCTGAATGAACGATTAAACTCAAAACACAGCTCAGTAATAACAGGTAGAGTAATAATACATAGTTTCCTTTCATTGTATATAATTTATGTACTTACCTTATGAAATGCTAGCGATGTTTACAAGGGCTGTATGCGTTATCTGCGTGCACTGAGTGAGTTAGCAACAACAGCAAAGCTGCTCATAGCGCTCTCGTTAAAACAAAACACGTTTATGAACCCATACCTTTACATTATTTGTTTGAGTTTTGGGTGAGCTTGGGATGAAGTCAAAAAATAAAGTTGATTATATATATCTGCAGAGTGCTTCTTGTTTTTAGAGTACGTGGTGGGATGTGGCATGTGCATGTTTACCACGGTAACCATAGTGTACAACAGAAACCGTCTGCTGTCATAATATGCGACATTTATAAAACACTTTAAGATATCTTTAAACTTATGTTAACAAAAACAGCAAGGTGTTTATATTCTATCTGAGAAGATTCAATTTTAACTTGATACCCCACTAACCTCACGTACAATAACCATTTATTTGTTTATTTGTATAGTGTTGCCTAAAAAGTAGATGGCGAGTTATCATTTTTTCATGTCATTTTACACTTAATGTTCAGCTTTATTTCGCACAATGTTTAATTGTCCTCTTTTCCACTTTAGGTGGTCTTAGAGGGAATCGTGCCCGGATGCAGCAACTCAGAAATGGCATCACCACAAACACTTCAGCCGGTCCTGAAGATGAAGGTCGACGAGCTCTTCCTCTTTTGGTTGAGTGAGCCAAGCACTCAGGCAATGCTAAAAGACTACCTCAACAAGATCAAGAACGGAGATGAAATAGATCTTTGCCAGGAGGATTTCAAGAGCAGGAACACTCTGGTGTTAACAGAAAACAACAACAACCATGCATCAAAGATTAATGCGACGGAGAGAATGTGTGCGTCCCTTGGCGCACCGTGTAGCCCCCCCTCAGCCACGCTCCCTTCTGCGAGTGGCAGCAATAACAGAGCGGGACTAAACGCTCGGGCCCTACGACGCTCTGTCAGCACTAAGAAGGTAAAGCACCTGTGCTCAGCACTCTTTATAATGCAACACACCACCCAAAATATAGCTGATCATTGGTTTTTTAATCACGTTACAACTAGACTCATGCAAGCCTGGTCAGTCTAAAAAAATACTCCTCTTCATGTTCCACCCGCATTTGTGTATTCAGATGTGATTCCCTATCTTATCTTGAATCCCTCTGTTTACACTAGCGATGAGAGCAATGGGGACTGAACTGTCCATAACCCAGTTACTCTTATTTTATAATAGTTCTCTTTGGTGTGTTTGTGTTTAAGTTAGCACTATTCAATCTAAGTCCTAAATATAAACTGTTTGATACTATTACTGTTTTAACATTGAGTGTATATGAATCCACATTAAATGTAAACTTAGTATTTGTGATGTATATGCAAGCAGAGCATAGCTACCAGTTGTGTTGTAGTGTAGTGTAGTAGGTCTTTCATAATATTCACATCATCAATTATCATATGCCGTTTGTGTGGGTTTTGTGTACACCATGAATCAAAAACAAATGTTTAACGTGTCATAGGGCAGTCCACAAATACTTCAGCATAATTGTATAATATCAGACGTTTATCAAAAGCAGGAGGTCAGTTTATTAACAGTTGTACTACTGTACCTGGTTTTGCCACCAGAGGATGCTGCTGAATTGCTTTGGTTGCTGCTGGTCAGTTCTGTTCTGGTCAGATGAGCTTTGGTCTTTGGTGTAGAGAAAAATACTTCATGCGTTCCTAGCCAGAGGTAGTTGAATCTGAATGCTGTCAATCCCTGGAATGGTAACGACTCTGTCATGGTATGATGTCCAGTGATGCCAGCGGACTTTGCTGCTAGTGTTTCTGGGGCTCCTGAGGCCTATGAGTTGGATTATGTAGGCATGTTTTAAATTGTATCCTCCACTCCTGTCAGTACCACATTATCGTGACACCAATAAGAGAAAGATGGTATGAAAGAAATTATAGTGATGCTCTCCTTGAAATGTCAAGATTATGAGATATATTACTGCATCAAAATGCAAGAAGTGCCTGTAATGTGGGAAAAGCACTATAGATCTAAATCTGTTCAAAGTTTAGGGAAGGGAAGGATTATATTGAAAAATCTAAAAACCAGAAACAGAATAGAACACACATCATAGTTTTTCCCCTCCTTATATCTTGAAGGATTACAAATAATGATCCATTTTCAGGCAAGACATCTGTTTGCAGTGAATTTAAATCATGAGAAGGGACATTATCTGTCCGGTGTGATTTTTTACAGTAAAATGCTAAGCAGATGTGTGGAGGCTTTGATTTCTATGTCCAGTTATTCTCAGATGCTTTGGTGATCCCCAAGCGCTTTTCAGACGATGGAACAAGTTGCCAACTGTTGGATATTTTATATTTTCTGGCATGTACAATCAGCATGTGCCCACAACTTGTCACAATGTATTAAAGGGATTCTGATCCTGTACATTCTATTTTAAGAGGCCTCAAGGAATTCTAGAATACAAATACATTCTCTAAAGTATTAGCTAAAAATTCAATTAACGTCATGCTGATGCTGTTAGGAACAACTGGTCCAGCTTTGACACAGGACACAGATAAAGATAGCCTTGGTTCCCCTGTGCGGGAATTAACTACTGAGAATTTGGCTGCACTTCATAGGCAGTTTGCATATTTGTGTATGGTGTAATACAGTATGTATATACTCTGTTAGATGCTGTTAATTGTCAACATTATTGTGAGTTTGTCACGTCTGGATCTGGTTGCAAGGCCAAGTGTAATTTTACAATTAAATGTGTTATGTTCAACCCTAGAACAAACGTTGATTGTGGTTAGTGAAGGGAGTGGGTTACATGCGTCAGACACATCTTTGGCCATTCCATTTTTTCTATATGTCGTGTTATATTTGTGTGTCCTCCTGGAATTTGGGTAAAGTCTCATTCAGTTGTCTAACTGTCCATGCATGAACTTGACCTATGTATTAAATCCTCCTTATCCACTACAAATAGTGGTGGTGAGCACTGTTGAGTGCCACCCCACAGTAAGTGTATGGAATTCAGAGGAGGTCACTGAATTCTATTGAATTCCCACGTGAACATTTTGGGACACGCTCCCCTGAGGTAATCCCTTAGGAGAATAGCAACCGGGACTTAAACACAAAATGTTTTGCTGAAATTACAAGCAGCTGGACTCGATGGTGATCCTTACGACTTCCCTTCAACTTACAAAGGAATCGGATGTTCCTAGACACTGAAATGTGTCATGGAATTGTGTTTCCTGATATTGTAAGCAGTCATTTTGCTGAGTGTTTTGCCACCCACGGGGTGTGCTCCGGCGTGCTTACGTGGTGTTCACGTGGTAAAGCGACGACACGTCCATACCCTCTATTTCTCCAGCAGTTACAAATCCAGATACATGCTTCAAATCAGTGTTTTGTGCTCTGGGTAACTCATAACTGCCTTCAAATCCCATTTTGTGGAAGTATAAAGAAAACTCTCTAGCACTTCATTTTGGCTCTCACACCCACAAATTTTATTCAGCTGTGCATGAATTTAGTTCTTGAAGCTTTTGTTTAAAAGTTTGTGAACTCTGTTTAACTCTTATAGGCTGCCATCTGAACATTTATTAAGTATTGTTTCTCCTCTCCAGCACTTCAATTTATGCTCGTTGGTTATCTCTCCCTATTTTTGCTTTGCCTGTCAGCTTCACTTCAACCAGTTGGCCCTACTGACTGGACACAGAGCTTTGTTTGTAAATTGGCACTTTCGGCCTAGACAGCTGCCATCTCTTGTTCGGGCAGAGCTTTTCCTCGTTCTGTTAGTACCAGTTCACTCTGACAGTGGAGAGATGTTTTTACATATAGTACACAGATTGAGCCAAACAGAGGGGAAAATCTTGTTGGGGAGAAACTTTCTGATAAATCCGAACGGCAAACAAAAATATTATCAAGTTCACCAGTTTGTTTACTTTGGCCCTTTGATTTTCTGTATTTCTGTAATGCACTAATGGGTGAGGACCACACGTGCAGTTAGTGAGGAAATTAAGCTTATCAAATGTGTCCAGTATCCTGCCATTGGACAACAACAGGAACTGTGTTTTTACAAGAATTAGTGGAAGAATGTGAACTTGATGATCTGACATTTAAAAATACTTGTTTAAGCCAGGTGGGCTTTATTTTTGCACTACCTTGTTTGGTAGAGACACTGCCGCCAAATCTTTTGCTGCATTATCTGTTATTTTCATGGCAGGTCAGATGTCACTAAATTGCGTCTGTTGATTCGTTTTCATAACAGCGGTGGGCACGAGAAAGGGGTTTTCAGATGCACGGTGCCTAGACTGCACTTTTTGGGGGATCTGCGCACTGAAAAGGTATTGATTCAATTGCTGTCAGTCTGGGAGCAGATGTTTGCTAAAGGACTAAATATACATTTGTTACGTGGGGTTGCCCAAACGGAGCATGTTACGTCTTTTAATAGTCCTCGACTGTTTCAGCCATCATTCTTTGAGTTCAACGCGTCCCCACTGTACTACTGACTAGGGTCTGTCATCTATAATAAGCTGTGGAATGGCTGGAAGCTGTAGCCTTGGAAAGCAAAATAAACACAGCCCATGGGCGGCAATACATGTCGTTTTTTCCACACCTCATTCAGACCTTGTGGTCTGTGTTTTTGCCGACCACAGAGCACTAGAGGACATGATTTGGATGAGACATCATTGGTTTGTTTATGCTTTATGCTTCCAGTCCAAACTGATTGGCTTTGGTTTAGACCACTGTCATTTGTAATACTGTATATACAGTATGTGGAAACATGTCTATATTTTACAATTATTGTGTACTATCACAGTGTTGCTCTGTATATCTTCTGTATCCCACAGTGTTCCACAAGAACAGGTTTGTGTCTTTACAAAACCTCTATGAGAGCTGTGGAATGCACACTGAAAAGGGCAGATCCACACCCCCTCTGACCGTCACATCCCCCCACCTCTAGCACTCTCACACAGACACCCTCGTCCTATCTCCCCAGTGACTTTTCAGGATAGCACTGAGTGACCTCTGCCAGCCAATATTGGATGCATGGAGCAGCAGGCAGGGCTGCAACTTGGGCTACTGCACGGCTAAGGAGAGCAGCTGCCACTCACTGGCGCTTTGATACAGACACGCAGAGGAGTGTCCTCACGAAGCGAGATTATTCTGACCCTGGGCTGAATACTGTCCGTCACGCTGGCTCCATTAGCTGGCAGCAGCATGAGAATGAAGGAGATCTCTTTACGGCAGGACCCTGATCTGAGGAAGGAGTTGGCACTGCTGGCCCGCGGGTGTGATTTTGTGCTACCCTCTCGCTTTAAAAAGAGGCTCAAAGCTTTCCAACAAGGACAGGCAGGTTGTCTTAAAGTGTTCCGTGTGAAGCTGTCAGACTGCTCCCGTTTGCTTATTGGTGTATGATGTCACAGTCTGAAGTGATATTTTGCAGTTATTAGCCATTGCGTTGAGCAAGATTGTCTCTTGTTTTTCATTTAAGGAATAAGCGTTTGCAGGTTTTAGAAGCAAATGTTTATTATTGTGCTGGAGCAGCATCTGTCAGCCCTGTGCTGGAGGTCGATGATGGCCATTCCCTTTTATAGACATGGCTGACGCTGGCTAGCGAAGGCAAGATTAAACGTGTTCATCTCTCACACCGAGTAGAATCCCTGAATGCCACATCAAAGAGAGTTTTTGTACATGCTCATCTTCCATACAAGGTCTTATAAAGTTGTGGCTTTTAAAGGTAATCATCTCTCTTGTTGTTTATGTGCAATTACTAATAGGCCACAGTTTATAACCTGCACTAAGCATTGCTATGATTCACACACGTGGTCTCGAAATAAATATTTTTTTTAGGAAGCTGTGATTTAATCACCAGGAATACTGCTTTGTAATGATATCTTAATCTTTGGAGATTCAATTCTGGTTAAATAATCTCTTCCTCGATGGAGTGTAACAGTTGCATCCTAGGGAAAAACATAGATTATTTTTTAACAAATGAATGTGTAAACTTAAATAGTATCAGTAGAAGCCACAAGTCTTTGAATGTTATTAAAAAAAATTGCTGTAAAGAATAAACTATAAAATGCTCAAATTTCTATAGGATGCTCCACCAACCAGACCTACTGTAAAACTTTACTGTATTACAGCTGAAGTGGACTACCTAGGGACAGTATAAAGTTATTTTTCATTTGATAAAATTATATAAATCTCTTTGGGAAAAGGAAATACTTTCTTATATGTAAACACCCTTGATGACAAACTCTTATTGAGAGTATACATAGGAGAAATGACTTAAACTGCAGAAACTACAAACTATCAAGCTGCAAATGACTTATGCAAGCAACAGCAATACGGAGTGTTTAAGTTTACAGGTTAAATTGCAATGTTTTTCACCTAGACATGCAGCCTTGTAATAATGTTTATGAATATCTACTATCGTTTTGAGGTGTAGGTTTGTTCCCCTTGGGGGATCCTTGTCAAATCTTCAAGGTCTGCCAGCTCTCTGAGGATTAAACAGTAGTACAGAGAAGGTCGAGGTTGCTAAAGTCTACATGTTAATGTGTTTGTGTTAAACTGAATTGCTAGTTGGATCTTGTTGAGCGTGACATTGCTTATTACAGAGATTGGGTTCTGATGGTTTGTCCTGTGTGGACGTTCGAGGGGGTCAAGATCTTCACAGCTGCAGCCTGACACTTAAATAGTTGAGGTTTTATGTTACAGTGGGAAACTGAGCCTTTGGAAAATCGCTAGTAAGAGGAATATAACCACAAGTGTTTGGGTATGATGTATTTTCTGTAGTCAATTAGAATGTTTAGACATGGTATGCTTTTTTAAAAATAGGCTTTATTTTCGACTTGATGTAGCAGAAAAAGTCAAGTTGTTTTAGGATGATAACCACTTTTGTAGAAATTTACTGTTATGCTTGTAATGTTTTTGCAGTTTCTTTAGTGTATGTTTAGTTTAGAAAGGTGTCATCAGAAAGATTGATCACAAACTAGTATGTTTAAAGTCTTTATACATACAAAGATTATTGTAAGATTATTACATGGAACATGGAAAGATTATTTATTGCGTGTTTACTTAAATTGATTGTTCTTGCCATGTGAATAGTGTTTCTAAATGCCCATGCTTTTGCCATGAGGGCAAATGTAAAACTTAACGCCGTTAACGCAGTGAGACTCTTATCGCGCGATAAAAAAAATGTCGCCGTTAATCTATTCTCAAAGTTGGGTTGGCAGCTGGGTCTATACTACGCAAGCTATGATGACTTTCACCTTGATATTTTAGCGCGGATGTATACCAGCTTAACTGCACTGTACGGGGCGAGAACGAGATTTTTCAACTCGCGTGATTCGCGTGATTCGCGGAAGCAGAAGCCGCCTCATCATCTCTTAACCAGGGCTTCATTCGCGCGATTCGCGCAGCAAGTAGGTCTATTGCCTCTTTGCATTAACACATTAATCACTCGCGCTTGACGCGCCATTCGCGTTTGGTCTGAACACAACATAACGTTACTGTGAAATTACCGCATCAAACGTGACGTGCTAACATGGAATCAGCTATGAAGCTGCCGGGTTTGCTTCAGGGAATATTCATTTTTAAGAAGCTTCCCAATAGAAACATCGACAAGACTAAGGTTGTTTGCACCTTGTGCAATGTGGAATCGGTTTAAAAAAAAACACTTTCTCTCAACAGGTAGTGGTCTAGCTTTAGTTGAAACCAGTAACTTTGTATTGAGATCTAATGTATTATGGCTCCTGTATGACATATCGCTTGTTGCTCCCTCACTCTTTGTAAGTTGCTTTGGATAAAAGCGTCTGCTAAATGACTAAATGTAAATGTACTGTAGGAGCTCTAAACACCTAAACACAAATCATCCCTTAGCTAATGCGGAAGTAAACACAAATTCATCTTATTGAACATAATTTAATTTTCATCACCAATTATCATAGTAGAACAACTTTCTCAAGCAATTTGAGATGCATTTTGGAAACAGGAGATGAGCCCCTGGTCTAATGCGCCACCTGGCTTGAGAAACCCATTATTAAAAAAGACTTACATTTAGTCATTATTTGGGTAGCACACATATTCTGAATGCCTTCGGCAGAATTCAAATGAGCCATTTTAATCTAGATTAATCTAGATTAATTCCAAAATTAATCTAGATTAATCTAGATTAAAAAAATTAATCTATGCCCACCACTAGTAAAAACATACAGTACAAGGCCTTTAACCTGCTTAATAATGTCTCTTTGTTTGTCTATCCGTTATCTAACCCTTAGTTTAAACCCCAGTCTTAAAGCATTTAAAGTACTGTACATAAAGCTTGGACAAACTTCAATACTTCTTAAAAGTGTAACCAATCCTTTGTCTTTTTTGTGCTTTGTTTATCTACAATTAATCTGTTCTAATCGTTTGTGTTTGAAATAATAAATTTCATGATATCAGTACCCAAGCTGCTCAAACTATTAACGGACCTAGTACGATATCACTTAACCCTTCTATGTTAACAGTCTGGTTCCAACAGTTAAAGTTATTAGTATTTTCCCCCCACACTTAAAATATTCTTTTTTCTCACGTTCATGGATCCATCACAAGATGTGGGTCCAAAAGATATTGCAAGCTTCCTTAAGGGTGGGCATCTGTCAGAATTGTTCTCCGTTGGGCATCATGGGACCATATGTCCTTATTATGCCGTCACCCTGAAACGATAATTGTGGTGCCGTTTTCAAAGCACCCATGCATCGCTCACATGTAGCGCTGGCAAAAGTAAATTGCATTCTCAGTCTTGTGGCTAACTGTTGTTATTTCTGTCGGTTTCAGCAAGCGCAGGCTAAGAGAGAGGAGCCCGTTACACCAGCCTTAAGTGAAAGCATTCCAAAGTTCTACTTTCCTCGAGGACAGCCCCCGGCCAATATCAACATCGACAATCTCATTTCCAAGATAGAGAAAATATTTTCTCAGTTCCCTGATGAAAGAGTCACTATTAAAGACATGGGTCTAGTTGCCAAGGTAAGTGTGATTTGTAGCGTGCCACCATTACCCGCCTACCAAATTGTTCATTTGTGTAATTTACTTTTGTATGTTTGAGGGTTTGACTTTTCATGTAGTTGATGGAAAATATGTATCCACTTTATGTTAAAAAACATCTGTAGGAGAATCTGTCTAGGTAAATCACAGGATTCAGAACTTTAAACAGAATGGTTTATAAATATATCATCGCCAATTTAGCCCAATTTATAGTTCCTAGAGCACACGTGAAAGATGTAGTCAGAATATCCAAACACTTAGAAATCTCAGAATATGCTGAATTGCTCTTTTGTTGTCTGCGAGAGAATAGTGGAGTGCTTAAATTGCTTGATTCCCCCCTTTTCTCACTTAAAGAATGAAACCATGTGCTACGAAAGACTAATCTAATCTAGTCCTGAAATCCGTCCATTTCTTATATCAGAAAATTAAATTCATTAGAAACATTAAAACATCAGAAACACGGCCCTTCAAAGTAATGTCAACATTAAAAATGAATGGTATTTATGAAGTTTTGTTTTCCCCCTTGTAAGACCTGGTCATTTTCTAAAATAATTGCTGTTTTTGAAGTTTTATTAGCATGGCAAGTGAACAAAGTTTTTGTTTAGTGATTTGACCCTGTTAATGTGTGTCTCTTTATTAAAATAAGAGCTAATGCTGTATATCTGACAATTTTAATGTATTTTGACACCCTAAGTACGCAACAACAGGGCTGAACAGTGTGACATATATGTCACACATACTATGAAAAAAACGGTCGGCTGCAAATAAATTCGTGCAATACAGTTTGGCAGGTGCATTAGACGTAGCCGCTTGTATGTGTGAAGTGCGATTGTCATTGTGCTTGTTCGTGTGTGAGGTTAAGTAATGGCGCACCACTATTTTTTTTTTTTTGATTTTTCAAATAAAACTTGTTTTCCGGCTGCATCAAGTCCATTGATCTATGCCCTGTGATCTGGGAAAACATGGAAAGATTAACGAAAGCGGAATTCTACTATTGAATATCTCCTCTACTTGTTCTGCGTCTCTATGAGGGAATGAGCTGCACACTTTAACATGTTACAAGCATGACACTTGTGAGGACATAAACTTCAAGTTGTTTTAAGTTTATTTTACTAGCATTTCACTGTTTAAGTGAAGCTACTGTCAACCAAACTGAAATTCAAGCATCCGTGTGATGACCCTCCAAAATAAAAGTCCCTTAAATTTGAACCAGTTGATAAAAGAATTAACTTGTAGTAAATTTATAAACTGTAGTAAACACTAGAGTATACTTTAATATTTACTATAGGAAGGTTCCAATATACTATAGTACACAATAATTTTACTGTAGGAAAAGCTATAGTATACAGTAATTTTATGAAAATACAGAACTCCAAATTTTTTTTTAAGGAAAAACGAATTTGGTAAAAGCAAAAACTTATATGGCACTAATTTATCCATTTGCATAATGTTAATGTCCTTTTTCAGTTACATTCAGTAATTTATATGATGACCTGCACTTGTGTTTTTATTAAAGATGATGATAACAGACCTATACTTGTGCCACAAATGTTTGGCCTGTGCTACAAAACTTAAAAACTCTATCACCGGTGCTACGTGCAAAAACGTTAACATACAGCCCTGAATAACACTCCATCTGTGTGTAACGCTTTTGTTTCACTGCAGGCCTGCGAGTGCCCACTCTATTGGAAAGCTCCATTGTTCCACGCTGCTGGAGGAGACAGGAGGGGACATGTGTCCGTACACAAGTTTGTGGCAATGTGGAGAAAGTAAGACAATAGCTCTCTTCACAGTGGCCTTTTTTATATTAATGTCTGCACAACATGCAGTGCATTTTAACAAGTGTGCAGCGTCCTATCAAGAGTGCAGTGAGCAGTTTTGGTAGCATGATTATGTTGTACCGCAATACTTCTTGGTTTCCGGTGCCCTTGTAAAGCGTCATGATCTCTAAGTGGCTCACTTGAATATAGTCCTGTCTTGAAGTCATTATTCTACCGTCTTCGTAAAGAAGGTCATAAATGAGTGTAAATTACGAAGCCTCATTTGTAGGTTCCATTGACTGATGCTGCATATTTAAAGTGAGGGGTTTCGGAGATCATATCGTCTTTGAAAGGGTGGAAGAAACCCTGAAACCATCTGCTACCTCCCCACAGAGTGCTTCTGACCTGTCATGACGACGCATCCAAATTTCTTCACCTTCTGGCCAAGCCTGGCTGCAATTATTTGGAACAAGAGGACTTTATTCCATTCCTGCAGGTACAGTGTGCTGGAACAGAGACCCACCACTGAGAACACAGACACACACACACCGCACAGGAGCATTAATAGTCTTGCCGTTTATTTGCATTGCATCCAGTGCTTTGTGCGAATGGAGAATTTAAAATGTGCTGCTAAAGTGTAACCGAAGTGCAGTCATATGGACTGCTATTATTCTTTGAGTCCTTTTAAGTGAGCTGTGATTTGCTAAGCCGGTTATTGGCATGTCATTTATATTCACACTGGCGGGATTGGCCAAGCCGCCCGGGCAAGCAGTTGCACAGTAGAGGAGATGCGTTCTGGCATCCACAGTTTAATTTGTATTGTGTAGCTTTAGCGATTGTTTTGACCGTTTTGATGAATGAAAAAAGTATTGCTGTGGAGTAGATTGGCCTGTCCTTGCCCGCACTTTTACAGCAGTGATTTATGTGTTTTTCTATTGTTTAATTTCACATGGGAATAGGTCAAGGAGCCCCTCGCCTAAAATAAGTCGCTGTCATTTTACCGCCTTCTATGCATGCACAAGATATTTGACTAGGGAACATGAAAGAAATCCCACTGCTTGTGAGCTAAAAAACACACAAAATGAAAAAATTGAGCGGGTCATATGTATGCATAGAGTGACACTGGATGAAACGGAAACAAAAGCTCAGTTTTGAATTTGGCCTTAAACTTCTAAGAACAAAGGCACAATTTTAATACCTTTAACATTTCCACACGTCTTGAAGTGCAAGTGGACACATTGAAATGATTCGCCTTTTCTCTGTAATCTAATCCAGAGCCTCTTCGCACACTAATGGATTGAACATTTTCCTATAATATGATGACTTTCTTAGATTGGTGTGTGAATCATTTTTGAAGCTTTTTTCTTTCTTAAGGATGTGGTGGATTCACACACAGGCCTGGCGTTTTTAAAGGAGGCTTCAGACTTTCATTCTCGCTACATTACCACAGTAAGGATGACTCAGGGGTTTTCTTTTTCTTCAACCTTTAAAACATGTGAACTATGCAATGTTATGAGCATTGTTTATGAATAAGAACGTTTAGCCTTCCTGTATCTCAGTGGTAAGAGCAATGCGTTAACAATGCAAGGTCATGGGTTGGATTCTAGAGGATTGCACATACTTAGAAGCAAATGTATAGGATAATACAACGTAAGTCGCTTTGGATAAAACCATCTGCTAATTGGATAAATGTAAGAACTCGACATTGTAAAGAAAGTGCAACTTCTGCCAACAGGTGGTCCAGAGGATATTTTATAATGTAAACCGCTCATGGACAGGAAAAATAACATGTTCAGAACTCAGGAGAAGTAGTTTTCTTCAGGTAATAATCTTGCAAGCATCACTTTTATATTTTAAATCATTGCTTCATTACTTAGTTATTTATTTCTGGTGTAAAATCTGAAAATTCCCAATAGAATGTGGCATTGCTTGAAGAAGATGAAGAGATTAACCAGCTGACAGAGTTCTTCTCTTACGAACATTTCTACGTCATCTACTGTAAATTCTGGGAGCTGGACACAGACCACGACTTGTACATAGACCAGAGGGACCTAGCCCGACATAATGACCAAGGTATGTCCCCTTAACCCATTGTGTGGCATATATCTTTATGGCTTTGGATGCAATAGATAAATAAAACAATTTCATGAACAGAAATGAGACACTGTTATTTAATTGTATTACACTGTACTAAAGTGGTCTGTTCTGCGCAGAAAATGTGTACTACACACTTTCTCTGTGGCATGCATTATGAAGCAAAAATGATATTTAAAGCTGGCAGTGAAGTGAAATCCATCTCCTTCAGCAGCACTTCATTGCGCATGTTTCTGTTTGGTGCAGTATGAGTTTAGTGAATTGAGTGAAGTTTTAATATCAATTTCCTCTAGCATGACGGCATGTCTGGCACTGCTATAGTTTTATCTTTTCTCTGGCTGTTTAATAATCACTGTCTTTTTACAATGATAAAATGGGAGCATTAAATTGCTGTCTTGCTGTTGCTATTTATGTGATTTACAACCTTTTGACAGCTTCTTTTTTCCATCTTCGAGCATTTGCTGTGTGTCATGTGATTTGTCTGCTCTCTTTGACAGCCATCTCCAACAGAATGATTGAGAGAATATTTTCAGGAGCTGTAACCAGGTACAGTCTTTCATTTGTTATGGGGTTTTTAATCGTTTTTAATTGTGTGTCATGAAACTGGTTGTTTTAGATGTTCAGTGAGTGCTGTGGCTCATTTTATTCTGATCCTCAGGGACAGAAAGGTTCATAAAGAGGGTAAATTGAGCTATGCAGACTTTGTGTGGTTCCTTATATCTGAGGAGGACAAAAAAACTGACACTAGGTAACTGATATCTTCATAATCTGTTTTTGTGCCTTTAATGTGTTCATCATTGGCTTGTGCTCAATTTGAGGGGTTGTGGAACTGATGCTGTCTGTTGTTGTCTGTGTAGCATAGTGTACTGGTTCCGCTGTATGGATCTGGATGGGGACGGGGTGCTGTCCATGTACGAGTTGCAGTATTTCTACCATGAACAGTGTCAGAAGCTTGAGACTATGGGCATCGAGCCACTTCCATTTGAGGACTGCTTGTGCCAAATGTTAGACCTAGTTAAGCCAGAAATTCCAGGTATTTTAACCAATACAGTAAATCATTTGATATGATGTTTTGTAAAAACACTCAAACCTGCTGTACATCTTGAAGCAGTTTGCTGATTTTTAGGATTCATGCGGAGTAGTCACTTTTTGAACTTGATAAAGTTTTCTTTCAGCACCTTTTACAAAGCGCTCTAATGTCTCCTCAGGAAAGATCACCCTCAGAGACTTGAAGAGATGTAAACTTTCCAATATATTCTTTGACACATTATTTAACATTGAGAAATACCTGGACCATGAACAAAGGGATCCATTGATGGCTGCAAGGGTAACGAATGGCTTTTCCCCATTTTCTCGTTTTATTTCCATTATGGTCATTTGGCTGATGTAATACAATTCCGTTTGCATGTGCAGGATGCAGAGACAATGGGACAAGAGATTTCTGACTGGGAGAGATATGCTGCCGAGGAATACGATCACTTGGTGGCTGAAGAAACTACCGACGAGCAGTACAATGATGGGTACGGTCACATTTCCCATTTACACATCCACCACATCTTTATTACTGTATGAGTACTATAACATCACATGCAGCATATCAGCAATTTTTGAGGTGACTAAGGAATATATCCAGTAGACTCTGGACGAGACAAAATAGAAGAAAAAAAAGTCCAGTTTTGTCATTTGTGAACCTGGATTAAAAGCACAGGAACATTTTTAGAAAAAACCAAAAATACATTGTATGGTTAAAAATTGTCAATTTTTATTTTAGGCCAAAAATCACTAGGAATTAAGTAAAGATCATGTTCCATGAAGATATTTTGTGAATATCCTACCCTAAATATATAAAAACTTTATTTTTTTGAGTGGATGGGCTACTAGTGGTGCCACTGATTAACATCATGAAAGGCAATCTTCTCAAAATTTAGATTTCTTTGCACCCTTAGATTCCAGAGTTTTAAAAAACTGCTTCTCTGCCAGATATTATCCTAGCCTAAACATACATCAAAAAGAAAGCTTGTTTATTTAGCTTTCAGATGATGTAAAAATCTCAATTTTGAAAAATTGACCCAAAAGACTGGTTTATGGTCACATTTGTCTCTGCACTGAGATCAGTGGTTAAAGGGCTGATGAGATATTATGTGATGGTTTTAGGATCAGCACAGATTTCTCATGGCGAGATGAGTAGAGTTAAAACACACAGGTAAGACACACTATGTGCAGGGTGAGGTTCTTTCCATGTTCTTCTCACATCTGTTCCTTGTGGGTTCACCTAGTCCCTGTGATAGTCTCACAATTATTTTCCAGTGATTCATCCAATTGTAAATTCTTTGCCTGTTTTGTATTACCCTTTTTTTGGCCATGTTAGCTTATGAAATGCTTTGATTTGAGAGTGTAGAGCGACTCCATTGTCATTTTTGGACGTATCAAAACAGATTTCACTGATGGATCTCTCATTAGGTTTATACTTAATGTTCTTCACCGGGAAATAGTCAAACATGATTTCTTTTTTAGAAAAAGCTTTTGGGCCCGCTACAGAAGCATATCATTATTTATACTTTAGTTGCTGTTTTTCTTTTTTTCTTTCACTCTGTATTATAGCAAGCGTAGTCTTCATAGCAATGACTGTGTTAACAATTATTCCCTCCCTTTTCAGCTATGAAAATCTTCTCGACCCAGTTGACCACATTTCATGTGCTTTTGACCTACGTAATGAGAAGAGACCTCTGTTTGAGATCCCCAGTCCTCACTGTAACCTGGACCTGGATGAATATGAATACGAGGACGATTTTGAATGACGGCCCCTGAAAACAAAATACCATAAGTAACCAAAGCTACCATCTGGTAGGATGTAGAACAGTAAATAGACCGATCCTGCTCTCACAGTTATGCCTGGTTAGCAAACCAATGCTTGAGAGCTTATAAAATGTATCTCAGCCTATATATGCCAAGCCATAAACCAGCATTCTGGGGACTCCTGCCTGTGTTTAGCAAGATGTGTGCTAGCAGGCAGTATTTTTGTCAGGTTGACATCTGTGTACAACCAGGTTTCTAGAAGATGCACTATAGTTTTCAAGTAACTACATTGGACTTCAAAGTACACTTCAAATGTTGAATGTGCACTGTTTTTATATATAGTTTTTACATTTAGGATTGGCTAATCAGACATTCCAGAGATTAACAAAAATGATTTCAGTCCAACAGCTTGATTTCATGGGTGGCTTATTTCTCATGGACCTCTGTCTACATGCCTTATTTATTTGAGTCACGCTTAAATGAAATAATGCAATAATCAGTCTGACATTTTACTGTCTGTGTGAGAGGTGTTTCTAAATTATAATGTATTTATCAATGTACATATTTATGTTGTGCCTGACTCTTGTTTGTTCAGAACCTTTTGGCTCAGTCAGCTAAATGTTTTCAACAAATTAAGTTTGTACGATTTCTATAGAAGTGCTTCTTAACAGTGTACTTTTATTGTAAAAATGAACTATTTTCCATTTGTCTTAAGTTTAATAAAGTATTAAGATAAAAAAATGTTCACACTTATTAGCACGATGTTTGGATTTTATTGATTGAAAACATGTTTTAAAGCATAAACATGGTAGAAGAATCAGGATCTTTAATTGCTGCTTTTCGGCAGTCACAAGAAAAGATGTTTGTTGACCTTCCCCCTCACTGTACTGATACATTAAAAAAATATAAAAGAAAATTGTGACAAGTACAAGCACTAAAAAATTATACTTTTACAAAACTAAGGATGATGAAATATGTTCCATATACTTTCGGTTTTTCTCAACTACCTTGTACACCCAGTTAACTTTTGTACAGTTTCATCAACTCTTTGTCATCATATAACCTCAATATATAACATGTTAACTTTCCAGCACTGAAATGTTTAAGGAGCTTAGCCTTAGGAACCTTTTATGAATCACACTTATACAGCTTTATGCACATGGCTCCTGATCCAATAAAAAATATAGAAATTTAAAGTAAAAAGTAAATATTTAAAATTGTATTAAAATAACTGAAGGGGTCACATGATGCATTTTATGTTTTCTAGCATTACTAAAAAGGGGGGCGGGCACTAATGTAATGTACCACCAAGTTAACTAAATTGTAAACCATTAAACTTGCAACACCATGACCCCTTTCAAAATTAACATTTTATAAAGCACAGGATTATAGCACAGTTAAAATCAATGTCAACAAATAGAAGAAACAGATAAACACTACAATTAAAAATATTGATTTGCACTTTTACAGTGGTGGCCAAACATTTTATAACACAAGTATGTTCACCAGCTCAAAAATGGTTTTAAGTCAGATATTTCTACCTGCTAATTAATGTCATTGACACATTAAAGCTAGCGCCTGTAAAAGTCCAAATACTTTATGAGCAGCAAGAATGGCTCATATTCCAAAAACAGGCTGCACTCAGACAAGCAAATGTGTGTACGTCCATTCAGACCCTTATGGCTCAAATCTATTTTCCACATCAAGGATCGTTTTATAAATATGAATGTTGCTGTGGGGTTTTGCATATGCACTCTCTGTGATAATCTGCATGTGCACGTTTTATAAATGAGACCCCAGATATCAGTGTTAAACAAACACTACATTTCCTCCTGAACTTGAAAATGTTTCCAAACGGGATGAGTTTAAGAAAATACTGTTAGGATTGTGTCAACCTGAAACTACTGTGTAATCATTTATACCGATATGTTTTTAAGATCATGAGAGCCATTTTGAAAGCATGAGAAGGCATTTTTGATTGTTGTACATGCAGCATGGGATTATTACCTAATATTGATACAACTGTACGCTTATCAAACAAACTTATTTTTCTTATTTAAGTGAAGATCAAACATTCTCAAGGTTACACAGTCATTTACTGAACTACGCACACATCAAACTGAGACAATCATTGATACAAGTAATCATCTTATTATCAGCATCAGTTATGAGCTTATTCTGACTTTTATATCAGCATAACATATCTCTCCAGCTTCGTTCTTTCCCTGCCACTTTATAGTTTTAATCCTGTCCTGTGTTACTCCAAGAGGGGTGCATATGAAGATCAAACCAGAGTGATGCTCAATGTGTTCAATTGAACATTGATTTACATAACAATTATCAGATGTTGGTTGTTCATTGGGAACCAGAAAGCAAAATGGCTGTATTACTGTCCCATTATGATCCTCGACAATTATCACCTTAAAGAAGTGACTTGGCAAAGCTTTCACTCCCTTCATGGTTAGTTCTTCAGGATAAAGTGGTCCAGTGTACACATGGAGGTTACGAACTGTTTCGTATTTAGCTATTTCTCGACAATTATTCTCCAACTTTTTACAAGTGCTTTGGTTTAAGTTTTTTTGCTGCGGTGCCTTGTTGCTAAACAAAGAAGCATCATTTAAGGCTTCAAGACACCACTTATGATTGGCAGCAGCAGCAAGATGACCTTTGTGATAATTTGTATCACCTAACTTTAACTCTTTTTCACAATTGTCAGCTAAAGTGCTCGCGTTAAATATCTCATAAACCCAATCAGCATTATTTGTGACATTGTTGTAGGACATTACATATGACTTTCTTTTCCTTATCTCATTTTCTGAAGGATAACCATTTATTAATTTATAGGGGGTGTTGGTAGATACTATTTCACCCTTTTCTGGGTTTTCTTCTGACATGTCTGAGAATGGGATCCGTATGTACTGTGGTTGTTTACAGAAATTTTGTTCAATCTTCTCCTCAGTGATCAATGTGTTTTGCAAGTGTTCAGCTTCTTGCGAGGCATCACCCATCATCTTCAGTTCAGTGTTACTTACGAATAACCGGCTACCTGTGTTTTCTTTTCTCTGTGCAGTTCCAAAAGCTTGCATATCTTCATTTACCTTCAGATCAGGCTCTGCTTCCTTTCTTTTATTATTCTTGTCATCAAGCACCCTTCTTTTTAACTCCTCCAATACTATCACACAAGACCAGTTTTTTCTTTTGCTTGAAGTTATCAGTTCTGATTCTCTCCAAGCTTGTTTGATATCTTCAACTGACCAGGTAACTTTCTTCTTAATGCCACAATTCTTTTCAATCTTTGCTTTAACTTCTTTAATGGACTTAAGCCCACTAACATAGTATAGCAATTCCTCAACTATGTCTTCAGAAATATCAGATGAGTTTTCATCTCGTAAAGAAGATCGCCTAAAACAATTCATCTTGATGCAACAAAGGAACACAGGTTAGAAAGAAATCCCCCTTGGCTTGTAAATCTGGTGTTATTACTTCTTAAAGCTTCTCAACCAAGGATGTTCTTTTCAGGTCTGACTATAATAAAACAAACAAACTTTGCGTCAACATTCTTAATTCAGGTTTTGTTAGACTCTGAATACAACCAACACATGTTTTATTTCATACTCTGATGTACTAAAACAGAACAATATCAAGACTTTTATTAAGAACATTGTATCAGCACAAGGCCAAAAGACAGTTGCTAGTTGTCTGCTGCAGTACGCCCAACACTTAAAGTTCATGTGGGGGAAATAATTCTAAAATTTGAGCGACGATCTGATGTCTCAAAGCATTTGGTGATCGTATTGAATGATGAAGGGCGCAGAGGTGTAAAGTAACGAATTACAAATACTCTTACTTTCCTAAGAAATTGTTTTTTAATTAATCACTTTTATACGTAATTTACTCATATACTGTAAGTGCTGTTATGGTACCTTTACTGCCCTATTTCCCCCCCATCTGCCGCTGCTGAAATATTTTATAATTTTTTTCTGTCATTGTTAAAGAGAATAATCATTCGTCCAATCAAAGCATGCAGAGCAAACATGTGACCTCTCCAAACACCTTGCGCTAGCTTCTTTAAAGAAAGTGCCACTATCATTTTGACAACAGTAAACATTCAGTATTTGTTTTATTGTTTAAACAAGTGTTCTAATTTAACGGTGTCATTGTAGCATTGCCTTACCTTGTCTTTTGTAGAAGCTCAGAAAATCATGCAGACTTCTGCGTGCTTGTACAGGGTCCAAATTATATCTGAAATTTCTGTACAGTGTACACAGAATTATGAGTCTCAGTTTTAGACATTGAATCAATTTCAAGTTTAAGGTCACCGTCAGGATGAGCTGTTCCTTTAGCTATTTAAAGAAACTAAGAACTAATAGAATTTAGATCTATATAGTTGTTCTGGAAAATTATTTCAGGATAGGCTAAAATGAGAATCGAGTCTGAGAATTGTCTTTGATCTGACATACAGAAAGTCCTGCAGTGAGAAAACAAAAGGCATTTTATACCCTGCTCAGAGAGAGCCGGATGTCACTTTGAAAGCAAAAGTCGCTACACCCAAGAAACCAGTTTTATCTAGTTCCAGTAAAGGAGAAATGGACTAGATTGTATACATACCTGATATGTTGCTGTCTGGCTATCAGTCATTTTCCACCATCCCCCAATAAAAAGCATTTTCTTAGTTATTAAATAAAAGTCCTCCAAAACAATTTACACACAGCAGCTTTAACATGAATAAAATGTGCTTCCTTCCTATTTACCCTCTCATTTCTGTAACATCATAATCAATTTCACAACCACTGCTTTTTTTGTTTTTAAAATTTTAGGTGGAATAATTTTACTCTTTTATACATAAACATACATGATTACATATTAATTACATAATGTTTACAGTTCTTTGAAACATAATCTGTACATCATGTAACAGGCATGGTGCAAAATCATATCAGAATGACAGCAATAGCTATACTGAGAATATAGTGGGCATTCAAGGAACAATCATTTTTAAGATCAGCTTTCAATAAATTGGGTTTGTATCAGTTCTATAGAAGTGCTTCATTAACAGTGTACTTATATTGAAAAAAAGAAACTACTTTCTATTTGTCTTTGCTTCAATTAAGTAAAAAACCTCTACACACATTCAGCAGGATGTTTGTGTTTTATTGATTGAATAAATGTTATGAAGGAGAACATGGTACAAGAATCAAGAACTGTAAACATACACTTTTCTGCTAAATCACAAATTCCGTTGATACGATGTTAAAATGTACAACTTAAAATGTATTTGTATTTACAGTAGTTTGTGTAGAAAGGGAATGCAAGCTAGTTGTCCTAAACAAAAAGAAAACAGTCCAATGTCTGGTGTGAACTACAGTATTAAACATCAATATCTACGGTGTCATCATCATCCACATCCTCACTGCCCCGTGGACCATCATCAACTAGAAGACTGCCGGTCAGTGGGGTTTGTGAGACCTTTGCTTCTTCAGAACTGCCCAGAGATGAAAAACAGAAAAAACATGTGACACATGATTGACTTTTCTTGACATAAGTCTGTCATCAAGAACTTTTGTTGACTTCACCTTTTCACAAGCTTGTTTCCTTTTGATTCTGTAGATGGTGAAAGGAACCGTTGATCTCCTGCAAAAATGAATGTATAAACCATTGTTAAAATTAATGCAAAACACAGACATATGGCTTCATATTGTGTGGCGCCATTTCATTAAAAAAATATTGACTAAATGGCGATGTCCTATGTTAACCTTAAAGGGATTACTCACCCAAAAAGTCATAATTTATAAACCGTCATATCATTTGAAACCTCTACATGACTTTTGTATAACTCAAAAAAAGACATTTTGAGAAATGTTTGAGTGGTTTTGTGTCCATAAAGTTGAAGTCAATGTTAGGGCCAGTGTAGGTTGGATTCCAACATTCTTCATTTGATTTTCGAGTGACCTATACTTTCACTCATTTATCAAATTTTTGCAAAATTATTACATATGCGGTAAAGACCTCCTATTAAATACAGCACTGAATAATTCTTCTTTTACAAATAAACTGTAGACACGGCACAATTAAAGATGAATAAAAATGATTAAACATCATTTCCGTGTGCTTTCATTTTTACACGCTTTTGTCAATGTGATTTGATTTATTCCTTCTTATGGTAATTTTGATTTCATTTTATCTCTTTACTTTATTTTTCTTATGCATAAAAAAAAGTGCTTTGTACTGGTGGAAGATGGAAAGTTATTGAGTAAGTGCACATGTTTACGTACTTTCTTGCATACACAAGAGGTGAGAACTGTGTCTATTCAGTACATGATGTTCTTTGAACTTATGTCTATTTTTTTATTAGAGTCAGTTAGAACTGGTTGTTAGAATGTTTAGTAAGAGACTTTAGGTTTTAGGTGTGGTATCCGGCAGGGTATACACATAGGTTATTACAACTATCAATTTCAGCATCACCAGTATTAGGTTAAATATAATTTTCCACAACAGTCAACTACCTTGTACATAATTTAAGAACAAGACCTTAATTTGACCACAGTATACACACTGACCTTCAAGATTGACTTGTTTTATAGAGGGTGACCTTGAGAGATTGGTGAAGGAGGGCTGTTTGTTGGTGTCAGAACTGATGAAGGAGACGGCATCTTCCCCCTCGGCCGTGCCCATCAGAGATGCTCTGTAGTAAATAAGAGGCATCCAGCTCTCCTCTCGGTTGTTGATAACCTGCTCACCTGCAAACTTCTGCAAATAACTGTAGCTATGGGAAAATCAAACGTAAGTATGTTTAACAGCTAATTTTGCAAATATGCAAGACACAAGATGTGCAAAAATAAAGCATATCCTTAATCTAAGCCCAAAATGTTTGTTTTAACATACACAGTCTTCTTGTCAGGTTTGAGCAGCTTGCTGGAGAACTCGCTGAGGATGGTGAGGTATGAAGTGTGTGGCGGTGAGTGTTTCTCAGACTGCTGAATGAATCCTTTGAAAACAAACTCAATGCCATCCCTGCAATAAGGAATCCAGATGTCACTCAGAATCACAGATCCATTCACACATTTCCTTTTACGTCTAAAATATTTCTTTACCCCTCCATCTATATTTGTATCCTAATGTGAGATCAGAACAGCCGTTGACAAAATTAATTCCACAGCCCTCAAATAACCAAAGACAGGACTCTTGTGCGCAGGCCAAATGAAGCCTTGCACGTCTTAATCTAACTATTTTTATTGATGCAAAAATAGGCCGTTCATTTAGTTTCAAGACATCTAATGTCAAGTCATTGAAAAACTGCAGAATAAGCCGAGCGGACAGCAGTACCTGTGGATCATGGCCAGAGACTCGCGGGATTTGATCTGGTCCCAACCGAAGGTGAGTGAGAAGCGTCTGGCCAGCTCTTTTATGGTGCTGTACGTCTGAACCCTGGAACTGCACGTGTTCCCTCTGTCCTGCTCTTGTTTCAACCTCAGGTACAGCTGAACATTAAGGTGAAGATACAGTTTCATTTAAGAGGTGAATTTGCAGTTTACATAAATCTGTCATAAATTTTAATCATATGTGATCAATTATAACTAATTTAAAGGTGCAGTTTGTGAAAACCTCCGTTAGAGGGCGCACGATCAAAACAACAACAACGCGAGCTTGATGACTCTCTAGGGGAGCGTGGAATGATGGGATCTGTTGTCTTCAACTCCCCTGCTGATGGCCATCAATCCGACAGGAAAGAGACATGAAAGCCGGTGACAAAGGGTAACCATGGATATGACGCCATTGTACAGCGCCTCGTCACTGTTTGGAATGGCAATTTACAAGTAGTTGGAAACATTTGAGATATTGTAAGTAGCTGAACAAATTACTGTATATGACACTAGCCTAGAGGTTTTTGGATATTTTACTACAATTTCTTTACAAACTGCACCTTTAAGCGTTATGTCAACTCATATAAATTAATTACAAATACCAATACTTCAAATAAATACATTGCCATTTAGTTTTGTGGCACAGAATGAGTAAAAGTGTGTGAGAAATGTTTCCATCACCCCCTAACAAACAGCTTCTACCCTTAAGCTATTAAAGGAGGGCAAAACCTTCTAGAACATTCCACTCAGAGCATAGTGATGATGGTGGTGCGGTTTCTGAGGTGTCGACAGCTGCAGGGTCCCATCACACAGCAGAGAGCGGGACAATCGGCTGAGCAGATGTGCCACGCGAAGGATTGTGATATGAGAGAGACAAAGAGCATGTGTGAAGGAATGCACCCTTCATACCTGCTGAAGGCACAGCATTAGCGTGCGTGCACTTTCTATCTTGTCCATCTGCCTTGTCCTGTTCAGGGTCTCTTTGATGATGTCGCCGAAGTCATTGTAATACTGCAGAGATACGACATATCACATGTATGCATGCAAGAGCACATTATCTATGATGCTGTTTTTAAAGGAATAGTTCTAATATGTCAAGTTGTCATAGAATCTTCAAAAATTCTATGCTTGTTTTGCTTACTAAATAAGTTCAAAATATAAAGAGTTTCCTTAAGGCTAAAATACAAAGACTTTTGCCCAGATTTTCAGTCTGGACTTGTTGCAGAAGTTTGTGCCAGTCTGCAGACTTGATCAGTTATTGTGTTTCTATCTAAAACATTCAAAAGGTCTGTAAGTGTATGATGTCTAGTTTAAAAAAAATCTTTTAAAAAAAGATTTAAAAGTCTTGTAGTGAGAATTATACAATACATAGACATAAAGTGATTGATATATGTATATATATATATATGGTGTTTATGAATAAAGGATGTGAACGCATGGGGTTTAGTAAATTGGGATTTAAAATTTTTGGGTGAACTTTTCCATTAATGTAGATTTCATAGACCACATACACTGTAGAGTTTTATTTAATGTTGTTTTTTCAAACAGATTTTTTAACATAGAGCCAAAGTTGTATTAAACTGTAGTGCACGTTGTCACATCTCTGTGATTGAAATCCCAGGTACTTCAGATAAATCCATTCACTCCTACATGGACTTTGAAGCTTCTGCCAGTTCTAGCTGTCCCTTTTGTCAAATCTATTCGCTGTAGGTGAGGCTCTGCATTATCCCAGCTGTTGGGCCACCGATTACCAAAAAACAGGCTTGATTTATTTAAATTAGGCTTTAAATTGGTCATGAAATTTGTAAATGTCGGAGTTCAGAAAAGGGACTACTTGTTGCTGTGGATATAATAAGTTTGCATCACTTACCAACTTTGGGTCATTTGCCACAATTTTGATTTGAGTGTGAGAGAGTTTGTGTGTGTGTGTGTGTATGTGTTTGAGTGTAAAACACTCTTTGAATGCCAGTTTAGGAAGAATG
Source organism: Triplophysa dalaica (assembly GCF_015846415.1). NCBI lineage: Eukaryota > Metazoa > Chordata > Actinopteri > Cypriniformes > Nemacheilidae > Triplophysa > Triplophysa dalaica. The sequence continues at coordinate 17,372,102 of NC_079549.1, read as the reverse complement.
TTGCTAAGAGACTGTTGGCAGCTCCGCGCTGGTCCATCTAAGCAGGCATTCCAAACATGTCACGTGCCAAACACATACACAAACACACACAGATAAATCCCACCTATCAGGTCATAAATTTAAAGCCTAACACCTCCAGATATGAGCAGGAGTGTAGTCAATTCAGTCAGTGAATCACTTCACATTATAAAATGAAGCAGAAACATGCCATTTCGTCAATGTGACAGTTTAAGTTTTTCCTTTCACCTTCCTTTCAGGAAAATAAAAGGTGGCAGAAACTTAAAGAATAAAGTAAATTATCTGCACTCGAATACGACTGGAGTCTGAGCAAAACTGACACATAAATGTGCTCATTTTATAGAATTTTAGCTAAATATTTTTTCCTCGCAATATAAATGCAACTTGACTCTCAATAAGTTTGCATTTTAGATCCAGTTAGAACATGACTGCAAAAAAATGAATTTCTTATTAAGCGCTTTTGCCTTGTTTTATATTACATATATCTAAACATTTTTTAAATCAAGATACATTTTTTTCACAAGAAAAGTGATATTTTGTCTTTTTTGATGAAAAAAAAATATAAGAATTTAGTAAGTTTATGCACATAAAACAAGCACAAAAATCTGCCAATGGGTTGAGAAAAATAAACTTGAAACAGGTCCTTAAGAAAAAGTAAAACTCACCCCATTGGCAGATTTGCTTGTTTTAATAATAATCTCACATAACTCTTATATTGTCTTTCATAAAATGAGACGAAATATCTTAGGTCACTTTTATAATCAAGAAAATGTTTCTTGATCTAAGAATGTTTTGAAATGTCACTAGAAAACAGGACAAACATGAAAGTATGAAATTCAATTTTTGCAGTGAAACATCTTAGTAACACCTTGCGTCACACTGGACAAAAATAAATGTATTTCATGCAGTGAAGTGCTCTTATTTGTTTGGGTAGGAGCTGCTGTTTACCAAGGTAGGAGCGGTAACAGTGTCATTTTGAGAGTTCGGAAGCAAGAAACATGAGCAGCGAGGGTCGTACCTTCACATACTGCTTGAAAACCTCAGCAGCCGTGCTCATCTCAAGCACTCCATGCACTATCAGCTTGCAGTACGCAGCCAGAAGATTTCTCCGCTTGTGCAAGTCTTCCAGCCGACCCTCTCCACACTCGCTCTCACCGACTGCGCAGACAGACAGAGAGAGAGAGACAGGTCGAAACGGAGAAGTGGAGATTCAATAAGCGAGCGGTATAATTATGATACTCAAATCTTATAAATGAAATGCTTTCCTGAGGTGAGCGAAAGTTAACAACATTTTCGCTCTGAAAACAGAACGTATCTATCGTCCCCTGCCTGGTCCCGGAGCCATCACTTAATAGAGATGTTTCATAACAGCATTAGTGACGAGAAGACAATCCAATAACTAAATTGCTTTTTATTACATGTTACCAGCAAAAGCCTATATTGCATTTTTCAAGAGGTGAGGAGTCCGTGCCAGCACAAATCGACGACGCGCTGAAATATTTATAAAATTGATATGATTTGCTTCAGTCATTTTTGATTTCTAATCAAATATCCCAAAATCTGATGTTATCTTGGACGGTTGCGTGTGTAGAAAGCAACACAAAGACCAAAAACAACGGAAAAACTAGTTTGCGAGAGCTCTAACATTGATTTTGCTGCATATATTGAGATTTTGTATATGCCTACCAAAGCTTGCTTTACTCTCGGGTGGGTTTGTAATTATAATTCTGTAGGGTCTCTGTTGATCTCATTATCTGTTCATTGAGACTTTCTGTGAGATCTCAAACAATAACATCATAACGGATTATTATGATAATGGATTATGTGTTGGAGTAATACTCCTCCTTGATTCAAAGGCATGTTTCATAGGTCAGAGAAGGTGGCAAGCAATTAGATTAAGTAACCACAAACAATTGCTGGGTTCTGCTAGAGTAATGTGCTACTAATAGGGTGAAGATCAGGCCGATTGTGTTTCTTTATGGGATGTTATTTAGCCCCTGACGTTGGCAAGCGTAGAGGCAGACTGCCATCTGCTGGTGAAAATCTGTGTCGAATTTTATTTTTTTACAATTGTGCTCAAGGTTACACACACTTGAAGTATATTTGTCATCATAAAAATATGAATAACTCATAAAAGGATATCTCCAATCCTAGATTCTGATTGGTCAATAGCTCTGGTTTATTCACAATAAAGACAGCTATTACCTCTTCAATGCTATTAAGTATCACGAAACTGCACCCACAGTCAAATTGTATTTCTGCACACGTGTGTAAACTTATGGGAAGAATTGTACCAGGAAATTATGCCAAGTAAGTAAATAAATAAATTAAAGTTAACTGTCAAAAACATGTCATTAACTCTCCAAATATTTTTAGGATACACCCTACAACTTGCCCCAGTGTATAACACAGGCGAAATGAGAAGCTTATTATTATCATGAATAGAAGAGAGAACCTTTACTGCTATGGGTGTCAAGCTCAGGGCTGGTGAAGACGTGCTCCAGGATGAACGACAGCAACGCTTTTTGGAGTCTTGGATCAGGGGTGTACAGTACTGGAGAGCCGGCTGAAGAATCCCACATCTGAAGCTGGTAGTTATGAGCTATGAGAACGTCACTCAGACACATGAAGGCCTTAATGGAAAATAAACACATGTGTGATATGAAGTAGTTCACGTAAAACAAATATTAAAAGTTAAGCCTGCATTTTTTGTTTCAAAAAGCGAATACGATTGTTTCCAGTACATCACAGGGTCCAACATAAATTTTTCCCTTAAAGGGATAATTCTCCCAAAAAAGAAAATTGTGATCAACTGTCATCTTCTCGTCATAACCTAAATGCTTTTAATTCGTTTGCAGAAAAAATAAGGTATTTTGAAGAATGTTGGTAGATGAACAATAGTGTTACTCATTCACTTCTATTGTATCGACACAAAACAAATTCAAGTCAATGGGGACCGTCGTTGTTCGGTTAGCAACAATCTTTAAAATATCTTCTTTTTTTATTCTGTAGTTAGTAGAAGGAAAACCATACGGGTGACTTTGAATTGACAAAAGGTTGAGTGAATTTTTGGATGAACAATCCCTTCAATGTTGCTACTGTTGACCTCTTGGCCCACATGCAATTGTTTGAGTAATCTATTGTAAACAGAGAGAAAAACAATACTCACTTGCTCTCTTATGAGCTGCTGGGCGTGCGACAAACAGCGGTGGCATTTCTCACAGAAGACACGCAGCTGGTTTCTATGGTGGAGGGCAGACTCCTATAAAAACACACAAACGACAAACGAATTTGATTTACACTACATTTGAAGTGGTTTACTCAATATTTGTAGTTTTCAAAATTAGCACAGTCACACCACATGGACTATAATAAGAGATTAAAATAGCTAAAATGAACCCTAAAGTGGTGTTGGGGACAAATGTGGGAAATTGATTTGCTGTAAGAAAAATTTAATGTTAAGTTGGTGAAAATAAAAACTCCTTAATCAGCTGTTAGAGCCCATTTTTGGGCCCCAATAGGAAATTAATAGGAAATTATTAAAATTCAGAGGAATTTTGTTTCATTTGTTCAATAAGCATGAAAATGTCCATCACAATAAAGATCATACATACACATAAATGAAGGGTTGAGCCTATACAACATAATCAATGTGACCAACATTCACACATATGCACACACAACCATGCACACCCAAATACATACACATCCACAAACATAGATCTGAAAAGGCTCTAACAGAGTGTTTTTTTATCAATTTGTCAAATAAAAACAGCTACTCACACATACATAAACATAAAAAGGTATGAGCCAATCAGCCACTGTGCAGAACACACACACATATACACACACACGCTTCAAAGAGAGTTCCCATTGCAAGATTTGATGATGCTTCAAGATAAAACCTTATTTAAAGTTAAGTTTTCAAGTAATTTTGTAACACCACAATGGCCAAAAGAGGTTTACTGTCGCAAAGACCCTGGACCTCTTACTTGAAATGTGATGTTGTTGCTGCAAATAAGTGAGTACTTTCTCCTACTTTGTTTTTTTCTTATAACACGATTAGATTTGTCTGTAAGCACATAACGGCATCGTTGCACAGTGGTACCCAACATTTTTTTATTCAACAATTTTAACTTGAAAATCTAGAACTTGAGACATTAAGTTTGTTACAACATAGGTTTTATTAATGCAACCAGTGAATAGTACTGCCATTGAATTTTTTCTTTTTTTTAATCAGATGTCACTAAAAAATAAAAGTGGGACATATTTTAGGGGTTTTCATTACACACATATTTATTGTGTTTTAAGTGAATTTTAGGAAAATAAATAACATTTAAAATGCATATTTTACATTAACATGGATAATTCATATATTTGCTACTTTGAGTCCATCAGATGTCACAAAAAACCAAAGCGTGAATTATTTTAAAGGATTTTTTACCATTATTGGAATTAAGTTTTTACCAAAGAATCTTGTTTTCGTGTGAATTTTGGGTGAAAAAACACAAAAACGGATTAATTTCCATTCAAATAAAAAGGACTAATTGAGGTAAAAAAATCACTTAATAAATATATAACTTAAAAGATTTTGCATTTATAGTAAAAAGTAACTAGTTTTATGACATTTATGTAAAATATAAATGTAATCAAAAAGTGCCAAAATTTGTCCATAAACAGCAGATTAGTGCAGTTGTAAATAACACAGGGTTAAAAGGGAAATAAAAAGGAGTAAAATATAACAAATCTACATCAGCACATTTTACAGTGTGTCATATAGCTTTATCCTATAAACTTGATGTTCGTTAAACAAAAGTTTTGGGACAAAACTGAATCAGTGACATTTTAATTGCAAATGACAAATTCTACGGCTTTCAACTTCAGACACAACCTAACAGATTTGCCGTGCCTGATATAAAATATGCAGGAAATTCTTCAGTAATGTGGTGTGGGAGTTGAGTTCTGTACACACCACAGACAGAAATGAGAGCATAATTACACTAAATAATAGAAGCTGAAAGAAGGCCATAGAAGCGCTCTAACTGATGTGGACTGATAAAAGCAACGTTCTGATCTGCCAGTCTCTAGTGTACAATATTCTTTCATAATTATGTGCGTGGGGGGCTCCGGAGTGGACGTGCTGGAACGGTCTTCCCCTTCTGCGCAGCTGCAATGTCATTTGAATCGGACATTTATTCCAATTTTATGCTGAACACGGCTTTTTTCAACTTCACCTCGGGTCGCCGCTGACATTAGAATTGCAGATTGAGTCGAGTTGCCATCTGTAGGCCAAAAATTGCCGCCTGCACTGTCAGTTATTGATGGGAGGCCAGAGGAGGAAGCGGCCAATCCCTAAACTCCTCTATACTGCCGAACTGAACGCCTTTCACCTACAGCGGTCTTAATGGCCGTCAATCTTTCAGCGCATAAAGGTTAGAGGTGGGGAAATATGATTACCTCATGCGCTGCATGGAAACACAGGCCTAATAAGAGGTCCAGACAGTAACGAATCATCTACAGAAAAATCCAACCATTACGCCCCCTCCAATCCATCACCTGTACCTATTTTTCCTAAGGACTCACGATCAATCGCTTTCTATCACTTATTATTAAATTCCAATGAACATAACCTTAGGCATAGAGGAGCCTCTGTGGTGATATTTGAAATGTAATGTGTCAAGTTTAAAGGACATGGTTCTCCATGATGGATCATAAAGCATTTCTGTAGACGAACAGACGTGCATACCAAAAAACCCTGGTTTAATTAATCACCCAAGGGAAACATATGTACTCATACACATTAGCATTCTAAGCATGATGTCATCCGTCTACGACACAAGGGTCATGCAATAATCAGAGACAGAGTGGCACAGAAAGACTCACCCTGGAGGTCAGACCTTCTCCGGAGGTGTTGAGCTTCCAGAGGATGCAGCTACACATGCAGCGCAGAGCCTCAATTGTTATCTACGAGAATCATAGATGAGAGATAAATGATTTGATGGAAAAGTGACTGATAATCTTAAGGGGCTGATGCATTAATAATGTTACCTCTATGGGTAGACCACCATGTTTTATCTCTGCCTCTATAAGTCTGCTGCCCAGCTCAGACAGGCTCCATTTAGACAGATCCTGAGCACTAGACAGATTTGATGAAGTAAAACACGCTCATATTATACAGCCGCGGAAAAAAAATAAGAGACCATTTCAAAACCATTTTCGACTTTTTCTGAAGTATTTTTAGGTATATGTTTGGTAAAATGATCATTTTTGTTTTATTCTGTGAACTACTACAACATTTCTCTCAAATTTCAAATAAAAATATGGTTTCTATTTGCATTTATTTCCAGAAAATAAACTGGAGAAGCAGTTCAACATAACAGAAAAGGTGCTCTGTATTCTTTCAGACCTCAAATACTGCAAAGTAAAGATTAAAGTCCCAGTGAAATTAAAAATGACAATTTTTATTTCCCATGAAATATTGTAGCGTTTATTATTAAATAGCTTATTAATGTGGGTCATTTTCCTTTTAATATTCATGAACCCTCAAAATCTTGATTTGGAAAATCCACTTCCGCTCCGAAATGACTTCTCATCCCAAATGACATAAACTATCAGTCTGTTGCCAGTTTCATTTCAAAACAAAACGGCTGTTTTTACAAATCTAATCAATTCGCATGGAAAAACGCAAGCCACGCCCACTCATTTTCTCCTTTGAAATTCCTTTTCACTCGGAAATGTGTCAGAATGCGGAAGTAAAAATGATCACAACTTCCAGTTCACAGGGACTTTAAGCAATTCAACAGACACTCACTGGAATGGCCACAATATATCTAGAAATGCTGATTTACTAAAAACTTGCAATGGTCTCTTACTTTTTCCATGCTTGTTAGATTAAACATATTGAATTGCATAAAATAAATGATTACACAACTAAGACACGTATGTAAACACTACAGCTCAAACTGGATTAAATATTTGACTTGCGAGTTATCTGTAAGTAGCTTCTCCCAAGATTTTGGCAAGAAAAAACTAACAGAATCCAAGCTTACTTGTTGAATACAGTAAGTTTCTTCAGAGTGGACAGAATTTCCAACGTGTTGTCCTCATTTGCAGTGAAACAACCATCCTATACATAAATGGAAGAGTTTTCAGTTTTACACCATTATACCATAGTATCTGATACAAGTTTAAAGAACATCCTAAAGAGTTTAAATGGTACTCACACTTAATGATTCTTCCAACCATGTTTCCAGTGTTTGGGTCGAGCGTTGAACAAGCTGGTCGAAGGTGGACCGGGTCAGAGAGTACCAGGGGGAATCCTGAGTACAGATGCTCTGGTAAGAGCGAGCAGCTGTCTCCAGAAGCCCCGTGTCTGTGTGTCTGTCCACCACAGCCTCCAGCTCAGCCAGCAATGACTGCACAAACTATGGCAATGTATTGACATATTACAACCACCAGAGGATGCTCAAGAACACATCAGGTTTCTTATGGACATGATGTTTATGGAATTTTAATTATGGGGCTGGTAAAAAATTGAGAATCTTGCCAAATGATTGTGCTGAAAACATGATTTTAATTAATTTGACAAAAGTTTTTTTGGGGAAAACAAAGTGGAAGTCTATGAGGCATACATTCCAGAGAGTTAAACAATATTCAAAGCTATTTGGTTTATTAAAATACAAAAAGTGACTCTTTTGTGTAAGTGTTCAAGCAAAAAATGTGTCTAAACTGACCTTTTATTTGTGAGATCGTTGTCCTATTTACATAAATATGGTATATATTAATATGTATCCTGGTGCAATGCCCTGCCCCATGGAACTTTATGTACAGTAAATAAATAACTATAATTTTTTGGAAGTGTGTGTTTTTACAAACTATGTCTTTACAGTAATTAAGAGCGTGTCAAATATATTTGTATAGCACTGCATTGTCAATTTTATTCATTAAACAGTGTGTAATGTCCAAAAGAAGCAGTGCATTAGCTGCCACGCAAACACTTACCTGTGAGTTTTCTTGATCACAGGTGTCCATATGGAAATACTGAGGTATTCTTAGGAAGGAGATCAGTTTTTCAGCATCCTCTGAGTACTAGAAGATAAGATTGCACATCACATGACTAGTTAAGGGCGACATATGAATAAGCATTCTAAGGAAAAACTGGTCACATGGTTTACCTTGGATAAAAGCTCAGGCAGCACTTTAACAAAATGTTGAGTGAGTTTTGAGCAGTCATCAGTTTGAACCTTTTTCTCTTTAGCGCTTATCACCTGAACACATACAAACATGTACAGTATTTACAACTTGTAACAGTACATTTTCAGTATGTAAACAGTTTAAATCCGTTACAATGTAAATGACGCTGTTAATGACGAATTAAGAGGATGTTGCGGTCTCACCTTTTTACCTGTTCCTCTCCCTGATAATGAAGGACCCTCTGCAGCCTGTCTCAATGATGCCAGCAAGAGCTCGATCACAAACGTCTCCTCATCACTGCTCAAATCTGACATAAAATAATCATAAATTAAATATATATCACATATAGGCAAAACAATGTAATGTCATTTAAATGCTAAAACCATATTTTATATAGAATTGTAAATAATATTTGTGGTCGGAAGAATGACCTGCAATCTAACTTTCCATATTGTAAAATATTTGTAAAGTTTGTTACTGGACAGCATCTAATAAAAGCTCCTGACAATGACGGAATTGTGTACTCAGGTTATAGTCAGACTATACAAACCTTGCTCCTGACAAGAAGTGTGAGGTAGGAGCAGTGAGGTAAGACCAGTCCAGTCCTTCAGCAGAACACCTGCACTGTCCCACAGACTGTCCACGAGATACAGCACGTGCTGATGCAGCTATGACAACCACAATCATCATATTCCAACACACGATTAGTGGCTAATGCCGCTTAGACACAAGACCTGTTCTTGTCTTTCATCTGTCCAATTTTTTATTTGCTGGTTAAAGCATGCATGCATAAGATGATCATGATCGCCTCGGTTAATTCAGCATCTTAATGACATTCTTTTATTTATAACATTTGTTTTTGTTATTAAATCAGATTCAAACTTGGGTTGTCCATGCGTGCGCACTACCCATGAGATCATGCCTTCAAAATGATACATGCGCTAATACATTGTAACACAAAGAGGTGCCTTGTAACACATACCTGACTCTCAGTGTGGAAGCGGATAAGGACTTGAATTCTTGCTAAAATAAGCTCTCTGTGCCTGTCCCGTTCGTCCCTGGACCTTGGTAATTCAGGGTTACAGAGCAGCCTAAAAGTCCAGACATGACACCAATTTTGAATCCACAAATGAACATTATAATACCAGTTACAGAAAGTTTAACACAAGCAACCAACCTGGTGTAGAGGAATTCACCAGCAACGGTAGCTAGAGGCCTGTGGGAGCAGTACACAAACTGGAAGATGTTCTTGTAGTCATCAGGACCCAAAACATCCTCGCAGGATCTAACAAACAAGATAAAAAACAGCAGATACATAAGTGACCTGGATATCATTTACAAAGACATTGGACATCTGCATCTTATTGATAAATAAATTATATTAAATTGATTATCCTATTTGTGAAGACCCAGGATGTGTTAACCAGGCCAGAGTTTAGATTGTCAAAAATACTGCATTTGTGTTCAACTTTATCTAGTCAATATGAAGCACAAGGGAGAGATACTCACTGGGAGATGACCATCAGCAATCTCACGGCCTGTATAGCAACTTCATGATCTTTATCCAGCGTCATTGAGATCATTCTCTCCTTCAACAAAAAAAGTATTAAATCTCTCACGTAAACAAACACTTTAACTACCCACTGTGAGAGCAATCTGATCTTTAAACCTACAATATGAATTGCAGGTCAGAGACCCACCGAGCACCTAAATAGCTCTTTAAATTGTGTTTACTGCCGGCAGTGAGGACGCGGTGAGGGTGGGGTCCTGTGGGAAGCTATCAGGCCTGTGTGGGGATACTGAGCCCAAGGCGAACCTGAGGGGCTTTTCAGACTGTCAATCATCAATCATGTCCTCATGCTCCCACTCGTAGATTCACTAAACCTGAACTTAAATGCTGCCATTGTGAACTTTGGGTAAAAACAAATAGACCGCAAAAGTTTGAGGGCAACGTCACAAACAATAACTGTCCACCCTTCATAAACTTTTTGCACTTTTCACTCCTGCATTTGCTTAAAACTTTGAGCACCTGCTGAAAAAAGCTTGCTATGATTACTCCAGTTTAGTAAATATCAGTGAATGAATATAAAGGGGAGAATGTGAGTTTTACCTTAAACCGTATAGTGAAGAGGTCCATTTTAGGACTGATTTCATCCTGATAAAGTGCCTGCAGACCCAGTACACATTTCAGACGCACGTCAGGTTGCTGTGAATTAATAGAAAAATGAATTCAAATATAAGGTACAGAAAAAAACAGCGACATACATTAAAGCCTACGTGAATCCAGAAACTGCTCCTTTATGGTAACCATTTATTTTCTTTGTTAAACAACAATTAAATATATTAACGTTTACTCATCACATTCCAAGTTGGTTGGCAAACAGATGATAAACTTCTAAATGCTTTCTTAGTACACAACTAAAAAAACACAGGTAACTTGATGTCTGATGAAGTCAAAGTGACTGGTGACCCACCTTGTCATGCATCATCCATCCCACATACTTCAGATAGCTGTCGTTCAAAAACACAGAACTGTACTGCTTCATCCACATTGTCAGCTCCTCCATACAGATGGCCCTGATCTCAGGAATCACGTCTCTGCAGAACATCACACAGTTAAGGTAATATAGTCTATTAAGGAGACCAATAGCTGTGGTTTTAAAAAATAATTACCTGTATCTCTTCAAGAAAACCCCTTTAAAAATGGCATCCATCATGTTCTCTATTTCGAATTTCCTTTCCTGTAACTGAGAAGTGAATTCCTGTTTAGTTTCATATTTACTCATACATTTACTCATATTACTATCGAATTTCTCACATATGTATCAAATTTCTTTTATATGCAAACTCCACATGTTTAAGGTCCAGTGTGTAATTTTATGGAGGATCTATTGACAGAAATGCGATATAATATACATAACTATGTCTTAAGAGGTGTATAAAGAAATTATGTGAAGAAGAGGATTTTTTATAACCTTAAAATGAGCTACACTATTTACATACACCGCATGTCCCCTTACATAGAATTTGTCTTGTTGTTTCTAAAGCAGCCCTTAATGTACAAACTGGTCTACAGAGTGTGTTCCGTAAATATGTTATCTCCTACAGAAAAAGCAAAAACGTGACAACATCTTAATCTTGTGGCAGCCACCATAGAACTTCGAAAGGGAGGGGGTGGAGTGAGCCATTGGTTGCAATTTGCAACCTCACCGCTAGATGCCGCTGAATGTCATGCTCTTTAAACATAAACAAGTCATGTAAACCAAAATGCTGTCAAAGTCTAACCTCAGTAATCTTTTTCTGCATCCTGTCCAACCTCGAAGAAGCCCTTTTGCTGGGCATTTTGGCCATTTCAACCTCACACAGCCGCTGACTGTTATCAACACCAATACTAAGGCTGAGAGCCACATTCACCAGAGCCCCGAGTAGTTTAACTGCTGCAGAGACACACACACAACATCATACGCAGCTTTCAGAATGTGTGTCCATAAATCAACGAAAATTAGATTACGAGGACAACTTACCTGCAAGTGTACAGGTGTGTCTAAAAGCACGAACTTTGGAGTCGGAGAGCTCTGTCAGGAGTGAGATGAGCGTGTTCAGGAGGTAGCCGTCAAAGATGACGCAGTTCTGACACTGGGCCACTAGCACCGATACAAATTCACAGAAGTGTGACCGGAACCTTTTCCAGTAAAGGCCGGACATGATGAGTGGATACTCGCCACTGTCCTAAGACGGGTGAAGAAAGGAGCGTGATGAAACATTTTGATTTTAACTTATTTTAAGAAGATTTTCAAAAATAATCTGGGTATTGTTCTATTAAATAAAAGTGGAAGGAAGATTGATTGAACCATACAATGTCAAGAGGCCACGTGACAGTTAAAATCCATGGAAATGCAAGAAACTTCTTATATTGTAAACCTGTGTCCTGTAATTAAAAAACAAACAGGTGATTAAAAACATTTGTTAGACATAGAAATGTGAAGAAGTGTTGAATGATTGTAGTACCTCATCCAGATCTTCCACCATTTTACTCAAGACGTCAGTACCCTGTTTGCTCTGAAACATTTCTGCCGTTACCATACCTACAAAAAAAAATCATATCCTGAACTAAATTTTAATTTATTAAATAAATATATATTAATGAATTTTAGACTTTTCAAACAGTTTTGCTGTTAAAGATTGACATTACATATTCATATCTGTTAAATCAGGATCGCATAGAGGCATTCACCTTGAATTCCATAAATATTTAAATTGCTCACAAAGAAATGTAAAGCATACAACATGGATCACAATGCAAATTGACTATTTGTTTCATTATAATGTTTGTATCGGTGTACATCAATCTATTATGACAGGAAATATTGATAATGTGATATTCACCTCTACATCCACAGCACTGGATAAAGAAGCTGATGAGATCCAGCAGCGCTGTGTCTCTGTCTATGGTATATGCATCAATCCAGTCATCCACCACAGCCTTTCACAGAACAAAACCATGATTCATTTATTAATGTCAAAGTCTTGTGCAAACTACAACGTAAAAATAACTTTGCAACCTGCTAACCGTATTTAGTTAGCTATTATTATTCATAGTTGGGCTACATAGGACTTTATCAAACGTTTATCAACAGGATGTACCTGCATGGCACTCCGGCCCATGCTGACCACCTCAAACAAGGTGACGGCTTCCACATCTCCATTTTTCAGCTGGTCCTTCTCTGCTCTTCCCAGACTGCCATTACTGCCCTTCGAACGCTTACGTTTAGCATTTTCAGAGCATTCCCGTGCTTTCCTCTTTCCTCTCTGCACAGGACAAACACACTCAAAATATTTAACTTGTGACTATCTGTTTGTTATATTATCGTGGAGTTATATGAGATGTTGTCCAGCCTACCACAGTCTTCTGTCTGTTTTCATTCCTCTCACTTGAGACGTGACGGACTGATGCACAGGAAGAGGCGTCGGCCGCTGAGTTCTCTCTAAAAAAACAATATGCAAGCGCAATTGTTTGTTTGAACATATAATCCGCTGGTCTTAATAACGTATCTATATATTTAAATCGGACTGGGTCTTACTTTTGAACGGATCTGGACAGTAAAGTTGGTTCTGCTATCATCTCTCAGATTGAGACTAGATGCACTTCTGAAGGACAAAATACACTTTTGAGAGTCTCCAATTTTATAAATTTAAGTGTGTTAATAATTCTTATAATTATAGAGGTAGTTCACCTAAAATATAGAATTTATGAGAGGGTGAGCAATTTTTATCATTGGGTGAACTATCCCTTTAACAAATGTAAACAAGATGCACATACAAAGAGGTTACGTGCTTTCACATTGTATTTAGATTAAAACTACATTTTTAGATAGAAATGTACAATTAAAACGCATACACAGGCAAATCTATTGGCAATAGACTGATGAGGATCTGATGATTTCAACTAGTCACAGATAATACATTGTGTAGTCCTGCTGGGATTTTTAGTGTAATGTAATAATTCCCAGTAGACACTTTATTGCCTTAAGTATAAATCTGCATGACAAAATCGATCAAAAACGAGTCTATTGCACTTAAAGAGGCTGCCTGCAGACATGCACATGTAAGTACACTCAGGAACAACAAACAGCCATATTTGACCCCATTGGCTTAAATGCACGTCAAAAACAAAACCAAGCACGTGATTGGCTTCTTCGAGTGTCAATCAGAATCGGTCTTTTCTCTTTCCCAGTGTCATTTTGAAACAAAAGGCTCAGTTTCATTGATAAGCATTTGCAAACCACTATCGATAGTGCCGTGTTAAAAACACCACTCGCATGCTGTTTGTCATCAACACAACAGTTGGTTCGGATATTAATACTCTCGTGACATTAATGTTTTATTAAAGACGATCTTTAATAAGACATACAACTGTGCAAATGAAATGTCTGCCCTCAGATTCTTACCAGTAACAATCCTCATCTGGACTGATGAATGTAAGCACACTGACTGCAAGAATAGATTTGTCGACTCCCAGTTCAACATACCCGCGTGCACGCCAACCGAGAGCGCGCTGTTACTCTGACGTCAGCATGAGGGGAGGTATATATTACATAACAGGAGCAAATCAGTTCGAAGGTTTCACTACAGTTTCAAAACAAGTGTAACAATACATTTCATTTATTACATATTGTATAATATGTTATAATATTATATAATGAATAAAACCCTGTGTATGTATATGTTTAATACATAAAGTTGATATTTGACAAATCAAAACCATTTTATTTCAGAATACAGAACATAATAAATTACATCTGGCTCAGGAAGGGATGGATCTATAAAAATGAATCATTCTAATTGTGATCAACATGTGTGATGACCAATGCTAGCACCATCATGTACAGAATGGTAAGAATGTGTAACAGTCACTTCAGATTTACTAATGCATTAACGAAAAGCATTATTGCAGTTACTAGGAATGAAATCTCTAGATGTCTTGAATTACAGTAATTGAGGATTGAGTCCTACTACTCAAAAATGTTTGTAAACATTTATGTATGTACAGCATTTTAAAATGCCTGGTAGTAAATAAGATCTTTAAGACATTCGCATCAATTACACTCTCATCTCTGTTTTATGCAGCTGAATGAATAATTACATTAAAATGCATCTCTTAAACATATTTAAAGAAAATTATTCATTCTGAGATTCATTTACTTCGGCCACTATGGATTCTGTTATGAAGAAATGTTAGAGATGAATTCCATGACAGGACTGAGGTCTCCTGTGAGTTCTTCTGAGAGTGATAACACTGTTGATATTAAATTTCGTGTTAAATCGGACACCCTGTGAAGATTAGGATTATAAATTATTGTGGTGACTCCTCTTTTGATTCTAACAAACAGAATAAACAATTTCATACTCACCAGCTTGCATACTGTGCTGGCAACTGAGGCTCCAGCTTAGAGCCCTCCTCTTTAATAAGAGCCATCTTCAATTGCTTGAAGTTTGCCTCAATATCCTTTCTTATGGTGCATAATGGTAAAATGTTTTTGATAGTGTTGAGCACTTGCTGTAAGAGATGCAAAAGCGACAAAAAAAATCTCAACAAAATCATGTCAGTTTAAATAAAACAAAATGAAAAAGGCCCTTTTCAAATATTTTATAGTATATTTATTTATCATATTTAATCTTCAATACAACACACAATAGAGGAGCGATCAAATGGAAAAACTAAAACAAACTCACATAAATTGCTGACAGCTGATGTGCTACATATTTATGACTGCCCAGATGCTTGATGTCTTCATCTAACTGCTGACTGAGTACCAAGAGCTGGTTCAATTTCCCAATGTGTGGAAAATATTCTGGAATTATGACACATTCCCCATCCAAATTTAGCAATCAAATTATTTCAAAAATTAATATTATTATAATCACTTTTCATAATAAAGAGTTAATAAATAAATAGAGCCCTACCATTTTTATGCCCCCAGTTTAAGATAATTGCTAGTTATTCTATTTCGGAGGTCTCACCATCTGATGGTGGTCTTTCCAACATGTCAACAGAGCTGCCATGTATGATATAAACTTCCACTCGAGGAAACAGGGTGGATAATCCTACAGCATCCAGATAATCCTTAATAAATAAATGGGAACATTAGCAGGCAAATTAATAACTTTTAAAATGATTAAATTATTCATGAATAAAATATTTAAAATATATTGAACTACCTCAAGAAGAACAGGTTCAGAAAGATGCTCAAGACACTGATTCATCTGATATATCAATTCAGCCCCTTTTGACGAAACACAATTCAAAGGTCATATACGTGTTTCCCACCAATGTCTTCCAGGTAAAAACAGCTTTTTAATAGAGTTTACCTTCCTTTTGAAAACAAGGAAAGTCCTCTGGGCTTGTGTCTTGTTTGAGCTGCTCCTGAAACAACAAAAAGATTAGACATCTGCACAAGTACAATACAATGGGAAATCTTTAAAACATGGAAAATAAACACAACAAACAACTCCATTAATAAAAAAAATATTACGCATTTATTATGTAGTTATTATACGCATTTCTAATTCACCGATCAAATTTCTAATCAAATCTAATTCACCAATCAAATGTTTCCACCACATGTCCTTATGTTGGCTATTTTCGTTTAAATTGTTGCAATAAATTAGAAAAATGCAAATGAAAGGATTTTCTCTAGCAGTCTGATTTCTCTGGACTGTGGGTGAACCTCACCTGATGGACCTGAGCTCTAATCAGAAGGTCCAGTTGGCTGCAGAGACACAGCATCTCCAGCCCCACCTGATCACTGCTCAGATGGATGGGCATCAAGGGCTTCCTCACATACACCTCAACTGTAAACAATCAACAACAACAAAACACATGCCATATGTGGTTAAATTACACACATAAATTCCTTCACTCAGACGCATTTTATTTAAAAAAGGATTGAAGATATCATCATTACCTTTAAAATATGAATTGTATGAACAAGGTTTGCAAAGCGGATCCGTCAGACTTACAGCTGCCATTATCCCACAAGCTACACCGACTCATATAATTAATACAGAATACAGAATTAACTGGATCATTTATTTATTGATGGCGTTGTCACTCTTTCAACTGGCAGAAGAGCATCCTCATATTCTCCCTCCATAGTGTTCATTCATCGGCATCAGATGCAAGTAAAAGGCGTGGTCTAAGCTGAGAGGACAATGATGAGATGAGAGAGATGCGTCCGTGTTTTGTGAATCTGCTCTACCTGATATAGAAATAGAATCAACGGATGTAAAACGGCATTTTTCTTTAGATCTGAAGTGGGCGGGGCTTAATGGTCCGGACGTTGTTTCCATGTAGGATGTGACTTTCACCGTATTGAAACCTGTTCATCTATTCGCCATATATGTTACATTGAATCGTTAGTCGTAAAAATGTATGTTCATGGCAGGGATGACGTCATCGTGTGCTGTTTCCGATACATTTTAGAGCGAAGGTCAGGATGGACCGATCATGCCTTGTTTTTAAGACGTGCTAAAATACCCGTTGGAGCCGAATTCAATTCATTAAAATGTTTGCCGTTGATATATTAAAAAATATATAAACATAAATATGTGGGTAGATATATCAAGTAAAACAAAAAAGGGTTGTAAATACTGTTCAAGGAGAGTCTGGCATTCTGAGCCGCCTTGCGCCCCCTTGAGGAAGATAGCAATGTGTTACAAAGAAAGTGCTATTACATTCTCCACCCAAATGGTACCCGATCGATCAAGATTCTGTTCAAATTAATACCATGTTTGAACTAAAATAGTTTAACTTTTGATTAAAGGAACTTTTCTAAACAAATGGTTGAATGTCATGGCAAACAGAAAATACCTTTTTAAAATCTTTCTCTTCAAAACATTTCACCTCAGCCGTCAAATGAGGGTTTATTAATGAACTGATGGAGTTGTTTCTAATGTTTATTAAATAGAAATAAACAGAGACGAAAAAAAGTCTTAGATCTCTTCAATGATTCCAACGAACAACAATAAAACACGACTTTAGATGGTCACTATATTCAAAGTGACAGGTGTATTAAGTCAAAGTAATGAAACGAAAAAAACATTTAAATAGTGTGCTGATAAAGAAAACATACAATACCTACACAGTATTGATATCTTGTAATACAAGAGACAACAATTTTTCTGCAAAATTTGATTAAAAAAATACAGCTGTAGTTAAACATTTTTTCTATCACAACCCTTTCCTTAAGAAGTGCATCTGACAAAAATAACTCCGTCAGCAGAACTAAGCCAAGCTATAAAAAGAAAGTCCTGCTTTTGCTCCATTTGTTCATTTACATGCTTCGTAACAATACAGTAAAAAAGTTCCATCGTATTTCCGCTCCTTTTTATAGCAATATTATACACCAGAGGAAGAGTTTATTGGCTGTAGTAGGTAACCTGAATCTCCCTGGACGTTAAGGAGATCATTTATTCACTGATAAGTCCGGGGGAGAGTTTCCTGATGTAAGATACGGAGTTATGGCCGTCCACCTGGGTTCAGTGTGAGATTAGCCATGAGTTCATGAACCGCTGCAAATATTGTGCACTCTCCTAAAGGAAAGGATAACAGGTTAGAATAGGGTGTACGTTGGAATTTGAACAGTAAAGGTAACTATATAAAGACAACAAACCTGCTCGTGGAGGATGGTGCTCATTGAACCTCCTGAGGATGGAGCTGACCATCAGGGCCGCGGCCCCAGATGAGCTATGCTGACGGGGAATATCGGCCTGTTGGGTCAGTCCAGTGGCCATATCATACACAATGGGCACTATGATGTTGATGGGCTCCTGTGGTCCTGGCATCCTTTGGGTCAACTGGAGCTGTAAACAGCATATGATCAACAGTTCATTAAAATCACAGTAGTTACAGTCCCAGGGAAAAACACAGGCTTTGGTTCATCACATAATACCACACAATGATTGATGGTCATGAATGGCAAGTATATGGAAAATACCAATTCACTTACAAAGAACAGCATTTTGGTCTTGAGTACGACAGCGATGGTTCCTGGTGGGGCAATGGGAGGAGCGCTGGGTGGGATAGTCAGACAAAACTGCACATTCCAATTCAGCTGAGTAGCCTGGTCTGGGAACTAAAAGAAAAATGTTGGTTTGGTTACATTACCAAATCTATGTTTGCAGAACACGTAAACAAACAAACAAACATAGATGTGCTTACCAACTCCAGTTTCATAATTCGAACACAGTCTCGGAGTATATTTGTAGGAGCCCCCAACAACTTTGTGAAGGCGTTTAGTGTGTTGTATTTAAATGGTGGTCCAGCAACCTAAGATAACAATGAATAAAAAAACTAAAAAAACAACAACAAAAAAAAAATGCCCAACATGTTACACAGTAGAGAATTGATTTCCTACCCTGGTTTCAAAGAACTTCTCTAGAACCTGCAGTTCCTCTTGTGACCAGGGTCCAGTGTTTTCTGGGGTGACCTTCAGCTGCAGCGTCTGGTAGGACTTGGGGTTTAAAGCCACTCTACACTTAAGCACTTCTGTTTTAAACATGATCACACCTGGTTCGTTGGAGTTTACGATAGTGAGCTGCAGAGACCATAGGGATATTAAGGTTAGTTGCGGTATGTTGGCATACATTAAAAGTAAATTTCTTTGTTTCTGGATGGGTTCGGACCAGAGAACGGGACAGTTTCAGACTCACATTTGGTTCTAATTGGATGATTCTCTGTAGGTGACGTCTCATGATGACAGAACCCAGGAAGCGTTCCAAAGGTGAGCAGAGGTAGCTGCCCGCCAGCCCTGGCACTGGGCACGGCATGGGTGAAGGCAGAAGCAGCACATGCAGTTTACTGTGGGTAAGGATGGTTGGAATAGATGCGGCCCAGGAACGCTGGGGTAGTTTGCGGGGTGGAGGCATATTGGTTGGCATGCCCTGGGAACCTGTGAGCACACATACATAGTTATTGAATAAACTATTCCATTTACAACATATTGTTAAAGGATTTTTTCTTCAAAAAGCAAAAATGTCGGTCAACATGTGAATCACAACTATTCACACTAAGATTCTAACAAATAATGTCTAATTTATATTCATTAATACGTTTGCACTTTAACAATTTAAAAAAATTTAGGACTTTTCCCTCTCCAAACCCCAATTTTTGAATGCAGGATAAACTCTTTAGATTAGATGGGAATGCGGGTAAGTCATTAATTACAAATCTTTTATATTTCACTGAAATAACTCAGTAATTTAAATCAGTTATAAAATAAACTAATATGCAGACTTGAACATGTCCTGACAAATAGTCTATGGACTTACTGGTTCCAGCTCTTGGCGAGTGGGATGCATCTGGAATGGGTGAGTGCAAAGAAGGGTTGCCTGGTGACATGCCCGGGATCCGTGCCCCAGGGGATGGTCCGGAGACCTGCGGGGACAACGGCCAGTTGCCAACCCTTGGGCTAGCAGACACCATTGTGTATGGTGAACTGGGATCAAGAGTTCCTGAAAGACGGATGAATTGTTTTGTATATTTTTATAGTACACAGGTAGACCCAGCAATCGATTTTAAAACAGTACCAAGTTTACTTTTCATCTGTGTCGAAATCCAGCATATAATCATGTGTATGATTCAGACGCTTTTGTCCTCCCAGGAAGAAGCAGGAAATTATAAGCAAGAGAATGCAGAACTAACAAGTGCCCGTATCTGCTGACTACACCCCCACCCCATGCGGTAGTTTAAGAGATGATAATTAAAGATCACAAATCTTTCACCATCTTCAACACAGCGCAAAGTCGGAAAGCCCAGGACCGCAGAGGTAGGAAGGAAAGCCGATCAACAAGCCCTGGATCCAGGCCTCCCGAAAACTTACCATGCGGGCTTGCAAAGTTGGAGGTCTGCCCCATAGAAATGCCCAGGGAGGAGGGAGAAGGGGTGGGCCCGAAGGGAGAAGGGGCCCGCAGAGCTCCGCTAGGGGAATTGGCTGCATGGATGTTCCCTGCACACAATTAACCAATTAATGGCCTTATCAACAGCTCTCCCGTTCTTTCACGCTCTCGTTCACACACTCTAAAGCAGGCCAGGAGCTGCAGGCCCCATGTGGAGATGGGTAGAGGGGTATATGACTTTGGGCATGACTCTTGAGTTTGTCGCAAGGTCAACTCTTCTGGGCGTATGAGCATGGTGACAATGTGAATGCGCAAAGAAAGGTCTGCGTTCAGCAATGGGTGGGACACCGATGAATGCTTTAACCTCCTTTCTGCCACCAAGGATGACTAGCATTTCCGGCACAAGCAGAGCAAACAAAAGCATCTACATTAACTAGATGCTTATATATACCTGGAGATTGTGTTGCCATCATGGAAGGCGAGGGAGGAACGTGGTACGGGTTGGGGGGAGATGTGAGGGGCGGGTATACACCTCTGCCCGGAGGCTGCGTCTGTGTGTGGGGCATGAAGTTGTCCTCCATGCTTATGGGGGAGGGAGGGTTGTCGTCCTCATTGACAGACCGTCTGCGGGCATCCTGGTTACTGTCCACAAACATGTTCAAGAACGTCTGCGGAAAAGCATGGGAAAATTAAATAGTGCTGCAATTTAGTGATCAAATCGTTATGATAATTTTCCACCCACCTTTAGTCCAGGGGCAGGATAGAAACCTTCCACTATCTTGGTGTTGTCAAAGAGACTGTATGCGCCATCGCGGATGGCCACCACACCTCTGCTACGGCAATATATGTCAATGCAGTACATGTTGCGGAAGGCCAGGCGGATATGAGTGGGCGACTGGGGCAGGATGGAGAAGCATTGATAAGCTGTGTTGGTCCTTTGGGTGAGGCCCAGCATGGGCACGGTGGGTAGCTTGTTGATGGCATTCAGAGGAGCTTGAGTATCTGAGAGCACCTGAGAATAGAAGTATGCGAGTTTAACATACAACACGACTAATAGTGACAGTCTACTGACTGGACCGCAAAACCACTCAGAAGTAGCACGGGTATATTTGTAGCAATACATTGTATGGGTCAAAATTATAGATTTTTTGCCAAAAAGTATATTAAGAGATGATGTTCCATGAAGTTACTTTGTACATTTCCTACCGTAAATGATAAAAAAAACTATTTCTGCAAGTGGATACAGCAAAATCGTGAACAAAAATAGCGGGAAACACACATACAAACTTCACTCGCTGCTGCCAGTTCTTGGGAAATACTCACTCAAGTTTGAAGCCGATTATCTCAATAGTTTTAAATAAACCCTGAGGACTGGTTTTGTGGTCCAGGGTCACATATTTGGCCATTTTACACTGCGTCACATGTGTATAGGTGATTATCTTGTGTAACAGTTGGAATTATTTTAAAGAAACACTACAATGCACAACCACCAATTTTAGTACCATTACTGTACTCCTGCATTTTTGAAAAGACATAATATTAGATACCAGATGGCCAAGCTATAGATACCTGTAGAAGTTGTACTACATTGGGTGTTTTGTTGAACATCTCTTGAAGTTGGTGAAGAATGATGTTGTGACAGTTGCTACATCCTGAATTTGGCCCCACAGTCCCCAGGGACAGATGATAGCGCTGGGTCACTGAGTTCCACTGTATTGTAACCTTCAAATAAAAAGCATAATCAAAGCTATGAAATAAAGCTGAAAGCACCTAAAAATTTTGGATGATGCGAAGGTGTTTACCGAGCTCCCTTTTGTGTTGCCGTAACACAGGACCAGTTTCCGATAATTATACAGCCGTATCTCTGAGAACAGGCTTAAATACGATGGCATTTCTGTAAAGCAAATTGACGATTAATAATGAATAATGCAGTAGTTAGACAGTTATAGAAAATTAAACAATGAAATACTTATTCTCAAATGCAATCACAAAACCAGTCTTAAGTAGCACAGGAACATTTTTAGTAAAAGCCAAAATTAAGTTTGAATGGATCAAAAGTAAATATTTTTATTTTACGCCTAAAATCATTAGGATATCAAGTAAAGATCATGTTCCATGAAGACATTTTGTAAATTTGCCATAGTAAATATATAAAAGCTTTATTTTTGTAATTGGAAGGCCCGCTACGGTGCCTTTGATTAACAACTTTAAAGGAAATTTTCTCAGTATTTAGATTTTTTGCACCATCAGATTGCAGAGTTTTGTCCTATCTTGACAACCCTAACATCAATAGAAAGCTTAATTATTAAACTTCAAGATGATGTAAAAATCTAAATTTAAAACAATTGACCCATAAGAGTGGTTTTGTTGTCTGGGTAACAAATTTACTTTGCCATAAAAGAACCTTAACACAAGAAACTTGGATAAAATTTGAACCAATGAGATCTTATAGTGGGTGGGACTACCCAGTGTGACATGACTTTAATAACAAAAAGCTACAAGTCAGTGTAAAAGTTGCACTAACCGGTTAAGGAGCGTGAAAATTCCAGCACACATTCATACAGTTTACTTATGCTGTTCCAGTCATTTAAGAACATCTCCACCACCTTCCTGCCACCCACTGGCTCGGACAGCGGGCTCTCATACGTCAGGTAGACATGCCGCATGGAAGCTGTATCGAAACGCACAGCAAATATTATTAAAAAAGCATGTATTACAAATGCATATTCTTGCACTGTAATGCACAGAATTTACCTTGCTCTTTATTAGATGTACCGTTAAGAGGGCAACTGGCGAAAATTAATTCGGCCACCCAAGTGCGATTATTTCGGCCCTGTAATCTGAAGGTGCAGTCCAGAAGGGTGCGCTCTAGTGCCTTTCTCGTTTCTTCACCTACTGCCTTACAAGGTGGAATTCTGAGAGAAGAGGAAAGTGTTCAGTATATTTAACAATGAAATCAAACTATAGTTCAAATCTAGTATATGTGCCCTTCTACGCTGTAATAAGATAAATCTTACTTTAAAATACGTATGGCATGGCTACAGCCGTCTCCCTCCACCTGAACACCCTGATGAGGAATCTCCGTATTGGACAGCTGTATTGGAAAAGAGTGAGAAAAAGAATAAAGATCGATGGAAAAACAAAGCACAAACAAATCTCATTAAATGTGTATAGTACCTCACAACGGAGTCCAATGAGGGGCATATTGGTGTCACACATGGCCACTAGGTGGGCCAGTTCTTTATTAAAGGCACACATCTCTCCTGACCTCTTGGGTTTCTTCGGTTCAACTGCATTTTGCTCTCCTGACAACTGTGGACAGATCAAAAGATATTCAGGTACCAGAGATGCATTGTAGAGTATGCAATGACATATTAAAGCATATTGTGTTGGGTATCGCACCTTCCTCTTGGCTCCGGGGCGAGCTATTCGACCAGAGGAAATGTCCTGCACAAGTTCCTCCAGGTTGGGCTTAAACTGCTGCAGCAGCAGGGCACAAGGAAGCCCGTCCTCTCCCTCCACCTGACTCACAGACAGGAAGTAATACTTATACTGCAGCTCTGTCGGATTGCTGGCCATGTCAAACATCTCCACCACCTGAGAAAAGATAAGGGATGTTATAGTAAAGTAACTGCCTTACTGTTAACAAGCTTCCAGCTCGTTTTTATTTAGCAAAAATAAATAAACATGTACTTAAAGTGAAAGTTAATCCCATTTCAAACCTTTACGATTTTCTTTTTTCAGCAAAACACAAAAGATATCTAGAGTTTATTTCCAAGGTGAGATATTTTTTAAAAACGTTACAATGTTTTAAGGTTTTTCCAAATGTCTTGTTTTTTTTTATTGTCCTTTCAAAATAATATAAATCAAACTTAAGCCATAACTAAAAAAAAACAGCTAACTAAAACAATTGAAAAAATCCTCTCATTTTGGAAACAAAATATTCATATTTAAGTTGGTAACTGAACAGCACTTGAACCCATTCACATCTATTGTATAGACACAAAACCAACAACAAGTGAAAGGGGTCAAGTTAACGGCATTTTTCAAAATATCTTCTTTTGAGTTCTGCCGAGGAAAAAAAGTCATACAGGCTTGAAATGACAAAGGAAGTGAGTAAATGATAACAGATTTTGAACTATCCCTTTAAATTGAAAATAAAGATGAATGTTCCTTTAAGAAGGAGATTAAGATATTTACAATATAGTACTGTGGAAGGCGGGTGAGTTTGATGAAAAGGCGATGTTTTGACAGGTTGCCCACAGGATGATCGGTTAAATTCGACAGATGAAGAGTGTCTGTGCACAGCGTAGGCAGATGTTTTACAGACTGTCGACACCTCTGCTCTCCTAGCCAGAACCTGTTTAAAACACAAATCACGTTTATATCCACCAATTTTACAGTCAAGGTCTGAAACAGATCAAGAGTAGGACAATCAAAGCTTACTTAAGCTGCTGTAGCCATGTGATGATGCGTTTCATGTCATCGTTGATGCTCTTCTCAATTTCGTCTATCAAAGACTGATCTGGAAAGAGTCGAGACAGGTTAAATCTGACTCAGTCATTCATATCATGATTTTAGGTGGGTCTGATATATCTGTGACTAACCGACTCCGTAAAGCATCGGCTGAAACATCCCAGAGTGTAAATCGACAAATATATGGAGGCATTCCGATCGGCCACAGGGCTCGAGTATTGGAATGACCAGTGTGGGTAAGGCAGTCTCAATGAATGCTGGAACAAACACAGAAAATTAGGTATAAACCAGGTGGTGTACTTTATAATTAGGAACAGATTTGGTTATCCAGATTATGAGATGGATGGTGCTGGATGCTAATTGGTCCATGTGGCATATAAAAGAATAAATAAAACAGAACTATGAAGGTGTATTAATTAAAACAACAACACCATAAAACATTGGTTGCGTTGAATGTTCTCTATGCATAAAAGACTCACAGTTATCATTGGGGTTGCGGGTTTTCAGAATGGCTTTGAGTTCCTGCAACTTTTGATGCGAGCGAGCATGAACACTATCGATCAAAAGCTTTTCCACCGAAAGATGATCAATCTGCAAAAACAAAACAAAAAACAGGGCCCAATAATACATTACCAGTTTTCATACTCATTTTGTTATTTATAAACTATTCTCCATACAACAAATCGCTTTTAAAGCGATACTCCACCCACAAATAAAAATGATATCATTATTTACTCAACCTTAAGATTGTTCCAAACCTGTGTTAACATTATTCTGCTAAACACAAAGGAAGCTATTTTGAAGAATTTTTGTAACCCAACAGATCTCATTCCACTTTGACTACTATAGTATTTATTTTCCCTACTATGGCAGTAAATGGGGGATGAGATCTGTTTGGTTACAGATTTCTTCCTTTGTGTTTAGCCGAACAAAGAAATGTATACAGGTTTTATGCGATCTGAGGGTGAGTAAATGATGACAGAAATTTTATTTTGGTGTGAACTGTCCCTTTAAGGAATTATGACGCTCACCTTCATGGCCCTTTCCATTAACTTGGAATCACATGCCGGCAGGGGAGGCTCATGCGAGATCTGTAAAGGCTTGGAACCATCGGTCTCATCGATTCTGATGGTGACCTTGTGCACTGATGCCGTGCCAGTCTTTCTACCCAGGACCTGTTGACTAAATAACACAAAAAAATTAGCGGCAAAATTGAAGGAAACTGAACATATTGTAGCGACATAACTTTAAAAACCTACTTCCAGACGGACAGCGTGAGGTACTTTGCAGGGAGGTAGCGCTCCACCTGCACTAGATCACCCCATCGCTCTCTGACCAACATGAGAGTCTGTGAATGAAGCACTTCTAGCTGCAGCGACAGGCAGAACGAATCTGACACCATTCATCAAGGACTTATTACAATTTATACAAACTGGGTTTGAAATGAATTATGTTTCATAAATCAAATGTGGTCACTCATTAGCGTTGGCAACTAAAATAATTAAAAATATCTTTTTTATTTACTTTTGACGCCATACCAGTACTATAGGCTATTCATGGCAAACTCAGTCATGGTATAACAACTTTACAGCATAATTTTAAACTGTATGATCTGCTAAAACACAAAGACCTTTCTAAGTCTTGTGCTGAAAGGATACGAAGGCAGTTGTACATGTCCTGAAGAGGCTTGTCATCTCCAAACAGCCTGGACTGTACCAGCTCATGGATATAATTTATCTGCATACTGTGGACCAACGACCGTCCATCTTAAGGAAAGACACAGAAAGTGTAAATACACGTACAAGACCACCTCAGTGTATGTTAAATGAAAACTTACACAAATTCTTTCTTACCTCCAGTCTCCTTGTCTTCCACTAGTATCTCCAGTTTCAGCAGTCTCCAGGGGATATCAGGATCATCTCCCATCACTGTAAGTGTGGCCTCAAATTCCCCTTCAACTCGAAACTTCACCCGTCCGTTGGCTTGAGATGCAAGATAATGACATGCGTTAAAGTAAATATTGAGCATAAATTGCTTTTTTAATGGTAAAAATGTTATCCTTACACATCATGAACACCTACAGTATATCTTTTGTAATTATAAACAACCTTCTGGAAAAAAAAAGAAATAAATGGCATTTCTGCCATGTTTATTCAATTGTTTACAACTGAAATGCCACGTTTTATGAAAACACGAGCAGCTGGCGTTTTTTACCACAGTCAGCTCCAAATATACAGGCGATCGACCAGAGTTGAAATATGTTCAACATGGGGCAGAACGCGAATCAGCCAAGCGCCTGACGTTTTAAGCCGCGTAAAAACACCTCGATGGACACAGCCCCTAGTGTATAGGGCTTGGAACATACCCACTGTTAAGTTGGCCAGCTGTGGAGGCAAATCCGTTGTGACCAGTCGATGCCGCAAGATTTGATTCAGTTGATTTAGTGTAGTCTGCTTCTCAACTTTGGTTATAGGGTCTGGAGGAATAATTTTGTCCTGCAAGAAAAACAGTGTTTATCTAAATGTTTAAGGTTTGTTCAATTTGAGCTGTTGAATGCTTAAGATCAATAACTCACCCGGATACATGTGGGCAGGCGTGGGTAAGAACCAGTGGTAAGCACATCAATGGCAAACGGGATGGCAAAGCTAGGCAAACGAGCATGTACCAAGGCGTCCCTGGCCAGTGATGCGAGTCGGTCAGCCGCATCAACAAACAAGTAAGCTTGTTGATCCAGAAAGGATGAAATCATCTACAAACAGAGCAAAAAAGAGTTCTTAAATCAACAAGGGTGAAAATACTTTCAGGCAATTAATACCCAGATTGGAAGTGAGAAAAACAAATAACATACCGCACATTTCTCCACCTTTCCAGCATTACTTGCCCATTTCACAAGACCAAGCAGACGAACGAAAAGCTGCCGCGTTCGACTCGCAAACTGAACGATTTCAATTTTTCTGTCAAAAACAATTCAGAAAGGTTTAGATGTGAGGATAATGTAACCGACATCACAATCTTGGAAAATGTGAATTTTCTTACCGTTCCATATCTGTTTTTCGTGGGAGTCTGTAAAAATAGTAATGTTACAGTTACATAATGTCAAATCATGGCATGAAGCATTTTACATATAAAATTGGAATAAACAATAGGATAACATAGAAACAATTATTCACAAATGAAACATGAACAATGAAAGCAGAGTAGATGTGGAGCTTTGATTGGTATAATATTAGTATAATGGTGGTTACTATACAATATACTTTAGAGACATCTGCTGGAGGAAAAGCAATGTTACAGATACTATACTGCCAATCTACTATCAAGTTCGACAGTGAATAATCAGAGATAACCTGCAAAGCAATATTAAGGAAACATATGAGACTAATATCTAGCAAACGACCTGAAGTTGAACTTGACATCATCTTCATTTAACCAAACCTGATCATTCAAAACAATCCGATCTCTTATAAACTCACAGCTCAGCCAGCAGAGTGATCTCATGATAGGTCCGCTGCAGTAGAAACTCGATCAGGAGGCTCAGTCGGACCCCTTGCGTGGCCGGCGCTCCTAGCGGGGGCTGCGGGGCTGATGTCGGACCCCCGGCGGGGACCAGCTGCCCGTCCGAACCGATCTGAACCGGGGCCATCTTAAAATACAACTGGAGCGATGTGCGGGTACGGTTCCGACCCGTTCCCCTTGCGTTTACCGTAAACGGGCTGAGGGAATATTATACCGGCTTAATTTTTAAGCTGATGTGAAAGTAGAACGATTTCACCCCACTGAGAAGCAAGAAAATACATCGATAGCGTGCTGGTAGGGTATAGATGGAGCCCCGCCATCACCCACTCAGGAGCTGAAGCAGGAAACAAAACTCGTATTTCCCTAAATGGCCGCTGGATAAATTATTTTAAAGTAAAAGTTTTAAAAGTGCAATTTAATACGATTCATTTGTATCACAGCACATATACTTTGGACTCTAACTTAATTAAAAAATATTTATTTTGTGCATTTGTGGATAAATAGCATCTTAAGAAACATTAGCTGTAGAAAAAGAGAAAGCTGGGGGACTTTTATTCTGCTGCAGTAAACGATCAAGCACAGCTTCCGGTCAGTATTTTTACATATTTTATTGTATTTTTAATTATACGATTTATTGTATAAAAAATACCTAGCAACAATTTTGACCATTTAAAAAAAGTCAACTCATTTTCGAAAGTTCTAGACAATACTACTGAAAAAAATAAAAACAAAAAAGTGCAACGATTTAATTAATTACTTTATTTAAAAATATTACAAGGAGTAGTAGTAGGGTCAGCAAGTTACACTTGTATGAAGGAAGGCCACGTATAAAAGAAATTTAATTTAATAATATTGTGAATACTGTTCTGAAAATGAAACATTTTTCGTCATTGGCACATTTGAATAAATTCTTAAAGTATTTATGTTTATAAATATGTATACCTAATATTCTTACTACTATACAATACTTAACCTATGCCTAATTTATAAATAATATAGTTATTACATAATATAGTTGTTGCGTTTTCTCTTGTATTATATTGCATGCATTAATAAAAAAAGCAGAAATATAAGTTACTGTAACAAATACTAAAATAGACTAAATGTTTAACGTTAGTCCCACTATTTTGATAGTCCTCGTTCCAACCATCCAAACGTCGCTTTATTAGAGCAAAGCAACAACTTAGATCTATTATAAATAATTTTATTGAAACGGCATTGTATAGCAATATAACCTACTAGCAATATAGTTTAGCAGTAGACTGGACTGTAAAATTACAATATACCCAAACTTGACGTTTAAGCAAAAGCAAAGGTAAGTTTATGTGGGGGTGGAGTTTATGTGAACTGACCTCAGCTGGAGTCAAAAACCCGACCCGTTGGAAAGAGAAGCACCTTTCTAAAATGGAGATTCACCTTAATGATAAAAGCACGCCCGTTGCCTCTAAAAGCACCTGTCTGCGGTATGAATGCACTTTCATTATTTCGACGATAGTGATGTTTTTATAAAATTCTTGCTTTGATATGGGGATGTTCAAATCACCTGTGAGTCATGTGACATATGCGCAATAGCATGACACTGAAAATGATCGTTTTTTAACTTCGTAATTTTGTGTTATAATTTTGCCTTTTATTCTTCTTATTCTAACATCTAATAGATATCTTAATATTCGTCTGTAGGGTAGACCAATATGGATTCGAGAGATCAGAAGAACATGAGTCCAATGAGCATTTAACTGTTCTTACCAGAAGATCAAAGAAGTGGTCTAAACTTTTGCAGGGCACTGGTAATGTAGAGAAGACTCTGAAAGGCATGTCTATTATGCATTCACCAATCAACCCTACCCACTGATTTTTTTCTTTTGTTTGAAATAAAGTCTAACAACAAAATAATATTTATATATTTATAAACAAAAATTGTTTTGCAGTGAAGCGGTATGTGAGGAAGGGAGTTCCGTGTGAACATCGGGCTCAGATGTGGATGGCAGCCAGCGGAGCCCATGATCAGATGGGGAGAAATCCGGGCCATTATCACTCTTTATTAAACGCTCAACATGATCATGAGGTAGAAGATGCTGTACGTGCTGGTAAGTTTTATTCATCCAATGGAATCATTCTGTATATTCATTCTTTTACTATGATCCTGCTTGAATCCAGATTAATCATATTGGAAACCAAGAAATTTATACAATGTATAAAGTGTCTTCTTTTCAGATATTCACAGAACCTTCCCTGACAACATTCAGTTCCGTGACTCTTCCCATCCATGTTTACAAAAAGCCTTGTTTAATGTGCTTCTAGCATACGGACATCACAATAAGGATGTTGGGTACTGTCAGGTATTAGTTTGACTATTTTACCACATTGTGCCTAAAATGTTAGATGAATTCATGATGCTTGGACTTCCCACTGTTTAGAATTTAATCGAGCTATTGTGTTGCAAAGATATGACTGGTCAAGTGTAACAAATGAGGAAGTGTTACATAATAAGACTGTAATTTGGTATTGTTTACCTTGTCAATATTATGTCTAAAACCTGCTGTACCAGTCAGCATTTAGTAAATCAACATAAAAAACTATACATCATCTGAACTAGTACTTCTTGTTGACATGTTAGGGAATGAACTTTGTTGCTGGATACCTCCTCATTATCACCAAAGATGAGGAGAAGTCTTTCTGGTTAATGGATGCTTTACTTGGCAAGATCCTGCCAGGTTAGTCTTGTTTTAACTACTAACATAACCACCTTCCTAGAACAGTCTTTAAAGGTCCTTGAAATAACTGGCTTGTGAAAGAAAAGAAATAAAATTACTCTCTATATCGCCAAATGAATTTTTGTTTAACAAAAGTATAACATTTTAAAGTGGATAAACACCACATGGTAATGCCATCTGCTGGTTAAAGACTTGTAATTGAAGTTAAATAAAAAAATACTCAGAAATATACAGATCTTAATACAGACTGAAATACACAGATCCAACAGTAGACTATGTAGACCCTCATGTATAAGTTCTGTTTTTGTTAAATTAAATAAACACCCCATGGTAATGCCATCTGCTGGTCAAACGCCTGTAAATGAAGTTAAATAAAAGATCTAATTGTAGACCCTTGTGTATAAGTTAGATTCTGTTGTTGTTAAATAAAGTTTATACTATGAATGAAACATTAATGTCTTTCACCCACAACATTTTTGTTTACTAAAAACATTTGCAAGCATACTTTAGGGAAATAGCAGAAGACTGAAAACCACTAAAGTCAATAAAATCTGAGAAAATTGGTTTTATTAATTAAGATTCATCCTGATCAGTTATACCAAGACAATTTAATTTGCTTTGGGATTAACATCAATTCTTCATATCTCCATTATTTAATGTATTTGACGTTCATGTTGTTGTTTTTAGATTATTACACACCAAATATGCTGGGCCTTCAAATGGATCAAGAGGTGCTTGGAGAGCTTATTAGGTTAAAAGTTCCTACCGTCTGGAAGGTTTTGAATCAGCACAATGTAATGTGGACTTTGGTGGTCTCAAGGTGGTTCATCTGCCTTTACATCGACATCCTTCCAGTTGAGGTGAGAACGACACAAGTTTATTAGTATCTTGTAAAATTAAATCAATGTTTGCTGTCGTTGAGCGGTTGTCAATCTTATTATTGTGACAAATGTTATTATTTTGTGTGAATTGAGTATTGAAATAAATAATCGTCAATGGCATTTTTAGACAGTGCTTAGAATATGGGACTGCCTGTTCTATGAGGGATCCAAGATCTTGTTCCGTGTGGCTTTGACACTAATCCATCATCACCAGAACCTCATCTCTCAGGCTCAGAGTCTCCCGGAAATATGTGAACGATTTAAACAGATCACCCACGGGGAGTTTGTGGAGGACTGCCATAGCTTCATGCAGGTAAATTCTGTGGCTTGTTTTGATACAGAAGCACTGATAATACTTTCGAAACTATGCTTGAAATAAATTACCTTTTTGTCCTCCAATATCAGAAAATCTTTATGGAGCCTGGAGGTCTCTCTATGGCAACAATCAGTAAACTCAGGGAGGCGTGTAGGAATCGCATTACTACTGCAAAGAAAAGCTGATTCTGTAGACATGTATATCACATGAACTGTATGTATAGTTCAAAAACAGATTTAGCTAAATATGACTATTTGAGTTAAAAACTACTATTTAAAGAGTGGTAACAATTTAAAGGTCCAGTGTGTAATTTTCTGGAGATTCTATTGACAGAAATGCAATATAATATACATAACTGTCTTCGGGGGTATTACAGCTTGCATAAATAAGCGTCATGTTTTATTACCTTAGAATGAGCTATTTCTATATACATACACCGTGGGTCCCCTTGCATATATTTCGCCCTGTTCTGTCAGCCGTCGCAATTTTTCGAATGGGAGGGGAAGGGGTGGAGTGAGCGGTTGGTTGCAATAGGCTCTTTCCACAATGACTTAACTTAACTTCCGCCTTTTTCGCAAAGCAGTGTATCATAACATCCGTCTTGTGACAAACAAGAAGAAGAAGAACTTCTGTGTTGCTGTCGCGCTGGAATTTAACAACAGTGATTTTTTTACAGAACACGTATTGAAGTACTTATCCTAACACCTTCGCTAACACAAAAGGAAAAACAAAACACTTACCTGCATAATCAAACAGATAGTGTTCAACGAAGAATTTGTATCCTTTATCTAGCTGTGATCTTGTCTTAAGTGAAAATTTGTCCGCAACATTTTGTAAATCATCTAGCCGTATATGCAGCAGTTGTGCAAGGGACTTTAGTTAACTACTTTCTGAGGCGCTAGCAGAAGTAACGATACACTACTTCGTGGCAGAACAGAATATGCACGATGTCATGTGAAAATGGCCTATTTTGCTGCTAGATTTCACTGACTGGAACTTTAAGACCATTTTTAATTTTTCTGAATTTACTATTTATTGGTAGGTGTTTAGATGAAATTATCATTTTTGTTTCATTCTGTAAACTAAAATTTCAAATAAAAATCTGGTTTCTATTCACATTTATCTGGTTTAGCAAGTCAAAATAACAGAAAAGATGCTCTGTATTTTTTCAGACCTGAAATACCACAAAGAAAACAACTTCCTATTTACTTTTAAAGGAGCCAGTCTTTGTTGTTTTTGAGTTTTAGATTAAGATCTGTGGGTGTTTATCTATTGATGTTCATGTTTCTAATAAAAAAAAGCTTTATATTTCACCTATTTCAAGTCTGTTGTATACCCCTTTTCCCTCTTCTTTTTTTTTTTTAACCTTTTCCCTCTTCTCACAAAACGAATGGGTTTCTTCCGGTGTATATATATAGTCCCTTCTTTCGAAACACTCTGATTGGTAAAGCTGACCCTGTCTGCTGTGATTGGTTCCCCGCATAGAGTGTGTTTGAGAAGATGTCCCACCCATACCATATCAGTGAGCTTCTGCTTCTCAAGCTGTTGTGAATGGTCGGTGCCCCTTTCAGTATACGTGTATTCATAAACTTTGGCCTGAGCAATAAACAGAAACAATTGCGTCAACTTCACTTTATCAGTTAAAAACATTCAGATCCATCAAAGTGTAAATGAGGTCTATTAATGCATGTGCAAACTTCAATCTTTGTTAGAGATCACAAATTGCTTTTCTACTATGGTGAGGGAAATGACACTGGACCGAATGGCGTAAGACCGGTTATATTAATTAACAGTAATAGCATGTAGCGTTAGTTTTGACTTTTTATATTGGACCTGAGTTTGATAAAAAAACAAGCAGATTAATGGATTTGAGGACTTCAAAGGATGTTTCATATAAGTGTTTAAGAGGTAAGCGCGCACACACAATATCAGTGTATTACACAGAACAGCTTTCACAGCCGATGTTAAAGTCATGGAAGCTCTTATTTGATCGTTGGTTACCTTAGAATGCGTGAAGCTGGATTCGTATTACCAGCTGTAGGACTGTGATGAAAGTGAAATTAGTTTAGCGCGTAGCTCAATCAAATGTTTACAATCTATGATAACCAAACACTACTCCAGCGGCTCTTTCGGTTAAATAATGCTTAACCAAATAAAGACATTTTCTCTATTATGGATGTATAGTGGTGTTGTCTGGGTGGTTTGTTCACACAAAGATGCAACCAAACTTTTTATTTTTTTATTTAGAAAATTGACTGGCATTCCCTAAAACAATATGAAAGTTAAAGCAATTGAAGGCAACACATCAATATCCACATCAACTCCATTCATGCAGTTGTTTCATTTACAGACCTCTATATATCACCCATATTTGTAGAGGCATAATAAGCATTCAGTGCACTTTGCATTTGTAAAAGTTTAACCTGGTGTCTATAATATTCTAAGTTATTCTTTATGTTAACATGAATCGTACCCTTTTTCATCCCAGTAGTGCAATACCATTATATTTCGTTCCTTTACAGAATAGTACTTCCTTTTTAATTCTTGTTAATGAGTGCAAATCCAATAAGTGGTAAAAAGAAGCAAGCAGGCAACATAATTCTCTCACATCTTTGATATGTAATATGGGAGAGAAGGAACTCTTAGAAAGTACAGAAGGAGTTTCTATGCTAGATAA
The DNA here is from genome assembly GCF_015846415.1 of Triplophysa dalaica. Lineage (NCBI taxonomy): Eukaryota > Metazoa > Chordata > Actinopteri > Cypriniformes > Nemacheilidae > Triplophysa > Triplophysa dalaica. The sequence continues at coordinate 17,336,915 of NC_079549.1, read as the reverse complement.
GACATTCCCTTTATTTAACAAACTGTTTGTATCTCAGATTTCTGCACTCTGGAATTTTTCTTTAAAATGTATTAACATCAGACTCAAAATGTAAGGCTTTGTTCACAGCATTTATCTGGTGAATCTCAGCATGTTCTCCCTAAACAAGAATAGCTCAAATCACAAAAAGTATTTGGATATCAGAATCAGAAAAGTGTTAAATAGGTTAAATATGTAGTCCCTTTTACAACATTAGCAACAATTTCCCTATATACTCCTAGTTATATAAACGTATGACTTTAAATCTAAGCATATGAGGTACCAAATACAGATTGTATGTTTTCTAAGACCCGTAATATGCCTCAGTAACAAAGACCAGACCGTATACTGATCATCCTAATATGGCATAAAAGGGGTCATTGTAAACAAACATTTGAGGATGACCTAGAGCTTTAAACACATGTTAGAACTCGCCCTGCACCTTAAAGGAATAGTTTGCCTTCAAAAGGAAAATTCTATCATCATTTACCCACCCTGTTGTCATTTAAACCTGTGATTTTTCTTTCTTCTGCCAAACACATAAGAAGAAAAATGTTTCTAACCAAATACTGTCCGTCCACTTTTTACTTCTATTGTATGGTTAAAAAGATGGTGACCAATGGTTTTCCATCACTAACATTTTTCAAAATATCTTTTGTGTTGTGAGAAGAAAGTCATACAGGTTTGAAATGACAAGATGATGAGTAAATGATGACAGGATTTTTATTTTCAAGATGAACTATTCCTTTAAGCGAGTATGAATTTATTATTTTATACTATATTCCCCACACTTAACAAAATGCAACAAAGTCCAGGAAATGCAGGTCCACCTTAGTTGTGGCAGTGAGACACCAGCAGGGGTCAGGGCAGGTTAAACTATGCAGCTGTACTTTTTTAGTGCTATAGGTTTAGTAGTATAGAGTTTAGTCCAGTTTAGAGGAGAAATTGGTGGCGCCTGCATGTCCTAGCTTTAAAATACAGGGTTTAGATGGTCTGGTAGCCAGCGTGGCTTCTGTTCCGGCCAATGAGGTAGGCCATGATCACTATGAGCACTAGAACAGCCAGAGCAGCTCCCACAATGATCGGAATCAACATATCATCCTCATCAAGCCCACACTCCACAGCTACAACAGCAAGAGGGAACAGAAGAAAAATGAGAAAGTATTATGCAAAACAATAAACGTAAATGTACTATGGTGGTATCGCATGTTAATAATGATATAATACATTTTAGAACTTTTATAATGTAAAAGCATAAAAGGTTTTATGTATTAAATCTTATGTTAAAAATGTTATGTACCGTTATGACTTTGAATAGCAGGAATGATTAGTTAAATATGTTTGTAATGTAACCATCATGACAATGAAGTGCCATTTCCATATATATCTATTAAGAGATTATGTACAAATATTTTGTCATCGGAAGTGTCCAAAAACAATCATACTGTAGTTAATGCATTAGTTCTGAAAGTCACAGATTCTTACCTTAAAATATAAAGATGATTTTTTCTAGGAAAGTGTAATAAAGAAAAAATGTACCTGATCCAAAGTCTCCATTCACATCAAAAGGTTGCACTTGCAGCTCGAAGGTGTTGAGCGAGAAATCCTGCGTAACGTTCAGGGACTGTTCCTTCCGACACATGTAAGATTGGCCCAGTGTTCCCACCCAGTAATTCAGACTGGTGTTACTCACAAAAAGCTTCTCTGTGCATAACAAAAGGTTCTTCACGTATTTGATTGAACAAACAATGACTTTAATTTCCAACCTACATGGGTTACTTTGACTTACTTGACATGTTTGGTAATGCAGCTAACAGCTCCAAACCACTAAGATGGTACTTGTTCAATGTGGAATTCTAAAATGTTTAAAAGATTATTACTTGTGTTATGATGAGGGGAACAGACAATAAAAGAAGGCACTATCAACATAACAGGAGGGAGATAAAACTTACCAAGGTGAAAATTAACGTCAGAGTAATGTTGTTTTCAGTGAGTATGAGCGTTGCATTGTCTGGCTCACAGGATCCAGAAGTCTTAGTTATGTTTGGATGCAGGTTCATAAGCTCCTGAACTGTCTGAGCAGCAAGGCATGTTCACATTTAAATTACATTTACAAATAATGACCATGGGTTTTAATACTTGCAAATCCCTGAATACAGATGTAACTTCTCAAAGCATTTTACAAATGATAATGCAAATGTTATTTATAAAATAAAAGTCTAGTTTTACTTGCTGAAACAAGCAAAAATGACAAGGACTGTTCACCCAAAAATGAAAATTCTTTCATATACCTGCACTGCTGTAATTTGATACATGCTTGTGTTTTTTTACCCATGGAACACAACAGTGTATTTTTCCCATTAACACAAGAGTATCAGAATGTTTAGGAATCTTTGATCATAAAAACATCAAAGTGATAAGCAGGCAGAAAAAAATGCTTTTAACTTCAAATAGTTAAAATAGCTTTGTGTCAGCGTTATACCCCAACGTGGTATGTAAAGTACAGACAACAATGTTCTTTCTTGGATGAGACACCCTTTAAGTAAATTCTGTAAATTCTTTAGTAAACATTTGGCACATGCAAGATGCGTTTTAAGTGTGTAAATACCTTTCCATGAGAGCTTGAAAGATAGCTGATGTTGAGCTGCAGGCCCATTCGTGCCAAGAGACAGACAGTGCCAGTGGCATTGGTGACATTGTAGTTGCCCCGCTCAGGAGGGCCAGGGGTTACCGGAGGAGGGCTGGTTGCAGAAGCAGTCACAGTGGGTTGAACTTCATTGGTAAAACACTGATGTATAGACACCGCTGTAATGATGACATCAGCAATATTTCAAAGACTGTAGAGCTGTGCCACTTATACTTTAGGTTAAATATATAGAAGGTAGGAAGTCAAAGCAATGGTATCCAATAGTAGAAACATTAACCATAGTTTAGCTTTGCAAGTCAATCTGTTAATAACATTTTCTCTCAGGTGTAACTTAAACTCTTAAAACTAAGCAGGCCTAGTTTGGCCAAGGCGTTACATGATAAATAAATAATAATTGGAATAAAAGTAGCGTTACATTTATAACGATATTAAAAAATAAAGCGTCATCCCTAATAACAAAGACCCGTTTTTAATATAAATTAATAGCATAATACATCTAGATCAAATAGCCATGCGATATTGCAATGGTGCACTATAATAAATACAAAATTACCTAACAGCAAGCTAAATATCGCTCCACCGGCGGGCATGTTTTGTTTGCGGCTGATGATGAGGATCATGTTTCTTGGCAAAGTGAATCAAAACACAGTCGACACGATAACAGCGGATGGCTTACTATGCAAATCGCGCATAAAAGGGCTTAAAATGGTATCCGTTGTTTTTATATCCACAGGTATGATGTCGGTTTAAGCCACCGATGTGCGAATTGTTTCTCTGTTTGGTGCCGCAAGTCAGATTTGTTTAGTTCGTAACCGCAGAAGAAAACGCAACTGTCATGTGAGGGATGCGCATGCGCGGTTCTATTCTATGGTTTTATTTTGTATTTATCTCCCTTTTAACAACTTAAAGAACACATAAACAAACTGCGTACAGTGTAATATTTATTTGTACGGAAAAATAAACACAGAATAAATATATTTAATAATAAAAATAAGTAAAGGACTTTTATATGAAAACGATTTTCTATACATTTTGTCATATTTTAGTCATAAAATATAATGTTTTAGACGGATGTTCTTCTTGGATAAACTTTGGAATGGTATGGAATTAAAGCCCTATTACATTTGTGACAAATTCAGAAAATGTGATTCAAGTGACAAAATTGTAATAAATACAACGTAAAGGTGCTTAATGTATAGAACCTAAGGTACCCTAAATGAATGATGTAAAGGGAATGGAATGAGGATGTGACGTGAATTCTCGTGACCTTCACATAGCAAGACAATTTACAAGAAGGCTAAACATTTTAGGACCTTTTAAACATACCATCACAAAAATGTGACACCTGACCTTCAACCCGTTAAACTAAATTAGTATTTTGCTGTCAATCATATCTAACTAATCTATAACTGGGGGAATGTTGTGCAACATTTCTATTTCAATTTTTAGACATACAGTCCTTTTCCTGTCAACCGTTTTAAAATACTTCTGTACTTTGAAATACTTCATAAAATTGACTTCTGGTCATGAAAGTAGCATGGCAGTCAAAAACATTTGTAATGTTTTAAAAACATTATTTCTATAAACACAGAATTTCTTCAGAAATGTTATTATTAAATCAATTCTATACACCATACAAAATAAATAGTTATTTTAAGAACCTTTGTGGTTCTTTGAGCAACCAATAATACTTATTTGTGACATGACTGTGAAAACCTCTTAGTACCTTTATTTTAGGAATGTAAGTGGACAGCCCTGATTCTCGGCTGTATTTGGCCAGGAAAATAATATCAGCAGCAACAAATACATAACAGCAGGGGGCAGAAGGTACACAAAGTGGCTTTTGGGGGCATTGTAACTTCCACTTCATTTTTGTGTTCGGTTTACAACCTCTGGTCTGAAGTTATGACCTAATTATGTTTTACCTGAACTGTTTGTAAATGTAAACAAAAATGTCTATATTCAGTTTTCAATATTGCATATTGCCATGAAGTATTAAAACATTTAACTAATTGTATATGTACAAATATATGCAATTTATAAAAGCAAGACATGAAACAGAAAGAAGCTATGCGAAATTCTTGCTATGGTAAAAAGTTTATTGTTAGCACATAAGGGTCTTTGTCTAAAAATATACAGGAAATGCTGGTTAGACTTTCTTGAGATGAGAGGACGAAAGACCTAAGCAAGTGGTTGTCATTCACTAGAACAGACTCAAGGCGAGGGCCACTTCCTGTTAGTTGAGGGTTGCCACTGTAGGCTATAAGCAGTAAAAAGAGAAAGGTAAAAAAATTGCACATCATTTACCAGGCCAGGCAACACAAAGCAACAACATCCACAGAAACTGTAATCTCAGGGAATGTAATGGGAATGAGAGGGACAGCGACTATATTGTTTTTGGCCACACATATAACCGATGCAGGTAAATCAATTCTACTCTTATTCTTAATGCAGAGGGTACCATACACTTAAGCAATAGAGTTTTGATGGTTATTACTCTATGGTTTTATTGTGTTGATTAAACATTTTAGGAATTAATATGAATTTCTGGTGCCGTTTTGCTGCCAGTTAGGTTTTTTCACCTGTGAATATTTTCATCGAACATCAGGGCCTTTTTAGGTGACCATTTTAGTTTCCGTTAACCAGTAAGACCTTACGTGATGACTGCAAAATGCCTTCTTTTGTCAGTTACATGATGCAGAAGAACCGAAAGATGAAGGGTTTGCAGCATTGTTATGTTGTTTATGGCACACATGCCATCTTTTACAACTTAACACTTAACACATGTTTGAATGTTGTTTCCAGAGAAAGAAGATAAAATAAAGCAAGTAAAACCCAGCCTTATCTTTTGTAAAAACAATTAAACTCTTAAAAGATAAGTCAGTTGTTTTCCATCACTTAGACAAGCTCATTACATAATTTTTTATTTGTATAAAATATTGTTGTAAAATAAATAACAACAACAACAACAATTGAGGTGGTTGTAATTATAGTTAAACAATGATGGAATGAAAGCACAAACGCTGCTATTTCCAGGTGAATTCAGTGGGTTTCAGTACAGGTTTCAATTCAACATGCACATTTAACCGTAGTTGGTCAACACTTATTAACTGTGCGGTGCAAAAACTGATGGCAAATTTTTTTTCTAAACATAATTAGTATTAGAAAATCATTACTGACACGTGCATCTTGAGACATGGGTCATGGTTTATTTTAACACATGTCAGTGCAAGTTAGTCTGAGATTAGTTAAAGCCTTATCTGTTAAAACCAAGCCTTTGAGTGTGAATGGAGTGATGTTTTAGTAACATATCAGATTTTTCAGATTTATTAGATAAACATACGTATAAAATCTATGCTGGTTATACAACATGTTAAAAAGATTAAAACATAAAATAGTTTTCTAACTTTTATTTTAGCACTGTAAGATCTGGAAATTAACTTCATCCAGATTGAAGCAACAGACAAAATGATAAAAGTAAATTGACAGCATAACCATTTATATAATTTATTTGGAATGTACAGGGCTGCGCTTTTTGAAACCTTTCTTACTCTACATCAATCTTAAATTTAGAAGTTAAGAGTGGTAGTGAATATAGAATTAAGAACTACGATAAGGTTTTGGGAAACACAGCCCAGGTCATTTATACACGGTTTCAGGAAATACAGCCCAGGTCACTCACAGATTTAGCTCAATCCATTAGGTATTTCCAAAGCATATTCCTGAATATTTGACTATGTGACATTAAACTGACAGTTCACACAAAATTTTTACTTTTGCCATTGACTCACCCCCTTGTCATTTCAAACCTGTATGACTTTATTTCTACCTCAGGACACAAAAGAAGATATTTTGAAGAATGTATGTAACTGAACAACGGTACCTATTCACTTCTATTGTATAGACACGAAACCAATGCAAGTAAATGGGTACCGCTATTATTGGGTTACCGGCGTTCTTCAAAATATCTACTTTTGTGTTCTGAGAAGGAACAAAGTCTTTGAAAGAAAGGTTTGAGGGTGAGTATGATGAATATTTCATATTCATTTTGGGGTGAACAATCCCTTTAACTTATTAAAGGTTTGTAAATTGTTTTTACTTGGCCGTCATGAGACCAAATTTGTAAAAACCCAATCCTAGAGCAATTTCAGTTTGTAATCTAGTTGAAGCATTTTTAGTGTTTGTATATTGTCCTTAAATACAAATCAACTACAAAGCGTTAGTACTTATTCTGTTGGTTGCAAGCTTGTTGGAATTGCATAACATGGCGCATCCCTATAATGGTTGCCTGTGTATAGGTTTAAATACTGTGTATTATTTTGACCAGGTCCTTAATTCTATGAGTAATAGTAATGCAGAAAGTAATGTGTTTGTGTCACTTTGACGCGTAAAAAGGTGTGTGGTCAAGTTTTAACCATCAACCACCAGCACCCATTAACACCCTTCTGATCTGTGATGCACCGGGTCTTCACTGCTCTGAGCTCATTCTTGCATGCTTATTTTAACTCCCACGTCCCATGCAAAGAAACCACTGAACTACATTAAACAAACATTTCTACAAAGATAACAGAGACACAGGTAGAAGTGCACCGGCCCCTGAACAGGAAGGCATGAGTGGAGTTTTTTTCATGAAGGACTGGGTTGCAAAACTACAAAAGTTCTTAATTTAGGACTACTTAACTTAGAAAAGAGGAAGTGATGTTCTGCCTTCCAGGGTTAGTTATGCAAGCATTGGCTAATACACCACAATTCGGGGCCAAAAAAGAAAATTTTACCTTTACTTATGTTGCAAGTACTTTTATCCAAAGCGACCTAAATTTGCATTCAGAGTACATTTATTCAGTATGTGTGATTGAACCCACAAACTTTGGGCAGCTGGAACACTGGTAAACTGTATCTAAATTGATAATTGCTCATTTATGCATTGATTTTTCATGTTTAAGATGGAGTGCCAGTTTGCCAAGACCACAGAGCTTTGTGTATACAGAATTCTGCAGTTTTCTTCTATTATTTTATGCATTTATCTTATCACATTTATATCTCAGCAAAACTATAGAGGTTGTTTGATCGGACAATCCTGCTTTCAATACATACTTAATTATCATTTTCACAATAATTTTGTTTTTAAATTATTCTGATGGTACCTCATAGGAAATCATGCTCTGTGTGAAGTACATCAAAATAAAACACTTTCATCAGTTTTCATCAGTTTGAGATGTTTAACTTTAAAATGATTCTTGTCACAAATCTTTCAAATAAAATCTGCTAAATTAAGAAATCACAATGCAATGAGCTCACAGTATAGCAATGTCCTACCTCTAGTAAAGAGCAACAGAAATAAATGCAAGATATGTTTTATGTGTAAGATATGTTTGCGTTGTTCATGTCTTGTGAAAACTTGGCATGTTCATTCACTTTCGAATCAAACTCTTTATTGAGTATTTCTAGGAAAGTTATATTTAGAACTAGTTTTGTCCACATTCAAGACATTTTAATATTTACACGTAACTCAAACAATCTGCATTATCAGATACTGTTCTTAGGTTTGTGCATCTCTATTTAGCTGAACAATCATTTAAATGTTAAACCAATATACATGATGTAAAATTCATTCTAACATTTTTGAGGGAGTGCATTTTTAACTTGTTTATAGGCTTATCTAGTTGTAGACTCCGGTTCTTACAGGAGTAAGAAAAACAAAAAAACATTTTGATTATTAAAGCGATGCTATTGCGATGTGCAAATTCAAATGCAAATCTGATTATGTTTATTGTTATATTGTATTTTTTAATAAAACATAATTTAAATCCACAACTGTTACTACTTCAAGGCCGAGAAACAAACAAAGCTTAATGTAACGGAAAAACTTCAATGATTAATCAGAAGACTGATTTATACGCTCATGTGCGTCTCACCTAATTTTATTTCTTTATTATATCCGTTTACATTTTATTTATTTAATAAATTAATTAACTTAATTGCTGTTCAACACCTAGACACAAAAACCAACAAGTCCGAAAAAGGCATAACTGATTACATAAACACATTACAAAACATCCATAAATAAGCCAATCATGTTTTTGTTCAGTATTTACTTCACAAGGTGTAAAACTTTTGTTCTGTTCACAGAGGCTATGCAACTGAGCGACCCAGTGTATTGTTATATTTTAGATGTAATTCTGCTGCTGTATTCTATAATTTTTACTGCTCTCTACTTCAGAGAGAAGGTAAGTTGAGCTCTAGCACAAACATTTTGTTTTCACTGATGACATTTAACCAACATTTAACCGTTAACCTGTTTTGGCATGTATGGTTTAGTTTCTGAGGAAAGGGCCCGTTCCTGAAGACCCATCAGACCCTGCAGCCCCTACCCGTGACCCAAATGAGCCTGTTTATACAGTTAGTTATCATAAATGCATTATTAATACAACATCTGTTTGAAAACAAACCTGGCTGGGTTAAGGATTATGTTTGAGGTTCATAATTCCTCACAATGAATGGGTTATTTCTGTTATGAGTAGCACTCTATTATTTCTAATCTTTTATTCTTATATTTAATATTTGTTAAACTTTAACTTGAAATAGTTTTTTTAACGTAAATCACTTATTTTGTATCAAAATATGTGAGTAAACATGGTGTCAATGTATAACTTGAATACGTTAATTTATATTATTATTATTAATAATAATAATAATCCCTCTATACATTTACATTTGAAATGTTTCTATATTACATTTTTGTATTTTTTCCAATGTTATAATAAATAACTTTTAATTAAGGTTTAAGGACCTACATTTCTAAGTTAAATGGGTTTAACAAGAATGTGACGTCATGCAAAGTGTGTGCTGTATTTCTCAGGATTTGGATCTACCTCAGATGGATTCGGATTATCAGCAATTGAACAGACCGGTGAGATAATTTTCTGATAATTTAACGTTTATTTAAATAAACACAATAACACGTAAAGGGAAAACGAGCTTGAGAAAATTATGATAAAGATCGCTATAGGCCTACATACTGCCGTCATATCCGGTTATGTCTGTCATTTACGATACAATGAATAATCAACATTTAATACATTTATTATGGTTTCTAATCTCTAATATGTACATATCTACACACTGTAGATTAGAAGACGAGAGGAAGAGACTCAATATCAGGTCAGTGCCTCACATGGAAATGAAACAAATGATATGAATTATGGGCTATTTTTATCTTTAATTCATAATGATGGAGCCATACTGCCCCACTGTGGTTGTATGTAGTTGTGCACTTACATTAGTCTCCTTGATGTTTGAATCCTTGTCTGTGTATTTTCTAGGAACTGAGAGGACAATCAAATGATGAATACCAGCGAATAAATCCTGCAGGACGCAAAGTAAGATTATAGAAAAAAGTTTTATTGTGACATGGAGACTCAAGTCTTAATGTTATAAGTTAATAACTGAATTAATGTTGTTTATATTTAATAAACAATTTCTATGAACTCTTATTCTTTTGCAGCCTCGCAAATCCAAGAAAAAATCTAATGAGGTAATGTGCCTTCTTCTAATTTATTTCACACACCCTATAAACTATATATAGTGGTCCAAATAAGCATGCTAGTATGTAAAAAAAATACATCACTGTACTTCATCTGAAAACAAATGTCATTAGACTTTAACCACATGTTTCATTAACAATCAATAGTAAGTGAGTCAATACTTTTTTAGAACATGAAAAACTCGTTTTGCTTAATGGTGTGCTTGGTTAGAAATGTAGTTTAATGCACTAACAAATGTTTAATACATTTAATGCCCATAAAAATGTCTAATGATCTTTGTGCTTAAACGTATAGTTTTGTAGACAATGAAATAATAGTCAACATTTTTGCTAATAAAATTTTAGAATAGAAGTGAACATGTTCAATAGAGTGGGACTCTTCGTTTATGGGTCACACTTGGCTCCTTCGCGGTGAAAGATGACCGAAGCCTAAAAATATAACTTACAGTCAAACATTATCATTTTGTTATAGAGGGAACGCATGGAAATCCTTTTTGATGGCATGATGTAACTTTTAGGTTCCTGTGTGTGAGTGTGTTTGTGCGTGCATGTGTCTTTCAGAGAGAGACTCTTTTGTATTTTATTTAATTTATTGATTTAATTTAACTTCTCAAAATTTTCTCTGTTGCAGACTTAGCAGTTCTTTTTTTTTTGAGTGTGAGTCTGTGTGTGACTTTATTGCACTCTTGATATTTTAGAGCGTCACCATTGATTGCTTTACACTTCTTTCTGGGCAGTAGTCGATTTGTATTTTGTACCACCAAAAGATTTTTCATATGTTTTCATATTTCCCTTCATTTGTACTCATTTTTGACCACGAAGGAGCCAAGTGTGACATTTTGTTTTGTGATCACATTGCTAATGTGACAAAGGTCTTCTAGTGTCATCTCATTTCGATGAAGCTACGATTTTTAACATTTCGAAATGTAGAGTAGAGTCCCAGAGGGTTAAATGGTTCTCAGGGTCAAACCTTAAGAAGCTTGTACATTTGTACAAATTTTTATCATTGTTTTTTATATTTTGAAAATGGTCAAATAAAATCGTTTTCTGTAGTGACAACATGATTCCCAAGTTGTAATATATTTAAAAACAAGAATATAGCTACCCAAAGTTTGCTATTATTCTTTGTGGAAAATATTGTAAGTAATACTAAACTTATGAACGGATAGTGTGTGTGTGTGTGTGTGTGTGTGTGCGCGTGGAAATATTAAATCACTTATAACAATTGGTTTGTTACTTTAAAGGCTCGAACGGGAAGGAGAAGGGATGCAGCTGAGGCTGTGGAAATGTACAAGCTTCCCCAATAACATCACACTAATATAGTGTGAATTCAAAAAGGACGGATGATCAACAAACTAACAGCTAAATCACCATGCATCTCTATTGAAAGAATTTATGTATTTTGTGTGTATTTGTTAATTAGTCAATACTTTTTGGTATCTTGTATGTGTGTGTATATGCAACCTTTTGGACCAAGAGGTTCTTGAATGCTTCCACACACAAGCACAAATAATGTATACTGGTCTGTGTCTAGCAGCACAGTCTGTTTTCGTTTCTACATATTTGTATGTGTAAAATAGTCCATGTCTCATTCAACAGCATGAGATTAAATACATTTTGTACTGCAATTATGGTCAAACATACAGTTAAAATAAACTTTAATTTAACATAAGGTGCTCCGACATTAAATTATACAAAAAAAGTCTGATATTAAAAGACCAAAGTTAGAATATTAAAACACTTGGAAAATGGTTTAATGATGTTTACAACAAAAAGGAACTGTACATATACAGTAAAAGATTATCTTTATATATATAAAAAAAAATACAGCAGACAAATGCATCAAATCTACCATGTAATCCTGATTCACATACTTGTAATCTACACAATCATTCTTAGCTACAGTAATGTAGCCATTTAGCGTTCAGTTTTGGGTATGTTCACTTGCTAACCTGCCACGAGTGGCATAAGTGTTCTGGTTTGTAGTGATAACCATAACCTAACCAATCATCACTATGACAACAGTGAGTTACAGGTCCTGAAGAAAGATATCAGAAAACAATCTACAGTATGTGACAGGGTGTTAATGAAATTCCTTGAACTTCAGCTGTAGGAAATCTGAAAATGAGAGTATAGAGAGATTTCTTTTGAAATCTTTGACTAGAAGTTTTATGTACACATTTTTACTTAACTATTTTCTGTCTTTTGTTTTAAAAACAATGATAACTTGGGCAGTGAAACTGATATCACATACATCGACACATCCAAAAACATACAAAAATACTATTTCTTTAACCTACAGTAAGACAGTTTTGCAGTTAATTCCATGCTGTGACAGAAAAAGAGCAACAGATCCAACAAACAAGAAAATTTAAACGACAAACGTTTTTTCCCAATAAGCATCTCAGAAAAATACCAAAATATACATCTAAGCTTTGGAATTACTGAGGTTAGGACTACTGCCAGAGCTGGGTTCTGTTTCTTAACACACAAGCTGAAGGGTTTGGTGAGGAAGAAGAAAAATGAACAGTATTCTTTGGTATCTGCATTTGTAAAACATTTCATATTTGGATTTTTGCTTTGGGATAGAGCTTATAGTTTCTTTTACTCAGCATAAAACGATGAGACCCGTCTGAAAAGACGTGTCGATCTGACGCCACCCCTGCAGGATGGAGAACAAGGATGCATAGTTCCACGGCTGATCGATCAAACCAATTGAAATCATGAGAGTGGAAACAGCAAAGCTAAAAAAAACTACACAGACACAGAAACCACAGGATGACAGCATCTAAAAGATTTAACTATGGAGAGACATTGCATGTATTGTGTGTAGACAAAAACAGTGTTGCCTTGCTGTAGCCACAGAAAGTGTAACTCCAGAGAACAGTTTATCCTGAGCAGTTTGCAGTGAGCTCAGGACATCCTTCAGCGTGTATTAAAAAACATCACCCAGCCCATGAGGGGTTACTTTTAAGAAATCCTTTCAAGAAGCCAGCAGAGCTGTTTTTCTTCCTCTTTCTACTAAGCCCCGCCCACACAGCAAACGTGTGACCGACAATCTCAAATCCCATGCTGATGGTTGAGGCAGGGTTACGAGAAGAGTTTAGTCCATACAATCACTATGAAAGTCTTTGGTTACCACAGGGAAGGTGAGAAACAAGCAGACCATCAACCCAGAAGAAAGCAAAACACACAAACGCACAAAACCCGCACCAGAGGATCAAGGGGTTTATAAGGACGACGATTGTCAAATCATAAACAAGCTTTGGTACAAAATGGCTACAGTGTGAACTTAAATTAGCATAAAGCAAAATATACAATAAAAGTGGGATGCGCAACTAATGTCTGGAATTAGGGTTTGCGAGTTTGTGTGCTTTCTGGGTATCCGCATGGTTCCTCACTCCAATCAATAAACGGACATCTGCAGGCTTCTGTTTTGGAACAGTTCATTATTTCCTTTTATCTTTAGAAGTAGACTAAAGCAGGTTTTACTCAGTTTCGAGTTATAAATGAGGTATACAACAGCTCCTTTACTCAGACCTCCTCTCTCACGCGTTTCTGGTGCATGACCTCTTCTGCAACTATCCCATTTTGTCACTAGACTAAGGGTCAGCAGTGAACCCCACTACAATCGAGAAACTACCCAATCACAAGTCAGAGCATCCACACGAGCCAAAATCAAGTGCCAAAAAACAGGAGGCTGTTGGCCAGGTTCTACATCTCACCTGAAACATCTCGTGATCACAGGTTCAAATTTACAGGCAAGTGGTCAATTACATCCAACGATAATGATGCTAAAAATGCTTTACTTTCAAAACACGCCATACGTGATCTGTATTCCCGAATTATTTTGTCAGAAAGACCCTAACCTTTCAAAAGAAATGCATCACCAGTAATAAACGCCGACACCCCACAAACCAGCTGGAGTTATTAGTAAAGCTTTTCAACAGGTATCCAACCGGCTTGAATTATACCTACCATAATAGGTAGCTGAACACTTCCAAAATATCACAACACACAAATTAAACTCACAGCGTTATTTTCATGGTCGATATGCACCGTGAGTTTTGACATTGGTGCATGCTTGGTTGCATCATCTTTCACATGCGCACACGCATTCAGAACAAAACCACCTTTCACATCAACCACACGCACTACAAATTGCTACAACGTGTCAAACGTCTGAAATAATAATAAGGCATAAATGATAAATTTGAGTTTTGTCATCAAACTAAGAAAGCCAGTGACGTTGCTCCCTTATGATATAAACAAACAAACAAACAAACAAAGGCATAAAGTAAATTTAAATGATTGTTAAAGATTGTTAAAAAGCAACAATGGCAAAATAAACTCATAAAAGCAAAGAAAAAAGTAAAAGTAGTTTGGTGCTATCAAGTCTTTTTCCCTAGCGTCAACAAAAGCTGGGAGCTTTCTTTAGGAGCACCATCGCAAGCCCCTCCCACTCGAACAAACCACACCTCAATGTGGATGGGGAACATGACAGCCCCTCCCATATCACAAGGGTGTGGTTTAAATTTTTGGTCTAGACTTTGTTTTTTATTTTTTAAGAATAGCTATAATATAAATGAAGTTTTTTTTGTTACGTTTTCTTTTTAGTGAATAAGCATGACAAAAACACTACATTCAAACTAGATATTAGTTCAAATATAAAATATGAGCATCTTACATAAGTGAATATATATAGAAATTAGAAAAGAAGTTCTCTAATCTTTTGAGTCATACCTCAGATAAATATATCAGTAACTCCCCACAGTCCCGGCACTACCGGGTCATGACACTACTGCGAAAAAACAACAAAAATCGACATGTCCAGAGAGGCTACGTTGAAACCTCCGGACAGAACCAGCGTAATGAGCAGCAACAAGACCCAGCCGCAAAGACGAAGGCTTTTTTTACTTTGGCAAGTAGGATAACAAAATATTCATTACAAGTTAACCTGGAAATACCCTTTAAGTAGTAGTACTTGAAATAGCAGTAGTAGACTTGTGAGACATTATTATTACAGATTTTTCACTTCTATTACGTTTGTAGTTGTACACTGTTACAAACAGCTTCTGTACATTCTGAAGTTTACTGGTGTCTTGCGCAAAGTGAACCTTTCATGTAAGTGCTGTTGAGGTATTTCAAATTATATAAACAACACAAATAAACACCATGTGTAAAGAACTGACAGACAGGGCCACAATAATAGGGACAACGGGAGAGATGCCGACTTCTCTGTGACAATTCAAGAAAGTTAACAGGAATGCTACAGATGAAATACTAATGTAATTCTCACAATACACCTAGCTCTACTTTTCTTTAACAAAAACATATTTAAAGAATGTACCAATGCTATGCTTAAAATTCACCTTCTTGTCATGCATGCCAACTAAAGCTCCTGAGCCTTTAGCACATCCACAGGTTCTCCTTAGACTTGGTGGTATTATTTCTATTGCTATACACTCGTGAAAATGTTTTGGCTAGGCAGCACCACTGAAGCATCTGGGTTCTTCCAAAACCTAGATTACAAAGAAGGGAGAAAAATGAAATGAAGGACCAAGGACTCCCGAAATCACAACAGCACTTAAACACAAGGCCCTTTAGTTTCTCTTTGGATCATTAAATGCGTCGATATCAAGAGCTAAAATAAGTTAACGCTGCGCTATTTTTCTTTATGAAGCCAAATGCCATCCGTTGGACAATTTGTGTAAAAGAAGTGTAATAGATGGCAAAGTTTTGTCAGTAGTGAGTAGTGAAAGTGTGGTCAGATCTGCGCTGGTCCACACAGGCACAGCAGCTAGCGAGAATACGACTTTGGTTCAAGCTTTACATCATGGCTGCATTTCATTGGTCGGGAAAAAAAACATTCGGCTAAAATTCAATTCTGCTTCCAGACGACTGAAAAAAAAATCCGCCCCCAGTGACGAAAGGGACCAACTAATGTTTTATATGGTATAACCTTCTCATTGGGCCCCAGGAAGGGACACCTATAAAAAAATATATATAGTGCCCGTAAATTGAAGCGATGGCCCTGATTTAAGATTACTGAGGACCGAGTCTGCCACCTTTTGATTACAAATAAGGGAAAATATTTAAAAGCCTGCGAGGCCTGAACATAATGGCATTAGTTTCAAGAACCCATCTCTGTTTTTTTTTTATATTTAACTGGACAGACTCAATTTTCGGTCTATATTTGGCCCACTCAAATGATCAGTGAAAGGGACAATTCCTGTTCTCATGCTGGTACTCCATGATCTTGCTGTGGCACCCCAGATCTAGTTAGTTCCACTGACACTATACAAAATTGAGGAAGGACAGCCATCGTTTTAAAAATAATATTAGAAAATGAAAGGAATGAAAAGAAAAAAAAAAATTGTAGTCTTTGGAAAAACTTTTAAAATATTGCATTATAATTCCTGTGGTCTACCGAGAGCCATCGCTCATAAATATTTAGGCGTCAACTACGCTACAACAGCAATATACAGCAACAGGTATAACAAAGATTTTTGGTATATCTTCAAAGAGAGGCAATACAAAGACCTCTGAAATAAAGACCTCTTAAAGCGTGACAGGAGTTCTGCTCCAACTCAGCAGAATGCAGTTCTCAAATCCAGTTTTTTTGGTACAGATACTGTGCACAAGTAGAAAATCAAACACTTAAAAAAAAAAAGAACATCATCCACCTTAACTCTCTCACATGACCTACACTTTCGCTTTACCAAAAGTACATCCCTTGCTAGGAAGACCTTGAGGAGGTTTACCTTACGGGGTTACACAGTCCTGCAAAGTAAAGCCACGTAAGGTTTGTGAGATCTCAGTACACACGTTCCTTACGTTTTACAATTACAGAGAATAAACGCTACGGCCCAACAAATCCCCCTCGATAGATAATCACACGATTCCTTAAAGCTTTTAGTGTTAAGTTAGCCTGTGACTGGATTCAGACCCAGACTTACAGTCTGCCACTACAGAGTAAACTACAAAAAAACAGAATCTAGAAGTGTTTCTAGAAAGAAAGGCCTGTCAAACGATTCCTTAAAGCAATGAAACCGCATCACAGCCGCTTATTACTCCGTTAAAGCCTTGTAACCACAAGTTAGTAAGATACAGGACATAAAGCTAACCAACTGCTTGATACAAAAAAACGGTGCATTTAAAGGAAAACTTGTAAAAAAGCCTGTAAAGCAGGATCTCCAGTGGAAAGAGACTAGAACGTCTATACAAGAACATAAGGTGTTCTTTATCTATGTGAGGAAGATGTGGGCTACTCTTGGGGTTAAGAAGGTATCATTCAACAGAGTAAACAAAGTTTTTTGGTTTAAAGCATTTCAGAAGATCTTCTGAAGAGAGTTGCAGGTATAATGTGAGAATGGGAGCGAAGAATGAGCCGAATATGTCTTTCCATCGCACAGAGAGACTTGGCACAATGTCCAGGGAGGTTTCCTCTCTCCTGATGCAAGCCCTATGGAGATGCCAACATTCGCTTATAGTTGCTAAAAAGTGAGGTCCATAACATCATTAAGGTGTAAAAGATATGTGAAAAGAAGATACAAACGTAACCATTAAAAGTTAAAACATCGACATTAAGTCTATGTGGGTTTGTTTTTGGTGGTAGCAAGAGAGTTGATGAAGAGTAAGCGTAAAGAAGAGGAGAAGAGTGGGTAAAGCTTTCACTGGGCCTTTGAGGCTGTGGTGATGGTGGAGGCGGGCATAGTTGCCGTGGTAACTGCATTCTGGTGGGCATCAGCGCTTATGTGCAGATTGAGGGCCCCAGAGGCACCCGATGCCCCACCTGCAGAAACCAGGCTGACCGGGTTACTGGCCAGCAGTGACAGGTTCTGAGGGTTCAGAAACAGGGGCGTCGTCATAAGATTTGGGGTACTGCCTGCGCAGGTGTTCGCAAACAGCAGATTCCCGCTCCCATCCAGAGATGTAATAGGCAGAGAGCCACTAGACGCCAGAGCTAAAGATGGAAAAAAATTATAAAAATTAGATCTGACGTTTCAAAACTTGGTATATAAAGAATTGGAAAAATATTCGCCCTGAATTTACCTGTTTCCAATATAGGCTAAATATGACAAATTCTAATCGTTTAAAGCTGAAATTTGTCAATTTTGCTTCTATATCACTATCTCTGTTCGAAATGTAAAATTGCAGGTTTCAAACTGCAGGTTTTGAAATGTCAAACCAGACAGCTCAAATGATAAAACATTAGTATGAGCTTCCAGTCATTAGTATAAGCTTGTTCATTTTTAACAAAAAGTTACAGATTCCAGTTTTTAAACATTAACTATTAAGTCATAAATCAACATTTTGTTTTTAATGTATGTTTCTCGTCATTAAACTACATATTGCCATGCCAAACGAAATGCGACCATGTGCATTAAAAGTCCAGTTCATCCTAAAATATAAAGTTCTTTCATTATTCACACTCATGTCATTCCAAACCAGTAAATCCTTTTTTCTGCAGAATATGAAAAAATTTGGAGAATGCTGGTTACTAGGCGGACGATGGCTACAGGCATACATCGCGATGGACGATGACATCTAAAGCTGTGGTGCATTTAAAGTGATGCTCGTCCTGCAGACACATCTTTATACAGCTCGAGCTGAGCAGTTACCAATTTAGGCGTATGTCATCTGACCAGCGCGAGCTTCACAGTTATAAAGTGAGGATTGATTGTATTGTTATTTGGATGTTATATTCAATAAAATAGTTATTTATGCAATGTGGGCTGCGCAGACACACATCTTTCTTATACAGTTATAAAATCAGGCGGTTCTGCGCAAACTGTGCGTCCTCTTTGTACAGTGCGGGCTCCACAGTTATAAGTCAGGCCAGTCTGATCTGTATAGTGCAGGGTTTTATGTCCCTTAAGCTTGTTCCTATTTGTTTACAACGCGATTTCCAGCCCGCAGGACAGTCACGTGACGAAAGTGAAACATTTGTTGGAATCACGATGTGGGCTCAACATCGTCATGTCTATCAGCCATCGGCGATGGTCGAAAGCGTCGTCTATAAGCCAAACCCTACTGGTAACCAAGCAACAATGGCAACAACTCCCATTGTATGGACACAAAACTGACACAAATATTTAGTAAAAAAAGGCTAAATACCTTTTGTGCTCCCACTAAGAGAGTCATATACAGGTTTAGAATGACAGGGTAAATACATTCAAGATTTTTTATTTTTAGGTGAAGTATCCCTTTAAACAGAAAAGTGCATAATGGTGACGCCAAGATTAAACAAGCGCATGCAAAGCCATATTGTAAATACAAGGGTACTTGCCGCTCCACACACCTTGGATTGTGGCCAAGGTGCTGTTGCTCAATAGTGCTGGACTCAGACCGCTCCCGAGACCACCAGGTGCCAAACTTAGAAGAGCCCCACTGCACATGAAACACCATAGTAAACATAACACTTAACAAAAGAGTGCATCATCAACCTACTGCATAACAGTCCCACATAAAGAGAAACTCACCCAGGAGCAAATTGCGAGGATGCCATGAGCCCAGGATTGAGCCCCGCGGCAGCAGCCATAGCGGCAAGGCTGGCACTGGTGGGCAGCTGGCCAGCACCTTGCAAAGCCGCAGAGAGGCTGGAGGCCACCATCACCTGACCGGTGCCGAAAGTGGATGCCAGGGAGGAAGGTGCCTGACTAACCGCAGTCACAATCTCCTGAGGCGACAACTGCTCCGCTGAGGTCGTCTGTGGCACCGTGGGAGAAGGGCTGAGTGACGGAGAGGATGCTGCGGTAGTGATCACAGGTGCAGTGGAGATGACGGACGCAGTGTTAGTGGTGGCCGAGCCAATAGTCGAACCTGGAGGAAACAGCAATGCACATGTTATTTTTGGAGTTGTTCGATTGTCAACAATGTCATCGCCTAGCAACCAAATTGTAGAGAGTAAATTATGCCAACCAATGCTAGCATTCATAACACAGAATGGGAGATCTATCATTCTTAACTCATTTTGACCAGTTTGCATGTACCCTGGGACCCATGATCTTAACATTTGTTAGCTGCAAATGCACTGGATTTTGGGTGAGCCTTGCTTACCAGTGAAACTGACGCTGGAGACACTAGTGCTGGTGAGAGGCAAAATAGGGTTTACAGTCATTGTAGTCGGCACGTTACTGGTCACAAGACTGGCCTAACAAACAAAACAGAAGGAAGACATAAATAAGAACTTTAACCAGTATGAAAAAAGAAGCGCTTACAGATCTATCGTACCAGAGTGGTAGGAGGGAAGATCGCTTTGATGGGGGTGCTGGCGGCACTGCCACTGCTGGGTGGGTTGATCCTCTTCTCTTTCTGCCTGCGGTTACAGAACCATACTCGGATCACCTCTTTTTCCATGTTGAGCTGGTCCGCGATCATGGTGATCTCCTCAGAGGTAGGTTTTTGGTTCTGCTTGAAAATGGCAAATGCACAGAAACGCACTTATGGCAAAACACTCGCTAAAAAGTTTAGCTTGCAGTTTAAAGCATTTTGTCCATTTTACTAAGTTTACCAGGGTTGTGAGACATTCAAAATGTTCTATAGGAACTACAGCATTGTCTTGCAATACTCTCTGATTTGAGATGCCGCACACCTCCAGAAAGCTCTTTTCTAAGGCCACTCTGATGTTGGTCTCGATGCTTGTCCTCTTCTTGCGGCGACGGTTCAGGCCCTCCAAGCCCAGCCCAGGCGAGCCAAGAGAGCTGGGACTGGACAGGCCCTGATCAGACGTCTGATTCTCTGCACAAACAGCGCGTACAAAAGCACAAGGGAGTAATATAAGCACCTGTCTCAAACTTTACTATTTGTTATGTAAAAAGTTTACTCTATGTGAGAAACCACAGTCTGCATTCTCACAGAAGAGAGACCTGAAGTTGCCTGAGAGGAGCTTTAAATCTAAAGAGGAATGCGAACAGGAACTTCCATATCCTTTCCATCATCCTTATGGTATGCAATGTCAACATAGGATAGACAGAATGCAAAAATGTCTCAGATCAGGGAAAATACATACCTGCATCATTGAGCCATTTCTCAAGCAGTGGCTTCAGTTTGCACATGTTTTTAAAGCTCAGGTTCAAGGCCTCAAATCGAGAAATGGTGGTTTGGCTGAAGTCATTCCCGTAAAGTTTTCCCATGGCAAGGCCAACATCCCCCTGGTGCAAGCAACACATCAGCATTAGTCTAGAGAGGTTGATGTGATGATGTCACTTGTAACAACGAAAAATGTATAAATTAAGATCACGCAAATGAATATCTGTCATGATTTTGAACAATGGTCATCATATACTTTTGAACAGAGCATTTAAATTAGTAAACACCATTAACAAATCCTGTGTATGAACTTTTGTATATACTGTAACTGTACCTGCGTGAAGCCCAGTTTGATACGTCTCTGTTTGAAGGTCTTGGCAAACTGCTCTAGCTCCTCCAAGTCGCTCGGCTCCTCCAGAGTGGGCGTGTCAATGTGCTTTGGTGTCGTCTGGGTGTGAGGGAGGGCTTGGATGGGGGTAGCTGCTATCGTACGAGTGGGCGTGGCAGGCTGTGAGATGTAGGGAAAGATTCATGAAAAAGGCAAACCATCAAATTGATATTTGAAGAAACAAAATTGTGTAAACTGTCAAACGCAACGTTCCATTTGAAGCCTAACATAAACTACAAGCCCAAAACTTAAACTGTGATTTCATGAGGACTTTAAAATCACAATACAACATTCCCCTTCAAGTTACAGCCTAGGAAAACTGCTAAAAATGCTTGCGACTACTTATGCAGCAAATACGCAACAGGTTTGACATTCAAATTGTAAACATGGTGGTATGTTTGCTATCTGGGTTGGCTGAAAAATACATCTCGTGTTGAAGAGATCGGTTTGCCCCTGACCTGTGTGGCAAGTGTGATGCTTGGCTGGGTCTGCAGGAGGTTGGCTTGGCTTTGAGGTAGTTGATTAAGAAGGTTCTGGGCTTGCATGAGACCTGTTAAGTGCAAGAGAAACGAAAATCATACAGAAAAAAGCATGAGGACTGAGAAAATTAGAGGAGGGTGATAAAACACCAGACTCACTCTGCTGACCATGTGGCGTCTGGGAGATGATAAATTGCGCAGGCTGCAGCTGGGTTGCGATGTGGTGGCCCGGCTGGACCAGCACAAACTGCTGCAGGTTGAGATTCTGCTGCTGTTGCAGCTGCTGTAACTGCTGAACATGGTCCAGATATGGAGAAGAATGTTAATAGACGTCACAGTACCAGAGTACAATAAAGGATTATCAAAATCACCAGAAAAATGACTGAAAAATCACCATAGAAATATAATAGTGTATTTTAATTATTGTCATTTAGAAAAGCCTGAATCCTGAATATAGTTTAAAATGTAAAGATTAGAAAACTATAAAGGTAGAAAGTACTTTTAAGTATACACACTAGGGCTGTCAAACTATTAATCGCATCCAGAATTACAAGTTTCTGTTTAAATAATGTGTAAAGTGCATATTAATTTTGATTTCATAAACACAAAAACATACACATATAAATTTTCATATTTGACATTTTTCTTAAATACTTTTATTTTGGATACATTTGACCGCCTCGAAATCTATTTAAAGTATATTTTTGAAAACAGATTAATGTTTGTAGTCCATATGTGCAGTGATAGCGTTTCCTCAAATCTCATATATTCAAATTAACCTATTACATAAAAATAATGATTCTCTATTGAATAGAACTACACTACACCAATAAAAACCCACTATATGATAGGCTATCACAATTTTTGCTTGTAAATTAATAATATAATTAAAATAAAAAACTTTTTAAATTAACATTTAAACAAGCCTGCCACAGTATGGGAATGACTAGGAATCAACACACGGCTCTCTTACAGGTGTGATCTGGATGGGTTGGGAGAGGGGGATGTGGGTGATGGGCGTGGCAGCGGAGGCGGAGATGCTGGCTCCTGTAGTGCTGCTCTGCTGGCCGGCCGAATGCTGCACGGCTGCTGCAAATAGCTGAGCCTGGGCCTGCTGCAGCAATAACTGCTGCTGCGCTGGAGTCAAAGTCAACTGGAATCAAAGAAAGAGAGAGAGAGAGAGAGAGAGAGAGAGAGAGAGAAATACAAAAAGTCATCATCAGATTATCACAAAGTCCACACACAAATCTGTGCTCTGGATTTTAGCCACCCTCGAATTGATCCAAATCTGCATACATTTCTACGTTCTAATGACCATAGTAGGAAAGTGCATTATAAGTCTTTGTTCTGTTGAACATAAAAGAAGATATTTTGAAGAACGTGGGAAAGCAAACAGTTCTGGAGCACTTTTTTACCACCATTTTAATTTTTCTTAATAAGGTGGTCAAGAACTGTTTTGTTACAAGCATTCTTCCAAATATCTTTCTCCGTGTTCATCAGAACAAATACATTTATAAAGATTTGGAACAACTCGAGGGTGAGTAACTGTTGACAGAATTTTGGGGGGGTGAACTCTCCCTTTAATTATGCATGCTCATACACATTTAATAACCGTAATAATAATTCGATCATGAAAAAAAAATCTGGTTAGGACTCAATAATGGCCTCCAGCAGTTTACCAAAAACAGTTCCAGAAGACCTTAAAACATGTTGGAGATGGGGACGATGGGCCAGATCAAGCAGCATGCAACTTAAACCAGCGATCTGCCCCCTGCCTACAGTAGCTGAGAATGAGGCAGCACACCCTACTGGCTAGAGTTCAGATTAAGACTACGGACAGAGCACAGGGTGGGGTCAGTTTGTGGCCCCTGATAAGACAGGTAAGGATGCACACACGTTTTGTCATGAATGGATAACAGAATCCGTGTGGTCGTTCATGTCTCTGGTTTAAAAGGTAGCAGAACGGAGCCAAATACAAGTTCACAGTAAAAAGCTAGAACACAATCAGAAATTTCCTTTACAAAATACAAACATGATTCGTCTCTGTGGTGATTTGCGGTGATAAAAATACTGCAGCCTTCCGAGGCTTCAAGCGGGTATGCTAATTAATGAAACGGTTATGCAGCACATGTAAATTCTGCATAGATTTGCATATTCTCAACCATCTGTTTCCGAGCAACTGCAGAGCAGCTAATTAGCATATGGGGCCCAATAATTTCCCCTGTAACTAGGAGATAGAATGTTGTTCTGTTTTTGCACGCCTGCCTGTCTCTAATCTTCGGCGTAGCGACATATCTCACACATTATAGTCAAAAACAAATGACAATTATCCCCTTTCCATATTCTCTCCATAACAAGGGGGAAAGACTCTGAGAGAGTCACTCAGAGAGACATGATAATTACACGTGCAGGTCAATACAGTGGCAGTTACTCAGACAGAAGAGAAACATGTCCCTGGGGACATCTTTAAATTCCTAAAACTCTTTTATCCAGTGCGTCTGTGTGTCATGACACACAGACCACAAGTAAGTGTGCAATTCAGACAGAATGAATATACCTGTTGGAGCAGGGCCTGTGCGTGTGCGTTGGTGATTGCGCTTGTTGTTTGCACAGTCTGTCTCTGAAAGTCCAGACCATTTGTTTGGGCACCTGGAAGAAGAAAAGCAGTCAATGCCACAATAGATCAGAACTGCACAAAAGGTCTTTTCAAATAACTTACTCGGTTCTGTGGCCTTTCTTATTTTGAATGTTAAAAAAGCTCTGCAATACATATCGAGAGACGTATTGTGCGGCTTGTTTAAGCTCAGTCAGAGCTCCACAAGTGACCCTTCAGAACGTGTTATTTATTCGCTTATCAAAATGCAAAGGAAAGCACCGTTGGAAAGATTGGGGCAGAAAGATCTGCAGGGACTCGATTGAATTCAAATGCAGGAAAGCCTTGATATGCAAGCCAGACATCTCCAAAGAGCCGAGAGTTCCACAAGAGATGGACTGAGACAAAACCAAGTGACTCACCAGTGTTTTCGTCCCCGCTCTCCATTGCACATTTACTCGTTTCCGATGGATTACTCATTCTAGAATCTGGAACGGAGAGAGAAAGATCTGACTTTCAGACTCAACGCTAAATAAATAAACCAAAAGAAAAAAAAATGATCTTAACAGTATCAACAGTAACTTTAACACTGAACTAAAAAAAAAAAAATCACACTTAACGTAACAGAAACTCATCGCTACAAAAGCAAAAACATCTCAACACCTTGTTGGTGACTCCAAACGATCACTCACCAGCAGCTGTGGCACCTGCTTTCTCAGGCGTATCCACGAGCATCACAACAAGCTCGGTACCCCTTTCACACAAAGCGCTCAAAGCAAAGACGTCTCTGTTTGACTAAACGGTTTTCAGTAAGTCAACACAGAAGCACAGCACATGTGTAGAGCACAGCTGAGCTCGCTGACACTGTGGTTGCTCCTCTCGCAATCTCTCCGGCTTAGTTGGAGTTTCTCTCGCTCTCTCACTTTCTCTGTGCCATGATTGTCATAACAACTACAGTAAGAAGAAGTTCGTATCCCTTCTATAACGGAACAGAAGCGGAGTGGCTGACAGCGCCCGTAATGAAGTGTAATCAGTATGCAGCTGATTAAAGCCATATGCAAATCTCCCTCAATTCATTAGCCGAGCGATGCTTTGAAGTCCTGCAAGCAATTCATTTCACACAGCGCTCTGAGAGCTTTTTCCCTAATTTAAATGTTCATAAATATTTATAATCTCATTAGCATATTAATTGGATCGCTTTTGGAGGGTAAAAAGAAACAGGGTACAAAAAGAGTCTACGGTGTTGTGCTAGACTAGGGTTTCAAGGCACAAAACCAATTATTTGCAAAGTGCTGGTTAAATGAGGTAAAACAGGTGAGGTTTGCTTCAATGTGATCAAAACACAAAAAACTTATAGACACGTTATATGCACCAGAGATTGCTTCTCCTCCATCCTATTCAAAGAACCTCCTCATTGCACTTCACAGATCAAATTCGGTGACTTCTGAAGCCATATTGTTATCCAAAGAACATGGAGACTGCTTTGCATACCCAGATTAACTGTGCACCTCATTAGCTGGTAGGTTCAGGCTCAGCCTAATTACAACAGGGATTTACATTTTAGAACAAAGATCTGACAAAGTATGCATAAAGAAATCAGCTTATCCAAAAGAAACTTTTGCTGATATTTTAAAGTTTTGAACTTTCCCCTCAGAGGAGGAATGAAGCAAAAGGATTTCATGAATAACCAGACTAGACGAATGTGACAAAACTTGTGTTATTCATTTTCCAGATGTTTACTTATCCACAGCCGTGATTTTTTAAAAACCATTAAACAATTTAGGTAATTATCCTGGAGAGCAACACTCAAACAGGCAGAAATATATTTTGCAGTGGTTATATGCAAATGTAACACAAGCAAATCATTAAGGGTATATTAATGGAAAAAGATGATTAAACGCAGTACAGAGAAAACATTTCAATATTTCATGAATGACCATGAACACAGAACATTAGTCACATTTAAAATTTAAATTTGACAACAATGCGATTTTTAGAGAGGCTTTTATAAAACATTAAAGCCACATTCAGTGCAGGCCTCTAAGGAATGCGTGATAATATGAAGAAAAAAAAATCCTGCCAGCCATATATTTGCATCTCATATGATAAAAACCTTTGCAATGGAAAACAAGCAGAAAAACATGAAAAACAATCCGTGGAGAGCTAGACGCACTTAAAAGGCCTTGACTATATATTTTATACGTTTTATTTTAGAGCTACAATTAGGGCTGTCACGATTATTATATAATCGTCTCATTGCGATTGTTTGACCTCATCGCGATGGTTTCAGATCATCGCAATTGTTGCACATCTTCATAGAAGACACTATGGGGGAGCTGTACTGCATATTTTAGTGTATATATTGAAACTAAAGCATGGTCAAACTTGTGAAATGTACCACCAAAATACAATCACTTAAAATAAAACTAAAGCACATACCATAAAAATAACCTGCCCTACAATTTAATTTGATACAAGGTAATCTCATTTTGAAAACCAGTCTACCAAAATTTTATTAACATGGAAGTACAAATTTATTGTAATCTTGCAAGTGAGATAAAATCTGACTAGAAGCATTTCTATGACTGATAGTATTTTAAAGGTGGGTTTCAATCAAGTTCCTTAATTTACAAGTATTTGGCAGTTGTATTTTTGACAAGTAAAAGTCTAACCCTTAAATATATGACGACTCCTATATCCCGAACAATATAGTCGTTTCAGAGCTGAATAAAAATTGTATGAGAATTAAATGTCAAAACTCTAAAGCAGACAATTAACCGTCATAATCGTCAAAGCCCTAAAACAGAAAATTAATAGATGAATAAAACAAACAATTGTCGACCAAATTTCATAATCGTGACAGCCCTATCTACAATCATTTACTGTTAACCTTTAGAAATGTACTTCATGGCCTCATCATCAGAACAAGAGGAAAAAGGATTGACCGATATGCAAAGTGCTGTGATGTTTTGCCAGTCGACACACACGTTTGAAGAGTCAGCAACCATAAAAATAAAAGCAGTATTCATTCAGGTAATTTAAACTTTATGTATGAGCTGTGGATGCAGGAAACAAACGTGTCATGGCATGCCTTTGCTCTCTAAACCCAACACCCTGCTCAAGAGAGAAAAAATGCTTTCTGACTAAAAGACCTACAAATGTAACACCTGACTTTTAAAAAATATATATATAATATGTAAATCAAATAACGTCTACCTAGTCGGTCTGATGATAAGTCACATACACACCCCAATTTTTTTTTTACTTTTAAGTCATCTCCCATAGATAAGGGTGTAAGGGGGATACGCTATTTATATTTATACCGTTGCTTTAGTTTAGACAAATCATCTTTGGTCAAATCATCTGAAGCATACTGACAGCCAATTTATGACTTCGCCTTGTTGTCACGGTTAAATAAAAGAAACAGAAAGAAGATATTTTTTCGGCTGTTCACGGATAATGAAATCCAGTTAAGCGTAAAATGGTTAAATACACACGCATACAGCTGCTGGAACAATAATGGAGAAGATGGGCTCCAAACAAGGATTACCCCGCAGACAGCGCTTATTATACTAGCAAATAAACCTGGCACAATGCCTGCATGACATCTCGTAAAGCAACCGATACAATGTTACGGTAACACATGCTTGTGCGAAGAGTAAACAAAAGCCAAATTGCAACAAAGTAGCAATTTGTTAAAAAACGAACATCATTTCTAATGGATACAGTGTATCATTTTTCACAGAGTTGAAATTTTGGAACGTTCCATCATCCTTCAACAATGAAACGAATTCATTCTGATAGAACGTGCTGAACACCGCATTCTGAGCTGTGAAAGGCCCACATGAATAACACAACAGGGCTACACGCCTGCAATGGGCACAAAAGACAGGGGAATGGGCATTAAAAAAAATCACGCTGCGCTAAAATCCGTGTCCCAACTGTATACCAAGCAAACCTCGGCGGCTCTGCCGTTTCATATTTTGATCGTAAACACGTTGCGCAGACGCCGGCTGATTGCGAGCGAATGAATATTCAAACCTTTATATGTGGGATTGGTTCACGGCACAAAACACAAACACAAAGCCGCCGGAGTAGCATTAGCCACCTAGCATGCATACAGCAACCTTTAGATAAGATTAACTGTACATTTCCTACAACCTCTAACCGAGGACAATGCAAAAGCCCACATGAAGGCGCCGATTATTATTAATAAAATATGCTAAGCGG
Source organism: Triplophysa dalaica (assembly GCF_015846415.1). NCBI lineage: Eukaryota > Metazoa > Chordata > Actinopteri > Cypriniformes > Nemacheilidae > Triplophysa > Triplophysa dalaica. Next base: position 17,307,983 of record NC_079549.1, on the reverse strand, counting down.
CGTTTGCTCGGCCGCGGTATGAATATGTAACGCGGCGGCTGTAATCACACAAAGGAGGCATTTTTCCTTTAATTTGCCGTCGCACCGCATCGCCAGTTTCACCGTCGCACTGACTGTGAATTGTTGCGCGAGACGTTTATTTTAAGAGTGCATATGAATGCAACATCAGGCCTGAGTATTTTGTTTACGCTTTCTCCATCGTGCATTTCTGGGTCGAGAGAAAGAGCGTTTGAATATGAATATGAATATGTAAAATGCAGTAATGATTACCTGGTCCTGAACTCTCATCTTGACTCGCTGCTCCTCCGTCCGCCATTTTGAATATTTAAGCCCGAATCCTTAAACCTTAATGCGAAAACACAGCGCGGCTTCCCGAATCCCGATCCACACACTGCAGCATCAGCATGGCAGATTTGAGAGTTTAAAGCAGCGCCTTAGAACATGCCTAGAAGAGTTTCCTCCGATCATAAACCGATTTTTTTTTTATTTTGGACATTTGTATATCAAGTCATGAAATTGCATAAAAAAGCAAATAAAGAAAGAACATGCTCAAAAGATTAAATCCTTATGTGGCCATTGGAGTGAAAGTTAAATGAAAGAAAAGTGAATGGACATTTGTATAATGTTCACGGGTCATTAAATTCGTTATGCTTCTCTTTGTTGGCAAAAGAAAAAACGTGTGCATCTTTTCATCAAGAAGATGGAGACTTCAGTGGTTCAACTTTCGATGTTATTAGGAAGTTTAATTTGCATTTAACACCGTTCTTACGGCTTAACGGAGATAACTGAAGCAAATCCACAATTTATAAATGTGTACTTGTCTATCAAACAAATAAGCTGAACTTGATTAAGCAAGAACAGTAAACGCTTACATAAAATACTTGAAGTGCCGTGTATTGTACAGTATACTGTATAATATCTGAGTTTATAAGTAAAATAGGCGACGTGCAATTGTTTATTTCACAAATATTGTAAAATGTTATTCTTAATTGTGTCCCACATGTCTTTATATTAAGGCCACTGGAACGTCTCTGCGGCTAAATGTGGACGGAGCGAAATTAAGAACAAGTCTGGATGTGGAAGTAATATAACTGATGCGTTGTAATCATTTTTTGTATGAAGTTCATCAACAAAGCTAAAATAAACCTGTTCACAAAGCGCATGCAAACTCAATTCGGTCTCCAAGACAAGAGCACCATCTGCTGGTCACTGTTATTTAGCTCAATCATTACTTTGTGGTTGATGGATACATATATTACTTCAAGATTCCAGTAATAATTAAAATAAAATAATAATTTAATCAATATGTAATACTGTAATACTGAAATAGCAACAAACATACAGTCAAACAAACTGAATGTTTTATCCAGTGATAAGGCATGATAAAGTGTGTATTACCTCCTGTGTAGCATGATCACTTCACACCTGCCTTTTGTTTACAACCTTACTAGTTAAACTTTGAGGAAGAGGAATAGCTGGGTAAAGAGTCCAAAGGGCACATAAGGGTGTGGTAGATACAGGTGCAGAAGAGAAAACTGTTTCAATGAGCACACAGGAAGACAATAGATAAGTATAAATCAGGAATATCTTTCTATATACATTTGCCAGCAGACCACGTTCTTCATTAAAATGACGAGCTGGAAACTGATTTTTTGCTGCTTTCATTTAGTATCAGGTGAGATTGTTTTCCTGCTAGATCAGATGAAAGACATTTTATGTACGATAACTTAGTGTGGTTAAAAAGGTCACTTGTATTCTTCTTTATTGTTTATATGTTTATATAAAATGTTTATAAATTATATTGTTTAAGTTCCGTTTCTCTGTATTTTCACAAGCTCTCAAATGGTGTCTTTCATTGATCTATAATTTATTCAGATAACACAATGTACCTAATTCAGTAGTCATTTTTACAAATCACGTATTCATTTATTCTTAAATACTTAAATGAAAAATATTGATCAATAGTAGCCAGTTCATGCAAGATTAATGAATGTATGAAAAAATGGAAGGTAGGGATTTATAGAAAGGTGTGGTGCAATTAAATACTGTGAATGAGGGTAAAAGTTACTTGGACTTCATACAAAATGTTTGGAAGTCGTATTCTCGTAAATTTAGTTGTTAAATTAAAATTTTGCCTCACTTGCTTTGTCCTGTAAAACTTTGTTCTTGTAGTCTAGAGCAGCAATTTTTTCATTCCAGGACCCACCGGTAAAATCTTGAGATACTCCAAAATATTTAAAAAACAAATATGGGGAAAAATTACACATTCATTCTCTTAAAATAGAGTAGTTTTTATTTTTCTAAATAGAATAAATGAAATTTAAGATGAAATACCAAATTATTTTATGGTAAATTTTTTAACAGCCAAGTGACTTTCCATAACCCACCTAATGCAACTGTGCGACCCACAAGTGGGTCCCAACCCACAGATTGAAAACCCCCGTTCTAGAGTATACCTTTTGCTATAGGACTCTCTCTTTGCCTTTTAGTGATCTCTGCTGGTTTTGGATTGGAAGTGACTATGAGTCAAGAATCCCTTGAGGTTGCCCGGGGTGATGATGTCACCCTTACATGTGATTTTAAACCTAAAAATCCAAACAATCCTCTAACCATCATCACATGGAGTGGTGATGGTGATGGGACTGCAAAGAAGGTACAGTACGCCTTGCATCATTTTCTTCAATAATTTGCATAAATAATAATGTTAAAAACAGTGTACTGTAATAACTCTTAAGAAGTTCAAAATTTTTAAACAGAAGCTATAAGAGCATAAGTTTCCTTCTAAACAGGTTATTTTTGGAACCTCCTACCGAAATAATTTAGTAGACATCGGACCAGAGTATGAAGGTAAAGCCTCCATAGTGACTGACCTTGCTGCTCTAAAGTCTATGCTGACACTAAAACAAGTATCAATGAAAGAAAGCAGAAAAATTAGATGCTATATTCAGATTCCTGGGGACAACGAGGGTCAGACCTCTGCCACTACCTTCCTTTTGGTTCAGGGTAAGAGTTCTACAACTAAATAGTTGTCTGTATCACCAGATATTTTTGTAAAGAGTAAAATCACGTACACTTTGAATAAATAAACATTGTTTTACAGTTTTACCATCAAAACCGATCTGTAAGTTATTAGGCACAGCAGAATACGGACAGAATATTAGCCTAACCTGTGTCTCTGAAGAGGGCTCTCCAACCCCTACTTACAAATGGGAGGCATATGATGTCAAAAACGTCCTGCGACAATTTCCACCCAAAACCACTGAAAGTATGTTATCTGTGAGAATTTGCTATATTTTATGATTATATCATTATTTGCTATAATTTGCACATCGTTTTGAGTAACAGAGGATGGAGTTTTGTCTCTGTTCAATGTATCCATCGAGACGTCAGGTTTCTATGTCTGCCAGTCAAGCAATAAGATTGGATCAGAAAAATGTAACTTCACCTTGTCTGTAATCCCTCGTGAGTATTGGCACCTTTGCTTACTTTCACTTTATGTATTTTCTCAGATTTATGCTCTTTTAGTTATTTTATGTTTTCTTGAAAAACTTAGAAAACATCACTGACTAGACCCTATTTTCATAAAATATAATGACAGAACTGACTTTTCTTTGCACCATGATTGAAGATAATGTTAAGCAATAGCCAAAGATCTATTGAAGTATTGTTTTAGAGCACTGTTGTAGGTACAGGATTTGGTAATCTTTGGGGAAATAATTTGATGTCTCTGACAAAATTAGGACAACAGATTTTGATAGATCTTGAAAAACCCATAATATTTGGATGCTTGAGATGCTCTCGAGGCTCAACATGATGTTTGACCTTTATAACTTGGAAACAAATTCAAGTCTCTGTTTAACTCTGTAAAAATGTCACATTAAACAAGTGAAATGGGTGGTGAATAACATTTTATGTTGACTTAGATTTTTAAGTCTTTCTTTCTTTGCAGCCTCTATGAATATTGCGTCCACATTAGGCATTGTTGGTGGTTGTATTGCTGGAGTTGCATTGCTTATAGTAATCATTTTCTGCTGTTGTCGCAAACGTAAACAGAAACCGGAGCAGTATGAAGAGGGGTGAGTCTGTATTGATGCTCTAGAAGTAATATATAGCTGACATAAAGAGAGTGTTGGTCAATCACAACACAAAAGTAATGTTTGTTGTGTCACGGAACAAACAAACAGTATAATGGACAATTAATGTGAATGTTTATTTCTCATTTCAGAAATGTTTTAATGGAATGTCCTGACAAACCATTAGCAGTAGTAGAAGAAGACTACAAAGGGCAAGGGATGAAAAACATTGACGAGCAAAGTGAGAAAGTCAACTATGTTGACGTCAGAAATAACTATGATGACCCCAAGGGTATTCGTGATGACCTCAGCAATCGGGATGAAGACCGCAAGGGTATTCGTGATGACCTCAGTAATCGGGATGAAGACCGCAAGGGCATTCGTGATGACCTCATTAACCGTTATGATGACCAAAGAGGTAGTCGTGATGAGCTCAGGGTTCGGTACGATGACCGCAAAGGAAGCCGTGATGACCTCAGAGATCGGAATGATGACCGCAGAGGTAGCCGCGATGAGCTCAGAGAACGATATGATGAACGCAGAGGTAGTCGTGATGAGCTCAGAGAACGATATGATGAAAGCAGAGGTAGTCGTGATGAGCTCAGAGAGCGTTACGATGAACGCAGAGGTAGCCGTGATGAGCTCAGAGAACGTTACGATGAACGCAGAGGTAGTCGGGATGACCTTAGAGATCACTATGATGACCGTAGAGGTAGTCGTGATGACCTCAGCAATAGGTATGATGATAAAAGAGAACGCCATGGGTATAATTGAGTGAGTATGACGAACAACAATACTGGTAATAGCTCATAACCATGAAATCCTCAATCTACTTTTTTGGCTAGATAGCAATAATATGTTATATAAACTCTAAAAATGCTTGTCTCAAAAATGGACAAACCCAACCTTTGGGTCAATTAATCTGTTCTGGCCTGCTGGGTTGTTTCAATGCAAAATGCTGGGATGTTTTAAACCATAGTTGGGTCAAAAAAAAATCTGGGTCAATTTAAACCAGTGGCTGGGTTTGTCCCTTTTTTACCCAATGCTGGATTGAAAAGAGTATAATATCATCACTCATATTTCTAAATCAAAGTGGTAGTGTTTTGTAGTCGTCATTTGTAAATGTATAAAATCTTTTTAAAATTTAAAATGTTATAACGTACATTTTATATTTGGAATTTGTTTTCATAACGTCTCTTTTTATTCACTTCATAAACAGCTTTTAATTTTTTTTCTACACGTTACCAGCTTGATAAATTAGCTTACTATGGTGCTTTTTTGTAATCATCTTAATGTTGCAGAATTTGATTTGTGAATCAAATTGTAAAAATGTCAAATTAGTTAAAAGCTCATTCTACATATTGGAATTGTGATTTATCAAAATGATTAAAATGTGTTCACAAATGCGTATATATGATACATTTTATCCCATGTGTAAGATAAATAAATAACTTTAGAAAACGTTATGCCATCATAAAGTCCTAATCATGTTCATTTATGTTATTAGTGTTTTTAATAAAATGTGTTTTTGAAACATCAACCAATATTTGTAGCCTCTTATTTTACCTTTGACCATACTTTTTATTTGAAATGCACTGTTCTTTGCTTTATATAACATTTCCTTTTTCATTTATAATTTCTTTTTCAATGTTTTATGTAGTTTTTATACATTTTCCTGGTAGATGCATCCATGTTTGATGATAGGTGAACTGCTTTAACTGAGTGTCATGCAAAGTAATTTTCGATAATCGTTTCGATCGCTTTCATTATGTACAAAGCATTAAATCAATATATATGATCGACACAGCAAAAGCCGTTCAGCAGATTTAGGTGTTTCAGGGTGTCAGTTGTTATTCAGAGTTGTCCCCACCCGTTCTGTTTGTGGTACAGTCCGTTCACTCTGAGCGGCGCAGCATAGATGAAGCGAATAACAGTCCGGGGAAGATGGACTAGATATCTAAACAACTGAACCGCTACAAACTACATCATGCTTTTCTTACACGATCATTGGATTCTATTTATACTGTTTTCACGTGAGTTTCAATCTGCTTTACATTTTATTTCTGTATAGAAATATGAGACATGCCGCAACAAACTACACGCATCTATAAAGTGCAACAGGTTGCGAGTTTCAGACACCGGTTTTATTTTTAGATCACGGGACGGCGCGAGGTTTTCAACAAGAAAATAAAATAAAATAACTGTTACTATTTACAAATTAAAATTATGCATATGTTAAAGAATCGTTTGAAAAAGAAACTTCAATATGATCTTTTTATTGTTAAAGAATCAAAGAATGAAATCTAATAATTTAACTTAAAACAGACGGAAAGGAATGTGTACTTGTGTTCAGCATTCGATTATTGTTGATTGAATGTCTGTCTGCATAAGTAATATTTAATTTTACTTGTATTTCGTGATATTCTGCACCAGTAAATATAAACCCCCGAGTTATTGTTGTGGAAAAGATTTGTGGGAATGTGTTGTCAGCCTGTAAATCTGCATTATATCAGTTTTTGAAGTGTGCATGAAACAGTCACAATACAACATATGTGATGGCTGTTAAATCGGAAGCTCATTGGCTAACTTTGCATTTTTTATTTACATAAACATAAAAGTTAAAGGTAAACCAAATAGATAAAGCTCATTATAGATAAACTGTGTTTAAATGTTGTTGGGAAAAGTTGGTTTGCAGCCCAATACTATTAACAATAATACCTCCTTATAATTATTATACAATACTTTTATAAATAGCATCAGTTATTTATTTATTAATACATATTAACATGGTGGAGATCAAGTGGAGGGATAGTAACGGCTTGGTTTAAATCTCCTGAACCTAATTGGGCGTTCGTGGATGACTGAGTGTATATTATTGGTGGGACCTCAACTTCCCCCTCCTGCACTGGGTTCTGGTGGGTGGGGGTTCACTTTAATGCCAAACAATGAGTCGAACAGGCAACAGAGAGGACAAAAGGAGGACCCCCGAACCCTCAACCAAGTATTATAGAATGAAATGCAGAAATCTCAAATGTATTCCCCTCACTAACATGATCATTCCAAAAGTACACCAGGAAAATGCTCAGGAAGTTGCTCTATTTCCTGTCAGGCAACAATGCATGAACACGGTTCTCGTAGAGATCTGTGATGACAGGCTGTTGTATATTTTTTCTTGCTGCGCTCCACCCTTTGATGAGAAGTTGGGCTGAAACAAACTTATCCATCTGTGGGAGACGACACCTCCCTACTTGGACTAAACAACTCTTTCTCCATTCTAAGAATTTCCCTGAATATTTGGGTTGCACAACCCCACCCCGATCAAACAGTCAGAGACTCCAGAGATACAGGCTGTGATGTCTCTTCTAAAATGACAGCCCCACCCTATGCACCCCACACAGCATGGAATCTAACTTTTCTCTAGTTTAACTCAACCACCCCACCTCACCCTCTCTCTCTCCCTCTCTCTTGGATGCTTCTCTGATTTTGTCCATCTTGTTGTTCCATAATCTCCCACACACGGCTGGACAAACACACTCTTTCATGGTTAGGCACACACACTCGAATGCTCAGACTGACTAGATCCAGATGTTTTCAGTCGTTTGTGCTTTCAAGTGGTCTTACCTCGTAATCTCTAGCTGATAAAGTGAATAGCCTTTGGAATGGTGTGACTAAGCATTCTTAAAGAGAGGCACTGTGCAAATTTAGGGTTTGTTTGATCCGCTGGTTGGTCAAGCAAAGTCTGAGAAAGGGCTTTGGGTAATGAGCACATATCTGTCTGTACCATTACACTTACGGTTCTCAAACACCATAATACTAATCATGAACAGGTCAGTAGTCATTATATGTTGAAACACCCAATGACATCACTCCCTTTACTGATGGGTGTTGCCCACATATGGGACACTTTACATTTTTTGGCTTTTGAGCAGTTGTACAGCACAAATATCTTATACTATGAGAACTTTTACTTATGTCATAATAGTGTGTTTAATACAAAAATGTAGCATGAAAAGTAGTTTTAAACATTTCTGAATCAAATACTTTTAAACATTTAAATAAAAAATGTAGCTTTTGCAAATTCTGATAAACTGGTGCAACCAAATCCGTGTTTCGGTACTAAATTTGATGTGTTTATTAGGGTTTATAGAAACCAATTGTTTTTGTATGTTTATATATTGCCATTCACTATTAATCTCTCTCTATTGTTTTCATAGTGCAAAGTGTTAATGGTGTACAAGTGATCGTGAAAGATGAGAAGAAGTTTGCCATGCTGTTCTCCCCCATCGTCCTTCCGTGTCATTACACCACCCATTCCACTCAAAATGCAGTGGTGCAATGGTGGTATAAGTCCTTCTGTACGGACCGAACACGGGATTCTTTCACATTTCCAGAGAACCTGGGGGTCCATGTCTCTGATGTGCGAGGCACCTCTCATCTGGACTGTTCAGACAAGAGCCGGACTGTCCGCATAGTGGCCTCTGCACAGGGGGCTTCAGTGACCTTAGCGGAACATTACAAAGAAAGAGACATCTCCATCATAAACAGTAATGCTTCTCTGATGTATTTTATAACTGCTTTTAGCTGGAGGAAGTTTTGTGGTGGAAGTGTATTGTAAATAGGGCAGAATAGTTTATTGACTCTGATTATAACTTTATGAAACGGTTAACGCAAGGGGTAAAACATGATCGTAAAATGATAGTGTTTGTCATTTGGAACGTGGAAATACCTAACCTAACGTAGGGGGGTTCCTGTTCATTTATTAACTAGTGACTTTAGCAGATCCCAAACACAGAATGACACGGAACAAAGGTCAATTAGTTGACATGGAAGTCGTTTTAATAGCATCACTTTAAAAAGTTAGCATTAGCTTTCAGATGCATCCTTTCAGGCATTTTTAAGTGTAGCTTGAGGGTACAAATACGTTCTGGGGCCCTGTATAACAAAATAAAATTTTATTACACTTTTGTTGAATTTTGAGATGCCTCATAAGCACTCTCGTGCGTAATGTTCCTCTTAGGAAACCCGGCCGATTGTGCTGTGTTTTCCTGTTCCTTTAATAGGGCTTTTTTCTAGGTCGCACAATGGTCAGGGGGGTGGACCTCATAAAGGTCTCACAAAACACCCCCGCTGCTTTCCTTATCAAACACAAACACTCTCTCCTCTGACTTTAGCTAACAGAGTTCTCCCTCCTCCACACACATCTCCAGCAATGACTTCAACTGTTGAGACAAATTATTACAGATAGATAATGAGAATGAATGATGTGTTGTTCTTATCGCATTACCGGTGAGTGCCAAAGGCAACTGCTGTAGTTCTAACTAAATACATTTATTGGAAGTTATAGTTTGGGATACAAACAGGTAGAATGGATTTGAATAAAATGTGACCCTGCCTGTGAAACCCAGATAAAGTCGTTTTTGGTCAAGTTTAAAGTCCCAGTGAAATTAAATATTACAATTCCTATTTTTTCATGAAATCTTGCATCATTAATTGTAAATAGCTTACCAATGTGGGTCATTCTCTTTTAATATTCATATACCCTCAAAATCTTCAATTAAAATCTGAAAATGTACTTCCACCCTCTAGTGACCATCCATTTCAAATATTGTAAGTTAGATGGCTTGGACGAGCTTACGTTAACTCCTACCCTTCAACTGTCAGTCTACTCCCAGTTCCAAATGCAAACGGCTGTTTTTATACATCCAATCAAATCACAGTGAAAACAAGCCACGCCCACTATTTGATAATCCGTTTCACTCGGAAATGTGTCAAAATAGGGAAGAAAACATTCGTAACTTCCGGTTCACAGGGACTTTAATGATTCATTTACATAATTATATATTCATAATTATTTTTGTGGAGTATTAATATTTCATAAGTATTATGTTCTGTTCTTTCAGAAGCAGATCTGCGGATTGGACAATTGCAGTGGGGTGACAGCGGGGTATACTTTTGTAAAGTTATCATTGCTAATGATTTGGAAGGAATAAATGAAGACCAGGTGGAGCTACTGGTGCAAGGTCAGTCTTCTAAGAGCACATCCTCTTCTGCAAACACAAAAATGTCTAACATGACTTAGTGTTCAAACAACAGTCGGCAGGCGCATGCTTTTAATACTTGTGATCAAAGGATTTTCAATTAAAAAGAACATTTAGGAGCTTTGTAGATCACAAAACATGTTTGTTTGTGTGTGTATGCTTGGTTATTGTGGCTGAATGATTGTTAATAGCAATCCCTGTCTGAATTCCGAAGTGCACTTACAAGCGCTACCATGGTGATGACTGAACGGCGCATGCCTCTCAACAGGCCTCACTTTCTTAATAAGAGACTCTATTGTTCATCTGAGCCCCGGTAGTTTGGGACAGCCTCACATATTCTACACATCCTGGACAGGACCACTGCAGAGAGAAACTGTGTGTTTGGTGCCGTGTGACTGACCCAAACTGCTTAAGTTATTTCTGTGTCACCTAGACAAAGGAAAGTCAGATGCCTCATGCCAGACATAGAGTAAATAACTGGCAGTTATTGACGTGAGCAATATAAGCTGCGTCTTAAGCCGTTACCATGGTAGCAAAGGGGTTTTCAAGGGACGGAAGATGCAGGGGCCTCTAGTACAGCCCTGTGTGGTGTAGAAAAAAAGAAAAATACAATAACAAAGAGAGAGAGAGACGGAGAGAGGGTTAGAGCTAATCTTAGACAGGAGGATCAACGAGAGTGTTTTGTTTATACTTAGAAGTGCAGCAAGCCACTTGTGTACACTGAGTAATCAAAATTTAATTGGTTTATGGAGTGGAGGAATATCAATGGATCTCCGTGGGTTAAAATAAATCTGGTGTATTGAGTGTGAGCTGCTGTAGACTTTAAATCAGACACTCCCTATTATATCTATCATACATTCCAACCAGTCACTACTTTCAGTTTTGCTTTTGCTTACAGTTTGCCCTGATGCTGAGCTTTTAAATCATTCGCTTACGCAATTTTGCACAATAAGGGTGTTTCTCAAAATGAGGGTTAGGGATTTGAACACACCCCTTTGAATTCAGAAATAACCAGGGGCGGTTCTTAGTTTAGGGGATGTTGGAAGCGAAGTCCAGAGCTCTGTGGTTGCAAATAGATCCTTTGTTTAAAAATGTAATTGTTACATGCTTAAAAATAAAAGTTAACATCTTCAACGTATCATTTGTTTCAAGCAAATCTTTAAATATTACTAAAGACAATCAGCCATGAATCAGGCGTGCTTTAAAACACGCTAGTTAATAAAATAAACAAATAAATGGAGAGGTTTGTCACTTTGACACTTATATGTGTAAATAAAAGTATTAAATGTTCATTACATCTAGATGGATTCCAAACAGACCATGTAGTTTGTCTATTTTCTAAGGTTTGTCTGCAGAATGTAAGATTACAATTTATCAACTATTCCCTGTTTCAGAATAAATTATGGTTTACCGTAGATATTATTTCATTTATAGAAGATGCATACCTAGTGCCAGTTATATGTAATATAAGTAATATGTAATTCATCACGTGCTCGATCGAATTTTCCTTAAAGAGCACGTTCCCTGCGATCCCATTTTTCAACCTTTAGTTAATGTTTAATGTTGCTGCTAGAGAATAAACAATACCTGCAAAATGACAAAGCTCTAAGTTCAGTGCCAAGCGAGATATTGTCTTTAACAGAATTTGCTTGTCAATGACAACAGAGAACGGCTGGAATTGACTAGAGCCTTCCACTTCCTGGGTACATGATGTCACTATACCGAGTGCTTTTAATTACTTCTGCCCAAAGGAATACGCCAAAAAAGGGGCGGGGCCTTCCTTAAAGGAGAAGAAGAGCCGCTGGAGTAGTGTTCAATTATCAGAAATGTAAACATTTGACTGAGCTGTGCGCAAAACTACTTTCACTTTCAACACAGTCCTACAGCTGGTAATAAGAAATTATGCAACACACATTCTAAGATAACCAACGGTCAAATAACCAATTTTTAACATCGGCTGTGAAAGCTGTTCTGTGCATTACACTGATACCTCTGTCCAAAACACTTCTATGAAACGTCCCCTGAAATCCTGTTTGCAGTCTCCTAGTCAATCTTCTTGTTTTATTATCCAACTCGGGTCTGATATAAAAAAGCAAAACTAAAGCTTCTGTTATTGGTGTAAATTAATATAACCGGTCTGACGCCATTCGGTCCGGTGTCATTCCCTCACCATAGTAGGAAGAAAATGTGCTAACAAAGATAGACGTTTGCACATGCACTAGTTTTAAACTGATAAAGTGATGTTGACGGCATTGTTGCTGTTTATTGCTGAAAACCAAGGCTTATGAATTCACGTGCACTGAGAGGGGGACCAACAATCACAACAGCCTGAGAAGCGCAAGCCAATCACGAAAGATCCGGTCAGCTTTACCATTCAGAGCGTTTTGGAAGGAGGGACTTTATATAACTGGAAGAAGTGGGAAGTGGTTGAAGTGGGACAGCGATGAACAAAAGAATTGAAATATGTGAGTTTTTTAAATTAGAAACATCCAAATCCATTGTTAAAAAAAACATAATAAAAGCCTATAAAACAGCCAAAGACTGGGTCCTTAAAAGGGACAGTTAAACCAAAAATGTAAATTCTGTCATAATTAACTCACCCTCATGTCATTTAAAACCTGTAGATGACTCTTTCTTCTGTTGAACACAAAATAAGATATTCTGAGAAATGTCAGAAAAGGATTTGTGTCTATACAATTGAAGTCAATGAGGTACAATGGTATTTGGTTACCAACGTTCTTCAAAAGATCTTCTTTTGTCTTCTACAGTAGAAAAAAATCATACAGGTTTGGAATGACACAACGGTGAATAAATGATGATGAACTATCCCTTTAAATCGTTCTGTTACTTTTTAAATGATTGGATTTGGGATTTTTAGCTGTCAGACAAAAAATAGCTTAATTACATTGAAGGTCATCATTAGGGACATGGAGGAGAAACTCTTGAGACTCATAATGAACATCCACGCAACCTCCCACATCACCCAAAAAATAAGGCAGTGAGTTTTAAAGGGGCATGCACCACACAGCTTCTGCACATGTTTCAGAAAAATAAATAAACTAATTCTGAATGTTCTCCCAAGGGATCTTTATATATGTCTCTTTATCTGTTCCCATTCCCTGTACCTCTCAGAATCAGTGTGAGGTTTCCTCTAGGCTACTCTCAGGTTACAGTTGCTTTAATTAAAGGTAACAGCAGAGTAGAGAAGCCGATGGCAACCCACACACAGCACAGAGACGTGGATACTATTTTTCCTCTTCCTGTCTGCCAGCTCAGCACTTCCTGTCACTCAGGGATACATCTTCCCTGACTGTGGTCATATTTGTGTGTGACACTCTTGTTCAGGGAGGGACATGTTGAAAACAAAATTCTTCTTTGGTTTGCACATATTTAGAAAATGTTTTTCTGGATGTGGTGTTCTGGCACATTTTGGAATGCAACAAGCTCCAAGCATTTGTCTTTATTCTTGAGTTTCAAGCTTTATACTGAAAATGAAGGTCAGGTAGGTGGTGAGAATGCACTTTACTTTTGGCAGCGTTTCAGGCATTGACAAAGTATACTCTGTAAAATAGACTGTACGTCTGTGGACACCCCCTCATTTCTCTCTCAGGGAGGATCTTTGTTGGAAGCCGATTGGACAGTTCTTTAATGCCAAACAATGCCAACACTGTCTCCGTGGTGATGCCGTAACCCTTCCCCCCTTTCAGGATGGCCAATGAGGCCGTGTGATTAATTAGTCTAGTCTCCCATATTTCTCCGCTGTCTCCCTGCTTTAAACCCCCGTGCACCTCGACTTCCCTTCGTACATATTGGAGAACCTGATCTGTTGCTCAGGGCAGATATAAATACTGTATGCATACATCAACAAAATCATGTTCTGGGAATCTGCAATGTCAGAATATCATTAGTTTCTGTCGTTGAGCTATATAAAGAATTCGTTTATAAATAAAAAGAGATTGACAAAACAATTCACGACAATTAGATTAAGAAATATTTTTTTATACAATTTACATTTAGGTGTGGACACCATTTGTCCGATAGTGTTTCAGCATGCACTCTTTGTTTAGCTGTAACATTCCTCAATGAGATGAGATAAACTTACGTTGCGCCTGATTTAGTCTAAACAGGCAAAAAGGCAGATCAAAGTTTAAAACCAGAAATCATGCAAGTGTTAAATCAGCTTTCAGCTTACACTTTTGCGAAAATCCCAGCCACTAACAGAGTAACTCTTAACACATAACACACGTGCTTTGGCCCACGACTCTTTAAACTTTCTCGCTCTGTCCACTGCTTCTGTTTATGTCTGATCTTCTCCCTTTTCCAGGTAGGACAGGTGTGCTGGATGACATCCTGCCTGAGTTTGATTTGGAGATTATGCCAGGTACGCCTGCCATACCAGTTCTTTCCCTTTTCTCTCTCTTTTCTTTCCAGTGGGTCCTCTCACATGGGTCCTCTTTAACTCACTTGCTTCATCCTCTGCTCCGACCACACATAACCGAACATTTAAAAAACAGCAAAATTATATCGTTCATTTTGAGGACACAGCTTGCTTGGAAATGTACATGTGCAACATTTATATACAGTATACTCCCAAAATGTATACTTTGAAGTTTCCATAAGCACTGTGAGACATTCTTGTGAATTAAGAATGTGTCTGTTTACTAAGAAAGTTATCTGCAATGTATGCTTTTGGAATTTTAAGACCACACCTAGAGGAAGTTTGTCATTTGTTTTGTATAAAGTCCTGATAAGCGGGGTCTTAATCATACACACGCTCCCTTGCGGTTGGTCACGATCATAGGCTTTACATCCTGTCGGCAAAAATGATTTCAGGTCAGCATTTCCTTTTAGGATCTGCTTTTTGTCGCTACAGAAACCAAGCTTCCTGATGCGTTTTATGTGTCACTCTCAGATGCATCACATCCTGATATTTCTTATGTCATCATGGCATTCATGTCTGAATAAATACGTTTTTTTACATGGACTTCTGTCTGTCTTGTCTTTGTCTTAGAATGGGTGTTTGTGGGAGTTGTCGTCCTCGGTAGCATCCTTTTTCTGTTGCTGGTTGGGATCTGCTGGTGTCAGTGTTGCCCTCATTCCTGTTGTTGTTACATCCGCTGCTGCTGCTGTCCTGATACATGCTGTTGTCCAAAACACTGTAAGTAATAAAAAACAAATGACATGTCTGCAATATCTCAATACGTAGTTTCAGTGATGCAATTACAAAGCGTCATTTTAAGCCCAATGAGCCTTAAGAATCCATCTGCTGTTTTTCTCCAACTGTTTTCCTCAAGAAACACACATTTCTTAAATAATAATACAACTTTAAAATGTATTTTTTTCAGTATATGAAGCAGGGAAGATGGCAAAGAGTAGCCAAGCTCCTCAGATTGCCATGTATCAACCTTATTACGTTCCTGGTATTCCTGTGGTTCCTTCAGCTGCACCATCTCTCATTGATCCCAAGCTGATACCAACTGCTGTCCCTCCTTCTGTAGAAAACAATATAGCCGGAGGTAAGAGATAACAGCGATTTTAACATTTTTACATGCTCGTTGTCCTGTTCATCTTTATAACAATATGTATTTAATGTTATGCCAAAAATTATTGGAATGCCTTGGCTTATTTTTTTATCTTGGCCTCCCCGTCTCTCAAATGCGAAAGTATTTTGGCATTATACAGAAGTTTTATAGAAATGCATTATCAAAGTCTTCCAACATTCTTAAAAAATTAAACATTCACATTCAGCTGGTAACATACACCTTGGTTTTGAAAAGAATCAGGTTGTCATTGTGGTCGGATAAGAGAGAGCCTTTTTTGTGCATTTATGTTGGTAAACGTAATTTTAAAAAGGCACCCACCAGATTCCTCCCCTTGCATGTAATCCGCCATGTTGTTTCTACAGAAGCCCTAAATGGACAAACCGCTCTACGGAGCACGTTTCATAAATACATTATCGCCTTCGGCGGAGAAGCGAAAACGTGACGACATTTTAGCCCTGTGTCAGCTAATGTAGTGCTTCGAAAGGAAAGGTGGAGAGGTGGAGTTGTTGCAGTTGCAATTTGGTTTAAAATTCATACACAGTACCTTTAAGAGTGTAGAAAGAGTAGGCAAACACATCTCAATCTGTTAAATGTTTTCTGCAATTTGGTGTATTTCACATTGAGATTGTGGGTAGTGTAATTCTTCCCTGGCTATTTTAAAGTTCATTACTGATACATTATGTAGTATTCAGTATACAGTAGTGTTTGCACATAATTATGTAACCAAGCACTGTGTAAGGTTAAGCTATGTAGGTGTCCTAAATGTACAGTACACTAACTTTGAATGATGTGTGATAACACGGACATAGCTACAACACACAGATCACCTGTGTGTGTCCACAGTGCGCAGTGGCTATCGACTCCATGCCAGTCAGGGTCAGGACGCTATGAAGGTTGTGTACTACGTAGAGAGAGACCTGGCGCAGTTCCACCCTGCCAAGGGGGCCAGTCATCCATGTAAGCCTGTATGCAGTTTTTGTATACCGTGTGTGAATGGAGGCATTTGTGAAGTTCAGTTAGTGGGACCCTTAAACAATGGTCATCTGAAATAACATCATGATGACTATCATCTATGTTCCAGTAAAGGGGAAGTGTGTCATTTCTGCAGAATTGCAAATGCGAATGTTTTTTCAAATAGTTCTTTGTGACCCCCTGCTGGTAGATACTGTAACTGAATAAAGTAGCCTTCCTCTGCTTTTTAAAGTAGCTGTGCAGTCAGATGAAATAAAATCGTTGCATAAGTACAAATCAGAAACGTTTGATTTTGTAATAGTACAGTATATAATTTATCAATGCCAACTGTTTGTGAAGTGATTCGAAAAGCCTGATATCGACCTTTGCTTCCGCTACGTTCTAGATGAAAGCTGCACTTCCAGGTCTGAACTTAAACATGGCATGACATTCTTGAGAACATGCCCTGGAGCTGTCGTTTTTTAGCATGTAAATGTAATTGCCTTCCATTCATATAGAATGAACATCTTCAGTGAAATGTTACTTGCCCATGTGAATTCAAAATATGCTAACCAAGTGCCAAACTTCTTACTTGACACATATTTTTTCTGGGTGATGACAGTGAGTTTGTGTTATTTACATGGGTGTTATTGTACCAGAATGGCTAAGAGTCTCAAAGTCTTTAAAATGATGTCATTGTGTCAGCAGCTGGCAGCCTATCAGAACTGAGCTCTCTGCATGATGCTGATGTAGACTTCAGGCAGACCTATAGGCAGATCCAGAGGAAAGCACTGCCACCCATCAGTGACCATGGCGATGAGCCACGCCTCCGAACTGCATCAATTGGCTATGGGCTTCGCCCCTCACATTATCAAAGCAATAATTCTTTGGATGAGCATGACAGCAGGTACAATTTGAGTGTGTGAACAAAATATGCTCTAATATTTTAACACTTAACCATAATGATGGCTATGATGGTAACATAATGGCTGTTTTTCCAGATGGAACTGTCGCTCCGAGTACCTGCCTCGCAAAGCCTTTGACACCAGAGGCCGTACGGGGTCGCTAGATGAACTTGAAGAGTTTGCCATGTCATACGGCCCACATAGTCGCCAGCGAGGTGACTTTCGAGGACCTAAGCGAGACTTCGAAATGGCCCCGAGGTCACGCGACCATTACACATCCTATCGAGACGGCCCTCGTTGTTCCCGTGATGCAGACGACGATGACTGGCGTCGGCAAGACTCTCCGCCGTCACCGCCTAAAAGGCGCGGTGCCAGCGAGCGTTACGCTGCCCGTCAGAGGTCGTATGATGACACCTACCTGAACAGTCTGCTGGAGCGCAAGGCCAGGGGCGAGCGAGGAGAGCGAGGTGGGAGGGCTGACAATGACAGTGACACGCCCTCAAAAGGCAGTTCCAAGAAGAGCAGTGACTGTTACAATAGCAGGTCACCTAGCAACCGGCCCGAGGAGGATGATCCTTTACCTCCGTACTCTGAAAGAGAGGCAGAGAGGTTTAAAAATGGAAGGTACAGGACAGCTGACCCTGCCATGCGCCCTTTTTCGTACACACGGCCGGCTCACGGGCTTGCCCATACGTTGCAGGAGCGCAGGGAGGAAAGAGACAAACCCAGGAAACTGGTGAGTTATTTGTGAACTTCTGCCCTGTTGGTGTATGGTGTTTTTGTACTTTAAAGGGGGGACGAAAGAGAGAAAATTTCATTGGAAGGAAGAAAAGAGTTTACTGAGATGCCACCATGTGGTCCCATTTCAACCAACTGTGCAGTGACAAAGTAGAAAACGTAAAAATGTTTCAGTAGTAAAGTTAGTATGTTTATTTAAATGATGGAATTAAAATATTCTACCCGCCTATTTTTGTACTTTTCATCTTTTTATTTTGATATGTAAATACCATCTTTACAAGAATGTATGTAAGTCAAAGTCCACATTGAATTATGAAAACGGTTGTTAACGTCTCAGGCATCTTCTGACTGACATACTAACTCTAATGGGCTTGCATTACTGCACAAGACTGCCGCACTAACAACGCATCAGCAAACGCTTCATGCTAATGGGTGTCTAATGTGTGGCTCTTAATGTTTTTTAACAGACCACTCACCTAAGCAGAGACACTTTAATTGTGTGACATCATCAGACTGAACTGACATCATACTGTTAACATCACCATCAAGCTGAAGAGAAATGCACCAGACACCAAGAATCTATCAGGACACATTATACAGGATTACAAAGACATGGAGAATCAAGGGGAGGGACTTATTGTATGAACGTGTTTGTGTTTACCTGAATTACAATTTTACATTTCATACTTTATTAGGTAAAAAGTAGTCTTCTCTACCAATGCACTTGAATTTTGTGAACTACATTTTACATAAAGACTCCAAAATATTCAAATAATGTTTTTATTATTTTGCTCGTTTGTGTTGTAAACATTCCTTGATGTTTTGTATGCCTTAAGTACTGTAACTGGACACTGTCTCTGATATTTCCGTATTTGTTTGCACTGTACCATAAATGACTCTGTCTACTTTTAGCTTTTCAAGGGAATATGTGCCATTCATTTGTATTCCATGATTTAAAATAATGATTTTGATACAAACCTTTTCTCTCTGTATGTTTTCTTTAGTACGGTTGATAACCTCTGTGTATTCATGATAACTTGTCTGTGCTCCTTATCACTCAAGTTTAAGTCAAACTACAAAGACTCTTTACTCTTGCTTCAACCTGTTTAAAACAACAAATAAGAGATTTTTCCAGCAATAATGACCAGACAGAGCCCCTGCAGGAAACTGGACAGGACAAAGTAAAGGAAAGGATGCTTCTTGCCAGGATGAGATTACAATACAAGGAAACTATAGCATACAAGGCATCACAGGTGTTTAGTGGTCAAACTGTTTTGCTCTATCATCTGCATTTCCCTTTTTTCAACACACTCTCACAGTGTAATTAATAGTTATTCGGTGCACATTTTTTTATTAATAATAACTGGAATTGGAATTAAACTGAAATTATTATTAATAATAACTAAGCAATTCAAGTTCAATAACGTTACTGTAGACCGTTTGTTTTAATAAGTAGGCTAATGCCGCAACTTTATTCTCATTTTGTTCGTTATTTATGTGCAAGATTTCAATCTCGGATAATAATCTCAGAAATTGTAGTTGGAACAATGTATAAGAATTAAAATGGCCTTAGTAAAGTTTACTATATGACTTTTTAGAGTTAAAAATGCTCATCTAAGAATATGGGTAAGCTTGCATTAACCGTTTGTTATTGGGTAGTTGACACACTAATATGCAATTTTGTCCACTGGTGTGTTAAAAAAAAACTAACAATGAAGATATATCTTTCTTGTGCTATTTTATATGATACATATTAATAAGAAAATTATAAAACAATGTAATACTAACAGTTTTTTTCTAAATGTCTCACCATAGCAAGCAAACACTACCCACTGCACAATAAAATGATAAAAGCAGAGATACAAAGTTTACTGTTTGTAGAAATGCCGCCCTCTACTGGATTATTGACAAACTACATTTTGACGCTTCAAAATAAACAATGCAATATTCCTTTAAAACGATGACTTACATTTGCAAGAGGACGAAGGGGACACACAAAACGAATATTTTATAAAGAAGCATTTATTGACACGTACTGTTCTAGACACACCTCTGTTGTTGTGTGTGATGCACCTGTTCAGGGGTGTGATCCTGGGTGACATCATCTTGGGATGGGGGAAGGGAATCCGACTTCTATAGAGCAAAGGTGTATTTACATTGAGTTCCTATAAAGATAGGTAAGAAGAATATATTTGGGTAGCGTTAGACCTTTTACGATGACATGACGGCTATTGTACTAACGTATGCCTGTTTTAGCGTTTGAATGGTACTGTGGATTTTGTTGCGTTTTGGTGGAAAACAGACGGCAAAAAAACTTCCGTGTAAGGAAGAGACATGCCGCAGCTCCAGGCGATCGCGCTCGTGCTCGTCGTATTTCCTATAGGTAAGATGTCATTTAAGGTTACTAACAGGAGGCTTGTTTCTATTATGGTCTGTCTGAGTTGGCGAATGTATTTACTGTTAATTGTACCTAATGGGCAACAGGTGCAAACATGAGGCCAAAAAGCAGATCACGTGACCAAATACAAATGTTTAAACTGGATTAACTTTACAAGTTTATGAAGTATTGTGTTGACTAAAATTCTGTCACTTGTGTGCATTTTCTATCGGGTTGTAGGATGTAGTGAGAGAGACATCTACACAAATAATTTGTATCTGGTATCTCTCTGTTCAGAGATTAATGTATTGACTCAATCAGCAGGTTCCCACGTTCATGAAAAAGCTGGAAATATCAGGAAATTTCCATGAATGGGATTTTTTTGTGTGTGTGATCAACATTTTTTATTTGTTCAAAATGCAACGAACCCCCCCCGCAAAATATAAATAAAAATAAATAAGAAAACATCCAGACATAAAAAGGGGGAAACAGACCTGCTTTCTGCTTTGTGATGAAAGAAGAAAGAAAAAATAAGTGACTATAATTTATTCATATATTCTAGTATATCGGACCAAAAATGGTGCCGGGTATCAATAGTAACAGGTTTAACCTTATTAAGACGTGCTGTTGTATATTCAAAGGACATTATATTCACAAGATTGTGAATCCAATATGTTTTTTTACACATAGTTGGTGTGAACCAATTCTGTGTCATTGCTTTTCTAGCAGATGTGAAACCAGCAAACAGCATTTTCTTTTTTATTGGACCTACGTCAAGATCAGAGAAAACATTAAGAAAACATAAACTCGGATTTGCAACATATTCAATATGTAATAGAGAGGATAAAGTAGAATCAACATCCTTTTCGTCTAATTCTTAAAATAAAGTGTGTAATTAAAATGTCTATTTTCACCAGATAAAAGTAGATAAATTGTTTATTTAATGTTGAATCAATGTTAAGGATTACCAATTTAAGATGGATTAAACCTTAAATCAATTATATTTGCTATGTTCTAGTGCTAAAAGATATGGCTAAAAATTGTTCTTTGCAAGTGCAAGCTTCATGAAATCACCAAAAAAGTCCAATCATCTGTCCATCCATTCTCCATCTGATTTATTATGGACCAATTCGTGAAGACAACAGGTTAGGAAGGGCCACAAGTCCTTTTCCTGGCCATATCTTCCAGCTCCACTTGGGGGATTCTGATATCTCTCCAGCGTGCCCTGGGTCTGCCGTGGGGTCTCTGCCCCAATAGATACCTCCCCTAGGATCACATGTCCGAACTACCTAAAATGACAAATAATTTGGAAAAGTCATCAAAAAGAATTGGTCAAAAGGTAATCTTCATCCAAACTGTGTTTATTTCAATCTCTGTCTCTCTTCTCTCAGAGCTGTTGTCTATTCAAGTCTCAGTTCCTGAGACAGAGAGACGCACAACTCTGTTTGCTTCAGTTCTTCTGCGGTGTGATTACTCAACAACTGCGAACACACAAGATGTTCTGGTCACATGGCGATTTAAGTCCTTCTGTTTGGATCCAGTGCTGGAGTATTACTCCACTGGTAAGAGCTACACCTGTACTGTATGCTTCAATGCATCAAAAATATACCTGCAAAGCTTACACTTACAGTTGAAGTCAAAAGTTTACAATCACCTTTGCAGAATCTGGAAAATGCTGAAAATTTTGGGAAAATAAGAGGAATTACGAAGTTTACGAAAGAAGTGTTAACATAAAGTTCACACCAAAAAGTAATGACATAACTTCTAAAAATATTCCAGGTGCAAAGTTTACATCCCCCTGATTATTAAGACTGTATGATGTAACATGCACAATCAATGACAGTGTTTATGTTTTGTCATCGTTGGTGTGATGCTCATGAAGGCAACACGATTCGTTTAAAGTCGGGTGGATGTATACCTCTGAAAATGTTTTTTTGGTGTAAATGGATAATATTTAATTTCCTGAGAAACGTGTATATTTGATAGGTTTTAAAAAACACTACTAAATGAAAAAATAAATATATTAACAAAACAATAACAATTTACACACAATTTTTTGTAAGTTTTATACCCACCTGACTTTAAATGAATTGTGTTGCCTTCATGAGCATCACTGAATGTTTCTATCTATTGTAATAGTTGTGTATGAGTCTCTTGATTGTCCTCCATGTAAACAGATGAATCTCAACATCAAACTGTTACTGATGGACATGAGTCAAATATACAGAAATGCTGAAAAAGATTCTGGAGGAGCTGGATAATTTTTTTGAAGATCAGTGGATAGTTTAATGACCACGCACAAACAAGAAACCATTAAACAACATTATGACAAAACATAAAAAATGTCATTGAATGTGCAGATAACACCATACAGTATTAATAATCAGGTTGATGTAAACTTTTGACCTCAGCTAATTTTAGAAATTCTTTTTGGTGTGAACTTCATGTTAACATTTCTTTCGTAAAATAACTTGTTCAGGGCAGGACTAAACTGAAAATGAACGTTAATTAAAAAAAATCTCTTAAGCTTTCCAAAATTTTCAGCATTTTCAAGATTCTACAAAGGTGTTTGTAAACCTTTGACATCAACTGTAAATGAACGCGACAGTCTATGTGACTTTTATACGTTTCTTTATTCCTTCAGCGTACCAAGCAGCTCTGGCCCTGAAGCAGGACCCAGCCAATGATTGTCAAGACAGTCAGCGGACTGTGCGCACAGTGATTCAGAAGAGGGGAATGAATGAAGCTACGCTGGGACCCGAGTATCGAGATCGCAAGATCTACATACAAAACAGTGAGTCCGGACCTTGAACATTGAACATGATGTTTTAATTACAGTATAATCTACTGAATTTATATATAGATTTAAAACGATTTTGTATGTGTGTGAATTACAGATGCAGACCTAGTTATCAATGAGGTCATGTGGTGGGACAACGGCATGTATTTTTGCTCAATCGATGCAGCGGGTGATGTTGTGGGGGACTCCGACAAGGAAATCAGGCTCATTGTGTATCGTAAGTATTAGCAGATTGAACTTTAATATTGTAGGCCCAGAGAAACTTTTACATGTAGATGATAATGAGGTCACATTTCCTGTTTCTCAGACTGGCTGACGGTGATGTTAATCATTCTTGGAGCTTTGCTTCTGATCATATTGTTTGGGGTGTGCTGCTGCCAGTGCTGTCCTCAGAACTGCTGCTGCTATGTGCGCTGCCCGTGTTGTCCTCGAACCTGCTGCTGTCCGGAAGAGGGTATTTTTTTCCAGTAACTCTGTCCTTGTTGTGTCTGTTTGTGTATGAATGTGTAAAATTTTATTGACTCCAAGACTGTTTGACTATTACTCTTGTTTACCCCAAAAATAAAAAACTCATCATTTATCCTCCCTTATGTTGTTCGAAACCTTTATATGTTATATATATTTTGAAACATGTGTCAGTGGTTTTGTGTCCATACAACGGAAGTCACTGGAGGGCAATTGTGTTTGGTTACCAACATTTAAAATATATATTTTTTGTTATTCTGCTGCAGAAAGAAATTGTGCAGATTTTCATCTTTTCTATAATTGTTTATGTTCGTTGTGTCTTTAGCTGTCATGCACCACAGGATGATGCGTGATGCTAAGAAGGCAATGGTGCCATGGTTTAATGGTCAGCCCATCTATGCTCCTATTGCCTCCAATCCATCTTCTCAAGGAAACCCTCTACTGTATTCGGGTTAAGATGACTATTTCTAATCATCTGCTAATACATATATACGCTTTAATAATGAACGATGGAACAACACTAATGTGTCTCTTACCTCCAACAGGCTCTTTTTCTGAACCTCCATCCAAACACAACTATCCCATGGGCCCGATGGCCATGCCTCCCCCTCAGACTGGCCAACACTTCATGCCTCCCCATGGATACCATACCAACGCCAGCGTGAATGGGAGTGGACATGGAAATAAGCAGATGTTAGAATATCTAGAAAACCAGGTTAGAGGAATGGAAGTGGCAGCCCCGATGCTCCAGCCTCAGCATCACACAGTAGTCCCGCTTCAGAACCATCAACCTCAATATATGCATCAGCCATCCCAGGCTGTATCCTATCCAGCCAGGGCACCCAGCATGCTGTCAGCCCTGGATGAAATGGGCGTCCAAGGTGTGGAGCGCAGGGTCATCCAGCTTCCTCCAATCGTGGGACGAGCAAGACAGAGCTCACGGCGGGCCAATGACGGTGCCCGTGGGAAACCCAGGCAGTCTAGACAGTCCAGCGGTAGCTCTAATCGCAACGGTAATCATCGTGATGACTCCTGGAGGGGACCGGCTACTTCACGTAGAGAGATCCCCCGCAGCTACAGTGATGAGTCAGACTGGGGTGAAAGGCGTGGAAGTCGAGGTTCCTCGGGACGCAGGGGAGGATCAGGTTCAGAGTGGTCTCGTCCACAGGCTCGCAGTAAAGGGGAGCTGCTGGAGGAGTTGGAGCGTGCTAATTGGAGGGACAGGAGCTATTCACCTGCTCCACGCAGAAACTCCTGGAGTTCAGATGAGGACAATTATAGGAAAGAAACGCGATCTCAAGGGAAGTTGGTTGAGAAACCACCAGATTACTCTACTATTGACATTTTGCCTGGCCACAGCAGAAGGAACGACCAATTTTCTGTAAGAATATAGATCCATGATTTAAATGCTGTGATTAAATGCATTGACCAGTGAAGTATTTGGACAGTTAAAATATGCATGCTTAAGGTTCCAAGTATATAGACATGATCAAAATATTGCACATCACAAAGATTTGCAAAAACTAAATCATTTTAATTCTTAAAGTTTTTAAAGTGTTAGGTCAATGCAGATAGCAGGGAAAAAAGTTTTAAGCTTAAACTCAAAGAAAAAAACATATTTTATCTTGTATATTGCATTATTTAGCGATTTCTCACATATTGTATTTATCTTTTATATCGTTTAGCCTTAGTTCTGTGATCTTGACATCCACAAAAAAAATCATGCGACCTGATGGTTAGAAGTAGCATTAATATCCTATAAAATAATTCTTTTTAATTGTGACTTTGGTGTCCAAATACTTTTCAGAAACACTGTATCCGAAGATGAACTAATTTGGATCTATTTTATAATCTTGTCCCATTTTATTTGATTTCCATTTACTTTTTTTCTAGTAACTCTTTTTTACATAAACTGAATATATAGAAAATATTTTAAAGGTCACGTGTCGAAATTTAGTAGCATCTAGTGATGAGGTTGCGAATGGCAACCAACGGTTCACTCCACCTCTTCCTTTCGAAGCACTGCGGTGGCTGACACAGGGTTATGATGTCGTCATGTTTTGACTCTGCCGAAGGAGATAACGTATTTAGGAAATGCGCTCTGTAGAGCATTTTTGTCTGTTTAGGGCTTCTGTAGAGACAACTTGGTGAATTCCATGCAAGGGAACACGCTGTGTATGTAGATAGAACTTGCTCATTGTAAGGTAAAAAAAACATAACGCTTCATTATGCAAGATCTTTATACAGCTCTGAATACATAGTGATGTTTATTTTATTGTCAATTATTGTTTTCTGTCAATAGATCCTCCAAAAAATTACACATTGGACCTTTAAGTTTACAATTACTTACTGTTAAGTTAATTTTGATAAGTGTCTGTTAAATAAATGTTATTGATTGTCCAATGATAATTTATCTCGCTCTTACAGGAAAAGAGTTCTCGCAGTGGTAGAAGCGTTGTGATCTGAATTCTTACCCTTCTTCGTCCTTCATTTCCAACCCACTTTATTTCTACTACTCCTCTGCATTTGAATATCTACAGGAGCAGACAGTTATCATTGGGACTAATGGTGCACTATTGCGCAACTGCCTCTGAAACACAGTTAATGCAGCTTTGTTTTTATTTTACGTATTTTGAGAAGTTTGAGATTGCGATCATTTCTTTATTTTATACTGCAACGTTTTTTACCATTCCTTCCTCACATATTAGCAATGAGTTTTGTAGTATTTGATTAATTTCCAAACATGACAAATGGAATTGCACAGGTGTTGTAACTTTTGTTTTGTTACATACTTCAAAGTGAAAAGAGTTATCAAACAAGAAAAACAATATATAGACCAAGTCTGAAGACAAAAACAATGCTGGTCCATAAAAAAATCCTTTTTTAAGTTTTTAACACTGCACAAACATTTGAACAGAATACAACCAACAGAACATGTATGACATGTATGACCAAATCATGTTTAACACAGTTTTAATTATAAAACTTTGGACCAGTGCTTACATTACGCAGTGGTTTATAGGACTGGACTTGATTTTATCCCTTGTGAAAAGCGGGTATTTCATACGGACTAAAAAGAATAAAAGAAATGTGATGTCCATAACTGCAGTTCAGAAGAAAAAACAACACTTGCTGCAGAAAAAGAAATATTTTAAAGCATACATTCAAATATACATATATCTTAAAATCCCATGTAACATGCATTATAAAAATAAACGGGGTCAATTTTGATTTAATGCCAACTTGAAAAGATGGCACTTTATTGAAGGCTGTACAGTGTATTAAAAATCCTTTAGTTTACCTATGTTTGGTGTTTGTCCTGTTTAGTTTTTGTTGGGTTTTATACTGCAGTGCATTTTCAGAAACAACAGACTCATTATTTTGTTGTTTGCTGTTCAATCTGAGCATTCATGGTCTTTGTACTGTCATGCTGAAATTGGTGTAACGTAAAGACCTTGGATAGAAATTGCAATAAAGTTTCTTTGAATGCTTTCAATTTTTGTCCTGGAACATTTTTGGAATATTTCCCTCTACATGTGCTACAATGTTAATAAATAAAACAGTTTGAATGTTACTTTTTATAACAAGCTACTTAAATGTTTTACGAAACAAAGGGGCGCTCATGTGGGGGAGCGCAGCAGACAAAGAGTATAGAATACCAAGAGGCGAAACTCTTGTGCTTTTTGGTAATGAGCCACTAGGTGGCGCTTCGGTAGCGCGGCCGCCATTTTGGAGTGAAAATGCCAGCTGGACAATAGCACAGACATAAATAATAGCGCAATAGAAATATCCTCAAATTAAGTCATGAGTAGTTTTTTGACACCTACAGTAAATTTTGCATTGTTTTATGTTTTCAGTTGTGGAATCCAACCATTTAGCCTACTTTATTGAGCTATTTTCATTTTATGCAACTTTACACATTCACTTACTATTATTAGTTAATATTACTCCACTATGTCTGAAATGAATAGTGCTCAAAAGAACTCTACAAACATGATGATCTTCTAGAACCACACTGAAAAGAATAATAATGGATTTAATGGTATTAATGTTAAATCCAAAAACAAACCTACAATAAGGTATTTTATAATGGTTATGGTAATGGTTCGTATAGGTAACCATTAGAATTTCTGTGATGCTTTCTATAGTTTTTTTTGCAAGGATGCATTGCTGAGAAAACAATAGAAACCCTATACTATCGGTTTCCATTAAAATACAATTATGAACAATTAACTTTTTCCATTAAAATTTTGGTATATGACTAAATATACAAAATAGTCATATGGTATGACAGCTCAAATGTAGGAAAAACAATGAAGAAAATTCGTTCTAATAATATTTTATATCACAAACATAAATGTTTATAATATAAAATATAACATGAACAGTTTGTTTGATGTGTCACCGTATTACACGATTTATACATCAACCACCCATTTATGGTTCAACAATAGCGATTATTCTGAAGCATTTCCTTAATTTCTTGGTATGTATAACGTGTTTAAAATGCTAATACTTGATAATTCACATGTTTTCTAGAGAGCAAATCATTTATCATTGTGTATTTTCATCATTCAGGTTGGATTTCAGCTTTATTTTTTTCAAACAAATCAGCTCATCACTGTTGGGTAAGTTACTCTGAAAAAGTAATTAATTACTAGTTACTCATTACATATTCAAAAGTGTAATTAGATTACTGTCCAAATTACTCTGTCCAAAAAGTATTTAGTTACTCATTACTAATTACTTTCTATATCCTACATCAACCTTGATTAGTAAAGTGATTCAAGAATATACATGAAACGGCTTATTGAATTCATTCAAATAATATTATTAACTGACCAAAGTATTACAAATGTGAGAATTATACAATAAAGCACATATTTTAAAGTAAGACTTTGAATTTTGAAGTCAATTACGCTATTGCACACGCATATATTTAATAAAGTATTTAGTTTAATTACATCAAAAGTAAATGTATTTAAATTACAGAAAAAATATGAGTAATCCCTTACTTTACTTTTTCAAGGGAAAAGTAATTAAATTACAGTAACTAATTACTTAGTAACTAGTTACACCCAACACTGCAGCTCATTCACTCCAAAATGGCGGAAACTCAGGGCTGCTACTGGGAACGAGAATTGCATGGAACCTTTGTTCAATTGAGGTTCGCTTCTTGGTATTACTTACTCTGTGCAGCACACAGGCCTTCAAATCTTCTTTTTATATGTACACCCCGTCACTCGCAGCGCGTCACCCTATTGGCCCGTTCACACAAAAAAGGGGAGGGTTTAAAGCAAGAGCGTTTGGCAGCGAAAGTGGCAATGTCATACAAACCTGGATCGTTTGTATCAACCGATTGCAACATCATCCTCATCCCCAGATAACGCTCGTCCGTGAGACAGGTAGGAGCAGGCCAGCGTTTGTATTAACCCAGTGAAGCAGAACCTGCCGGCGGACAGATCAGCACAGAGTCGGGCTGTTCTCAGGTACGTACACAAAACAACAACTATGACTATTAAAATCCGTAATGTGCTGTTGGCCTTGAACGCAAAGTTTGAAAAGCTTTATAAATATCTACACATTGCAATTCATTATGAGTTTACCGATCATTTGTCGCAGCTATTTGTGTCCCACCCAAAGGCCTTGTTTACGGGACGAACTTGCTGAACTTACATAGCTGTAGTCATATTTGTTCCTTTGTTGCAACGTGACACCCTTTAACAATACAACCACGAATTGCCATGGCTTTTGCGGCAATTATGGTTACTTTTGTAAATGCATAATTCATCAATACATAATGCACTCATGCTGATTTGTTTTCTAATAGTTTTCAATATAAAAACCACGATCATTTCTGGTTAAACCTTTCACTGGCTTTCAAATAATAAACTAAACTAATTTTTGTCATCTTAGTTTTTATGTCCTTTTTATGACACAGTTTTAATGTTTTAATGTGATGACTGAAGTAAATGGCGTTTTGGTACCATAGAAAAACATTTTCATGGAGTCTGCCTTTAAACCTGATTTCTTTTGATTGCAGGAATCATGAACTCTCTCACAGGTAAAGGTGTGCTGTCCCTATGCAGGGTTTTTTCCGGTCCACCATGTCTTCCAGCCGCTCTTGTAGGGGCAGTGAGGGTCTGTCATGCAGGCGAGAGTTCCAAAGTCGTCTTCACTAAAAAGCGAGGCTATGATATCACCAGGAACCCCCACTTGAACAAGGTAAACACAGTTAGGTCCAAAACGTGGATGCTGGGAGGGGGAGAGTCATTTAATGTTTGATTTCTGTCCAAAATGATGTTCAAAATTCACGCCCTACGTGACAATGGTAATGCGTTGTCATCATATTCTGTTTAATATGATTTTATAGCATGCCTTAATGCCAAAGTCCCCACAGATAAGAGAGTATGTACAGTAAGTTTAATAATATCTTTGCGTGCAACATACTTGAAGATGTAGCTTAGTGATATCCTCAGGTTGGAATGGATGATGTATGTTCTAAGGTTGGGTTCCATGTGGACTGAACATTTTTAGTTTTGGATGGGTTGCAGAAATTTGCCTATTTGAATGTTACTTTCACAATCTATGTCCTATTTGCAAACATTTATAAACTGAGATTAAGTATGAGTAAGTATTACAGGCCATAAAAGTACTTTATAAACTTGCCTATGGAGGCCATCATGGATGGAAACTGTAAGACGTAAACACAGTGAGTGGAGAATCTTACAGGGGAGGGTGGCCATGCATCCCTCCCATTGGTCAGAAATAAATAGACCTAGCATGTGATATGCCCACCCTAAGCTGGGAACTTGCCCAGAGGCAGGCCGAGTTAGCAGGGAGATCGTTTATATTCAAACCAGGCTGTAGAATGAGCGGAGATGTCTTTTTTTGGAATGAACAGCTGTCACGTGGTGTTAACCGCGTTATATTGTATGTTAACAGGGCATGGCGTTCACTCTGGAAGAGAGGTTACAGCTGGGTATCCACGGCCTGCTTCCTCCCTGTTTCCTGTCTCAGGATGTACAAGTGCTTCGAGTCATGAAGAGTTACGAGACACGCAGCAGCGCTCTCGACAAGTAAACACACTTTGATCAAAACTGTCCTGCTTTACTCATCTTAACCGTATCCAAATGCCTTAAGGGGTCGTATGATAGGACACGGCTAAAACAAATATTATGGTTCGATTTAGATGTAATGCAATGTGTATACACGATTTAAGGCATTCAAAAAGCACATTTTGTACTCTCCAATTTTGCTTTCTAATCTCGCCCTTTAGATACATACTGCTGATGACCCTGCAGGACAGGAATGAAAAACTTTTTTATCGTGTGTTGACCTCTGACATTGAGGAATTTATGCCTATCGTGTACACTCCGACTGTGGGCCTGGCCTGCCAACAGTACGGCCTGGCTTTCCGAAGACCGAGGTGAGCTGTTTGCACACTCTGTTCCTGGTTTGACTAGTTTACGCAGCGCAATGCTAAAGCAAGTGCATTATAAACACCTAGAGTAGTCCAACCTGTTTTCATTGTACATGTATAGCATTGAAAGACTCCACCTTAAAGGTCCAATGTGTATTTTTTGACAGAAATTCAACATAACTATGTCTTCAGAGATGTATAAAGACCTCACATATTGAAGCGTTATGTTTTTATTACCTAAGAATGACTTGTATCTATCAAAATTTCTATCAACAACGCTGGTCCCCTTGCATGGAATTGGCCTTGTTGTTTCTACAGTAGCCCTAAACGGACAAACTGCTCTACAGAGCGTGTTTCGTGAATACGTTATCCCCATCGGGAAAGAAGCGAAAACGGGGTGACATCTTAGTCCTCTGTCAGCCGCTGTAGCGCTTCGAAAGGGAGGGGTGGAGTTAGCCGTTGGTTGCAATTCACAACCTCACCACAAAAGTTCATACAATGGTCCTTTATATAACATCATTAAAAATGGATGGACCATTAAAAAAATAACACCGCAGCCAGCTTTAGACTTGTAGCGTGAATTGATTAGTTCATTTTAGTTTTGATTAGTTCACATGATTATTTGTGTTTTTATCTAGAGGGCTGTTTATCACAATCCATGACAAGGGTCATATTGCCAGCATGTTAAACTCATGGCCGGAGGAGAACATTAAGGTTTGTGGAGGACAACAATCTTTATGTAATCCAGTGCTACTAAATGTTATAGATCTGAATTATTTGTGCATTAAAAGGCCATAGTGGTGACGGACGGAGAGAGAATCCTGGGATTAGGAGACTTGGGAGGTTATGGGATGGGCATCCCAGTGGGCAAACTGGCTCTGTATACAGCTTGTGGAGGAGTGCCACCCCAGCAGTGCCTGCCTGTACTGCTAGATGTGGGCACTGATAATCAGGTATAAGACAAATTATAATTGTAATATAAAATGTGTGACTTTAATGTTTGCTGTTATGTTTACATGATTTAACCTTATTAAATAAAAAAAATCTGTTTTTGGTCAGACCCTCTTGGATGATCCCTTGTACATTGGTTTGAAGCACAAAAGAGTGAGGGGCAAAGAATATGATGACCTCATTGATGAGTTCATGCAAGCCGTCACTGACAAGTATGTTATTTAGGGGTGTGAAATACAGGCATGCAAAATAAACACATTTTCAAAATTGTTAATTTTTGTGTGTGTTTGTTTTAGGTACGGGATGAATTGTCTGATTCAGTTTGAAGATTTTGCCAACAGCAATGCATTTCGTATTCTCAATAAATACCGTAACCGATTCTGCACATTTAATGATGATATCCAGGGTAAGTATACACACGTATAATAAGAAATGACAATGCAAAGGTCAGCACAGACATATCATCTAATGACTATTTCACACGTGATGCAATTGTTTTTTTATTATTTGAGTCTTAAAACTGAAAGCAAATTTCTTCCATTTTAGGCACAGCTTCAGTTGCTGTGGCTGGGATCCTCTCTACTCTAAAAATCACAAAGAACAAACTTTCTGACCATAAGTTTGTATTTCAAGGAGCAGGAGAGGTAATGCAGATTCAATTAAAACCTTTTACAAACTTGGAAAATCCAGTTATAATTAATCAGAATATTTTCCCATGTTCTTAGTAATGAGAAGTATTAGATAAGTCTGAAGTGCTGAAAAGCAAACAATAAAACTGATATGATTTTTGGTTACTCCATTGATTGTCACATGACCAGGCTGCCTTGGGAATTGCTCACTTACTCATAATGGCCATGGCCAAGGAGGGTATACCACATGCTGAGGCCGTGAAAAGAATTTGGATGGTGGATTCCAAAGGCCTGATTGTTAAGGTAACAATCATCCCACCTCCGTACACGCTATTTTTTGTCAAACTGTTTTTTTATCCTCCAACATGACAATGTCAAAGCAAAAATCCCTTAAGTTTAACAAATAAATTGTTTTTAAAAGTTGCATTTGTATTTCTTTGCCCTTTAGGGTA
Organism: Triplophysa dalaica; assembly: GCF_015846415.1. Classification (NCBI taxonomy): domain Eukaryota; kingdom Metazoa; phylum Chordata; class Actinopteri; order Cypriniformes; family Nemacheilidae; genus Triplophysa; species Triplophysa dalaica. The sequence continues at coordinate 17,274,638 of NC_079549.1, read as the reverse complement.
GAAGTCATATTAATCACGAGAAGCAGGAATTTGCTCAGGATCATCCACACATAATGACTCTGGAGGAAGTAGTGGAAACCGTGAAGCCCACAGCTATCATTGGTAAGAGTTAAACCCTGTTCCTAGCACAACCGTTTGGTTATTTATGCCAGTGTAATACAAACACAAACTGAATTCACTTCCCCATTCAAATGTGGTTTTCGTTTGCAAACTTTTACGCAGTTAGGCCACTAGAGAGCAGTATTGACTTATTTTATTACTTTTACATAAGCGCATGTTAAAGAAATGGTTCACTAAAAAACTGAAATCCTGTCATCATTTATTTACTATCATGTCCTTGGGTATGACTCTTTTTTTTTTTTGTGGAAGACCAAAAAAGATATTTTGAGAAATGTTGTGTTCATACAATAAAAGTCCGTATGGGCAAGTATTGTTCTTCAAAATATATTATTTTGTGTTTCGCAGAAGAAAGACATGAGTATGACATGGGCTTTTGTGAATGACATGAGGATAAATAAATGAAAAAACGTATTTTTAAAAGTTCTAAAGTTTGGTGTCTGTGATTCCATATACAGGTGTGGCTGCTATAAGTGGTGCGTTTACTGAGAAAATCATCAAGAACATGGCAGCTTACAATGAACGGCCAATCATTTTTGCCCTCAGCAATCCTACAAGCAAAGCTGAGTGCACAGCAGAGCAATGTTATACGCTCACTGAGGTAAAACTCCCTCATATGCATCAAAATCACACAGCAATATACCCATACGTGTGTGACAGATGAAAAAAAAAACAGTTTTTGTCTTACAGGGAAGAGGAATATTTGCCAGTGGAAGCCCCTTTACAAAGGTGACTTTGGCAGATGGTCGCACCTTCTACCCTGGTCAGGGAAACAACGCTTATGTGTTTCCCGGTGTAGCATTAGGAGTCATCGCCTGTGGAGTGCGCCACATCTCGGACGAAATTTTCCTCACCACAGCAGAGGTGAAGATGCTTGTAGCGTAAATGTGCATATGAGTTTCTTTTAACAGCTTATATAATACATGTTTTTTTCTCTTTCAGGCTATTTCTGACATGGTTACTGAGGAACATCTGGCTGAGGGTCGCCTGTACCCTCCTCTGAAAACCATCAGAGAAGTGTCCTTTAAAATAGCTGTTAAGGTGAGTATCAGTTTCCGTATTGTAAACTCCCCCCGTACTTTCAATCCAAAACTACTCTTTCTCTTTCAGATTGTTGACCACGCCTACAAGCAAGGCACTGCTTCCTGGTACCCTGAACCCAAAGATAAAGAAGCATTTGTTTTATCCAAAGTCTACAACTCTGACTACGACTCCTTCAACCTGGATTCATACAGCTGGCCAAAAGAGGCCATGGATGTCCAGGATGTGTAGATCATTCAACGTTCAGCCTCATATCAGTCACATGGCTTATTTCTTGGGTCATAATCATCCGTTTACACTGCGCCCCAGGTCTAAGAGCTGAAAGCCAACACTGTTCATTCATTTTTCCCATAATGCATTTCCCCAGCGGGCTTTCTTTTTATAATAGCTCTTTTTAGCAATTGCTTTTTAACCAGTTATCCACTCCAGAAATTCAGCACTCCTACTTATCTTATTACAGTGAATCTTACATGGGAGTGTCAGTTCAGCCAAAACTGAATGTTTGCATAAAGGGGATTTTTCCTCAATTAGGCATGTAGGGTTGTTATCCAGTTGACCACCATGCAAATAGAGTGCTTTTATGATGTTTTTTTGTATTAATTTTTCCCTGTTGTGTTATGCCAAAGCTTATCTTTGTTTTAAATGTATTGTCAAGCAGAAAACTGGACATTGTTATTTTATTTAATGAGAAAGGAGACGCAAGATATATGTGTGTTTAATGCCGTGTTTAGAAATATGCTTTGCTTTTGAGTAACGCACAATTGGATTTCTATTTTCAGATATTCAAGCAGATTTTGAAGGGACATTTACTTTTAAATAAACAATTTTAAAAAAAGTGCTGCGTCTCATTTTCTTGCAATGAGACTGTATTGGAGATTTTGTTATCTTTACCCCTTGATGGTTACGACATTACTCGACTCGTTCTTAAGTGAACGGAATTCTTTAGAAACTTATTGAAATGTTATTGTCATTTATACTGTAACTTGCCTGATCACACACAAAATAGCTGTTGCCTATGCATCTCCTTGATGGGTCTTATATGAAAATATCAATCTTAAAACAGTGCAAAAAATACACAATTTATAAATGTTGTGTATTTATTTATTTTAGAGAAAATACAGCTCTGATATTGAGTAGCTCAGATATTGAGTTTAAAATAAGTTGTTAATGTTCATGTAGTAAGTGAACTACACTCTTCTCCCTGTACACAAATGACTGCAGTGCCCAGGATCCTTGCCTCATCCAGGATGGTGATGAGTCTGCTTACAGACAGGAAGTTGAGCACCTGTCAAACATATTTCCCTAAACAAATACGCTTTTGCACCAAGACTGGACTGTGACTCCCAAAGTTAAGTTAAAATTACTTCAATTGTGCGCTTCCTAAACATGGTTTTGGAAGAAAACCTGGTATTTAAAAACTGGTATATCAAAGTCAGATAAAAAATAAAGGATAGATGCTTGAGAATGATTTATTTTCTTGAAATAAATACACATAAATTTGTTATTAGTGTGTTAACAATGTGTTAGATATGTAAATTTAAGATACAAGATTAAGAGACTATAAAATTTCATTCAAATGTGAGACATTTACACATTTGGCAGATGCTTTTATCCAAAGCGACTTGCATTGCATTAAATTATTTCTGACTAGGTGCAATCCCCTGGAATCGAACCCATAACCTTGGATTTATTTGTGCCATGCTCTAACCACTTAGCCACAGGAAAGCTGAAAGTCTCAAGTATTTCCTACATTCCGTCAATACTGTTCTGTAAATCACTCAACAGAGTGGACAAATTAAATTAAAAACATGTTAAATAAGGCACATGAAACTGATTGTGAACAAAAATGCTTTCAGAATATCACAGATCTGAATGATCTCACTTATTCAGAGTGTGAATTGCTTATTTTGTACATAGCATTTTAAAACAATATAGTATAATAATTTTCACATATTCACGATTTTCACATTTTCACATAATAATCACATATTTTGCATGACACAGAGGTAAACACAGAATGAGATATCTGCAAAGAAAAATGAATCTAAAAGAATACCTGCAAAAGTTTTCAAATATAGTTGTTTGAAATTAACAAACTTCCAAACATACAGTGACATGCGAGTACATATTTAGCTGTACAGCCACAAGCTTATGCAGCATTACAACAAAGCAATACTTGTTTAGCAAGGCAAAGAAAAAATCTCCTTTTGCACATACAGTAGATATTGTAATACTCTACATAGCACACTCTCCATTTATTAATCATTTCTCTCTATACATATGGAATTTCAGTTTTTTTATGTAAAGATGCTTTTCATATACATCTGTAAATTAGTGTTGATGGCTCGGATTTCTTAATCATGAGATACTTTCGAAGTTGGCCTTTGGGAGGAAATCTGCAGAATGGATGAAACATGGTGTTAGATGAAGAAAAATAGGTTAAGCAAAATAAATTTAAGAACAAAAGCACAAGAGGTGAAAGATGTCCGGACGTATGAATGATTGTGCGTTCCAACTCTGTCGACCTCCATGTCAAGTTCTGTGTGCACATATCCCATGTTGATCTGCTTATTGCCTTTAAATTTGAGATGATGTGAAACTATCTAGCCATAAAGTAATCTGCATTTACAATTTGAACAATGATTAGTGTTTACCGTAATCTTTTGTTAAACTCTCTCTCTCTTACCATTTTTTAATTGTGCCTTTTTCCTGGTAACTCAATGTGCAGAATCCTTTCAATTTAAAATCCATTTGTTGCAGAGTAAAAGGGCTATTATATTAAGAGGTCTGCCACAATCCGTTAACCGTCATAAAAGTGCTTGAAAAGCTTCCTTATGATAATGTTTTAAGGATGCATATCATAACCAACACAAGACTCTACGCAGTGCGACAATTTATAAAAATGACTTGCCTGACCGTGAGTAGACATTTAGGCGTACCGATAAAACTGACCCAATCTAAATGTATAAACCGTTTTTTATAAATATATATATACATACATATATAAATATACATATACATATATACATATATATATATATATATACTCTCACCTAAAGGATTATTAGGAAAACCATACTGTGTTTGACCCCCTTTCGCCTTCAGAACTGCCTTAATTCTACGTGGCATTGATTCAACAAGGTGAATCAATCTTGCAGCATCTTGCAGTTGTTGGAGATTTGTGGGATGCACAAAGCTCCCGTTCCACCACATTCCAAAGATTCTCTATTTGGTTGAGATCTGATGTCTGTGGGGGCCATTTTAGTTCAGTGAACTCATTGTCATGTTCAAGAAACCGATTTGAAATGATTCGAGCTTTGTGACATGGTGCATTATCCTGCTGGAAGTAGCCATCAGAGGATGGGTACATGGTGGTCATAAAGGGATGGACATGGTCAGAAACAATGCTCAGGTAGGCCGTGGCATTTAAACGATGCCCAATTGGCACTAAGGGGCCTAAAGAGTGCCAAGAAGACATCCCCCACACCATTACACCACCACCATAATTACATTAATTGCAACATTACATTAATGAAAAATTGAACAGGTGTTCCTAATAATCCTTTATGTGAGTGTATGTATGTGTATATACACACACATATACATATAAAGAATACTCTCAAATTAAAAACTACAACTCTCAAATGTGTCTACATGTACATTACATACCAAAACAGACGTTTTACACTGCGTTCGGTTTCTTTTGCAAGACCAAAACTACGGCAATAGCTCAAAATAATCCATATTATTGCATAACTCAAAATATTATATTCTGCCTTGTTTGCCAGAAGCAAGAAGCACTTCCCAAAATCTGCAAGAGAAATTTAGCCCTGGATTAGCTTACCCCGCCTTCTCTTTTTCCTAACCGGGCAGATGTGTGACAGGATGAAGTGAACCATGTTTGATATGATGGCAGGTGGAGGGTGTAACTGATGAGGGTGGTGGTGGGCTAGTGTCATCTCCCAGGCATCCACGAAACGGACATTTAGACCTTTAAACATAACCCGCAGGACCACATCCAGCTGTTGGGAGAACCAGTCGCTGTTGTACAGGCTAGACTCTGGGTCCAATTCCTGGGGGTTGGCTGTGCGAATCAGTACCAAAGTCGCTGGTTCACGGTTTACCAGCCGCATCACTGCTCTGCGGATGTGTCTCAGCCGACGTATGTACACCTGTACCGGGAAAGTGCTGAAATGTGACCAGATGCTAATCATGACCACAGTGTCCGATCCCCCTCGTAAACTGTCCAGCTCGTTAGAGATGTAGTGCAGTTCAGCTGAGGAAACAGATGTGAACCGGATCGGTGGACCGTGACAGCTGTACCGCAACACGATGTTGTGGTCGGTGTCCACTGCCATGTATGGACCAACATTTTTTGGGCTGTGAAAATTGAGCTCCTTAAACTCTGTAGTGTTTATGAGAGAGAGAGATTAGATAAAAAAGTGATTATTTGTGATAGAAGTGATTTTTTATATCAATCATACACAGTAGAGGCTGACATTTTATTAGGATTACCGCCGGTCAAGGGAATCTCGAGGCATGGGAAACAAAATCACCTTAAAAAATAACAAGACAGCTTCCCCGTGCACTCACTCACTAGACAATATAGGATATGCATTGACGTCACTTTCCCATGCTGGGACGGGAGAGGTTTGAAACTCCACTCCCATGTCACCCTCTAATACACAGCCAAACTCAAGCTCATATTTTATCATAAAACCTACTCAGAAAAATGCACAATGGTGGAAGCCGAAAATCAAATGGCTAAAATCCCTTTCAGCAACTTTGAGTGTGGTTAAAAGAAAATATTGCTGACCTGAGACGCGGGCAACAAGATACTCGAACCACTGTCGCACAGTGGAGTCTCCAAACATGTACACATTCTTCCCTCGAAGACATTGAGTTATAGCAGAAGAGTCATTAAACTGACGCATGACAACGCCATTCATAGGCCTCCATAACCCCCGGAGGTAGAAACCAGAGGGATTATATTCAAGTCGTCTCTTTTTAGTTTTTACTGAAAGCAAACAGAAAAAGCTTAAGTGTACTACAGGTACAACGTCAACATTATGGCCCGGTTTCACAATCGGCTTAGTTTAAGACAGGACTATGCCTTAGTTGATTTAAGATATTTAAGTCGCTTTTATAAAAATGCCTTAGAAGAATACATCACTGGTGTGCTTCTTGAGACAAAACAATAGCACTGATATATTTTAAGATATTTCTTGGCAAGTTATATTCAGTTAAGACAGGTCACATATTAATTTCAGTCTGGGACTAGCCTTAAGCATTGTCTGTGAAACAGGGCCAATGATCTTTTAATAATGAAACAATTTTTTCTGGTCAGAACAGGAGGTGATTTAATAAACATTTTAGAACCTCTTTACTATTAAAACCATGCTACAGAACCAGTTTATTCAAAGCTTCCGCAAATATATACACACAACTGCCCACGTTTACAAATAACACCTTATATTGCCTAGAGCACATTTTTTTAAATCACGGTGACGCATTAAGAATATTTTGTATATACAAAAAATTTGTTAAAACAGAACGCTTAGAATTGTGGTTGGATAAGGGTAACTGAAACTTTGTATGACGACGTGATAACATAACATACATACCATATGTGTATGGGATTCCACGTGTCACAGTACTTTTGACAGCAGGAAGAACTGTCACACTCTCTATCCCTGCAGCGCGTATTGGAATTTTTATATTTACATCACTAGAACAAAACAGAATATGAATAACTGAAAAGCAATCTTAAATTGCGTGCATCATTTGTTGTTTATGTTGCATTGTATGTTGTGTTTTTTTTCTAAAAAGGTCACTTAAACAGTACAGAAAAAGTAATCAATACGTATATAGATGACACAAAACTGAGAAAATTCAGTGCTGTTTGAATAATTCTCATGTTTTTGTGAATGATATAAATATTGTGAAAATAAAAAAATGAAATTGAATAAAGTTTCCATTGTGATCACTGAACTGTATCATTAATAACATATTGGCAACACATTGATGACAAGACACTCACCCAGCTTTGCATAATGCTTGATAATAATATATATATATATATAATAAAGGTTACATTTCTCACTTACCTTTGAAAGTACTGTGACTCATATAGCTTAAGCAGGTACTTTTTATACCCTCCTTTTGAATGGTTGATTCGTGTGTCACAATCCAACAATTTGGGCTTATAACAGTACCAAGGTTCTCCGGTCTGGGGGTCTGTGTAGTTACAAAGCGGTTGCTGTTTAACCGGCAGACACAAATTACAAACGGTGGTCTCCGAGAGATATCCGGAACGGAAGAGGCTCTTGAAGAATACTCGGTCCGACTGTTCCTCTCTCAGTCGCCTGAGGACCATCACAGCTTCACTGGGGTGCACCATTGTCAATTCCACCGTTACCACACCGGGCCAAAGCAGTCGAAAAAACACAGTGTAGCTTCCATTTCGGTGGTCGCGTACCAGCCCCACTACACCTGCCCCCAGTTCTGGTGTATGAAGTCGTGCTACTAGGAAGTCCCCTCCGTGTTTCTTAGGCTGACCCAAAAAATTGTTGACATACACCTTTACTACCAGCTGCGCACCAACATGCAGATCCAAAGAGTCTTGGATTATAAAATAGCTTTGTGCAGGATCGCTGCTTTGAGGCAATGGAAGTCCCAAAACTGGTGCCTCTGGCCAGGAGATGAATTTGAGAAGATAACGTTCCTCTACGGCCTCCTCTTTGATGGGCTGCTGGCCAAAGCGTGAACAGTACGAGTAGTTCAATGCCACAGGAAGCAACCTTTCAGAGGTCTTCAAGACTGACTGTATGTTGTTTTGAAGCTGATAGAAAGTAGATGCTGTCTGACAGTTCCAGTTCTGCACGGTGGACAGGACAAGGTTTTATTACACAAAACTTTGAAACTTACAGAAAGACTGTCAAAAGCTTAAACACAGGTTACTTCTACCTACTTCCACTGTGGTGATATTCCACAGCAGTAATACAAGTCCTGACAGTGCCAACAGGGCGAAGTAAAGGACATATTTGGACAGGTGTTTATCCATGGTTTCCGTTCGTCTCTGTCATCCTCCTGACCGGCACTACATTGGTCCATGGCTGGCCATTACCACACACTTATAAATAAGAACAGAATAGAACAAAATAGGAAAATACAAACAATATTTTTTATGGTTCTTTTCATTTTATTATTTTTCATCCAACAGTTCTCTTGTTTCTTTTGTTTTATCAATAATCGCAAAACATTCATGCAAAACATGGCAAATTGTCAACTCAAAACTACTCCTGTAACCTTAAATTTGGTCAACAAATTATCAAAACAAAATACAGCACCCACGGTATTCCTAAATCTTACCACGACGGGGAATGAGGGTTCAATTTTCGCCCAAAACCTGAAATCACTGGATTCAGTGTAGTGTCGCCAGCTTGAACTAGTTCTCAGATCAATGTCTGACTACAAAGACACTACATATGAGCTTTCAATATAAACCAAGGCGTTAAAAAGCACTTTGGTCTTGATGGCCTGAACGCCAACGATTTGTAGAAGTTTATCGATGCTGACAATAGCAAACGCTACGATCAAATAATGTGATTGTTGAAAATCAAAAGACTAGACTCAAGGTATTAACTACTTGTGTTAAATTCAAGTTAAACTGTTTGTATGTGTTACATAACAGTGTCAGGCCAGGGAGCTGGATTGTTTTGCACATAATTTTCGGTCGTCACAATATACACACATACGTTCGTGAAAGTACACAGCGGAGTAAACAAACAAACAAAAATGTGTCTGAGCAATAGCAATAACACTGACAACCATTTAATTCATGATCATTCGCAGAAAGACATGTGCTCATGTGCTCAAAATGAGCCTTAATGCAAATAAAAAGCATAAATGTAAACTCCATTTCCAAGAGCACAAACATTGAAAGTTATTTTAAGTTTTAATTACTGGTTACTGGTTGCAACGACTGTATACAGTTTGTGAAAATGGAAATATAAAAAACAATTAGAGAATGTTAAAAACGGTAACTAAAGTATTATTTGTCATATGTTTTCATATTTGTTATAGTGTAATTGAATTTTGGGTTAATGCATCCAATACTGTTTTGCTCATTTGCAATATTTACTATTTCTACAGTGACAATTTTTTTTCATCGAGTTTTGGTCAACTTTATTGCAAACAATAGTACACGATTGTAATTTATAGTAAAAAAACGTAATAATTATGTGCATAAAAAAAGACAAAATGTTTGTCCCCAACTGATCGATTACAACAAATGAGATTTAAATGATATTTTAACCATTTAACTAGGAAATGTACCCGGTTTTATTAAGAAATGTTTTGATTAGTATACAATACGCATTGCCGTTACGGATCTAAACGGATACACACAAACACAATAAAATGTTATTCACTTATTTGTGTCTTATCGAGGATTTGGATGAATTAAAAAACATGCGAATCTAGCTTAAGTTACCTGCACCGATGATTCAGTCCTGGCATGCTGCAGCCGATCCTGCAGGTTTTTTAAATAAAAATTTTGGGAACAAAAATAAAACATTCAGATCAAATATGGTAAAATACGAAATGACCGAGTTACAGAGCAGCTACTCCGAGAAGAACAGGCACGAGGTTTAGGCAAGACGGAATACCGCTAACGTTACGTTCAGAAATGGTGCAAAATCTCGCCATCAAATTTCAACAAATGAGATAAACTCGGCGGTAGCTCTATCCCTTACAGGTAGTACCTACCTATTGACCGTTGAAACAGTACGTTCTTTATAGTATGTGTGGAGGTAGTAAGAATAGATTTCAGGCGTACTGCATCCGCTTGTGTTAATGTCATGTGACTCGTATTCTCCTTGACCTATGACGTGTCAACATAAACCTGTCTCTAGGCGTCGGTACAAACGTTATATATTCATGAGAAATTAATTAATCTGTACTTACGTTTAGACAAAAAAACACCGCATTGGGGTTCCCCGATATCTTTATTTGATTAACTTTAGAAATGTTACCGTTGCTTAGCTCCTAAAGCCTAAACGTCACCAGATGACGTCACACGTTAATTTGCATATCAGCGACGTCATCACGTAGTATCTGACAAGCTAAGGTCTTCAGTTCTGCATCACATCTCTACTCTCTGAGCTATCGTATATAGTATTATATTAAAACAATATTCTATGAATAGGTTCTTAAGTTATATTTTTGTGTGTTCTGTTGGCAGGCAACAAAAACTATGTAATAGTGAGTGAATTCAACCCCTTTAAACTACACACCAGCAATGTTCATTGAACAGCTAAAATCCGTCTGTGTTCATGTTTACACGTCTATAGTCATGGCGCTTCATCACGTTTCGTAATCAAATGCTCAAACAAGGTCAATAAGTAAATAGTTCTTGGAAACATTGTTAGTACATACAAACTGCGAATATCATGCTAAGTGCGGTCTTCAAATGCTTCTCTCTGGTGGGTGCTGACACTGTGCAGAATTGAGATTTTTACTTTCGCTATATTTAGTGGCGTCTGAACCTGAGTGAACTACTTGAATCCCTACATTCGTTCACCCTTTTTACCCACAATGCACTCTGATTTTGAGTGTACGTTCGATGTTCACTTACTATATCCCATGATACAACACGCGACGACCGCTTTGATTAGATGGAGGAGAGTGTCAATTAATGCCACGAATGCGCATGTGTTTGTTCTTGTTGACAGTTCTTTTCATGATTTTGAGAATAACCAGATTAAATTAATGTTATAGACAGTGGTGCTTTATTTGATATATATTAAATAATTGTACCAAATGTTGAAATGAATTAACGTGGCAAACAATTGTTTTGTTGTCTTTTTAAAAACTAATACAAAAACGAGACAAATACGGTGAAAATTAACTCTAACGTTACCATTTTATTAACCAATCCATGAAGCCACACAGGTGTAAAATAACCGTAATGTCGAATGTCCGCGACAGTACTGTCAGACGCAGCTTATATTAAGTCAGTGTCTATTTTTAAATTAAAATAATTTCAAATGATATTATAATGTGACATATTGCGCATCAAAATAAAATATTTTTTTTTATAATATCTAAATAATTAAGAAATATTTAAATAAACACTATACTAAATCTGGTATTTTAACATTTGTAATTATATATATATATATCTATAATTTACGTCAACGACGTCAAAATGTAAGGTTCTCACGTGTTTTTAACGTTGGTAAAAATTTGAATTTACAACGCAGTTCAGTCTGCGTAAAAAATCCTGTTACAAACTACATTTGCACATTTAATTTTGCGTGAAATATTTTTTCTTAAATCATTTACGTGTACTGTTTTTTAATCACCACACGGGGGCAGATGTGTACTATGAGAACGCTCACTTGTAGACGAAGGTCAGTGACTTTGCACTCTATCCTGGACATTTTGTGAATGTAGTGGTGTATTCTGTGTTACGCCTGCACAACACATACAGCAAAATAGTACGGCAGTAGGCTATTTTGTAAATAGTCGTCTCATACCCTCCAATGATAAGTAAGTTTGAGACACATTTTGTTTATTTAAAATGTAGGATATATAAGAATAACCAGAGAGATGCACTGTGAATGTACAGACCTATTTCAAACCAGTAAGCTAACTTTTCATTTACTTTATTTTGGCGTGAATTAAACAGTTAAAAAAATTACAGTACAGTTCAGTGTATTTCATGATTTATAGGCTTAAAAAAATAAAAACGATCTAAGTGAATTGATTGGTACTCATGATATGACTGAGAAGTCAAAAACTAAAACAAAAATAAATTTGTTACAGTTGTTTAATAAATATTTCCTAAGAAATACATGTAACGAAAGTTACCATTTTAAAATGTATTCAGAGACATTTCTTTAACAGTATGTTATAGGCTGGGTATACAAGCTTTAAATCATGTTACATGAAAATGCACCTTAATCAAGACAAAGCATTTCAAAAAATATTCAATCATACTAATATGAAGATGTAACATGTTGTGCATTGTTAACAACCGTAAGTGTTGCCATGAGGCCAGTGGCACAGTACAATGAAGGGCTCTGAACTCTTAAACAACTGTTTTATCTATTTATGAAAAAAACTGAAGAGGCTCTAAGGCTGACTGATAATGATGTGAAGTTTCTAGGGTACCAGTCAGTGGGAGTCCCATTGGGTCCTCTGGATGCACTTTATATGCAGCACTGCAATCAAGCCTGTTCAGCCTTCTCCTTTTCCTTCTGTTCCCGATTATACCTGTGGAGAATGGGACAGTGCATGTATTAAAAATCCACCTGCGCATCTTCTTATTGCTTTCCATAACTGTCCTGCTCTCAACCGAGTCGATTCTAAACTACACAATATGCTGGGAGACCCAGTCTGCTTTATGGCCCCTGTTGAGGGTCTTATTAACCTGTAGAAAAACAAGCTACAAGTTAAATCCAGACATAATATCAGTGTGAAAGTCGTTTGTTTGCAGGTTCAAACTGCGATTTTCAAAACAGAAAACATCACATGTTTCCTAAGCCCTTTTAAAGATAATCTTTTAACCTTTATTAAATGTTGTTTAACTTGAAAATAGACAACGCAGTTTAAGTTGCCACCCTGCTGATCAGTCAGAGCTGTTGACAGATCCAAAAATGTGTGTTACAGGGATTAAGTGAGAACACTAAAGCTACTGTGATATCGAATGGCTGTGAGTGTGAAGCAAACATGATGTTGGGTTCACAGAGGCTTAAGTGTTGTATGGAAATCAGCCAAATCCAAACACCTCCACCATCCAAAACTCCTTTGACATTTTCATCCTTAGGCATTTCCTGTCATGCTGTTGAGTTCAGTTAACTATAAAATTAATTCACGGTTTTATTTCTCAGATCACAAATTATATTTATCAGTACACATAAACTGATAAGAAATACTCACTGCCATATTCTGTACAGCTGTGAGCCTCCTGCGCTTCCCACAAATAAGTTTACAGCAAAGAGGTTCCAGTTCTTGGGAATTATAACCAGGGAATACCTGGACCAAACTAAACCTGAAAAACAAGTAGTGGGAGACATTAAGATGTGAACAGTTTTGAACAGATCTTTGTAACTTTACAATGTTAACAAAGACAATTACCTGTAGCTGTCAATACACCAGACTGGGATAGACTTAGTTTATCAGCTGGACGTGTCATATCTGCCAAACCAGCCATGACCAGGCCCTGTGTGAATTCAGAAATATGACTCAAACACTTTGAAAAAACTAACATATCCAGAGAAAATTCTAATGTGTCATGAATCTTACCCATTTAAACATTGGTGCCCAGAAAAACACAGTCTTTGGACCTAAATAAAATAAAATCAATACTGATGAACTGATGGTTGCTTTATTTATTTTGCCACCAATACCTATACCACCTTTAGGGAAGGGAAACTATATGCTGACCTTTAAGAGACCTTACCTTCAGTAAGGTAAGGTAAAAAGCAGTAGTACAGGTTATTAAGATATAAAGTAATCTCCGGTTCCATTAATAAAGACACACATTCAAAGTGCCTGTATACTATAAGAAATGTTATCAGTATATATTATATAAATGTTACAAGTATACTTGCAAGAAGCAGCGCTTCAGATACAGTACTATAGGATAAAAATCAATATGAGCTACTGTGCATAAATGCTTTAAAAAAATGAAACTTTTGTTAACAACGCATATGCGATATAGTACCAGGAACCAGGTTTCATGCAGCACCAAATAAACATTTAAACAGTGTTATTATTAGCTGGAACTTTAGTTTCCATTACCATGCAGTTAACCTTACCTGAAGGACTCAAACATATTTCTGGACAATTATTCTATTCTATTTTCTACTTCTCTATGTTATATCAAAAACATTTTTAACTCACATGCATGATACAACAATAGAGACATATAATGAGGTAGCAGTTCTATAGACGCTCAGGACACAGACAGGCTGACGTTACCATTTCAAGAGGTTAAATGGATCGGTGACAAATAAGGTATCGAGGTAATTTCAATTGTGTTACCTGCAGGGTGATTATAAATAGGTTGTAGTTTAGCCGGCAGCATATGCCCAATCCTGTCGAGGATTCTGTGGTAAGAAGCTCTCAGCCCCACCATAGCCATGATGACTGCTAAACAAGCTAAATGCTATCAATGTACGTACAAAAATACGGCTAGGTCGTTCAAAGCACTCTACTTTTATTGACCTGTGAGGTTTCTAAAAGGCAAGGGCTCGAAAGTAAGAAAACAATACCTTTGGACCAGCATAAAGCACAAAGTCTTTATTGCCGTCCTACTTTCGACCTTGCTAAAACAGTTCCCTACTCTGTTGTCTTGGGAAGTGTCACTCACTAGAAACGCCGCAAAGCGCTGCAAGGACGCTGCGTCATGACGCAAGAACGCCTGCGGTATGAGATTGGTTGATTTTGTTACGCCTTTATAATGATTGGTTAGAATGGGACGTGGGACTGAGAATGTTGCCCCTTTAACGTGATTCTTTCACAAAATGGGCGGACTTGTTTCGGGTAGAACTAAAACATTCAACACAAAATAATTGTCGTGGAAAAATATGACAAAGTTGGACGTGGAGGACGTAGAACAATTTTCATGAACCTTTTTTGTATTTCTTAAAATAAAGAGCACAGTTAAAAAAGCCTGCACAAAATGTAATTTACCACATACATTTATTCATTTAGCAGACACTTTTATCCAAAGCGAGATTACAGAGAGTTGAGGGAGTAATAAACGATATATCATACAGGAGCAATGATACAATGGGTCACAAATTTTAACATTTGCATATACAAACATTGCATATAAAATATAGTCTTCTTTTTGGCTTTATTATGCTTGTATACTTAATTATTGTCTAAAATGTATACGAGTAGTGTAAATAATAGTTCTACTATTTTAACCCTCGAATGTATTTTCAATAAAAATGTAAATCCAGATTGCTTCCGAAACAGCGTGGTCACGTTGCTCTCGTTTCGTTTCTCAGCGCTGGGCAGCATTGACCAATCGCAGTCTTTTGTGAATGCAAATGATTATTGATACACATTTTATAGTGTTTAATGCCTTTATTCGTACGTTAGTTTATATATCTTAAATGTTATTATTGCTACATATAGCGAACACAACTCTCAAATGAAACAAAAGGTTTGTTGAATGAAGCCAATCTTGGGCATTCTGCGTATCTACTGCGCAGACATCACCCTTTCGAGACCGAACTGCTCATTACCGTCAACAAACTGCGCGTCTGCCTCTTCATTGGCTTTGGACTCGAGATGAATTTGACGTACAACAGCAGAAGCTAAAGCCAAACAAGAAGCATAATATATTTAATACACCTCAAAGCAACCATGCTCAAAGTGTCGGAAGCCGATCGTCGCAAGTGCGTCTTTATTACGGACTAATATTCATGTATAACTCATTAATGCAGTACCATTTGTCGATTAACTTCGCGACTACTAGGCACTGGGCAGTGAAATAATAATAATAACCAAACGCCACGGAAGGAATAGAAACACACGAAAAGCGCCTGTTCGCCTTTCCCCTTCCATGGTGGAGGTTTAAACACCATGTCCTGCTCTGGCAACCTCATTTGGGATGTGAGAAAACGCGCCATCGGATGCACTGATCCATACTCATTGAGGACAAATTATTTAGGTAAGAAATCGCTGGTTAAATCAGCTGTGTTTACAAAGACTTTCTGGGTTGACAGCTGTCATCCGAGCTTGCACGCACACTAGCCACCGGTTAAAGATCATCTGACCTGTTACTTCGATGCTGTTCTGTTTCGAGAACCACGTAACGGAGTCACAATGATGCATTAGTTTAAAAGACCCTGAGTTGATTTACACATTTAAAGGGAAGGTCCTGTAGGCTACACATTTTCTTCCTTATTTGTGGCTATTTAAACTTTCGAAATATGCTAAGCAGGTTCAAAAATCAGAAAAGTAACACATTGGCGTGTTTTATCAGAAATAAGATAGATCCCCATTATATCCTGTTGTAGAAAATGCCACAAATTGTGTCACTGCTATGATGGGATTAACAATTGCATGTTTTATAATCAGTAGATGCTTTTGTTTGATAAAACTCGATTGAATTGATCAAGTAGTGTAAAGAATTACAATGTAAACAAAACATTGTGTTTTTTTAGTGGTTGTTTGTTTCAGTGGCAAATACACAAAATGTATATAATTGAGCAAAATGTCCTGTATTTATGTACTTTTTTAATTTTATGTCAGCTTTATTTTGAGGTTCTTATATTGACAGTACAAACAGTACATCATCTCTTGATAGCCAATAGCACAAAACTTAATTTTAGTTTTCAGAATGCTATCAGTGGTGAAACAGAATTACATTATTTGACATCCTTGATTTATTGCCAAATCTCTTATTTCCTTTTAGACATCTAGCCTCGAATTCCCTCATATCAGGACTGACAAAAGCAGCAGGGATGTTTTAACTCAATGTTACACTACTTTAGTGTAAGCATTTGGCTGCAAAGACAATTCCAACAAGGCTTCTTTTATCTGTTAGTGTTTTCTAAATGTAATTTAAAGTTAAAACCAGTTGTAACACCTTGTCTTTTTACCCACAGTAGTCTTGTGATATTTTACTTTCATTTGTAGCTTCACTTCCCTCTGCACCCTTTACACTAAGATGTAATTAAAAAATGCCATTCAGCCACCCTCCAGACAATACGCTTGTTCTCTGCACTAAAAGAGATTTATTAAAAGTATCATAATGTTCTTGGTGTGAGTACGCTTTTACTCTGAATCTCACAGTCAGATAGTGAAGTGATGACAGCATATGATTTAGAGTGTGCCATATTTAGCTCACATCTTCATGTTCTACAGGCTTCAGCTCTAATGGTTAGAAACTTTAAGGAAAATAAAAGTAACACGCTTTATGCATTTGTTAACAAACAGTGGAGCAAGAGTTTTATAGTTTATGAAATGTGACATATGCCAATGTTAATGTTTTATTAGCCAAGCATTTAAAATGAAGCTCCTTTGAAAATGCTGAAATTTTGAGTTATGCAATTGAATTTTGGCTTTTGATTCCCATTGGCAGTATCATCGATGGTCAGTTTGTCGAGGTTGTAACAAGCATTGAACAGAAAAATGTCTGCCCCGGCTACCGCTGTTCTCTAAACTTGTACCATTGCGTATGGTTGACCTAAGTGTGGCACTTGCTATTTGTAGCTCCTTATTACTCAGGCTGAAAACACACAGGCAGGAAAAGATCTATCTTTTACCAGGCACAAAATGTGTCCTTGATGTCAGGATTAGAAACTTTTATTATAGGCTACATTTAAATAAAACTGTATGACCCTGTTTCAGAGACAATGCTTAGCTTAAGCCAGGACTACGACTTAGTTATATTAGAATATTTAAGTCGCTTTTATTAAAATGCCTTCGATAAAAACATTACTGGTGTGCATCTTGAGACGAAACAATGTCACTGACATATTTTAAGATATGTCAGGGGAATCTATTTTCAATTAAGCCAGCTCAAAGTTTCATTTTAGTCTGGGACTAGTTTTAAACCTTGTCTGTGAAACCGGGCATATATGTTTAAGGATTGAATAAATAATCTGGTATTGGTACGGTCATTGTAGTGGGCAAGAATTGCTGTGCTGTCTATTTATCGAATACATTAGAAGGCAGCACAAACAAGAGCATCAACAAACAAAATCAGGGTGGTTGACATTACATTACATTACTCCATCACAGCATGACAGAGTGTTTGCTTTGAGTCAGCAAATACAGTCAGGGTGTAATGTAATAATGTTGTGACGTTTTTCCAAACTAATGAGGATATCTCTGGTCATTGACAATCATTTCACCCGCCTCACCCACATAATACAGATTTGAGTCTTCGGCTCAGATTTAAATTTTATGGGTAGGCGTTCAACTTTAGATTACAGCAGCTGTAAATCAAAATGAAAATCAAAGTCTTAATTTGTTCTCTCTGGCGTTATCACAGTTGCTTTTGCTTGATGTATAAATGTATGATTAAGTGTGTTGTTTTCAATATTAAATATTAATTTATGATAAGATAAAGTGTGACAGTCATAAGCTATTTGTCAGTTGATTTTTCCTGATAAACGTAAACAGTTTGCATACACTCTTGCATTTTTGACACATAACTGTGAATTTATGGCAGAAGATGAATGTAAACAGACATGTCACACCAATAAATATTATTTTCTCTCACTCCAGGCAGAAGAGAGTTTGTGCAACGACTGAAGCTTGAAGCCGTTCTCAATGTGCACGATGGATGCGTAAGTTGCTTAATACAAACTTCACCTGTACTAAAGATCTATTTCTGTCTGTGATGCTCAGACGTGTTTTTTTGGGGGGGTCATTTCTTTTCTAGTTTATTTTGTCTGTGGGAGAATGTTTCTGTCTGGGTTATGTTGTCTCTGGAGAATGGCTGTACTTGCTTCGTGAGTGAGTGTCGTGTGTGTCTTTTTACTCCCTTATCACTTGGCTCCTGTTCTTTATCTGTCAGTGATTTAAACTCTGAGGCTGATAGGGGCCAGGCCACCACTGGGCATGTCATTTTGTGCATTGCCAATGCTACTTTACTGCTGGGACATCCAACAAAGCTGTGCTCTATTTTAGTTTTGTTAGCCAAGCCAAGCAATGTTCTGATTGATAATTTTTGACACATGATCGGTCATTGTGAACTGACAAATTGCTTGTTTTGTTTGAATATAAACCATTATCTAACAAGCATATACTATATCTCTTTCCATATAGACCATTGGATCTCAGTCTCAATTGGTTAATGTAAAAATGTATATTACACACCAATTTATATCCTATTTATAAATAGTGCCATCGGAGGCCATTGAAAAGGTTTGTTTTTGTTTCTGATCAATTTTCTCTCTTTCACTGATGTCAGTGGATGTGTAAAACAAGGACAAAAGCACTGAAAACCAGCTGCAAGGAGAGATGGGTGTCTTTTATCACCTGAGGAAGCGTATCAGGTTCTGTTCCGATGTGACACAGTTGCTTTATTTACACCAGACTCCCTGTGTTCACAGATGACACTGCTCAAGCTGCTTTCAGTGCCGATGAGACATTATACTGCATTTAAAAACCTCATTTAATTCCATATCTCGACTATAAAAAGCAGAGCGATTGAAACCTGGAGATTGAGGGATTAATCCCAACAGATGACGTTATTGTGGAGAAGCAGAGGTCACAATAAATTGACCCAGTGTGATGAGGCTTGTGCTGCTGTAGAAAGAGGAGGGAAAGAGCATATCAGCGTTGAGTTAATGAAATATTGATCTATCACTCTTAAAGGCTAAGGCGCACATGGGACCTTTGTCCTTCTTCTTTGTCCATCTTCCTGTTCAAAGCAGGATTTTATGACTGTAAATGATCACAGAATTTGTAATGATTACGCTTTTGTTTGTTATGTTTCTCAACAGGTTAACACCATATCTTGGAATGAAACAGGGGAATACATATTATCAGGTTCAGATGATACAAACCTGGTTATCACAAACCCTTACAACAGAAAGGTGGGTTAAAGACAGAAACACTACACATCAAGTAAAACTGCACACAAGTGTAGGCTGTTTTTGTTGAATCATTGGAGTAGGATGAGCGAATGAACTGAAACACTTTTATTGGTGCAGACGGCAGTACTTGTATTACGCTGTGATTAAACCTGACTGTGCCGGATTATTGCTGCTCTAGTATGTTGTAATTAATGTCAAGTCCATTTAATTTTTGCCAGGTGCTTTTAAGCATCTTCCATTGCATTTGCATTTACATTTATGCATGAGGCAGATCATTTTATCCAAAAAGGCAAATTACAGTTCATTCAAAGTAAACATTTGATCAGTATTTGTTTTCCCTGGGAATCAAACCCATGGCCAATATTTTACCAATTGAGCTATCAATTACATTTATTAGGCCGATTATCTACATTTGTCAAAGCTTGAAGGGGATAGTTCACCCAAAAATGAAAATTCTGTCTTCATTTACTCACCTTTGAGTTGTTCCAAATCTGTATACATTTCTTTTTCTGATGAACATGGAGAAAGATGAAGAAGGAAGAATGCTGTAACCAAACAGTTCTTGGCCAAAACTGACTAACAGAGTAGGAAAAAATACAATGGTAGTCAAAAGTGCCCCTGAACTGTTTGCTTTCATACAATCTTCCTAAAATATTTTGTTTTCAACAGAACAAATACATTCATAAAGCAATTTTTCCTACTATAGTAGTCCATGGTGGCCAAGAACAGTTTGGATATAAGCATTCTTCCAAATATTTTTTATAAATTTGATACAGATAAAATAGATAACTAAAATACATTTATACAGATTTGGAACAACTTGAGTGAATTGTAAAAAGTAAATGAAGACATTTCATTTACTTCATTTACTGAACTGTCCCTTTTTTTGATGGTCTCACTTTTTCATTTAGGTCAAGACAACTATTCGCTCGGGACACCGGGCCAACATCTTCAGCGCAAAGTTCATGCCCCATACTAACGATCAACAGATCGTGTCCTGCTCCGGAGACGGCATTATTTATTACACACACACAGAAAAGAGCCAGGAAATCAACAGACAGTGCCAGTTCACCTGTCACTATGGCACTGCTTATGAGGTACAGGGGTTGTTTAAACAGACTGCAGTGCAAAACTAGAATAGCGGTGGACGATAGGAATGCATTTCTTAGCGTCAGCTTTTGATGTTTTTGGGCTTTTGTTTGGTGAAATTGGAGTTTGACATATTTGTCCCTGTTTTCATCTGTAGATAATGACTGTGCCAAATGACCCCTATACCTTCTTGTCCTGTGGAGAAGATGGTACGGTGAGGTGGTTTGACTTGCGCATGAAGACCAGCTGCACGAAAGAGGACTGTAAAGATGTAAGTGTCGAAGAAACCAGTGTGTGTGTGCTTGCTTGGTTGTTTTTTCTAAGAACATGATTCCTTGATTCATGTTCTCCATAACAGCTCTCTGCAATACATAATAAATAGGGTCTTTACGAATGCATTCGGTTTTGGGCTTCTAGACCTATGTTACATTTCTTCTGTTACTCGTTTCTTTAGTCATTTTCTGGTTCTCATTTACATAATCCGATCGGAGGGAAGCCAGCATGTCTTCCTGATCATGCTCTAGGGAAAGGATGCTGTACTGATCTGAGATCAGGTGTCCATACCACAGCTGTCAGTATTATCATTACAGCTTTTGAATTACACTGATGCTCGAACTGCACCTCAGAAACATTCCTGACGATGAGAAAGCAGCCTCCACCCTTGATTTCTTAATCCACATATTGTGTGTGCTAAGGGAGAAATTTGCTTACGGGCAGGATCCCTTTCTTTTTTAAAGCCTGCAAAAGAAAATGTACTTTTTGAAAGTGCTTTTTGCATCTGGCTGATGTTTGTCTAGTGTAATCCAATTGAGGATCTCTTAAAAGGCTGTATGAGGCATTATTCATATGTTTTTCAAGGACACATGCTCTGGGTTATGGCATGATGTGACTCAAGTGGGTCAAGTGAAGTAATTTTTTTTTTACAAATGCTCTGTGAAACCGCCAAATAAAGTGAATTAGAACATGCATGATTTTAAATTACCTGGAGGCTAATTTTGGACCTATGAGATTTTGAGAAATGAAGACACCAGCAAAATGTTGAATTATTGCATAATTGTTTACTTTGGCAAATTGATGATGTTCCTTAAAAAACACTGTAGTGCTTGCTCATCTATTTGTCTATTTGACGTGCTACTATTTGTTTTTAAGGTTTTCTGATAACCTGTGTTGTGATTTTGAAATGTTGCCTTTCACATATATTTTTTTGTCTCATCCTCATCTCTCGAACTTTCTCTCTCTGCCGTCTCTAATCAGGACATTTTGATTAATTGCCGGAGAGCCGCTACCTCAATATCCATTTGCCCCATGGTCCCATATTATCTTGCTGTGGGCTGTTCTGACAGCTCTGTGAGGATCTATGACAGACGAATGCTTGGAACAAGAGCTACGGGTGGGAACTTTATGTTTTTTTCTTTGTGTCAGAAACATAAAGGACTAAAAACATGTACCAGAGGTCCACAATGAACACTTTTTGTGTATAATGAACACATAGTAGAACTATTGTCATGGGATCTGAGCTTCTCTACAAAAAAAATAGATGTTTAGTAAAAACTTCACAAATTTGTTAAGTTCATAAAGTCATTGTCTTGCAAATTGTGTTTCTATTTCTCCAGGTAACTACATGGGAAGAGGGACGACAGGCATGTGTGTGCGTTTCGTCCCTCCCCACCTGTCCACGAAATCCTGCCGCGTCACCTCTCTGTGTTACAGTGAAGATGGACAGGAAGTGCTGGTCAGTTACTCCTCAGACTACATTTACCTGTTTGACCCCAAAGATGACCAGGCCAGAGAGCTCAAGGGCCCTTCTGAGGAACGGAGGGAGGAGGTAAGCAACTATCTAGGGATGCTCTTGGGACATTTTTATACTAGGAGTAGATATTACAATTTGGAATCAGATTTAAATTTGTGGAAATTTGTTTTCAAACACCGGTAATTGCAAAGGAACCACAGTCCAGTGGTCCGGGGTACCAGGTTTAAATGTTAAAGGTTATTAAATGACGTTAAATGTTAGACATTTAGAATCATTAGTTCTGTTGTAATCTTACAATTTAGAAAAAGGATTACGAAGTGTGAATGGTTTCTGCTGGACACTGGTGCCTAAATCTTGCTAAACAAGAATGTAATATTGCGTCTCCTCGATTTAAACCGATCAGTAGACTCCTGGAGTGTTGTGTTGGGATTTTAGGGGGTGAAATGTGCTGGGTCACCGCTCCGTTCTCTTCAGCTGTCGCACAGTGTGATTAGCTGTGTCTGGATCCCCTCGATCACATTCCTTTCCAAATAGAGCCGCAGACGCACGCAGACCTCCACTGCCGAGACACAAATAGACCAGCTCTTCACAATAACTGCTAGCAAGACTGAAGGGTCTCCTGTTGATATGCAAAAAATATTTTTACATTTAAATGTAAAAGTCTTCTCTGAGTGTTCACCAACTGCATAAAGAGAGCCAATCAGAGTACTGCGGCAGTGTTTAGTTCATTTAAGATAGCTAAAAATGCAACTTTGTATTACAGTACAACACAGTGCAGCTTCTCAGAAACATCTCAACCAAGAAAGAAAAGAATCGCTGAATTTATCCCTCCACTTAAAGTAGAGATAAGCTTGATAGAGTTTATGCTTGTTTTGTTAATCCTCACTTGCACCCAGAATAGACTATCCTGACTGAACCAGAGTCGGTAAAAATGTAAAAGGAGAGGACGTGGAAGGTAGATCTCTATAGTGCATCCCATCAACATCACTTATATTGGGATTATTAAAGTCATGTAACTCAAGGATATAGAGAGGAAATCCCCTGCTACATAGCTTGCTTTATACTTTGTGATGCTTACTGTAAGACAGTACAAGTTTGTTTATTTTAATCAAAAACAATAACATGGAAGTAAAAGGCCGGCAGCCACCTCATGGTCGAACATAAATACAAACTTAAACATATGTCCGGGCCCGGTCCTCTCTCGTCAGCAGTCCCGTTGCTCGTCCTCTTATGCTCCCGGTTTCCTCCGGGAGATATGCGGGACCGGTATGCGCACAGCTGATTCCAACTCACGCCATCGGCCCCGCCTCATGGCTCTCGTCCCGCCTTCCTAACCACACTTACATTGCCCAACTACTGTATTCTTAGCCATCATGATCTTCCCTTTGATCCCATGATCTACACAGGGGCGCAGATGGATTTCTTTAACTGGGGGGACCAAGCAGTCAGCAAATGATTTAAACATAATTTTGTGTAATTTGGGCTTTTACTAGTGCTCAAGTAGTTACTTTGCGTACTTTGGGCTAATGCTTTGAACTTAAAAGCCATTGGAGGATTGTTATTTGAAGTCATGGATTAACAACAATGCACAAAGGCCTAATTGATCAACACTAGCAAAGTATTATTTGTCTAGTATGGCAATCACCCACCCTCAACGTAAACAGAGAACGTAAACGTCAGTGGCAGCACCATCGTTTGTGTTTATTGACGGCAGAATAGCGTTAGAATGTGAGAACATGGGTACAAGGTAAAGGGGACTGTGGATTATTATTGTGCATCAACCTGTGTCTGCCCCGACCCGATTCTGAAGCATTGACGGCAAAATAATTAAGGGGCTTTTAGGTAAATGTAACTTAGATAGCGGAATCCCTGACTTACTTTCAGTTTTAGCGATGTTTGTCGCATTTCATAGATACAGTGAGGGTGCCACGGGCCACAATGAATCTGAGGGGATCATGTCCCCAGGTGCCTAGACCCTTCTTAATCATAAAAATGTACTTACTTACTCACTGTAAATCATGAAGATTTACTCAGTAACTATTACTCAAAAGCAAAGGGACGGATTAGGCTGGTCAGGGGCACCTAGGCTACTCTTTGGGTGAGCCCCCTTAGGTAGCTTTCAGGGGCCCTTTCACGCTTGCAGTTAAGTTCGGAATGGGGCAAGGTTTGCATGAACAATCGATAATGTAAAAGCCGTCTTGCGAACTTAGATGCACACCATGGTACCATGCGCATGCGCTTTAGCAGATTACAATGTATTAACTTCAATAAAACAAACGTAAGAGATGGTAGCGTTGGTAATTTACCTTGGATTTGAGCAAGAGTGAGCCTCCTTTTTTTTAGTGCTGTGAGTGGAATCAGATCGTCGCAAATGAATGGTAATACTTGGTTTCCAGATTTAAAAGTATTTAGATAGAATCCATCTCAGACACCAAACCAACGCTGCAAGGTGCGTTGGGAACAATCGCACTGGGATACACACACATTAAGACTGCAACTACGGGAGTGTTTTCTCTACAACTATACGCAAAATATGAACGGCCCCTAAAAACGCCTTGATGGATCTTAACTGAGACAATTGTGCATTTACGTTAACGGTGTATAAAACAAAGCCATAATTAAAAACCAACCTGCATAATATGCGTGTCATTGTGGAGGATGACCACTTGAGTGGTTTCAACTTCAGCACCCATGTTAACCAATGGCTTTGAGCTGCCAGTCCCCTTTACACTATTGTACTTTCTTTCAGACATATTGGCGCTATGTCGTCTAGTAGGGGAGATGGTGGTCTAGTGGGTACTGAACTGGTAAATCAAAAGGTTGCCGGTTCGATCCCAGCAGCCACCACCAGTGTATCCTTGAGCAAGACACTTTACTCCACGTTGCTCCACATCACACATTCACATTTATGCATTTGGCAGATGCTTTTATCCAAAGCGACTTACATTGCTTTATCCTATACATTTTACATAGGTATTTGCTATCCCCTGGGATCGAACCCACAACCTTGCTCTTACCACTGAGCTACAGGAAAGCTTCAGGGGGATTGTCCCTGTGATAAGTGCACTGTAAGTCGCTTTGGATAAAAGCGTCTGCCAAATGCCTAAATGTAAATGTAAATGTAGCAATAGCAGTGACGTAATTGAAAATGATTGACATGATTTCACCAGCAGCTGATAGGACAGATGTGACTCAAATATCACATCTATCCAATCGCTGGCTTATTTTTTGTTATATTTCTTATGGGCCAATGAGGGTCTATTTTTTGTTCACGCTGAAGTAAATTTAAAATAAAACATCTGGCCAATCAGAGGCCCATAAACAGGCGGCCCCCTAGGCTGCAGCCAAGGCAAGCCTGTCCGTTATTCCGCAGCTGCTGAAAGGGAATGAGTGCAGCTGTAAAATGTCAGAGGAGAACTAGCACTCCCGTCTGAAATTGGTTTATTCTGAGATCTTCTCTCCATTTATTCATCATTGGAGATTTGTTTTTTTGCCCCCCAGTTGCAAATTCGATTAATATTGCTTTTATTAGGATGGTCCTCTCTGTTTGTACTCCTTACACTAATTTAACTCTTTTGTGTTTTCTTTTTCATGTTAAGCTGCTTTGAAACAATGCATTGTAAAAAGCGCTATATAAATAAACTTGACTTGACCTTTAATTGTTTGTTGATTATAATTTCGTGTAATTACATCCTAAGCAGAAAGATATGATGTCCGGATAGGTTATTTTTAGGGTGTCTGAAACAGTGATTGACAGCCTGTTGATCTGTGTTCCCACAGCTGAGGCAGCCCCCGGTGAAACGCTTGCGTCTGAGGGGGGACTGGTCAGACACGGGACCCCGAGCTCGACCAGAGAGCGAGAGGGAACGTGACGGTAAGATGAGGATCACACAAATATTTAACACACACCAACATAAATAGGTGGTACACACACAGGAGCAAATAGACACAGAGGGCTTACTCAACCAAAAAAGATGAATAGATTCTTGTGCTCAGAATGTGAGGCAAACATCATTGTCAATATCACTATTTTGATTTAATATATTCGGACCCCTATAACCTGAAAAACTGTAAGACCTGAATAGTCGATTGACTGTTTGGCTATTTTAAATAGTGATTAGTGTTTGGACTTCAATGTTTCATTGTCTAAGAGTTTCTCAAAGAAGTAACACATCTGCTTTCTTTGAATTAACATGACTCATATGCAGTGCATATCCTAGATCTCTGTGGGCCATAAGCAAACATCTGGGGGGCCCTTATACTAACAGTT
The DNA here is from genome assembly GCF_015846415.1 of Triplophysa dalaica. Taxonomy (NCBI): domain Eukaryota; kingdom Metazoa; phylum Chordata; class Actinopteri; order Cypriniformes; family Nemacheilidae; genus Triplophysa; species Triplophysa dalaica. The sequence goes on along the minus strand of NC_079549.1, from coordinate 17,247,793 downwards.
AAAATGTATATAAACATAACTGTAAACTATAAAAGAAATAAAAAATGTAAAATACATTTGATACATTAAAATACAAAATGAATAAACACATTTACCTAAAAAGTGAAATACAAAATAACATTAAACTGACAGTAAAAACAATCAAGTATAAAATTAAATGAAACATTTGATTGACCTGTAAATAAATCTTTACCTAAAGTAACGTGTGATTCTGGAACCATTTAGCTGTAAAAAAAATTAGGCTGTGTGTTTTTTCTAACCAAATTAGTGATTTACTAATGACAATCATGCACAATAAATACAGTTTACGCAAGAAAGCTGAGCATACGAAAACACATCATTAATTCTCTAAATGTGATGGCACAAACAAAAAATTACTTTTTATCATGGGCAACCAAACACAGTGGACAAATACTGAATTTGTAAATCTGTACTGAAGAATTGTTTCGTTAGTAATTCATTGCTTAATTTGGCAGAGCGAAATAAGACTGTTGTTGTTGCCGTTTTTCCCCCGCTCCATACGAATAGCTCGGTTTTAAAGCTATATGGTCGTATATAAAGAGATGCATATGAGCACATTATGCGCAAGTCATTACCTGCCGGCCACAGTGTGATATCCAAGTTTGTATCACTAATTAAATATAGTAAGTATTAAAAAGGACATTTCCAAATGATTCCACTAAAATGAAATCCGCAACAAATAAAAATAACGTCTTGTTTACAATAGTGTTTTTGAGTTTGATACTCAAGGTGGCCCCCTGGTGGTGCAGGGGCCCTACACACCTTGCAAAGTCTGCATATAGGAAGAATCGGCTCTGCTCATATGCACACCCACTTAATCGACAACTGTCTCCTTTAATGATTAGAGTCCCCTAGCATCTAGTCTCTAGCACTTCTTAAGTCTTTAATCTTCACAGTACTTCTGATTATGAGCTTTAACAAGACTTAGTCCGTCTAAAGGGAGATTATTAAATTTACATGAAGCTGTTGTCAAAAAACTACTTTACTTTATCCTTGTGTTTTGCAGCCGGCTCCCCTTAAGTGAGCAGCTTTTTAGTGCCTCACTTTCTATGGGTTAAAGGATTTTAGGTTTTAATCTGGCGTAATATTGATTATGAAGACGTGGTTTGTTGTGTTTGCAGGAGAGCAGAGTCCGAACGTGTCGCTCATGCAAAGGATGTCGGACATGCTGTCGCGTTGGTTTGAGGAGGCCAGTGAGGCGCAAAGCAGCAGAGCACGTCCGCAAACTCGACCCAGAGGTACGGTATATTAGGATTATTTGGGGATGTGAATTTACAATTTTTTCACAACAGTTTTAAGTATAAATTCTGATGATTTGGCCCCAGGTACAGCAGCCCGACCAGAAGGGGTATTAGCGACATCAGAGACGCGCGCCCTGGCTCAGGAACCCGCTGAGGGAGCGATGGAGGTGGCAACAACCTCGTCTGTTCCTCTCTCTGCGTCTGCTACTCCTGCAGACCCTCTCCCCTCATCAATCTCATCCTCCTCCTCCTCAGGCTCCTCCTCCACTGTTACAGCTCCGCCCCCTTCTACCTCCTCCATGGGAAGTGCTACCTCCTCCTCTATTCTCTCCTCCCCAGACACAGAGCAGAGGAGTCAGGATGAGGTCACGCCCACTCCCTCGGCCACGCCCACTCCTTCAGCCACACCCACCCCCTCAAGAGAGGCAGCTTCATCTGGTAAGAATGACACGATTGACCCTATGAAGCAGTTTGTTTGACAGGCGATCTGACCAATCATAATGCCTATATTATGTGCCCCCATGACAAACCGCCACTTAGACCGACAAACAAACTAGTCTGACAAACCTGCCGTAGTAGAGCTTTGGTGATTAATATGAAAAAATAGCAGAGAGATATACTCACCTCTAATAGATGTTCATACAATAACAATATACTATAACTAAGTTATAACTTATAAAAATCATTATAAATGAAGGAGAAAAGCGGAGTTCACATCGTAACTATACCAATACAGATACTAGACACGATATTGTTAGAATCATGAGAGACGGAAGTGTTCGGGAAGTGGTGTTTTAAAACTTTTTCAACACCTGTCTGGATTACTTGCATTATTATTTAGTGTTGAATGAGAATACGAGAAAGTAAAAAAAATGTTAATAGTAATTTGACGTGTGCTTTATTATGAAAACGGCTAGTAAATAAAAAAATAATGATATTATAAATGATACATTGGAATTGCAGAACAAGATCGACATATTTGGTTAAGGTTTTTGTTATAGAAACAATAAACAATTCATACATGTAAAAGGACTTCTTAGAAAATTGTATTGCATTCAAAATGTGTTTAAAAATAATAATTTTAATACTTAATATTGTATAATTATTGTTACAGTTATCTCAAATTCTGAATGCATCCCTCGAATGCACATTGCATACCTTTCTGTTTGAAATCAGCGTGTCATTTTTCCAGAAATTCTTCGCTATTTCCTCAGAGAATGCACAAATTTTCACTCGGAGCGCATGGCTGATATTGAAAGCTTGTCGGACAGAGCAACAGGAACGAAGAGGGGCGGGGTTTTGTGAAGGGGGCAATTGAAACAACGTTTCAGTTGTTGAAGATTGTACCAACAATATTTAGTTCATATGATTGGTGTGTAAAGTTTTCAGTGATTTAATCTGTTAAACCTGTTTTATCCTAGTCCTTTCTAGTGTTTTTTGTTGTTGGACTTGATCATGATGGTGTAAATTAGTTATATCATTGCCTAAAGAACGAGTGTGTACTCACACGTGCATTTGATGCATTTGGTGATGAAACCGTGCAGTCGTGTTTGACCTCACTAGCTTTTGTCCTTAATTTGCGTCTTTCATGCCTCTTTCGTATCTATGATTTGCCTCTCTTTTCTTTCACCCAGTCAAATTTATTTCTACATGCTGCTTTTTCTCTCCCTCTCTCTCTCTCTCTCTGACCTACCCTGTCAGAATATGGTCCTCACAGGCTGCCGGTAAGTTTAGTGTGTAGACGTTTGCAGAGGCTACTTAACTTATCCGACCCCCCAGGACAGGGCAGACGCACGGTCCCCAGTGTACCCGTGACATCTAGCCTACAGAGCTCAGGCCGTCAGGCTGCTTCCTCTGACTCTGCCCCGCCTGCAGGTTACCATCTTTAGCCAGGCTGCATCCCTGCTATCCTTTAACCTCCTAACCTCACGGCTGTTCTGGTTTGATACTGCACCTCTGACTGTGGAGTGTGTTCCTCTTGTCCTCTGTCACATCTATCCGCTGGCCATTCATGCTCACATGGTCCCTGATAAGTGCTCTCCTACAGTATACAGTACAATATTTAATCAACAGCAGAGATCACTTTCAAAACATTGTGTTACTGAAATTGCGACCTTTGAATAGAGTTTCCAGACAGACGTTTTAAGCCATACAAATTGTAGATGACAGGTAATGCTTATCATTAATGCTAGTCAGACATGGCAGTAAGTAATAAATTAAATCTTTGAGAGAATGTCTGTTAATCCTCTTTCTGATTATAAGGCTTTAATAATTTAACTACAGCAAAGTCTGACTAACTTGAGTAGTGTTTGACAGGCTGCTGCGCTGGCACACTTTATCCTGCATGAGTATTCGTATACTCTCTATTGCTGTGACGGTACAATTAATTGATTGTTTATTCTGCTTGAGAGCAAATGCCGCATTAAAGAAGCCAGAGCATCTGTTTGTTCTATTTGCTCACCTCTCCGGATGTCATTTCACAGGTTTTGATGAATGGCTCACCGGATTTGTAACCTCTGGCTTTTGTCTTTTATTCAGAATAAGCCTCTCACATTCATACTTATAGAGTTTGTGGCTTCAAAGTTTGTGAGAAGGTTCTTTCACCCCGCCCGCGCTCTGGCGTGTTTCCTGTGGATGAATCATCTGCACTTTGTTACCGGTTGCTCAGTACGTCTTATTTTTGTTTCAGATTCTCCCTCGTCTGTGGTAAACAAACAGCTCGGATCCATGACTCTGGATGAGGAGCAGGGTGCGTCTTTTTTCTTTTTATACCTCCCACTGTTTCTCACGTTCTTGCACCTCCTTGTGTGTGCTCTCTCTGCATCCCTTACTGGAAAACATCTCGACCTCAGTCTCATTAGGAGGACCCCGCAGATGCATCTCTCAGAGAACCTTAAGAGAGATACTGAAGCTTTCTCGGAAGCATCATCAGTCCATGGACAGACTTTGAAAAAAAAAAAACATTTGGACACATTTCCTCCTTACTCCATGTCCATATATCTTGCTTGCACGTTTTACCTTTCACGACAAGATGTCCAAAGAAAGCTTTAACAACATTGGTTATTTTCCCTCGTGTTGCACTAAAACCGCTTGCATTGAGTTACTTGCAACCTGCAGTTGTCGCTTTCATCTTGATTGCTTAAAGCATGTGTGTGCATCTCATCCTGCCACATACATTTTGAATGTGTTCTTCAGTCTGAATTTCAGTGCAGCATTAAACATGGCATTCCAAAGTCGATGCATTATTTATCTCTTCACTGACACAATTTTCTCCGTCTTCTATCTAGGCGGATCAGAGGAGCCAGGAAATGTGATTCAGAGTCCAGGTGTCAGCGAAGCTTCCCTAGAGACCACAGAATCCGTGCCATCCACCTCAGTTCCTTCACTTGGCACCAGGTCTGCCAACAGCGGCAACACTCCACCAGGGCGAACAGGAACGGCAGAACCTGTCCTTAGTCTGCACTATAGCACTGAGGGAACCACCACCAGCACCATTAAATTGGACTTCACGGATGAGTGGTGAGTAGGCGACGAGTCGGCCTCAACTCCAGCACACAAATCATTAAGACAAGTGTCTAAACAGCCTCGCTTTTAAATCATAGTGCCGCTGCGTTTTGAATGCAATCTTGACTTCACTTTCCATTATGTGAACACATGACTAATTTTGTGGGTAACTGTGATAGGAGCAATCCGACATCCAGCACCAAAAGCAGCGTTGGAGGACATAAGACTGGGGAGGTTGCTGAGAGCCAGGCCAATGAAGAACCCACAGGAGAAAGCTTAGAACAGGGTAAGACAAAAATACCATGCATACTGCTAAAAACATAGCACTATGCAGCATTTCAATGCATCAGAAATGGACTTTTAATGTAAAGGCTGTTCCAAAACCTATGCAGCTAAATTATTTAATTGAATTTATTTCAAATAAGCAGGGTCAAGCCCGGCCTTAGCGAGTCCTCCTACAGAAAAGGCCCCGGTAAGCTCACCGCTTCAGACGTCAGCAGAGGGTTCATCTCCTGGAGACACAGCTAGTGCTAGCGCCCCCTCTGCCTCGGAGGAGATCCAGGCTGCCGGGTCATCAGAGACCAGGAGAAGCGATACCACTGGAACGGGCGGTCAGGGTTCGACTCAACCCTCTCGCAATAATCAGGACTCGGATGACAGCGATGACGACCCCATCCTCATCCCATCCGCCAGGTATAGACGAGGGCAGGGACAGAGGTATGGACTCTCGCCATGTCACAATGTAACTTTGTGTTTTTGGTTTCAAGAATGTTGCAAATTATCACCATGTCTAAGCAAGGGCTAAGACAGATGGAAAGGTCCACGATTATGTTAATGTTAAAAGGTCCTCTCAGTAATAGTTTATATTTAAGGAATATACTGGGATAAAGGAGGCAGTAGTCAAGCAAGTCATGTGACTTGAATACTGTATGTGCTCCCATGAGGGGACCCGGTTACGTAAAGTAAAACAATTCGAATATTGTCACTAATATATCTGGATTGTTCATTTCATATATGTTAATGTGATTTTTATAGCTTTTTAATAAGGGACAACTGAGTGCACCTATACACAAGGTTAAGATGGAGATTTTGAGAACCTCAAGTAAAGTAATACTCTTCCCATTAGATTTAATTTCAGAGGATCAGCAGTAGGTGAAAGAATGATAAGGTACTGTGATAGTGCTACAGTGACTACTAATATATTTTAACTGCAAGGGTTGCAGAATTATTTTATTATATTAACCTTATTGAGAAATGTGTGTTCTTTTTACTGGTTAATGCTGTGGCTGTGAAATATACCATTAACTGTATTATTTAGTAGTTCCTATTTACTTTTGCTTGAGAGTGTATAATGTGTGGGTCATTTATTTAACATAACAAATTAATAGAGTAATCATTTTGTGCATGCATTTATAAGTAACCTTATGTGGATAATACAAATGGCAAACCCATTCTTTGTCCCACTCATACTTAGATTTTAGTTTTTTAGATTTATTGTTTAAAATGAATCAATAATATTTTGAATTATGTAAATTATTTGTATATATTCATAAATAATTAGATGTTTAGTTTCTATATTCATTTGTGCGATGGTCTTTTTTATATTGCTATATAATTAAATTTAGTTTAAGTTCATTTTCAGTAAATAGATAAATAAATATTTAATTTAAGTTTATTGCAAAGGCAACAATTCACATTTCCTTTTTGAAAGATTTTTAGGACTACATTTTATTTTGTTTTAATTAACAAATATTTTTTGATAGTTTTAGTTTTGATAAACTAAAATGGCCTTGGTCCCTTCCAAGCTGTATGTAGAAACCAGAATATCCCATTTTTGGGGAGAGCTTTTGTCACTTCAGCAAGCACTAAGAACACCTTAGTAAAACACTTAGCAATGTCCCCTCAGAACATCTTGACTCCATTCAATCCCTACCCAAGAAACCTTAGAAAAGACATTTAAAGTCTCTGCACAAAATACTGCCAGTCTAGCAGAGTTCTGGATTAATGTTGTGTTTTGATGTGAAGTTGTAGTGTGTTTATTGTTATTGTGCATAAATAGTTCTGCTGTTTTTCGCAAACAATGTTACTTGTGCTCCCCGTTTCATAGACGCTCAGCCGCGGCTCGCATCCAGGAGCTGTTCCGCAGGAGAAAAGAAAGGCGTGAGATGGAAGAAAGTGAGACCCAGAACATCAGAAGACCAACGGTCAAGATGATGTACAAGGGTCACCGCAACTCCAGAACCATGGTACACTGGCAATATTAAAGAGAACAACTTTACAAAACACTGTTGAAGACATGCAGTATCTGACCAACATGGCCAGAATAAAATGTTAATAACTCTCTTTATGAGAGTGCATCTTTTGAATTGTTCACATAATGTTTCTCTTGTTGACGTGTTTGTACATGTAGATTAAAGAATCATGTTTCTGGGGAAATAACTTTGTGATGAGTGGCTCGGACTGTGGCCACATCTTCATCTGGGACAGGCATACAGGAGAACACCTGATGCTACTCGAGGCCGACAACCACGTAGTCAACTGCCTACAGCCACACCCTTATGACCCCAGTAAGCAAAATTAAAAACCTTGTAAAAAAACAATAGAAATCAACAACAGTGTTGGCATTTTAAGAGGCTCCTCTGTGAAATCCTTTGAACTGACTTTCCAATATCTGAAGTGGTAGATCGTAGCACTAGCAATGCCAATGTCATGTATTCCGATTCCCAAAGAACAAATGCTCTTAAGTAAAAATGTACAATATAGGTTTAATGTAAGTTTGGATTAAAGCTTTTGTTGATAGACATCGTCTCTTTTGCAGTTCTTGCATCATCTGGGATTGACTATGACATCAAGCTGTGGTCTCCTTTAGAGCAGTCAACGTCATTCAACAAAGGACTCGCTGAAGAGGTAATGCAAACCTGATTCTGTGAGGTTTAACTGTGTAAAATACATTTGCACATGCAGTAACAGTACATTCTTTATTGTGAGATATAACTAAAATGTCCAGTAGAGGGAGCCAGAGCTCCATGCATGTTACTGTCAGTAGTTGACACTGCTTGAGGAGGTCTACACTGAAACTAAATCTTATTTAAACCTGGACACAAAGAGAATGTTTAGGGATTTTGAACGGTTTGAAACAATGACACATTATGATGTAATGTGGATAGGAAATATTAATCTCCTCATCAGGAGGTGTCCTTCTGCATTCAATTTGAGTATTCTCACTTATACATGTGCTTTGTGATCTGTTTCTTTGTTGTAGGTAATTGCTCGTAATGAATTAATGCTGGAAGAGACAAGAAACACCATCACAGTCCCGGCTTCCTTCATGCTCAGAATGCTGGCGTCACTAAATCACATCAGAACAGGTGATATTCCAATAGGTAGAAATTAAATGTAAATACGATTAAATACGATTTATTGCATTGTCAGACCTTGAATGTAATGTTGACATTTCTTTTCCTCAGACCGTGTGGAAGGGGACCGTTCAGAAGGTTCCGGTCAAGACAATGATGACGAACAGTAGCCCTCTCACTAGAGGCGGTTTTTGCTATGGCGCATTCAAGATTTATACACATATAAATAGACTATTTCCTTATTAGTTCTGTTGGATTGTTTTTTTTTAATAAGACGTTTCTTACCGATTACTCTAAATGAGAGTAAATTGCATCTGGGCTGTTCATGCAAACAAGGAGAAATGTAAGATGAGTGATGATGACTGATGTTTGAGTATTTAAGTGCAATATTAATTTTGTTAAAAGCAAACGGTTGAGTTTTGAACTGAGTTTTTCGGTGTGGATCTTATTGTAGCCTCAAAAGGAGAACTCAAATATTTGTACCAGACAATATGCATGTCAAACATGATTGCATTCACTTAGTTAATAACTGTTGTGTTTTTGGTCATTACTTGATGTTGCACAGGTACAACTTGCAATATTTCACAATTCAAAACAGGCACTGTTACACTGAAAATGTTTATAAAGGATTATTCAAATGAATATGGTTTTGGCTCTGATCAGTCAACATATATATAACCTGCAGCTATTTAGTCAAACGGTTAGTTGGCAGGATGCATTTCTCGCAGCACAGATGGCCTTTGTTTTGGCAGCTGTCGGCTTGAGCATTCTGCTAAGTGGCTTGCGATTGCTGGAGACACTCAGATGATGTCTTCATCTAATCTAGTGTGCCATTCTACACTAACCTCATTCAGAACTGTTAAGGAATGCAAGCCATCTTTTTCAATGTGTGTTAAGTTATTGAGTTCCAATTTTTTTAAACATGTACCTGAGGACGGTGTAAGCATTAAATGTGTTGTGATTTAACAAACAGTGACTGAAAGCCTGTTGAGTACTCATAGACTTTAATGTCACATCAACATTACTTGTGGATTGTAAATAACAGGCAGTGTTGTAATGTAATGATATAATATAAATGACTTTCACAAACAACCATTCCAGAGATTCCACAGGAAACTAGTAGAATAGGACACTAAATTATGCTTGAAAATGTTTTCAACATAAAGATTAAATGTAGTGTAATCAGTAAATTTAAGTTCAATAGTACCAAAATGTTTTATTTTTTTAGAAACTGCAAAAATAGTATAAATATTGTTCTTGATCTTCAATCACCACTGCAGATTTGGACTAATGTTGTCATTTTCACAAATACAAGAGTTCAGATTTTCCACTGAAATACATCAATAACATAATACAATTGATTTATACTGTACCATTTTTGACATGAAGGTTTGTTATGTCCAGCATCCTAATCATGTTTATATATATATATATATATGAATCTTTCATAAATTGAAAAAGACAAATCTGTCATGTATGCACCCTTTTGAACATTCTAAACAATCACATGAGGGTCAGCAAATTATGAAATTTAATTTTTTGGGTGAACTATTACATTAAGGGTCTGAGGGTGTTAATACAAGTTTTTTGTAAAAAAAAAAGTCCCCCACGATCAAAATGTTAAACTATTATTCAACTTTTTCCTCAAACTTTGTGAAACCGTTGTAAAGAATTCAATACATTTCACTGGGATCATTCTTGCAAACAAATATGTAACTATTACACAAAGCAAAGTGGTTACAGTGGATAAAGGTAAACAATACAATATTCAAGAATGGTAAGATACATAACATAAGAGGACCTTACAAGGTGTACAATATACAGTACCTTTTGCAACTTTACAAATGAAAACAAACCTCCTGACATCCACACTGGAGATCTTTGGCCTCACCCTGACAAATAGCAGCAGCTGCTAAAACATTCTTTGCCTTTTATGTAAATTACTCACAAACAACGTGTGCAAATTATTTGTAAACACTTGCCAACATGTTGACATCTTTAATGATGTTCTGTACCTTAAGGATGCAGATAACGCAATGATCTTGTCGTTCAAGGAACTACATGGAACTATCACATATTTTTTCGTGATGCTCCTTTTCTTCCTCATCTCCTCCTCATTGTCATCATCATCTTTAACTATTCCTTCATCGATGCTTTCCATCCTGAGTCTCTGGCCATCCATGTAACGTGGACCTCTTTGTGTGTTCCGGACACTAAACAAACTGATGGGAATATCAGTCCATTCCCCAAACAGTTGAATCTTAGCATCGTTCTCTATAGCCTTGGCCAGAGATGAGGCAAAGCTGTCCAAAGACTTGTGGATGTCTGCCGTTACCTGGACTATTGATGGATCACCTTCAGACGAAACAAAGCATAAAAATCTCAGTTTGACCCATGGTTCATCTTAAACATACACTTTCTTTATTCTTCGACTTCATTTGTATCTTTTATACACAATACAACTGTCACATTCTATACTATACTATACAAACATATATGGCAGTTCATGAACATAGATACAATTAACATATTTAAGTGAGGATCCTCTTTAATTAGGGACATTAGTCAGAAGCAAAACAGGAGCATATTTGATACCTTTAGGGATTTGATCCACTTGGTCTTCAAATGTGACAGAACTTCGTCTCTTACTGGCAGCACAGTGGGTTGAGTGGGAGAGTTCTGATGTGTAGTTGTCCAACAGCATGACGTCTGTAGCTAGAGGGTAAATCACAGCAGGCATCTTTCAATCAAATATCAATTTTAACACCACCCACCCACACCAGTCTGGACTGTGGGGGAGCCGGTGTGCCGCCGCCTGTGATTTTCAGTGACGGGTTCTGTGTTTCCTCAAATGGCACAACCTGATAACAACAGCCTGCAAGGCACATATCCACCTCTGCTGGAACTGTTGACTATGTTTTTTAATATAACTTCAAAATATTCAGAAGCATTGTTAATTTGAAAATGTAAGATCGTCTCTCACCCACCCTTGGGTAGTTTCAAGGCCATGTGAATTTCTTACATGAAATATCAAAATGAGATTTTTGGTAGAATGTTTATGAAGCTCTTATAGACTATTTCATTGGACGCGTTTAATTTCATTTTTAATTTATATATATATATATATATATTTATTGTGTATTCATTTTATTAAATTACTTTGAAACTACTTAACCATTATTGATGCTTTCCGGAGGTCCAGCGGAAGCTAACATTGTTGCTTTGAAACAGTCTATTGTGAGAATTAAGATGGCAGCGAGAGGCTAGGTATAGTTTATTAAAAGTTACCCTATTAAAACATTTCTGTAAATTAAATATTATTTGATTTTTTTTATGAAAATTAGAAATGTTACCAATACTGAAAAAAGTTAAGACTGAGGCACTAAAATCATTAACTGAAAATACATAAAATCTAAACTATTAATTAATTTATTTAAAATAGTAAATCTGAAAACAAAACTTAAATCTTAAAACAGGTCTGACAGGACAGACACTGTAAAGCATGTATCCCCAAATGTGACAATCTGCTAAACATCTTGTTATGAGCTCCACAGAAGAAAATGTCATTTAGGGCGAGTCAATGACACCACAACTTTAATTTTGTATGATCTATCTCTTTCTTTTGACTTATGTGAAAAAAAAACAGAATAAGGTCTACCTGAGTCCTGTGTATAGCTGAAGCCTGTGTCTCCCGTGCTGCTGCCACGTGCCAGGAGCTGCCCACCGCCAACAAACATGGCCGTCAGGTGAGGAGACATCCCCAGATCTGTTAAAGAATGTCCAATCCAAACATCAGGTTACGGTTGTGCACTTTACAGTAATCCACCAAACTAAAAAAAGATGAAATGTCTCACCCGTTATCCGGTTCGAGATGCTAAACAGACGAGAGTTCCTGTGTCGTATAACGAAAGACTCTCTGTAATATCGATCGCCGAAGCACATGCCCAGCAACTCCTTTCGTACAGTTTTGTTCCACAGTCCATAAATAAGTGGATGACACACGGCACTGGTGAAAGACAGCCAAGACACCAGCGTCTCTATCTGTGGTGAAACATTGTCTTTACCCCACAGTGCTTCAGTACTAATCACAACCACGTACGGACCCCATGTGGTCAGAAATGTTCCCAGCACCACAAGGATGGTTACAAAGGCCTTGCATTGGCTCCCCGAGTAGATAAGGCTCCTCCGGCTACCGCTCGACGAGGTGGAGGTATTGGAGTTCTTACGGCCGTTCTTCTGAGAACCAGACTCCTCCTGCTGTACCACCACGGTACCGCAGTAAACCTTGCGCGCTTTAATGCGGGCCACGCGAAAGATGACCCCGTAGCAGACCAGCATTGCCGCCAGCGGTAGAAGGCAGCACCACGTTACCCAGAAGGCAGTGTAGCTGATCTCTTTGTGCCATGCTGCCGTGCAGGTCCATTTGAAGCGGTCGAATTCGAAAGTAGACCAACCGAAGAGCGGCGGCAGACATCCAACCAAAGAATGGAGCCACACGTAAAAAATGGCAAGGCCGGCTCGGTTTCCAGTAATTTTCATGGGGTAGATCATGGGAAACAATACAGCATAGTACCTAAGAATGAGAGACAGACATTCTTCATTTGAAAAAATAAAACATAAGTGCTTCTTGAGAATCACATGACGTATGAATGAATCAACAAGGGGGCCTTTCTTCAAGATGTTTAGGCTGGAAAAAATAAAGTTCACGCCGCATCTATACGGAATGTTTTTTTAGTTTATCGGATTGACCTGAGAGGGTGATTTCTAGGTTTGTGTATTAGAAGAAAGTAGGTCTAATTTATAATTACAGTGAAACTGTTGAAGAAAGACTAGATATCTAAATGTCATGTTTAACTCATGTAATCTCAATTGAGTACAGAATGGTCATGCAAAACAAGTAATATTTGAGCATGTTCATGAATCAACTGAAAGAGATTTTTATAAGATTAACTCAGATATGCTTCAAATGCTGCTTATAAATACTTCTGTGTATTAAAGGTCCAAAGTGTAATTTTTTTGGAGGATCTATTGACAGAAATGCACTATAATATACATAACTATGTCTTCAGAGGTGTATAAAGACTTTACATAATCAAGCGCTCTTTTAAGCATTATTTATTACCTTAGAATGAGCTATTTCTATTAACATACGCACCGGATCCTTTAGCATGGAATTCGCCATGTTATTTCTAAAGTAGTCTCAGCCTCAGATGTCACGCCCACAGACCATTGGCTAAACGTCTGATGCATACTTTTCAGGAAACACTTCAGCGTGTTCGAAGTCGTCATCTGATTGGTTGAATTTTACAGGATTTCTGGGAGATGTGCATGCCTCATTCTTTAACGGTCCGCCTGGACACAACACGAAGCCACCTGATCTAAGAAGTAAGCCGTTGTGTTTATAACGGTTGCTATAAGAATTCATCACAATCAAATAAAGGCTTCATTTTTAAAAGTATGGGAGGTTCATGGCATTAAGTTATAATCCTGGTTGTTTCTGTTAACTCACGTTAGTGAATTTACACTGTAAATGTAACGGTCTGTTACTGCGGGGACATTTCCACGCCTCTAAACATGATGCGGCACAAAACGAAATGTGATTGGTTGCTTTACCTGTCAGTCATTGCCTCTAGGGCGGGCCTTGGTCAAAGAAATGGCGATAAATTCCTACGCGAGATTATCTTTAGACAAACGGCTCTACAGAGCATGTTTTGTAAATACGTCATCTTTTTCGGCAAAGAAGCAAAAACATAATGACATCTCAGTTCTGTGTCAGCCCCCGTAGTGCTTCGAATGGGAGGGGCGAGCTGTGGAGTGAGCGTTTGTTTGCATACATTGGACCTTTAAGCACATTACTTTTTGACAGATATCAATGTCTTGATATTCTAATGATGTGCATATGAAAACATGGAATGTAAGGTAATGATTTCAATCATTCAGTGAAGTGATTCATGACCATGAGTGTGTTATGTTGACATTTTCTTGACTATTTTGATGCAATATTGAGTTTTGTATGATCCTGTAGATGTTTATTTTGTGATCATCACAGGCTGAATTTAAACGGACATTAAATATTGATTTATTGGTAAATGATTTTATAATGCGAAAAGAAAGAGATTATACAGTGTTACAGGAACACGGTTCAACTAACACAGCATATTAAATCAGTAGCCTGGACAGTTTAGCAGTTGTTTCACGAACATTTCTGACTGCAGATGCTGCAGCCGACCAATCAGAATCAAGTATTCAATGCCATAAGAAAAATACAACTAACCTGTCAATAGCAATGGCCCCTAATGTCAGCATGCTAGATGAGCTGACGAGAAGATGAAGCAGTGCCGTAAAGTTACACCACACCACCCCAAACATCCAATCTCTGCGCACCGAGCTGACCGCCACAAAAGGCAAAGTTAATAAAGAAAGCAACAGATTGGACAAGGTCAGGCTGAAGACGAACTTGTTGCTGGGAGTCAATAAGTAGGGTTTCTTATACAGCGTCACCACGATAACCAGATTCCCCAGACATGCCAATATGGCTATGATTATGATAGAGACAGCCTCCAGCGCCACGGCTCCATCATCATCCGGACCGTTAGTGGTGTTTGCCTGCGTTGTCCCATTCTTACTGCTGTTCATTATTGGAGGATGCAGAATATGCAGAATTGGACAGACATGTTGACAAACTGTAAAGAGATAAAAGAGAAGCTTATCATCAAATCAGCCAGGAAACCGAGAACTTCGCAACTGAGATTTCATTACAAAAGCCCAAAGGATAACTCAAATTTGTACAGAATGTAAGCCGTGAAGAATTCTGAGACCAGTTGGGCTCTGATTTTTCCTATGAATAAAACACCTACACGTTCACACTATTACAATGTGACCAGAAGATAATCTTGAAATTTCACATACCGTTCTACAGTGTGTAAGCTCTCCTCTTGAAAGTAAGCCTGGCTTACAAATGTATGAGTGTCATTGCTTTTATTTTAATGACTGCACAAGCACACTTGAAACAACACAGAAAAAAGTCGTCTGGTTTGATTTGAACACCATTTGGGTGTTAAAGGTAAAACAACCACTAAACGTAAGTAGGCTACACTAAAACTTCCAATGGATGTTAAAAGAAAATGAGAACACTTAGTTTAGCTTTTCGTTTTCTAATGCTGCAACTTTATATCTTTAAATTTGGCTTTGTGCTGTAATGTATAAGAGTTTGTCAAGTCTCTCCAGTAAATGTTTACAATGCACGTCTAATGAACGACCACACGAATGCGATCAGCAAGCGATCGGCTGACAAAACAGATTTCCGAATTTCTCAACTACAGCCACACTTTTGCATTGCACAATAAACATACACCGGAACAAGTGACCGCATAATGCAGAGCTGCATTTAAGAGCACAGATTCACGGGATATCATACCGGCTCTAAAGACCAGGCAATATCCCGTACGTTGGTGTGTTCGTAACTTTCTACGCCTGCTGCCTTTGTTAGTGAACGGCGACTTTTCCCACTGAAACGTTCTCACCTCTTGCAGGATGCTGGAACTCACGATCGCATGTCAGAAGACACATTCAGGAGTCGCGCGTTTGAAGTAACAAAGATACAAAATATCAGAACGATTCCGCCGATGTTCATGTGTTGCGGTCGGCGGGGAAGAAAGAGGGTCTGTACTGACGTCACAATGGCGTCTTGAAAACTTCCCTCCATCCCTCACAGGAACAGCCATCCAGAGGGTGGTCTCAACCACAACACTGCTGTACTTTAGTTAGTCTCCGTCGTGACGAGTTGGGTATGTCTGTCTGTCTGTCTGTCTGTCTGTCTATCTATCTATCTATCTATCTATCTATCTATCTATCTATCTATCTATCTATCTATCTATCTATCTATCTATCTATCTATCTATCTATCTATCTATCTATCTATCTATCTATCTATCTATCTATCATGTAAGTGAGAGTTTACCAAAGTTGCCTAGGACTGATAAGTTAAAAATGAACAAATGAAGCGGAATACAAATACAAGATAAAAACATGAAAGTGCGGAGCAGAACGTGATAAATAAATATTCAAGATGTAACTTAGATATTTAGATTTATTTTATTTATATCAAGATATCAACTCTCATTGGTTTGCTCAATGTGAGCGACACATTTGAAAAGGATTGACGCTTTACATTACGTTTAAAAATATTTGACTGGGTTGACATACACGTTACAAACACTAGGTGTCGCGCTTTTATAAAATCCCTTATAACTCGTGTAAAACCATTTTAACTCTGAGTACAGTTATACGTTCATGTATGACATTTAAAATAAATGTATTTAATAAAGTTGATCCACGCAAACGAAATATAAAATATTGTAATTTCAGTGAAAGAGGACACAGTATTTATTCATCACAGCCAAGCAGTTCAATCCTCATAGTGATAGAGCTCTTCCATTGTTTGGGAACAACCCGGATGAATCTGGAAAATATCGGTGGGAAGATGTAGTTTTTCACCTGGCCATTGTTGTTGGTGTTGCCTTTAAAAGTCTATGGAAGTACAGGAGATTCTTTAGACGCAAGAACACTGTACAGAACACTTTTAAAATATTTGTAGAAATTTGATGCTTACCGTTTGCGCATAATCCTTATCATCAGTGTACTTTGTCCATCTCCTGCCATCATCACTGTACTCTAGAGTAAATTCCTCCACAAACATCTCTGTCCTGAATGATTTGGCCCCCTGTGTTATAATCCCAGTTATCTTCTTCACAACCGGGAGTGTCACTTGGATCCATTGCTGCATGTCATTATTCTGTAAATAACAGACTGTGAACTTAGACTTGGTCCATGGAATAATTGTTAAAAGTGTGTGATTTATAAAGTATGTCTTGTACCTTGGCTTGCCAGGCATTAATGGTTCCTTGTTTATTCAAGCGTGCGTACCAGGGATGCCACGGTCCTGAGTGCCAACTTGAAGCCACAGAACTTGCCGTGATCTGATTGTCTTTAATAATGCCACTTTGCATTCCAATTGGCACAGAGCAACCTGCCATCACAACAAGGATTTTTGGTATATATGTGAATGGAATTTTTATTGCGTCTTTATAGGTGACGTAAAAAATAAAATCTGTTCCTCCATACCATCAAGCTCACAGCCGAAGTACTCCAAACGAACAGTTGGACTGTTGTACGATTGTAAAGGATGCAGCCTCACATATCGACCAATCAAAGGTGGGAAAAATATATTCTCCTTCTCCACATGAGCCTCGTTGTTTCCTTCAAAAATCTTTTGAACATAAAAAAGCCAAATTAGTGCTTGCATGTGTTGAAATATGCATTCAACATACAACGGCACTAAAATATCGACTTGCCTTTCTGACAGCATCGCTGTCCCCCTTATAGAAGAACCACTTATTTTTGTCTGTGCTGTAGGAAATGGTGTAGTTAAGCACAAAGTTCGAAATCATGAAA
Source organism: Triplophysa dalaica (assembly GCF_015846415.1). Taxonomy (NCBI): domain Eukaryota; kingdom Metazoa; phylum Chordata; class Actinopteri; order Cypriniformes; family Nemacheilidae; genus Triplophysa; species Triplophysa dalaica. The sequence goes on along the minus strand of NC_079549.1, from coordinate 17,230,218 downwards.
TGCTTGGCTCCTTGCGTGGCGACTTTACTGATCACCACCGGCCTCTGGAAGTCCACCTGGAATGCAGGATAAAGTCTCAATTTGTAACTTGTCATTAGCATTTTATGATCTAGTGCACACCATTCTGACAGGTCACCTGAATATACTGTGCCGTCTTTGTTGTACTCCATGCATTGTATATCCCTGTGTTACGTAGTCTAGCCAAGTGAGGATACCATTGTCCTTGGACACATAACATAGATGTAAATTATTTACATTTTATGCATTTGACAGATGCTTTTATTCATTGAGATCATACCTGTGTGGTCAGATGCTGTAATCTGTTTGTCTTTCACAGTACCAGAGATGAGACCGAGTGGGTGATCACAGACTGTGAAACAGACAAGATTCTGACAACTGACCAAATAATAACAACAGTAGCACTACAAATGATCTTTATCTGTTACCGTTATCTAACACAAGAAATAGCGTCTGCATTCCTCTCTCCTGCGAGAGTCCGACCTCAGACTCCAGCTGCCAGAGACCAGGCTTTGAGGGCAACATCTCTAGTGTAGCAAATCCACCTGAACAACAGAAGTTTGGTGTGAATGAGAGTTTTAGATCGTACAGCTCTAAAGAGCTTATTTTCTAATATCACTACAAACCTGGTAAAAGTGGGTAAACACCCTGACGGTAGTCCCTTAATTCCTTATTTATGAACGTTTGACCATGAAAGTGGACACTGTGGAGGTCTTTAGGGGAGCCCATGTTGATGAGGTGCCACTTGGCTACCTGATTGGTGTACATCCGGAGTCCTTTGAGGCTGTAGATAATACCATTGATGGCTGAAAGAGAATTTGTTTTATTTTGTGCTTGATCAAATAATGAAACACTATAAGTAATTCTAAAATACATTCTGTATTAATTCATGTTTTAATGTTCAATGTTACCCATAACCAAAGGCTGTTGATGTTATCCATCAGGACTGACCTATTTGAAAAAATAAAAACTTTCCTACCGTCAAATTTTAAATTGTCATGGAAGTTTGGATCCAGGGCTGTTCTTTTGTTTTTCCTCTCGATTCTCGCCTGGTTCTCCTCGTAGTACCAGCTATTGTTCTCATTAAAGGTCATAAAGAGAAGGACAAACTCTCTTCTATCCATAGCTGGTTTAACCAATGTTCCCTTTCTACAGATAAGAAGAGGTCCAATCAGCCCAGAGTTGATATCTCTCTCCTATGAAATAAATTAATTTAAAGGTCAGTCATAATAGCATTTTATACACTCATTACAAAAAATCATTTTGCCTTGACAAATAACCCAACGTTGATGATTCATGCCTAGATCTAAACCATCACCATCATCATACAAACATATTGTCTCTGTTCTTCCAAAACCTTGGATGTCCAAATTTACAGTTTTTCATAAAATGGAAAAAACGTTGTACTTTTCAGTGATTAAATGTGTGTTGTCAAGTTGACAAGCACTTTTTTATATTTTCTATTGGTTAGATGTTTGCAAAACCCAGTGACAAACATAAAGATTACTAATAATAAAAATCACAAAATATGTAGATTCAAAGTTTTGATATGAAGAATGCTTACAGGGTTTACTCCAGAGTAGTATGTCCATGTTCGACAGTCAGATTCATTGTTTTGTGGTCCAGATTTGGGATTTATAGTCCACATGTAGACAAAAGAGCTGTTGGGTTGAACTGCATCGTCTAGCTTGTACCAGTAAGGCGACTGATCGTCGTAACCCAGACCTTCCATTTGTTTTAGATATGTCACTCCATTTGCATGCATAGAGTATGGACGACTTGCACGGTTCCTGAAAAATATCTACAATAACACAGATAGCAGTGGGAATGTAGTTGCAAACTTTCACATACTATATTTTGTGTGTGCAGATTGGATGGCGTACCATAATAGTCTGATCAACTTCAGCTTTAATGACCGGACCCAGAATACCCAAATGTTCGTCCATTTCTCCCCGGATGTCGCGGATGCTGAAAGTGATGTCCAAGTACTTCCTGAACACCACTTTTTTAAAAGACATGGGCCTCTCATTTAGATTTGATTTATAAAGCCTCCTTTACAAAGGGTAAACAATAAAAAAAAATACAATTTGATTGTCTTGTAACATTGTGATAATGTGAATTTTTGGATGCTTGGAATACCTTTGGCCATAGCCAGCATAATCCCATTCCTCCTCCTCTGCTGCGATATAATAGGTCCTGGTATCCTTGTCCTCAGCCTTCTTTAAGAAATGCTGAGATGTCGTATCAAACAGCGTGTTCTGAAAATTTACCGATTTCCTATAAGGATCCATGTACTCCACAAATTCATATTCTTCTGTCTTTTCAGGAAAACCAACTTCATTTTCTTGCTCTTCTTTTGGAACATATAATTCATAATCGTTGAATTCCCGTCTTGGCACTCCTATGACAATGGGCTTGCTCAACAGGTCCTCCTCACTTGAAACAGGTCTGGTTCCCCTTGGACTGAAAACGGCAGGTCCAAATCCTCGTGGAGACGGACCCAATGAAGACATCTCAGAAAGGGCTTGTGGCTTATACTCTTTCCTCTTCTTTGTCTTCATGGCATGACCCTTTCTGGGCTTCACTGGCTTGTGAACTACCTTTTTTTTCTTTTTTGGATTTTGGGCTTCAATATTTGTTGTTGCTTCCGGCTCATCTGTGATGTATTTCTTTACATGATCAGGGATTTCCATAGGAACCAGTTTATGTGTGCTCTCATAACCCCAGTGTTCTTCATCTGGGTTGAGTGGAGAGCTGAGTAAAGCCTCACTGTGGTTGTTTTTCAGATAGATGACCACTTCTTCGAAACTATCTTCAGTAATACTTTCTGAGCTGTTCGTATATGAAACATTGACGGAAATATTCATATTGTCTACCTGGAAGAGCAATGATGCATTATTGAGAATTTCACTAGTAGATTCCAACATTTCATGAATTTTTGATGAAGTTGTGTTCGGTCTGACAAGGCTGTCTCTGGATGGCATGGAAACATTGAGGTAAGGTGTAGAAAAAGTGCTCTCAAGTGAGTTCATCAGAGAATAAACCACATTGGAATCATTCCCCCGTGTGGTCCCGAGTTCCTCAATGCCTGTTTTGTTTGCAGTTGGATCAACAGTGTTCTCAAAAAGCTCTATTGTGGTGTTCTTGAGAAACGTAGGTGAGGTATCGTCCATGGAATTTTCCAACGTTTGCTGATTATCTAGTAGCAGAAAATACTCTGCTGGTTCTGAGGCGTTGGAGAGAGAGTCAGAACTAGGAACATGGTAAGTGAAGATGTGGCCTGAAGCATCACTATTAACATCTGCAATTTCTGTGCTATTTACATCTGTTTTATTTAACTTAAAATGTTCTGAGGATAGGTTGAATAATTTTTCTTCAGTTGAATCCAAAGATCTGCCACCATCATCTATGGTGATGTTTCTCTTACCATCACTGGTGTTCAAGTAGACTCTGTGTGTTTCATTCATTGGTTCTACCAGCGTTGTGTTTCTCAGATTATTTGGAAGATGAGTGGTATTAGTAAAAACACTGTCTGTTTCATTCACCATCTCCAGTGATACATTTTCATAAAGACTGAATGATGAAATTGCTAAAGAGGCATTATTTAGGTTATTTGGAAGATGAGTAGTATAAGTAGAAACACTGTCTGTTTCATTCACCATCTCCAGTGATACATTTTCATAAAGACTGAATGATGAAATTGCTAAAGAGGCATTATTTAGGTTATTTGGAAGATGAGTAGTATTACTAGAAACACTGTCTGTTTCATTCACCATCTCCAGTGATACATTTTCATAAAGACTGAATGATGAAATTGCTAAAGAGGCATTATTTAGGTTATTTGGAAGATGAGTAGTATAAGTAGAAACACTGTCTGTTTCATTCACCATCTCCAGTGATACATTTTCATAAAGACTGAATGATGAAATTGCTAAAGAGGCATTATTTAGATTATTTGGAAGATGAGTAGTATTAGTAGAAACACTGTCTGTTTCATTCACCATCTCCAGTGATACATTTTCATAAAAACTGAATGATGAAATTGCTAAAGAGGCATTTCGGACAATTGGTGGAAGATAAATTGCATTTGTTGCAATGTTTCGCTTTACTTTTGATTCAATGCTGTCTGTGCCATTGCTTGCCATGATCTCTGATTCAGAATCAAAAGAACTGGTCATGTATTGTGATGCATCTGCTGTGCTTTCATTCGTAATACTTTGAATTGAAATATGTGACTTATCCAAACCAGCCGAATAAACTGATAAATGAGGAGTAACAGTCTGATTGGAGGTGGCTGAAGTAGCACTATGTGATTTATCCTTTTCCTCAGCAGTTGGAAAGAAACCATCATCATGATCTAGAAACGAAAGATCCAGCGGCTCAACATCCTGATTTGTTAACGTTCTCAGACCAAGAAGATCAGCAAAGTATTCAGTTTCTCCGTCGTCCACATTGGGGTTTATTGAGTTTGCTGTTTCTTTTGTGGTTTCATTAATGGATGAATTAACAGCCGAGTTCTGGTTTCTAAACGACCTAATGCCAAGAAGCCCAGCAAAGTAGTCGGTATCTTCGTCAACCTCCTTAGGGTTTGTTGGCTTTGCTGTTTCTTTAAAAATTTCATTGATGGGTTGAGGTTTCAATACGGTGAATTTATCGGGTATGTCATAATCGTATTCCATGACGTAATCTCTGAAGCATTCGACATCCTTGAATTTCACCCTCATTCCTTTATTGGAATCGTGAGAGTTCATGGAGGCTAAAAGCCAAAGACCTATAAAACAGAGGATGCCAAAGTTGTATTCATTGTTTTTTTATGTAAGAAACCCACAGACTTTCTGATAGTTAGGATAATGATTTAAAAAAAACATTAGCAGAGGAAGTATTTTTAATATTTTTCATTATATGTATTGTTGTGTTTTTAAAAGTCCGAAACACAATAATTGTGCACCATGGCCTGCTGTGGCCTATTCATTTTATGTAATATTTAGATACTCACCTATATTAACCATGTTCATACTGATAGTTTCTCCAGTCATGGGAAAGAGAGCAAGCATGTCCTCTTCCCTGTTTTTCAGCTCAAACGTATGTCCATAAAAGGTTGCGGTCTGGATATAATCCTGTTCCCCAACACTGGACACATGCCACGTCACAATTTCACCATGACAAAATCCCAGTTCTTGGCCACTTTCATACACGTAACCATTGATTGCTGTAAAAAATTATGCAATAAATCTATACACTCTTAAAAAGCTGGATCATTTTTAACTCCGTTGGGTTAAAAAGGGAAAAATATTAATATAATATTAATATTAACAAGATGCGTCACTGCCATTAAAAATGAATGGGGAGGAATGCAGCGCTCATTATGACTGCCCTGGCGAAGCTTTGCGCATGTGTTGTATTTAAAGCAATATGAAAAAGAATGTTGTTTAAGCGCAATTTGGTCATTGGAAACAAACGTTACGGTACAGTTAACTTAGTTTTTAAATATGTCTTTAAATTGGGATTAAGGCAGCAACTGTAAAAAAATTCAGTATTCCCAATTCATGTCTTGTTTGAAATATGAAAAAACTGCCCAGGGGCGCGTTGCAAACATGTGAGCGGAGTTGCACGACTTCCCTAAACGGATTGTGGTTAAATAAACCCGGAAAATGTAATATTTGACCCAATGATGGGTTAAAACAACCCAGTCAATTGGGTGCGGCCCTTTTTGACAAAGCGCTGGTTTGTAAGGTCAATACAGGAAAATACTCTACTCACTATGCATAACATTTGATTGGCTGAATTCTGGATCTTCTCTTTTGACCTTTGTAGGATCATTACTGTAGTTGTTGATATTCTCTTCAATGTACCAACTCTTGTTCTCATCAAAAACTGAAAACATGGCATGTTGTTCTTTGTCTGCTTTTAGCTTAAAAAAAACAGAATAATTTAACAATGAATATTTCTGATATTACAAATTACATACTTTGCAATGTTAACATTATAAAACAATATCATTTTAATATTTATCATTAGTATGAGCCACCATACATTTGTTGCCTACTGTTTAAAACAGTCTTTAAACTAAAAGCACATCTGGGGTGCCATAAAATTCTATTGTATTAAAACTTTAAATTGATTTCAATTCAGTGGCCTGATATAATATAAATAGAAAACAGTTACCTGGACATTCTTTTTGTTGAGAGACTGACTCTTACATATCAGCAGAGGACCTACAAGACCAGAAGCAATGTCTCTAGGTGTATCGACTGCACTGTGGTACATCCTTGTAAGACACCTTGAGTCACTATCTGTTGGCACATCCTCCTCCCCCACATTCCATACATATGTGTAGGTCTCTCCAGGCTGGATGCCATGCGTCTGGTTCCCTTTTAAATGAAAGTTCAATGACCTCATCTAAATGGATTTTATTCTATTTATTCAAACATACTTTTTATTCGGTGACTTGGGGGGGAAAAATGAGATATAAATATATTTTGGTGAAGATTGATTTGGACTAACCTCCCTCCGGATAACTGGCTCCTTCTGCTGATTTATCAATGGTCAGTCCATGAGGATAGATGCTATATGGACGCGATGCTTTATTTTTAAAGACAATCTATGAAAAAATAAAAATCTGCAACATTTAAAAAGTCTGTTTACCTTTAATACTAAAGTGACAGCTAAAAATATAATAATGTGATAAATGTACCTTTATGACATCTCTGATTTGTGCTCTTATCACAGGGCCCAGAATGCCAAGTTCCTTTTTTCTTTTCTTATCTTCTGCTCTTTCTTTAAATGTGCCGTCTTTGTACTGTGTAAACACAGCTTTTTTGTATTTTTTACCTATGCGATGAGGTCCCTGCTTTAAATATTTCAAGCGGAAATCCCTAAGTGAAAAACATTGGAAATAAACGTGAGAATGGAGCTCACACAAGCATCCAGTTTCTATTGATAAATCATCATGACACAGAATTTTCTGGATACCCGTCCATGTTTTCTGGCATATTCGGTGCATAATCCCAGATGATCTCTTCTGCTGCTATAAAATAAGTCCACTCTTGACTTTCCGCCCTCTCTTGGATGGTTAACCTTCTTTTAGGTGCTGGGAACTTCTCACATGTCGTAATATTCAGGTAACCGTGCAAACCAGCTACAGAATACAAAATCTCTTAGTAGTGATGCTCACATTTGAGGCTTTCAACACTCACTTTTGACAAGTAGAAACCTAAGCATAAAGCTATGAAATAAAACCTATACTATACAGTAAAGGTTTGACAATCTGAGAGACATTTTATGTGTTTCATTCATGAACCTTGTGGTGTTTCTGGCAGATTTACCTTCCAAGTGCTTGCTAATGTAAGAGGAGAAAAGCCAGCGGCCGGGGTGGACAGCATTCATACTGGCACTAGTGGCAGTGCCACTAATAATGCCAACGGCTGAGGTTTTGTGTCCATATTGCAAAAGAACTTGACCATTGAAGTGCACAGAGAAGAGCTCTGGCTCTGAACTCATACCCAGCAGGTGCCAGCTGACTTTAGAGTGAGCACAGATGCCAAGATCTGAAGAACACAAGAAAGAGTCCGACACATAAGCAGCTATTAGAAAGAAGAAAATAGTGTTTGTTTACAAGTATATAATAAACCAACCAGGTACAGATCCATTTGTATAGCCATTGATGGTGTATTTCACGTTCTGTGCTTGTGGAGGGCCGCCAGTGCTGTACCAGCTCTTGTTTTCATCAAACACACCAAACAACAGCACAGCCTCCTGATGGAAATGAGTCTGATTTCCAGAGTCATCTAGCGCACCTTTGAGAAAAATATCGATTTAAATTCCTTAAATGGGCTTCGTAAAGAAGATAATGTGAAACAATCCGAATTTTTTAGATAAGACTAGATTCATAAGATTTCAAACAATTTAAATGAGCGTATTCTAATTATCTTTGTTATAAGAAGTAATAGTTTCTGTTTCATGATATCATAACAATGTATCTTTTGCTTAACCTTTCTTGCAGATCAGCATTGTTCCAATCAACCCTGTGTTGAAGTCTTTGACGATGTCTATGTGGGAGAGATACGTGTAGGTGATGCATGGGGGGTCCGCAGCCAGAGGAGCCACCTCAGATGTTACCTCCCAATAGTACGTGTGCTCTTTTCCAGGCAAAATGACATCATCCTCTTTCTCATACAGTGAAGTGTTGTCAAAGTATAAAGCTCCTAATGGAAACAAAAGGTTCTTGTAAATGTTCATGTTTCATGAACATATGAAATAAACAAAATGTTTATTAACAAAAATGTTAACTTTAGGTATGATGATTCAGCAGCCTGCTTTGGACTTAGGTACAGCCAGTGGTTCATTTGTCCCTTGGGTTAATATTTTCAGAGAAATCAAACACAGCTGTTTGTGTTGCACAAGTTGTTTACACAACTAAATGACAAACACTCAAATAATCCATAATGTTCCCTTAGAAATAAAATGTATCATAGGCTCCAGAAGAGTGTCTGTTTGTTTCTGTACCGTACAAGACACGCTGTAGCATTAATCAAACTGTTACCACATTCATGACATCAGTATACACACCCTCTGACTGCTTTCCGTAAGCAATGCCGTGTGGGTGGATGCTGCAAGGACGATCGGCCATGTTCCTAAATGTAACAACAATTGTGTCGCCCTCTTGTCCACGCAACGTTGGCCCAAGTAGCCCTAGTAAATGCATTATAAAACCTTCTGTTTGTACAGGATTGTTTTAATTGTGATTTATAACATTATGTACAAGATGAAAAAATGCAATACATTCTGTAGGTCTTAAATCATAGATTTCAGTGTTAAAATGTTTAAAATACCTGAGGACAAGGGTTGTGCTTTAGCCTTTGTAAATCCTGCATCATACTCCCTGTATACAATTTTTCTATATGTTGGTATAGCCCTGGAATACAACAAAACACATACAGGTATCGTGAAACATGTAAAAATAATTAATAAAAAATAATATTTAAAAGTTGGATATACTCCTAACTTTTTCTTCATTAGCACATTTTTTCATATATACATTTTCAGGTTTTATATAAAAATATTTTCCTTGCTCATGTAATCAATAAAACATTTTTGGTAGTACTGCTTCTCAGTTACAGATCAAGTTTTCTAGTTATTTGAGAAAAATATTTCTATATAATCATAGTATTCTTTTTCATACCCTTGCTGTACATCAGACGTGTAATCCCAGTCAATATTAATAGCTGCAATGTGATAGCGTCTTTCCAAACATGAGACAGAACAATGAGACAGAAATGCCAGAAGGGCCAAACCACATGGACCCCCTGGCCAGAAGCAGAGCTGCATATCTGAAAGTCCAGGTAATGGTCTGTTCTGAAGTGCAGGGCATCACAAACTTCCAGAGAAACGCAGAGTGAGCTTTATCTCCCCCCACTCCCTTTTACACAAATACAAACACACGCACACATCGCAGCGACGTTTTTAAACACTTTGTTCTGGGAAATGTTCTATCATTATCTATAATGATATAAAACGTAATCTTCTTGTTTTTGTACAGTCGTTAGTACTATGAAGCTTTTTTGACAATGAAAATCTTTTTGTATTTTTTAAATTGTAACAAGATGTTCTGTTGAAGAGAAAAATTTCCTCTCTAGCACTTACACATTTGTCATAGCCAGTTTAATCCCTCCCATTGTAAATACTGGCAGACGACTTAATTAAAAACTTGTTTTGAGACAGGCAAGGCTACTTAGTTGCTGAATGTCGGATATTTAAAAGGAAGATTCTGTTCTGTTGCTTTCTAAAAGCATGATCGTTTTTTTCATCTGAACTAAAAGATTAAAAAAGATGAATGAAATGACTGTCAATATTAGTGGTCTAATATTTTATAGGTCATTTGTTTTCTACAAAAAAGTTAGTGATGGGGTTTCACCTTAGTTTTTCTAAAAGAATGTAGAACATATGCAGGCTTTTATTAAATCATAAATATATATTGGATGCACTTAGATCACATTTTTAAGATAAATGTACTGATAGTGAAAAATAAACAAAATGAAACTGACCTTCAGTTTTTTTAATCGCAGACAACAATTTCATTATGAGGGATTTAAACATAATCCCTTATTTCCTTCTATTTGTTTTGAGAATGAGCCTGACTCCACAAACTGGATGTGCACACAATAATAAAAAATTGTATTATGAGCTTTATGTCAAATTGCACGTGAACTGCACATTTTCCTTAAAGATGTTTGGGTAAATAGATCTGGCTAGAATGACGAATATTCTCCTTCTGTTTTTAGACAGTTACAGAAAAACACTCTGATATATCATAAAAACAAACTGCACACGTGACAAGAAATTGTGTCTTGGGTTTGAGCTGAAACGAAGGCATCAATACACTCAATTATTCTGTAATTCATTCAAAACTACTCACCGAACCAACAAAAAAAAAACATCAAAAGTTAAGATATTTTAAAACGAAAGAGCACGGTTTTCATTTTCAATGCATTTATTTTCTTCTTTTTTATTTTCCTAAACAAAAGAAACGTTTGTGTTTAATGTCAAACACACAATCTCACAAACAACTCTCAGGTAGAATTGATTAACTCTACTATTGTGAAGGTCCTGCCTATAGCCGCGTAGCCACGCAATGACGTTGCGTCTTCGTTGAACGCAAATACGCATGCGCCAAAAGGCGGAAGCAGTGGGCCGGTTGTACGTTTTCGTGAGCACATATGGACAGGTAAACAAAACAACTTAAAATGTCTTTATTTCTGCATTTCTTCCTGCATTTTCTAAAATACATGTCGTAAACAACAAATAGTAGGCTAGGGCTAAGTGATAGTGAAATCAAGCTTTGCGAAGCATCGAGGCTTAGCCTTCAAGTGAGGGAAAAAAGAAACAATAAACGGAACAAGCAATATTTTTATGAATGTGCTTCAATCAGCATATGCAGTTATTCACAGAAACTTGTGTCTCCGAGTCCTGTAAGTTTATAAGCGAGGCTCATGTAGACGACCTGTGACGTGATTGTGAACTGGTCACTTAACATTTTATTTTGTGAGGAATAGAAAAATCTAAAGATTTCTATTAATGAACAGTGGTGTATGAAGTACCTTTAAGCATTACTTGAGTAAAAGTACAAATATCTTGCCGGAAAATTACTTGAGTAAAAGTCTTGAAGTAACAGATAAATATTGTACTTAAGTACTTAAAAAGTACTTTTTGTATAAAATATTCTGAAGTATTTAAAGTAAAGTTCAAGCAAAGTTTTTTTTTAATGTTTTTTTTAGGATAATGATCAAAAATGGTGCTTACATAGAAGTTTACAACTTTGAAAAAGCTCTGTCTTAAGCTCAGTAGTTTTATCTGGAACTATCAAAATACAAGTTCAGAAACCACATCTTGATAACTTTACTTTATAAATTGTACTTTTATTCATTTACAGTTCTGTTTCTATGCTTCTATTTTTTAGGAACGAACATGCTTGGCTGAAATGCATCAGAGTAAAAGTATACATTTCTTTAGGAAATGTAGTGGAAGTGGAGTAAAAGCAGAAGTCTGCCGAAATATAAAGACTTGAGTAAAGTATACTTGCCTTTAAGTATTTTTGCTTCACAACACTGTTAAGGAACAGGACAACAATGCAAAGCTATTTCTTTATTATTTCTTTATTAACTTTTGCTGCCTTTGTGACATTCTTTCACAGGTGATAGGTGTAGTCCCAATTCAATTACTTAACTGAAGACAATAGAAACCTGTGGAACCTGCCTGGTCACCGGCTGTGTTATAAAACGGCCACAGACCTGTGGCCATTTTGTAATTCCTTCCCTCAGTTTAAAAAAACGTACTCACAGATTCTAAAACTGTTCCCTCATTTTACCAAACGTGCTCCCAGATTAATAAGCTTTACCCACAACATTCAAATCTGTGCCCTCAGTTTAGTGAACGGTGCCCTCAATTTTTGAAAAACCCACAAATTTATAAACCGTGTGCACAGTTTTGCAAATGGAGAGGTTCAGAGATGACGTATTTTTGTATGCAAATCCCGGAAGCGAGTTAGCATTTAAGGACTTCCGGCTCCATTGCTCCAAAGGGTTGATTGATTGCTCACAAATAACGGGCACAAATCTCTTATAACGTAGATGCGGATTCATTCATGGAGTTATTACTAGGGAACACATTTTTAATGAAGTTCGAAAGAGTTGTAGGAGGCTTGGTGGTGGTGACTTTTTACTTCTGCCGTTTGTATATTTTCAAATGTTGTGTTCTTTTGTAAAGATTATGTTGATAGACAAAATGTGTACATTTTTTAAACCTAGTTAATCTCAGAGCTTATTTTATGCTATCTTCCAAAAGTCTATGGGGAAAGTGCATAGCATGGCACTTAATTCTTGAAAAGCCTACAAAAATATGTAATCTCTGAGCCTCTCCATTAGACCTTAATTTGACCTAAAACATTTAAAATATATGAACATCTTAAATAAGAATGTTAATGTTCATTAATTCAATAAATATTTATTAATTAAATGTCAGTATTTATTGGATTAATTATTAGTAAATTGTACGGATTTGTCTATCGTCAATTATTTAAAACAATAAAAACATGCACATGCAAAAACAACGCACACAAGTCAATGCGCCTGAGCTTCACATTGGAATATTGAAGCAGAACCACGCAACAAGATGTGTGATTTCTGTCTTTCGAGCTTTTCTGTATTTATTATAACATTGATTTGGTTTTATTCTTCAAGTCCTTGTGATCTTACATTACAAATGGACTTTGGAAGATTGTGACGCACCGTTATCTGTGCCAAACCTTAACTGTCAGGACCCCTTTTTATTAGAAAAAGAAGAAACTATTTGCTCTCCGTAGAGCTGCACAATGGCAAAAAAAAACATAAAGGTTCATTTTAATGATTCCCCTTGATATTTTTATTCAATATTAGATTAAACATTCAGTATAATTTTCTATAAAGCAATTTAATGTCATATTTTATATGATCATCCAAAAACATGCTCCTGAAATATTTTATAATGTTGCATAGCATCCAAACTTGGTCAGTTTTATTTCAAATTCATTTATCAAGACTCGTCAGAACTTTAGACGTAATGGATTGTTACAAAAAATTATAAAAAAAATATGTTGCAATAAAGTCTTCTATTTGCAGAAGACAGATTGTTTGGTTGTGCGTAAGAAACATGGACTTGCATAAAGTTGGTTTAATGTTCGATATTCATGAATTTAGGGGCCGTCTCTAAAGTTACATGCATATTAAAATACACGTTTCCAACTTTAATAGCATTTTAAGGGAATGACTTTAAAGCCACAAAACTGTACATTGTTCAGCTATAATGCACACCTTTGAAATTATTAATATTTATTAAGATAAACTGATATTGAGCTGTAAAAATTTTATATTTCTGTATGATCCCATACAGCAATGAAACACATTACAATATTTGCATATGATTTGACTGTTTATCTTTATTGTTCTGATGAACACAGAGAAAGATATTTGGAAGAATGTCAGCAATTTTCAATTCTGTGACATCATTGATCACCATAGTAGGAAAAATTGAATGGTAATCAAAGGTGCCCCAGAACTGTTTGTGTTCCAAAATTCTTCAAAATATCTCACTTTGTGTTCAACAGAACAACAAAATAAAACATTGTTTTTCCTACCATGATAGTGGATGTCACGATACAGATACGTTTTATCTTTGGGTGAACTATCCCTTTAATGTTCAAATATTATTTAACGTGTATGTATTACACCTGCAGTAGCCATTCACCTATAAGTATATCACACAGTGTTCATGTTCTTTTTCAACTGAACTTTAAGCCAAAGTAGTCCATTAACGTAACTGACTGTCCTGACTGCTTTATATTTGCCGAGTGTCTGCTTTGTATTAGTCAAACACATTCTTCTCAATGTTTTGAGCAGTTCTCAATGCAGGCTTTGGCTAAAATTTCAGTGTAGCAAATGTGGTATTAGGGGAGTGTAGATGGCAGACACAAATATTTCTGTTTTATTAATAAAAACATTATTACATACTTGATGATTTATCTTCTGTGATTATGTTTAGCAATTTAATTAACTGAGCCATTTTTTCTATATTTTGTGATTGACCCTAGGTTGTGTTATTCATAATGGCCCCTTCATCTTCCTGTTGTGGCGGTCCTATCTCCCGGGTGTGCTCCAGGTCTTCGGTCCACACTTTGGCTCTGGGACTGGGATTCATCACATTGGGAACTAGTCGCATCCTATTACTAAAATTTTCAGCTAATGAAGGTATTGCACCATAATAGACCGACTTGAACTCTGTCTTGCTGCTCAAAGGGAAACTTCACCCAAAAATGAAAATTCTGTCCTTATTCACTCGCCTTCACGTTGTTCCAAATCTCTATACATTTCTTTGTTCTGATAAACATAGACAAAGATATTTGGAAGAATGCTTTTAACCTGAAAGATTTTGCCCCCATTGACTACTATTGTAGGAAAAATACTTTTATAAATGTTTTGTTCTGTTGAACACAAAAGAAGACATTTTGAAGAATGTAGGACAGCAAACCGGTCTGGGGAACTTTTGACTACCATTGTATTTTTTCATACCATTTTAGTCTATTGAAGGCAAAATCTGTCTGGTTATAAGCATTCTACCAAATATCTTTCTCTGTGTTCATCAGAACAAAGAAATATAAACATATTTGGAACAACTTAAAGGTGACTAAATGATTACAGAATTTTCATTTATGGGTGAATGATCGCTTTAAGACAAGTGTGTTGTCTCATGCCTGTTTCTTATACTTGCAGAAAACAAATATGACTTTCTTCCTGCATCTGTGAATTTAATGGCAGAGGCCATTAAATTAGTACTTTGTTTAGTGATGTCAGCACGGGTGGTCATTCGAGGTGAGCCAGCTTTAACGTATGAGTCCCAAAATACCATCTCTCATTAGCTTGGTAAACATACAATCTTGTTATATTCTGAAATAATGACATAAATAACATATATTTTTTTGTCTTTCAGAGGGCCGCTCAAGGACTGCCTTTGGATCTTTTCTTAGTTACCTGAAATGGTTTGTTCCTGCATTCCTCTACTTCATTGACAACCTTATAATCTTCTATGTGATGACCTACTTGCAACCTGTACGTGGACTTTTAAAGGAATTCTTTAATAAATATTAATTGATTATTATATAATATGATTATTTTTAGTCCATTTATGAATACAGACAATTGAGCAATTAATTCTTTAATCACACTTTTTTTTATTCCTCGTTTTTTTAATAGGCCATGGCAGTATTATTTTCCAATATTGTCATTTTTACAACAGCCATTCTTTTCCGGGTTGTTTTAAAGTAAGTGCTGACACCACGTTTTTGCTAACCTATCTTTTTCTATTACAAAGAAATACTATATTAATGACTATGCATACTTTGACCTGCAGGAGGCATCTGTCCTGGGTGCAGTGGGCATCTTTGATCATCCTGTTCCTGTCTATTGTCTCCTTAACTACTGGAAACAGTGAGCAACACACCAATGCCGTACACATCATCCACCGGGCCCGCATTTCAAGTCCCTCAAACAGCTGTCTGAAATACACCCACCCTAAACCTCACAATTCATCAGACTGGATGAGTGACTTGCCACATGAGCTGTGGGACAGCCAGCTCATCCAGAAGCTGAACAGCTTTGGCCTGGGTTACATCCTGCTACTACTTCAGTGCTTCATCTCTGCTCTGGCCAATATCTACAATGAGAAGATCCTCAAGGAGGGGGAACAGCTGGCGGAAAGCATCTTCATCCAGAACAGCAAGCTATACCTCTTCGGTCTGATCTTCAATAGCCTCACGCTGCTTCTTCACTCTGATTACCGGGACCTGACGCTGCACTGCGGCCTCCTCTATGGCCACAATATCTTCTCCATTGCGTTGGCGTTCGTCACCGCCGCTTTGGGTCTGTCGGTGGCTTTCATCCTGAAGTTTCGGGATAACATGTTTCACGTGCTGACGGGCCAGATCACCACAGTCATAATCACAGCGCTGTCTTTCTTCCTCTTTGACTTTCAACCATCGATGGATTTCTTCCTGCAGGCGCCTGTAGTACTGCTAGCCATCTTTATCTACCACAGCAGCAGATTGAAGGATCCAGAGTACATTTTGCAAGAGGAGAGGCTCAGGGTCTTCAATGGCGAAGTCTTTGAAAGGTCAAGAGGGGTAAGGGACTCGGCTTTAAATGTTAAATCCGAATGACAACAAAGAAAACATTTTTTGCATACTTAATTGTCCACCATCCACGGCAAACACACAGCTAACACAAAACATGCGAGTCTTCTTCTCCAACAGCAACATAAACAACCATTTTCCCATTAAACTCACTACTGAGTGCCCCCGTGAGGACACAGGACAAAACTCAAACTAACATTAAACTTCAGCGATGCATTTGAAGTCTGTAAGGGTAGTTGAAAGACTAATATGCAGATTTGTCTCATGGTGTGATGGCAAAAATTTTGAAGAAAAAAACAATGAAGATAAATCTCTCTTATTTGCTAAATATAAATGATAAAACAATGTATTTTTTCCCAATATTTTGCTATGTCACACCATAGGACACATAGGTACGATTTATTCGTCAACTACCCATTACCAGTATAGACTACAGTTCGTTCTGATGTAGTGTCAAAATCACCATGTATGGGTGAAATGCTTCCACCTTAGTTCTTAGTGTGTACACATTGACAGTTTAAACAAGGGGCTCTTTGTGAAGCAGGTCAAACCAATCTGATTTTGTGTGGAGGGGTGAACACTCGACTACTATAATGAAAACACAATGCAGTTATTCAAAGCAAGCTTTGGGACCAAATTATTTAGATCAAATGTAATATATTCTGCATGGAATTACAATATTAAAAAGCTCAAAAATGCTACTAAAGGACTTGCATTGTGAAAAGAGGCATAATGCTCGTTCTATTTTGTACATTATTGTTTGGTATGAAACTCTTCATGATTGCATTTTATTTTAGGATGGAGAAGAGCTGGAGAGACTAACCAAGGACAATACAGAAAGCGAATCAGAGGATAACTCTTTCTAAATGTGTTTTCTGTACATTGTTGACATATTTTAAAATAAGCCTTTATACTGTATGTATTATAAAAACAGATTATTTTATGTATTATAAAGAAACATATTGCATATGGTTATCATTATATTATTATATTATATTGCCATTATGAGCATGTGTAACTTTTGCAAGACAGTATTTCTGTCATCATATTCTGAATTATTTGGTTTCTTCATTGCTTCATCATAAAAGGGACATGATGTGAGAGTGTAATAAGGTATTTTGAGGAATTTATTAGTTTTTTTTTAGTTCTCTTACGGGAGCATTTGCCTTTACACAATCACATTTAAAAAAACATGGTAATTGTGCCATACTACAAATGCAAGCGTTATATATTTAGATTCTTGACCAATCCATTTCAATCATATCTGCTGAAATATTTGCACAGTTATTAATTGAGATTCCCAAACCATCAAAAAACTGTTTTGCATCTAGCGGCAATATATCACTGACCAGAAGAGGGGGACAAAACAAAAAAGTCGAGCTTGATGAATAGATATTAGATATTCTTGTAGTGCACAGCTAAAAACGTTGATTTATTTAGTCATTTGGCAGACGCTTTTTTTATGGACCAGTATTTAAAATATGACTTGTAAAGTTTCCAACATTCATTTTCAGGTTGCAGACGTATGATGGTAATATAACTTTACTGATATTAAAGCACAATT
The DNA here is from genome assembly GCF_015846415.1 of Triplophysa dalaica. NCBI lineage: Eukaryota > Metazoa > Chordata > Actinopteri > Cypriniformes > Nemacheilidae > Triplophysa > Triplophysa dalaica. The sequence continues at coordinate 17,212,423 of NC_079549.1, read as the reverse complement.
TAAATGTTTATAAATAAGACATTCAGCATGTGGCAGTGCTCCTTACAATAGAGTGACAAATTTAAACATGGTTTCACAAAGAAATAAAGCCAGTTATGACCTTTAAAAACGATCACTTAATAAAAATCCAATAAATACAATTGTTTTTTTTGTATCTACAAAAGATTGTCCATAGATGTGAAATGATATACACCAAACATGAATGCAGAGATATGAATCTTTTAACTTTAGATAATGATAGAACCATTTAAAGGTATATTCTGAGAGTTTTCTCTTACCCCGAAACACAGAGTTCATGGATAAACCCTAATAACCCTAATGGTAGCCCTGCTGGTAACCGTCATGATAGCCATGATGGTAACCATAGCCACCATACTCGTCTTCTGGGCAGCGCATGCCTAGAGACTGCTGGATGGCCATCTCCTGTCTACGTAGTTGCATGGAGTCGATAAGGTCGTAGATAATGGCCATGGACCACATTGGAGAGGGATACCAGGACTTGACGTTTCCATCTTTTCCCACCAGTAGCATGGAGAAGTACTCAGCGCTGATCTGGAAGTAGTTTCTGATGTCTTTGACCAGAGTGGCAGATAAGCCCTCGCGCTCCACTGTTGCACTCCCTAAACACATACACGTGGTAGTCAGAAAAAAGCAACGCGCACATATTTAATGATTCTCTGGAATGTGTGTGTGTACCAATGTAATCAACAGGGTGCTAAACACAATTAAATCCTTTTTAACAAACAACAACAGTCATGGTACGTATTTATAGAAATCTATCTTTGTAAATCCCATAAAATATTGACTTTGCTTTTTTCTTTCGTACATATGGGATCTGCTGGATTGCTACAAAGATTCACTTGTTTACACTGAAGCACACAAAGACTAGTGTCAGTGCTCCAGACATGGTTTATTGAAATCAACGTTTGTTCTAAACGCATCAGACAGGCAACTGTTCCAATTTGGTGATGCAGCCCTTCAAAACAAACAGGAGCTTCACTGGCAGTGAACAGGAAGCTGTCTGATGGAAAATATGCAAACACCTCAGCCCCCTTTCATTCTTGACCTGCAAAATATTATTCTTGCGGGAACTGTTTGGTCAATTCAGCACCCTGCTGGGCTGGAGAAGCTGAATCAGACCAGGACAGGCCTGATTCAGAAAGCTATTTGATTGACAACGAAAAAACTGTTTACATAACAAAAACACACATTTTTAGACTACATGGATGTTGTTAAAACTGCACAATGTAAAATAGTGAATAAGCTTTCTATAATTTGTCTACTAAGACTACAGTATGATAGATTATTAGGCTGCAAACTGGTATTTTAATCTAGTTGCTCCAAATATCTGTACACAAGTTAAAAATAGCGTTTTTCGCACCTCAAAGTCTAGACCGCATTTTAGGTGTTTATTGGTAAGTCTAATTTGCCAGAAATGTAGCTATTCTGCCAGTTTTTCTGAGGTAGGATTCTTACCATTGATGGGGTAAAGCTCCAACACTCCCCCCATGTCTGCCAGGTCTGTCCCCATCAGCTTCAATACTGATACGTGGCGAAGTCCTGAAAATCAAGTTCAAGAGTTTTTGTGTTTTCATGTTGACATTAATGCACGTTTAAGATTTTCAGGCTGTTGATAGAAAATACAGTTGATATATGAGAACGAACAGTTTAAATAGATAAGAAAGCAAGTCATTTGTTAATTCTTCATCTCTTGTTGCCTCACAATAATGCTTTTAAGGATCTTGATCACCAAATCTTAAAGGTGCTGTGTGTCATTTTTTGGAGGATCTGTTGATAGAAATGCAATAAACTATACATAACTATGTCTTCAGAGATGTGTAAAGACCTAACACAATGAAGCGTTATGCTTTTATTACCATGGGATGAGCTATTTCTATCTACATACACAGCAGGTCCCCTTACATGGAATTCGACAGTAACCCTAAACGGACAAACTGCTCTACAGAGCATCTTTCATGAATACATTATCTCATTCGGCAAAGAAGTGTAAGGTGACGACATCTTAGTTCTGTGTCAGCCACCTTAGTGCTTCATAAGAGAGGGGTTCAGTGAGCTGTTGGTTGCAATTCTCGGCCTCACCACTAGAGGCCGCAAAAACTCATACAGTGGACCTTTAGGAAAGTGACAATAGTTTTGGACATCACATTACCTCAGCTGTCTCATCAAATCTGATATTTCAGCCCTTTATGATTTCCATAGCCATTGCATGTGGAAATTGTGTCTTTTAGATAAAGCAACTATTACTACGAGACCACCAAGTATCATCACTAACTAGTCTAGTCTATGAGTTATGACTAATGGGTGTGGAACTGGTTTACTAACTACTACCAATAAAAATGGCTAATCCAGTCAGTAAAAACTGTATAATGAATGATTTGCTTGTCAAGACTTCAGGGACAAGATTCAATCTGGCAAATGCGCCGCACTGTTGTGTCAAGTGTATTTTGTTATAAATGTTACCTACTATAAGCAACATCTGGAATAGACATTGTTCATTGGAATAACACCAAGAAAATCCCAATTCCCTCACGCTGTGGACCTAATGTGATCTGGTTTGGTATGAACTAAAGTTGTTAACTGGTTATAATCTTCGCTGAGTGACAAGAGGAAATCAATGTCAGAGTTTTTCATATGGCACAGATATTATTTTGGGGAACGTGAGATATGCAAAAGAAAAACGGAATTGTGAAAAAAGAGGTCAGTAGACCTAGCATGTAGAGTCCCTGAAGCATTAAACCAAATTATTCTGTGTATTTATGCAATAATTATATCTGGCATTCATATCAGAGTTACTCTTCAAAGAAATGCTAAGGTTTATCTTGCTTACCCAGGTTGCACGCCTGACTGGTCAGTGCGTATAGCTGCTGCTGATAAGCCCATTCCTCATCATTTGGTGCAGATATGACAAACAACCTGCGTCTCCAGCGGAACCTACAGTAGAATCCCCCAGAGTCAAATTATTACCAGACTGTAAGACTAGAAACAGGTTTGTTTATCCAGAGGTATTAAGGAATGCAGTAAAATCATTAAAAAAAGCTTTTCACAGATAACGTTTTATCCAAATGTTGACATTTCTGAAAGATCTAACTGATAGCTTGAATATACACAACTTTTAAAATCTGAACAGATGCTGGTACTGTTTTCATTGAATGCCTCTTTATGTAAAGCTTTCCAAACAAAAACTCAAAACAAACATGATGCTCAATGAATGTATACACTCACAACACATTTTATTCATTATACGTATATGGACCATTACATGGAAGCTAACTTGTGATGGCATAAATATACTGACTTGAATGACTTTAGATGTTTGAATAAAAAAGGGCCAGGATGAGCCATGTTTGTTTGTGGGTAGGTTATGAGATGCCACCGTGATGGTCTTAAAGGGATGCTTCATCCAAAACTTAAGTTCTGTCATGATTTACTCAACTTCGAGGTGTTCCAAATGTGTATAAATATCTTTGTTCTGATGAACACAAAGAAAGATATTCGGAATAATGCTTTTAACCAAACAGATCTCAACACTCATTGACTATCACAGTCGGGAAAAAACAACGGTAGTCACAAGTGCCCCAGAACTGTTTGCTGTCCTACATTCTTCAAAATGTCTTCTTCTGTGCCAACAGATGATAAAATTAAATAAAGTTATTTTCCCTACTATGGTAGTCAAAGGGTGTTGAGGTCTGTTTGGTTATGAGCATTGTTTCCAAATATCTTTCACAATGTTCATCAGAACAAAGAAATGTATTCACATTTGGACCAACTCAAAGGTGAGTAAATGACAGAATTGTCATTTTTGGGTGAAGTATCACTTTAAGTCAGTGGAAACGAATCCCTAACTGAGCACCAATATCCTGAACTAGAGGAGGGCTATGAGGTACCTGGAGAGGAAGTTCTCCAATGATCTTGGCTTGTCCTCTTTTTTACACGACACCCCGTCACGTTTCTGTTGTTCCATTTCTCTGATCCGTGAGGAAAACGTGTCGACATAGTCAAACACAGCTTTCATTGCAATTGGGACATCATAGTTTTGCTGGATAAAAAGAGAAGAGATAAAATCATACCATTCCCTTTGATTTTCGAAATACATTTTGAGCGGACAAGAGTGCTATACCTTAAATTGTGTTAAATTGACAAAGCTGTAAAGAATTCCTGACATTTTCAACAGTAAATACAAGCTGCAAGCCAGAATACGATGTATAAGCATGTATATGTACTATATTGGAAAACTGTATGGATTTTCCATGACGTTCTTGATTCAGTGGGACATTGAAATATAAAATATTTACAGTACATGTTTAATTATATTAAGCATAATAAATATTAAGCAGTACATTCTTTTTAAAATTATGAAAGTTCAGTTTAGACTTTTTATTGAGTTTTTGAGCAAACTATCCCTTTAGCTGCACAGCATGAACTTTTTAGTTTTTTAAAAGGAAGGGTGAGGATTTTCATTAGATTATAAACTCCTATCCAGCCTGACTGCACAGTAGACTCTTTGTTTATTCCAGCTGTCTGCAAACAGAACTTGGCTTTACCCTGGCACAACTCACATACCCATGCAAACGACTGTTGAGGAAAGCTTTAAAATCAGTGAAAAATGTAATGTGTGACATGTTATGATTTGTTAATGTACTGTATCACATTTTAAAATATAATGTGTGACATTACAATTTACCAGCATAATATGTGACACGTTATAATAATATAATGTAATGTGATGCAAATGCAGTCACATAGACAACCTCATCAACCGAATCAAATCTGATTGGTCAAAAAACAAAGACATTGATCTCTGAGATTGTCTGTACTGTTTGAAAAACCCTAAAAGGCTTAAATGTTATCCTTCCCCACACAAAACACACCTACACCTTCAACTAGTCATCCCAGTTCACTACCATCAAATTCGTGAGTAATATGTTTACCTTTCTTTTCATGTCGACATCTGTGAGGACGACGTAGAAATCATTGTAGATCATTCCGTACGCTTTCCTCAGTTCCGTGATGAGATCCTGGTTCTCCAAATCCTCCTGTCTCAGACCTTTCATGGGTTTGTCATTCTCTGCAAAGACGCCACACAAAATCCCACAGTCTGATCAACCACAAGAGAGATAAATGCAGAAGATTACAGAAAGCTAGAGAGCCTTTGTTTTGATTGGAGTTCTACGAGACATGTGTCTTTCATAACATAGAATGCGTGGTGACCTATCCGCCGAGGTCAACGGAACAACTCAAGACACAGAGTTCTCCACTATATGAGTATCTCAATGCTGTTCTGCGGTTTATCTGAATGGAAAGTCACAAGACATGAGGTCTAGCACAGCTCTGTGTGTTTATTCTGGGAACAAGGCTTTCTCTGCTTCAAATAATACTGATAAAGCAGACTCGTGTGAAAGAAGTTCGTGAGACAGCACAGGACAACACGGTCGACCCAGAGTATTTGAATTCCTTTCCCCAAAATTCAAAGAATTTCTCACTCTGATCTCCAGCGGACATGCTGGGAGGAAGGTTTAAAGCTCTACTTCAACATGGGAGGCCCTTGTGAAATGCAATCCACTGTCATTATAGAAAAAAATACCAAAAGCTGAGGCTAAACGGTAATTCTGTCTATAAATATATAGTCTTTATTTATCTCTCACTGCAAGAAGTGAATATTATGGAGTTTTTTCTGTACCAAGGCTCATAACCACAACTCAACCTTATTGAAAGTACAACAAGAAAACAGCAGGGTTCAAACATCTGAGGGGAAAAATATAAATAAAAAAATACAAACAAATATGTTTCTGATACATTTCTTGATTAATAATAAGGTAACCAAACAATGGAGGTACCCAATCACTTCTATTTTATGGACACAAAGTCAATGCACGTCAATGAGTACCTCTGTTGTTCGGTTACCAACATTCTTCCAAATATTTTCTTTTCTGTTCTGCAGAAGAAAGCCATGCAGATTTGAAATTACGAGAGCGTGTGTAAATTATGACAGAATTTCCACTTTTGGGTGAACCATACCTACCTAAAGTAGAACTTTACGATCAAAATTGGTCCCCATTTATTTTCCATTGTAGGAATAAACATGACTCTGGAGAGTCAACGGGGACCAATGTTGAGGTAAATTACTTGTTTATGAACCATTTGTAACACAGAAATGGGGTTAACAATAAGTTATCCATTGAGGCACAATGATAGGGGCGTAGCACAGAATCTCAGGCGCTGCGCAAAGGTAATGTGTGGGGCCCCTCCACGATGAACGTCAATACATTTTTATATTTATTAATAATACAGAACTGAATCTCATTTCTGTATAAATTGTGATATACTTAAATCTAAATAGATCACCTCACTATCCCCTTAAACATGAATTGACACTTTAACTATATTTCATTTGTGTTTCATTAATAGAAACATAACACATATAACTATTGAACATTAAAAAATCTAGTACTAGTACTGCATAAATGGTAGTTATAATGCCACTTCATGACTGTTACTGAGATTGCCAATAAATATTTCTTAAAAGATCACCCTTTCCTGCCCACTTGCGAGTCGAAGCACCTTCACAATGATGGGTACATGCTTTCATTAAAGGACAATTTCACCTTCAAAATGAAAATTCTGTCATCATTTACTCACTCACTTGTCATTTCAAACCTGTATGACTTTCTTTCTTCCGCAGAACACAAAAGAAGATATTTTGAGGAATTTTGTTAACAGCCCCCCATTCACTTGCACTGGGCTAAATAAAAGTGAAATGGGGGGCATTGCTGTTCTGTTACCAACCTTTAAAAAAAATGTGTCCTACAGTAGAAAGAAACACATACAGGTTTGAAATGACAAGAGTGTGAGTAAATGATGACAGAATTTTCATTTTGAAGGTGAACTACTCCTTTAAACCCAAACTGTATACATGTTTATTCAATATGAAATTCAAAACACAACTATTTTCACTATAAATAAAAAAATCCCCATCCTGCAGATACATAATAGGCGTAACAAATGGAAAAAGAGAGATTTGGTTTTGCCTTAGCGGGCTCCTAATTATATACTGTATGGGCTAGTGTGCCTACCATAGCCACACCACAGGACCTTTAATTGTGGTTTAGGAACCACCGAACATACAGTCAGTCATGTTTCCTTTTCCAGTACTTCTAATATCTTCAGCTGTACTACTACCAGTCAGAGTGAGCTGGCAGTCTGTAAATGCTCAGAACATGGTGGACTGATATACACCTTCACAGAGAGGCTGTGTATTCACTTAACTGATGTGTTCGTGGACAGTGAAGTCATCTAAGCAACTGTTTTGCTTCCATTTTTCCAGTGAAAGGGACCCCTCACACACAGACTGATGAGTGCATGGAACAACAATGTAAGCAGTGAGTCACTCAGAGTCAGTCCGGATGATGTCAACTTTAAACCCACTCATCAGATTTTGTCTCAACGTCTGTTCAATTTTACACTCATATAATCGTGTGACGTAAAATGGCGACGTTACAGTGACAACAATCAGTACTGTTTTAAAAGCAAAATTTACGTGAACCTTTATAGGTGACTTTTAAACAAATCTGCTGCGAATTATCTCAGCATGGAAGAGAGGACTTTTGGATGTTGTATATTAAATCAAACATCTTAAGATCTCCACCCATGATCTCAAATCCATTATTTACACTCCAGGTTTTGGAATTTATCCCTTAGGCTTCCCTTCTGTTTTTCTTAACCAGAAGCAGAGCATCAAAAAGCACATGTAAGTCCTTGTCAGACTCCAGCAGCAATGAATGCTCAACTACACATCCTGCCCAGAACGGCTGAGCTAAAATTCTCCAGTCAGAGTATCAGCTACAAAGGAAACAGACTTTGTCCCACGTCTTGGATAGAGAACTTCAGGGTATAACACGCCAAGGCAGACTCTGCTCCAACTGTTCCATTTGATTCATCCTGAAGGATTCCGTGACACTTGAACAAGTACCATTTACTTCATTCTCAAGTTCCTTCACTATGAGGTTTTATGTCATGCGAGGTCAAGCTCTGGAAAAGTCCTCCCACACTCACAAGTGAGTGCCAACTGTCAGAAAAAAGGCACTTTTTGTATGCCATGTAATTAAAAGTTGTTAATTTCCAGCACACAGAGAGAAAATGTGCCACTTTGGTCTAATCATACATAGCTCCATGTGAAAACTAGTAAAACTCTCACAGAACAGGAAACAGTTGTTCTATTTTGTATAGGCGGCGGGATTTTACGATGGGATGCCAGAGTTCCCTTCGGCAAAGTGAGAATGGATGGAATGCTTTGACCGAAAACCCTATAACATGTGTTTAAATGCCCATATGTCTACACATGACATGGACTCTCAGAAGTGGCTGCTCAAAAAAGAAAGCAAGATAGATAATGGAGCAAAAAATTAGGAGAGTTAAAGTGATAGTTCACTCAAAAATGTAAATTCTCTAATCATTTACTCACATTCTTGTCAATTCAACCCTGTAGGACTTTCTTTGTTCAGCAGATCACAAAAGAATATATTTTGAAGAAAACCGAATAATGGCGGTACCTGTTCACTTCTGTTCGAAAGTCTTTGAAAGAACGGTTTGAAATGATAACAGGGTGAGTAAATTGTGACAGAATTTTTATTTTTGGGTGAACTATCCCTTTAAGAAATACAATAGAAATCTCGAGTCGTTTTACTTCAAATGCCGTTTGTGGATGAAATACAAACATACACATAATATCAGGCAGTTCCACAGTATTATTTTTCAAGTTAATATATTATAATAATATTTTTTACAGCAATGCCATCCGAGATCCCTTTTTGCTCCCCAAAGCAAAAAGATTTATTAATGCCTAACCTTTTTATAATGTGACAACCCTTTTATCACTCCTATGAACCATAGGTTTTGTGTGTGCTAAAGGTTCTTTATAAAACTATATGTTTAATTTTAAAGAGTGCATTTAGTGACCTACCAAGCTGGTAATGATCTATCTTCATTGTGCTGTTTGTCAATGCGCCAAAGATAGAGATGATGGAGATCTTTCTGATGGCCATCTCACACACATGCTCCAGGTATTCATCCCTCTGCTGAACATACATGTTGCTCTCTTCTTTTGGAGAGGTAATCAACTGCAGAAAAAAGAAGAAGTGAACACCAAATACAAACACAAAAACATAAAAAAAGTATTATACAGTACTCACAATAAGTCTTCTTTTGTTTTCAAAATAGTCCAAAAATGTTCCCAGAGTTCCTTTAGGTGGTGGTGGGGGAGGCGGTGGTCTCTTTGTTGGTTTCTGATACTCTTCTTTATCGTGGTGTTTTGAAGCCTTCTTCCCATTCTTCTTACCGCCTTTTCCTTTCCTCTCCGCTTTATCCTTCTTTGCGAACTTCTCCGTCTTGTCCTTTTTCTTTTTTTTGTCCGTTTTGTCCTGCCTGCCCTTGCCTTTCTTAGCGGGCACGATCTCTTCCTCCTTCTCTTCAGGATAGACTTCGGTAGTTTCTCTGACATCATATTTATCCTCGTAAGCGATACTTACTCCCTTATTGCCGTTGCTTTTCTTAGATGGCTTAACTTTAGAGGGCTTGTGTTGCGTAGGTATGACATTAGTATATTTGTTACTGTTTTCTTTCCTATCTGTGCGGTTTTCACCGTATTTCCCCGTGTCAGCCTTGCTGTAATAGACAGGAAGGGTGGTGGGTGAGGTGGTCGTTTTTGTCTGGTATCTACCCCTACGGTTGTAGTAGTGTGGATCAGCTGTGATTTTGGCGGCCGGGATCCACTGCGGGGTGGTCTGAGCTCTGGTGGTCCTCTGAGTTGTTGTTGTGGTGGGTCGCGTTGTTGTGGTCGGTCGTGTTGTTTTGGTCGTAGTGGAACGGGTTGTCGTAGTAGTGGGCCGCGTGGTGGTTGTGGTAGTTGCTTTAGTTGTTGTGGTGGTTGTAGTGGTTATCAGTCTTGTTGGAACGGGGGCGGCTGTAGTTGCCGTCTGAGACGGCCTGCGAATCGGTTTTCGGACGTCTTTTCTCTCTGGTTTCCTTTCTACTGGTGGGTCCAAACCAGTGCTCGGGATGCCCTCCACCACCTGACCCTCCACCCCAGCTCCTCTGCACTTTTGGACGAAGCCTTTCTGTCGGACCTTCTCAATCTTACGCATAGGTGTCTGATCGATAACTTCATACATCGCCTCCAATCTGACCGGGTATGGGTAGCGCTCCTCCACCTGAAGAGTCTTTTTAAGCAGGACCATTCCAAACTTTCCTTTTTCTAATTTAAGATAGTTCATAAGCCTGGGAATAAGAGCGGTGTCTAAAGGTTCCTCCATCACTTTGCCTTCATTAGTAATCCGTCTGATTTTCCCACCCAACTCCCCATCCTGGTGAAACATCACAATCTGATGCACATGGCGGTCTGCTAACTCGCAGTAAACCTCTTGTTTGAGCAGACTCATCATTAACCTGTAGTAACCGTCAGATTCGTGAGGTGCGGAAATGACCAGCAGGCGATTCTTCCCCCCAAATGAGGCCAACACATTTTGAGAACCCGCACTGGTTGGGATACGGGACACTCTGGATGCAGGTGTTCCATCATCTTGCTGGACTGGATTTCTAGTCCCACCCCGTGGTCTTTTTTGTGCCAATGCCTTCCTGGGGTTTATACCTTCATCCGCCTGCATTTGCTGGCGTCTGTCATTATTCACTGTAGATCCCTGTCGTGTCTTTAAGATCTGGCTCTGTCGTGATTTATTGAGTCTTGCTCGCATTATGGAAATCAGTCTGAGTTTGGCTTGTTTGTCGGTCGGGCTGCTCTCTGACACGTAAACGGCCAATGTCAACAAACATAACACGGCAAAACCAAGCGTGTACCTTCCCCTCATGTTGAAAAACGTCAGTAACACAAAGATGTAACACAATCCAGTCAAGCGGCATAAGAGTCGCGGTAAGACCTGATTTAATTTGATACGTGCGAACAGTTAAAATTCTAGTGATCAATCTAGATTAGTGCGTAAGTTTTTTAAAACCATCATTACATTTTTTTGGACACGTTTTTCAACTTATAAAAAAAAATATGTCAGGCGACTGAGGTTTCTTTTATTAATCGGTCATATTTGATCGGCCTTTGATTTCGGCCAAAAACAAACGTTTAGCACAATTACCTGTAAGCGCATTTCTGGAGCGTTCATTCACCGCGCGCGGTCCACGACTCAAAGAAAAGACAATTTAGTGCCGCCTGAGCTCATCCCTTCTACACGGACCTCTTAAAAAACACCTCAAAATAAAGCCCATGAAGTTAAGACGTGGTCCTCAATCAATTGGAAAACGGCGATCTTTGATACTGTAGTCTTACAGTAGGTTTGACAAGCTCAACTTTAACACGAGGCGCTCCCCGAAAACGAGCAAAAATACTTCCGAAAGTTCCGAAACTCCTCTCTGCGCGACTTCTTATCATTGGAAGCTTTCCCAGACATGTCAGAAAGTAACTGCCACCTCTGCGTACAGAGGACCAGCCCAATGAGCCCGTGCAGATGCGGGTTGCCAGTGCGCAATAATTTACTCTACTAGTGCAGTTCAATTGTACCGTTATCTTGGACGGATTTTCACCATTATATATATATATATATATATATATATATATATATATATATATATATATATATATATATATATACACTTTCTATCTTTCATCACGCTCCATGTCAAAAAACATACAAAAGCAATTAATAATAATTATGCCTCTAAGGATCAATAAAGGATGAAAGAGGTATGCGGGTCTGAAGTTTGTATAGGCTTTGTCTTTCTGTCAAATCATTTTGTAATGTACAACCCACGATGTCATTAGTTGTTAAAATGACTTTGTTGTCACAGATTTTAAATATAATATTTAAATCTTATATATTAAGACGTTTTATAGTCCCGAAGAGATGTCTGGCAACCCCGAGAAAAGTTAAAAGAAAATATACTTGCTAATATCTGTTACATTTTATTTATCGAAATAAGAGTTTCCACTGTTAATCTATCACACTGGCCTTATTTGTTAGTATTTACAAATTTCTCACACCCCCACCCAAAAAACAGATTTTCATCATCACAAAACATTAAAAATAGATTCTATTTACCTTCTACTGTCCAATTTATTATTAGTTTTTAAAAAGTGAAATGAATATTAATTGGTTAATCACATTTTGCAAACAAATACAACAATAGAGCTTTACAATGTAAAATGAAATTCACGTGGAGGCCTCTTTGACATGTATTCACTGAGCAGATGTTTGGCCCAGTCCCCTTAAATGGCCCCTGACATACTAGGCATGCATGATGTAACTAGATGACTGCTTAAAAGAATCCAGGGGTACGTTATGCTTGTTTTTATTTCTTAACATGTTCAAAACAAGGTAAGATATATCACCATGAAACACCCTTAGGGCTTCCACCAGTATACCCCATAGACATGAAATATTTACTTTAGACATAGTTACAGCTTGTACATTTTTTACAATTCAACCATTGTTTTCTAGGTCACTGATAAATGAGGATTTGTGGTCTTGCACAGCCAAAAGGATGTTGGTCACATTTTTATGTTATCATCCACGCAGTGGATGCATTGGGTTGTTGTTTTGGCCCACAATCCTTCATTTCATTTTCATGTGGATGCAATTAATACAGAACATCAAGCTGTATGAAAAGTATTTCTGTAAACAGTTAACAAATACCATCACTTCAAGTATACAAAGCTCTAAAGATGATGAGAATATGCCAATGTTTTGTTACTTGTTGAATTTACAAATCTCAGAAACAAACTTGAAAACATAATGCTTTATATCATGGTATCAACATGATAGATATTATACACTGATTTTGGTGAGGGGGGAGTCTGTGGAATTCTGAAAAAATTGTGAAATTGATAAATTTATTTGAAGGATTAGGCTGTCTGTTGATGAAAATATGTAAACGATAAAGACATTTGCAAAAGTGTATGTGTGGACAAATGTTCTGTTATTTAACAGATAACAAAACATTTAGAATGGCCTGTTATTTAAAGTAATCGTGGCCTGAATTCAGTCTACTGTAATTATGTGATATAATAGTGTTCAAATATCTTTAGTTAAAAATTGTATAGATCAAACACAATAAATTCAACCATCTGATGAATGGTGTCTACCACAGAGAGCAATATATTAAAAAATATTCACAGTTTGATGTTAAATTTAAACCACAATGGGGTTTTTCATAATTTTATGTGATTATGCATGTCATGAACGTTTTAATTTATGAACACATAAAATTCAACATGGTTGATCAAAGCGCTTAGTTGCCCAGCTGCTCTGAATGTTGTAAAATTGAGGGTAAAGGTTACATGCACCATGAAAAGGGCATTTGAGACATTAATCAAAAAATGAAAACTATTTGACCCTGACTAGACCAAAAAAGACCAGACTTTAATTATCTCTTACTTCCCACAGAAAAGGCCACATTTGCACACCTAATGTATGAATATAACAACATTACTAAATCATTAAAAAAAATCAAAATTAAGAAATCAATTAATTTTATGACTGTGAAGTTATGGCATAAATCAAACTATTTACTCTTATAATAATTTATGTTCTTTTTAAAAGCAACAATCCTGGATGTGCAGAAATTTCTTAGGGTCAATGAGTTGCTTTATTTTTGTCTACATGTTTGCTGGTTAAAGGCTTGATAATGCGGTTGTGTAATGCTGCAAGTCAAGAGGAAAAGCTACTGGTGAATGGGCCATGAAACGGTCCAAAGTGTTGCCACATGCGTGAAAGCTCCGATCAGCATTAAATGATCCAGTATTTAGTGTGTCTAAAATGCACAGGGGCCAGGACTGCTGCAGATCTAATGTTCTGTATCCCCATTTAATCTTAGCATGCTGACTATATTTGAAGTAATGTTCACTTTTTTAAAAAATATTAAAAAAGGAAGCAAAACAAAGTCAACAATCTGTTCGGATATGCCAACATTTCGGGTGACAGTAGTGTTTCCTGTAACATAACTCCAAATTCCAGCTAGTGGTCCTTGCCCAACTTCTGTTCCCATGATCCCTTGTTGTCTCTCCACTGTCCTGTATTATAAAAGTCAAAATAATAATTAAACTGACTATACAGGAAAATAATCTGTTTTCTATTAAAACCATCATCAATCACTGTTTGTGTATATATCTGGAAGTACTTGGTAAGTCAAATCATTGAGCTCATCCCCAGGTCTCTCCATTAACAGAACTATTAACATACCCTATAGTAAATGTAATGCTTGACTTAGCATGGTAATGTCTTTTTGATCAAGAAACTTAAAATGATAGATGTTCGACTTACTCTGAATTCTTTTGAATTGTGAGTCCATGTGCTTCCAGATTGTAAGAACACAAATTTCGAACTGTATTTCAGCTCTGCTCCAGACCATTTTCAGTCTCTGTGTTTGTCCACACTCTCTGTACATAATGTGATCCAGACCATTTTGGGTTTTACTGAATAAAGCACCTATTTTTGGTTTAAATAACAGGGGTTGTCCTGACAAACAGTGTCTTGGCTTTCAATTTGAACACCTCACACGACTTGTCAACGATTCTAATTCAAACTAACTATTCTACTTCAAACAGAAAATTAAAAATCACAATATGGACCTATCTTGTCAGATAATTTGTAACTGTAGTAGTTTATTAACATTAGATAAAATATTTCTCTTCAATTAATCTGAAGGTGTTTATTTGCAAAAGGGTGCTTGTTTACATCACTTCCTCTATTTAATAACAATAATTAAAATTTTGTTATTTGTTATTTATTTGATGTACCTTTTACTCTTCGCCACAACATCAAATGTTTTCCTCAGAATGATGTTTAAAGAAGGACAGCCGGCTATTTTATAATAAACTTTTAAGGAGCCAGACCAGACTACTGTGTTTGAATAAGGCATTCCACATTCAGGCATTAGAACAACATTCTGTGTGGAGCTCAAGGCAGGGCTGACCTACCTCGCCCACTCCTCTCCCACACACATTCACCGCTCTCCTGTTTTCCACTTCCTTTCTGCAATACACACATGTAAGCCCACATACAAATGCACACACAAGCATTCAGAAAAGGCCAAGGTTACCTGTGGACACAGCAACAAAAGGTCCAGTCAGTCGGCTTGTAATGTTAACTTTAAACTTACTGTGTCTGCACATTTTCACTTACCAAGGTCACTTATTTATATCATGTCACATAGGTTAGTGGAGTAAATGACAAAGCCAAACAGTATGTTTAACACCGGTGTAACACCTTGCTATTCCTTATTGACAGTTTTAAAATTAATATTTTAGGGTTTCCTTTATTTGACAGACACTTTTATCTGAACAAACTTACAGTACTGTACATTCAATGTAGCTATACATTGATTTTAGAAGAATCATCTGAAATGCAGGACAAATAAATGCTATCCATTTCATCCACTGCTGTTGAGGAGAAGCAATTGAAAAATGTATGATCTAATCTGTTTCCATCATTTCAAACCGGTATGACTTTCTTAAGTTCGACAGAACACAAAATATATTTTAAAGAATGTTGTTAACCGAACCCATTTACTTGCATTGGTTTTGTGTCCATACAATAGAAGTGAATGGGTGCCAGCACTGTTCGGCTACCAACTTTCTTCAAAATATCTTCTTTTGTTTTCTGAAGAGTAAATAAAAACATACAGGTTTGAAATTACAAGTGGTTGAGTAAATGGTGACCGTATTTTCTTTTTTGGGCAAACAATACCTTTACAGTAATGTCTTTTAAAATCCATAATGCAATTAATTTATGAGAAAATCGCATGTTGACACGTGTAGAATATTTTAAGTAACTGTTAAAAGCAGGCATCGTCTGCTTTAGTTCTCTAATAAGAACCATCAGCAGTGTTTTCCTGTGTGGTTGCGATGGACAGGCAGGCATTTGCTCTATGTGTTGGTGTGTGTGTGTGTGCGGTGGACCAAAGCTGAGTTTTATTATTAGCGGTGAGACAACCCTCAACAACAAGTTACTATAACTGGAAAGAAAAGGAAACAATGAGTGTTATGCCATGACAGTTTAACATTCAAGTTGAACGACTGAATATCAATTTTTGCTTAGCTGTAAATATTTTAAAATCTACTTCACACGTTTAATGTTTTGTGGAAATGTTATGCATTTACGAGGGCTCAGTATCACCACTGAGAAAAACAACATCACCTTGCTTTTACTTCTATAGCACACGGCCAAACCAACCTCGCTGAAAAGACCAGGGTGACAATATTAAATCCTTAATAAAAACATTGTTAATCAAATTTCTTTTTAAAAACAAACTTAATTATTGAGACTAACATTAAAGGATAGCACAGTTACGGGTGAGACATCCTTATATTTGGATCAGTGGGGCAATAAACCGAGAGCCAGTGTAATTGATTACTCATGCACAAAACCTTAAGGAACAGATGTTCTTCATTTCCACTTTAGCCAAAATGGGAAAGATGGTGCATGTGTATGGAAGCAAATAAGAGACATAATGTTTTGAAATTTAACAGCCTATGAATACTTGATTTTGAATTATTTTACTTTGGAAACCATGTATCTGAATTTATTTGTTTCGAATTTACCTCTATGAAATTTAAATATGAAAATTCTTGATTTCCAATTTAAAAACCTGAATTTAATGCTCACAAATTCAGATACAAAAAAAAAAAAACTTACAGAATTTCAGATAAAATACATTCAGATTGATCAAATTTGATTGCTCTTATTCAGATCTCAAATTTCAAGTTAATACTTTTCAAAGAAAACATGTCTAATTCGACTGCTCAAATTCAGATCGAAAAATTCAAGTTAAATATTCACATGGTAACATCCGGGCTACCCAGGATAGGAAAAACAGTTGAGCCCAGAGCCCGTCTGCAATTGAACCAAACCACTGAACCGAACCAATGAACCGACGTCGGGCGGCCTATCAGAGCACGACAACCTGACTGTCTGTCATGATCCAAGAAGAGGTCAAGGCACGGATATAAAACCTGTCAAGAAGATGACTTCTAGGGAAAACGAAGGCGCTCCGGTAAGTTTGCTGTTTATGTACAATCAGACTCTACAGAACAAAAGTATGTTGTTGCTAATTATTTTTTGGAACTATTATTATTATAATTTTCCGACGTCGGTTCGGTTCATTGGTTCGGTTCTATGGTTCGGTTCAATTGCAGACGGGCTCTGGGCTCAACTGTTTTTCCTATCCTGGGTAGCCCGGATGTTACCATGTGAATAATTAACTTGAATTTTTCGATCTGAATTTGAGCAGTCGAATTAGACATGTTTTCTTTGAAAAGTATTAACTTGAAATTTGAGATCTAAATAAGAGCAATCGAATTTGATCAATCTGAATGTATTTTATCTGAAATTCTGTAAGTTTTTTTTTTTGTATCTGAATTTGTGAGCATAAAATTCAGGTTTTTAAATTGGAAATCAAGAATTTTCATATTTAAATTTCTTAGAGGTAAATTCGAAACAAATAAATTCAGATACATGGTTTCCAAAGTAAAATAATTCAAAATCAAGTATTCATAGACTGTTAAATTTCAAAACATTATGTCTCTTATTTGCTTCCATACATGTGTGATTTCTGGAGTCCACGTCTGAATTAAGTTACATTTCCAAGACAAACAGAATCAAATTGGTGTAAAGGAAATGTCGTTGTTGGGTAAACTACCTGCATCCTTTTAACCAATAGCGCCACGAGGGGTCCTGAGGGGCCTAGTCCCCTCATGTACGGCCACCTCAGATTTTTGATCGCTAAAAAATAAAAAAATAAGGATTTGTTGATTTGGTACTCTGATTGATCGACAAATCAGTGCTCCCCGCTGTTTTCACTGTTATTGGTTTAATTATGTCACGTGTCGAGCGTAGCATCTTCACTTTTGCGCCAAGAGTTTAATTTGTACGCTGCGATAGCGGCTGCACACAATATTCTGTTTCTTTTTTTATAAATTACGAAAAGATGATAAATAAGATGAGTAGACTGCTAATAATAACGATTACACATTTAACTTCTTTTTAGACTTTTCTCCACAGAAACGTTTTCTCACCCTAGTAAAAGGTAAGACAATGGTTTGACTTGTAGCCGCCGAGCTACTACTGCGGTTCTTAATCCTGGTCTTCACGACTCCTTTTTGCACATTTTGTATGCGTCTCTTACCGCTTCAGATGTTTGTTCAATTCGCCCGTAAAAGCACTGCGAAGTGGACATAAAGGGCATTGAAGTGCTCAAAACGTGACGACTAACGTTTCGCAAATCTCATGATTGCGGTTAAACAACCCTTCAAAGCTCCGTAGTAAGTTTTTTTCCGTGTATGTAGACGCTGCAATCCGTGTTCTGAAGTTAACTTCTGAAGCAAACCTCAGCCGATTTCCTGTGTGCAGGGAGTAGAGAGCAGTGAACACTGTGTAGGGATCATGTTTATGGGAACATAGTTCATTCATGGAGCGCTGGTGATTTAAATCAGGTGTGTTAAACGAGAGAGACGCAAAATATGGTGTGACGCGGGGACCAGATTATGGGCCGCTAGGCTATGTTTATGTTTGCTAAAACGGTGGAATGAGCTGTTCTCTTGCTCAGAACGGATGACAGACAGGGTGACGGCAAGGACGACAGAACTGAACGATAGTAAAGTTGACAGAACCAGACAAAAATAAGGACAACAGTGAAAAAGACGGCAGGACGACAGAATAAAACGACTTCAAGACGTCAACATGTACTGATTTACCTGGACAAGTAGGCAATGACTGTAGACAAAGACAAATGTTTAGTTCAAGACACAAAGCAGTCAACACATTTTTGGCACGAATGAAACCCCATAAAAAAAGATGCATCTACAGGACTTGAGTGTTTTACTGTTAAAACCGAGTGTTATGTACTGCCTATGCACCAAGCTACAAGTTCAAGGACTGAAACCTAATTGCATATGTCAGTGCCAGCTCCACTGGTTTTGTCAGAGGTCTCTTTTCCCACGAGGACAAGAATAACCGTAGATGATGCTTCAGTGAGGTTCCTTGCTGCAATACTGTGTTTTGCTCTCAATGCTGACCTCATTATGATGAGCTAAAATATTTAACTTAGTCGTTTCCCCTGTATCTGATGAACCCTAACCCTATTTCTATTGTCAAAGCAATACAGTCAAAACCGATAAAGATTTTTTGCTACAGTACATCTAATATGTGCAAAAGACAAATATATCCCTTTTGATGTGAATACAGCCACTACATTTTTCGGGCTTAACATGTTAAATTTGACTGTAATGCTAGGGTAAATAAAGCATATTCTATATGTGTTAAATCAACATAAAGTTCAAATCTGAAAGACCTATCCTTCGCTCTTGTATGTTTAGACAGGCTTATATCCAGATTCTTTCCGTGCTTTTTCAAAACTGTTTCAAGAGATATTTTGACTGGCTCTGCCACAGATTGACTTTGTAAATATTCACATATAAAAAAAAAAAAAACTCTCGTCTGTAATTACTTAGCATTGCTGTGACGATAAGAATTGGCTTGTAATGTGATTCAACATATTTAGTGTTAATGCAATTCAAATGTTAAACTATAGTTGATATTTGTTGATTAAGTTTATCAGGCTAAAGTGTCCTGCACCTGTGGCTTCCTCAAATATAATCCAGTTCTTCTTTCAACAACAACAACAACAAAATGCTTCACCATTTATTCTTTTGGCAGACGCTTTTATCCAAAGCTACTTACAATTGGTAGAGCATATAAACATTTTGTCAACACGCTAAACACTACAGTTAGTTTACAAGACCATGCAGCTAGGAGGATTAAAGCTGGAGTAAGCGAAGGAGAGAATGAACAACAAAAATTTTTATGGACAGACAGACAGATAGTAAGACAGTAATTGGTTGGTCAAATAAATCCGAAACACGTATGTTTTGAGCTGTTTTTTTGAAACTTGTGGAGGATGCTGCAGTTCGTATGGAGGCTGGCAGTTTATTCCACTACAGGTGAACCGAATGAGAAAAAGCTTTTGTCAAGCGATTTAATGCATCGCTGTGATGGAACAACCAGGTGTCACTCATTTGTGGTTATCTTTCTGAAGGCCAGTGTCATCAGGAGAGGTTAAAACTTGATCCAGTCGGCAACTGGCAGCTAGTGAAGTGAAATTCACTAGGGGTGTTACATGGGTACTTTTAGGCTGATTGAAATCTAGATGTGCAGCTGCATTCTTGATAATTTGCAAGGGCTTGACTGCATTGGTTGGAAGGCTGTCGAGTAGAGAATAGCATTATTCCAGTCTTGATATGACCAGATCTTTGACTAGCAGCTGAGAGGCATGCTTCGACTGAACCGGCCTATTTTTCCTGATGTTGTAGAGCACATACCTGGAAGTTTAAGTGGTTGCTGCGATGTGGGAGGTGAATTTCAGCTGGTTGTCGAGCATCACCCGCAGGTTCCTAGCAGACTTAGTGGGTGTTATAGTTGAGATTCGAGCTGAATGTTAGTTTTCAATTTATGAGTGGGCCGGGATAACCAGGAGTTTGGTCTTTGAGATGTTGAGTTGTAGGTGATGCTCTTTTACAATAGAATTGATGTCCAGAGTGCAGGCAGAGACACGGGTAGAGATGGTGGGGTCATCTTGTTGAAAAGAGAAATACAGCTGTGTGTCATCTGCATAAAAATGGTATGAGAACTCATATGCCTTAATTATTGGATCCATGGAGGGGATATATAAATAGAGAAGAGGAGAGGGGCAAGAACTGAACCCTGAGGAACTACTGTTGTCACCCGGTTGAGATCTGGATGTCTCCCCTCTCCAGGATACCTTAAAGGATCTGCCTGTGAGATAAGAGTCAAACCAGTTGACTGCAGTTCCAGAGATCCCCTGTATGGAGAGAGTGTACAGCAGGATCTGGTGGTTCACAGTGTCAAAAGCAGCAGAGAGATCAAGCAGAATAAGGGCAGATGACAAGGTTTTGGTCCTTGCCTGCCATAGGTTTTCGATGACAGACAGGAGAGCAGTTTCCGTAGAATATTCTTTGCTGACTGTCCAGACGGTCGTGCAGTGAGAGATAGGCTGAGAGCTGGTTAAATACAAACCATTTGAGGGCGTTGGAAAGGAAAGGCAGGAGTGATATTGGTCTGTAGTTGTTGACCACTAAGGGGTCGAAAAGTTGGTGCCCCTTTATTAAAGGTGTTACCAGGGCTTGTTTAAATGAGGTGGGGACAGTGCCAGTGGTGATGGAAGTGTTTATAATGTGTGCCAGTTAAGGCAGTATAGAAGGAGATAGCCTGTAGGAGGTGGGAAGGGATCGGGTCGAGGGAACAGGTAGTAGGCCGGATGAAAAGGAGAATTTTGGAAGCATCTGTCTCTGGGAGGGGTGAGAAAAACAGGAGTTGAGGATAGCAAGGGGTAAGAGAGAGATCAGGGATGTGTTGAGCAGGTAATTGCCTGCTGATGGTCTCCACTTTATCAGTGAAGAAGTTGGCAAAGTCATAAGCTGTCAGCGAGCTATTGGCGGGAGGGGTACAGAGATGAGAGGAGAAGGTTGAGATTTTGTGATCTTTCTTTCCCTGTTCTAGAGAATGGCGGATTATTTATCAAATTAAGTGCCAGTACTTTCTTTATAAAATGTCCTGAGTACCAAAAATGTGAATAGTTTGTGTTATTGATACAGAAGTTTCCCAGCACTGCAGAAGAGCTTGAATGAGCCTGCTTGTATGATCGCACAATAACAAACTGACAAAGGCTAATTGATCAAACAGACCTCTTCATGCTAACTTTCTAAGGTCAGTTCATGGGCCTCACCAGCAGTAAAACTAGAATTGACAAGGAAGGAACTGAATCATCCAGCGAAATTAAACGACCTTTCTAAACACCCAATACTGACAACTGTGATTCACCTTAATATTGGCCACGTTTTACCAAGGGCCATTGTTGACACCTGTTGGTAAGCTTGTGTCATGTTGGTTGTTGTAATCAACCAATTGTTTAATTTCCTTTTATTATTTTATTAATTCAGGTCTATGTTAACTTTATTCCTATAATTTTTTTACTGTCATAAGTAAATCTATGGACATTTTAAATGAGAGGACAATCCCTCTTTTGTGACAATCATAAAGAATGAATGTGCTGTGCTGCCACCTACTGTTCTCACTGTAACAGCACATAGTGAAAAGTCATGTTGTTATAATATATTAACCAACAAGTGTGCATAACTCACATGCTTATTTAGTCACTAAACTTTCTGATTCTGATTGAGGTATCCTAAATGTATCACTTGAGTGGCAACAGTCTCAACAGGCATTTGTAACAATAACTCAACAACCTTAAAAAACATTGTTTTATAAATATTGCCCCTCTTTAAATCAAAAGTAGGCTAAAAGTTGCAAATAAATTACAAAGAAAGTAAATTGATTAAATTGAACTCGTTCCATCGATCTAATTGTTATTTGAGTTGACCTTCCAGTCAATTATCTTTTGATAATATTTAGTGCATCATCACTTTAAATGTCGATGAAGTTATTAAGGATTTTACGAAAATCTACAGTGTTGTCTAAAAATGTATCACATGTCTGCACACAGGTAAGTAAAAATTTGTTCCACCATTCATTTCATAATTCTTTGTGTGGGTTACAGTCTGTTAACAAACATGTTCTCTTTGTTTACTTCTTGTGGATGTATAAATCTTTACTGCTGACAGTGGTTATGCTGTAAGAAACAGGAATTGTCATGTTATAGTTTCATTGGTTTTCATCTGCCATATTACATTCCACTAACTCGTTTAGCACATATTATATTTTCTCTTAAAAACAATACCATTCCCACAACATTAAATTAATTAGAGTTTCTGTGATATTTTATACTGTATTTTTTCGTCAATGTTGTGCAACGGAAAATGGAACCTGTAGGTGTCTCCGTTGCTTCGTTTTTACACTTCGTAGCAGTAGGTAATGCCGCTGATACACTGAACATACCATGTCTTCATTGGCTTAAATATCACCATGGCACACCGTATACACAGGTGCCTAAAACACGTGTTTCCACGCTGTGAATTTGCAGGCAGCGTGTTCACAAGATAGATGTATATTCAATTTTAGAGTTGCTTTTTAATATTAACAAATTAGACTACAGTGCTAATAATATAAAGCAAGTGACCGTTCACGGTTACCGTATGCAATTAAACATTTCCTATCTAGTATTACAGACAGTAATGCATAGGTACGCGTACATCATCAAAGCATCGCGAGAACGATTCGAAAGCACTCCTATAGGCTCGTTCTCGCGGTGATTTGATGTAATACGCGGAACGGTTTGCGCAAGGCCGTATAAAAACTATGATGCAAGTGTATGTCCGGTAAAACGACGTCTGCTTTCATAACGTGCACTGGATTTAGCGGTGACGATTAAGACAATTCTATGTTTTAAACACCCCACCTCTCATCTTTTTAATGGTCCTCCCAAACCGCAAATTATGTCCTTCCTGTTACAACGTGCCTGTTTATGGCGCGCCACCTCCGTATCTTGCTATTTAGGTGAGGGTTGGTGAGAAGGTTCTAGGGTGTAATTTTCGACATAGTTGAGAACAAAAAGATGAGATTGTTTATGTATTGTGAATTATTAAGCGACCTGATGGTGGCGGTATTGCATACTGAATGATTTGAGAATTTCAGACTTGCGATTCTGGTGGAGTGTGTGTGGTAAGGTCAGTTTGTTTGCTGCCATCATGAGTGGCCCTTTGAACTCTTTTGTGTAATGATGACTCAGTCATTATACAGCGTGTTGTGTTGTAAAATTCCTTATTTATCTAATTACTATTTGTTTAGTCTAACAAGTTAAAGGCACCCAAAGCATAATATTTTGTTTAGTCAAGCATGAGGCTAATAGCTATAGTAACTTACATTTTATTTCATCTTGTAGGTATTATAAAATATTTTTTGATTTAAAGGACCATCTCTCTCTTCCTCGATCGTAATAGCTGTCTTCACTATGTGGAAAGGTGAGGCAAAAAAATCTCAAACGTGAAATTCAGCAAACCTTCAAGCATTTAAAGGCTCAGTGCGCTTTTACTCATGACCCCTATTCACGTCTGTGAAAAATATTTTCATTGTGTTCATATTTTTCCTCCAGCGCTGCCCACACAACTCCAGCATGCCGCAGTGCATAACCAGCATGCCTAAAGCTTGCAATCCGCCGTGTTTTCGCAGACTCTTATTGTGGTGTAAACAGGACGTGTCGATTCACATCCCCAGTTATCTCGTTTTTCTCCCCAAACCCATGCATTCCTTGGCGTTTTCTTCAAAGATGAACATAAGGGTCAAGTAAAAGCACTTAGAAACAGGCATAGTGGTGATCTGGGGGAGCTAGAGTGGGTTGGTCTGTCTTCCATCAGCCATGGCTAACAGATCATTCCCAGGTTCGTGGGGCTGGAGACGGCAGAACAGCTTGCTTTGTTTTAAGAGGGAATGCCTTTAACATACATTCAAAATATCACGCAAGCTAACTCTGGCACCATTCACAAATGGGATGCCTTCACTGCAACTTCATTTTGCGGTCGCTAAGATCACACAACACCCTTATGGCTTCTTTTATTGCTGTTGCCCATGCCATCAATCACAGTGCACTGATAGGCATTGACAAGACATTTCCAGACTGCTCAAACAAGGGATTACAGAGGCATTTTAAAAGCTCTCACAGGATGTCAGAGTTCACTTGTGGCCCTTTAAGAGTCTATAATTCTGGAACGAAATTGGCAAATTCTGTTGCGCTTTAGAAATGCCAAGGGCAAAGCAACTTTCTGCACAGGAGAGCATCCTATGTTGCATAATAAAATGAATTGCCAATTGTTTTTATTCCTAGAGTAAAGATGGATAATAGCAAGGGTGATATTCAGAACGGATGACTTCCGGAAGAAATTTGAGTGACGATTATGTTTCTTTATAATATAATAGACATTATTCAGATTCCATTCGATGAGCCTCAGGAATAATTCTGTAGGTCGTGTCTGGAACATGTTGCTTTGAAGCTATAGGAGCCAGCTGGTTTTGCAAAGATTTGAACATCTCATTTTACTCACGATCTTCTGGGTGTACTTTTCTGCTTTGTCGCGTAATGTATTTGCTCCTATCAGGTAGAAAAGATAGATCAGATCAGCTTGTGTAAAGAGCCTTACCTGCATGATGCCTAGTTTGGTGTCTTAATCTTTGTGGGTTTCTCCTAAAAATTAAACGAGTTAATTGCCAACCGTCATGCCCTTATACTAAAAAGCCCCATTTGAGTTCTCCTCTAACCGCTTAAATTTTTATCTTGATCAGATTTCTTTCTGGCTGGGGGGTGGGGTGCTGTCGTGGCTGGTGGTATGCTGTGGAACTTTTGGAATTCCAGAGCTGATTTCACATGTTTTACATTGGCCTCATTCTGAATCACTTTGGGTGCACATGGGTTTCAGACTGGATGTGGATTAGGAGATAAAGATTGGCGACCTCTCACAGTTTGTGCCGTTTCGACTGGCCCACCTTAAGATAGGAATGAGAAGTGAAGGCAGGGTGGCGGTTTCTGGTCCTGCTTGAGTCGGTTCCCATGTCTCCTTTAGAATTTAATGGGCTGAGGCAGTGGGAATCTGACAACTTTTGTTTAATTTATGAGAAGATGGGCCTGTTTTTGTAGTTTCTCCCCAGGTCACATACCAAGGATTGTGTGTGTGTCTGTGTGTGTTTGTGCATGCATAGAATGGTTTCACGTTACCATCACTTAGCAATGGTGTCACTGTTGTCACGCTAGCTTGGATTGTGTTATCTGCACTACCTTTCCAGGGGTTTGTGTTTAACAGAGATGATATCTTGAGAAGAAGTGACTTGGGAAGCTGGAATCCTCATGTCGTATTACTTTGATGTCAAGGGTCATATGATATCAGATGTATTCATTAACGTGTGATAAATCTGTATGACCCTAACTAGAGATAAAACAGAAATTGAAAATGTTACATTTTCGTAAATGTTATGCTTTTTTGGATTATATTTAAAGCGACCCTAACACACGGGGTTTCTTCCAATCTCATACAAATCTTGAGTACCTATAGAGTAGTATTTCATACGTTGTATCGCCGAAGACTATTTAGTTTGATCACATTTCTGAAAGCTAGATACAGCTGTACGATTATTTCCGAAATCATATGGCATGTGCAGGGGTAGGGGTAGGCTGAACTAAAGCACATTGTCAACAAAACACAGACATCAGTTTCACTCACCGGAAGCGGTTCATTTCAGCCATCTTTTAGCGCTGGGACGGCTCCATATATCAATTTCAAACGATCTCCAAATCCAGCGTTATATCCACCGTTTATGTAACATTCATCACCAAAATGGAGTTAACAACAAACACCTGAACTTCGCGAACATATGCTCTCTCTCTCTCTCTCCTGCACACAAGTGGAAGTGACGTCTGCGCATGCTCCATCTCTTTCTCTCCATGCTGCCGCATGGACGTGCTCGCTTGCTTTTCCGGGAGAATTATCCAATAAGGGACTAAGAAAAATTGTTACAAAATTGTCCAATAAGGGCAAAACAGTTTTATATGTTCGTAAAAAACTTTCCGAAAGCTGTATGATATCTGGGGGAGTGTATTGAGCACAGAAATACTTCAAAATACGCCCAACTCGTTTTTTGACAAGTTGACCATGTTAAGCATGAGAAGACGGCACGTTTTACATTGTAAAGAAGTCAGAATGCATGACACATCGTTGCAGTACCCCTTAAAAACAAAGAGCCGTCTCAACACAAGTTACAAGGCTCAAAAAAAGCGAATGCACCGTGATTGTGTGTCTGATGACAATACAATACGGGCTAATGTATTCCTCTTTGTGCAATTACAGATCCATACTTCTGACTTGAAGTGAGTCATACAAACCGTGGAACGAGAGAGTTATTAAACGTATGACAGACAGAAAGAGAGCAAGACAGAGGGTGGCGAGAAAGAAAATTGAACTTAACTACCATAACGCCACTTAATCTCATTTGCATTGCTTCTTTCTTTGCTAACCTCAACCTGTGGCATGCCAGAGTCTCCCCCACGTGTCACCTAGGAATTTCCTATCCATTAAAAGAAGAGAATGCAGCGCTAATGTATAACCAATTACACAAGTAGCATTTCCTGTGTTCCTTTGAGATTTTTTTCAACCTCAAAGTGCCAATCAAGGCTGGAATGTTAGAACATGATTCTTATTTACTAAGGGTCATCGCACCATTGCCCCTACATTCTAAAGGCCCATTGTTCCCAAAGAGCCGAGAGACTCTATAACCCTCGGCCCCTGCTCTCTTACCCCAGAGCCCCTACATCAAGGGACCACGCTGTTTACACAGCATCCGCTCGTAGAGTGACCCGCCATGGAAAGGATTAAATAAGGTGGAGCCCTCACTGCAAAGGACAGAGAGATTCAATCACTGCCATAGATAGTTAGACTGAGGCAGTGAGTAGAAAGAGAGAGAGGCGGCTCGGGTCCGTGAGGTTTTTGTGCAGTGAACAATGGTGAGATTGAGACATTTATGACATGATAGAGAGAGACGATTAATTTAAAGGGACAGTTCACCCCCCAAAAAAAATTCCGTCATCTAAAGGAAGAAATTTATATATATTTGGAATAACTCACTTAAGTTGTTCCAAATATGTTTAAATGTCTTTATTCTGATGAACACAGAGAAAGATATTTAGAAGAATGCTTGTAACCAAACAGTTTTTGGCCACGATTGACTACCATATTAGTACCAAAGAAACGTATAAATATACTAGCTTCAAATGATTTCACAGCGAGGGGTGAGGGATGTGGGATGTGAGCCACCTGTATAGAGAGTTTATAATGAATGTCTTCAGAGTCAAGCGAAATGGCACGATAGGAAATGAACCCTCTCGGTGCAATCAATGGCTAATTTATGGAAACATGACCATTTTGAGCACTGCAGATGCAAGGACTCCTTAACAAGAACGGATCAAACCAAATCCGACGCTCATGCCCTGAATTAATGCATTCCCATCCTATCGCATTCCACCTAGTATAAGAGCTCAAGACGCAAGACATTTTGACATAATTCTCTGCATATTATTTTCCAAACTTCTATTTATTGCTTCACTCCGTAGAAGATCTTTTGGCTCAAGGTGGCTGACAGTATGACTGTGAGGGTGAGCTTCGCTGCAAGCGCGTGGCACAAAATGAGAGATGCTGAATATTGACCATCTCCTGTGCTTTTAGGAGAAGTGCCTGACATCTCCACACTCACATGGAGGCAGACAATGTGCATTGTTAGCATGAAGGGTATTCTATCTTCCCTCTCTGTCAGGTCCATCAGCTACTTTGGAGAAGCTCAGCACACATTAAGAATGATTTTGGTTTCACAGCACTGCATTAGATTACATTTAGTTTCGATTTAGTCTATTATGGATACTAGTAAAACTGAATAAAAGAAATCTCGGTTGAATTGGCTTTTGTACATTCAATTAAAGGGATAATCCATTCAAATATTAAAATTCTGTCATCATTTACTCTCAAGTTGTTTCAAACTTGTATACATAGCTTTGTTTTGAGGAAAATAGTTGGAAATAATATTGTATAATTTTTTTGTATTCTTTTTTTACAGTTATTTTAAATGTATTTGACATTTTTCACTGCATTTAATTGCATTTTAGCGGTGACTAAAATGTCTGTAAAATAAAGAGAAATGTACTTATAATTTTCTGCAGGTACTTTTTCCACATTTTACCGGATTTTTTTATAGTGCGGGTTTCTCGCATGCAGTGACTTCTAACGTTTTGCTAACGGCGGTTATGAGCTTTCCCCGATAAAAGAAAAACGCTTTACGCGTTTACATGACCTACTTCTTATCAGGTTATTTAGCACAATCTGCGGAAGATTGTGCATGTTAACGCGCTTAAAGATAAATCACAAAAATGGCTTTAGCTGGGTTTTCACAGCCAGGGTCACATATTTATAGTTGTATTATTTTCCAAAATGAACCAAAATTGACAAATACCAACATGAAATAGCACACAATCCAAAATGTGTTTGTAAGCATGTTCATGCAAATTCAATAGATAATGAACTAAAGCACTGGATTATATTGAGTGCTTCAGCAGTGTGTGTATCCTGAATGCTTTGACCCATTGCTCAAATGCAGAAACCAGATTAGAACAAGGTGGTCAGCACTGTTTGCTCTCTCTGAACCGCTGTCTTCGCCACTATGACAGGCATGCCAAGAATTCCACAGATCACTGTGTGTGCCGATATGGCTCAAAGGTATGTAGTCACATTAACAGAAACTCAACCTACCTGACTGATCGAAACTACACCCACGCGTTATTAAGCTCACAATGCCCTTGTGGGAAACTATGAAACGGTCTTGGAAGCTAATTCCTTCCCAGATTCGGAACAGAGACGGGCAGGTTTGAATGAACCGAGGTATGTGTATAGAAATGCCAAGGTCCTTCTCTTCATTCTGTCCTCGGTGGTTGCCAGGATATGCTTAGATTTCTTTTATATATTTTCTTTCAGACAGCACTGGCAAACAGGCTCAGACGATGTGTATTTGTTCTCTCCTCAAAACACTCTGTGTTTACGATGCTCGGCACCTTAAGGTTGGTTAATGCGAACAGCTGACAAAATTTAATAAAGCCATTTTGTGTATCTTCTCGGCACAAAGGCGCTTCACCATAAAGGTGGTCAGTATATCCCTCTTCTTTCTTGACATTCAAACCGCCACAGGGAATACATGCATGTTTTTTACCTTTTCCTAAAATTATAGAAAATCTGGCATTGCAACTCTTCGTCTTGCCCTTATTGAGGCGTCATGCAAATAGTCAAAAAAGTACAAAATGTATCATATTTATAATACTTCTAGGACTACATGCAACCATCAATTAATATACACCTGGCATTTAATATACAGTATACATGCAGAAATAAATCTCCATTTAAATAAACATACATTTCATAAAACAGATTTGTTTCCCAGTCCTAGTGGAAGTACATTCCTGAGGGTTTGGTTCTTGTCTTGTGGTTCTTGTTTTATCCTCCCTCCCTGCCTGGCCCAACCCAGCTGTGGGAACAGGGCTGTGGGGCGTAACTTCGTGCCCAGTCCTCTCACATACTTAAACAAACACATGTACATACATATCCATGGACTATATAGCATCTGCTGTTTACAGCTCCTGTAAGCCAGTCCCACAAAAAGTGACTATTGCACCTGTCTGTGCACATTGTCTGTCATGTAGTATTTGTAGTCGCAATGTGCGATGAACATAAATGAAGACAAATTGGAAAACCTCTGGTCTACTGTGGAGCTTATTCTGACAGGAGCACCCATTTAGACAGGACGAGACTACATGTACTGGGTAGATCACAATACATATAGTGATTTCCTGGCGAAGTGGACTATACTTAGTTTTGTTTTTAACATTTAGAAGCAGGTAAATTGAAAACTGATGATACCACAATAATAGACCAATAGACCATTTCTGAAATAATACTCATTCTGTACTCATGGCGAAGCAGAATATACAGTAATTTTTGAAGATTATAAGGATGGTTCAACCAAACAGGAATACTCTTTCGACATACTTTTAAACTCATTGTGTTCAAAATATATTTCATCTGTGGAACACAAAAGTAAATATTTTGAGAAATGTCTCAGTGGTTTTGTGCCCATACAGTGGAAGTCAATGGGGTCCAATGTTGTTTGGTTACCAGAACTCTTAAAATATCTCTTGTGCTTTGCAGAAGAAATTCAAACAGGTTTGGAATGACATGAAGGTGATGGTGAACACTGAAAGAACTTTCATTTTTGGGTGTACTAAGTGCCTCTTGCTCTTATTCCATATCCTCCTTTTTTTAGTGTGGTCTTTATGTTAAATGCACTTAGATATTTCTCCCTATGATGTTTTTGTCACATCTTTATTATTGACCCCCTTGGTCCACACTTACACCTGGAAGTTGTATAGACTTCACCCATTCAGACTAAAGCTGCTCTTGTTTTCAATGCAGCGCTTTTCATTTTTGTGTGCAGTGTGCGTCAGATGGCCCGTGAACTGTTGGCAGTCTGAAGATGTGCCATCTTGAGTCGGCGTATCCCGGTGATGATTTCCATCAGCTTGTCTAACCCACATGTGGGAGCTAAACTCAGACCCCGCAACTGCATCTGCGAACAGGCATCAGCCACTACAGCTGCATAATCCACTGAAGTGCCGCATGTAAATCTCAGCCAGTCCTCATTAACCTGCCGTATTCTCAACTCAGACCTGTGCCGGTGACATGCTTTGAGGGGCCGGTAGTGTGTGCTCATTAGTCAAACCCACACACACTGCCTACCTCGGGTCAAGAGCTTTTACTGTAGCCACCCTCTCGGTTTTCGCGGCTGATTGATGCCTGTTAAGGTGTCACGTAAAAGAACTCCACTTTAGGCCTGATGAGTAGCCCAGGTGAGAGTAGATGAGCACCGCAGTTTCAAGAAACATTTTTGAAGTATGCTAATTTACATGTCTGTAAAGCGTAAGTGGTTTTACCACCTCGCTGTTTGGAAGCTTTGGGCACGATGTGGAATTTTAAATCTTGTTGGTTTGAACTATGGATTTTCTTGCACTGTTGGCATTTTCTTTGTTTTGGCTCCACACAGTGTTTTTTTTTTTGGGGGGGGGGTCAATGACATTCTTTGCCCTTTCCAGTTTACAGTCTGATTATGTCACATCAGCTTGTGAAAGCCTACTGATGTCAGCTGCGCAGTAAAAAAACAGCTCGCTTCTCTGAATCCTTTCACTGTGAACTCTAACGGAATATGTTGGTAGGCGCTCATTATCTTGTCCGCTTTATTCTTTTTTGTTATTTGCAAAATCATGGTTGTATTTATCAACCATTTATTTAACTAAACCACTTGATAGATTACCCACCAAAAATGCCTTGTATCGTAAGGGTTCACGGTTAGCTGCTTAATTTATTTTGCACAATAAAATTGCCTTACTTGCGTATACATTTGGGTGGTCTTAGTCAAATCATACCACGAACAGACGTAGATTTGTGGGGGTGTGGTTACACGAGGCCTTTCAGGCTGGTCAGGGTGAGCATTCGCTTACAGATAGAAATGCATCTTTTGTTCCGACACTTACATTTTTGCAATTTTAAAGACACAGAAAAACAAGTGTTCGCCCCATTTCCCCCTTAAATGGAGTTCTCCCCAAATTGTATATTCTAAAAAACATTTAGTCACCCTCTGGTCATACAAAACATTCTGTGGAACGCATAAAAGAAGATAAGATATTTTGAGAAATGTCTTGGTGGTTTTGTGTCCATGCAATGGTCAGTGGGCCCCCAATGCTGTTGGGGAACCAACATTCTTCAAAATGTTTTCTTTTGTGTTCTGCATGGGAAAGAAGGTCATACATGTTTTGTGATGATAAAATCATTTTTTCGCTGAAATATCCCTTTATCCCTTCTAAAAAAACACATTAAAGATATATTTGATTCATAGCGTTTATTTATTTTCCAAAATAATTTGCAATACATATTTAGAAATCTTTGGACATGTGGTCCAAATGTATTACAAACCGTATAAATGTATCTTTATATTAACAAACTCTGACAAACGATTAAATGTTATGTTGTTTGGACGACCAACAAACTGTTGGTATAATGCTGTACCAATAGTTTATATTGTTATAAACTATTGTTTATATGATGCTTTATATAATGCTGTACCCATTACTGAACATTAAATGTACATGTTGTTCTGTTATTTTGCTACATCGTAATGCATTTTTGCTGTCAGCATAGACAGGCAAATTGTTTGTCCCTGGAAACTCTTCTTCTGCCTGGTGAGGACACGGTATAGTGCCTGCATATGTAAAGTTGGAAGCTTTCATAGGTATGTCAGAACTTCTGTTGAAAAGTTGATCTTTTACAAACTGGACTTTAAAGACTTTGGTCAGTGAACCCAAACCCTGTATGGTCTGTACATGTATGGTGTGCATAGGCTGGCCTGTTTAATATTCAAATACCCTTTATTCCACATTTATGGGCTTATAAACGGTTTCAAAGTGGGCCGACCTGATAAAGGCCTTCTGACAAGCAAAATACAAGGGCAGGGGACAGCCTTATCTGAGTTATGATTTCCTTTGTGCCCTTGGATACCGTTTGATTAGGGGCACATGAAAAGCTTGCGGCAAAATCATTTCTCTTTCTCTGACAAAACGTGGTCTCTGGTTTTATCAGTTTACCATTGATCAGCTGAGATCCCACAAGCCCTCGCACGCCATTGAGCAACAGGTGTGACGTCCACTGTACTGTGCAGAGGACAAACTTTAACGTCATAAATTATACAATATCGCCTTTGCCATCAATAGTCACAGCTGGTGTTTAGAAAGGTTTCTATCTCGACTGTAAATGGGGAATAGAAGCTGCCATTTTGGCCAGGATTTATTTATTAATTATTTCTTGAATTTTGCATCTTCACACATTCTGCTCAATGTGTGATACTAAACCTTTTTGCGATAGCATCTGAGATGATATAACAGGATTTAGTTTTATGATAGACGTTGTTATATATTTCATTATATTGTTTATATAAAAGAATATTTTTGCTGCTGTCAAATCATGAATTATCGATTCTATAATTAATCTTTGTGTTTATATAACATATTCATTGTGTGTTGCTTGTATGTTTATATATACATACATGAATATATTAAAAGTTAATTATATTTAATTAAAAATTCATATATTTATGTAAATATTTATATATACATTATACACATTTATTTTGCAATCAATTAATCACAGTTAATCGATTTGCAATTATTAAAAATATTATTTTGGTGTTTAAATAGTGTTTTTATCCATCAACAAACACACGATGATAAGAAAATAGTTTCTAATGGGAAAGTTTAAATTTCAATTCTGATTAAGTGATCAGATGATGTTTTTGATCACCGTTTTTTTTCCAAAAAACAATTCCATGTATTGAAGATATCTGTACATCAGATTACAGTGTTCCATTAACTGTTATCTTATCATTTTAAATCAGGAAGCCTGACTTACTCATTGCCTTATACAGCTTCAGTCAAAAAAATGCAATTCATACCAATTGTGAGCTAATGGTTTATGTAAAGTTTATTTTTCCATATTGTTTATAATCACCTATTAATGGAGATTGTTTAAGACAGTTTAAGGTTCCTATTCCTGTAATATAACAAACACAATTTCAACTGCCTTCTCACGACAATAGAATTCAGTTTAAGTAATGTATTTTCAGTTACGTCTAATCAAACAACATTTTAATTTAGCTTCAATAACTTCTCTTGTTAGGTCAGAGGAATGAAGGCCGTTACTAAAAATATTGGTCAATATGTCAGTATTTTACAAATACAATATACCATATTTCTACACACTCATAAATTCTGAAATATGTGAAAATACCCTAAGGTGACAGTTAAAGATGTACAAGTAAGAAACTGACACAAGTGACTGAGGCACCAGCTCATTAGTTGGATGCTAGCTGCTTCTCAAAGATGCTCCAATTTTGATAGTCCTGCATCCTGCAATATGTGAAATCACTTGACTCTGTTACAGCAGTTTTTATGACTGCTAGATGTGGTTACAGAGACCGCAGAAGTTATTAAAAATAATCATCTGTCTTTTTAACACATTTAACCCTGTTCTGCAGCCTTTCAACTAACCCCTCCCCCTGAATCATCATTGTTTAACAGCAAGCCATTTATCTGGCACAGAAATATGACCGTGCCTGAAGTATCATTTTCCGCTGTTTTTGCAATATGAATTGAATAAGAGAATATGTAAAACAGAGTTTTTCATGACTTGCCAGCCAAGCTGATTTCTGCTGTCAGTTCTGCCGTCCACGTACCCGGCGTTCTCCCCTCAGCATGTGTTTAGCATGCCATGTCTCAGGAAAATAAAACCACAACTATGTCACGGAGAGATTTATTTTTGCCTTGTAAAACGACCTGAATGTTGTGGCATTTTTGAAAATAGTTGTGACACAAAACTCTCTGCCTTTCTGAAGTAATACGAGACCTTTACGGGAGGCAAGGGAAGTTGAACCAGACGAAAGGTTTTAATTGACTTGGAAAATGACTCTATAGCACTGGACGTCACTCAGCCCACACTAAAGCAAACAGATCTGGACATGTCAAGGGCCTTTGACGTCCAGCGTGCATTGAAGGTCATATTTTCTTCTGCTAAGACAGACTGTGGCTAAACCGCCATGATGAAACCACCACACCCCCACCTAGCTTCTCAGCCCCCCCCTGTTTCCATCGTACTTTCACACTCCGTCTTGGTTTTCTAATGCGCAATGTGTTAAGCCTGTTATTCAGAAGATCTGTATGATATGCTGTTTGTACTGTGGTGTTGATAACGGAAAGCTGTGACGCTGCTGTCCTGTCTGGAAGAGAGACTTTAGTCATGTGAGGGCAACAGTCTAATCTCTGTGTGGCCCCTTTAAAAAAACAAACACACAGGTTGATACGCTGACCTCTAGGTTAGTTACAAATGTACGTCATACATCACCGTCAACGTTGAAACTACAGAGTCATTCGCGGGACATTCTT
This sequence comes from Triplophysa dalaica, assembly GCF_015846415.1. Classification (NCBI taxonomy): domain Eukaryota; kingdom Metazoa; phylum Chordata; class Actinopteri; order Cypriniformes; family Nemacheilidae; genus Triplophysa; species Triplophysa dalaica. Next base: position 17,176,822 of record NC_079549.1, on the reverse strand, counting down.
TCATCATGGACCAAAACAACCATTGGTTTAGTTTTGGCTTCCAGCCCCTGGCAAAGAATTTGAGTTGTATTTGAATGTGTCATGTATCCTGTTCAGATGTGTCTTAAGCATTTAGTTTGGATGTTTTTAGGTTTGATATTTAGGTTTAATATTTGCAGGTTTTCATTCAAATTTGGGAGAACTGTTGGAAGTGGTTCATAGAATGAAACACAAATGATAATTTTACCTACTTGGGTGGTCTTAGTCTACTACATAGCATCTTGCTGTACTGTTTGCAAATGCATAAAAGTGTGGCCAGACATACTCATTGCCTTATACAGCTTCAGTCAAAAAATGCTAATTATACCAATTGTGAGCTAATGGTTTATGTGAAGGTTATTTTTCCAAACTGTTTATAATCACCTATCACCACAATTTCATAAAATTTTGCTTCGATACTACATAGCATCTTGCTGTACTGTTTGCAAATGCACAAAAGTGTGGCCCATTGGCACACACTGGACCTGCCTTTTACCTGATTTTCCAGTTCTCAGATTTGTGCTTCAGACACCCCCCTACTGCTTTAATATAAAGTCACGGCTACCTAACACAAAAAGCGTGATTAAATGAATATATTTTTATTCCTCAAGGGAGAAGTGCATGCATGCTGTGGAGGAACGGGGGTAGGTTATGACAGACGCGTCTCTTTTGGAATGTGCCAAATTCAGTTTTTACTCTGTCACATGTAACATGATGTATTTTGCCAGAGCACTCATTTGAAATAAGGACAGTGGAAACTCATGCAGCAAGATCATAATTATAGGCCCATTCATTCACACATTTTGACAACTTTGATATGCATGATTCATTTGAACCTATTGAATACATTTTGAATGCCAGATTATTTGTTTTGGGTGGAGGCACCTTGTAACTTACTGGAGCATGCGGAGATTCATTTTGTTTGGCGTTTATTCACAGAAATTCTTATGTATGGCTTCCTACTGTATGTATTTGTTTCTGTTTGGGTGGTTGACATCCTTTGTGTCTCACAGGAAACCAGGTGCATCATTCTTTCATTTCAAGTCTTATCAGGGAGCACTATGGAGATTGTACGGTTATGCTGACAGTAATTGTTCGATAAGAATATATGATAAGTTAGCGTGACCACACTCAGTAATTTTATATTTTTTCTGCCAATTTAACCGTTCTAGGATTAGCAGTACGATAGGGTTGAGAACCCTTTAATGGTGGAAGACGCTTTTACTAAAAGCGAAAGTTGCTTTCTATTGGTAAATCGGGAGAAAATTTGAAAGATTGTTTAGATCTCATTTAAAGAGATGCATGGTAGCATTGGGGTCTCGTAAAGGAAACATCTGACTGAGAAGCAGATGATTTCAATTAAACTCTCCATTTTTACTTTTCATAGGATATCAACGCAAAGATTCAACTCTGATAACCACTGTCATTTAGACAAATAACAAAATAAACCATACGTATATTTCTGTCAATTTATCTTGCACACCCAAGGGGCCAAAGTGACTTCACATTGAGCGTTTGCATCTTGTCCTCTATTTTCTTTCCAAACTAAAAGAAAACTAAGGTCTGCCCGCACACCGCTAAACTCGGAATTCACTGTCTGCTCTGCTCACCTTGAGCGGTACACGCTCCCCGCCACGCAGACCCTCTTCACCCCCGCACACAAGAAAATGTGCCATCTAGATGTGGACAGCGGCTAAGAGAGGAAGAGGGAAAAAAGGAAAGCAATTAGTCATCGATTTCAAAGCGAGCATATAATAAAACGTTTCCCCCCTAAGGTAAACCTGCTGAATACAAACACGAATTAACCGCCCACGCCAGGCCTGTGAATAAGGCTAGAAGAATGTACGGCAGCCCACACAACCGCCATTAAAGAGTGACACACTTAGACACACCGACACATGTAGATATGCCTCTCACCTTCCTGTCACTGCACTCAGCTTTTCAATATTCATCATGTAGCGCTGTAAAAAAGCACAGACTGCGCTCGGCTTCTTAGACCCTTTCACGCTCGCACGATGGAGTCCTTTCAAAGCCCTGCTCTGTAAGGTGAGAAAAATGTTCACCAAATCTATACTGTATGTTGACATCTTTGGTATATAAAATTATGCAGCAAATTTTGTGAGGATTCAGTTTTTCAAAGAGAAAAATATGTTTCAAAACGCATGTTTAACGATGAAATATAGCAATGCAATAGTTCATCCAAAAATGAAAATGTACTTCGTCTCTTGTCCTTTTAAACCTGTATGACTTTTCTTGCTTCTGCAGAACACAAAAGAAGATATTTTGAAGCATGTTTGTAACTGCACAACGTCGGTACGCATTGAATTGCATTGGTTTCGTGTCCATACGATAATAGTGAATTGGTACGGCTGTTGTTTGGTTACCAACTTTCTTCAAAATATCTTCTTTTGTGTTCGGCAAAAGAAAGAAAGGTCATACAGGTTTGAAATGACAAGAGGGTTTGTTAATGATGACAGAATTTTCATTTTTAGGTGAACTGTCTCTTTAGTCCCATTTTTAGATAGATGCATTTATCTTATTTTGCATTAAATATTTGCATCTTTTTTCAAACATGCTTTATCAATATCTTATTTAGTGTTGCAGTGAGATTAAACGAGGAACGATACATTTATACAAATGTATAAAACTCACTCAATCACTCGCTCGCTCTCTCTCTCCATATGAATGTTTTACATATTACAGTTTTTACTTTTGTTTTGACTAAATTTTTTTATAATATTAATTAAGTATTGTATTTGTAAGATTGTTATGAAAGCTGTTAAATTATGTTATATATGTCTTTTATATAGCCCATCGTGTCTCTGAGAACTCAGTTTGGAAACCTACTTTCCACCCTCCCGCATTCTGCTGTTACCCTAGCAACGTAAGGGTGCTGCGTCTCCCGATGGGTTTTCACTGCGCTTGACTCTTTGTATCTAAATCACGAGAAAAACAAAGAAGAGAAGTTTGTCAAAAATTCACTTTCAGAATTTTCCAGTTCCACATGCAACTTAAACTGCATTCACATCAGCAAAGGTTAAACCTCAGATCACTTTGACCTGTTTTAAATCTCAATGTGTAGGCCCTAACAAGTATGAAATCTTTGGAAAAAGTACAGAAATACTTTTTCAGAAAACTACTTATGTGAAATCGTGTCTTTGCAAAGTAATTTTTATTCCTGAGAAAAAGTAGCAATCCGTCATTTGTCTCCTTTACAATCTACATTCGAAATGAAACCATTGAGAAGCCTCTGAGATCTCTGAGAAATAAAACTGTCTGGTTTTATAGCAGGTCTAGGATCTCTTGCTACAAAAGTGTGACATCAATTGTGTCTAAGTTTCCAGGAAAGCGAGATGGTTCTGTGCTGTCCCTTCACCCACATGCTTTAGATGAAACATGATGAACTACTTCTCTGGGGCCACTCCGGGATGTCCAGAGATGAACGCAGTTTTTGGAAATGTGAGCGAGTGATTGGAAATATGTCTGAGGCTGAATAACACTGTGCCTGACCTCTGAGGACAGTGTTCAAAGGAAACATGCCTCCTTCGTCTGTCACTCAGTTTGATTAATCATATTTTCCATAAAATGGGGATTTTTGGTTAAATGTTTTTATCTCAGTGTTGCAGCTTAAAAATGGCTTTTCAAGTAGTCATAGAAGCATTGATGCTTTGTTGCTCTGTCAGCAACTTCTGCAATTTTGAAGAGATTATTTCGGGGATATACTGTAATAATGTCAGGAAACCTGTACTAGTTTAATCTCGTGTTTGCTGGTTTCTAGCAACATCGGTGTTGTAAGTTAAATTTCAAAGACATGAAATTGAAAAAAGGTTGGCTTAAATGGGTAACATTTGTGCATATGGCAGATTTTATGTGCTAACAGCAACTCATTTAAGGTACAGTTTAAATTGTATCAGTTTTTTCTGTTTTCTTGGATTTTAATTTATATGACCTTGGTTCACTAGTTTTGCATAAATACTTTGGATAAAAACATCTGGTGCATAAACATATATCACTGTTTTGTGCAGATAGGGACCAAACGGCCATCAAATATATGCAAAAGTAAAGACAAGTAGGAGCTTCATTTCATACTTTTCAATCTGTAAAATGTTTTGTTTACTAACAGAGATAAGGAAAAATAAGATAGGAAAAATTATACCATTTAAACAACTTACAAAACCACAATGGTGGCCTTTAGTAAACGGAGTAAAATGGTCATGGTGGTCTGACCTCTCAGCCTTCTCAAAGAAACCTCACTTAAAGGTGTGACTCATCACCTTCAACAACGTCAGAAGTAGGAAGGCTTGACATGGGTGCTTATGTATGCAAAGTCTTTTCAATTATCAAGAGCTGTTAGCTCATCATTGCTAAATGTCAGACCAATTTCACTCTGTATGATTCATCCAGGTGTTCTTTGTTTCTACATGTTGTCCCCAGAATTTGCATTATGTGAATGGCATTTTTTACATGCCGGGGGAGACTTGGGCCTTTCCCCTCATGCCTCGACTGAACCTCCCTTATTGTTTTGGATTTTAAGCAACGTGCAGCTATGTTGTAAGTGTAAATGTTGGCCCCCCTTTTGCCACAAAAAAGCTCCCCAATGGAAAGCAGTGAGAACGAATGTGCGGTCGAGGTGACTGTTTCGTGCCCGGTCTCAAAGGGTCCGGTTGAGCAGGTAAATGACCTGTATAGATGTTCTTTTATTGCGTGACTGAATGTAGACATTTTTCTCAGTCTCACACAGACCGATACCCCCCATAAGGGCCGAGAGTAGGAACCCCAGGCTCGAAGTGCAGGCGAAACACGTCTGTCAACACACTCTGCCATGTCTGTGTAATCCTCCAAAACAAATGAGCAGGATCTTAGAAAAGGGAAAGCCCTCTTTACCCACCGTTAGAAGTGCAAACCATCTCCTCATGAGTGAATCGTTTCTGTTCTTTCTGAGGGTTTTGCATGCTGAGACTCAGCTGTTGCTTTGGAGATCATTTTTTCAGCGTGTTTGTCCGGTATCGTAGCGAACGTATGATATTAGTCTGTCTTCAGTAAGGTTTAACACACTTGAATGTCCTAAACTTTGTGTGACTCGCACACACTTGCGTTGTCTGGTGACCGTACGACATGGGTCGCACAAGACCACAGGGGTTCGCTCTCTCTCTCTCATACATGGCCTGTAGCCCTGTGTTCTTCAGACAGTTCACACATATATCAAGTAACTCTCACAGCAGAACATATGATCTTATTCATGCTTTCTTGGGCATATAAGATTCAAATATGTTGTTTAATGCGATCATGTCAGAACTTACCAATGATGGAGGATATAGTTTGTACCAGTTAAGGGTTGCAGTCAGTTTACCTTGTAATTTACTATATTTGTGACATCTGAGCTATAAGATACTGTATTAAGACTGTTATTTAACATATTAATTTTGATTTCCAACGATAACAAAAACAAAACAATCGAGGTAAAACAATTGTGCCTCTTTTTTCTTTGGATCTTTTCACTTCTTCATGTGTTATTTGTAACTGCGTATGAGCTCTGCTATTTTTTACATATTACATTTTGTACAGTGTCATTTGTTTTTTGGTTGAATTTTGATTGAAATTTTTTTTTGTATTTTTTTTTTTTCAAGTAAGTGAGTATTTGTTAAATAATCATATATCTCACTATTGGCTGAAATAAGCTTGATTATGATTTTTCTTGTTTCATAATCTTGTTTTTACAAAACCAAAAAAGGGTTTTAAATTAATGTTAAGAATAAGCATGTTTATTTAATCATGTCAATCTTTTTGTAAGGATGTGACTTTTTGGGTTATTTCTGTGATGACAGAATGCAACAGTCAGGTCTGTTCTTGCCTAACTTCACCTTTAATTTTCATTTCCATCGCACATGCATTAACTTCAGCTTATTAATTAAAACGTCCGGGGGGAATTAAGAGCCTGAGTCAAATCTCGTCCTCAACCTCCTCCATTGTGAACAGCAAGCCAAATCTGTTTACCTTCATTACATTTATAGACTATATTAACTTGTGAACTAAAATGTAAACAAAAAATCAGAGAAGGCGATAGCGAGAGAGAGAGAGCGCGAATGTGTTAAAAAAGATAGAAATCTATTGTCTGTTTTGTTTGTCTCTGTGGAATTACTTCTCTACGGTTGAACTTCCCACCTTGCTTCAAGCACTTTAGCCCACTCCACAGCCCCCTCCCCCCCACAGCTGTCCCTGGAGAGGATCCCCCTGACCCTCCTCAGCCTATCTGTGCCAATGCAGCCCACTTCTCTGAGTCCTGAAGAGGAGAGCTGGGCTCTACCGAGCAGCTGGTGAAGAGGCAGAGATATGACGCCTCCCTCTTGCTCGCTCTCTTCTTCTCTCTTATTTATGCCAAGTTCCTTTCAAATGTCCGTAGTCCAGGCAACTGAATTAACTGGATAGAGTAATGCATTGATTGTATAGATTCGGAAATGTTTTCAAATCTTAATGTACAGAATTTATTTACAATGTTGGTCAAAATATTGGTCATTGGTGATATTTGTGTAAAGGTTCTGACAACTTGCCTCATGTGATACAGTGTGTGTTTGTAAAAAAGATCAACATCAATAAACTATATTTCTATTTCTGGGTGATATCAAATCAAATGTTACATTTCGTTTTTTTGAATAGGCTTCAAGGTATGTACAGTATATGCCTAAACGGATATAAAACAACCAAACCCAGGCATCTTTATATGAAAATGTGGTATTTAAAACAAAATCAACTAATGTGTGGTATCTAAAAATGTACAATGAAACTTTTGAATGATGTAAAATAAAGATGAGATATTACATGACAGAATATATTTGTTAACCCTACAAAAGTTCAGATGTCCTTACATATAGAGCTGTGGACAAAATTAATAGACCATTTTTTCAGCTTCTCTGAATTTGCTAGTATTGATTATATGTCTTGGGGTGAAATTATCTTTTTGTGAACTTTTATTTTATTTTAATTTATTTGCAGAAAATGAAAACTTGAGAAACAGGGCAAAATAGCAGAAAAGTATTTTGTCAGACTTAAAAAACAAGGTCATATTTACTTCAAAGCAAACAGTAATATTTGTACATGTAATGAGGAAAAGTAATTTTTTTATGTGATAACCTGGATTTATATCTCCGTTTTCATGTGTCTTGTCATGATGTCAGACATACACATTGCTCCTTATCACTCCTGAGGTTTGATTTTGTTGAAATTCAACAGACACTGGACTGGAATGGCGACGATACATCTAGAAATGCGGATTAAATAAAAAATCTGGAATTGTCGCTTAATTTTTACTGCAGCTGTATTTTTGGCTGCACAAATAATCGTATTTCATATATAAACGTTTAAAAAAATATATATATGATTTCTGTTGACAGAATAATAGCGATTATTATTCTTGAGTAAGCACAATAATTAATAATCATTTTACCCATTATAGTGCTGCCATAATATTTCTATATATTCAATATTTTCTATTCAATCGTGGTATTCAATTAACCCATGTCTGTTGTGCTCTACAAATGAAGGTAGATCACTGCTTTCAGGACTACAGGCTCTGATCCGATAACGTGTCAAATGCCTCTGACCCTGATCAGCAAATCTCCCGCAGGGCCATTGAAAGGAAGCAGACTAATGGTCATTCATCACTAAGGGCTGGATAAACAGAGGAAGTGAGAGGGTGATCGTGCCTCTGTGTAATTTATGTGGGAAGCGATGTGTGTACAACACCGCGCGGGCCGAGGTGTATATGTTACTCTCCAGAATGCTTTTATTTGAGGTTCTACTTGACCCTCTGTGAATCTGCTCGGAGGCACCTGATATGAAGTTACTCTCTCTCTCGGGAGGGGATCTCTTTTACTGGGCCCCCCAGGTTGATCTTGTTTGAACCTGCTGATCTGTCTGGGAGCATGAGTTGTGTTACAGAACACCAGAACATGTAATGTAGAAAGTCAACTTGGTGTTTTATTTTCTTGTAGTCATGCAAATCACAATTAAATAGGCAACATGTATAAGATTGTTCCTGTAATGCTTATAAAACGATATTGGCAAACAATTGCGACTGTACCATATTTGCACTGCGTCACAAAACCTTGTTTCCTCGCAGACTCTGTTATTTGGCATGGATTTCACTTTTTCATTTTCTTATTGTCTTTTTCCTTTCACCCTCAATCAATGAATCTTCAAGTCCCTGAAGCATGTGTGACTAAGACATACCAACCCCCAAGTTTATTCAGGGCAAACGGTACAAAAATGATAACAATCCTGTTGGTTCATGTTCCTGTTTCAGTATACGCTACTGACTAAATAGCAATGATATACAAGTGATGTACAGCAGTGATTTGATTTCTATCTCATGTGTCAGGTAAAATGCAACACACATACACATACACAAGCATACATATACACGTCACACATTCCAGCTCTCACCTTGTTAAAAGAAACATTACTTTTGTAAACCTAAAGCCAATGCCAGACTGATACCAGAATGAATGTTAATGGTTTATTTTTTCTTGCAGAAGCTTCTTTCCAAATTCAATAGATCTGAGCTGAATAGAGAATAGAGTTGTCACGTTGCTGGGCAGAATGCTTGAAATGTGTGCAGTACTGAAAATCGACAGAGAGAGCAAAATTGTTACTCCCACGTTATTCCATTGCATTCTCTAGTGCCACTGTTGGCACAATGGGAAAGCAGCTTTTAATGACATTAATAAACATGAATTTGAAGTCTACATTAATGCATTTGGCATATGACTTTAACTATAACGACTTGATGTATACATTTTATCAGTGTGTATTTGCTTTCCTGGGGATCTGAACCTGGGGTTTCTAGCCCATTTTCTAACAGTTAAGTTAGAGCAACACCATGTAGTTGAACCTTAGCAAAGAACCTTGTTTGGTTTTGTTGGTAGACTGTTAAAATTTAGAACCTGTGGAAAAACTAGTTTGTGTTTGTCGGAGAACTTGAAAAAAATATTTGGCAATGCAACCATTTGGCTTACTCATCTTTCATGGGTTTTGTGATGTGTTGGTGAATAACTGTTAACTTGTTTTCCCATTAATTTCCAGTTAATCTTTACAAACCGAGGAATGAGTCCAATAATTTCTCGTGGTAATGATGGCACATTATTGTATTGTTCAGAGGCTATTGTTATCTGATAAGACATGACTTGGGCATTCAAGTGTGCCGTTTGTGGATTGCACAAAAAAGGCATTTTTGAAAGGGTGTCAAAGAGAACATTAACAATAATTAGGAAGAACTCAAGTCCAGTTAAAATTTAAAGAGGGCCTCTTTTTTTTACAGATGTAGTTTCTATGTCATTCTCTGCATTGCTAATAAACAATTAAGATATCCGGGCCATATATTATCAAAAAGTCTAATCATTTAATTTGGAAAAAGGGCTGCAAAAAATTCTGCCATAGAAGAACCGTTTTTTGTTGAATGGTTCAATAAAGAACCTTTAACGTTCATAGAACATTTCTGGTTCACAAACGTTTTTTTTGTACTGGAGAAAGGTTCTTTAGATCAGTGGTTCTCATACTGGTCCAGAGATGGTTCCATGTGGGGGGAAAGACGTTGTGGCATTTTATGAAATATAGAAATTTATTATACATCAAACATCAGAAAATAGAACCAATGGAATTTATGTCCCCCAGTGTAACTGAAAATGTTTTTGGTTTCAGTAAAATACTAAGCGTAAGATTTTAAGTCTTTATTTTGAGAGCACAAAGTGATGCACCCCACTTAAAGGGGGCCATTCAACGTAAAAGTTTGAGAACAACTGCTTTAGATTATAAAAAAGGACAGAAATGCTTCTTATAAGAGCTGTTGTGTAAATGGTTCTTTGGGCAACCAAAAATGACATGAAGAACATTTTGTTTTTTAAGAGCGTATGATCAGCATCAACGTCAATTATCGTTTTAATAAAGAATCTGTGTTTACCACCAAGAACATAATTTATGCTGCAAAATCTCACAGATCATCGCACAAGTGACACCTATAGATTCGCTCGGCTCTGTAAGAGGGAGTGATGGAATAGCGGCACTGCAGAATAACATTATCAAACACCCACGCATACATGCACACAAGTGTATATACTCCACCATTAGCACCGAACGCAAACACAAAGAGCCTCTGAACGCAGAAGGCTTCATGCGTTGCTTTTCTGGAGCAGATGGGGTTGAACTGAGCGATGAAGCCTGGCTTCATATATATTCATCAACCTTCATTTCTCGCCTCAAACATTCACATGTTGAATTTTTTTTTTTGCCCAAGCCTTGTCCTATTATATCCATCGGGGTTATTGAAGCTTTTGTGCGCCGCGTTCGTTTAAGAGAATGTGTTACATCACAGCGGAGCACAACAGGGGATATGGAAGGCTTAATCAGCCCTTCATTGCCCAAACAGGCTTCCCACACTCTGCCGTGAGGTCACCCCACCACCTCCATCTCCATTTGAAACACTCCAAAACGGGGGCTCACAACCCAGTACGTGGGGGTGGTGGAGGGCTACAATGGGTCGCAGCAGCAGTCTGTGAAAAATCAGCGCCGGTAGCGGACAAAAGGTAATAGAGAGCCTACACATTTGAGTCGTGACTCCTGCATGAAACAGCTGTAGGAGTTGTCAGACTGCACTTGTAGCGCTGTTGCATAACAAACTGGGCGGCTTTAATCGTGATGGGCGCAGGTCAGTTTTCCCGCGGCACATCCAGCCCCTCAGAGAGGCACTCCTCTCTCAAATAGAGCTAATCCACTGTGTGTGAGTGCATTTCAATTCGGCACTCAGCGATTCCAACACCCCCGCTGCGCGCGCGCGTATGTGTGTGAGTGCATCGCACACTTTCAAAAAATCAGGAGCGAAATGGCCACAAGCTGGTTATGTTTCACATACTTTTGAAAGTGAAATTTCACGTTGGATAAAAAAAGTGACCAAATTTCTGGGATACGTTTGACAAATTATTATGTATTTGAGGCTGCCTCTAAAGCTTCCATTTGCTCCCTGCACGCCGTCACCAGCCAACACTCGGTTGAAAGAAAATGTGACATAAATGAGTTTGTATTTAAGCCAAAGAGCAGATCTAATGTTCGAGGAGGCTGCTGATAATTGAATGTGTGACAAGTAGTGCGACTGAGTGCAGGCGGAAGGCCTCGGTCGGGAAATGAAAGGAAATGTGCGCAGAACGCTGGCGGTCGGAGGGAGGAGACATATGTCTGGGTGCTATAGACTAAAGTGCTCTGCTGAAAGATCAATCAAATTAATCTCGCAGTGCTTCTAAAGCGAGGGTGGCTGTTACTCACAATCTTGCTGTACGTGGCATGACAATACCTGTATTAATTTGAATACAGTAAAAAATCTGATCAACGGCAAATGTGGCAAATTTATTTGAGTTCGGATGCTACCTGAGTCTTTATTTTTAATTGAATCCTAATCATGAATTAGTTAAAAGCGGAGCTATCATGTCATGCATTCGAACTTCTTTAAACTGTGAAACGGGCTGGCTTCTGATGCGTAACATGGTCAACTTGTTAAAAAACGAGTTGGACGTATAGTATACTTGATACACTCCCCAGCCAGTGTTCGAATTGTGTAAAAGCTCTTGGGGGGTCCCCTAACTAGCCCTTAAAAAATTGCTATGGATCTTACTTTTATTTTTCTATTTTGCATTGTACGTTTTTCATCCAAAACCAAATTTAGCCTTTTGTAAAATCTCTTAAATTTATTGATAACAGTAAGATTAACAATTTTTTCAAAATGTATAATTACATTTTTCTTACCAATTCAGATTTTCCTATCCTTTATTTATTTTCTTGTCCTTTGATTCTTGTTCTTTATATAACTGTAATGGAATGCTGTTCCTTTTTTTCGAATATTAATACAACAATTCATTGGAACGAGTGAGGGAGAGGATAGGTCGAAGTCAATAGTGGCTGTCTGTACAGTGCTGCCAAACCAGCCAGTCAGAAGCATATGAGCGTTTTGAACGTGATTCCTCTCTTGATAATGTAGATCAAGTACATGTAAATAATCCATATGAACCAATGCAGAATAAAAAAAAAAGTCATTTCTTTGGGCAAAAGCAGAATAGCGTCAAATTCTGAGTTTATGTTTGCAGAACAGAGCCCAAGATAATCTCTGGGGAATGCAATTTTTTTCCTGAAGGAAGAAAAATATTCTCGGGGAAACGTAAAAGTTTTGCAAAGTAACGCAATGTTTTTGGGGAGAGCAAAAGATTGGAAATATTTTCGCTCTCTTTCGTATTTGTCCACCACCCGTATGTCCCCTTAGTTGCTGAGTAATGCGTTGCATCTGTTTTGACAATGTGAGATATCATCGTACATAAAGAAAGACTTGCATATCAAATTTATAGTAACTGTTGAGGTTAAGAAAAACGCTTTCAGTTTCAATATAAGAGGATCCGCACACACCATTGTCTCTGTACATGTCTTCATAGAACACTGTTTGGCGCGCTTGAGCATGCATCGATTTTTCAGACGAAAATTTAATTTTGCGTTTTATGAAATGTGGACAAATAACGAACAACAGGGCCCCCCCTGAATTCGAACCCTGCCCCCAGCACTCCAACTTGTTTCAGAAACTTTTTTCTAATTCTGGATCCCTGTGTCGTTAAAGGGATCCTATTCCTTTTATTGGCCAAAAACATGGCAGGGCCGGAGCGAGAGAGAGTCGCGACTCCGTTGACTCCAATGGAACAGTTTTTTCACAGCAATGGCGGTTCATGGAGGCTCTCAATAGTTCCAGGAAATTACTAGTTATGCATGGAGCTGCGACTAAACAGACCATATGAGGTAAACTTCTTACCAATTTAAAGACGAAAGCCATTTAATTAATAAAAAAGGAATGAAATAAAGCATTTAAAGAGAAAGCATAACTTCCTGGAACTATCTGAAGGCTCCATGAATCATGTGACGCTCCAGCATTTTGGACTTCTGTTAGCAGAAGTCTCTATCTCTGTGGCTCTGGGCAAGGCGAAGGCGAAACACCCCACCCACGAGCCAACCGACCAGCGAGACCCGCTTACCATCAAGGTTATCTGTGCTGCGTCAAGATGGGCTGCGCAGTGCTGCAGCTTCTTACTCATGCGATAGTGAAGTTAAGTTGTCCGTTTGTTCACGGCATTTCAGTTATGGATATTATATAAATACGGTGGATATAATGCTGGATTTGAAGATTGTTTGAAACTGATAGATGGCGGGGTCCCAGTGCTAAAAGATGTCGGACATGAACTGCAAGCAGTAAGTGAAACTAAGTCATAGGTCTGTGTTTTGTTGGCAATCTGCATGTCATGCATAATGTACAAAACACGAAGGGATGATGTGATGATGTGTTGGTTGCTCGTGCTTTAGTTCCACCCACTCTCCCCACTTGTCCTACCTCTAGCAGCTCGTGTTTTTCCCTGAAATAATCGTACAGCTTTATCTCCCTTTTTTAAATTTGATCAAACTAAATACTCTTCGAAGATACGACGTATGCAATACTATTGTATAGGCACTCAAGATTAATAAGAGATTGGCAGAAACTGCCTTTGATACGCAATCCTTAAGTGGCTGTAAAACAATAAAACTAACTTATATTAATCCTTATTGACAACAGACGTACATCAAAACTTAATCATAAAATATCCATTTAAATTCTGTGTCAAATGTGGAAATAGTGCAGTGAGATTTGCACATTTTTTAAATAACCAATGTATGGATATCATTTTTATCTAGTTTTGAATTGGATTTATGAATTTGAATTAAGTCTTTCTTTTGTTCCATGTTTCAACTCCTACTTTTAATTGAATTGGTAATATCTGTGTGAATCTACTTTATCAATCCTACACGATTACAAGATTCTAATCATTAAATAAGAATATGAATAATCTTCGTATAACAAGTCAGCCTGTATAAAATTGAAACTTGTTAATATATTTTGACAATTTCATGCAAGTATTGATAAACTTGTTTTATGCTAAAATTATAATATGTTAAGAATAGATCAATCTTTCTTATGCTAAGTGTATGTTTGCTTACCTTTACCTGTTGCTGCGTATATTTCTTTTCTCAGAATCACTACCATAACATAGGCCGAAGGGACATGGATTGCATATTTTTAAAGCTATTAGACTTTGAGATCTTGTTGTCCTACACAAAGTATTCAAACTGTCTTTCCACTGTAAAATATTAAGCTGAGCAGATCTCAGTAGCACAGTCCCAAACCGCTTTTTGTGCCCAGGAGAGCCATGTTTATAAAACAGCCGTTAAGTCAACACTCGTGATCCTATGGCAAAGATAGATACTGCTATAAATCATTACAACAGATAACAAGTTTGATGGTACTTTAAACGAACCCCAGGCAAAATATTCCTTCTTTCCCAAGGTAGGCAAATCCAGACCTTTTGAGAAAGGTCAGGGGAGTCAAATACCACAAGGAATTCTCCTCGAGACGAACCCCAAAACATCGGAACGCCTCCCTCAGGGTACGAACGGAGCGGCTCTGTTGCCTGGAACCCAGACGTGTTTGTCTTATGTTTTGCATTATCTTCTAGCCGCTCTGAATCCTCTGCCGCTAACTGTTTTTATGTATGATTTGCATTGAACATGTCGGATGGGACGCTTACTTCTGCAGCAGCACATCGGGGCGATTTACTCGTAACTGACTGTGGATGATAATGAGGTACTTGTGCTGTGACTGACGGGGTTGGTGTTTTCACAGGAGGAATCACAGTGGGGCAGCTCCCTCCTGGCTCACGGCCCCTCTGGCTCCCCCATTATGTTCAACAAAGAATGTAAATCCACTGTTAGCTATTAGCGTCCCTCCGCTTTCTTCCCACACAAACCCCTGCTCCAGAGGGGCACTGAGAACATTCCACCAAAGCTGTGGAATTTCACTGTTTTCAGAGAGGAAGAATTGAGGAACGTATATGAATCTTTCCTTTTCGATTCTCTGCTATCTGTGTGAGCTGTGATTTTATGCAAAAGCGTAATAAGGCGGCATTGGTGACAAAAACCCCAAATAAGCGTAATGCAAATATAAAAATCAATCAAAATGTTTGGCCTCATATAAAGAAATATTTTAAAACCACATCAACCTTTTATTGCTTAAAGACTTCTGTGAACATCGAAGTATTATCCAAACCTAAAATTTGGTCTCATGAATGATTTTGATTTTTTAATGCCTTTTAGATATTGCGCTTTGCATTACTTTTGAGCGTTCTTCCTTTGAAGTAGACAGCATCACACTGCAAAAAGTTATTTAAAGCATTATCTGTTATTTATATGGGAATTTGCTCTAAAGCTAAGATAAATAAATAAAAATTTCAAAATACAGTTGAAACAGCTGTAAATATCCTTCATATTAGTTCAGTATATTGTGTTGTTTTATCCAGTGCATGATTTTAGATGATACCTTCTATCTCCATAATTCATGATTTTTATTTTATGCCATAAATCGTTATAATTATTTGTCCCCTTTATGTTTGTCACTGGGTTTTGCAAATATTTAGGCAATATAAAGTAATGAACATTTATTTTTTAAATATTATGTTTCTAAGTCTCCACATTGGCCATATTCTGTATGATTAAAGCTGTGTATGCATATTCTCTATATAGCTAAAGAGGAAAGCTTTAATATTGTACAGGCATCTACTGTAAATATAGAAATATATCAGTATTTTTTATACCTGGCGACATTGAACCTACAAACAAAGGTGCCAGCTTTTAACCGTGTCCTTTGGCGTGCCCTACCATTTGCTGACCTCTCAATGACAGAGCTTGGGATGATTTCCAGCATGCCAGGTGAGTTTCGCTACCTCGTTCAGTGTCCTGCTGTGGCATTGTGGCGCTGCGACAATCTAAGCTGAGAGTGCCAGGGAGCATTGCCTCATTAGTGTAAGATATTTTGTCAGCCACCTGCTTGTTTTATCCCACCCTGTAGTATCCAACAATAAAAAATAAAACATCTGAAATGCTGACAACACAAACCAATGTTTCTTTCCACTGTCGGCTGGTTTTTTCTCTTCCATCTACCCCACGTCGAAACCATTTCACTCTTTAAAATTTTTATCTGAAATATGTTGTGGTTGCAATCTGCACGTGGGTGTCACATTGGCGTGTACCCGAAGTTCCACTGACTTTCATCCTGCTGAGCGATGGGCTGTACTGTGAGGTTTGCAGCGTATTTGAATGGTGCTGGTGTGTGGGTTATAGGCTGGGCTGCATGGGGTAGCCTTCGCCGGTCCTGCTGCCTTCTATGTTATATACTTACCACTGAGGAGATGAGGTGCTGTCAGACTGCGGTCTTTCTCATCTGTTACATAGGTTGAAATTTTTGGGTGGAGTATCAGGAGAGCTTGCTTAAGCTGAAAACCGTGGTACTTGAGAACAGGGAGATATTTGAATACGTATCCTCTTGTCTGATACAAAATTTAAAAGTAAAAAAAAATGTTTGATGTGTATTACAGAATACAGAGTGGTATTTTTGTAAATCTTTACCATAAAAGTCCCCATGAAAGATTTATTGGTTTGTGAAGTCACCATGAAACGGAAGTAGTGATTGACTTCTTTTCCGTTTAGTGACGTTTATCCGAGTGAAACGGCTTCTGAAATGAGAAAAAGAGGTTAACATTTTTCTTAAAGATTATGAGGGTGCATGAATTACTAAAAATAACGAAGTGCGATAAGTCACTAATAAATACAATACAAAACAATATTCCATAAGAAATATAATTTTATGCCATCTTTAATGTAAATATATTCAGCCTTAAGAACCAAATTTAGGCTTTGAGGTATAGGTTACCGTCTATTGCCTATAAAAATATAGGAGGAGCCAGTTAATTTATCCTGCCTTCACTGAAATAAACTTCAAATTTCATTGAATATTATGTTAACTGATCATATTTATTCAAGCCGGTGGAAGAAAGTCAGAGAAATGGTTTGTATAATTTAATCATTAAAATGATAGTTTCAATTTAATTTTTTTTACAATTTAATTTTTTTATTCGTTGGTGCTCTGTATTTCTATGTCAACAAGTTGTTAGCCACACAAAACACTATTCAAGTCAATAGAGTTGAGTGTGACAATACAAAGTGCTTCTCACGTGAAGACATGAGACAGAGTCCAAATCGGTCACTTATTCACTTTTATGACAGAAGCAGCTTCCTTCTAAAGCAGAAGTATACAGCAGATATCAAGGTGGCTCAATGGGTTCCCACACAAACACAATATACAATATTCACAATATAACTTTCATTCCAGCTCTCATGCAGCTTCACTATGAATGACAGTAATTAATGCACAACTCAGGGGCTGAAAGTGGTTGTCTGTGGGAGGGAAAGAGAGCTGTGCCCACTTCATCCCCGGCAATGCTTGCATTAATTGTTCCACACGTGTGTATCACAGTCTCTCTTTGACCCCAAACAAACATACATGCGTGTCGAAGCGTAAACACACACGTTTACAGTGGCTTCCTGCAGCCGTCACCCACTTACCCGCCCACATCCCTCTCCAACCCTCTGTGATTGACAGCCCACCTAACAACCCTGCAAACCCCCACACGCAAACGCACATGCACATGGAGCTAAAGGTCGACCCCGGTTCAACCTCTCCTCAACAACAATGGCGCATGTTCATAATGAGGCACGAGGGCTAACAGATTGTGCCGGCCGTCCCACCGCTCAGCCACGGAAAGAGGGAGGGTTGTGTTCTGAGAATAGACGCTTTCTGATTCACAAGGTCCCTATGTTCAGTGCTCACTACATAGTGAGCAGAGGACATTTGTGGTTGTTCACTTTATTTCGAATTTCCTGAAGCAGTATCTAGATATTATATATTTATAAATGTGTAAATAAAAAATGCCCAAAAATGAAAATTTTGTCATCATTGACCAACAGCTTGTTCCAGACCTTTTATAAAGTTCTTTGTTTCGTCGGAACACGAAAGAAGATATTTGGAAGAATGTCAGTAACCAAACAAACTCTTCCCTCATTCCCTCCCATAGTATGTCCCTGTCTGTGTCCTGTGAAGTGATATATCAAAGTAACCGTCTCTATATTTGGAAGAATGTCAGTAACTAAAACAAAATCTTGTTGTTCAAGCTTTGATCCTCCTATTAGCATGTCCTTGTAAACTATCGGTAAGATTTAGCGTCTAAACAAAATGTTAATACGCTCTACTTGTCGCTTTGGATAAAAGCGTCAGCCAAATGAATGAATTGAAATGTAACGTTAACCAGCCCATAGTGGGAGGCAAGTAATGCTATTCTTCCAAATATTTTTCTTTGTGTTCTGCTGAATTTTTTTTAATTAAAAAATATTTTTTGGGGGTGAACTATCCCTTTAAGAATGTTAATCTAACATTGTGATTACATAGAACACATTATTATTTAGACTTTATATTTGTGACAATGACATTCGGCATCACACTTCTTGTCATTGTATTAGCTCACTGTAATTTTAATATTGAGTCATTGAGCGATGACTGATGGGTAAATTTCCCTGCCTGCTTCCTGTGAAGTGATATATCGATGTCACCTTCTTTATGCCGTTTGCAGTGCCCTTGGGACTAAGCAGTGAGATCTCACTTAAGATGGCCAAACATCCGAAATGTGAAATCTTCTGCGATTAAAACATGCCCAGTTTTTCATCATTTCACACCAAACACACTGGTTTAAAGTATTGATGATGGTGTAAAATGTGGATGTCACAGTTTTCTCACATTGATGTGTTGTTTCTCATTGAATCCTTGTTTTGAGTGTTTCGTCAGTCATTGCTTGAAGAATATGAAACAACAAAAATTTTCGGAACTATTAAACCACATGGCATGATTTGATATCGTATTTCTCCTTATTGATGCGATTATGTTTTGAGATGTGTGAAAACACCTCTTAATTATACCTGACTTCATATTAATGTCCTTGATATAGCCTTCATCTCTCCTATCAAAATAACACGACACCATTAAAAGCATGATTGAACAGATACTTTAAATAGATTGTGTTAGTGCTATATTTTTATTCACACGCACAAAGGAAAACACTTGTGTTTCTATTGGTTTACCGTATACTTTAACCACGTTTTAGCATTACAGGTGGTCCAGTTAAAGTGATGAAAATGCTGTGTTCATTTACTCAACCTCATGTCATGTCAGTGCTGGCACTCATTGACTTCTATTGTATAGACACAAATCCAATGCAAGGGAATGTGTGCTGGTTAACAACTTTCTACTAAATATCTTTTTTTGTGTTTGGCGGTGTAAATGAAGTCTGAAATTACGCGATGGTAAGTAAATGATGATAGAATTGTAATTATCCCTTCAATTACAGTAGAAATACATGCAGGATACTCTACAGTGGAATGTGCACAGACAGACAACTATAATATAACATAATATAACACTATGGTATGCTATGCTATGATATATAATATGATATGATAATGAAATTAAATACAAGACATCTTTTCAGTAAAATATTTTCCAATTAATTGAATATATTTGTTTACTATATTACATTATTGGGAGAGTTGTCTTGTGGGATTGACTCAACAGGCTGAAGTTTCAAGATTTAATTGCTTGGATGATAATTGAATAATTGTAATATTTATAGGTCTGTACAGTTTCATTTGTATATAATTTAAATATAAAATCTTTTAAGTATAAAAACATAAAAGACAATACATTTTTAGTTAATATTAAATTGATGGCTGTCGTTTAATATGATGCAGGTTAACAAATCTAGTGACATATGTAAACGAAATAAACTTTGAATTTGTAAAACAAGAATTAAACAAGAATTTTTGTTTCACATATGTGGGTTGTAAGAAAACACCTTTGACACTTGCTATGAATGGAATGCAAAATAATGGCTTTCCTCCGCGTCTGAGTCACCTTCATTGAGAGCTGAGGAAAGAGAAGGGTGTCCTGTTTTTACATGTTACGACAAATGCCGTAAAGGAATGGAAGTCAATCTAAATCAGACGCGCTTAGAAGATTGGACTATCTTGGCATGCTCATAATTGTCAGTTTGAGATTATTACGTTGCTGGAGGGTGATTCCCACTCGCATTCCTTTACATCTTCATTTTAATTACCTGTCTGAATGTCCATTGGGTCTTTAAGGGTCCTGGTAGGCTTTTATCGGGAACAACTTCCAAAGAGAATCCCACATTTTTTTTCATTTTGGGTGTGTTGTATGAAAGAATCCAATTGTGAGTGAATGATTGTTTTATAGGAGGAGCTGGATTTTGATAACCGAAAGCACACCTACGATAGGGTGTGCCTCAACAACGAAGCCCACCCCTGCCCAAGAACATTTATACCTGGAAAGTCTCCTTCCACAAACAGTTGAGGTGGGTTTATTTGTTTCTTATCTACGATTCTCACTTTGGTTTTGCCAGACGTTAAGCATTTCAGGAAGTGGCTTTGGTACAATCTCCTACCAGATGCCAGCAGCTAAAACAATAACTTAAGTAAACAAGTGTAACGCAGCCATCGCTCCACCTTTAACAGCATGACTCCTATAATTCTTTGCTGTACCGACTTGTGCACATTAACGCTAGTAAATTAAGAACAATCACGTGTATTAAATAATCTGTTTATGCCTGAAAATAACTCTTCACCGTTAGAAAGGTGGAAGAATTTAAATGTTGAGATGTCTCATGGCTTGTTCTTAAGTATAAGAAAGGTTCTCTTGGTTCACCTGTAAACTTTTAAGGGTCATTTTAGCACATCAGACAGCGTGATCTAGCTCTAAGCCCCGTGTTGACACCTCTTGTCTAAATGTAAATGTTAGGTCGACAGTCAATTAGTTTAAAGCTATTCCAAGTATGCAGACTCAATTTCAAGGTACTCTACTCGTAAAGCACCAAAAATCAGATCGCAGAAATAGTAATAGTCAATCTGCAGTCAGAACTGTAGTTTTGTATTTGCATATTCTTAGAAAAATCTAAGAAATCTTAGTTTACAACACAAAAAAAGTATATAAATATATATTCTGATAATGACGAACTACTCTTATTGTTTACTTGTCACCTGCTTCTGAATTTAATGGTGCCAAAATTTTAAAACAAAAAGTCATGAGGCAAGAATGGTTCTTTACTGCATGAATTGAGCTGGCTCATAAAAAGTGATTATTTGAGATAATCTGACCATGAAGTAATTTCAAACCTAGATCAACACATCCCTACTGTTTTAAATCTGAATTGGATTTATTTTCATGGTAATACAACTAAACATACTGTTATGAATTACCAATGCCCTTTTTTGTTATCATTGCTATGGAATTACAAGGGAAACTCCCTTGTACATCAAAACTAGAACAGTGTTTAACCAGCATGTCCTCCCCCACTTCACCTAATATCATCCATGCTTTTTTGGTTCTTTAAAAAATAATTTCTTGTACAAGTTTATAACAAACAATATCCAACACACTTTTTAAAAAAGTGTGCCTCAGGATTCCATAGTTCCCTAAGGGACCTTTAAATTCTAAAGAATCTGTTTCACAAAAGGTTTGTTGTAGTGTAAAAAGGTTATAGATAAAAAATAAAAATATATATTCTCTCATTAAAACCTTCAAGGAAATTATTCTTCAGTGGCCTTTTGTAGCACCTTTATTTTTAAAAGCGTTTGCTTATCATGGACATAAATGCTTTAATAAGTGTCATAGAAACTGGCTATATGAAGCAGTATTTCCCACGATGCTTAGACAAGATGCGATTTAAAATAACCTCCAAGAATAGTACATGAGCTAGAATCCAAATATCTTGAAATAGCTCATCGTGCTTGTTGACTATGGATGAAATCATTCAGGTACTGTGTCTGTATCAAAAATGTAATTTTATCATTCACTCGTTATCATCATTTGCTTACCCTAACGTCTTTACAAATCTGTATGATTTTATTTCTCCTGCAGATCACAAAATAATATTTGAAATTACGTTGGTAACCAAACAACATTCCCCCCATTGACTTCCATTGTACCGACACAAAACGTCTTGGTTATGGATGTAACCTCAAGTTCCCTGATGGAGGGAACGAGACCTTGTGTCGAACCGACAGATGGGGTTCGCCCTTGAGAAACCTATCACTTTGACTGGTTTTGAAACGGGTCGGACTCTGCCCCCGGATATCCGGGTATAAAAAGGAGATGGCGTGCTGCATTCATTCACCTTTAGTTCTGAGGAGCCTGAGAGCCTCTCACAACTGCTGAAGCGGTCGGCACGTGTTTGTGGCCAGAAGGACACAACGTCTCCTTCCCTTCATCAGGGAACTGAGGTTACATCCTTAACCAAGATGTTCCCTTTCTGTCGGTTTCTCGACGTTGTGTTGAACCGAATGACGGGGTTCCTATTAAACTCGCCACAACGCTGTGCCGTATTACAATCTCAGCGAAGCAAAGGTGACAGGCCTGGGCGTGTCAGATGTGAGCGCTTCGTGAAATTTGTAAACTTCCAGTGGATAGGTGGGCAGAGGGTCCCAGAGCTTTTAGAAAAGGTGGGAGGCCTCTACCTTTGGTCCTCACGGGCGGCGGCCTTTGTTTCCGCAAGGCCACTGGGTAAGTGCACTCCTCGAATGGGGAACGCACTACAGAGACCACTTCCCACCATCGGGAGGAGTTCTAGTGGAGACACCCGCATGGTGTGTTGCAGAAACATAGTTAAAACAGCAGCAGTTTTATGTAGAAAAAAATTCTCCTCGATGGTTTAAAATGAGGAATTTGCTTTATCCTGAAGCATATCTCTCACACACTTTCTATGGATGTGTTCCAAGAATCTGGAACGATCTCCCTCTCACCACAAGATCAGCGGATTCTGAAGCTGTCTTTAAGAATCGTTTAAAAAAACATTCCTCAAAATATTATCTTTTGTCTTCCACAGAAGAATGAAAATCATGCACTTTTTGAATTGCATGAGGATACATTTATGACGAAATAATTATAAGAATCATTAATAAATACAATAATTATTATAATTATTTTATTTTTGTATATTTATGGGGAAACTGTCACTTTAATGGCACTTAATATATCAAATATTTTTTTATGACCACTCAATGTTTAATGTTGCCTTTTTTTCCCTTTTTTTCTTCAGTTAAACTGTCGTCAACCACTGAAGTTGACACTCATTAACAACTTTGTTTGCAAAGTAATGATAATACAGTGACATTACGGTACATAGCGTCAGAGCAGAGAGTCCAGAGGGTATTCCCACTGCGTCTGTCCACATCCCACTTATGAAAAAGTACCTATGCTGTAGATAACTGCAAAGGAAGTCAAATCACCTTCTTGGTCTTTTTTTTAAGAAAATTCCTAACATTGTTTTTTTTCTGGGTACGTATATACCTAAAATTCATAGCTTGTAGAAAATTTCCCCCCAGATTCATAAATGTTAACGCATAACATGTAAATTTGCTTTAAACAGCAGGATGTAAATGTCTGGGATGTACACTGTAATCGTCAGAGCCTTGAATCTGAGAAACTACCCAGTGGGTTGTGTGCAAAAACAGGGTGAGTCGATACATTTTGTGGGTAAAATCTGGGTTAAGGTGGGGAGAGAATTGCAGGGAAACTGTGGGTGCAGGGGTGGGGTCTTTGTGCAAACACATGTGATGAGAAGTTACGCAACTGAATACATGAGTATTTTTCTTTGTAAGTGGCCACACCTGTTGATAACAAGCTTCCAGTTCTTTTGGCCTGCATAGTGAACTCATGAAATGCAAGCATTTGTGTACAATCAAATATACAGTTTGTAAGCGACGTAATACAATACAATGTAACTGTCAGCAATCTCCCATACTTGTGTGCTGTGATTCTATATTTACTGGTGCTAGGAATCTAAGCACCACACTATGAAGTGCTAAGAAATCAATTATGTTATCTGACGAAATCATTATGAAATACAGGTATCCAATGATGAAGACGTTCAGCTCCTGTAGTATTTTTTGTAAAATATATTTTTAATAGACAATGACAGGCACAAATAAAAACAAATAAAAAAATCTGTCAGCCTGTGTTCTGTGCCACCTGTGAATGAATAGAATCTGATTGGATTGTTCAGGGAGTTCAGAAAATGTGTCATACATCTTGACAGGTTAATGCTAATAGTTTTGTTAGTTAACCACCAGAGATCAGACAAAGAAAAAAATTGAGGTGATATAAGAAATTAATCTGGGCTTGTGGGAAAAAATGCTAGTGAAAGTGACAAAAATGACCCCCTTTGTGAATTCTTCAGTTTTGAAAAGTTTCTGACACTGTACTCAATAAACTTTTTGAGCATTTAAGCCATTGAGACAAGTTTGTACCTCGAATAAGCCTTGTATGTGCCATCAGGGTCTTTAAAATCTGTCTGCGTTCTGACAGAGACTCTGCCTCTCCCTATTATCTCCCACCTACGCATAATTCCAGCCTCTTGTCCATAAGCATATTACTTGAATGTATATGAATATTCTTTCACTCTCGCTCTTTAAAATAGCCCAATTACCTGCTCTGAAAAGTAATCACAGGTTGAACCACACACACCCACTTCTGCTTAATGCACAGCAGTAAATGTAATGTTGTGTAACCGGGGTGGTCGGACCTAATAGAGCATTTTCCGTCCAAATGGTCTCTCTGATAGACAGGTTCGTATTTTATGACCTATTTTGTGGATTGCTAGTTTTTAAAGGATGTGGAGAGTATGACTCCAACGCATCTTCCCTGAAATGGGAGGTTAAAAACACCATACAGCTCTTTCCCTTCATATACAGTAACAAACTGCTCTGTTGTAATATTTTGGGGTTGATGGAAATACTGATTATTTTATTTTGGGTAGAATGAATGTCTAAAGACTTCATATGTCCACATTCGTTCCTTCGCCTCAATAACCGTTTGATTGCGTTTGCAACAAAGGCATATGTTTTCCGTATACTGACATTTCATTGAGTCCTCACACTTTTAAATGCACGCAGTGTTTGATGGGCATTAAAGAGCTGGTTTGATGAGATGCTCATGGAAAACAGTACACATATTGAGGTGACCTATTTATGATTTAATGGAGTGAGTAATCAATCCAATAACAGGGTGAGCATTGTGAGATCATGAATTAGAATGTCACGTCCAATTTCCGAATTGTTTTTTTTTCCCTCAGATGAAAAATCCTAGCTGGATCATGTCTCACAACAGATTGGTTGTTGGTAAGACCAGCCGTAGGTTGTCAAAAAGCCAAGAACAATATAGCACTTCATATACAATAGTATAGTCGCAATATGTTTCAACTGAGATTCAGATAAGATTAAAGTCTCCCTGTGGTGGAAATCAAGTTTTAATGTTGTTTATATCTAAATGTTGTTTTTTTCATATTTACATTTAGTTGTTTAGAGGACGCTTTAATCGAAAGAAACGTACAAAGGAAGGGAAAACAATAGAAGCAATTATGCGAACAATAATGCGTTGGTGAAGACAAAACAGGTCTCATTCAGCCCATCCAAGTATACAAAGCTAAGGATTTTTATTTTTGGGGAGATTGTGTAGAGTACTGCACTAATGAAATGATTTTGACGGAAGATATGTGTTTTTTAATGATTCTTAAAGACAGATACAGAATCCGCTGATCTTGTGGCAAGAAGGAGATCGTTCCAGAGTCATGAAACACATCCGGAGAAAGTGCGCGAGAAATATGCTTCAAGATAAAGAAAATGACAAATTTTAAACCATTGCATTTTCTACATAAAACTGATCCTGTTTTAGCTATGTTTCTGCAACACAAGTATCGAATGAGGCATCTAACTATAATCAATTGTCCAAGCTAACGTGATTGAATGGAGACGGGGACAAATTTGCATATTCATGAATTCACTTATACTAAATGAAGCAAGGGTGTAGAGTCATTTCAAGGCATGAAGAAATTATCACCAAAAAATATTTTACCAATGCTTTTTTGTGCTTAAAGATGAGTTTTAAATGATACACATATCGAATGCGTTGTGCTTGTTACAGCACAGAAGAAATTGTAGGAAAAGAGGTTGGTCTCGCATAGCTTTGATGATCTTATCAATGTCAACTTGTTTTAGATGTTTCTACGGAAATTTCTCAGCTGGAAAAGAAGAATCGCGAGTTTGACAAATGTTGCAGCGCAAAATAATAAGAATAGAGTAAAGGAGGTATTTATAGACAACTTGTATACGGTCTTTGGAGTCTGAGACATCTTTTCCAAAACTACACAGGACAGGCATGTTAAATTATCCATGAGAAAGCAGACTTAAGCAGAAGAAGCAGAAATCTGTGAAATACTAAAGAGAGTGAAAGAAAAAAGGGAACAATGTGTGGGGTAACTTAGGGAGGCTGGTCAGGTGGCGGCATTTTAAAGTAGGCAGTGAATGTTGTGAGAGAGTTTGTGTGGGGTGGGGGCGATGGGGGCTGACATACAGAGCCGTGTGTAGGCAGGAAAGCTTCATTGCTCACACACGCTTACCATGCAGCCATGGGGGTGGAGAGATGCTATGTAGTTAAACCCAAGGCAGCCTGTGGATTCGACACTTCCAGCGTGACACTTGCGGAGAAAGCACAGCCAAAAGCTTAGCTTGAACACACTTGCACACACTTGCACACACACAAACACAGAACAGCAGAATCTTAACAGGATACTGCAGTCAGGCACATGAGCATGGGAGGAAATGAAGGCGAGGGTAAAGAAAGAGAGGACGTGCATGTACAGGTAAGATTTTGACCTTTTACATTATAAACTCAGACACACCTCCTTTTGGAAAAACAATCTTTAGCCATTCCTTTTAGTTTTAAGAATGATTCATAATGAGTGATGTAAAGTTTTGTTATCATTAATTGTTTCATATGGAGAGTTTTGGTGGTGTTTCACTTATTCCTGTGTTCTGCAGTAAGTGTGAATCATCTGTGTCGTGCGGTGCTGTTTAGAAACAAATAGTTTTCTGTGTGGTAAGACGGTGTCTTTGCTAGAGCGGAATGTAAGGGACCGAAATCACGCTTTGCTCTTTGTTCTCTGCTGTTGCGTGGCGGTACATGTGAGATAACCCAAAGCGCTTAAACTTCACAGTGGGGACTTGGCTAATACCATTATCCAGTGTATTTGTTTTTGCTGTATCAACATATACCAAAGCAGATTAGAAATATCATGAGAAACTTATTGTGTGTGTGTGTGTGGGTGGATAAGTCTCACTGTGTGAGTGTGCGATCAGGAGCACATGAGTGTGTGTGGGTGTTTGAATATAGGTATTTGTGTGGGTAGGTGTATCACGGTGTGTGTGGGTGTATCACGGTGTGTGTGGGTGACCGGGTGTGTGTGGGCGCCAGCGAGTGAGGACAAACGTGCGTATATGTGAAATATTCCATCCCAAGCATGCGTTTGTCTACAGTGCCTGTCAAACCTCTTAACCGACTCTGAATGGTGCGATGAATGTTGTGAATTTCAGCTGAAACATGAAGACAAAAGCCAGAGGCACATTTAGGAGGGTATAGCTCAGACGGATCGCTGGGAATCAATCCCCTCGCTGCAGTGGGAAAATCCAGCTCTCGGGTTTGTATTTCAGGTTCAGCTGGAGACAGTTGCAGCCTGCCGACTAGGGGCTTTCCCAAAATGGGGCACAACCGGGAGGGGATACAAAGAAACCCACCTGTGGTGCCGTTAGAACGGTGATGTCAAGAGGGAGCGTGAAGCGCCTTGCTGTTGTGTCCCCACAGGGTTGGCGATATTTTTCATTTCCAACTGACTGATTAATGCAGCAAAGTATTTCAATGCTGGGTGGTCTGAGAGGTGGTCTCATTCCGTCCTTACAATTGATGAACAAAGAGTAAGGTTTCTATGGATATGCTGCCTTCAATTGTCCTTGATGTTCAAACCGCAGAAGATGCTAAAGAGAAATATAAGATTAGCACGGATTTCACAGTCCCCTCTCTTAGATTTTTTAACCCTTTAAATCTGATCAAAAATATGAAGGATTCAATCAAATATTTTTAACAATCAATTTGTTGTTTCGATATTGGAAATAAAACAACGGAGATTGAAGTATTGAAGTCTTAAATTTTAACCTGTGTAGATTGACTCCATATAGACTGTATTTTGCAATGTCCCTTCTGTAGATGCTACATTCACAAATGTGTAGAAAGAACCTGACTTTTTTTTAACAAGATTATCATAGTAGATTATTTCATTCGTTTATATTGAGTCTCAATTGTTCTTGACAGATTATAACGAAAAAGAGATTCTCCCATATCAAGATTCTTAAAAAAACTCCATCTAAGTTAATTCTGGAAGAATGTGTTGCATTACTTGTTTTTGTGCTTTGGAGATCAATCCACGTTGACAGTCTAAATGAGAGGTAGGGGGTGAAAGTTCACTTGAATTCCTTTTTAGATACCACCTTTGAATTCAGGAATTTGGGGGTCACTGATCATTCACCGTGATTTTTTTTTCAACAGGAATAAATACCTGTACTTAAGAAACCTGCACTGTAAGATTTTAACTTTTGTTTTATCTCTAGTCCCAGTATCCACTCTTACTTTACAGGTAAATTAAATTTGCCTTAAATAGACCTGCTATCAATGTATATGAAAATCTGTGTTTCAAGATTGTCGGAACCAGATGCAACATGATCATTCATGTTGTGGAAGATAAAACAGTGACATATAAACTACATATAACATCAGTGGTTATTCATTACAATACTTTTAGTCTAACTAAACAAAGGCAACATGTCCTTTAGACTATGGTTAAACAAATTCCAGCCAAAGCGGGCTGAAGTCAGAGTTGATTGAAGTCAAGAGAGAAAATGCAGTCAGGAGAGGGAATGCAGTTAGCTATTGTTTGCTTTTGTCTGCATCTTAAGCTAAGCACAACCATGGATGTTGAGTAATAGATCCTAATCTTAAAACAACTCTTCAGTTCTGTATCCTGATATGCTATTTCTGAAATGATAAATCAGCATCAATTTATTATCGTATGATGTTGCAAGTAGAGAAAAATGTATATACCAGTAGATTTCAGCAAGGTTGTCTACTGTCAAATAGTTCAGTTCTGTATATTATCGACTGGAAAAGCTTTTTTAAATGTCTTATACATATAAGTTGTTAAAGTAAAGATTTTTTGTAAAGTTCCGTGTGAAAATGTGTTATAAATATTTTCTAGAAGTTCAATAAATACACATTTGTAAACATTTAACTGAATCATCTTAAGTCACTTGCATGAGAACCTAGTAATGGTTTTGAAAGAACATCATCCCGTTTTTCCAAATACAAATTTTACAAATTGTTATTCGTTTTAATTAGACTTAGAGCATTTAAATGATCAGCTGTTTTCTGACTCTTTGTCTGTTGCTTGTGTCTTATTTGGCTGAAGCAGCTGTGAAACTGATATTTAAAATGTTTTCATACCAGTACAGACTCATACTGTGCTGTGTGTGTGAGCAGGGCTGAAGAATCATGCTGCGCAGGCTATGTTTTCATATTTTGTTGTGTGCAGATGGTCACACATTGATTAGAAGAATAAATGGTAGCTACAAAAGTTCGTTTGTTAAGTTTAATGCTAATTTATTAATGGTATTCAAATTTTCCTCATTATAAGATTGATACGTTTTCTTGTCACATTTTAGAAAATGTTGAAAAGTGTTTTTACTTTAAAACATTTAATAAACTTTTAAATCCTCCCCTTGAAAACCCTCTATGAGATGCTCTATGTAAAATTGAAATTATACATTATATGCCAGTCTGGCACTTTTAAAAATGTATGTAAATTGTAGGGCACCACCCACAGCTTTTGTATTTCCCCTGTGCATCCTATCTGCATCCAGGACAAGGCACTGTGTGGATTGAAGAAGAGAGTTCACGGTCTGTTATGAATGAGACGATGTGGTCAGTTAGGTAAACTTCCATTGTACTTTTTTCTTGCTCATCTTACTCTGGTGAAATCCCGGGTGTCTACTGTAAAAACAGCTCTGTCGAGAGAGGGAGTGAATGCAAAGGCTGAAGCATGTTATACACAAGGTTCAGTGGTTTCCCATATTGATGTACATCAACAAAAGTACTTAAAATAAGTGAAAACACCAATTACTCATTTGTCAACATGCAAATTTCAGCCTCTTCAATGCACACAGCAATTGAAATTCATGTGTTTGCCAATGCAAAGCTAAAAACCTCCCAAGTTTAAGTCTCAAATGCTGTGGTATTCTTCAGAAGATTTATGCGTTCTTATTGTAAATCTTAAGGCAAGGTTTCCTTAGAAACAGTTGATAAATAATTATTCAGTATTTATCATCAATAAAATACCAAAATCTTTATCTAAGAAAATTTCAAAACCCACATCTTGGGAAACATAAGCTTATAACAAAGCATCCAAAAACACATGACAGGCTTCAATGGTTTAGAAAATAGTTTCCCTCAAACGTGATTTAATTAATTGAAAGTCTTTATTATAAAGTACTTTCTCTCTAGAATTAAAGTTTCTACATTAACTGAGTGATAAGGTATAAAGACACCTTATCATCTTATTCTGGTGCTATACTTTTTAAATTATTAATGACATCATAACAAGATATAGGCTACTACTTATGTTTATACAAAAAATAACAAAACAAGCTTTTCCAATGGTTCTTTGGAGTATTCGTAAATCTTTCCTCAAGCAGCATTTTTGATGAGTAAAGATGTTGTGTTTTCACAGTCTTAAAAACGTTTTTATTTAGATTTGTACTTTTTAGCTTTTGAAGTGTTTTAACAAGAAAAACTAAATGCATTGACAAATTTCCCCTTAGATTTACAGTTCAAATCTGCCTACAAATTCGATTTACGACGATGCAGCTGCTTTGTTTGTCTCAGTTTGTTCTCAGAAATATCGCGAGTAAATTCAACATAAGGAGAAATGATGTCATCTCAGCGTTCAACTTTTGCCTTTCTTGCACTAAACTCTATTTTTGACTTAGGAGTTTCCTCCATTGTTTGCACGAAAGAATATGCATATATATCGTAAGCCCGCACACGCTGAGCTCAATCCCCGTTATAGCCGCGATGTAAGGGACGGCCCCGGCGGAGGGGGGATTTCTGAACTAAAATGCTTGTTAGTGGTGAAGTCAGCAGCGTTCATGTGAATGGGGCAGTTGTGGCATTTCCAACCCGTTCGGTATGTAAACGCACAACGTGAAAAGCCCTTAGGTGGCCGGTGTGACCAAAAGGGAAATGACAAGCAGATGAATGAAAGAGGCGACGAACGTCAAGTGTTACATTTGCGTCGTACTTTCATTTTTCTCGACCGAGCTCATTTTTTTCATACCTTTCTTTTTCTGCCTTTTTTTCTGGACACAGAGAAACAGATAGTCCGCTATCAGATGAAGATGGTGCGGATCGGAAGAATCAGCACGAAGTGGAACAAAAGGTACGTGTTTCTGTGTATTTTAGAGAATTTTATTTGGCTGCATATGCATGTTTCAGATGAATTGTTGAGGATTTTTTTCATATGTAAAACCACCGAGTGGCATCTTGCCAAAATTTAGCAGTAATGCCATAAAAAGGATGCTTCCGCCGATGGGTTTTAAAGAAATAAGAACACTCTGCTGTTTGCATTTATGTTGGTTTGTGCATTAAACCTCGAACTTGCAGTGCCGCATGTACGTAGCGTGATGCAGCTACAGTGTGTGTGTGTGTGTGTGTGTGTGTGTGTGGTCTCTGTGTGTTCCGACAAATGCATTTTATAGAGAGACGCTGTGGCAAAAAGTCAAAGATTGTCTTAAGTTGTAAAGACGTTGTGACACAGCCCAATATATGTATTAGTGCTATTTCGTGTAAGGATCGGAGGGTGTTGTATTCGGTTTGTCCTTTTCTTGAATTGAGGTAGTGGGGAGGGTTGTGAACTCAAGGAAAGGAAATTCTTGTGTGTGTTTTGGAATGCTGTTGCCCCGGGGGGACTGAAAGAATTGAGTTGGGGAATAAGAGAGGAGAGAGTTTAGAGAGGGGAAAATAGGGGGACGCTTCTTTTTTTCCCCAATGACAAGGATAACACCGCAGAAAGATGAAGTGCAGTGGCCGGTGATCGGACACATTATGCATATGGATTCAACGAACCCGGTCACCCCGGAAAGCACCCTCGAAATTGTGGCTTTTCTTATAACTACTATTATTAATACTACAGCCACCATTACATCTGCTACTTTATTAAAGTTGATGTCCCCGTTGAAACAACTTTGTATCTAAAGTAGATAAATAAAACTGTTTAGTTTGGTGAAGTTACTCTTTTCTTCTTGTGGTGTTAAACGAACCCAAGTTCGTTTATTCATTAATATTGAGGGAATTACCGTATAGTGTGAATTTTATGTTTCTTTGTTTCGAATATTTGCCATCAGGGGGCGCGCACGAGACACACTGTGATGACAGGCGATGAACTGTAGAACTTGAGCATCTACACATTTTGTTTTATCCTTCTGGTCTAATATGAACGTGATTGTTTCTGATATTGTTACAATGTGGCTACAGCTTATCAGTAACAATAGCTCGGCCTGTATGCTGACTGGCAGCATTTTCCTGTAGTGATTTGTTTTTAAAGAGCAGGACAATTGCACCTGATGTCTGCCTTGTTCAGGTTTTGTTGTTTTTTGTAATCTTCTTACATACCTAAAACCTAAAAGGCTCAGTGTCTTTGGTTTCCTATTTGTTTAACGCTAAACCGGATAAATTGGACTATTGGCTTATTTTTCAGCAAAACCGCATCAAACGTAATTTTAGTTTTAGACAGACAGTGTATGTGTGATCAGTTACACAGCAGCGCATTAACAATGTCTGCTTTGTGCTGTCAGACATGTCGGAGTATTTTTTTCCTTTCTCGTTTTGCCCTGAAAAGAGCTGTTAATGGATCCTGTACCTCAATTGGCATAATGATAAGGACGTGAATGATTCATACCTCAGTATATTTCAGTTAAGTACCTCAAAGTGCCTTCAAAAAGCTTCCCTCTTTTAGCAACGGCTGCATAATTGCCACAGTTTCGTGTTCTATTACACAATAGCGTTTTAAACCTTTGTCCTTAGTCTAGGTTTTACTGTTAAGGGAACTTAAGGCTTATAATTCCTATAGGATGTCTAATCATAAACAGAAAAAGTGATTATATGTGATCTGAAAGCTGGTTCGTGAGTAAAACTCTCATCCCTGGAGATTATTTGTGTTGAAGAATGGCTGTTGGTGATCGCCCACACGCAAATGTGAAGTATTCTAATGAGCAATCTGTCTCGCATGGGTGTCATTTTAGTTGGTCCGTTTCAACAAAATGTTCCTTCACAGTTTCATTTGAATTGGACATGTTGCATAATAATGAACTATATATATTTATATATATATTTTTTTAATTAACAAGATCAAGACTGATACTCTTTCTTTTCCCTCTTATTTTCCCATAGTGCTTCAGATGACCTTTTCAGAATAGGACAGACTTGTTGAAACTAAATCGCATATTCGTTCAACAATGGTAAGTCCAAAATTCTCTTCTTTGTGTCTGCTCCTTTACAAAAGGTTGGCTGGACTGGGCAGTTCTATAAATTGGCAGGTTACACACTTTTGTGGTTTTGAGAGTTTAGGTCTGTAGGTGATGATTGGCAGGTGCCAGACTGGGTTGTTAATCCACGGTCTAGCAAAGAGTGAGATCAGAGCACGGCAGGAGCGGAGTCTCTCATCCGTGGTGTTGAAAAGAAATGTGATCAATTGTTTCCTGCTGCCAGAAATGTGCAAAAGGGAAAAGTTTGGAAGAAATCTCAAGAACGTGTTGCACAAAAGATTTGGCATTTTACACGCATGCACACCGCCCAAATGTATAGAGGATAAAAGCCCACACATTATCTTGAGTGCCGTGTCCCTTTAGATCTAGGGAAGATGACATCATGAAACGCTCGCTCGGTGTGGGCTTAGCTCGTGGGTAGAAGAGGTGTATGTGTGCAGAGGAGTAGAGAAAGTGAAAAAGAGAGAGAGAGAGATGGAGCGACAGAAAGAAAGAGACGATCGTTGTAAGTGTAAAGCCCGTAGGCTCCAAGCCCAGCGTTTTACGCCCACTCTCTGGTTTGTGTGGGTGTTTGAGTGGGCAGCAACTTGTGACTCATCCTTGTTCAGAACCACACAGGGGCAACTCCTCTCCTCCTCTCCTGTCCTCTCCTCTACTTCAGACTTTTCATCTCTTTTCTTTCACTTCTTTTCTCATCTGTTTTCTCTTCTCTGTTCTTCTCCACGTCTTGGTGTTGTTCTTAATGTTATCCAGCTGAACAATCAATTCCTTTATTTTATCTGACCAGTGACACATCGTCCCTTCTGCTGAACCTTGTAACTGTTTTTGTACTCTTTCAAGAGATTAGTATTACACATGGATAAGCAGTGTCATGAGTCATATGCCAAAGATTATTGCATTCCCTCTTCTTAAGTACTTATTTATGCATTGTCATTCCGACAGAAGACTTTTGTTTCCCTGTCCAAGGTATGAAGTCTCTACACTTCTTCAATACAGTGCGCAAGATCGGGATCAGTCACCCGAAAATCATTTAAAATTGCGTTTCTCACACAGCCCCACCAGTAAGGCTCATGCGATGCTCCATCCATGCCAAATCTGTAATCCGTTCAGGATCTTTAAAGGTTTTGCTATATGCACACATTTCCCTGAATATCTTATCAACAAAAAATATTCCATCAGAAAAATATCACGATTCATTAAAAACAAATGGACCCTTCTTAAATTGTTGTAATGTTGAATAGAAATGTCAAATTTCACCAGCGATGTTCTGTACGTGTGACAAACCATTGTGTGTCCGCAGACATAACATTGATGTAGACTCTGGATCAGAGCGGTCCCGTTTTTACCCTGAATCACACGCGAGGGCATAGGCGGACAATACAGTAGCACCAGGAAGTCTGCTGGGGATGTGTGATCACGCACCCCTCTTAAATTAAAGACAAAGAAATGCAGACCGGGACTGTGGTAGACACCCCTGTTCCAACACCCCTCCTCAGTCCCCCAGGCTCCTATCAGGTCCACCGGCAGATGAGCCAGATAAAGACGTGTGTGCTATGGAGGAAATGAACCCCGCTGACCCGTAGCCCAGTAAAACAGCTGGAGAGAAGCCCTTCTCTCTCTCTCTATGTGATTTCTTCCCTCCCTCAGTCCCCTCTTGAATTTCTAGTTCCGCTTTTAATCCGGCATCGCTCTCTCGTCCCGTAACTCGTATTGTTTTTTTTCTTTGCGCGCTGACTTGTTTATCTCTTCTGGAGTGTCTCCGTCAACCATGCTGATGTCCAGCGAGATCCCGTGCCAGAGTAATCACTTCCGCCTTTCATTACGCCTCTCCGCTTTAGCGGGTAATGCATGGAAGGGAACTTACTCAGCATTGTATACCATCAGCACTTTCTCTCCGGCCTTGAGATAATTGAAGGTGGTACTCCAGGAAGCCCTGAAAGAACTCATGTCTGGGCCAGGGGAGGAGGGCGGAGGGCCTGGGTGTGAGAGCAGGAAACCCCTTTTGGGGTGGATTGGAATGTTTCAAAAGAACGCATTCGGAACTTCCAGGGCGAGGGCGTCTGCCTATGTGTTGCTGGTCACTCTTGCTCTGGAGAGGGGGCGGAAGAGGGAAGCAGGGACTCTCCTCTTGCACCCTATCGTATAGGTGACGGACAGCCCACAGGATATACGTGGGGGAAGAGCGGATGGGATCACCGCGGCACAAGGCGGGGGTCCCGCATCCTGAGTTTAGAGGGACAACCCGAGGCGTCAGGCGGGGGTTGACGAGGGGCCTGGGCGTGTGTCAGTGCGAGCGTGAGCAGGGAGTGTGTGGGCAGATGAGGAGAGAATAAAAGAGGTGGGCGTTGTGGGGGCGATCACAGGCAGAAGAATGCTACAGACCAACAGACAACGAAGCGGTGGGGGTGGAGAGAGAGAGAGAGAGAGAGAGAGAGAGAGAGAGAGTGACAATCTCCCCTGCATCTGACACCTTTTAAAGGGCCAGCCAAGGTGTTAAGGCTTTAATGGAGTCTTAACCTTTTTCTCACTGTTTACCACCCCAACATCACACAAAGCCCTGTGGCAGGGGACAGGAAATCTTAAATTCGTACTTATCACCAGATTGGTTTCACTTACTTGATCTCACATAGAAAATGTTTTCATATTATGTCATACAAACCAACATTTCTGTTCCAATTTCTATTCATAAAATGTGACTATCACACTTGATTGAAATGCAGTTCAATCTGAGGACAGACAATTGAGAGCGTTGCTTGCATTATTAATAAGTCACAATATAGTAGAGTTGAAGTGAGGTTGTCAACGTTACGGGTTCATTCAGTACAATTTATATTTAAGAAAAATAGCATGATTTGAAAACTCAATGACCTTTGGATAAATTTAACATTCGTAAAAGTCTCCACCGTTACCAAAAATGTCCTGTTTGATAATGCCCTTATTAACTCCATGTTAAAAATTCAATTCAAGATATTTGTCGATGACAAACAACGCACAATAATATGAATTATTTTATCATTAAATCACCCTCATGTCATTCAAAATGTGTTTGTCTCTTCCTTCTGTGGAACAAAAAATATATATTTTAAGGAATCTCTCTGAGGTTTTGTGTCAATGGCATTCAATGTTGTTTGGATACCAACGTTCTTCAAAATATATTTTGTTCTGCTCTGCAGAAGAAAGAAAATTCATAGAGGTTTTGAAGGACACGAGGGTGAGTAAATGATAAAATAATTTTCGAATAAAACGTGGTGTGGGATGCCTAAAAACAGGATGATGACACAATGGTCAAGTATTGCAAAGGCAATAAAAGTCCTCTGTGTTTGATCATAATTTTTATCCAGTTGACGGCTCTATGTAAGTATTGAATTTTTCTAAGCATCGTGTCTCATATTAGCTGCTCAGACAGACTGGAGTAAAAAGTAACACTGTTGGGGAACAACACCTCTGCATACGCGAAGACGGACACAAAGTGTCCTACAATTATAACCGTGGTTTTACAACTAATCATTAAGAGACCGTTGGTTTCCTCAATAGGAATGTTTCACATTCCTGAATCAGGGTCAGATTCGCCTCCACTCACCGGCTCAATCCCTCTTTGTCTTGTCAGCTATGTCAAGCAGATGGTTGGCATGGTTACAAAGTGTTTGGGCGCAGAGTCTTGTGCCTTTTAAAAGCCGCGTTCGCATGCTGGTGAAATGACAGAGGGAGAGCGTGTGTGCAAGGCAGAATGCAACACAAGCACGCAGCGCTATCTGCAGGCCCGTAAAGCCATGCCTCCAATGCATGACAATGACATCACAGCTGCATGTTCTTCTCTGACTACCGGCAGCTGGCTGCCACCTAATATAGCCATCTAGTGCCTGGGGCAATACTGGTAGAAACCAGCGGGGTGAGACCGGGCAGGCATGCACACAAGCCGCAGAACTACGTTCAAGGAGGAGGGACAGGGTGGCGGCAGTACGTCAACCTGACGTCTCTCACCAGCAGACTAACCAAATTCCATTGTGTCCTAAACTAGGAGAGCACAGTCATGTGGTTTGGGCTCGCTCGCACAGACGAGGGCTATCTGAGCTCACTGTCACCATAAGATCCAGTGTGTCTTACGATTGATGTGGTCACCTGATGTTGGCAGCTGAGCCGTTATTTGAATGACCCTGAATGAATCTGATTACAGCATTGGTCGTTTTTAACCCACAGAGCATTTGGAGATGCTTTTGTCACTGTTGGGATGATGCACAATGAACATTTGTGCATATACGCTTGTGTAAAATATATATCCGTGTGCAGTGAGTTAAGCATGTTATGCTTTTGAAAATGAAAAAAAGGTTATTTTAAGGGTATTATTTTTAAGTATACTTTATTATGTAAACCGTGTGTTTCTATTACGTTTGCATTAGAATTCTAGGTTTTTATATTCTCTTTAATTGTACAGCATTGCCTACATTTATTATAATCACCTTAACTTTTTTAGCTCCGTCGAGTTTGGATTCTGGTCAAACAGAAATAATTGATTGTGTGTTGAATGCTACGGTATGCTTCGCCTTTTCACAGACATAAATATTCATATGAAAAAATGCAACTAAAAATATTAATTCTTGGCACGAAGATACAGTATCTTGAGGCAAAGTATTCCAATACTTTAAAATATTCATTTTTTCTCCCACCCTTACCATAAAGTGGGATTGCACTGTTATTGTGAGGGAAGGAGTAACCAAATTGATTTGAAACCAGATTGATCTTTCATAGTGTTTGGCTCATGAATAATTCCAGTCTCTCAGCAGCTAGGGTCAGTCATTGCTAAAACTGTCTCGACCCCTATACTGCATTAGGTTGTAGTTTATCAGGTCCAAGTGAGGTTGCAGAGGTCAGTGAGCACAGGCTGGACCAGTCTTTTATCTTTACATTCATGGTGCTGTTTTCAGCTACAGCCTCACACCTTTTATACAAATGGAATGTGAAGAATTTCAAGAAATTTTTATATTCTGTCTGGTTTTGTAGGCTTTATTATGTGCTTAAGTAATAAGCATGCAAAGCATGCAAGGCGACTGTGTGGCTGAAACGCACAAGACCATACTTGAATAGAAAGGTGGTATTTGCTTTCTTAAATTCTCACTTCAAATTATTAGCTTAGTGTAGTTGTTTATGTATTTTGGGTTATTTTCACATTTTTGATAACAGTCTGTAAAAACTGTGGAGAGTTTTTTCCAAATAAGTATTTTTGCCTCTTTTATGGTTCAGAATGCAATGTTTTTATATGATAATCATATACTGTGATTATTTATTAATTTATTTATTTAGTACTTAATTTTCTCAGAAAGAAATGCATTTAATAAACTATATATTAATAGGTGATCTTGCACTTTAGAGTTTCTTATAAATAAATATTAAAAACAACTGCATTTTAAGATTAGAATCGGTTATTGAAATTATTAAAAAAATTTACTTTGCAAAATTTAATTCAATTTGTAATCTTCAAAAAATGTATTAATTTCTTCAAAATGTTTAGAAAATGATAACAGTACTACCCACTCAAATATATCAAAGAGCTGTTGCTCAATCCAAAATTCTGCACGTTTTTATAATAGTTTTTTTGATCTAATATGTAAGGTAGCAGTTAAGATAATTTCCTCAAGTAGGAGAACCGTTTTTAAATTCCTCTCTCAAATGATAGGAGTGGGAAGCACATGGTTGCAACAACAACAATAATCGCCTCTGCTTGTCCTGTGCTTACATTGTGATGTTCCTGAGTCATAAGCTTTCAGCCCACTGACAACAAGATGCTTGGGACCAAGTTACACAGTTAAAGAAAAACGTCAATGCGGTACATTAACGTGTTCTGATGTGTGAATCAGCGTCACCTCCTCCCTTCTATCGGAACACACGCTGTCTGTGGTCAAACTCGATTTCAACCAGCAGACTGACACAGCAGGAGCTTAAACACACATTGAATGTTGTGTACAGATTAAAGTGAAGAGATGAGCAAAGTAGGTGTGAGATGTTTACAATAGACAGTTCATTTATACAACTGTTCTGACCTTGAGAATGACATAAATCACAGATCTTTAAGGGTTAATTTTTTTATGTTATAGAGATGCGAAAATCTCTAAATAAAATATTAATTACAGTGGGATCTCAAAGCTTGAGTGTATTAATTGAAATACATTCTTCATTTTCCTCATTAGATAAAATTAAACTAGTATAAGAACTATAGTGAAAAAATACTATCATTTTCAGAATTCTACAGTATTTGACAGTCTCCTTTTTGCTTTATAACAGCAAGCTAACATGGACTTCACACGTTAAAGTAAAACCTGTTAATGATCTGCATTATGCCAGCATGATATATAAGAAGGTTCAAATGGTAGTTAAAAAAAGGAAATATTAAATGGTTCAATATCAAAAATTACATGATTGGTTATCTAAAAATAGAGAGATTTCAAATATTTTTACGGTTTACCGTAATACAAAAATATGTTTGTTTTCTAAACCACAAAACGTAATTAATTGAAACTATTTATGTCTATGGATGAAATGAAATGAAATATTGCATCTTGCAGTGTTTAAATATAGTTTTAGAACTTTAAAAAAAAAGTATAACATATTTTATATATAAATGTAAAACATAAATAAATTGTTGTTTTTGGGAGACCACACCACAGCAATTAATCGCCATATTTCCCATTTTAATAGCATGACTAAGAAATATTTCTCTGAGTCACATAGGAGACTTATTCACTTTTCAATTCGTCGTCTTTTCACTGCTGATGACTGAGCCTCATTTGAGCATCCTGTGGCTGACCGGCCGGTGTTTGTGTATTGTAAGGTGGGCAGTAGAGAAGCACAGAGCTGCGCTGTATTACTCAGACGGCGGGGGTAAAATACTGGGCTTGTACGAGCTCCACACGGCGCGGTCCGGAGCACACGGTGATGACTCACTATTCTTTGGTGACTAACAACTAAAATATGGTAGTTTAAAAGAAGTTTCAGCCGTGCTCTGGTTCCATAGAACTGTAAAGAGTGAGAGGGGCAGGTAGAGATGTCGTTTCTGTCGGCTTTCTATATAAGTCTCTCTTTGGTCTGTCTTTTATTTCAGTGGAAAGGTGAAGCTCTGAAATATTAAACAGATGAGTGTCCCTCTGCGGTTTAAGGTTTCCCAAAGCCAAAGAGAATTCAGGTACTTTCTCCTGGATTGACAGTTGGGTTAGGTATGTCACAATATATTGGGATCGACAATAACCCTGATATTAAAAAACACGATTGATCAATTCAATGTTCATTCTACACATACATTATGGTAATATTGTACACTTTAATTTTAAAATGTGATTCGTCAAAAAAACACACAAAATCAAAGATGAATTTGACTGACAGCATTATTTATTCATTCTCTAAAACAATTTCAATCGATATCGTGATATCGACGGCGCCCATGATAACCTCGATGTAAAAATGTGATACCGTGACAGCCCTAGTTGGGTATTTATGGGGATGAAGTAGAATGAGTTGTTCTGCTCTTGAGATGCTGGACTTTAATTGGGTATAAAACAGACCTATAGTGTGTCTCCTTTTTTATCGGTTTCTATCAATCAAAGTGTCTAGTCGAAAAATATTTGAATCTGGAACCTGATATTTTTAATCAAATTGTTTCGTAGTGTTAAGTGATAAAATTGCCAGCTGTGGGATTTTTCGCTTTTATTTTATATTTATACATTTAAAAAAACATTTAATAGATTTGTACTTTAGTTACAGTTTGTAAACTACGTTTCTGCTGCCGTTAAAAAAGAAAATAAACATTAGACATGTTGTTTATGCTGAATAATAAGGCATCATATGTATCAAATGTCATTATATTATTAATAAAGTTAATGAGAGAAAATGACACTTTTTTTATTCTGGTGGTCTCTGAGTAAAGCTAAACTGACAAGTTTATGAACGTCTTTCATACTGTCACAATACACGTTGACTGTCGTGAACGACTTTGGGTAAAGAAGGTTTTAGACGGTTTAGTAGGGCAGAATCGGACAGGAATCTTTATTAAAGGACACAGGCTGTTCCTCAGTCACATAAGTAGGGGAGTTTCCTGCTTCTAAAGATCGGAGGAACAGCCCAGGCGTTTTTCACCACGACTGCCGGCATTTCTCTCTCTCTTCCTCCCTTTCGCTCTCCCCCTGCTTTTTTTCTGAATGGGTGTCCTCTCACTAACCTCTCAATTCACAGCAGCATTGAAATAGGACCTCTCCTGAACACTGATAGGCTGCAGGCGAATCGCTCGGCCCCCTCACACCCGACTCTATAAGAACTGCGGCAGTCTGACTCCCGTGTATGACTGACTGTTTAGACAGAGAGAGAGACGGTTGCTCAGGGAGAGAAAGAGAGAGTTAGAGATAGTGTGGGAGGGGACGGTAGAGCTTAAAGGCAGCGACTGTGATAACTGATATTATTCAGTCTCTGCTGAAACGGGGAAGCACCTACCACGCGCTTCCTACATCTGTCACTTTAAGACTGTTACTGATTAGTCGCCGAAGAATGCGAGTGGAAAGCGAAAAAACGTGTGGAACTCGTATGGAGAAGACTGATAATGCTGTTGAGCTCAGTGGAGTTTTGTTTTATTTTCCAGCAGCGAGACGGTAGAGAACAGACTTCAGCGTCTCTTGACCAGTTCCTTCTCGGCTCCTGAAGAGGCTGGATGAGGGGGAAGTTGGGGACCCCGCACATGCAGGCAGCGCTCAGCCATCAGGAAATGCTCTTTTCACCCAGACTGAGTAAGTCAATGAGAAGGGAAAAAAGTGCTGGACTAATGAATATCATATGGTGGGCTTTTAAACTGAGAAATTGTTTGCAGGTTCTCGATAAGTAGGTTGAGATATTCAGAGGGTTAAATTGACAGAAAAAAAAAAAAAAAAAAAAAATTTATTATTATTTTGTTATTGTGTGTTTGAAGGTTTAATGTATATACATATACATATACATATACAAGAGCCTACATGTGTGATAAGTGTGTGTGTGTTTTGTGGGTAGGTCTGCCATTCATTAATTCTGCTTTCGTTTTCTATCTGTGTCACATGAATGACTTAAGTGAGTAAAGTTGATGGTTTTTAGACCAGACGAAACTAATTCTTCAGCCAATATTTAAAATATATTTATATCAGATATAAGTCAGATCAATGAGAGAGAATTGTCAATGTGGCTCATGGAGGCTGGGAACATATTTTTGGGGTTCCCCTGGGACAGCGGTTATGTTCCGGGGGGGTTTTTGTTGCCCGGAGTGTCCACCAATGAGTGAACGCTCTGTTACGGTTATGGCTAGTGAACACAGAAAGAGGAAGAATTTATAGAGTCCCCGCACAATGCTGCTTCTTATGAATGGAGTGTGTGAGTATCTCTTCTGATTGGCCGGCTGCTGTTAGTTAATCAGAGGACACATTCTCTGGTTTGCTGGCTGGCCCACTATTGGCCAGACGGTGGGTGGAATTACCGGTGTTTAGCTTTACCTTTTCTGTCTATTCCACCAGCTGTCACTGCAACATCGGCCAGAGCGCTTGTTTGCGTGTGGATATATTTGTCAGTTTTGGGGGCTGATCGGTGTTAAGGAAGTGTGGGTTTCATACACTTAGTCATGGGCCAATCAGAATGCGGTACAGAGAGACACACTGGATTCGGCTCTGTGCCCAGCTGTTGTCCTTGAGGATCTAGTGTACATGTGCGTAGATGACCTTCAACGAAAAACTTTGAGTTATGCTTGGGACTAGGAAAATAGAGTATTTTTGAAACAGAAACAAAATAAATGTATATTGTTATACAATAGACCTATTTTATTTATATAGAGTTAATAGATACAAAGATGAACAGAATACATTTCATGACGCCTTAATTGTACCTTTGGATGCATTATTGATTTTCTTGCAAATTGATAAATTAAAATAAGTAAACTAAAAATCTATTTGAATGAATTCCCTTCGAAGGATTTTTGATATATATATATATGGGTAGTATACAGATGGGTAGTACAGACAAAGGAAGTGTTAAAGTCCCTGAAACAGTCAGCTCACACACTAACCTAATTATTTTATTGCCGACTTTGCACAGGCGCCTTCCGGAAACTACTGCAAACAAAAGCCGCCTTAAATTTAGATCTCAAGGCTACCTGCCACCACGTGAGACTTGCATAGGAAGTTAAAGGATGTTGGGTGTGGAGAGGGTGTGTGCATGTGCGTGCAATACTGACGCCTCAAACAGCCAAAGGAATGTGCCGGTCACACATTGACCCCTGGGCTTGCTGAAGGGTGCGGCAATAGTACCTACGCCCACCAACATGCTCGTGCATCCTCCATCTCTTTGTGTTCTAAAAGTATACAAAATCTTCCCCTCCCTTTGGCCCAGCTCTCAGCGGGCGAGTTCTCATGCCCACCCAAGGAAGTTCGGTATGAGTTTGTTGTGAATGTGAAATGGTATGATATAAACCATTGTTTTCCTCAGGCTTGATACTGTTGTCTATTGCATGGAAAAGGTTTAAAGACCAGCATTGTATTTGTGTTTTACTTATAAATATTACACGGCTATACTGGTCCATAAACTCGACCAGTATCATACCAGCATGGAAATTCATACTAGTCTAAGCTAGTCTTTTCTGCAGGGCGAAAAAAAAAGTATCTAAAATATTTGCCTTTTTCCTCAAGCGCTGTTTTACAGTGAATCAATTCTGAAGTCAACCTTAAAATCAACGCTTCTGTTCGGGTGTGACGCCGCTTTGATTTTCTAGGTCATACTTTTACTGTAGTTAGGGTTTCAGTGGCAGTTGTGAATCATCAGG
This sequence comes from Triplophysa dalaica, assembly GCF_015846415.1. NCBI lineage: Eukaryota > Metazoa > Chordata > Actinopteri > Cypriniformes > Nemacheilidae > Triplophysa > Triplophysa dalaica. The sequence goes on along the minus strand of NC_079549.1, from coordinate 17,132,520 downwards.
TTACTTTTTTAAATGAACGGAATACTCATTTTTGCACTTGTGCTGTTTGAGACGTCAGACTTACACTCCCTGTGCAGGAAGGGGTGGCAGCGACTTGCTTCAGGGTGGAATGAGAGGGAGCCATGGCACGTTTTACTCGAGTCGAGAGTGTTTGGGTAATGAGAGCACTTAGGTATCCATGGGTGTGTACCGGCAAGACTTAAGTCACCACGTGGGACATTGCCATGATATAGCCTACCTGCCGTAAATGTGCCACAGGGTCAGTTTGGCAGGTTGCGCAAGCTCCCGCCACAACCCTCCATCTGCGTCTTGCCTATAATTTCAGTCAAATGTTTAAGATCGCTTGACTGAAACGTTTATCATGATCTTGAAAACATTTGTTAACTTAAATATTTAAAATGAGTTGTGCAGACAAAAAATATTTTATTATTAATTATTCTTTGTTCATTATTCCTTTTTTGGTTTAATTTATTTAAATTATTATTATACTTGTATTATTGTACTATTATAATTAAATTGGTTCATTTTATATAAAAAGGAGTATTAATACGACTAATTATTATTATATTAGTATAAGAATGAATACATAAATGAATACATTTTCCTATAGTTCCTGCTGTGTTGATCTATTCTTTTGATGAGTTCTCAATAATTGTAAAATGTGGTAAAAATAAAGAATATAGAGTATTTGACCCTAAAATTTTGATTAAACAACATCATAGTTATCTTGAACTAAAGATCTGGTCTTCCTGTCAGAGACTTGCTTTTGTTTTCATGCCTGTCTCCATGCCTCCATGCTCCTGATGTAATGAGTTGTAAGTTGAAGGGTTAAGGGAGACAAAATGAGAGGTGTGTGCGTGCGTGACATCCACGCTCAGGTAATGGCGGAACCCACACCCAGGCCTTTGAGTGTCACCATGCCCATATATGGGCACTGTTTCCTTACCTAGGTAGAGTGCAGGCAGCACATTGAATTCCAATAAGCATAGAGTGGCGTACGTGCGCTAACACGTCATGGAAAAAAATTAATATCAATGTAGATCAAACGTTTCCTCTCTTTTAACTCTTTAGGTGAAATTGTTGTTTTGTGTCTATTCTGAAATGGCTTTAATAACGCACTCAGTTGGTGTAAAGAAGATACCCAAATCATGCTGTGGAAGACCTTTGGCCAAACTCTTTGCCGTCTGGGGTGGAGGTGGTTGGCATATCAATGTGTCAGTTCACTCTCTTCTCTAATGAAGAAGAATTAGTCGGCTTTTATTTAGGTGTAACTAAATACTTCTGTGTGCGTGGAGAGTTGAACCCATGGCAGCGGCGGAAAGTAGATGATTTTTATTCTCCATGCCAGCGAGTGTGAGTGGGTGTGCTATGAGCCAGGCTCCTTCGTTCTCTCTCGATCCTTCTTGCTTTAGTTTGCGCTTCTGCCAAAGCCTTGTAAAGCGTCCGTAGGCTCCGTTGTGTGCCAGCTCTTTCCCATCAATACAGCCCTCTGGAAAGAGTCTCTCGCCTGTCCTACACAGAGTCCAGCGCAGACCTTCCAGTAGGCGGAACGGTCTCGGAATGGCAGCAAAGTGCGCGCATACTTTTTAGATCGGCGTGAGACTTAACCGTCCTCATCAGAGCGGCGAGGGATCACCTTTCACTTCAAACATGACCCATCTGTTTGGCTTCTCTCTAATGGGGACCGCATTACAAGAGTCATGAAGAAAATGGACTTCCCAGCTCCGGAGTAAGTCAGAATTTGGCTAACGCAAGACTGCTAGCACGATGGCAGCATGGCAGAAACCTCTCACTTTCCCCGAACACTTGGGGCAAATGGAGCCTCTTATTCTGATCCGGCATCTCGCCGGTTAGCAACGCTTTAGAAGTCTCTCGGAACCAGTTACGCTCGCCCTCCTGATGGCCTTATCTGATCTGCCGGCAGACTAATGGAATTACACGTTGATTCGGAGAAAGTTGGTCGGGAGATCTCACTTTTCCCTACTCCTGTTAGGGGTGAGCAGGCTTAGGGCAATGAAATGAATCTCGTACACCTTTTATGCAGCCGGGGCCAAACTTTGAATGATTGTATAAACAAAACCCAATCGAGGGTGATTATCAACACTAGGCTACCCAGATGCAGTCCTTTATCGAATGTGGCTCACCGTGGTTACTTATTCTAAATCGAGTTAGACTTAAAAACCAACCTTCATGCTTTCCTAATGTCAGGAGACAACCTCTTTGTGAAAGTGATAGCTGCTCGCCGCTTGTTGGCTGTATTCACAGGCAGTATCGACAGAAAGCAGTCCAGACTTCTTTAGAAACATGTAGGTAGAAGGTCAAAGGCAGCGAGCACAAAACTTGGCCAGAGCATGTGGTAGAAAATTGATTTCACCATAATCGCGTAAAAATATCCTCTTTTAGATGATACTGTGCACTTGACTCCCTCAAAACTGTCAGCGATTCTCAGTTCCCTCTTCAACAAGTAGTCCTCAGTGGTATTTTGCCAAAACTGAAATGAAATGCGGGCATGATCCATCAATTTTTTTCATCTAAGATTCCCACTGTTCCGAACAAAAACATGGACGCAAAGCACACTTTTTCTCTCACAAACAATTTTGTATGTACAAATAGAAACGCACATACTTGAGCTGGGTTCCCCTTCTTCCCCTGGCGGCCCCACCTCCTGTGCTAGGGGCTGGTGTGGGTAATGATTCAGATCCTGTTTGGTGGCCGACCATGTTGACAGCATTCTGGTCAGGGGCTCGGCTGCTGCTCCTCTCAAAATCTGGATGTGGTCAGGCCAGTCATCTCTCAGGCAGCCAGGAGGAAACCCACATCAACTGAAACTTAATGGGGCTACAGGAATAGCCCGGCTCGGTGAGGCTACCCTGGCAGCTTCCTCTCTTCTCTTTCTCCTGCCCTCCCATCTTCAACCCCCTCATCTGACAGCTCTGGCCCACATATTGTAAACAGTGAGTAGTACAAGTAGGGGCTCATCAGTTCTGGTTTTGGACGGGCCTGATGTCTGGATCGCCATCAATAAACACAAAGCCTGCTGTGATCTGGGCTCAGTCTGTAGTGAAAGTCTTCATTAGAGATGATTGATCCTTATCATTAATGTTGCCGAACATTTGTCATCAAAAAGGAGCACTATATAAATCACATTTGCTATTTGATTCGGTTTTCATTACGGTGCGGAGAGAGTAATTGCACTTGCGTAAAATATTGCTCTGGAGTTCCCCGCGTGGCTTTGACAAGTCATAACTTTGATGTCTGTTCAGAAGGCGACCTAAAGGCTCTTGCTTTTTAAAACAACGTCGTGAATTTACCTGTCATGCTTTTTATGCTGGTGTCTTTGATCGATGGCAAAAGTCTTTCCAAAGCATGGTTATGAGGCAAGGAATGCGAGCCGTAGAGATTTTAACTGGTTTTTAACTCAATCTGCGGCACTGTTTTGGGGACATTTTCCTTATAAGGCAGCCCTTCCCCGTGATGCCAATTTTCAAACTTTAGTTGGTGTGTAATGTTGCTGTCAGAGCATAAACAATATCTAAAAAAGATAAAGCTGAAAGTTATTGTCGATATATTGTCTTTAACAGAATTCACTTTTCAAGTACTTCAATCGGACTTCAGCCCTTTACCCCCCGGGTTCATGATGTCACTATTTGGAGATTTTAAAATACGCCAAAAATGGGGCGAGGCCAGGAAGAGTCGTGAGAGTAGTGTTTGGTTATCAGAGATTGTAAACATTTGACTAAGCTACGCACTTAATTACTTTCACTTTCATCATGGTCCCACAGCTGCATTTGGATTATTATGGTCATTTATTTACCTTAATTTTAAGGCAGGCAGTGTTATGGATGTGACATGAAAACGTTCAGAGATAGAATTTGTTACCAATGTAGTATATATGATATACTACCTGACTAGGAAAAATCTTGAAGATGCTTTAAAAACTTGAAGAGACGTCACATGGGTATTTGAACCACCAATTGTTAATATCTGTGCTGTTTATACAGTAAAAACCTTTGGTTCAAACATTTTCACGGAATTGCCAAAAGAAAGATTCATAAACTCTGTTTTTTTCTGCTTACAGGTGTGTTCAGATGGGCTTTTCAGATCCCACAGTTCTCCAAATCTTCAGTTCAGGTGAGCACATCTCATACTTTTGTATCATTTGACACACAAAACGTAGTACATTTTATACATTATTGCCTACATCAGTCTTCTCATGTTCAGTCTTGTGGATGCATAAAAGTATTGTGAGAAAATAAAAAACAAACTCAGTGTAACACATTTTGGAGTTGTCAGAACAAGTGAGCGTTAGAAAAGATTGAATGCCACAGAGTGTCTATATTTCACACAGTGCCTCGGATTCCACAACAGTATCGACTGCAAAGCTGTTACACTTTAACCGTCAAAATGCACTTTCGGCTGCAGTTGTACAAGAATGTCAGCTTAGCGCGATTTCGAAAGAAGTCTTTTGTGCTGACTAGCAGGCGCATGGGAGAGCAGTAGCTGTGGAAGGTTATGAATGGAATGTGACGGAATTCTCCTAATGTTTACAGGTCATTCATGTGAAGACGCAGGCTAGGGCTTCTCCTCGGGGGCAGACAATAGAGTTGTGGCAGGAACACATACCTCCCTGAAATGCTTGCCGGCACAGACAAGAAATCAGACAAGAACAGAAAATGATGATGGCGTTAGAACAGAGCTTTGTCACATGAATTGTTTGCCTTACTTAAAGGCGGCTTTAGTGATTGACGTCTTTACAAAGTCTCCATTCGTGCATCCACGCATTTAAGTTTCAAACACATTTTTCGGTGCTGCCAGATGAAATACAATGAGAGTTGAACAAAACCGACGGGCCGGAGACACAATATAGCCGTCCATGTCAGCTGTCACTGCCGTAATTAAATAGCAAATTTTTACGGGGTTTTAATACAAGGAATCCGCTTTATGGCCACCATGGCCGACAAATATGATTTGAATAAAATTTTGTGGTGCTTTGTCATCATTAATCAGATGCTTGTTTAAGCCGCATAATAATAACTCCGCCTGCACATATGAGAAACAAATACTTTTAGTGCCCTTATCAGATGACAACTGACAGTTACTAGATGGCCAATAAAGCGTTCAATAGACAAATATATATTAGTGACGCAGTTCTGATATCAGACCGCACCACTCCCATGGCCCGATCACACACAACCACTGGTGGAAGGAACACAGCACTGGAATTCAGTGTAGGGGAGAGGCCGGGAAGGAATTCCCTTAATGGAGAAAAATTGAAGTCAAGTGACCATCAGCTGGTCAAAGTATGTTTGATCAATACAGTCACAAGGTCTAAGGTATGCAAAGCTCAAGCTTTTGAGGCAGGGTGTGAAAAGAACTGAAATCATCTCTGGGTGCTCCTGTCAGTCAGAGGCAATAATTCTGTTTTTGTTAATTGTTAAGATAATGCATGTTGTTGCTAAATGGCCACACGCTCTCCGCATCCTCATCCGGTTAAAATGGATTCATGTGGGATGTGTTTTGTGCTCTTTGTCACTCTCTGTTGTTTTAATTTGTTTATGAAAGCGACAATAATTTATTCTAGTCATACTGCGCCTTTCCATGGGCAATCACAACAAATGGCTAATGGTTTTAACAAGCACGTCACTTCTAATTGATAAGATCTCTCTTATAAAATGGTGATTGTCGAGGAGATCTGAACGATGTGATTGAAATACACTGTAGTAACAGTTAAAGGAAATATTTTTCTCAATTTATTGTGTCTTGATGTCCAGACTCTCATATCTAGATTTATTGTGGTCATTCCAGGAAAGTGTCTCTTGAATTTTAACAAAGTCAAACATCAGGAGTAATATACGGTCATCCAAAAGCAAAGTGAAAGACTGACAGCGTTACAAGAAAACTGTGATTAATAATATTTTTTTATATTTTTCTAAATCCAGGTACAAATATTAATGTTGTGTTGCTTGAATATGAACATGTTTTCTTTGAGGTATTTAAAGTCTGAACAAATACAGAGCATCTTTTTTTTCTTTTTTTTCTGCAAATAAATGCAAATATTAACAATATTTTTATATTAAATTTGGGGGAAATTATTTAAGTAGATGTATGAAGATATTTCTTCAAGAATATCACGAAAAACAGAACAGAAAAATAACCCAGAACATCTACTGGTAATATTCTACTGTTTTATGGACATTTCCATTAACACTAAAACCCATTGCAGTTCAAAATTTACAGTACACTTGAGACAGCTGTAAAAAAGAAATACACCATAACATTTACAAAAATTAAGTGAGTGTTTTGCTTAAAATAGAAACAAAACCTCAATCGGCTGTATGTACCATTTTTAATATGGTTATATATTTGCACCAGAAATCAGGACAAGAAAATTATCTTTGGGCATCACTGAATGAGAGCGGTGCGTGCATTTACATGCGTGCCAAACCACTAAGTGGATTTGGAGAATTGTCTTAAACCAGGGCATACACTGCCATGGTATTGTATAGCATCGATGTGAAACTCATGATAGCTGTAAGCGCTTGTCTTTTTACTAGAGAACAAAACTCAGGTCCTGTTTGGTTAAAAGGGTGTGAGGAGCACACAGATGCTGTTCAAATGCGCCGGAGCCGTGGCTTCTGTCTGCCTGACGTCCTGCCTGCAGGCTAATGGGAAAGAATGAGAAATATTCGCGAGTGCTAAAGCCACGCTTAAAAATGCCCATCAGGAGATTAGCTTCCCCTCCCCAGTGCCGCGAGCAAAAAGAAGGGCTGTCGTCGTGCTCAGTAGCAGCAGTCACTTTGATTTTGGGTTGTCTAACCTGCTCACTTCTCTCTCTGTCTTCCTCAGGAAGTGATGGCGGTGAGAAACCGAGGATGGCTCAAGTGGACAACGGCTTGTTTTTAGGGTGCTTATGAGGTGCTCAGTAGTCAGTGTAGATCCTGTGTTGCAATCAGCAGCTACATCTGGCTACTGGGTCTCTGATGGCATTTTCCACTTCCTGTTGGCACATTCCTTTCATATTGTGTGGTACGTTATCACAATTCGTGCTTCATCCTGTCAGAATGGGACCCGGTCTGTGTCATGAACGTTAAAGAGGGCCATCGTCTCCTATCTAACAGACCGTTTCTGCTCTTCGTTTCTGTTTCTTTTTTAGACCATTCAAACTTTTTTGTGCCTAGTATGTATTTTATTTTTCTTAAAAGAATTTGATCAAGGTGAGTTGAGCTGTCAAGAAATGCTTTAAAGCCCTAAGCAATGGTTTCTGACATCTGTTTAATGTTATTTGAATGGATCGGCACATTGTTTTTTGTTTGACTGCCGAAGATTCAATTTAAGTGATTAGGTAACAAAGGACAAGGCGAGATGTCATTCTCTTTGTGATTTGTCTGTCAGTGGGACTGTCTTTGTGCGAATGTTTTCGAGTTGCTCAAGGCTGACAAATAATGAGAGTTAAATTTGAGGACGCTGGAATCTCATTGGCTTTCGAGTATGAAGGATGAATTCTTTTGTGTTGTCGTGAACCTGGCATACAATGTAGATTTCTGTGTGGTTCAATCTACAGCTACATTGTCTGCTGGGTTTCAAGCCAGCTAAAAAATCTGCTCTGCTCTGCTCATAAATTGAATAAGTAAGGTAAGTTATTTGTTTTTTTGATGTCTGTGCATGCTTAAAATAGTGCAGCAAAAATGAAATAAAACTACTAAAAATATACTTTTGTGTCTGATTTATTCTTGTAGGCAAAGCATATTCATTGTACAGTATCGGTGTTTATTCTGGTTAGGGGTTCAGATGGATATTTGCAGGGCTGCACTGATTCCATCCAATGACAGACTGTCAAATTTCACAAGGGATTAAAAAGGCATCCAAGATATTCACAGTACACCCAGAAGAGTGTCTTATCACTATTACCCATCTGTGTCTGAATACACCCACCCACAACACACGCAGTGGAAAAGTTGGGCGAAGAATCAGTATACATATTCAAACAATCCAAAATCACATTTCTACCTGAAATCTACTGTAGTAATATTGCGTACAGTAATATCTTTAGGGACTTGGTCGCGTTGAAGAACTAATGAAGAACCCAAGAAAACCTGATGCCCTCCGAGAACTCGGTTTATTAAATCTTCACACAATCTGTCTGCAATATTGACAGAAATTGCTCCAAGGAACGCTGTACTGCATTTCTTTCAGTCATGACTTCCTATTGCGTTCTTTTGTAATATGACAGTTGCCCACCACCAGCATATTCCAAATAACGGTATAATTTACAATACAGTTAGAGTAATGAAGTCCGGCGAGTAGATGATTATCATGACGTTGCATCTTAATTTCATTCAATTTGATAGAGAACAATATTCATTATGCTTAAGAGAGCACATCAAAACTTAACAGCAGGACACAACTTTATTATCTTGCAGTAGCTCCTGTAACCGGTAGCAACACATAGGCCATGGGTTCGATCCTCAAGGTGCAGACCTACTGTAAAGTTATTTTTTATACAAAAAAACATCTGCCAAATCCAGAAATATCTTGTTAGACTTAGGACACAGGGAGTGGAAAGGTCGGACTGCAGTTGGGCATACTGTTGGCATGGGCACAGGTGTTCCCGATGATGTCATTTCCCCTTGCACTACTGTTTGGACAACAGGAATATGGAGGCAGGTGGTCATGATCTGTTGTATGTGCTCTATACTGCAAGCGGCTGCCAAAGCAGCGGATACTGGAAACACAACAGGAACCGCGCGAACACACTCGAGCTGCTCCAGGAACAGTCACTTCCCATCTGTCTGCTCAACCCATCAGGAGACACAGTCATCATGTGACTGTATTTGCTCTTTATGAGGTGCTAAATTCACACCACTCCGAGGAAACAATTTCACAACACTGCAACAAAAAATCAGCTTTCAGTCTTGTTTTCCAATAAAAGATAAATAAAGATCAGTGTGAAAGCAAATAAATGAATAAGTTGCTGTTGGCAGCGTGTTTATTGCATCATTTTATAACATTTCATTTAGACGGTGTTAAATGCTCTCATTTGTAAATCACTTTGGATGAAATCATCTGCACAATCAGGGATTATCAAACATTTGAACGTTAACAAACCCCAAATATAATTCATCTTAAGCATTTAAACTATTAAACAAAAAGTGTGAAATTATAAAAACAACATCTAGTTTGTAGAAGTGAAACTGAAATAATCTTTAGTAACCTTTGCTGCCTTTTGTTTTGTTTTTTTAATTGGGGGACTGTCTAAAGACCCCTGTGCTAAACAGGGCCGGGTCTAGATTTTTCTTGAGCCCCTCCCAAAATATCCAGCTGACAAATAAAATAAATACAAATTAAATACGTATTATTAAATATCTATTATTTAAATAATGATCTGTCAATTTAATCACATAAAAAAATGCAAAAATGATGCATGCAATAATCTATTATTGCATATCTGCCCAACCAGAATATGTGATTTCCCCCCCCCCCATACCGGGCCTTGTGTAAATATAAATTCCTGGGGTTGATTCAGAAAAAAAGAAAAATATTCTCTCTATCTCACTATTTATCTGTGCAAACTAACAGCCTTTAAAAAGCTTTTTTTACTCACAAAAGAACGCCTCTGTACCTCATAGGCTGATACTCTGACGTCGTTCTCATTCAGCAACAAGTTTTCGGAACGAACATTTCCGGGGGGAAAGAGTCCAGCGTGAAAGTATTTCAGTAATGTAAACCTCTGAATGGCGTGTAATGGGAGTAAATCGCTTCTTTGATATCTTGTGCTTCAAGTGCTGTGTGATGACATCAGCGGGGGTCCTTCGGGGGCCGCGGTTGGACTCGTGTGGAATGCTAATTGATGCTCTGTCAGGATTTCCCTCGGGTGAAGCAAGGACCGATTGGCACGATTAACTACACAGACCTGTCCACGCATTTATCTCGCCGTCGAGATGCCTAGCGTCAGTACACGTTTACATGGCCAGAACTGGGACAGTTTGCTTCTCGTTAATGGGCTAAAGTTGAAGGGCCCTGTAAGGGGTGAGGGGCAAGGACTAGTTTAAACGGCAGCACTGACGTCATTCATTCATGTTGTCTGTGGTGAGAGATGCGTAGTTATAACATCGACACACCGCCCGGCTTTCTGAACAAATAAACACATCCCTTCACAACGGAAAAAAGTATGTAATCTTAAAATTCTCAGATTTTTCTTCTGTGAGAAAAAAATAACTTTCTTGAACCATGTTTTTGTTAGTCTCAGTCAGAAGAACTCTAAATCAAAATCGATAAAGTGACAGTAATAATTGTATATGATATTTTAAAGCTCTAATACATAGTTTGCATTCAGAGAATATATTAATATAAAATACCACTATATATTGGCGGTTGGCAATATGTTTATTGCATAATTTTAAAACATTTAATTCAGACGCAATATTAAATGCTCTTATTTAATAAAGGCATCTGCCAGATGGAGGAATTTACAATTGTTAATTGTATATAGACCTACATTTTAGAAGAACCTCATCTCATCTTAGTTGTTTCATCTTAGCCTCCTTTAGCCCTAGCGTTGTTGATTTAAATAGTGTAACACCAGATAACCTGCAAAGGTCATAAAATGACATTAATCTCAGTCAGCTCTGACCTTTTCATCCTCAGACACTGGATGTGGGAAACACAAGAGCTGATATATTCAAATGCATTAATTTCGCTTCCCACCGTTCTTTCCCCTTACAGTGAATTATAATATTGGACTGTAACACAATACGGAAATGCTACAAAAGACTAGGCAAAGCAGGGAGTCGCAAAAACAGCCTTGACATCTTATATGGTTTATATGGTGAATTTTTGCACTTGCAAATGTCTTTGCGCCGTACGAGGCATAAAAATGTAACATGGAAATGTTCTTCTGCCATGTGAATGCATTTGCAATAAAACACCGCAGGAGTGCTTGCAGAAGTGCCATATTCTCTTTTACCTGAGTGACTCATAAAATCTCTTAATATCAGCACATGAACCTCAGTGCCAGGGGCAGATTAGAAACTGACGAAAGTTTCTGCATTTCACTTAGCGGCATAGATTCGATTCCATCTGCTCGCTCGGGTGCCATGGAGACGGGGCCTTGTCTCGAATGTGAGGATTTCTGGACAGAGAGTGTTTGGTGTGAAAACTGCCTCTCTCCAAATGCTGCAAATGATGAGCCAATAACAATTATATAGGCAAATAAATCCTATTTATTAAGAAATTCCAAAAAACTCCAAAAGGTTGATGTTTATTAGGGGAAAAATCCTCTTGAGATGAACGTTTTAGAAACACAGAATCCAATTTGAAACTACTGCGATAAACATTACCGGGTTTGGTAAAACATTGCATGAACATAATCAAGCATCAATTGAAAACGTCCATGCGACTACGTAGATCATTCGCTACGTTTTAAAAATCGTAATCCCAAAATCATCCAACACCAAATCTCGATATTATTATTAATGTATCCCATTGATATCCAAATCCTGATATGACGCACCTTCATGTAACGGCTGAGCTATGAGTACAGGTTTGGTGTGACTGTTTGGCACCTCTGGCGGCCCCCTTGTGTGGGTGGGAGCACATTCTGTCGGCATTACTCAGTACTAAGTACCTGTGAAACTTTAACAACATGATACACTCCACCAGCATGGTGCAAGTCCTGTCCTGCTGTAGGGTTTATGCTTCTCTCCTGTAGGTAACAATGGCCAACTCACGCAGGGTGTACAATACATGCATGTGCTGGTCTCATGATCATGGGAGAATGGGTGGGTGGAGGGTGGAGACTGGGAATGTAAGTAAAGACCACCCAGAGAGCAAGTATGAAGATGCTGAGGGTCATTATGGTGCCAGTGTCATAACAGGCATACATACAAAACTATATAGCAATTTACGTAGAAGGTCTAAGCAGCTTGTTCTGCATGAATGACATGAATTCATTTTTATTTCTATAGTGCTTTTCATAATATTGCATGGTTGCAAAGCAGCTTTACATACAGAGATATAATTATGAAAAATATATGTAACATAGAATACACTGTATTATTCCAATCGTCCAAATTACAATTAAATTTAAACATTTTTAGGAGATGTACAGGAATACCTGTCATCCCAGATAAAAAAATCATTGCTTTAATTTTGAGTCAATGTTCAAGTGATTATTCACAACATTTAACATTATAATATTTTGCTATCTGCTATATTTTATCCAAAAGCTTGTACTGACATCAGTGCCTTATAAAATAAAAGTAAACTATCAGTGCCTCAAAATACAGAATAACCAATAATTATTGGTTTTGTTTGTTTATAAAATTTTAACAAAGAACATTTCGTTTTTTTCCTTTCCTTCCTTCAAATTGGGTCCTTGTTATTTATAATGATTTAGTATGGTCACTTTAGACATGAATTGTTGCATGCAAATTTAAATCCTTTATGAACTACTATAACCTGTTTAGTTTTGGGTAGCCAAACCAGTGATTCGACACAAGCATCCTGGTCATTTCTCTCCATCCACATGCAAACCATAAACCAAGGAAAATCCCACAAGCCCAGATGCACAAGACGGATAGGCTTCCCTTCCTGTTTCCCTCCCTTCCTTCCTTCACTTTCTGTAATGATCCAAGGTGTGCACATTCCTCACTGCATCCTGCCGGTGGAACAAGGTGATGTTAAAAAGACAAACATGGACATCAAGAAAGATGATCACTTCATGCAATCAAATACGTTTGATTGTTCAGAACATCCTTATGCACTTGACATACAGTAGTTCACTTCCATGGTCCCCATAAGGGATAATCTTTTTGATGAATATTTTCTTAACGGTTTACTAAAAATACTAATGTTTCAATAGCAGACTAGGGGTGGTGAAAATTCACAATAATTACAGACATACCTAATAAACCCATGGACATTTGAGATGTTAACAGTAAGGGGTTGGATGTATTTTATACGTACTGATGTGTCTTTTCCGTGTTTTCATGTTTTTTCTGCACTGTGTCTAACCACGATGTCTCTTTCGATTGTATAATCATTTTAATAAAAAGACTGTTTAAAGGGTAATTCACACTATAGAATGCAGAAAATATATTTTGTTTCCCCTACAGCATTTTATTGTTTGGAACATGAAAGGCAAATGAATATATATATACGGTTCTCACAAGATACGTTTTTCAATAGCTACAAACTAGTTTATTTTAATATAATTTGTCTTTTATATTCAGAAATCAGAGTGTATGAGGACCATATAATTAGAAATAAATAGAATGTAACCTGATACGATAGGCTGTGTTGTTTAACCTGAGGATGACAAATATTTTCTTAAATGAAAGTTAAGTACTTTCTTTTATTGACTCTGTGTTTAAAAGAAATTACTCTATTTTGCATCCTATTTGCGGAAAGTTTTCTTACATCCTATCTAAAAACAATGTTTCAAAATCCATGAAAAAAGACTTTGGGTTGACTTGTAATTCAAAACATATCAAAGTTAAGTTTGTGAAGAAATTAAAAAAATATCTTTTGACACTATTTACCAGAAGTGTCATATTTTCCTTTATTAACTAAAGATTTAGAAAACATAATTGACAAAGGTGTCCTTACAGTTCTTCTGAAATATTTTTGAAAAGTGATGTTTAAAAAGGAGAAGAGGAAGTTGTCATGCATGGCCAAACCAACTTTTTTCAAGAATTAATTCACCTCAAAATAAAAAGTCTGTAAAGTCATTCCATTGTTTTGTTTTTCCATAGAACACAAAAAGAGGAATTTGAACTTTTTCACACAAAGCTCTTTTCCATATAACAGCAGTTCATAGTGGCAAATCTGAAAAACCTTCGAAAGCTTTGTGTGATGATCAGACTGGAGTTTGTTGTGATTTACTAAAAAGCACAAAGGGATAGATCACCGCATCGGTGAGTAATGACTTCATTTTCCTACTATTTAATGGCTTCACAAGACTGACATATGGACTACATTCATGGTACTTCTATGGTGTTCTTTTTCTGTTTTTAAGAGCCTTTGTGGCTATGATCTGGTGTTGCACAAAATGTCCATTTTTTTTTTACTTTTCAAGAAAGGTTCCAACATATTGGTGGCCAGTTCCACAGAACTACATTGACAAGTTGACAGCGTGAAACAAGATCACACCTTTGTTCACAGCTATATCTGAACGAATGACCTGTTGCTGACCCGATGCCCCAGACACTAGCTCACAAAACCTGGCAGGTCCCTGCACGAGCTGCCGAATCTCAGCAGACAGTGAGCATCCGAACCCGACCAGTGGCATGTGACATGGGTTAAACTTTCACTCATACCCTGAGCCCTGCAGAAAGGAAGCTGTTGTGCAATATGAGGAGGAGGGGAGCCATCATTGATGGATGAAAAAGAGGAAGTGAGCATGAGACAAATGAACATCACATGACGGGAGGCCACCGTAAGGATATTACAAGTTTTTTTTATTTTTACCATCTGCTGAGTTCATCTGGTTAGATTTACAGGGCACTGCCTTGCTAATGCCCTCATTGGTCTAATTATATTAAAGAGCACCTGATGCAAAAAAATGCAGGAAACGTAATGGGTGTTTTAACGGCAGCTGATTTTATGATTTGGAGCTTCTCGCACATTTACTGTTAGTGAAGAGACCCTCTCCAACTCAGCACACAGCAAGATTTTTAGTGTGTCCTTTAGTTTCAAGTAGCTTAAAAGTAACACTGTTGCCTAGCGACCACTCTGCGATACAGCATTGCAACACACACTTTTTTAGATGTATGTATTTGTGATACAGCTGAGAGAGCGTTTTTAAGAGTTAATCTATTAAATCTATTGTTTCTCTCAACACACTCATGTGACATTAAAGCGTCTCAGGAACAGAAGGGGCAATGTAAAACATGTTGGACACACAGATGCCCCACCTTTCCTCATCTAAAATAATAACTACTGTAAAAGTACTACACAGTTATTTCATTTTAAAATATTTCATTACAAAAATGTATAATTATTATGTAATTCTTTAAAAAATAAATGTTATCGTAAAGCAAATGTAAAACAACTAAGCAATCAAATTTTTTACAAGTATATTGTTAAACTGTATTGAAATAATTGTTTCAACAAAATGCTATCTACACAGTAAAGGTGCTTCAATGCCACAGAACAAACATTTTATGGCTGTATGGTTCCATACAGAGCCTTAAACATCCACATAGCCTTTCTGCTTCACAAAAGGTTCTCTGTAGTGGAAAATGGTTTAATAGACCTTGAAAACCTTGAAAAGGTAACAAAGAAATGGTTCTTTTAAGAACCTTTGACTGAATGGTTCAATTGTGAACCAATAACGGTTCTTCTATTGCATTTCTGTAAAGAAGCTTGATTTTAAAGGATGCATTTTTTATTTACCAATATTCTAAACCGAGACATCATGCTTAAAGAAGCAGTTCACTTAAAACCAAAAATTCTGTCTTCATTTACTCACTCACAAATTATTCCAAATCTGTATAAATCACTGCGTTCTGACGAACACAGAGAAAGATATTTGGAAGAATGCTTTTAACCAAAGAATTCATGGCCACCATTGGCTACCACAGTAGGACAATTTTCTTTTTAAATTTCTTTGTTCTGCAAAAGAAGATATTTTGAAGAATGTAGGATGTACACAGTTCTGGGGCACTTTATGAAAGCAACATCTAAAAAATAACACTGTAAAACAGAAATCACCCTTCATTAGTCTAAATTTGGTTAGCCCAAGTCACAATTTCGGCATTTTGTTCATATATAATTTAGAAAAAGATCACACTGTAGCATGAGATCTGAAAACCTGACATCCCTCCTACTGTCATAAAGTTCTTATTGATAGGCAAGACAAACTGGACTTTAGAGGGTTAAAATCTTTGAAACCCGAGATCTGATGAGGAAAAGGAAAGAGAGGGCACGAGAGGAACTTGAGGGAACGAGGGTGAATAGTTATAATTTCTTTCTACGCTTCTATTCTTCTAACAGAACTTAACTTTCAGATGTCTACAAAAACTTCGCAAAAGTGGCAGTTCTGTGGACATCGTCAACATTTCTGGACCGACAGCTCAACGGCTGCTACACGCCACCCGGCACAGCGAGACCACACAGAGATCGGTGTCACTTTCTTGGCATTTAAACTACTTTGAAGATCCCATTTCCTTGGCAAAGCTGAATCAGCCTTGAAAAATGCTACACGGCTGAGTCATACTTCCTCCTGGATATGACAGCGCTTCCTCACAAACCGATCTGTCCTCCCTCCGCTCTCCATATTTCAAACGTTAAAGGGACGGAACATGGAAGAAGTGAGCAGGCTATGAGTCCGCTTCGGTCTCGAATGTAAGATGACTGATGACAAACCTACACGCCAAATAAAAGACAGGCGAGACACTCCAAAACAAAATAACTGACTCAGTCCACATTTGATTTATATGCACTTCAAAGTTTTAAGTATACAGCGGGGTTCAGATTGAAAGTATGGGTGTTTTCCAGTTCTTGTAATGACCAGGAGGTTTGGGATTTGCCACATTTATAGTTAATAAAGTTCAAATGTAAAAAAAAGATGTTGTACTATTTCTACTGTAATAATTGAATGTAAGTAAATAATCAATTCATTAATGCATAGAAGACACTCTTTTAATATTTTAAAATCACTTTGTAAAAATAGATCTGTTTTGCCAAACCAGAGCACAGATTTAATTTAATTTACGTTATTTCAATTTTAAGTTTACTCAAAGTGATATACTTAATATGATATAATAATATAATTTATAATAGTAAACAAAAAAAATGATGTGCAGTTGCAAGGGGGGATTCCATAGATTGATGGAGAACGTTGTACTTCTGCAAAAACACAGTCAACACAGCTGTCTACATATGAATAATATTTGAAGTCATATTATGAGTACAGTATATGTTTAACTCTAACTTAATTGAAGGGGAAAGTTAATCAGAACATGCGTCTATGAATAAACAAACACAATCCCCATGCGTCTAACAAACACACACCCTGGTCAAATGATACGTCATTTCTGCAGGTGTCACATCTGAGAAGCAGGATCTTTACTCTCTGCTGTGTTGACACAACACAAAGCCATAAAAGACAACGACAATCGTCAGGTGAGTGACGTTCACATAGTGGATCAACCTTTCCAGATTGTGCCATTGATGTCATTTGGTCATTACTTTACCAGCTTGTTTCTACAAACCCAAACTGGCCAGTGAACAAACGATCTATAAAACCACAGCGAGAGCAAATGTAGTTTTCCACTAACACGGAGACATTCAACAGGTACAGGGTCCGGTTATGCGGACCTTTGTGAACTCCACCTACTGAAAGCTTAAAATTCATAAAAGAATTCTGCTCAAATTCAATCTTCTTCGCACAAAAGCCCGAAGCTTTCGTTTTCCTTGAACTCTATCAGGGGGCATTCTAGAAAGAGTGAAAACAAAATGACTCATACGGGGAGCCGAGGGGAGTCGGAAGAGAAAAGATATATTTGGGCTTTCGATAACTTGATAGACAACGAAACGGATTGGGCAGACCTGGACTAGTTCATGAGACCACACAGGAGCCCACAGGGACCCCGAAGGTGTTTTGTATGCATGCCAACATTGCCATGCTGATTCATTCACCATGCGCCACAAACCATGCACCCAAACCCTCTTCCAAACATCAGCATTTCAGTCATGGAGGAAACTATCACCCTAAAGATCAGATTCCTTCCAGATGATGCATCGACTCAAACAAACATAATGATTTTTTTATCTGTGCTTTAACATCTATTAATAAGTATACATTTGAAATAACGTTAGTTAATACGAAAAAAGACAATCCTGTCTCTAAAAGCAGTAATTCATTTTCATATTTTTAGTTAACACATTATTAGGACAGAAAAATAAAGCTAGAGAGAGTATTAAACACAGTAAGGGCATATATAAACAAATCTAAATTTGTACATTATTTTAACAACTTAAAATGCATCAATTCTATGCTCTGGTTGAGCGTGACCTTTCACCCACCTTTACTTCCTGTCGGTTTATTGATGAATTAGAAACGTCGAAAAGAAAATAGCCAAAGTAAATATTTGTTCTTCGTTTAAAGTAGCGCAATTGTGTATTTTTAAATTGGAGTAAAACATACTTTGCAATATCATTGTGATGAATATAGTTCCGCAAAGATACTTGTGTTTGTACAGCTGTACAAATTCAGTTGGAGTTGTAAACACCGCCATCTCGTGGCTTTAAAATCCACAAACCTCCATGTTCTCATTATTACTATGTTTGTAATTCAAATTTTGTATTTAATTACATTTTTACATTTAAATCACCCAGAACCGCTTTGACTCCGTTCAACTTCAATCCGGCAACGGAAGCCGCGTTTATCATCTTACGTAGGTGACGTAGGCTACATAGAGACACATAATAGGAGCATAAAGGTGTCATGACAACAGCTTAAGCGCCTCTGATGAATTTGTTTTGAACCAAAGGTTAAACAAGCTTACTTTACACTCCAAACATATTATTATATTATTATTTATGGCTTGTAACTGTTATCTTATTAATGAAACGCAAACATCACTTCTGTGCTTTGTAACAGCTGTTTTAATTTCTAGAAATATAAGAAATGCATTTAAAGGCAATGTGAACGCATGCTAACATTATGTGTCATGAAAACGTGCTTTTTTGACATAACAGTTGAAATATAACCTTATGTCAGTTATGAGTAACATCATCAGTATGAACACTAACCCAATTGAGGGGATTTTTATTCTCCGGGGCCATAATAACGTCCATGCAACAGTTTATTTAAATCACGGATGTCATTCCGCTATAGAAAGTCATGTTTATGTAATGTATACACTAAAATATACATCGAAAATAAATGAGTAAAAACTGTATGTGTGACGGAAAGCGTGGTTGCCATGGTTTTGAGAGGCAATCTGACATTGAATTTGGCTAATTGGTGATGTGATGCGATTTATCGACTCAGACGATGCGATTGTTAGCCTACATTTTCTGATTCAAGGTCTTTATTTGTCACATTAAAACCAACAAGTGCAACCGTTTAGTAAGATTTGGTTTAGTCACTTAATAAACTGCGTTTCCTCTTGTCTCGGGACTCGACTGAAACAGTGATGATTAATACGCGCTGAGTCAAAGGCGCAGTGTACTATTTATGTCTCGTATATATAGAGTCTTAAGCCACAGTCTTCACTCTCAGTGCAGGGCAAGACTGCGCATTTTATTACTGAACACATACAGTAATTTCGTTAATTCATTGATATTTGAAAGTATATGTTTTATTTTTAACAATATTTGTTGAGGGGGAAGATGTGAGCTGATTGGTAACAATTCGGTTTGAATATCCATCATTCATGGATTGTGTTCAAGTGAAAAGCACTTTCGATAAAAGCATAATAAACAAAAAGGCAGGTAGTTCACCTTTAAAATGAAAATTCTGTCATCATTTACTCCCCCTCTTTTTTATTTCAAACCTCCTTGACTTTTATCCGAAGAACATTTTTCAAAATATCTTCTTTTGTGTTCCGCTGAAGATAGGTTTGTAAATGATGACAGAATTCCCATTTGAAGGTGAACTACTCCTTTGATACAAATCATATTTAATATTACGAATTAAAATAATAACCTACAATAAATAATAATAAACAAATCATTTATTATAAACTCAAAGATGTTTAAATATTAAGCACACTGTGCCGTGTCATTGACTTCTACTGACCATTCATAATAAAGTTCATTTTAGAAAATGATTCATAGCCGACTTGAAAACGAGAGTGTGTTTAATTCAATCCACTTCCGACAATAATTGGAGGATGTTTTCTCTGTGGTCTGATGACTAGACCAAAGAAAACTTCCACAGTTTACTGCAGCATATTAATAATTTCCTCTATTTAAATAAGCTGTGGTGTTTTTATAAACTCCCTTTATAGTTGTGAATCAGCGTGAGTAAGAACACAAGCATGTTGAACACGTACCATGAATCACGCGCGTGACTAACGGGACAGGAATAAACTTTAATCGTTCAGTTTCTCGACCCACCCACTGAAGTCAATTTTACAAGTCTCACGACTGACATCTATTGCTTGTTTTGTGTCAAAGCTCGTCAGTGCGTGCAATGTCATAGGCAACATCAGTACAATTCTAAGGCTACAATCTTGATCTTTGTCAGGCTGTATGGTTTTATAAAAAACACATATAGATTTGTTTCTGTTGCAATGCAAGAGGGTTCAACAGACAATGAAAAGCTAAGGAAGAAATGGCTCTTTTGGAAAACAAATATGGTTCTTCTATGACTTTACTGTGAACAGCTCCTTTATTTTTAAGAGTGTTTAATCAAAACAGAACACAACCCTACTGCTTACTGCATTTATGGAAGACGTGCGAAGATAATCCTGGAAACTATAAAAATTACATCCATTTACCATAGAAATAAGCATTGTAGTCATTAAACATTTGCTTGGTTATCTTGGTTGAGGCTTAATCGACTTGAGATGTTTAGATATGTGGTTTGTAAGCTTCCTTTTAGAAATGCTTGCATGTACAAAAAGAGTCTTCAAGGCTGCCTTGTGTTTCTGACAAAGTCTGCAAGTCAAAATAAAATACACTGCGAACTTTCGATCTTCACTGGAAATTGAAGGTCATGTTGAGCACATTGCATTGTGGGATACACTATTCAGCACAGTGGTCTCTTGAAAATCACATATTTTTGGTAAAGTAAGGTCATTCTGTGCATACAAAAAAATATTCCTTCTGTGCACAGTGCACGTCAAGATTGGTTGCATTGCAACAGAAACAAATCTATATGTGTTAAACGTTCTCGATTGGTAGGGCAGAACCCAGGCGCATACAGCAAGGGGTTAACTTAAATACTTTTATTAAATAAAACAAACACAAACCCACGAGGGGGGAAACACAGTGGAAACTCAAAACAAGGAATCAAACCAAAAACTTCCCGCAAGGGGGACAAAACAAACTTGGCGAAAACGAAAGGGCACGGCGAATAGGAACAGGGTAATGCAAGACAAGGAACTGCCAGTACGACAATGAACCGACACAGGATAAGGAATTCATGGGGAAGGGGAACACTAACAAGGGATGATGACCCATGGAGGGTCACAGGGATCAACACTAATGGGGAACTGGGTGGACAGGTGAGTGGGATGAAACACTAATGGGGAGCTGACGGAGGAACAAGAGGGCGGGGCTAAAATACACGACACCGGAGAGAGAGCATGGCATGACAAATCCAAAACAATGCCATGCCCTTTCTCCACATAAAACACATGGGTCTGACATGATCCTGCCACAAGACTCGAAAATCAACACGAGGTGAGGCAGGATCATGACAGCACATATTACATATTGCACACACAGAATGAGTTTAAAAAAAAAAGTTTGGTCTAATTAAAAAAATCATGTTTTTTATTGTTATCATGTTTTTATTGTGTTTCATTGTGTTAGTTAGATGTATTTTTTTAGTTATTATGGCTCAAATATAAACAAGCCAACTGCAGTTTGTTTGAGATTAATTAGTTTTCCCTTTTTTTGGATATAAACTCTTCATTTATAAGTCAATTCTTTCTGCCACGCTAAATTATACACACTTTAAAAGGTTTTAATATTGGATGCAAACCTGTCATTAAGAATTGTCTATCCACTAACAATAGTCACACTATCTACAAAATAGCCACATTTCTTTGTAAAAATCCATAACCATACATGGTAAATCCAAATTCTCTTTTAGTCTCTATTAAAACAGTCTACATAGAGTTTGCAGAGGAATCTGAGCCTGAAGGTGTAAAATAGAGTCTGTGAACTAATTTATATTGTTTCATATATACCAAAGGTGTCTTTTGATAAGTAGTTATTAACTGTGTCCTTTGGGCAATAAATATGTTGATTGTATAACCAGTGTCTCTCTACACATGTATAGGCTACACAGAAAACATCAGAAAAATGAACCAGCTTCATCAAATATTTCTGTGTAGATTAGTCTCCGAAATAACAACATGAAATAGGATGTCCAGCCTTCGCGTGTACAGCTTTGAAATTAGGCTGTATGCTGGAGGAAGTGTCACCATGACGACAAGGGTTATCTTTGTTCTCCATGTGTTTCCTGTCTGAGTGAGAGGTTTAGTGCTGAGGTGTGGGGATGAAATAGGCTACATATCAGCTTACTACCGTAAACATGAGTTGGTACTTCATTGTTTAATATCCTGGTGTGCTCGTGAGGTTCGGAGTTCACGTCTCTCACTCCTGGAAGTTTATGAGCTGTACTGGGGTGCTGTGATCCGAGGGTTTAGGGTACAGTAATGGCAGAGATATGGTTGAAGGCCTGGACACTGTATCTCACAGTTGCACTTGGTACTTCAGACCCATCACCTTTACCCCAACAGAAATTCTACGAGCTTAGAAGGAATCTCTTGGGTTTGGATAAATGCAATGCCTGCATTGGAACTTCCATTTGCAAGAAGTTTTTCAAGGATGAAATCAGGTAAACTACTTTTTTATCTATTTCGGTAAACAAATGCTTTTCAAATATAATTTTAGGAAAAATATAGATGCTGTAGTTGCTATGTAAACTAACAAACTAACTCTTCCGGCTTCCCTACTGTTCAGATGCTTTTATTTGTGCTCCGTGCTTTGCGCTTCTGCTTTATCTTATTTTAAAAGTTTTGCACAGTGCTAAGACTAAACAATTGGGCACTAAAAGTAAAGAATCTCCGAATTACTTTGAAACTTTTGGAATACTCAGCAACCAGGATTTTTTGGGATAGTGGTCTACCAGCCTATGCGGACAGTTGACATTCTTTAGGATAACAAAGCTGCCCACACACAAACAGGCGAAAAAATGCCTTCTTTTGGATCAACAACCACCTGCTGCTCAAGATGCCAGAAACTTCTACAAAAGATTGCAGTTCTCGAAACAAAGTTACTTGCGGTACTGCCGTCCCTGCCGGAATACACAGCTGAGCCTCGCCGTGGACCCTCTCAGCATAAAGTTGGTGAGTTGAATCTAGTGCTTCTCAACAGATTATAGTGAGCTCAGACAAACCTGCAATACATAAGCAAACGAATGTAACTGAAGACACAAACCAATGGCATACACAGGGCGCAAGACCTAAAGGTGCTCGCAACATCAGACTGCCACCATTTCACAAATTTCTGTAGCCTCATCTACCCCATATGGCTATACAGTAACTCGACTCTATTATCAGAAACATTTGTAGCAGGGCTACACCTGCATAGTGTTTTCCTCAAGCAATGATTAACAAAATATAATTCTGTAAATGGGATTGTCATTAATGATGGGGAAAATGTTATTTGAAAAGAGCAGTCAGAGCTCCTTAAAAGGGATTTTAATGAACACTTTGAAATGCTTGGAAAACTGAACGTTCAGTTATTCATCAATGGACCTCTCCCAGCTTGAGAAACAAAAATATGTTTTCGTGGCTACTCATTCTGAATACATTACATGTCACAATAAACCTGCAACTTGAGAGGACTGAATTTCAATGACAATTTCAATCTCTTCTGGTGTCAAAGACAACCGACATTAAAACAGATGGCCTTCACCCAAACAAGTTTACTAAAGGACAATATCCTCTTCTCACTCCATCAACCGTTAGCAGAGTGTGCTAGTCCACTCCTGAATGGCACACATACACCTGGCCTTAGTGACCACAGGAGTTGGATGGGACTTGGATAACACCGCTCAGCCACAACAACCACTGCTCACGGTCACCACTCATGCTGTATGCCCTGCCCAGTGACATCACATCAATTGGACCTTGAGGAAGCCTCAACGCTCAAGGACATTTCTGTTGATAACAACCTGCCGAGGCAAGATAACATACTTCAGACTCCAGAAACGTCAGACTCGAAGTCTCTCTCTCCGACATCACCTCTTTTGAGCTTCTCAGTGAAAATGGAGGAACTAGTGTTTCGCTAGAACAAAGCGCTCCCACTCTATTGTCGCGATTCAAGAGTTTCAACCAAAAAACGACGAGCCCCACAACCACCAAAGCCTCTGGATCCAGCTCGCCCATCTAGGGCTGGGGGATATATCGTGCGATTCTTATACTCTCAGTTTCTCAATGACTTACGGTTAAGTGCCGCCACATCCGAAAGCCAGAGGACGCTCTTGCGCAGAATGTCTGAATATGGGAAACAGAAGAAGAACAATTCATTGCAGGAAATGCCAGTGGTCATATTTTTTATCGCTATTCTTCAAACTTTTCAGGTATTTTCAGGATAATAAAGTACATAGTGATGATGTTCGATGAGTTTTGCTTTTTCAAATGTACGTTATAAACGACTCTGATTTTAGATCCAGCAGTACCTCCTACTGATCCATAGTTCACAGAAGAGCTGTACATAAATATCTAATCGGTTTCAGAATCGATTTGGACATGTATAATTAGCGTGAACGCAATATATATCGCCCAGCCCTACGCCTATCCCTTCCTTCTGAAAGAGCTGTCGGCCTCTACCACAACACAAGGGATCACACCGACCCCATCTGCTAGAGGTGAACAACACAAGACTGATAACTGACATGTATTGGGTCCGTGCTTTGATAGAAGCAACAAATGTTTAAAGAACAACCCAATGTTCCTTTAGCTTTCACTATAGTTGTCCTGATATGTAAGAAATATGTAAAAACTAAGGCCCTTTCCAGTCGTATGGCAAACCTATCTTATCTACTGTCTATATTAGACGTCATTCTGAGAATGACAGTGCCTGTTAATTTAGCACTTTCGAACATCCTTTTTGATTAACAACCTCATCACCAGTGAAAACTTGAACTTCATGTTTCCAAATGAAACTTGGTTAGATAACAGCAGTAGTGCAACAATCCTCAATGAATCAGCCCGGTTGTGGCTATAGAAGGGATACAGCTAGGGCGGAAGTGATGCAAAATCTTGTCATAAAATTACAATAAATTACATTCGCTAACGCCTACACCTACCCTAAACCTAAAATTACAATAATAAAAAACGGTAATTAACTGTTATTCAGCATCCCAAAAATGATGCGTTATTGAAGTGGCATGCCCCTTGGAGGTAGTTGTATCCCTTCTCCCATACTTTACTTTTATAAATGTCTGCAGAGCTATAAGGAGAGGTGGAGGAAAGTTGTTCTATTTAAAGTTATTTTTCAATGCAAGCAAGTGTTACTTGGTGATTCCCTATCCTTTGAATACTTGAGCATTGCCTTAACCCCTTCTTATGCATAACATGGGTCTACAATGACCCGTATTCATTTTCTTTTGTTACATCCATGGCTGGGTATTTTTTGCTCATCTTTTGAAATTAAATTATTTCAGCATTTATTATTCCATGTTATCCATGACTCAATTTTTCATTTTATTTGAAATTTTTCCCAGGATTTTCTACAACAAGTTTACACACAAATGACCAAAATGACCCATCAATACAATAATGATAAAACAAAAAAATAAAGACAACATTTTGTTAATTAAGACCAACCCATTTAACACTTTAAATATATTTTTTTACCACTTTTTCACACTTAACATATCATAACTAATAACACTAATTTGAACTGTAGTCTATCTGCAGCGGAACTTTAGTGAATTGTGGTGACCAAATAAGATAAAAAATAGACAAATCAACATCACAAATTTCCAGTGACATCTCACATTGCCAACTCAGTGCTGACATGCCTCACACAAATGACAACCTCACATTTGTGCTCCTGCATCAGGACTTAGAATGACCTTATCTTCATTATTCATCGTGTTCATCACGCAACACTCTAAGACCATTTCAGCATTTAATCTAGAATGACTGGGACCAGCCATAATAACACTCTGGATAAATAAAATCACAAGAGTATTTTCAAATGCATATCAAACAGTTTGTCAAGTACAGTACTTTTAGACAGAAACCTTGAATGTCAAAACTGAATAAAGAGACAAGGTTTCTGCCCAAAAGCAACAATATATACTTGTAATATTCTATTCTATAGTTGATCTAGCTTGCTTTCGCTAGCTACAATAGATTATGTCAACAGCATGCTATGTATTTGGATCTCTTTCTCCTTGAGTAATAGATTTCAAGGTCAAGGAAATCTTAGCCTTACATTCAAATATGATTTCTAGTTATCTTTCAGAATATGTCAAATATTTTCTGTGGTTAAAAAAACACTCATTCAAATGCAAATGTATGGCAGGTGAGACGAAAATGTGCAAATATCAAAGGTCCTTTATCAGTATTTTTTTACCCATTCCTGTAAAATTGAGATAAAAATACAAAAACTATAGGTAAGAAAAGGAAAGTTAGAAAGGAAAAATAAGCAATGCACCTTGGTATGATCACTTTGGAAGGTTCTATCTTACATTTTTGTCAAAACTTCACTTGTTCCTATTCTGTAGGTTATTTACACTGTGATGGTTTTCTTTGATTTGTACATTTTGGGCCTTTTTTATAAGAAAACAAATAATTTCTATCTACGAAGTCAGATGAAATAAAATGATTTTAATCTCAATATCTCAAAACTGCTCAGAATGCAGATAGAACCTTATCATTCTAAAGTGACAAAAATTATTTCTGCAAATCAAAATCAAGATATTTAATGAATACCTGAAATATTAAAGTAAATGATAAAATACATTTCTGTCAAAGATTCAGCAAAGAAACAGTCAGGGTCATTTTAGAGCCATGTTGTGCATTAGAAGAGTAGTGTTCCAAAAACTTTTTATTCAAAACGTAAGATAATAACAAAATAACGACTTATGATGATCAACAACAAGTTAATTAAGGAATACCTGGAATACTAAATTATTACATTAATTTCTTTCAAAGATATAGAAAATAAAACCTCTCTCGGGTCATTTTAGACCCATGTTGTGCGTCAAAAGGTAAAAGGTGCACTACGCATTCTCTTTACAATTATTTGTTCTATAAACACCATGCACTGTGCTTTACCTTTGTGTTTTTCTGTTTTTCTTGTTCTTTGGAACAATGCACATTGTGAGAAGCCCTATATAAATAAACTTGACTTAAATTATTTACAGACCTCCCAAATACTCCTCAGTCTTTATTGATGACTCATTAGCAAAGGTCTAAACATTTCATCCACCTCTGTTAGAGATATGGCACTGTATGATCATTTCTGTATTTTCTTTGACATATCAATCTGTCCTGCCACTAGCCATGTCTCTGTAAAAAAAAGGTTCATAAATGATATGCAATCATGCAATGATTTTGTAACTTTTTTCCTTGAGAAGATCAATAACATCAGAATGGCATTCAGCAAAGCCCCATATGGCAGTCAGGTCAGTCTGACATCATTACAACAACCTCAGAAATAAATAAGCATCACAGCACAGAAACTGCTCATAAAGACAATAAAAGATATTCGATTAAATTCTGATTGAGACAAGATGTCAGTTCTGGCATTACTAGATCTTAGAGTTGTCTTTGACACTGCAGATCAAACCATACTCCTAAATAAGCTTGAAAATTGGGTAGGACTTCCTGGGTTGGTCCTTAAATAGAGGGGTTACTATGTGAACATACATGTAGGAAACCATAAATCTGACTGGACATCCTTGGTATGTGGTGTTCCACAGGGCTCATTACTTGCTCCGCTCCAGTTAGATTTGTATATATGCTCCCACTCGGCCAAATCATGATAAATAACCAAATTGCTAACCACAGCTATGCAGATGACAATCAGATCTACTACGCCCTCTCACCCAATGACTAAAGGCCTATTGACTCCCTTTGCCAGTGCATTGATGAAATTAACTGATAGATGGGTCAATACTTCCTTCAGTTAAATAAATTCAAAAGTGAAGTCATTGTATTTGGTAACAAGGGTGAAACTAACAAGCTAAACACATACCTTGACTAATGAGGTGCAAAGACACATTTTAAAATTCTTGGTGTCATTTTAGAGTCTGACCTTAGTTTCAGCAATCAGAGCAATTAGCAAATCAGCTTTCTACCATTTCAGAAATATAGCCAGAATCAGATGTTTTAGATTTGGAGAAATGTATTCATGCTTTTATCACCAGCAGGGTGGATTACTGTAATGGACTCATTACAGGTCTTTCCAAAAAAACATCACACAGCTGCAGCTCAAACAGAACGCTGCTGCCATGATTGTGACCAAATCCAAATCTGAGCATATCACCCCAATCCTCAGGTTCACACCGGCTACCAGTAACATGTAGAATCGATTTTAAAGTATTATTAATTGTCTACAAATCACTCAATCGTCTAGGACCTAAATACATTTCAGATATGCTTATTGAATTTATACCTAACAGACTTCTCAGATTATTGGGATCAAGTCAGCCCCGTATCTGGAAACTGCTTCCAAAAGACATCAGATGTTCACCAACAGTAGCCATTTTAAAATCCAGATTAAAAACACACTTGTTTAGCTGTGTATTTACAAGCTGGGCACTGTGCTGGTTTACATCAACTGCACTTTTATTCATATTTTCTTATTCTTTTCTTATTTTGATTTATACACACTATATAAAACAAGTTTATTTCATTTTTAATTATCTGCTTAAGATGTCTTATGCATTATGTTTTTTTATTTTTCCTTTGACAATTATTTTATGTAAAGCACTTTGAATAACCTCTTGTATGAAATGTGCTATATAAATAAACTTGCCTTGCCTTGCATTCCCTTGCCTAAACATACATTTTCACTTTTCAGGAAATGAAAAAAAAGGGTGCTTTTTAAATTCTTAAATACTGTGTTGTCAAAGTTGACAAGCACTTGCTAATGTTCTTGTTATTGATTAGATTTTTGCAAAATCTAGTAACAAACAAAAAGCATGACTATAATAATGACTAATGGCAAAACAAAAAAAATCACGAAATTTCAAGAGTTTCAAGAGGACAGCAGCAAAATGCAACTATGTGGGAAATTAAAAAACACAGATTTTTTTCAATAAATAAATACTGCGTATCCATACCTTTTTGCTTAATAATTTGCAGAACTCTAATACATACATGATGGGTGACTAGTAGCCTAGTTACTTATGAAAAAACTACAAATCATGAAAATGGAGATATGAGGTTTCAGTCCGACAGCAACAGATAAAATCAAAGAATAGTACATATTAAAAATAAAACATTTTTTTCTTCCGTCTATATGAGACTACTGATGCATAAAAAGACCATTGACTGCTATTCTAAAATAAGAAATGTAATTTAAGTACCTTTTCAAATCTATCTAAAAATGTTGAACCTACAAAATGTTATCGTTGATCTCAATCATCATTAGTAGTGATTTAAAAAAGCAAACTAGAACACAGTTTTATTGCACCGCAGGTTTGAAGGATGGCTGACGGCGCAGTCTAATGGCTCTGTAGCAGACGTTCAGTCAAACGAGGGAAACTATACAGACATCACAGCAGGCTGGAGGTCAGTTTTGCTGTCCCGCCTTATGTCTCCTCACCTGCACGAGATTTCAGACAATAGCATCTGCAGCTCGGCAGGCAAAGGGAAATCCTGTAGCATTGAAACCGTCCTAAGGGCCACTCCACGCTTCCAAAGTTGGGTCCGTTCCAACCTACTGCTCCCCAACATGGTGAAGGTCTGCATTTGGTCTCTATATTCTGACATTTTCAAAGCTTTCTTTGATCTAAATTGAAATTGGATGCAATAAACTAAACAAATTATAGTATAATGCAATTGAAGTCGCTTTGGACAAAAGCGTCTGCCAAATTCATAAATGTAAATTTCTAACTCTAATTATATGCACTCTTAATTCTCACAAGTTTTTTATGTTTTATACATGTTTTTATGTTTGATACATTCATCATCCTGCATTATTCATCAAAACCCTCTTCCAGGGTCTGACCGCCCCAATGCTGCGCTGCCCGTCTCAAAGGCTGCTGGACCGTATTGTGCGACGCTACTTTGAAGTGATTGACGTGGGCAGCGTGCAGATGAAGCACTTCACCGAAAAGGACAAACTCAGACTTCTTTATACCCTGGCTGTCAATCAACACGCCCTCATACCGCAGGTATAATGACAAGGGAACTGACGCAATTATCGCAGTCACCAAGCATTTGAGAAATTGCGATATTATTCCCGCATACAGGAATTGGGACCACAATATCTATATGAAGAATATCTAAACACACTGTTGCATTGCACACTGTGCTCCCTTGCTTCCTGTTTCTCTCCCCTAACTTTGACCTCTCATCTACAGATGTTTCCAGGCACTGAGGGCTGGCCCTTCCTGCGCTATCACGGCTCCTGTGGAAGGGTGATGGTGTGGGCAGGCAGCACACCCATAAGGAGACTGTTTTCCTCTTCGTTGGAGCGCCGTGCTGATGTAGCATATCAGCTCCTTCACATCACACAGAGTCTGAGCTCTAATAGCCTCCTGTTCAATCTCTTCTACACAAATGTCTCGGAGGATACATTCGGCACCTTGGATGACAGCAGGGTCTTCATTGTCGACAGTAGTACCATAGGGATCATTGACTTAAAGGAAGGTTAGTTTTGGACGGGTCAATGAATGCTGAATGCTTATCACAGTGAAGCAATGAGAAAGAAAAACAAATTGTGTTTGGTATAAGCAATTTAAGTTTCTTTTACTTACCCACATGTCATGTTTCACTAGACAAGGTGGGCTGTTTTTTTTTTTAAATATTGTACACGTCCATATTAGTAATATTTTTAAAAGGCCCCAATTGCACTCAATCCTGCAGGATATCCTCCTGATGAAGGCTTACAGACTGAACACACTGATGTCTTCTCCTGTCTCATTGGATCTTGTGAACAACCTCCTCCCTGTGAAACTGTCCGAGGAGCACAGAGTTTTATCCTTCTTTGTCAACATGTGCTCCATAACCTGCTTGGTCCGAATGATGTACAGTCTGGTGGGCTTCCAGAAACAGCACTCCGTGAGCTTGCGATCTGCGCTGACCAAAATCAGTCTGACCAGAGAATAACCAGTGCCGTCCAAACCCTGAAAGACATTCTACAGTCCCTAAGACCATGCAGTTCTCTCTATGGATACAGGTACCCTGAATGCCTCTACAGTGACAAATTCTAGACCACCACAACTAAAGACTCATACCTGTAAGAGGTGCCACTGAAGAGGAACAAAAAAGTATTTTATCAGTAATGGCATATTGCATTAGTAGTTTCTATTAACCAAGTACAGGCAGTAAAAATGCACAAACACAAAACAGTGACTGTTCTTTCAATTATAATTCACGTCTGAGACAAGGACTTGCATCACAAAAGGAGGATATTTTAATTACGAAGACACCTGTGATTAATAACCCATAAACCATATCAATCTTTACGTTTCTGTACAATGCTTGCAAAGCAATTTTATTCTCGTATAGAAAATGTAAAAAGAGAAATGTTCAAAATAACATTACTCCATAAAATTTAATGGCAGGAACTCTGGAAAAAATAACAGCATTCCATCGACAAATATTTTCAAGCAATAAATATTTATAAATAGTGTGAATTTACAACAAGATTAGAAAAAAACACAAATTAAAGTTTATTCCTCAGTCTATGTGCAACCCATTTTTCTTGGTGACTTGGCTACCCCACCCCTAACGTTTTCCTTAAGAAAAAGACAAAACTATTAAAAAAACAAAACACAATAAAATAATTCACATTACAATTATCCTTTTACTTTTTTGTTACCTTAAGTCGTTTCTAACAAAAAAGCCCAGCTACGGTAGTAATTTAAAGGAAATGAGATTGAAACAAATATTCATGTATCAGCCCATACATGAAGTCCAATAGAACAAAAAGTAAAGGAACAGAAAAAAGGAACTTAAGAATCAGTAGTTTTTGAGTGATTTTGACATTTGTGGTATATACACAAAATTTGTTTTCCTCAGTAATTAGTCCATTTGTAATAGTTTGTGTTTCAAAGAGAAGTGGTGCTGAACAAGCTCAAACAGTCCTGAAGATGAAGACGATCCCACTTCATTCCAGTGGGCCGACACTCCATACTTGGCAAGGTTGCATAGACAAACAGCTTCGAACCAGCGGCCATGTGGGCTTTGCTACAGAAACCAGTGATGTGTAACTGGGTCAAATTTCCTGAATATCAGAAAGGGATGTGTTGTGTTCCAGGGTGTTATCCGAAGAACCGTTAATGTTAACGTCAAGATGAGGAGGAAGGCAGGGGCGGGGCCTGTTAAGAAAGGGAAACCACGTCAACCATGCATATTTCAAAATCAACCATAAGTCAAATACTTGTTGACCTAATATATACTAGCCTAACCCACACAACAAATGAGGACGTACCCTGAATATGGTTAATCGGGTACAAGTACATGTAGATAGAAATCTAAAGAAGG
Source organism: Triplophysa dalaica (assembly GCF_015846415.1). Classification (NCBI taxonomy): domain Eukaryota; kingdom Metazoa; phylum Chordata; class Actinopteri; order Cypriniformes; family Nemacheilidae; genus Triplophysa; species Triplophysa dalaica. The sequence continues at coordinate 17,100,154 of NC_079549.1, read as the reverse complement.
TCAATGTAGTGTTTGATTACTTACTAATGTGAACTGGTCATACACGTGAGTGAGGTGTTCTATTTTGTCCTGCTCTAAAACCACAAAGTTTTCAAAGTTAGGGCTGCATCTTCTAGCGCAGTCCTGGCAGTGCACCACATACGTCTTGCGTGAGTTGCTCTCACTGGTGACAAAGAGCAGATCAAAGACCTCCACCTGAAGTAGAAAATTGATTTAAGAAAAAAAGAAAAAAAATTGCATGAATGGAAAAGCTTTGAATAACAAGAATGTGGCATGCTTGGAAGCAATTATAGTGGCATATAAAAATGAATAAAGTTTTTAAATACAAAAGCATTGATCATACCTCACAGATGCTACAGTAATGAGCAGGCTCGTCCTTGGTCCTTCCGTGCCACACCAACTCTTTTCCAGCAGCGAGGAGAGCTTCCCTCAACATCTGACACTGCTTTAGTGTCCTCAACAGACAGTACCTGAGGAGCAGGAGAGAAGAACGCGTGTTCAACATTTTCATTTACCAGCATGAAAAGAAACCACTTACATAAATATGTTGCCACACACTCACTTGATCATCTCAAACAGTTTGTTTTCTGACACTTTGAGGTTCCTGGCCATGTTCCAAGATAGGTGAATCATGGGAACAATGGATTTGACGCTCTGAAGTTTGTTCCACTCATAGCGCTCAACAGCCAGCTTGTACTGATGCACTAAAAACAAGTAATTTTATACAAAACAAAGTTGAATGAATAAACAACTCAACACGACTAGAAAACAACCCTCCTTTAGTAACTGATGAACATTGTTAATGGTTTCAAAACCTTTGAAAGACCACAAGAAAATACACAGGATAGTGACAAGGTAATAGAGGAATAGGATAATTACGTGACATCAGAGTCTATGTTTAAGATAATACAATCCCCAAAAAGCATCAAAGATGGTAGACATATATGGTTAACTTGGAAGATGTTTAAAAATGTTTAACTTTTTGACATTTAGATGGTCTTCAAACTTCCAAATAAACCGGAATCCATTTTCTATTCCATATGCTAATGTCAAATAATTTTAACTGAAGTCTCCTGTTTGTCAAATGTGCTGTTTATGTAGTATGAGAGTGACATTTAATAAAGCAAACTCAGCCGCTAGTTAGATATTATGATGGTTAAGTTGCTGACTTGATGTGGACATGAACTCATGTGGGTAGTAAATAGCAAGGCAGCCTTACTCGGAGCAAATTCACCAGCAGTGATAGGATGATATTTACCTGTGAGCGGTCCAACATTCCAGGCAATGTTGTTGCACCAGCCAATGGCCTGAACCCAATGTACAGTGCCTGTATTGAGCCACACCAGATCTCCCGGTCGCTGGATAAAGCGATACACTGGAACATTGCTTTCATACAGGTCCTCTAGATTCGGCCACCACGAGCCCATTAAATAATTTATATTATTCCTGCAATGTAGAGACAAACATAAACATTCACTACATAAACAAATATAATATTTAAGGACATGCCAATATTCATAACGTAATGTTAGACTAGGGGTATAACTCAGGTAGCTCTATTTTAAGAGGAAGAATATCCCAAAATGCTCTTACTTTTCACAGAATTCATTCATGACACCCCAGTATGGCTCATGAACTGTAAACCATTCGCAATCTCCCGGACCGATGTTAATGTTCACAGAGCAGAAATTGTTATTTTCCTGATGACCTGAATGTGAGAGACAGCGTTTAGCCCCTTAATCGACATTGAGTCTCTTGCTAAAACACAGAAAGATGCATGTGCATGCCAATGAACTGAACTGAACCTGGTGTCCTGCTGCCTGGGACCTTCATATAGAGCTGGACTGTGTTCATTCCGAGAATGGTGTGACCCACATGACTGAGCAGATTCCCTGCAGACACCACCCGCGCAAACGCAGGCAGCTTACTCAACTCAGCCAGCTGCAGCTTCCACCTGCAAGAGCAACAGGACAGAAAGGTCAAATGCAGTGACCTGACATCTCTTCCTGTTCCATTAGAGCTCTGCTTAAATTTCTTCTCTGAGCAAGTTTCGCCCGCGTATTCGGAAGATTCAGACTTGAATACTCAACAGTTGAACTTTGGACGCACTATGAGACTGCCTCAGTTTGAAGAGACATAATGCTCAAAAATAAAGCAACAAAGCCACAAGTGACCATGCGCAAATACTATTAAGGGGATGTTAAATATGACTTAAAGTCATATGAGTGCCTAAGACCCAACCACCACAACATACGACATTTAGTGACTTCTTGCTTTTTTGGAAAAAACGATCTGTACAATATACAATAAAGAACTTAAATGAAGGTGTAGTTGCAATGGATTTCTCCATTCATACGAATGCTTATCCAGTAAAACAGGTAAACAAATATGTGCATAGAATATTTGTCTTTTGCTGCATACCAAAGTTCAAGTTGGTGACCTATAAATTCATACGGTAAACATTTCAACAATAGAGAGATTAAACAAGTTGTTTTTTCAATTAACCCAAGTACATGACATGTCTTGCTGCCCATATTTGAAGCTTAATTTTGCGCCACCTGCCCGACCATTATCATAAAAACAATTATAATAATTACGAACGATTCCTATTCAGGTAATAGAGTCAATTACTGTAGACTCTACAAATGTAGACTGTTTATAGTTGCCAAGCAACGTAACAAGATATTTTTATGATGAGAAATAACAGCAAACAATTGCTGTACCGGCACAAGGGTGAGTATATTTGTCATTTCAGAATAAAAAGTCCCTCTCTAAATCATATTTTAGAGCCACTCTTTTAGAAGAATTTACTCTCGGATTAAACTTTTAGTTTTGTTTCATAAATGTGTTTAAATAAACAAACAAATGCTGGGACAAATAATAAATCGTACTTTTTCTCATCTGACAGGTCAATGTTTGTTCCAAATTTGATGTGCTTGAATGGACCTCTCCGTCTCCGCACCACACTGAAATGCAAATGCAGTTAAATAACTAAAACATTTCAAGTGTTTTGAACATTCAGGCTTTTGTTGCACAAGGACTTACTTTTCTGAAGGAGCTGACTCTGTGTCTGATAGTTCTTTCTGCCCTTTCTTTTCATTCTCCTCCTGTCAGACAGAAAAGATTAAATTGAACCATTATAAATCTTGGCGAGTAAATTGCAAGGAACTCATAACACCGAAAATAATTAGTGTGAGCGTATGATGAGGACTAACCCGCAGGGATTCCTGGAAAGACGAGGCTTGGTATTGAGCATATCTGGAGATTGTGGTGTGAGACCGGCTGCTCTCAAAGCGCCACATCTTCTTGCTGCCAGTCAAGTCCCAGTTCTCATCAGTGGGCTGAAATAACTGAGTTCTCACCTCCACCAGGTGGTCTGGGTTGGCCTCTACCAGGGTCTTGGTAGAGAACAGACCTAAATCTGATAGAGCAGCAAGAAAGGAGGAGAAACAGAGAAAGAAACAGCACAATTTAGAGCAAAATTTCATATTTCAAAATACCAGATTTGAAACCAATGCACAACCAAATATGCTTATAAACACAATTAGGTTAACAGGAAATAGTTTTTTCTTTGAGTCCTGGGAAATGGCATGTAATTGCATAGCTGTTCCAAGAAAGTACAAATTCTGTCCAAATGGCAGAATTTCCCAGACAGCCAATTATGATGATATACACATCAAAGATCAGACATTGACTACGTTTACATGCAGACCAAAAATGCTATTATTACCCATAATCAGAGTAATGACTTAATCGCAGTAACATGTTTACAGGATATGAGAACACCTCTTTGCTCCCGTTTACATAAATTATATTAAGCTAATTATTTGCTGAAATACACAGCACAAATGATGATCTCAGATACAGTAGGTGTGTGCTGCTGGCCATTGTTTTAATATATACGCATCAAATACAAACCACCGATATGTGGACGTATTTTGGTTATTCGGTGCTGTGATGAATATAGAAATATGATGGAAAAAGTCTCTGCAACTGTGGTGTACGATGTCATCGCGTTCGTGCTGCTTTTGTATGAAGATAAGGAGCAGAAACTGCACTGCAAAAAATTCAACTTGCTAAATGTTCTCCCTAAAAAGATAAATAAGTCAAACTAAAGGATTCAAATGATTTTTTTGCATATACTACACAAAATATACCTAATGATGTTCTAACAAAGCTTATTTTGTTGACAGCACAAGTTTTTTGTTGAAATGCTTCAAAGTTTGCCCAACTAACAAAACGGTGTATATTGAACAAACATGATTGCAAGAGTTTGACAGTTCCTAATACATTGCAGCATGTGTTCTGTGTTTCTTATTTGTTTTTCCTTATAAGATTGGTGTTTTAGCTCTTGCTGGCTTAAAATATGCTTTAATATCACTGTTACGGTTAGTTATCTGTTGTGTTTATAGTTTTTCGAATGAATGATGGTTTTTGATCATTACCATGATTGAGGTTTGTGTGTTTAATGTTAAGGTGCAAGTACATGACTGTTTAAACAGTTATTTGATCAAAGTTTTCGCCCATGTGATGACACTTTCAACAAGCAGATGGCGCCGTTGTCACTTATACTAAGTTATAAACCACGTGTCAAAACTTACTCTCTGGCAGCCTAATTTAAATGCTTATGTCCCAAGTGCTAGGACGAGTACTACACCACCTTTTCAACTATATAAACGAGAGGTGTGCTGCCTAACACACAACAAAGGTATACTCGGAGAAGTGCTCACAAACACCATCTCACCTAGCTTGAGTGCTCCGGCCAGGCCACGGATGACAGTAACAGGGTTGGCTGGGTTTGTGCAGAACTGATGTAGTGGTGGAAAAAAGGCATCCCTCTTGTTCTCCAACTGCAAAGGATTTGAGATGTAAATTTAAGAAAACAGAAGTGCTTAGAGCAGACATATATTACTTGTATAAATGTGTATTTGAATTATAAAAAGCAACAATTTGTTGATGTTGTACTCACGTAAATACTAGGGGTGGGAGGATTTAGCTTGTCCTTTGGTAGCAGAGGGAAAGGTGATGGTGGTAACCGTGGAGGTGGACTTTTTTCCAGTAAGATGCTGTTGTTCATCACACCATTCTTTCCAAGATTTCTACACAATAAAAGAAATTATCATTAATTCATGTGTACCCTTAAAATGGTAAGAAAGATTATTAGCTCATTATTTAACTATTTAAAAGCACAGAGTAAAAATATCTAATATAATGATACACTCTTAGTGTTTGTTTAATATTTTTCTGATAAAAACACATGAGCAATAAATTGCATATAGTGGTGATCTATAAGCGCCGCAGAGAAAATTACATTTTTGTAGGCCAATCGAGAAGTTAGAGCCACACTGGTTTCCTCAACAGACACAACTTGAAAGATAAATAATATCTGTGATTAACAAAGGTTTATGATGCTTAAAAGTCTTAAGATAATATTTACAAATCAACACGATATTTGTTACTTTCGAAGCATAAACACAATCTCTAGAAATAAAAAGCTAACATGATGCTATAAACAGACTACACTACCATCGTTTGAAATCAAGGTCACCACCACAAAGCCTCCCACAACTTAATTAAAAACGTGTTTTTACACCAATATCCATCTACATTTTTATTGAACTTTGTCCATGTGGCATTTATTGTGAGATTTATATGCACGATGACGTCTAACGTACCCACCTAAGGATGAAGTCGCTTTTAGCAACTACCGATTTTAAGACACAAAGGTTATAAAGTCCCAAGCGGGTTATAAATGGCATGTTTATATCATAGATTAAAACATGAAAATATTTAGGCTTTTTAACCACAGATCTCATTTCAGGCAGTTTACCAAAAAACCCATAGACTTTGCGGCGATTGAACCGAAGTGGTACCACGCTTACTCGCTTCCGGGTTTGCATTTGAAAATGTGTCACTTCAGTACTCTCTACTATTTCTGGGGTGTTGTTGAACTCAATATCAGGCACATTTAGCATCCATGTGTTGTTTCTTTCTAGATGTAGATAGAGGCACAACACAAACAAGAGATGGAGGCACACACAAGTTTGACACTTTCTTTTGCCACTTAGTCTCTGAATTGTTTAGTAGTGTGACTTTCTCGCTGCTATTTTTGACAACAGAATAGCATTTGAACATCCTGTTAAAACGTCACATTGCAAGACTCATTGCGAAGGATTAAAACACGCATTAACAATGTATTCATTTTTACAAATACTAACAACTTTGTTACGTTTCAAGAAATATTATATGAGAATTACCTTTAATTAATCACCGTTGAAAAAAAATGTCTATTGCTTACTGTTAGTTTGTGTAAATTTATGTGAGTGATGCGATGTGAGGCCATGTATGGTACTCTATGGTACTTAACCCATCCAAGTGAACACACACACACACAGAGCATTGAGCAGCCATTGCTGTGGCACAAGGGGAGCAGTGGGGGGATCTGTGCCTTGCTCAAGGGTCTAACCTCAGCCGTGTTATTGAAGGTGGAGGAGAGTGCTGTTTATTCTCTCCCCCCCCATCTACAATCCCTGCTGGTACTGAGGCTCGAACCAGCAACGTTTGGGTTACAAGTCCGAGTCTCTAACCATTAGGCGACGACTGCCCCATTATGCACCATAAATGATTGAACCTTACTGTACAGTGTTACAGAAAAATTTCATGCATATTCCCAAGTTCCTAAAAGCCAAAACACTGCATATACACTTTTCTATGCAAATAGAACATTATTCCAATCCGAGTTGACTCAAACAGCAAGAATAAAAAAAGATACCACTCTGAACCACTGTTTCCCTGATACAGAACCAAAGCTGCATTTCAACAACTCCCTATAGTACATTGTTTATATAATATAAAACATTGTGATGCTATATCACTGGATAAAGCAACTGAAAGTAAGGATGAACAACCTACCTGCATGCTTTGAGCACCTCACTAGAGCTGGGGTAGATAGAGACAGCAGACCATGGGACGAACGAGGGGCGAATTTGTTTAGGGCAAGCCAGTGGGGATGGCACCTTTAATGGGCTCTGAGAGTCCTCCAGACCTTTGCCGTTGAGTATGGGGCTATTAAGGCGGTTATGGGTACCATGGTGGTCTGCAGATTTTGGGGATGGTGTCACCATGGAAGTGACAGAACATGGAGAGGCAGCCACAGAGTTTTCCTGTGGCTTAAGACTCGGGTGAATATTGTTAACTTTTGAGCCGGCAGCCACCAACCCATCATCGTTACTATTATTACTTTCATTGGCTTTTACAATCAACAAGGCAGAGAGCTGAGGATTGTCTGAACTAAGTACACCTGGTGAGCGGGGTTTCGCCCCAGCAGCGTCTGCCTGGCCCTGATGGACGTGATTAGGCAGTCCTTCTGCAGTGGCAGTGCTGTCGGGCGTCCCCGCAGAATGCCCGTTTCCTGAAGGCTTGCTCTCTTTGGTGTGCACCGTGCCTTGCTGTCCACCTGAGGTAGCAGAGTGAGAGGGGCTAAGGGAGGGGAGGTGATTGTGACTGGCCTCCTGCGCTAACGTGTGGCTGGCGGTGGCCGGACGTCCGACCTGATTTGGAACGCCAGTGCCGGTTGCCAGGGTAGGCTGGGAAGTCCCAGCGGAAGAGAAAGGCTGCTCGCCGTTAGGACCTGCTGAACATGAACCTGGACTTTTCTGAAGCCCCTAGAAAAAGGCAAACGCTGGATTAGATTTGAAATGCACAAGTTTACAAATGGTCTTTTCCCGACTATCCAAAACCTTAATGCTTGTATGAATTACAGAGGCCGTTTCATCTTACCTGAGAGGAGTTTATGTGTTGGCTTTTCAACGATTCATCATCCATGCTGCTGCTGGTGGGGGTTGTGCAGTTATGAGGTAGTGCGTTTTGCCGCGAGTAAGGCACGTTTCCGCTGCTCCCCGATCCTGGGAGATGATTATTGCCCACAGAGACAGCTTCTGTGTTACCCAGAGGTCCAGCTGTGCTGCATGGGGCGGGGCTTGCAGGTACAGGTCCGTTGGCTATCGGCTGAGCAGCGCATCGGGAGTGGGACGATGGTGTGCGGGACAGGACAATGTGTGACAGTTGGTGAGGGGAGGATGTGGAATTAGAGTTCATAGGCAGTGAGGGGCCAGCAACAGGACCGTTGGGCTGAACCTGCCCCATGGCATTCAGTCTCATCTGTTAAGAGAGTGAGTGAGTTCTTTACCAATGTCTAGTTGTGAGCTAAAGTTATATATTCACGCAAATAATAAAGCAAAAGATTCAGAGTGACTTCTGTACAACACTGGATTCAAGTGAGGTGATTTTTAAACAAATTCTAAATGTTCATATACCTGTTGATTCTGTTGCATTAGACTGAGCTGTTTTTCCAAATGTTCCAGCATCTGCAGCTGTACCGGCTTCAAACTGGCCCTGTTGGTTCGTAACTGTTCCAGGAGCTGAAGAGGGACAAGAAAACCACATAATATGAACAGTCTGTTTTGTCAGCTCAAGTCATCCATCAATTCAATCCAAAACAATCATTCACGATATGCAGCGATTACTAACCTGAAGTTTCTGGGGCGTTAAACTCCAATTGGCTATTTGATGATGACCTGGGTCATTTGCCAAGGAATCTGAAGAACTCTGCATGAATGTCCGGAGAAACAAGAAACCCATAAATATGCATCAAGCATCAAGTCGTAATACAAACTGAAAACTAAAATGTTATGCCTCAGTACCCCGGCTGGACTGGCGGTCCTCTTCCTTTTGGCTGGGCTGGACTGGTCGTCTGTCTGGCCAGAGGGCGTGTGGGGAGGAAGAGATTGGCCTGGAATCTGGGATTGGGCTTCATTGCTCTGATGAGCTTTGCAGGTTTGCTATAGGTAACAGATGAAGAATTGCAACTACTGCAACTGCTCGCGCACACATGTTCCTAAATGCAACGGTCACTAAATGCATAAAACGTTGTTTTGCTACACTTTTATGACAATAAAGATTATAACACAATGTTTCTTTCTAGGACAGACCGGAGAGCAAGAAAAAAACATTTACACTACCTTCCTTAATAATACGAAGTATATCGAAATTTGATTCAGTTCATTCAAATGGTTCTTTGGATTCAGTGAAACAATGGATGATGTGTGCTGATGAGTGCTATGGTCTAATGAACTAGAGGAAATAACTTTAAACCTTAACAGTTTAAGATTATTCTCCAGAATCAATGTTAGGAACAACATTGTTCTGCATGACTGGAAATTAAGAACCTTTTAGTGGTACTTAATCAACATGGAAAGTCAGGCCTTACCACACACAGATACACTGCTGTCTCGTGAAAGTATTAATGTTCAAGCTACCACTCATAAATCATTCTAACAGTCTAAACCATTAGATGATGAATTTAAGTCTACTGGCTTATCTAGCTGATCTGTTCTCACCTGTTGTGTTGTGTTGAGTGCTCCCTGTCTGGAGGTGAGCTCTGCTGGGATTGGTAGGCTCCACGCCTCCTCAATACTAGGGAGCATTTTACTTTTACTTGGTAAACTACCTTGCTGAGGATTACACAACTGAGCCTAGAAAAAGATTGCGTAGAAAACATGTTCATTGTGGGATTCCCGCTAAGCTTGACTCAATGCAATGGTGGTATGCATCCAATCACAGATGAAAATGACGATATCATATCGTTCTCAGTGCTAATGTAAGCATGTCAGACACAGATGTGTTTAAACAGGAAACAAAACCGGAAGAAAACCAAAAACATGCATGCAATATTCCGGGAAAAAATGACAACATAAAATGCAACGTGTACTCTCAGGTAACGTCACATTCTCTCTACCTGAAGGCATTTAATACGCGTTGTCAGAGCTTGGATGTTGCTGCAGGATTTGCTGCATGTGGCATTAATGTAGCACTTGATGGCATCCTGCGGCTGGTCGCAGGACTCGTAGAGGGTGCCTAGATCCATCCAGGCGGCTGCGTGGCTGTGGTCCAGCTGCACAGCACAAATATACGCCTGCAGAGCATCCATCGGCTGGTTCTGTTGCTGATACAACACACTGGGGACACAAGCACAGCGGAGGGGTCAATAAAGAAAACAAAACCCCTCCTGATGTTTGACAAGGGATAGAGGGGGGTAACTGGACTAGACCTGGAATAGGAATAGTTCACCCAAATATGAAAATCTAGTCATCATTTGATCACCATCCAGTTGTTAACAGACCTTTAAACATTTTTTTGTTGTGCTAAACACAACTGAAGTAATTTTGATAAATGTTTGTATCCAAGCCATTTTGGGTCATCATTGGCTCCCATATTAGGACAAAAGACTCCTATGGGAGTCAATGGTGACCCAAAAACGGCTTTCCCTAGCACTGCAGAGATATGCTTTTTTTTTCATAAAAAACGCAACTTGAAGCACCCCTTAAAATGTTATGCTTATGGTGGGCATATATAAAGTATAAATATGGAAATAGTCCTCATCTGGACAAATGTAATGAGGCCTTTAACAACATCTACACAAGGCATATCATTAAGGCATTATCACTAGCTCTTTTTCCTTTTATGGGGGGTGATAAGAAGCCCTGTGTTAAGCTCTGACGAGCTATAGAAAAGATTAGCTCTGTTCAGACTCAAGACCATTCATCTCATTTTGATGTGCAAAAAAGCATTTAAGGGATAGTTCACTGAAAAATGAATTATTCAATTACTCAATCTTTAGCTCAAGTGGTTCCAAACCTGTATAAATTTCTCTGTTCTTTTGAACACAAAGAAAGATATTTAGAAAAATGTCACCAACTGACATTTTTGGGACACCACTGACTGCCATAGCAGAAAAAAAATGGTAGTCAATGGTGCACCAGAAATGCTTGTTTTTCCTAAATTCTTCAAAATACTTTTACAAAAATAATACAATAATTCTTTATACCATGGTAGTCAATGGTGCCCCTGAAAACAAAGTTGCTAACATTCTTCCAGATATATTTCTTTATGTTTAACCAAACAAAAAAATTTATACATGTTTGGGAAACTTTTGAGTAATTCAAGACAGAATTGTCATTTTTGTGTAAACTATCCCTTTAAGAGAAGTAATGCAGGATTTTCTGAATGAGAACTATTAATGTATAGCTTACCCAATCGAGCACCATGTATCTGCACTGGCCTCAGACTTATCAATAGACTGTCGGTAAGATATGAAGGCATCTTGAACCTTCCCAATACTTGAGTAGCACCTGCATGAAAATCAGAGCAACTTTACAAAAACACATCTTACGGAAACACTCTTAAAAATCTAAAGCATCTTATGTCAAATTTTATCAAATAACTAGAGAGCACAACTATAGAATACGAGATTAGTTATGTATAAGAAAAAGCGAATGGTTCTACTGAAAAACAAAACTTTCTGCGTACCTGCCCAGGAAGTACCAAGACTGTCCCGAATTCGGGTCTGCTTCTAGGGACTTCTGCAGACACTGAATAGCATAGCTGTTCTTGTTGGCCTTGTCTCCCAACTGCTCGACTGTGTGATGCATCCAGCCTGAGGAAAAGTGGGGAAACATGAGGATCAAAATGCCATCAATTACCAAACGATCTCCCTAAAAACCACTCCGTAGTGCGCTGTAGAGACTGGCCCTCATAAAACAAGCAAATGGTCTGTGTCTGCCTGCCTTAAGGGTAGGGAGAGGAGGTGAGGTGGGGGAGTGGGCTGGGTTCTTATACCACCAGCAGCTTCAAAAGGTCCCAGCAGATAAAGCTCTGTCCAAACAGCCATCTCTTCACCATTCCCACCCAGCCAGTGGTTGTTAAGAAGAACAAACCGTGTGTAGACAAAGAACTTCCCCCATGTGGCCTGGTTTCTCCTAGACACTGATCCCAGCAGAGTTCTTAACACCTGTGGCAAGCGCCTCACTAGGCTGTTGCTACAGCAACCAGGCCATAGCCGACAATTGCAGGCGCAAAGTGGAAATAGCTTTATCGCAGCCTTTTTTCTTTGTTTTTAGACTGGTGAAAGAAGCGCAGCGTGATGAAGAAAAAAATCTCATCTTGAGGAATCGCACTCGGCACTGCACAGGGTTATTTATGTCTTCATGAATCGTTCTTAGAGCTTTTTAATTCAAGTAAAAGACAGACAGTGCCAACCTGAAGTCGGCTGATCAGTGGTGGAAATCATGAATATTTCCAGTCTATGATTTGTAACCACATAGTCATCCGCCAAAGCAATCAACCCATGTATCAGCAGTTCTTGCACAAGACAAGTTTACACATCGTGGGAAATTGGGATATGTTTTAGAAAAGCGGGATTATACACTCGAGGATGCTATTATAAACGATGATGTTATAATGTAATGCACAAAAGTGCATTTAAAAAAGATATTACATACATGCTCTATTATTTTTTTTCAAATTTGTGCTTTCAGTTCTCTTGGATTTAAACTTTCAAAGAACGTACTATAGTCTTCTCTTTTATTGCTTGAAAATCACCATTATAAAAACCCTTCTATTTCTAGGTTTTTTCGTTATAATGGGAGCCCAGTAAAGCAGAAAACATGAGCCAGATAAAATAGACACTCACCTAATTGTTGAAGCGTAGTTGCCTTCACCTGTGCAGGAAGATTCTCTGTTTGTAACAGACTCTCGTAAGCTTCCTTTGCGATGCGGTATTTCTTCTGTGGGCAGACAGAAAACGAAGAGACGTTTTAGCAGACAAAAGGGTCAGTGCTTTTACAGCCCCTTCGGGTGAACACAAAAGGCCCCGTCAGAATGACCACAATGTACAGTCTAATAAGTTCAGGACAGGATGAAAGAAAAGACTGCACTGAACAGGCCAGTCATAGGAGAAGCCAGACAAACTCATAGCTAGACACAGGGGGAGGGTCAGTGTAGGACAGGGCAGGCCAGACTAGACTAGACTTTACAAGTCGGACAAACACAGACATGCTCTGTATGAGTGTAATTTGAGAAGCACTCTCAGAATAAGTGTTTGTTTTCTTCATTGACCTTGACGCAGATCTTTAGTGGAGCTGGTGACTGACCACCACAGCCTCACACTAAAAGGATTTACCAGATCACCTCCAAACACATAAGGGTCTAACAACATGATAGCGATCTCATCTGTCTGCTGTGGACTATAAAATCGACTGGTTGTAAAATCCAGGCCTTGGCGGGCTGGTAAATGTGTGCATCAGATGCTTAACTTTTGATATAAAGATATAAAATGCACATAGAACACACAACTACATTCAGCTTTGTATACGGCAAGATTTAAACACAAGGCTAGGTTGTATAAGAACTGTCTTAGTTTAAAGGACAGACCTGACTGAATGACAAGAGCCCATTACTCACCAAAGAGAGAAACTAAAGTAAGTTGATGGAAAACAGAGGGAAGGGGGTGAGTGAGTGGCGCCCTAGAAGCAGATCTATCATGAGGGTATGTTTGGGCAACAGAACTAAACTGCGAGCAAAGGAAAACCTCAGAAACAGCAAAATTGACCAGTCACCTCAATGACCTGCTTTCTTAATAAACCACTAATCTATAGACCACTTATTTTCCACATAAGATCCTGGAGGTCCAACAAAATGTCTCGATATTAGAGGGATGATGCTTGGAGAACACCACAAGCCTCTTTTGGTGAAGCGGTTTCATTCACTATTAATGACTGACTAAGTCCAATGGAAACATACAAATGTAAAACAGGACATTGTTGTATTCTACAAAACACAGGACAGATCAAAATCGAACTCAAAAATTAAACACCAGCACAACAAACTTTATGAATAAACCGTTAAAGAAGGAGAACACTCACCTGAATTTCATACACATGAGCAATGTGGAACTGAACTGTGGGAACAAAAGAAGAAATTGACATTTATTAATACAGCACATCCTTTTATGACGGAAATCTGATAAATTAAACCAGCGTTCACCGTTTCGACTTTTGTTGTGAAGGGCTTATGGGTGTACATTCACACGTAGGGAAAAATCTTAGTTTGCCCTTCATGCACTTCAAGCATATCATTACCGCCACTGTGCAGGGCAACACGCGGCTGAATCTAGTCATGCCGTTTCCTTGACAACTAGAGTCTTGGGCAAGGTGAAAATAGCAATGAGAAAAAAATCTAAATTAAGGAAATATTCAGCTGATCCCTTTCCCTTGAAATCTTATCTATCCAGGGCAACACATCCCGTATGATATACTGCTACAAACCCTTTCATCGATACATGCATAATTAATGTAATGGTCTCATAAAATGTTACATTCACCAAAAATAAACATGTTTTATGGAGGCACTTACTTTCAGCTTTGGACAAAGTGCAGGGTGTGGAATCAATCAAAGCCAGCTGGAAATGCTGCAAGAAACAAGGTGAGGTTTAATAGGATTAGATAGTTAAAAGCACTTGAGTTTTTGCATTCTAATTATTGACTAGTAGAACTGACATCCTATTGTAAATCATGCCCAAGTCAAACCAAGATAAAGGAACATTTAATAAAAGATGAACGAATGGGAATATGTGAAGGTGCCGTTTTTGTTCCACTACTTCCAAAAAGAAATCCTCATCCTGTAATAATGGAATGAGCCATAAAGGAACACAATCTTGCATGACAACAGAACAATAAAATGTGATCAAAGCATCTGGACCTGCAACAACACAATTAATATTATTCCTGTACAACCTGATGGTTTTAGGACTTTTAGATGTAGCCTGACATGGACATTAATGAACACCAGCTTTGTGTCTTCAAACATTAAGAAAATGACTTTATGCATTCACCAACTGACCAATTTATGGGTGAATCTCACAAATCCAATCAAGAAAATGTCCAATACAAGTTTGTGTTTACAAATGATATGTCTGTGCATATCTATTTTGTATTTCTAAACACATCAACATACATGTATATATTTAGGAAATATCTGCAGGTACATGTTAAAATGTATATATAATTTAAATATGTGCACATTTATTTGTTTTATATTTTATGATTTTCATAAATATATAAATGTATGTGTTTATGAATACAAAATTAATAATCACAAACAAAATTAAAAACACAAACTTTTATTCTGGATGCGATTAATTGAGATTAATCATTGAACATCCCTACCCCAAACCCTATGTTGCTTAAAAGAAAATAAAACATATTTGGACTTTGAAAATGTTTATACTGACCCCTCTTATTCTCAATAGTGTATTGCAAACTAAACATTCCCCATTTATTTATTACCAACCAAGAATAATGTGTCCTATATCACTACTGAAACCATTTCTAGCCTAGAGATACCCAGAGGAATCCCATTACCTGCATAGCAACAACTGAGGAACATGGCTAGGCATTTTAATGTCCTGTTCAGGAGCACACCCAGACCTCTAAACTGAATGGGGACCGTAAGCACCAATACATACATGGGGATATACCCCACTTTCCTTTACTAATACGAATACCAGATTCACAATTCAGACAAAATCACAGGCATAGACCATGTGTAACCAAGCGTGTGTGTTCTCCTAAACTAGCCCTGAACGTCAAATATATAATAAACCAACAAACAGCATGCCAACAATTTACCTGAAGCAAAAAAAGAAGGAAAACACACACCTATCTACTCCATACAGACACCTCCTAACAAACAAAAACACAGAATACTGACCACAACAAGCCCTTTGTGCTGAGCTGGTCTCCCATGACCAACTGTGCCTCCTACATGCTCTCCTTTTCTATGGCTCTCAACTGGTAAGCAGATAATGCAGCAGGATTACCAGTGTCTGTCTCTCTCTCTCTCTCTCTCTAACACTGATTACTATTCAAGAGAGAGAGCAATGCCGGCAGCTGAGAGATGACACGCTGCTCTCTCTCACTTGATACCTCTAAGCATTTTTCACTGCACACACCATACGCCTACCATGTGCTTGCTCTCTTCCTATCTGCAGGAAATCGGGACACAAGCTTATTAAGACGGTGTGAAAGGCAAAGATGAGGAAATCAGAAGAGGAGGTATCAGAGAATTCAGAGCATCTTATAAGCAGGGCGTTAATAATAGAACTAACACACTGTCATTGTCCTATATGGGTCTTGCTGCAGCAAACCCGGTTAACAGCAACCAAATTTCTGCCATGAGGGTGAAATAAGGTCATGTAGTATGCAAAGATATTGACTGGTGTTATGAATTCTTCCCATTTAAATATCAAAGAAACCCAAATTTGTATGTTGGCAAAGCATCAACATAATTCAAAAACATGTGTAATGACAATACAATAGCACTTGCCCGTAGGGGTGTAACATTACACTCAGCTCACGATTAGGTACATATCTTGATCCTGGGTTCACGGTACGATACACATCTTGATATTTTGAACAAAATAAAAACAAATTCAAATAACATTTATTTTCAATATATTAACAGTTTCAGTTACTTATTTGGTTGCACATACAACTTAATAAAGAATTTAAACACTTAGGCTGAACTGAAATTAGAATTAAGATCAGTGTCAATTTTGACAGCAAATCAAAACCAATATGTAGTCTTTTGACTAAAATGCAATTTAGTTTAAGTCATCCCAATTTATCATAGATTTAGTATTTTTTAGTTGACGAAATCTACATTATATTAGTCTACTAAAATCTATCTGGATTAACTCATTTAATTGGTGTAAATAAATGTTCCATACAAATATTTAACTGTTTTGACATAATTTACTTTACCTTGGAATTAAATTAAACCAGGTCGTTAACCAGGTCATTATTACCTTTTATTTAACTCATTCACCGCCGGCCTTTTTAAAAAAAGTTGCCAGCCTACACCAGCGATTTTTAACGTTTTCACCCAATTTTAATGGCTCACAGAAAATGTTCTGTAAAGAGTGTATGGACAAACAATATGTCAAATGAAAGAACAGTCTCAGCTTTTAAACAAAATAAACTATATTCTTCTATCTTCATTTGTTAGTTTTTTATCACTCCGTAAATGTGGGTAGGTTTCTTCAAAAATGCATAATTTTGATTAAACAGCTGAGATATTTAACATTTTTTGTCAAAGATTCCGGCCGGATTTCACTCAGAACAATCATTAAAAACTGCTAAAACATATACGTTCTAGGTTCTGGGATTCTGTACTTTTTCCCAAAGGTGTGTAATAGCGGCACCTGCTGTATAACCGTACAAACACTGATTGCCGTAATAACTCGTCTTTGGCGGGGAAGTGTTGTTTTTAAATGACGAGATAACTCTTTCACCGCCATTAACAAGTTAAGTTGAGTAACTACTGGATATGCATGGTTGTAACAGAGAATATAAGACCATAAACGACATATACCAGTTCATTCAGTCTCATTTTGACTCGTTCGTTCAGTGAAGGGCGTGTTTATTCAGTACATTTAACCAATGAAACGCACTGACAGAGCTCATGCTCAAGCACTATTGGCTCGTGTCAGTCTTGAGACAGTAATAAATGAGATTTAAAAAAAAAAATACATTACATAAACCATCTTGCATTTCTTCGATCATGCAAATCACATACTTGTTTTTTAGCATGTCATTCGATCTTCTAATATATAGTATGACTCCATCGCTTCTCTGATCGGAACAGTTTTGGTTTACGTTATGTTGCATATCACGATATGCAGCAGCTCACGTTAGCGGATAAATTAACATTGGCATTTAAAAACGTTTGTGCTGCCTTCGTAATGAGTTTCAGGGTGACTTGCCTGCAGTCACACTTAAAGTTTGTTGTGAAGGAAAATATGACGTTTTGTAAACCAATAGGAGACACAGATTCTCCTACTCCCAGACTTCTCTCTCTACCGCATATGTGAGATAAGCACACGTGATGCGCTGGGGCAGAGTAGGTAGCGTCTTGACTGCTGAACGAAGAGAATTAAACCTATTGTAAAATATCTCCATCTCTCTACGATGCGCTTTGTAACATTTATGCATCGCAAAATAATGTAATACGAAGTATCGATACACCCCTACTTGCCCAATAAAGAAAATTACATTCCTGTCTATGAGTCAATCAAAATAAAAATAAAAAATTGAGACGGCTGACATACATTATGAACCAGACACATGTCAAAATTTAAAAACACAGGTACAAATACGGTCATGGTACAAAACGGATTTGGTAAATTCAGCTATAACAAAAAACATTATAAAGCGTTTATCTTTTAACATCAACTATATAGATTTTATCAGTGGTAAAGCCTCACATATATCATTTTAAAGGTCACGTATAACAGAGAGCATTAAAATCTGGTGTCTACTATAACACACTTAACATAGGGTTAAAGAGGCGGGTCTGAGCACAAGACTATGCGGTAGAGAGTGCACAATACAGGAAGTGTAAAGAGAGCGCTGGTTGTCTGCTTTTTATCATGCCTTATCAGGCAGTTTAGTGCAGATGGCCACTCAGCATGTGCATATACTCCCAAAAAAAGTGCATGGAGGGATATAAAAATAACCTGCAAACAGCACCAACAACCTGACAAACACTCTTAAGCGCAGCCTCGTGATATAGAATTAATTTATTCAACCTTATTACCAAATCTTAGGAACCAGTTTTTTTAACATTAATAATAAAAGCCTGCTCTTAAGGATTTTGAGCTCCTCAAATTCAATTATTGTGGACTGTACATATTGTTTTATTTAAACAAAGAATATATGAAAATATGAAATTACTATAAACAGTTGGGCATGATTAAACCTAGAGAGAGACGGAGAAAGATAGAAAGGGAGCAAGAACAATAAACAGACATACCTTGAGGCTTGACTCGTAATCTGTGCTGACTTTAAACATTAGGCCGAGTCGCAGATGGATCTCCTTGGCTTTTGAGAAGCTGGGGTCAATGTAAAGCACCTCCTGAAATGCTTTAATCGCCCTGTGGAAGAGAGAACGGCAAAAGAATCCTTTACTAAGAGACACCTTAAAAAAACATATTTTTACATAATCTGAAAGCTGAATAATTAAGCTTTTTATTGATGTATGTTTAGTTATGAAAGTACAATACATGCCGGAGAGGCAACGGTTTAAACCTCTGGAATCTGAGGTTGCAAATAAATCGAAATATTGAGAAAATTGCCTTAAAAGTTGTTAATCAGAGGCACTGTAGCAGGTCATCCACTCTCAAAAATAAAGTTTTCATATATTTAGAGCAGGAAATTTACAAAATATCTATATGGCAAATAATCTTTACTTAACATTTCAATGATTTTTGGAATAAAAGAAAAATCGATATGTTTGACCCACACAATGTATTTTTGGCTTTTACTAAAAAAATTATTGTGCAAAATTACAGTAGCAAAAGCATCACTGCCATGGAAACGCTTGTGAATCACTGGTGCTGCATGCTAAACTCTGTAGTAACACAGCTGTATTAGTGGATGGGCGTAGATGATGATATTGAAATGCTGAATACAAAGAGTGCCGTATGCACACGCACAACAGACTACTACGATCTTGCCTCCTTGACAGATAGATAGCAACACATGGCCTTCTCACAGAAGAGGGTACTGCTTGCTTAGAGTCGCAGGCGAATAGAAGTTTTTTCTGAGGCACGGCTCACTGAACTCAATGACCCCTCCCCTCCACATCCTCTTCTCCCTGCACATCACTGCAATTCCCTCAGCTCCACACATGACATATGGCAAAGCTTAATTATCATTTCCTTCTAGCCAGTAATTAAATTACTCTCACATGGGATGCACTTTTACAAGGTAAAAGGTTAATCAATAGGATTACTAAATTTACGAGTTTATTTAACCGGTTACCATGTTTACTGAAACAGAACTGCCCTTCTCCGATATGTACATGGCATGATGGGATTTCAATGTGCAACGCAATGCAGACATACTCATGTTTAAAATATGAATCATTGTCTAAATGGCATATGATCCTATTAAGCTGAAACAAAATCATTGCATTGTTGTAATTTACTTAATATTCACTCTAAAGGTTACATGGGAAAAACTAGTACTCAGTACTAGTACTGAGAGCATTAGAATAGCACGATATATCACCCAGCCCTAACTGCATGTAAACACCTTTACCGGTTTTTTCTCAGTTTTATTTGTGTGCACATGTCCGACAGCGTAATCATAAAAGTCCCATACGGTAGTAATAGCAAAATAACTCCTAAAAGTCCACTCTCGAATCATGCAGCCGATGTAGAACCATCAAAATGAATAACTTTTATTGCATATGCTGGTTCTGTGGACATAAGATATAAAAAAATCTTCGAAGGTGACTTCACTGCACGAGAAAGTTACTTGTAAACAAGGTTTTCTGCAAAGCCGGTTTATTGAAATGCACGTAAACACGTGAAAACAGGTTTCTTTTCTAGGCTGATTATTGAAAGATATCAGTTTATTTATTGCATGTAAACACACTCAATTACGTGCACAGTAGGGGTTGAATGACCTCCGATTTTTTTTAAGTCGACTGCTATGTGATAAAAGTCGTGTCAACATCGACTATTCGATGACGTCATTAATTAATAAAATAAGAGCTAGGGAATGTTTTGCAACAAGATTTGATGGTTGTGGGCAGTGTGTGCTGGCTGCGTTAGAAGCCTCTAAATATATAGTATCTAAATACAAATAAACTGTATTTAGTTTATTTATATAAAGAGAAATAACATCTTAACTAAAATCGCTACATCAACCTAACGTTACTTCAGATCTGAAGCGTGTGTACAGACCATTTGCAACAAGTCCACTGAAAGTGTCATGTGCACTAGTAGATGAAAGGACAGAAAAATGTGTCGAGTTGGTGAGTAAGTGAAAGTGAGCAAGTAAGTTGGTGAGTAAGTGAAAGTTAGCAAAAATGTGAAGCCAGGTTATCTCAGAATTAGAGGTAGATTACATCTTCAGATTCACACATGCAGGAAGCTGCAACTGTGCCCTGTATTCTAACTCAGAAGTCCAGTGTGAATAGGGTAGTGACTTGAATTACAGGACAAAGCATGGCAAATTCTTTATAATAAGTAACTAACTAAATGCATCATTTTGATTAAACCGCTGAGATAATTAACGTTTTTTGTCAAAGATTCCGCCCAGATTCCACTCAGAACAATCATTAAAAACCGCTAAACCATATACGTTCTAGGTTCTGGGATTCTGTACTTTTTCCCAAAGGTGTGTAATAGCGCCTCCTGCTGTAAAGCAGTACTATCACCGAATGCCGTAAAAACTCGTCTTAGGCGGGGAAGCGTTTTTTTTTTAATTGACGAGATAACTCGTCAATGGCGGTGTAAGAGTTAATGAGGCCTAAAGCATATTGCACATAATGCTATAAAAAACATAAATAAACACTTAGGTTGGTATATGATCGCCAGCCTGTGGATCGGCGATACACGATAGCATCAAGGGGAGGGGCAATTACACATTTATCCATGACAAGCTGGATTTGTTGACAAAATAAGAAGCTTACATTTCTAGAAAGTGTGACTTAAATTAGCATCCTATCAGAGTTAAAGTTCAGTACAGTTGTCAGTACAGTTGTCAAAATTGTTACTTGCCACCGCAATCTTTTAAACGAGAGAAAGTAAACTATTGCTATAAGTCAATATCATTCATCCAAATGCGCCATTGATGCCCGCATGCGCTATTATTACTCGATTGCCAAACGGAAATAACTAATGCGCTGGTTTTAAAGCCTCATAGGACTTCCTGCGAGGAAAAGTCAGAGCCGCTCATATCACAAGCTGTCTCTTTCACTGAAAACTCAACTTTATAAACTCTCTGGCTTGAGGCAAAGCCCGAGATAAAGCTCTCCCAGGCGCATCACTAGCTCTCTTGTGCGCTGAAAACTCAAAGCCCACACATTATAAACTCTCTCTGGCACAAGGTAAAGCCTAAGCCGTAAGCATTGCAAGCTCTCTTGCATGAAGAAATGCGCGATGTATGTTTGGAATATTGATTTTAGCAAACAGCCAACAATCGTTTAGGGAATCAGCTTTCGCCGATACTTCTGCTGATAGTCGATACACAATAGAATCGTCAATCGGAATAACCCTATATTGTTTACAGTGTCTTTGTGAGAAAAAGAAGCACATAAATGTTCTGGTAAAAGTGTCTGCACAGAAACTAGTGCGATTCTCCGCAGCACGAGCACAGCAGATGCACACAGCCTCAACAGGGTGGTAAGCAATCATGTTTATTGAAGAGCTGTGTATTTTTGTGTTAATAGTTATTATTAAAAGTAATTTTAAGTTTAAAGTGCCTTTAGAAGCAGACAATGCTATTCTTGCATCTGACCTTAAATTTGGAGATGAGGACTTTTGCAATCATCCATGACTTAGCTAAATAGTATGCCTATATTTTTAGTTTTCGATTTACTAACAAACAAAGATTACTTGCTTAACTATGTTTGTTTTCATAGGCAAATTATTTACGACTCATTATAATTACTATTTACGGCTTTTCTGGCATTATTTCTGCCTTTTGTTCACACAGGGCGCTTTCCGGGACTAATCCCGTTAATGTTACTGGGTCCCCTTTCGAATCACTTTTCGGAATAATCCGGGATGCGTTTGCGTTCACAAGGAAGGCACTCTGGCCTTTTTATCAGCCTTGCCTGCGCAGTAATACACAATCTTTGAAGTCCATTCATAGCAAACATATGTAATCATGAGACGTAACTACAACCAAACAAACGTTCTCAAACTCCATCTGTCCAGAAGTTCATCCGCATAGCCTCCATTCAACACAATGATTAACACACACACACAAAAACTTTACCACATTCAAAATTGCAAGCTGTAACTATTTATGAAGTAGAAATGTAAAGCTTGAATCAATAACTTGATTGTACCATTAAAACATGCATGTCTGTGTTTAACATAGTTACAATGGCTTCATGACTTCCCGAATTCATATTTTTATCATAAAAAAAAGGCTTAAAAATTACCCTTATTTCTTATCAAAGCACATAGAGAAAACACATCATATTATATGCTAATAATGTGCTCCCGGGGTTGCGGCCAGTCAACGCGGGTCGGTATAGCATGTGTTTTGGCAAAAAAAAAAAACATTCTCAAGAGTGTATCAGTACCAGATGTTTACGATCAAGCTTCATCTCCGGAAGAAGCATTACACATCGTTTTAAATTGGCTTTGTTAAATAATATACTAAGCATGTAAGCGGCTGTTATTAACATGTTCGCGGCTAATCCTGAGACTTCACATTGGTCCAAATACAGGTGTTGTTTGGTAACGTTAGTGGTAAAACGCATCGCGCCCATTGGTTCAGAAGACTTGTGACCGACATTATTTCTGTAAAGCTTGTTTATTAAAACGATGGAAAGTTATAGCAGTGTCGTTCTCTGTGAGTTCAGTGTTTTCTCATTTGTCCTAAGTGCGACAATACAAAGAGCGGATAAAAACAGAGTTCGCATTTGTAAGACAATGAGGTTATGCTGAAATTCTACTCACAACATAATAACGCCTGGTTGCTGATCTTTACATAACTGTCTGTCATATACAAGTAGTGGTCGACCGATTATCGAACTGGCCGATTATCGGCGTCGATATCAAAGATTTAGCCGATAATCGATATCGATCATTTTCAAAGCCGATTTGCCGATAAAGTCATTTAATTTTGAAATGCGCTATTTGGCTCTGACGCAGCCAAGGATTTAGTGAGAGCAGTCGGAACACGTCACTCTAGTTTGTTGCCTAGAGTAATGCCCGCCCACTGCCCCTCTGATTTGTTGGGACTAAGTCACGTGTTCAGCCATTCAACGCGGGAGGCTGCAGAACAGAAAGGGTTTTTCACTCTCACACCGAAAGCGCTGCTTCGGGTTCATGCTCTCTGAGGTAAGGCAGCATCAGACGTTGAAATAAATCTCAATCCACTACACTGAAGATGCAAAACACTTCAATTTAATTAGTGCCTTAATTTCGGAGCAGCTTTACGGGTTTCCTGCAGGTTCCGCAGGATTTACGCATTATTATCATGTAGATGTAAATCACATCCATAGTATAACAATGATTTTGCTCTGCAAGCGAGCAGCACACTGCACGAGTTTCATGTAATTGATCGAGCTGGCGTTTTGCACGTCATTTTAAGTTACGCCATTTCAAAAATGCAAGCCATTTTAAAGCATAAAGAACTTGAATCGTCGGTCTTCAGTCAGAGCGCTCTCATGCACGCGCGCACACACACACACAGACTCCGCAATCTCAAGCTGCTCGCGACAAATGTTAGATCGAGTTATTTTTCGCAACTTATTTATACACATAAATGTTCAGAGACACTCATGGGTGTGACTAAATGCCCGTCTTGCCGACAATACACTCAAGGAATAGGCTAATGTACTAAGTGTACCTAAAATATGCTTTCAATGTTATAGCTTCATGAAAACATTTGCGGTCTTTTCAACAACATACACAATAAAGCTATAAATTATTTACACTTATTATATAAATTCAAATTGTGCTAGTTAATCAAATGATGAGCACAATGATTCATTGAATAGTTCTAGTATTGTATGCAATTTTTAAGTCATCAGAACATATTTTTTTCCATAAAGAAATATAATTTATTCCTTTCAATTCATTTTTTCATTTGTTCCTTGTTGTTTTTTACTGTGTTGCTTGTGGTTTACAAATGGTTCACATAATTCTGCTGGGTGCTCCCTTCTCTCTTTTGTTATTATTAATATAAGTGTTATTATTAAGATTTCTCAGTCAGAAATAAATATCTTTCAAATGTTTCATAGCCTGTTTTCTTAATTTCAATATAAATTTACGTTTTTACACCATATATATATATATATATATATATATCGGTTCAAAATATCGGCTATCGGTCTAATTCAAATGGAAATAATCGGTATCGGGCTGAAAACGCATATCGGTATACCTCTATATAGAAGTACTCTGATAGCATATATATATGGCTCTATCCCGGTTTATGTCCGTTAGTAATATGCATGCAAATGATTAATCATCAATGGCCAACATTTCAACCAGCAAATGGTCAGCATATGTTGTTCTATCTATGTTTTTGTCTTTTCCATTTAATTCGTATTAATGAACAAGGCATTAAGGTGATTTTTATTGCATTGGGTGTATGGTTTTGGTTGGAAAGGGCATTACAGATGTAATTGCACTTTCTGCCGTATTGCTTATCGCGATGTCATCCAAAGCACATGTGTAAGCACTCTACCCCCTTTTTTTGCATACATGGAGGGGAACAGAAGCTCCTTTGCATTTAAAGAGACACACACAAAAACAGCTCGTTTTCGATTGCAGCCACAAATGGTCATGTTCAACATCTTTTAATGAAAGATATGTGGTGTATTTTGGTGTATGGTGTACTTGAAAGACGCATTCTGGGGATACACCTGACTATTTTTACATTGCAGAAAACATCTGGGATTGCGGCCCTCTAAGCACTAACCTAGATTAAGCAATATACTGTTGTATGGAGCTCTCTAACAATACTACAAAGCATAAAAAAATGAAACGTTATACATCATGTTAAATCCTATATATTTGTGAGTCTCTTTTGATAAAGCCCGACGTGTATCAATGCAGCTTTCATGAAGAATAATCACTTAAGCCTTCAGGTCTTGCGAGTTGTATGAGATATGCGCGCGCCCAAGGAGTCAGAGCACAATATACTAAACTGAGTTCTCTTACAAGCCTTCTTACTCAGAAATGGACATATAAACACAAAATTCCTATATTAACAAGAATCCTTGTGAACAAACAGTTGGGAAACAAAACGCATGTGTGTTACAGTATATTGTGTAAGCTTTTGAAGGGGCAGCAGCATATTAAAGATCTCTGTTTATAATGTTGATCAAACAAGGATCAAGGACAGGCCCAAAAAGCTTTTTATTAAATATATTTAAGTAATTTGTAAACATTATTAAAACTTATATGAGAAATGTTAGCCTAGAGCCCTGCATAAGCATCAACACATTTTATCAGCATCCTTCAATGCAAGCCAAGTTAATGCAAAGATTCCTGCTGCGCAAGCGTGCCAACCATATCTACAGAGCATGTCTGAGTCATACCCTTACAAAACCAACATGGTATGCCTACCTTCTCTGTCCAGAATGGGCATCGGAGGGGGTGCGCTGTACTGCCCTAAGACAAGGAAAGAGGGGACCTCCAGTAGTAAATATCAAAACATACCATCTGTACATGTATTTGCCAAATCAATACCATTTTCTTATGAACTCTTGTACTACACATTAATATATCCACACATATTTTCCTTAAAATGCTAGTGGGGGTAAAATACACTGAAAACTTTGTTGTCTCTTTATGATATATGAATATGAGGTGACCATATTGTGTGCAAAACTAACAGATCTAAAACGTAAAAAAAATCTTTAAAATAAACACCCAATCACCCAGAGACAATAATTTTATAGCTGCTATCATAGACATTTGAGTGAATTTGTAACACAGTATTTGAAGAGCATTACTGCAAATAACTGCATTCAACAAAACCAAAAGGGTCTCACACATTCTTTCCCATAAACCTAGTTAAATAATGTCTACCCTCTCGACAAATCTCAATTTTCTGCATGCATATAAGATTTGTATAGCAACTAGTAACAGACAAAAGTATTTTAAGAGGGTATATACAGAAATCATAAATTGAATACTCTTTTTAAGACTATTTCCATACATGTTAAGACCTCAACTCCACTTCAAGTTTTAATCCGTTACATTGGCGACACTTTAAGGGGCTTGTTCACCCAAATAGGAAAATTCTGTCATCATTTACTCACTCTTAGGTTGTTTCAAACCTGTATACATTTCTTTGTTCTGTTAAACACAAAGAAAGATATTTGTAGGAATGTTGGCAATTCTTAGTTCTGGGACATCATCTACTACCATAGTAGGAAAAAAAATGTTTTGATCTGAACACAAAATTAGATATTTTGAAGAATTTAGGATAACAAACAGTTCAGGGGCACCGTTGACTACCATTTACTACGGTAGTAAAATGAGTTTCCAGAACTGAAAATTGCAAACATTCTTCCAAATATCTTTCTCAGTTTTTATTAGAACAAAGTCATTAATAAAGGTATGAAATTACATGAGGGTAAGTAAATGATGACAGAATTTTCATTTTTGAGTGAACTACCACATTAACATACATTTACTGTATATTGATTGTAAGATAGCACAACTATACAGTCTCAGTTTGTGAGAACTCCTTATAAATGCAACATATTTCAGAAGAGTGGTAACTAAGCCCCAGATAAATTAAAGTGACTAACCCAATGCAAGGTTTATTAGAAAAAGGAACAAGGCTATGCTAATCGCCTTCCGAAACAAAGACCAGTGCGCCTCGCAGTTATTTCCAGAGACGACCATAAGCCATGGTTCCAACTCCTTATCCTCCAACCATTTGCACAAAAACTTGCATTTCTCCATTAGTCAACGATGTTGTTTAACAACCAGGTGTAAATGTACATCCCCTTCGCATCATCGATGATTAGATTCAGCCAGACTTAAGCATATGACCACTTAGGACAAATATAAAAGGATACACAATTTAATACCTTGGGAAATGGCATTTAAGATTTTTTTAAAGGGCTTTAATTTTCTCTAAATGTATTTATCTATGCAATGATAACCTGAAATGATTTGTGTTCACAAATGCAACACAACGCTATTGAGTGATTGCTGACATATAATGAAACTCTACAAAGGCCTTTTCTGTGGAGCGAGCACATATTATATATAACTCCGAAGACTACTGAGAAAACCATCTGTGAAACACACTATTATGAACCCCACACAAGGGGTTTAAAAAACTAAATGAAAATACTTATTCAATAAGCTCTACTACACAGGCCCAGTGCTTCAAATTAAAAACAACACATTGATTGCAAAGCTATAAACTGACAGAAAATGCACAGCTTGCACTGTTGTCTTTAAGAAAACAAAGTGTTGACTGAATGTTTAATAAAAGCTATCAGAGGAGGGCAGTATTCTGGGAATTTGGAATTGAGGCCACCAAATGGAAATATAATGAATACTGTATAAATGCTGTTATGGACATCTCTACAGTCTGATGGGAATCGAAAATCAAAGAAACCTTTTGGAGCGCGTGAAAACCACAAATGCAGCACGCAAAATGTACTTACCATTGAAAAGCATTGTAATGGAAGTAAACCAAACCAAGGCCGTATAAAAAGGCAGCATTCTGAAAAAAAAAGAAATGACGAGTCTGAAACAGCATGAACACACTTAATAAAGCATCACAGTTTAATTAAAAAACTTAAAGGTACAGTTCATCCAAAAAAACAAATTCTGTCATCATTTACTAACCCTCAAGTTGTTCCAAATCTGTATGAATTTCTTTCAGGTGAACACAGAGAAAGACATTCGGAAGGATGCTTGAAACCAAACAGTTCTTGGCCACAAAAATGACAATGGCAGTCAAAAATGCCGCAGAACTGTTTGCTTTCCTACAATCTTCAAAATTATTCTTTTGAACACAAAAGAAGATAAGACATTTATAAAGCAATTTTTTTACTATGGCAGTCAATGGTGGTCAGGAACGGTTGTGGCTACAAGCATTCTTCCAAATATCTTTCTCTTCGTTAATCAGAACAAAGAAATTTATACAGATTTGGAACAACACAAGGGTGAGTAAATGAAGACAGAATTTTTATTTGGGGTAAACTGTTACTTTAAGTACTTATCATTCAAACAATGGCAACAGTGCTCGTGTGCACATACAATTCATGACTTCCTTTTGAATCACTCCTTAATACCGAGAGAAACCTTTGCACGTCTGATAAATGAAGGTGAAAAGATGACGGATTACACTTGGCTCTGAGGCATCTGCGCTCAGCCGGGGACAGAAACATCTGCGGCTAAGTAGTGTTAAACTAAAAACGGGCAAAGTCTTTACCCCCTACAACCACAAAAGGTCATATTTACATAACAGAATGTTCCAGCAAATATGGATCAATGAATTATCGTTACTTAACCTCTTATCTGTGTTCACAGAGGAAAAGTGTTACTCAAATTGAAAGCCACAGCGGCTTGTCTGCCCCACAAATACACTTTCACTAGATGATATGGTTAGCAGGATGATACGAAACATGTAAAAGAGTAATTGCTCTGAAGCTTAGCAATATGACGAAAAATCTTCTTTATTTAGCAATTTAACGAGGCGAACATATTTAATAACTAATTGTTAAAACTAATTCTTCAATGGCAAAAAAACAAATAAATTCTTTGCATTTTAATAAGAAAAATTCTAAACATACGCACAAATACTAGATCTTTGTGCCCAACAGACCTTTAGCAGTGCAAAATAACATATTTTTAGGGCCACACTAGACATTCAATCTAACTGCTTTCATATCTGAAACATAAACACATGCATGCAAAAAAAGTCTCCCTTAATTAAGCTGAAATAAATAATAATTCACTAAGAGCTTAGAAACTGATGTACATATGAAACTGCAAACAAATGTTTACTGACCGAGTTTATCTCTAAATGATGACGCTGACAGAATGCACACTGAGAGTAGGTCTAGACAAATGCAAAACTTGACTCCAAAGTTGTCAGGAAGGAAACTAAGATCTGAGGCTTCAATGACAGGCGTAACAGCACATGCTACTTATACGCTGCTGCATCGAAAGACCTTTGGACAGCCGTGTGAATTCAGGGCACTGGAGGAGCACTGACTGTTTGCAGCAGACAGAGCGACGGAGCGCTTGGTGCATCACCCTGACAGGCTGACAGAACTGCACTCAGCTCGCTTCTCACACCTTCACAAATCATACACAGCTGTCCGACTGTCGAGACGGCACTCTTGAAGGAGTAGTTCACTTTCAAATTAAAATGTCATGTCATACAAGCAGTCCATGTGTTTTTTCTGCAAATTGAGGCTTATAAGGAAAGCTTTCCAGGGCTCCATATAATAGACTTGAAAGGGGGGCTTTTGGTTAAGGTGCATTTTACATCGCAGCTTCAAGAGGCCCTACATGACACCAGCCTATAAATAAGGGTGTCGTCTAGCGAAACAATTCGTCATTTTACAAGAAAACAAAAATAGATTTACTTTTTAAACATAATTATATGGCTTGCCTTGCATTGCCTCGGAGTGCCTCCAGGATGCCCATCCACGACTTCACGTACTACATAATCACTCTGGAAAGGTCATACACTGTTTATGAGTGTGGGGAAAGAAAACCGTTCAAAAGTTCTTGGATGATGAATGACCAGATTCTCTTTTAAATGGTCAGTTTGTGTGCATATCAGAGATGCGATGAAACTGATATTTTGACCTTAACCAACAGCCCCCCTTTCAAGTCCATCATATGGATAAGAACCCTGGAAAGCTTTCCTCATAGCCTCAATTTGTTTTTCAACAGAATAAATTAAACACACGGTATGACATGTGGGTAAGTGAATTATCATGACATTTTCATTTAAAAGAGACCTACTCGGTTAACCCGTTAAACAGGTGGTACATTTTTTTTAAATGTGCTTCTGCAATAAATATATACGGACTCCTACACAGAATGACAACAACTTGCAGAATGTATGAAATCATCCGATTATCAGAGTCCAATCGGCATTGTTTACATTGGAAAATTTTCCATTCAGCCATCCAAGCTAAACAGTCTCAACGCAAAATATACTTCATAATACAAATGAAATCCCAGCCTAATAAATCACAAAGACTGTTAAAAAGTCCTGGTTCTGCAAGGCAAATTCTATTAGCTGTATGCTGATGTTTAGTTTCTGAAAAATCCCAATGAATGCATCAACATTCAACAACAATATTCAAAAGAACTCCATCATCCACAGAATTTGGTCTGCCATTGAGATTTCGCAGCCAACAATGTCACTCTTACTCAATGCAAGAAGTGGTTGGAAGCCAGAACTGTCAAAGCCCATGAGTAGTAATTCTCCATCTCATTTCACCTTGGCACAATATCGAAAAACATGAATCGAAATTACAGCCAGTTACTACGATTTTCTTATTATTTTGATTGAAATAGTCGTTTCTCGCCAAAAATATTGCACTGTTTTTGCAAACCAAACTAGAATAGAATGCTTATTTATTCAATAAATAAAAAAATGTACCCTTATAACTGGTTTTGTGGTCCAGGTGCACATATCAATTGTAAATGTGGTCAAATATATTTTGTGAGAAGAGAATCCCTCACCTTCCAGTAGTCTGACTGTAAACTGTAGTATCTCTGGTATGCAGATAATGCTGAGTAAAAAACAAAACAGTGATGATCACATTAATAATAAAACAAATAGACATTAAATTCCAATAAAGTCTATAACTCACCTTTAGGGTAATCTTCCAGTAAAAGGTTGAAGTGACCTAGATGGCAAAACACCTCCGGCTCAACCTTTCCTTCAGCTTTTAAAATATATACATCATAGCAACGAACAGCCTGTGGAGGAACGAATAAATATTTAACATTGAATGTCATAATATCCACATGAAAAAAAAGCCTGTTTTAAAAAAGTCTGGTGTTTCTAATTCATTAATCAGCTTAAACTACTTAAATATAGATCTTGCAAACAATTTACTGTTACTGTTAACTTAACCCAACACTTGACCAAAGTGGACCATAACAACAATTGTTATCAAAAATATCATAAATTCAGGATGCACTAGCACGAAAACCGATACTGAAAATTTGTTTTAAAATCTTTGAAATAGTTTTTGTTGAATTCCTTTAATAAACACACAATAAAACCAAAAACAATTAAGGAGAACATATATTTTTAATCAACTCAACAAATATAATTGTCTTAGTCTTTTTTTACCAATCACCTTAACATTGTAGATCTAGAATTATTAGGCATATATGCATAACAGTAGTCAAGTTATAGTCAAACATAATCTCATAATATCTTTTCATGTAAACGGGCTTAACATGAGCCTCAGTGATATCAGCACCTGCCGGTTGATGGTCCACGTGAGCTACATCATCAGTTACTGACAGTTCGTTCCACTGACCATACATGTCTGTCAAGAGTCTGTTTTAGTAGTAGACTTTGTTATGGCGTGCCTACATGATCATCCTTTGATAACAGCTAGTAAGAGAGTTAAGCACTGAAGGGAAGCTCGGACGCTGAATATTTCTGCTTTTATTTTGGGCAGTTTTTTCTTTCACTCGAAATCGATAATGCCGTTTTTGGCCGAAAATTTTCTTCAGCCAAAATTCCGGTGCATCCCTACTTACAATGTCTCTAAATAGACGGGCATGTATCTGGGACACCATGTTTTGAGAGACATGACCACATTGCAGGAAAAGCTACACAGTGACAGACCGACAGCACAACAACGCAGAGCCAAGTGACACAGGAAGACACCCATCTACCTCAAGCTGAATGCATATCAGAGCCACCACAGCGTTAAAATGTCTGATTGCCAAGATAGTAATGAACTATTTCCGCCTCAAGCTCCAAATCAGATCAATTTAACTATACACACATCACTGTAGACATGATGCATAAGACATCATGGATGACCAGAGGAGGAGTTGTTCTATGATAAGCATTTATTGCATCAGTCAAAGAAAATATTTTATCTTTTAATTGCTTATAATTTTTTATATTTTCCTGCAATACAATACATTGGTGCTCCAGTGCCAAAACACATTTTTAAAGGGGTCATATGACATGTGTAAAACGAATATTATCGTTTGTTTTAGATGTTATGCAATGTGAGATTTAAGGTTAAAATACGCTGTAATTTCCTCATACCATGCATGTTTGTATCTCCTCGAAACAATTGTGCTGATAGGTACACCCATCTTACTTGCGTATACATTTGGTGAGTCTTGGTCAAATCGTACCACGAACTGACGTAGATTTGTGGAGTTGTGGTTACACGAGGCATTTCATGCAGCTCTGGGTGAGCATTCGCTTTTAGATAAAATGCATATTTTGTTGCGACGCTTTCAATTTGGCAATTTTAGGCATTTAATACATGCATGGATACTGAAAACACACCAAAGACACAGAAAAACACGTATTCGCACCATATGACCCCTTTAAAGGAATAAAAATATAATTGTGTAAAGACTTGTAAGACTTTCGCCATTCACACCCAAATAATTTTCACTTGCAATGACCCAAGTGAACGTGCAAATTCACTCCCTGACATAGATGGCGCAAAAATGAAAAACATTATGCTTCTGACACTCGCTTGTCACATAGAAGAAGAATTCATCTTGCTTCTTCTTCGTCAATGTTCGCTCGGCAAGACCATTTTGTGCTTGAGCACCACCAAGTCATGTTTTAATGTAACTTCAGCAGCTCCAGCCACGTGAACAAAAGTGGCTCATTGGTTGACCAGTTTTTAACGGAGCGCATCAAACAAAAAAAACACTGCCGATGTGCACACTTACATTGGCACACTTTGTTTAGTCACAAGGCGTTAAACTTTGACGATAAACGTGCACGATAATCTTCCAGGTGTGGACAAGCCCTAACACTGTGTATTATTGTGCAAATTCACTAAATATACTTTTTCACTCTGAAATGCATCCCACTAAACTGCTTCAAATTCTATAGGACGAAGACACATCAGATATGAAAAAAATACAAAAAGTAGCCAGCATTGGCATAATGTCTGCAGATAATGTTGCCTGCAATTGCTGAAAAAGCCATGCATATCCAACACGGCTATTCAAACCAAGTCCACTTGCTTCGCCATATTAAAAACCCAATGACTTCCAAGTATCACCATCCCTCTTCAACTAAAATCTGCCACGATAAATTGTTAAACCAGATGCTTGAGAATGTGATTATGTGATTAACATTAATCAAAAGTGTTTTTTTTAGCTTGACTGATGTAATCAGACAGCCCAATAAAGTTCATATGAATGATCACTCAATTGATTACAGTTGGCCAGCATCATGCTAATCGGCTAACATGTGGCCAGTGTCGGTTAAATCTATTCGACCAGAGATATACCTGTACTAATGCATCTTCATAAACCCTACAGAAGGCCTAAAATCAACAAATAATCGAAATAATTGACAACTTCGTTCTTATCTGTCCTTACATTAAACATCTTGTCTAGCTACACCTTTACACTAGCAAAACAAAATAACAACAGATATCCCTGCATGTTCAAATTGAAGATCAATATTAGGACTTTTCATAATTAAGACACATCCCTTCTAACATCCTTTGACGTTTTAACTGCCAGTCCCTGCAATTGGTTATTCAAATGAATGCAAAGAAAGGAAAACAATACATTTCCATGAAAGGTTAATGGCCTACTACTCATTAAAAAGCCACAATAACAACGAGGGAAATAGACGAAAACATGTGCAACAGACCAGCCATTACAATGAAAATATTTAAATGCAAAATTTGGAGTGGAAAAGCTAAGCAAGCTGTCGGATTGGATAAACAAAAAGCAGTACGACCAAGTAAAAAATGCGTTAATGCTCTTTAAATCTGCAAACAAAGTGATAAAGACGAAACTACCCTAAACGTTTCAAAGCTAAAAAATATGCAAAACTCTGCTAGAGAAACTACTTAAACCTGATCACCGACACGCATTGAGTTTCATTTAACGGTGTAACTTATGAATGTATATTATAGCATTTCACTGGGTAATGCTGTGTATATTTGATCTAGCTCTTGTTGCGTTGCAATTTAAAAGTATAAAAAGTACATAAACTACTATTACACTATCCGTATTACTGTGTTTCTGTGTAATACGTGTTTACTTAGGCAGAGTTAGATTGCGAGTTCCTGCTGTTACATTGCAATTTCTCCTATGCAATTTATAAAGTATCTGCCTTTAGACCCCATCAGTGCTGTGAATGTTGTATCACCGTATCTGTGTAATAAGTGTGTATCGTCCAAACTGTGTCTTTTCGATGTTGCAGTATTATTTTAGAGTATATGTTTGTGTCTGTAGACCCACATTAGTGTCACACACTCGTACCTTTAACAGCAAGGCCTTCGTTCTGGCGCCATCTTCATGAAGCCTCTGAAATCCAAACAGTGCGCTGCAAATAGAGGACAACACAGGCGGTTCCGTGTTACTTCACCTGCACCGCATTCATTTACACAGCTCTTACACGGGGGTTAGGGTTATAAAAACGAACGAAGGGACACGATAAGAAGCAACAGGACATTATCTGACCTGTCTATGCCTGCTAAGCGCTCCTTTTCTTGCGGCGTAAGCTTCGGAAAGTCCTCCTCGGTTTCACTCGCTTTTCCCGCCGCCATTTTCTTTTCCTCATCACCACCACCAGCAGCAGCGCGAGCTACAGCGGCGACCGACACTCCGCACGATTTCATAGACAAAAAACTCCAGCGAAATTATTTACGCACCGCAAGCCGAGCACCTTTTGTGTGGATCCGAACGCAAAAGACTATATGGCAGATCCTCCAGGGGATAATATTTCCTCTAATCGCCTTCTTTTCACATTGTCCTCGACATTAACGAGTCACAGTTAGCTGGTACACTTAAATGCATGCAAAACAAGCAATGTTGGGTTATACGGTAAATTGTTTTTTAGTAATATCTGAAACTTCCCCCTAGTCGCCACCTCAAACTTGTTATAATTGTGTCACTCAAGCGAACCCACGCCGCCACCGTCGGAACGCCTCCTCTGTGATTTTGGCCAATGGCTGTTTTCGGGGAGGACCACGTGATTAGCCTGGTCTTGGGATCTTTATTTCCTATAAACTTTCAAGGGGGAGGGTAAATAACAAACCCTTCAACTTTACGCCGGATCTTCGCCTGCTCCAATTGGCTCACCTGGATTTATTATGATTACGTAACACGTACATGAAACGCATTATTGGACGCAGCATCTGTCTGTTAAATAACACAGGGTATAGGGATCTAGTGCACCTAGTCAGTGCATCTTCTCATTCTTTATGATCTGTGAGCTACTTCCATAATGCCGTTTTTTTCTATACATCCAACCGAAGTTATAATGATAATATACGTAATTAATAATTTTGACCTCCCATGTGAAGTACTATACAGAAACTATTTACAGAATAAAATGACTATGAATTAAGGGAAGGATTAAATGACTCTTGCACGTAATTCATATTGACGGCAATACCCATTGGTCACTTTTTGTAAATGAAAGTGTGGTGGTATTGTACGGAAGCATTTTGTTTAAATTATTACGTTACAAATTATTTTAAGGAAGTCTTTTGAATAGCTGTTTTACGCAGTGCTACGGCTCTATGACGTAGGGTCGCACGTAAATTGCGCAGGGTTTTACGTAAAGCTACAGCGGTCGCTAACGTTGGAACACTGCCTCATAAAATGGCGGATCGTGGAGAAGGTAAATAAATCGGCCAACCAAACGTTTAACTAATAGTCTTGATTGACTATGTGTGCATTTTATCCTGTGTTTTATATGTAATGCTATGTTTTTCCAATCTAGCATATCTTTGCTAATAGATTTGTAGATCTGTAGATCTGATCTAACTGTAACGTTACAGATATAATATAGTTTCAAAATTCCACCACTGTGATTACTTCTTATTCGTGTCTTGCTTGCTAAATGCATGTGCTTAGATATATTTAAAACAAACCCTGTCCTTCCGCTCACGTGATGTGTTTTGTAATAAAAAAGCATAGATCTAATGTATGTTGCTGTTTAGCTTTAAATCACTACACTCTATTGCAATGCAAAGATTTAAAGGAAAGAACAAACATAATAAAATATGTAATTGTGCACCATTCTAATTGATTCTTTTACAAATATAGTTTCTTATGTATTTGGGTTTTGTGATCTCTGTGTGTCCCTGTTGTTTATATAAAAAAAACTGTTCATTTACAATGAGTAACTTTTCACTTCATATGTAGAAGCGGAGAGTGAAGATGAATTGTATGAGGTTGTTAACATCACAGATTATGCCAGGAGGCATCAGTGGTGGAGTCGTGTCTTTGGGACTAGTACAGGACCCATTGCTGAAAAGTACTCTGTGACTTCACAGATCATGATGGGTGGGGTGACAGGATGGTAAGTGATGGTACAGATGTAAGATCTCATGTTATTTCATATGCACAGTATAGTTGAATGATAATATTTGTAAATATACTCTGTCAGATTAGTTTTACAGTGTAATGTATGATGTAAAGTAATAAAAGCACACATTTACATGTCCACTCAAATGGCCTGTCCTGTAGGTGTGCTGGTTATCTCTTTCAGAGGGTTGGAAAAATTGTGGCAACTGGTGTCGGAGGAGGTTTTCTTTTGTTACAAGTAGGAATTATTAAACTGCTCCGTATAGCATGTCTATTGTTAAGAATGCTTTATGCTTCAATTATATCTTAACTCTGAAAAATAATCTTCTGTTTCAGATTGCCAACCACAGTGGCTATGTGCAGGTGGACTGGAAGAAAGTAGAAAAGGATGTCAATAAAGCTAAAAAGCATTTGAAAAAAAAGGCAAACAATGCACCTCCTGAGCTCAATTCCATTGTTGAAGAGGTAGGTATTGCTTAATGGTATCATCATGTTGACTTTGTGCTTTGTCTGCTTTAGTTCAGGTGTTCCTAGTCTACCATCATGGTCATGACAGAAGTACACGCTGATTACTGTGTAATTGCAATTTCTGGTGTTGAATTGTAATGTTTACCAACCTCATTGTTATGTAGTCTACAGAATTTGTGAAGAGGAATATTGTTATCTCAAGCGGATTTGTTGGAGGATTTCTGCTGGGTTTGGCATCCTAAATTAAACCTGGACCTACTGCCACTGGTTTAAATTATATTCTCCTTCCAATGGACATTTGAAAACCATCATTGAACATATTACTGTGAAATGTTGTTCTTAACTGTAGATAGCTAAAACATCCTTAAAAGATATCCTGTGCCAATAACTTGTTTTTAAAAACGTTTGCTTGTTTTTTGCTCACTATTTATTAATAATACATGAAGTTTGTTGCAAATATAACTTACATAATGTGTCTTATATTTAGCTTTTGAGTACATTTGGGTTAATAGAATAGAATAATACACTTGCCAAAAACATGTTTTTCTATATTTTTCTTTTAGTTGTGTATTTTTATTATACAGTTCAATTCACCAATGACATCCCTTCATCATTCTCTTTACGTCTTCCCTGGTGGGGTTGCAGGGAGTGTTGGACTAACCCAGTTGTCTCGGGCATAAGCATTGAACTGCCCTGGACAGAGGGCCAATACCAATAATGTTTGTGGAAATAATAAAATATGTTTCTGGTTACTTTTTCCTATCATGTTTTTTTAAGTGCACCCAATGTCTTTTATATATCAGAACGTGTGTGATTGCAGATTCCTTAGTCATCCACGAGAAGGCTTGAAAGTGTGGGGTTGTGTAGCCTGATTTTAACCCCTTAGGAAAATTAGCCATGGTTTTATTATAGTTAAAGTGTAGTAAACAATTTGTTTTTGGTGCATTGATTTTTATTTGTATTTATATAGTTTTACTACGAATATCATGGTTAAACTATGGTTAATATTCTTAAGTCAATTTACAGTATGTCTAACAATGGAACAGAGTTCACAGGGTAGTGGTGCAGTTTTTATACGTTGCGGCATGTATATTTTTTTGTAGAAAAACACTCTTAAGTGTTTTTAACCCTTACCGCAATAGACTTCCTACGGGTACATTTATTAGAAATCGTTCAAGCTAGTAATGTAAAGTAAGCATTATACATAACGCAGGTGTCAAAACTGCTTGACGAGTGTGATTAGCAGCATTGACAACGAAATCAAATCGATACTAAGATAGCGTTAATATGTAATTTAAATCGATCAATGAGATACATTTATAAATTATGACTGTCTGATTTATTCCTTCTTTGTCTTTATTTACATTTCATAGTCGTTAGCAATCATAGGGAGGACCGGATAACGTTATGTTTATGATTGGCCTTCTTGCTGATATAAATGTAAATGATTAACGTAGTTTATCAACGTAAAGAAACAAAACACTTCACGTATCTATCACGTGATCCGCGTTTCGTTGCTTAGCAATAATATTTGCAAACACATTGCTGCCTTGACAACCAGTTGTCCGGTCTGAAGTCCAGAGTTGAGGAAATTACATTATCGCCTCTGCAGCTAACCATGGCGTTGCCGATGCTGCCTGGAAATTCAACCAATAGAAATGTAAGTAGTGTCAAAATAAAAAAAATGTTTTGTTTAAAAAAATATAATTATTCAGTTTAATTATACTGAAGTGGAAAATATTTTTAATTTTAAAGCTTGGAAGAGACAAATTTCATAAATCTCAGCATTTTGATTATTCGAACGGAGTGCCCTTGATGATTGGGGCAGAAAAGCCTGGCATTGGAGGGGAACTGCTTCTGGGGCAGAGGGCAAGACCCAAGTATTCCCTTTTTCCTAAAGGAGAGGGTAGTGATGCCCCAGCATGGGTAGCCTTTGACAAACAGGTATGTCATCACAATAAGATACTTTGTTTTGTATGCTATCCAAAAATAATATTCTTCTAACTAATAATTGTGTTCTTAATTAAGGTCCTGTGCTTCGATGCGTATTTCCAAGAAACTGTTCCTCAAAGTAGGGAAGAAAAATATAGAGTACGAAAGTGTAAGATTTACTTCTACCTGGAGGATGACACCATACAAGTGGTGGAACAAGAGCTCAAAAACAGTGGGATCCCCCAGGGTAAAACCTCAAAGATGTAGAGTCCTGACTATTTAACAAGCTATTAACAATTCTGTTTAATAATCCCATTTACCTCCTTTGCAGGGACCCTGATACGCCGCCACCGAATTCCTCTCCCACCTCCTAAAGATGACTGCTTCTACAATGTGCATCATTTTAAAATCAATCAGGAGATAGCGCTCTATTCCAGGACCTTTATGATTACAGACTGTGACTCCTTTACACACAACTTTCTGAGGAAAATTGGTGTGCGCCTAAAGCCCAGTGTTTCAACGCCAGCTGATCCATATACCACCCAACGACAACAGGTGAGCAAGTGTCTAAAATGTAAAAACGGTATTAAAAAATTCGGTCACAATGTTCATTTAATGTTTCTTTGAATCTCACAGATGGAGGAAAACATGAACCCATTGCGGCCATATGAACGAATAGATACTCTGAAGCAATTTTTGGAACATGACTCCAAAGTCTTGCGCTTCAGTTGCTATTGGGATGATACTGAGAGCATGTTTGGAGAACCACGAGAATTGATCTTGCATTATTTCCTGGCAGATGACACCATAGAAATTTACGAAGTTCACTTTCCGAACTCAGGTCGGGACGCTGTTCCTAAATTTTTGCACAGGGGTAGGCTTCCTAAGGTTAGTAGGAAAAAGCACTGTATTGATATACATCCTTAATAGTTGTGTTTCAGAAAATGTAAGTTTTTTTACTCCACTTGCAATTTTTTTCTTTATTTTTTACATTTGAAGAAAATTATATTTCTGCATAAAACAAGTCAAAAAACAATAAGAAAAAAGTTTTAGGTCTTTGAAAAAAAGTCTTGTCGTTATGTTACAAAATCATTTAGTTTCTAAGAATCTTGTTTTAAAGATAGTTAGACTTTTATGCAATTAAAGAGCTAAAAATTAATTATAAAAATGAGTGATGATTTCAATGAATGGTCTTTCAAAAAGTAAAATAGAAATGAGTCTTCACTGTGTAATGCAGTTTGTTCCACCTTTAGACAAGCTTAAGTGGTTATCAGTTCCTCTCTCCTCTTTTGCTCAGACAAATTTCCAAATCCTCTGTGCCAAGCCTTTATCCAGACTGACAGGGCTGAAGGAACATCTAACTTCCCTAAAGCGATTTTCAATTTCCTCCCTGCTTGCTTTTTAATCTAAATTCATTATGAAAGAAGAAGGCTTTCTTGAGTTTTTTCTCCATTTTCTGTTGCTGTGCTATCAGCAAGAGTGTTGCCTTTCATTAAATGTCATCCTAAAGGTTTATTGGAATCCCCTAGTGAGAAAATAATTCTGATCCCATTTACAAATTTGATTTGTCCTTGTTATAAATATCATCCGTTGCATCCTGCCCTTTAAGACAGATTGCAATTATTTCTCAATTGTTTCCGCTGAACAGCATGCTCCTACTCCAAAACATCAGCCTGGGGAAATAACAGACCGCACAGTCCTTAATGTATTTGGACCAGTCGGACATGGAGGACGGTATATTTTGGATAGTCTTAAAGTAAGTACAGAGAAAAATTTCATTTCAGATGAATTTTTTTGATGTTTTAAATGGATTTAAAGGGATAGTTCGCCCAAAAATGATTTCTTTCTTCTGCAAAACACAAAAGAAGATATTTTGAAGAATGTTGGTAAACAAACAACGGTAGTACCCATTCTGTTTAGTCACAAAACCCATGCAAGTGAAGGTACCACCATTGTTCGGTTCAAAATATCTTCTTATTTTGTGTTCTGCGGAAGAAAGAAAGTCACACAGGTTTGAAATGGCAGGAGGGTGAGTAAGTGATAACAGAATGATCTATCTTTAATAGACAAAGGGAACAGTTGTTGACTTGAGCCACAATGTGAAGTGGTTAGCATGTTTTACATAATTTGATGTTGAAATAAATTGTAGCAAAACGTTAATGTTGAAATCAGTAATGTTTGAATTTTCATATGACAGTGTAATCTGATTGCTGTCTAGGAGTAGGCCTATCATTTGAGATACAGTATTAAATAGATCTCACTTGTCATTTACTTATTTATTTTGGTTTTGTATATCACCATTCTTGTAATTTAATTTAGTAGACATGTTTTAAATGTTGTAATAAAAAAACTCCACTGCCATTTTACAGACTGGGGCTGTAGAAGAGGAATTCTTCAAAGACAGTGATTTGACTATCGGTGGCATCATTAACGTGTGGGGTCGTAGGGTGCTGATATGTGACTGTGACAACTTCACTAAAGAGTATTATCGCTCCAAATACGGCATTGGTGAGTTGTTTCTTCAAAAGATATAGTCACATGTTTCCCCTTTAAGTAATAATTAACCCAAAAATAAAAATTCTGTCATTATTTAGTCACCCTCTTGTCATGTCAAACCTGTATGGATTTTTTAATTCCGCGGAACATAAAAGAAGATATTTCGAAAAATGTTGTCGACCGAATAGCGATGGAAACCATTCACTTGCATGGGTTTTGTGTCGATACAATAGAAGTCAATGGCTGCCGCCGCTGTTCTGCAATCAACATTGTTCAAAAAATATTCTTTGGTGTTCTGCAGAACAAAGAAAGCCATACAGGTTTGAAATGACATGAGGGTAAAAAAATGATGACGAAATTTTCATTTTTGGGTGAACTATCCCTTTAAAGTTGATATTGCCATTATTGGGACTTTTATCATATTTCATAACATAAAATAAATGTGTATATATAGTTGATTATATAAACATATATAAAGTTACAAATTTGATTATACTCACAGGACTTTAATCATTTCCAAGTTTTGCCAAGAGTTAATGGCCACATGATGTCAGCATTGAGTTTAGATATTACTCCCACATCTGTGACATGGTTAAAACACAAACTTCTTATACTCTGCTCGGTATAAACAAAGTCTGTGCAACTTAAAGCTGGTAAAACTGAAAAGCCAGTGTACAAAACGGAAAGCCATTTTACATTAGTATCCTCTCTCTGTGTGGTCTGAAAAGTTGATTATTGTTTTCAAATTATTTTTTCATGACTGTGAATAACCGTCATAGCTGCTTGGTTCAGTGTAGACTGATGCAGAAGACTGAACGAGCAGAACTGATTGACACTTCAAGGTCACTCAGTTTCAGACAGCAGATATGAGCAATGGCCAGCCAGCTTCTTTATCTTCAAAAGCCTGGACGTGAGGAGCATACGAGCTCTGTGCCAACAGTAACACAACACGGGTGTGTGTGCATCTGTCCACAGCTTGTGCTGCGTTACGCCGACTGAAGAGATCACAACATTAGTTACACATGAATCTAATGGAGCCAGGTTGACACAAGTTCCTGATGGAGCACTTGTTCGCTTTTTGGGGGTCAAGGGGTTACAGATTGAATTTATGTGGATGAATCAAACACTATACTGTGTCTGACCTCGCTTACTTTTCTCCATACTCGCATCTGCTTAAATCTCTAGGAGCCGTTGGATGATCTCTCTTTTGATCTTTTCTTCTTGTGTGATTTCATAGAGGACTTTACACCTGTCTCAAACAAGGCCCTGTCCCCTGCTAAACCATCCAGAAAGGTACCACCCTACACTGGATATGGATCTGAGGAAGACTCGCTGTGCTCCTGTCAGGGTTTGTTGCCCAAGCCTCCGCAGAAAGACTTCAGGAAGCTGATGGAAAAAGACAGGTATCTAGTATTCTCAGCCTCAGATGATACGTACAATGTATATTGCAAAAGGAATTTAAAAAGTCTGTTTTTTATTGTATTGCACTTACAGTCTTCAGACACAAATGGTTGCCCTTTATAAATAATCAGCCTCTCTAAGGCATCCACATGATACTTCCAGTGTAGAAGATCCTTTTCCAGGATGGTTTATTATTAAACATTGTTATTACAGCTTAACTGTGCTTTGCTTCCAAAAGAAGCAATATCACACTGCAGATTATTTTCTTCCTCCCCGGTTTCTTTGGGAAAACAAAATGTCAGACGTTGGCAGGAACACAGTTTGAGGAAAAAATCTCTGAAACATGTTTGTGTAACTTTATCTTAATAAATCTTTAATAGATTGAAATAAAAGCAGCTTTTTCGAAAGGACAGAACTATCTCCATCTAATAGGAAGAACGTTTCTTTAACTTTCTTTTAATAAGGACAAACCAAGAGAAACCAACACCATTCCTGATCTGGTTGCAGTTAGTGAGTTCATTAGCATAGCAAGGAAATGTTGCAGGTGCATATGCTGTTGAATACTTGTGTTACATGCAATAGTCTATAGGGATATCTCA
Source organism: Triplophysa dalaica (assembly GCF_015846415.1). Classification (NCBI taxonomy): domain Eukaryota; kingdom Metazoa; phylum Chordata; class Actinopteri; order Cypriniformes; family Nemacheilidae; genus Triplophysa; species Triplophysa dalaica. The sequence goes on along the minus strand of NC_079549.1, from coordinate 17,056,321 downwards.
GGACATGATGAGCAAACAGGAGTCAAGAGTTATAGCTCAGCTGGGCTGGTTTGTTGGCCGGGGCAGGCACCTAAATCAGATGGAGTGTCAGGATGGCTGGACCTTGTGGCTTGTATTAGATGTTAAAAGTTAAAGTGAAAGAAATAGTGCTATCATATCAGCACTTAGGGTGGAGTAAAAGCTTTTGTGTATTGACCTAGCAAAGCACTACAAGAATGTTTTCGACAAAGAAGCGAAAACGTGATGACATCTTAGCCCTGTGTCAGCCGCTGTAGCATTTTTAAAAGGAGGGGGAGGGTTGGAGTGAGCCGTTGGTTGTAGTTCCTAACCTCACCACATGATGATGCTAAATTTCATACAATTAAGGTGAAGTTCATATTTCCCGTCCCACTAGAATCTTTAAAAACAGATGTTTTTTAATGAATTTCCCTATCTTCCATTGGTTGGACAAACATGTAGTCACACACTACAATAATGTTAATGGTATAGCCTTTGTACGATGGTAATCTTTTATTTTTAACTCTATGTCAGGCAAGGCCTCGTGAGCAACGTGTTGAGATTTGCAGGCAAAATGCTAACAGACAGCCCTATCGACAAGGACCGGGTTTTCATAATTTACTTCTACCTCAGCGATGACACCATAGCAGTTTTTGAACCTCCACAGAGAAACTCAGGTACTGCAGTACTGTTCGTTTGAATTCAGTTTATTGTAATGCGGTTCAGTTTAAAACAATCCTTGTTTCAATCATGTAAACAAAGTAAAGATTGTGTTGTATGCTAATTGAATTCCTCTTGTTCTGAAGGTATCATCGGGGGTAAGTTTTTGGAGAGAAGCCGAGTAAAGAAACCAGGACAGGAGCTCTTTAAAAGCGAGATGTCAGAGTATTTCACAGCTCAGGATTTGTACATCGGAGCTAAGCTGCATCTGAACAGTCAGCCCTTCCAATTGATTGATGCTGATGAATTTACATTCAGTTATATGGAGCAGCATGCAGAGGAGGTAAAGCAAAAATCATCTTCAGTTTTCTGCTTCATCCTCCACAAAAGCCCTTCACTTGATTTCTCAATTACTTAGTTCCCAAGGTCCAACGTTGGCACCATTATAAGCAAGATAAAGTCTATCAGGGAGGAGCAGAAGAAGAAAGTAAAACAGTTCCTCATGATGAGTGATCCAGGCAACACTGGCTTCGTTTCATATGAGTCATTCAGGTAAGAAGCTTGCCAAAATACAAAAAGGAATCACAGTGGCCTGGTGCAAAGTAATTTGTTGAAGCCGCTAAAAGTGGAAATGGAAATGACAGTATTGCGACTTTGGACCAATTAAATTTTACTGTGGACGGGCTGGCCAGTGTGACACTGCAGAAATGAAAACCCAAAATTTCCTGCGGCTTGTTGTGTTCGTAGCTGGGTAGGATGTGAAATAGATTACTTGTGGTTGACCTGCCGGACACAATGGCTCCTAACACACATATCATTGTTTTACTACAGAATAATATACAAGTCAAAGTAGTAACAACCCCTGTAAACTATTTAGTGTGACAGTGAATACAAACAATGAAGTCTCAGTTAGTTTCTGTTTATTTACAGGACTCTACTGGCCGATATGGGCGGTCAGTTGTCCGAGCATGAGATCATGACTCTAGGTCGCACATATTCACTGCAGGAGCAGCCAGAGATGGACGTGGGCCTTATGCTTGCTGTGGCTCAGGATCAGCTGAAGAAGAAACACTTTGAGTACTTCTCAGATATGGTGCAAGCTTTCACACATGAGGATCGAGACAGGTTGGACTTTGACATTTCCTCTGTATAATGAGCAGTCTCTCACTTTCTGATTCAAGGCCGCTGTGTAACATTACCAGTCGTATTGCACGCTTGCTAATGGCTAGCGTGTAATCTACAACTCAAATCTACATTATTAAATTTTTCATTTTTTAAATCTGTTTCAGTCAGGTCATCTTTTAAGGAAGGAAGCCCGAATATGTACTGTACAATCATTCTTAACATCCAAAGAGTGAACAAACAGCATTTAACTTTAACCAGAAATGATCTAACACTGTGTCTACACTGGACATGACAAGACATGACAAAAGACAACAGAAGCCTTATATTTAAAACTTTTGTCCACACTGCATGCAGCCCAACGCGACACAACAAACCCATAAAAAAAGGCATTTGTTGTGTTGCGTCATGCCGCTCGCAGTGTAGACAGGGTATTCGTTTTTTCTTAAAGGGGTCATATAGCGCAAATACGTGTTTTTCTGTGAATTTGGTGTGTTATTGCACATGCATTTGTTAGACACGTAAAATTGCAAAAATTAAAGTCGGAACAAAAGATGCATTCTATCTAAAAGCGAATGCTAACCTAGACCTGTTTGAAACGACTTGTGGTACCACACCCCCACAAATCAACGTCAGTTTGTGGTATGATTTAACAAAGACCGCCCAAATGTATATGCAAGTAACGTGGGTGTACCTGTCAATACAATTGCTTGGAACCTGATGTTCCAAATATGGTAAAAGGCGTTACATTTCCATCACACGCTTGCAGTATTCGACCAAACACTACGCACTGGTTAACTGGCCAATAATAGCACACCTCGCTTGTCAGAGCGATGAGCTCTGTGTTTTAGAGAGGTGAGGCAAAAAGGAGACACATACATGCACGGTATGTGGATAATACAGCATTTTTTTACTTAAATCGTGTATACACATTTCATTACATCTTAAACAAACGATAATATTCGTTTTTGTTATGAATCTCAATGGGAACCCAATTGCAAGGCAGGACAACAGGAGGTGAAGGGGTAAACAGATCTATTTATTACAAATAACAAGACAAAACAGGCAAAACAAAAACCCACAATGGGGAAAACAAGACAGGAGAAACTATAAACTTTAACAAGGACACTAACTTACTAAACTACAAAACAAACACTGGGAACAAACACTAAACTAAGACTTACTAGACACAGGGTTGATAAACAGCATACAAGGAACAATGACTAACAGGAACCAGGCAAGACCTCAACAGGAACAAGGTAAACATCTACAGCATACAGACACGTCTAAAACATGCAAGGTAACACTTACAATGAACGCGCACAAGACAATGAAACGTGAGGACTCTTATAGGGAAGATAACAAGAGGGAACAGGTGCAAGGGATTACAATCAAGGAAAGCTAATCAACACAAACTAGGGAACAGGAGGGTAGGAACGATGACGAGACAAGAGAGAGATGAAATCGTCTCTCTCCCACATGAAACAGAGGATTCTGTATGATTCCACCTCTAAACCAAGAAATACCTGACAAGGAGAGGTGGAACCATGACAGTTTTAGCCATATCATACCTTTAGGAATACTTTAAAAGTATATGGACATGGCCAAATGTGCACGTTATACAATTTAAAGTTACCATTTGCATAAAAATGCATTCTTATCAGGCGTGTCGCACATGTCCTGAAAAGTAAAGCCAAACCAATTTGATCGCCCCCTGGTATCTTCCCGCAGTATAGGTTCTAAACCCCACCCTCTATATGTGAATGAATGGGAATCACACCAAACTAAAAAATCCATTGCACTTCAAATATAAACTTTGACAAAATAATGATCTACGATTCCCCAATGTTCTTTAAAGACACACCGGCTGGGCTATTCGGAGAGTCATGCACGCATTGATGTTGATCACAAACAAGTCCAGTGAGGTAGATAGACCATCAATCTGGTTTAGATCGAGGGGCGCGATTAGTTCCAGCAGTTCAAGTGAAGCATTGGAAACAGATGAAGACCTGTGGCATGTTGCAGGCAAGGGAAATAAATGGAGAAGGTTTCCGACAGGTCAATGTGCATGTCCTGTTCACGCGGACATGTTGAAAGATATTTTCTAATATGTTCTAAATGTCCCGTGAATAATGAGTTCAGAATGTCTTTAGCTGTCTGTGATGAACTCTGGAACAGAAGATTGTTGTCAATAATATTTTCTTACCTACTATGTTATTCTGTTGTGTTTTTGTTGCATGTAATGGTTCTTGAGTCAAAATGTAAAGATGTGTATCTTGTAAACAAAATATTGTAAATTGAATATCTGTCTTTTGTTTCATTGTAGTTAGTTTCCATAAGACTTAAATTGTTCATTCTACCTCCTTTGTATCTTCCCATATATAATCCCCTTTCTCTCCACACAAATGCTGTAGATCAGGATATCTCTCCTCTAAAGAGGCACGGATCATCTGCAAATCTTTTCGCCTGCCCCTTTCCGATGACTTTCTAAGAGCTCTTCTCAAGAAGTTAGTCTCATCTCATTTACAGTAACAGCATATTTATTTCCATCAATCAAACATACAGAACACTGTATTTTACATTCTCTCGTCTGTTGACAGGTTTCACGATGAGTCTGAAAAGATTGACTACCACGCCTTCATATCAGGTCTCAACTGGAGAGAGAACCCGGCCCCTGCTGTGCTGCCAGATGTCACCTTGAAGGTGAGTATACCTAGAAGATTTCATCCTACAAAAACAAATGTCACACAAACAGAGTGGGTTGTGTGAATGAATATTGTGTTCAATGATATTGTTGTGTGTTTACATGCATGTCTGTAGTGTTTTACCACCTGCTGCTTTTCTTTTGACGCTAATAGTGTTAATTGCAAAAGCAATTTTTAAGCCTTAAAGGAACAGTTCACCCCAGAATAAAAAATAATCTGTCATAATTTATTTAGCCTTGGGTCATTCAAAACATGTTAATGACTCTTTCTTCTGTGGAACACAAAAGAAGATATTTTGAGAAAATGTCTTAGTGATTTTGTGTCCAATGGATGTCATCAAGGTTGTTTGGTTTTCCAACGTTCCTCTGAATATTTTTTGGTGTCCTACAGAAGAAAGAAAGTCCTACAGGTCTGGAATGACATGAGAGTGACACATGGTCAGATTAGACCGCTGGTGGTTTGTACATAATTTGCAGGATTTTGTGCTAAAATACTACAAATATAGTAGATTGACTATAGATTGTCAAAGTAGAACCAGTGGTCCAAATAGGATGACAGCTTACATCAAAAGAGTCCGTACATTCTGTTACCAAATACTATTTCTTCTTTTAGACAGTATCCTTTGTCATTTGCCACATTCATATCCCTAAGAGTGTTTGTGGCAGGGTGTTTGTGGCACCTCCAAGCCTCATCTCAAGTAAATCAGCCTTGGGAAAAACCCACTCAACTACTCTGAAGTGGAGCTTTTATTACAGAGCATTAATTTAGCATGCCTCCTTGGAGCTTAAACAGAACCAGCTGCTCAGAGACTGAGAGAAGCTCCAGTTGGTCCCTACCAACCAGCAGGGGGAGTTTGCACATCGTTTCCTTTGCTGTCTTTCACATTTAATTGGGGATAGTTGACACTGAAATTATATAATGATTATAACCTTTAGTGTAAAAGAATAATATTTAGGATTTACTCACCTTTATGCCATTTTAGGTGCATGTATGTTTTCCTTCAATAATAATTTTTTTCAATAAAATGCTGTCATTTTCCTAAATGGGAGTCAACATGGCGAAGATCCAAAATGCACTTCCATCCATCATTAAAGTAATCTAAATGACTCCAGCAGGCTAATATACCTGTTCTGATATGAAACGATACATTTAAGAAAACAGTTTATATTTTGAATTTATTTAGCGATCATAACCACGCATGTAAGCATCAGCACTCTAGATTAAAATATGATGACATATGGTATTTTAATCCGTGACATCAAATATCTTTGGTTCTTGCATGTCTCGTCATGAAACAGGGATATGACAACGACTTGAGACACGCTTGTCATTTTCTGCCCTGTGTTGCCATACACATGATGACCAAATTATGAGAGAATTTTTATGTTTGGGTAAACTATTTCTTTAAGCCTGAAGACTATCTGTCGGTGTATTCCAGAGTATTGAGTCTTCATCTGTTTCATTAAAACCAGATGAAGCTATGAGCTGCGTGAGAATTATGAATGTTACATATGAGCAATAAAAATCTCATCTGTTGCAGTCCTTTTAAAATGATGATTATGGACCTGATTTACTGAAAGACGTTGAACATTTGTCATCCTTTTTTTTAAATAGCAACTACCAGACATTTACCATGTGCTTAAAAAGTCCAGCCTGATAAATCTCTCTGTGCACTATAATTTGCAGAGACAGTAAAGGAGAGTCCCAGCTAAACTTTTGTGCTCCTCTGTGAGCTGTTTCTCCAACTCTGTTGTGCTGTTGTTTTTAGTTTGATGTCGACTGGAGAGGGGAACCTGCAGGCCCTGCAGTTAAAACCATCAACTACTTGTTTTTGCTGGAGGATGTGTTTGGTAGCACCACAAACTTTGAGAACAACCCAGTGGGACCCTCGCTGGCACCACAACCAAATCAAGAAATTTGATGAACTGTGTGTATTACAAAGATTAAAATTGCATTGATGCGCATTGTTGTGCCTTGTTGTTCATGTACTGCATGTTACAATATTATAAGCTGTCATGATCCTGTTGAACCTTTCAACTAACCTTTGAGTTTAACTTAAAACCATGCTAGAATGAGAGCTGTATTTGGACCTGTCCCGTGCACCTTGGGGCGATTACTCAGTTACAATCTAAATCAAATCATATTTCATAGACATTCACAGACAGACAGACAATCTTGTGTGTGATTGTGTGGATAAAGTTGTCAATGAAATACGACGGCTGCCAGGGCCAAGTGAAAGAAAATTGTTAAAATGTTAAAATTGTGCACCGTTCATGGTCCAAATGGATTTTCCCCAAAGACCTTATTTAAAGACATGTTTATTCAGTCTCTCTAATTTATATAGAGCACATTTCCCCTAGTAAAAAGGAAAATATAGAATAGAGTTGATTGGCTGTTCTCGTTCTCATCTGGTGTGTTATGCAATTGTCAAAGTCTGACGCTGTATATAAAAAGACAGATCGAGCGTGTCTGTAATCAGAGCTTTGCGATCAAGGCCTCCATGCCTGGCCAAGACAGAAGAAGCACATTACATCACGCCAGCATTATCAAGTCTTCATTTCTATCCTTCACGCTTACTAAAATATTAGCTTCTGTCTGAGAGACAAAGGCTGACGCAGGACCTGGCTCCAGTGAATGGGCAATGCGGTCCAAAACGAGATGAATTTGGCCATACTTTACTATTAATATTTTGGTTCATATCGCTTCTGTCTGCAGCCTCGCCACATTCCTGGCACTCTGATTAAATTCTTAAAATCCCGCATAGAGGGTTGTTTTAATTTTAGATGATATAAAAGCAAAATGAGGTTGACAAACTGGAGACCCTACAGTCTCGTTGACTTCACGGCACACACTTAGCGTTCATCTTAAATCCACAAAACCGTAAGTGCACATCAAATCTGCCATTTGGGACAGGGCCAACTATTTCATTACTTGCCGGATAGATTGAGAAACCTCTGTTTATGGTTTTATTATTTCCTGGATCTTGTTTAATTGATGTTTATTCAATCTCTGGAGTCTTTTACAGTTTCTGCTCAGGAAAAGGTAATAAAAGTCTCTGGGGGCAAAAGATCTCCAATGAAATTTTTAGAGGTCCATTGGAAATTGCTGAACACTAGTATAACAGTCAAAGCCATGGAGATGTATTGCTCTGGTTATTGAAACACATTTATAAGCCAAAGTGACTTGTAGTACACATGCTATCAGGCAGATTGGTGATAAGACTGCAGTAACGTTCTGGGATTCTGAATAGATAACCTAAGGGGTTCTATTCCTGTTACATATTTTTCATAGACAGAACAGATATATCACTTATATAACATATCACTTCATTGTGATTAGGAAAGTGTTAACGTGATGGTTAAACATGGAGACGATGATGCTTTGACAGCACTTAAAAAGATTGACATAATGCTTGGCCTTTTTGCCATTGGTTAGACAAAAAGATGAAACCAGGATGGAATTAAGTCTTTGCAAGAATTTTAGGAGGTCAGGACACCATCATGAGTTACACATGGGTAAACAGTCATATTCTCTCCACTTTTACAAAAGTGTAAAAACCCCTTTATTGAGCTGATATTATTACCTCTAATAATTGAATATACACAGAGATGTTAATGAGGGTTGGATTCTTCACCTACTGGATCATTCTGTGTTCCCTTCTTATTTTCATACAAAAACAGTTATATTAGACGGTTTTGAGTCTAGACCTGGTACAGTGATCAATGTAAGGTTGTCTTTGGCAAGTATTGTTTAGTAAGAGGAAGAAAAGCTATTCAACACAGGCTGAAATGTAGGACTATGAAACTATTTTGCATTCCCCGGGGAACTCGTTTTTGAAAGACAGCATATTTTTTACAATATAAATCACTCCAAATTATGAGAACTCATTGTCATGAAGTCCGAAATGAGACTTGAAAAGGATTGCAGGATATCCAATCCTGAACTCGAAAACGTGCTTTGTGTTCTTCATTCAAAAAGCATCTGTCTGTTGTTTGTTCGATAAAAGCATATTAAAGTTTTAAAAGGAATACAGACATGCATGTGAATAAAAAAGTACTCTCAGGGGTGCAGTATAGTACATGGGCTCCCCCCACTGTCCTTTTTAGATCCTCAACACAGACACCACATATTTGCCAATAAAATGGTAGGCTATTCACTAAAACAAAGTTTGAAATCAGGACATTGCTAAACTGACAAATGAAGCCTGTCAATTCCCTAAATACAGTACCTGTGCCCACATCTCATGGCGATACGATTAGAGTTGAAAGAATAGTTGAGTGTTGAAAGACTTCAGACGCCCCCGGATCCAATAAAAGTATCTGGGCATCCAGAAGAAGCTCTTGGAGGAAATCTCTGCTAAGGTCATTTTGCTCAGGATGACATACCAGGTGAACTCCTGTCCTATTTTACCTCTCTTTCTCATGGAAAGGATTCAGAGAAGTGATTTATTTTTACTCTATGGATGTGTGCAATATCCGTTTGAACATGAACACCTTCCGAAAATACATGGCTGGTTGTCATGTAATTCAACCCTGTTGTTATGATCAGACCACTTTGGTTTAGCATTGTGTTAATGTACTTCAATTCAGATTCTGGAGTGGTGAGCGGCAGTGTGTGAGCTGAAGCTGTTTGTTGTTAATTATTGTGCTGTCAAAGGGTCGAGAGATAGAAGGTGAGAACATTTGTGAGGTCACACAAGTCTTCCAGGTAATTATGTGGACTTTTGACCCCCTAAATTTGTAGCACGGCCAGTGGAAGCGTATAACATTATCTGATCATAGTTGCTGCATAAAACAGTAGGCCTTTTTGGTATTTTTTGTATTATTGTTCATGAAAACCTTTGTATTAAGTCATTTCATTGATTTTTGACTTCCTTGTTTCAGATTTCACATCATGGAAACTGCTTGATACAATGTTGGTAAGCTTTGATTATCACATATTTCTACCACAAACCTTTAGTTCCCACTTGGATGAAATCCATGTTTCAGTTAGAGTTTTCGTCCTCTTGTGCCAATATTTGGGGTAATTTAATTTCAATCTTCTCCCCCACCATCATGTTGATATCACTTGTGTGGAAAACATTTTCTGGCAATAGAAACACAAACTTTGAGAAAAACTTCAGTCTTTGCTGGATGTTTTCCATGTCAGAGATGTGAAATAGTAATTATGCATTCATTGGAAACTCATAATTGCACATCTGTTTTTTATCGGTTTCTCATTTCTCGCTTTATATTCCAAACTGAAAAAATATGTGTAAGAATTCAAAAACACATTCTTGTGCATAAAGATATACATTCAACACAGCTATCACGTTACGCCTTTGTGGTATTTGTTTAAGGTAAAGAAAATTGTTTCCCATTGTCACAATGTTCATCTGTGCTTCAAAATAGCTTCCAGCTGAATTGAGTTACACCTCCCAAATCCAAGTGTTGTGTCCCAAACGTAAAACGAAAAACCAGCCCAGTGGGCCAATTGTTTTTTTTTCTTCTTAAAACTAACTCCGCTAACAGTTTTATTACCTGAACCTCGTAAAAAAGAGAGCCAGACTTTTGGTCAGTCTCCTGATTTTGCTGGAATCCCCATTTGCTTGCGAGAGCGTGTCAGTGTGGCAGCTGGGGGTGAGTATGTGTGTGTCCTTAAGGTGATATATGACTGCTGTGTCACGTTCCACATCTGACATCCATCCGGGATGTACATCATCCATCCTTTCTCTTTTCCATGTGATTCCTCAGTAAAAAGGGGTGTGAATGTAAAACAGAGGGAGGAGGGGAGATGAGAGGGAGGGGGAAGAGTGAGCGCTCACACACGGTAGGCGATGCGTGAGAGAGAGTGCGTGAGTACAACAGAACCGGAGAGGAAGGAGAAAGCAAGTGAATGAGGGAGAAAGAGATCGAAAGGCAATTGTTGCTTAAGAAATCTCATTTATGTCCTGGAAGAGGCAGCTGGGATTGGATATTGCGGGTAAAACATCATCATACTAAAGGTAAGACCACCAGCGTTGTAAAGGTGACTCAGGTCATCGGAGTTACATGGCTGCGAGGTTAATTGCAGTACATTACTGTCTTAGTATTCACGGCATTGTCTCGTTCCAGCAGTGCATGCATGCATTAGAAATCATTTGCAGATTTTGTTACTAAATATAAAAGAGTGCTGTGAAATATTAATGATTAGTAAATGCGATAAATGGATTCATCTTTCTACTGATCCTTTTCCAATGCGATCTTTGCTTGCAAGAACTTACGAGCAATGATCTATGGCTCATGGCAAAACAAGTATTTTTCCTGATATTTTGAGAGAACAAACTTAATGATTTAGCACATTTTGTGCGAAAACCGTAACAGAAATGTTTTGAGCGCAAGAGCTAAAGATAGGTACGTTATATGTGTCACAGCTGACAATAGACGTGACGTGAAGTCAGTTGCTAAGGTGAGACATCATCTCCTTGTCTTGCATAGGCTACTCCATGCTCCATAGATGAGAAATCATGCATATTTCAAGAAACGATTATGGAGCTTGTGGGACAGATTTGCAAGTCTTGTAACACGCTTCAGACCAGGTGTGAGATGAAGAAGCAGACTACCAAATCATTGTTACGTGCAATGATTTTTTTAAATCAATATCATTCTTTTCATGCCAGAAACGTCTTGCATAGCATAAAAACCTGTGAGCAGTATACGGAGAAGATGACGACAGCCATCAATTTACATGTCACATTAAATTGGAAGGTTAACAGGACAACACAACACAGCCTCTAATTAATTTAACTCCAAACCCCTCTACAGGCTTTGCTATGCACGGACCCTTTCATCCGGTGGCATTCCGATGAGACCAGCGCTTTTCTAAGAAGTTAAATGTAAAGCTAACATTAGTTTAGCTTGGGCTCACATGATGCCCTGCTATTGGCGACAAGCTCCGGTTAAACCCACTGTGTTGTTCTCATCTTTATCACAGAGGGATATTTTTAGTGTGGGGTTTAGCACTGGCGTGAAGGAGACGCGGGTAACTGGTGTCTGCGGGGGGTGGCAGTGCCCCTGCTCGGCCCTGGTATGCCGCTTGGGTTGCAGATGGGCAGCGGAGGAGGGCTGCGGGGTGATCCCTGCAGGAATCTGCCCTTTGGTTTATTAAAAGCTGGTGAAACAATAGGGTGCTAAACAAGCAGAAAATAGTGACGTAACCCATTCACAGGAGGAGGGGGCTTGGGCATGTCAATGTTACTGCGAAGACAATTCAGCTTATTGGCACAGACAGTATAATGACAGATACTAGGCGACCATGGGTCCAAGGCACTCGACAACTGTGGACTAAGCTGCTGTCAGGCTCTGATCAAGAGCGCCCTTCTGTAGTTTTGATATCCTTGTTAGAGTACTCTGGCACTTTAGGAAATCCAAGCGATTTATGGAGAACGAAGCAGAAAACACCAGCGTGTGTTTTTATTCTAGTGTGTTACTGCCTGTTTGCACAGCACAGTGTTTATCATAAAAAAGGCTTGCAGATGTTAAACCGCCGTGGCTTCTTTGAAACCAAGACCTAGTTAAAAAGACGCTAAAACACAACATATGCTGGTCACCAGTTCTGACGGTCTTTTCAGCAGGGAACATGAACTGATTGGCCACACATAGAACTGTATGTAAATTGTTTCTCCAACAAGATTCGTTTTAAACACAGTTTGGTTTGAAGGCATTAGGCAAATTTAACGTGGATTACCTAAAAAATGTAGCTCTATATTTAAGTAAGCCTGTTTCTCTATACAACAATGTAGAGGAATAATAACTATAAAAAAATTGACTCGACTCACATAATCCAACCCATTCGATTGCCTAAGGTGCATTTCAGTCCAATATCCTCTTTTAAATGACTTCGCTTAAAGAGACAGAAGAATGATTGTTTTCATCATTTACTCATCCTCATGTCATTCCGAACCTGTATGACTTTCATATTTTGAAGAATGTTGGTAACCAAACAACATTGGCCCCCATTGACTTCCATTGCATGACACAAACTCATCAGATATTTCATAAAATATCTTCTTTTGTGTTCCACAGATGAAAGTCATACAGGTTTTTAGAGTGAATAAACGATGACAGGTGTAAGGAATAACCAATGGTGTTATATCACAGAGGCCCCGGTGAGGTAAGAAGCAGTGCTGATCTCAATAGTGTGCAATACTTCCTGCCATACGGCCCCTAACCTGTGACTGCCTTTGTATGTCAGGAATTTCACAGTCCTAATAACGCAGACGCTGAGGCCCCTCTCCCGCCCTGCCACAGGCAGAGAGGATCAGCCATGATCAAAAGATCCGCGCTCTATTTCCACAACCACCAGGGCCGTGCCTAGGGACAGTTAGTTCCAGGGGTCCGCTCCCAGAGCGGCATTAGCCTCGGACAGGACTCCCGGTTGAAGAACAGGCCTTGGGCGATAGTCTGGAAATGGGAGTTCTGTGCAACAGAGTTCTGGAATGTCTCACCCTGGCTCCTGCCCTCCTCTTAAATTTGTTTATTGTTTTATTTCTTCCCGTGGGATAAAATTTGGCGGTTCGTAAAAATGAAAAATACCTTTGTTTTGCATTTGTAATGTCCTTGGAAATAAAAAGACAATCATGTTGTTGTTCCACCTGATTGTAAGATGAAGAGACGCTTCGAACGCCTCCACAAAAGGCTAATTCCGAGAAAACATAATTATTCAGGGAGTTTTTGGCCCTGTCTCTTGTGCTATGAAGGCTAATTAAAGGAAGCTTTGCGTTCAGCATTGCATTAGATAAGCTCAGTCAGACTCCAAACCCCAAAAAACAATGCAAAACAAAGCAAATTTCCCCAGTCTACATACTAAAAATTTAAGTTTTTAACCAGCAAAAGGGTGTCCAACGCCACGGGACGGAAACAATTCTGCTGGTCAGGTCGAAGGGCAGAGGTGAACACATGAATCTAGATGGAGGGAAAGTAGACATGCAGGGCTTTAAAAATCTCTAGGGTGAAGCAGGTGTGGATGCCACGGTTTTAAACCTTACCTTACAGCCTTTCCACAGATACGTTCTAGGGAGCAGTACGCCCTCAATTTTTCTAACCGCAGCCTTGGAAGCCCTTGACAGATGAAGCTGCCGCGCATGGTTGCGCCATGAGGTCACACTCTCATTGTTTATGAACTAAATTGGATCTGTAGTTACCTATTGAGTGGCTGATTGTTAAGCCTCATTAGGAGGTCTACAAATCAGTGCAAGAGACGTTCTCTACCAGGTCTGAATGCCAGGGCACGACGGTGATAACAAGGGCATCTGGTATGCTTGAAATGTTGTCGTTAAATAAAGGATGAATCGAAGGCGCCCTGTATTCGAAGCATCAAGGTAAGAACAGACTGTGATGTCTACTTGTGTAAACCCCGCGACACATGCTCTCTAGATTAGTTAAACATTTCAGAGGGTATTTATTTAAACAGGCAAATTGATACTTAAATTTCTTACGCGAGGAATGCAAAAGTTCAATGATTTCCTTTGGTAAGAAAACACAAGGAGAAGGTTTTAGATTAGCATGATGTGTTTGAGAATTTGAAGCAATTAGAGTTAAAAGTAATATGCGGACAGAACTAGAGAAAAATAATGCAGAGCAGAGTTTTAGTCTATGATAATTTCCTCTCGGAGTCTGTTTGGGCTCTTTTTTTCCCCCTCATTACACCAAACCTTATAGCAGTTGTGGCTCATTGAATTTAACTACCATAGCACTGGTGTATATATATCCATATATTATATACGCCTTTGTTTGCAGTTGTCTCCCTGTCATGAGGGAACTTGCCCTGAGACCAATTTCTTATGAAAAATTCATTTCTGGGGAAATTTGCTCTGGGCTGTTCATTAATATATTAGGTTTCTCTGCAGTGTAATAAAAACACAGTGTTTTCGATGTGGGGATTGTTAGTATAACAGTACAGCAGCCTGCCAGAACTCCTCATACATCACAGCCCACTTGTTCCTGGCTGGAGACGGAGCAGCAATCACCTTAACCAACTGGCAAACACACAGCAGACGCCTGTCTCGGGGTCATCCGTCATCGAGAGGTTCTCACGCAGACAAACTCCAACTCTACCCTTCTTTGCACCTTGACTCACCTGACCACTTGCACTGTTAACATCTTAAACAGCCTTGGTCTTTTTTCCACTAACTGGGTTCTCGGGTGGCTGTCTATGGAAGAGCATTTCTTTGATATACTAACCTTTGCTCAATTCTCTACCCACAGATAGATCCGGAAAGACTGCTCACAAGGGGATGGCTGATTTTAAAGAGAAAGCTTACTGCACTTTTCGGTTCACGTATGCGGTATCAAAAGCGCAGTGGCGGCCTCTTCGTTGTCTTCAGTAGGAGACGTTTCGCCTTTCTTTTTTTCCTGTGGAAGTTTGTCCGTTAACACCAGCGGGTATGAGACACCCAGCCCAAATGAGCCAGCCTGGGATTCTCCTTCTTCTGGTCACATGTCCTCTACTCAGCATCCTGCACGGTGTCACTTGTAAGGCAGAGAGTGGACACTTGGGGGACAATGACCCTGACAGGTGTATGAGACACCATTTTGTGGAGACCATCACGCATCCCATCTACAAGTGCAATGCAAAGGTGAGAACTTTCAGATTGCTTTACATTCCCTATACCGCCTAATTTGTGACATTTTTGTTTTGTTGCTCATGTCAGTTTTTCAGGAGGTCTTGTGGTTGCTTTTCCAACACAGGCACACTGTGCACCAAAAACAAAGGGAAAATTGAGCTCCCACGTAGCTTATTAAATTACAGAAATGGTCTGGCAGGTCAGACGATGCATTCTCTCCACCCAGAGCTTTCTTGCTAACAAGAACGATAAAAAACCAGTCTCCTGATACATAGAAAGGTTTTAAATTTAAATACCGACCCCAGGGGTGTCCCTCATAATTAGACCCCATGTCTGAGACCAAACCTTGTTTTCATTTATTGAATCGGATAGCATGCCTGGCTTGTCTAGTGACCTCTACCTTCAGCTACTTTGACACCTTGGCAAAGCGCACAGCAAACAACCTGTCTGTGAGGCCTAGAGTCCTGCCAGAAATAAGCACTCATGGGGTACATAAAATGTCTGGGAGGTGGCGCGGTTCCAAGGTTCCACACAGTGCTGTGGCTGAGTCATTTTTGGTTATCGAAACAATAATGTGTCTCAGATTTATCTATTCAAATATAGCCATTGATCATAAACACTGTGGGACGCGTTCCAGGCTCTGATTCAGCTTTAACCTTGAAAGAACAGCTTCTCTGTATCTGTATATCAGATGTGAATTGAGTTTCCAGTTGGGTGATGTAAGCGATTATTTAAAATTGAAGATGAGTTAGGTGTCCATATATCTTTCTTGTATGTTACACAGATATGCAGCTTGTTCTATTTAAAGGGATGGTTCACCCAAAAATGAATGTCATCATTTACTCAACCCCCGATTGTTTTAAACCTTTATAAATGTATTTGTTCTGCTAAACACAAAGGAACATATTTGGAAGAATGTCAGTTCAAAACCGATCTCATCCTCTACTGACCCATAGTATTTATTTAACCTACTTTGGCAGTAAATGGGGAATGAGATCCGTTTGGTCACTGACATTCTTCCAGATATCTTCCTTTGTTTTGAAACAACCTGAGGGTGATTAAATGATGACAACATTTTCATTTTTGGGTGAACATTAACTGAAGGCAGTTTGTAAAAGATGGAAAACATCAAAGGGATAGTTCACAAAAAAAAGGAAAATCTTTCATGATTTACCTTCCCTCACATCATTCCAAGTCTGTATGACTTCCTTTCATCTGCAGAACACAGAAATTATATTTTGAAGAACGTTGGTATGTAACCAAACAAAATTGGTTCCATTGACTTTCATTGTAAGCCCCCGCAACATTTCTCAGATAATCTTCTTTTGTGCTCCCCAGAAGAGTCGCATACATTTTTTGAATGACATAAGGGTGATTAAATTATGAAAGCAGTTTTATTTTGGGGGGTGAATTCCCCTTTAAAGGTGATTTTATGAAGTCAGGTATCCAAATAAAACACCTCATGTATGGCCATGCTGAAAGTCCCAGCTGAAAGTAACAGTTTGTAACAGTTAGAAATATATTTAAGTACTGTACCCCTCATTTGGCAGATACATGATCAACTAGATGGCAGTTAACTGCCGCCAATGTCAGCCAAAATAGTGTCACGCATCTAACCCAAGAGTTAAGCATTATCTGTACCAAAAACAGTTCATGATGGACAGGTCTCTGCATACATAGATTCATTGTCTAAAAGCGGAGTGGACCATGGATTAAGCCTGACTTATTCAACCCTGTGAAGAAGCTTATTACACATTGCATTAGTTATGGGGATGTCATGTCCATGTAAGCACCACACAATAGGATCCACCTGCGCAATCACTCCGAGATAAATATAGATGGGAAGAGACGCTTACATCTGCTGCCTAGCTTTTGTCACCTTGCCATTGTTCTTTGGACTTTCTGCTGTGGGCCACCTCCACTGAACCTCCCTCTGTAATCCCCCACATCTATCTTTTGATTGGTATACGGATGTAGAAGCTTTAGTTTCAGGTGACATTAAATAATGACATCATCGCGAAAAAGCAAGCGAATGACATTATTAGTCATTGACGTCGGACCGATTCCCGTCATGCGTATCGGATGTTTTTTGGCCTCAGACAAGGCTATTGTCCCTTATAGTGCGGGTGACACTCCAGTAACACTAGGCAGCTGACAGACAACATGACATAGGAGTCCATTTACGGAGTGTGCAGGAATGTGACGGCCTGTGGTTTGGCCGGCACCTCATATTCCGAATCAGTAGACCATTGAACTGGGTCACGCTTGCGTCGATCATTAAAAACTAGCCTGCGCTCTGAACGCAGAATCACATCACTCATTAGCTTTTAATAAGATGGGAAACCGGTGGAGTTTTTGATGAGCGAATTTCTCTTTATCTGCCGGTGAACCTCGGAGTCCAATGATGTAGCCAGGTGGATCGCTGACTTCCATAAATTGGGCCAGCAAAGTGCAAAGCCTTTCATCTGTCACACGAACGATCCTCACAAAGCAGATGAGGCAAATTTGTGGGATTGAGGTATTTGGAGGAGTCAAGTAGCAGGAGCATCTAGGTCTGGGAGAGATCAACCACACTCCCATCTCAACGCAGGTGCAAGGTCAAAGTGGGAGAGTACAGAAGCTTTCTTTGTTCGGGACTCCAGGCCTTCTCAGGAAGCTTATCTTAGTCATGTCCTGACAGAGGGTTCAAATTAGGGATGGCACGAGACTTTAGTTAAAGATTTCTGTGCAGGCATTGAAGATGCACAATGGAATAAGTGAGAGGCGCTAGACGGGATGCCCACCGGCAAACGAACTTAAAGTTCGAAAAGCATGTCACACACATTCCACATGTTTGCCTACAGGACTATCACTGGATCTGCACCGGCATACTTTCACACCCTCAGTCATACACTCCTACGCCCCATCAAGAACCATGCATTCAGCAAAAGAGCGGCGTCTTGTATTGCCTTCTCAAAAGGGCAGTAAATCGCTTTCCCGCTCATTCTCCTTCACAACTCCTTCCTGGTGGAAAATTCTTACTAACTCAGACAGGTCAACCACATTTCTCAAAACATTCAAAAAACTACTTAAAACCCATATCTTCCGTCAATACTTGACAAATAAAAAAAAAATGAAAAAGGACCCTCTTTCTCTCAACAGGTATTGTTCTGGCTTTTGTGGAAACAACTAACTTTGGTTGTTTGGTTACTTGGTATTACCACCTATTGTATTAGTTCTCCTGTATGACATATCCCTGTATTGCTCCCTGAACTCTCTGTAAGTCACTTTGGATAAAGGCTAAATTACTAAATGTAAATATAAATATACATTTTGTATATTTTAAAAATATGCAACATTAAAGAAAGTTTAGTTTGTATGGGAACAAAGAAAATTTGGTCAAAAAGTTGTTAGGCTTAAATTATTTACATGTATTGGTGTATGTTGACAGTAGTGTATCTTGTAGGATCTTGCTTAAATCTATTTTATAATTATGTATCTGCTATTTTAATTTTTCCATTACTTCTTTCCACTGCTGACAGGTCTCAGTCAAACAAAATTCTGCTTGTTTTGCTCCATACTATTACTGAGTTTTGAACAGTCTTTAAAAAGCTGCCAGTGAAATCCTTCTGAGAAAAAACTGATATAGGCTATTTCACGACAAGAACAATGAAGATAACTATAATGTCTATCATTATTATGAGTGCCGCACCAACAGAAGATAACTTTGTTGAGGTTTATTCTTAGCTCGTACGCTGCAGAG
Organism: Triplophysa dalaica; assembly: GCF_015846415.1. Taxonomy (NCBI): domain Eukaryota; kingdom Metazoa; phylum Chordata; class Actinopteri; order Cypriniformes; family Nemacheilidae; genus Triplophysa; species Triplophysa dalaica. The sequence continues at coordinate 17,037,513 of NC_079549.1, read as the reverse complement.
TTTAAATGTGCGAGCCCTTTAAAATGGAATGTATTTTCATACCCTGGAAAAAAACATGATCCCTGATATAGTTCTTCTGTATTGTTTATGTTATTTTTTAAACTTTATCATCTTTTGGTGTGAACAAGAGTTTAGAATTGGTTTCTGTGACAGGTGGTTGGAGGAATGGGGTTTAAAAATAAATGTCTGGGCTCAGTTGGAAGAAACCTCTTACTGTACGTTAAGAAAACTTTAAATTATCAGTGTTGTCCCTATAAGGATATTTTAAGAGGTTTTTCACAACTGGCTGAAAGTCACAAAAAGCAAAGTCATCACAGAAGCTGCGACAAGTTAAAATAATGACGATTTTATCACTGGAATAATGTACAATGATAAACGATCCATTATTAAAACAGAATCAGATTCCATTTTGATTTCTTCCTTCTCAAAAATAGTAAAAATGTTGTCATCTTTTTTGATAGATTTATTAACATTTGTGTAACCTTAGTTGTACTAGTATTGTATATACCATGTTTAAACTATGGTCACTGTAGCAAACCCATGGTTAATTTGTGTTTAACTATCATACCTATGTTTTTGTTGTAGGAAAATCTTGCCATCACATAACAAGGCTGCCCATATATTCATATTCAGGATTCTTCCCTAGCTTTCACAAAATTAAATTTGTTTTGCAATGTGTAGCCTAGTTTTATGTTATATTAAATAGTATTTTTTGGCTTGAAAACAAATTTGGGTGTAACCCTGATAATAACATTTAGTCCTGGGTTACTCAACAACAAGATTTTGCTCTGTGTCCACTCATTTGTGTGTAAAGAGAGATGGACAATATTTTGGTCGAGTATGGACCTGATTTTGTTTTTTGTTTTCTCCACAGATGGTTCTCCTGGCTCGGTGTGAGGGTCACTGCAGCCACACGTCCCGCTCGGATCCCCTTATATCTTTTAGCTCCGTCCTGAAGCAGCCTTTCAAAAGCACGTGTTCCTGCTGCCGTCCACACACCTCCAAACTAAAGGCGGTACGCTTGCGGTGCTTGGGCGGGATGCGAATAACCGCCACTTATCGTTACATCCTCGCGTGCAACTGCGAGGAGTGCAGCTGAACGCATTTGTCACGGAGGAAGACCCTCTGGGTAAAAGATATAAAAAAAAGGTACACTTTATTGCTGATGATTCAGAACATCCATTTTACGATTCATTAGCGCCGCCTAAGCGTTGCCAGCAAAGCATCAAGACTTTAAGAACAATTGTCACGTGTGGGTTCCAGATGGTCGCCCTACAGTTGCGCATGCGCTCAGCCAGTCAAAGGACTTTTAATGCATTCCATTGTTTTGATCACTGCATGTGTAAAATAGCGGATGCCGACAACAACATCATAAATCGTGAGAGAAACGAATTAAGCTTTTTTACAATGTCTGACTAGACCTGATACCCAAGGCCACACGGATTTTATGCATCACCTTCAGGCAACAAGGATGCCAGTGCGGTCTAGCCTATTGATAATTATGGATGTGTAGTATATAATTCATGACCCTGGAATTACCCTCCTGTTCCAGTTGGCCTATACATTTTGTTTGCTCCATTTGATTAAAGTAATATTTTAAAAGCGGAAAGCATTCTTGTAAAAATAACATTGGGGATCATTAAAAACTGTGTGAGCAAGCGTATTCCACTGCTTTAACTGTGGGGTTAACACGGATCTATCATGCCGGATTGTATGTGGGAAATGTCAGTGTGAAAACTGTTTATTTCATCATCAAAGTATTTTAATGGCTCATGAAATATAATAGCAACAAGCTGTCAAGCTAATCATGTACAGTTATGAAACTCTTATGAAATGTTTTTATCGTGGGATTGTGCAGTATAGTCTTTCATATACATACATGTGTACATGTGTGTGTATATAAGTATATATTATATGAAAGAAAGAACATGTGCATTGTACCCCAAGTATACGGTAATAAATTCAGACTCCACGAATTCCTTTCTTCTTTCCTGAAACAGTACCGCTGTGAAATGACAATTTGCTCGCTGGACAGGTTTGTACACCACTGCCAAACTGACAGCTTTTTGGGTTCCACACATGAATCTAATAAACAGTGCCCTTTTGTTTTTAAAGACTGACTGCCTGCCTTGTGCTAGCTGTCTTGTTACACATACTTCGGCTCCCCAAAACAATGTGACTTTCAGAGGGGCTATAATTAACCTAATGGCTAATTTGACAGCATGACAGACAGTCCACATAATAGCTGTCAGTTGTGTTCCCTGTGATTTTTATGGCTGCCCCTAAGACATCTCCCCGCTAATATAGATGAGACTGGATTAATGAGGCACCTGGTTAAATGTCACATCACATTGTTCTCAGACCTGCCATTAATTCTTATAAAACAGTCCAGGTGTTGTACACGTGCATCTTTATCCCCTTTCAAACAAGTGATGATTCAAGCAAAACTGACTGGGGATTTAAACAAAAGCAGTGGAAGTAAACCACGTGAACTTATTTATTAATCGCAGTCTTAGTTTTGGCCCAAGAATGAGAATTTTTCTTCTGCTGTATTTCACTTAATGAAAGAAGATGACATTTAACATTACGGACGTGTGAAGACAAAGAAGCAATGACAGAGACTCACAGTCTATATAGGGTTAACAGCCACAATCCACATGCTATAGGGATCATTAGGCTACGTGCACACATGACTGCAATATCCTTTAAATCTCTCCTGTAAGATAATAAATGGAGCTATACATCAATATCAAGCATGGAGGTATTCTGCCCTCACAATTTATTAGACTGCAGACAAGATCAGCTGCAATTTTTCATTACTGATATTGAATTGGTTATTTACTGCAATGTGTCTTTACGAATCGCTTTTTTTTACACAACTTCAATACGATGTCTTAACTGCCAGGAATCCTTTATGAAGAAAAATTTGTTGTTTCAAAAAGGGGAGAAAAATAATGATCTTGAAAACAAAGCATTTGTATCTCAAACACTGTAAAGAATGTAAATAATTCTTATTTCCTTGTGTTTGCCTTTGTGCGATACATTACTATTCTTTAAATCACTCATATAGTGACGTTATAAACTGTCAATAGAATTGAAACATTTTTAACATTCTAATATGTTCACTCGGGTTTTCATTTTAATTTATGTAGCAACAACGCCCTCTTGTGGGATTAGCATAAAAGTAACTCAGCATCTGACTCGAGACAAGAGCACAACTTCTATCAACATTTCATGATGCCTGACATGTCTTTCTAAACACAGAAGGATATATTTTAAAAGCATTGAGTGACCAACGCCTTTCACGATCAAATTATGACAAAAAAGAAATAATTTGATGCCATACGATATCTAAAGTATAGATCTAAAAGATGTGCTCTGCTGTTATGTTCACTTTAGCTCTTGGGAAAGTCAGCAAATGTCATTGGTTCTCGCTTCTCAGTTCTGATTACAATTCACCAAGCCATCAAAAGTACTTAGGGTATGTAGTGTTATGATGCTTCTTATATGTTGTGGAGCTTGACATACAGTGTATCCAGTTTCAATGGCACATCATTTCTGTGCATGTAATGTAAATGAATCTGACAGCAGAGGTGACATGTAGGATCGGTTAGGGTCTTCCTTGTATGGATTGTCCCCCTACCCTAAAGAGGCTACAGAGATGTGCTTGCTTTCAGTCTTGGTAACTTACTTATCTTAATGAGATCAACAGTGGATTTAGATTAGTGGTATGCTCATATACAATATAAATTGTTTTGATGGAACAAAGTTAAAAGCGTAAGTGATATACTTTTTGTGGTTGTTTTGCTTGTCGGAAATCTTGCAAATAAGAATGACTGCATTTTATTCCTTTTGAAACCAGTACCAGTATCATTGACCCTTTGTGTTATCATCTGAATGGGAGTATGTGCTTGTTGAACAAGTTATTTATACACAAATTTCAAGGGGGCTTCGAGATAGAGAATGAAATCCAGCTATTCTCCGAACCAGTTTTTTTCTCTACAGGGTCGTTGGACGAGTGAAATATGCCATTTGTCAAAGTGTAACATACATAAAGCGCTCACCAATCCTGTCCACTAGATGGCAGCAAATTCAGATACAGTGGCCACTAAAATATAAACCACTTGATGTGTGAGCATTAGGTAACAATACAATTAAAGCCATTTATTTTATATTAGAAAAAGCACATGACTTTACGATTAAACTACTTTTTATTGAAAAATTGGATTTAAGAAATTGCTGAAAAAAATGAAATAAAATCATTATCAAGCGTTTTCCGGAGACAGAATGTTGCATTTATCATTTATAAATATAACAGAATATATAAGTAAAATAATATAAAAGTAGGCCTAGTACACATACCTATCCCTGACACAACTATTTTATTGCCTGTAATATACTGCACAACAGCCTTCCCTTATTTACACTTCATATTATATTATTATTTTTAGCATGAATATGTGTATATACGAAATACATATTACAACAATTTCATACGTTGCATATACTCTCCCATCTTATTTGGACAATGTTGTAACAGGAGCCTGTAGAGAGAAGCTTCGGTGTATTTACCCCGGTGCTCTTCAGATGTGTCATTCCCAATGACAGGAGTCGGGGGGCGGGGCTGAACGCGCAGGGGCTGTTAACACAGATGCGGAGCGGCTCTTCTGTTCCGAGCGCCACACGGAGAAAGAGAGGGAGAGCAACAGCACCATGACCGCGAGCACACACGACGTGATTGTGATTGGCGGAGGAATCTCAGGTTAGTGTCATCAAAATAATGCATAAAACCTTCACATAATCTCCGCACATTTCATTTCTAAACTTTCTATTCTCTTACGCGGTTAATAGCCTGCTAATTTCATAGTTATTATAATCGCCATTGAGTAATATTAGACGCACAATTGACACGACGTCGATTTCTAAAGAAGCTATATTGCGTCTTATTTTATAGGTGTGTGTTTAATACGATGGTCTGTGGTTAGTTTGGTCAGAGTTTAAATTAATTTGCGTTGTTACCTGAGCGCTTTCTTCCACTTCCGTGAATTGATTGTATCATATTCATAACGACGGATGTGGAGACCGTTAGGCTAAGTGTGTTTCTGTAGTAACTTATATGATGCACGGCTAGTGCACGGACGCATCTTGTGCGTCCCTGTTATTTCTATTTGAGTATCTGGAAATAGGCGTGTTTTTTGTATAATTGGTTTTGTTTATTTGTGTTAATTGAGTTTGTTTCGTAGTTGAAATTAAATTTGGCTTTTGCAATCATGTGTAGGCTGAACAGTTGAACTGTATCGTGTTTATAAAGAGCAACAGTTACTGTTAAAAAGACTTGCTCGTATTATGCAACAGGTCAAGACTTACTAGACTGCTACACAAGACTACTAAACGTAAGACTACATAAACGTATAGTTGGATTTGAAGTGGTCTGTACATTGGACTGTACTACAGCCTGGGTTAGGATTTCATACTGTACTATATCCTTGGCATCGCAGTGCTCTTATAACCCAAGGTTAAAGCTTTCTAAGAGATGTACAAAGCATATTTATTATCCTAGAGTTAAGCAGAGTTCAGACACTGAGTATGAGTATCTCAACCATCCCAGTAAGATGAACAGCATGCATAAGCCCCGCTGGAGAACCACGTTATAGCCCCTGTTTGCCTGTAATGGTGATTCTTCTTAGAGAGATTTGTACTACAACGATACAAACACAGAATGTGTTTTTAAAGCGTGCATTGTGTGGCCTAGTTCCACTATAGAAAACATACTGTTATATAATGTCTCTATGGTTTTGACTTGACAGGAAATTCCATTCTGGCCCTGTCATGTAAACAGACTTGTTCGCACAGTGTATATGCATCATGATATACAGATTTGGAGTATTTATTCACGGCTGAGAGGGAGTAAAACGGTGCATGAAATATTACCTGTGTAAGAGCAGCATTCCTGGAAAAACAACATCCAGAGTCAAGATGTTATTTTATGTTAATTTATGTTTAGGTCTTTATCTTGCCGAGCTTTAAATGTGGAAAAACAGGTTAGCAGATTACTAGTCCATGTCTTTAACTCAATGCCCATGTAGACATTACAACTGATTATTCAAACCTGTTATAATAAACCACATAATCGATACGCTGTTATGATACTGCATTTTCTTAAATCCAAAAAACAAATGGATCTAATCAGTCACGGTTATATAACAAGAGCACACATGATTGCCCAATGACCCAGTGTCACACAATTCACAGCAATAAAACCATTTATCAACACAAGGGCTTTGATTTCCTGCCAAGGTTCTAGAGTCCTTGCTGAACAGATTTCACTATTGCAATGCATGCGGTAATTATGTATTTCATGCGTAATAGCATGAGGCAAGCCTTACATTTTATGTATTTATTATCTCCTAGAGACTGTGGACATTCTGTTATCTCTCACTTTAACACCTGCTACTTTCCTTACAAGCATCATTGATCAGAGAGGTCAAAACAAGCAATGCAATTCCTGCAATGACAAACAGTTGTGCTTCACAAAAATACATACAGTGTATATAGAAAATAATCATATTTTGTTGCTTTGCGGCTTGAAATAAGGATGGAAACAGTTTTTGTTTTATCCAGCTGTATTTACTCTGTGCAACTTATAACATCAAAGAGAACACCAACGTGTCAGAAAAAAATATCAAATCAATAAAAAACAAAATTCACTGAGTTGGAAAAAGGATCACCCCCCTTGTGTCAGTATTTTGTTGATCCATCTTTTGTTTTAATCACAGCCTTTAGTCTGATGGGATATATCTTTACTAACTTTGCACATCTAGACTTTTCAATATTTGCCCACTCTTGCAGAACCGCTCAAGTTAGGTTAAATGTGATGACCTTTTGTGGACTGCGTTCTTCAAATCATTCCACAGATTTTCCACAGGGTTCAAGTCTGGGCTTTGACTAGTCCATGCAAGGACATTCACCTGTGTCTCCTTTAACCACTTTGTGGTCAGTTTTGCTGTGTTCTTTGAGTCGTTGTCATGTTAGAAGATAAACCTTCTTCCATAGACAATTATCTGGCAGAGGGCAGAAGATGTTCCCCAAGAATTTGACGGTATTTTGCACCATCCATTTGACCTTCTATCCTGACCAGTGGTCCAGTCCCTGATGCAGATAATCACCCCCATAACAGGGTCTTATTATCACATCCATGCGTTACGGTAGGAATGGTGTTTTTTTGGATGGTGAGCTGTATTGTATTGGTAAGACAACCGTGCCGAATATCCCAAGCCAAGACCAGTTTGTAATCGTGCCGTGTCGAACCAGGCTCACGTGGAAACATAACTGTAACCGTTTCAGACTGTGCTTAGAACAGTTTGGCGCAATGTTCGAAAAGCGCTCATGGTTTAGTGTTGAGGCCAAATAATTCAAATTTAGTTTCATCTGACCATAACACCTTTTTCCATGTGGCCTAAGAATCTTCAAGGTGCATTTTGGCAAAGCTCAGTCATCACTGCATGTGGCCTTTCTTGCCTTTCTTATCAAAATAACAACAGCTGATCACAGTTGAATCAACTGTATAAGATATGCAGCATTGAACCGGCACAGACTTTAGGTATATTTTAACCAGTTTTGTGTCACGTTACACTTGTTGAATATGTGGATGTTTTTCACCAGTTAAACTTGGAAGAAAATAAGTTCTATTCGTTCCAATCGAAGCATATAATGCTTGGTAAAGAATAAAGGCAATGTGGTTTCTTGGCTCTTTTTAATAAGGAAGCTTAACAGTAAATTCGGAGTAAATTCAATTTCTGTTTGTAAGGTGCTCTGGGAGACGGCACTTTGACAGAGGTGGTAAACAAGAGTGACAACTCATTTTTATGTGCTCGGGATTCACGAACACAAGACAGCAAAGTGTATTCGTGTCTGCTGTCAGGATGCTTCAGGGGCTGTGCTTGACATATAGAAGAGACAACTCTTCTAATGTCATTCACCTAACCAGCAGAAAAAACATCTATCTCTTTGGACTTATTGCTGCACTGTATGTCAGTAGCAAACAAAAATACACAAATAGTAAATATGTCATTTCATTTCTGCGCTGCTTGTAACATCAAACATGTTTTCAGACATCCTCTTTACTTCTGTCGGCCATTGGTTTGATAAACAGTCCTGATCAACACTTGGTTGGTTGATCGAGTGTTTTTTACTTTTCATGGAAAAAAAACATACTTAACAGCAGTCTCTGGCTATTAAACCCAGAAAAGAATTTAACATTGTAAAATGATCATCTCTAAATGAAGAGTTTGTTTCAGAAATGAGACTACTCTGTTTTGATTTAAAGCGGCCGTGCAACGGTGTTTCATGCATTATGACTTCTTTACAATGTTAAACGTGCAGTCTTCTCATGCTGAACATGGTCAACTTGTCAAAAAACAATTTAGGCGTATTACTTAGTATTTTTGTGCTCGGTACACTCCCTAAGCGAACGTACAGGTTTCGGAAAGCTTCTTCTAAGATATAAAACTGTTTTGTAACAACTTTTCTTAGTCCCTTATTGGACAATTGTCCCGGAAAAGCGCACAGCCACATGCAGCATGGAGTGCAGGAGAAGGAGCATGCGCAGACGTCACTTTCACTTGTGTGCAGGAGAGAGAGAGAGAGAGAGAGAGAGCATATGTTCGCAGAGTTCAGGTGTTTGTTTGTTCACTGCATTTGGGTGATGAATGTTATATCAACTGTGGATATAACGCTGGATTTGGAGATCGTTTGAAACTGATATATGGAGCCATCCCAGCGCTAAAAGATGCCAGACATGCGGTGAGTGAAACTGATGTCTGTGTTTTGTTGACAATGGGTGTGCACATGCTTTGGTTCAGCCTACCCATCCCCCCTCACACGTCGTATATTTTCGGAAACAATCATAAAGCTGTATCTATCTTTTTTTAAATGTGATCCAACTAAATACTCTTCGAAGATACGAAGTATGCAAGACTACACTATAGGTACTCAAGATTAATATGAGATTGGCAGAAACCCTGTGTGTTACGCCCGCTTTAAGCCATTATGACTCTAAAAATACAGCAAACTAACACAATAAAAACATGACAACATAATAAAAACAAGATTTTTGAAAACGGACTTATCTCATTTTGTAACCAAACTCTTCAAATATATATTTAGGTATATTTTTAGAGGTGGCATTCAAATCAGAAACAGACTGACAATGGAACAGAATCAATAATACTGTATTACTACGTTACAAAAACATCAGGCAGAGTTGTTTTAGAGCTCTAGCAGATCTTAGCTTGACAATAGCACTCATGGGGTGCAGAAGTGAAAGGCAGGAATAACACATCTAATTGTGGAGGCTTGCTGTTGACACTGTCCTGCTCTTGCTAAAGGACTTTGGCATTCCAGGTTTGGAAAGCAGCCAGGAAAGGCATGTTGACGCAGACGTAGATTTGTGGTGTTAGAAAGGGTAACTTTTTTCAGAATGTTGGGGAAATTCGTTTATCAACATGTTTTTTGTGGGTTTATGATGGATTTGCAAAGACAAGTCAAAGTCAATTTTCTTTTTTATGCTTTATGTATTCTTGGCCTGTTTGAGAAAGTTTTTAATGTTTTGAAGAAAATGTAAGTGGTGCTTGCTTGTGCAAAACTTGCCATGACAAAGCTTATCAAGTCAGAAGGGCTCACCTTCATGTCTTCATGACTATACTCATTATACTTCAGCCACCTCCAGTGTTAGTCTGTGGAATTTTTTGATCCGCATTCATTGCCTGCCAAGTCTGATTGCTTAGAGAAGTAATAGCACATATGGACAAACTTTTATTTAGAAAATTGACCCCTGGACACTTTGTCAATTGCAGATCACTGTATGTGTGAGCCCGATTCAACTAAAGGAAACGATGTCAATTCATCACATAAGGAAGACAGCTGTGAATTCTTGACAATTAATCCCTACCACAATTGCAAACATTGCTTTTAGCATCAGCATAATGGTCTTTGCGCATACAGTCTGAATGTTTCGTATGCGTTTTTTTCGTATTTGGCTTTTGTTTGTACGGTGTCTGTGAATTGTTATAAAAGGCCACTCAAAATGCTTGACAGATGCGAAAAAATCGAAACCCGGTCCAAATCTTTTTTTATGACAAACAACAATATCGGAGGCATTGTGTAAATGTGATTGACACAACGTGAGGTCGTATTTATTTTTTAACGTATGAAAATTTCGGACGCAGATTTCGGACTCAACGTGCAATGGGCTTTAGTCAAATTAAAAGCACACAAAAATCTTGGGAAACACTGGATAATACATCTCCATGATGCTTTGATATAAAGCCAGAATAAATACTCTGGGTCTGAACTCGGTATTGCTGTGTCCTCTAAACAAAATTAATTGGCCTGTTTTCCTCCGTTGAGCTGTGGCAGAGTCTCCAGCTTGACTGGCTTTGTGCAACTTGAGATAATGCTGCTCTGTTCCTCTCTTAGGGAAACAACTATCATTGGGGTTTTCCAGGAGAACATGCCGTTTCAATGATCTGTACGTTTTTACTTTATTAAGATGAACAAATAACTGCATAATAGTGCATATTAAACTCAAAATAGACAATTGCGAGCATTGATGTTAACTTAATATGCAAAAAACAAATACTTTGCTATTATCTTCTTAGAGGCTAGTGGGCCGTTATAAATACTTTAAATTATGACAAAGGGTGGGTTGTTGAAAGATTTAAGGATTTAATCGATTCATTCTTAGTGATTGTCTGATAAGGGCCGTTCACATTGTAACTATAACTATAATGATAACTTTAACTTTATTTGTGTCTGACAGTTATTTTATCGTTCATTAGCTATATATTGTTATAATGAGATTGTCTAATGTTACAGCAACCAAAAAGCAAAGGTACACTAAAACCTTATTTCAAATTATTAATTTGTAGATATACACTCACCTAAAGGATTATTAGGAACACCATACTAATACTGTGTTTGACCCCCTTTCACCTTCAGAACTTCCTTAATTCTACGTGGCATTGATTCAACAAGCTGCTGAAAGCATTCTTTAGAAATGTTGGCCCATATTGATAGGATAGCATCGTGGAGTTGATGGAGATTTGTGGGATGCACGAAGCTCCCGTTCCACCACATCCCAAAGATGCTCTATTGGGTTGAGATCTGGTGACTGTGGGGTCATTTTAGTACAGTGAACTCATTGTCATATTCAAGAAACCAATTTGCAATGATTCAAGCTTTGTGACATGGTGCATTATCCTGCTGGAAGTAGCCATCAGAGGATGGGTACATGGTGGTCATAAAGGTATGGACATGGTCAGAAACAATGCTCAGGTAGGCCGTGGCATTTAAACAATGCCCAATTGGCACTAAGGGGCCTAAAGTGTGCCAAGAAAACATCACCCACACCATTACACCAACACCATAATTACATTAATGAGAAATTGAACAGGTGTTCCTAATAATCCTTTAGGTGAGTGTATATTACAAGTGTTGTTGTTGCTGCATGATATTGCTCTTATGTAAGCTTTGTAAACACCGCTGAACCTCCGTTGTCTTATTTTTCTTCCTCGTTTTTCACCTAGCGGACATTAAAATAAATAATCGAACAGCCGCGTTTTCTCCATCATGTTTGTTTTGTAATGACTCAATTCCGATCCTGCTTCTCTCCTGTCTGACTAAACTATCTTCTTCAGCTTGAGTAGGCGGGTTTGTGTGACGAGTCAGTGGTCTGGAGAGGTGTGTTTAAGGCATCGTTTTAGAGCAGAGCTGCTGTGCTACTGGCTTGATTTTGGCCTCACAGCTAGAAGCCCGAGACTACTGGCTTGGCCCGGCTCGATGAAAGATCTGGCTCGCAATACACAATACGAAGAAAAATGTTCCTGTAATGCTTTGAATGCGTTACTCTTGCTGGGTCAACCACCAAGTAACATTCATTTAATGCATCTGTGTCTTTAATGACTATGTAAAACCCTCTAGTGTCAGTTTTGTCGTGTAGGATAAATAATAAATGAGTTGCTTGCCAAAGCTGACAGATTAACATTTTAATTAGGAAATTCCCTGAGGGACGAAAGGAAGACTTAAAGGTGGCCCGTGCTCGGTGGCTGGTAATGTGGCATGATAATGTGATTTGCAATTACGATCAGAGCAGACAGACGTCCCCTTGTAAATGTGATTCTTTTTGCCCTGTAGTGTTTTATCAGGATTGTTAAGTGTGTAAGCAAAGGAGTTAGGTTTAGATATTAATTGATAAACGGGCAGATTTGTCATCCAAATTTATTTTGATACCAGAAAGAACGGAATCTGAGTCTATTTTTAAAAGACATCTAATGAATACGTTTATCTCAGGTTCAGTATAAAAAAAATCGATTTCAACACATATTGAATACTTTAAAAAAAACGTTCTTAATGTGTTGGTCTCAAAATCACAGCTCTTTACTTCTGCACAATTAAAACATGCTGCAAAAGAGGAGTGTCTTCTTAAGAATCTTACAAAACAAACAGACGTGTCATGTCAATTACAGCAAGAGTGCACGGCAGATATTGTTTCCAGAGGTAATTGCTATAGATTTACCTTTGCCAAGCGACTGTATTTTTACATGGGTTGTTACCATGGAAACTCCATCCTCTGACTCCCGTTTCCCAGTAAATGGCCTCTTGCACTGGCACCAACAATTTGGGAGTGAATGCTGAATATGTTGTATAACGATTATCAGCCATGTTCTACAAAAGCTGATGATGATCATACTGAGGGAACTTTTTAACACTAAAGCTTATTACAAAAAGAAGGCAAAATTGTAGTAACTAACAGCCACAGTCACCATTATTTGGTCCACTGTTACATCTTTACAGGGGTGCTGCAACGATGTGTCATGCTTTCTGACTTCTTTACAATGTTAAATGTGCTGTCTTCTCATACTTAACATGGTCAACTTGTTAAAAAACGAGTTTGGCGTATTACGTAGTATTTCTGTGCTCAATACACTCCCCCAGGGATCGTACAGGTTTCGGAAAAGTTTTTTTCGAACATATAAAACTGTTTTGTAACCATTTTCGTTAGTCGCATTTTGGACAATTCTCCCTGAAAAGCATGCGGCACGTCCACGCGTCAGCATGGAGAGCAAGAGATGAAGCATGCGCAGATGTCACTTTCACTTGTGTGCAGGATAGAGAGAGAGCATTTGTTCGCAAAGTTTAGTTTTTTGTTTGTTCACTACATTTGGGTGATGAATGTTATATAAACGGTGGATATAACGCTGGATTTGGAGATCGTTTGAAACTGATATATGGTGCCGTCCCAGCGCTAAAAGATGCCGGAAATGAACCGCATGCGGTGAGGGAAACTGATGTCTGTGTTTAGTTGACAATGTGCTTTAGTTCAGCCTACCCCTCCCCCCCGTATGATTTCGGAAGTAATCAATCTTTTATAAATGTGATCAAGCTAAATACTGTTCGAAAATACAACGTATGCAATACTGCTCTATATGGACTCAAGATTAATATTAAATTGGCAGACACCCTGTGTGTTAGGGCCGCTTTTAAGACATAGAATCATTCAAGTTTGGAACAAGTGAGTAAATTATGACTATCCTTGAAATGCAAACTGGTAAAACATTGAATTGCAGTTACATACACTACCTATAGAGTTCGAAGAGATTTGGAGAAAATTGAGAAAAGGCAAGGAGCGAAAATAGAAAAATCAGAGGCAAAAAAGGCATTCCCATGTTGTGACAAACTCTTTGATCTATCCAAATTTTCTTCAAAGAGAGTTTGACCTTTTCTTTAGTTGCATTTCATTGGGTTTCATCATGTTGCTCAACACTGTGGTGGATTTTATTCTGCTGAAAACTGAAAAATATTTAAGCAGTTTTAAAACATAGAATTAGCTCTGCTAAAACCATAACCTCGCAATTCAGTTTTTATATATTGACGTTTATCTTTAAACAACGAGTGGATACTATGTAACCTCAGTGTTATTGTTGTCATTGATAGACTGTAGTCTCGCCAACTAATGCCAAGAAAGAGCAAATTCCAGCAGTTGTTGGTTTTTACTGGATCAGTGTGTTACCCTACTGTGTAGATTGGGACAGTGCGGAATAACAGTTATGTTTCCAGCATTCAAAATCCATTTTTAGAAAGTTTAAAATGCTGCCAAAAATAGTTGTTAGGACAGTGTAAACCAGCCTTTACCAGACTGTTTAAACATTCCATGTGCCGACAAACACTTGAACATTTTCTACTGATCCAACAAACTGGCAATTGTTGGGGCAGAATAAAGCTAGTTTTATAACTTTGAATATTTGCTATATGATTTTACATAGGGTACAGACAGCTTAATGAGCTTGACTATTTCTGAGCCTGTGTGTTTGGGTAGCAATATCGCGATTCAAAGGATGATCTTTTAAGCTTATTTGGCTTAGAGAATTTTAACAAGATTGCCGCTCTGAGTTAATTGTCAAGTTGCTAGCTGCTGTGTCAATGTGTTTCCATGTATTTTTGATAAAAAATATTTTTGCTTTTACCTTAGTGTTTAGGAATGAGTAATTCCAACTTTGATTCTTTTGAAAAGAAAGGCAAGGGTGGAGGACTACAGTAATGACCAAAAAAGAATCTGATAGTTTTTTTATAAAAAAATCTTTAAAAAAATCGTTTTTTCTGTTTAAAAGATAGGCATCCTCAATGTAAAAAATGCCTCAATTTAATAATTATAAATATAATTAATCATCCGAATATGTATTTGGTTAAATCAGTGAATCATTGATTCACCTAGAAGTTGTTGTATAGTCTTTCTCTGTGTGTGTGCTGTATTTGTTGTGCACAGTGAGCTTCATGTTTGTATTCCTCACCATCTGTGTTTATGTGTATTTACTTGGCAGTTGAACAGTTGAGTTAGTGTGGTCCCAGAATGAGCGACAAAGAACCGACTACATTTTGTTTCTGCCAAGTTGCTGAAAACTTTAGCTTTTTTAATGTCACGGGGAAGAAAATCGAAGCTTGCAAATCTGCTTTCTCAAACATGTCTGAACTTTGAGATCTCAGTGTATTTATCCTTTATATAGCATCAGATATGGCAGTATGCAGACACTGAAATATGAGATTGTATTAAATTGGTCCAGGGAACAATTTCATCCTCCATCTCTTTGGGATAACACTTGAATGCCACCTACTCATGCCACCTGGTTAAATAATCAGGTTTCACAGCACTACATATGGCTGTGAGCTCATTTGGGCTGTTCTGATAGCTTTATATTCAGTATCCTTCTGGCTTTATGTAGTAAAACAATTATTTCAAACCAGATATGAGAACTCACAGCTGTGGGCACTGGGCAGGTTTTGTAACCACAAAACCTTTAATCATTTATTTTAGGTTGTATCTGTGATTCTTTTGTTTACGTGATATGGTAAATGTTATGTTATTGTTTTTTTAGATGCAGAAACCTATATTTTGCTGGGTGAGCTGTTTTTCTGGATATCTAAAACTTTCTTGGTTAACAAAGTGCAGTTTGTGATGTCATAAAAACTTCCACGGGTCATGTTTTGGCCTAGATGTCCTAAATCTGTGTCTGTAAGCGCAGATAATTTTTAGAAACACCCCATACATTGAAAACATATTACACAAAGCATGACGGTGACTGATATTTAAAACAGTGAGATGCTACTCTTGCAACTAAGCTATCTTAAGTTTGAGTCTCCCAAAAGCTGTAAACGCTGCTGTGTCTTTGTGACACAATAAAAACATTACTCTGTTTGGTCATGTCTCCTGACCAGACTGAGATCAACTGTTGACATGAATTTGGGGCAGGGCTGTCTGTTCAGTGAACGGAATAAGTGTAAATCCTAAAATATATGTTTATAATTTTAAATATAAATACATAATCATAAAATCATCTCCATATTGTGTTACTTTTTTGTATGGAAGCTGTGTGTGCAGTCTGCAACTGTTCCCATTAGACAAGTTCTAGTTTTGGTTTGGAATGTGGTAAAAACTCATGACATCATTAGAAATTCATAAGTTTCACACGGTAAGGAGAGGAAATGTATATGTGTGTGTGTGTGTGTGTGTGTTGAGAAACCCATGTAAATTGCTTTTTGACTTCTTACTTGTGACTTAAGTGTAAAGTTGTCATGATTTTTACAGAAGAACCCAGACGCAGGCAGAAGTGCAGACGAGAATAACAAAACTTTATTTAAACCCAAAACAAAGACCCACGATGGGGTAAAACTAAACAAACAAGATAAACTGGAGAAGACTAAACTGACACTAAACTGAACTAAGCATCACGTTACATAAACTGAACTAAAACACTTACTAGGATAAGACAGGAACTGGAAAAACAGGAACAATGAGGGCAGGCAATAACTTAAAGGTACTAGACAAGAGATTCAGGCAAACATCAAAGGTACATGAAATCCAAGGACTACGAAGTACATACATGAAACTCACGGTAGTACATTCAACGAACCGGCACAAGACAATGAAACATGAGAGGTATATATAGGGGAAACAGACAAAGGATAATCACAAGAAACAGGTGCTGGGGATTAAGCACTCGGGGAAAGCTGACGAGGAACGAGAGGGGCGGGGCCAAAGACGAGACACGAAAAAGAACTTTGTCCTTTCCCACATAAAACCATCAGGCTATGCCATGGCTCCACTCGAGACAAGAATAAAGAACATAACATGGTAGTGGAACCATGACATAAGCCCCCCCTTAAATGAACACCTCCAGGTGTTCATCAAGGGGCAACTAACAAGACAAGACTAACTTGGACAAGGACAAAAACCAGACAGACAAGGTGAACGTAAGAGGCATACAAGACATGATTATGAATGGGTTGGGATGAGATAACAAAAATAACAAACAAGGGAGGGGGGGTGGGGGCAGACAAGAAAACATGGGAGGAAGTCCAAAAGGGGTAGGGCTGGGTGGGGAAGTTCCAGCCCTTGGGGACACGCCAGAGCGCGGAGCCCCAGGGGGCTGGACAGGGCTTGACGCCGGACTGGATTCCGGCTGGACAGGGCTTGACGCCGGACTGGATTCCGGCTGGACAGGGCTTGACGCCGGACTGGATTCCGGCTGGACAGGGCTTGACGCCGGACTGGATTCCGGCTGGACAGGGCTTGACGCCGGACTGGATTCCGGCTGGACAGGGCTTGACGCCGGACTGGATTCCGGCTGGACAGGGCTTGACGCCGGACTGGATTCCGGCTGGACAGGGCTTGACGCCGGACTGGATTCCGGCTGGACAGGGCTTGACGCCGGACTGGGCGGCGGCTGGGCAGCGCTCTCTGGCGGCGGCTGGGCAGCGCTCTCTGGCGGCGGCTGGGCAGCGCTCTCTGGCGGCGGCTGGGCAGCGCTCTCTGGCGGCGGCTGGGCAGCGCTCTCTGGCGGCGGCTGGGCAGCGCTCTCTGGCGGCGGCTGGGCAGCGCTCTCTGGCGGCGGCTGGGCAGCGCTCTCTGGCGGCGGCTGGGCAGCGCTCTCTGGCGGCGGCTGGGCAGCGCTCTCTGGCGGCGGCTGGGCAGCGCTCTCTGGCGGCGGCTGGGCAGCGCTCTCTGGCGGCGGCTGGGCAGCGCTCTCTGGCGGCGGCTGGGCAGCGCTCTCTGGCGGCGGCTGGGCAGCGCTCTCTGGCGGCGGCTGGGCAGCGCTCTCTGGCGGCGGCTGGGCAGCGCTCTCTGGCGGCGGCTGGGCAGCGCTCTCTGGCGGCGGCTGGGCAGCGCTCTCTGGCGGCGGCTGGGCAGCGCTCTCTGGCGGCGGCTGGGCAGCGCTCTCTGGCGGCGGCTGGGCTTGGTTCCGGCTGCTGGGCAGCCGGGCTGCCGGGCTTGGTTCCGGCTCCTGGGAGGAATCCACGGCCGGAGCAGCCGCTCGGACAGTCACCTCCCCACGGCGCCCCCCCAAAAAATATTTGGGGCTGGATAGCTCCGGCCTCGGGGGCTCCGGACTGGATGGCACCGGACTGGATGGCACCGGACTGGATGGCACCGGACTGGATGGCTCCGGACCGGGCGGCTCCGGACCGGGCAGCTCCGGACCGGGCAGCTCCGGACTGGATGGGACCTCAGGACTCGGGACCCCAGGACCCTCCTGGGTTCGAGCCACCCTCCGGAGTTTCTTTCTCCCCCGCCTGCCGATGGAACCGGCAGACGATAGAGTGACTGCAGGGGGTGCTGCGGATGAGGATGCAGAGCTCCCCAGGGTAAGGGCGGCCAGGACGTGGTCCTCCGGGATAATCTTGAGCTCCGCCTCATCGAACACAGTCTTCCCAGCTGCAGCCACGAATTCCCGGGCGAATTCCCTGATTCCCCGATCCCCCTGTTTTAAACCCAACAGAAGTCGGGTCTGGTGGGACCGCAAGGAACCGTCCGCGGTTGCCTGCTGGGTTCTGTTCTGGCCGGTTCGTTCTGTCATGATTTTCACAGAAGAACCCAGACGCAGGCAGAAGTGCAGACGAGAATAACAAAACTTTATTTAAACCCAAAACAAAGACCCACGATGGGGTAAAACTAAAACAAGATAAACTGGAGAGGACTAAACTGACACTAAACTGAACTAAACATCACGTTACATAAACTGAACTAAAACACTTACTAGGAAAAGACAGGAACTGGAAAAACAGGAACAATGAAGGCAGGCAATAACTTAAAGGTACTAGACAAGAGATTCAGGCAAACATCAAAGGTACATGAAATCCAAGGACTACGAAGTACATACATGAAACTCACGGTAGTACATTCAACGAACCGGAACAAGACAATGAAACATGAGAGGTATATATAGGGGAAACAGACAAAGGATAATCACAAGAAACAGGTGCTGGGGATTAAGCACTCGGGGAAAGCTGACGAGGAACGAGAGGGGCGGGGCCAAAGACGAGACACGAGAAAGAACTATGTCCTTTCCCACATAAAACCATCAGGCTATGCCATGGCTCCACTCGAGACAGGAATAAAGAACATAACATGGTAGTGGAACCATGACAAAAGTAGAGCAGTGGAAGAAATTTTTGTTTTTTTCCTCTGACACCATTACCACTGTATTGCCTCAAGGGTTAAAATTTCAGTGATTGCAGCAATGATTTTTTGGTAATAACTTGGTGTTCATTGGTTTGATGGTTTACCCTGAGAGAAATTGATGATACCGTAAAGAATCTCTCGCTTGATCATTTACCACAGAATTGTATGGACACAAATGTTTGCCAATGTGTGTTTGTTAATGGTCACATGTTTGCCTGAGTATTGTACACATAAGAAGTTGAAATACATAGAAGGTGTATTTATAGAAGGAATTTTAAAATATCACCCAATAGAAAGTGAATAAGAAGGACTGTCAATGTAGCTACAGTCAGATAGGAACATCTATGATATCAAGACAGGAACAGCCCCTAATGTTATCAGGGCAGGAACACAGTTTGAAAATTGAGATTTCAATGGCTGGAGATAAAAAAAAAGATGATAATGTTTACATACCAATAGATTTGGAAGGGGTGGGCGGAATGACCAAAAATCTATTTCACAGAATGAGTAATTATATTTCAGGGTAACAATATATTTCACGGTAACAATCTCCCATTATAACGCTATACCATACATACCTAATTTTCTTAGACTTAATTAATTTATTTATTACAGTTCATTTGAATGCTCACCATAGATATACTGTAGGCAAGTTTTGAAAATGTACTAAAGATATCAAATTAAGTTCTGATAATGAGATTTATTTATCTTCTATGCAATAGGAAGATAGACAATAAGTATAACAATGAAGGATGAATACATGGACAAACAATGAGAGTACAGTATATGACTGGTGTTATAAACTGGGGTTCATGGGGTCTGTACTGTAGGTCTTCGTCGCTCTTTACTTTCTGTTATATGCTAATTTCTTGTGTGTATTCTCTGTCTTTAGGTTTGTTTATTCTCGCGCTTGTCTGCACTGCGAGTCTCTGGTCACTCCACACGCGTCTCCCAAAACGGGGGTTTGCGGCGCGTCACGTCAAAGCTCTTACAATGTGAGCATCATCGTGCATTTCAACGCAAGTTTCGCCTCGGCTCGCCTACAGTTGAACTTTATTAAAACTATTAACTGCTTTAAAAAACAATCTGACTTCTGAAATACGTGAGAATGAGCTTTTTTTATATGCACGTGCAGAAACCTGCACCCCTGCACGAACAAACTACAGACTGAAAGAAGTTCAAAATAGTATTTGATTTGTTACTTTGTTATGGTTGCATTAATTCACATGTTTTTTCATCATAACTCGCGGAAGACACGGACAGAATAGAAAAATCTCTTACGGTTGACATTTTATTTTGCAGGGTCAGCAGAATTTGGCAGAATGACGGTCTATCCCGTCATTCTGCCCAGCCCTTAGATTTAGCATATATTGCTTCGGTAATCTGTCTAGCAAAATCATAACCCATAACTCTGATGCCAGTTTCATTCTTTCTGCTTTTCCACCTGACAGGTTTGAGTGCCGCCAAGCTGTTAGTGGAAAGCGGATTAAACCCTGTGGTCCTGGAAGCCAGAAACCGTGTTGGTGGTAGAACCTTCACTGTTCAGGTAAAACATTCATCAGAAGCCCCGTTAACACCTGCTAAAAAATCCACAAGTCACATCAGGTGACATTTCAAGTTTTGCTAATGCTGGTTTCCATGTTTAATTCACTTGCCCATGTGATCTGTGTTTTCACATATTAAACAAACAGGAGAAAGTCTACAAAGTCTTGTGCGTGTGAACATACTGTATATACATTTAAAATTTTTCAGTGTTTAATTTGATTTAAAGTATTTTATAAATGACCACTAATGTGAATGTTGGAACATGGTTTGAGTGATCCAATCACAAAACATTTTGAACGTACACCTGAGTCTGAAAGTGTCATCCTGCAGTCATTAGATGACTAAAACTAATATTAAATAATAAACTTAATATATTAAATTTACTTCATACACCACACAGTTGTACATTTGGGACAAATACATGGGTCTACTGACTGTTGTCTCGATTTAAGGATGCTAAAATGGAAAGGAATCTCCTCTCTTAAAAGGACAGTTCACCCAAAAATAAAAATGTAGTCGTCATTTACTTACCCAGAAGTTGTTCCAAACCTATATACATTTTTCTTGTTGTGCTGAACATAAAGAAAGATATTTGGATGAACGTTTGTAACCAAACAGTTCTGGTGCACTATTGACAACCGTAGAAGAAAGAAAAATGACTATGTTAGTCAAAGGTGCCCCAGATTGGTTTCCCACATTCTTCAAAATATCTTATTTTGTGTTCAACCGAACCTAGAAATTAGTTTTGGAACAAATTCTGACGTAATGAATTTTTTTTTGTGAACTGTCCCTTTTACACAAATATGCTTCAATAATCTAATTTGAGGTCCTTTTTTGCTTTTATTGTTAAAAGTTTATCAAAGATCAAATGCTTAAAATGATATCTTACAAAATTGAATGTTTTTAGAACAAGGAGACCAAATGGGTGGATCTGGGAGGAGCATACATCGGTCCCACTCAAAACCGAATCCTGAGGCTAGCCAAACAGTATGGAGTAAAGACGTACAAAGTTAATGAAGAAGAGTCTCTGATTCACTATGTGAAGGTAAACCATAGTGAAAGTCTACACACACACCAACACTGACATACTGACGGAACCAAAAAATTTTTGAGCAAGATCCCTCCCGCTTCCACAAAACGCATCCCTGCTCAGAGCTCTAGGGCAAAGCCTCCGCTGATAATTCAGTCTTTTGTTCATGCACACTCATGTCTTAATGCACAGGAAGTCGGGCCTTGCGCGCGCAACCGAAGAGGCTTGAATACTGAGTCCCTCTTTCGCATTAGTGTGCTGAGCTTGAGCCTGTAGATGCTAATCGCTGCCTGAAGGAAGCCTGTAATATGGTTTCAGCTGCTCAGAGTGGGTAAGAAGGGCAGAACTCAAGACATCAGCCACCCTCCTCCCATGTTCAATTTGAGTGGATGCATCACTGCCCTTAGCACATGCACGCTGCATGACCTTATTAGATTTGCCTGTAATGTGTCTTCCGCTTCCATTAGAAGCATAAATCACAGGCTTCTTAGTATTGCGCTTTCTTATTGCACAGAAAACACTTACATGATACTCCTTTCTGTGGTCATAGACCTAAAGGGAAATGCATGAGAAGTTATTGAGCTGAGATCAATGAGCGGACAGGCATACAGTAGATGGTGTGGAAAGAGATAAAGGTCAGTATAAGGATGCAGGGCGGTTTTCAGTGTAAATTATGTCAGGATGGACTCTGACTTCAGTTGCCATGGAAAGGGCCCTGTGCCATGTTTTCCATAATCCCTCACCAGAATAAATACCCGTCCAATGTAACCATGTTAGTGTCTATGATAATTACAGAAAAATACTTGTTTTTGAGTTATTTTCAATCTTATTATCTTAAAGTGACAGCTCACCCAAAAGGAAAACTTGGTTCCGTTGAGCAAAAAAGACGACAGTTTTGGCACACTATTGACAACCATAGTAGTTTTTTCTGTACTGTGGATGTCAGCAGGACACCAGAATTGTTTGTTTACAAACATTCTTCCAAATATTCTTTCTGGTGTTTAGCAAACCAACAAAATGTACACAGGATTGGAACAACTTGAGGGTGAACTGTCCCTTTAAATATCTTTGACATTAAATGTTGATAATGTTAGAAGGTTCATGTAAATGAACAGCACTATCAAGCCCTACGATAGCTTGGTGTAAAAAACATACAGTAAGCATGAAAAAGCAGTATGTTGTTTAAATTCGATTCCTGTAAAAGCAGAGAGAATTAATGCTGTACATTTCAAAAACGATCGGCTGGTTCCTTCGTTCAGGCAGTTTAATGGAGCAATAACTGTAAGTCTATGTCAAGCCCATTATTCCCTAACAGGCTTCGTCAGAATACACCCAGAAGCATGAATGCAGAGAGATAGCAGACAAGACTGTGCACATAACATGTGTCCGATATGATCTTCAAGGCTTCATTGCTGAATAATTCCAGATGTCTGTAGATGACATTTAGAGGCATGTTGATAGTATGTCAAATAAGGTTTACTTAAAGGGATAGTTCACCCCCCACCAAAAAATGGTTATCATTTATTCGCCCTCATTGCATATAAAACCTGTATATGACTTTATGTTTCTGTGGAACACAAAAAAAGTAAAATGTCTCAGTGGTTTTGGGGACCAATGTTGTTTGGCTACTGGTGTTCTTACAAAATATCTTCTTTTGTGTTCTGCAGAAGAAAGTCAGTCAAACAGAATTGAAATGACATGAGGGTGAGTAAATGATGACAGAATTTTATTTTTTGGTTGGACTTTTCCTTTAATAGACACATTTTATATACATCTATCTTGTGTCTTTCGTACTTTGACTTGCAAGCGATTGTCAGCAGGAAATTTAGTTTTGTCTTTTTGTATTCCTAGTGTAATAGGCTAGTTAGCCTACCAATGGCGTCCTTTCATTGGATCAAACTTCCTGTATGTTAAACAATGAGTGTTTACTGATTGGTGCCATGTCGCACTGCCACGTTTCGGTTGTTTTGTGTTTTTGTATGTGTTTTTTTTTTAGTGTGTCTTTTTAATGATAAAGGATATGTGTGTATTTATGCATGTGTGTGTGTGTGTTACTCAATGGTCTATCTGCTCTGAAGGAGCTGCCCTCTTTCTCTTCGTGCCATTATCTCCTGATCATAGCATCCCTTTGGGTTACCATGGCAGCACTCCTCATCAAACGACAATCAGTATTGCATTGAGGGGACAGTCTCTCTTTCTCTCTGTCTGTCTCCCAAGTTTTCTCACGTTTTCTAGATCTGTCTTTGGGAACTGGGGCGTTTCCTTCTCTCCTCAGAACCAGGCAGCTTTTCAGGTTGAGCTAAGAGAATGTTGAGTCAGAGGGCTTCACGTTTATTGCCCTTCTTCCTACAAGCCAGCATGTTCCAGTAAATAAACCAGTGAAAAACCGTATATATTACAATATGATGAAACCAGAGATGGGGGACTCGAGTCATATGACTTGACTTCATTTTAATTTTAGGACTGGAGACTTGCTTGACAAATATTAATAAAAGACTTGACTTGACTTTGACTTGCTATTCATGACTTGAGACTTGACACGGACTGAAGTTGAATGTCCCAAAATAATTTCTGTTCAATGATCTGTTTTTGAACACACCGCAACAGCGCAACCCAACCACGTGATGCAGAAGGCAAGTAGAGAGAACGTTTATGTTGGCCTTATTTTAGTTACATTTACATTCTAGGCTATGTAGTTTTAATTTTTAGATTATTTTTAGATTTGTATTGTATTAACAACTTTTTTTCAACAAGTTACATTTTTTTTGTTGCAAATAAAAATCCCATAGTCCCTACTGTAACTACTGTAGTTTTAACTTATTTTAATATATAAATATAGTTAAATCAGCAAACATTAGTATGACTTGCTTGACCCAAGCTACGACTTGGCTTGAATTGCTTGACATAAAGCAGTGACTTGACTTGCTTGTGAAATTCATTTATTGGCACTTACATTTAAAACAGATGGCCCCCTTAAAGTTTTCCGCTATATTGAAATGTATTTACTTTTGAAATTTCATCATGGGATAGATAAGTATGCATTCAATCCACACTCACAAATCTTGGCGGAAATTCTAGCCTACTGTTTTTTGCATACTGAGATTTTGGACATATTATTCATGACTCATACTCATTTTGCCTACTATATAGTATGGATGTAGGCGATTTCGGATGCAGCCTTAGACTTGCTTGAGACTGGAAGGTTAAAGTCCCTGTGAACCGGAAGTTGCAATCGTTTTTACCTCTGTATTTTGACGGATTTCCTGAGTGAAATGGATTTTTTAATGAGACAAATAGTGGGCATATCTTTTGTCTTTCTCTGTGATTTTGATGGATGTATAAAAACAGCTGTTGCATTTTAAAATGGAACTGGCAGCAGACTGACAGTTGAAGGGGAGGAGTTGACTGATGCCCCGCCCAAGCCGTCTAGCACACGTCATTTAAGATAGATAGACATTACAGGAAGGAAGTGCCTTTTTCAGATTTAAACTAAAGATTATAAGGGCACATGAATTTTAAAAGAGAATGACCCTTATTGATAAACTATTTACAATAAGCGCTGCAATATTTCATGATTTTTTTAAATTTCACCGAGATTTTAAGACTTGAGACTTACTTGTGACTTACTCCCACCTCAGTCTGCATTTCAATATGAGTAAAAATTCTGTCAAATAAACCGTGAGTTAAAGGAGTCATGAATTAAAATCACAATTTTAACCCGAGCTTTTTACCCATGACAATTCTGAAGTAACACAAGTGGCGCGGTACCAGATAGATCGAGCAAGCAATATCTTTAACATGCCGTTAAAGATAGCTAAATATTGTGCCATCCCTGCTTGTGGAAGAATACAGTCCCTGCATAACCTTCCTTCGGATTGGGATAATATTATTTTTAAAGAAGTTCCAGCTCATTTGGGAAAAACATGGAGAGTTTGTTCAATAAATTTCCCTGAGGATTCCTTGTTAACAAGCACAGGTCCACACTGGATTTGGCGTTTACTTATAAAGTCTTCAATGCGGCACGCCCATTAAAACCGAGCGCTTGCAGAACTGCCCTTAAAACCCGAGTAGAAAATACAACTTCATATAAGTAAAACAGTATACAAGCCCAGTTCATTACAGCCTTTGTTTTTGGTGTTTTTGGATTCTTACATTGCACAATAATTATTTGTTGGCACATCTTGAAATAAATTTATAGATAAGATATTGTTTGATGCACTTTATCTAGTCCATTATCATTGTTGCATCAAAGATCTGGGCCCGTATTCATGAAAAATGATCTGGGCCCGTATTCTTTACCGCAAAGAGGTGCTGCTAGTGACAAAGGTCTAAGAAAATTCTTAGAAATGCGGGCGTTTCCCCTTAGAGTTACAGAAAAGATCGTAGTAAAGAAAAAAGTATTTCATAAAGCATCTAAACCCTTAAAAGAGCTCTTAAGGTCCAAAATTTTAGGGGATACGAGGAGGACTTTTAAAATGCTTAAGAGTTTCTTTAGCAGCAGAGAAAATGGCTGAAACACGAGAAGTGAGAAGAAATGTGTTGCAATGCATGACCATTTTCATTTAACTTTTAAAGTTTATCAGATTTTTGGTTTCTTGTATAGCTGCTTTGATGCAATGCAAATTGTAAAAGCACTACAAATTAAAATGACATTGAATTGAATGACAGCTATAAGACACAAGAGTTAATAAGACAACACATTAGATTGTGCAAGGTTCATGTTTGTAAATGATCCATTAGAGACACTCTAACATCTCCAAGACCATAGCACCGGAAATAGAAGAAATCACTACATTGACATATTTAGCAACTGAAAAATGCAGCAATGCAGCAGAGATGATTTGGTTCTGTCACAACCTTCTTCAGTATAGTGATCACACAAACAATAACAGCACTTACATAAACTTATTGTGTAACTGTCCATTTTATATCAAATACTTTGACATTAACTGTGGTAAATAGAAAAATAAATAAAGAATATGTATGTATATATATATATATATATATATATATATATATATATAGTGCATGTGTGTGTGCGTGTGTGCGTGAGTACAGTAAAACAGGAAATTTGTGTGCACATGTGCAATTTCAAACTAATGACCTTATACTTAAAAGCGCTCTTTTTTCCTTCTTGATCAACCAACCAATCACAGTCTGTGTCATACGTAGCAACGGGGTCAGCCCCGCCTCCTCACTAAAATAAAAGTTTTTGTCTTTTCCTTGCTCAGAGTTTCTCTCAGATTGATCCTGAATCGTTTTTAAGATTTTAAGTTTTTAAGCTAAATTAAGAGCTTTCTTAGAGGATTTATAGAAGCTTTAAGAATACGGGCCCTGAACATTAGGGTATACTACTAAGATGTAGTTTTAGTGTGTAGCATTAGAATATAGTTGTATCTTTTGTCAAAGTGTTATTGTATGGATTATTTCATGATTCATTCATTTATCATTTATAGATTAAAACAATTAACTACCATTATTACTCAAATATCACAACACGGACGTGTTAAGGCATGCGGAGTACTTGAGGGCTTCAAAGGAAAACATTTATTGTTGGTAACTTTTCTTTTAGTTGACATCATACTGAAAATCTGCAAACCTGACTACGTGAAAATGCTGTGTTTTAAATAACCTTTGGATTTATCATTGATCTTATCAGAAGATTTTACGCTGTGTGTGTAATATTATGAAAGGCACTGATGATTATTTTATCTTCCACTCACGTAGCCAGTGGCATCTGTGTCCACGCACCATTGGCTGATGGTTGGTTATATGACTGCATTTACAGTATCACCTGTTACCCAGCAATCGTGTATTGGCCTGGGCCCAGTATTAGCCAATAAAGGGCCTTACAATGAGCAGGCCATTTTATAATTAAGGTAAGCATGCAGACAAGGCGCCGGTGTAATCAGCTTTTCTATAGCTGTAATCCTAAAGGCCAGACCCAGTTTCCTCTGCCTGGATCTGTAACATATATACAACTGATCCTTCAGGCAGCTTTATCATATAGCATTATGATTGTGTTCAAAATGTGAAGCAAATAGAATGGCAGAAATGATTTACAAGTTACCCGCCCCTAAAGTCATATCATTGGATGAGAGGTTGACATGACAGACAACTCATCAAAAGATTGTCCTTCATTGGTCAGTTTATGAATGGCTTTGATAATATATACATATATATATATACACTCACCTAAAGGATTATTAGGAACACCATACTAATACTGTGTTTGACCCCCTTTTGCCTTCAGAACTGACTTAATTCTACGTGGCATTGATTCAACAAGGTGCTGAAAGCATTCTTTAGAAATTTTGGCCCATATTGATAGGATAGCATCTTGCAGTTGTTGGAGATTTGTGGGATGCACGAAGTTCCCGTTCCACCACATCCCAAAGATGCTCTATTGGGTTGAGATCTGGTGACTGTGGGGGCCATTTTAGTACAGTGAACTCATTGTCATGTTCAAGAAACCAATTTGAAATGATTCGAGCTTTGTGACATGGTGCATTATCCTGCTGGAAGTAGCCATCAGAGGATGGGTACATGGTGGTCATAAAGGGATGGACATGGTCAGAAACAATGCTCAGGTAGGCCGTGGCATTTAAACGATGCCCAATTGGCACTAAGGGGCCTAAAGAGTGCCAAGAAGACATCACCCACACCATTACGCCACCACCATAATTGCATTAATGAGAAATTGAACAGGTGTTCCTAATAATCCTTTAGGTGAGTGTATATATATATATATATATATATATATAATATTCTGTATAGTCATGTGTGCAGATTCAGCTTTGTTATCAGAATATATTTGAGAAAAGATGACCCATCCACTGATGAGAAATCATCACATGTTATGATTTCTGTAAAATGTATACTGTAACCATATAGGTTGCTTGAAAACATAACTTATTTTTATTGTCCAGAATGTGTTCTTTGTTCATTGAGACGTGATGAACACCAGTGTGGATATAGAGCATTGTGAGGTTAGTAGTGGTGTCGCGGGTTATGTTTCTCTGTCTAAAAAGGATATCATACGAGATGCACTCCATCTCTCCACCTCACTTCTGTAACCATGGGAACAGACCTGTTGCTGGATGGTGAGCGATCTAATGTCCTCTGTTGCATCGGTCTGGCTGTCTCACAGATGATATGGAAATGTCATCATGGATCTTTATCCTTCGTGTTTTGTTGAGGTTGTCTCATAGTTTTTACATTTGGGGTCCCAGAGATCCCAGTGATGTGTGTGTGAAAAGAATCTTATTTTCCCATCTAAATCTTTTAATATGTTATTGGTTTAAAAATGTCTCCTTGGCTTTTAATAAACAAGTAAATATCAATTTAGCTTTACTCTTCTTTTTATTACAGTGTAGATATAGAGTATTCAGAAATGTCAGGCATCTGTTGGAGTTGCATTAGTCAATTTGATACCCACAAAAAACATATGCAACAATAGAAGATTGTAATATAAAATCAGAATAAGTAGCAGCAGTATTATACAGTTTATCTGTGATCTGTACATGACACACAGAATTTTATTATGTTAAAATGAATCAGATCTCTTTCAGACACTCTCTATCGCCATCTCTGTTTGTATCATAAAATAGCAGGTTACTTGACATACTTTATGTGTGTGGAAAAACAATTGACATTTCCTGCCAAGTCTGACCGCACCAACTTAAATTATGTATCAAGCTTATGTTGTTACCTGTTAGGTAAGATTAAAGTTTTGTTGAAATATTGTATATAATCATTTATCACAAGATTAGGAAAAGTTGATCTGATTCTTTAGTTATAGTATTATGAATAAGAATATTAGTTATATTATATTTGATTATATTTCATATTATCATAATGTATTTGTGTTTTCTTAGGTACACCGTGGTTATGTACTGTAGCTAAACATGTCCAGCAGCGCCTTGTTTTCTCTAGACTTACTCAGGAATCTCTGTGAGAAATACAGATGGCAAAGTCACGTTGAAAGCTCATAAATATGACAACATTTCACATCAGGGATTTTTCACAGAGTTCAACCGTTTGGCACAGAGGCATTATAGTAAGACAGATGACTTCCACTGAGAACTGCTGACAGTTTAGTTAAAGTGTTTTCAGCAATTTTACTGTCCAACAAATAGCGTCTGGTTCTGTAGGAAAACATCTCGTTCCACTAAATAAAATTACAGGGTTTTTCAAAATGGTGTATTGAAAATGTTGTGACACGACAAATAGCCTTGTCTCTGGCAGAAAGCTCATATATGACTAGATATATTAAGCATATATATATATATTTATTACATACAGTATGTGGGTATATATGTATATGATTCTACTTCCATTATTTGTTCAAGTATGATATAGTGAAAGTGCAAACATGAAACGGAAAATACAACCTAATATATAGCATATAGGCTAAATATATAGGATAAATATTCAAATGTATTTTTTGATAAACCCCTTGAGATACACCATGCCGTATGTGAGCTAAGATTTCAATCTTAAAGATTAAAAGCATGAGTCGTTTAAAGAAAAATCTCTTATACTCGTCACCTATATAAAAAGTTTGTAATATTCTTAAATATATGATTGCCCATATATACAAGTATTTGAATATTTGTGAACCTCTACATGAACCTACTGTATATATTGTAAATGTGTTCGTATGTAGTCAAACGTTTCCATGTGCGTGTAACTCTGCACATCCTTTAAAGGTGACAGGTGTTTGACCGAGTCGGCAGTTCTGACCAGGTTGCTTCATTCAGTTACCTTTACTACACTCATACTGTCACTCTGGACTTTTCTTTATCTGAGACTTTTATCTGTAGTCAAACATTAATCAATCCGTGTTCATTTAAGAGCCCCACAGCAACAGAGCAATCCAGGTATGAAGTCATGTCTGCGTACATTTACCCCATTGGCCTGCCACACCAAGTATTATCATACTGACTAACCATTTCCACTTAAGCTTGTGTCATATAGCTGTTGTTTGCCAAAGACTAATATTGTCATTATATGGTATTATGAATTTTCTGCTTTAATGAATTTGTATTTTAATAGATATTTCATCATTCTTCCATATTACACCCAAAATGAGCTCACGTCTCTTGTCTGAATGAAGAAGACATTTTATGAGAATATAATAAAATCCAAGTTAGATTTGATAAGGTCGACTTGTTTCTGATCTCTCGGTTGTATTAGCCCGACTGTGAACAGAAGCCTTTGCATTAACTGATTTGAGGCCAAGCCAAGCAAAATGTAGTTACGTATATTTTAGGCAGCGAAAAGTGTTTTCCATTCCAAATGAATTGCGTGTATAATGATGATGAGGTCATGATGGCTATGATGAAGACATTATGTCATCGCAATAACAAAAATGAGAATTGCACTTTTCATTTATTACGCTTATTCATTATTTCATTATCATGTTTCCAAGGGGAAATCGTATCCATTCAAAGGGTCTTTCCCTCCAGTGTGGAACCCACTGGCCTACCTAGACTACAACAATCTATGGAGGACAATGGACAAGATGGGAATGGAGGTACAGGACCGTGTCATATTCATAATGAAACTTCAGTAATGCATTATATAATAGATGAATAGCTGTTCGAATTGATCAGATCTGGTCTACCAATCTAGTCTGTGTGCTTCTGGCTCTTCGTAAAATAGAAGACCAGCTAGACTAGCATAAATCAGATTAGACCGGCAAACCATCTGTTTACAAAACTGTCCTGATTTCTGCTAATGTGCCTTTTAGATTCCAAAGGAAGCTCCATGGAGAGCCCCTCATGCTGAAGAATGGGACAAGATGACCATCCAGCAGCTCTTCGACAAGATCTGCTGGACCAAGTATGGAGACAGAACCCACTTGATGTAAATATATCTGCATGGTGAATTGGCTATTGATGGTGTATATCCATTAACAGGGCAGCTCGCCGCTTCGCTACTTTGTTTGTTAACGTGAACGTGACCTCCGAGCCCCATGAGGTGTCTGCTCTCTGGTTCCTGTGGTACGTCAAGCAGTGTGGTGGGACTATGAGAATCTTCTCCACCACCAATGGAGGCCAGGTAAAAAATCTATTTACATCTGCACATGCACATTTCTGTGTCTGTCGAAATAACAGTATGTTTAGATGTGCAGTGTCAGGCATGTTATTTCATCTGGTTATTTCTCAGAGTTAATTATATAGGAAGTAAAAGCAGCTGACATATGATAATGACATTCACGTTTGCACAGTAGTGTGCTTGTGTGTCTCCTTGGCTTTTTCACCACACCAGCGGGTGTGTTAACAGTATAATCAACATTTGTGGGAGAGAGCCAGTGAGTGAGAGATGTGGGCTTTAACCTCCACACACCATCATGTCTCAATGAAAATAGGAAGCCGGAAAAGCAGGAAGATGAAACAGGAAAGCAGGTGTTTGTTACAGGGATAGAGAGCAGGCTGTAACTAGTTGATTCAAATGTTCCTGCCAACTGCAAAAATATTGTCAGCAGCAGATCTTTAGCCTTCATTTAGTTAACCACAGCTGTCCTAATGGACCATTTAAAAAAAGAAAGAATAGATTATCTGTAAAAAAAGAGAGATGGTTTCATGTCATGGAAATAGGGTAGATTGGGTTAAAGTAATAGTTCACTAAAAACAGGATTTATTTTAGAAATCTATTCATTCATGTTATTACAAATCAGGTTTAATGTTCTCTGTATCGAGATAAAAATACAATATCAAACATAAAATACCATATCTTTGTATACTGCCATACAGACATTTAAGCATTCACTAAAAATCCTTTCCAACGTAGCTCTTAAATCTCATTAATGCTTCACCGTGTTCAAATGTGGCTTGTCACGTCAGGTTTAACGTCAAAGATCGATTGTTGCTCATTGATTTCGAACGTCCATTACAAAACCCCTCATGGTCATTTCAAATAAACATTTAGTGCAAACATATTTGTGAATCTTGATAAAGATTTGTTATGTATTATATATTCTTCTAGTGTAAGAAATGACTCAGGTTGACTTGTACAGTCTCTGTTCATTTCTCTGACCTCAAACTGATTATATAACATACAGAAATAGTTGTCACATAGCGGGCCACATTTATAGTTGGTCCGGATAATGGCCCCCACAGTGCTCACAGGAACATTCAGCATTCTGGAAGTGCACCTATTACCATTTCCATCAAAATGCTTTTCAACGATAACATTACGAAGATCTACAGAGAGTTCTTCGCTTTTACCCATCATGAAGTCTTTGCTGTGTGCCTCCTAGGTAATGAGAAGCCTTTATAGGCCATCAATTAGGACTAAAGCAGCTGATATCAATTAGTACTGATAGGGGGCAGGGTTTTTCTCTCAATACTGACAGATTTCAGGTGGTCTCCTGGCTTTTTATGCCATGTTGCACCTTGTTATCTTCATGTGGTCAATACTTATTCCCTGTGTCATTTCACTTTATTTATTATGACCGAACTTGTATACTTAAATGTTCTGATTTCTTTGTATGAATTCAATATTTGGCTTGATGGCTACATCTGGGGGAAATTTTGTGTCAATAGCCCACTTAGAAATCCCCTTACTGATAAAAATGCAGATGTGTCAAATACTTATTTTCCCGCTGTATCTGTCCTAACTTAAAATGTGCTTTGTGGAAAGTATTTTCACCCGAATGTATCAAGATTCTGTGAGATACAGAGACACCTGGTGGTGAATGATTGAATTGCGTTTGTTTAAGTTATGCTAACACTTAGATAATGTGCTCCCCATAATAAATGGAACAGAATAATGAATTGAGGCTGCTGAAATAAAATGCCATGACCAATAAATTGATCCTTCTGTACGATGAAGGTGTAACATTTGTTGAGTCTAGAGTTTGTGTCCTGTATGACAGGAACGCAAGTTTGCCGGCGGATCCAGTCAGATCAGTGAGGCTATGGCCAGAGAGCTGGGTGACAATGTGAAGCTGGAGAGAGCCGTCTACAGCATTGACCAGACTGGAGACCTGCTGGTGGTCAAAACAGTGAATGAGGAGATATATAAGGTGAGAAGATGCACAAAACAACATACATGTACGTATAGAGAAGTGACCATGGAAATGAGCTGAGCCAATAAAATATCATAAAATCCTATTAGAGAATTTTGTTGAGTTGCAATATTTAATAGCTCATCAAGGCTTACCATGAAGTTCAAGACGAACATGCACTTTGGTTCAATCCTATCAATTATTTATGAAATACTAGATTATTAAGTATTAAACTGGTCGATGAAGTCATAACTTACTAGCGGTGTTTTAGCGGTTGGTACCAGGAATAACAGACCTCACAGATTTTGTGTCATTATATGAAATATAGACAATTATCAAAATGTATGCAATTAAACATCGTAAAACAGGACCACCAACCAGAAGTATTGATGTTCCAGCATTGTATAACAGAATTTGATTTTGGTGTCATGAAAATTCAATTATTTTGGGGGCCGCAAAGCGATGCACTCTACACAAATTGGGCATTACAATGAAAAAGTTTGAAACCACTGTTCCAGAGATCTTTGTAATAGTGTAAATAATAAACAGTATGCGACCTTCAGTCTAATAACCTTACATGCTTTTCAGCAAATTTTGTTTTTAAATGAGGTTATATTTAAATTGCGTGAAACTTTGCACATGGTCATAACTCGAAAATAGAATGTCAAGTCGAGAGCATTGCATTCTGGGATGTGGAATCTGCACACAACAGTAGGTCATCTGTAAATTGCAATCATGTTCAGAAAATTTGCATAAAGCCGAGATAGTAAAAGTTGTTTCTTAGTTCTGCTGGTTTTATGGAAATTTCATGCTCAAGCAACTCATTTGAAGGATAAAATTAGAACATATCACAGCGCATGTGTGTAAGCTTGATGGATTGTTATCAGTAAGCGGGTCTTCATCCCGCTACCCTGCCCGCATCCTCTTTCCTGTGCTGAAAGCTTATTAAAGACTTCAGTAGAGCCGCTTAACCTGCTGGCGTGAAGACACTAGAACAACACTGTTCAACAATCCATTTCTACATCTCAAACTGAGTACACCCACCATTTATATTACAATGTACATTGAAGCACAATCCAATATTTGTTCAAATGGTCACATAACAAGTGCTGCCATATTGCTCCAATGATAACATAAAGACAGAATATAAATACTGCTTAACTGACACTTGTTTTATGTGTTTTGAGCTTAAAATAACCTTGGTTTGTAGTTTTAATAATCTGCTCTATTCGGTCCTTGTAGGCCAAATATGTCATACTTGCCATACCACCAGGACTGAACCTGAAGATCCATTTTAACCCTGAACTGCCCCCACTGAGGAATCAGCTCATTCATAGAGTTCCCATGGGATCCGTTATCAAATGTATGGTGTACTACAAAGAGAACTTCTGGAGGAAAAAGGGTTTGTGCCTGTTTACTTTGTTATATTGTAAATGGTTCACAGAATTGTTTAAAGTTAGGCTGTTTTATTGTGTAGGATACTGCGGCACCATGGTGATCGAGGAGGAGGACGCACCTATCGGTCTCACGCTTGATGACACTAAGCCTGACGGCTCTGTGCCTGCTATAATGGGGTGAATAAAACTTAGATTGTTGGACTGTAAGCAATTTAATAAGCCTGCTTAACTACTTGAGGATGAGAGAATGTTTTTTTGTTTTCAGTTTTATTCTAGCACGAAAATCCAGGAAGCTGGCAGGTCTGACAAAGGAGGAGAGGTACGGAAGATGTTTCCTCCTCTTCATTTTGGTCAAATATGTGTAGTTTGAGATGCAAATGTTGGAATGAATGTGTCTGGTCGACGATTTCAGAAAGAGAAGAATCTGTGAGATTTATTCTCGTGTGCTCGGCTCAGAGGAGGCGCTTCATGTGAGTCTCCATCAATGAAAATTAATGTTTAATACTTGATGATTCTATCAATGCTTTAATAATGTTTTATGTATTCTGATAAAATTGCATTGTATTCACTCTCCTAACTGTCTATTCCAGTTTAAAAAAGGTAAAGATTATTTGTTTAATGGGGTTCTCTTCTTCAGCCTGTGCACTACGAGGAGAAGAACTGGTGTGAGGAGGAGTATTCTGGGGGCTGCTACACCGCTTACTTTCCTCCTGGTATCATGACCCAGTTTGGCAGGTTAGTTGATCCTGGATATAGCATTAATGGTCAGATTTGTTTATCTTATTTCAAATAAATAAGAGCATTTTGGAAATGGTAGTGTTTGGTTTTTTATTCTAGGGTCTTGCGGGAGCCGGTAGGCAAAGTTTACTTCGCTGGAACTGAGACAGCCACCGAGTGGAGCGGTTATATGGAGGGAGCTGTACAGGCAGGAGAGAGAGCGTCTAGAGAGGTGTGTGCTAGAATTTATTTAAGTTTTTCAGTTGCTTTGTTGCATTGGTGCATCATTAAAATATGCAAAACTATTTGTTAGAACAGCACAACATGAAGGTTTGTAGAAGTTTTATTTTTTGGTGCTTTGCAAATACTGACTTTCCTTCTGGAAATACAAATTTTATCTACAGTCTACTTGATTTTGTACAGGCGTGGAAAATGTTAAGAGACCCGTTTTTCGGATTTACAATTAAATATTGATAAGTTTTTATTTAGGTAAAATTATCATTTTTGTTTTATTCTGTGATCTACTAACAATATTTCTACCAAATTTAAAAAATATATATTGTTCATGTTTGTATTTATTTGCAGAAAATGAAAACTGGAGGAACAGATTAAAGTAACAGAAAAGACACTATGTTTTTTTTCAGACCTCAAATTCTAAACAAGGTCATTTTAACATTTAAGCTAAACAACAGTGACAACCTCGATTTTTATCACAGTTTTCATGCGTCTTGTCACTCCTGAGGTTTGATTTTGTTGAAATTCAACAAACACTGGACTGCAATGGCCACAATACATTTTCGCAATGCTGATTTGAAATGATTTTTTTTTTTCCTACCCATTCATTTAACTCATTTGATTATATCACCATCTAAGGAAACTTTTTAAAATACTTTTTGCTTCCTTCTCCCAGATTTTGTGTGCAATGGGAAAACTCCACGCAAGTCAGATTTGGCAGTCAGATCCTGAATCAGTGGTATGAACTTTGTATACTTTTGAGGCCCTAAAAAAAGTTTTCATGAAAGTATTTGAAAACACATATCAAGAATGTTTGGAGTCTTGATTAATTTGTGCTCTGAAACCCCGCCCATAGGATGTCCCAGCCCTGCCGTTTGTCACCACTTTCTGGGAAAGAAACTTGCCATCCGTTGGGGGACTCTTCAAGTTCATGAGCATGTCCTCTTTCCTGGCTCTCGCCACAGCAGCGGGAGTCGTAGCCTATAAGAAGGGGCTACTCCCACGCTAGCCTATCCACTAATAGCCTATTGTATGTGACCTGGCCTTTCGTGATTGTGATGTTTGACCAATCACCAATCAGAGCCATGACACTGCCAGGGTATGTGGTCGAGTAATTCAGATGAGAATTGCCACATAAGAAGTTTGTTTCTGTCAGTAATTGTTAGAAGTTTACCAAATTAAGTGATCATTTTGGGAAAATAAATGGCTACTAATTGTTCACGTTGGGTCGACGTTGTCCAGGAGTAAACAAACTGCCCACATGAAAAGAAATAAAGAATGACGGCAACATTCCACAGCTGTTCACTGTGTGTGTTTGTGTGGTTGTGTATTTCACCGCTCTTATGGATTACTATGCTGATTTCAGGTGCTGTTCTCAGGAACCCCATGTCTTATAACAAACATATTAATATAACAGTTCAGAACTTTGCAGTGCATTTCATTTTGCTCTCTAACAGAGATTTTACAACATACCACATACAACATTTCATTCATATAAGAGAAGGTGAATCTATTAATATGTAAGTTTTAACTTTTTAACAATGTTAACTCCAGTGTTACTATAATTGAATTACTTTTCTTCTGGAAAAAATGTTCTGGGATCATTCTTATTTTTTCTGTTTCCAGTCCAGTCTGACGTAATTGAGCTAAATACTTTATATTATATACAATAGTGGAAATGACATCAAAATTCTAAGTCTAACTTTAAAATATATTATTTAATGTATCCTACTCACATCTGTAATACTTGGTCCGTTAAAAAATACTTTTGTAGTTTTGATTCCTGATCAAGGTCGATTTAGGTTATAGAAAGTATTTAGTAATATGTTATCAAATACTTTTTGGACAGAGTACTTTGTACAGTAATCTAATGACCCTATTGAATATGTTATTAGTAACTAGTGATTAATTACTTTTTGAGATTAATTTACTATGTCTGGCAGTATAATGAAATTTACTTGTCGTAAAGACGTTTGTCTGATCCAAACGATATCCCAAGTTTTGTTTGTCCTTTCTACAAGCTGCTGTCCATAATTGTGTCTGATTAAAACATAGTAAAGCATTTGAATGTACATTTACATATGACATGTTGTGTTTGATTTGTTTTTGTAACAGACCAGTCCGTACTTGAAATATGTTGATAGGTAGATAGGTAGATTATTATAATAAATAAGATATATTTGGGTTTCATGAAATTCTATCATGGTGTTTTAAACATGTGAAAAGGTGATGCATTCCAAAAAGACAAGAGCGATTTGAAATTAATGTACGGTATGTGTAACCAGAAGTGCGTAGATGTTGTCCCAAAGATACGTTGTAATTGTTGTCTGTGGTGCCTTAATCTGGTATTACTCCTCTTTTCTCAAGTGCCTCTGACCTTCTCCAGTCCTGTACAATGTCCCTGTGTCATTCACTGGCTGCTGTGCATGGGTTTTAAGACGAGCTACTTTTACAAATATTTCCAGGATTTTTGGAAATGTGTTTGTTAGATTCACCAACTTGCTGTGGGCATTCATGATGAAACTGCTGCCTCTTACCTTATGTGATGATATTGCTCCTTACTGAAGTATCCACTGACAAACCGGTGGTGTTTAAATCAGAGGCGAGGCCACTCCTAACTGTCGACTTACACTATTTAATATTACTTAATATAATCGTAGTCAAACGCTGTTGTTTCACACAACCTGTTGTAGTCTGTTCGACTTTGAAATTAGTAACACAGGTGTGAATTTGTTGTCCTGACATGTTGTTGCCGCCGTACCTCATCTGCTTTGTGTACTGGTAAACTCTGCCTATCTGTGTCCTCCGCTAATGCTTTATCTGACTCTGGCCATGTGTACCAGACCTAAAGTACAGTTCTATTCTCTTCTGATCTAGCCGCTCCACTACGATCAGGCTGATTTTGTACATGTGTATGCAATCTCAAAGGTCTAGTCCTGTAATTGCGTTATTGCATCTCTTTGTATGAATTCAATGATTAAGATGATAATAAAAATGTGTGATTTACGATTAGGCCCTGCTTATGCTCTTCTTTTGTTATTTGGGTGTCTGATTCGAGCCGTTTCCCTTTAAAATCACAAGAATGTTAAGTAGCGTGAACTCTTTCTTTCCTCCCGGTGTCCCCCAGCATGGGAAAGTACATTTTAGCCGCAGCAGGGCATGGCTTGCCTCATCTACTGATGTAGATTCTCTTAGGTCACGTAAATATACATCATGATCATTGGTCCTTGTTCTTACAATTTAGAAGAGGTATCGATTTTTTTTTACTTTCCTTTTTAAATGATATACCTGATAAAAATACACATATCGGGTTATTTATTTCGAAATATTTCATGGTGTAACTAACAATTGCTCATAAAAGTATAAAATATGCTTCTTTTATTGGTGCCACCAAAATACTATTGAGTTGTTACCTACAGGGCTGTATGAGGAATATACTTAACACTTTTTAGATTATAGCATATATACTATATTAGTAACTGAAGCTATAAAGATTGTCCACAAATCTAAGGTGAGACTTTTCTCCTTGAAATGACCACAAGGGGGAGGCAAGGTACCACAGATGAGGGTCTCACAAGAAGGTGGTCACTTCATCCCAGTTACAAATATATGTGAATCATTTAACCACTGCAAACAGTCAACAGCTTATTTTTTTATTGTTACGTGTGTATAAACAAAAAAATATGTTAAATATAATACTATAATAAATGTTCGCAATTGCAATACCTTACGATTAGTAAAGTAAGTATGTAAGTGGATCTTATTCAAGGAAATACAAGACCTGTTCAATGCAATTATAACATGTTGTTTGCTCCAGAAGGTCTATGTACTGTATGGGTCTATGAAAAAACAACAAATAACCATTTTGTCTGGCTAGATAGCTGTAGCTGTAGTGAGCTTCCTGTGTAGGCTTGAACTGGACTAGTAGTTGTTTGTTAACAAAGGACTGTTGAACTTCCTGCACTGTTTTTAAGGTCACTGTTGTTTGTTAAGTAGCTCTTGTTAGCACCTAGCCATCTAGCTTGAGTTACTTTTCACCTAGCACTTTTAGTCACTTTGCAGCCTTGAGCTGTTAATTGAATAAGTGGGCTCAGCTGTGAAGCAATCACTGACCAATTAAGCAATCAGGGAGCCTGTATTATAGAGTGTATGGAACAAGTGAGCACGGCTTAGCGGTCCCTTCTGGTTGCTAAATCTCGAAGCACAATTCCACACAACCTTTCAGTGTCCAGGAACACCTCATTCCTATGTAAGTTGTAGAGACGTCATAAGGATCACCGTCGAGTCAAGCTGCTTGTAATTTCAGCAAATAAAAGCAAATAATAAAAACTGTATCTAACCCGCGTCAACTTTTCTCAACCTTCTCTTCTCTGTACCACTCAACCTCCCGACAATAGCTTGCTGACTGCTGATGACTTTGCCAACTTGAGCAGGCAATTCTCTGCTCAACACATCCCTAGTGGGTCTAGTGGGTTAAACCACTGAACTGGTAAATCAAAGGTTGCTGGTTCGATCCCAGCATCCACCACCAGTGTGTCCTTGAGCAAGACACTTTACTCCATGTTGCTCCAGGGGGATTGTCCCTGTAATAAGTGCACTGTAAGTCGCTTTGGATAAAAGCGTCTGCCAAATGACTAAATGTAAATGTAAAATGTAAATCCCTGATCTCTCTCTTACCCCTTGCTATCCTCAACAATCGTTTTTCTCACCCCTCTCTGAGACAGATGCTTCCAAAATTCTCCTTTTCATCCGGCCTACTACATGTTCCCTCGACCCGATCCCTTCCCACCTCCTACAGGCTATCTCCTTCTATACTGCCTTAACTGGCACACATTATAAACTCTTCCATCACCACTGGCACTGTCCCCACCTCATTTAAACAGGCCCTGGTAACACCTTTAATCAAGAAAACAACCCCTTAGTGGTCAACAACCAAAGACCAGTCTCACTCCTGCCTTTCCTTTCCAATGCCCTTGAAAGAGTAGTATTTAACCAACTCTCTGCCTATTTATCATTGCATGACCTTCTGGACAGTCAGCAATCCGGCTTCAAGAAAGGACATTCTACAGAGACTGCTCTCCTGTCTGTCATCGAAAACCTATGGCAGGCAAGTGCTAAATCCTTGTCATCTGTCCTTATTCTGCTTGATCTCTCTGCTGCTTTTGACACTGTGAACCACCAAATCCTCCAAACTGGGCATCTCTGGAACTGCACTCAACTGGTTTGACTCTAATCTCACTGGCAGATCTTTAAGGTATCCTGGAGAGGGGAGACATCCAGATCTCATCAGGTGACAACAGTAGTTCCTAGTTAAGTTCTTGCTCCTCTCCTCTTTTCTGTATATAACAGCTCCCTGTGTCCAATAATTAAGGTTCTAATACCATTTTTATGCAGATGACACGCAGCTTTATTTCTCTTTTCAACAGGATGAGCCCACCATCTCTGTCCGTGCTTTATGGACATTACTTCTTGGATGAAAGAGCATCACCTACAAGTTCCTGGTTATACCAGCCTTCCCCTTTAATTGAACACCACCTTACCATTCAGCTCGGTTCCTCAACTATAACACCCACCAAGTCTGTGAGGAACCTGGGGGTGATGCTCGACAACCAGCTGAAATTCACCTCCCACATCGCAGCAACCACTCAAACTTCCAGGTATGTGCACTACAACATCAGGAAAATCATGCGTCGTTCCAGTCTAAGCATGCCTCTCAGCTGCTAGTCCAAGATCTGGTCATATCAAGACTGGACTACTGCAATTCTCTACTGGTCGGCCATCCAAACAATGCAGTCAAGCCCTTGCAAATGATCCAGAATGCAGCTACACGTATAGTGTTCAATCAGCCTAAAAGAACCCATTTAACACCCCTCTCGATTTCACTGGCTGCTAGTTGCCGCCCGCATCATGTTTAAATCTCTGACACTTGCCTTCAGAACAATAACGTCAAATTTGCCCATTTACCTTAACTCACTGCATCAGGTCTACATTCCCTTCCATCATCTTCGGTCTGAAAATGAGAGACACCTGGTTGTTCCATCACAGCGAGTCACCAAATCGCTTGAAAAAACCTTTACTCATTCGGTTCTCCTGTGGTGGAATGAACTGCCAGTCTCCACACAAACTGCAGCATCCTTCATAACTTTAAAAAACAGCTCATAACATACCTGTTTCGGATTTATTTGACTAACCAATAATCTGTTTGTCTGTGTCTGTATAAAAAAATTAGGTTGTTCATTCTCTTCTGTGCCTACTCCATCTTTAACCCTCCTAATAGCATGCATGGGCTTGTAAACTAACGGTACTGTTCAGTGTGTTGACAAAATGTTTATGTGCTCTCCTACTCGTAAATTGCTTTGGATATAAGCGTCTGCCAAAAATTAATACATTTAAATGCGAACAAAATAAATATTTACCTATTTGTACCCACTCAATCTTATCACGTTCTGCTACAGGTCTCAGCATCCAGCTGTATACTATATACCCACGAGGAGCGCTGTTTATCTGTCAAACGTTATCACTCCCCACAATGTTTCTTGCCATCGCTGCTGAGAGTTCTTAAAAAGCATCAGTGCTGTGTAGAGATAAGGGACTCCTGGATATCAAATCACCAAAATAATACTTTGAAGTTTGCACGTTGAGTTAAGTATGCAAAGAAAAACTAATAAATTTGTGCGATAAGCACTGACTGGATAAGAGCGAAGGAGAGGGACAAGCACCATCAAACGGGAGAAGCAAATCCTACATGAAAGGAGCAGAAGCGTGTCCCTGATAACACAATTTAGAGATGACCAAGGTGTTCATGGTTACTGTGCAGTAGGTACGAGAGTGTTGACTTCTAAAAGTAATTATAATAATAATAGATTAACAGTAAAGTAGCCAAACAAGCTGCCATATGGTGTTAAAAAGAAAGAAAGAATTGGGTTAATGATTAAAATCTATTTCTACGAACTGGTGGACCACTTAACTCCGATGAATCGATCATTCGGACACGGGATGTATCGATTTTCAGGATGTGGGCCTAAATAAAACTTTGGTTGGCAGCCTACGTATATACATGAAGTTCATGAAGCCAAGCGATCCTTTCAATAATAAATAATAAACCTGGATTGACTGGCATTAGGAACGAATCATTCGAACAGCCTCTTTTAAAGTGAATAAAAATAAGACTGAATCATTTGCGCTTCAGGTAACATTATTGACCAACAAATAGCAATAGTATTGTTGTCTCCACCTCCCAGAATGGAGAAAAAGCAGAAATTGACTTCTCCCACCTGTCTCACCCACAAGTTACGCCTATGTGCTAAACAAACCTTTTAACCCTTTTTTTAGGGTTTATCAGTAGCCACATGCTGATTTTGTTTACATCTCCATGTACTTGAGGAAATGGAAAGTAATCTCTGGCAGCACTGTAAAAGGTGATTTTTGTCTCAACAACCATATTGTATCCTTTTAAGTAGCTTCTACTTAAAAATAAACACATTTATAACATTTCTAGCTTAACTTAAAATCCTTTGTTCATGCAACACAAAAACATAAATTACAAGAAAAGCTCAAAAGTATGCATAAAGTGTATGGAAAATTTGAATTGCGCAAACTAGTTAAAATAAAGTAAACCTAACAATAAATTTCCAGTGCAATGAGATAAATATTATCAGTACAAATGCTGTGAGGAATACCCATAAGCCCTTGCGCCTGAAAGTTTGATTATTCATGTTTTTTTTTAATAAAAATTTATATAGATGTTAGTAAGATGTATAGCGAAATTTTAGATGTATTTAGTTTTATTGATGTCGTTTTGTAGTGAATAATCATATTCTGTGTTTGCTTTGGTAAGTATAGACCCTGTTCAACCCATCATATTTCTTGCCACAATTAGGAAGATACACATCAGAAATGCAGTATGTTGTGTGCTTCTGTGGAAAATCATTCAATGACTGACATCAAATCAGTCATCAATTGTTTCAAAATTATCACTATGCTATATTAACGTTAAGCTAAATGAATGTAATATTTAAGTACAGCCCACATGAGCACTAAGTTGATTGAACTTGTGCCACATCATTTTTTAAGTAAAGAAGGTCAAGCGAACTGATATATTTGTGTAAACGCAACAAATATTATCTTGTTATTTTTACTCAAAATCTCCTTAAGTTGCATTTACTTAAAAACCATGATGCAAAAATGGCGCACATATAATTTAAGTAAAGTCAACACATCATTTTTTACAGTGAGCTTTGCACTTTTGCGTTTGTTGAACTCTTAATAAAATGTTTTATTCAGACATAAATTAGGACTGCTTCATAAATCTAGGTTGGTTGATTATGTTTTTATAGGACAGTCACACAGTGTTTGATAAATATAATACATTTAAAAAAAGGTCGTCAGTGGTTCTTAAATTGGTTGTGGGGAGATCAAGTGGTAGAATTCCGGTCTGAAATTATGTTCCTCTCTGCCCTGGCATAACAGCACCATAAAATAATAAAACACACTAGTCATGGTATATACTATATTTAAATGTAGCATTTTGAAACATCTTCAAAATAATATTTAATAAATAATTTCATAGATAAATGTATATTATTTCATTTTTATAAATTCAACAAGAAAAGAGCATTAAAGAACTCTTAACATTCGTCTGCATCTTCAGATGCCACTTTTTATTCTTAAAAAAATATCCTCCAATTTCATTGTACAGTCTCCAATGAGTCAAAGTGTCTTTTATAAATGGTTGTTACTGCCACAGGCAATAAACTTCATGCCTTCATGCACGCTACAGCTGAAGGCAACTGCTTACCATGATAAAAATCTCAAAATCACACATATTCGCTCACATTGCATCTCTTGACATACAGTAGGCCTATTGCTTTTATAAATGACATGCTAAGATTGTAAGAGACAAATTAACCTATTTGTTAAAAATAATTCTTAATGTGAATGGAACGCTGTTTTTTTTAGCAAATTGCTGTAGGCTGTAGTAAACATTTGGACATTTTAAA
This sequence comes from Triplophysa dalaica, assembly GCF_015846415.1. Classification (NCBI taxonomy): domain Eukaryota; kingdom Metazoa; phylum Chordata; class Actinopteri; order Cypriniformes; family Nemacheilidae; genus Triplophysa; species Triplophysa dalaica. The sequence goes on along the minus strand of NC_079549.1, from coordinate 16,992,563 downwards.
TCAAAATAGAAGTCATATTTTATTTACTTACTGAATCAATGGGCCGATGTTGTAGGCTTTTCAACTTCAAATTGCATATTTAGCAGATTTAGGAACATAGAAATTATCTTTTAAAATCTTATGATAAGCAACCCAGTGTTCATTTATTTTAGTCATTTACCTTTTTTTTTACATAAATCACAATGTAAAGAACATTCATGTGATAACCTTGATACCTTTGAAACGGACTGAGTAAAGACATTGAAATCATATTGAAATAAATGCTCGAAATCAAACTTTGATGCTTGTTCAGAACTAGATTTTGAGACATTAGCCTGGATTTCACAGACCGGGTCATATATTCAGGTTAGAGAGGAGTAAATGATTTTGTTTATTTGTTTGTTTGTGTCAATGCGTGTTTAAGGTCATCATTATAATTCATGCAAAGTGCACATGCAGAGTCTTGATAATGTAGATCGTCTTTGACAATTACCATCTGCAGTTAGATCAAAATGTCTGCTGGTTGTTGAGATAAATGGAGGATATTAAATCTAGCTATAAAGCAATAATGTGCTTCAATCTGTTATTTTAATGGCTTCTAAATTATCCATATATACCCTGTCACATAAATGACACCATCTGTGAAATTTGTATGAATTATTTTCATTGCTTATAGAATTAAAGTAATCTACATTGTGAACACACCAGTCTGCGGCTCCCTGCTTACCTCACATTTCATTCAATCGAATGATAAAATGACACATATACCACAATTCCACGTCCAAAACATTTAAAAATGATGCATTTGTGAGACTTTACGCGTTCATTTGTCTTATATTATTTAGGTGTGCTTGTACAATTCAGTTCTGAAGAGTAACAAGAGTCTTTGTAGGGCTTGTGGCTGATCGCTCTTGTATTTTGTGTCACTGCTCAATTGTTACCCAGCTTTTTCAGAGACAGCCATCTGTCTCTTCATACAGTCGATTCAGCTGTGAGCTGTGGTTATTTCCTTGATGATGGCTTTTCTCTCGTCAGTGAGTTGTCTGAGTGCTGCTGTCAGTTTGTTTGCTGTGTGACTGTGTTTCGGTAGGAAAAGGGGAATATTCAGATGCATATGCAACATGATCATTTTAATTTCTATCAATAATTTAAATTACATTAATTTTGCAGACGCCTTTTCCCAAAGCGACTTCCAGTAAATTCAAATTACACACGTCATTGTTTCATTTTTTATTTTGCACTCTGCTGATACAATTCTGCTCCTCCAATTCTCCGTTTTTCAAAAGTGGTATTAGATGGGGTTAGTAGCTTTTTAATATATACTGTATGAATGGACAATTAAAGGTCCAGTGTATGAACTTTAGTGGCATCTACCGGTGAGGTTGCGAATTGCAACCAATGGCTTACTCAGCCCCGCCCTTTCAAAGTACTACGGTGGCTGACACAGGACTAAGAGATCGTCATGCTTAGCTTAATGAAAAAATATGGACGAAATGCGTGTATGTAGTTAGAAATATCTCATTCCAAGGTATAAACATAACGCTTCATAATGCAAGGTCTTTATACACCTCTGAAGGCATAGTTATGTATTTTATATTGCATTTCTGTCAATAGATCATCCTTAATATCACATATTGCACATTGCAATTCTTAAACATGGAATCAGATTTTTCCAGTTTCCATAAAGTCAAACATGTGGATCGATCGAATTGTAACAGAGGTCTGCAAGTGCATGTGCAAAAGTCAATCACGATCACGATTTTTCCCCTTCTTTGGTGAGGTAAATGACACCGGACCAACTGGTGTTAGACCGGTTATATTATCACTAATAACAGAAGTGGACCTAAATCGGACAATAAAACAAGCAGACCGACCAGGAGACATTTGCCAGCAAGGCTTTAAAGGACGATTCAAAGTGTTTTAGAGGTATGCGCACACACATACAATATAAGTTGTCTTAGAATGTGTGTTGCTGAATTCTTATTACCAGTTGTGGAACTTTGATCAAAGTGAAAATAATTAAGCGCGCAGCTCAGTCAAATGTTTACTATCTCTAATAACCAAACATTAATCCAGCGGCTCTTCCTCTTCTCTAAATAATTGGCCTTGCCCCTTTTTACTTTGGATATTACTTTGGGCAGAGGTTATCCAAAAACTAGGAAACAGTTCCCGGGAAGTAACTTTGAGCTTTATCATTTTGCAGCTATTATTTATGCTTTAACAGCAACATTACACACTAACTTAAGTTTGAAAATTGGCATCACAGGGAATGGTACCGTCTATGCTAAGGAAAAAATAAAAAGGGATGTGAAATAGCATGGATGCATGGATAAGCAATGATGGCCACATTCGGTTGAGTTCAGTCCACTTGAGATATGATGCAGGCATGCTCTAAGACACGTTATTGTTGAGCTAATGAAGTCTATTCAAATCTTTTGTCCCGAGAGTCATTTGGAATGAAAGAGGCAAACAAAGGAGGTCAAATGTGACCTGCTTATACTTTGGCCAGTAATGAGAATGTGTGGTTTATAATAGGGAAAACAGAAGCACTGGCCCTGGTGAGGAGCTGTTGGGGATAGGGTCAGCAATGACACCGGCAAACAGAGCAGCTGAACAGCTTCATCAGAATAAGGAATGTCATGAGCAGCCAGCAGCAGAAAGCGGTATGAGTGATTCCGGCTCATTCATCTTTTAACGTTTCTTATAAAACAGTAAGCTCATTCAAGTTATTCTTGGAACAAGCATAGCATGTTTTTTAACACCTTGTCATTGAACGTACAATAAGAAGTATTTCTTTATTTCAACTTCTAATGTTGTTGACTCCTTTATTTTCACTTTGGATAAAAGCATATGCATTGCGAGCCACCACTCTTGTGCCTTTGCTTTGTAGATATGTTAAGGAGTACCTAGCATATGGTTCTTTAGGCCCTCCTTTGGTTTATGGAGTGTCCAACAACAAGTTTATGTACATACAATGTGTTAAACACTATAATGTCGTAATAATAGGCAGTTATTCGTACTTCCCTCTTGACTGACTCTCAAATGATTCGTTCCGCGATTCATTTGTCTAGGCCCCGCCTACCCGCTAACCTTGTGTCATGTGATTGGTCAGATGGTGTAGTCTGTTGTTATTAGTCAAACGCGTTCATCATTTGGCGCAAATGGAACCCCACTACCATCATTACAGGATTACGGTTTACATGTGGTTGGATGTCATGTATATTATATGTGTAGCTAGAGATGGCGACGATTTTACCGTACCAGTTTGAGCCCGAGTCTGACGAGGAAGCATCAGAAGACGCTAATCCACAACAAACTCCACCACGAGTGGAGCAAGATGTTTGGCAGTGACAATTGACAACTCTTGTCATAAAAACTCCCAGTGTGACAACATTCATGTTGTGCTTTTGCTCATCAATGGAATAGAATATTATATTTTTCTTAAAATTCTGTTAATATGTTAGTAATACTATTATTTCGTCTTAACTGTGCGTTTTCATGGTACATAGAGCATTTCAGAAAGTCGACGTTATGAAAAATCATTGTAGTATCACCCAAATATATCTATATAGCTGCACGTGCGACAAATGTGTCAAAATGCGAAGTTAATAGCCAGATAAACAAACTGTAACACCCCAGAAATAACGGTACATGCTAATGTTAACGTGATATGCATAAGCTAAACACAGACGTAAGGTACACAAATATTTCTTGAAGTTAAGACAAAAATGAAAAGTCACACTTACTTTTTTATGTTTTAAATTTAAAGGCAGCATAGTTGATCCTGTCCAGACTATTTTTGTCATGCTGGTTGGAAATCTCTTTACATCCTGAAAGCAATCAAAAATTACACTCGTCAAATAGTATTTTTATAATTATATTTTGTCTGTGAAAGGCGTAGGAACAAAAAACGTTCACCCAATCAACATCTTTCTTGCCAGATGCTTCGACAGGTTATGTGTACAAATTCAGCCGAATTATTTTGCGTTGTTGCAAAATTTGTGGTAAACGCAGTCTACAAGGAAGATGCAGTTGAAAAAGAAGAGACCAAAAGTAAATACAAGAGCGCATGATCTAAATTCATCATCTGAATATGCTGACACTCTCACACTGTGTCTACACCGGACATGCGACAAAAAAATAATTGTCCACACTGTAGGCACAGCAGCGCGATGCAACAATCCCATGTGATTTCAGGTAATGTAGGGTGAGTTTGAGTAGTATTTGGGCAGCAGTCAGTCACGTAGGGTCAGATTTAAGTCCAGGTTATATTCAGACTCCGAGTGAGGATTAACACACTGCAAAGGCAGCATGACTATAAGCCACAGAAATTATTTCATATTATTAAATAAACATGATGAAATTGTCCAACACCAATGAAAGTTGACTTTTCTAAAGCTCAGCTCAGCTCAAGTTAATTTAAACAGATTCCTAAAAAGATGGACATGGTTATTTTTCTCAGTGTTGCTTTTCTAAAAAAATTTTTACTATAGGATGTAAAATAACACGTGCTGTATCTGTCTACATAGGGGATGAAGCAATGTATAAGGGCAATATTTTGTTTAATACAGTGGGCAATGCAATGCTAATCACAGCTTTGTTTCAGGACTGAATAACCTTAGAATACTAAACCTGACCATGTTATTCTATTTTATTTTCTGTACGAGTGGAATTTCTTCCCCTTTGGGATCCAAGTTGTATGCTTTCTAAGCTTTCCTGTAGGTCTGTGGAAGAGCATGCCGTTATCAATGCTAAGGTTGTGGGGATCGATCCCAGGGATTGCACAAACTTAGAAACAAATGTAAAGGAATATGCAATGTAAGTTGCTTTAGATAAAAACCATCTGCCAAATGCATAAATATAAATGTAAAAGTTTGTAAACTATGAAATAAGCTTTGTAGGATCCCAACAGATGTATCGACTTGCGTATCGCGATTGGTATTAACAAAATCAATTTAACTAGAAAATAGCAAGTAACATAGATATTCGTATGCTAACTGCATTCAGCCTGTGTATTCTGCACAATGACTATAATGTTTTAAAAAAGATGGAAAAGCCTTTGCCCTCAAAATATGCACAAAACTTATGTTTTTATTATCTTAGAATGAGTTCATTCTATCTACATACAGTAAATCGCGGGTCCGTTTCCATGGAATTCACCTATTGTTTCGACAGTGGCCCTGGACAAACTGCTTCACAGAGCGCATTTAATAAATATGTTATCTCCTTCGGCAAAGAAGCAAAAACGTGACGACATGTTTGTCTTGTGTCAGCAACTGTAGTGCTTTGATAGGGAGGTGTGGGCATGGAGTGAGTCAATAGCTGCAATTTACAACCTCGCAACTAGGTGTCGCTAAAATCTCCACATTGCTCCTTTAAAAAGTACTGAAGACAAATTTTCTAAATATCAGTGCAAAATTATTGTGTGTTAAAAGACCACTTTAAGGACATTTAAGTGTATTTTAGTGCACTATAGTTCACTCACCTGGTTACAGAAAAAAGCAAGGCTTTGTTAATGACGTCATAAACACAACCAAAGTATACAGCTCTGTTTTTCACACAGTAGAACAGCTGGTGTCTTCATGCTGGGTTCTGAATGTTGAGTTCAGTCATAGCTCAGTGACTAGAGGAAATCTCTGCAGATTCACCAACTGTTCTCTGACTTTACAGACAGAAACTGAGTGTTCTGACGTTTAGAGTTAGCAGTTGAGCAAATAAATTCAACATTTGAATGAAATTTTCAGTTGTGACGTAGACAGACACGACCCAAATGATTTCATATGGCACTTTGTGATGAGGTTCTGTATAATCCAGATATCATGCACTTTAAGGGATGTGTTTGAATGTTTAATTGAAATTGGCATATATCAACCGGATACATCGTGCAGGATCATTTTGTTTATTGTGTACTTTGAGTATTTTATCATCTCTTCTGCTCAGAAAATGGTCATCTTTGCCCTCTGTGCTAGATAAGAAGTTTTTCTGAATGACCTTCTCAGTCTGCTCTGTGCTGTCTTCACACACACTTGGATTTTTTTAGACAGGGTCGTTCTTAACCCTGAATTAAAGAAATCCTAGATTATCTTGCTCCATTTGTTACACTGACTGAAATTTCATATCTTAAACATAAAAATAAAATATTAATTTACGGAAAACCGCTCAATCCACTCCATATACTATGTTGTTTCTCATGCAAGTTTTGACATCATTGACGTTTCTTAGATTTTCGGTTCATGTGTGCCGGACCTGTGTCTCGCTATATTTGAATATGCTGAAATATTAAATTAGTTGTTTTTTATAGAAAGAAAATGATTGTGTTGTGTTTATGATGTGTATAAGTGATGTCATATTTTAGTTGCCTTATGTACTGTATAAAACTGTAAAGAGTACACAGTTCATCCCAGCTGTTAGTTTCCCCAAAACATAGTATCTGTGATTAATTGAGACTTTGAGCAGCAATTAAATTTGAGTTTAACTTTCGGTTGGCCGTCTGCCAGCGCCGTTCTTCTACACAACTTGCTCTCAGAGTTGCTATGGAAACTGCTCTCCTCCTTTCTTTCCCTCTTGCTCTTTTCTTCCATTATAGTGTCTCCCATCTCTTATCTTAAAAAGAAGGGAGGTGTAAATAAAACCGGCTGGGATTGGTGGCACAGACGGGAAAGGTGAGAACGGGACGAGTGGAATAAATAAATCTGCCTGACTGCCCATTCTAAAGAGCACATCATTGGCCTGACTGCCGAGCTGATCTTGTCTCTGTTCTCCAGAAGCCCTTGTTGCCACTGACAAGGTGAAAACCACTTGGGAAGCGTTGACATTTCTGCATACAATCACCAGACTAGTGCTGGAAATGTCCCCTGAAACATACACAATGGAAAGCACTTGACATTTTGCGTTGATGTTCTGCATAATCAGAAGTTGGTTCTACCAGACCCGGTAGTCCTCTCAGGCAGCGAACATTGCAATGACAATACAAGAAGGTTTTTGTTACATTGCATTGTGTGTACTGTTATCCAATGATGCCTTTGTTCACCTAAATAAGTTTAATCTCTTATTTTGGTATTAGAAATTAATGTTGATGAAACGTTTATAAAATATAAGGTAGCTTCAGGTCAACTATATTTTTATAACTTAATCACGGTGTAATGTTAAATACCACCAAAGTGTAATAAACACTTTGAATAGGAGAAATGTGTCACATTGATAGAAAGAATTCCGGTTATTTATGTGAAAGATGTTATGCTGTGATTCTATAATTGTAGCTCTGTGAAAATGAATCGGCTGCAAAGTAACACTACTTTTGGAGCTTTCATGTCACACTCCATTTGTCACATGTCCGTTTCACACATTCGGTGTTTCCTGATCCATTTAAAGCATTTATTAATTCATGCAAGGACGTTTCTAAAAAACTGTTTCACTGGAGTACTTCTGTTTGTCTTTGTGCATGTTTGTGCATGCGTCTCCTGTATCTGAATAAATGATGACCTCAACTATAAAGTTCAAATGGAAAGGACAGTCTTGAATGTTCGAATTGAATTGACCGTCAAAGAGTTAAACTACTAAAGCAGAACCGAAATGTCCAGAATATCATCACAGCAGGGTGCAAAATGTTTGACAGCATCTGGAAAGGGAATACATGTCATCAAGCACATCACAATCCTACAGCATCTTGCAGACACTAGAGAAAATCAGGCTCTCCATAAACTTCTGTGTGTTGGCATCCTACTAACTTTCTGAACCTGTTGAGCAAACAAGTGCTTTTGAAACTTTTTTATCCTCATTTTAGGCCTAAATACAATTAAAACGGTTTCTATCTTTTAAAGTGGCATTCCCAACAAAGTAATTCAGAAATGTTAATATGGTTTCTGTAATTTAAAGATGTGAAACATGATCTAGCCTAGATAATTGTGAGAAATGAAAGGAACTCTTGTGAAATCCAGCCAATTTTTGACAGCATGTTGTTGAAGGACTCTATAATTTTTCATATGAGGAAAACAGAAGACAAAGATAAATTGTGTTTGAAGATGATATGTCCAGAATCAATTTGAGAACATTTAGGTGAAACAAGTCAACACTGTAAAACTTTGCTGCAGTTTTGCTGCAGGTTTGTCAGTAACTTACCGTACATTTAATTACTTTCCTATTAGTACTGTTTTCAATTTAAGTTAAATTTTACTTTAACCAAAATTAAAACCGTTTGCCTTTTTAGATTCAAAATAAGCAAGAAGAGACTGGTCTCATTACTCGCACTAGCACAGCAACAATGCAATAAATACATTCTTCCTAAGCATTTTTGTCTTGTTTTATAGTAAAAATATTTCAGACTTCTTAAATTACGATACATTAACATAACCAGAAAAGTGACCTAAGATATTTAGTCTTGTTTCATCAAAATTTTAAATGAAATCTGCAATAAGTTACTGGCAAATCTGCTCCAAAACTACAGCAAAGTTTACAGTTTAGCCTTTCAAAAAAACAGGATGGTTACACATTATTAGGTTTAGGGACCAATTCTCACTATTAACTAGTTGCTTATTACACTCACCTAAAGGATTATTAGGAACACCATACTAATACTGTGTTTGACCCCCTTTCGCCTTCAGAACTGACTTAATTCTACGTGGCATTGATTCAACAAGGTGCTGAAAGCATTCTTTAGAAATGTTTGCCCATATTGATAGGATAGCATCGTGGAGTTGATGGAGATTTGTGGGATGCACGAAGCTCCCGTTCCACCACATCCCAAAGATGCTCTATTGGGTTGAGATCTGGTGACTTTGGGGGCCATTTTAGTACAGTGAACTCATTGTCATGTTCAAGAAACCAATTTGAAATGATTCGAGCTTTGTGACATGGTGCATTATCCTGCTGGAAGTAGCCATCAGAGGATGGGTACATGGTGGTCATAAAGGGATGGACATGGTCAGAAACAATGCTCAGGTAGGCCGTGGCATTTAAACGATGCCCAATTGGCACGAAGGGGTCTAAAGAGTGCCAAGAAAACATCCCCCACACCATTACTGTCATGGACTGTCATGAGAGACAAGGCAGGAGAACCCATTTGCAGGCAGACAAGGCGGATGAGGGGTTAACAAGACTTAAATGATAAACATAAAACAGGAACAAAATAAAGACCCGCGATGGGGTATGGATAAATAAACCGGATACTAAACATGATGAGAACTAACTGACACTAGACTGAACTAAACAACAATTGATCTAAACTTAAACACTTACTAAGACTAGACAGGACCTTCGACCAACAGGTACAAGGTAAACAGGTAATACAGGACACGACATGGCAAAACATACTCAGCATGGGTTATACAAAGTACATGCTACAAGGTACAACGTACAATGAACGAGCACAGGACCATGAACACGAGGAAGCTTTAAAGGAGATACAGACAAAGGATAATTAATGAGGACCAGGTGACAGAGATCAAACACTAAGGGAAAGCTAACGAGACGAAAAGGGCGGGAAACCACATGACAATCCAATATAAGGAGAACCATGTCTTTCTCACACAAAACCCTAAGGCTATTCCATGACTCCGCCAGAAGAATAAACATGACATGAAAGCGGAATCATGACAATTACACCACCACCATAATTGCATTAATGAGAAATTGAACAGGTGTTCCTAATAATCCTTTAGGTGAGTGTAGATGCCTATCCTTGGATATTGGCTGTTTATTAATACCTATAGCACATATTCAACATGACCACATTCTACTAAATACCTAAACCTAACAACTACCTTACTATCTATTAATAAGGAACAAAATATTAGTTTACTAATGCAAAAGTCATAGTTATTGGTTTATTAATACTGAGAATTGGACAATAAAATAAAGTGTGACCCAAAATATATAGCAAGGAACTGCTCCCATGTTGTTTAATGCAACAGCTTGATCTCTCAGAAATTCATAACTATTTTACGAGGTGGCTAATTTGTATGAATTTATAAAACTATAAAGCCAGTCCCTTGATCCCACCCTTAAACGTAACCACTAATGGTGAAAGCAAATTATAAAAGAGTGTGAATAAGATCGACGAATCCATATGAATTAGCCACATTGTAAAATGTATTTGATACATTATACAAGACATGCAACACTTTTCTTTTTAAAGGCGAAGAGAATGATGTCCTGACAGCAATGCATCTGTCTTTCGGAATAATAATAGATTCTCTCTGGCTCAATGTTTCTCTAATACATTTGCCTTCTGTTGCTAAAATAGACATGCAATTGGAATAATCTTCATAAATACAGAAACAGTAGGATATTCTCTATACATTTGTGGAGAACAAATTAACACTCCATTGAATTGTTCCTTAAAAAACATTTAGCCTGTTGATTTATGTCCAAGTATAAAGCATTGTAATCTGTTAGTCAGACATTTAAAATGGGCTTTTCCTATCTCTGCAGTAAATTCGCCACAGGATTGACGATCATATTCAATCTGATAATAATAGCACATTATACTCAATAAGAAAGCAGTCAGAGCACCCCATTACCAAACACAGTAGTCACTGCCAAGCAGGCACAGACAATTTCCGTTAATTAGCAATCCTTGAAAATGAAGATATTACGATTGGCACATCCGTGTTTCATACCGTGAAGTCATTTTGCATCATCACTTTATTAGCTATGCAAGTGCCTCAGTCATTAAACTCAACTTGAAAAATACAGTGAATCGTGGAAGATGCAAAAATCTGATGTGATATGATCTGATCTGCTAGTCTAGCTAATGTGGAATCTGCTTGCAGCTCAGGTTTTGTAAGCTTGGTGTGTTCTCTGAAAAACGTCTGTGCTTAGATTTATATATTGTTTACTCTGGCATTGTGTTTTTCTAAAACTCTATTTTGTACCTGTCATTTAAGTAGGAAATTCAGTGGTGATGCTTTTCCACATCTCTGGCAATCCCATTGCACAAGTCTTCTGCCTGGCTCACCTAATGCTCCATGCATTTAACATCATAGACATGAACGGTGAGTCATTTGTGAGTTAGGGTTTTGACGATTGCGACAGGAGATTTTAATTTAGATGGACCTTTACACTGATCCAGTCGGCATTAAATCAGATCTTCTGTTAGCACTCTTCTGCTCTTAAGACCACAACCATGAGATACAACTAAACCAGAGTCAATAAAATAATTCAATACAGGGGCCTTTTTATTTATTTATTTAATTTTAGTGATATGTTGCTCCCGGACTTACCTGAGTAGGCCCATGTTTCTGCAATTCTGACAGCAACATAAGAGGTTAATATTTAAATCCGTTGTAACCTTATGTTAGCACCATGTAAGAAATGTGATTTGTTTCATAGAGTTTCATTGGAAGAATAAACCACTCTTTGTCTGTAATTAATTACTAATGGATTTAAAATGTTGCACATGCTGGCTTGCATTATTTGTATTGATCTGACAGTAAGCTGCTTAAATGATTTTTCTACAGTAAGGCCTGAGAATAACATCAAGCAAGGAACGTTTATACAAACAAATTTAGGTCAGACAGGCTCCTTAATCCAATAATATCGAGCCGCAATAACCAACTTTTCACAGAGAAACGTTAGCGTGGATAAAAGTGTTTCGAGTTTTGCTCAGAAAATCAGGTTAGAAGAAACTATCGCCACCTGTCCAAACCCACAACACATAAAAAATACAGCACAGACTGATGCCCAGTGGAATTCATTAAAACCTTACCACTGTTCCCATGAGACCTTTTTTTATGTCTATGTGCTTGTGTTTAATTTCAGAAAAAAGTAGTTTAATGGACAAACAGTACCAGTACACATCCATTGATACTTCCCGCTCTCTTTAATCTCTAGTTTTTCCCTCATTTTCATCTTTTCTTCATGACAGGCAGTTTAGGGTGTCTTTTATAGGAGATTCTCGACACTCAACTCTAATGCGTGCTGTGATAGTCTGGCCACGAGAGAGTCAGACTAAGACTGGCTTGGCAGCATAGATTCATCTTGATGAGTAATTCAGCTCAGACTCAGAAGCCCAGGAGAATAAGCATGAAAGTGGCTTACCTGCACTGCCAGCAGCACAAGCTCGATGAATACGCAAACAGAGTGAAAACACTTACTGCAGATCAGCTTATATATTTGATCTGAATCACACGATTTATAGAATTAGGATTGTGCTGATCCTAAAAAAAGTCTCTTTTATAATGAATTGAGCCTATGGACAGCAAGCAATCAAACACCTTTGTAATTTTATTGATAATATAGTTCGTTTTTCATTATTTGGCCAGCTTTAAAATGTCTCTTAAAAGTATTTTATTCTATTTTCATTTTTTTATTCCATGTGAAATGCACACAAGGACTTTGTGATTGAACATTAGCCATAAGCAATAATGGAACATCATAGTGGCACAGATGGGTTTCTTCACAGCTGTCCGGCATAATTTGGCACAAGTGGTGCTCTGTCATTTCCATTTCTTACACTGTCACATATGATTCTGTTGTTTTTACACTCTGAGATGCACAAGGAGATCAGGTGGCAAAGAATGACACCCACTGTGTGATGCTGAATATAACAAACACTGTGTAATGGTAAGTTGTTTCCAACAGCATCTTTAACCAATAAAAGTATTGTTTTCCTTTGAAAATGCAGTAACTTCTCAAATGTTCACATAGAAGCAGTATTGAATAAATGTTAACAATGAACCAACAAAATATGTTTACGCATCAACATGCCTTCAAATTAGGATGAGGTTAGTTTAGAAATAAATATGAGAATTTGTCCTATGATGTATAAATGTCAAATTTAAGTTTACAAATTTAAATGTACTTTATTTGTCAGTGTAATCATTTACATTGTCTCAGAAAAACCTTTGTCAAGCCTATCAAATTGTATTGTTTCTGAAAAAAAACATGTGTGTTCTGTACTTTCAGAAATGAAATTGATATTTAATTTACCAGCTCTTGTTTACGACATTACATTTACGACATTGTCAGTACCTATGTTGAGATAACTATGTGCTATTATAGGCAGTAGAGTTTAATGCAGTACAGTCAGTTGGTCAATACATGTTTTGGACTTGGCTGTGAAACCAGAAAATATCGTTTATTTAAGATAAAATTTATAGTCTTTATATTAGTCAGAGCCATATAATGACTGTAATTGTAAATTATTAAAAATTGGCTATTTAATTATTGATTGTTATCATTGTAAATGCAAAAATCTCTCGCCTTTCATTATTTCCATACGGTGCATGCAACCATGTTAAGTAGGCTACTGTATGTTGAAGATACTTTAATAGTTTTAAATACATAAATGTTTACCTTCCCTGGTATTGTTGCACTGTAGGAATAGTTTTAAGCAAGGGAAGTTTGTAAAGTGCATTGTGTTGCATACTTCTTGCACACAGCAGGTCTTTAAGAAAAAAAGTATTAGAAAAACTAAATTTCTTCTAGAAATGCCTCTGCACAGTTGTAAGGATTTTGTCTTTCATTAATTCCTCTCATCCAATTATAATGCAGCTTTTGCTTTAAAAGTTTTCTGATAGTTGACATTCATGGTATCATTTTATCCTCTGGCTGAACATGTTGGTTTAACTGTGAATCTGTCATCGAGCTGTTAGACAGGGGTTTACACCAAAGACATTATTCTGTCACTAAAGAACATATCAGATTTTTATTCACACGTCGTCTCACTGGTAGAATTGTGAAAATGTCTCAAATAAATTTTTTTAACTCTTATATTTTAACAGTTATGCCCATCACATGTCAACCATTCCACCCATGAGAGATCCATTGTGCAGATGAACATACCACCAGACTGAAATGGTGCTGCGGATATCTGCAAGTCATTATGTCACTGGCCATTGAAAGTGAATCGGACACATGTTCCCAATGGACCCATAATATTTGAGAAGTGGATGTGGGATTCGAGAAATTTTGAGTGACAGATGCATTGCACCCATTGGGCAATAGAGTCGGGCTTGGTGCTATGAGACTGTTTTCAAAGGAAAATTATTCAGAAAGCTTTATCAACACCATTTTGATATTTTTTTACGCTGTAAAAAACAACCCACTTCACTCTTTAATTGCTGCATTCATTTTGAACAATATACATACTCTTTGACAGACAAACAGTAGAATGAGTGCCTCTTTACGCTTTATCTATTTTGACTTTTCTATTGAGTTGTTTTGGGCAATTAATTTAAGTGCTAATTGAGAGTTAGTTAGCCAGCTAAGATGGCTTGCTGTGGCTTCTAGTATGTCACATTTATTCATCAATGATGACTCAATGATTAGGCACAGCACATTTTTGGTTTATGCTTCTTTATGCCTAAAATGATCTTCACAGCGATGCCATAGCAGCACCATTTTTTGATTCCACCAAGAACCATTCAGTATAAGGTTCTTTAAAGAACCTAATTATCTGAACAACACAAATAACTAATTGTGAAACAGAAAGGTTATTCGGATGTTAAAGGTTCTTTATCAAACCATTCATACCAGTGGTTCTCAACCTTTTCATGGTTGTGCCACCCTCTAAACCCATTTAAAGAACTGGCGCCCCCCCCCATAAGATAATGTGTAAAATATGTAATATGATATACAGAAGTTTATATATATAAACTATATATTAAAAAGGAAAAATCGCTATATGACAGATTGATCTCAAGAGATCAGACTATAAATGTAACAACCCTGCTGATAAAAAACAAAAGAAACGATCCCAGAAATGAATGGTTTCCATTCAAATATCTTTAATATGCATTAAAACCATTACAAAATTGTAGTGTTTTGGGCATTATTCCAAAAGGATTAATCTGCCAGATCAGGAGAACGTGCGCGTTTAATTGATTTTTTTCAGGGATCGGGGATGAAGAATCCAAATGCAGGCAGCGGTTGGTGAAAGGGGTAACAAAACAGATTTATTATATATAAACACAAAACAAAGACTCATGGGGGGATAAAAACAAGAACACTGTGTAACACGGTAAATTGACAAGACGTAGACTAACTAGGCACGAGGTCTATACAGGATACAAGGCAAAAGGTCTATACAAGATACAAAGGTTCACAGAATGCTGAATACAATCCAAGTGCACAGGACAATGAACATGAGGATGTTTTATGGGGATACAGACAAAGGATAATTAACACGGGACCAGGTGTAGGGGATGAAACACTCAAGGAAAGGTAAAGAGGAAATGAGATGGCAGGAAACGAAGAGGCGGACCGGAGAGAGAGTATAGCAAGCCGATAGGATCACTATCTCTCCCTCCACACAAAACCTAAGGATATGCCAAGACAAGACATGTGGGCGGAATCATGACAGATTTTAACAAGCGACAGTTTATTGGCAGTTTATAATACAGACGCAGTGTGGTGTCATTTGTCAATCGAAAAAGTGCTTTACATCTTTAATAACTGTCAACAGCTTTAAACAGCCTTCCATGTTCAGAAATATATGAAACGGCACTTTATTTACACCCCACTCCCTTCACATGCACTCGGAACTCATCGTGAGAGAGAGAGACTTGCGACTTGCGCTTATTCTAAAATTACAGTCTGAAAGACATATATGATAAACCTGTTTCTTAAGATGATGTAGATGTAATTGCTGCTACTTCCTGAAGGACGTGTGCCTACTTTGTAGATATTACGCTTTTGTGCGCAGCCTAAATTGCACTGCGCAGGACCTACAGTGAGTCTGTGCAGCCACGCACAGTTTCAAATAGAACATTGCCCTCCTTTATTTCCAATCGCATTCCTCCCTTCCCGATCGAGTACCAAATATTGGGGTTTCGGGTAACCGTCGCGCCCCGCCTGCAGTACCTCTGCGCCCCCTGCTTGAGAATCACTGATTAAGACAAAAAGCTTCTATGGTATCGTGAAGCACTTTTATTTTTTTAGTGTAGTATTTTATTTTTCAACATGTGATCATGTCTTATTTGTCACGGTTGTGTGTGAGGCAGAACCCAAACGCAGGCAGGTGAATGTAACAAGAGACTTTTATTAGATTAAACAAAACTAAACCCACGATGGGGCAAAACAGAGACTAGTACTCACAAACAGAAGACTTTCCACGAGGGGAACAAAACAAGATAGCTAATAAATGATTAGTCCAAAACACGAAATCCACATACAGAACACCACGTGTCTCCACATAAAACAAAACATACACACAAGACATGGTACTGTAACAACCCTGTCCCCAACGCACGAAATCTAAGAACAGAAAGGACAGGATCGTCACACTATTCTCATTGTTTAATGAGACAGATATTGGAATTAAAAAAAACTGACCAAACATTTGGGGCATTCTTTGACTGATGTATATTGCTCAAAAGGCCCATACACTTCTGTTTAGTGTACTGCAAATTGTTTTTACAATCTGTATGGCATTTGAAGGTTTATGTCTTATTGGATGAGAGGGGATAAATATTGACTTTAAAGGAACTTAGACTTAATCATTTTTTGAGCTTTTACCCCTTTTATTTAGAGGAAATTATTCAAGGGCTGTCTCAATACCAAGAACTCAAAGAATGGACTCGTGTTCTGGAGACCGGTCTTGCGAGGCAGCCTCAGAAAAACGATCTTGGATGGACGCCCTGGAATGATTTCTGGGACTTCAAGCGGGTTCAAGAGTGGGTTCAAGAGCTTCAAGAGCTTTCCTGTAGCTTAGTGGTAAGAGCATCGCGTTAACAACGCAAGGTTGTGGGTTCGATCCCAGGGGATTGCAAATACCTATGTAAAATGTATAGGATAACCTAATATAAGTCGCTTTGAATAAAAGCGTCTGCCAAATGCGTACATGTAAGTGTTCTGTATGCACGCAAGGCTGCATTCGATCCATCCTTGATATCGAGAACGCATCTGGGTACCTTCATGCCTTCTCTGTTCTTGTGTTCTTGAGTATTGGAACCAAACTTTGAAGGTTATTAATGACATAAAGTGAAGAACGCATATTGAGAAACGGCCAAGGTAAACCACGTAAGCATGCTCTCCCATCATGTTTGTGTGGGTGCCATTTTGAACAGACTATACTGTGATGATATTATGCAAGAAATGGAAAAAACACACATTCTCTAAATTAAACTGCTACAAAAGAAAAATGAGGTTAAATAAATAATTGGTGAATTGTGGAGGATTAACACGTTCTTTAACCCTTGATTGGATTCAAGAATATTAGAAAGTGAAGGTCAAGCAATAGTGTATTATTAATCATATAATGTTGTTCAAAACCTGATTTCCTTCACCTCTGTGGAACCCAAAAGAAGATAATCTGAGAAATGTCTCACTTATTTTTTGGCCATTATAAACGTCAATGATGGCCAGTTATGTTTGGCTTGCAACGTTCTTCAAAATATTGTCTTTTGTGTTGTACAAAAGAAACAAAGTCATACGGGTTTGTAATGACATAATGATGAAAGAAAATTTCATTTTTAGGTGAACTACTCCTTGTCTTGTGTTGGACCTGAACATCTCTTATTTTCTCCTGTGTCATAAGATCTTGTATCGTACAGTGAACATGTTCCTCTTTATTTAATAGCATATGAAAAGGTGCTGATAACACATACAACACAACAACTCTGTCTATAAAAGGTCCTGCACTTATCAGCTTAGAGGAGTACACGCATTTTCTGGTAGTGTTTTCTTTATTAAGCTCAATGTTCAGTCTATTATTTAAGAAACAATCACTCTTAAAAAGTCCTTGGTGTTTTCTAGCATTAGATGTTAATTTTAAGGTTGCGAGGGGAGAAAAGACGATGAGCACCAATGTTCCTCTCAAAGTTCATTTGGTTAAATGAAAATGAAGCATTATTGTGCACATCAGGCTTGCTTGCTGCTTCTGGATTTACATAGCGAATGAGTGGGAGTCAGTCTCCAATGCAATTAAAGATACTCTGTTTACTTATAATCATCGCAATGTCTTCATTATACATGCCAGAGGCCAAAATGAGTTCTGTGCTTTTCTTCCCTTTACTCTGTGCAATGGTCCTTCAAAATGTCTTGGCCAAAAACTGCCCGTCTTAAATTGACTATCCAAATGAATGTTCTTGAGGGCATCTGAGATGGAACATATTAAGAAGGTGTGAATTTTCCTACAATCCCCTTTCATTGGTGTCTGGAGATGGTTTAATCAGATTGTAATGGTTTTTCTGAGCGATAGCGGAGTGTAGCACGAAACATGCACCTAAGGCGCTCTGCAGTGTAAAACACTCCCTATGTGACAATAAAACATTGGCTTGCTTTTCCTCTCGACATGATATACAGAGAGCTTCAAAAGGAGGTCATCAGCGCCTCTGGAGACTAATCCAAGTTCCCTGTATGCGTAGACATGTCCAAATACAGACAAACACTTTTCAGCTGTCATAATTCTAGCAAAACTGGCCAAATACGCTTGTCTGGAGACATGTTCAGGTAATGAGAACTCCTGGCTACATGAGCAAGCACTTTTGTTTCTGTGATTGACTGGGCATGTTAGAAAATGTGCCCATAATGGCAGATTTCTACGGGGAGATGGTGCATCAATAGTAAGGGCCGTAAGATTTCCCGGCACTGATTTAAGAATATCTGAATGCACCTTCTTATCTAACAAAGCTGACACTTCCAGACAATTACTGCAAATATGCTAATTATGGGTCATCTTACAACCTGTTAATTTTAACATTAAATGTCTCCAATGTACAATCTTTAGATCAATAAATAATTATATGTTGGTCGGTTCCCTAAATGGTTGCAGGATAGATGTGCCGACCATAAAGAAGAAGTCCCACACAATGCTGAAGCTTGCAAATTGTTAAGCACTATTGACACAACTTGATATGGTTTGGTTGGTGTTCCTTCAGCATTTTCATTTAATAAATAAGGTTGGAAGACTAAATTGTTACTGCTGTCTTAAACTTGTGAAAGGTTTGTGGGCTTCAGAGGTGTGGGGATGCTCGTTTCACTGCACCCACAGGCATTTATAAAACATGTACAATGGTACTTTAATGAAGCCAAAGAAAGTCATTGCCTGTTTTGACATCATCAAAAGTTGGAAGGTTATCAGGCCCAGGTTAGTAAACCTGTATAAGTGCCAACTCTTTTTATAAAGCCTCTACCCATGCCAGAACCAAAGATGCAGTAACCTGCATATGCTGTATTGGAGGTCTGACTATTAAGTGCTGCTTTTAATACAGTGTTGCATCACCTCAGCCACCCTCATCTAAACCTCCCACAGATAAACACACTGAGAGGAATATTGACTTTAGATTTCTCTGCTGATGTTTCAGTAGCAAAAACATAAACAAACGTTATGTGGCCCAAACTGAACTTCCGATTGAACTCTGCAATGAATAAATAACTGTTGAGTAGTTTTAAATTAAAACTTTGCTGCCTTAATTCAAACAATTTTCCCTGTTAACTGGCATTGATTTTGTCAGTAACTTCACTAGGCATAATTGGCAAAGACACGCCACTTCTTAAATTGAATTTGCCACAAAATGCTTTAACAGATAATTGGATTTAGTTTTCCCTGTGTTCCTTTAATACAACAGTACAGTTAGTCTAAACTGAGCTAAACAGAAGAATCAAAGTAACACATTTTTAATTATTGTTAATGCTTACTGGTTATCATTCACTGTGGCTTATCATTCAAGTGATAAAAGTCCACATTAAATCAAAGGAGAATGTGTTCAGGTCTCCGATGGAAATGAAAGTGACATACAAAGAGGAAGAAACAAAAGCACACGGAGGCAGATTCAAATCATGTATTGACAGACTTTCAGGTGATAGGAAATGATATGAACTATATGACTGCTTTAAAAAAAAAGCTGAAAAAGAAATGAGACTTAATGAAGTAACAGCTGTTAGATATCATGTCAAACTGCTACAGTATGCAATGCCCTGTGGATTTAAGTCACAAACTGCTTTTTCACAATAGAGTCGCTCTGTCTGCCAGTCACCTGCTGCCAGGATCTAAAGAGAGGATATCAAATGAACCGGAGGGTATCAAATGTCCACTATACCCTCACTTATAATGCCTGAAGCAACAAACATGTTGCAATTTAAATATACTTTCATCACTAATTTATATTTATTTACTCAGACTCAATGCTTCGGTGAAAAAATCAATGATGGTAGAATACCTGATATGGTAGAATACAGTTTATAAACAGCATGCATAAACACTCCACATAGGTGGTCATTCTCTGTTTGTGATTTAGTAGTTTCGTCTTTGAAAATCATTGCAGCTGAGTCAGCTGCCTTTTACTATAGCTCACCAACATCAATGAGGCTATGATTCAACTGTGTTTTTTCAAAGGACTCAGACGGTAAATCCACAATGAGAACTGACTGACTGAATTCCTCAATGGACTGAACGCACAAAATCCAATTAGCTGAAGTGTATCCCACCAATCATCAGCTACAGAAATCAATGCGGTAATCCAAATGCTCTAATGTAAAATGTGCAGAAAGAGCCCAGAGCGTTTTTAAGTTGAATGCTCCACCATTGCCAACTTTAAGCCAACCAGTTGAGGACAGTTTTTTGGACGTTATTTTGTTTCCTAATTAGCTATGTCATGATTCCCACAAATAGATTTACAAAATATGCAGTTTTTTAATTCATTTCAATGTTATGAAATCCAATTATGGAAGCCTAGATGGTAAATAATATATACGTTATAGTTTTTTGACAATATCATTTTTTATGTCTTGTTTTACTCCGAGTAGCCTATAATGTCTACAAGGATGTTTTGGTTATGAATAGCCTCTTAGAAGTCAAAAATTAAGTGTACCTTAACCCTCAAGACTAATTTTTAAGTGAAACATCTGTTTTGACAGTTTGTAAAACATCAAAATTAAACAATTAAGGGACATCAAAAATGTAGCTATAATCCAACCGTGACTAAACAGTTTACACATAGCTATTGCTGCATTAACAATTACGTTGTTTTGTAACAACTTAATAAACCAGTAAAGTTGTTGACGTTTTTTTTCTGTATTTTTTAACTTAAATTAAACAGTGGGAGGCTGAAAATAAAGTGATAATACAGTATTAAAGACTCGATAACTTTCACTGAAGCCTATATAAAATAGCAACGTTATTAACTTGTATTTTTATCTTTAGGCCTCAGCAAGTAAATGGTTTCCAAAAAGGTCGTTTAATTTGTTTACCGCTTTGCATTTAGAACCTCACTAACACGACGGAACGAAACTGTCACCTTTGGCAGATACGTACTGACACACCTGGTCGTCATTTTGGCTCAAGGGGTCACCGCGCCACGTTGGAATTCCCGAAGAGAAACGTCCTGCCGGAGCCATTATGGCGTGAGGCAATCCAGTTTCATAACCTCGAGTAGGAGGAGCTTCGGTTTTCTGGAAGCTGGGAGCAGCAGCGCTGGAGTTATCAGGGAGAATTAGAGCAACGGAAGAGCTACGAGTTCAGGGTGGCAAGCGCGAGAGAAGCCTTGCGCGCGGGTAGAATGAGTAAAATCAACTAAACTGCGCAGCTTCATAACATCGTTATTTTTATTACAGAAACGACGTGTACTTGTTTTGGGGACTCGACAAACTCGGATTAGTTAGTTTAACATCCAGACGACTTGGTTTCGTCACTTCAACGGCGATTGTTGTGGAGTTTGAATTACCTCAGCCTCGAGTGACTGGATTAAGGGGGCCGGGAGAGAGGGAGAAGGTGGGGCAGAGTGAGTCAAACGGACCGAGCGCTCACTACTGTCCGCCCGCCCGCTTTACCCGAACCATCAACGGCTCTTTTTCTGTTTTCGCCCGAACCCACATGATTCTGACATTTTCTATGCTAATCGGAGAACGATATCAGCGGCTGTCAATCTTTCAACGCGCATTTGAGGTCTCTGGAGTGTGCACACTGTGGTGCGACGTAAACCGTTGATATTTACCGTTCGGGCGGATTTTGGGGGGGAAGTGTACATTCCCCGGTCTTGTTGGACCATGGCCGACGACGACGTGCTCTTTGAAGATGTTTACGAGCTGTGCGAGGTCATTGGCAAGTAAGTGTCACGGTCTGACTACTTTAATAATGGCATACGGGCAAATGTTCATGTGTAACTCGAGCGGTGTCATTCAGCGTTTTGTGTCTCGTGTCAGATTGAGTGTCAGTGATGTAATAGTTGTCACTGCATTAGACTGTTGTGCTGCATTGCTGCTAATGATAGTTAAATTTGGCAGTAACGTTAAACTCTTTAAAATCAGCACGTTGTTTCAAGCAGGGGAGAGGAATGGGAGTGGTGTATTTTGTGTGAGATAAGAGACGCCTCTACTTTTTGCGCAGGTAGAGCTCCATTCAATACAAGCTTAGGAAAATAAAGGCAACGTTACTTAGTCTGCGTAGTTATTAGATCTGCCTCCGAATGTGATGCATAAACAGTCATATTAATAGGGGTCAACTTGTCGTCTGGCTTTTAAATGTTAGCGAAAAAATATCATAACAGTGTTTTGCTTGCAACCATTATTGATGACCATTGCATATAATTTACTGATGTCATTTGAGTTGTGGTTATTACCTAAGATGTTTGATTTTAATGTGGACTTTATTGATTTGCTGAAAAACCTGAAATGTATTTTATACGTTCAGAAACAACATCAAACACAAAATATATGCTTAAAAAGTGACATTTTCAACCCTATTTGAGATTAAGTGAAGGTAACACAGCACTGCACAGCAGGTTGTTTTGTAGTACACATGCATGAAGTTAATAGGAATTGAACCTTCATTGGGATCCAACATGATAGAGATGAATGTTTTCCTTGATTTAGTTTTTTGTTAGGCCACATTACAAGTTTGGTGACTTTTAGAGCGGGAAAGAGACAGTAGTGGTGGAGGGTAAAGCCCTTACATGTAACAGCAGGCCTGAATCCTTTTAATTTAAACTGTAGTTAAATGCCAAAAAGTGCCAATCCTTTATCAGACATTCTCATGTTTTTAACAAATAACCAGGTTATTATCCTCAACTGTCACTCTCACTTGTGTCACAGTTTAAGCATTTTTGCTCCCGAAATGCTTGATTTTTAATATACAGACATAATGTTCATTTTTAGACCATGTTATTAGAACCTACAACATGGTACTTTGGTACTCTCACTTTGTAATTACAAGCAGTTTGATACATGTAGCTGTCTCATAATAAAAAAAAACACCATATAGTTAGCCCACTTACTGTGGTGGATCTTGTCGTAGACTTTGCTTGGGGAGATATTATAGAAATTTGGGCTTTGTGTGTTCCACAACAGTAAAAATACGTCACACAATGTTTTTGTATAAACCTGGAAACTGACAGAGATTTCCATTATATGTCTGTTATATGAATTGAGCAATGAAGTATTTGACCAATAGTAGCCTGCTTTTGTTTATTTTAAGAATTATCCATTTTACTATGTTGCACGCACACAGGCTCAAATCCGTTTTTTCTTTTTCTGTGGCTTGTCGCTGTCTAAGTGATCCACTTTCTTGTATTGTGCCCACCCTGAGGCCTCATGCTGGTGTTTGGAGGTAAAGAGGATGCTGTCCATTAAGCAGATACACTCCCACTGTCGCTGCTTCTCTCCCTAGGCTGAGTTCTGTAAGCTCAATAAAGATGTGTGTGAGTGTGTTTGTGTATGGAATGTTGCCTTTCTTATAAACTGCAAATATAGCACAGGACAAAGGGTCAAGATAAGTGACCGAGCCATTCTGCAGTCCCATATTTCATTGTTACGTTGTGTCTGGCCTCCTGCTCTGTTTGTCAAATTCTATAAGTTTTTACCTTCCAAGTAAGCATTTATATCATGTTAACCAAATCATAATTGACATATTTGTCTTTGTTTTTTCTTCCTCATATTTAGTGCAGATGTTTTGTGAGAAAATGGTAAGGCTCTCAAAAGCCTAGGCAGATGGCTTTGCAAACTGTTAGGCGTGGCACTGGTTTTATGGCAAAGCACAGGCGTAATTATAAAACAGGGATGAATTTAGTAACTGAAGTTGGCTGCGTGTGTTGTTGTTGGTCATTTGCAGTATTAAACGTCCAAGTGGTGCGCTCCGAGTACAGACTGACTGTTTTGTTTAGTGAACTAATGCTTTAATAGTCTCAGAATGATGCCAGAGCGACATATCCGTCTGTTTGAGATTTTGCTGATGCATGAAACAGTCAGCGAGCAGCCCAAACAAGAATCCTGTCCGCAATGTGCTACACAGCAGTTTTAGCTCTGTGGGACCTGGCGTTGCCGCCTTGCAAAATACAATACGTAAGTGCTTAAAAAGTCTTAGTTCTGAGAAATCAGGTATGATAATGCGCAGGAACTTGCATCCTGGTTTTTGCTAAATCTTTATTTGCGTCTTTAGGAAATCTATTCATTTTACAGCCGTCTTTTGTTCAGAGAGAGGAACATCCATACATAACCCTGACACTTTTCCTGCGGCTTATTCTTTACGGTGCAAATCAGACATTCCTGCGGCCTAATAAAGCCACAGGATTTTGGATCCTGTTGTGAAAAGCATGTAGCAGCAGATTGACCTTCATTTATTCCCTCCAGAAATAAATGTTCGAATGAAGACAAGAGCTACTACACATTATCCAAACCCCCTCAAAACACATGTCAACATGTTCGCAATGGTTCTTTGGCGATGATTTCTTTTAATAGTGTTAATAGGAGGTGATAATAAGGTCAGTAGGAGTGTGTGTCACTGACTTTGATTTGAGGCTGACTGACACACTGACCCAGATGTAAAGGGTAAGCATCATTGAACTGCTGTTCGTGAGCATCTAGCTTTGAGCGAAAGGTGGTGAGCGTGATTGAGTTTGACAGTGTTGTGACTTTCTTCAGCTTTGTGTAAGGAGTTGAGCTTTGGCAATATGTGCCAAGGGAAACGTGTTCGGCACCTTGTTTTTCTAGTATTCCTAATCACCAAATAATAATAGTTGTACTAAATATTAGATGCCTGACTTCAAAGTTGATAGGGTCCTGCACAACATGTGTACTTCTCAGACAGCCAAAAGCTGTTTTCTCTGCATTTCATCATGTTCCTTGTTTCAGCGCTCATCTTTTTGTACAATGCATTTTGCTTTAATTTCTGGTGTTGGTGAGAATTTCATCACCCTGGTCTTGCTTAAAACTGCATCGTGAATGTAAAGGATGACCAGACTGACACAGGCTGATAAGTAAGCCCATTGGAAGAATGTTAAACACCGGGTTTCAATTGCGCAACTTAAACACTGTCAGATATTTTAGCAATCAAATTGCCCACACAAAGTCTGCATCTGTGGAAAGTTTTTCAGGTATATTTTTCCCACCGAGCACCCTGCCATTCACCAACCCATGGGTTCATTAAATAAACATTTTGGCTTATTTGATTATGGTTCATAATCGGTAGAAGTTTATCTTTAAAATGTGTTGTTCTGAGCTCTTCCTTCTCATTTACTATTTCATTTGGCAGTGGCGTATTTAGGTGCTTTCAGATCATATTTGTTGGTTGTGCTTGGTTAGAAGTTGTGTGTTCTACATTTTATATGTACTGTTTTAATAACTGCAGGGTTGAGCCTTGATCCATCAAGTTCTAAGAACCCTCATGTCATTCCAAACCTATACGACTTTCTTCTGCATAACAGAAAATAGATCTTTTGAAGGAAGTAAACGTTGGGAACCAAATAACATTGGACCCTATTGATTTACATTGTATGGACTCAAAACCAAATTCTTTTGTGTTCCTCAGGAGAAAGTGTCATAGACAGGGTTTGTATGACACGATGGTCAATAAATGTTGACGGGATGTTTAGTTTTTAGGTGAACTATCCCTTTAATGATCTCTACCTCATAAAGCAGACAACTGGTCCTTTTTTCTTCTTAGACATGCTGCAAAAAGCTGAGCCATGCCGACAGTCCTTTTCAGGTCACCAACTCTGCTATCTTATTAAAACCAGCAGCACATGCTGTTCAATTGCTTTTCAACTGCACTTGGAATTTAAAGATAGTCCCTATGAGAAAAGGCTACGAAGCAGACATTTTGTGTCAGTGAAGGTGATTGATCGGCAGCAAAAGTGCATTTCCCCCTTTCTCATAAAGGCTAATGCTTTAGTAGTTGGCTGAGAAGAGACTCTTCTCTTACCCCGATCACCGCTGCAGCCCAGTGAAGTATTGAGTCCACGTCTGCATGAGGCACAGCATTAGAGCTTGCAGTCTGGCTTTTTCTTCTCTGCATTCTGCAGGTGCCTCTTATAATTCATTCCCACAAAATACAGCATAGGCCCAAGTGTAAAACACTTTGAGAAACTCATTCATCAGCCTAATCCGATGATCTCTTGTTGTTCCTGTTTTTTTGCAAGAAATGTTCCACATGTGTGACGGCATTATTGATCAAGTTAAACAACGGATGTTTACTTTAGCAGACACTCTGCTTGTCTTTCATGTGAACACACCTGTGAGGCTTCAGGCCTATCGGTTTTCTCTCTGAGCCTGTTTTGCCTCTAGAGGTGTATCCCTTCCTAGGCTTATTCCTTCCTCTGTCAATCACTGCTGTGTCCACTGCCCCTGAAGCTGCTCTCCAATAGACCCAGGCATTTATCTCCGCCTGGATGTTTCACACGACATTTGCCTCATTGACTCTACACAGACAGGTCAGACAGACACCGCTGGAGTTGCTGAGGCAGACACTACCATTTTCAGCTTTTATAAACTTATTTTTCTTTCATGGTGGGCCTTTTGAACTGAAGTCATTTCCTGCTGCTTTGCCAAGATACACAGCAGCCTGGGCCTGCAGCTAAAATGACTGGCTTCAATTGAACTATATTTCCTTGGTAACCACTCAGCACTATTTTAGTGCATCATTGACTGTGAGGCAAAGTGCATACTGTAGTCCATGACCTGAAGTGGTGCTTGCTTTGCAATGACAAACCAATGTGTGTCATCAGCAGGGGTTCTATAATGGAAGTGGCTCTTTAGGTGGCTTGTCAAAGTGCTTTTACTTTTAAAATTCATATAACCAATAATTGTTCAATATGATCCATTATGAAAAAAAATCATAATCCCGAATATTTTGGCAAATATTGATATTATTAAACACGATAACTCACTAACCTTTAAAACAACATTTGGCTTGTAAACTACATCTATTTTTCAGTTAAATTCAAAGAAATAGCACTGCTGTACCACTGTAAAGGAAAGGGTGCGCTGTGGATTTATACTACATGAAAAGAGAGGATCCTTGGAAAATGGAATGCGGCACAATAATCGTTTCACCTCGATTATTTCGTTTTCGTAATTGATGAAGGCCAAAATTGACGATTACGATTAATTTTCAAGAACTGCACAGCTCTAATGTAGAGTAACAATGACTAAAGAGGTATTAAATGTTATGTTTAAACATGTTGTTAATGACATTTTTTAAAGCAAGAAGCCACTTAAAGTAGTGTGACAGGACATTTATGGTTAAAGGAATTTTAGGGCAGTTTCACATAAGCACTTTTGGTGTGCACCAGGGTTTTATTAATGTCAGAGTTTGGTTCGTTTGGATGCTGTGAGTGCTGTGTTCCGAATCCGGGTGTGCACCTGAGAACTGGACCCGAGTACGCTTAAAAAGGGTAAGGAGGGGATTAGACAGATGAATCGCAGAACGAATCATTTAAGAGTCAGTCAAGAAAGTTAGGTAAGAATAACTGCCTATTATTATGAAATAATAGTCTTTTACAACTTCTATGTATATACACGTGTTGTTTGACACTCCATAAACCAGAGTAAGGCAGTCAAACTAGGGTTCGGACCAGGCAATCGAACTAAATGTGAAACCAACCTTAGACCCATAATGACATGGTAAAATCTCTGCAATAAGTAGCCTTGGGTGACCTATTGTTTTAATAGATTTTGAATGTTCTCACTTATCATTTGAATGATCCATTTTGTATGAGCTCATATTGGGGAGATCTATCATTCCTCATTTCTCCTTTCTCCCCTCTCTTTCTCCTGCTTTTCCTTATTTTCACCTGTCTCACAGTCCTCTTTTCGCAACCCTACGTTGTTTTTTCTGTTTCATTTCCATTTTTGTCATGCCTGTACCTCCATAAGGGACTCTGTGTTCCTTGGTCACGTGAAGTGCGTTTGCTCTGCACCCCAGGCCCCATTCATCTCAATCACCTCTATGTTGTGTAGGCACCGTTTGCCAGAACTTGAGCTAGTTGTACTTATAGGCTATTAAACACCAGATGATAGAAAAGATGCACATATTACTTTTTACTGTTAAAACTGTGCTACTACACAATGTCTGTTTGTGTAGGTAGGTACTTTGTTTTGCTTTGTAGGTTATGTGCAAATTTTCTTTATACAAAGCTTGAAAGCCTTTATTTAGCTCAAATTTTCCCCCTACTTAGCACATTTTAAATGCAGTGTCTGTCTCTTTCTGCTGTGTCCTCTTTTCAAGGAGAGATTTTTCAGACTTCATGATAATTGTGAGATTCTGATGCCACGTGATGATAAACAGCTTCTTTTGACAGTGAAGAACGTGGCTTTAGTCGGATAAAGAGCTGAATACATTTTTTTTCTTAACTCTGAAAGGCAGATGAAGGATATTTGAACTGATATTACATTGATATAATTTAGCATTTTTATGTCTTTTTGTGGGTCTATACAGGAAAGTTAATTTGCCCCTTAAAGATTTTCAAGGTTGTACATGGTTGTAGATTCAGGAATAGGGTGATTGTCTTGCGCTCTCTCTCTCTCTCTTTTGTAAGGTGTAAATCTTCAGATTGTAGGTTTCCATGTAAGGAATGTACAATATGCCTCCCTAGAATGTACAATTTACAGTTGCCGTCAGAGGTATTCTGCTGTGTTCACAGTTCTTTTTATTGCTTCAATAAAAATCAAGTCACTAACTGACCATCGTACGTATATCATTCACCGTGGTGAAATGTTGCCAGGTTTGAATACGCAATGAAGAATATAAGATCAGAAATGAGTAATTGTACCAACTTCACATTCTGACAACCTCGGTATGTTCTTGAATTAAATACCACACTGACGCAGTCGTCCCTCTCTGTACAGTATCTTGTTGAAGACATTGACATTCTATAGCACCGCAAGCTTTCTGCTGTGGTTTTAAAAGACACAACAGCACAATGTAATGTCTAGTTTTTCAGTCCAATGACTGATCATGTACAGTGTTAAGAGGACCTGATCAGATGTCCACATCGACACCAGCGGTGCTGATAATGGAGAATTCTTGGGGGACCTCAGATAGCGACTGCAAATTGAACCTTTAATGTGAATATTGGCAGGTGGTTTTCATGCTGACAAAGAGTTTGTTGCAGACCTTGTCTATCTCACTCAATTAGCACCTTTACTAACACTCTCTAAAACAGTTCTTCTTGGTGAGACTCTAGGCTTTGCTGGTTTCAGTGACTACTATCCTCTCCCGTTCCAGTTATTAATAAGGTTTATTTAGATCTGTATTTTTCTATTTATTGTGATGGTGCCCACAGAAATAACTTTGAATCCTCTTATGGAGTGAGCGGAACAAAATTATTTAGCACTGTTCCCCTGGGTGCAAGCTTCCTGTCTGCAATAGGGATTTTTCAAGAAAAATGGGAAGTAATCTCCTGCTATCGCCACAATCAGAGCTCTGCCTGAGAGGAGATACTTCAATACTCCCCCATCAGCTAACTGATGGATGCTGATAAAAATGCCATGAGATTTTGCATGCCAAATGGGAATAGGCTGTAATAAGGCTGTGAGATCGAATGCTTATTTTCTTATGAGAAACTTTGCCTTGGTTTTGGACAGTCCATGCTTGTACTGCGTGTTTGTGTCACCTACCCTTCAAACAGCGAACCAGGTCTGGATGGAGTCTGTGTATAATCTGTGTAATGACAATGATTAAACATAAAACATTTTGTTTCAGTGTGCGGATAGTTTGAAGGGCTTGCTGAAAGCGAAAACAAATTATCCAACTCATGTTATAAACAAACATTTAAGGGATGTGGATGAGAAGAACTGCATGGATAACGTGTCCCAATTCTGTAGATATCTAAGAAGCTTTCTGCTGAGTTATCTGTGGGCTTTCTGATGAATGTCCATGTGTAGGATGAGACGTATATATCATAAAAATGCATAAATTTAATGAAATGGCAGAATGAACAAATAATGTAAATCGTAACTGCTCATTCGTTTCAGTTGATTTCAACATGTAAATATTGTTACAGTAATATGTTTTGGTTGCTTTTGCAAACTGTCGTAGTGCGTAATTAAACTAGATGCTTAGGGCTGGGTTATGTGACCAAATTGGCGGTTTGATTCGATTCTTGTTTTTATGGTTTCGATTCAATTTCGATTCGATTCAATATCGATTAGTTTTTAGTACTTCAATTAAAATGCTAGTTTTGCAGGCATGGAATCCACATTTAAGTATATGCTTGCAATACAGTCAGGGGTGCACATAAGTTTTTCTATCTGGTTCTCAAGAGAACATGTGGAGATTCGGTTTGGTGCTCACATTGCACATTTTGTGACAAAATATATTTGGACCTATTTGAAATAAAAGTAAAAAAGTAGTTGATTTTTAATGAACAATGAATAAAATAATAAAGTGGGATAATACTATACTTATAGTGTTTTAAAGTACATTTAAAATACAATGGTAATGTATTTATTCTTGTTTTTCTTTTTAAATTAGTAAATATAAATTTTCAACACCAAATTTGAAACCTAAAACAACAAACTATTTGGTTTTTGGCAGGTTGCTGGGAAGTGCAGATCCAGACATTCACAGACGCTCCGCGTGCAAAACCAACAAAGGCGAAGCTACCAATACTCAATTTTTCATAATTTACACCCAGGTCCCGTTTAACACCGGGAACAAACGTGATATCAGTAGTTTTAGCAGCATTCAGTTCAAAGAGAAATATTTTCCAGTATTACATTTAGTCGGTCTAAAACAGTGATTGTGCATCAAAAGGTTTCAACCATGTCAGTATGCAAATGAGTGGTCTAAACTTATTTAGAGAGGGCATTTTTCATTTTGGTCGCGCATGCGCACCACTTATGTGCATCCCAGGAGATAGTGACATGTTATGGTGACATGTTATGCCTTTTCACTGGGGTACTTGCGTGTCACCATTACGCATCTCGGCTCCAAATCATTGATTAGACTGTGAAATCCCTCGTTCTCAACTATCGCGTATGGGTGTAAATTCTTGCCAAATCAACGTCTAGCCATTGCTGTCCAGAATCGCATGAACCAGATATCGCGTCAGGGTGACGACTCGACAGGTGTTTTCGTAGGTTTGTTGTGTTGTTGCAAAATCGTAGCTCTTGCTCGCGCAGTTGTTTCGTCGTCCTCACCTTTGCCGTCATTGCCTTTAATCATTAAGTGCTTCCTCACAACAAACTTTAATTTAGCCGGCGCTGGGGTCCATTGGCTACTGTGAGCTTCCGCCATGATCCTTTTTTCCCCTCTCCCACATTTTTTTTTAATTTAATTTATGTTTGTTTTATTGGTATCAGCACGAGTGATTGCGACATCTTCAGGAAGATAGGCGAAATACAGATATCCTTGAACTAAAGCACACACATTAAGAATCGATTCGGGATTTCTCGAATCGATATTGTTTCGTTAAATTGAAAATCGATTAATATTGAAGAACCAATATTTTTTACCCAACCCTATAGATGCTTGTAGTGCTGCTTGCTATCTGCCCACATGCAAGATTTTGAGACAAATAGCTCTGCAATATTTCCCTTTCCTACAAATGAGGCACATGCTTGGCTAACACCTTTTTGTAATAGTTTCACTATAAATATATCCCATTCCCATTCATCTTTCACAAATCATCAACTCTCTCCTGCCTTGTGTTTATGGCCACAATGAATCATATGATCGACGCACTCTGAGTTGTTCTGCTAAGGCAAAGATGCAATGTTCGATTTTACCGGCACTGTTGGACAGATTTTTCTGCAGCACATGTGGACCATATAGCTTTCATAGGTCCTGCTTGATGGTCTTTGTTCATCCACTGTTTGTTACTGCTGTCTCAGTAGATGGACACAGGAGGTTCAGCTCATGCTTTCTTCACACAGTTAGTCAGTAACAGAGAGGTTTGTTGGCCCGGTGTCTGCCATCAGCATGTCATAGCAGCAAAAATATGGTTATTTGCTGTGGTGTGCTCATTACAAACACACTGTCACTTCTTGTCACTGAGCAGTGTTCTCTCTATGTGGTTGTTCTGTGTCAGTGAAGCAGTTTTCCTAGCTCATTCTCACTGGTGGCCTCATTTCTCCACCTACATTCTGTTATCTTCCTATACACCTCACCGGTATTTGCACCTTTTTCCCTCTACAAAAAGCTAGACATTTTTGATTTTGTTTTCTCTGTGACTTCAAATAAGAAAGTAACGTTTTTATTTTTAGGGCAGGTTAGGCTAACGTGTTCAAACCAGGAACAACGAGACATTACAAAGCGACCAGTGGAAAAGTCAAGATATTGATTGTTACTTAATGTTAAGTATTTCTCAACTTC
Organism: Triplophysa dalaica; assembly: GCF_015846415.1. NCBI lineage: Eukaryota > Metazoa > Chordata > Actinopteri > Cypriniformes > Nemacheilidae > Triplophysa > Triplophysa dalaica. The sequence goes on along the minus strand of NC_079549.1, from coordinate 16,960,120 downwards.
CAAAATTTTCGGGAAATTCCTTAACTTGTACCAGAAAAATTATAACATAGATGCCCTTCAAAAGCATCCTGGAAAATAATGAAAATAAGGTAGTGGGCTTGTGGGAAATTGTATAAAAAAAAGGATTTTACGATTACGATATAAGCAGGTAATATTTTGCATTCTATAGTCTTGTGTTGTACTAGCTCCATCTTACATGTTAACAGGAAATTTATTCTTGATATTAAGTGGAGAAATTTCTCATCAAATCCTGTCGTCGTTCACTGATTCTCATGTCAACCTTTGATTATTACTTGTGCAGAACTTAAAGAAAAACCCAATTGACATCCATTGTATGGACACAAAACCATTGAGACATTTCACTAAATATCTTTTTAATGTTTTACAGAAGAGTCATATACAGGTATTCAACAACATAGGGGTAAATAAACTATGTTAGAATAAATTATATTTGAAAGAACAGAAATTATGATATTTTGGTTGAACTTGCCTTTAAGGAAACGATCTTTAAATGGAATCAGTAGAAAGTAGAAAGACAAATCACTGGTGTATGGTAAACTGTGCAGCATACAAGCAAGAAGCACACTGTGAAAGAAAAGTAGACTAACCAAAGCAAACTTGTGTGGGATACTTGTTGCTTTTTTCTTAAGAACTCCTTTGGAACAAAGTCGAAAGCCTCGTTCACGCAAGATCTCATTCAGATGTAAGCCTTATTGCTCCCACATCCGAGCTTTGCATTGCGGCCCAAATCAAGTCTATATAGTTTTATTCTTCGAACTGCGAGTATTCATCTGAAAACACAAATTAACTCCTCAAGTAACTTCACTTCACCTGACTCTGTCCACTGTGTGATTGTGTGAGCGAGCACCATTTAAGAGCAGACACAGACCTGACAGAGACGGCGCGATCCACTAAATTCCTAACAACACTGTGAATGTGGACGGAGCAGTTCTTGACTAAAGTATTTGTGAGCAATATGAGGGCTGTTTTTGTGGAGTTTAAAAATTGTGTTACATACTCGTGATTTTGCACATCATTAAAACAAGGTTAACGATATTATCGCACACGATATATCTCGCACACCTTATAATGTAGCCTATGTTGTCATAATTTTGTGTTATTCAGATGTGCCGTATATTTTGAGTGTGAAAGTTCCCACATTGTTCTGATTGGCTGTGATTTTGTTGCATTTCTGAATGTACCGAAAAATGACTTGCTGCTGGAATCTTGTTATATTATGCTCGCATGGTACATGTAAAGGGCTTTTGTTAAAGTATGCTAATGAATGTCAATTACGTATAAACGCAAAGTTCCCACCAGTCTTGGTCCTGGAATTCAAGTTTCACTGCCGCCATTAAGATTTCTTCATTATCTTTGTTAGACACGAACAGGGAGCATCGTAGCAATTTGATAACATTAACCTGCATTCACAATAACCCCTAAAGTGAAAGCTTTTTTCAAAGTTGAAGTTATTTTCGGCTGTTTTTTAGTCATCTACTTTCTTTGTGAGGCTTTTTGATCACAATTAGTAAATATGAGTGTGCTGAGGTGAACCCAATAAAACCCCTCTGGGTTTGTTACCACGGCCCAAATGAACGTTTATTTGAAGGCTATTGAGCTGTGTTTAAGTGTAGTGCTAGCAGGCTTGTGAATTTTGTAATTTAACCTGGGGTCTTGTTCAGTGTTCCTCATTTGTAGCTCAACATGTCTCTGCAGGTCCTGAGTAGATTTTTTTACCACCGTCTCACTTGCATTTTCTTCTCATCACAGTACACGTGTACTTGTGGAGAACCTCTTGCCTTGTTATTGTATACTGGTATTTGCTGTAAACGATGCAAAATATTTGCTTTTGATTATGCAGCACTTCATAGCTCCCTATCCCCATATGGACCCATCTGTTTAACACGGTAGCGTGTAGGGCGTGAAAGGTTGGACACCTGGACTTAATCCCTGGACAGGAAGTGCCGTGACCTCAGAACAGTGATTGTCCTTTGTAGAGATGCAATAACAAGTTTTTCAAACTCGCCACAGCAAATATTGTCTACTAAATACATAAAAAGGTGATCAGAAGAGAGCTATCTTCAAGGTGTTCAATATCATGCAGAGACTAGCACTTCTCTAAAAGTACCCATATTAGTTTCACTCATTGTGTTTGTCAATATGCAAACTCAAGACTCCATCGTTTTGGTTTTCTGGTTTAATCTAGAGATGAGGTTTACTTTATACGAGTACATCACTTTGGCCAGTACAGACTTCCTTGTCTGCATTATACTATTTACATGTTCCTTTCAAATATTGGCTTTCTCTGTCCCCCTGCAGATAGAGAGACAATCCATTTACAATTGAGATTAAGCGGAGAAGATACAGTTTACTCCCCATCTCCAAACCACTTAGACTCTGTCTACACTATTGCGTTTTCATTTGAAAACAGAATTTTCATTTTCAAAACGCTCTTCGTCAACACTGAAACGGCAGAAATGGCTTACATCCATGTACTGTGCATGAGTAAAACCTAAGACGTGTCATTTCTGTCAGGCGTTTATTTAGTTTCTGCCTTATTATGTCTTGGCAGTGTGGAGCAAAGACACAGTTTTTTTTAATAGACGGACATTGAGATTACTTGAGATGATGCTGCAGGCAACACAAGTTTATAAAGCTGGAAAAGCGAAAGTGAAACTTAACTCACGCTCTGCTGCCAAACAATAACTGCCAGTGATTAAGTAATCTGTCTCTAAATATTTATATTTTATATTTATTCCAACAATCTAAAGTATACATGAACTGACATTAATGGTATCCAACAGGAGAGCAGCCGAAACAACTCCGTCACATGATGAAAAATGCGTCATAGTTATTTAACTCCTCCATTTTCCTCATCCACACTAAAATATAAAATAGTTTCATGCATTCTGACTTCTTTGCCAGCTTTAATATGCTGTCTTCTCATGCTGAACATGGTCAACTTGTCAAAAAGTTGCTCCAAACACTCCCCCAGCGATCGTACAGGTTTCGGAAAGATGCCGGACATGAACCAAATGTGTTGAGTAAAACGGATGTCTGTGTTTTGTTGACAATGTTCTTTAGTTCAGCCTAAAACACCCACCCCCCCCCCCCCGCACACACGGTTTGATTTCAGAAGTAATCTGTCTTTTATAAATGTGATCAAGCTAAATACTTTTCAAAGATATAACATAGGCAATACTCTATAGGTACTCGAGATTAATATGAGATTGGCAGAAACCCAGTGTGTTAAGGCCGCTTTAAAAGCATGGTGTTTTTGAACCACATAAGAGTTTTTGATGGAGTGTCTCTATTTAAGAGGCTTCAGGGCTTATTAAGCAGCCTATGAACAGGAATAGGGCTTTCTTTTGGCTCACTTGTCATGGAACAGCAAGGTGTGTAATATCACATCTGCCACTGGCACTTCGGTGTGAAAAGTCTGTATTTATATAACTTCAGAGCAAAGTTTGAGTAGTCTTTTTGAGAGTAGTTTCCGATAAGGAAGTCTTAATAGTTTATATCTTGTTTTATATACTGTTGTAGCTTAGAAAACATATGTTGCAGGACACAGCACCAGATTTTGCATTCAGAAATCTTTGTTAAATTCAAGTCACTTACTTGAAATAACTGACATCCACAGTATTGTTGTTCTCTGAAGACTGCTGAGTTCAGCATGCTTCTTACATCTGCTTAATTAAAACTGTCTGTATACATGTGCATGCTGAGTTTACTTTCTTCAGGATGTTAAAACTAATAGTAATTAATTGTGTTTGCTGAGGCAAGCATCACTTTCCTATTGATCATACTAATGGTTTAAGATTTGTAGATTCATTTACATGTCATTTATTGACTTAATCATCTGACTTTAGATCTTTCTAATGGAAGATGATAAAATGAGTAAAAAATTGTGTACCTGCATTGAAGAAGATGCAGCAACTTGATAAGTTAAGAAAACCCGTAGACATATATTCTCTAAGGTTTAATAAAGTTGAGACAGTTTTGCAATTGGGCAAAGAACATCATAGAGACCTGGGGGATTTTTGACATGAGCCAGTAAATGACCACCCTACTGTATGGTAGCAGTGCCCTAGCAACCTAGAATAGCCTAAAAGCTCCATGGCAACCTTAGCATATGGCCAGATAACCCTGATAACCACCAAGTTATTTACAGTAATACATGCATTTCTTGTATTGAGGTCACACTTATAGTATTATATAGTAAGTGCCTATTTAACATGAGGTTAACTTTATTTTAATAGGCTTCTCTGGCATACGGGGAGAGTGTAATGTGCTTGGGTCAGAATTTAATGTTTCCTGCTACTTCAACACAATGATAACTGGCCTGTTCAGCACTTAAGATCTTGCTATTCCCTTCAGTAATCAGAGCAATGGATGCTCCATCTTTTGCTAATGTTTTTTGTTGTATTTTTTGCTTATAACATTATCCACTTCAGGTCTATAATAAGTGGAAATCCTTGTGTGCCAGTGATTGTTTTTTAAACCAAAAGTTTTCTGTGGAAACTCCATAAATACACAAACCTGATTCTGCACTACATTTACATTTATGCATTTGGCAGACACTTTTATCCAAAGCGACTTAAATTGCTTTATCCTATACATTTTACATAGGTATGTGCAATCCCCTGGGATCGAACCCATAACCTTGCGTTGTTAACGCAATGTTCTTACCACTGAGCTACAGGAAAGCTAAGAGACAGAATTTTGCAAGCATGCAGTTTGGGACTCAGATCTCCTTCTTTTCCACCCCAGGTGTTGAAAACATGATGAGTAAACAAATTCTGCCGAAGCACCTTGAGATTTAAATGTTGAATAAATATTTAGAAAATGATTCACAGCTGACTGATTTAAGGGAGACAGAATTTGATTTTTTATCTTTGGCCCATGAGTAAACCCAACTTTTAAATCCAAGCTTATGAGTATTAATTGGCTGCTCATGACCATATGTCATTGTTTTTTAAACTGAATCCAGCTAAAGGGTAAAATTAATAGAATAAATACTGTCAATATTTAATGCACACACTTTGACAGTGTTCCATCGTCTGCTGGAACTCTAAATAAAATGTGTGTTACATCGGGGTCAGGAAGTGTTTAATTTCTGTTATGTGAGATCTATTCTTTGCTTAGAGCATTTCATTGACTTGTTTGTCTTTCATTGAGTCAAACAGGCGATGATGTCTCAGTTTTTGAAGATGGGGATGTTTATAGCCGAGAGTGAGTTTGAGGCTCACTTGGGCTGCTGTTGAACGACTGATGTTTTGTTTACTCAAACGTTACAGAATTCTCACTATTTAATTTGCGTTGCTAAACAGACCTGTGTGTGTGTTTCAAACCACTGCCTGAAATTCACAATGTGCTTTCTGCTTATCGGTGGTAATTTAACCTCTTATGTCCTTAGCTGACTTTGTGGTGTTGGCGTATATTAGCTGGCTGTGTCCTCTTTGACTTTAACATTGTTAAATACTATCTTGCCTTCATCAGGTGGGTTCCATATTTCTCTCTAGGTGCCGGTTGAGCACTCAGTTTCTTGTACTACAAAGGTGGAATAATTTGTCTTATCTGGATACACTATTGAATTAGATTTTCTAAAGTAAAACCGTGTGCCTGTTATGCTTTAAAAGTATATTAAAACGTGTAAAATCGGTTGCACGATTGTGTACAGGAGGTGATAGTTTTCAGGTGGTGGTCCGTGTTTGTTTAGGTGTGTGTGTGTAATGGATTTTCCACCTCCTCTCACTGAATCATTTCTCTGTGTGGGTGGAACCGTGGGGGATCATCAGAGGTGATTGGCAGGTCCAAGGACGGTCATCTCTCCTGAAGCCTGGCAGAAGATGTTGTCACGGTGACGTCTTGCAGTGTTGCTTCCGAACAGTCTGATTGGCTGTCAGACACCTGTCTGGGCACATCATAGCTTTGAGAACACAGTTAAACCCAAAGAAACACCTGCCTGTCAACACCGAAGTGCTGGTGCAAACATAGTTAGTGTAACTAACAGTAAACATCTGTCTGAAACTCTCTTTTGTGTCGTTCAGGTTGGTAGAATATCTGTGATGCACATTTTTTTGTGTGTTTTATATTGTTAATATTTGATCAATCTTGGACTGTGGTGCTAAAGCTTCACATGGAGTTTGATGGACAGGCGACTGGACCAGTCATAACAAGGATATTATGCGCCCCTGTTTCTATTCAACATTGTTCTACGACAATCAAATGATGCCACATAGTGTAACCGGCTGCGCATAATGTTATTTTAAAAAGTCCTTCATGATTGTTGCTGGCCGTCACACTGTACGAACATAATCCCAGCTATCATGTCACTGTGTAATCTTAGTTGTCATAATGTACAACAATTAAGACTTCTTTAAACAGACTCATACAAGAAGACTTTTACCTCATAGACTGACTGTATGATCCGCAAGATAATCAACGCTGTCAGAAATGTATCAAACGTAAAATTGTATCTTTATGGTCATTATCACAGTTTCACCTGTTGCCTTAACGTGTCAGAAACCAATTCAGACGTAATGCCGTTACAGCAAGCACAGTACGATAGGCTAGAGCTAGAACTTTATTCCGAGTCACTTCCACATCCTGAATAGATACTTAACATGCATATTGCAGACTTTCTTATTGCTTTTGGCTGAAAGTACATTTTTTTCCAGAAATTATTATTTTACAATAAATATTCTTCAGTGCAGTAGGAGCGCTTTGGCAGATGTTGGACAGCAAAAGGGGTGGGCTTTGCGAAGGGTCAATTATCTGTCTACTGTATTGATGGGTTAATTTGTTTACAAAGTAATGTAAGTGTTTAGAGACATTTTATGGTTTAACGGCTGTCATTTAGGATTTTTATAATAATTTTATGAATAATTAAGTGTAAAAATAATAAACCGAATGAGTGAAGCAAAATTCTCCCCTAAATCCTGCATAGCCTGTTTATTAGAAAGTAAATTTGACCTTGGTTTACCTCAATTTTATCCTCAAATTTATTTAAAAATGCAACAGGCTAAAAGGCAATAAAGGGAGTGTAGTGATTAAATGTGCGAGAACTATTTTTGAAATAAATTGCAAATTGTTAATAATGGGGCCAGTATGGAGGAAAATAGGGATCACTGGTATTCTGATGTTCTTTTGCTTTTCTTATTTGAAATGCATTTGGATTCATTTCAGTTGTATATGTGTGTGTATGTGTGTGTATACACTTGCATATTCTGTCTTGTTTGGAGATCACCAGGTGTTTGACAGGCATGCTGTGGTTATCAGTATGAGGCTTGTAACCTGCACACAGCTGAGCTCATATGACTTTTTGTAGAGTTCCACATGCCAGAAGCAGGTTCTCATCTGGATTCTCTTACAGAGAGAAGGGCTCTCCTCGTCTTCATGTCTTGCCGGCACTCTGGAGGGTAGCTTGTCCATTCAGATACAGTAACTAGAGAGCATGGCGCCCATTTGGCATTACTGTTTTTTGAGAAGTCCCTCTGATAAGCTGTTTTCCTCATTTATGAAAATGCATCTATACAGTATTTGGGTGAGAATAGTCCCAGTCAGAATAACAATATAAAAGCTTTTCTCTGTTTAAAGCAGTTGCCCCTCTAGTTTGGAGAAGACTTGTTTGCAATACACTCAGCTCAAAGTGCATCCCTTTCCGTAACCTTTCATTCATACAGTGGCATTGTACCCTTGATAACAAAGGGAAGCTTTCTTTGATCTATGGCAAGAAGCCGGGTACAGGCCAGGGCTCCCTTGGCATTTCATTAAAAGCTAAAGTTGTGGTCGGGCCCGTCCTGATTTGCCGTAGTGTGACCCATCTGTTGTATATGTGGGCTAATCTTAGCTTTAGCCAACCACCAGGGATTAAAGGGAAATAAGTAAGCCTCGGCAGTGTTCTAGGACCGCAGGCGCTTCTTGCCAAACTACATTTTTAACTTTTACATCTATGCTTGCCTTAACTTGCACTTTTGTGACTTAACTGTTAGTCAGTGCCACAGTCACGTTCCTCCTGCACACAACGTAGGTTTTAGAAAAGCCACATGGTTTTATTCCCCGTAGAGTCACCCAGTCTGGAAATAAAAGAGTTTTTCATCTGAAGCCCTTGTGTGTCCCAGCGTGCAGCTTGTCTCCTAATGTCTGTGATCACTCAAGCGACCCTTGACCTTTATCCATCTAGAGGGTAAATCCTTGGATGTACTCTGGTGTAAGCATGCGTAAGTCTGGGATTAGGCCTATGTGCCTCTGCACTGCGCATGCTAGTGTGTACGTTCCACCCTCAGCTTTGGTGAGCAAGACGTCTTAAACACGAAATGGAAATGTCCCTTAGCAGATTGGCTGCTGTACACCATTCACTTTAACCACATTTCCTCTTCAATATTCAGCTCAGGGAAAGGTGAAATAGAGACGCCGCTGGGTATGAGGAGTAATCCAGGGGTTCAGAACTAATGTTTAAAGTGAGTCGGGATGAATGTGTGTGGCTGCACACTTGAATTCTCTGTCTTTGCTTGGCTACACTTCTCTCTCTGGCAGGCATCGGAGAGCACTGTCCTGCTGCTTTATTGCTGCAGGGCAAAGATAGACTTCCTCTCCAGGCCTCACAGAGTTCATTATTTATGAAGTTAATAAAGGTTGCTGGAAGTGGGCCTTCCTTCCGCCGCGCGGCTTTGGTGACCTGAGATGTGACGGATCGGTCACAAAGAAGTTCTTTTGTTGGTACAGGCAGTGAGATATCGTCTAGCCTAGATTCAGTCAGGGCTCGCTTTTGTCATCCTCTTCCCATTCGTCCAATATTCGCTCTCTCTGTCTCGCTGTCCTTTTCTCTGTCGCTGCATTTGTCTGATTAGCCAGGGACCAGCCTTTGCCTAAACAAAATGCCCTTTATGTGAGAGGAAAGCACATCTTCAATGACACGTATTAACACATCATGATCTTCTGTACTTCTTGTTAATGGACTGCATTGACCCCTGGAAAGTCTGATTTATCTGTCCTTGTGGGAGGTGAGCTTGAGCTCCATATAGGATTGTAGTCAACTGTAGTCTTTGATTTAGAAGTTAGGCATTTAAAGATGTAAACAAATCCTTTGAGGTGGTTCTAAATGCCAGACTTGTATGCATATTTGTGTTTGTACATCAGGTTGCATTTCCCAAAGGCTGGGACAGGACGGTAGGAACAGTTCTTTGTTCATAAATAAATGAAAAGCAGTTCATCATTTCATTTTGTCTAGTAGTTTTTGTGGAGATAACATGTATTTATAGCTGAACTCTTTTAAGCACAATTTCATTGTGTAAAATGCTAAACAAAAGCAGCCTTCCAAAGTGAGCACAAAAAGCTGCTGCACATTTTTAGCAGAGAAAGATTAAGGGCCCTATCGTACACCCGGTACAATGCGGCGCAAGGCGCAAGTGTTTTTCCTGGTTTCAGCCCGAGGCAGTTCTCATTTTATCGTCATGCGCCGCGTTGTTTAAATAGCAAATGCTATAAATAGCAAAAGAGGTGTTTTCAGGCACATTGTTGGCTTGTTGCTATTTTGAGGAACTGAAAATAGATATTTCTTTTGTTTAAAAAAAGAGCGAATTTGGAGAAAAAGCGCCTCTGGGTGAGTCCACAAGCACACAAACATGCCAAATATAAAAAATGAATGGATTACAATGTAAAAGATTATAATTGTGTACATACAGATACAATCTGGCTTGTCATAGATAATCTGCTCGTGTGCTTTAACCTCACGCACAAGCAGATGTGTTTCCCCTTTGGAGAAGCGTCCAGTCTTTGCTCTTGCAAATTCTGCCGTTTAGACCATGTTAAACTAGCAAAAGTGGATTCGGACACGCCTTAAGAGTGCACCTGTGCCGTACGCTTTAGACCATGCTCTTAGACCATGCTCTTAGATCGTTAAAATAGGGCTCGAAGAAGGAATAAATGAGCTACGCAGTATGCCAAGCCTTTGTGAACAAACACACTCTTTACAGGGTAGTTCTTATCACAGTCTTTTGAGTGTCAACTTCTTTTTCCTTTGAAACAAAGGTCAATCTTTCAAACAACTTTGCTGTTTAGCTAAACGCCAGAGATTACTGCATGAGCTTATTCTGTTCTTAAACTTTTGGAGCTTCTTAAAGGACATTGTATTCTGCATCCCACTTGACCTACTTATCACTGCATTTTTCATTTAAAGCAAAAATAATATTCGAAGATCGATGAGAACTATTCGAAAATTATTCGAAACTCGCACCCCTCCCCCACATGGACGCATTTACAGTTTTAGCCTACACACATAAATGGAGAGAGAGAGACCATTTACGCTTTAAATCCATGACGACACACTGCTTTATTTATTATGGAATAGGCAATCTTACGTCAAGCTAAACATTAAGGTAACGCGCTGAAACATCAATATATTAACAACCCGAATGACGGCACTTATTAACAGAACGTCGATCAGCATCAACCGCTCATAATGCTAGGACATTTCCTTGTAAAATATGAGCATGCACATTTATACCAACTACAAAACAGCAGTGTGATTGATCAAGGAAAATATAATAAAGCCATTAAGATTTTAAACCAGACTTAAAACGCGTTAAATTAACCGAATGACGGCATTTATTAACAGTCCGGAACAATTTCATGAATTAATAGCTCAAAATGCTTCCATTTCTATTGTCACGAAAAAGTTTATCCAGTCTGGCAGTGATCGTTTTTCTAGACTAACAGTAAACTCGGGCAGTACAAACTCCATAAGTTTTTAAAGCCCTCTCCTCCGACAAAGCCGATCGGAAGCATATCCTTAGCGATCATTTTAGTAATTAAAGCCGTTATTTGCTCCGCCCGTCTGGCATCCAAATTACTTGGTCTGACCATAAAACTAGCAACTGATTGCTGACCTGTGGATGGACCTGCTGGGTGCTTCGCTCCAAATTTATCTCAATTTATCGTATCCGTTATGCCACGCGGGTCTACAGTGTGCGTAATAAGGCTGCACGATATATCGTTTTAGCATCGATATCGCGATGTACGCATGCGCAATAGTCACATCGCACGAGGTGCGATGCAGGGAAAGTTTTTTTTCTATATTTGCCTGATATAAAGTAATGAATTCTGATTTATGGGTGCTTTTTTTTTTACAAAGCACATGTTGTTGCTTCACGTTTTTGACACGCAGCCTTTGCATGCGTGCGCATGACGAAATGAGCGAGGAACGGGAGAAAAGCACCGAAATGGACGACTTGGTCGCAAAAATAAGCGCATCGTCAATTATTTGGAAATATTTTGGCTACAGAAAGGATGATGTTGACCAAAAACAGGTACTTTGTCGGGAGTGCCGTGCACAACACGCGGAAACACAACTAATTTGTTTGATCATTTAAGTCGGCACCACAGAGCTCTGTGTGACGAGTGCAAAGCCAGATCTGATTGCCGTCCAAAGCAAAAAACTATTTCGGATGCGTTTGCCAGTGTTACACCATATGCGAAGGGTTCCAAGCAGTTCTGTATTTCTACACATCGCAATATATATCGCAGAAGAAAAAAATATCGCAATGTACGTTTTTTTCAATATCGTGCAGCCCTAGTGCGTAACTTAATTAACAATTATTGTGAGAAAATGTTTTCCTCTACTGTCTCTTGATTAACAGCCTTTAGGTTTATGGTGCGTCGTTACTGGCAGCGCTACCTTTTGGTTACATGAACACGTTACGCGTGAAAACACGGCAATTTTTTTAAGATCGCACACACTATTCGAAATTCTATAATTAAAAAACTAATCGAATATTCGAAATTCGTGACTCATCCCTTGTACAAAGGAATTTAATGAATTTTGTGGAATTTAAGGAGATTTTTGACAATGTAATCAATGTAACTATTTGTTAAAATGTGTTTTCCAGCTTTTTGATTCGTCTTAAGTAAATTGCTATCTGCATGGCAGGTAGACGAGTATCATTTTAATCATTCTTGTTCTGAATGGCCTTGCTCTGTTGTGCTTTCTTTTGTACCACCCTGAAGGTTCAAGGGACCATACACACATCCCCAACATTTTCCTAGGTTTTCTTTTACTACGGAATGGAAGAATTCTAATGACTTTTCTCACAGTGATTCCAAACTGTGATTTCAACAAACTGGTCTTGTCCCTGGGTGACTCGGTAAGGAGGCATACGGCATAAGAAATGACTCAATGTGTGACTTAAATGAGAGGGCTAGAAGTGGGCGCCAATTATGTTACATGTAGTTACATGGTTTGTTTGTTTGCTTGCATGTTTTTGTGTAGCTTGTGGGAAAACGAACTGAAAAAAAACGATTGTTGTTTTTTTGTCCATAAGAGCTCATCTCTCTACAGGACAGGAAGAAAAACATGAAGTAGACCAGATTTTGTTTTTAGCCATAAAAGGTGCAGTTTGTAACAATTACCTACAATATCTCAAATGTTTCCAACTACATGTAAATCGTTGTGAAATCGCCATTCTAAAAAGTGACGTGTAGTCGCCTGTCAATGACGTCATATCTGCGTTAGCCTTCACTGACGTAGAAACCAATCAGAGTGATGGTTATCGTTTGAGAAATTAGTTTTTATATTAAAAGTATCTTACTTTACCAATAAACACAAATTAATAGAATGTCAAATCATGTGCATAGTGTATTCAACTTCATCTAGCTTCATCAAAGAAGTATTTCCACAGAGGTCTGATAAGTGCATAGTTCCATTGATAGACATCCAACCGCTCCCGTAGTTCTCCGGTAAATTACTATCATCTTCCTAATGGCGGCAAAATATTGACAATTCCTCGGAAACAATGCGACAGACCGTGAAGGAGAACCATCAGAACATAGTCGCGAACGGATTCACAGTTTTTCGAGGTGGGATGTCTTTATTCAGCAATCAAATAGCAAAAACAATATAGTGGAGATCAATTAGGCTCGAGCAGCTAATGAGAGAACATAGACCGGCTGGAGATCATATTAATAGCTAATATTTGTCTTCAATTTTTTTTTGGTTTTGGGTAAGTTTTTATTTTTATAGCTAAATTTTAGTCTCATCATTTTTCATCAACGATATTGCGTTCTGATAAAGTTTTAGTTGTCGTTCAATGGCCTTACTTTTTCGTCACGTCAACATCTGGTTTTTGTCCTGGGAAAATAGTCGTTGACGAATATTTTTCCTCATTATTTTCGTTAACGAAATTAACAGTATCATGGAGTAATGAGTTTAATAAAATAAATGCTGTCTGTAAGCTTCGCAAATCATAACCCACCAAGTCACTTGGCTACTGCAGTGCATTTATCAAAAAATGTTTACCAAAAAGAAACCGATATTTATTTTGTGCTTTCACGGAAGAGACACCATCGCATTTACAGCACGAATGAACCAGGGGTTTTATACTGCCCATGTTCATTGTTTTAACTCTAATACACCACAACAGCCAAGTGACCCACCTTATTCCCCTGTGCTACCCACTTGAGGGTCGCAATCCAAAGTTTGGGAACCCAAACCTCTGATTTAAAGGTACTTGTATCGCACATCATGGCCACTCTGCAGAGGTAAGGGATCTTTTTACACTTATCCTTACAGAAAACCCGAGGTGGTGCACAGCATGTTGTATTTCTAGCTCTTCTTTTTAAATTTTCTACTTAACTCATTCCCCGCCAGCCTTTAAAAAAAAAAACATTTCCACCCAAATTTAATGGCTCAAAGTAAATTTTCTGTTAAGAATATATTGACAAACAATATGTCAAATGAAAGAACAGAGTCTCAGCTTTTAAATAGAAGAACCCGTATTCTTCTACCTTGATTTGTTCGTTTTTTATCACTCCGTAGATGTGGGTAGGATTCTTCAAAAATGCTTTCTTTGATTAAACAGCTGAGATAAATTTTTTTTTTCAAAAATTCCGCCCAGATCACTCTCAGAACAATCATTAAAAACCACCAAAACATATACGTTCTAGGTTCTGGGATTCTGTACTTTTTCCAAAAGGTGTGTAATAGCGGCTCCTGCTGTAAAACAGTACAAACACTGATTGCCGTAATAACTCGTCTTTGGCGGGGCACCATTTTTTTTTAATTACGAGATAACTCGTCAATGGCGGTGAAAGTACTGCAATATATTGCAAATGTGTATCGTATCGAAATACATAGCAATATATTGAAGTGTGACCCATCTATCATGATATGTATAGTATCGGGACGCACTTGCCAAAACACAGCTCTACTCATTTGGTTTGTATAGTACTTGCTTTTGTCTCCTGGGCCTTAATTTTGACGTCGCATTGCAAGTATTATGCACAGTTTTAATGATTCTGTGATCTCAGAAGTTTTTATTTTTGTCTTTGTTGCTTTGAAGGATGTTTGTATAGTTCATAGATTATTATTTACTTTTCAATACAGTTTATTTAGTATTTTAGTAGTCTCTCAAAAACTGTGTGTTTGTCAGATCTTATATTTATACATTGGAAAGCATCAATGCACACAATTGATGTGCATTGTAATTTGGTTGTTCTCTTTATATTTGTCTATCGCATTCATTCATTATTTCAGCAGTGCTCACCTTAAGGCTATGGCTGACATGCTATTTCATGCGGCTCTTTGAAATCAAAGTGGTTGTGTTGTAATGTGAATGTAATGTGATCTCTCTCCTCGGGCATACCTCACACCCCCTCCCCTTCAATGTGTTTCCCATCCCTCTCGCTGCACACTCTCATTATTGTTTGTGCCAATTACAACATCAACAGGGAGGGTAAAAAAACAGCGTACTGCATTTGTCTTGTTGTGAGGTTTAATTTTTTCCACTGTAGTTCCTCTCCAATATTTTGAATTTAACCGCAAAGTATATATTTTTAATAGATGCACTCTGTGCTATTGACATATATGACTTTGAACTTTCACTTTGAAATTAAGGAATATATATGTCTGCCATGTTAGCGGACAGCCGCTAATGCTTCTTATCTGTGTCATTAATGTTGTTGTAAAGTAGAGGTCGACCGATATTGGATTTTGCCAATAACGATAACTAAGGTGGTCAGTACCTACCGATAACAATTAATTACCGATAGTTTTTTTAATGGTTTATTTCAAATAAAAAAAACACACAAAGTAAATTAGCAATGAAGTGTATTACAACAATAAACGCGTTGCTTGAACCACTAAACTGTATTGTACTTTTAAATAAAAAACATAAATATTAACTACATAAAAAAATATAAAACTCCAGTCCAGTATATGATTATATTTTACAATTATAAATAGGTAATTTCTAAAATTGTAATAATTTAAAACATTCTTATCACCAAACTAGCAGAATGACGGATCCATTGTAATATTTTACAATATATACTGTCGTGTTCACATGGGTGTTTGTTAATATTAAAACGAATGTCATTAACATAAGGCATTCGTTTTGTCTCTATAATCTGTTTTCTATTTCGGAGGGGGATCTTGTGCATACACGTGCACACACACAATACTCACAAATGCCTATCCATAGTTACAATAATAAAAATTTTACATTTCTGCGTGCATTTTTGTCACCATGTAATAACTTCTTAAGCTAACGTTAATAGGCTACTAATGTTACAAGCTCTTAGCCCTGTTAGCAAAAATACTGCTGTTCCCCATTAAATGCAGCACAAAGTTAATAAATTAATTTCTTTCTGACATCATGTTTACTGCAACTGGCTCTACGTTGTCAATGTGAAACTTTTAATCCCCCATCTGATGTATTCCGCCCCCATGCAGACTGTGGCTTCGCATCTCCAAACCATAAACTTCATAGCTCTAAACCAACAGGCTGTCAGTTTTATTTCCTCCTCTAGAGATTGCTGTATACACTATACTCTGAACTCTCCACCTGCGTAACACAATAGAGCTTTACCTGCTGCCTCTAGTGTCTGGATCAAACGGAAACAGGAAAAACTTTCGTTGGGGAATATTGCCGATAGCTGATAGATCAAATTATCGTTATCGGTTCCGATTAATCAGCAAAAACGGAATCGGTCCACCTCTATTGTAAAGCTCCGGTAGAGAGCTGTATGAAGGATGAAATCAGATGCTAACCCGTGTTCTCTATCACAGGGTTATGGAGCTGAGTGAACTCGTTGTAATCCGTCCACTTTGATGATTTGGTATTAAATTGTTATAGGCCCTTTTCACATTACGTTACTTCTCATGACGTTATAGTTACTTGCGCTAGCGCCTCAGAATGGACTTTACCAAGTCCCTTGCACAGCTAGCACACATACGGCTTGATGATGTACAACAGCTTGCAGACAAATTTTTGCTTATGACAAGATCAAAGATAGATAAAGGACACTAATACTTTGTTGATTAGTACCTGTTTGATTATGAAGGTAATTGTTTTGTTTTCTTTTTGTTTTAGCGAAGGTGCTAGGATAAGTACTTGAAGAAGTGTTCCGTCACTGTTGTTTAATTCCAGCGCGACGGCAAATTAGAAGTGCTTGTTGCAAGACGGATGTCATGATACACTGCTTTGCAAGAAGGAAGAAGTTAAGTGACGTCATTGTAAAAAGGGCCTATTATTGAACAAGCTCTGTTGCTAACGCCTTGTCAAGTACTCGCTGCAGACATTACAAGTGGCTGTTCACACTGCAGACATAGCTTTCACAGCTCATACTCTCAGTTACGAATCTTGTGTGACAACAGCCATGGTTGGAAATGATCGGGCATTAATTAGACGATTCCGATCAGGCTAGAAATGCCTTGATCGGCCCCCGATCTCTGCGATCGGCTTGGGACATCGATGGGCACAAAAATGCCAATTTTAAACGCCCAAATTGTCTTGTTTTGTTACTATTCCCCACCAGTGGGGCATGCCCCACACTTTGAGAAACGCTGGTCTAGTTGAACCACACACTTCGATCCTGGAGTATGTGGCAAAGATTGCTTATTAAAACATTCTTTGGTTGTTGGCAGGCAAAGGTGGAAATGGATTGTTCATAATTATATTCTTTAGCTTCCCTCCAAATAATATTAATGTGTATTTTAAAACCTTGCCACATAGTTGGCATCCTTTAGATGAAGCGACAAGGTCAAGCAAAATTCACACTCGCATTTAAAGGATGTGTATTCTTAATTTGATTCTGTAAACAAATAGACTTAATTAAAAAACACATTTCATAAGTATCAATCCTATGCATACAAATAAGTCCTTTTTAAACTCTTGCAGCTGGCACATCCATTGCCTGTGACTCACAAGTGGGTTACGAAACTGCCCTAACGTGATAGCAGAACCAATGGGCTTAGTGGTTTTTCTTATATCTGTGTGGATGCAGTAACGTAGTAATGTTTGGGTGTAGGCAGGTTCATGTGAGGCACACACATGACAGGCACGTACATCAAAAGATTACGGCTCAGTCAAGCAAATCTTAGTCTGATTGCTTTTTGGCTTCATTAGATTTAATAATGAAATTGAGCTAATAAGTTATTGCTTTCTTTTTCTTTCTTTGCTGCATTTGGTCTTCTAAGGCACAGATCACATTAAACATCCCATTAACAATGTTTTAATGTTCATTTAGTGTTTGCTATATTTATGAGGAACAATTTGCTTTACATGTATAGGTCTCATAATTCTGTGGGATGTTGCCAGGCACACACCATTTACTGTTTTATAGTGAAATGGCTTAAGCATTAGCATTAGCACATGTCTCTGTCGATCTGCATAAAGTATTTATGTTTGGTTAATCTGTACTGTTGAATAACTTTAACATCAAATTTAGTGTGTACAGAGACCTTACATTATGCAGTAAATTAACGCTGCTTAATGTAATAAAGGTTAGAATGATTGCAGATAATAATACATTTAATAAAAGAAACATTATCATTGATCAAGCTGTTTTTGGGAGTGAACTTTCTTCATTTATCTCATTTCCCTGCTGGTGGATTCAAATTAATTTGGCTATTTTTCTTACTTTTCATTCTCCTTTATACTATCCCCTGCTAACTTGTATTCAGGTCTTGCACCATTCTTGCATGGAACAGTTAAATTTAGGTTCTTTCTTTAAAGGGCATTTGTCCTGATGTGTAATGAAGGCCTTTGCCCTCATTAAGGTTAATATACTGGGCCAAGTATCTTTAGGCCAATATACTGATCACCCAACACTGACCCAGACCTGTTTTATATAAATTGAACTTTGGATCATACCACAGGATATCTTGAATAAATGACAAATGAATTTCACATGCTGGCTGTGAATATATTCAAGTCACTATTTTATCCATCATTAAATTCATCGCAGTGATTTACTGTATCACGAGAGCTAACATGGCTTGTTGTAAGCTAGAGTTTTTGACCACAGCTAAAAGACAAAATCTTTATTTGTATTAGTATATCCATTAGTGTATGAGTAGAGATTTGTGTGGTTTCTGTTTTATATTTGTTCAGTTAGATAAGAATTGCCTAGCTACATGCCTGTTACTGGTTACTGGTCAAGAAAGCTCCTTTCATGTGAAAAATCCTCTTAAGGGATGTTTGGGTTGAATACCAGTTAAGCTCTGTGGAAAAGCATTTGTAACAGGCTGTCAATAACCACAGAAAATGATTTTGACTCTTCATTCAGTTTGTAAAAACATACAAAATGTATAATAGGAATTCACTTAGAATGGAAGTCTATGGGGAATGAATTGCATTGCTATGAATATTAAAATACACACAAAATATACAATAGCAGGGCTCACATAAAGGACTGCCCGATGGCCTGGGGCCAGCATGGGAGATCCTTGGGGTAGTTGAGAGACTTGTCAATTGCCAGATCAGGCCAGTCCTGTAGCTCAGTGGTAAGAGCATTGAGTTAACAACGCAAGATTTTGGGTTCGATTCCAGGGGATAGCATATACCTAAGTATAAATGTATAGGATAATGCAATGTAAGTCGCTTTGGATAAAAGCGTCTGCCAAATGCATAAATGTAAATGTAAATTTTGAATTTGTAAAATCGTTTTTAAGCCTATTTAAATATTCCCAAGAAAATGCATAATAGGACTTGATTCGGTTCTCAAGGAATGCCGCATCAGACAGCACGTAAAATACTGAATTCACTGTATGCACGCGCTACTATTTATGTATTTCCGCCCATATCTCAGTTTTACGCGGGTATAGTATTCTCCCAAATCAAAACGAGGTCCTTGTGTGGTCTTTTTGTTTGCATATTCGCATATTATTTTCGCATATTTTGATTAACTAGCAGTTTCATTTAATTATATTATATTATATATAAAGTGTATATTAACTTTTGTTGGATACCTGTTTTATATATTTTATCAATACATCGTTGTAGTAATGAGTCCAATAAGCTTTAAGTACCTTTATCGTGAAGGTGTGACGTCTCAATATTGCTGTGTCCTAACGGCAGCTCTTTAAAACGTAAGGCAAGCATTGGTTGTAAGCACACATTGGTAAGCACGCCGGAAGATAGTTAACAACAGCGCATAAACGCGGAAGTGGCCGTGCAGAGAGTCAATTGAGTTCTCTTTCATGTCTTCTTACTCTTAATCTGACATATCGACACAAAATTATGCCAAAAATGCCAATGTTACCAAGTTGTACTTGTAAAAAGTAATCAATTATGTCTAACTGATCTTATTTGATTACTAACTGATGAGTTGTTTTCAACAATAGTTGAAATTTTGATTTATAGGCTAATAGTTTTTTTGGTATCATATGCATATTTATTAAGCGTACATAGGCTAAAAAACTAACAAACAAATAACTAGATATTATTTAACACTTTTTTTGTGTAGGGCTCCATGTTTAATCGCAATTCCCATTCAAATCGTGAATAAATCAATGTGGCAATCGCGATTATGTTTTATGTGCAGCTTGTTCGCTCTGTGATCTATGGGAAATGCTGCTCCATCTGAAAGCACTGCGTGTTTGATTCGCTTAAAACGTGTATTTAAAAAAGCAACATCCGTATAAATATACTTTATTATCATTAAAATACCTCAGGAGGCATAAAAAACTGTGATAGGAAGACGGCCTTTCCTGGTTATACGTGTGGTACTTCTTCTATGGGGCATTTGAGTTTCTGTGTGAGAGCGAACTCTGGCTTTCAGATGCAGCTGTAATTAACAGTATTTCACTGACAAACTGCGCATAAAACATCGCAGCCAACCGCCAAATCACGTGCAGGCTTCTTTTCGATTTATCGTGCAGCCCTATTTTTGTGGTGGGGCCAGTGAAAATTTTGGCAGGGCCAGTAAAAAATGGAATCACTTGCCCGACTGGGCCAGTAGAAAAAATCGTTAGCATTGAGCCCTCAATATGGAGTAGAGTTCCCAAGTCATAGTTGCAAGACTTATAAATCAAGTGAGTGAATTTAAATCATGAATTATATGTCTATATCTTGAATTAGCCTAAATATGAAGGAGTTTAAGCTCAACCTTTTGATGCCACTATTTTTTTTTCTGGAGCACTCTAGAGCAAAAGAGCCCTCTGGTACTCTTCAGAGACAAGCATACTGTGCTATAGCCTATAGTTCATGCAGCTGCGCTGCTTGTTGGCCGTCATCACTTCTGCCAAAAAGATTTAAACCACTGCTGTGCTATTTCTGCTTGTAACATATGAATACGAGTGATTTATTGATCAGTAGCCAAAATCCAAATGTCTTGTGCTTTGAATTTAAACAAGACCCAGTCTCTACACTCTGCTCATCCACGGTGGCAGTCCAAAATAACCTTTTTGTCACACCCAACTGCTGAGTGAAATATTCGTCTTTTCATGGGTATAATGATGTTTTGTTAAAAGCTATGTTTCCTCTGTATTACAGTTTTTCTTGGCAAACAGTGCAGGGTATTGTTCTAAATTTTGTTTGAAATTCCACAAATGACACAGAACAAAACATTGCTCCTCAAAATTTCATTTTCTTGGGATAAACGAAAAGTTCATCTCAATATCAAAATTGTGTTTTTTGTTTTACTAACCCATATGACGTTCAACATGTTTTAAGACCTTCTGCGGAACAAAAATAAAGATATTTTAAGTGACATCTAAGAGATTTCCAGGACTCCTCATTTGACATCATAGTTGTAGTTGTTTCCAAAGTCCAGAAAAGTACTAAAGACATCGTGAAATTGGTCCATCCGCTTAAAGTGGCTCAATTTAATTTTTTTGAAAGCGACGACAATACTGTATAAGAGAAAAACAAACAAAAATGTCTGTCTTGTCAGTCTATGGTGAGCGTTCACGAGAGCAATTCGACGCATGCGCTTTCGGTTTGTACAGTTGGGCAAAAAAGTCCATGTCAAAATCATTAGACATTTTGCGAAGAAACAGTCTATGATCTTTTATTTTCTTTACTATGCTATTTTATCCCTTTGATTTTTTTTCTTTTTTCTTGATACTAAAAACAAAAATGGAGAAAATGGGTTAAGCCCATTCCACATTCTGTTTGAATTTTGCGTCCGAAATTTCCATATGTTAAAAAATAAATACAACCTCACGTTGTTTCAATCACATTTACACACTGCCTCTGAGATTTTTGTCCGTCATAAAGAAATGGAACTTTTCTGCATTTTTCGCATCCGTAGCAAGCATTTTTAAAGGCCTATTTTAACAATTCAGCGTCACCTTACAAATGAGTGCCAAATACGAAAAAACGTATACGAAAATTGTATGTGTAAAGACCTTTAGCCTTGACATTTTGTTGTATTTACGCTATGTGTTTTATATTCACTTAAAAACTGGTAGATGTTCCTCTTTGTTTACTATGACCACAGTCCTGTTTAATATTGCATGCAAGTCAGTGTGCTGTTGCCATTTTCTTTGCCACTTTCTCGTTCCCGGTTGCTGCTCAGTCGACATAAGGAAGCCTGCCTTTATCATTGCTCCTCACATTTTTGAAGATCTCTTGAAAAGACCAAAGAGAAATAACAAGTTTAGCGCCAGTGCCAGAGGGGTGAAATGCCTTTAGTTGTGTTGTTAGCATGTATTGCTGTGTTGCCAGAGGACAGCTGCTTCATAATGTCAGAAAAATGAAGCAATTACGCCTAGGAATCTGGCAGAAGTCCTGATGGCTAAAGGCAGCCCTGTATAATTGTGTTAGTCATACATGTAAGCATTGTGAATGGATCGGAGCAACCAAGGCAATGCAAGATTTTTTGCATTTTAATCAGTGTTTGGTTCTAATAAGTGGAGCCCTCGTTTGTGCATTTAAAAGCTATTAGAGGTCTTGAACCTGGCTGACTATGTAAATGAATAACTGAAAACAGAGGAAAAGCGACTAGAAAGTAGAAACACAAAAGACTAAGCTTCCTTTTTCTATTGATTGGAGCAGAGACAAAATTTCTGTTTATTATTTGCTCTTATAACTTTCTTTTCTCTGAGATACAGTAAGTAGTTTCTCCCTGGTACTGTTAGCACATTAATGGCACATAAGCCCCCCACCTGAGACTCTCGCTGGGAACGAACGGGTCCTGCTGCAAGACAGATGATGTGCTCTTCTGCGCAATGTTAATCGGATCCCATTAGCAAGCTCCTTTATTATGCATTCATCTCAGTGGACTTCCGATTCAATTGCCTGAAATGAAACTGAAAGCTGCTTCTCAGTGAAGGGGCTGCTGTTGTTGACTTGCATGTTACGTAATAACTGAGCTAGCGGTTTTGAAAAACCTCCAAAAATCACATTATTAAAGACATTAGCTGAACATTTTTACACTTCGCTGTCAGCTATGTAGCACCTGTTTGGTCTCTATATCCGCTGGTCTGTAACAGATCGGTAATTTAACATGATTGCGAAATCAATTTAAAAACTCAGGCAGGAGGAGAAGTTTTCTGTGCCACCTCATTCCTTTTGCCAGTTTCAGCTATTTTATACATTATATAAAGCATTTTCACTACTGATTTAGTACTTTTTCCATGATAATCAATAGAGCACTGTGTGCTGTGGAAGCTGTTAAATTAATATGTGCCGGAACAAAGGCAGAGGGTATTGTAACCTATCCTAGCCTTTCATTCTCTGACATTTGTTTTTCTTGAGCCTTTGTTAAAACCCATCAGCTCAAACTTGCCTCGGCATTTAATCACAGTTTACGTTATAACAGGGATTTCCTTTTGCTCAGTAATCCAGCTTTAGCAGATAATGATTTAGCTACTTTGCTTCTGCAGATAGCTGTTGACTTGACATGCATCTCAAATCAAATGTTGACCAAGAGCATTTCGTAGCATCAAAAAATACAACACACTAGAGCACTGAGAAGCTTAACATCTTAACCTCATTTATTCCTGCTGCCCTCTGGGAGGTTGTGCATCACTGTCACTCTTTATTTTATCCCACAGCATTTATTTACCTGGCATGAGATAGAGGGTTCTTTCTTTCTAGTGTATTCTTCGTAGTATATATGTGTTTCAATACTATCTCACAGGAATTTGCAGCTATTTTGCCAGGTGGCTCATCCGTAAACATTTGTCCAATCTTATTTGTGCGCTTTAGTAGGATTTACTTTAGCGCAAGTGACGTTAGGTTTAGTGGAGGGACTTTAGTATTGCTCTTTTCTAGTAATTAGAGATGCACCGATGTTCAATTTCCCACCGATACCAATAGCTGATTATTCAGAGAGATATCTGCTGATACTGATGGTATGGATTTGGGCTGCACAATTAATTCAAAAGAAACCGCATGCGATTTTGCGGTTGGCTGCGATGTTTAATGCGCAGTTTGTCAGTGAAATACAGTTAAATGCAGCAGCATCTGACAGCCAGAGGGCGCTCTCGCACAGAAACGCCAATGCTCCATAGAAGTGCCAGCACACGTATAACCAGGAAACGCCGTCTTCCTATCTGCCTCTGACATCTTTCTATCACTGTTTTTCAAGCCTTCTGTGGGATTTTTATGATAATGAAATATATTTATAAGGATGATGTTTGATGGGTCACTTTATTAATTGGAGGTTTTAAGCTAATCAAACACGCAGTGCTTTCAGATGGAGCAGCATTTCCCACCTATGACAGAGCCATGCTTCACGAACAAGCTGGTCATAAAATATAATCGCAGCCTTTGCAATTTCCCAATAACGATAGCCACTACCTTTTAATCACGATTTGAATGGGAATTGCGAGTAATCATGCAGCCCTAGTATGGATGTTGGTGTTATGTCAACTAGCATGAACTAAATTCTGAATATTCAATGAATAATTCTTTCTGAAACTTTCTGAATGTTCTCTTATTCATATAATGACTGTTAATATCGAACATCAAATATTATGTTAGGCGATAGTGTAAAATTGCTTTTATCGGCTAATAGCGATTATTGTCAAATACCAATTATCGGCCAATATAATGGAATATCTCTACTTATAATCGTAGGTTTTTGAGTCACATCGTACAAATTCATACGAATTAGCCACCTTGTAAAATAGTTCAGAATTTCTGTGTTTCTGTTTAGGTTGTTAGTTTCCAAAAAAAAACTAATTGTAATCTAAAGTAAGATGTTTGATTGGGAAACACATCTGGTTTATTTCATGTCAGACCTATTCTGGATTTATGTAAACATAACATGACTTGCATGCCTGTTAAACAGGTGATGTTATATAGTTTGAGTTGGTTTTGTAGATTTATATTTTAATAGAATAACTGTGACAAATGCATTAATTTTGAAATTTACAAGATTTACTTAATGTTATGATATAGCTGTTACTTTATGTTATACTTTGAAGTGCTCATTTCCTGCACTGGAGTTCAAAGGTGAAGAGTTCAATGATGCCTTTTCCATTTATCAAAATGCCATCAGTTTGCCATATGGCTCTTTATGGCTCATTATCTGACGTGGGAGACCAGGAGATTCATGGTTGGCTGAGCTCCCAGAGTTCTGATATCACTTTCTGGACTTTTTGTGTGTTTGCTTATAGCTGTGTGTTACAAGATGCCACCCACCTGATCTGTCTTGTGCCAGAGATGCTTGAATCTCCCCTCTGACCGAGCTGAAGTAAATCAAGCTGTTTTTTCTATGTGTCTAAAAAAATCATCAAGGGCCCCGTCATTCCTTTAAGCCATCCAGTGAACACGGGTGTAGGCCAACATATGCATGTGCTTTTTTGCCTGGAGCTATATAAGTCAGATTTGTCACGCTGGTGGTTGGTTTATTTTCCCAAGGCTCTGTTACTCACTCACCCATGTTGTTGAGTCCAGACTGTGTCATTGTTGTTCACTGTCATCTGCATTTTATCTTACCTTAAACAAGGTGAAACTGTAGATGTACATCTCATATTTTTGTGCAGAGCACTTTTGGTAACAATGCTAGCTTTTCAGACTCATGAAATTGCTTCTGATCAAAAACTGAAAGTACTTTTGGCCCTGTTTTGAACACAGTGTTAACGTACATTACAGATGATTATATAAGATAAGAGAGAACCAGTGACGGATGAGACAGAACTGTTGTTGCTTGGGATACATCAGTGCAAATGCGATGTAGCGTTTCAGGCTACCTCTAAGTGATCACATCAAAAAACATTGTGGACCTCATTTACAGCTGTATTTATAGCCGTTCAGTTGTTTTAACCCAAGACAGATGTTCATACCAGGTGACAACCGGGCATTAATGCCTGCTGTGAGGTCTGTATTCTTCTGAGTTCCAAACTTCCATCTGTAATTCAGTAGGAGGCACGAGGGTGTTTTTACGATCCAAAGTGATTTGACTGGAGGGACTGAGTCTTCTCACATGAAACCCCTGTGTGTTGACAGCTGCCTCTGTTATAACACTCCCTGCATATTGCTGCTGTTTTTTCTGCTCCAGATATGAGCCTTACACAAAGGAAGCACCTAAAATCCACACTGAACCCAATTTCTTTTTTGGGCGCAAATCTGCAAGTGTTTTAAGTCCGTGAAAATTAGTTTGCTGGTGGGTCCTGCTGCTTCCATATGCTGTTTCTTATGACAAGGAAATGTTGGGCATTTCTTACAGTAAATCACTGTATAGAGAAATAGTCTCTATAAAATGGTTCAATGAACTTATTACAGGATAGACGGAGGTCAAGGGCCTTAAAAGTGTCCACAATGTGTGTAGATTAATTCTGCAGTGGTGAGCAGCAACTTAAACAGGTCAGCTCGCCAGAGGCATACCAACAAATTAGTTAGCAGCAGCTCTGTCACATTTATAGCCTTTTAGTTGGACTGATGATGAGTTTTTTTACATGGTCTTACAAACTGTTACTAGAGGGAACTGTGTTCAGTACAGAGGAGACCTCCGTTTAACAAAGCTTTGCCTGGAGGTTTAGCCAAAGTTCTCAGCTGATAATATAGTAAACATATTATGGGTGTTTCTTTAATTGTGGGTCTAAGGATCAGTTGAATTGAAATACCTGCTAATTCTCATGAAATTCTGCTTGAAGTATAGCAGTAAATGCAAGCTATACTTTTGTTTTATGGCCACCCCATGAAAAATAGAACCGGTCATTTGCTGCCAATGTAAATAGAAGCCTGGAGAGGTAAAATATTTATCTGCAGTTTTCCAGATGGATCACACAAAAACAAGCTTCTTACATGTGAGAAGGACATCTGTGAACATTTACATGTCCTGCTGTGAAACCTAAAAAAATAGATGGTGACCTGGATTTAGATCAGAATACTGCATTTAGTATGGTACTGGTAAAGGACATACGTCATGTTAATGCAGTGGCGTTGAGATTTTATATTTTTTACCTTTGTATTACCTTATTACAGGGTCAGGAGAAGTAGTATGAAGAAGTGCTGTGAAATGACAGCTAAGGTCAAGTTATTGCTTTAGAATCTCATACATTGCACCGCACACTAATTTCTGGTATATTTCAGCCTTTTTTCGTTTTTCCCTATACCGTTGTTCAGTATGTTTCATGTTGTAATGCTGCAGTAGGTCTTTTTTTTTAATCTTAGCCCGATGTTCACTGTGAGTGATAAACTGTGTAACTGCATGGATGCAATCTGTTAAGCGCTGTAGATTTTTGTTTTTGTATACAATTATGTCCATTTTTATGTTTGTATGGGAACAAATTTACACCTGACTTCACAATATTTCTTTAAAATAAAAGGAGTGTTTATAGAAATGCCAGTCAGTTTAAGTGACTACAAGACCCATAAAGCTCCTAAGTCTTGGATGACAAAAAATTATGAACCGTGACAAATTGTTTGCTATTTAAGTGTTTTTTTATGTCCTGTTCCAGATCCAATAGAAATCACTGTTTGATAACAAGGAAATGATAAATAAATGATAACCCCCATATAAAAGTATGGCTTTAATTGGATATTTTATAGCTGCTGGGTGTAATTACCTCTCCATTAGTGGTATCAAACATTATTCTGATATACAGGAAGTCCCACCCCGGTCTCACAATGTTGGTTGATCGTACAAAAGCATTGTTGTGAATGCATCACAGAGCCACTTTGTTTTTTCTCTTGAACATTGAACTGGAATAGGAGAAAGCACACATACTCTTCAGGTCTCAATCTTTCTTTCCTCCTCTCCCTCTTCTATGATCAGGATCACAGAATGTGTGTCTGCATTATTCATGCCTGGCGGAAGACTTGACAACTAGCCCATACAGTAAATCTCTAAGCAGTTCCACCTCTCTGACTATATGATTATAAAGGAGAAGAGGAACCCCTTTTAAAACCAAGAATAGACTGCCTACCTGGTGTTAAAGTATTGTTTATTTTGTGCCTTGAATGTGATTAATACTGTTATAGGATATTTTTTGATGGCCTTTGTCATTGGTTGCCAGGTTTAAGTCATTCATGAAAGGTAATTTGTTTGGTCCTGGTTCTGCATTAAGTCACATTTTATTTGTTAAACTTTATCCATCATAGCTCTGTATTAAGAATCAGATGGGTTTTGATTGGCTGTTGCATAACAGCATTTTTGCACTTTTTTTTGGTGGCATTACTGACAGAGCGGCGATTTTTTTTTTAAATAAACAGTGAAGCATGCATTGACTACTTCAACACAGTAATCGCTAACCTCCAGTGATTTAATCGCTGCCAGAAATGGTCTTTCGAGAGCATAGACAAATTACTGGTCGCTTGAAGGCAATGGGAGTGTCTCATCAGATTCTATCACATTGTACAAATAAGAATGGTAGTCAATAAGAAGCAAAGCTGCAGTTCTGTTGTGTGTATTATGCTTCAGGGCATTGTAAACTGACGAAGGCGGTTTCTTTAAAATGTTTCACTGTCTGTGTTACTGATCTATGTAACCTGTGGGGTCTTCTCTCAGGAGGGTGATATCCAGAGGACCAGTGCTTTCAGCAGGATGCAGTTTAGCATTTTGTGCCTGACCATGAGAACACTGTTTCCCTCCCTTTCTCCTCCCTTTGGCTCTTTCTAAAGATTAGATTATTCCTGGGAGAGAAAGTTGTTTTGTCTGAGTGTCTCGTGGTGTCAGCTTTTGAAATGTAAGTTGCTTACGTCAGTGGCGGGGCTGTGTATTGTCTTTTATTAGTTTTGCATGCAGTTTTATTGCTGAATGCAAGCACTTCTTGACTTTGCTGGCTTTCTGCAAAAAGACACAAAAGTGACTTACTGTCTTGGAAAAGTAGGGCTGAATTGGCAGGATTGAGACAAACAATGTTTCTCTGTTGGCGAGGTCTCCACTGTATCAGAGCTTTGCCATTAAAGCACTTTGTGTTACACTTAGGGCGCTTTCGCACCTTTGGTTCGGTTCATTTGGTCAGGACCAATTTACAAAAAAATATGCTATGTAGCATGATTGCTTTGGTCCGAACCAGTTGAAACAAACCAAAATGCAGTCACGTGACAACATCCACATCACTCGTTGTTAACAATGTTTTTCCTGAATTGCTTTCTCAAACTAAATAAACTCTCCGTCCACATTGCATGTCAGATGTCGTAACGTTGGCCCGGGTCAACTGTGCTAGCATCAGTCGCATCATAGTTAGCGGAGATGTCGATCTCAAAAGCATCCATCGAATAAACGTCCAGTTTTATTATCGAGGTCATCGTACCAGTGGAACTTGTACAATCCCACACTTGGTGTGCTGCTAGCGGAGTTGTTTGCTAAAAAATGGAAATATTGGGCAGTTCTTGTAAGTTTTCGAAAGTTGGGATGTAAAATGGTCATCAGACCAAATTGAGTCTTATCCCATAATGCACAGCGCAGCTGACTACAGCATCTTGTTTAGTCCATAAAAGTGCAATACTTTTTTCATTTGGGTCTGTTCAAGGTCGGATCAGGTTTTCACCACAAACAAACTGCTCCAGGCTTCGTTGAAAGCGTACCGAGACCACCTCTTCAAGGAGGTCTTGGTATGCTTATTTGGTCTGCTTTTAGTGCGCACTCGAGTGCGATTGCTGCATTCACACCTGCCCAGATCAACCGCACCAATATGAAAAACTCTAGTGTGATTCAACCGTGCTAAATGAGTCAGGTGAGAAAGCACTCTTACAATGGGTATTGATATCCTACCCTGAGAAATATGACATCGAGAAAGGAGACAAAAAAACCAGGAATGCCAGGCTGGTTTTTAAAATTCAGTATGTCTTTTAAATTTCTACATACTACTGTTACTCAAAGACTTGGCATCGTCTTGCAGTGAGAAACGCCTACTTCTAAAGCAGCTTTTGTTCAGTGCCGAAGTGACTGTCTGTATTTGGGTCAGCAACAAGCTCAGTGTGCAAACCGTGGGATGAGTAATGTGCCACAGTTTAATACATGGAGTTAGAGGTTTGTATCTAACTCTTAAATTTGCAATAGTGCTAGTAATGCTTGCTTTAGGTCTTGTAAACAGCACTGTAATGTAACAGCAATAGCACGTTTGCATTGTGCTTTCAGACTGAATAACACTATTTCTAGGTTAAAGCAAATAAGTGTTTCCTTTGATAATTGGCATGAATTATGAACATAATAATGGGGAATGGGCGGTGGAGAACCCTATGAAATTTATTTGTCGTGAAATCTAATTTATATGACTAGGGGGCCCACATTTGCCCCATCTACGTGAAAGAACCCCAAGGTGTAACTGGAAATTGCTTAAATTGTAATGGTGTTTTCACAGATGAGATCTGTGAAATCTGCATTTGTTTTAGGTTCTGTACTTCCAGATGGAGACGACTTTGTGCTGATTTTAAGGGAGAATTTGTGAAGTTCTGCTTTCAAGCAAAGCCGAGAGAGCTCAACTCTTATCGGTGGCTGAAATTATAATCCAATTCAGCAAAATATTTAACTAAGGAAAATGCTTTTGTGTGGGTCTAGTCATCATGTGAACAGCTATGATCTGGACCGAATCTTCCCCTGAGATACAACATGCAAGCACACACACTCTCCACAGACGGACTCACTCAACCGATTGACATGTATTATGACAGCTGCAGCATCCCAAACAATGCATTTATTTGCTTAAGGACTTCATGTAAGAGCACATTTAATTCCCAGACCACACAAAATGAAAACACGCATACACATCTAAGAGAGTTATCTGTAATTCATTGTTAGTGAAGGTTAACATGGGCCTAATTGGGGTGACATTTCTTGTGAGCTAGCATGCATGCTAAAGTTTAACAGTGAGTTAGCATAAATCCAGGCGACATCATCACTTGTTTGGGCACAAAATCTGTAATCTATTGTTTTTTTCTCTTCGTCTCCCCCCTCCAGTTCATCACTCACTGATCTTGTCGACCCAAACCATGTGCGGTGGAGAGAACACAACATGCCACAGTTTTGTTGTCAACCCGCGTTTTGTGACTCCATGTAGCAAAATAAATATTTCATTGACATTTGATCTGAAGGCTCTCCTCACCCGCCTGGCAGAGATTGATTTGTAATTCTAATGAGAAGCCCTGTTTACGCGTGTGTGGTAGCACTCACAGAGGGGCCTCGGGGCCGGTACTGTAAACAGGCCTTGACCTCATCACCCCGCTCTAGTTAATTAGGCCGGCTTACACTGGGTGAGCTTTGGGATTGCATGTTTGTGAAGGAAAATCTAGCAAAGATGAAATATGCTACATAATCCTTTAAACAACGGTTAGATTGCACTTCTGTTTGTGTTGCTCAAAAGTCTTTTAAAGGTTGTTTTGATGTTATTAGGCGTTTTTAAAAAGGGATCCAAGCATTTGTATTACTGATGCTCATATAGACAATAGTAGGTCTATTAAAAATCTTGTGCCACAAGAATGTGTTACATGTGTTACATACAACTCTGTGTGGTCAGATCCCTCATTCAGGGTCAACAGAGCAGAGTATTCGAGAGATATGTGCATAACTTTGCAAGCTTATAAGGAACACACAATTAAAAGCACTGGCAATGCAAAAATACACGGACCTCATTAAGCTTATATTTTCATGTGATATGCTATATAGAAGGCAGCTAAAGTGCACTTGTGTGGACTTGTTAAGTTGCGTGGACTTGTTAAGTTAATGAGAGAATTGGACTTGTGCGTGTCTTGGAGGGATGTTTCCTGTGTCAGAGTGCGGTATTCTCTGCCACGCTAATGCTGTTTGTTCAAGTCATTGATGCCCAGCCATGCACAGAGCAGAATCGCTGGAAATAACAAGCGTCTTCTGCCAGCAGCACCGTTTGATTCAATGCCTGGCGACAGCCGTTTGGAAAACATTGAGTTTCAAACACATAAGGAATAATTATTTTTGCCTAATTGAATATTTACCGAATATGTGCCAGTTCGCTTTTCATGTCTCAATGACTGACTGGAATTCTGGAGACCCCCTTGGTTGTGTGGGTACATACACATGAACATTCTCAGCCCCAGGGTGGCACACTAATGCACAGCGGACATTCATGTTTGATGTTCAATGTGTGAAGTTTTAGGAGTCAGAGGTTCACACAGTGAACTATGTGACGGCAAGCATGATATTTTATGTTGCCGTACGAATCAGAATAGAACCGTCCTTCTTTGCACTCTTTCACTTTTATTTTCACAGCTGAGAAGTCCCAGTGTGTTGTATATTGGATGTAACACTTCCCTTTTCTGCTCACAAGCCTAGAAAGCAGCAGGCAGACTCTAAAACCCTTTGTTCTTTTTCGGGTTATGGACTGGAAGTTTTGTGTTTCCGATTATATTGTGCCAGGCAATTACAACTGACATCCATTGTGGGCTTCAGTTCAAATGAAGCTTAAGAATCTCTTGAGAAATGAGTCATAGTGATTGTATATTGTAAACGTTGTATACAATGGTGCAAAATATCACTGCTGAGCTGATGGAGGTCTGTCACAATGACTGCTTTGTTACGCTAATTTGAATTGCCCTTGTGTATGAAATGTGCTATATAAATAAACTTGCCTTGCCTAATGGGGTGGTCCCTTTCTTATCGCTGTTTGTCTCTTGTCCTTCAACTTATTCAAATAATCCTACATGCTTACCTGCTGTGTGACCGGCCTTTGCTTTTTGATAAATGACTGTGGCTGAAATGGAGAACAAAATGCCAGGCATATAATTGAATCTGTACATAACAGGTTCCACATTGGTTGATAACCATCAGCTTTGGGTGTGTTCATGAAGGTGATGTTCAGCCTGTGGTAGTAATAGCTTAAGCCTAGTAGACTCACCACAGTGAGGAGTAGGGCTGAGAGAAATATAAATATTCACACCAGTGTTTCCCACAGGATTTATTGGCGTCAGTGCATATTGTCATATTTGTGACATCATCGCGTCATCATACCTGCATTTACTCTATGAACTGCGGAACAAATTAGACTGTGGCGGACCGCGATAGTAAACATTATGAATGGAAAATACTGCACCAATTAAATACACTTTTGCATACAGTTAAAGTCAAAAGTATACATCCAACTTGCAGAATATGGAAAATGCTGAAATTTGTGGGGGAAATAAGAGGAATTTAGAAAATGAAGGTTTATTTGCCCTGAACAAATTATTTTACGAAAGAAATGAGATCTGTCCACTGATCTTAAGGAAAAAATTATCCAAGTCCTCCAGAATCTTATATATTTGATTCATGTCCATCAGTAACAGTTTGATGTTGAGATTCATCCGTTTACATGGAGGACAATCAAGAGATTCAAACACAACTATTATAATAGATGGAAACATTCATTGATGTTCATGAATGAAACACGATTCATTTAAAGTCAGGTGGATGTAAACCTCTGAAAAGATTTTTGGTGTTTTTTTTCTCTGTTTTTACATAGGTAGTTGACAAATGAACCGTAAAAGTGTGCTATAGTGTGACACTAAAAATGTGTGAAAAAATGAACAAGGAAGTGGGAAAGATAAATCCTTCTTATGCTATTTTATTTGATAAATTTAAATATTGAATAATATATTATTAACATTTTTTCAAAAAAGTTGCTGTCACACCACAAGGACACATTCACGGTATATTTGTCTTCCCATTAAATAGTATAATTTGTCCTGCCAAAGTTTCAGAACAAACCGAAAACATTAGACACTTCTCGTATAACAAAACTTGTTGAAGGTTGTGAGGAGGTGCTGCATGACAGTGAGTTGGACAGGAAGTTAACACGATATTGGTTCTCGAAAATACAGTGTGGAGCGCTCTGGGCCACCCTGCTTGGTAAAGTTAGGGCAAAGGTAATCAATAGGTCGTGCACAGTGATGTGGTGTAAATCAATGCTGTCAGTGAGGAATTCGTGCAGGACTGTCGCGTCAAACCCAGGCAACCTCTGTCAACGTTTGCTTGTGCTTCAGTCTGACTGCTCTCTGGTGTCAGGAGACGAGTTTGAGACAGGGGTCGTGTATCTGCTCGGTCTCATTCTTCCATCAATCATATTGTGTGTGAACAACAGTATCGAATGTGGCAATCAGTCTGTTCGTTCCCAGTTTTATTACTGTTTGTTATGTTACTAAGAAAACTTGTTGCTTTTGCATACTGAAGGACGTGGTGAATTGAATCTGAAGGTCACTTTAGTGTGTAATCTAGGTCCATCTGGAGTACAGTTTGAGAAAATGTGTGTTTGTGAGCCTTTTGAGACTGGAGGACGACCAGAGGACATCGTGACTCTTAAGTATCTGTCACGCACTGTATTGCTGCTTTGATCTGTGCCCTCAATTTTTATCCTTTTTGGAGATCAGCCAATATTTTAAAACCTAGCGAGCTGTATATTTTGCATAGGTTTTTTGAAATGCAACCAGTGTCCGGGTTCATCAAATCCTCTAAATTGAATGACCCACTGTTGTTCACAGGCAGTTGGTTGCAATGAGATTTGGAAGGTTACAGACTATTTGCCAAAAGCTGCAGAATTCCAACTGTGGACATGTGCGGGGTAAGATGCTGAGTCAAACCTCTCACTCGGGCCGATTACAGAGCCAGATACACATTCGGAGCGTGTTCAAGCACAGACGGAGCACAGGATGAACTGCTGCTTCTCGGGCACGCCTCCATTGAAGAAAGGAAACCAGGGGGTGGCAGTAAACCGTGGTAAGGTTGCAAAGGGGTGGAAATGTGATTAGAATGTCAGCGTGGTGCCTCATGTCTTATAATATTACTTTAGGGTCTCGTAATACGTCATAATGCATCATTGTGACATCACACACACTAGAAAGCCTGCGTTTTGTAAGCATTGAAACTCAGCGCATAAGATGTAACCATTCCTTATTCTACATTCAATTGTTTGTTCGTCTGTTAGGAAAAATTGACAGATTTAAATGAGTTCTGTAGAATTTTCTCGAAATCTTTTCCTACGGAAAATGCAAAGTGTGCAGCATCACGCACAAGCACATGAAAAATCTCTCCTGCCAAACAGCCAACGTCATGTCCTCATGTAAAACGGGCGCAACTATAGGCTGGACAACCAAAAAGACAGGTCATAACCTCACATACGGCTTCCTGAAGATTAATGACTGTTCAGACTCCGAGTGAATTTTAATGAGTCATCAGATGGTTTTAATGTGTTTGCTAATGCGTGAGATCAGGTTAATGGTTTCAAAGAGCCAAGTAAACCATTAAACACAACTGTCCTCTCTCTGGGTGTAACAAAGCATTGATGCATGACAACCAATGTTTCTGTTGCTGAGGTGAAAAAGATGATTGAAAATAGTTTCTGTTATGTCTGGATAGAAGGCATTGCATATATTTCAGCTCTTATCTGCTCAAGCGGTCTAAAATGTTTAATTTAGCAGGTTATGAAAAAGCGTTTAAGTGTTTTACGAGGAATAATGAAGTGTGGTGACTACAGTGTACTGTTAACTGATCATTTTCACTCTCAATTACAGTGTAATAGCTTGAAGTAGATTCGAAGTCATTGAGTGGTCAGTCAGTCAGTCCCCCAGTGAATAGATAAGCGCTCTGAGCCTCATGTTGTTGACGTGATCTTTAATAGAGTCAATAAAACCAAGCCGTAAACTGTAACAACTCAGCCTGCGGATTAGAATGGTGGTATGTGTAAATCAATAATGAATCATCATGCCTTGTGACATTACAACATTACATCATAGCTTCAGTTTGACAATAGAGAATCAAAGTGTTACTGTGATTACATTGAGAAGGCCGAGATAGATTTCCTGTCCATGATTGCCTATTGGAGTGGACTCTCTTTCCCGGTCTCTCTCTCTCTCCCTATTTTCTGTTATCTTTAGATCTGTAACTCTGTGCCCACCTGAAAATGAGGCTTGGACAGACTGCCCATTACTGACGATGTCTGCCACGATACTTCCTTTTTATGAAAGGTTAACAGGAGGCCTGTGACCCTTCAATCTTTTCATCTCTCACTTTTTCTTATTAGTGTCACACAAGAATCTGTTGAGCAGTGTTTTGTTGTTTTTTAACCATAGCAGGAAAAATCCCTTTATTACATTTCTTTGTTCCGTTGGACACAAAAGAAGATATTTTGAACAATCTAGGAAAGCAAACGGTTCTGGGGAAGTTCACTACCGTTGAACTGTTTGGTTACAAGCATTCTTCCAAATATCTTTCTCTGTCTTCATCTGAACAACGAAATAACAGTGTGAATAATGACAGAATTTAATTTTTCGGGCTAACCGTCCCTTTAATACCATTTCACAAAAGGTGTTGTAAATGTTTTTGAAATTTTTGAATCAAAAGGTTTTCTTTCATGAGAAGAAAAAAGTAGAAAGCTCTGCTGGTCTTGTTTATTACAATGAAAGTGAACAGCTGTAAATAGGGGAGGCTGTCTTTTACAATTTATGTCACATTCAGATCTTCTAAAGTCATATGATAGCTTTGTATGATGAATTGGTTGTAATTTAAATCTCTGCTTGAAGTATTTCTCGAATATCATTTGTTCAAACACATTCAGATATGCATCATTGTGTCGGTTTAATGTCATACGGGTTTGAAACAACATGAGGGCGAGTAATTGAGTTTTGGATGAACTGTTCCTGGATGACAGTTGGATGAGTGTTGTCGTGAAGACCTTGATGTCAATAAGGTGATGAAAGTCCTTTCAACTAGCCTTACTGTTTCATATTGTTAAACCAGTTTGTACCAGATCTGTGTTTAATCTGCACCCATTCACTGGGCTGTTGATGCCAGCTGGAGACTGCATTGATCTTGTGCGTTCTGCGGAAAGAGACACAGCAGGCATTGCGTTTCCCAGCCTAGTACTACTTCCAGTCTCCACGTAGACGACAGATCTTTCCACGCCTGCCCCATCAGGCTTCGCCCCAGCGGTGGTGCCTTCTGATTAGCTATGGCAGCTGTGGCCAACAGGGCGGCGTGCCCAGCTGGCACAGTTACGTGATGTGGCAGCTGCTTTCAATAAAGGCCTACTGACACCAGCTGGCCACTAGAGGACCAGCAAGCTGAGGACAGATGAAGAGAGGGCACATGTGCACCTTTATGAATTTGTATTTCTATGGTTGTTACTGGTTATGAGGAATCTTTGCATTCAAAATGTTCTCTGTACTAGTATATGAATCATCTTCAGTTATTTGCTGTAGTAAGTGCTTTCTACAGCGCATGTAGTCGTGTGTGTGTGTTGGCCAGCGCTGACAGGAAATCATTAGCGCTGTCCGGAAGGAAAAGGTGCAGAGTGACGCAGGTCTAATGGAAGCTAAGGTTGCTGTCTCCTCTGCCACAGACCCCTGGGGTGTGCCCGGAGCATCCATCCGCCTGTCTGTCTTCTTTCGCCTCCTCTCTGCCTGTCTCTCTGTGTCCTCACTCTACTCTGTGTTACTGTGTTGAGTGGGTAATAGGAGAGATGAATGTAGCGTTGTATTGTTTTATGATTACCTCATCACCTCTCTGGAGCTCAGGAACCATGACTGCCACGTTTTAAAGATGAGAAATAGCAGTTGTCTTTTACATTCCATTTATTGAATCTTCATCCAGCTTCAGTTTTATTTTTATTGTTTACGGTAGAAAGAAAGAGGAAAAGTGAAGTGTGCAATTTTGTGAGTGTCATAGATATTCATACATCTCAGTTAAATTTTTAGAGATGACTGTATGTCTCTTCTCAAAACCAGGATAATTTTGGCTTTAGACGTTTTGAGGCAGTACTTTCTAGTTTACAAACTCTGATCAAAGCTTACCCGTTCAGTTCTCTGACCTCAGGTCTTACCTCTCCATCTGGAGGTTGCGCTGCAGACTGAGCAGGTCTTTCCCCTACCGAGGGCTAAACAGGTGTTGAAATTATTGCTCTGTACCTCTGTGGTTTGGTGGATTATTACTGCCGAGTATTGAGCGTGTGTCTTTGAAAGATTGTCTGCCAACATTTCTTAAAAAGCCAATGAAAAAATACCATCAGAAAAAGAGCACAACAAAAGGACCGGAAAACGGCACTTTACCTTAGAGTATGACGTTGATAAAAGATAATTGTCGACACCTTTATTATTAAAGCAACAACAAGCCGTTTTTCAATCTTAAAATAATGTCTCTAAAATTATTTTAGTGGTAGGACAACTCTTAACTGGATGGATTTTACTGCCCTTCTACCTAAGAAAGAAAGAGTGAGAGTGATCGGACAATCGCACAATATCGAACAATATCGGACGGGCTTACACTCGGTGGCGCGAGCTGAAAGAGGCAACGGGCTGCAAAACTGATGGAGACCTAGCGGTCCTGTTACTCGATTTGTAAGTGATCTATGTACATTTTTCTTACACTTTTGAGCTTATTTGTTATTAGGATGTGTTCAGGTTGTTCATTGCGCACCACCCGTTCACAATTTATAACCGTAAGGTAGCTGAGAGATAATATACTGTTGCCCCGGTATATATAGCTAGCATGTTGTTTCTCGTCACAAACTTGTGTAATGCATGTAAACAACGAATACCAAACCACAATAAACTTTTGTTGTAAAAATGTGCAGATTCCGTAGTTGAGACCAGTTATGCACGTAATTGTTTAACAGTTCAGTCGGAAAGGTTAATCAAACAAATAGGCTCTGTTACTTTTCAGCCGTATAAACATATGACAATGTACGATGTATAGGCTACAATAAACATTATTGCATGATCTATCATTGTGTGGACAACATTTTATTTTATTATACAAATTACACCCTTTGCAAACAATACTGCATACGCAAGCTGCATACACGAGGACAACTAACGTATGCACTCAAAAAAAAAGGGGCTACCGTTTTTTGTTGTCATAATGGTAGTAAATTATGTAGTAACAATACATAACTTTGTAATGATATCTGAAGAGCATATGGTAACACGGGTTACTTTAACTGATCGGTGGACATAGTTTCAAAACGATGTATCTGGGAACGCCGGTTACATCAGCTTTGTAAACAAATTCACGTGTATCTAGCTGAAAAAAGGGAACTTTTGCGACAGTATTAACGAAACATGTACATTATCAGACAGTTGCGCTTATCAACCACATGGGGTAACCATACACTAAAACGGCTCGTTGTTGCTTTAAGTACTTGCATTTTTATCATACCTGGGGAAAGTGTCTCTTTAAAAGAGTAACTTTCCATTGTTTGCTTTGATATTCGGCTGTTGGTATTAAAGCATGTGAGCAGTGTCTATGACTGTCGGTGAGAGATAAAGTAAAGTGGTGTCTTCTCCTGTATGCTTGACAGAGCCCAGCCAAATTCACCTCTTCAACATTAAACTAGCACACAGGATTTGAATGATCTCGGCTCTTGCTTTTCGCTGTAAAATTCCGAGACAGAGAGGGTCACATAATTTTTTTTGTTATACAGTAGATTGGCTTCAGAATGCTAAATTGTTGGCATCTTTAAGACAAGAAATGTGTACCCAACTTTTTGACCATGCTGATGTAAAGTCAATGAACATTATTGGCTGTGCGTGGTGAGGAAAGCATTAGCACTGTGAGGATGGAGATGGAAGGCTGTGCTGATGGCTTGTGGTCAGTTCAAACATTAGAATGGAAAGCAGAGAGCAGTGATGTGGAGCAGTGGGTAATGAAGTGAACATGATGAGCAATAAAAACACAGAGACAGATTCTTAAGCCTCTCCTGCCACTGGCTGCACTCACTCATGAGATTATGATGTTCTGTGTGTGTGTGTGTGTTTTGGTATTTGATGTCGTAATGTTTTTTGCATAACGCTGCTGTCTTTCTGGAACCTTGTATCTCCATAATTTGTGAATTAATTTTTTTGTCAAAAATCATTGTTATAAGTTGCCCTTTACGGTTGTTACTTTGTTTTGCAAATATTTAACCAATGAAAAGTATTAAAAAGTGCTTGTCAACGTTGACAACACAGTATTTATTTAGTCATATAAATGCAGTGCTTTTTTCATTTCCTGAAAAACAGCTAGTTTGGACATACGAAGACGATATGATTTTGCCTTTTTCAGAGATTTTTTGAGACATTAAAACTTTGGCTTCCTATATAATAATTCAATTAAAATAATACCCTTTAAAAAGATACACTTTAAAGCCATTTTAGTGATTCAAATGTATTTTATAATAATAATGCAGTTATCAGATAATATATCAAAAAAAAAAATCTTTTGGATTTTTTGCAATTAGAGCAGTGTCTACTAGCAGAAAATCAATATACATCATTATGGAGACAACAACAAACAGCTTTTCCACACGGAAAGAAAAGAGATGAAATGAATCAAAGCTTTTTTATTTTCAAGCTTTTTAAGCCATAAAACTAGTCTTTAAGTGATGCAATTTTTTTGGTGACTGTAAAGAGAGCTGATACATATATTTGCATAGAGAACCTGACTGTGTGTACATTTCCTTATTTGATATCGCTGTGCTCCTGAATTGTGTGTGGGTGTCTGCATTCAACAGACAGATGATAAAAGACTAAGAGGAGGAGAAAGAAACAAGCTGCTTCACTCTGGAGAAAGAAGCTAATGAAAATAGTTTTCATCTCCCAAGTGTTTTTTTTGAACTGGACAGAAACATTTAATTAATACCGTTTTTGACATGAACTGCCTATTTCAACATCATTCGACTCTTCTGACCCAAAGCCCATTCAAAACAATTTAAAGCTTATGCAGCCGAGCCTTGTATAATATCTCTTGGTCTAAGACATCACATTGTTAGCTTTGATAATGTCAATGTCATCATCTGAATCAGCTGTAAGCGTTTCTTCATGTTTAGAATGTTTTATATCACTGAAGAGGTTCATATCAGAATGCGTCTTAAGCCAGCCTTTAGGGTTTACAACAGCCACTCAAAAAGGGCTTTGTCTTGCTAATCCAGAGGACTTCCAGTATTCCAGCATGTGTTTTCTGTTTTGCTGGCAGGCAGTGTATTGATGCTTATGTGCTGTCAGAGACACAGGGGAACAAGTGGAGGGGGTGGTGCAAGCTGAACTACCAGCAGTGGCAGAAATACTGCAGCGATGTCCTAACACAGACCTTCTCTCTCTTTTTACCTGTTTCTTCACTTCGCTGGAGGCTGTTATATACCGTACGTGAGCAGGGCCATGGACAAGCATGCTATTAAACAGGATATTTACAATCCCGACCTCTGTGATGAATTCCATGTCTAAAGCCACGGAGGAAGATTCATTAAATCACATTCATAAAACAGATGGGTTGAGGGACTTTATAAGGGAGCTGCGGAGATGATGTGACTTTGTAGGCTAACACGAAAGTTAGCTCTGCAGTGGTTCCCTCGACCGAAAGGCTATGCATTTGTCCCATAGACTTTGGGAGGATCACAAAAAATAAGATCTGTGATTACCAAAGGTTTATGATGTTTACACGATTTGTCTATCAAGATAATCTTTACAAATTAACACAACATTTGTTATGATTGAAGCCAAAATACAATCGTCAAAAGTAAAACGCTAACATGATGCTATAAACAGACTTCACTAAATGGTCGTTTGATATCAATATCACCACCACAAAACTCCTACAACGCTTTCAAACTTTATAAAAAATGTGTTCCCTGGTAAGTAATTACTCTGTTTGATGAATTCGCGTTTACGTTTTTAGAGATGTTTGTCCATATTGCATTATTTGTAAGATTTATATGCACGATGACATCTAACGCCCTTTGGGGCGATGGAACCAGATGTCCTAAAATGCTAACTCGCTTCTGGGGTTTGCATACAAAAACGTCATCTCTGCTGCACCCTATCTATAAGGTTTTGGACTTTGGCGTGGCCGTGGTGGTACTGTGTGATACACATAGCTCATCGGCTGACATGCTTGCCTCTAAAGGCTTTCTATACACGGGTGCTTGTCATACAGGGTAACACTGTGATTTTGATTTGTTGGGGCCTAAAGGGTGTATTAAGGGTGTAATTTAATCTCCTTCCTTTCTTTCTGACGGTGCTTCCTTCAGACCTGTCATTGTTTCATATTCCGTTATTTGATCTAATTTCAGTTGTTTAAGCTTATTATGTCAACAATACTATGGCTGTCCAAAAATGGGAATTTTAAATCTATATAGCAGTGCCATGGACTGCACATTTTTAGATGTCTCTCTTTCATGTAATACAATCCACTTTAAATAACTCACATTGTCTTGGAAGGTTCAATAAGTGTGCTTTGTTTAATCACGCCTTTGTGGGTCATGTCTCGTATCAATTACACTGTTAAAATCAGTTTTATATTCAACTAAATAAACATTGTTACCCCGCTGCCTTAAAAAAATGCTTTACGTTTACAATAAATTATTTGTTGTATTAACTTACCTTCAAAGTAGAGTCAACCTTTTAAAATTAGTCCTTGAATGAAAACACCCACATTTTTATTTGGCTGTTTTTGTATAACAGCGAAAAGCAATACGAACAAAACCGAGTGTTCACGAGTAGTAAACAAAAAAACGTGTATCCCAAAGTTCAGGACTCAATCGCATTCCTCTTTAAGCACTTTCCCTCCCGTGGTATCTGTGTGTGCACCCTTTTGCAGATGTATTTGTCTTGAAATCCACAGAGCTGAAAAATGCAAATCTCTTGGTCGCTCCCAGCATGCAGCTGCGCTCCTCCAAAACTTCCTGCATGAGCCGTAGAGAGCTGAATCTATATCTGATGGTTCCCTTTACACCCTCTCTACCCAGCTACAAATCATCATCCGGTCTTCATTGTGGCTTCAGTGACTCTAAACCTTATAAAATTAGACTCTTTGAGTTTCCGATTTCCTATTCGTTTCCTTTTTGAAATAGTCACTTGAGCTGGTTTTTATGCCAAAACATTTTTTATCAATTCCTCTTCTATCGTCACAGCAGTTCAACTGTTAGTCTTATTAATCTAGATTTATGGCCTGCTCTAATGAAATCACCACTTGTCTTATCAGTGTACACAGTTCCCCTTTAACCTTTAATTTATGTTGCAATTTAGAAAGTTCTGCCTTGAAGAGCGAGGCTGGGTTCTTGTGTTAATGATGTGCCCTTTTTGCACAGTTGAGTTTCCAAGCAGTCATTTAAAATTGGACGCCGTCAATCACAAAGCTGTATCATTCCGGCTTTAATGAATGGTTTTATTTCTCTATTTCTCACATTTTGTGCCAGTTTTGTTCAAACTCTGAAACACATTCGATCCATTTAATCGAGCTTTTGATTTATGTAATGATTGAGACTGTGGGGTTAGTTAGTCACTTCATATAACACTGCAAACATACTTTTTCTTACAACAACTGAAAACCACAGTTTTAATCTTATTTAGCAGCGCAGATTAGTTCACATTATATGGCTGAGTTGGATTTTCTACCACATCTTTTAAACATTTACACGCTTTTATGCATGACTGAACATCATTGTTCTTCAGTGCCGGTTCCTTTTATCTCTCTTCCTCTATGACTAACTCATCTGCCCGTATTTATATAGCTCTCTTTGAAACACGAGATGACTTGACCCAGTACAGCAATAATGCTGTTTGTTTTTAGTGCTTAATGCCAATGCTAATCGATGCTTCAATGAGACTTTCAATGTTCTGTATTTACCTGCTGTACTTTAACTGCCAGCGTTCTATTTATCCATTTGTTGGTTTTATGCAGCAATGTGCATTGACTTTTGGTATCTATATTGACACAGGGCATGCACACACACCTGCCCATACACGGACCCATTGACTCTGGACAAACTACGATTTGAAAGTGGCATGCGTTAACTCCGATGGCACAGACTTATGCACTCATGCAGATGAAACTACAGACATAAGATTGATTTATAGTTTCTGGCAGTGTATTGTCACCATTTTTCACAGGCAGGGAGCCCTCAGCTGTCCCGGTGGCCTGCAGGCACGCACGCCGTCTTTTGTTTATGCTGCAGGAGTTATCCTCTGCAGGAGGAACCCAGCACCTCAACCATCATCTCCCGCACACTGTAATAGATCCCAACTGTCACGAAACACCAGTGATCTTCCACTGCCAGCCTCCCTGCTGTCGGAGCGATTCTCCTAAACCCATCCTTGTTTCTACTTCACTTTTCTCTCATCTTCCTTTTTATGTCACTGTACTTCCTTTCCTGCCATCGCTCCTCATTTCCTCCTCACCTCATATTTCTACCTGCCAGCACGTCACCGGCCACTGCAGAGGACATCCTCATTTATGATCATTGCATATACAGTAGCACTCTGCATCTTTACTTGGGTTTACTCAAGAGTTGTTAATGCTGCGTATGTGACCTGTGACTGCAGTTCTCACGTCTGCTCTGGGCTTCTTATCTAATCTAATCAGCCGGGTTTGCTGGCACCAGACACAGAACCCCACTGCGTGTTACAGCATGTCGCTGCTTGTGCATGTCAGCCTCAGCAGTTGCCGGGAGCGAATGGCCGATGCACATTTGTTTCGATGCCCTTGTTGCCGCAAATTCCCACGGTGGCGTGCTAAATCAGCACAGCAGAGCACCGCACTGGTTTCTGTTTGCTCTGCCACTGAGATTACAGGGCTCAACAGTAAGGATGGCCCAATGGCCAGTGCCAAACCGCTTTTAATGAGACGGTTCAACCGAAATGAAAATGTATGAAAATGAATTACTCACTCTCATGTCTATTCAAATGTAGGACTTGCTTCTGTTCAACACAAAAGAAGATAATTGTAAGAGCAATGGTAACGAAAAGACACTGTGCTCCATTTACTACCATTGTATGGATACAAAACCAATGAGAAG
This sequence comes from Triplophysa dalaica, assembly GCF_015846415.1. Taxonomy (NCBI): domain Eukaryota; kingdom Metazoa; phylum Chordata; class Actinopteri; order Cypriniformes; family Nemacheilidae; genus Triplophysa; species Triplophysa dalaica. Next base: position 16,915,737 of record NC_079549.1, on the reverse strand, counting down.
TTTCTCAAATATGTTCTTTTGTGTTTCACTGAAGAAAGAAAGTCATAGAGGTTTGGAACGACAAGAGCGTGAATACAGTTCAAGTTTTTTTTATTGTTTTGGTAAGCTCTCCCTGTAATGTTATATAATGATGTTTTTCCTTTCCCTGGGCATGTTCAAGACTTATGGAGAATAAGAGTGAAAAAAGTGACAAAGTACAGTGTGTTAACAAAATAACGTTTTCGTAATGTCCAGGATATAAATTCACTCCTCTCACATTTATAATCTGAATCTCTAGAGATCCATCTGTGAAGGGGATTGGCTGCCCAGAAATTTTTACATCATCCGTGTAGAATTTCCCCTCAATTTCAAGAAATGAGTTTCAGACTCTTGTGACTAAAAATGTTGAAGTACATGGGAACTATTGTGGTTCGTATAAGCAGAGGTATAGTCCATGCAGATGTTACAGAGTGTCATTGTATATATGGTTTTTAGCATAACCGGATGAGTCCTGCTCTGAGCTGCATGTGGCTGTACCATGGCACTCTGCCAGTATCTCATGCCATCTGCTCCAACATTTTTTGTTGTGAAAACACAACCCCTGTCACACCAGTATTAGAAAGTTATAGTGATAATAAGCTCTCTGAATAGTTTCCCTGTTTGCATCCTTCTCCAGTTGTATTGCAATTTTAGACCTCAATCAAAGTTTTTTGGTCTTATTCACATCTGTTTTTAGAAAGTGGCTTTTGATTGGAGTCGTGGGTCATTTAGGTCTCACCATATAGTCCATATGCTATTGACATTGTAATAATACAAAGTAAGGTCAATAATTGGTCAATTTACCGTTGAACTAAGAAAAATTCAGTAGAATTTGATTGTATATTATTTTTCTTTATTTAGCAGCAATGGTTGACCAAGCTTTACTTTATAGAGACCTACTTTTCATACCAATTCAACTGTTATGTAATATGGTTTCATTCCATTGCATTTCATCAAGTTTTTTTAAACGCTATGTTTAAAAGTTAAATGCTCTATCGTCTGTAAGTGGCTTTTGATAAAAGTGTCTGCTAAATGAATAAAAGTAAACGTAAGTCTAGAGGCATATTATTGTAGATTTATGCATTTGGTGGATGCTTTTTTCTAGAGTAACATATAGTGCATTCACGGTACCCATGACCTTTGCACTGCTAACACAATGCTCTGCCAAATGAGCTTCATGAAACAGTGTTTCTCAGGATGGTTCCACACATTTATTGGACGGTTCATTAACAGTTTAGCCAGAGAACAAGGCGATGTCTACTGCAATACTTCCCAACTTCTGACAACCAGTACATGTTCTGCTCTTTTCAGTCTTTCGGTTTATATGTTCGGACATCTATAGGACGGATTGCACTGGGTAACCTGTAATGATGGATGAGACTTCCTTGCAGCAATCTCAAGAGTAAATGTCAAGTATAAGACTGTGAACGTGCTGGGCTTTCGAATATGTAAATATCAACTTATTTTCACTCAGCACACTATAGAGAAAAAGTGTATTTTTAGCCTCAGAAGTGTAATATTGCATTTACATCCTTGTCAAGTAGTTGAGAGGATAGATCAAAGAGATGGAGATGAACTTAATGAAATCTGAGCTGACAAGCTTGAAGTTCTCTTTGAAATCCTAAGAGCTTTAACATTAAGATAAAGTAGCTTTTGTGCAGACCAAATGCTGGAAAATATCATCTGGAAATGATGGGTAAAACACGAGAAATTAAAATCTCATTGATCTTTTGAAATACTATGAAACGCATACAATATGTTTCAGAGAACCCGAAACCTTAGAGCCATTGATTCAAAGTTTAAAGAACTGAAATCCTGAATTTCTGAAAACATGAAAACATAACCATTCAGAGAATGTATGAATAAAAATCATTTACAATATTACCATATGTGTAGATTAGGGCTGGGCGATATATCGTATGATTCTTATGGTCAGTTTCGCAATGATTTACGGTTAAATGCCGCCACATCTGAAAGCCAGAGGTGTCTTGTGCAGAAACTCCGAATATGCAAAACAGAAGAAGAACAATTAGTTCCAGGAAATGCCTGTGGTAATTTTCTATTGCTGTTCCTGAAACCTTTTCAGGTATTTTCATGATAATAAAGTTTATTTAGAGTAATGATGATAAACGAGTGTTGCTTTTTCAAATACACGTTATAAACGGCTCAATCTCGTAGTTTTTTTAGATCGAGCAATACTTCCTACTGATTAAACAGCCGTAGCTCATGGAAGAGCTGAGCATAAAACATTGAATCGATAGATGTATAATTAGCATGAATCGCTATATATATATCGCCCATCCCTAGTGTAGAATTAGCACAATATCAAAAATATATAATATCTTTTTATATTACAGTTATTATCAATACCGATATTAACATTTATGCATTTGGCAGACACTAATATCCAAAGTGACTTATATTGCATTAACCTAAAATGTGACACCCCTAATAAGATCACTTGAATATATTTATTTGAACGGTGACACTCTAGAGCTGCTCACTGCTCTCTGTAGAATTCTAAACGATTTGTTTTAACTGCTTGGCCACAATCCTGACAAAATTGTGATTATTTAATTATAGCATTTCATTGTGTTTTTGATTACATTGTGTAGAAACCGACAATGAGAGAACAGAGATTTTACCACTGAGAGAAAGGGAGATACACACCGCAAGCTTAAATAGCTGCCATTTATCACACAACTCCCATTGCATTACACAATCCCATCAACCCTGTGAACATCAAAGATGAGAGGGGTAACTCGAATCGAGAGGTTTTCTGTATGAAGCGGATCCGCGTCCGGTGTGCGACCCCCTTAAGCCCTCACTACTTTACTAGTAAGCCTCATGTGGTCTAAAATGACAGTGTTGAAGATGAAAGTCACACTTTCCCCTCCAACTGAAGGATCTTATTGGATCTAAGTTTCTTAAAAGCAACCTGTGTTTGTGTTTTCTGGTAAATGATTGACATTCGACACAATACAGAGATACATTTGTGTTGTATTTCATTTCTTATTGTCTTATCTTTACTATTACCTTTCTTTTAGACTCTACATTACTCTCAGTACCGTTGTTCAATCTTCGACAATATAGTACAGATAAGACATTTCTCAATCTGGGTTGTCATTTAGTCTAATAGTTACTTCATTTTGTAGGGGGTTCAATGATTATTGGTTTTGAACAGTTATGGTCAGTCTGGTTCAATTTAGTACATTTTTTTAAGTAAATTTGTAAAAGAAAATCATCATTGGTATCATCACTGGTATTATTGGCCATTGTAAAACATACTCTTACCACCACTAACCGCAACAGCTCCAGGTGCAATGCGGTTCTAACCTTCTCTTTTATTTTTATTTCAAGGGGGCCGTTTAGCGTGGTACGAAGATGCATGAACAGGGAGACGGGCCAGCAGTTTGCTGTGAAGATCGTGGATGTAGCCAAATTCACCTCCAGCCCTGGCCTCAGCACAGAAGGTAAGACACACCTCCTCTTTTATCTTCGGTCACTTGAGGTTTGTGTGAGGAATTCATCAGGAATGACCTTTATTGAAGCTCAGAATGCATATCTGGTGTTTTGTGTTCATGAATAAATATTAAATTCCTCTTATAGATCTGTAAATGAACAAGACTCTGATGTCTATGTATTCTATATGAATTACCCCTCTTTAATTCTGTAATAGGGTTTTCACGGTACCATAAACATGTCTCACGACACTATACCAGCTGAAGTATCTCGATACCAAGTAGTATCACGATGTTATACCATGTCATTCAAATCTATACAAAAAACACAGATTTAGATGAAACATTTTGTATTAACTTATGTAAAGTGTATTACAGCTGCTTTGTAACAATGAAAATTGTAAAAAGCGCTATATAAATAAAGTTGAGTTGAGTTGAGTTGAGTATTATGCTTTGGACTAGAATATGTTGTTGTACTAACTGTAATAATTGGATAAATTGTAGCAAATACTGTAGTATACTTAAATATAACAAACAATAGTGTCTATGAGTTTTAATAGTTTACTGTAGTAAATACCAAAGTACACTAAATAATTTTTCACGTGGGGACTAATTCAAATGTGGGATAAATTTCATTGGTACAGCAGTCTTTATTAAGGGAAATATTAGGCTTTCTTTAAATGCAGAACTAAGGCGGCCAGTAAGTGGCCTCAATTTTCCATTGAGTTAGTAAATCATTTAATCAACTCGTTCAAAACTCCAATTTGAATCATTAACTTGTCCGAGTGATTCAAAACACACATTTATTTAGGAGATAAACACCGCAAAAAGGCAGATTTAAGTGTTCAAATAAATATTAACTCTTTCCCCGCCAGCCAGCGCCAGCGTTTATTTACATTTTCACTGAACTTTGATGGCTCACAGTACATTTTCTATAATTTATTAATGGACAAACAATATATCAACAGAGAACAGAGTCAAACAAGAGAAACTGTATTCTTCTATCTTAATTTGAGATAATTAACATTTTTTGTACAAAGACTCCACCCAGATTACACACAGAACAATCATTATAAACATATAAAACATATACGTTCAAGGTTCAGAGCTTCTGTACTTTTTCCAAAGGTGTGTTACAGCGCCACCTGCTGTATAACAGTACAAACACAGATTGCCGTAATAACTCTTCTTTGGCGGGTAACCTTTTTTTTAAATGACAAGATAACTCGTCAATGTGAGGGACAGAGTTAATGCGCATATGCAACATTAACTACGATACTACAGTTTCAAAAATAGAGAGGCATCGTGGGTATTTTGAAGCTTTAGCATCGCAATGCTACCGTAGCACCGGTACACCGTCCAACCCTAGTCTGTATGCTAATGTAAAAAACAAACTCTACTTAATAGACTCTAGGTCTTCTTAATACCTAATATGTATTGTGTTGTGACACCGTTGTAGCAATGACCTGTGGAATCAAGCTTATTTAGCTAGTATCTTTGGCATATTTTTGGACCTAATAAAAGTTTGTCTTAATAAATGTGTGTCTGAATGTGTGCAACATCTAAAATATTGAGACACACACATTATGTGAACAGACTTGGTCTGCCAACTCTAATGGGATTTGTTGTTTCTCCATGAGGTCTGTAATGTTATATAGAAGTAATTTCATTGAGACAGCTTGTTGAATAATGTGATGATAAAATAGGATAAACTCTGCCTGCATAGTACTGAGCAGTATTGCAAAGGTTGAGAATCAAATTTGAAATTGATCCTTTTTGTTTTCTGGAACCATAAATATAGTTCTAAAACAATGACACACCAAATGAACATAAAAATATAGTGAAATCCATGTTTTATTTCCCGTAGCCGTAGTTATGTGAGTGTTTGAGCTGATCTCATACTGGCAGGCAACCCACACCGTGTACTCAAAATCACATCCCCAAGCAGTATAGTCTATGCAAGTGGACTCAACTGAAATCTCATTTTACATTATATCTAAGAAGGTGTATCAGAATGGAAACAAAGCTGTACATTTTCATTCTTTCACGTCTTTCATACGTTTTAAAGGTCCAGTGTGCAATTTTGTGGAGCATCTTTTGACCGAAATGCAATATAATATATTGCATCCATATTACAAAATGAAACGTAATGTTTATTACCTTAGAATTATCCATTACTGTCTACATACATTGTGGGTCCCCTTACATATAATTCCCCATGTTGTTTCTACCGTGACCCTAAAGAAAGTTTCGCTGAAATCTACTTCTACAGTTTCAGAATGTAGGTGTGTCAAAATGAAAACATAGCTGTAAGCTTTATTCTGGTTCATTTTAAGGTAGAATGTAAGGTCTGCGGTGTGTGCGTGTGAAAGAGATCTTTGCCAAGGGCTTTGTATTATTTCAGTCCACTGCTAAACTTCTGTATCTCCTGAGTTTTACTGGTATTCACACACAGACTATGCAAACGCTGTGCCTACCTCCCATATGTCTTCCACCTGTGTGGGAGAAAACACACTCATGCTGCTGTTTGAGAATATGATGTTAAAACACATGAGACTCTGTGATATTGAGATGCTGACTTTTGTCACTGTATTACCTTTTATTATAATTCCTCTGTAGTTTTGGAACAGGGCAACCCGTTGTTATTGCACTGAAGCTTCTCTTGCAATAACTTTGAAGTTCACCATATCCTGTCAGGGCAAATATGGAAGGAAGAGCATCAAGAATCACATCCCTTTAAGATAAACCCACTAATAATAGCACACTCGTAACACCATGACTGAGACACGGTTTATATTCTTCACACCTGCTTAGCACAAGGTGTAAGAGTGATGGCTTTTTCCTCAATTCTTGTCGTACCTTTAAACTTTTGGCTTTAAAATCCCCTTCTGCACAAAATCTCAGTAATTTGAGATCACTTGATCATGGTGCTTTTAGAAAAGTAACACTTGTCAGAATAAAGTGGCATATCTGACTCCCGTGTGATGCTTCAGTGGGGATTTTCTCTGGCTTTACCCTCATGAGATACAGGCCTATCTTCTTACCTGCTTTTATCACTTGGCTTGCTTGTTTATCTTTGTTTGTCTGACCTGTAAAGGACTGTGAATGAAACTTCTTCAGTGGTATATATATGAATTGGTTTGGTTTAGTTTACACGTTAGTTTCTAAATGTGTCATAAATTTACTGCCACTGAAGTTGTTGGAAGCATAGTGACATTCTACTATATTAAACTGTAAATTACAGGATTAAATAGCAAACATCTTGTTTTAAGCTCATCCCAACATTGAGCGTGTTTACATACACGGTCTTACTTCGGAGCTTAATAAGCTGATATATGGAAGGTCAAGTAAACATGTAAAATGTTTTTCTTTTATCGGGGAAAGCTCATAAACGGCGTAAGCAAAACCAGCTCGGCAGTGGTAGTTTTTTTGCCCGTTATTCCGATTTCACGGTGCATTTAAACGCCTTTACCGGTTTTCACTCAGTTAAAATGTGTAGTAAATGTCCCAAACGGAAGTTATAGTAAAATGACGTTTACAAGTCCGCTCTCGAATCATGCAGTTGATGTAGAAACGTCAAAATAAAGAACTATTGTTGCAAATGCAGGTTCTGCGGACATAAAAGATATAAATAATAGCTTCTGACCGTTTTCCCGCAGCATTTTTTATTACTTAACAGACTATCGACAAGGACGTCACTGCACTCGAAAAACCCGGAAAATCTCAAAATTCTATGTAAACGTGGTTTTCTGCGCAGCCGGTTTATTACTGTGCATGTAACACGTGAAAACCGGTTTCTTTTTAAGAAGATTTTGGATAGATATCCGTTTATTTTGTGTGTGTAAACGCACTCATTGACTGTATTTACATCCGCTTGGGGAACTAAAGCATCATCTGTGCCACTTTTTGTGTTTGTAGCACCTTAAGGTCACCATTTCACCTGCCAGCTGTCTGTGACAAATCCTCTCCAAACCTAATATAACCCATCATGTGGTTATGGCTTGTAATGGCCTTGATTTGCTCAAATCCAGTGTAATTGTGTGCTTATTATTGCTGCACTTATGACTTTGATAATGCAGAGCTATAGATGTTGCATTTCCTTTAAACACACAGGAAGTCCCATGAGTGCCGTGTAGCTCACCTGAGACAGATTCTCACTTATTGATTGACAGAAACAGACACAGAGGCTCTGTTCAGTGTGGTTTACAGTATTTAATGAGATTTTCAGACATTCGTTTAATACAAGCAGTGCTCAGATTTCTAAGGATTTAAATGCCTTCTGAAGCCTGGCATTTGAGTGGCATTAGTCTGGAGTAGAGTTATATTCTCAGGAGTTTTGTCAGAATTTATAAATGCCTTAGAAGCGGAATTCTGACACGGTCACCTCTAAATGTGATGGTTTTCACTACAGAAAAGTGATGTATTGATTGGTTCTAGTTACACAAAGTGTTGTTTCTGAACTGAAATCAATTATAAGTCAAGTCTTTTCTTCAGGGGCTGTACTTATGGCAACAAAGTAATGAAAACTATTTTGTCTGATTTAATGCATTTACCCTTTTACATTTACGCTTTTAATTGCTTTGGACTTTTATTTCTTATTATGACACACATATACACCTAATCTTTTATTTTTATAATGTATTTAATTTTTTATTCTTTTTATACTTTTTTCCTCTATATTTTTTGTATTTCTTGTTTTAAAAAATCAAGATCATTTTTCATAGCGCATCACGTATTGTGTGTTTCTACATGTTGCTGGGATTGCTGAAGACTGAAAGATTATTCAAGTGGCTTTCTTTCTCCAAACATAGAATAATGTCTGCAGTGGGAATTCTGACTTTTCTGTTAGCCCCTGCCATACACCGTGTGATTATTTTCAGGGAAGTGTTTTGAGGAGGCGTGAGGTCATTCAGAGGCCTGTAATTGAACTTTAGTGGGGTCCTATTGATCTGGGAGGAAATCTCTCAAAAAAATTGAAGCAATCTGCTCAAACCCGAAGGGAATGTGCTCTCCTTTATTTTCTTCCCTGCAGGAGGTCCCATAGCCTCCACATGTATGAGGAAACAGCCGGACCGTAAGCATCTTAACTATTATCATCAAGACTTCACAGTTTTAGCACTCTCAACTGGGAGAGTTTATTTTGAGTTCACTGTTTTTCCCCTTCTGTTCAGTTACCTGTTTTTTTCATGCTATTTTGAGCGAGCGGTTTGTGTATTTTTTCAAAGTGGTTCCATTTAGGATATTTACAGAGAGGAAAGCCTCCAAACAGCCTGTGGGATCTACACAATTATAATTTAAAAGACACTCCACTGTGTTTCATGTTTGCTCCGTCGCGACATTTTAAAGTCAGTGAATCTTGAAATGATTCGTTTACAAAGACGCAGACGCAGAGGCTGTTAGCGTTTCTCTGCAAATGAGATGAGGACGGTTTGTTTCAAGCTCTTCCCAGACATCTGACAAAAAACATAATTTCCACATTTTCTTTTTCCAGTAGCATCTGCAGGCCCTTACAGGTGTACTGATGTATCCTTTTAGATCTTTGAAATTAGATTCAGGAAAAATTTGATTCTGAAAAAATCTGGTGTTTTGCTTTTACTTTTTTGTAGCTGATTATGCTTTATTTTCTAAGGAACTTATAGAAATTGCACTTGAACACTGTAAAACTATTTTAATATTTTATATACTAAATAAAATATTGGCGATAAAAATATACTTATTATTTATCAGCAAAGTCGTCTCTCTCAGGTGCTCAGAATGAGGTGTCTTTGCTACAGTAGGTCACTTAACACGTTCAAGTGTGTCAGCGGTGGTGATGGTCACCACCCCACATGCGCTGTAATTTTATCACAATTCCTAGAAGACGGTTAGCCGGTTCAGGAGTTGGCTTGTATTTAGTCAAACTAAGAGAAAATAGAGTCAGATAATAAACACATAAAGGAGACTGTACAGTCACTGGGTAGCATCCCTTCTATAATGCTTTAAAGATCAGGCCAGATGTACCTGTATGCCAGCTGGCACAATTTTTAATAGGATGCTCTCATTTCAGCCGCTTTCATTGATCAAGCATCTGGTTATGAGATGTTACATTATTACAGTACATTTCCCTCTGCCTCATTATCGTCTGGATTTACAGTAACTGTATTTTGTGCCAATTACTTGAGTAGTTCTGACTGAGACCAGTATTAGCAGTACAGTTCTTCATTCTTTAAACAGAAATCAAAACTATTCAAATTCAGCTACAGGTATGAATATAAATTGCTTAAAATTATAGGGCTTGTTAATGAGTGGTGTGCTGTAACCCTTTGTAAGTGATATAACTTTCACTGAAAAATGGATCCCAAGCTTTATCATGGGACCATCATATCTTACCAATTTGGAGATGTTGTTGGCTTCTGTTGGGAAAACCTTGCAGTTTTGCAGAGGCGATAAACTCACGTTTAAGTTTTATTTGTGACACTTTGCTACTTGCCTGCACATGTTCCTGTGGATTCAGGCACCTCTGGGCTGTTGAATAGCGTAACGTTGAGCTTGAGTGACACGTTTAGGGACACGGTAGAAACAACTGACTGTATTCTTCTCTACAGATTTGTGGATTGTAAATGATTTGTACAGTGAAGCGTTGGTTTTATGAGAAAAGACACCTTGCAAAACCACTCAGTCATGTAATTAACTCATTCAATTTCTTGAAAAAAGTGTATCTGAAGAGTTTATTGAAGTAAGTTGTCAATGAGCAGACACCTTTATCTAAAGCATATTTAAACTCAGTTGAGTAACCTGAGATTAAGTGCTTTCCTCAAGAGCAAAGTGATGATGTTTTAAGCATCAATTATATTCTTTCATGCCACTGTTTGGTAACCAGCTGTGATGGAGAGACTGCCTGTGGTGTAGGTGGGCGGACTGTGGCACACAGACACACAAACATGTGTGTACGTTAAAAGCAGTGATAGTGCTGATGTGAGGTAATGTACCGCATTATGTATTCTATCTTGTTTTTGTGCATTCATAATTAATTGTCACTGCTTTTTACTACAAACATATAATCATCTTTTATATAAAAAATGTACTTATATATATTTTTATATATATATATATATATATATATATATATATATATATATATATATTTTATTGTAATTATTGCAAGTTACAATACACATAATGCAATAATATAAACAGAGGAAAAACATAATAACAAAGTAATTAAAGGGACAATGTTACAACACAAAGAAAATAAAGAAAAAGAGGAGAAGAGAGGGGCACATAACAATAATAACCAAACCTTTATAACCAAATGTCATACAGTCACAGTTTTTAAATGATATTTCCAAGAATCTTAAAAGTTTTGATAGCTTTAGCATTATATTTAAATATACACTGCCCGTCACAAAATAAGTCACACAATCTAAGGGGCTGTGTCCACCAAGGCGTTTACGCCTGAGGCCGGCGTGTTTTTAAAAAAAAATCCTGTTTTTCCCGTCCAGAGTTGGATTAATTTTTCACTCAATATCTTGTATTGATGATGCGAAAGTCCGACCGCTGCGCAAAGTCTTCTCCAGCACATCCCAAAGATTCTCAATGGGGTTAAGGTCTGGACTCTGCGGTGGCCAATCCATGTGTGAACCAGAACCACTCTTTCGCAATTTGAGCCTGATGAATCCTGGCATTGTCATCTTGGAATATTCACGTGCCATCAGGGAAGAAAGAACCCATTGATGGAATGACCTGGTCATTCAGTATAGTCAGCTGACCTCGTTCTTTGTGCACATAACATTGCTGAATATATATATATATATTAAAATCCCTCCCTGTGTTTTCTATCTTGCCATTTTCAATTCAATTTCAAGATACTTTATTGGCATGATTGGTCATTAGATAAGTTGGATGGATGGATAGACCACCTCAGGACCTTCAGCCTGCTCACCTGATTTTCACTGGATCATGGGAAGGGCGTGCGAATGTGTGGCAGCAGCTGCATTTGGTATCGAGGAGGCTGTCTGTGTGAGTGTGTGTGTGCGTGTGAGGATGCTCCTCTACGGGGAACACTCTCAGGTTCCTGTGATCCATCAGCACCTCTGAATCACGCCAGCTGCTGAACTCTTTCTGTACGGTTGCCTTTTATAAAACAAGTGTGAGCGTGTTATCAGTCGGTGATTCTCCACATCTCTATGATATATGATTTATGTCTGCAAAGAGGCAACTCACACAGCATGCACAGGTGTGGCTTTTGTGTAGAATGTTGTCAGGGCTGTATGCTGTTTCTAAACTCATCTTTGTTTTTGTAATGTGTCAAAATGTGGCAGTGTGGCTTTGTTTGTTTAATCCAAGGGTCTTCAAATGGAATAGCTAAATGTCTTAAAATGGCTTGAAAATGTTATATACCTCTGTTATAGGCTATCATATAGAAAAGGACATATAGAAACTGACATACTTAGTATTATAAATTACAGAATGTAATCAAATACAGTCATTTCCTTCTTTCAGTTTAAGAGGGCACAGAAATAGATTGGGGTGAAGTAGAAGTCTATATCACCTTTTGCCTTCCTTTTATACCAATATCACCACTTTACATCTTGTTTGATATCTCTAAGCTGCTTATATTCTCCTCCTTGCTGACAGAAATCTTTTGCTGTACTGTACAGGTATTTATTTGCTCAGATACGTAACAGATCACAAGGGCATAAATTGAGGTGAGTGGTACTGATGCAGATGTGGGATTGGTGAGCGGTGGGTGGGTGTTATTTTCTCAATGTTTAGTGAATGTTCAGGCAGTGATGATGTGCAGGTTAGTTCTGTCCAGTTGTGCAATCAGTGGGTCTTGACGCATACCCATCAGCCAACAGAATTTGATGGATCACTGATGGATCACAAAAAATCAGGTTGCATAGTTTTTTCAGCCTGCCAGAAAATATTTGGAAAATGTTTTGGTGTTTTATTTGATGCACAAAAACAAGATTTTCAAGGGCTTGACTGTTTATTCTGCTTTTTTCTGCTGTATATCTGTGCAATATCTGGTGCTTGTATTTGAACAGACTAACGTTCTGATCACAGATTTCCTGGTTGTTGTGGTATTATTGAGTTCAGGTGCCTAAAAGGTGCATGAATGTAAAACTGTTGCCGGTTGTTTTACATGCACACTCTCTCCCTTTCTAAGTGGGCCAGACTTATTATTCTAAAAAACCGAAGTGTTGCTCAGTGACAATAGCTTGCATTTGGAGGATTTCTTCGTACATAGACTGACCCACATAACCTCTCTGAAGGTGGTCTTGACTGCACAGCATGAGTAGCACAGACTACTGCTGTGTTCACAGGTCTCTCGCTCTCCTCTCTTAACTTCTGTCTCGCTCCAGCATTTCTCTGATGTGTAGAGTTGTCTTCATTCCGATTGCTACGTCTTTGTATTCAAACAAGCTGACAAAACCCTGCTTGAGGGGATGATAAATAAGTTGAATTCGACACATGGAAGCTGGGGAATATGGCTTGGGAAGACGTACTGTTATTGATATCTGGGTCACAGTATGATAGTATTACCATTTTTCTGTTAAAGCTGCCATAACACAAGCAGTTTCTGCCAATCTCATATTAATCTTGAATACATATTGAATAGTATTGCATACTTTGTATCTTCAAAGAGTATTTGGTTTGATCAGTTTTTAAAAGATAGATACAGCTGTACGATTATTTCCGGAAAAATATGACCTTCACATTATCCCTGCAAATCTATTGATTCACTAAAAGTTAGTACTGTTTGAATTATGGCCGATTGCCAACAAAACACAGGCATTTGACTTAGTTTTACTTACCGCATGCGGTCATGTCTGGCATCTTTTAGCGCTGGGATCCCTCCATCCATCAGTTTCAAACAATCTTCAAATCCACCATTTTATCCTCCGTTTATATAACATCCATCACTGAAATGCCGTAAACAAACAGACACACCTAAACTTCACTATCACAAGAGTAATGAGCTGCAGCTGCAGGCCCACAGCGCAGCCAATCTTGACCCAGTCTTGACGGTAAGCGTGTCTCCCTCATCGGTTGGCGTGTGAGCGGGCTATTTTTTTTCACCTTGCCGTACTTTTCCAGGAGAATCGCCCAATAAAAGAAATAGGATCCCTGATAAGAAACATGGATCCACTTATAAAAATCTTTCCAAAACAAGTTGGAGTGAAAAGGGAGTGTATCAAGCACAGAAATACTCTGTCATACGTCCAACTCAGTTTTTAACAAGTTGACCATGTTAAGCATACAAAGCCTGTTTAATAGTGTAAATAAGTCAGAATGCATGAATGACCATTGCATGCCCCCTTTTAGTGGGCATAATTTATTCAAAATGTGTAACATTATGATGTTTTATTTACTAGTTACTTTTTCACTTGTGTCTGGGTTTAGATTTTGAAATGAATTTGTTTAAATTAGTGTTATTATTGTCTGTTCTAACTTTTTGCCTTTGAACTGACAAATGGTTTCAACATTTAATTTCAGTCGAAGAAGTTCACGTCTCAGTAAATCATATTCTTAATTATCCTCCCCGATTCGAGTGCCTCTGCAACTTTGTGTTTCTGCATTGTCATGTTTCAGTTCACTTGATGTAATGTTTTAACTGGAGACATTTGTATGATCAGTGTCTTAGTTTGGGTCTTCATAGTGAAGACAGTTATGCAATTTAAAACAAAACTACAGTGATGAGTGGGAGGCTAGTGTTTGCCAGCCAGAGCAAACAGTGACATTTCATTAATCATTGTGTGTGTGTGTGTGCGTGTGTGCGTGCGTGTGCGTGCGTGTGCGTGTGTGTGCGTGTGTGTGTGTGCGCGTGTGTGCGCGTGTGTATATGTGTGTGAGCATGTGTAATTAGTTTCTTTCTCTGGATCTTCGGGTTCAAGAGCTCTAACCACCTTGAGGGCTTTTTAATGTCATTTTTATTGCTGCCGGGAAGACATTGCAAAGCCATTAAAACCATCCTGGGACATAAAGCTGTTCTGGCTGTTCTGTATGTTCTCCAGCTAAAAGAATCCATCTTTAATCACGATTCGATACTGTACATCTGATAGAGATTACCATACATTTTCTTTATAGACAGAGGTCTCATGATTCCTATTGAATCAAAGGTATTTCAATTGTAAATTCTAAGAGATGTGAATATTTTCACTTCTACATTAGTTACAGATCTGTGTGGATGATAGACTTAATTCTTCGACTTGTGTATTTCAAAGACTAATGTAAATGTATGCGTGTTGTTGTGGATTATTTTATTCCTGCACTTCTTTCTTTCCCGGCTCTATAAATGGGTGGATTGCTTGTGTTCATCTCAGTCTTGTTTATTTACAGCGTCATGTTGACTGATGTTTCTATATTCTCCTCAGTGCCTCTGTCTCACATAGGTGCTATATTACAGCGGGAGTACCTTAAATGTTAAGGCTGTTAAAAGAAAAAAATCTCCAAAACATTTGTATATTGTACTCAATTTCTTAACTTGATGGAAAGGAATACGCCCTGAATAGCTGAATGAACAATATTTGCTGAAGCACAGTCTGCTTAAAAAACCTGTTTAATAGATACAAATGGATCTGTGTCTAAAGATCAGAAGCTCACGTATTTATATGACTACATACATTTAGATTTTCTGCCTTGAATTTATACATCACAGAGAGTATTGTTTGTAGCACTGTGAAATGAGAGGTAAAGATTTAGAGGTATAAACTTTACGTGTCACATGACTGCGTGTGGGCCCTTAAACCAACTGCAAGGCCAGGTGCAAATCATGATGCATTGTTCTGCCAAACTTCTAAACAAACGCACGGGCGCAGTGGAATATAGAGTGGGCATAATCCAGGCGGACAGCAGAAGATCGGCGACGTGTTTGTGTTATCTGTCAAAGGCCATAAGAGGGATTGTTCAGGTGCTGGATGCGTGCCATCCACTCAGCCCTTGCGTCCTTCCTTCTCCAACTACCCAACGTGTTTTATCTCAAAAAATGACTCCACCCCGCAACATAAAAGCCTTAAAATCTTGTATATGTGTGGCTGTGTTGTTGTCAATTTGGACACTTGTTGGCACTGAGACTCTTGGGAATGTGCTGTAAAGGATCTGTAAAATGAATCTGGATGGATATAAAGTGTCCAGACTGTGTGGGAATGTGAGCCAAACATTCATGCCAAGCCGTATCTGTTTCACCCTCTGATTTTTCAGCTTTTTGTCCCCAGCCAGTCCAGTTCCCACTTTCAACAGATGTGTTTTATCTCTTCAAGTGTGTCTTTTTTCGTAATACTGCAAAAAT
Organism: Triplophysa dalaica; assembly: GCF_015846415.1. Classification (NCBI taxonomy): domain Eukaryota; kingdom Metazoa; phylum Chordata; class Actinopteri; order Cypriniformes; family Nemacheilidae; genus Triplophysa; species Triplophysa dalaica. The sequence continues at coordinate 16,899,984 of NC_079549.1, read as the reverse complement.
GTCCTCTGTTTGCTGCTGTGCAATATTCTGATTGCGTGGATGTTATACAATCCTCTCCAAAGAACGAAGCGTTACTCAAGCAGCACTCGCACGCCGAATAAAAACTGCAGTCATTTTTGGAATCAGTTGGCTGAGCAAGAAAGTAAATTAATAAAGGTGTTTCAAAATAGAGAGAATAAAGAGACTTTGTTTATAATAACTCTCTGATGATAAACTATTCAACAAGCCACGAGAAGCTGTTCATTATAGTGATTTTAACTTAAAAATCACTATGATGAACATACACCATGTGTGTGTGCATATACATTGCAGTTAATTTATATTAGTGACATTTATTATGTATATTAATAATCCATAGATGTTGTTTTATTGTACTTTTTCCCACTGTGGTAGTCAATGGTGGCCAATAACTGTTTGGTTACGGTCATTCTTCCAAATATCTTACTCTGTGTTCATCAGAACAAAGACATTTACACAGATTTGGAACATGTTGAGGGTGAGTAAATGAAGACAGAATTTGAGCACAATATTTTCATGTCCCCTTAACCATAATATCATACTTCTCTTTATTTTATGTTACCTCGATTTGGATTAGGATTTGGATCTTACCCGCTGTATGTTGAGGTGGGATGTGGAAAGTAACTTGAATGTTGCAGTGAATGACAAACAAAACTTTTAGTTCAGTTAATTACTATGACAATAGTTTTGATACTTTTCCTTTAGGTAGTTTGATACTGGAATTAAACTTAAAATTTCATCTTCCTCCACCTCAACAGTAGATTATACGTGTCTTGTGGTTCCCGGAATGAAAAAGTTTTGGAACCACTGCTGTAAAGGGAAGTTCTAGACATGCTCACAGTTTGGAATCTACTGCACAAGTGCTGACTCTTAAAAAGTCACATCTAGCCTGCCTCGCCTCTAAATGTGAACTGTTCATCATCATCCTCCCCACATGAGGCAAATAGTAGAGGTGTTGCCATAGTGATGTGCTTGTCATTAGGAAGCCTGCAGCCATGCCAGAGGGCAGAACTGCCACAGTGCCGAAACAGTCGAGTTGATAAACAGTGTGATTAGGCATCGAGTTGAACACAAACGACCAACATGAAAACAGCACATCTACTTATTGTGCTTTGAGAGTCAAGCAGCACTTTCTGTAAAAATGTATAAATGTCAACACAACTAAATACACAAAATGAATGTACAATGCATAACTATTGTAACAAAAATGTTGTTGTTTTTTTTTGTTAGATTATATAACATATGTTCACTTTTTACTCATAGTCCGTTTTTACTCAATATGGTGCTAAGCGAGTATTTATTTTGGACTGTCGATGTACTGTTCAAAATTGATACAAAGATTTAGTAATTTTGGTATTCAAACTTATATAAGTGATACAGTACACATGTGGTTAAACTGCTGGGTCGCCTGTGGAACTAACATCATCCACCTAAAAACTTGAACGGAGTTCCAAAAAGATTTTGGATAAAGTGAAGAAATGATAACATTTAGGCATTTGGCAGACGCTTTTATCCAAAGCGACATACAGTGCACTTATTACAGGGACAATCCCCCTGGAGCAACATGGAGTAAAGTGTCTTGTTCAAGGACATGCTGGTGGTGGCTGCTGGGATCAAACCAGCAACCTTTGATTTACCAGTTCAGTGGTTTAACCCACTAGACCTCCATCTCCATCTCCATAAGCAGAACTGATTTGCAGATGCCAGTTGACTTTATATTTTGTGTATTTACGTAAGTGTAGCTTATTTTATTGGACCACTGTTACCATTCTCATCAATTTCATCGTCTCATAAAGAGCCTTTATTGTAGGCCTTTTATTACCATCCTTATATTATCCCTATAAAAAGCTCTTAAAAAGACATTTCTTTCCCATAACCTACAATCTCATCTGCGTGAAATGTGGCAATTTAGTTTAAATAAAAATCCAAGGAGCGATATATTACATTAAAAAGTGACAGTTTTATGGTTTATCTTTAACAAACAACTGAGATTCCTCATCGTACATCTTACTTTTACAAAAAAAATGTATTAAATTGTTCAACTCTGAAAATCAAAAAAAGGCAAATTGATCACCTTACATATTCTTTAGTTTTAGGCTTAATGCACCCTTGGCACCCCGAGGCCTTGAAGGTCTGACTATAGCTCACTCTGTATCAAACCCTGATCTTACAGGTTTCAAGCACTTGCTGTCTGTCAATAATCTCACTTACTTTATTAGCATCTAAAATAGGATCTTAAGGGACAACCCGTTTATATTACTGCCACTATTGTTGTAATCAGTCAGGATCAAAACTGTTGTTAATTCTGCAATTAGCGGCGTATGAATATGTGCCTCTAGTGGCTCATGTAACTGCAACTGCGGCGGTAGACTAAGAATGTTAGATTAGCTTCATTCACCAACAGTAGATTACTTATACAGAAAGCCTTACACAATGAGATGTATTTCCGTTGTGTCCCAGTGCCTAACTTATACATGAGTTCTCCATCAAGCCACATTAACTCTATTTAGCCTCTATTAAATATTGTCATTACGGGAACTATTTAGACGAATATACCACCAGGGACTTCCAAATGAGAACAACAAATTCTTATTAGCTCCTATAAGCAGGCTTTTCCCCCAGACTGTTTGTAAATACACAGCATCAGAGGTCTTGTCCAGTTTGTGTGGGTGGTCTGTGTAGCCCCACTGTTATCCGCAGTGATATAAGCAGCTGGTATGAGGTGTTTCCCCACTCTTGAAAGCTGTGGATTGCCAACTGGGTCACATCTGCTGAAAACACGCCTGGGAGGGGGGCTATTCTGTAGGGATGATGTGAGTGAGATTGAAAAAATTGAGCATGAGTTGGTGGAAGAGCTGAGGGTACAATATCATGCATGAGTAGAAGACATGGCAATCTTCGTACAGTATGTTCTTATACAGATTCTCGGAGTCAAAGGGTTAGCACGCATCTGACATGCTGAGCTGTGCTGCTCGTGTCGGCAACAAATTTGAGTATTCATTTTTTTAAAATAAATATATTCTTTAAAAATACATAGGAGGGAGAGTTCATCTATATTAGAATAAATATAAAAGAATGAATAAACATAATACCATTTTTTCCTGAGGCTTCCATCATGACAAAGTAAAGTTTTATTTTTAATATGTGTAGCTCCACAGCCCCTCCAAGTGTTTGATAGAAGTATTTACTGGTTAATGCTGTTCTCGCTCACTAAAACTTAACATTAAGCCTGTTTATTTACATTCTTATGGTTGAATATTTTTTATGACCATAATTTGTTGACAATTATTAGTACACATTTTATAGACATGTTGACCCTTATGCAGGTCTGGGGAAGGAACTCTTCAGGGAAGTTCAGAAGAAGTGAAAGTGTGACAGATCTGTGCAGCATTTAGCTGCACTGCAAAAGCCCATGTCATGCTAGAGCTAATCTTATTCCCTAACCAAACATACTTATTCATGCATTTAATAGCCTGAAAAGATTTATTGTATTTAATGGATCTTCATCACGGAGGAATTGAACACCAGAAGTGCTTGTCGAAGCAGTGTTTCGATTTTTCCGGTTACGTTTTTTACAATAGGCTGTAATTGCCTATTCGACTAAATGTTTCTTATAATGAGTGTCTGCAAAATGCTTTCAAAATCCAGACGTTTTCAGAGACAGGAGAAGAGATATTCTGATGACTATTGTGAACAGATTTTTACAAACTCAACCTAATTTGAAGTTTGCTCCAGCAAAGCTGATCTGTGAAAGCAATGGCGGGTAAACATACGTGATTAATTCATCACACGGTGTCAGTCAGTGCTCCAAAGTAGTGATCAGTACACAGTACTGGAAGCCGGCACATTGTTTTGCATATACTCGCAGGACTGAACACGTTACACGTAACGGAGTCATCGTTTTCTGAAGGTTCCGGCGTGCAGTTTACACGGAAACGATCACAACGGCGTTTTCAAAAACGTGCACTTTGAAACCAGTTTTCGTATTCGTTTGCGTTTTCAACAAACGGTCAAAATGCATAAAAACTATCTTTACTTTCGCATACTGTGTTTTAATACACTTATATACCCAATAAAGCTGTTCTCATTAACATATTGTCTGTTCCTGTTGTCAGTCAGGATGGGAAAAAAATGACTAAACATAACCCATCATAGTTGTTAACCAACTTGTTAACCTTCCTCTGAAGCTGCAATGATCCAGATTTATAACTGAGGCGTTGTTTTAAAAACTCACCCTAATCCATTGACAAAGATTTTTGAGACATTACTGTCTCTTGGTATTATTACTGAAGGTTGAAGATGTGTGAATATATGGTGGGTATTATTGTATTTAGCGCGGCATGATTTATAAAATTAGGGTATACATTGTATACATTGATTCCTTTGAGAAATGTTCTGGTTAAATGTAGCATCTAACAACTCATTTTTATAAATACATTGTGTGGTTTTGCTGGTACTATCATTTGCTGAAACCACTGGTCAGGTTTTGACAGTCAGTCACGTGTGAATGGAATCGATGTGTTTCTCTGTGGGTTTCTGGGTAAAACTGAAAATGCTCTCTTTTTTACGTAGATCTGAAGAGGGAAGCGAGCATCTGCCACATGCTGAAACATCCACACATAGTGGAGCTTCTGGAGACGTACAGCTCTGATGGAATGCTCTACATGGTCTTTGAGTTGTAAGTCCAATAAGTACAGATCTGAGCACATGCGTTGATATTATTCTCTTAATTCCAAATTTACATAGACAACAGCCCTTATGTGCACAAGACAAGACAATTCAAGACTTCAATTCTCATACCTGAGGAGCCTGAGGTTTTGTTGCCCTCTCAGCAATTTTGAGGAATTTGCAGAAATCTGTTTAATTTCAGGAATGCTAAATGCTCATGTTGTTATCATGTTGTTCCCTCAGTGTAAGTTCTTATCTGGAGAAGTGCAGCTCCAGGGATTTTCTGTAAAGGCCTTAGAGACAGAGCTGATAGAAAAGCAGAGTCTTCTAGAGTTGTGTGGTCTTAAGCCTGTTGCACACTGTACATTTTTGACCACGATTTGACAGTAATTTGGAGAATCCTTAATGATTCCTGCGATCTAAAATTTAGCTTTTGAGAACTAGTTTGACATGTTTGCTGTCAGTCGATTATTGACTGCTACGATAAAAAATTATCCTTAGATACAGTTAAATTCTCCCAGTTCAGAAGTGGCTAAGGCGAAGTATGGCTTAAAACTCAAGACGATCCTTCTTGCATTTGTCAGTTTTTATGAATTATTTTCTGTCATGACATTCATGAAATCTTAGTGCAGTATTTGATACGTCACTCCCTGATGGGTTTTCCGACTGTCTTTCAGTATGGATGGAGCAGACCTCTGCTTTGAGATTGTGAAGAGAGCAGATGCTGGGTTTGTTTACAGTGAAGCAGTAGCCAGGTAAACTCATGCATACACTGGGATCATACTTATAATACAGTAATAATAATGATCTTAATTTTATTAAAACAATTGGTCTAGTAAAAATCTTAACTGCTCTAACATAAATGATCACTCACCGACTGCGTTCTGTTTACCTTTTGCATTCTCTGATACACATTTTGTTTGTCAGTCCTGAATGGTTCAAAATACATCTAGACTGAAAAATATATCATTTATTTTAGTGTTTGTAACACATTGAATGTACAGGACATAAAATACATGCTAGAATTGCATTTAATGGAAGGATAATATAAATCAGTGAGCCAGTGTTTTCAGTCTGTTTGGTATTCTGCTGTGATGTCATGACAGAGTGAGTGATGGCCAATTTATTCATTCTCTTCACAAGTACCTTTATTGCCAATGTTGTGTTCCTGAATGAATCCTCCCTTCTAATCAAAGTGTGTCTGCAGAAAGAAATTGAGTAACTTCCTATCAATTCAAGGCCAATAAAAATTCAAGTCACTGTCTTTCTCTCTCTCTCTCTCTCTCTCTCTCTCTACTTTTTCTGTAGCCACTATATGAGGCAGATCCTGGAGGCGTTACGGTACTGCCATGACAACAACATCATTCACAGAGATGTGAAGGTAAGCCCGATGCGTCAGTGCTTCAAATTACTATGAAGTTGAGGCTTTTTTCAGTGTGTTCTCCTGGGCGGTTTAAACTAAGAAAATATGAAATCATAGACATCCCGGTGACCGTCCTCATGGATCGATGTTAACCAACCTGCGAGGATTCCTGACTTTTTCTTATCTTGTTCATGCATAAAAAATAAACATCTGGAGATTTCATTGTCTCCTGTTTCACTATCTTTATAACTTGAAAATGTAACCTTAACCGGCAACTGTGAAATTGTTGAGTTCATCTCAACCGTAAGCTCGATTACTGGAATATGAGAATGTTGCTGGATAGCTGTCAGATCAGTTCTTCTCTCTGCCCTAAGAGGAAAAACTACTTCTGTATATAAACCCCTACAGAAACTATATATGGTTGAGAAAAATAAGGAAGTGTTCAATGGCAACCAGAGGTCGTGTCAACCGAAAATTCTGCGTCAGTCATTTTGACGGATTGCAATGAGGGCAGTTTGTTATTCCCATTTTTGTCGAGTTGGTAGCATCCAATCATTTCCTTTCATCACAACGTGATCGCCAGCGACCAGAGCTACCCCTTCCCAGACAGTATTTGGCAAAGTAACTCATAACTCATAAATGGCTCGTCCATGTCTAGCAGCATACTATGCATTTGGAAACAAGTGGGCTAACAAAAACACTATGTCCTAAATACCGATAATTAGTCTAACTCCAGTGCTCCACATCAACATCTGCATCGGTGTGATGATAATAAGCTGGATGGCCTCCACCACATCCCAAAGATACTCTATTGGGTTGAGATCTGGTGACTGTGGGGCCATTTTAGTACAGTGAACTCATTGTCATGTTCAAGAAACCAATTTGAAATGATTCGAGCTTTGTGACATGGTGCATTATCCTGCTGGAAGTAGCCATCAGAGGATGGGGTACATGGTGGTCATAAAGGGATGGACATGGTCAGAAACAATGCTCAGGTAGGCCGTGGCATTTAAACGGGACCTAAAGTGTGCCAAGAAAACATCCCCCACACCATTACACCAACACCATAATTGCATTAAGGAGAAATTGAACAGCTGTTCCTAATAATCCTTTAGGTGAGTGTATATGTTATAATTTAATTTTGTACAATTAATATACACAAATATTAATTAATATTATTATACATTAAATATACAATATATTGTTATGTTTTAACCAAACACAAACTAGAAGTTAACTTCGGCCCATGTAGGTGTGTCCAATGAAACCGTCTATATAACTGTAGCAAAGTATTTTTTTTATTTATTTATTACTTTTTATGGTCCGGCTAATTTGGTATCCAGCTAAGTTGCACACACATAGAGCTGCAAAGTCTGTGGTCAACAACCACAGACAAGAGAAAAGAGGTATGAGATCTAATGCATGAGCCGGAATGAACACTACTTCTCATGTGAAAGTGTTGCTTGCACATTCTGCCTTCATCCCATTTTCAAGTAGACAGAATATAATGCTGGTATAGTACATAAACAGTCCTGTGTTGGAAGTTTCAATATAATTTAATAATTAACTTTGTGCAAAGTACATTAGACACAAAAAACATTGTGTGGTGGTCATCTTTTGGCTTTAAACAGCACTTTTAAAACAGCTGTATTGTGCAGATTTGATTGTGCTGCCCATCATTGAGCATCAGTGCTGTTAGCGAGGAACACATCTTGTTTTGTGTACAGACGTTAGGATAACATGGCAATTCGATATTTAGTTCAATGGTATGTATTTACAGAGTATGAGGTCGTGATGTGTTTATCAAAGCAGTTAGAATTGCAACCAGTTAATATACACAGGTCCACAGTTGCTTGAGAGGCTTGTCCTCCCTAGGATTTGGATGAGTGCCTCTCATGTGTGCTGGGGTGTACTCTCAACAGTCTAATTGTGTATTTACGAAACGTTCTGTCCAGCAGGATGTACATGATAGGGTCCGTACTACATCGCAGCGTTGCTAAACAGAGAAGAACATTCTTTACCTCCACCTGCACGGACAGGGCATGACAAGCACCTCTTGGGAGTGATTTAGACAACAATTGTTCGTTGACCATGTTAATAAAGATCGCTTTATATACGTGATGAGGCAAAAGACAAACCACCAGCACTAGCTTGATGATGACGATATTACGAAACACTTTGGCGTAAACTCTCTGTCTGTCGGAGATAGCGGTGCTTTTCTTGGACCTCCAGATGTGCCTGATCACCGCCATGTAGGAACTCAACACCAAAAGGAAGAAGACGAAGAAAAGCGAAATGGCCACGAAGGCAAAGATGTGAGATCCAGCTCCGCCCACCTCCACCTCTAGGCTGTAACACACTTGATTTTTGTCTTCCTCCACGTTCACAGTATCCCTGATTGAGTACAGCACAACAAAGGGTATGACAGCAAGTCCAACAATAATCCACGTGACCAGACACAACACGTAGGCCAATTTTGTTTGCTGTGTTCTATTGAGAAAGGCACTGGGTAGGACTTTGAGCCACCTGCTTGGGCGGTTGGCGTGTGAATGCTGAATCAGCGACGCAAAGCGACTCAAGGCCACCCAGCTTAGTATCATCACACCGATGCAGATGTTAATGTGGAGCACTGGAGTTAGACCACTTATCGCTATTTGGCACATAGTGTTTTTTTTAGCCCACTTGTTTCCAAGTGCATAGTATGCTGCTAGAAATGGCATGGTAAGGCAGAGAATCAGGTTGGAGATTCCTAGGTTTATCAGGTATATGTGGGTGGACGTTTTGGTGGTGATGTTTTTCATGAACACCCAGAGAGAGATAGCATTGCCAGGCAGGCCAGTGAGAAACATCAGGGTGTAGATAACGGGAAGGACTACTCTTGTGGTTGACGTTTGGCACAGGTAAGAGGTGTTGAACGCAACCTGCGAGCTGTTTGCCATTGGGGTCTCGGAACAAGACATGGATCACCAAAAGCTGAGTGAAGAAAAAAGATTGGTTTTATTCTTATTTGAAGTTTTTTTAAGGATGCATTGTGTGAGTTACAGTAATTGTATTGTACATGGTTTGGGTTTTCTGCGTGCTAGTGTTTACAGTAACTGTGGTTATGTCGCTGTGCATGGTACACCAAATTGCAGAAGCAGACAAGTCACATTGTCAGAATCATAGTTAATATCTGTGAAAGTTCCTTGACCCATAACAGGAAAGAACATTAACCATTTAAAAAATCACATGTTTTTACTGTAAATCTTACAGATCTTTCTGTAATAAGGATTTTAAAATGCTGCAAAGTCATCACAGTTTTACTGTGCAGGAGCATTGTTTGCCAAAAAAAGGTACTTCTTTGTTATATGCTTAGTCTTTTTTATATTGACATAACTTATAAAATGGGCAGATATTGTTAAATATATATTGTTGTTGCTGTCCTTTTAAAACCTCAGATGTCCAAATTCACAGTTTTTCAGGAAATGATAAAAAACACTGTAATTTTTAAATGATTAAATATTGTGTTGTGAAAGTTTACAAGCTATTTAAATACTTTATATTGATAGATATTTGCAAAATTCAGTGACAAATGTAAAGGGGGATTAATAATGATTTATGGCCAAAAATGGAGACACAAGGTTTCAGAAGGACCGCAGCGATATGGACCAATAAATAAACATGGACTAAAAAATTGCTTTTTTTGGAAGATGAGTCAACAATCGCTCATCTATTGGTGTAATTAAAATGCCACTGTTAAATTCATATGTGCTATTTTGAAGAATTGAAGTAGTTTGTGGTCGGTTGTTAGTGTACGCATATCTGTGGCTATCGGTTTGTGCACAAAGGATGTAACATACTTTAATTGGTACATTTTGTTTGAGAAAATTGTTGTTGAAAATGTTACAATAAATACAGATTAGTTTACTGTCGTTAGATTGTGTTAAATCAATTAAACATAAAGCAACCGTTAAGTTTTTATAAGCAAAAAGTGTTTTAAATGTTAAATATTTATGCAGTAATATTACAGTAATGTTAGTACTTAAGCAATAGTTATTTTTAGCAATAAGAAACACTCACCCCTCTATTGTATTTGCCGTCACCAAGTGTCCAAAGTGATTCGGGAGCAGTATGTGTCTGAAGGAAGTAACTCTGAGCATGAATGCTTTATATTTAGGTCTCTGTTTACATGGTTCCTCTCGCAGATGATACTCATGATTCTCATACATGTAGCACGTCAGACAATAACGGTTGGTATATTTATTTGACAAGTTTACCATGCAGCATCTGGACCTTTGGAGACTACTGTTGTGTTCGTTAAATACTATATTTCCAAATCAAAATTTCGCCTGTAGTACATTAGTCATTTAAAAGAATATCTCCTTGCCAAAGATTTTCAGTAAACTGGTGAGTCTTTGACTTCAATGAAAGAATACCTGCACTGTATTTTTATAGTCTCATGGTGCCACCTTTTGTTAAATTCAAATAATGTACACCTTTATTTAAATAATCACATTTGACCATACAAATATATACAATATAATACTTAATAGGGTAAGATCTGACAATAAAACAAAAAAATATTATTGGGATTAATACCCATAAAGTATGCAATGGCTCTAAAAAGAAAAGCTATTAAAACGTTCAGTACTGTAGGTCAATAAAGCAAATTTAGAGTTGAGCTTAAGTTGGTGTATGCAGTATATTAATTAGTTTGTTTGTTCGCTATGAATTTACCCATGATTTGCCATTGTTACAGTAGCACCATGCTCTACCAACTGAGCTACAAGAACAATCGCATTGAATTAGATATTCATGTTTTACATATTGTGTTGTTATTTTTTACATGAGTTTTGACAAGCTTTATTATTGCATAGAAAGTATATGTTCTTCCTCATTATTGTGTTGGTTGGTTGCTGAGTTCGCCTTTGTCGTTCTTTGTTTTCTCCGTTTGTTTTACAGCATTATCTGTCAGAATTATGGTATTGATGTTAGGTGTTGCCAGGCTCTTTGAGATCTCAGGTTTGGGTTTGGCCCTGGCATTGCGTTTGGCACGACAGCAGTGTAAACGCAACACCAGATGCAGGACTGGTTGAAGGCAGGAGCTTAGAGCTGCTAAAAATATGGTGATGGTTTTGATCCTGAACTCTGCTTGACAGTCTCCTCCGTCTGATTTTAGTAAGATGATTCTTTGGATGTGGTATGGTAGGAAACAAAGGACAAACAGTATGACAGAGGCTAGAATCTTCCTCCGAACTTTTAGTCCGCCTCCAGGCCCGAATCCAGCACTGATCAGACTTCCACCCCTCACCTGCTGCAGGTGAAAGACCAGTAGGCCATAGCTAACCAACATCAAGAACAAAATGAAAAAAAATCCTGCCACACCGATACTGTGGACTGTTTTGAATTTCGCTTTATAAAGGAGGAAACCGTTGATAACCTGATCAAAGCATGTCCCATTTATGTTTCTTAAACTCATTTTAATCCCCATGCTGGCGCTCACAATTGAGGACACAACCAACCAGGTCAACAAGCAAATGATCAAGCAGGGCTTTGGATGTTTAAAGAAACGAAATAAAGCGTAGACTGGATTTACAACAGTGGCGTAGCGATTGATGCTGGTCCACAAGAGAAAGCACATGTTGCAATAAAGATTAATGTAGAAGCAAGAGAATGTGATGAGATCCACAGCGTTACAGACTGAACTTCCAGACTGCCATTTGACATTCTTTTTGTAGTATGCTACTCTGAGGAAAAAACTGCAGCACAGCATCAGGTCTGACACGACTATGTTTAAAGTAAAGATGACTGAGGGTGTCCTCTCTGATCTCCAAAGATCCATCAAAACTATTCCATTGGTCGGGAGGCCCAGGAGAGCCAAAGAAAGATAGAGCCAGGGTAAGATGGTTGCATGACTTTCTTCCCGCTTTACAATGCATTCGCTTCAGAAATAAAGACAGAAAGAGTTAGAACAGGAAGCACACTGTCAACTCTATCTACGATTTCAATCCACGATTTAAAAAAAAGCCCTCTGTGTTTAAATTGTATTTTTTATGATTATTGAACACATTCTTTTATTTCATTTATACTTTTTATTGAATTTCACATTCAACCCTTTCTAGAACTTTAAATGTTGTTTAATGCTTTTCTGTACAAAATGATTATTCCAATCATTGCGCTTGATCTGTCATTTGTAAACAGTATTAGGGTTCCACAAAGGTGCAATGTTTTATAACTATTAATGAATAACTAAAAATTTTTTGGAAGCATGCCAAGCATAAACCAAAAAGACTCTTACAAATAGATTAGAAAAGAGGCATAGAGATGATACTATAAAAATCACTGTACCTTGCAAAATCAATGGCTCCTGAGGCATTCATAGCAATAAACGTTTGCACAGGCATTTTGTGTTTCCCTTACATGCTTCACTCTTGTTCTCACTTGAAGTTGAGGCAGATCGCGCATTCACACAATGCGTGTGACATAGGAAATGCTGGTTTACTTCTGACCACATCCTGAACACACAACATTTAGGGGTACAGTTTGCACTGAAGAAGTCTTTTATCTACTGTGTGGTTTAAAAGTGTATAGAGTTCAGTTCTTGTAATTTATTATGTATTCATAGTTAGTAATAGGGATGGGCCGAAAGTTCGCCAACCGAACATATTCACCCAAAAACATGTTTATTTTTTGCTATTTTCGACCGAATATGTTTTGTTGCTGAACATACCTATTACTTAATATGAATACATAAATTACAAAAACTGAACTCTATACACAGTATGATGTTTGATATGATCAAGGAGCAACCAGCGCAGAGAACGAACGAGCGCGAGAGAGAGAGCGAGAGAGAGAGCGAGAGAGAGAGAGAGAGAGAGACAGAGAGACACAGAGAGAGAGAGAGAGAGAGAGAGAGAGAATGAGAGAGAGAGATGCGATTTCGTTATTTATGCTGCAAACATGTCGACAGTGTGTAGAGCATTTTAAGTGTTAGAGAAAGACACAGCACGGAACTTATCACGCCAGAGTAAATTTGTGACCCTGGACGACAAAACCAGTCTTAAGGGTCAATTTTTCGATATGATCAAGGAGCAACCAGCGCAGAGAACGAACGAGCAAGGGAGAGCGAGGGAGAGCGCGAGAGAGAGAGCAAGAGAGAGAGAGAGAGAGAGAGAGAGAGAGAGAGAGAGAGCGATGCGATTGCGTTATTTATGCTGCAAACATGTCGGCAGTGTGTAGAGCAATTTAAGTGTTAGAGAAAGACACAGCACGGAACTTATCAATCCAGAGTAAATTTGTGACCCTGGATGACAAAACCAGTCTCAAATTGAATTTTTACATCACCTGAAAGCTGAATAAATAAGCTTTCTATTGATAAATGGTTTGTTAGGATAGGACACTATCTGGCAGAACAACAACTGTTTAGAAAGCTGGAATCTGAGGGTGCAAAAAAATCTAAATATTGAGAAAATTGCCTTTAAAGTTATTAATCTGAGGCACTCTTACAAAATTAAGGTTTTTATACATTTAAAGTAGGAAATTGATCAAATATCTTCATGGAACATGAACTTTACTTAAAATCATAATGATTTGTTGCATAAAAGAAAGATTGGTAATTGTTACCCATACCTTGTATTTATGGCGATTACTAAAAATGTTCTTGTGCTACTTAAGACTGGTTTTGTTGTCCAGGGTCACATTTCTGAATGAAAGCGTCTTTACCGGTCAGTAACTTGTGTACTTCAGACCGGAGTGGGCAGTCTGACATTAGCCCCGCCGCTCGCGACATCCTTTGACATCATACAGTGGTCGCCAGGCCCGGATTAAGAATTCAAAGGCTCCTGTGCACAAGTGACTTGTGGACCCCCTCCCCCTACACACACATGGGCACGGTAAAGCTTAAAACTTATACAGGATTACATTGACAAGCTACAAACTATGATCACAACCTGAAGGACATTATCAACACCTGCACACATCCTCCTCCATACAGGATTGCAACAATACTTTCCTAGACTAGCAGCAACAATATTAAGACATTTACCAGCATATTGAAACTCACTGGCATATGCAAGCAGCACACACTACCACACCTCTATAGAATTCAACATTTTTCAAGATAAATTATAGGAAGTTCTAAAGAATATTCTTAAATGCAATTCTCAAATATTTTCTTATTAACATAGCATTTTTATCAAAAAATAAACGGGCAGCCATACCTGTATTACGACATCATTATTTGTGTGTATGTAAACATTTTCGTAATGTATGTAAAAGCACCGCGGATCATATTATAGTAACCTCTGTAAAACGACTGACTTTGTTTTATTTTAATTTCGTTTTATTCTTTTATCATGTGGTTCTCTAAAATAAGCAAGTGGTCTGCCACTAGATGTCAACATAAGCCCTATTTAAAACAGTAGTTCACCCCAAAGAAAAAAATTGTGGCATTTTTACCCTAATGTTGTTTTTAATGGCAGTTGAATTGTGACCTCTTCTCAAGTCTTAACGAATTTGTGAGCTTTTAAATTACAATTTTAATGATAATTCACTCACATGTCATACAAGCTGTCCGTGTGTTTATTTATTCTGTCGAAAACATATTAAGGCTTTTGAGGAAAGGTTTCCAGGCTTCTTATCCATCTAATGCACTTAGAAGGTTAATTTAGGTTAAGATCCAAAATTCTGTTTCATCGCAGCTTCAAAAGGCTCTTCACGACACTAGCCGATTTGTAAGGGTGCATGTAAACGATTGATCATTTTCAAAGAAAACTAAAAAAATGTGACACTTTTTAAGCATAAATATATGGCTTGCTCTGCCTCAGAGGTCCTCCAGGATGTGTGTCCACTACTTCTGTATTAGGTTATCACATTGGAAAGGTCACACGCGTGACTTGGGCGGAAGTTCTAACCCAGTGTTAACAAATTTGGAGAAAGAAGACCGTTGAAAAGTTCTTGGATTATGAATGACACGTTATATCTCTTTGTCGGTGATCGGCCTTTGGCCGGTGCATCCCTAGGTTGCCGTGGGGTGGTCGAAGATGCAGTCGTGTACATGACGGCAAATGACGCAAGCCTCTGTAAAAATTTATATGTAAACTTACAATGTTTTTAATTTTACATGATAACCACAAACAGGTGCACAGGTTTCCCCATTTTGCATTATACACAGTGGTTGCAGCTTCCTAGAACCCAGCAACTATACAGTTTATCTACATGTTATTGCGCAGAATGGCCTGTTGAAAGTATTTCATAAGTATAGTACTTTTCATATTATACAAATCCTAAACATGTTTATTATTATATGCAAAAATGGTACAATTACAAAAACGTCTGAATGTTCAAAAATATTTTAGTTACAAAGTAGTGTTTCTGACAGATAATACAAGTACACAGAAATGGTAAAGTAATTAATGAACTGTACGAGTAACTTTAGACACATGATCGCTGTAACTCTAGTCTGTAACAAGTTTGTATGTTTTTAGACCAGTATCAGTAATTACATGTTTTTTCTTGTCAGTCCTCCTGAGCTGCTGTCATAGGCACAGCTGCATTCGCCTGTTCTTGTGGAGCGTTACTAGTAGTGAAAAATCCAGTGTTTTGCAGAAAACAACCACGACAGACGATCTTCAGCATCACTTTCCGAATAGATCCACACAGCAGGAAGTACATCACCGGGTCCAAACAGCTATTGAGAGCTGATAGTAGCAAAACTATCTCATTCGTTTTATCCATCAACTTTACCCAGTCACAAGATGTGTCAGGTGTCATCTGTGAAGTAATATAAAAAATCCTCACAGAATGATAAGGCACAAAACACAGTGTGAACAAAAAGAGCACAAAAAACGACTTCCATGCTGTTTTGTTGTATATGGTCGCATTGGGGAAATCCGGTTTCTCTCTGGAAGTTGTAAAGAGCTTCATTCCAATCTTTCCGTAGGATATGACCAAGCTTGCGTAGACCACCCAAAAAAGAGCCACGATGACAATATTGAAGTAAGCTATCCATTTGGAATTGTTTAGTTTTTTGTATTGGAAGCACTTTTGGGACTCGCTGTTTTCAGCCTGGACGATGAGTGACACCAATGCAGCAAAAGCCAAAGTCCAAATGGTGCAACAGAGAAGCACACTCCACCTGCTCTGCACGAACATACGTCTGCAGGACGCCATTTGAAACTTCAAGTAACGGTCGACACTTATGAGACCTAGTAAAGTTATACTGATGTACATGTTGGTATAAAAGACGTTGCCCACTATCCTGCATAGGACCTGCGGTAGCAACCAACGGTCGTTGTTGGAATGATACGCCACCCGGAAAGGCAGGCAGATGAGAAGAAGTAGGTCGGCCAGAGCTAAGTTAATGAGGAAAATGCGAATGGAATTCTTTTTAGAATGCACTCTCAAAAACACCCAGAGAGCCAACAGGTTCCCGACGAATCCAAACAAAAAGAAGAAAGCGTAGAAAATAGCCAGTGGCACCTGCAGGTTGGTGTTGTCAATCTGGCATTTTTTGTCTTGCCTGAGAATTTTTGATGTGTTGGGGAACATCAGGGTAGCGTTGTTCTCCATTGCGTTTTGGAAGTTCTCAGTCCTTTGAACGAGAGAGTTGACTTTAAATCTTAATGTAAGAATCTTTTTTAACTTACTATGACATGTAGCTAAAGTATGCACAAAAAAGATGTCTGATGCAGATAAATAATGAAAAGTTACTTACCATGTGAATGGTGTCCATCAAAGAGAGGTTTTCACGGCCCAGTTGCGAAAGGTTTCTGATGTCTTATCTGTCTTTGAATCTCTGCTTTGCAAACTTGCATGTTTGTGAAGGTCTTACTTTTTCAGTTCCTCAATAAACCACCTCAAAGGGTGTCTGTGCGTCTATCAGGCTAACATGTGTAGGAGGAGTTTGCAATGAGGAAGAGGGCTTAACACTAAATTTTATATTAAATGAAACTGAACAGATATGAACAAACAAACAAAAAAGTCTGAAAATCATGTGTGTAAAAAGTATATTTTCAACTTCATTCTTTGTGGTACTTCAAGAAATATTATTTGAATGCAGAAAAATTGGACAGTTTTTAAATGTGACTCGCTTGTTTCAACAGAGAACCCATTTCAAAACATTCAAAATAGCTTTGTAACTTCCTGAATGGTTTTTAAACTGTTATCTTTGAGATTGTAATCCCCTACAAATTGACAGAATCCCAGTGTTTTGTTTTTTCTGGGTAATCATTTTAAGTTTATTTTAACAATGGGAAAACATTCAAATATGAGGCTGTGGTAAACATAATAGTTATACATTACATTTTCATTCATTTTTGTTATTTTCACCTGAGTAATAGTGTCAACGCTTTTGTGAGCTGTGTGATCCAGTAGTTTTTTTGTCTTTTCAGCCTCATTGTGTGTTGCTGGCATCAAAGGAGAATTCAGCTCCGGTGAAACTGGGCGGCTTTGGTGTGGCCATACAGCTGGGAGAGTCTGGACTAGTGGCCGGAGGTACTTGAACTTTTCATTTGTTAAGCACTCAAAATTGGTGTATGTGGTTGAACACACTGGTGGATATAGGTCCCTGTTGAAACCTTATATGCCCCTAAAGTGCCCCTGTCCTCTCAGGGCCTCTGTAGCCTACACTTGCACGTTTTGGTCGATCGGATCTAGGCATGGGTTTGAAAGAGTCAAGATTTCAAAACCACTAAAATATTCTGTGATACCGTTTCAAAGCTATGAGCTGTGTTTGGGTAATGCAATGTTTGACGTTACAGCCTAATATATGGGCAATGACAAAAATGCATTTTTTAAAAGAGCATTATCATCGTAAGGCTTTATTTTTACCAGACATATATGTTTTATGGATGTTGGTTCAAAATAAAATGTATTTGTGTCCAGTTGAAAAGTTGTTGTTTGAATATGCAGACATTGAAAATAACCAGTGCTGTCAATCACATAAAATCTGATTAATCACACATTTTTTATGTGATTAATCACGATTAATCGCACATAACATTAATTTTTTAAAATATACTTTACAATCTAACAATTTCACATCTAATCTTCAAATTAATGTAAAAGCAACAGATTTCTTTAACAGCATCATTTTATGAATGAAAGCAAAAATTCTGATATTAGTATTTAAGTCTCTATTGAATCGATAATTTTTAATTTATTTTAACATTAATTATAGCCATTCAAAAGTATAATTAAGAGCTATCATGTCTAACAGGTAGGAAATATACACAAATTGAATAGAAGGTCTCAAACACAAATACAGTCTATAATGCCAAATTGTATATTAAAAACAGATTAAATTCTTATTAAACCTACAAAATGCATTGAATTCCTCTTTTCTTTTGTTCTTTGATTAACATTAGTGACAGGAATCTCTCTACGCAGATTCGACACCTCCAATCTTCACAACTCTTTACATTCATTTAAGATTTTATCTAACACATTGAAGTATGTGCTTACGAAAATTCTTGACAAAACGGGCTTTCTGGCAATGTCTTGTTTGGTGTTATTCAATGAAGCACGAAAGAGAACTTAATACTGATGCGCTATCTGACAGAGATAGACTGACGCAGCCTTTAGCCCGTGGCTGTATACACCAGACTGGACCTCGCGTTGCGTTTGGCCACGTCCCACGGCTAGAAGCTGCATATCTTCACTGAACAAAGCAACTGTTTCATAACGCACATAAGTGGATTAAAAGCCTGTACATGAATAAGAGCGGGATTATATAATGTAACCTAGACAAAGGATGACACAACAACGGGATGCTGTATTACTTGCGTTAAATATTTTAAACGCGTTAATCTGAAAATGTTAATCATATGCTTTTACACTTTAACGTTGACAGCCCCAAAAATAACACATTTTAGTTTTCTAATTGCAATACTGTGAAACCGTGACAGTTTTGCTAAAGGTTATCATTCTGTCAAAATGTCATACCTGCCCATGCCTAATCGCACAAGTGGACGACAATAAATACTGGTGTAAACGGGGTGTGAAACGTTTCTAGATTGTCAACGTTTTGATCACTTCTAGAAGAAGTCGAAAATGCATTCGACCAGATTATGTTTGAAGTGATGACGCTCAGGAAGGCGTTCGAGCAGCCATTTCTTTTACCACCACTGAATTTTGGTGTCATAGAAGTTTACTAATTAGAATACAAGGTAACACGATGGGTCAAAAAGAACAATAACAACAACAACTATTTAATTTATTGAATTAATTTAATAAATGTTGGCAGAATAATTAAAAATTTCAAGCCAGTCGAAAAAAATGTATAGCGTTGAGCCCTGCAACTACAACAATACACTAGTTTACCTTTATTTTATTAACAGCTAGATTCAATATAGGATTCACGTATGAGTTACTTCAGAAAATAAAAAGTAGTACAGGGATGGATAATAGTGTCTGACACTTAATACCCTATAGTATTTGATCATACCAAAACTATGTTTATAAGTATATAAAAGTTTTGTGTTGTGTTGGTTTACCCTCACTGACCTGTTCTCATCTCTGTTTATCGTTAATAAACCTGCATCATTCTCTAACTCATATCCAGTGTTTTGTTCAGAGGTCCAGTAGTCCCATAAGCAATTGAAAAATGAAAAAGAATTGCGCACTATAGTTAGCACCCGTCTGTAAATTGTGGCCCCTGCTTTAAAAAAATCCTAGATCCGCCACTGGTTGAACATAATGGTAACAAAGCATAATGTTTCTGTACTTGCAATACTTAGTCCCTAAACTTTAAGCTCTTAGTCATGTCTTCAGTGTCTTATGCTTGAAATCATCTTTGAACTTCCTGTGTAGTAAAAACATGACCATGAACTAAAACAACATTGTGTTTTCATTATATTGATACGAAGAACTGAAACACTGGACTCTGATAATAATCATGGTTTCAGTTCATTGTTTTGTACAGAAGCACTTGCTCAGGGTGTAGTATAAATCTAAGATCATGAGATAACTTGTGTCTTTAACTCTAAATCTTTAAAGTGAAGATTTTATTCACTTATGACCTGTTAGTGTGTATGCGTGATTGTCTTTCATTATTCAAAGTATATACAGTTCTTTGTAAATATTGTCTGTAATGCAGGTCGGGTTGGTACTCCACATTTCATGGCCCCTGAGGTGGTGAAAAGAGACCCTTATGGAAAACCCGTGGACGTGTGGGGCTGTGGAGTTATTCTCTTTATACTGCTGAGCGGCTGCCTTCCATTTTACGGGACTAAAGAGCGCCTGTTCGAATCAGTCATTAAAGGAAGATACAAGGTAGTGGTAGTTACTTCATTTTTGAATAGGCAGCGTCTGGTGGTGGCATAAAGATGCTTATTTGAATTACATTCTTATTTTTAAGTCTGTGGGTTTATTTGTGTTTGTTCCACAGATGAACCCTCGACAGTGGGGCCACATCTCAGAGAGTGCCAAAGACCTGGTGCGTCGTATGCTGATGCTGGACCCTGCAGAGAGGATCACAGTGTATGAAGCTCTCAATCATCCCTGGCTCAAGGTACCAACAGAACACAAAAAAACTAAATTCTTTTGGCTAATAGCAGCTTTTCACGTTGCTCAGGAGCAAATTACCCTCCTCCATCCCCAGTTCCACTTCATATTGACAATCGGACTCAACTTCTCTTATTCCTTTTCATAACTCTCCAATATATTTTGATTATGTGTAACACAAGACCTAATGACATCTTGTTCTGTTCTGATAACCGTAAGGGGGGGTTATCGCTGTGCTCCCTGCTCCTATTCATGCTTGCTGCATGGATAGACAGGGAGTTTTGTCCAGAACAGAACTCTACCACCAATCTAAACTGTATGCTAATCATTTTTGACAGCAGTGAACATGACAGAAATGTGCTCTTTTGTATAAGACGACTTCACAAACAATAATGATTTTATTAACTTTTTAAAGACAATTTTCTTTCCAGCCATTAAGAAAATGATGTGCATATTATGCATTATATGAATGCGTGTGTGTTTCCTGTTAGGAGAGGGACCGCTATGCCTACAAGATTCACCTTCTTGAAACAGTTGAGCAGCTGAGGAAGTTCAATGCCAGGAGGAAGCTAAAAGTGAGACACTAGCACTACTATTTGCATTTTGCTCCACCAGTTGCTTATGTACACAAAATCGATGCATGTTAGGTGAAATATAAAGACCATATTATGTAAATATAAATTATTTATAACTAACAAATAAATTCTTTATTATAGTTTTATTTGTCAATTTTATTGTAGTTGAAATAACATTTGAATTAATTCGATTTTGTTTTTATATTTTTTGTTTCAGTTAGTTTATCGTCACAGTCCTTCTGAAACCTTGTATGTCCAAACTGGCTGTTTTTTAAGAAATTTGATTTTTTTTAAATGATTAAATACTGTGTTGCAAATGTGACAGACTTTTCAATGCTTTTATTTAAAATAAGTTATTACATGTTTAAGTTATTTTAAGCTGTAGCTCTATTTGACCCATATTCATGTGCTTTGACAGGGCGCTGTTCTCGCAGCAGTTTCTAGTCACAAGTTCAACTCTTTCTATGGAGACCCACCTGAAGAAATGCCCGATTTTTCTGAAGACCCCACTTCATCAGGTAAAGGAACCAGCAGAGAGTTTCCTGTTTTCTTCTTATTTTGTTTGTGGTTACTTCCTGTCTTATTTCGTTCTCTGTACATTCAGAACAGAAATTGTTGTTCTGTGGTCTCTTACATATGCTTATAAATAATCTCTGTATTGTTAATGCTATATTTGTTGCTTGTTTCTGTGCTGGCCACTGTGCAGGACTGCTAGATGCAGAAAGTAGGTGTTACTGCCTGTCCTCTTACAGAGTTTAATGTGTGTGTCATTTGTTGTACGTGCTCCTTTAAAATAAGTTAATGCTTGGGTTTTGTGTGTGTACATGCATAGGGGCTGTGTCACAGGTGCTGGACAGTCTGGAGGAGATTCATGCCCTGACAGACTGCAGTGAGAAAGATCTGGATTTTCTACACAGCGTCTTTCAGGACCATCACCTCCATTCGTTGTTAGATGTAAGAGAATACAACAGCTCCTGAATGACCCCATTCATTATACCTCAAAAAAAAATAACCACAAAAGGGCGACCACTGACACATTTGTGTTTTTGACAACAAATCTGTAATTTTGAAAATGACTCTCCTTTGGGTTTCTTATCTTCAGGTTGACCTTAAGATACTGTAAGAGCTTTCTTTGAATGCAGTTTTTTAAAGAACAACTTTAGGATTATGTCACATGCTAGGTGCGATTCACATTTCGCGTCTTTTGTGCGCGCAAGTTCGTTATTTTAGATGTCGCATGTGGTGCACCACGCACATTTTTAAAGGCGAGAAAGAAATATTTCAACTTTTCAGAGGGCTCGTGTTTTGCGCATGGTTTAAGACTCAAAATGTGAATCGCCCCTTAGGGCTCTTTTTTGTATTGAGTCATCAATAATACTATTGTTTATATTTACCAAACAATTATGTTTGGTAAAGTTCATGTCATTGAATGTTTGACAGATGTTAGTTTTGTTTCAAACATTAGCAATTAGTAAACAAGAGCTCTTTATTGTATTTTTTCTGTGTCGTGTTTATTTGACAACTCAATGAGCTTAGTTCATACTTTGTTCATTTATTGCATTTATATATGCACGTCCATGCACTCTTTCTCTGCTGTCTGTGTTTAGCTTGTCTTTAACACATTCAGTATTATGGTGTTTTGTGTGTGTGTCTTTGTTTGTGAATAAGTAAATAAGTGCAGCTGTGGACCCGTATCTTTGTTTCAGCTTTGTGCGTGTGTGCGTATCTTTGAAATAAGGCCTCTGTCAATAGACTCATTTTTGATGCGATTCTGTGTGGTTGTGGGGTCTGTCTCAATAACCACAGGCTAAAGGAAAGCAGAGAGAACTCCCCGTCCCTCATGCTTGGGGTTTGTGGGTAAGATTATCACAGAGAGGCTGTGAATGCTCGTCGTCCCATAGAGACCTCAACTCCGGCTCTGAATAGGGAGGGCAGCGCTAGCGCCTATTGTCAGCCACTGCGTTTATTTCTGTTAAGACGTTAGCCTTCCTCTCATGGGCAAGAGCTGTGTGTGTACAGTTACAGTGTAAAGGTCTGATCAGCAGTAACATATAAATACTGTACCTTGAGTTTAGCTCTTCCTGAGAATGTTATACTTGGTTTCTTTACAGATTGGCTGTGGTGAGTAATCTGGACTGTTTTCTTCCTTGAACCCGTCTTGTTTTGAGTGTGACAGGCCATACAAACGCTCGGCTGACAATGCAAATTTCATATGTTTTGAAAGTGTTTCAGTGTTGTGAAATGGGTTGTGTTCAGAGAACTGAAATGTGGAAGAGATAAGATCATGCTATGTTAGCTTTTCTTGAGTACCCTTTTCTCTTTACTTGCTAGGTTGTAGTTTTTGCACACCCTGCTGAATATAATGGAGCCGTTTTAATGTTTTTTTTTTTACTTTTATGAGCAGAAACAATACGAGATGAATGATGATGAATGGTTATCATAATTCAGCATAATGCAGTTTATTTTTTGATACGGAATAATGCAAAGTCAGAACATGTGCAAAGTAATCCTCAAAATAAAACTTTTTTAAATCGAGGATTATTTATTTATTTATATGTGTATATTGGGTTATGTAGTTATATTGTGTTACAATCAAAATATTTGAGCATTAAATAATAATGTTGAGGTATGGAGGAGCATTGTACTTTTCTAACCATTACACTACAGTTCATGTCTTTTGGTTAGCATTGAAAAAGGGTCTGTCAATGTCTATGCAGGGTACATTTTGTTTCCTCATTTGTTGCTTTTAAGAGTCTTTGAATATTGAATAAAAATGAATACAGAATTGTGGCCCTAAAACAGGAGCACTCTCAGTGCAATGATGATGTTTGTGTGGATGAGAAGGTTTTAATTTCCTTTTGTTTCTGATTGTAAAATTAGCTTTTCATGAATGAATTGCCTGCCATTAATAAAAGAGCATCTGTCTCTGAAATAGCAGGTCTTTATTCAATATTCATTACAATGTCCACTTTTGAGAGGAGTTTTACTGTACCTTTTTCTCAAAAATGAAAGACTGTTGTAGAAACATTTAGATTCAATATAACTAAACAATGATTAACAATTCCTTCAATTTGACTTTTTCAGCTTTATGACAAGATAAACACCAAGTCGTCACCCCAAATCAGGAATCCTTCCAGTGATGCCGTTCAGAGAGCCAAAGAGGTGAGTACAAAATCTTAGTGAAGTCGCAGTGATCAAACCAAAGCTATTGAGTATTCAGTCATGGCCAAAAGTATTTGGAGTGACATAAATGATGTGTTTTGCAAAGTTTCTGCTTGAGGTGTTCATTCATTGTGCAGAGTGATCAGATGCATTTTAAATAATTGCATAAAAAAGCAACTCCCGAGATGTCTATCCCATATAGAGAACCTGTGGTCAAACCTCAAAAGGCACGTGGAGAAGCAGAAGTCCAAAAATTGTGGCCAACACTGAGCACTGATAAGGCAAGATTTTGGCCGAAAAGATAATATCCAGCATGCAAGAGCAAATGAAAAACACGGTTTAACGCTGGAAATATTGACTCTTTGCGTATATTATGTTTTTTCCAATAAATCTTTTAAACTTAGATATGCTTATCATTGTTTTCCAGTTTGTCATAAAAAACATGTGGAAAAACTGATCTACAAATATTAAGGCAGCAAACTTTGCAAAACACAAAAATTGTGGCATTGCCAATACTTCTGGCCATGACTGTACTATTCCCTGCAAGTTTTATCTTGTAGTTTAAAGGGGTCATATGACATAGCTAAAACAAACATAATTGTGTGTATTTGGTGTAAAACAGTGTGTTTACTTGTTTACTGTTCAAAAAACACACTGCTCATCTCTGTATCGCCTTTCTGTAACACGTTGATTTTAACAAAGCTCATCGTTCTGAAAAGCGCGTTGTGATTGGCCAGCTACCCAGTGCATTGTGATTGGTGGAATAGCATGTGTCGGAAATGTTACGCATCTTACAATTTTCGGAACATCGGCTTCCAAAGCATATTGGCATAATTTCAGCATTTTTGATCGTAGGAATGACAAAAAAACACGTTTGAATAGTCAGTAGCAAATTCTTTAATAAATAAATAAACATACTTGCTGGCTTCAGTTTTGTTTTCACAATGAAACGCAAAGCATCTCCATGATGCTTTGCCTTGTTTCTTGCATATATATTAGGGTGTTGTTATACAAAGCTTACCACACACTGACATAGATTTGTGGGCTCGTGTTTGAATGAGGTGTTTTAGGCAAGTCTGGAAAAGCCTCTGGTTTTACATAGAGATTATCTCTTGGTTTTAGACTTAAATATTTGACTTATCTAATATATAATAAAACAAAAAATAGCATCATATGACCACTTTAAAACTAGTCAACTGTGGGTAAACACTAGCCCTTACCAAACCTAAGCATCCTACCTGGGCTACATTGACGATTTTTAATGCCTTCAACGAGACACGTGGATGTGGATTTAACCGGAATAATATTTAGATATTTCTATTACTATAAACTATACTATCTCTGTCTATTACTGCCTACTATTAAGAATATTGTGTGTTTGTTTGTGTTTGTGTTATACAATAGATGGTTTGTAAATGTGCATGTTTTCACAATGTTTGTTTCCGTTGCTAATACGCTTCTGCACGTCAGGATGTCCTGAAGTGACTCATTGTATATCTTGCTAACCACTTTTATAAACTGTTATTTACAAGCTGATTGTCTCTCTGAACTTTTTCTCTTCTGTTCTATCACTGTCCTCATCACAAAAGTGCACCACAAATCGATATGAACCATATGACACAAACCGGTGATTTGAACCGATTCCTTAGACATATAACTCCAGTTGCTATGGTTAATGTTTTTACTTTGCTCTGTTTGTGGATTTTGTTCAGAAAGCACCATGTGGTAGTCGTGTGATTTTGGTTTTTGTATAGTTTAACAGAAAGTCTTGCACAGAGGACTATTTTGTAGATGCTTGTTCAGCTGAGTGTTTTATTTATGTGACATTTACAGCTCCCATGAGGTCTATTGCTCGTGTGAACACGCCTGTTTTCTTCCTCCGTCAAACCCGGCTGCGAATAGAAACCCAGATTAACATGTGAATGTGTTTGTTTGCTTGCGCCTATAGAGCGGTCTAGAAAACATAGCATGACAACATAATAATGAGTGTGTGGAGTCAGACAGAGCAGCTCTTTTTAATGCTATTGAATCACATTGGGCTTCTGAGGATATGCTCACTGATAAAGAATGAGACACTACTATAATATTTCAATCTTATTTCAAAAATCAACCCCTAAGGAACACACATACTGATAAAATGTACAGCTTGAATGCACTTTGGAGAAAAAAAGTACATACATCTAAAAGTAATGATGTGCATTCAGCATGTGTCCTGCAGACATGCGACCAAGTGTTGGGTGCAACCCACTTGTTAAGAACCATTAATCTGAGATAAATATGAAGAAAAACTATTTCTTCAAGGAGTTTTGTTCTATTTAGTTTGATGGCCTCCCTCAGCGGGACTTCAAGCTCTTCAATTGCACATCATAAAGGGGCTCAGACATGTTGGTGATTAAGAAATAAGCTTCGAGGACCTCTGGCTTGTGACCACTGGCAGTGGTGAAATGCTTTAGGATAATCCTTTCGGTCTTGCACTGAGCCAGCGGGACGAAAACTAACCCATCACCTTTAACTTTTCCTCTAAAGCTCAACCTTCGACACTGTGCTACTAAAACTACTAAAACGGACTATAAGTGTAAATGTTACAAAACTCTCCTGTGTGTCTCTTATGCTAAGACCTCCGCTGACGACGGGCCGAGCACGGCTTTGAAACATCTGGAATATGTAAGCTGAAGACATTTTCCCAATCTTTAAAACGAATGTCCTCTTTCCTTGTAACCACTCAACCAATGTTATATTGCTCAGGCATTTGAAAATTGCTTACGATTAAAGCATCTGCTAGATAAATATGAACATAAATGTTTATTCCGGGATCCGGGAATGTTTTTCTTTATAAATACCGCAAATTTCGCTTTTTTGATTGGCTAAAGTTAGGGGGCCGTCAGGTGCCTCTAAACATTGATTGGAGCTGATTAAACATGAATAACGTGACTTCAAGGGACGCTGAAGTTCCGGCACTCAGCAGGGAGTTATGACATATCAGCAGTACTGTGCCAAATCACCTCCTCCCACCTCCCCTCGCTCACCCCACCACTGGAATGGGCCCAAATGACTCCAGACAGGAGTGCTGATTGGTCACAAGGGTCTAAGGGTCATACCAGAAATGTTTGCGTGTGTCTTTCTCTTTTCTGATATATGATGTGTAGGGTCTCAGCATAGCAGTCGGCTCAAAGTTGCAGCGTATGTGTTTATAAAAGCCTATCGTGTTTTTATAATTTGATTTTTTAATAGGGTGTCACAAGGAAATGGCAGCGTGAGGACAGTTCTGATGATTTTGTTTGTCTGTAGGTATTGGAGGAGATTTCTTGCTATCCTGAAAATATTGACGCTAAAGAGCTGAGACGGATTCTAACTCAGCCCCATTTTATGGTGAGTACAGTACTTTGCTCTATTTTTACTTTTCCAAAAAACTTTTTCTCAAAGTCATCGTCAGAGTTTCTCTGTTTTAATTTCATAAAAAATAGAACAGTGGAGATATCGGTAAACTTTTTAATTTCTTAGATAAGATTGAAAACTTCGATTTATTTCGATTTATTTACAGCTGTATCAACTTAGTGCTGATGATTTGATTATGTGTCCTATTATATCTTATCACTCTTCTCTGTTATTATCTGCTCAAGTCAATGAGGAGCTGAACTGATTAAGAACATCTGTGTTCAGAGCATTGTCCTTGTGCTCTTATCAGTGGACGTCACACGACAACTCATGACAGAAGGTTTGCTCTGCATTGATTGTTTGTGAGATAGGCACATCCGGAGGAAAGTGATTGTTCACCAAAAAATGAAAATTCTGTCATCGTTTACTCACCCATTCTTCATTTTAGACCAATATGATGACTTCTGCAAAACACAAAGGTAAATATTTGGAAGAAAGCTGGTAACAGAACCGCACCGGCACTCACTCACTTCTATTGGATGGAGAGAAAACCAATGCAAGTGAATGGGTGACGGTTAACATTCTTCAAAATATCTTCTTTTGTGTTCTGCAGTAGAAAGAAATCATATAGGTTTGATAAGACAATATGTTGAATAAACGATGACAGAATTTTCATTTTTAGGTGAACTGTCCTTTTAACAGACTTAGAGTTGTTTTTAATAATAAGCAGCACAGGTGATGTAAAAGAAAGAGTTTGTAAAAGTCTGGTTGATGATGATTTAGTGTCTGAAGGTGGGGGTAAGACACAAAGCATTTGTGGGAGCTAAGCGGCAAATGAATTATGTGTGCAGGGTGAGAAATTGATATAAATTGTCTCTGGGGTGATCGGGCCTGCAAGGGAATTATTTAGGGACTTTTTTAAATATTTGATTTTATTGAACTGGGATTTTAGTACAGAAGTGAGAGAGGAAGAGGGAATGGTTGTTTATAGGAAGAAAGGCATTAGAAACATGGCTGAGGTGTTGTCACCCTCCAACAGTCAAGTCAGGAGTGAGTGACTTTGGCCTTGACGTCGTTCTCATACTTGCAAGACGGGATGGAATTACTCACAGACAACAGTGTTAGATAAAGTGGTGAGAACTAACAAAGCATTTCATGTTAAGAAAGGAAAACAAGGATAAAATGATTTTTTTATGATTTTAACTCGTCGGGTGTTTTCAAGGTTGCTAAGGTGTCACAGGTGTTTTTAATGTCTTGCTATCTGGTTGCTAGGTGGTTGTTTTTTGGCCCGAGTGAAAAGAGCCCATTGCCAAGTCTCCATTATATGATATTCACATTCCTCCATACTGTATGGCTCACTTGTGTCTTTCTGTTCAAGTCTGAGATTTTTTCTGTTTTATCATCTACCCGGCAAAAGTCCGGTACCTCTAAACAAGCAACAGCACAGCTGCCCTCAACAAGCTCCACAATTTATGTCTGTAGCACATGCGGTGCAAAAAGTCCTGCTTGAGAGGATGGATTGAGCCGTGTCTACAGACCAGAATATCATCAAAACCTACTGTAGAAATCACGAACACAACATTATAATATCGTCATGCCAAATCCACTCCCCAATCTAGTATATTTGTATTGCTAACGTTGAAGATGCCTTGAAAGCCAATGACATGAACACATAAAAGTGTAAAATAATGAAAAAATAAACCACTTTTACAAGGGAGGTTTATTAACTGTACATCTCTATGTCTCAGGCCTTACTTCAGACACATGATGTTGTGGCACATGAGGTGTACAGTGACGAGGCATTGAGGGTCACACCACCACCCACATCACCATACCTAAACGGAGACTCGCCCGAGAGCGCCAACGGAGAGATGGACCTAGAGAACGTCACACGTGTGCGTCTTGTTCAGTTTCAAAAGAACACAGATGAACCCATGGTACGTGTGCTGCTATTCCCATGTTACACAAACACATACTGTATATAAACCTGAATGCTTAAATGCCTTATATGAAGTGCAGCTGGAGTGCTCCCTACCTAGACAGCAGGTGCACAAGGCTCACTTTGTATTGCAATAGAGGTTAATGGTGCTTCACACCAGCATAAAGTTCACTTTTTCCATGCTTTAAATCTTAGAAAGAAACAGGGTCATTCCTACTGTTCAGCGCCATTTGGGTCCCAAAGAAATAAATAAAACGGTCAGTTCTGGTCCTTGATTCTGATTGGCAGAGCTGAGTTCTAAGCAGTTATAAAATACCCCGATTTATAACAGCTGACCGCATTACATAGCCTAAGTATAATTTTATTTAACCTTTATTTAACGTTGCTACGCATATGGAATAACCGTTTTATAAAACGCCCTTAGCTGTTATAAAATGCACTGTAACCCACTGCTTCTTGGGGCTTATTGCTTTAAAAATGGGATTATATTAATTTTCTAAAGCTTGTTTTTTAAAATTAACCCATCTGCACCATAGAACACTATGATATGTACTAAAGAATTTTTAAGTAACTCCTGTCATTTTCCAACCTGTTATGTTGTGTCCACCATGTTCACCATGTAGTTTAAATATTCATTAAATAAAACCAACATTTTATGTTTTTATGTTTACTAGCAAGTAATGAATGGACAAAATGGCATTTGGTATGTGTCACGCTGTAAAAAATGACCACACCTAATATCCTGAGCTTTTTGTTTGTTTGTTTAATAAGCCTTCTTTCAACTGTAAATATAAAGTCATAGAAAGTTTAGCATTTATTTATGGAAGGTTCCTGTTTGGAAATGGCATTGAATATTAGGAATGACCCAGGAGAGTTTTTGTCAAAACAATGTTAACAGTGATGTGTTCATTTAAATGTTCCTTGAATATACTGTATACATTCAAACAGGATATCAAAGCTTACACAAACGCTAACTCTTTAGCAAATATCCTGTGGTGAGAATACATATCTTTATATCTGAGCGTTGATAAAGGTTTCGTATCGGTTACCCATACAGTGTTAGCTAACTTCTCGGAACTGTTTCAGGGCATCACGTTGAAAATGAACGAGCAAAACCATTGTATCGTGGCAAGAATAATGCATGGAGGAATGATCCACAGACAAGGTACTTAACCATCGTCTCGAACCTTCATTTAATGCTAGTTGTTTTGAAATCAAAGAGTCCACATTTCAACACGCACAGCTATTTTTGAATTTACTACCCTGCTTTTTCTCCATCTCTACATATCATATTTAATAGACGACCACAGCTCTTTTCTAACAGGCTTCTTAAAGGCATGTTTGCACATTACTGTGACAGATTGCACAAGCTCTTAGAACTTGGCAGTACCGTGACATTGGCACACAGGTTACACTCACATGCTGTCAGAGAGTGTGTTTTACCTTCAGCATTCAAGCAGGACAAACTTACATTCATTAAGATTCCCTGAAACTCAAGCTGTGAAGGGGTCAGGTTCAAATTCATCAGATTGTGTTATATAACTGTGTGAAGAATGCTAGAATGTTGTAAGATGTGACATTTCTCACACGTGGAACAGGAACCTTGCATGTTGGAGATGAGATCAGAGAGATCAACGGTATAGGCGTAGCAAACCAAACGGTGGAGCAGCTTCAGAAGATGCTTGTGAGTGCAAATGTAATTTCTTTCTTTTTTTTAAAGGGATAGTAGTCACCCTACTGTTGTCCCCCCAAAGTTTTTC
The DNA here is from genome assembly GCF_015846415.1 of Triplophysa dalaica. Classification (NCBI taxonomy): domain Eukaryota; kingdom Metazoa; phylum Chordata; class Actinopteri; order Cypriniformes; family Nemacheilidae; genus Triplophysa; species Triplophysa dalaica. The sequence continues at coordinate 16,868,643 of NC_079549.1, read as the reverse complement.
CAAATCTCTGTCAATTTCTTTGGTGTTCTATTGAAAACAAAGACAGATAATCAGAAGAATGTTAGCAACTGAGATTTCTGGGGTAGTCAAAAATGGTAGTCAAAGGTGCTCCAGAACTGTTTGTTTTCCTAAATTCTTCAAAATATCTTTCTTTGTGTACAACAGAACTAATACATTTTTACAGGTTTGAAACAACTTGAGGATGAGTAAACAATGACAGTATTTTCATTTTTAAGTTGGAGTATCATTTTACATACAGAACATTTAATTTCTATTCAAGTTGTGTGTACAAAAAACTTTATTGAAAATAAATGATTAAATAACAAATCATTGTTTTGGTCTAATTTAAAATACACTTTAAATTGTGAAACCTTTATCATGTGTTGTATAGACTCGTGAGCTAAGTGTATCATTACACCCCTAATAACCAGAAGATGGTCTTTAAATTTCTCCTTTAAGTGAAGTTTGTTTGCTAATTTAAAGATAGCTTTAAAGCTAATACACTATGGGGCGGTTTCCAAGACAGGGATTAGCTTAAACCAGGACTAGGCCTCAGTTAAATTAGGATATTTAAGTCATCTTAAAAAAATACTTTACAAAAAAACCTCACTGCTATGCATCTTAAGTCAAAACAATCCCACTGATATATTTAAAGATATGTCTGTGTAAATGTTATCAATCAAGACACCTCTAACATTAAAGTTAGTCTGGGACTAGTTTTAGGCCACGTCTGAGTAACCACCCCTAAGTAATACCCAGAAATCTTTAATTTTTGCTTCTTTAAACATTACACTTGTCAAACCCTCACTATCAGTCATCTTTTTTTTTTGCAGCGTGAAATGCGAGGCAGCATCACGTTTAAGATCGTACCGTGCTACCGGACGCAGCAGTCCTGTGAGGTAATGTCTCTGTGGCCTCTTTACTGTCCTCTGCTTTCAGTCTCTCTCTGCAGTGCTGTGGTTGCCTCGCTGGCCTGTCGTGGCCTTGCGTGGTGCAGTTTGATTGCTGTGGACTCTTGTGTGACTAACTGACTGCCTGGTGGCTGCATCGTGTTAACGCTTTCCTTCCCAAAACCTTCCATCCGGCCGCTCCTAAAGGCCCGGCTCAGACACTACTGCACACTAATTTTACAACCAGGATACCGGAACACAGCTAAAAAAACCTTGTATCACACGAACGTCTTCTCTCCCTTGCCCTGTCGCATTATCAAAATAGGGATGAAAATTCCTCATCAAATATTAAAATGTAGTCCTTTCAATACATAAATGTTTAGGGAATATCTATATACAGTACATAGACGGTGCTGATGTGGCTCCCTCATCTGGTGGGAAGCTGCAGTGCAGCCTGACGCTCACAACGTGATCCTTTCAGCAACTCTAACATTATCATGCTTAGAAAATAAAAATTATTAACGTTAAAATCATCCCCACATTATAATATGTCCCTTATTTAGTAAAGTAACGTTGTCTAGTTTCCGGTATGCTTTGCTGTCTTTCTGCTGTGTCGCTGACCTTTATATCTTATTACAGAAAGAATCCCCCTCCACCTCCAGACAGTCCCCTGCTAATGGCCATTCCAGCATTAACAGTTCTATCTTGGTAAGGACCCCAGGCTACCTTAAATAACAGCTCCCCCCCAACAATCTCCTAATGTTGTCTGTGGTTATTTCACCCCGTTCCTGCAGTCACATCCTGTTCATTTGCTCCTAAATTTGTCCAGTTTTGTTTTTCAGTTTGTTCCGTTTGTATCTCGGTGTTTTCTAAATGAACCTCTTAGTAATTCAAACACAAAAGATTGAAGAAGACCGTGACTAACGTCCATTGAATACAGTTTCTTTGATTCCGTTATCTCAGTTCACAAATAGGTGTGCTCTGTGCTGCGGTGTATCCCACATACTCTGACAGTTTCAAAGCTGTTTCTTTAGATGTGTCCCATCACATACTGTGAGAACTACAGAACTTCCCAGTGACAGTTTTCAGTTTAGGTCAGTTGATAAGTGTCTTGTGAACCATTGAGCACAACGATAAAAGAAGTGCAGACTCCCTGAACCAGACTTAATGAATCCAATAGAACCACGTGATATTTGAATCGGGTCAAGTGACACTTAAAATGTTAAATTATTTGAAAATTGTATATCAAAATGGAACCACATGGGGAATGAGCATTGTCTGACAAAGTTACATCCTCTCTTTTGTGGAATTAATGTATTTAGCCATTTAGTTTTAGCTCTGGCAAGATTTTCTTATAATGCTTGTTTGACCGCAAGCGAAGATACCGGATCATGGACGTGAAGAGGTTTTTGAAATGGAAAAAATATTTTCCATTAGGTCAAAGGAAATATTCATAGTTTAAAAAAATGTATGAGGATCCTTTAGTTTTTAAGCAGAAGATGTTGTATATGGGCAATTCCAGCATTATGGACAAAAACGCTCAGGGAATGTATTTGTTACCAATATGCTGATTATATTTTACTAAACCAGATAGACTTGATAATGAGAGTTTACACTTCAGAAAAATATTCTATGCACAAGTTTTCGATTAAAAAAAAAAGGGAAATGAACATGTGGCAAAAAAGGACTTGGGAGTTTAAAATGCACAAACCTGACGCAATTATACTAAATTAAAAGAGAAGAGATGTCTCTTCATAAAACATGAAATAGTTTTTATCTTAATTTCCACTTGTACGTTTATTAAGAATATGTACCGTTATGGATGTGAGAATCCTGAAAATGCCACTTACCTGCATGCACTAAAAATAAAACGAATGCTTTAAAAAACTTGAAGAGAGACATCACATGGGTATTTGAACCACCAAATGTTAATATCGGTGCTGTTATTTTCATGGTAATTTTCACGGAATTGCCCACGTATGTTTATATTTATATTATTTTTTTCTTATTTAATTCTCATGTGTGGTAGGTTAAATGTGTGGTATTCAGATTCCTTCATTATATTCATTATACTATCAATCAAATAAAAAATTTCAATAACATAAATAGATTTTTGCTCACATCACCCTCCCTTAATTTGAAACGGGTGAAATCTGTCTGTTATTCTCAATAGTTGGAGGACTGATGCTTTCATTCGTGTCTCAACATGCTTGATTGACGTGTGGTGCTGAAGCTGCTTGCTTGCTCTTTGCTTTCTTCTGTGTTGCTGTTCTAATATTGACCCTCAATGGTTTCCTTCAACACACACAATTTTTTTGTTGTTTTAATTTTTTTACTTGTTTTTTAATGTCATTGTTCTGTCTTTCACTGCTGGACTTTGCTTTGCAGGACTTGCCGTTGACCATCCAGCCGAAAGGACGTCAGGTAAATAGAGCATCTCTCAGTGTGACACCTCTATTGACTAGTGCTTCATACTGTACATCCACTGCTCTGTAACACGCACACTTGTGTATCCCTTTTGTGTGGATCTGTGCGTGTAGATTGAGTGAATTATGATCCAGAGTGAATCGCTGCTTTCAGCACTATGCTTTCTGCCTGTTAAACTACTCGATCAGCACTAACACCAATAGTGACTTAGTGGGATTTACAGGACAAGTATTTATTTGGGCTACAGTTGTCAGCATGCATATTTTTTAATAAAGAAAGTAACAGACAATAAGCAACTCCGACACCATAAATCAAAACTGACCCAACTGCCATTCAGCTTTGTAAAAGTATAGAGCAAGTATTTCACATTCTTGAGTGTGTCCTCTCATAACCTCTGTGCAGTCTTTGGCTCTAGAGTGGTGTGTGTTTCCTTTCACACGTCATTAATCTTTAAATCACGAAGGCTGAAAGACAACATGAGGGATCAAAGCCCATCACAATTTGTTCTACTAATCTCTAGGTCTCATGTACTCACTGTGAAGAATCATCTCCTGATAGTCTGAGGAGAAAATAGAGAGAGGTGATCAGTAGAGGGCGCTATCTGACCGAACGGGTCTGTCTGTGTTGGCTAGTCTGGGACTCGTTTCCCAGTGATAAGACAGTGATGTGACTGACGTCCACCCTGCTTTGTTCCCCTTATCAAGCTTCAGAACATTGGCTTTCATAGTTGCATTCTTCATCTCACCTAACCCTATTCACAGTATAACGTTTCTTATGCCGCCACAGTGCCGTGATATTGCATGATGTTTGTAATGCTCTCATGCCCTAGATCTCCAGACCTCCAATCAACGATAAATTTTCCATCAAGGTAAGATGTAAAAACGAGCCCAATCCACTGCTCTAAAAAGCTGTTGTGTAACCATTTAAGTCCAAACATAGAAAGGACCCAAACACATCATTCTTTGAAAATATAAGGATAAGCTTGATTTAAGTAAAACAATTTGTAATCCTAGGCCTCCTTTAGTCGATCCAATGTTATCATGTACTGTATGAAGGCAGTTTTAAAGGCGATCAAAACAGCTGTGACTTATTTTTTGTGAGAGTAACACACCACTCTACCCTCAGACCCGATATGACACCCGTAACCGTCACTTCTCATTTCACTAGACAACCAGCAAGTGCCCCGTCATATCACTGATCCACTTATACAGAGACTTGCACAACTCGCACGCATCTTCTCTTCACCAATAACCAAACCCAGATGTTTATTTTATCTGAGCATGCCGCTCATCACAACCCGATCTCCACTTGCACCCTGACCTCCTCCATCAGTTTTTCCTTTGCTGCATTTGAGCCGTTGTCTCACCGCGCCATTCTGACCCGAGTTCCATCTCCTTGTTTCTCCTCAGATCTACGTGCGGGCGCAGTTCGAGTATGACCCGGTGAAGGATGACCTCATCCCTTGTAAAGAAGCAGGGATTCGCTTCAGAGTGGGTGACATCATTCAGATTATCAACAAAGACGACCATAACTGGTGGCAAGGCAAGCTGGAAAACACCAAGAATGGCACGGCAGGGTTGATTCCCTCACCTGAGCTGCAGGAGTGGTGAGTTCAGTACATTCTGACAACATGTCTTCTTGTATTATACACGGAAAACGCAGAAACCATTTCAAAATGTATCGTCAGTTTTTTTGAATTTACTATTTATAGGTTTGTGTTTAGGTCAAATTATTATTTTGTTTCATTTTGTGAACTACTAACAATAATTCTGCCAAATTTCAAATATAAATATTGTTCCTGTTTGTATTTATTGGCAGAAATTGAAAACTGGAGAATCAGGTCAAAATAACAGAAAGGATACGCTCTATTTTTTCAGACACAAGTTCATATTCACTTTTAAGCAAAACAGTTAAAACAGTAATATTTGTATTTAGGAAACGTTCAAAAACCAATCTAATTTGATAACCTGGATTTGTATCACAGTTTTCATGTGACTTGCCATGCCGTCAGTCTTTTACGTTGCAGTCGTATGACCTTATTCCTGAGTTTTGATTTTGGTCGAAATTCAACCCACACTGGACTTGAATGCCCACAATACACCTAGAAATGCTGATTAAATGAAAATTTAGGATGGTCTCTTGATTTTATCCGCGGCTGTAAATCTTGTGTTACGTCATGGTAGCCAGTAGGTTGTGAATGGGGAAGTACCATCATCTAAACATTGTGTTGAGGTCATCCGCTGACAACACGTGCTACGTGAAAGCTAACAGATATGCCGCACACTCACCATATGTTTCTCTTTTGTGCTGTTTTGTTTATTGTGTTCTAGGCGGGTGGCGTGTATAGCCATGGAGAAGACCAAGCAGGAACAGCAAGCGAGCTGTACTTGGTTTGGCAAGAAAAAAAAGCAATACAAAGACAAATACCTAGCAAAACACAATGCAGGTAACGTTTCCAGTAGGCTTCCCCACTCCCTTCCTCTCAAAAACGTCTCTTTCTTACAAATAAGTATTCTCTAATTTGCCACATAAGTGAAAGTGTATTTGGATGTGTTTATATGTGCTAATATGGTGAGAACAATAATCTAAAGAGATTTTTTGCAAGTGTATTTTGATGGCTGTAATGCCCTTCCTACTGCGAAATGTGCATTAGAAGGCATCTCCGAGGTGTATGATGTCACGAGAACATGACGGCATCAAGAGAGATGTGCACATGAATTATAAAAAAAAACAAAAAAAGGAGTCATAGTTATACAAGTATGTAAAACAGATAAAATGTTATAATGGTATACGATGCACTTGTTTACCTTCATAAGCTCAGTCCATGTGGAAAATCATGTGAGGTCATCACTAACATTCTGTTTATTGGTATGTTTATATATTTGTGTTTCTCAGTCAAACCGACTATGATGTTTATGAGATGTTTGTCAGTATGGTGTTGCTGGAAGAGTCTCCATTGAATGGATTTGTAGTTGTGAATAAGCAGTGAGGGAGTGTCTCTGTGCGAAGGCAGGTGATACAGCCCTGTACTGTCTGGCTCAAATAACCCTGACTGCAGCATTTCCGCAAATAGTAGGTTGACCTGTGTCAACACATAACCAAGTAACAGTGTGTGTGAGTCTGACCACACAAACAGTCACAGCTAGAGTCTTGAATTTTAGTTGAAGTACCCGAGAGACTCATTAAACTCAGACACTGGTGTTGTTCCTCATTATCACATTTACCTGACTGATGAGCACACCTGCTTACAGACCTGCGCCGTGCAACAAGTGTGTTTGTGTGTGCGTTCTCACAGGGACTGTAAGTGAGATGGTCATGCTGTCCCTGAAGAGTTTATGGTTTGTGAGTTCAGGTGTCTCCTGGTGGGCGGCGGCCAGGAGACAGAGATAGAAAGACAGAGAGTGTCTTTCTTGGAAGTCACTGTAAAATATTTACATTAACTAATACTCAACAGAGCTGGGTGATATATCCTAAATGAGATGTTGCCTTCTAAAATGTGCAGAGTCTGAATATTACAACCTCTGTATGTAATGACGGAAATGCAGCGAATTCATTGTACTTTGCTTTTAAATGTCTGGTAATGTGAATTAAAAGCTTATAGTGTTTAGTAGGTTTAAGCTTATTAGCTTTTGGTCGTGGCACATATGATCCTATATGGCTGTATTATTGTTGCTTGTCATGCTGGTGTGGAATAGTTAAAATTGACAATAATGTGTTTTCCAGTTATAAAGCCAGAAATAAACACAAAAACGAACCCTTCCAGCTACGCCACCTCAATTTCACACACTGTTGCATTCCAAAATGTGTGTCAGAAAGCAATTTATAACACAACGCAGGTACAAGTGTTGCTGGAATAGTGTGATGTCATTCCAGAACAACAGTTTGTTGAAAAAGTTTGTTAAACTAGCATCTAGCTCCCTTGATAACAATACATTCAGTTTAAAGGGACAGGTCACCCAGAAATAAAAAGTCTGTCATCATTTACTCACCCTCAAGTTTGTCCTTATCTGTGTATATTACTTTATTCTGATGAAGACGGAGGAAGATAATTGGAAGAATGCTTGTTACCAAACAGTTCTTGGCCACCGTTGACTACCCATAGCAGTGCTTCTTCCAAATATCTTTCCCTGTTGTACAGATTTCATTTTTGGGTGAACTATCCCTTTAATTGTAAAAACATTTGAGGGCAACTCTGTCGCCCCCTAGGGTGCCTCAATAATGCAACAATTCTGTTGAAGTATTTATAAAAAACATGTACTTCTAAAATATTGCCCGAGCATTCACATCTGGGTTTGCTTGCAACGTTTCTGACCTCAGAAGAACTAACAGTGTTCTCTGATCACACAGTCATTTAGATTATCAAACAGTCTGCGGAGAACAAAGCCCCCTTAGCCAGCAGCGGCGGAGAACACAGATCAGACATAATCCCACCAGAGCCCAATGCCCCACTTTACAGAGTCTGGTTTCAGCTCAGTCAGACAGAGAGGCAGCAAACAGGCCTCACATATTCCTCTAGACTTGTGTAACTCTACGGGGGAACACCATGGGCAGGATGGGTTTGTAAAAGTTGCGGTTGGGAATTGTGAATGTGAAGTAATTGGAAAAACTGCTTCAAGGTGACTTAATGTTCCTGAGTATTACATTTAAATAGAATGAATCCGAAAGTTCTGAATATAGTCATTTGTAACGTTTTTCTGACTGGAATATGTGTAGTTGACTTCCATGCACAAATATCTATATTGTGATTAAAAACATAACCACAAATTATAATGTTCATATTATCACAAGAACATAAACATATTATATGTTTGTCTTGATACGCTGCATTGTTGTGTATCGTGAGTGCATTGCTGTTATTCAGAGCGCCGGCATGTCATCCAGTAAAGTCTGAACTCACCGCTGCCGCTGACATCACTGGATGATCTCGCTCATGTCTCTGTGCTTCCAGCATTTCAGCTTTGAGCGTGCTAGTTGTTCTCTTTGTTTACTGATGTTCTGTTTATCGACCCATAACTCAATGACCCCCCCTTCTCCATTTTACATGCTGTCTATCTACCAATGGCCTCTTTGCATGTAAGTAACGTTGTGGCGTAAAAGTGCCTCATTTGCTCTTTCGCTGTCTCAGTGCCTGTGCTGTGGTGATTTTAGGCTTCTTAGAAACGTGTTTTTACTGTTATAGAATCAACGCAGGACCTTTTCTGTATGTGTGTGTGTGTGTGTGCGTGTGTGCATGCCTGTTTAGATGTTTGTGTGGTTTGTTTTTTATTTAGTTATGCTGTGTTTTTATTTTATTTAAGTATGTATGTATGTCTCCATCACTGATCTTCTGCATGACAGCTTCTATGTGCAAATCCATAAGCACTGTACATATGTAGAGCTGCACAGTCAAGGTCATGTGAAAGGGGAACATGAATCATTTAAAACATCTATTCAGAAATGAGTGAGTGGTGCAACAGCTTTTCACTTGAAAGACACACAGATGGCTCACATTTCCCACAGAAAAGTCAACTGACCGTCTACTGTACAGCACAAGCACACCCCCGCATGCACGCTGCAGCCCGTCTGACTTATGCAATGTTATCACCGCTATAGCTATGGTTCATTTTATTGGTTACTTCAACCGTTTTTAATGGGTGCTGTACAGTGCCATTTACAATTTCATTCAGGCATTTAGCAGACACTTCACAGTTAACTTACACCATTAAAGGGACAGTTAACACAGAAATGAAAAAAAATCCTCATCATTTACTCACCTTTATGTCATTCCAAACCCTGTATGACGTTCTTTATACTGCAGAACACAAAAGAAGATATTTGGAGGAACGTTGGTAACAAAACAACATCGACCCTTATTGACCTCCATTGTATGGACACAAAACCTACGAGACATTTCCCAAAATATCTTCTTTTGTGTTCTACTGAAGAAATAAAGTGATATGTGTTTTCAATAGGACTGTCTAACGATTAATCGTGATCAATCGCATCCCGAATCAACTTAAAATTAGTCTGTGTGCTGTGCATATTAATTTTGTTTTTATAAACACACACAAACACACATACATGTATTCATATTAAGAAAATATTGACATGTATTTATTTATATTTACCAATAATTTAAATTATGTGTGTATATTGATTTTTATATTATTATATATTATTTTATGTATTATTAAATATATTAATCGTGATTAATCGTTTGACAGCCCTGATTGTGATTGACATTAGTGTGAATAATTAATTTTTTATATGTTTCCGGATTGGGATGTTGTGAGTGTGACCTGTGTCTCTGAGCTACATTTAAACGCACTGACACCTGATGCTACATTGGTACAGTGAAGATTGAATGTCGCTCAGCTGCTGTATTGAATAACCCATCAGGCCTTGAGCATTACATACGCAACGGCGTCCTTATACTGTATTCCCAACCATGACTAGCTCTCCTCAACACCAAACAAAGCACACAAGCGTTTCTTCCCTCTTCATGTATGACAACAACATCAATCCTTCTCTCCTCAAAATAACATTTCCTGCTTTATTTCAGTGTTCGACCAATTAGATCTGGTCACATATGAGGAGGTCGTCAAGTTGCAAGCGTTCAAGAGGAAAACATTAGTGCTGCTAGGTGTGTATGTCGATCTGGGCTTAATCCCGCACCTCACGTGTCAGTTGGCACAAAGCGTTTGGTATTTACATGTGCTGTTTTCACGTCTGGCAGGTGCCCACGGTGTTGGCAGGAGACACATCAAGAACACACTTATCACCAAACACCCAGACAGATTCGCTTATCCCATTCCACGTAAGAAACATGTCTTCACACACTGTCAATCTGAGTCAAAAATGAAAAGCTGACGTGTCAACGTTTTCCCCAAAAGACACGACGAGACCTCCAAAGAAAGATGAAGAGAACGGCAAGAGTTATTACTTTGTATCCCACGACCAAATGATGCAGGACATCTCCAACAACGAGTACCTTGAGTACGGCAGCCACGAGGACGCGATGTACGGCACGCGGTTGGAAACGATACGCAAGATCCATGAGCAGGGACATGTAGCCATACTGGACGTAGAGCCACAGGTGAATGTCAAGGGTCTTTCTGCTTATATGGTCGTGGTACTGAGCCTATCATTAAAAAATAAATATTAGATATAAAAGAGAAAATGAATATCCAAAACAGCGTTGAATAGAGTTTTGTTCATGATTATTCACAGGCACTGAAGGTTTTACGGACAGCTGAATTCGCTCCCTTTGTGATTTTCATCGCTGCGCCCACCATCACCCCCGGCATGAATGAGGTAAGATCATACGTTACCCAAACATCATTTATGATGATGCGTCACAGCATTTGCTCTACTTTCTTTTATTCAGCTCAATCTGTCGATCAGGTCTCTTTTCTTTTGCATGCTTCTTTTGTTTTGGCTCATGTTTTGGTTTTTTTTTTACCTTGCCTTACACTTATGCGCTCAGCTTCCCAGATGGTGCAGGAAGCTGCCTGTGAGTATAACAGGAAGTCCCTTTTAGGCTCTATTAGTGCCCACTACAGCTCTACCAAAATAAATTAATCTGTTTTCATGACCAAACATTTAAGGTTATGAGGGTAAATGGCTGTTTTTCAGAAATCCCATACCCCGTCCTAGTACTTGTCTTTAATGGCAATACATTTGGTCTCATTTACTAACTGTTTTTTGTGTTTAAAACCTGTGCGAATGTCGTCTGTACCTGTTGTGACTGTATTTATTATATATGATGATCATTATAAACTGGATAGGTGATGCAACAATAATTGAAATATTGCAATTTAGCACACATGAACGCACATCTTTTTTTGATGTTGTGTACAAATTTCTAACTGTATTCATGCCATCTTGTTTAGAATAATCCAAATTTATCAACACAATATGGTTAAAACTGTTGTGCGTATGGTCAAAATAATTAGTGAATGAGACACTCCCAGTTCTCCCTCTACATGCTCTGTGTCTCCACCTCCTCTTTTTTTCCCTCTCATGATGTGATAAACATTTATGGGCACATGGTCGGTATCTGATCTTTCGAAGGGTCCCCTAGACTTTGAGCATAAAGACTTACTTGCAGCAGGAAATTATGTCACGCCTTAAATTGATTGTTCACCCAAAGATTCCATCATTATTTACTCACTCTCAAACTTGTATGACTTTCTTTCTTTCAGAACACAAAACAAGATATTTAGAAAAAGTTGGTGACCAAACTGTGTTGGCCCCCATTCACTTCTAATGTATGGTCACAAAACCAACGCAAGTCAATGGGTGCCAGTTATCAACATTCTTCAAAATATCTTCTTTTGTGTCCTGCCGACGAAAGAAAGTCATACACGTGAAATGACATGAGGGTGTGTAAATGATGCCAGAATTTTCCTGTTTGGGTCAACTATCACTTTAAGAACTTAAAGCATGTGCTTGCGTAAACGCTCTTCCACCATCCCTGGAAAAAAAACGAATGGAACGCGAAGTCTAGTCTGACTGCACCTTTATTCTATTCCACCTGCCGTCTGCTCTCTCGCTCACTCTCGTTCTTTCATTCTGCAGGACGAGTCACTACAGAGGCTGCAGAAGGAGTCTGAGATCCTACAGAAGACATACGCACACTACTTTGACCAAACCATCATCAATAATGAGATTGATGAGACTATCCGGCTCCTAGAGGAAGCAATGGACCTGGTTTGCACCACCGCCCAGTGGGTGCCAGTGTCCTGGGTCTATTAAAACGGCAACCCAGGCGACCTGTAACCTTACGCCCCTGCAACCTCACACTTTGCAATGCATCTCTGCAAAAAAAAAACGGAAAAACTTTCCCTCGATGAAAATAGAAGCGAGACCCACCGCTGACGTTTAACAACATCGATGTACAAGCCCTACAGTGAGCCCCGTCTTGGCCCCTCACAGACTACCTAGACGTAGTGTTGTAACGATTAAAAAAAGATCAGTAAATTGCTAAATATTGTCATGTCTATATAGCTAGGAGGCAACATTTTGTAGACGTTTGTTTTAAAGAGACAGTATCCCTTTTTGCCCCATTATAATATTGTTTGCTGGACATTGGTCGTCAGTACCAGAGAAAAAAAAGCAGTATTATTACAGCAGAATCCTAGTTACTTTTTTCTGTCCGACCCATCCATTAACTCGGCCGTCAAACATAATCCTCACATTATCCGTGCAGCACAGCCCAGCTGCTTCAGCACACTCCAGCCCACAGTCAAGTTATTTAGCTCACGTTTGAAACCAACTTGTTTTTCCCAGCTCCCCCTCCTCTACACGTGGATACTGTCTCTCTAAAGGTCTGCAGAAATGTTTTCGAGATTTGAATGAGATCTCATGCATGTGAACATTCACAAGCTTCCATACTGTCAGTGTTAGCTGTGTTCAGATGGTCACCCACAGCAGACAAACATTCCATTCGTCTGGACAAACACATTCAAACGGAGCCGGTGACGAGCTAAACATCTATGAAGAAAAGACCTATGCACATCCCTTGCATTTTCGCAACTTTGTAAACAGTTTATTTTTACCAATCATGTAGTATGATGTGTTTGTAAATGGTCAAGATTTTTATTTGTTGTACGATTAAAGGGGTTCGTTGGAAATAGAACAACAACAACAAACAACTGTTCTGCCATTTCAGAAATGTGTCATTTCAGAGTAGTAATGTTTCAATTGAGCTGATTCAACAACAACAAAGCAACATTTAGATTCCCATGCAGTTGTTTGAGAAAAAGCTGAGTGAACGACGTGGCACAAGGCGACGAGGTGTGTTCATCTGAACGGTCCTGTAAATGACAAACTGCCCTGTGTGAATTCTTCTGTTGATGACGGAGCAGCTCTTCGGTATGAGAGTGTTTTTTAAATATATTTCCTTTTACGTGGTGAAGAATTTGTCTTTGTCTTCTGTGCTGTATGTCGTCTCTTGCTCTTGCTTTGCCTTTCTCGGTGTGAGTTGGCAGAGACAGGCCCAGTGGAAACTTTTCGCCGCTCTTTCATCGTTTTGTTTTGCCAGATTTTTCTCAGCAGCTGCTGATTCTGCGTGACGGCAGTTGGGATCAAAATCCATTTATGAGTTGGAGAGCGATAGCTTGACCTATGGCATTGTACGGCACCTTTTAAACGCACATATGTGGCATTCACATGTCCCTCATGCTCACTAGTCCTTTGTAAGGTTTTCTGGACTGTTGTTCAGTTATATCATGGATTATCAGATTTATTATCATGGGTGAGACAGACTTAAAACAATGGAATGTGAAACTGGATACAGTCGAGGAGACGCATTTCGCTGCTGTGAATAGACTTAAATGGAAATATGAGGTAGCTAACGCAATAATAATGTAATAGATTTCTTACATAACTGTAGTTGGTCATTTTTGCCTGTGAAATAAATTGAAATGAATTAGGTCAGCTATTTTTTTCCTACAAAAAGTATGAAATTTGATTTTGGATGAGACGCGAGGCTAAACTCTGTGTATAGCTGTGAGTGCATTTCTTCTGAGATCAGTTAAACCAAATAGTTCTGGCTTAATAACTCAGAAATACAATATAATGTTTAATAAATGCAATATGCAGTTAAGGATTTTTGCACATTAATATTTGGTGTCTATTTAACACTCAATACAATGATCTTTGTGCTTAAATCTAATTTTTGTTAACTAGATGTTTGATGTTTAAGTATATTTTGAAAAAACTATTTACGGTTCTCACACAAATCTCCAATGTGTACATTTATGTGTATTTATTATATCATGGAGTCGGTATATTAGGAGATCGAGTGCGCGATCATCCACAAATAATCTATGTTGTGCTGTGGATAGAAGAGGTATGTATTCATAATGACCAGAACTATAATAAAGCCAATCCAGTTGGTTATTATATGAAGCAGCTTACATTAGCAAATGCACTTAAGCTTTACAGAATAGAACTGCTAATGCATTTTCCAGAACTGGAAACTCACCCAGTTCAATGAACCAAACAAAAGAGGACAGCGTGTTATACCATCTGGTGAAGCGATAGCGAGAAGCTTTTCTACTACACAACAAATGCAGCAAAGTTAGGCAACACACTACAGAAAATGTAAACGTGTTGCAGATGCGCATTATCAACTGTTTCCTAAAAAAAAAACGAGGATTAATTTATTTATTGTGTTGAGCTGCTAAATTTTTACAAGAAAAATATATTGCATTTTGCATAAAAAAAACTTTTCTTTAAATGAAAAATGTACTTTTTGATAATTTTTTTTCTATCTTTACTTAAAAAAAAGAATTATAGTAATTTTTTATAATTGAATTAAAACATTTAGTGTCATGTTTTTGCACACAATGCTTTTTATATTAACACACAAGGAAATTGAGTAAAAATCCTAATAGATTTTTTTATGTTTATACAATGTCATAAACATGTTTGTGTCAATAACTGAAGTTCACAATCCACATTTTAAGAAATCAAGTCACATTGTTACATGCTTTTTTCTTTCCTTAAATATGTTTTTCGGCTTTTTTTTACCTTTACTGAAATAAGACAGTAAAGTGCAGACAGGAGAATGGGGTGAGAAAGGAGGGATGACATCGGGACATGATGCGCGTCTGACTCGAACCCAGGTCTCCTTGAGCCACGAGTATCGTGTTAAAGACACAGTCACATCTAATCCTCCAATATCTGCCAGAAGTCCAAACCCATATATAAAATGTCTAATCGAATCGCAGCCTTTAATCTAAACGTTTTTCTTCTTGCCTTTCTTTTTTGAAAGCATCTCAACAGACCTTAATGCAGTCAGACAGAAAGCCAATCTGCGCTTGAAAAAGTAACACAAGAAGCAAGACTTTATAAAGAGCACACAGTCCTGGTCCAGCAGAAACCTGACTCTCTGCTGAGTCCTGCTGGGTGCCGTTCCTCAGAGCGTTTGTGGAGTTGATCATCTCCTCTCTCAGTTCCTGCTGGAGCAGTTTGGAAATGAGACTGTTGAACTTGTTCTCTGTGGTGGTGTAGTCAGGAACTGGTGTGGTGAGGTTGAGCTCTGGCGGATCCACGCAGGTCCCGTTCAGACGGGCGTAGACCACTTCGCTCAGATCCAGGCCGGCCACTGAGGAAGGCGATGCGCAAGGAATGTCTCTCACTAGCTTGTAACTGTCCATCCATTCTCTGAGCCACTTCAGGCCACAGCTGCACTCCCAGGGGTTTCGAAAAAGATACAGGCGGCCGATAAAATAAATGGGCTCAAAAACGGTGAATGGCAAAGTTGTGAGATTGTTACTGTTGAGGTGTAGCGTGATGAGGCTTGTCAGGTTCTGAAAAGCGCCCTCTTCGAAATAAACCAGGCGGTTTCGATCCAAGTACAGCACTTCTAGCTCCACCAGATCACTGAACCATGTTTTGGAGACGTTGGTCAAGAGATTCCCGCCCAGGTTTATCATTTTTAAGTTGCTTAGGCTTTTGAAAGCTTCCTGGGGTAGATCGACCAACAGATTGTCATTCAGGTAGAAGTTCTCCAGACGCAGGAGATCCTTAAAAGCTTCATCATGAATAACACTAATGTTATTCTCCTGTAGATTGAGGTATTTGAGATTGGTCAGACCCAGCAAAGAGTTGTACGCCACCGCTTCAATCTTATTGCGCTCCAAATAAACATGTGTAAGGTTTTCCATCCCCCGTAGGGTTCCCGGGACACGTCGGAAGTTGTTCTGAAAAACCAGCAGTTCCTTAAGGGAAATTTGCTCGATGAAGATGCGATCTGGCATGTTGAACAGGTTACAGTCCGAAAGGTCCAAGCGCTCCAAACGTTTGAGTGACGTGAACGTGCGGGTGTGCAGGTAACGAATGTACTCGTTGTGGGCCAACTTCAGCTCCAGCAGGTTGGGGAGTCCTTTAAACGCACCTGGCGTGATGAAGGAGATGTTGTTGTGGTCGAGTGAGAGTGACCGGAGCAAAGGGAGAGTGCCAAAAGCACGCTCGGATAAGAACTTGAGGCTGTTCTTGTCGAGGTTGATGGAGGCGGCCTCGCAGGGGAATTCTTTGGGAAGGTCGACCATGCTGACGCGGTCGCACAGGACGCTGCAGTTCTTCTCCTGAGTGCACGTGCAACTGGGTGGACAGGACCGTGTGCAGGACCATATAGCTGGGGCGTGAGGGAGGAGGAGGAGGAAGTACGCTTGAGAAACAGGAGATGAGTTTAGTTAGAGGATGCTGGTAGACCTCGAAAGGCAATTCAAGACAAAAAGCTCTTTTACATGTTCATTGAAAGACCTTTTTGACATGTTTAACATTCATATGTCAGCAGATACATGCAAGTGTACATTAAATCAGTTTTTATAATAATTAGTATGTTCCTTGAAGTTAAGTGATTAATATGATTTCTAGCACCAATTAAGCTAGGGGAACCACACACTTCAGGGTTTAAAGGGACAGTTTGCCCAAAATTTGAAACATTCTCATCATTTATTGACCCTCGTGTCATTCCAAACCTATGAGTATTTCATCTTTGGAAAACACAAGAAGATAGTTTGAGAAATGTCTCTGGGGTTTTGTGTTCATACATTGGAAGTCAATGGGGGCCAATGCTGTTTGGTTACCGACATTTTTTTCATCTTTTGTGTTGTGTCATACAGGTGACATAATTTAAATGACATAAAGGTGATTAAATGATCCCTTTAAGTATTCTTTCACATATTGATTACAGATGGTGAACTGTTGTTCAAGCCAAACATCCTCATTGAACATCAATAGGTTACACTAGAACTCCCGTCTAAACGGCTGTCGTATAACACATTTATTCAGGACGTAAAACACTTGCCTTGAATAATCTTTTAAAAGTCTGAAAGAAGTTTCAGACATTATGATGATAATTATGCTGATGTAGTCATGAAGCGTAAGCAATCACTTTGCAAATGAGTTGTGCTCTCAGGAGCTATGAGAGATTACAACAGGTGACCGGAGGAATAATTTAACGTGTCACACTCTCTCCTGCAGCTGCGCTCCACTATAAAAATAATGATGATTAACAAAGAACAGATTAGAGATAACCTAAATACTTCAGATAGTGTTGCTTCCCTGGAATTTATATTGATCGCATTTCTGTATCACACAATCAACTCACATAATTGTAGAAATCAACCAAACTAATTTGATCTAAACACAAAACAGCAGGATTCTGACACTTACCAGTAAAAATGACGAGACACATCACCGGTTGATCTCAGCTGTGGATTTTTAGAACGAAAGAAAACATTTTGCATATCGAGTCCAAATATCCATTGGTTGATCTGACAAACATTAAATTAAAACATTTTTATATTGAGACATTATTTGTAACAGAACGTATTTCCATTATATTTAACATCCCAAACATTGCAGATCACAATATTAGCATTTACTACTACGCTTAACTACTTACCAGCCCATCATTTCCAGTAAAGGTACTCCTGTACACTCGGGTAATAAAAGTTGATCCTCAAGTTCACCCAGCATGATTCTGTCTGTACTGCTTCATTCCAAGTGAAACCATGAATGGATTAAAAGGTCCTGTCGCTTAGAGTTTGTGTGTTCGTACATGAGCACACATCCACTAACATCAGCACTCCCACAACACTTCTAAAAGCCATCACTTAATGGAAGAGAAATCCCAGGATTATTGCTGTTTAAAGCACTCCTATGAAATGAAGGCGAGCAGAAATGACCTGCTGGGCTTTGATCGTACATACAGATTACAACCTGCAATCTCCTTACATGAACCAGCCGGTCATGGCCATAATGACATAAAACTTTTTAGTAAACATTTAAAACATCTGCCACGTTAATGTTAACATATTTTAATATGCCATATAACCATTGAATGAGCTATTAAAGGAGTAGTTCACCTTCAAAATGAAAACCATTTACTCTTATCATTTCAAACCTGTATGAATTTCTTTCTTCAGCAAATCACAAAAGAAGATATTTTGAAGAATGTTGTTAACATACCCCCATTCACTTGCATTGGTTACAATAGATGCTGTTCTGCTACAAACATTTTTTTATGATGATGAGGTAAATGATGACCGAATTTTCATTTTTACTCCTTTAACTTTTCATACAATTAGCAAATAATCTTTTGACAATTCAGTAATGGGCTTTACATTTCTATAACGTTAAAGTTTTTGTTTAAATAATTTTTATACACAGTACACACAAAGACATTATGTATATATCAACTCACAAACATGCATATATAACTAAGAACAATTGAATTATTTGTATATTACATATTTATATTTGAATTGTCTGAAAAAATATCTATACATGTGTCTATACACTTTTATATTTTAAGTATACACACGTACTGTATGTGTTTAGTTATATAATACATCATTATTTTTTTCTTATGTAATCTGAAAGAGGCAAAGAAAATATTTTATAAGCACT
The DNA here is from genome assembly GCF_015846415.1 of Triplophysa dalaica. Classification (NCBI taxonomy): domain Eukaryota; kingdom Metazoa; phylum Chordata; class Actinopteri; order Cypriniformes; family Nemacheilidae; genus Triplophysa; species Triplophysa dalaica. The sequence continues at coordinate 16,849,918 of NC_079549.1, read as the reverse complement.
GGTAAATTTAATGCAGTTTCCTGATCTGCTACAATCAAACATGACAGAAACAAATGGGGTCAAGTAACACCATTCAGAAAATGAAAACCTAAAACCATGATAATAATAATCTATATTAAACTACATGATAATTATATAAACTACGAGTCAAAAGTTTGATATCATTTGACAAATGTTTCTCATGATTTTGAGCATCTATTATTATGAAGGTGCATATTTCAATGTTTAAAATTATCTTTGTAGACCCAAATCCAATTGACAACATGGCTTTCTACTGAAAGAAATTAATAACTTTTTATGAAAAAAGAATTGGGCGAAAAAAGAATAAAAGGAGCCGATTAGAGTCCAGATTAGCAAGAAATTATTTTAATTCCGTTTAAAAGACTTTTCAGGTCGAGACCTAAAGTAGTATGAAAAAATGCCAAGTGTGCATTTTCACATATACTAGGCAAAGGGTGACTACTGAAGATGCTAAATAGAACAGTTAAACTGTTATTAAATGGTTTTGATGAGTCCACTACGATAAAAATATAAATATGAGTGATCCTACAATAGACTGGTAATATACCTGCATTTTAATAACTGAAAATTTGAGTTTGTTAGCCAAGTTTAACAACTTCTAATTGATAAGAACTGAAGCCTTTAAGAAACTGTCCTGTAAAACCTGAAGCCTTTAAGAACCAGTCCTGCAAAACCTGTGACATGAAAGTAAAAGCCATCAGTTATCATCAACTATATTGCATTAACTATAAACTATAAAAATATGAAATAAGACAAAGAGACACTGGCTAGTTAGAGAACGAATTTCTATTTTGTAAACAAACTGGTGCCAACCAAATGTCAAACACGCCATTGAGTTCAGGTCACGCCAAGAACAGCTGGTACAGTACAATGACCCAATTTTTTGCTACATAAGAAAACATGCTTGATTTTTCAAAGGAATTTGCATCAGAAATGTTTATTTTGGTAAAATCATACAATAAACGCACAGCCGAGTCCTCTCATGCAGTGCATAGCCTATAAGCTACGACATAAAGCAAATTCTAAATCTACAGAGCTCTGGTGTCCTCTCAGGAAGCCGTTCACTGCTTTCCATCGAAATCGAGGCCAGGGGGTGTGATATCAGCGTTTTAATACGTAGTAAGACTTATTGCTAGCGTGGACAATCGCAGCTTCTCCTGAGAAGACCAGAGTTGCCATATATGTAAATACAATGAAGATTAACCACATGTTTAAGATTGCCATGTGCCAGACACTGACAGAAACAAAAACAGAACAAATGCCAATCTGAAATACAGAAGAAAAGCACATGTTTGGAGAATCTGGACACCTTGCACTGAAAGGCAATAGTTTTTTTTCCTTTTTAAATGACTTTTGATTGCAAACCTTGGCATGTTTTTGCACATTTCCAATTTTGACTGCCAATTGGTTAAACCACAGCTGCGTGCGGCCGTCGAGCCCTTTCCAGCTGTGGATATACTGAGCAAGTCCAACACGTCTGAAACATTAAAAAGCTCACACTACCCCGAAAAATAGAAACTTCACGCATACAGGTGACATTCAACATTCAAGTGCCAGTGTTTAAGTATTGTCTTTTGGTCAAGTTACTTGAAACTTTCAAAGAATCACTTTGAGGCTTATAAAAATAAATATTTCTCAAAAAATGCTTAATAAGTTACACAAAACTAGCAGCAAAAGTAGAATCTAGAAATCTGTGTGCAAATAGCTAAATTCCCCACTGCTGATCGCCCTGGTCCCAAATAAATCCTGGTTAATATTGAGAACCCTTCCCCTTTTGTAAACAAGCTGCGTTTCTCCTGTCTCCTCACACAATATTTGGAAGCTTGAGGACGTACACTCAAGACATTTATAAAAAACTCTAAATGTGCAATAAAAGAACTTTGTAAAACTTGATGGGCACAACGTACTCGGGCCTAGACCTAACTTAAGTAGCACCATTCAACTTGAAGTTCTCAATACTGTCAGTGCATCTGTTTGTATTCATCAACTAAAACAAAAATCATTAAATAAAATAGAAGTCAAGGCACAACTCACTTGAGAAGAAAATCTATTGCACTTATGTTAAATGCCTTGTTTCTCCTCCACTTAAAGGATTCTCTCCTCTGACGAAAAGAAGCAGAAAACTGGCTCTTACTGTTCAGTGGTTTAGGTCGCATCTAACCCGATGAACTTCAGACAGCATGTGTGTTCCATAAGGAGGAGTTTGGCCCTGCATAGAGAACAGTGGGGCCCTCACAAGCTAAAATGGCGGCCTGTCTATAACTGCACTCGCATCAGGCCTAACCCATCAAACTCCCTATCCGCTAATGCCTCGAAAAGAACTGCCCCCTCCGCCTATGAAAATGGGAGCCATGTCTGCCACGCAGCTTGAAAAGAGAGGACGTCTGTATTAAAATAAAGCCTGCAACAGTTCGTTCGTCTTCTCTCCTTGACCAAAAAACTAAACACTAGCATGCGTATTTGACCAAAGCAGCCATGTTCGCTTTGGTTTTGTGGTCCGTTTGTAGCCATTTGAACTTCATTTTCAGGATGGCAGGCATTTTTTGTTCGTTTGACATTTCTAAAGAAACACTTTATCAAAAAACTCACCGTTTTTTAATAAACCACATCTGCTTCTCCAAAATGTTTTGATAAAAACAAAAACGCTGCCCACTTACAGTGGCTAGCACGTGGTTCTTACTAGCTGCCATAACACTGTCAATTAAAACAAGTGGAGTACGAAGTTCCAGCATTCAGAAATTTAAAACACTGTGTGTTTCCGATAGTTTGTCATGAACATCACAACTGGAATGGCCTTTATCAAGACAACCATATCCCTAAATGGGTGCCTCTCCAGGATAGAGTGAGCAAAACTAAAATAAGTCAGACTTATTTATCCCTTATGACACGGTCACTTCACGGAGCGCTTCGCAGTCGAACGCAAAGCTTCTCTGTCGGTTTTAGTCGTAGGTGCGTTTTGATATTAGTGAGAATTTGAAATTCAAATGGAACAGCGACTCATTTGAGCCACGTTATCCCAGGATTTGCCAAGGTTTGAGAAAGTACAAGCGTGCAAACGCCTTCACAGCGAAAACAAATTAAGCTCTTGGCCGAGCTCACTCGATAAAAATTAACGAAACTAAATACCTGTCTATATTCAAAAAGGCACAGTACATTCACATACAAATGACCCTTGTTTTTTTTAAACAAAGAAAACTTTGCAATATTCTATATCCAATACACAAGTTGACATCAGTGTTATTCTGCTCCGGGTTTAGCGCAGATCTTCATCTTTATCAGCTCGCTTTAGAATGCAGGCAAAGAATCACAGCGTGTAATGTACCGAGTTCATAAAGCTACACGGAGGGGAGAGTCTGGCTATGATAACATGTGGTTTGGCATGGTGACCCTCTCCAAACTTATTTAGTTGCCCCACCAGTCAACCTGGGCGTAGTTTCCTCCGTAGTTAGCGTAGTTCCCGCCAAAGGTGTCATTGCCAAAACTCCCAAAGCCACCTAAATTAGACACTAAAGTCAGAATCGATTTCAAAATTAGCAACACTCTGTTCAAACAAAAATAAAATCCACTGCCAAAAATTGTGAAACTAACCCTTGTTGCCTCCAAAACCGCGGTTCCCTCCATGGCCAACGGTGTTGCGAGCACCACGGTTACCAAAAGTGTTACCACCCCCAGCCATCTGCCGGTAATCTCTGGCTCCAAAGCCTCCAGAGAACCTGCAGAAGAAAGCCAGTGAGGAACGTGTCAAGTCTAGAAAACTCAAATTCCAACATGAAGGTCTTCAGAGAATTAGCGCTTTTGTACCTCTTGGGGCGTCCACGGCTGGTGCTCTTGTGCTGGTGCTCGTAAGCCAGGTTCTCGAGCCAGGAAGGAACCTCTTGTTTGGCCTCCACCAGAATGTCCAGCAAATCTTTAGTGATGTTGCTGTTCTTATCATTGTAGAACGATGTGGCCAAACCTGCAAATAAATAAATAATTATATCGGGTGCGTTTCCGCAAAAAAAAAAACCACACAAATCTACTGTCTGCAAATCTCACCAAGGTTTCCCACGCGGCCTGTACGCCCAATGCGGTGGACATATTCCTCAATATCACTTGGCAGGTCAAAGTTGATCACATGTTTCACATTGGATATGTCAAGCCCTCGTGCAGCCACCTGTAAAGACGACAGTGTCAGATCAGAGAAACGCTAGAAACACATAACACAAGCTTTCAGAGAACCTAGACTCCACACTCACAGCAGTGGCAACCATTATAGGACAGCGTCCAGAACGGAACTGGCTGAGCGCTTCCTCGCGATCGCGCTGAGAGCGGTCGCCATGGATACTGGTGCAAGCATAGCCCTCGTGGTACAGGAAGTCTTCTAGCGCATCTGCTCCCTTTTTGGTTTCCACAAACACCAGCGTGAGAGAATCCTTCCCTGCAAGTATAAAATGTTAATCGGTATCATTTCTATTACTTCAAATAAGACGCCTACTTGGATTATCTGTATTCACTAATTGCCACAACTTTTCAACATTTCCACCCTAGTCAATTTGAGCTTTGATTGCCATTCGTGCACAGTTTGCCATTAGCAACATGACTCCCTTCCCCACCCACTATGTTCTCAAACAGCAGCCTAACAGCAGTAATAATCTCTGCTTGGATAATGTTGGCATGGTAACACTGACCATCAAGACTTATCTAAATACATTTGTCTCTCTATGCTTTGTTGCTATGGATACAGGTAAAAGCATAACCAAGGAGGCAGACCTTGTACTCCTTTGCTTATTACCACAAGAGAAACATCTCAAATACTGTCATCTCTGAATTTACACATTATTAACACACAAGACGTTTATATGATTTCCAAAAATAAATCAACAGTTTATTAAAGTCATTAAAAGGACTGAAGATATTCAGAAAACACGATTGTCATGATTTGTTGCAATTATGCAACTAATTCTTCACTGTAGAATTCTCTTCTGGAGCAGACGAACACCAAGAGTAACAGTTCTAAAAACAAATAATCAAAATATTACATAAAACCTCTCACCTGTCTTGACACCGATGTTGCATTATAGGCATCAAAGCTAATACCATCATTTCCACAAGACAGCACAAACATCACAAAATCCTAAATGAGAAGCGGTGGAAATACCTGTAGCATTGAGCAGGTCGAGGAGGAAGGAGCGCTTGTCATTCTCTTCCACCCAGACCACCTTCTGGGTGATGTTCTCGGAGGTGGAACCCACACGCCCAACAGCCAGAAAGATGTACTCCTCCAGAAAGTCACGGGCCAGAATCTTAACAACAAGCAGAATGTGTTTGTATTCATTTTTGTTATTCAAGTCTGTAGTACAGATTGACGTGCTGGTTGATCTTATGCGAGCATACGCATACCTGGATCTCCTTGGGGAAGGTGGCACTGAACATCATGGTCTGGCGAGCTCCTTTAGTGGGCATGGTGTCTTGCTCCACAATACGTCTGATCTGAGGTTCAAAACCCATATCAAGCATTCTGTCTGCCTCATCAAGGACCAGATAACTAAAAAAAAAGATAGTACTTTATTTTGAGTGATGTTCCAGAAATGCTGTCTTCGTGTCCTTGAAACAAGCTTATTCATAGTGTACGGGTTACCTTTCTACGGTTTAAATCCATTCTACACTACACTTACTTGCAGTGGTCCAGGCCAATCTTTCCCCGCTCCATCATGTCTACCAGACGGCCCGGTGTGGCCACAAGCAGATGACAACCTCTTTCCAATTCACGAATCTGCTGGCCTATATCAGCACCTCCATAAACTACACAAGGTCGCACTTTGGAGCGGTAGGCAAACTGCACAGATGCAAATAAGAGTTTTAAATGTGAACTCAACTATTAAGCTCAAACTTAGGTTATGGCAGGACAGACGTACCTTTCTGGCCTCATCATAAATCTGAAGGGCAAGCTCTCTTGTTGGAGCCAAAATCAAAGAAATGGGATACTGTTTGCGCCGGACATACTTTCCATTCTCCTGCTTTAGGAACATAAAACAAAACTCTGTAACAAAACTGACAAACGTAGGCCTTCACAACTTAGTCATAGTTCACCCGAAAATTTTAATTCTATCATCATTTACTCACCTTGTTGTCATTTCAAACCTTTATGGCTTTCTGCAGAACACAAATTAAGATATTTTGAAGAAAGCTAACCGAACAGCACTGCCCCCCCCTTACTTCTATTGTATAGACACAAAACCAATGCAAGTGAATGGGTGCTGGTTAACAACTTCCTTCAGAATATCTTCTTTTGTGTTCTGCGAAAGAAAGCCATCCAGGTTTGGAATGACAAGAGGGCGATTAAATGTCGGTGTACTATCACTTTAACCTCAGAAGACACTTTGCTCAACTTTGGCCACTAAAGAGATTTTAGCTAAATTGAACTTTCTTGTAACTGTAATACCTGGGTGCTGGCTTTGGTGGCCTGCAGTGCTTCTCCTGGTCCTTCAGTGTAGATCTGACTCAGCACAGGAAGCAGGAAGGCTGCAGTTTTCCCAGAGCCTGATTAAACGGAGAACAATAATAAAACATGCTTACAAATGCATTTTCATAATTAACGCACTTACCACCCAACATTACTATGGTCACATACGACAAACACTGGCTATGTCAAAAGCTAACATACGCGTCATTCATACACAAAGGCCACTCTTGACCTACCTGTCTGTGCGCAGGCCATCAGGTCCCTCTTGCTTTTGATGATAGGGATTGCATACTTCTGAACAGGAGTAGGGCGCGTGTACCGGCTCAAGGCGATGTTGCTCATAATGATCTCCCCCATATCCACATCATGAAACTAAACAGACACACACAGTAAATCATTCACCATTTCAATCCATCAGCTACATTTCACGTCATATTTAGTTAAGGCGGCAGGAATCATCATCACAAATCTTACGCTATCGATATGCACAGGGGAGTCCGTTCCAGTGGCTTCCACAGGAATGTCGTCATACTTCTCAAAGTTAATCCCGGTGTTGCTCCCAGCGAACAGCTCACTGACGTTCAGAGGACGAGAGAGGGATGGAGAAGAAGGGGAGCAAGAGAGAGTGAGAACAATGGCTTATTCATTACGACAGAGCAGACTCTCTGAAGACAGAGGACACAATGCTCTTATCTCACTTTTCCAGACGCTCATTGGGGGGCAATTGCTTTGACCAGTCCTCTTCATCTCTGGACTCATCAACCCAACGGCTGTTCCCTCCTGTTCCCCCTGCAAACCCTCCACGCTCATACCTGCCAAAAACAGCCTTATTCAGCAGGTAACGGTGAAAACACTGCGTCATTACATCATGAATGATGTTTAGAATACAAATCTCTCAGAAAACTGCAATGGATGAGATACAGGGTAGCAACATTTTAGGACTTCTGGAAAAGTAACAGCACATGGTGTGGAGAGCAATACGAGCTGTAGTACCAGTGATGCTTGTGTTTTAGATTGAAATATCCTTCAATTGGGTTTTGTTATGTTAGAATAACAATTAAATGCTGATAGTTTTACAGCCGTTCCTCACCTTCCTCTTGATCCGGTTCCTCTGTCATTGAAAAATGCAGACTTTCCTCTGTCAGAACGTCCGGCAAAGCTTGTGTAGGCATCTCTGTTCACCATAGCATTCCAGCCTCCATCTTTGTTCTCGTAACCGCCATAACCTACAATTTCATGTTACATTAATAGAGCTCAACATCTGTACTTTGTACAGTTTGGAAGAATGCTTGTAACCAAACAGTTCTTGGCCACTCTTTGGTCAGTGTTAAGTTCAGTTTATACTCGTGCATCGGACTTGCGCCGTAGCCTATGAAGAGCCACTTACCCTACGACTTAACCTGATGCTTACCACTCCAAAAATGTAACAACACGTCAACTCAATGGGGACCCTACGCGGACCGAAAGCTCTGTAATTTTGCTCCTTTTGAACCTCAAAGGGCTCAAAATATGTAGCCTATACAACCTTTTAAAGTCCACTAACTTTTTTCTTTAATTCGTTTTTTTAGGACTCTAAAAGTAAACTTAAATTAAATTTTAGTAATCAAATTAAATGAAACTTTAGTAAAAGTGTGTATTACAGTAAAATCATGAAGCTTAAAATATTTAACAACACTTCATTAAAAGCACATGTATATCAAATAATCAAGTCAATCCGTCTTTCATGCATTGAATTTTAAATATTGACATTTACAATTATCTACTTTTAAGTTGTATGCCTGCATTCCACGCTTCCGTCTTGTGGCATTAAGAAACCAATACAGTATGGTTAAGCATGGCTCCAGTGAAATTATTAATATGCCACTTTGATATGACATATTTTGCGTAAAACCTACCATTTTCCTCCTTCAAAACACCCCACAACTTGTCTTTCAAGTGGTCATTTCTGAACGCGCTGCAATTGGCACAAAGGAAATGCATGCTAGATCTAACCTAATATTAAAACATTTTGCTCCTCCTACACGTATAAAATAAAATAATTATTAATAGTTTTTAAATGTTTTAGTATGCTATTTAAAATGTTTTTTAAACGAAACAATAAAATGAAAGTCATTTGAATTATAACATGTTGTGTAATTATTTCGTGTAATCGACTGTTGTTTTCAGAGTCCACTAGTAGGATCTATACCATTTAGGCCGTGTTCATACTTGTAGTTCGGTTTGTTTGGTACTTTTGGTCCAGACAAAAAAATTCCTGGTTCTCTTAGCGTTCACACTAGCATAACAGCAAAGATATCGAACCCAACACCTTACGATACCGATACCAGATACAAATATCCGATCAGATCATCCCTAAAAACAAAAGCAGTCAAAACTACCCCAGAACTGTTTGTTTTCCTACATTCTTCAAACGAGAAGAACAAAGAAATTAACTGAGTTATTATTTTGTGTTAGTCAATAGTGACCAAGAACTGCTTGTTTACAAGCAATCTTCCAAAGATCTTTCTCGATGTTCATTAGAACAACTTGATGGTGACACAATGAAGACAACATTTTTGGGTAAACATTTCTGTCAGAAACACCAGATCTCACCTGCATTATGCATTGGCTGGTTGAAGGAACCACCGTTCCTGTTGCCTCTGTAGCCGCCACGTCCCCCTCTGTCACTGCGAGGAGGTCCACGTACAAAGTTTGCAGTAATATTCATACGACCGTCGTGGTACCCATTGATGAAACCATTGCTGCGACCGCCATCCCACCCTGGAGAATCTTTCACAAACAAACAAAAAAACAGGAAAAATAAGATCAGGTAATTGACGGCTGGTTCGTGTTATGGTCTAGTTCAAAGCCAAGCAGCGGCATCATGCACCCAGTTTTTGTAAGGGGGCACAGTGTGCACAATACACAGAAAAATGTCCTGTCCGTACAAATATATATTTAACGCAATACTATAGAGAATATCTCTTGAGCGTATTCACATCGCCCAGATCATCGAGAGAATGAAATTAGCACGGGAAGAAGATTCATATATCAAATAGTGTTGTATAGTAGTAAAAGAGTCATTGTTAACGTAATTTTTATTTGCTTTAACTTTTATTCTCTATGTTCATTTGTATGCAAAGTATTTACCCATTTTTAAACTGACTTTTTATACAAATTTATTCTCCATTACAAAATTCCTTCCAGTATGAAACAAAAATATACAATTTATTTGCATCCATTTCTTAATATATGAAAAGTGTCAATTCTTTATGTATTATTTACTATATTGTATATATTACTTTAACTAAGGTGGCTTTCACACTTGGAAGTTTAGTTCGGAACAGGCCACGGTTCGCATGAAAGCTGTAAAGCGAACCCCGGTGCGTGCCTGGCTAAGGAACCAGAGACTACCTGAAGGAGGTGGTCATAGTTCGGTTGCTCTCGAACAGTGGCACTGTTGGCATGAATATGATAGCATCACAGACCTGAGCGCGCACTTGATGAGGAAGTATAGTGACCTGCACATCCGTTTAAGCCGATTAAGATGCATTTCCTTCAATAAAACACATGTAAGAGATAATACATGTTGATAATTTACCTTTGATTCGAGCAAGAATGGGCCTGCATCGTATTTCTGCATTGCGAGTGGAATAAGAGTGGCAGGTCAAAGGTAATCCACTGTTTCCTCAAAATAGTCTATTTTCAAGCAACTGAAAGCTGTATGCAATATGACGGCGCATACTAGCATAGTTTCCGTGAGCTGAGCTCCCAACCGCACGCAGATGCTGATTACATCTTAAGCTAGCGCTGTTGCTTCTGTTGCTGGATTGATAAATGTTAAGATCCTGTACCTGTACTCATAACTGATATAGTGTCTTCCTATAGCATCGTGCAACTGATTAATAGATTCTTAAGGCCCGAGTCGCATTTCGTGTCCAAACCCACACGGAAAAACGTGAGCCGCGCCACTTTTTCCTCTTCAAGTGACATAAAAAAACCTACAAAATGTAGCGCCGTATGCTACATTTAAAATAACAAATAAGCGTGTGGCAAATGTGAATTGGGCCTAACTCGTCATTTGGAGGTTGCATGCAAAATTGACTGTTCAAAAATATGAGGGGGCACGTGCCCCGTCTGTTTGAATGGGCATGACACCTCTAAAGCAAAGACTGTATAACCCACAGGATTCAGTGGTGATGGTTAAGTGAGAGACAGAACTGAAACAACCAGTTAAGTAATTTCACCCTACTGCAGCAAAGAGAACTCATGTAGGTTTAGTTAACCAGACAAACAGGTTCATGACAATGCACAGACACAGCAGACAAAGAAACCAAACCAACATCACCACCGCATAAACAAAAATAAACCAGGGTTGACTCACTCAGCTATTCCTTTCTAACCAAAACCAAGTCTGAATAAAACATTCACACTCCTTTTATAATGCAATGTACTTCCCATCAAATGACTTGTAAACCCAAAAACCAACACACGCAAAGTTAAAATCATACATCCCATGGAGCTTATACAGACTAATGATAACCCACTGGCCACAAAACTACCAAACCAGGCCAAGCCATGCCATCATCTGATGCTCAAATTTACCACAGCGATCAGCCCAGCTGATAACACTGGCTGTATCTTCATTTCCATTGGTGGCTACACTGCTGTCGGTACGAGCAGGAGAGACTGAAGATGACAAGCACAGTTATTAGCTGGGGCTAATGCATGTCCGGTCTTTAGAACTTCAAAAAAAATGCACCTCGCACTACCACAGATGTTATGCCACTTGTAACCCAAACACAAGCTTATTTCCAAAGACCAATCACTGCTGACCTACTTGAACACCAAGAAGTAAAGACTGATTTCCAGACACCAAGAAATCTTTTTTTTGCCTTTTAGGCAAGCCACAAACACAAGACAAAGTCGACATCTCTTCATTTAACAAGTTTACATCCAGTCACTTAAAAATTTAAAACTCATGGCAAACAAACAACCCATGTGGCAGCAATAAGACACGTCAAAGCTAAATTGGCCTAATTTAGCATACAAACTCACTCATGGAGTGTAAACAAGTGGTTTGGTTATTAGTAACGTTAATTTTTATTTCAAATAAAAACTATGGCTATCAAACAATTAACCGCGATTAATCGCATCCAGAAAAACTTTGAGTTTACATAACATATGTCTGTGTACGGCGCATATTAAATTGGCATTTATAAACACATATACAGTATCTCACAGAATATACACCCCTCACATTTTTGTTAATATTTTATTATATCTTTTCATGCGACAACACTGAAGAAATGAAACTTTGCTACAACGTAAAGAAGTGAGTGTACAGCTTGTATGACAGTATCAATTTGCTGTGCCCTCAAAATAACTCAACACACAGCCATTGTCTAAACCGCTGGCAACAAAAGTGATTACACCCCAAGTGAGAATGTCCTATTGGGCCCAATTGGTCATTTTCCCTCCCTGGTGTCACGTGATTCGTTAGTGTTACAAGGTCTCAGTTGTGAATGGGGAGCAAGTGTATTAAATTTGGTGTAATCGCTCTCACTCTCTCATACTGGTCACTGAAAGTTCAACATGGAACCTCATGGCAAAGATCTCTCGGAGGATCTGAAAAAAGAATTGTTGCTCCACAGAAAGATGGCCTAGGCTATAAGAAGATTGCCAAGGCCCTGAAACTGAGCTACAGTACGGTGGCCAAGATCATACAGCGGTTTAACAGGACAGGTTCCACTCAGAACAGGCCTTGCCATGGTGGACCAAAGAAGTTGAGTGGACGTGCTCAGCGTCATATCCAGAGGTTGTCTTTGGGGAAAAAGACGTACGAGTGATGCTAGCATTGCTGCAGAAGTTGAAGGGGTGGGGGGTCAGCCTGTCAGTGCTCAGACCAAACGCCCGACACTGAATCAAATTGGTCTGCATGGCTTTCACACCAGAAGGAAGCCTCTTCTTAGGATGGTGCACAAGAAAGCCCGCAAACAGTTTGCTGGAGACAAGCAGACTAAGGACATGGATTACTGGAACCATGTCCTGTGATCTGATGAGACCAAGAAAAACGTATTTGTCAAGCCTGTGTGACGGCAACCAGGTGAGGAGTACAAAGAAACGTGTTTCTTGCCTAGAGTCAAGCATGGTAGTGGGAGTGTCATGGTCTGGGGCTGCATGAGTGCTGCCAGCACTGGGGAGCTACAGTTCATTGAGGGAACCTTGAATGCCAACATGTACTGTGACATACTGAAGCAGAGAACGATCCCCTCCCTTCGGAGACTGGGCCGCAGGGCAGTATTCCAACATGATAACGACTCCGAAGGAAGCTGAGGGTACAGGTGATGGACTGGCCAAGCAAGACTCCAGACCTAAACCCCATTGAGCGTCTTTGGGGGATCCTCAAAGGGAAGGTGGAGGAGCGCAAGGTCTCTAACATCCACCAGCTCTGTGATGGAGGAGTGGAAGAGGACTCCAGTGCCAACTTGTGAAGCTCTGGTTAACTCCATGCCCAAGAGGGTTAAAGCAGTGCTTTAAAATAATGTTGGCCCCACAAAATATTGACACTTTGGGACAAATTTGGACATTTTCACTTAGGGGTGTACTCACTTTTGTTGCCAGCGGTTTAGACATTAATGGCTGTGTGTTGAGTTATTTTGAGTGACAGCAAATTATTATACATGCTGTACACTCAGTCCTTAACATTGTAGCAAAGTTTCATTTGTTCAGTGTTGTCACATGAAAAGATAAAATGATATATTTACAAGAATGTGAGGAAAGTGTATTCACTTCTGTGAGATACTGTATATAAATGCATATATTTAGTAAAATAAAAATTATTAAATTTATATAATATTTTATTTATTGGTAAATACTTTAAATATTTCCTGAATCAATATACTTGTGTATGTTTTTGTGTTTATAACTACAAAATTAATATGCAAATTATATATATATATATATATATATATATATATATATATATATATATATATATATATATATATATATATATATGTGTGTGTAAACAAAAACTTTTATTTTGGATGTGATTAACCGTTTGAGAGCCCTAATACAAGTACTACATGATGCGCACACGCATGCATGCTATTGACATTCGAAGCAAGCTCTACAAACTTCAGGCCCCCTGCGGGGTTTCAGTTATAATGCAGTGACATCACAGAGGGTAAAGGGCAGCACAGAAGGGTTATGCCAAAAGTCACATGCATAGAGATATACCACATTTGTCTGGCCAGCTACCAGTATAGGTGTGATAAAACGAAAGCTCCTGGGACACATATCTCTGGTTACCTAAGCAGAGCACAGGGCGCTTAAAAACATCCTTTTACAATTAAAGGACCTCAGGAGCAATGTAGGGTTTTTATAATAATAATTACCAATCTTAAAGTCATTCCATCCAGTTGGATAGTTATGCCAGTTTTTGTGGTTTCCCTCAGGGTGCCAACTCTGAGCATACTGGTTAGGAGAAACTTGGGGAACAGTTTCACATTGTTACAAGACATCTCTACATTCAGAAGTATTCAAAGGCGTGTGTGAGCTATAGCAAAAAGCCTTCAACTATTTGTTTATATTCAGAGTGAATAAGATAAAGAGGAAAATGCATGCAACCACGGCTGCATTATGATCACACAAAGCAGTCAAAGCGATTTATGCTTTGCTACTGACCCAAGCTCTATATGTCTGGCTCAATAGACTGGCCCCAAAGTATTAGCTCTGAAAGTATTGAATTAAACTTTCATGCATCTTGGAAACAAAGCACCTACAGCAAGACCTGTCCAGGACTTACAGCTCTGTGCTGGTGCCACCGAATAACCGCTCTGCCTACCAGAGGAATAAGCATTTTCTGCTGTAAAATACAAAACAAATAAGAAGTGCCGTTTTTAGAAGTGATGGAATAGAGAGCGGCTTTTCTTGATTTACTGAACCTCAAAACCAGGTGGCAAACAAAACGCATTAGGTTTTTCTTTGGAATTTGAGATCCAGGTATGTATTACACATACAATCACCAAAACTGGAGTCAGAACTCGCTGGCCACAAGAAAAACAGAAACGCCCATGCAGTTCATGTGCATTTAAAGATGGAGGACTTTTCAAGCAAACTAGAATTGCATACCACTTTTTGGTGCATCTTTGTTTCTCAAATGTGGAGGAATGTAACGCCCTGGAAAAGAATAAATATTGATAACATTGAACTGTTTGAAATAAAGACATGACGTGATATATGAATACTTACGACCAATGCCTGCACCCTGCCCATCAGCCGAGTTCAAGTCTAAAACAGCAAGCTGAAAACACAGAAAGAGCACAGTGAGTCACAAACTCCAGGACAAGATGATGAATCAAAATACTTAGATGCATACAAACCGATGCTGATACAGAAAAAAAGTACTAAGGATATTCATTTTTATAAGTGCTGTTGACTTTATTGTTCCGTGTATATAACTTTTGCACTGCTGAATGGCATCCGTGACATGCTATTGATTTCTGAAGATCAAAAATGCTTGTAAAGCCAGACAGACATTAAACTACAGTGGAAGCCTGCGAGGTACCGTTTCTCATGAATGATGAAATACTAACCATTTAAACCTCAAATCTAATAGACAAAGAAAACTTTTGTAAAAATTAAAACATTGTATTATTCAAATGTATTTCTGCTCAATTTTATGCGATTAACTGGTGTCATGTTTACATCAGGTTTTAGTTACACATGGAACTACAAACTCCACCCACAGGATTTATGAGACGTTTATCCGCCTGGAACAGTAGTCCCACTTCAAAATGGCGGTTTAGACAACTTTACAAACACATTTCATTATGAAAACAAATATGAATTATCTTCAGTGTCTTGCCACATATAAACTCTACTGTAAACGCTCGAGACTTACGCTGTTCTTAGACATTCTGAGGCGAAACCTACTTTCTGTTGCGATCAACAGATGTGACCATTTCTATAGTTTTATAACATGCCTCAAAGTCAAAACCTGTTCGTCAAAGGATCTACAAACTTCTCGCATAGACCTTTGAATCACGTAGTGAATGACCTAACAACCGTCATAAACAATGAAACTTGTATCAACTATAACCGGGCTGTCGCATGCAAAAAACAGGGTTTAAAGGGAAGGACAGGCCGCGAGCACAGGCAGTCTTTTTCTAAAGCAAATGCCGGACAGACTTCGGTGACATGCGTCTATTAACATTATCTTATCATATAAAATCAAAATATCATTTATTGACAAGCCCAGTGTTCTGTATAATCTGTTGATATAAATACCCCGATGATCAAAAACTCAATATTACGGTTTACTTTAGCGGAACAAAAAAAATACGACACATACATAACGCGTCGTTTTACATAAGCTTTTTTTTTACCCCAAATGTTAATTTTTTCTTCGAAAACTCTTAATTTTATACGTTAAATAAATGGAAATTTTCAGCCACAGTGCACGAGGAACTACAGCCGAGTCTCAACACCTATGGAGCTGCCTTGTTAGACAGCAGGTTTGAGCACCACGACGCGACGAATACTGTCTAGTAGGACAGCGAACTAGCTTTCGAGACGTAACCCGTACGTCAAAGCCAACAGATCAAACCGATTATAGACCTCTCATATTTAAACACATATTTCCAACCTACCTCCTGCTGATCTAGACCGTGTGAACCGTCGACGACCACATGACTCATAACTAAAGAGAATAAGTGAGGATTACTCCTTTAATTCACAGAAGCTTTTCTTTGTTGACTGACGTTATAGGTTTTCAGCCAAGTCTCCTTTTATAACGACGTCACTTTCAATCCTGTCCTTCTCCAAGGGCTTTTTTTGCCAAGACAGACGTGGAAAAAAATAGGAAATGCACGAGTGTAAGTTATCTTCCCACGGGCCTTTTCGTAAGCTAACAAAACCCCCAAAATGTAGGTTTCTTTCACAGTATCCGTGTCTTCTGTGCGCTGTGCTAATAGTAGCCCAGTGTGTGCGGCGTCTGTTGGCTTCAGGCTAAATGCCATTGGATCAGAGAACGGAGGAAAGACGTCACTGGGAGGGAAATCTCGCGAGAGTGAGCTTTCCCGTGCTTTGCCGTCTAAAATAAATAAATTTATAACTTTTTTGTTGATCTGTAAAATCAAAGGAGAATACCTATCCCTTATTGTGTAAATACACTTTCATTGTACATACTATATTGATAAATGTCTATACACGTCTGGAATTTTTTACAACAGTGTGACGATGTCCTTTCTTTAAGGACATTTATTTGCTTATTAGTGATTTGCTTAAAACGAAGACCCTAAAGCAGACTTAACTTTTTATCTAAAATTGCGTTTTTATTGTGTATGAGAAATAGCACCTCATCGACTGTATAGGTTTGTTTTCGGTAGTTTTAGTGAAAAAAAAAAAATGAATTTCATTTAACTATGATCACTATGAATCTTTGACGTTGCCTTAAATATTAAAGACATCAAGGGTATATTTTAACAGAACGTTATTTTCATTGTCATGTAGGATAATTTTGTGTGGAAAACCGTTAATCACACACACACAAAAAGCATGTTATGCTTTAATAGACAGGTGCTTGACTCGATGCTGCCACCTAATGGTTTGCTATGAAAATGTGTTCATTTTTATCATAAGATATTAACATTCTGTTATTCACATATCCATATATAAGACGTCAAACTAGAATAATACATATAAGGAGAAAATGTTTATCTGACGATTATTCAGCGACTCATAATAATATAACAGGTGTCATTTTTTATTCAAAAGAAAGTGTTCCACTATCAACCTCCAGGAGGCGCGCCAGAAATAACCGACAGAACAACATCCGGGTTCTCGAACGCCCCCATTTCACCGGAAGAAAATCTTCATTCCTCCCTTACGCTTCCTCTTTCCGTCAACGGGGTTTAGGTATGAGAAAGAACTTTCTGTCTCTCTGCTCCATCTGATTAAAATCACTGTTTTAATTTCACCATCCACGTAAATAATGAGTCGTATAATGTCCACACAATATTGTAGCATATGTATGAGATGCGTTTAGGTATCTACATTTTTATTTTTAACGGGATATTTAGCTTTGAAGTGAAAGATGTCGTAGTGGCCTGATAGTACGCGGCGAGCGCCGGTATTTGTGTTACCGCTGAACTATTACCATGTTGTACGCTTATATGAGTAACGCATTCTCTGGCCAAGTATTATTATTAATTACTTAAACGAGACAAACGAACGTGTAGTTGTGTTACATTTAATGTTTCGTTTGTGTCGTCAGTCTGTTTGCTAACTGCGTGCGTCATTTATTCAGGCTTACGTTAAATAATTGTTGTCTGTCAACAAATAAAAACACTTCCAGACAATATTAGAATGTTACATACTTGATTCTCAATTAACGTGGCGTTTTTAAATTTGGATATGTGTTACTGTTTGTTTATACAGGCCGCAATGGGACGTGTGATTAGGGGACAGAGAAAAGGTGCGGGCTCAGTCTTCAAAGCCCATGTCAAGCACAGAAAGGGTGCTGCTAAACTCCGTCATGTTGACTTTGCCGAGCGTCATGGTTACATCAAGGGAATCGTGAAGGTAAAACTGCACAAGTTTAACAAATAAAATATTGGCACTTTATGGTGAAGTCATCCAGTGGCTTAAGGAAACAAATCTGCTTTCTCCCTAGGACATTATACACGACCCTGGCCGTGGGGCTCCTCTGGCCAAAGTAATGTTCCGTGACCCATACAGGTTTAAGAAGAGGACAGAACTGTTCATTGCAGCTGAGGGTATTCACACCGGGCAGTTCATCTACTGTGGCAAGAAAGGTAATCTTTCAGTGTAGTATTTTGCGTCTTTTTGTTGAGAATAGTGTACACAAATGTGCAGTCAAGCATAGATGTGCTGATCAATTTTTTGCTGGATTTTTTTATAGCCCAGCTTTGCATTGGAAATGTGCTCCCTGTTGGCGTCATGCCCGAGGGTACCATTGTCTGCTGTCTTGAGGAGAAACCCGGAGACAGAGGCAAGCTCGCTCGCGCATCTGGAAACTATGCCACAGTCATCTCCCACAACCCTGAGACCAAAAAGTCCAGAGTCAAACTTCCTTCTGGATGCAAAAAGGTTGTTTCTTCTGCAAACAGAGCTGTTGTTGGTGAGCAGACTGAGGTTTTTGATACTTATGCGTAGATTGTTGTGGTATTGTGTTCTAGATTCCTGACTTTGCCATTTATTCTTAACCTCATGGCAGTAGTTGTGATTAAAAGCCCTGAATATGTTTGTGTCTAAGATTTGCATAGATTAATTGTGTACTATTGCCTCAGGAATGTGTCTGTATGATGTATTGTATTGAAGTTTACTGTCGTATCTAAAGGTGTTGTTGCTGGTGGTGGTCGAATTGACAAACCCATCCTGAAGGCAGGACGTGCATACCACAAGTATAAGGCCAAGAGGAACTGCTGGCCTCGTGTCCGTGGTGTGGCTATGAACGTAAGCGAAGCTTTGCATTATGATTTTATGAGGTATTTTTATTTGTGAGGTGCACGTCTGTGATGGTTTTAATCTGACGGAATATGTTTTCTTTTTCAGCCTGTTGAGCATCCCTTCGGTGGTGGTAACCATCAGCATATTGGCAAACCCTCAACAATCAGGAGGGATGCACCCGCTGGACGCAAAGTCGGTCTCATCGCTGCCCGTCGTACTGGCAGACTGCGTGGAACAAAGACCGTCCAGGACAAAGAAAACTAATATGTATCTTCATAATAAAAGTGTCCCAACGAATTTAATCTGTTTTGCCTTTTTCATTTTTTTCCTATGCACAAAAGATGTCCAGCATACAGTTATGGTACCTTCAGCATCAATGGCATCTTTGCCCTGGAAAGTAGTGTTCAGATTAAGATCACTGTTCTTCTGGACTTGTTTTGCACATATACATTTTGCATGTTAGCAAGGCTGTATAAGTGACTGGGGACTGCACACCTACTTTGTGCAACGGGTACTGGGTAGTGTACTGGGTTTGCTTAAAACATATTTGATTAAAATCCTGTTATAGTAAATATGGTCTCTAGCCTAGATATGCTCAGCTTAACATTTGAAGGTTTGTTGTATATAAATGTGATTCTAGTTAGTCTAGAAAGTATGCTCTTAATGTATTTTTGTCTCCGACTGGAAACTAGTTTTTAAATTAAGTACTTGGCTTTTAAAAGTTTATCCACTTAAGACTAAAAGCACTTGATATGAAACTAGTTCTAAATGCGTAAAGGAATTTTGGTGAAATTAAACACTTTAGGAAACGTAATGCCTGACCTACCAACAGTATTGCTTGCAATTACAGCCACAGAAAAGTTTCAATAATTTTTTCCCAATTTTTTTTCCCAAATTTAAGTTCACGCTTAGGCAATACAACGGTAATATTTCTACATGATTTAAATTATAAAAAAAAAAGAAATTGTTTGTGCCAACCTGGATTTTATGACCGTGGTCACATGCTGTTGGATAATTTTGTCACTTCTGAGGTTCGATTTGTTGAAATCAAACAGACGTTGGACTGGAATGACCACAATACGTTTAGAAATGCCGATACATTTTAATAGTATCTTAATTTCCACAGCTGTATATTATTCAGTTTGTGGTTTTAAGAAAGTTGGAACTGTCCTGGAGTGATAATTTAGAAAAAGACAAGATATGTTAAAGTGTTTTGCAGCTCTGAACGTTCATAACAATAAACCAGACGAGTTTCCTGATTTCTTTGTCTTTATTCTTGAAGGGCGCAATGCTTTTCTCTAATATTTCTGTGCACAAAAACCTCACAAAGTGAAAGTCAACATTGTGACTGTGGCTTCAGAATTCAACGTCACATCATGGCCAAAACAAAAGTCGGCAAAAAACAGGGCGAAGAACTCTGTACAGTCAATAATCTTTAAAAATAACACAAGGACAAAAATGTTCCTCTTAAATCAAATTCTATTATTCTTTTAGTGAAATACAACAAAATAAATTCTATAAAATAAAACAGCAAAATATTTAAATATATGATGGGCAGAATATTTTCATTTGCAGGAGTATTTGGTATTTTTCCAACAAAATCCAAGGAAAAAAAGCATTCAAGTTACCAATTAAATACATACTGTATCTACCGATGTTTACTCCTTTATCCAAGAAACTTTACTAACTGTAGTTGCAACATGACTAACCAGCAGTTATTTTATGATACAACCCTGCTTTACGTTTATTCTCCTTAAATGAAGAGTCCCCACACTGAGTACACAAATGTGATCAGGGAGCAGGCAACTAAACTGCCAGGAGGTCATTTGTCTTGCGCAAGGTTCAACCAAAGAGAGACAAATAAGCAAACCCAGTTTAGTCCGCAAAGGTTCCAGGCATCCTGGCGTAGCAAACGGTTGCATATATTTTCTCTCTCTAAAATTCCTATCATCAAAAACTAAGCGACAGACAAATATTTATCAGAGGAAACGTGTGCAATTGTAAAGCCACTCATTTCTTACATCAAATCTAGAAGAGCGTATGAAGGGGGGCCAACGAAAGAGCTCTTCTGAACAGCTGTGGAGAAAGAAATCACGGAGTTTCCCTTCGGCTATACTAGTTCGATGTGAAGCCATGCTAAGATGTTACAGCGTGTCAGCTGAAGCCTTCAAATGACTGAATTATTACCAGAAGAAAAAAGGCGATAGGAATTTTCAGAACAAAGTTGCATCACCCCATTCACATCAACTAAACATTATGAAGATCAACCAACCCTCCCATCGTTCACACTCCATGGCCAACTCTCGCTCACCAGGTGCCATTGCCCGTTAAGCTTCGACGTGAATATAATGTAATGATGAAAAGCAGAATGACCCAAACGGCCCAAACCTTACTACGGAGCATGGGATAAAACTGTTTTTTGTCTTTCAACATTTGCATCTTTTTTGTTTGTTTTTGCCATTTTCATGAATCTGCGCGGTCTCCGAACAACCTCAAGTGCTGTTGTTTTCGAACAGTCAAAACATTAACATAGTATGTACACCTTTGTCATGAGACAAGTGCGTCAGGCCCGTTTTATTACAAACAATATGCACAGTCCACCGCAAGTTACACTTTTGACAGTTAATACTGCAGAGCAGACAGTGAGAGGGCTCCACTCCAGGGTTAGAAATTGAGGGAAGCTGAATGTTCTGGTTACACGGGCTCTGGAGTGGAGCGGCATGGTGGGGCCTGGCCTTGCTCTGGATTCGAGTATCTCGCTGGAGAACTCAGATGGAGGACAGTGGGAGAACATATTGTTAGTCTTTAGTCTGGCTCGGCGGCACTTCCTCAGTGGGCTCCCAGTTCTCTTGTGCTCGTGGGCCTGGACGCTGAGGGTTGTTGACATGTTGTGCTGCGGGGCCGGTGTATGGCTGCGTATGTGGGAGGTTATTCTGCTGAAAGACACGAGATCGTATGAATGATTACATTACGATTGGAAACTGGAATACTGTATATATCTGGTATGTATTTTGCGTATGTGTTCACTAGTAGGCAGCGAGGCTCAGTACCTGTTGTTGAAATTTTGTGCCTGGAGAATGAGGGTACAGAGCGGTGTCCTCCGGTGGAGAAGTTTCCGGCTCATCGAGTCCCTCCTGCTCATCAGGCTCCTGAAAAAAACATCATTACACAAGTTAAAGACTGAAAATACATAATGACAGTTTCAATCAAAAATCTAAATGATTCTGATGATTACTTTGTGATTTCAGGGCTAGAGTTCTACAAAAAAGGACCACATTGTATAAAGGCCCTGAATATGCTGTATGTTATTTAATGTTAATTTACCAAAACATGCTGTGACAAAGAGACACCATTAATAGACAAGGGACTAGCTATTTACACCCGATATTACATCAGTTAAAGGCAATCTGGATCATTGTATGCGAAATACAGATGCATTGGAGTCAAAAAACAGATGATGTAGATGTGCAGAACACTTCTTAAAGGGACAGTTCACCCAAAAATTTAAATTCATCATGTATTTGTCATTTCAAACTTGTAGACTTTCTTTCTGCTGCAGAACACAAAAAAATATTTTGAAGAATTTTGGTGACCGAACAACAGTGCCACCCAATGACTTCTATTTTATCAACACTAAACCAATGCAAGTGTATGGATACGGCCATTGTTTGGTTACCAACATTCTTCAAAATATCTTTTGTATTCTGCAGAAGAAAAAAAGCCTTTCAGCTTTTAAATGACAAGGTGATAAAATCATGACTGAGTTTAGATTTTTGGGTGAACTATCACTAAATTTAGGTAACAGCTGTGGGACTTAAACAAGTATATCGTGATGAGATAAAAACATGGAAGTATGTTTTAAAGCAACAGTGTAATTACTTTGTGCTGTACTAACATGACAAAAAAAAGAGATGAAGTTAGTAAAGTAGGCAGTTGCGAAATCAAAGATAAGCCCTAACAAGGTTCATGCGTCACTATGTGTGTATGGCAATCTCTAACAATCTCTGTGCATTCTCCCGAGATGTTAACATCAGGTGTAAACAGGGCCATGTATAAATTGAGATGGGAAGATCATTTTGAAGCTAACAAATCAATGAGAGACAGATTTGATAAAATAGTGGCGTGACTGCATTAAAGAGAGCATGTTTAGTATTGCAATGTTCTTCCTGCATGCAAATAGAGTACAGGTCAGATTAACATGAACAAAAACTGTCTCACATTTCAACAACAACAACAAAAAAAACACCAAACACAGATTATTTTAACTCACTTCTACACTATAGCCAAGGCTTAGAGTTTTCGATCACTTAGTTAACACATTGAGGCTTATCACATTGAGAACACGAGAAATAACATCTTATTCAGAGTTGTTTATGAGGGAGATGGAAGATGAATTTGGCTACAACCCGCCCTGTAAACATCAAGAATGTACGCAGATGGCACCAGTGTTGCAGGGCCGTATGAGTCTTACGGTTTGCTGTGGCTGGCCTGTCACTTCCCCTGGCAAAAGTTGCTGTGCAGAGGACGGGTTCCGGCCTGCGTCCTCTTCAGATACCGCCTCGTGCTTCGTTAAGTGACACTAGTTTGAAATGGTAGTTATTAATGCATACTGGTTCAAAAGTTACGTATTTCTAAGTCTGCATACATTTACAACATTTGCGATATCTGCAATTAAATGAAATGATTGGATAAAGCAAATTCTCATTTACTTCATAGAAACGGCTTTGTAAAACAATGGCATGAAATCAAAGGTGACAATAATGAAACTTAGCAAATAACAATAGCATTTGGCACTATAGAAACAGCCGCATAAAAACTAAAATCTGGAAACAATAATAAAACAAGTCGAAAACTCAAAGCCCTATCTATAGTTAAACACTGGTAGGTTTTTAGCATTCGGCAGGTCTCAAACAGTCCTATCAGGTACATTACAAGAGTAAATCTTGAAGTTAAAGAAGCAACTAAATATATTTTTAAAAGGCATGACTGACTAGTGAGTGGAAGCAGAGAGGAATGATAACTTTAAACTTATTTACACTAACATTGCAGAATGTCTTAAAGGGGCATCACAAGTCTAAACATACCTCCTCCGGGCACAACTCGCAGGCCTTGGCTAAAGTCATGCGGGCACTGTGAGAACGCTCCAGGAAATATCCGTTAGACGTCTCGTTGCTCTGGACAGGAGGGGACCAGTTGTTATACGTGTACTGGGTATTGCCAGTGTACGGCCTTCGTTCCAACTCATCCCCGAGCCACTCAACCGCCCATGTCCACTTCCTCTTTAGATCACCATTACTCTGGATTTGAGGAAAATCATAAGTTACATTTTTTTGTAAGTGCACCCTTCATTGCCATTTTTCTGAAAAAAGTGCTAACCTGCAGAATCTGATAGGCCACAGAGCAGTTACTGAACAGAGCCACCATGCATTTGATACACTGATAAGCTCTCTTTTGGTAGTGGTTTTTGGAGCGTTGAATGGTGTCGAAAAGCCCATCACGGTCATCAGGAATTCCCTTTAGCACGTTGTGGATCCTAACAGTTCATAAGGACAGAGCAGAACAAGACACCGATGTAGATCATGAATGTTTTAAATCATTAACACATTAAGGACTTCACCTACACTCCAGGAAGACTCTTTCTGTAATTTTAGCTGGTTTACACAATGCAATTGCTTACTAGGGGTCGACCAATTGTAAGTTTTTCAGGGCCGATGTCGATATCGATTACTACAGATCAAGTGGACCGATAAATGATATTTTAAAACGAAATATATGTCTGGTGTAAAAATGAAAAATATGTTCAAAATTAAGAATAACAAGAGCTCTGACAAAAACTTTGCCCAAAAAAAACATGGTTAAAACACGTTTACTATAGTTAAATACAATAAGAATGAGCTCCACTTGATACCTTCGCTCTTTACAATAAAAACCTTTTATCCTCACAGTGGTGATGTTTTTAAAGGGAATGTTAACCTTTCCTCTTGGTTATGGACTGTCTGAGGATCCGCCGGACATGTGTAGTGTGACATCGGCCCAACCCGCAGTAAATCAGAGAATATTAATGGGATCATTTTAAGTGGACACTTTAAGCTTTCTTTAGCCATATCCTTTGAGTTTCTATGACGAGTATTCGTGCTGTTTTAATGAAGCGTTTCAGAAAGATGCACGCGGACAGAGACGCCTGAAAGACGCCAGTCTGTAGATTTTCATTCTTTACAAAAGCAAAATATTTTGTGGATAATGAGTACACACAAATAAAAGTAGACCGATCACAGATTCGAATCATGTATTACTCTTAATCTGTCTGATGGACATAACGTGTATGTCTGAATTTTTATGCGGAATAAGTTGCAAAAATGACTCAATCTGACACTTTTTGCGAGCAGTTTGAGTGGCCGCGGTGTCGCTGAAGATCTTTTTTTGAGAGCCAGTACTTGATGGTATTAAATGGTTTGTATTTGTGAATTGGCATGACTTAAAATAATGTGCAAATGCCTAATCCGTCAACTGATGCGCTATAATTTAAGCAGCTCGAGCTAACAAATGCTTTCAGTCCGAGAGTGCAATCCTTTCAGTGTCTTCAGTCAGTGTTGATTGGCCGGACTCGTGACTTTCAGCAAAGCCAGAGAGTGGCGTGTTACACTAGAGGAGGCTGCATTGGAGCCAAATAGCACGCTTCATAAATATGAAAATGACCTATGTCTATAATTTTATATATGCTTAATATCGAGGTCGATAATCAGCCTGTGCGATAATCGGTTGACCCCTATTGCTTACTACCAAGTAAGGAAAGGTGGACCAACCTGTGAGTCTGCCATGAGTCCTCTATGAACAGGATTTGGAGAAGCAAGTCCAAGTAAGGCCTTAACTCATACGTGTAGGAATACGCCACCTTTGCAAAAACACATTAACAATGATTAGCATCAGAAAGAGTCAAATAAAATAGAATTCCAGGTGACCTGTAATCTCGCTCACCTGCCACAGGAGTTCACTTAGCACAGTGGATGAAAACTGAGGGTTCTCCCAACAGCAGAACCTCAGCAGTTTGATGGTGTCCTCAGAGTTACTGCAGTCCTCGATAATCTTCTTTACATAGCTGGTGCGCACAAACAGGATGTCGACCACCATCTGCTGCAGAGGCATGATGGGAGCTGTGATGTTGGGGTCACCATATGGGTTTGGTAGGGCAGGGTTACCTAAAAGAAAAGAATCAGGTTTCAATTTAAATGGGCAATCAAAACTCAATTGGCACAATGCCATAAAACACAATGTTTTAAAAACAACGTTTTATTCTACATATAATTTCAATTGCCCTCAGCTCCAAGCAGTGCCAACATGGCACACATGCCTGGAGATGGCAGTGTGTCAGTCAGTAAATCCTGGGCAAGGATGAGTATCTTCATTGGGCAATATAGACTACTGGATGTGCACAGCCTGGAGACCATGTTATGACGCAAGACTCACCGTTGATTGAAGACTGCATACGCGTTGTTACATCACAACAGCGGATGAGCTGCGACACTACAGTATAGAGCTTTCCCAGTTCAGCGTACTGGTACTTGATTGGAGGCCCAGGACCCTCATCCAGAGCCACAAGCATGAAGGTGGCTGGCACACCGAGCTTCAGGAGCTGTGTCTTCTCTGCTAAACCTGACAGGGAGAAATGAGAAGTGGCATGAGGAGTGCTGAAACCATTGCTGTCACTTAAAGGGTCCAGTGTATGAAGTTTAGCGGCATCTAGCAGTGAGGTTGCAAATTGCAAACAACTGCTTACTCCACCCCTCCCTTTCAAAGCACTATGGTGGCTGACACAGAACCAAGATGTTGTAACGTTTACGTTTCTTTGCCGAAGAAGATTTACAAAACAGGCTCTGTAGAGCAGTTTGTACGTTTAGGGCTACTGTAGAAACAACATGGTGAATTCCATTTATGGGAGCCAGGATGTATGTAGAGAGAATTAGCTTATTGTAAGGTAATAAAAACGAAACGCTTCACTATGTAAGGGCTTTATACACCTCTGAAGACATAGTTGTGTATATTATATTGATCCTCCATTACAATAGATCCTCCAAACAAATTACACATTGCACCTTTAATAGTTCATGGATGTAACAAAGATGGCGATAGGTCCTTACCAAGGTTGGCGTACATAACGAAGAGGTTAAAGTACTGCTGCAAGTGACGGCCGTGTTCAGACACTTCCCTCCTCAGCAGGTTGAGCACAGCACGGAACAGATGTTCACTTAAACTCAAGTTGTCACAGCCCTAAGGCAGAAACAAAACATCAACATGAGCGATTTTATAATGTTATTGGTAAACTGGCTAGTATTGTGATACTAGCTAATGGCAAAGATTACACATCAATATCTGAACAATTTAGAAATATTTTGATCAGAGCTAGAATATGCTGTATTAGTTTCCTTAAGATGTTCATTCGTTTGCATGTGTTCAACGGGTCTGGAAAATACCATTTCAAAGTTTCCTAATATTTCCATATTTTCCATGAGAGCAGGAACTTTGTGCACAGGCTAAATTGAACACTAATAACTTGAAGACTGACCTGACTTGAAGGTCCAGGTGAGGCAATCGGTGAAGGGCAAGGTCCATCTTGCAGGGAGAAATGTGCAATGAATACGATGAGTTTAGAGAAGGCTCCTCGTACCTCAGCGCTGGGGCACTCGAGCAGGTACTCTGAGAAGCGGTTCGGATACGCGAAGAGGACGTTGTGCGC
Source organism: Triplophysa dalaica (assembly GCF_015846415.1). Taxonomy (NCBI): domain Eukaryota; kingdom Metazoa; phylum Chordata; class Actinopteri; order Cypriniformes; family Nemacheilidae; genus Triplophysa; species Triplophysa dalaica. The sequence continues at coordinate 16,822,268 of NC_079549.1, read as the reverse complement.
AAACCAGTAACGCACGTTCTTACTGTGTCGAAGCAAGATGCACAGCGCATCATACCTAAGACACAAAGAGGGTGGGTAAATGAGGTTTATCTAGCCGTTCAAGATCTCGTCACCACCACACGTGAAAATAAGACACTTACCAATCACTAGCAGGGCCTCTGACTATTTTCTTGGTGTGGAATCCAGTACTAAACAGAAATCTAGCAGCGAGCTGTATACTTATCATAGCCATCTCTTCTGCTTCAGGTAAAAGGTGGTCTTGACCTAAAAGCCGGAGATAAAGATTTAAAAATCAATGGCTGGATGAGAGCAAAAACCTCACAAATGTCACATAGACCCAGTCTTTCATTAAAGATTAGAATTTTAACACGATAATAATATATTTCTATCATCATTTCTGTCTTTCAAAATAAAACCGTACAGAGAAAGGTCAAAGTGTGAATGTACCTGGCGGTGAGTTCAAGTACACGCTGTTACAGGTCAGCAGTTTTCTTATAAACTGGAAGTACTCGAGGCTGTACTGCATACGGTTGTGCATGAACTGCACGTTCTGTTTGCGCACGCTGCGTTCGATAGCAGACGGCATTTTCACCTGGTGAGGTTTACTGGACACTGTGAGCTCAGTGATGTATTTCACCAGCTCGCTGTCCTTGTCCAGAGTGTCCATGCGCTCGTAAAAGAGAATGTAGGCGTTCCACCAGCGCTTCTGTCTCCTGTAGGACATGCGCTTCATCATGTGGTCGAAGACCTCACCCATGTACTCTCCTCCGAAGCACTGGTTCTTCATCTCCTCGTCGTCGTCCATCTTGCACTCTGTGACATCGCCGTCGTCAAACTTGTACCAGCGGTTCCTCTCTCCCTCACCACCGCTGCCATTCCTCTGAATGATGTAGGAGTAGTAGTGACCTCCGCTAGCCTGGCCCGAGTGGACCAACACGCCCACCAAACGATAACGGGAGCTGCAGGGGGGTTCCGGCTCTGAAGGCTCGTTCTGTTGAATCACCTGCCAACATTAAAAAAGGTTTTAAAAGAAAAATCACGGTCATCCAAAATATTTCAAATTAAAGCAAGTGTCAGTGACATTCTACTGCTGTGTTAGAGACGATGCCCTCAGCTCTGGGCAATGCCCACGTGGCATATTCACCCAGAGATGGCTACATTTGTCAGTCACACAGTACTGAGAAAGGATGAACGTCATCATTGGGCAGTTCATCAATTAATTAAATAGTTTATTTGGAATGAATTTAACAGACTTTAAGCCACAATCAATACGTTAACTCTTTCTCCATCAGTGTTTAAGTTGGCTGCGTTTTTGATCATTCACTATTTGTTTTGAATATGTAGACACTACTGCTTTAAAAGTGAAATGATTTTATTCTAGTTTCTTTTTTTCCCCATCAACACTTGAAATATGGATAAGCAAAACTTCATTTAAAAAACCTGAAAAATGACTGTATTCGGAACAATGATTAAAACAGTAGATGCGTAATAGCACCCCCTAGCACATTACAGTGAAAACATAGAAATCCAGAAACTCAATTGTGTAAATGAAAAATCATCTTGAAATCTTGTAAGAACCGTAGAAAGTTTAAACAAGTCGGTTAGAAGCGAGTAATCTTTATTTTCTCAAATCTATTACCTGATTCTCTGGATGCACATCAGATCCCTCCAGCTTAGCTACTCCAGCCACTGTGTAGGGTTCCATGTCCAACTCCCTTGGGAACTCAAAGTAGTCATTGAACTTGATGGCACACTCTCGTTCCCAGTCATAATCGAAGCGTTTGAGCTGGATGGCCAGCACCGGAGGCAGCTTCTTAATGAGTAAACGCTTCACTGTGTCCACCTGCCATACACATCACCAACATGAGCCTCACACGCTCGATCAACCAACCACAACATAAATCAATTAAAAACAGAACACACACCTTCTTGTTGCATTTCTCACAGTGGTAGGCATTTGCACCCTCCAATAAGTCCCCTTTCACATATTGCTCCATGGAATCGAGGAGATTCTGATGGTTTCGGATATCTACATTCAACGTCGTAAATGATTCCTCACATTCATACCTAAAAAAAGAAAGTATAAAGTGTGTTTTAAAATAACAGCAAAGACTGAAATGCCAAATCAGAAAATCTTGTGGGAGTATTTGTGTTCAGACATACCTGTGAGGACAGCCCTGACATATTTTCTGATCTGCAAATGAGCCGCCCAGAACTTTACTCAGCATGGCAGGGTGACCCAATGCTTTCAAAGCTTCATCTAAACTGTCCACCAATGAGTTGAAGAACTCTAGGGCATCGTGCTGTTCCCTCAGATTGACTGGTTCCCCCCACAATCTGCAAAGAGAATGATGGAAAAACAATGTTTAAAAAATGCAAAAAAAGCATAAACAAAGTCCAGTCCAAAACTATTTGAAGAGGGTTCCCTCACAGTCCCGAGAACCATGTAGCCCAATACAATCTTGAAGACAAAAGAAAATGGCTAATTGCATACAAAGCATCCCAACCCAAAAAGAAAACTTACCGAAATTGTTTCCAGAATCCTCTAGGCACAAAGTACTGCAATCTTGAGGCGGCCAAATGCCCAAAGATGACCTGGAGCTGGCGCAGAACCCCAATGTTATACTCCTTCCTGTCCTCAGATTTACTGAGTGAAGGTTTGTCTTCAAACTGGTGCTGATAACCAAACACCTCATCCCGTGGATCCACGTTAGTCTATCAAATCAAAACAAAAGCATCAGTCACATTCTGCTGAAATCTGTGCTAGATAAAACAGGAGTTAAACACTGATGCCCTCAGCTCCAGACAATGCCAACAATGCATATTCACCCAGAGATGGCTTCATATATCAGTCACTCAATACTGAGAAAGGATGATACTCATCATTTTGGGCTCCTATTTAATTTCAAGATTTAATCAAATGAAATCTAATAAACATATCATATAAAAATGTGAAACAACCTCTTGGATCAGTGCAGCCAGCAAAACAAATTTAATGGATTGATGTGCACACCTGAGCCCAATTATAAAGGGAAACAAGCCACACCCCTCCACCTGAGCGCTTTCCCTCCTCTCGAGTGTTCCTGCTCCCCATTTCTTTACTTTGTGATAGAGTCCTGTGCTAAAATCTTATTAAAATATTACTTGCCAAAAGATTGCATTTAGATTGCATTAATTTTCCCATTTAGCCTACTTTTTGAGTTTAAATGCATTTAGACTATGTTTGGCCTAAAATGGACACAAAATTGTATTTTTAGAAATGTCTTACACAATGTGGTTCATACAATAGAAGTCAATTGGGCCACTCTTGTTGGGTTACCAACTTTTTTTTAAAGTGTTGTGTTCTTCAGAAAAAGAAAGTCATACAGGTTTGAAATGAGTAAATGGTGCAAACTTCTATATAGAGAATTTCATTTTACGGCCGCAGCTGAACCCCAGTTAACATCCGGTTTGTGTTCGTAACGTTTGTGTTGTTAAGATGAAACCGTCTATACCGCACCACAATGTAGAATATACCTAGACCACTTCCTGAGATAGTCTCATTTTAGTTTGCTTTAGAGACGTTTAATTTGGAGTGTTCACATTTTGGCTATTATTAATGTGAACCACTTTAAAACAGTAAAGTACGTAAGGCAATACCTCATTATCTTGTTTCTCATCTCCAGACATGTCATCATCCACCTCACTGCCTGTGCCCTCGATGGCCAAAATGCCGTTCCTGATGGGTGGAATCATGTAGAGCTGCTGGATCACAGAGTTCATGTAGCAAGTCGCGCCTGCATTTTTCAGGCCCACAAAACCCTTAGTAGGCCGCGGACCAACCGGTGGCAGGTACTCCCATTCTGTAAGTGGTTCACAACCTGGAAAGATTAAAAAAAAACATGTAAACCGCTGCAAAAATCTGATGAGGTTTGCTTTGCCACACAATTTTCAATCCTCAAGCCTCAAAAGTCAAACCTATAGCAGTTATACCTAAGTAGTACATATCAGTTAAGGTATCGACAATCTGCTTGAGATTTCGCACACATCCAACGGCAAGTGCGACCAGCAGTTCGAAGCCGGCATTGATAGTGGCAGGGGTGCTGCACACAGGTATGGCCTGCTCCGTGGGGAACTCTCCGCTCTTCATATATTGAAGATAGACATTAGATGCTGGGAACAGGAAGTCATCCATTAACTCCTGTAGACAAAAACGTAAGGGCATATATAAGTGACAGCACTTGCATAAACATCAGAAATGGAACATGACCTGTAACTTGTGATATATCTAGTAAGGAAACATCACATAACCTCTACCTTTATGAGACTCGCTCCTCCTTTTTCACAACCAATGTAGTACTTCTTCTCAGGGGTCTGAAAGGCCAACAGCTCTTTTGTGACACCAATATGACCTTCCAAAATGGTCTCCTCCACCCCAGGCTCCCCAGTCCTCTTAACTTCATCCTAAGAAGAACCAAGACTTTGCACTCAAAACCAAAGATCAGTCCACCCAAGAGTTACAGAAAATTATACACTTTAAATCTAAAGCCAAGGTGAGTGTAGAAGAACGTACCCGGATTCGTTTTAACCAGTCAATCTCATTGTTCAAGAGAACTTCTGCATTAGGAAGGTTAATGTTGCTATTATATGCATAGTTGAGTAAGTGCCTCAGAAGAGTGAAGTAATCAGCGGCGTGCTTCGCTCGCTCTTTTGCCGTGCTCTGCAAAACAAAACAACACAATCATGGAATGCTGGTAATCACAAAAAAAATGATAAGACATCAGAAGAGGAATGTGGAGAACACTTACACCTAAAACTGTAAAGAGAAGGGTGATAAAGAAGAGTAGAGGCCTATGGCCCATACAACATCTGGTGGCCATGAGGAAGAACTGTTCCTGAGCCATTTGACGAACAGACCTAGAAAAAAGCGTAAATTACAAGTTTGCAACTTCCAAAAATGAAAGACCTCACTACTTTTCACCAGATGTGTGTTATGACTTACTTGCTCTGGCAGTGCAGCAGCAGATCTATAATAAAGGTCTGCCAGGCCTTCTCTTTGCTAAGTGCATCAAGTGCAGTGGGCATGAGGGCGAAACAAAGAGTCATGACCTCCAGAGCTTCACAGCACACCTGCTCATCCTCTGCATCCGGCTCATTGCCCGCATTGGTCTGCAGGAAATCACACATCACAGACGTAAATATTGAGTAAGAGTCTGATCACTCGCACATTGTATATTTCCTAGATGGTGTATGAAGCAGAACCTTCTCGTAGATCTTGCTGATCTCCTCGTTCGAGCTGAAGACGTGTTGGACAGAGCCACATCCAGAAGCCCACACTATCTTCTGAACAGCTCGAATGACACAGATATCCGGGATGTACTTGGAGGCCTGGAAAAAGTTCTGGAGGAAAACAAATTGAGATTGAAAACACATTTATGCATGCGTACGATTATTTTGACACACAAAGCCTAAAACAAAGAAAACTCATTTTTGGAACTAAAAAAAAATGACACTTCAAGATCCAGTGATTAAAATTTAGTAAAATTTTAAATTTCAGTTTGTCCGATCAATGCTACTGGAGAAACAACATGCCATCCATGTAAGGGACCCTAAGTCTATATCGATAGAAATAACTCATTCTAAGGTTATAAAAACATGAGACTTCATCTTGTACAGTCTTCATTCACCTCTGGAGAAACAGTTATGTATATTATATTGAATTTCTGTCAACAAATCACCCCAAAAATGATACATTAGATCTTAAACACCAATAAAATAAAACAAAAATCTAGTTCTGTTTCCTCTGTTTGATCATATATTATACATTTTTTTAATGAAGATTGTGAAGACATTCATTTTATTTAGGATTATGAAGACAACTGTGCTAGAGTGGTGTAATATACCTCATCAGAGATCTGCTGGGCAAGGCGGATGGCCACATTCCGTAGCATGCACTCTGCAGAGGGGTTAGGGATGTTCTGCAGGGCGTTCTGGAGCACTATAGCCTGGTCATGAGTGGCCTGGTTTATCTGTGAAATAAAAACAAAGCATCATCCCACAGATGCACAAAGTCTCTTTTGTGCAATTTGTAATGCTTTTAAACAGTTGAACGAGAGACAGCCCGAACAGAACATAGATATATTCATCCTTATAAAACATGCAGTCACACTATTTCAAATGCAGTTTTTATATACTGATGCACTTCCCGATGATATAGTATATCGATAGGTCATTCTTAACTAATTCCCCGCCAGCCTTTTAAAAAAAAAGTTGCCAGCCTACGCCAGCGTTTTTTTTTACGGCTCACAGTAAAGTTTCTAAAAAGAATATATGGACAAACAATATGTCAAATGAAAAAAAAGAGTCTCAGCCTTTAAACAAAAGAAACCGTATTCTTCTATCTTCATTTGTTCGTATTTTTTCACTCCGTAGATGTGGGTAGGTTTCCTCAAAAATGCATAATTTGATTAAACAGCAGAGATAATTAACGTTTTTTGTCAAAGATTCCACCCAGAACAATCATTTAAAACCGATAAAACATATGTTCTAGGTTCTGGGATTCTGTACTTTTTCCCAAAGGTGTGTAACAGCGCCACCTGTTGTAAAACAGTTCAAACACTGATTGCCGTAATAACTTGTCTTTGGCGGGGAACCGTAAGTTTTTTTTAATGACGAGATAACTCGTCAATGGCATTGAAAGAGTTAAGGTCAGTTCAATTTTTGTAACTGGGGTTTCTCCTCTTACATGTGTGCTTATTAGTTATTACTACAGAAAGTAAATCCTTTTGCAGTGTAGGTGAGTCTTTTCTCACAAGACACAGTACACCCTTGACATTTGTAGAGCTGCCGGGGGCCAGCCAGCTTCTTCCTAATGTGATTGATGAGTGTCAGAGAGGCAGAAAGGTTACAGTCTTAAATAGAAATGATATGCATTGCCTAGTTCTGCACCTGAAATCTGATTGATCCACTGTATATTACATTATGCATAGGATAACTGATCTAGCATTATGACTTCTTATCTTTTTCTATTCTTCACTTTACAATTGCACTCTTCACCCACTCTAAACAATGTGTTGTCTTGTACAGCTCATTATGTGAAATTTATTATTTTATTGTTTGAATATGTACATGTATATATATTGGATATTGTAAAATATCATGAACAACTCATTGCATGTCAGTCATTTCTAGGGCAAGCAAGGGCAACTTACGGGCGACACAGGGATAGTCCCTTCCACCACAGGCTGGCAGGCCTCCGCTACGGACTTTACATGGCCAAAGCCTACAGCTGTGAGCAGAAGTTTGGCTATTTTTAGCGCGTTGAGATACGCTCCCCGTCGGGTCTCCATGTCAGCATTTGGCAGGAAGTTATTTCTGGTGAGCATGCTCAAAACCAGCGGCAAGCCGCCACTCTTCAAGAAGTTGTACTGGAAGTCACAAGCATCCTCGCCTAATGTTCCGCTAGCAGGCATGAGCAAGGCATACACCACCTGGGACACACAGTGACATTCTTTAGATTGAAGGCTTATCATTAAAAATGTATTTTTGACAAGAACAACCAACCCGCCATTTGTCTGAGAATGTAGTGTTTGATTATAAAGGCAAACCTCTATCAGGTAAAGCACTTGAGACGGCGATGGGCCAAAGAAACGAGAGTCCAACGTGGGGCTAAGGCTGTTTTCTCCAAGTTTGGCATGATCCAGACAAATAGCCCGCAGGTTTTCTACCGTGGTGTTATCTGAAAGAATAAACAGAGAGCAATAAGCAATGTTCAGTGCGGATAAGCACCTAAAGCAGCCGTTTAATTTAATGATGCATATAGAGCACCTGGAGGCATGAGCTTCATTAGAATGCGAGCTCCATCCCGTAGGAGAGGCATGTTGAGATTACAGCCCAGATCCGCAACTTGCCAGAGGAACGAGATGTAGCGCAGGTGCAGGGACATTATCTGAGGCAATACGAATCAGAATGTCAGCGGTTAAGTGATGTAATGTACTTTAAGGCAAAATATTCAAGACAGTTATATTATATGTGGCACAATTAAACAAGCAGCCATTTAGCAGATGCTTTCATTTAAAATGTGTGACAGTATTGAAGACGTATTTCCCCAGAATTCAGCCTTGGGTTCTGATGATGACAGCACACAAGTATTTATTTTGAGAAAAACTGTTAACTGTGCCAACGAACAATTACACATTAACATACCTTACCCTAAAAAATTTAACACCTGTATGAAAGATGCTTACCACACCCGGAAGACAGCTTTCCACTTCAGGGTTTGGCCCATCGCTGAAGTGGTTCCCATGGTTCCCTGGAGAGCCGGTGGAGGAGTCTGAGGAGCTGTCTGGACTGGAAGGCATATTGGCGCTGACCTGGGTGAGCTTGGCTGTGATAAGCTTTAAATAAATAATAAATTTATTAAATACATAAGGTCCTTGAACAACAAATGGTGAGAGGGTGACTTGTAGGTAACTGTTTGCCAATGAATGTCTTGCACTTGGCCTCAAAACTAAACTTTTCTGACAAATGGTGAAAATTTGGTTTACTCATGTTGTTCCAAATAGGTTCTGTATAGCCTTAGTCAACAGTGACTCATTGTAGGGTAAATAACAGTAGTCTATTATGAAATTTCTCCACTCGTTTCACAATAGATTTGGAAGGACACGAGGGTGACTAAATGATAACAGACTTGTCCTGAGTCTTCAGATTTTTTAATGAACAAACCGTTTAAGCAAGGAACATGACAGAGCTGATCTGCTGCCATTTTGTCCTGCTCATTAATTCTGTTAAATTCACATCAAAGGTACTGTGTGAAAGTGCCTACTGAGTGAATTGAGAAAGAGAAATGAATGCCTACAGTTTTGTCTTTGAGGTTTAGCTGCCCAATTAGCTTCCTGTCGTCTGCTGGGTCTATGATCTCTCCCCCGATGAACAGCTCGATCTTGGTGTGCGTGCTGTTGGCCTTTATTCGGTTCAGAATACAGCGTCGCACGGAACCAATCGTGTCATTTGTGTGAGACCAAATATCCAGGTCATCAACTTGCCGGCCTTGGTTTGGGAAACGCACAACTAGCGTGATATGCTTTCCACGGAACGCCCTTTAAAATACATTGTAAAAGACTTGGTCAGAATCTGGTCATCTCAACAAAGAAAAATGTGAACGTACAAATGGCTTATTTCCTAATATTACGCTCATAGTTCCTCATGGGTATATACCTGGACATGGGCAGTATGGTCCTCTCCTCATGGTAGTCGCTGTCACACTCAGTTATATACTCCCTGAGTACAGTCAGTACTCGCACCATGCGGATGGCCTCCTGTCTGGCACAGTTAATGCTGTCTTTGTCACCATCCAACACACACAGAGTGTCATAGGAGGCTTTGAGCCGGTCAAAACAAGACTGAATGAAATCCTCATGGATCTCTACCTGCAATGCAGAAATGCACTCAAGTCAGAAATGGGAAGGTGAGAAGCGCTTACATTTATTACTCCCTCTCTGATGGACTGTTACCTGATTGGCTTGTAATTTTGGTCCAAGGTTTGTGTAAATCTCTTTAAGTAAGTCAATTGCTCTGGTGGCAATGTCATCACTTCCTTGGATCACAACCTGGCAATAAAGAAGGTGGGAGATTTTAAGGATAAAACAAGCACATAGAGGGTCAGAGATCAAGTGTACAACCCACAATAAGCAGCTACAACTTATCTTCTATTCACAAATTCTAATCGAGTCTTACCCTCCACAGGTAATCCAGCCCTATCAGCTCCAGATCGTCCATCATGTACGCCCGGCGTTTCGCCACCAGTTTGCCCTCCCTGCAGTTGACCGCTTTAAAGAATCGTTCAAAGCACTTCATGCCGTTCTCAGTCAGCAGCGAGGGATCAAGCTGCAGCACGTTGTTCTCAAAGAAGTCCTTGTTGATGTCGGGGTCAAGGTCCGGCTCATCCCCCATGAGTTTGGAGTACCATTTGAAGCAGGCCTCCCGATCACACAAGAACACTGCGTTCTCCGCCAGGCACTTCCAGATCTGCTTGGCCTGAGGCGCACATAACCAGAGCTGACCATCTTTAAGTAAGAATCTGCGGGGAGGCAATATTTAACAATTTAGTGAGTGTTTAAAAAGGTATTTTCAACTTCTTTTGGTGTGGAGTCTGTGGACCAAGTTCATTTGATTTTAGAATTAGTTTGGTTAGTGTGGCAGCCAAGGTTGTTATCATAAAGTGAATTAAAGAAATAACAAAATCTAGATGCAGAAAGATTTTTATAAACTGAAATAAAAATGAGGGTTAACAAAACAAAGAGCTAATTATAATAGTTTTGTAAACACACAATACTAATTGAAATAAACTACATTTGTAGTGGAAATGTCTAACTTGTGAGTTTATCAACTGATGAATTGAACAGTCTTTGTCCTCTAGTTTTTTAGCAGCAAAACCTTTTGAATAACGTTCAATAAATAAAAACAAAATAAAACTAGTAAAACTGCTTCCATCAAGAATCAATTCAAAAGTGATCTGAAATTTAAAAAGGTCAAAAAGAAATAAAAACTGTAATTTTATAACCTTGGCAACAGTACATGAAAAAAGTAAACAGAAGTTCGGTTCATGTAAACTTCAACACTATTATAAAAGCAAGCTAGTAAAATTTGCGGAAGTGAACTGCTATAGGTGACGTTTCAATTTGCATTCTTCATGCATGGAGTCTTCTCGCCTCCAGAGGAACTGGTTTTGGCAAAAAGTCAAACAATGTTGTTTAGTGTGTTCATCTTCCTTTTGGTTTCACAACCAAAGAATGTTTAAAAAATATTTTTAGCATCTTTTTGACTTCTCAAAACTCATGTTGATGATCAAAACACAGACCACTTAAAGCCAAAAAGAAACTAGTGGGGACGGGAGAAACTAAAAAAATGTTTATGTTTACACACATGGTTTGATTACACACCAATATAAACTCTGATAATGATCATGCAGTATAAATAAAAATTTAAATGCAGTATAAATAAAAGTATAAATACCTCAAGAAATTGAGTCGTTCCTGGACCTCCTGCACATGACTATACCGACTTCCTGGCCTAACCGTCTGAGGATCAAAGTCCGTGTGCTCTGCTAATAAATACATATTGTAGGCATAATATTAGATAAAACAAAATATTAACTCTATTGGAAAATTTCAAAGAGTGCTGTCTTTTCACATCTGTCAATCTTAAACTCACTAACCTTTAGAAAACTGCCTCATATTCTCCATGTATGCTGACAGGTTCTCTGCTACAAGAGTGACCAGAGCATGGTTGTGCTGTAGTTGGTTTATCAGGTCGTGCCGATAGAACACATGTGGGCTCCTCTGCGTTTGACTACACAGAAAGAAAAACACAATCGGAATATTAACTTCTCTCCCCATGATTGCTTTTACATGTGCATGTCTATTATATTTTACATTCTTTTGCTTTGTATAAATTTTGTATGAGGACTGGCCTTATAGTTTGAAAATACAGCTTTGTTGTAAAATTTGAGAGTGCAATATTCTGCGACCCAAGCAAAGACAGAGAAATAGGATTTGTTGTCATATTAAACTCATTGTGTTGAAAAGTGGTGGAACATGTAAGTTCAGGTTTCCGCATGTTTAAAGCATCCCAAAGGAAGAGTGCAAATCATCATAACTTTGCTACAAGAAAGTTTAGTGATCTTTTTTATTGTTCGTAAAGTTATAAAGTGTAGCAGCACTCTTGTTATAAGAGGATTTATTGGCATGACCAAAATTAAGGACCATTGATTTTAATAGAGATTTGATTGGATGGTGCAGGGGACACAAAGCAAATTCAATTCTTTAACAAATTCTCATGAGCTAAAATTTCAAACACTTAAGGTTTAAATTAGTAATAATATTTCCCAAAAATCAGCTGTCCACTTACCCCTCTAAGTTCTTTAGTACGTTTATAGGTTTTTTCTTTCTGAAAAACAACAGGGATGTTGCAGCGGTACATTTGCTACAGTACATTTCCTTTCTTTCCCTCAACACGTTGATGGTGAATTGCATGTATTTGGACATATCATTCTCGTCTATATGCTTCTAAGGTACAAAAACAAGCCAATGTTAAAAAAATGCTAAAACTGATCAAGTTCATTTACCTTAAGTTCTGGGGGGCTTCTCCAAAAAGGCTGCAGATCTCCCGAATTTGTTTCAGTGCAGGAATAACCCATTTGTCATTTGTTCTCAATTCTTCTATAAATCGATCTATCCATTGCATCTTCTGAGTATCTCTGTCCTACAGCGGCAGAAAAACACTGTTCTCAATCGGACGCATTTAATCGTTTAACACAACATCTCAGTCAAAAAAATCCACTTCATGGCCTAAGCATAAGTACCACTACCACAAAAAGCTAATCAGGGTACCTGTGAGCAGCTATAGTCCAAAATTTTGATATGAGCACTAAGGGCCTGGTCCATAATATCCACAGGAACATCATCACTATGGGCCAGATTCCACAGCAGATTGAGCACTTTGTGAGCCATCACGCCATCCTTGTCATCCTCTGCTAGTCGACGAATCAATTCTAATAATTTCTCCCTCTGCTTTTTACTTGCGTTAGTCCAGCTCTCCTATAAACCAGAACATTTGAGAACAGAGATTCTGTAATCTGTGGAGATGCTAGTAAACCAGACGTAAAAATACTAAATCCTAACAAAACATAATCATTCAGTTCTCTACATTTTACAAACAATTGTCAGAAAAACAAATAACCTTGAAGCAGTCGAAGAGATGGTCCAGCTGTTCAGGTGAGAAATCCCAAGCCAGTTTAGCAAGGAGATCATGAACATTCTTGACGATAGCCTCATGCTTCCCAGCCTGAGAATATAAACGTCATTTTTACTAATCAAATCCTTCACATTTATAACATAAAGTTACATGTTTTACTTATTTTTTGAACTTCTGTAAAATGGATCGCCTGCAGTTTCAAAGAAAAGTTTTGTGGCATTAACACTGTGTGCAGCCTTCCTCACCTGAGCAGCCCAGATGTTGTCCAGGTCCTGCAGCGTCAGGGCCTTTTCTTTGATGACGAAGCGCAGGATCTTCTCTAGTTTCTCCACATACTGTGGCTGATGAAGGCTGTCTCGCAGCACAATAGACAAAATATTGTTCTGCTGAATCCATTCCTACGGAAAGAAACACTCATGTAATGACTTTCATTTTCTAATAGTTCACATATACAAAAAAGGATTCAAAATTCTGCCAAAGCTCACAACATTCTCAGATAATCCAAAGTATGACTTACTGCCATGCGTTCTGCTGTAAGCCACTCCTCCTCTTCGGGATTGCCGTGGCGATGAGTGTAATAGGACACACTCGAGATCACCTTGTTTACTTCATTTAGTGCATTCATTTTACCATTAAAAGAAGAAATCTGCAATAACCTGTAGCGAAAACAGATTCCATCAGAAACACTGAAAGGAGAGTTTTGATTTAGAAACAGGATCTACCAGGGTTTCATCCTACCTAAGAATCATTTTTAACCTAAATATCTCTAAATTCTTCACGGTTTCTTCTTGTCCTGGTACTCGAGAGGCCAGGTTCTTCAACGATTTGATTATCATAGACAGGGCATCATTTTTGGCTTCGTTCTTGGCCTCCTTTTTCAATTCCTCATCAGTGAGGTTTTCTAGAAACTGAGGAACCATTTCTATGATGGGAAGGAAGTACTTCTTCACTGTGTGCAAAGTGAGAAACTCATAGCACTGTCCAAAAGGCCTGCAAAACACAACCAGATATTCCTGTTTACTAGGATGCATTCCAATTTCAAGAAAACTGGTTAAATATGTTCGGCTGTTCTTACTTAATGAGTGCAGCAATGATCTGAACATTCAGAGCTTGGCCACTCATGAATCGATCATGCAGAATTTGAAACCCGTTTAATGTGCCAAATTTGTTTATTAAGTCCACCAACCAGCCCTGTAGAAAACAAAACAAATGAAGTATTTTGTGAATGCACAAATAAGTTAATTCTTTATTATATAACATTTTCACAGGACGTCTGGCTTCCCACTAGCCGACACTAAACAACACAACGCATGACCATAACACAGTATCGCAGAAAAACAAAGGCTAACGTTTGCCACTTGTGTTTCTGTCAAACCAGATAAAGAACATTTTGTCAACTTCTATAGCTTTTAATTCTGTGGCATCATTATGGGTTGCTTCGCCTACGGAGAAATCCCATTGGTCCAAAATCCTGCTCATCATAAATGTACATTAAACATCCAAAGATATCTAAGTGTATGTAATCATGTCAAGTAAAGCTTTGAGTACAACATGGACCAACAAATTCCAGACGTGTGGCTGATTAAAACGCCTCTGACATTTCCCACAGATTCCATCACATAAGAACTTCCTTACCTTTGGAGAACGAGGGTCAGGTGGACGGGCGAACAGCTCATCCTCAGCCAGCTGAACCCCGGCAGGCACAGTCTCCGAGGGCCGAGTACCATTGTAGATGTGAAATTTACAGTGGGGGTTGGTGGCCATGGCTAGTAGTTCTAGCAGAGGGAACCAGTCCTGAGAGAGCTTGGTCACACACAGCTCCACCAGTCGGTGGGCATTATTAATGATGCACCGCTAAAGAAAAAAATGAGAGAGACATTGTTTGTAGACAACGAAATGTAATTATGCATCTTTTATTACTTTGAGTGGGTTGTTTTAAAATGTAAGAAAGTGAACTATTTGCGGTGCCAAATGAGACTGATCAAAGAGCAGCTTGGGAAGAGCTAAAACAAGCTTCATATGAGAGGGATGACTCAGAGCTTTGTCCTAATACCCGGCTATGTTTTACTGAAAGGAGCTCTTTGATCAACGCATTAGCATTTCAATCAAAGGCTAAATAAGATGTAGGCTACCAAAATAACATCACATTTAAGCCCTTTTCAGATCCTGGAAAATAAACAGAAAACATGTCCAGGAATTTGTCCCGGTATCGTTAGATTTTGTTCGTACATTTCATACTGCCAGTGATTTTCTGGAATCTGTAAGTGTGTTCACACACATCCCGTGAAGATCCCGTAAAGACACGTGACGTAATATACTGCAATGTAATGTGATCATGGTGAAAGATATTTCCTTGCAGTGTTTTTAGGTGGCTAAATAGCGCAATTTGTTATTATTATTGTCTTCCTTTATTTAGTGCTGAAATAGGACTAAATAATATCTCTTTTTTTGTGCATTATTCCGTTGCAGATATTGTTGCCTTTTGCAAATGACAAAGACGTCAATTTTAAAACAAACTTTTTGGTATATTTATCATTTTTATTGGTAAATGCAGAAGAATGGAGAGTCACAAGAATGCAAGGTAGGCTGTAGCCCAACGAGATTAAGCTTAATAGAAGCTAAAAATAAAATGTCAAATGAAAACAAATAAAAGACAAATGTTCAGGATTGTTCGGTATAACGGAGTTATAAATTAAAATACATGAAAAGTTAAAAGAAGCCAGTATTTTTGCAACATAGCCTAATGCAACACAAAAGGCGTCGTATAATAATTTTCTGTAATATGATGTACAAAAATGTGAGTTTAAATATAAGTTTGTAGACTTTTTAAAACAAAGTTTTAGACGTTTTTTGTGTTTAGATTTTGTAACCATTTTGGAATAAGATCACGCAGAGCCAAAGAAAAACCAGCTAATATGTCCAAAGCATATTGCAAATAATGCTCGAAAAACCATAAATAAACAGGTCAGTATATGATCATCATGTTAATATTTACAATGATTTTGTTGAGAAAAACAAGCATAAAAATGTTTGGGTGAAAGATTGGAGTTAGTTTGTAAACAGTGTTTCCATCACACTGGTTTTATTCGCATGCTTTCAGAAACGAGAGAGGAGATCACAAAATTTTGAATTAAAAACGCTTAATTCGCAAAAAACTTTTTACACTCGCTTGAGGTGTTTTTTTATTTTTTTCAAAAAAGGGTTAATGTGAATAATGGGAGATGGAAACCCATTTTCCGGAAAAATATTATATTCAGAGGAAAGTGACGGTTGACTAGTTGGATGGAAACGGTGCTTATTCGCAAATGTTTTATGTGATATTCCATTTTTAACCATAAGCTAAATTCGCAACTTTGGATAGAAACCCGGCTTGTGTCTGCACAGAAACACACAGGCTTACATAGAGCAAAGCAGGTGCATACATGTTTTAAAGTTAGTAAGCGATCAAGTTTATTGAAGCGCTGTGTATTTTCGTGAAAATGTGAAAAGCTTAAACTGCGTTTAGAAGCAGAGAACACTATTCTCGCATCTGGCCTTATGTTTGGTAATTAGGACTCTTGCATTTATCCACAATTTAGCTAAAGACCAATAGTAGACAATTTTTTTAGTTTTTGATTTACTAACGAACAAAAATGAATCGCTTAACTATACTTTATTTACGATTTATTATAGATGTCTGTCATCACAACACGGCTTTTAAGGCACTATTTCTGCCTTTCGTTCACACAGGGGGCTTTCTGGGACTGATCCCGTAAATGTTACTAGGTCCTCTTTCCGGAATCATTTTTTGGATCTATCCTGGGTGCGTTTTCGTTCACACAGAAGGCACTCTGGCAATTTTGGGCCATTTTCTGGGATCAGCGCTTGTGTGAATGAGGCTTAAGTCTCAGTTGCTCAAAGATGCAGCCAGTTTTGGATGGGTTGTCTTTCATAGTTAGCAAAACACTTTAATGTGCAAATAAAAAACGGTTTATTTAAAATGTAAGAAGTGTGATGAAAATGGCACCACAACTCAGGTTGCAGGACTCACATGGATCTCAAATTTCCATCCGCTTACAGCCTCATCTGTCAGTATTTTCGTAAAGGATATTGTCAGCCCATCTCTGAAAAACCTCTGGCAGGCTTCACACTTGACATCAAGACCTTGATATAAAAACGAAAGAAAGGCCAACATGAGGCTGACATTTACAGTAACTGAGGATTTCAATTGGGAGAAAGGTGAAAGTTAACAAGAGAGAAAAAGAGCCAACTTACACAAACAAAACAGCAAAGAATTGCGAAACTCAGCAGTAAGAATATTAAACAATTATATTATATAAAGGAATATTACCTTTTTTACAAAGATCTATAGCAGCTTCAAGAAGAACTTCTAATTCGCCCTTTGGCAAAACTGGAACAACCCAACGAGGTCTGTGCATGAAAGTAAAGAAAATGTGGTTTTACTCAAATACAGACACCATCTGATCAATTAAGAAATAAAAACCTACCTGTTGATCATGTCATCCAGCTTGGCCAGTTCAGTGTGGGGAAAAGCTGGCTCCTCCTCCTCCAAAGGAGCGGGACTGTCCCCCTGACCCTGGTCATCTGGAGGGCTCACTGGGGAGTTCTCATTGGATGAGTTGGGAGAGGATGTCTATAATGCACACGGGTCAGCAGATTATGAAATAATATGCCAAGTCTCTAACACACAAAACTTCCATATTGATGCGGTCAGGCAGAAACCTCAAATCTCCACATTTCGTGTTTTTTTTCCATAAATCATTAATATTGGTCGGCCTCCATGTTTGTCTGTGGATTGTCAAATGGCAATGAAAAGTAATAAAGAGCGTGTCAATTTGTGTTTATTTAAAAAAAAAAGATTTTCCCCATTTACTGAAAAGTTGTGGTTCTGAAGACAACATCTATCCAACAGCAACTATTGTATATTATATATTTATATAGGGTAAGGCTTGATATTTTCTATTAAGACTACAATCATCAACCTAAATATAACAGGATCACCCAAAATACTGCCGTTCTGAGTCATATTTCTGAGATTTACTTGTAATTTAAACACGGTCAATAATTACCTACATACATAAAACAAAAAACATTATTCAAACTGCTCTAAAGGTTCTACCCAGAATCCTTCTCAGAAGCAGGCACAATGTATATATGTGCCCGTACAAGGGATAAAACAGAATAAGGGAGTGAGTGAGAGCGAGAGAGTAAGGAAGATAAAGCGGCCTTAAGATGCTCCAAGTCAATTTCCTGTAGTGTGTCAATGGATGCATGTGGGCTGAAGCTCTGCTGGAAGATCTGAATGGAGCCTGCGGAACTTGGGAAATGTGGGGGTGTGCTGGAAAAAGCTCCTTCTGCTTGGCTGACCTACATAGCCAGTTTGCTTCTCACGTCTAGGCGCTACACATCTCTAACCAACTGGTGAGCCTTTCTCTGCCAGGCGCCTCATCCTCATTGATTCGTCCCTTTTAACATGCGCTGGGGGTGAGCGCAGGTGTAACAGATAACACTGCTGCAGTCTATCCCCGGAGAATGGAACAATTGCCCTCTGCAACATAATCAAAGAGAGCCTCTCGCCTTTTCTTTTGCCATAATGCTGCTGTTTCAATTCTTTGAACGCAGATGCATCAAAGCATTGTTAAACCTTGATTCAATCAGAAATGAAATAAAGACAGATCTACACTTGCTGCCCGGAAATCCAATGCGAGGATGGACAGGCAAAGGCCATAACCTAATGAGTTGCAGGCGACTCATCTGAAAATAATAGTGACCTCATAACAGACCTGAAGTTTGGTGATTCAACTGAAAAAAGGTTTATAGACAATGAAAATATTTAAAACTCAACCGAGTCAGGCTGCCTATCTGGTGCACTTTAGAGGCTTTTTTGGACCAAGATGCCAACTGGAAGAAACCATCCAAGAACATGCAAAGTGACCAACCACATGTTTAGAAACATATAAATAAGACACTAAAAAAAACTTAAAAACAGACTGGCAATTATTCAAATAAAGGAACATATTTTACAAACTGTTTTGTTTAAATCCACCCTGTCATCATTTACTCACCCTCTTGACATTTCAAACTTATTCTATTTTGAAGAGTGACACCCATTTACTTCTAGTGTACAGACACAAACTAATGCAAGGCATTGGGCACTCCCGTTGTTTGGTTACAAGCATTTTTCAAAATACCTTTTGTATTCAGTAGAATAAAGAAATACATACAACTTTGAAATGACAAGAGGGTGAGTAAAGGTCTTCGCACATACAGTCCGAAATTTTCGTATGTGTTTTTACTTTTTAGGGTGCAGAAGTTTCTGACCCAAATTTCAGACTAAATGATGACAGAATTTTTAGTTTGGGGTTAACTATCCCTTTAAATACTAAAATTATGTCAAAAACTTTGATCAGAATTCCGTACCTTCAAAAATAATAATTAAATCTAAATCATGATTGCTTGCGTCTTGTAGTGTACAAGTATGTTATAGTCATTTAATCATACAAACAAGGAAATGCAATTGCATATTACTCTATCAAATATAAACACTTTTTTTATTGACAAACATCATAACCACATGCCCCAAAAACATTGATATGAAACATGGATACTGATTATGCGGGGGTTACAGATATATTTCTGGAAGTTAGTGAACTGTCTAGCTATTGTGGCATTGTGATTGAAAACATGAAAAGAGGACATTCAATGAACCACTGACCTGGTTCTGGGGCAGGGGAGGCTGGGACTGGCCATCCGGAGCCTGGCCCTGACCATCATTCCCTCCCACAGGGGAGCCACGGGTCGTGGCCGTCATACTCGACACGGGGCAGATCTTTGCAATCTTGTCTGCTTATGTCGCTGGTACACCGGAAGAAATCAGTGTCTCCTCAGGAGCGACGGAGAACCGGCACACTTCTGAAAGTGAAAGCACCACCTGGGGGACTGGATATGTTGCAGAGACCATTGCATAACCTGAAAAAATAACCATACCGATGTCAGTATTTTTAGTCTGGGTTTCCACACTTTTTGACAAGTAAACTTTTATGAATAGTTTCAGGAGATCACACTCACAAAGCAATTAATTGTTCATTTCCAGCTCAAATGCTCTAGAGCATTACATAATCAGGAAAAATATTCATACTTATTTTTAGTACAGAACTTGTTATTGTTATATTTATTTTACATTATACTGCATGTTATGATTTCTAGGTGTTACTAAACAGCATTAACCAAAACTACTGATACTTTACATAAACATTTAATTATTTGCTACAAATTAACTTTTTTAAAGATAAGAGCAGATAAGTATAGTAAGTTACAATGTGATTAATAATTCTACAAAGGTTGTAAAATGTCTGCATGTAAAAAAAAACTGAATAAACCCTAAATCATTATTTTTTATGCTCTCGCTGATTTGAGAAACTACATTCTTGTGGTTGTTTGAAAGTAAAACATTCGATGTGGTTATAAAAAATAAAAAGACAAAACCAAGCCTACACTAAACTAATTATAAATCCATCCAACATAAACAGTCAGACAAAAAGACTTCTCTGTATTCTATTACATTATACATGTTACAGATCTGAACGTTTCAATTTAATAAATTAACTATTTGATTTAAAAATATATATTTAAATTAATTTAAATGAACGATACAACTAAAGACATCCCCTAATAGGGTGCATACTTTCCAAGAAAATTATGAATACATACAACTAAAATTGTTGTAAATATACAAACACATATAGCATTAGATTCCCCTGGCTGCTTTATTTCTATTAAATCACTTAAATCGATTACATATATTGGGCCTACACTGCAAAAATATTGCACTGTAATAATTACACGTTCACTTTTACCATAATAACCACTACATGCCCAAGATGTGGCTTACGGAGTTATAAAGTACAGTGAGGAAAGCAATCCAGACGGTGGAAATAAATATCAGAAAAGTGCATAACAAACGAAGAGGTGACATCGGATGTGTCAAAATACCGTGCTACCCCAAAAAAACCGGCATCAGTGCACCCAAAAATGCCTTCTAGGTAAAAAGCTCACTATGATTTGACATTTAACCACTTTGAACGTTACAAACGCGCCCACGGTGTCCAAAAACGATGTCTGGGTGGGCAGCACACAGCTTTTGAGACACAGCCATTATGCATTGGGCCTAGTTTGCAACTGTGGTAGTTCAGGCCTGTTTCCTCTTCCAAACAAAATCAGAATAATACCAGGTTTATCGATCCTACTAACCACACTTAACACCTTGATATAACTCCATAGCTTTCAAAGACATCATTTCTGTTTATTCATTCTTAATTTAACAAGTAAAAAATAAAAGCGAAACTGAATGTAAATACAGCAGCTAAACCCAGCCTTACAGGCTAACGTGCTAACGGCTAACAGCTGGGTTCAAGCAAAACACAATAATCTCATGACAGTAAACGTAAAGCTGTTACCACGTCAAAACACACCTTTTAGATACTATATAGATCAATATTAAAACCAACAGCCTTCAAAAACCAACGAATTCAACTGGTGTCAAAAACAGACGACCTGCCCACGTCAAAACCACTTGTTTCCAGTTTAGCAACACACAGCAACCTCCCCGATCCGAGGTATTATATTGAAATGCTGTTTGCATTAAACATACGATCAGAGCGACCGAGCTGCTAAACTGGGAAATGACTGCATATATATTAGCGGTGACAAATGACGGGACACCCTAAAATTCGTTAATGGAGATGTTCAAGCTAAGCTAACGTTATGTGAGCACTGACTTGCAACTCATCTGCTATTAGCCGCTAGCTTCATTTAGCTCAACACACAAACCCACTTACCCAGAATCAAACTGGATCTTTCCTCCATACGACCCCAGATTTGATCATTTAAGTGCTGTTAAATATTTTCTCCGCCGTGTGCATACGCTTGGCTGTCTCGATTATAAATAACACGGCCGTCTTGCGATCAGATCATTGGTTTATTGTCTGCTGTCGGGTGTTTTTCCTGCGTCACCAGCATCGACTGACTGCTGCTGCTGCTGCTGCTGCTGCTGCCCCCCTCCCTTAACTGCCTCCAGCCGCTCTCTCTCTCCTGTGTCAGGCTGCTAGAGACCCGTCACCGTACTATGGATGGAAGTAATGAGAAGTATATCCGTGCACGAACGACTTGGACGTGACTCTACTGGGCATGCGTAGTTTGGAGGAAAAGTTCGTCTACCTGACACCTGATTTTGAGATAACAGACACCCTGAACATACTTATTGCACACTTCAATTGTAGCCTACTGCGATGAAAAGGAAGAAGTGCTCGAACCGGTTGTACATGACATGATTTGTGGTTTTAAGACTGTCTGGATGCTTGAAAGCTAATGAATCAGCAAAAAAAAAAAAACAACCACAAACCTAAGCCTAAAATCTTTATATTGATCAAATCGTTGCACTTTAAAAAATCTAACATTATTATTGAAACTGGTTGACTTAAAAAACACTGCACTGGATTTTGTCCCCTGACCCATAAGTTTGGGCAACAGCTCTGTGTAAATACAGAATAGTGTTGTTTCAAATGTCTGTATTAATATGGACTGATGTTGTGCTATACACTGTATACTGCCTATTGAGTGAATGTAGGATATGCTAATAGTGAGTTTAAAAAAATATATTAGGCCTATTTCTCAATATAAATATGGCTTTTATGCAGTTTAACTACTTTTTCTCATGATCAAACTGAGTTAATAAATAATAGTGGCTATTGATACTTTAGGATCATTCATTGAAAATCAAAGGTCAAGTCGAGCATGTTACACTGTAGAATCTAGTATTTTTCAAGAATGCTCTTGCTGTAGGCCTACTTCGCAATTTGACAAATTTAGTAGGCCATTCAGGTATTTTATTATGTGCACAGAACTCATGCAGTATTTTTACACAATAGTAAATCAAAACCTGTGTCTGATTTGAAATTCTGTTATATATGAAATATATCCATTATAACAACCAGTTGCGTTAGACAAAGAAAGTTTTTTAACTAAATTCTCCCTGTCAGTCTACAGCGACTATGAATGCTACATATACAATCAACATGAATAACACAAGCCTCAGTTTAACAATGTCTGCATGAATAGGGCTTGACCCCAACAACCCTGTGAGACAAACAACTGAGTACTACTCAAAAGCTTTTTTGTATTTTGCAGAGGAGACCTCAGGCTGATGTGTTGGTCTCTGACAATGTAAAGAGTAGAAAGAGTATGGTTCAGTCACCTGACTAAAAGAGGAAAGCACCTTAAGGCTGGGGATAAGTTATGTTCATTTATTATTTAACCATACATAATAATTCATGTCAAAAGTTTTAAGATGTTTAAATGTTATTTTCCTTAAAATGAAAAATCAATTGGAGTTTAGTTCAATATCAAGTCATATAAAATAAACCTTCTATATGGATAAGAGCTTATATTTAATCATAATGTGAATAATATCAAGCATAACAAAAATGTCATTCATATAGTCTACACCACCAGTCAAAAGTTTACCGGACTTGGACAGACTACAGTAAATGATGGAAAGCAGTAAGTACTTTCATATTGTAGGAAAAACATCATAGTGAATACCTCATGACGCTGACTGAGAAGGTCCAGAGTGATCAGACATAAAATAGCTATATAAGATAATATTGATATTTTTGCTATTTCTTAGTCTTAGACTATTGTTCATCACTACAATTATTAGTATAAGTAATGATTCGTTCATGATGCTTATAGCTAGCATCATTTATGACGTTTGGACAAAAAGTAAATAATTAACCAGTGTAAATAAAGTCATAAATCCCTCTGATGCATCAGCAGAGGGCGCTGGGACTTATCAAATATCTTTTCTTGTTGTGAAAGAGTGTCGTTTTTTTAATGAATGGTTTCACAAATAAGCAAACCAAACATTGTTAACAGATTACAATGAGGTTGTATTAACAAAAGTACTGTTTTTTTAAATGCTTACTGAAATGAATACTAAGAATAATAAAAGCTGTTTTGTTTATTGTTAATTGATGTTAGCTAAAGCATTAACATATTAATTGTTAATAGAAACAATTTTATTGTAAAGTTAAAACAGGCCCAAGAGTGAATGAAGTTATTTTATTGAGTTGAACAGTACTTTTACATTAAATAATTCACTTAAAAAAATAAAACTACAACATTCCAATGAATGAATACGTCAATAAACACAGCTACTGGACTGGGAACATGTTTGTGCGGTGTTTAAGGGTTCCAAGAACACTTATTTAATCTGATTTAAAATAATATTACTGTTTAATGGGACATACATGTACAGTATATGGAATATTCAGCACAATAGTACATAGATTAGCACGAGGAAAGTTGTTTAATTTTAGTGGATCTACGACATTCTTTATTTTCAGGCACTTTAATTCTACTGGCTTCGGAATTTAAACTGGACAAAATCGCCAGAGTAGCATATGAGCGATTAACACGTAATTTCATTGTCAATAGGATGGTAGAATCACAGCATTAAAACTTCTTATAGATCTGACAACTGATGAATGATAAAGAACACAAACATGGATCAAAAACATTCCCTTAAGTCCCGAAATATACATACTGTAAGAGTTAAATAATACATTCAATACTTACATAAAAAGTATTAAACTTCAATACTCAATAAGATATATTATTACATTACTACATTTAAAGCAGGAAAATACAGCAGAGTAAAAGACCCATCAACAGTTATTGGTGCATAAACAAACATTCATGTCAGCATTTTCCAAAATCACCCCTATGTGTGACTCCGTGACTGACAGCCTATACAAATGGAAAGATTCATAGACAAAACAACAATCATGCTGTTGTTGAAACATGGGCCGCTCATTTTGAGTTTGTCTTATTCAGTAATGATAAATAAACCGTAATAATAAACAGTAAAAGAATGCCAAGAGTGTTTGAAAAAACTTCATGATACAGAGATAATACATTCCCCTCTGTCATCAACTTTATATTTTTGCAGGACCTCATATACATTTCTATTGCACTACAATGAAATCCCATTGCACTTGACCTTTGTGTGAGACCAATAACATTACTAAAATAATACAGAATCTAAGAAAAATATTTCCAAAGATGTGTGGATCATCTAAATGTCCATTCCGTCTAGGAACTCTCCTTCTATGATTTGCTCCAGGCGTTTCATGACTCTGTGGCTGCTGGGAGGTGGGTAGTCTGCGGTATAGCGTGGGAGGGGCGCGGAGAGGCTGGAAGAGCTGGTAAATGAGCAGCAGAGGGTATTGAAGAACGGCACAAGATCCACGATTGAAGAAAGAGATCGCAGAGTCAGCAGAGGGAACTCCACACGGTCTGTGCCCGACTCTCCTACTGTTCCATTCAGCTCCTGAGAAAAGAAAACATGGTTTTGTCATAACTCAAAGTAAACCATTTAATAAAATTCATGATTTCTAGAACACTGACTGTTTTGTGAACACGGTGTGTAAAGATCTTACCCTGTAACGTCGGTTGATTCCATCCAGTATTTTGACGACATGAGGTTTACACTCTTGTTCTTCTTCCAAAAGAGTGTTTTCAGGACCATCAAAATGCTCCACGTCTACTTCAGGAATAAAAGCCCAGCGATACCTACATATACATTACCAGATCGGAACAGTAAATATTAGGCTACGGAGCAGATCATAGGTTATTTTAAGCATGAGTTCAAAAGAACCTAATGATCTATTACTGACAGCTGCCAATGTTAGGGCAACCACGACAGTCTATTTAGAGGCATAACAACTAAACACCCAATAAGGAGATATCTGTGAGGATATATATTATTATTAGAAACTTTTAAAAAACTCCTTGAAAAGTACGCACTGAAAGGAAAAATTCACCCAAAAATTCTACCATTATTTACTCATCCTGATGTCTTTCATGTTTTTTTTCTTCTGTAAAACAATGAGATTTGGTGCTTGGCAGTAAACTTAAACTATATTATATAAACAACATGAGCTCAGAATGACACGAGGGTGGGTACGGTAAATTGTGAATTTTAATTTTCCAGGTGAAGTCCCTACATCTTCATATTTGTAATTAAAGAATGTAACATTTGTCAAGAATTCACAAATAATGAACAAGTGAAACTATTCCTTGCTATTTCTCACCGACAAACATGTATAAAGTACACATAGTTCATAGCTTCATCTTACATTTGAAACAGCGGCATCTGCTCAGGTGGGAAGGACACCGCTGTGTCCAGGAATTTGCAGGCTGACAGGTACATGTCCAACTCTGCCTGCGGGAAGCCCAGAAAACCATTCTTGTCATGGCCGCCCCGTAATTTACTCCTTTAAAAGAAGAGAAAAGATAAAGAGCAAGAGAGTGAGAATTGTATTACCCAACAAAAAGATTTAGGTGGTAGAATGCAAATGGAAAATCAGTTTGACTTACTTGGAAACCTCTTTATCATCCAGCAGGGTCTTCTCTAGGCGATTAAAAATACGTATCTAAAATAAAAGACAAACGGCAACATCGATTATTCATAATTATTTAAACTGCTCATCTCTAACAACATCACAGAAATGGTAACTGTTAAAAAACAAATGAAACATAGTCCTCACCAGCTCAGTCACCATGATTGGCCAGAGTGAGGTGAGATGTTGTGGTGAGATCCTCAACAGAAGAACACGGAACATGAGGAACATCTGAGCCGACACTGCTGGGGTCTGTCCCACACGCAGGTTCTCTGTTAGACGCTCTAAAACAGACATATATAACATAGATAAATCTAAGCTGCAATATATTTGTACGTGCATATTTGTTTTACACGTACAGACTGAGTAGTACCTTGTATAAGAGGCAAATAGAAGTGATACTGGTCATTCTCTCCACTGAACATGGCAAAAGCCTGACGTTTCAGTAACATTGGCTTCTGCTCGGCGCTGTTGAATAGCTTCAAAGAACTGCTCTGCATATCTGTAATACACAAACCAACACAACTAAACGCTGATTACATAAAAAACAATCATGCAAATACACAAAGATGTAGGCTACATATACTCACTCATCAAGTCTTTAAACATTGCTTTCTCATGAGTTAGCAGATGGTCTATGATGGATCTCCAACTAAAGCACAACAGCAAAGTTTAGTGCTTTAAGCATCATACTAGTTATAGACTGACATATTAGCCAAATAAATAAAAAAGAGCTTAAAAGTCCATCTTACTGGCAGGTACATGAAGAGTCCATCGTGAAAAACATTGGGTCCATAAAGAGCTCAAGCACTTCTTTCTTCCACGCCCGTTTAGTGTAAGCGTATCCACTCAGACTGCTCAACAACTGAGCACCCGCACAGAAACTAGGCATGTTATACGCACTGAGAAGTAAACAGGGTGAGAAAGAGATTTATAAAGAAGTACTAAGAGTTATAAATTAAAACCTACTCACTTTATCCTCATGCTTACAAATAGAACAAATCTTTTGATTAAAACTTTAAAAACTGTTTAAACCATAAAACAAGTTCAAGTTAAGTGCCTTTTGTAATAGTTACCTGTGATTTTTTAGATAGGGAAAAACATAATACATGAGACGAGAAATAAGAGGCACAGCTTTCTCTTTCTCATCACTGCGATAGACCATGTCCAAAAGAGGAGCCAGAACCTACACACACACACACACACACACACACAACAAAAAACATGAACACACATGGTTAATCTGTTGAGTGTATGTCTATAAGATTGATGACTTATAAATGTATTCATTAGTATCAGTTTATAATTTTAACTAAGATTTTTTCAACCAGATCTCACTGGAATTCGTAACTTGGTGGCTAATTCGCATAAATTCTTACATTGTGAATGGTGGAAAAACATACAATTATTAGAACAAAGCAATACTGAAGCCCCATCCCTAAATCTAACCATTACTGGCGTGAAAGCAAATAAAAGTAAAATGTATGCATAAGATCGTACAAATTCATATGAATTAGCCACCTTATAAAATAGTTAAGAATTCCTGTTAGATTGTGTAAAATTTTTGGTTGCATTGTGACAACTGAATTTGATAATTATACACATTTCCACCCAAAATTCTTATGATTGTAATAATGTAACAAAATCATCATTCAAATTCAATACAAAGTTAATTTTCCTCATGCAAATTATTATATAATGATTATATACATTACAATATTTTGTATTTTTTTTCTTCATCTTTTCAACATCTACTTAATCCACCCTCCGTACTGTAACAACTCTTTACATTTTGCACTCTGTATAATCTGGAGAACATGTGTTTATGTTTCTTACTTCAGCCAGCAGAGCCAAAGCTTGTACACTGAATACAGATGGCGCCGAAGACGACACCATAGTGCTGCCCTGACCTGCACACTCTGAGATGAAGAAAACAGCATCAAAATCAAAACACTATAAACACATTAGTACAGTTGATTGATTGAACTTCTTTGTAGTTTTACCATCAGAATCATTGGCTTCATGATCATCATCTTCTCCTTGTAGACAGACTTGAGGTTGAGCTTTCACTTCCAGGTTACGACTCAGCCAGCTGGTCTGCTCAAGAGACGAGCCGGCCACAGCTCCCACTGCCTCCAGTATACGCTGGCTCACTTCCTGTAGAGAATACAATTACAGTGTAAACAAACATTGACTATTTGATATATTGGATCCACTTTTTAGAATTCTTTCTGGTACTTTAAACACATTAGAAAATGAATAATAGGAACCGTTTACATAATGCATTTACGTTTTACTGGTCTTACCTGCAGTTCTTTAGTATCCCTCTTGTTATCCATATTGGGAAGTCTATTTACACAGTCATTAAGCATGCTGCAACAGTAAAGCAAACAGTCAGTACAGTGCTTCAAAAGACCTTTAACCCTTCAATAGTACCATGTAATAGTAAAGGGCTCTACATAACACAATGCAGAGAAGTAATAGCTTCTTTTGGAGATGCACACATGAGCAATTGCAGTAAGTAATGGTTTTCCAAAGGCAGCAAAATAAATATTTATTCACCCAAGGAGCAAGAAGTGTCCAGGTGGGGCAAGGTTGAGCTGGATAGATTCTCTGAGCAGACAGAGGAGAGAGTTGATGTTCTCCTGAAGCGCCTGAGGTGGAAGACTGCAAAAAACAAAAACAAGTTCCCATCAAGGACGTTTCACTAAAAAAGTTTGTGTTTCCATTAAACACCATTGAACATTAACTGTAGCCATTGGTTTGACATGGATTGCCACAGTTCACTTGACCTTAATGGGCATTTTATTAACTTTGATGGTAAAAGACATCACATGATTACTAATAAGATTAGGCCAACTAAAAAGAGAGGATGATGTCAGTTTAAACTCTTACCTTTGAATGTAGACATAGCTGAACTGTAGCATTGGAATGTCAACTAAAGTAGTCTTCTGTTAGTGAGAAAGAGAGTGGATATTAATACATGATATGGTTCTACGGTTGAACATGTACAGTATGCATATTCAAGCTTGTGTCATGCAGGCAGTACCTGGTCTCCTTTGATCTGATGGGGTTTCTTCACCACCTCTCTGATGAGCTGTAGAATCGTGTCTGTACGGAGCGTGTTTAGTGCCTTCACCAGGTCTACCACTGTCAGTTGTGAATCACTAGCATCAGGCAAAATCTATGCATGCATACAGAAACACAGAATGGCACCTTCAGAACAACAGTTGATGGGATAGTTCACCTAAAAATAAATATGCTGTCCTCATTCACCCTCATGTCATTTAAAACCTGTATTGGATTCTTTCCTCTGTTGAACACAAAAGAAGATATTCTGAGATATTCTGTCTCAGTGGTTTTGTGTCCACACATTGGAAGTCAATTGGTCATTTGTTTGGTTGCAAACGTTCTTCAGAATATCTTCTTTTGTGATTTGCTTTATACTTTTTCATTTTGTTCACCTTTTTCCTGGAGCATCTTTTGCGGCTCCTCCTGTTACTCCACACAGCAGCAACAGAGGCCATGACCTGCATCCCGAACTGTTGAGTCAATGGCATCAAGAACTCTAGAACCTTCTGCCTCAAGATCTACAAAACAAAAACATATCCAGCAAGACATTAACAGCATGATCAATTTTCTATGCAGACTAAATTACCTGTAAACATTTGACTTTATTTACTTTCAATATCAGCTTTACCTTTGTGCCCTTAAAGTACACAGAGGTGGGAGACACTCTGCTTCCATGGGTGGAGTCACAGCCCTTGGCCACGCCCCAAAGTAAAGCCATGCTGCTGATCATGTGTGGAAACTCATCCAAAATGGCATTGCTAGCGTTTCGCATGTCCGGAGCATCACAGCTTACAATTGCCTGGAGCATAAAAAAAATCACATTACAGCTTAAGTCACTAGTGTTTTAAAGCTTCATGATTGACCAAACATATTCAGTGGTTAACCTGACTCACAGGATGACCAAAGCGAGATAAAATATGATTGCAATAGTATGTAAGTGGATCAGTAAATAGGGTGCAGGAGAACATTGTTACCCCAAGCAAATGTCTACGTCATTAATTGAGATCCGAATCTTATATATTGAAGCGCTATGTTTTTATTACCTTAGAATAAGCTACTTCTATATACCCCTTATCTGGAATTCGCCACGTTGTTTTTACAGTAGCCCTAAACGGACTAACTGTTCTACAGAGTGTGTTTTGAAAATACGTTATTTCCTTCGGCAAAGAAGTGAAAACATGACAACATCTTAGTCCTGTGTCAGCCACCATAGTGCTTCGAAAGGGAGTGGTAAGCCCTGAGCCATTGGTTGCTATTTGCAACTTCACCGCTAGATGCCGCTAAATTTTATACATGGGACCTTTAAGCAGGTGCTTGAACACTCACCTTCTTGTGGTCCAAAAGGCAGTAGTGTGTAATAGTGGTAAGTCCTTCCAGCAGAGTCAAAGGATAGTCAGGTGCGATATTCTCCCTTTTCAAGATGCTGCTACACCAAGAAAACAACACAATTTGAAGAAAACAACAAAAATTTCAATGCATATTTAAACACTCTAAAACATGCACACAATATTTACTTATGTGAAGACTTGATTCCATCATGCTCATGTTGTTTAACAAGCTCTTCCAGGTTCTTGCAAATCTGGGCAATGATAGGCGATACAATGATGGCCAGCGATCGTCCTAAATATGGCAACACTTCACAAAGTAGAGTTACCCAGGCTGGGTGCATGGCGCATCCGTACTGTGGGTGCAAAGCCCGGGCTGCTGCTGACACGAACATGCCTTGAGCTGTGATAGGTTGACTGGCAACGTAACGTACTGCTTTGATGGACTGCTGGAACATAACAGCTGTTTGCCACTCTCGAGCCAAGGCTGAGGAAGGAGGTTCTGCCCGCCGCTGTTGGTTAGAATCATGATCTTTGTGTGAATCGTGTGCCTTGGTGTGTGGAGGACACACATGGTGCTCCAACACAATAAGAACCTTGAGAAGTTTCAACAGGGCGATCTGGAGCGGATGTTCAGCCCAGGTCCCATCTCTGCCAAGGTTAATCAGATTCTCTTCAGAAAGCTCCCCGTCGAGGTCTTCCTCGAGCACCGTGTTTTGGTCAGACCGCTCACCCCGCTGGCAAACATACATGGAGGCCGAAAGGGTAAGGAGAACATACTGCTGCACCTTGTAGTTCCAAAGAAGGTTACGCACCGCCTCCAGATTAGCACAGCACTTTGCGTCTCCGATCTGAGCCTGCTGGGCCACCCTGACCAATTGAATCATCAACTCAGTTAGCACCTCTACGCTTTTCACCTGCACCTCCCGATTTGCCTGGAGTTGTGGGTTGGGAACATTAGCATAGGACGGATAGTGAGAGCGGAGGTACCGCAGACAGAGGCAGGTGAGCAGCTCAAGTAGAAGAGTTGGTGGCGAAGACGGGGAAGATGGTGAATAGAGAGGAGAAGATGCAGGATCAGGAGTGGCTGCAGTTGGTGGGGTTGAGATCTGCAATTGTCCATAGAAGCTTCCACCTTCTTCAGCCTGCCGGTGCCTTTGCAGAAGGTTTTGGATGAGGTTGAGATGGGCAGTGGAGCTGCAATCCAGAGAAGTATTAGAGAGAGCCTCTACAAATGGCCCGGCACTTGTCCGAAGTATAGTCTCTAAAATAGTGAAGGCATAAAGAATCCGGCTGCTCTCATACTGCTGCTTATAAAGCAAGACATGACGGAATAGTGAATTCACCGCCTCTCGTTTCTCTCGCTGTCGCTTCAGCTGCCGAGATTTGGCCATGGCCTCCAACTGTCCGTCGTCTTCATCACTTGAAAGTGAATCAGAAACCTGAGTGCGTTCCGAGTCTACTCGCTTCAGCCCATTGACCCCAGCCTCCTCTATGCCACCATCATCACGCTGCTGAATGTAAGGGGCGGAGCTTGAGCTGGAGTTTTCCGTTGAGTTCTGAGCACCGCTAGTGTCTGCCGATTCTGTGTGTTCACTATCCTCTTCTACTTCTTCCGGTCTTTCTTCATCCTCTTCCTCTGTTTCTTCACTCTCACTTTGGGACATTCCTGGGGAATCCGAGGGCGTTCTCAGTAGCTCTGGATCTCGTTCCAGCTCCTTCCACAATGCCTCACGGTCTACTACAGTGAATCCACTGGCAAATGTGTCCTGCTGTTCCTCTAAAGAACTTTTTATAGTGGATCTGTCTCTGTAACTCAGTGGCTTAAAATGACCTAAATCACATGAAAAATAAAATCAGACCACATGAATTTAAATATCTACATAACTGTGCAAGTAAAACTCAAAAAATCAACATGTTTATGATTACTTACCAACAGGGAGATTTTGTTTTATGCTCTGTATCGGTGATCGTTGCGTTTTTGGATCCAACAATAAGAGCAGAACTGGTTCCAGAATGCGGACCACATCACTCAGCGAGAGAGCCCGCACCAACCAGTTCTGGGCAGCAGCACTAACACTACCATCCTGATTGTTTAAACTATCTAGTACCACAAACAAAGACCTGAAAACAAAGAGAGAATAAGTTGATATGGCAAATTAATTCAATATGCATGGGAAATGTGGAACATTTTGTATGACCTGTCAAAGGAGCGTTTGAGAGAAGTGTTGCGATTAGTCAGGATCTCTCGTGTCAGGTGCCACAGAACCGAGAACCTGTGGAGGGCCTCCAGATACACAACCTAACACAATCATCCACAATTACATCAAGAGTTATGTTACAGTTTTATTGTATTCAATGAAAGAAATGCAGTACCTTGTCTCTGCTGTATAAACCCAGACAGATGATGTCCTCACAAATGGTTGCAGATGGAGCCAAGCAGTGAAGCCGATAGAAGAGCTCCACACAAGATACATGATGTTCTCTGCGTTCAATGTCCAACTGAGCCCAAAGCACTTGAGACACACGCTGTGATAGAGACAAGTACGAATAACCACAGTGCCTTCAAGTCCCCATGAATTCAAAATTGAAGTTTTTGCCTTTTAGTATGAATATCTTAGTAATGGGTTTAAGAATATCTATTAACTAGTGTGATGCTAAACATTTACAAAATTCAAATTAAGAAGATATAAGCATTCAGTCTCAAAATGAATCAACAATTTTTAAAACATCATTCATTACTTCTAGAATCTAGAGAATCAAATATCCGCCCACCTATTGGATCATTTAAAAGAGGAGGAGCTTTTAAATTGTTATATTTATCCCATTCATTTTAATATATCGTCTGTGTCCTTCTGATACCTTGTATGTCCAAATTCACAGTTTTTCAGGATATGAAACATTTTTAAATGATTGCATACGGTGTTGTCAAGTTGACAAGCACATTTTTATATTTTTTATTGGTTAGATATTTGCAAAATTCAGTGACTAACATGATTTTTGGCAAAAAAGATTCATTAATAAATAGGGAGATAAAAGGTTTCAGAAGGGCAGCAGTGATATGTCCTCTTACATAGAAGAAAATAATAATTCATATGCAGGTTTTCATTTTTTTATTTTTAAATAAAGCATTTTCTCCTCATGTTATTCAAAACCACAAAGCCATTAGATTGGACCAAAAATTAGGCTTCCTCCTACAGCAGCCACATTGAATTCTATTATTTCTTCCATTCATTTTTTTACCGGTGTCCTCTTAAACAGTGTTTTCCAAACTATTTAAATAAGTATTTTCAAGCCTGTTCACGTTTTCTATTTGCTGAAGCATAAATACTAATGATTTGTTCCATGAATTACACCACCCATTTCATATTATTTCCATTCACAAATGACAAGGTATGAGCAAAGCTGGTACAGCAGAAACATGACAATTTGTATATTTACCAGGTAAAAGTCTGTGGAGTTCTCCAAAGTTTTGAGAACAGAAGGGTAGATGGGAGGCAGGGTGACCATTTGAAGCTGTCCACTGAGCGGGTTAGCATCAGAGTTCTTATAACGCTGGTTCTTATCCTGAATGACAAGAGCTAAAGACTGCGAGTGATTGATCAGCTCAAGCAGAGAGGAGATCGCAACATGTTGCACCTGTAGATACACAAAAGACAAAAAAACATCAAATTTAACAAAATAGATCTAAATGACAGTTGTTGAAATGTATATTTTAATTGTAAAAAAACGACTATGGCTTATTTACAGATTAAACTAGAATAGGATATTCAAGTGTTGACTTTTCTGAACACTGTAAACATAATAAAAACTAACAAAACGATATTAAAAACATCGCTCTGTTTGGTTGAGCTGTCGACATCTTGTGTGTATTTGGGGCAGGACGACCCGTTCATCAGAACATTAAAGAGTGTGGGAAAGTTTTAGTCTAAAATATTTTAAAGCCATTAAGAGTGAAAATTGAAAGTGTCTGCAGGGAAAAGACAATAAGTAAACATGCTGCACAAACAATTTTTCCCGATCAATACTGCTGTATTTGTCCAGGATCATTTCCTGCAGTCTTTACATAACCTGCTTAAAATGTTTTTGTAGATGTGCTTTGGTCATCAGGTTAATACCGCATTGCAATATTTCCTACCAGTATAATCTTTTAGGAGAATATGGGCAAGACGACCACTGCGTTCCATTATTTTCAAGCTCTTATTGATTGACTGATAAAACGCTAAGTCACAAGGGTGTTGTGATAATTTTATTCTTCTTCTATCATTTAACTCATCATTGAAGGTCTTGTGGTGTTATACCTGGTAGTCTTTCGTCAGACAACACAGAGTCATCAAGAACCTCAGCCACTCAGGAAGGCTGCTGTCACTCCCTGAGGAGAAAAACTTTTGTTTACTTACGCAACCCTAGTTCTCTGATAACATGAAGTGAGGTATTCCACTATGGTACCATCTTTGGCATGACCGATTGCAGAAGCACCGATGAGACCACGTCTGCCAGTCATGGCAGCGGTGCCGGGAGTCCCGCCTCCCTGCATATCTGCCTGGTGTTTCGTATTTCTACGCATTTCTCTTCTACGTGCGAAATAGGCAAGGAGGGCAAAGTTGTGAGATACCTCATATCATGTTATCAGAGAACCAGGATTACGTTAGTAACATAATGTTCTCTTTCTAACACTTGTTCGGTATCTCAACAACTCCCGTATTGACGATATGCTGACAAAGCATTGGTAAAAAAAATATGAGTGAATGAGGATCGCGGATCTAATTAAGTGCAAGCCGACCTCTGAGGGTGTCTGCTCTTCATAAAGAACGGCGCAGTAATCATTGTACATCCCGATCTCTCATCCCTAGGACCGAGTGAGCGAGAGGGTTCAGTCCCATCCAATTTATAGAAACGAAAAATCGTGTGTGCAGAAGCTGGCTCCCGCACAAATTTCTTGTATCAAGATTCCTTTAAACAGTGCCCAAGATATTGCATGGCTTTGGTGGAATGGGTTCTTAGTCTGACTGGGGGATCTATAACACAATAGTCTCTACCATGCAGTGGGAAACACGCCGCCGGGAGATAGGTCTTCATTTATAAGCATCAGCCCACGAGATGAATTATTGGTTGAGCTTGCAAAGAAGCACGAACTGGGCATAAACAATGCAACCGCTCCTCTTCTGAGGATGAAAATGGTGGCGTATGAAACGGCAGCAGCTCCACAGCCTGAACCGCACTGGCCTGATACCATTCCTTAGGTTCGAACCTAACCTTTCGTGTATACGTATGCTGTGCCCTGATAAGCAAATCTCAGATATTTCCTGTGCACAGGAAAAATATTTATGTGAAAATATGCGACCCGGAGATCCACTGAAGCCACTGAAGAGAAAACCGCCTGGCGGCTGGGGTGCAAATGGTTTACCATCGATGTTTCAACCGTGGGAGGATCCGCCATTCCTAAATCCTCCATATCCTGAACGTCCAGCCTCGAGAAGCCCTTGATAGGAACTCAATTGGAAATAGGTCCATCCCAGAACTTCATTTCAGCCACACTGGCTAGGATGTCTGGAATAAACTACCACGCTGGTGAAAGACTTGACGGAAGTCTTTTCCTGTTTTATGAAACCCCTTTGAGCCCCTTTTCCCGCTTGCTGGGTTGGTCAGTCGATGGACAATCTCGACATGGCCCTCCAACAAACTTCGATAAGATCACAGTCTAATTGAATAAGGGAGGTTGAGCTCTCATCCTGTGTGCTCAGCGGACAGGACTAAATCGGGGGAAGAATGGCGTCTTCATTGTCCTCATCTTCGAGAATGGTGGACAGCACGTCGTCGTCGTCTCTCAACAAACAAAGAACTATATTGCATTTGGGACTCTACCTTGCAACTTCGCCTGTGATCGGTTGAGCAATAAATTCCCAAATCTGCAAGGACATGTTTAAAAAATCTTCCACGGGGAAGAGAGCAAGAATTACGAAACGCCAGGCAGTGGCGGCTTATATGCAGGGCGGAGGGACCCCCCCACCGCTGCTGCAATTGGTCTGCCATGACTGGCAGACATGGTGTCATTGGTGCTTCCTCAATCGGTCACTCCAGACTCGTCCCATGGTAAGAAACCAAACGAGTGATAGAAAGATAAAACTCAGTTTATAAAAACATATGGACATGTAAGCAACTCTGGCAATGCCAGACTGAATAAAACATAGCGGTGGAGAACATTTCTTTAATGTACCTGTCTTGTTGAACATGGTTGTGTTCAGGTCTTTGCTCTCCTCCTCTGTGAAATAGACTGGAAATGTTGTGCATTCAAGAAGAAGTTGGCAGATGACAGCGAAGGCCTGCCGACACGACTCTGATATCTCCCCTTTGCCCTTTGACTGGAAGCTTCCCATCCATTCCAACTCTGCAGATATGTGGTCTTTACCCCCATCCCCAGAAGACCCATGAAAGCCAGCGATTCTTAGTTTACTAGGGTTGAAAAACTCTGCAAGTCTGTCTTTGATGAGACCCAGGTCTCGGCTGCCTTTACGTTTCAGTGGAGACTGCTTACTGCCACGGGGACTGCCATTCTGATCCACCCGATTTGCTTCTTCCTGTTTTTTCTTTTCCTCAGGATCAATTATATTCAGCAAGTGGCTGAGAGATATATAGAGAGAGTTTGAATGAGCAAGAGTAAAACAAAAAGTATATATATATATACATACACATACATACATGTGATGCCATGTGGAAACTTTATTGTATTTCATGTTATATGTAATGTTAACAGCTTTTTTATTTCATCTTATATTACAGAAATATTACAATTGAGGATATTTAATATATATTTTTTTTACATATGAAATTTATATTATATTTATTACTACAACAAACAGGCATCAGTTTTGAGACCACTGGGATAAATTATAAAAATGGCATTCAGTTTTTGTGTCAAACATTTACAAGTTACATAGTGTTTTCATCTTATTTTGTGGGCAGTTGAATTTATTATTGAGTCAAAGTAAAACAGTGCGAACAGTATACTGTAAGTAGCACGATAATATGCCATTTAAAATACACCGGAAACTGTTCAAATTAATACTTTACCTTGTGATCATAGATGCTAATATGTTCTGTAAACACTTGGACATGTTTTCTATTGTCCCTCTTCTTCTCCAAACACCCTCTGTCCCAGAAAGACAATCTGATCCAGTTCGGGCTGGTAGAAGGTGTTGTTCAGATGGAGAGGCGCTCAGTCCTAAACCACTGTCTTCAGACCGCAAAGGAGGGTATGGTGCTTCAAGCGGCTCAACATCCAGTGCATCATGTCCGTTCAGATCAACCTCACCCGAGTTCTCTTCATGGTTACCTTTTACCTGGCTGCTCTCCTTCTTTTTATGATCTTCTGTTACCAAGATCTACAATTGTACATTGATAATCAACTTTTATAGCAATATTTCCCAAATAAAAGTAACATCCAATGCAACGTAGGCTATATTGTAGAAATAAGGTATTAACGGCTAACATGACAGTATAATTCCTAGCATTACGTATATATATAATATATATTTGATTTTTAATACATTAAATGAGACATCGACACTCCAATAGACCACATGGCGCACATACCTGTGTATGCTCAACATCCAGTCTCTGTGATTCGGCCTCCATGTCCATATAGGCCACTGGCATCTGGATCTTACTGAGCACTTTGTAACATGCCCTCATGGCCTGCGTGAGCTCCTGCAGGCTAAAGGATGTCATGTGACCATGCAGCGAATGCAACATGCTTCCCAGCATCTGTGGCAGGTTCTGAGTTTGAATCTCTGCATAGAGCTCCTAATAAAAAAGCCAAATGGCACAATCACACAAATCTGTACACATCTTATTTTTTTATTACATTACAAATTTAGACAAAATTGACATCCTATATCTAAATGAGGTCATTGCCAATGAAACAAATTCGGACATTTACATGTTGGGGAAAGATTAGTCACTATACCAGAGGAATAACATCCAACAAGAAAATAATGAGGGTCGAGAGCTCAGTGATTGAAGGAGGGATGCTCCATTCTTTAGAGTCAAGTTTCTCTGCTGGATCAGTCTGTGAGCTAGGAGACGGATGCAACACTAGTCAGTATCTTGTATCGGAATTATCATCAAATATTAATGTTTATTAAACATGCATGTTTACCCGAGGCAGGTTTGGAAGTGCCTGGTCATGTAATCCCAGAGATAATTGCTGCTTATGACACTCACAAACATATTCACAGTCTTTATAATCTCTGAAGCGTTTTTATTCTCCTTGATTTTACTGCAGAGACAATAAACAACCATTTGTGCATTTACTAATTTGATTCCACACTAAACATTTATGTTGCATTTTTTAAAGTCCCCATGAACCGGAAGTTGCGACCGTTTTTACTTCAGTATTCTGACCAGCAAAACAGAATTTCGAATGAAAAAACTAGTGCCTGTGGTTTGCGTTTTTCACTAAGAATTGATTGGATGCATAAAAACAGCCCTTGCAATTGACCTATCGCTAAGCCCCGCCCCCCTTGGATACTTCGGCAACTCGTACAAACACACAGAGTTCACTAATGTCGCTGTCAGTGTGAAAATCTTGTCCCAACAGTTTTTTCACACATTTTGCAGACTCTTTCGTTGAGGAGCATTCTAGTTGGACTTAACTATATCATGGAGAGATATAAAAAAGATTTGACAATAAAAATGGTAAATAACCAGACTAATTTGGAAGCAAGGGTTTACAGATCACAATGCAAGTGGGAGAAGCCGGTCGTCATGATTGCAAATTACAATATTGTTCATGATCCTACAATGAAATCGCGTGAGTAAAGTTAGCTTTATGGTTTGTATGTTAGCATGGACTCGTTAACTTTACCTTTTTTAGCAATTGACACCTTGCTGAAGCACACGATGACTGTAACGCTCTGCTTGAGCACATGATAATAATAAGTTGTAATAATGAGAGTAATGAAAACTGTTTTCTTCGGAAAAGGTGTTGTTGAATCAGGTTACTCCGCCCTCATTTTGTTGTCTTGTTAAGGTTTAGCAAATGGATAAAAATAATTTCCATTCCCAACCCTTTCAGGATACTTGGAATCATGGTTACAATTACCCCAGGGACATCGTTTTACCGTTTTTGGAGCATAAACCATAAAAACGACGAGAGCTTCGGATTTTACAATGACGCTGAAACCTACAGTGGTCCGAGTTCCGGTCCCCCTGCAACTGATACTTAGATGTCTTTGGGTCATCTGCGTTTTAGGGGAGGGGCTTAGCGATAGGTCAATTTGAAATGGAATTGATAGCCTTCCAACAGTTAAAGAGGAGCAGTTAACGTATGCTCCGCCCAAACCGTCTAACTTATGTCATGTGAGGCAGATAGTCACTAGAGGGCGGAAGTTCTTTTCCAGATTTTAACTGAAGATTTTGAGGACACATGATTTATGAAAAGAGACGATCCACGCTGATAAGCTACGTATTTATAATAAATAATGCAATATTTCATGAAAGAAAGGAATTGTCATTTTTTATTTCACAGGGACTTTAAAACAATCTTGGATATTT
Source organism: Triplophysa dalaica (assembly GCF_015846415.1). NCBI lineage: Eukaryota > Metazoa > Chordata > Actinopteri > Cypriniformes > Nemacheilidae > Triplophysa > Triplophysa dalaica. The sequence goes on along the minus strand of NC_079549.1, from coordinate 16,782,124 downwards.
ATTTACATTCAATGCCATGTCACTGTTAAATTTGGGGCCCTAGACCCAGACTCCATTTCCAGAGATAAAGGAAAGCATGTTTATTTTAACAATATGTGTATTGATTTTCTGACCTGTTAAGTTGGCTGCCGCTCAGGCTGCTGTTTAGAGCGTCCTCTCCCAGCATTGCTTTACAGTAGCTGTAAAAAGCTCGGACCACCTCCAGCAACACATCAGACAACACCAAGGGCCCTGTTGATGCGAGTTAAATTACAGAAAGGATTACAGTTAAATAAAAAAAAGGTCAACTGCTAAATCTAGTACAATTAACCTATTTATTTAGTATTTGCATTTCTTTACCTATTTCAGGTTTGTCCAGAAGGCTAATAATGATGCGAAATGGTCTGAGATACTCTATGACATTGTCTGGGTTGGCCTCTATATCCTTCTGTTTCAAAATATTCCCCAGTGCCTATTAGGACAAAATTAACAACAGTTCAAAGTAAATAGGCATGTAAAGTATGTATTGCTAACATACATTGAAAATTATATTAGTCTATCGGGAAATTGACAATTAAATTTGAACAAGCTGTTATATAATGTAACTTCAGTATAAGTGTATAATGTCCTCTATACCTTCACCAGTAATCTTCTGGAGTGTGTGCTGAAATAAAATGCTGTGTAGTCTTCAACGGTGTTATAACAACTGGAGTCCGCAGCCACTATTCCTCCCTTAATGTCTAAACCTGATATCAAACATATATAGAAATATTAACAAGCTATCTCATCTTCACAAGTATGAATTTACTCAATTTTACTAAATAAAACAGCACTTCAATATTTCTGTGGTTTTCTTTTATATCGTATATTTCTTATATAAAACAGTACCGAGTATCCAAGCATACAGACGTCGATTCAGAGACATGTCTCTTCTGAGAAGAGTGAGCGAGGCCGCTGACACCACATTGATCATCTCATCTTCATTTAATGGAATGGCACACTCTACAGGATCCTACAAAAGGGATTATTAAAGGTTTACACACATAGTCTAGGACGGGTTTATGTGTTAATAATGGCTCCTCAAATCAGGTATTCACTAACCAGGTAGGTTGCAAAGGGGCAGAAGTAAAGCAGAATTTCCAGCATGTTTCTCTGGACCAAAACATTGGAGTCTTGTAGAGCGAGACAAATGGATTTTACCTGCATGGAGCCAAATTCAGTTTACTCAATTACATTAAGAACTCAGAAAAAACTAACAAAAACAAGGCCGCAGGCATAAAAGAAAATTCTGTTTTTTCCATTATTTCATCCTCTGGGAATTTAAAATTTGTTTTGACTGTACTTCATTTGCTGAAGGCCTAATTTTCGCTCATGTCAAATTATTTGCGGTGCCCACTTCGACTAAGTATCTCTTTTTTATACAGTATACTCACTACAAGGTTGTGATCAGTCCCAAGCATGTACTTCTGTTTTCTGCCTGTGAGCGAGTGATCAAAATGTGCAACGATGAAGAGGGTGGCAGGGAGCCGTACAAGAGGACATATGAGCACTGAACCCCACAGTGCCCCATAAAACACAGGCTGACCCACCAACACCGACAACTTCAAGAGCAAAGCATCTGTCCTGAGATGTGAAAACAAGAGAGAAATGTAAGTGCAATAACAGGAATTTATGTTACTTAGCAAATTAAAATAAATGTAATCTATATTAAACTGTGTAATATAATTATAATAAAAATTGTTCTGTTGGACACAAAAGAAGACATTTTGAAGAATGTAAGTGCAACTGTTTGTGTCTAATAATATCCCTACATTGCATGCTGTGTTAGGGGTTAAAGGTACAATTTTATATGTCGAATAAGTAATTCAAAAAATTAAATGATCATGGTGTTAAATAATGTTACATTGAGTGAGACAAGGAACTCATCCCGCTTTTGGAAACATTGGAATGAAAGCTTATTTGTTTAAATAGGGTCTGTTGTATGTAAATGTTTTTTTATTAATCGTTTTCTTTCTCTTGTACTTTTTATATATGGCCTTAAGGATCTGAAATAAAGCATGAATGAATGTAGGACTGTAAACAGTTCTGGGGCACTTTTGACTTCCAATGTATTTTTTCCTACTATGGTAGTCAATGGGGGCCAAAATCTGTCTGGTTATAAGCATTCTTCCAAATATCATTCTCTGTGTCATCAGAACAAATACATTTAGATTTGGAACAACTCAAATGTGCGTAAATGATTATAGAATTTTCATTTTTGGGTGAACTGCCCCTTTAATACATTACAAACTGATTGAGGCTAAGGTTGAGGTTTCTGATGGTTGGTATTAAACTGTACCTGTCATAGACCTCTGCACCTTCCTCCAGTCCAGGCAGAAGACCCATGATAAAGGCCTGCAGGCTGGGTAACAGCGCCCTCTGAAGAGGCAGGAAGTACCGCTCGTACAGCCTCAATAGAATGGGCTTCACTGACATTGCCGCATGACCCAACAATGGGAACAGTCCTGAACTGAAATATGAGTTCACACATGACAATTAAACACATTCTCAACTAGGAAAATTCAGAATTTGATCCCCAAAACTGAATCGAAAGGCAAAGTTTTATACAAAACATATATTTTTAATTAAGAATTCTTTATGCATAGGCATTATAACAGTAAGCCCTAAACATATATGTTTTAATAATAATTTAAATACTTTTAAGTGACATCAAAAAGTCAGTCTTTGATTTGCCCTATAAATAAGCATTATTTTCTTTTTGTAAAACACAATTAGAATTTAAAGAAATAGGTATTTAGTATTCATGTAGCTTAGTTGGTAGAAAACCCAATTCAATTCAATTTTACTTATATATCACAATGTAATATACAGTATTCACAATGTAACACAAGAGAACTGTGTTAGGAGCTCAAAGTTCTCGGATTTCAATTTAAAGTCACACATACTGATGAAATGTGTAACTTCAATGCACTTGAAATCATTTTGAATAAATTGCATGGATGCAAATGGCCCTGACATTTCTTTCTGACATTCACTCATGGCAACACAATACCTAACAACTGCAGCCAAAGAATGCACATATTAAGTTATGACATCACCTGTAAATAAAGAGATCCTTTGCCAGCCATTTTGTACCGATGATTTTAAAAATGACCTCATAGGTCTCCAGTGCTTTGAGATGGACGCCGCTGGGCAGGGCAGGATGCAAACACTGAGCCAGCCGCTTCCCTATGATCAATCGCCTTGGTAACAGCGAGTACTTCAGATTACTCTGCAGAGCCTGAGAAAGAGAGGGACTTGATGACTGACAGCCAGTGGATATTGATAGTGTAAAAATGAAAAAGTGGACCAACCAATGTCATTGTATATAAAGGATTAATAATATGGTATAAGGAATTGTATAAGAAATTGTATAAATGCCTCAGAATTTTTTTATTGTATTAAAAGTGTAAGCAAGCTCTATCACACAGACCGCAAAAAAACATTTTAATACAAAGATCCCGGTCTTCAGCACAAACTGCATCCCTCCTTAGCAACCACATAGGCTAAATAGGTTTTCAAACGAATGATCAACATTACCTAAGAAAAGAAAATGCTTTGTTTACTATGCACAGCATGTGAGACATGTTTTGCAAGACATACCATTGATTATGCCACTAGGTGAAATATTTTTTATTGTTCTAAAAACAGGCAAGTAGACCAAAGTGTCATTGAAAGAAAGTGTTTCCCAACTTTGAGAAACACAGAAACTGTTGTTATAAAATAGACCTTATTTCGAAAAATATTGATTTGGAAAGATTTTTGGTTACGAACACTCCCGATTGCATCTTACTGTTGGGGTAAAAGGGTAAAATGCAAAACAATTACACAAAGCCTGACATGTATCACTCAGGTACACCTATACAGGAGGTGAATGTTTTATGAGTGGCAATACATCCGGAGAGTCCCACTGAACAAACAAGAAACTCACCTGCCGTATCAAGAGATATAGCGAGAAGGGGCACTTAAATGGCACAAGAGTTCTTTCACATCACCATATATTGGTGGAAACATGGTTGCAGAATGAAGAATGTATAATCTTGAGGGATGTGTTAAAGTCCTGCACAACCTATTGATATCAGCTGCACTTTGAACATCAACTCTGACATGTTTGAGGTCAAGCAGAATCTTAATGTTTTCCCAATCACCTTAAATTCACTTTAACTGACAATCTAACATGTTTTTACTTCCCCTAAAAACAGGAATTTAAATGTGATCATAAATTTAACCAAAACTTCCTCTTCTACATGCAAAGGGAAGTATTAACTTTGTAATCCATTGGTATCCAAGGAACAAACAGTTCACAAATCAGTCAATAATCTTTACAGTTAAAGTTCTTTAAGTTGTTGATTTGTGTTCTCTAGGTTTCATGTACCTTGTTGAGTTTTCCTAGTGATGAGATGAGATCGGCCCACTCGCTAGATGATTCGAAGTTTCGCAGTGCCTTTTCAATGACAGCTGCGTAACTACGGTAGCGGTAGTCATTCTGCAGGTCAGCTTCCTCAGGATCCATCATGTATCAGTCATGTCCCAGCATGCTCAGCATCCATCTGTGGAAGGAGGCAAAATAGGCCGATCAGGCAAATATCTGTACCATGAACACATATGTTGTTTAAATAAACAAAATTTAAAATAAAGGGTAATCCCATTGATCTGTTTTTAATAAAATGAAGTAAGGTAAGAATCACAATTCCTATTGCTCTCAAAAAGCGGCAACATGTATTTGACTTATTTAAAAGCACATCATTTGACAAAAACTGAGATGCGCACATAACTTAAATAATGCTGTTTATGGAGAAAAGGTAAAACACAAATTGAATTACAAAGCACTTCAAGCTTTGCGTGAATGGAAGGGGGAACTACAGTCAAATTCATGTGAAAAGTCATGTGATGAGGTTGTTTTAATAAGACTGTGGTCAATACAGACCTTTCAAGTTTCAAACTGGTTTGCAAATCTGATTGAATTGGCCAAAGCGGTAAAGAATTGATTGACTCTTTTTATGCTCGAAAACAAACACAACCCACCACAACTCCTGAGCAAGATTATTACACAGCAAGTTGTTCCACTGTCATTTGTTCACACACATATACACACAAGAAAGGTAAATTATAGTCTTTGCTTAGACACGGTGACATCTGCTTACTCTACAGTGATAAAAACCCTAAGAACACACACCCACATACACACTTAAATCTGTTCACTCTGATGCTACTGCTAAGAGCCTCGAATGGACATTTAGAGATTGAGGGATTTAACAGAAGCAAAGCCCAAACACATGGCCACTTTTTGACGAATCTATGCATCTCAATTAACCAATATGCTTCCAAATGTTAAGAATTAATTTCCAGTTCTGCATTTCATTCACACATCAAAGAGATGCTGTGTGCCAGATGGAGACAATATAACACACACTCACACAAACACAATTATCCTAGATTATGTTGTTAAAATCATCAGCAGTTTATGGTCATTATAATTACAGCACATTAAAGAAGCCACAACAAAATCTTTAAAATGATACTGGTGGTTGGTGAAGTCTTATTTAATTTGCAGTTTCTACATATAAACACGAAAGTATAAACATACACATGGCCGTATAAAGATTTTACACTATCATTTAATACTTTTTCAGCATCTCATATTGTGAAACATCTTTTCAAGAAGACATTATAACTGCGAGCGATCTAACATCTACTCAACAAAGCAAATATGAAACCAGCTCCCTTCATGCTACTTTTTTAGTGTACACAGTTGGACAGAACCCCTTTGGTCTATTGATCTGGTCATAAAGAGTGCTCTAACCACTGTGAAAACAATGCACTGTGGGCAAGGGAAAGAAATACACTGCATATGTACCGTATGGATGTGTATTTGATAAACATCTAGTTCTTTATACGGGAGATTAAAATCTTTACTGACCTTCTTTCATGATGCTTGAACAAAAGCTTTACTCAAGCAACACAACAGAGACACCTCTTATGTAACGGATCTATCCATGTTGGATCTATTGACTTCACATTACACAGAGAACTGAACACATTTTATGCATGATCATTTCGTATTAAAATCTCATGGTGAGTATATAGGATTGGAGCTTTGATCACTGCTCATAGCCTCATAGATAATACACATTTTTTTATGCTGTATACTATTTCATTGTGACATTGTGCAGGATGGTCAATGGGTGTAATAATTTTTACATTATTAAATAAAATACATATTTTAATTGTTTAATTCAAATTAATTCGTAACAATTGCATCGTCACAACCATCTTTAGACAGTTATCTTTCTGGTCGAAAAATACTGTGAGTATGGACTGGAAGAATCTACCCAATAACGCTTTATTACGTCAATACACCTTTTGATGTGTTACTGTGAGAACTGAATGACTCACCCACTGCAGCAAAACAGAAGCCAACAGATCACAAGATCTCGTTCAAAAATACAACTATAACGACTGTCCAAGGTAAACAAACAATGTAATGGCCGGAAGTGGCGAACAGAAGACAAGACAGATAACTCACGCGAATATTGAAAACAGCAACCAGCTAAAATTGAATCGCTCATATCCACCAACACATTTGTGTACACTTCCTGATGGGCGGACGGAATGAACCATGCGGAGGAGATACGAGGGGTGCGGCTACATGACACATATGTATAAACATGTATCACACCCTTCAGGTAAATCAAATCCAGTAAACTAGATATTTAAAAGAAACGTATCTGCTTCGGAACTGGGCTACAATATGATATTTACATGGCAGCTAAACGATCCGTCAAGCGACATCGCTGGTCTTTGGCATCTTCCAGGATGTCGTGTGTTTACATTATCTCGCAACAAGCTGTCACATTTTTTTAGGCTGACCACAACCAGCTTAGTGCCGATAAGCGCGATTAACAAACGTTGAGCTATAGTTTACGTCACATCATGCCATAAACGATGTGATATCGCTGTATGTTTAGTTCGCAGTAATAAAGTGATATGGGTGGACAATCATAACTGGTCAGTGCGCTTGCTAGTTAGTATAACGTTTGCCTATTTACGTACGACGAACGTAGTTGCTTTCTAAAGCGGAAACACTGGTACATAAATTTGAGTTAATTTACTGGATTATGATGAAAATTAACTAATGACACATTTTGTACTGTAAATCATATACGCTTTTATATAATGGAAAACGTGGAGCTTTGTATCACAGTAGGCTGTTCTCATATTTATTGGAGTGAAGACTGTCAGAAATATTATAATATAGGTCTATAAAACATGTGTGCAAAAATATAAAAGCAAGTTTTTTCAAGATGACCGACTCCTCTAATTGTGAGCAACTAGTGCCCTCTTGCGTTTCAACGAATAAAATAACACCAAACATCATAATTATACAGACATGAGCACATGAAATACACCAGCCATGTGAAGCTATGGAACCATGTTTAGCCAGACGGTAAAAATAATATGTTTACCTTTTGAATTATGTTAGGTACATCGTGGCTAGTTTTGCTTTTTTATTCTGTGTTCACCTTACAAGCACAGCAGCAACTACATATTTTTAAAGATGTATAAACATTACATTACAAACATTTTATCCCACCAGTGTTTGATCTCCAAACAAACAACTTCCCATACATCAATTTAAGACTTACTCCATCAGTGCCCTCCCTTTGGTGTTTTTTGGACATTGGTACGTCATTCCGAAGTCTTCAAAAATCTTAATTCAGTAGACAATAATATGTTTGTTTTTAATTTTAGATATCAACTACATACAATGTGTAGAAAGGAATCCAAAAATATATACTAAATGAGACTAAACAAAAACAATGTACACCGAATGGGTTTTAATGTCACAATATTTATTTAGAACGCAACTGGACAAGGTCTTTCAACTACACAGGGAGGTCTTTAAATTCACCCCCTAAATGTGATTTGATTAGGTTTGGTTAGTCCACAGGACTTAGGTCTCCCTGATCAGCTTGGTAAGCTTTTGTATCTTCGTCTTGGTAGACATATCCACATACTTATCACCAATGCTCACGATCATTCCCCCAAGGATGGAAGTGTCAGACTGTGGGAAGAATAAAGAGCAAAATTAATCTCTTAAAAGATCTACAAATCATTTCTCTGTACAGATGCCAAAAGATATAAAACAAAGCTTCATTAAGACAAATTATCAAAAGTGTGTGTTGCTGAAACTCAAATTCACCCTTTATACTCAAAATGGGGTGTTTTTGTTATGTATAAGGATGATTAGCTAAAAAAATTTGACACATTATATATTTTGATGAAAGAATTGTGTCAACATATTAAACACAAATTAAAATTTAGTGATATATGAATAAAATGAAGTCCACCTACCTTGGTCACCAGCTTGATAGTTTCTCCCTTGGCAAGGAAGCCATTCAGTGCCACCTTCAGCTCTGCAAGACTTGCTTCATCCAGAGGCTGCATGAACAGACATTCAAGTAAGAACACCAGCAAAACATACACATTTACTAAGATAAAACCGATTTCAATATTTGTCTTTGCAGTTAAATATTAAAGGGAAAGCTCACCCCAAAATAAATGTATTGTTTTTTACCCTCATGTCATTCAAAACCTGAATGACCCTCTTTCATAGATTTGATGAAAGAATTTTTCAAGACAGGACAAAAATTCTGCCATTCCTGTATTTAGCCCACCACGGACACCCTTATATAGAATATAATTTTGTTACCTGGGCAGTGGTGACCGAACAAGTGACCTCTCCTCTGTGGGCACTCATCATTTTGCTAAAGGCTGCGATGACATCAGGGGTCAAGGTCAAGCGGCCATTTTCAGCTAGGACATCTGTGAATTAAAAAGTGAGACATCAGCAACTTTAGATCTCCGGAGCTTACCAGAACAGGCATGGGAAGCAAAGGGCAAATAATTGTATCATATTCCTAAGGATCCCGAATCCCCAATTAAATGGTTAACTGCAGTAAAAAGTGCTAACCAACACTTCACCGCTCATGTTATCTCTTTCTCTCTGTTATTATGCGGCAAAATCCAAAACAAGACATAAGAGCAGCACTTGCCTAGTCCAGCTGCAACCACAGTGGGCTCTTAAGACAACCCCCATCGTGTGTGACCACCAGCCATGGCTTCAATGGAGGTTCATTTAGTTTTTTGGGAATGTACAATCTGCAAGATCAGTGATATAGCTATGCTGGCTACAAAAAGGACCGTTGGGGTCGATTACGTTAGCTAACAACACAGTTGACATTTCTCCAAAGACGACAAAGCAGGTTAAAGCCGGCATACTACAAAGTTGAATATCCATAACAAAATTTACCAAATTTTTACCACACCAGGCTTTTAAGGAGTCTCCGGAGTAGGACGATGAAAAGTTGATGAGGTAACTTAAGTTGTAGATATAAGAATCCTGCAGGTCAGAAAAGCTATCTGTATTTTTATTAATACACGTTAAAAACACCCCAGGGGCATTATAGGGATCTGTTATGTTTAATCTATTAAATTATATTAATCTATTAAGTCTATTAAGGTCCATGTCTATTGACTTAAAGAGCACAGTGAACTCTGTTGCCTTTAAACTCATGCTGGAGCCATTCAATTCATATTCGCTCCCGGCTGTTCTTACCTGCCAGCATGGCGGTGTAAACAGAAAAGGTCACGAGACTGCCGGAGCTCTATAACGGGTCACTCCTCCATAATCTTATCTAATAAATGCCCTACTTATTAGAAGTTACACTGCAATTTATTACACTTAATGCATAGCAGACTTTTCAAATCAGTTATTGGAAGCATCAAATAAATTAACCAGTGATGATCAGAAAACTCACTTATGAAGTTGATAGTGATGGGGGAGAGCTTTGCCTTTGTCAGGGCATCAACAAAGGTTTTCATTTTGATACTGCGCTTCACATGGGGGTTCATCACCATGCTCGAAAGCTTAGGGTCCTTAATCATGGTCTTGAAAGAGAAAAATCAACAATTTAATGACTGGTTGTTTTATTGTGTAGCAAAGAGAGAGATCCAAAGGAAAACTCACAGACACACGACCAAGTTCCTGTTCCACCTTATCAAGGTTCTTTTGCTTACTGGCAGCAGAGAACAGAGCAGTAGCATATCGTCCCTCGACCCCATAGACCTGGATAGGGGGCTGAAGAAAAAAACACGAATGACGATTTGTGCAAAACAAACTTGTACAGTCTGCTTGAGCTGGTACCCGATGCACTTGTATTTAAAAGAGAAAAAGAATTGATAGTATAAAATTGTAACTGATAAATATAGCAAACCATAATTGCGATGGACTGACATCAATTAAAATGAATTAAAATCATTGAAGGGATACCTTCAACCTTCCAGTTGTTTCAAATATGTATACATCTCTTTGGAAAAATGCTTATAACCAGACAGATTTGGCCCCCCATTGACTACCATAGTAGGAAAAAATATAATGGTAGTCGAAAGTTACCCAGAACTGTTTGCTGTCCTACATTCTTCTTTTGTGTTTAACAGAGCAAAAAGAATGATAAAGTAATTTTTCCTACTATGGGAGTACGGGGGGCAAAATCTGTCTGGTTATAAGCATTTTCCAAATATCTTTCTCTGTGTTCATCACAACAAAGAAATATATACAAATTTGGAACAACTAGAAGGCGAGTAAATATAAATGATGAAAGAATTTTCATTTTTGGGTGAAGTATCTCTGTGATATCAAAACATGCAGAATCTAAATAAACACCTAAATTAATCGAACTCCAATGTTATGATTTATGATTGCTGTATGTCTGTTGTGATTCATACCCACTTCTAACCATAAGGTGTTTGAATTTCACAATTGAAGCCCCGTGACAACTACAGTTACTACAAATGGTAATAGTGAAAAATTAAGCTCTGCAAAAAGCTTTCACGTTTTTTTTTGATGACAGTGGTGGGTCCCAAGAGCCTATTTAATTGAACATGTGGTGATCATGAAAATGTTTTTGTAAGTAAATACAAATGTATAATGTTTTTGGTTGTTCTTCATAACGTGTATGAAGATTTTTTTTCATTTGTCATGGCTTTTACTTACTTACCTTGATAAGTTTTGCAACCGGTCGGATCACAGACGTACTAAACTGACGCACCTGAAGAGAGAAAAAAGTAACTTCGTTATTATTAGATAAACTGCATCGCCATTTACTTAATGTCAGTACTGTCACTTACTGCTTGTGTCTCAACATCTACAGATAGCAGTTACGTTAGCTTTTAAGACACAGTCACTGTCAAATGACAATTTAAGCACCGTAACCTTCAGAACGAGCATGTGTGGAACAGAAACTCATCAGATTCATTGCAGAGGAAACATTAATCATTTTAACTAATACAATCTACGTTGAAAGATTTTAGGTAGTATTACTGAAAGAAACACAGCCAGTAACCTCTCACAAGAACACAAGGTTTAAATGATTGTACATGGTGCGGCTAGACTGCCTATCGAGGCCTAGCTCAGTAATCGAGAAAAAAATCGTTATCATCTTCGAAACAATTTGAATATCAAAATATAGCTTTGGTTTAACTACTCAAAGTCAGAGAGTTAGTATTTATTAACATAACAATCAAGGTTTCAGAATGTCATACCTGCACCCCCAGTCCAAGCGCTGCCATTTTCTCCTGCGACGGTGTAGGTCAAAAGCACTGCGCATGCGTGCAAGTACAGAAAGAAATACGCGAGAGTGTCGCTCATGCAATGTGGGAAATGTAGTTCATATTGTTAGTGAAAAATGACATGAATGATTACGGGGATGGTGTACATCAATAAATCTGTTTTAAAAACAGTTTTAATTCATCAAATAATGTCTCTTGAGTTACTATGTTTTTGCACATTCTCTTACACATTCCTGTTCATGGAAATATTTACCGTTTATCATAGACTTTACCTTTAACTTTAGATTATTTATATTTCCCTTCTGTGTTGTATTTTTTATAATAATGGTGCTGTATTTTGAGCTGACCTGACCTACATTTCACTGCTGGTTGTATATTCTCTTTATAACTGTGACAAATTCAATCTTGAAACTCTATTATAGTATTTTATTAGTTATTGTACCGGATGTTTAGTATTATGTCTGGATGTTTTTAAGATCTATGTAATCCTTCTCCCGTTGATTTTAGATTTTCACACAATCTCATAGAAAGATCTATGACCTTTTGACCTTTAATCTTGTGCTGGCCACTTCTTTAAAATTACATTGGCTATGGTTACATGGAGCCAGAATTTCTATGACTCTCATTTATGACATTACGTCGAAATGCACTTATCTAATGTAGCCTACTGGAATGGGTGTTTCTTCCTCAGGCCATAGTTGTTTTATCTGTTCAGTTCATGTGAGGAACAACTGAGCAATAAGGTCAGTTGCATATGACGTCATCACCTAAATTGGTCATGTTAATGCTTTCACCAAGAATACAAATCTTAATAAAACTTACTAGCAAGTGAGTGATTTTCGTCGATTTTTCATAGATACTACGTTTTTTTCTTAAATCTAGAATACAACTTTGCGATTTTTGAAATGTTGAATAAAAGTAATAATAAAAGCAACTAGGTTGCTATTATATCGCCCAACAATAACATGTGTAAACCAATATACAAACATAATTCGCATTAATATGGTAAAGAACATTCTGGATGGGCACTGTGTAGGAACTTTCTTGGATATTTTAAGCTTAAAATGAGCCTTTCCATTCCAAGGACTGCTGGTCGTTTAGTCCCTGAGGTATTTTCTGGCAGTTTCCAAGATTAACTAGCCTACTGGACCTGAGGAGGTGATAAACCTGGAAGAGTTTTTAGATGTGAGACTAGTATGCGGTTATGGGATCAGAATCCCGCCACAAGTATTGCGGGCATATTTAAAAATATAATAAGCGTAAATCAAAAAATTTAAACCGTGAATCAGAACTTTAAACATAATTTAAGTGATATTGCGTAGCGTATGATAAATCATAGTTATGAGGTAGCAGCACACGCATTTACACAAATTCAGTCTTCACTCAGAGAACTTATAACAGATATAAGAAGTGTGTCTGACACTCAATAATGATATAATTATGGTCAATTATGTTCATAAATGTTTTAATAGTTTCCTACACACTAGTGTAGTACCATGCTCGTTGACATAATTCCTTGCATTGGAGCAAAATTCACAAAACTGACAAAACACATCGGTTCCCTGGTAACACTACGTTCAATTAGCACTTATTACTGATTTAATGCACTACTGTGAGAAAAGACGCTGCATCATGTGCTCGTCTAAATGAGTTAAGATTCGCATGTCATTATCATTGTCACGAGCTAGCAACATCATCACATTTACAACACTACAGTATTTATTTCTAAATACACAGCCAACAATATTAAATAACTTAATAAAGTGACTGTAAACTATAGCACCGCTGACTAAACCCAGCTAACGGGACACATGTATGTTAACTAATCGGACTATATGGTGGAATCGGACATCAAATTACTTGGTAAACCTGGCAGAGCATATTCATAACAGAAGTGTATCTGACACTCAGTAACGATATTATTAAGTTCAATTTCCTGTGGAGTTGTCCGGGATTTGCAGATGACGGTTATAGTCCACCTCCAAGGATATGCCGCGAGTCGCGAATGAAGTGACGTCAACACCATCTTCGTCTGATTGGCTAGAGGAGGAGCTGTCAATCTAGAACTAGTGGACCAATGGTGACGCAAAATACTTTTTTTGATTTACGCTTATTATATTTTTAAATATGCCCGCAATACTTGTGGCGGGATTCTGATCCCATAGGCGGTGACTAACGTTGTGCAAATGGAGTGAGTCCAGGACACGTCACGTTTATAACCATGCCATGCCCATAGCACAAGGGCTGGTATAGCGGAAGAGAAGGAGCGGAGGTCCTTAACCAAAGCTGTTTTAAAAGCATCGAAGAAGAACTGCGTATAAATAATGAAATCATTTAAATTTTACTTTTAAAGTCACCCTAAGGCTCTGAGTATAGAATGCATCCTTCAGGTTTGAAGCTGTCGTAGACTGGTGTTGATGCTAACATGGCTTTCATGCGTTTGTTCATTCAGCCGAACATCAGCGCAACATCATAAAAATGGTAAGTTGCATCACATGTTGTCATTAAGTAGTTGTGTAGGGTGTGAGAATAAAACCAAAGATCCGAAGAAAATTAAGCTTGTAAAATGATGTTGACTCATTTTTATGTACAAATACGCGAGTTTTGAAGAATCAAGTGAACTGCAATTGCTTCAAGATGGCAAAGAACACTTCCCGCGTTAAATCAAAATGTTGTTATAGTGTACATCAAATAACCAGCACACCGTCTGTCTGTTATTGATGTTATTGTAATATTTACAGGAAGCATTTCAGTAGCACTCGGGTGGCGATTGGCGCTTCTAGAAATTTCGAATTCTCCGTGGGTCTTTGGATGACGTGCTTTGTTTTCCTGTCATTGAAAGGTAAAATTCCACGCGTGTCCGACAATTCTCACGTTAGTTCTGGGTGGACCCGTTTTAAAACTGACAAGATGTCAAGCGGGAGTGGCAGTAAATGTTAACTGTCTTGATGCGGGTAGATTAGGTCACCTATAGCGTTGAATGAATGGATGGATGGATGGTGTAAATGTCTTAATTATATTTATCTTATTCAGATCGTATTAATTTGTCCTTGTTATTCTTCAGATTAAGCGTTGTATGTGTGTATCTATCTAAAAACGTATTCGTTGACGTTGTTTACAACAGTACAATTGAGACTGTAGTGGAAAATTTTCTCTTTGCCCAGTGCCCACCCCTCCTCCTCCGCCAAGTCTATCTTTTTCTTAGCCAACTGGATCATCGATGAGGATATTAACCCAGTCAGGCTCTTGTCACTAAAATTAACTCTTATGCAGCTGTTTGTAGGCTCTTTGTTATGTGTTTCATTCGGAGAGATGATTTATGCTCAGTTATAGCACTGATCATGATGGTGATGAGAAAGTAAATCCAGATAACATCAGCGTATGTCATTTAAGAGGAGTTTGTTCTGGTGTGACTTTGTTACAAAAATAAGGCAGAAATGTAATGTCTTAACTAAAGTACCTCAAGGCCTGTTGTGTCTCTAGGCATGTGCACATGTATTGGAGAACTGGAAAAGCTGGAAAAGCGCAACTAGACACTTGAGAAAGTGTAGTTCAGATCTCTCACATTCACTCACTTGGTCATGTGAATGTAGAAAACCAAGACTGAGAAAAATGAAGACAGCGCAAAACAGAGCAATTATTGTGAAACAGAGCAATTTTGTTTTGAAAGGGGTTGGCCATCTAAGTCCCATGTGGAGCTGTAATGTAGGAGAAACAGAGTTTGCATTGTATACTTGAGCATTAATCAAATACTTATGTGATATACATAGAAAAGGAGTTACAGAAGCCACTTCACCATTTGAACCAACAGGAGGCAGGAGGCAGTAGACTTTAATTATTAGAGTATGAGGGTTTGTTGTGATAGACATGACAAGTGTATTATTATTGCTTTATTTGATGTCTCTTGAGTGAAACTGTTTGGAATGTGTTTTCTTACTACAGTAAGGCCTTAAGCCTTTTGTTGAATTTTTCTGTGATTAAACGTTATGCAATACTCTGTCATGATTCGCAGGGAATTAGTGCTTTGGGTCTGAGCTTGTATAGTTTTCAGATGGCAGCGCAGAAGCAAAGGTGCTGATTTATGTTTCTGTAAGATATGCATAAAGTCAGCTGATGAACAACAACCAACTTTATTTAAAGTTTAAGTTTTCTTTGGGAAAAGTTTTTAAAGCCACAATGTATGTCACTGCTGGTTGTTAAAGTGATGGTTAACCCCAAAATACAATTCTGGCATCATTTACTCACAGTCTTGTCATTTCAAACCTGTAAGACTATATTTTGAGGAATGTTTGGGCCGTGACGATATATATCGCTATATACGTTAATTAGACATGTCTAGGTCGATTCTAAAATCTGTGTTTTATGCACGGCTCTTCCATTAACTACTGCTCTTTGATCAGTATGAAGTACTGCTCGATCTAAATTCACTACGAGATTGCATTTGAAAAAGCAACACTCGTCGAACATCATCTTTATAAATATATGTTATTGTCATGAAAATACTTAAAAAGGTTGGAAGAACAGTAATAGTAAATGAATATGGGCGTTTCCTGGAACTACGGCCGTTCCTAAAACTCGCATTCGATGCATCCTTGATATCGAGAACACATCCGGGTACTTTCATGCGTTCTCTGTTCTTGTGTTCTTGAGTATTGGAACCGAAATTTGACTGTTATTGATGACGTAGACCAATAACCCGAGGACACAAGATGGCTGAAGAACACATATTGAGAAAAGGCCTACGTGTGTAAATCGTTCTTCTACTGTGTCCCATATTCCGAGTTTCTGCGCGGGAGTGCCCTCTGGATTTTGTTTGTGGTGGCATTTCATCGTAATTCATTGAGAAACTGAGCATACAAATTACATGATATATCGTCCCACCCTAGTTGATAATTAAATCATGGCGGTACCCATTCACTTCTATTTTAGACACAAACCAGTGATTCAATGGGTACCACCGTGGTTGCCTTTACAACATTCTTCTAAATATCTTTTTTTTGTGTTCTGCAGACGAAAGAAAGTCATACAGATTTGAAATAACAAGAGGGTAAGTAAATGATGAAAGAATTTTTAATTTTGGGGTGAAGTTTAACTATTCTTTTAAGATGTTTTTTGTAGAATAGTGTTCTGGTCCTCAAAAGAAGACAAAGGGTTGTGAAAAATGAGAGATGCACACCTAAAACGTTGTTTGAGTATGCTATTCTAACATAGTTGAAATTCGATTTTTTTTTAATGTAAAGCATATAAGGTCATTTCTTCAGTATAACAACTGAAACAGTAATGCTATTTTCCCATTTTGTAGTAATAATGGTCAAGCTAATATCTTGAAGAATGGGGACAGGGATATTTGCCATCTATTCTTGACTCTAATGCATGATATGTCTGTCTCTCTTTCTTTCTGTGTTTGCTGTCTTTCAGGAATGTAAACTCTTGCCAATTCTAGACCAGAAGCCTGATACATCCTCCCAAAAATAACCTCTGTGCTTCATGAGAGCACCGTTGGATTACCATCAAATCGAACCAAATCACAAAAAATTAAATTTACCTGACACCTGGATGCCTCCGTTTCCTTCTATAAAGACAGCAAACCAAAGGAATAAGAGATTTCATGTGCATTGCTTGCTTCTATACAGATTTTAACCATTCTGTGCACTTTTCCGTTGGGCATTTACATTTTAAACTGTGAGAATAACCTAAAAATGTCAAAAATGGGACCAGCAATGGAGACAGCGGATATCGCAGTTGTTGCACTTTATTTTGTCCTTGTGCTTGCAATTGGTCTCCTTGCCACGTGGAAGGCAAACCGTAGCACTGTCAGCGGCTACTTCCTGGCAGGCCGAACTATGAATTGGGCAGTGATTGGCGCCTCGCTGTTTGTCAGCAACATTGGTAGCGAGCATTTCATTGGCCTTGCCGGATCTGGGGCAGCAAGTGGTTTCGCAGTGGGCGCCTGGGAGTTCAACGCCCTCTTGCTTCTGCAACTGCTGGGATGGGTATTTATCCCAGTTTATATTCACTGTGGAGTTTATACCATGCCCGAGTACCTTTACAAGCGTTACGGGGGTAAGCGGCTAAAGGTTTACTTTGCCGCTCTGTCTATTTTGCTCTACGTCTTTACCAAACTCTCAGTGGACTTGTATGCAGGCGCTCTGTTCATTCAGGAGTCGCTTGGTTGGAATCTGTACCTGTCAATCATATTGCTCATCACAATGACGGCCTTATTGACAGTGACCGGTGGACTGGTGGCAGTGATCTACACGGACACTCTACAAGCTGTGCTCATGATTTTTGGTGCGTTAACCCTTACTGTCATCAGTCTGATCAAAGTGGGTGGTTTGGAGGGTTTACGGGTAAAATACATGGAGGCAGTCCCAAACGTTACAGCCATACTGGCTAACAGCAACTTCACGTACACCAACTCTTGCCGGATCCATCCAAAGCCAGACTCCCTAAAGCTCCTACGAGGGCCGCTTGATGAGGACATCCCTTGGCCGGGATTCCTGTTGGGTCAGACACCTGCATCGATTTGGTATTGGTGTGCTGACCAGGTCATTGTACAGAGAGTGTTAGCGGCCAAGAATATTGCCCATGCCAAAGGCTCTACTCTTTTGGCAGGAATACTTAAGATCTTTCCCATGTTCATCATCGTCATTCCAGGAATGATTTCAAGAATACTGTTTCCCGATGAGATGGCATGTATCGGACCGGAGCACTGCATGGCTGTGTGCGGCAGTCAGGCTGGCTGTTCCAACATTGCCTACCCTCGACTAGTCATGAGCGTAATGCCGGTGGGTTTGCGAGGGCTGATGATGGCTGTAATGATCGCTGCCCTTATGAGTGACTTGGACTCAATTTTCAACAGCGCTAGCACCATTTTCACTTTAGACATTTATAAAATGGTGCGCATGCGTGCCTCACCCCATGAGCTGCTGGTGGTTGGAAGGCTGTTCGTGGTGTTCATGGTGATTTTTAGCATTGCTTGGGTGCCTGTTATAATTGAGATGCAAGGCGGTCAGATGTACCTCTACATTCAGGAGATGGCAGGATACCTCACACCTCCCATCGCAGCTCTGTTTCTACTTGGAGTCTTCTGGAAGCGTTGTAATGA
Organism: Triplophysa dalaica; assembly: GCF_015846415.1. Classification (NCBI taxonomy): domain Eukaryota; kingdom Metazoa; phylum Chordata; class Actinopteri; order Cypriniformes; family Nemacheilidae; genus Triplophysa; species Triplophysa dalaica. The sequence goes on along the minus strand of NC_079549.1, from coordinate 16,763,367 downwards.
GACTGGAGCATTTTGGGGTGGCATGACTGGGTTCATCTTGGGGACCACTCGACTCCTTCTTGGCTTCATATATCGTGAGCCAAAATGTGACCAGCCGGATGAGCGACCAGCTTTCATCACACACGTTCATTATATGTACATTGCTGCTGGGCTGTTTTGGATTTCTGGCCTGGTGGCTGTGGTTGTCAGTTTATGCACACCACCCCCAGAAAATAACAAAATCCAGCGTACTACACTCTGGGGCTTACGGAGACTTAAACAATGTATTGTAACTGAACGAAAGGAAATGTACAAACTCAACGGTAATAGTGATTTTCGGAAAGATGTGCCAGAGGATGTCCAGAATGAGAGATGTCTTGATGGGGCTGACTCAAAACTTCTCACGACCACCCATTGTGACCAAGATCCCATGACTCCCAGCACAGAGGCATCCACGCCAATGGAACTATACAGAAATGGTCACGCAGAGCTTATGAATCAAAACGATAAAGACAAGTACGATGAAGAGAATTGCCCGCAAGTATTTGACTGGATTTGCGGGCACAAGGAGAATACGTCTGTCCAACCCAAAACCATTGAGGAAGATGAAGAAACTGTCCGTAAAATGCTTTATGAACCCCCCAAGATCAAACTGTTACTTAACTCGGGCCTGGTATTGGTCTGCTCACTGGGTATCTTTATGTTTGTGTATTTCTCTTTGTAATGTGCTGATCTTGCCGGTTAAAGTCACCTGTGTAAAGGACAGCACATGTGGGGGAAATGCAGTTATTTTCTTTTAATAAGATTGCTTTAAGATCGCAGTCCTTTAACTGAAACTAGCAATTTTGATGCATCAAGTAATTATCCAAGACTCACTCTTATTGTAGTACTTAAATTTAAGTGTGCGTTAAGGTTGTCCTATTGTATATGCATTTGCAGTTGTAAAACAGCTTCTAAAACTTGACATCACTGGTAGATTGTCCTGTATGTTTTAAATGGATAGAATTTTGAGATCATTTTGGTGAAAAGAAAAAACAATGATTTTGATAAAAGTTAGAATTAAAAGAAAACATTATTGCTTGTTTAAAAAGATGCCATTTCACTGTGGTGTTGTGCTGTCTATCTAAACCTGGGATAAATTTCTCTGAATATTTACAGTAAGTCAGTCTGTTGTTGGCGAGTTTAATGGTAACTGTTTGTATTTTACTGTATTTAAATTTACTTGCACCTGGGGCTACTTCATTGGGCAGATGTGACAAAAAATATTGAACATATTGAACATATAAAAAGAACAAAAAAGTTCCTTTTTGTGCAAGGGTAAATGAGAGTAGTTTGTGAAAATTTTCCCTAAAATAATTTATTCTTACAACACCGCTCTTATAAGCAGAATTGATATCTGCCACAGGAAAACTAGAAACTCAATTCTGTCATGTAATGTTGAAATCTGAATATTTCAAGCGGAAACATGTTACGATATCCCAAAACAAGTCGAATGGGATGTCAAATTTTCATTGCTGCGCAAAATAGTATCTTGTTCTTCTAGAAGAAGAATTTGATTGTAGCTGCAGTAACAAGCATTGCTTGTTGTTCTGCTGTTGAATGCACTGTTTGTTTAGACAAAGGGGAACTAGTGGTCGGCCTTATATTGAAATTGACCGTGGTGTTTTTTTAGACAAAGGTAACTTATTTTTCTAAGCACAAGTTTGCTTAATGTTGTATTAATGCATTCATATCCAAGCACTTTATTTTGTTAATAGTAACCCAAAGGTGAAAGTGAAATCTACATTCCCATCTAAAAGACACTTAAAAAACTGATCGCGAAAGAAAGACTTTTTAGTTAGTTATGGTTCTTGTGAATGTCTTTAATATCATTCAAATTCAATATGTAGTTGACCAATCAATTGATTGGTTCATACCTTATTTGTTTGTTTTTACTTACTTTGGGAAATCTCTTTTGACTGAAACAGCAGTGGACCTGCACATTTGAGTTAAGGAGCTAGACTATTGCTTTAGCTTTAATAAATGTACCTAAATATAGTTTTACAGAAGATGGATTCTCATAAAGCAAAGTGAATCTGGTTAATGTTCCAAACCGGACCTAATTTCCTTTGTAACAAAATAAAGGTTGCTGTTAATCAAATATTTTTCTTATATTTGTGCACATGACTTTAAGAACATATTTTATATGAATGCCGTTCTGTGTTTCTTTTGAAGAACATACAACCTTGGAGTGTGGAAACGATTGTTGGTTTTGGATTAACCACATATTTTCAAATCAAACCAACAGCCGCAAAGGTTTTAAATATTTATTAATGGGTTTTACATGTTAAATGAAGAGTTAAGTCTTTTTGGTTGTATTTGAAGGGTACTGTTATATTGTTTGTTTTGATCATATTATTCCTTTAAATTTTTATATTCCTTAACATTGTCTTCAGGTACAACAAAGGGAAATGACTTGTTCTTCTTGTGTGACTTGTTTGTACATTTTTAAGATTCCTAGTGTTGTTAAAATCCACCTGATGTATCGGGCTCAAAATCTGACCTTATCAGAAATGTGACTTGGAAATTTTTGATACTTTTAGTATCAAAAGTTGCAGATAAATAAATCGATATTCATTTGAAAAGGACACGCTGTGAGTTTTTTTATTAGACCTGTGTTATGAGAATAGTTTACTGAATATTTTTATTTTATTTATTTAAATAATACATTTATTTATATATCTTTAACATTAATATATAGATGTCATATTTCAAACACCACTGTCATTAAATCAAACAAATATTTAACTTACTATTAAATAATTCATCAAAAATGTTGCCATCATCATGTACTGTGTAAAAGTCAACAATTTGATATTCCATCAACTATATAAAGACAATAAACTCATTCGCAATGAGAATCATTCTTCTTTCCATATATACTTTTTTTAGGGAAGAACAAAATATACTGAAGGTCTTATACTACAAACAAAACAGACAACCTGTGACTGACTACTACAAATAATATGTGCAGTATCTTTTTCTCTTTTCACACTATACCTTTTTACCCATTTTTCTCTCTCTCGCTCTCTCTCTCTCTCTATCTCTCTCTCTCACTCTCTATCATGACAGTTCTTTCCTGCACAGTAGTTTTCCACTGACAACTGCTTTGTGATTTTGCATTTAGATGTATGATAGGAATGGCAATGACAGAATGGAAAGCTTTCCCAAGGAGGGTGTGACCTTGGGTGTAGGTGAATCATTGTTTTGAACTAACATCCAATTCCACACCTTTGTTTGGCAATGAAGTGCTATAGGGTTAGCGGGGTATTGGTGACAAACAAGCAAGATGTTCCAAGAATCCATGAGTGAGAAATAAGGAATGTGTTATGACTAAAATACAACACGACCATTAGTCTAAACATAGCATACAGTCTGACTTTTCCCTCAAAACTGTGCTAATCCTGTAAATCCTGTAAATAAAGGAAATTTGGTGTTAAACCTCTTGTGTATTTATTCTGCAAACCATAAGTAACATGGAATAGGTATTTGGGGTTCTTTTTGTACACCATTGGAGATTTTTAACTTAAAACAAATAATATGCCTTTCTTGTAATATAAGTAGTTTTATTTATAGCAGACTTTAGTATGATCAAGTCAAACACAGCTGCAGAAATCTTACTTTACACAATGTCAAGAAAATGGTAAAGTTAAATGTATAATGATATAAAGTTCACATTTTAATAACTAATAGTATCATTAACTGTAAAGGAGATTTTCACACCAAACATGACAGAAATCACAAAATTATGTGAAGTGAGTGCTGTTGGGTTACCCTAAAATGATGTCCCTTCCTGGAGCTTGATGTCATCAAAGGGACAGTTCGCCCAAAAATGAACCCTCATGTAGTTCCAGACTCTTTCTTCTGCAGAGCACAACAGAAAATATTGAGAAAACGTTGGTAACCGAACAACACTGGGAACATTGACTTCCTTAATATATACAAAAAAACAAACATTTCTCAAAATTTCGTCTTTTGAGTTTCACAGAAGAAAGAGTCATATACAGGGCACCGCATGAGAATAAATAAATGGTGAGAAAATGTTTCTTTTTGGGCAAGCTATCCATTTAAGGAACTTGCTTTTGTCAGGTATTTTGTCGCTTATATTTCAAAAGAGCAACAGGATAAAGACATAATATGGAGGACATGAAACACCTATAAAATACATCATAATTTAAACAATATTCCCAACAAATTATGTTTGAAACAAACATGAACAGTGAATAAAAACTGTCATTGAAAATGTTCAATATGTTATCCCGTATGTTAAGACAAGAATGACAGCAACATGGAAATGTACTACGTAAGATGACAGATCTGTTTATAGTAAATGTCAGAAACACATGCAACAGCTCTGTACAGGGGCACAGTGATACAATTTAAGATAAGTGCTTAACCAGCCGGTGGCTTGCAGAGGGGACTGCGTCCATTCAGCACAAGCTATTTGCCATCTTCAGTGCCTCTTAGCTTAACAGGATCTCATCAGATACAGAGCTCAAACTGTTCTGTGTAAACTAATTCCTGTTCAGTTGGTCCTGTTTGTTATGTTACTGTGGCTGCTTCTTTTAATCTATTTCCTTCTGGGGCTGGTGCTTCTATCTCAGGCAGTGGAAAAGTACTGGCAGTCAAAACAGTACCGTAGGCTGCTCTTTGTTCATTGTTTGCTTGAGCAACAATAATGAACAACTTTTGTATTTCAACATCAATTAGAAGTCTATATTTACATTGACATCAGAAATAAACATATTTCTCAATCATAGCAGTGGGAACTCGATTCACAGAATATATTTATATATATATAGAGAGTATATTATTTTATTTTATGATTGGTATAAAGTTAATTAGCTGTCATGGGAAGCAAACTATAATGCATAACTTTGTTTAACAAATTATTGCAAACCTTATTTCCTTCAGGTTATTTTAATTTGCAAATGAAATTCGGAGAAGCTTCGATGTACACCAATGATTCACCATTAAATTCAAATCACAACCCCATATTTGATTATGAGATTATTCTTACATAATGGCACATCTCTCAAGGATTTTCAAAAACATGTTATACTTGTATGTTTTGTTCATCATCTCTTAGATTCGCCTCCCTATAACCCAAAGTTATACGTTTTGTCCTAAGTGTTTAGAAAATCACATGCCTTTTGCTTGACCTGACATTTTAATCTCTCATTCTTACACTCTTTAACAAGATAAAGTTAACTGGCTTGTTGTCACTCTTTCCATTGCTCATAATGTTTTATGAATAAAATATTTTGGATAACAATGTCTGCTAAATTATTGTAATATATGTAACTGCTCAAAAGAGGTGAATGTGAAGCACTCTTTAAACTAGCAAGCCATGTCTCACAAACAAATTAATGGTATGTTAACAATGGATGTTCTCTGCTCTACGAGGTCGTGTTAAAGCATTCTGGTGCCATCCTTTACAAGTTACCATGACAACTAGTCAAGAGAAAAAGCTTGCGTCTGACATGCTAGTTGTGGGGGTCATGAACAACGGATGCATCTGTAGGTGAGATGTAGGTGAATACATTTTTTAAGTCAGTTTAGTATGATTTAAATTTAATTTAACGCATCATATTGTTTGTTTTGTGTAAATATTGTCTTATGGCACACACTGCTTGGATGTATGTCAAATGTTGCAAAACACTGCAGCATTGTCTTTTGTTCTGTAAGGACTGTATACAAATGACAATAAACCTGAATTTGAATAGTAATTTATAATCTTGTTGTGGTTGTCTGTTAAAGGAATACTTCATTTAAAAATTCATCATTTATTCACTCTTATGTCTTTAAAATCTTAATATGACTCATAAGAAAAAGAAAGTTTGTGGAAATCGAAGGGAACCAGTGTTGTTTGGTTACCAATATTATTTTAAATATCTTTTTTTTTTGCTGTGGAGAAGATACAGGTTGGTAAGGACATGTAAGTGAATAAATATTAACTCGCTTTAGGCCACAAAACTAAATAGAACAACATGAATAGATTTCTCAGTACAATACATAAGGACTCGCCCTATTCAAGCTAGATAAAGTAGTAATATAAACCTGTCAAAAGCAATAACTAGTGCAGAGACATTAAAAAATGCATTGTTGTATATCTCATATATCTCATATCATCCTGTTGCCAAGCACAACCCACAGTAAAACACACAGATGCCACACAATCACAAAATTCTATAAAGACGTCCAATAAAGTTCTCAGGTCTCACTGTTAAGATCAAGAGAGCACCAAATTTAACATATAACACATGGAATGTGTCTTCACTGCATAAAACAAATGCTTTATATTCTGAAACTATCGAACCTTTACTCAACATATTAATTTACTACTTAGATGACATTAATTGGAGGATTTTTGCATCATTATATCCACTTGCTTGCATAACTGACTCCATGTTCACTCCACGACCAGTCATTTGCATAAGATGTCCTTTGGCTTTTGTGTTTCTGCTCCAATAACTTTACGCTTCACATCCCTCAGGTCTGTTTATTGTGTTACGTATTACATTGCCCTTTTGATTTTAATCATTAGCAGTTCCTTCTAAGATCTAAGAATAACACTATATTTTTATGTGTTTTACAGAAGAAAGTAAGTCACACAGGTTTAAAATGTTATGAAGATTGCATGGTTTTGTCAAATTGCCGGTAAACACATGTTTAGTATTATCATGTTATCATTCTTTCTGCCCTGTTGATGAGCTTTGGAGGGTTTAACACATATCCATTAATGTTGTTAATTCCAGAAATAAAAGAGAGCACGACATTTTAATAACACTTTTTGCACATTCTTTTAAAAAAGACATGAAGGGAGGAGGGTGAGAGAGCGAATAACAGGATCGGAAAGACAAGGAGGATCGTATTAGCAGAGAAAAGGAATACATGGAGTGCTATGTTGTTTTTGTAATCCTATAAGAATTTTATTATTTCTTCTCTTGGTTAACCCCCCTCCCAAATGCAAAGTCTCCAACTTTGCCTCTTCGTAACCTCAGAACTGAATAAACAATTTAAAAAAATAAAATATACTATCTGTTTCTGCTCTAATAACTTTGATGTTACGCACCACACAACCCTCGGGTCCCTTTATTGTGTAACGTATTACATTATCCTTTTGATTCTAAAATCCCTTCAAGATCTGTGGCCCTCACAATGCCACTTTCTTGACATATACTTTCACACCTTGACTGTGATCCAAATAAATCTTCTTGATCAGTCTTTAAAAGAGAGAAAAAGGGAGATATATAGAAATGATGCAGGTTCTAAAACATCTAACCATGTTTACATTCTACTGACTTTCTCAACATTTAATGTGCTTGTGGAAAGTCAAAAAAGTCCATCACCTTTATTCTATATTTTCTCTCTCTTGCTTAAACAACCGTTAGCTGTCGGAGCCCTTTTTGAGCCTACACACGAGAATGAATGCTGGAACTAAAATGGCGGTAACTCATGAATTCTTTGGAATACAGACTTACGGTTGGTCCCGTTTGAAAAAAGAAATGCAACATCAAAAAAATCACACACACAAACATTTTTTAAGGTATGTTGTTAGGTTAATTGTAAAAAATAAATAAAAAAGTTTATGATTTTCTTTGATTAAGAAATACATAAAAAAATACGGGTCGCAAAAGGATAACAAAAAATCTATACACACTCATTATAAAAAGGAATCAATTACTCTCCCTACATATATAGTTTTTAAAAACACCAAAGAAATCTGTATTCTAGAGTCTTAGACCTTTCTAATGATATATAGTTTGTCATGATTCGATAAGAAATAACATGCACAATATTGACTCAAACTTAGGTGTCCCGTATACGGAACGGGTGACAGTTAACAGGCTACTTCCTCGGACTTTGCTATGTCCTTCAACTCCTAAAGGAATAACATCATTCCATATCTTATACTGATATTATACAGTAAAACATGTTTTTATCAAAATTTCTAAAATTCCCCAGCATTTCACAGCAGTGTGTCAATCCAACAATGTGCTTCTGTGTTTAATTAATGGTGAAGTGTGCTAAATTGCTTTAAATGTCACTGTGCATGTTTATCTTGGCTCTTCACCTTAGATGTCTCCATTGTGGTTTGCACTATGAAATGCAGAACTATTCTAGACAAGATATATAAAAATATTTCAGTGTTCTCATAAAGCAGATGATTTAATGAGGTTACAATGTGGAATGAGTCATACCAGAATGACTTGTTTCAACATATACTGCGTTCACAAATGTTGTAACAGGGTGTAAAACAAACAGTCTTTTTTCTTCCTTTCTTATTAAAAAATATGGCTCAGGATCAAAACAGTCACTCATACTTAGAAGTAGGTTAGGCTGTCAACAACATGTTTCACTAGTTCTTTTTAAGTGTGATATTCAACGAAAAGTCATGTCAATACATATAATTGCATGCCCGCAAGGTTTGCCCATTGTATGATAAATCTGTAATATAATGTTTGCATACTAACTGATCTTAACTTGTAAAAGACAACCGTAGACCCATCTTAAAAAACTGCTTTATCTAACTAAAAATGTATTTCAAATCTCAGACAGGTTGCCCATGTTAATTTCATTTCTTCTTTGTTCGAGTGAGTGGTAAACATACGCCACCTGGTGGTTGAGTGAGTCTCTTCATCTTAAACGAAGAGTTAACTGGGTTGCTCTTCATTCAAGAGAAAATTAAGAAACAAACTAAAAGTACAAACTAAACGTTACCAATATCATTATATGATGATCGTATGATGATAAGAAAAGTCAGTGTTGTGTTTAAGAATCATTGACTTTCAAGTGTATTCTAGAACAGCATTGATGCCCTTGAAAGTATTTTATTTTCAGACAAAGGAGCTGATATGAAGTGGTAATAACTGAATACATAATCATACGTAGGCAAACACTGTTTAGGCAAACACAAAGTAAAGGAACTATTGCAAGGCTGGAGCATAAGTTGTGCATCAGTGGGAGAGGAAAGACGTTTTCTTCTTAAAAACAAGACTTAAAATCACGTAAGTTCAAGGTTACTCAACAATTACAAATTAAAAGTCTTTGTTGTTTGTTATGCCGAGTGAAAATGAGTTTGGGTTGTGCATAGTAGCAAATGACTAACAAATCTATACCAGCTGTACTTTGACTAGAGAATTTTAACTTTATTAATTTGATATCTATTGATTTACTTGTTTCTCTACTAAAAAGTAGGCTTTTATCAAATAAAACTATAATATTAATATAAATTATATTTTTTTATATACGTTATATTATCATACTATTTTTTATACTATAGGAATTATATCAAATTAAACTAGGATCAGTTTACCAGAGTGTACACATTTATGCATATTGTCCAAAACAATTTACATGTGTGTTTAGATTAGCACTGATTTATGGTAGTAAGCACTGGATAAACTCTCACAGATAGACATTAATGTCAGTTTATGTGTATAAAGATATAATCAATCCCTCTGCATAACACTTTCCTAATATGGCTTAGGTGTCTACCTTTGTTTACATACACTCTTAAAAAGGGGCTACAAAGGGTTCTTTACTACAATACCACTTATAAATCCTCGATACCAAAAACAATTCACTCGAAGGTTCTTATTAATCCTACCGCACTTTTTACAATCTTAAGAATCATGTGTCAAACAAAAGCATTCTTCAGATGTTCTTAATGGAACCATTCAGCTAAAAATGGTTCTTCTACACTATGAAGCACATTGTAATATATTTTAGCGCTACACAAGCATATGCTGTAAATTATCCTCACTGGACTCACTAATCCGCTTATTCCAAATGATTCAGATGACAATGGACACAAATCTGACCCTCCACCTGCAGGATTCCCTCACAAACGCTCTGAGTAATTTCCTTGAGAGTTGGAGGCTCAATGTCACTCAGTCTCAGCAGGAGCTAAACCAACGTGTCGCTGAAGAAAACGTCCGCAACGTCATCTGGTATCTGGTTGTGATGATTGGGATCTTCAGTTTCATTGTTGTGTCCGTCCTGGTAAGCACGGTGAGGTCCAAGAGAAGGGAGCACGACAATGATCCCTACCACAAGTACATCGAGGGAGACTGGACTTCTCAGACCAATGCACATTTTCAGAGTTTTGTGATTGCTAACCTCAACAACTCGACATCCCTGGATTAACTTCTGATTCACGTGGCTCTTTAACGAATATTAACCACTTGATTTTGGAGATTTTAAATGTTTTTAATTTATGTCATTTAATTTGTTATCTATAATAAAACAAATATTGATTCAGTTGGTTTAGTTTAGTGTATTCCTCTGCTTGTTAGAGGTCCTTTTCACTCCTTTTTTAAGTCATCTGTTAAAGTGATAGTTCACCCCAAATAAAAACTGTTTCATCATCTACTGACCCTCTCCAATTTCAAACCTGTATGACTTTCTTTCTTCTGCAGAACACAAAAGAAGACATTTTGAAGAATTTTAACAATCGATCAACAGGGGTACCCATTGATTTGTGTTGGTTTCATGTCCGCACAATAGAAGTCAGTGGGTAATGCCGTTGTTCGGTTACCATAGAACATTCTTCAAAATATCTTTTTTGTTTAAATGTGTAAAGAATCAGATGTGTTCATACATCTTTTTTGGTGAGTTTTACAATCTTTTTGAGATTGGACTGATTTTTGGAGTACCATGTTGATAGCAATTTGAATGGCATCCTTGAGACAGCTGATCCTAATTTGGTCATCAGTATTGCTGCAGTCATTGCTATGACAACAAACTCTATTTAAAGTTGCAGACTTAAACACCAATGTTAAACAGCTTGATTCAAACATGCAAGACTGGAAACAGAAAATTGTAAGATGTGTCGTCCATTCCATTCCATTCCATTCTATTCTATTCTATTCTATTTTGAATTAAAAAAGCAATATGATGTAACATTTTCGCAGTGATCCAATAACTTAATGTAGTTTTAAAAAGATTTATTGTGTCTCTCACATAAGTTAGTGTGCAAACAGCACAATGCCAGTGTAAATGTAAGATAAATGGTCGAATGATTTCTCCCAATCATTATGTATACCATAAGAAAACCCTAATTTTACATAATTTATCTATACATACTTTTTACATATTTGCCAAGATTTTCCAAGATGTTTTTTTTACAAATTTACAAGAAAAGTTGGGGGAAAGTGCAATTTTACAGTGGAAAAAAACCTTTTTTCTTTTTTAACAAGATTTCTTGTAAAAAAGAAAACGGGAAAACATTTGAATACATATCCTCATATCCTGTAATTTTACAGGGGAAAAATATTTTACGGTATATTTCTGTTTCTCCAGCATTTTGCATTCGCTATGGTGCCACACTAACCGAATCTGCAGCAGAAGAAATCCACCCTTCTTTTAGAGCACTTCTATCTGCTCACTATCAAAGCACTGTGGGCATGTGGCGTGAGTCTGCTTCCACAAGGCTGCCAGGAACTTGATTTCAACAAATGAACATACAACTGAGTGGAAAAAAAACACTACCAAGTTGTGCGAGAGACAAATTGATTTTAAATGTCAGTCTGACAATTAACCTACACAAGAATAAATGTACACTGTCAGTAAACCTAGTGTAAACAAACCTGATTAAAAACAGACAGTGTACTCAAAAGTACACAAGTGTCCAGTTACAGATTGGAGTGGAGTCTTGATGTGAAATTTTCATATCATAATTTTCGGCTCTCAGCAACAAATGTCATTAGCCGTGGACTAATCAGCTTCCCAAAGTGCTCTTGCGCTAGCTGGGATATTTTTAGCCCTGAAACAACTGGGATCCTAAAAAAGGATTAGAGAAACACTGCTATGTAAGGTATCCTGCTCTCCCCCATCCTATTACCAGCACAATATACAAGCCACTTTTTGTCTCCGGTCAGGAGAGAAGGCGCCAGAGAGGGAAAAGCAGAGGGTTTTCCTGCAGAAAGTTACATTTCTGTAGGAGGGTTAGTTAAACCCTTAGAAAAAGAACATTGGAGGCCTGGCCTGTTTTGTAAATATTACCTTTTTTATTCGATTTCTAAACTTGTGTACTTTTACTATATCAAGGCTCTGATGGAACTGCTTGAATGATAAAACAGCCGAGGAGGCACAGCAAAGTGGAAGAGTTTTTTTTTTCTTTTTGGAAAGTATTTTTTGTAAAACATGCAGATCATCTGCCTCATGCTGCTGGGCTCTTTGGGACTGGCAACGCTGGCCATTGCTGAGAAGGGCCTCGAGTTCCCACGTTACGATGGCAAAGACCGTGTCCTGGACATAGATGAGAAGAATTACCGCAAAGCTCTGAAGAAATATGACATATTGTGTCTGTTACACCATGCTCCTGCGCCCACCTCAAAAGAGCTGCAGAAACAATTCCAAATGACTGAACTAGTGCTGGAGGTAAGACATAAAAGACTATGAAATAAATCAGGATGAACAATACGTTTATTATTTCTGAAAATGTTTTTTTTTAATCTATTAAAATTGTTTGTAATTTAAATTGTCATTAATGCATAGGAATATGTTTTTATGTATTTTAGAGGCTCAGTATGCCACCCTTAACATGCACTGACAATTCTCTGCCTTGTAAGGGATACATAAAGGAAAGCCCTTCAAATGCAATGGGCTTTATTACATCATCCCAATATGAAACAGTCATGCAAAATTGATTTAACTTATAAGATTTAGCGTTTGTCTGCAGCATAATGTATAGAAACATGAGCTCAACATTAAGGGCAAAATAACTCATCTGACTGACTTCACATCTTGATCCATTTGGATTAAAGCAGACTTCATTTATCACATGGGCTTTTAATATTTGACATACAAGCTTTGTATATAGGTCATTGGTTTGTTAAAGTACTATAAAACTCGGCCACTTCAACTAATCTTACATTATAATGAAAGTAGAACAGATATTTATAGAACAAGAACACATCTAAAATAGGTTTAACTTGGATTGAGGCTAAACGTATGTCAGGTAAAACAGCTTGATGTATATGAACAGCTGCATAACTTAAAGTATGCATTTCTCCCTAGAATCTTTTTGGGACAGGAGTGGTCACTGTGTCACACAAAAGGTCAAACAATCTGTCCTCTGAAATGTCTGAAACCAAACATGCTGTTTTACATCAATAATGTGTTTATTTGCAGTTAGCTGCTCAGGTCTTGGAGGAAAAAGACATCGGGTTTGGAATGGTCGACTCTCAAAAGGATGCCAAGGTGGCTAAGAAATTAGGTGAGGGAGACACGTTCTTAAACTGGATAATACAAAAAAGTAAAAATGGGGAATTGACAAATCCACAAAACATAGGCTAATATGGTCTAAAACCTGAATCCTCTTAAAAATAATAAAAAACTCCTTCTTCTTTCTGTCGTCCATTACCTGTGTGAGTTTCTTCTTTAGCCCCCTTTGACTTACATTAGAAGGACACAAAACCACTGAGACATTTCTTAAAATATCTTCTTTTGTGTTATACAGAGTCATACTAGTTTGAAACAACAAGAAAGTGAATCAATTCATAATTTATTTTAGGGTGAACTATCCCTTTAATCAAACTAAATATACATTTTTGAATACATCAAGTTAAAATAACATTACAGATGAATCTCTGTTTCAGTACATACTTACTCAACGTGCTGTAATACGCTGTTTTAGGTTTGCATGAGGAGGGAAGCATCTATATTTTCAAAGAAGACCGTGTGATTGAATTTGATGGCCTGCTCTCTGCAGACACAATTGTGGAGTTCCTCCTGGATGTAAGGATCTTGCTTTTGTCATAAATCAACAAAGACATCAATTTGTTTTGATACCGTTTCTGTGTTATGTCTTCATAACCTTTCTTCAATCCATTCCACGCCTCAGCTGTTGGATGATCCAGTCGAGATCATTGATAATACCCTGGAGCTACGAGCATTTGACCGTATGGAAGAAGAAATCAAACTCATTGGCTTCTTCAAGAGTCAGGACTCTGAACGTGAGTGTGTGTTTCCATACTTACAGCCAGGAGGTGTCTGAAATCCTTCCAACATTGTACTGTACATGAGATAATTTTATCCTTCAGCTGCAGTTATCTGATCTTCACACCATCTAGACACACACAATTACATGTGTGGCGGGGTGAGTGGAAGAAGACACGGTTGTTGTAGGATGTATATAAAAAGTAGAATATATCATTATATATATAATGTCTATACTCAAACACACTGTAGAAAACAGGGTTGTTTGAAATGCACTGCCTTTAGTTGTAGAAACAAGCAAACAGCAAAAAATAAAATGAATTTTTTTCTTTTATCTGTTCCTCTCTTTGTTTCCCTAGATTATCTGGCTTTCCAAGAAGCAGCAGAACAGTTTCAGCCTTTAATCAAATTTTTTGCCACTTTTGAGAAATCGGTGAGTATAATGTCACCTTTATAGACATGTTGATCATTGTGCAGTTACAGAAACTATAATTTTCTTGAAAGTAAAATAAAATTATGAAAACCCATCCAATAATGGTAGAAGAATTACACATTTCTTTAGTATCAAGGTTATATTTAGACAGAATGTTCTTTACATTATGGATAATTTTATTATCCTACATAAGCTCCACTCCCTTCCCGTTCGAAACAATATGGTGGGTGAAAACATAACAAAGATGTCTTTACGTTTTCACTTCTTTTTCAAAGGAGGAAATGTATTTATGAAACGAGCTTTGAAGAGCATTTTGTCCATTTAGGGCTACTGTAGAAACAACATGGTGAATTCCATATAGCTCATTCTAATATAATAAAACATAACGCTTCATGCTATACATAACGCTATGTAAGGTCTTTATACACCTGTAAAGACATGTTAATGTATATTATATTGCATTTCTGTCAAAAGATCCTCCCAAATTGTTTTGCCTGTGAAGCAAAGTGCTCTTAAAGTTGCAAAGTTTTGTCAAATGCATAAAAATGAAGATGAGATGTTGTATCTAATAATATTTTAGGTTGCAAAAGAATTGACACTGAAGATGAATGAGGTGGACTTTTATGAGCCCTTTATGGAGGAACCAGTCACTATTCCTGACAAACCCCACTCAGAGGAAGAGCTGGTAGCCTTTATATCAGAGCACAGGAGGTAATATTTAAAGGACAATTAAAGGAATACAAATTCATGCTTTTTCATGCTTTATGCTTTTGGAAAACACAAAAAGTGTTTTCTTTTTCCACACAATGAAAGTAAACTGGTGACGCAACAAGCTTGAAAATTAGTAAATGTATTTAACAAAACATGATTTAAGAATTTCAAGACAGATAGATCTTACTCTACTGACAGTAGCTTTCAGTGACCAAATTAAATACCTCCACAGACCAACACTTAGAAAACTCAAGGCAGAGGACATGTTTGAGACCTGGGTGAGCAATATTACACTTGTTTTAAAATCTTCTTCAAAATTAATTTTTGATTTCGATCTGTAAGGGTTCATTTTGCAATACAAATATAGATTTGAAATCCACACACATAAAAAATCGTTTTCTTTCTTGAAGGAGGATGATTTAAATGGGATTCACATTGTAGCATTTGCAGAAGAGGAAGACATTGGTATGTGCAGCATTTTGTATTTGAAACCCCACAAATGCATCACATTTACATTCAAATAAATGTAGTTTGGTTTAAATTGGAATTTAATAATATAGTTTGCTTTCAGATGGTTTCGAGTTCCTGGAGATTTTGAAGGAGGTGGCAAGAGACAACACAAATAATCCAGAACTGAGTATTGTGTGGATTGACCCCGACAATTTTCCTTTGGTGAATAAATCTGGCTAGATTAGATTGATCATATATCAGTACTACTGTAGTCAATACGGTGAACAAAATAATTTTCATATGTACCCTTGATCATGTTTTTATCTTTTTATGTACAGCTAATTCCATACTGGGAGAAGATCTTCAAGGTTGACCTCTTTAGACCACAGATTGGTGTAGTCAATGTTACAGATGTAAGGGCAATAAACACACCTATAGATTTCAATTTTTAAGTTGTCCATCTAATGTTTAATGAATCATTCCTCTATTAAATTTTACAATATTATTAAATTATAATTATTCATAAAATGATGTGTCTGATAAATGCAAATTTATAACTTCTCTTTACTCTTTGACTCTTTACCTCTATTACAGGCAGACAGTGTGTGGCTGGACATACCTGATGATGAAGATTTGCCTTCATCCGAGGAGCTGGAAAACTGGATAGAAGATGTGCTCTCTGGAACAGTCAACACAGAGGATGATGATGATGATGACGACAACGATGATGACGACGACGATGATGACGACGACGATGATGACGACGATGATGATGACGACGATGATGATGACGATGATGAATGATTCATATACTGTGAAAACAGATGTAAACCTCAAACAAACAGAAATTGTTCTCTTTGCTAAGAGAAAACTATTTTTGGTTTAAACACTTCTGAAGTAAAAGAAGTTTGTACAGTGCATTCTTAGTGTTAAATGAAAATGGAACAAAATGGAAAGTAAAAAATCTTATTAAAATATAAATGCTTATAATATACTTAAACAATAATAATAAGAAAACATTTGCTGTATTTTAAGCAGCTCTAAACATAAACTTGCTAAAGGGATTAAATATTGCATTTTGTAATTTCTTTACTGGAATGATATTTTGTACATGTTCATTATTAAATTCCTTTGGTCACAATAAGACAACCATCCTAGATAAAGAAAAAAGCTTGTTACTAAATATGCAAGTGACAAGAATTAAGAATCATTCTTAACCCCAAATAAGGAGTCATGCAACTAAGCAAAATAGACAAATAAATCATGGATCTTTAAAAATAAGTTTTCTTTTTTGCCTTTAATTATACAGTTCAGGAGAGAGGGGACAGAAAGCCCACACTGCACACAAGGCCATCGGCTCTGACTCGTGGATCCTCTTTTAAACATTCAGAATTTTGGGATTCTGGGATTAACATATTTTCATTTTTCTTGAGCATTATTGTTTATTGTAAAATTCTACAGATTATTTCAGTTTTACCAACACTAACAAAAAGGTATATAGTACTATCATAATACTTTTGAAGCAGAATAAGCTCTTATGATCTCAGAAAGTTTAAAGCACAGGATTAAATTTGGGACAGTGGCCCTATAGGGAGGGCCCAAGATTACATAAAGTGATGCACCCTAAAGGGGCCTTACAGCAAAACAGTTTGAGAACCACTGGCTTAAAGCACAGATACAGTTGCTATGTTAACAAGGCTAGTCCTTTTAGCAGATGCAGAAATTGCATGTGTATCTGTTAAATACATTCTCATTTTATATTTTTATATTATTATATTTGTTATTATTAATGAAAGAAAAAACTGTTAGACATCTAAAGCTAGAATCGTTGTTATGGTTTATTTGTTTGGTGATTATTACAAGAAAGAGAAATGCTTCAAGTTAGTGTCCTCGAGCCAGTGATTTGTTGATGAGGGAAAAGGATGAGATGAGCCTTAAGAAGTCAAGCAGACAAGGAAATATCTGATATTGGCTAGAATGGCCAAACACAGGGAAGAAGTACTTAGCACAAACGTTTTATATAGCAAAAATAAATGTATATTTCATAAACATGTCTGTGCCAACATTAACTTGCATGCTGGAATGTGGGGTGGTGCAAATGTGGTGGTTATCACATCCATGATCAGTTTATGAATTTCGTTTCATGTTTCCTGCCAGCATTTCTAACAATACAGTACATTTTCACTATTAACAAGGGTGAATAAAGACAGAAACACTGCAGCTTTTCAGCTATAAAGTGATCAAGTTGGACAAAGAACACAAAATAAAGACCACGCAAATGGACTAAAAAACACTAAACAGAACCTTTACAGTCGTAGAGACAAGGGGCAAATAAGTGTGGTATTATAGAATACACAGTATTATTGAATTTTATATACATTTACATTAACAATACAAATAGCATATTAGAAGCAAATGCGCAAAACTGTGGTTTTGAATCAAAGGTAAAACAATTTATAATCTTTAGCTATTGCTTGTGATTAAGGTGTGGGAGCCTATGTATGCATTATAATGTCTGTTGTGACATCAATGAACACATTTTTTTTATAAAAATATCAGCACTTATTATTATTTTAACGAAATATACCACATGACAAATTTTTACTCCACAATGCATACAGTTTGCTTTATACATGCTTTTAATGATTTAAGATGAAAGTTCAGTAAATAAGAGCTGGAAGTTTAGAGCGGATGAAACGAGACCAATATAAAATGTATATGTAGTTCTATTAGTACTTTTGAAACAGATTGATCTCCCATGATCTTAGAGGTTTTGAGACATAGTCGATTGCTTACAGCAATGGTTATCTGTGAATATTAGAATAAAGTTATGATCATAACAGTTATATCTGAATTAAGAAAGGTACAGTATTTGGTTGCGTTCAAACAAGCCTTTTTGAAATATAATACACATTTTTATTACATGTTATTATGGGATTCTGTATTTTTCAAGATTGACTGTATTCTAGAAACCAAACTACATTCTTACTACATTCTTCTTTAAACTGTCCACTGGTCTCCAGAAAAATCCTCCAGGTCCTCCAGTTTTTCTTAACAACATCTGCGTATTTGACCATTGTGAACATATGACATCGAGATTCTTCTTGTTTTTCTCTCCAATTATTCTTAAATTAATAATTGGTGTCAGTTGTTATTATTTGGTTGGCTAGCAAACTTTTATTTTCAAAGCTTCTGGAGGATGGTACTTAAAGGCAGGGTGTGTCATCCTGTTCAGGAATTTTTTTGTCATGTTGTTTGGAAATCGCTTTAGATCCTAATAGCAATCAAGAAGTATAGAGGTAAAATAATATTTGTATAATTTATATATCATCTGTGAAAGGCGTAGAACCAAAAAACGTTCGCCCAATCAAAATGTTCTGACCGAATACCGTTTACTGGTCATGTGTACATTTTCAGCCGACTTATTTTGCATAACACTGCGCACCCTGTTCACGCAGACATCATACGTCATAAGCACCGTAGCATGCTCAATATAGGGAGAATGGCGTACAATCAGCAACAATCAAACTTTCCTGCGGAACCAACAGCAAGTAAATCTACCAAACGGAAGTCAGTTTTTGAAAAATCAGTGACGAAAAAATGTCTCGATCTTGAAAGAATTAACATTGGTTGAGCTTTTACAACACGGAGAAGGGTCTGAAAGACGAAACCATGGTTCCGCTCTTTCTTTCGGAAAGATATGTACATGCTTCCAGAAGAATTTTATGGATTTAGTTTGTCATTTGTTACGTGGATTAACGAAAAGACATTAATGTGTTTGGAGGAGGCGTGGCTTTGGACGGCGAATCGTAAAGAGGGTGGGATTATAATTTCAGTACTAGCAGGCTAAAGTTAGCACCTTTTCAAATCAAACTCCCCACCTTCAATGACAAAATAAGTTATTTCAACAAAATAAGAATTTAAGATTCCCAGTCAAAAGTTTACACCAACCTGATTTTAAATATGTTGTAATAAAGGGATAACAAACATAAGGCTTTTCACATGTGCATAACCCTGGGTTATCTTCAATCTAAACCCCGCTTTTAACCTGGGGTAAACGAACATTTCACATCATCTTTTGCGGTGCCAAATGGGAGCAGTGTGAATAGAAGCAGGGTATAGAATGATACAAACAGACGCTTAGAAACGGACACCCAATCAAAATCTGAACAGTGCTTACCTCATTTAACAAGCTTTGTACGGTCACACAAACTCTGTGCGCCAATGTGTAAACAATCCTTTGAGTTTTTATTTATTTGAGTAAGTAATTCTTAGGGGGCTTAAAACAGCCAAAATTGATTTGCGAGGCGTCATTTTCAAAGTGACCACGCGCTATATTTATTCAGTCTGTTTGACGCTGCAGTATTTATCCAATCATGACTGTTGACATGGCAAACAAGAATGTTAACCCAGGGTTTAGTGATGTACAATGTGAAACATCAGGTTATGAATACCTAGGGTTATCCCCTAACCACTGGTAAATTAAAAGCAATTTGAAATGTGAAAGTAGATAACCCAGGATTCTGTTTACCTGGGGTTTAGAATAACCCGCAGTTAACAATATAGTGTATCTCATTTCTTAATGTTGAATAAAAAAGGAACAAATCAAATTAAAGTCTTATGATGCTTGAAAATCATTTCTCTAAGATGGAACTTGCTCATGGAATAAAATATTCCACTTTGTAATTTTGTCACTGGGACGATATTGTATTCTTTTAACATCTTCAGAATACCGTTAATTTGGTATAAAATAGATAAATAAAAGCTTGCAGCTAACCAAAATGGACAAATAACTGTGGATTGTTTTTCAATGTCATTCAAAATTTTTACCACATTGTGGGATCACCCATTTCCTTGAACATTTTTGTGTATCGTTAATGTTATTATGGGCTAACGATTATATTAACTCCAGTGAAGCTTCAAGGTAATGAATTAAAGGCGTACATTGTGAAAAAGTTGATTTATCCTACAATTTCATGGCAACTTGCTAGACAGCTTTTATGAGTTTACTCAACTTTTGGGCCAAGATATCCCTCAAATTATTAAGTGTTGTCAAATATTTCTTAACTTGTTTGCCTCAATTTTTTTTTTTAATTTCTGAGTTTACTCAACTAGGGACTTAAGTCAAATTTAAAACTAATTTTATTTAATTATTATTTTTATTATATTCTAATAAAAGTTCTACTTTTTCCCAAGACATACCAAAACATTGGTCAAGTAATTGCTTGCCCAATTTGTGATAAATGCACATTGATGCATTTTCACTAGATACTGTGCTGTGTCATGCACTAGGACCTAAATGACTTAATGTATGACCTCAACACTGAACACACCAAACTTTTTTCAAAAATGTAAAACTCTTTTGTAAAAAAAATCTTAGTCCCTTATTGGAAAATGCTCCCGGAAAAGCATGCGGCAGCATGGAGAGCAAGAGAAAGAGCATGCGCAGACGTCACTTTCACTTGTGAACAGGAGGGAGAGAGAGAGAGCATATGTTCGCGAAGTTCAGCTGTTTGTTTGTTCACTGCATTTGGGTGATGAATGTTACATAAACGTTGGACATAATGCTGGATTTGAAGATTGTTTAAAGCTGATTTATGGAGCCGTCCCAGCGCTATAAGATGCAGGACATGAACCGCATGAGGTGAGTGAAACTGATGTCTATGTTTCGTTGACAATGTGCTTTAGTTTAGCCTATCCCTCCCCCCTTTATGCGCCGTATGATTTCATAATTAATCCTACAGCTCTATCTATCTTTAATAAATGCGTTCAATGTATGCGCAATACTACTCTATATGTACTCAAGATTTATATGCAATTGGCAGAAACCCTGTGTGTTAGGGCCGCTTTAATAACAAATACAACAGATAACTAACACTAATAACAAAAAAGCATAAATAAAATTAGCAAACACTAATCTTTAGTGTAAATCTTTTATTTAAAAGTTTTAAAAATATAAATTTTGAATCCACAATACACAAAGTTTGCTTTGTAATTGCTTTATTGATTTAAAAGATAATAAGTTCAGTAAGTAAGATGTGTAAGATTAGAGATGATAAACGAGAGCAATATAAAGATGTAGTTCAATCAAAGAACTTTTGAAGCAGAATGACCTCTCATGATCTCAGACGTTTTGAGCAAATAAAGCCGATGGTGGCTGAACAGGGCGCATCATTCCAGCAACGGTTTTCTGTGAATATTAAAATGATAAAAAAATATTAAAATCGTAAGACCGAATTCAGCTGTGTCTGAATTAAATGAAAAATTACAATTCTATCATGTCATTTTACACCTATATTATTTTTTTTCCGCAGAACACAAAAGAAGATATTTTGAAGAAAGCTTATAACCGAACAGCACTGGCGCCCATTCAATTCTATTGTATGTACACAAAACCAATACAAGTCAATGGGGGCCAGTAAACAATAGGCTATTCTTCAAAATATCTTCTTTTGTGTTCTACGGAAGAAAGAAAGTCATAGCGGTTTAAAATGACAAGAGGGTGAGTAAATGATGACAGAATTAATTTTTGGATGAACTATCACTATATGAGAGATACATTGTGTTTTTTTTTACCATTTTGTTGCATTCAACCAAGCCCTTTTATATTATAATACACATTTTATATAAAATATCATTATGGGATTCTATAACTGCATTCTTACGGGTCCAGTTTATCTCCAAGCAGTTCTCAGGACGGCCAGCATTGTTAGGCTCTCCAAAGCACCAGTTGGTGTAGCCTAATGGATATCCAGTAACCCACAGCCACTGTCCATCCTAATGAGTGAGAAGAGTAAAAAAAAGAGTTCCTTACTATACTCAACATGAGTGATGTATTTCAGTTATAACATTATATTTCTTCAGCATATTAAGATATTTAAATTTAAATTTAAATACTTTAATACTAAAATCATAAATACTATAGCCAGACAAATCAGTTCGTTGACACTTGCTTTAATGTAAATGTTCTCAAAGCAAAATGATTTACCACTTCGCCATCATGACCACCAATCCAAGCCTGAGTTGATCCAGGCAGGAGACTCAAGAGAAAGTCATTTTGCACTTTACTGCGCACAGATGCAAGAGTCGCACCATTGTTTTCACAGGTTTTCTAAAAAGATTACATTTTATTGTCAATTCAGAACCAATTCTGCTTAGCTTCATAACATGACAATAAGAATTCTTGAATAATTTCTAAATAACAATACCTCAGCTGTGGCCCAGTTCACTGCCTGAGGGAAGAACCTGAAGCATTTTGCTCCAAAACGGTTCCATCCAAATGTGCAAGTTTTAGCTACACAAAACATCAAATATTAGAGATCTTGTAGTTTTTATTAGCTTTTTATTGTAGCTGTGTCCTTTGGTTTGGTGAATTTGTGCTGTAGACACAATATCAATAAAAATCCTAATAATCATTGTAATATTTGAATGATTCATTTTTCATATTTCCTGCTGTCCCATACAAACACATTTCTGCAAGAATTTAGCATTCTCGATTTTAAAAGCACATATATCCACATACAGTAAATGCTGTATGTATGTCTCAGTTTATAAAGGGAACCCTTCAAAATTGCATAAATCACTGCTACGAGAGAGCAACAATGTGTTATGGTAAACACACAAACGTATTTGCACCTGTACTTTAAATTAAATATGCTTACAGTAAAAGTGTGTTCAGTCAACTATCATAGCTGTCTGTTTTATCTTTTTGTGTCTTTGAGCTGTGTAAAACACCTCAAAATAATATTTGAGAGTTATTCTAAGGTCCCCATCAATCAAAAGTGAAAAACAAGCAATTACAAGCCACATTACTACCAAAATCCTGCTTTATCATAAGTGTAGCAAAAGCACTTCATGATTTCTAAGGATGTCTCAAAAAAACCTTCTTCTTCAAAAGAGTCAAGACAAACTGAGAATGAGAGTAATAAGAACCAGAAATACCTTATATCATTTATTTATATAATAAAGTGCAAATTACACCTATGCAAAATATAAAGAAACAATCAGTCCAAACTTCCCACTATGTGTCATGCTTCTCGAGTACACCTACCTGCAGTTACAGTCATTCTTGTCTGTGGACGAGTGGTATGGATAAACGGTAACCTTCGGATTAAAGGATTTGAAGTTTGGGGACATGCAACAGTGGCTGTAACACAAACAACTGTGGTTTATTTGAATATTTTCATTTATGAGAACAAATAATGGCAACATTAGCAATATAACATTGTTAATCAAGTTGCAAAAACCACAAAGAAAACTGCTGATCAGTAATTTTGCAGACAGAGTAAAAACAAACCCTAAAACAAAACAGCCATCTTGCAAGGACAATCATCATTATAATTTACAAGGTGAATATATAGAACAGAAACAACACCTGAACACTTGCACTCTGTCAGCAGTTGTAAGAATGAACCAATAGATACATAAGTATAATAAATCACAGAAACATATGTGGATAAGGTAAACATGTAACAAATATATTTAGTTTATTGTCATTTTATATTGACCCAAGTACTGGGTCACTTTAGTCAGTCTTTCTTGTCAGTTAGTTATAACTGACAGATTCAACTTAAACACACCGATATCAACTCTAACCATATTGGGGAATGGGGGTAGTTATAATTTGGCAGGGGTCCTTTTCCGGCAACACACTTGGTCCACAGAGATTCATTTATATTCAAAAGCTTTATGTCAATACCCCCATTGAAAGAAAAATTGTCTTTCTACCCCCTGTTAGGGGTTCAGCAACAGAACAGTCTGTCAGAGTTTTTGCAATGTGATGTTATATGTGCTGGTTACCTGCTGCATACTCCAAAGAAGAGACCAAGAAAAGAAGCACAAGACCTCTTATCACTGCCATGATTAATCTGAAAAAGAATAAACAGGACAAGTGTTGCTGTACTCACATGCACTCGGTGGTTATTAGTTAAAGACAAAAGTTTCAAAAGATCAGCGTTTAAATAATACTTACCCTTTTTCCAACTGTTGCTGTCAGAATTGAAGATTGTTTAAAGCTATCTGAGGAGTCCTGCTTTTATACCTTATTCTTCACGAGGTGTAAATAACACGGTTGTTTGAAGATAACAAAGACATTGAGTTTTTCATAAGCATATTTGTTCTAGCAATAACTTGGATGACTGGATATTTTGTAACTATTTAGTAAAGTATGCATCACCCACAAATATTTAGTGTTATTTAATTTTTCATATTTAACAATTCTATTTTTCTCTGTCTGCTCTATAACAAAGAAATTAGACTTTTTTTAAAGGACATAGTAATACTGTGGAAAGGTGTCAACCAGAAGCCAAATAACTGATCCTTAACTCTATATTTACAGTGATCAAAGATAGTCATAGCCAGGTTTCCATTACAGGTTTTCACAAAATTTAAGCAATATTTTCTAAATGTCGATTAAAAAATGCGGTATGACTGCGTTTCCAGTCAATTGTGTTATGCGATTAAAGTGAATTCTGATTCTTCTCTTTATAAGTAATTATGGCCGTAGTTCTTCTTTCTACCTTTTATGGCAAGTTGCAATCCAACTTTGTGCATGGTCTCAACTACTGTGATGAAAGAGTGAAAAAAAGTCTATATTTCCTTGTTTTATTTTCCTATTACCTCACTGTTCTTAATAATCATATAAGATATTACTTAATGTGAATTCCTTACATCCTATCTTTCCAAATGTCCTGCCAAAACATATGGTCATTTGACTTTTTTTAATATGCCACATGACTTGTAAATACGACAAAAAGTGTTTCCATTGCAGTGTGAAATTTATCATATTGCCTGAAAACAAACACCTAATGCGAGCGTGAAAACGTTTTTGCAATACATGGGAGTTTTTCCAAAATTATGAAACTGCCATTGGGCGTATTTTTTATGTGCTTTTTCAATTTGTGCCTTTTGAAGGGTAATGGAAACCTGCTTACTGATGCATATGTGATGTGTTTATTCTGAATAAAGAAAATATTCTCTCAAGCATGTATGCACATGCAGCTGACTTAATAATTGTGAATTAAACAATTCATATTTAAGGATCTTTTCAGTTGATTTTTAACACTATTTAATTTGCATTGCTGAATGTTTCAATTTCTAATATATTGATTTAAAGTTGTAAACACATTACCTTGTTGAGTTATGCTGACCTTTTGATCTATTAAACAGTAAACTGTAGTATAAAGTAGTTTACAAATGGTGTAACATAGCAAAACATTTGAAAACAAACTGTTAATAATGTAGCCTAGCATGATAATGTAAATAGCATAAGATATATTAATCTTCACTGTTTTTTTCTATAGTTTTGTCATCACACCATATGTCACATTTACACATTTATTTTTCAACTACTCATCCATATACAGTATTTGTGCACATGTTTGTGTGAGTGCTATGGCTGAATACACAACAGACATATGGTATGTGTATTGGTATGTATTTGGCTAATCATTTTATGGTTGTATATAGACTTACTATGAAAAACACCAATTTCAGAAGAGATCAAAGTGATTTCTAGATGCAGGTTTTGCAAGAAATGTGTGACATTTTGCAGATAGTGTGGTACGCATTTAATTTAGTTAGTTTAGCTTAAATTTAAAAGTACTAGTAATAACAACTTAACAATTCTGAAAGCATTGATAAATGTGCCAATATATATATATATATATATATATATATATATATACAAATACTGTAGTACAGTATATGCTGAGCTCCAGGTGACAAGCTAATTTTATATATTTATATATGTTATATATAATATTATTTACCAGAAATAACTTTCCAAATCATTTATTACAAATGTATCTATATTCTGCCCTTAAACACACACTCATTTTACTAGCAAATTTGCTCATGCAATCATGTTTTCATCATTTCCGTCTTTTCAACCATGTGGTAGATTCATTCTGTCAAATTTACTCACCCTCTTGGCATATCAAACCTGTATGACTTTCTTTCTTCCGCAGAACACCATTGGGTTCATTTACCAACTTTCTTTAAAATCTCTTCTTTTGGTTTCTGTGGAATACTGGTTTGAAATGACAAGAGGGTGAGTAAATGATGATAGATTTTTCTATTTTTGGATGAACTTGAAGTTCACCTAAAGTTAAATGGCAGTATGTCCTCGCAGATGTTATCAATCAACACTTTCATCTAGTGACTACAGGCCCCTCTGAAAGTTACAACTCAACACAGACAGACTTTTTTTTTTCTTCTGCTGAGTCTGACAATGTCTGGGTCCGATATTGACTCGATTATTATATGCACTACTAGTGTTTGTCCTGCATCATAATTAAACAAATTACAGTTGCTAGAGTTCTTACAAGGTCTAGAAAATATGATCACATAACACCAACTTTATCATCCCATACACAGGCTGGCTACCCATTAAATACCATATAGACTATAAAGTACTTCTAATTACTTATAAAGCATAAATGGTTTAGCTCCGCTTATCTAACATTCCTTATATCGCACTACAACCCACTATGCTCTTAACTATGACAAAATTCTTCTGATAGTATAGTACCTACACTCTGGAATATTCTTCCTGATACTATTCAAGGGTCAGACACACTTTCCCAGTTTAAATCTAGATTAAAAACGCATATTTTCAGCAGTATTATCTGTAGTTTAAAAGTAATGAACAGCAGCTATGCTAATTATTCTCTCTCTGCCCTCCTCCCCTACCTCAGGATGGGCATCCCACAGATCATGCTGGCTCAAGTTCGACCACCTCGTGTTATGAGCAGGCGGACTGACTGACCATCGGGATACCCATCCAGAGGAAACCAGACATTATACCAGAACCAGCTGATTGTCACGGGGCCATCCTCCTGCGAGAACCTGTGGTCTTCATGTGCCATCCCAGTTCAGGCAATCTCCGTCAACAACCAAGAGGAATGATGGACCCTTTTTATTTTAATACTAACTTTTTGTCTTTTTTGTCTTTTTACCTGTAAAGCTGCTTTGAAACAATTTAACATGGTAAAAAGCACTATATAAATAGAATTGAATAAAATTGTAATAGAAGTGATGCTAAGTTTGATTCCATTCTATTTTTTAGAAAGTAAGAAAGGTGTATTATCTCCAGCATTGTCATTATTTGAAGAGTATAAATATTTACAGGACATTGTGAAGTTTTTATAAGAGCTAAATAGGATTTGTAAATATTAGAGGGTTAAACAAGATATCCAAGCCATATCTAAAATATACACTCATTTCGTATGCAAGCAAATAGGCCACACGTGTAACAGAACTCCTCACAGGAACAAAGACGATGGTTGGTTTAAGGTCAAAGGTTAAATATACTTTAATATAAACCTGGAGAAGTAACAGAGAGGTTACAAATACGAGTATGTTTGTTATTAGATTCAAGGCCCTCTCCACAGGAACACAGGTATTTTCAAAACGGCAGCTTTTTCTATGCGTTTTGGCCATTTGTCCACACTCAATCGCAGTACCCGCTCATTGAAACCAAACTTTTTTGTTACTCCGGCCATGGGTGAAGAACACTTTCCATTCCATTTTCCACTGTAACCCAGAGTAATAAATGTTTAAGTAATTTCTGGTAAATGATTATTATATATAACATATATACATATATAAAATCAGACTGTCAGCTGGAGCTCAGCATATACAGCTAATACTATATATAGATGTTGGCACATTTTTCAATGCTTTCAAAATTGTCAAGCTTTAATAAAGCTTTTGAATTTAAGTTAAATTAACTAAATTAAATGTGGACCACAACACACAATATGCAAAATGTCACACATCTCTTGCAAACCCCGCATCTGCAAAACTGTTTAATCTCATCTGAAATTTGTGTTTTTCTTAGTAAGTCTATACAAAACCATTAAATGATTAGCCAAATACATACAAATAAACACACCATATGTTTTTTGTATTCAGCCATAGTACTCACACAAACATGTGAACAAATACTATATACGGGTAGTTGAAATTTTTTTTTGTAAATGTGATATATGGTATGATGACAAAACTATAGTAAAAAAATGAAGATAAATATATATTATAGGCTAAATATATAAATATTAATAATATAAACTAATAGGCTGCATTATAATTTTTTTGCTATTATTTCA
This sequence comes from Triplophysa dalaica, assembly GCF_015846415.1. Classification (NCBI taxonomy): domain Eukaryota; kingdom Metazoa; phylum Chordata; class Actinopteri; order Cypriniformes; family Nemacheilidae; genus Triplophysa; species Triplophysa dalaica. Next base: position 16,734,699 of record NC_079549.1, on the reverse strand, counting down.
AACCATTTGTAAATTACTTTATATTACAGTTTACTGTAGATCAAATAGATCAAAGCACTAATTATGTCAGTAAAACTCAAAAAGGTTATATTTGCAACTTTCAGCAATGCAAATTAAGTAGTGGCAAAAAAACAACTGAACAGATCCTTTAGTATGAATTGTTTAATACACAATTGTTAAGTTAACTCCACGTGCATACATGCTTGAGGGAATATCTTCTTTATTCAGAATAAACACATCACATATGCATCAGTAAGCAGGTTTCCATTACCCTTAAGACATTTTGCAAAAACTCCCATGTAGGCCAATTGCAAAAGGGTCCTCACAGTGGCATGCAGTGTTTTTTAAGACAATACAAATGGCATATTTCGTAAAACTGCAATGGAAACAGTTTTTGTCGGATTTACAAGTCACGTGGTGAATCAAAAAGTCACATGACACATAAGCGTATGTTTTGGCAGGACATTTGGAAAGGATGTGGAATTCACATTAAGTAATTTTATCTCTGATGGACCACATGCAGGAAAACGAGGGAGTGAAGTATATGGAGAATATTAGGAACAGGGAGGTAACATGAAAATATACAAGGAAATATAGACATTTCTCTCATTTCACTTTTTCATCAAAGTTGGTGTGACTATGCACTAGGCATGGGCTGGCATGATATTTTGACGGTATGATAAGCAAAAGTGTCACAGTTCATGGTTTTGCAATTACAACACTAAAGTGTGTTATTTTCAAATGTCTGCATATGCAAACAATAACTTTTCAACTGGACACAAATACATTTTATTTTTCATCAACATGCATTGAACATTTATGTTGTGTAAAAACAAAGCCTCAAAATGATAATACTATGAATAATAAATGATCGTGTATTTTTGTCATAGCCTATATATAAGGCCTAAACATCAAACATTGCGTAACATGACTTCATTTTTTTTTGTAAACACAGTATTGTATTTAATCGCATAATATCATTTAATGGAAGCACAGTCATTCCAAGATATTGTTTAAATTGACATTTAAAAATTATTGCTTAAATATTGCGCAAATCTGTAATGGAAACCTGGTTATGTGTATCTTTGATCACTGTATAAATAAGGGGTTAAGGATCAGTCATTTGGCTTCTGGTTGACACCATTTCACAGTATTATTATTTCCTTGTAGAAGCATACTGATCATAAAAGTTATTGCAAATATTATTTTTTTACATTTTTAAACTTTCATGTTATAGAGCGGACAGAGAAAAATAGAAATGTCAAATATTAAAATAACACTAAATATTTTTATGTGATGTACACTTTACTAAAAAGTAGCTACCTAAATATCCAGTTATCCAAGTTATTGCTAGAACAAATATGCTTATGAAAAACTCAAATTTTATCTTTGTCATCTTCAAACAACCGTGTTATTTACACCTCGTGAAGAATAAGGTATAAAAGCAGGACTCCTCAGATAGATTTAAACAATCTTCAATTCTGACAGCAACAGTTAGAAAACGGTGAGTTTTATTTAAACGCTGATCTTTTTAAACTTTTGTCTTTAACTAATAACCAACGAGTGCATGTGAGTACAGCATCACTTGTCCTGTTTATTCTTTTTCAGATTAATCATGGCAGTGATAAGAGGTCTTGTGCTTCTTTTCTTGGTCTCTTCTTTGGAGTATGCAGCAGGTAACCAGCACATATAACATCACATTGCAAACACTCTGACAGACTGTTCTGTTGCTGAACCCCTAACCGGGGGTAGAAAGACAATTTTTCTTTCAATGATGGTATAGACATAAAGCTTTTGAATATAAATTAATCTCTGTGGACCAAGTGTGGTGCTGGAAAAGGACCCCTGCCAAATTATAACTACCCCCATTCCCCAATATGGTTAGAGTTGATATCCGTGTGTTTAAGTTGAATCTGTCAGTCATAACTAACTGACAAGAAAGAGACTAATGAGACCCAGAACTTATTATCATTTATTTACATATTTGGAAAACAATATAAAAAAAATGTTGTTATATTTTTACCTAATCCATATATGTTTCTGTGATTGATTATGCAAATTATCTATTGGTTCGTTCTTTCAACTGCTAACAGAGTTCAAGTGTTCAGGTGTTGTGACTGTTCTGTATATTGACATTGTAAATTATAATGATGATTGTCCTTGCAAGACCACTGTATTCCTTTATGGTTTCTTTTTACTCTGTCTGCAAAATTAATGGTTCACAGCAGTTTTTGCAACTCGAATAACAATGTTATATTGCGAATGCTGCTTTTATTTGTTTTCATGAATAAAAAGATTAATATAAACTACATTTGTTTGTGTTACAGCCCAAAATAATCTATGTACCCAAAGTCAAAGAGGACGGTCAATGCCTGCCACTCCTCATCGTCCACCACCAAGAACGACTGCAACTCCAGGTAGGTGCACTCGGTTCTCTTCCTTTGAAGGTGAGAGAAGCTTGACACATAGTGGGAAGTTTTGACTGTGTTTTTTTTATTACATAACAATCAGTTTCATTTTTTATATTTTGTATGGGTGTAATTTGCACTTTATTATATAAATAAATGACATAAGGTATTACTGGTTCTTATTACTCTCATTGTCAGATTGTCATGACTCTTTTGAGAAAGAAGGTTTGCAAAATAATTGGAAATCATTTCAAATGGTATTGCTACACTTATGATAAAGCAGGATTGGGGAAGTTATATGCCTTGTTATAGCTTGTTTCTCACGTTTGATGGGTGGGGACCTTAGAATAACTGTATGACATATACAGTAGAGAGAAACTTCTTGTTCCAGTATAAGCTGATACCTGCTAGAATCAAGCAGAACTGCATGTTGCTGCACTCACAGAAAACCTCACTACACTTTAAAAAAAGACTTTAAACAAAAAAAGAAGTATTTTGTGTTTACCATAACACATTGTTGCTCTCTCGTAGCTGTGATTTATGCCAATTCAAAGGGTTCTCTGTATAACCTGAAAGATAAATACCCCATTTTCTGTAAATTTGCTTTTAAAATCGAGGATGCTAAATTCTGGTGGGACAGGAGGAAATGTGAAAAATTAGTAATTCGAATGTATAATGAATATTAGGTTTTTTGTGTCTAAGCAGAAATACACCAAAACAAGGGACACAGCTGCAATAAAAAGCTAATAAAAACTACAAGATCTCTAATATTTAATGTTTTGTGTAGCTAAAACTTGCTCAGTTGGATGGCAACGTTTTGGAGCAAAATGCTTCAGGTTCTACCCTCAGGCAGTGAACTGGGCCACAGCTGAGGTACTGTTTCTTAAGATTATTCATGAATACTAAACTAGTAATGCTACATTTCCTCCAATTATTGCAGCTAAAAGAATTTTGAATGATATTTAAAACATGTCTCTTTTATTAGAAAATCTGTCAAGTCTTTGGTGGTAATCTGGCATCAGTGCGCACTAAAGTGAAAAATGACTTTCTACTGAGTCTGGTGCCCAGTAACACACGTGCTTGGATCGGCGGTCATGATGGTGAAGTGGTAAATAATTTAATAACACATAAATAACATTTATATAAAAGCAGTCAGTCTGCAGTGATAACAGACTAATTTGTCCGTTTTTACCATATGTTTGCTTTTAGTAAAAAAAATATTCTATCGATTCGATACAATAATTACTTATGTTCAGTTTGAAAATTACATCATCAATGCAATCTGAATACAGTAGTGAACTCTCTATTGACTCTTCTCACTCATTAGGATGGACAGTGGCTGTGGAGTAATGGAGCTAGATTTGACTACACCAACTGGTGCAGAGGTGAACCGAATAATTATCGCCGTCCAGAGAATTGCCTGGAGCTAAACTTCAGCGGTAAGAGTTGCATTTAGTTTTTTTTTAATCAAATCAATCCTGACTACACATATATTTAATGTA